>NW_025334036.1:9885000-12385000 GCF_019186645.2 Phyllostomus hastatus | reverse complement strand
GACTCACCTCCACCCAGAAAACAAGCCATTAAGCGTCCCCCTCTTCTGCCCCCTTAGAGTCATGACTGAGAAAGCATGTGGAGGACAGAGCATGGGGCGGCGGGCTCCTCCAAGGCTTCTCTCATCCTGAGCCACACACAGTGCCTGGACCAGAGGCTGCACACCTCACAGCCGTGGCTCCCGGGGCAGGGCTGGTGAGCGGTAACTCTAGGGGCCGAGCTCTGCAGGGACCCTGGCCCTGCAGCGACCTGGGGGAGGCAGGGGCCCCAGGCACAGGCTGAGGCCCATCTGCACATCACGGTGCCTGCACCCCTCTGAAGCCCACAGCAGTCCCACTCGGAGGGAAACACCTCCGAGGAAGGTGAAGAGGTGAACACGTCTGGGGAAGAGGTGTCAACAACCATCAAAATGACTGTGACTTGTCCCAAAAAGCTTCCTGGTTTCAAATAAGACATGTTGAACCATGGGACCAGGTCACCACGGAACCTGAGCTGTCCACCATTATGACCTGGGTGTGATGTCACCTACTGAGTCACAGAGGCCACACACAGGAGGATCACAGCATCCATTTAAAGTGGTCCACACAGGAGTGCACCTGGGCAGACCCTGAAGCACAAATATATTATTTATGTAATGGCCCAATGGCCCTCGGTCCCTCCTGCTCTACAGTGGGTCCCTCTCTCGGCCTAGACCCCTGGACTCACAGGGAGCCCCCGGGCCCTGCTGACAGAGGAACAGAGGCTGTGGCCTGGCTTACACGTCAGTTAGCCTGATGTCCACAAACAGCCAGGAAGTGGACAGCTGCAGCATGACAGCCCACCTGTGGGCATTTTACAGGACATTCCTGGCTCTAGCTAGTCATCAGGGACACATAAGAGACACGATTGGACAAATCCTACAGTGACATTCAGAAGTCGTTTGTGGACACAGCTCACTCCTTGGGAAACAACATAGAGAAACACCCGTGTCTAGGGTGATGCTGATCACAGTGTGGCCTCACAGAGGAGGGTGTCATCAGTCAAGAGGTCGGGATGACCCAGTGGGCCGGGTCACCCCTATGAGGGAGAGGGAACAAAAGGCAACCACTCAAACCAACCAACGACCACCTCAAAAACACAGACAGCAGTGCAATGGCTGCCAGAGGAGAGGGGGCTGGGGGCAGGACGGGGAGTATAAAGGGTCACATATACTGTGAAGACAGGAGGTTAGGGGGCAGGGCACACAGTGGAGTACGCAGGTGTTATAAAGTATTACCCCTGAAATGTATGTAATGCTATTAACCAATGTCATCCAAATAAATGTAATAACAAAAAAATTTTTTTTAAACCTTTAGTCCCCTCTTTGTCAAGACAAGAAGAGGCATTCTTCCTTCTTTGGAATAATATAAGTCCATTTTTGTTTAGTTACCTGCTGTTCACTGAGGATCTGGTGAATTGCTCGTTGAACTTGGTAGCGAGGATATGCTGTGTGTGGCAGCCCTCGGAGGTTTACAGAAGAAGAATTCTGTGAAAACAAAGGAAAAAAGCAAAGGTTAATCATTCAAAAACAGTTTATGATTCCAGATGGTATCCACTTAACAAAATTTCTAAATATTAGTCCACAGCACCAACCCAACGGGTTTCCTGGTTTCTACTCTCAGTGTCTGAGGTGACACTGTAGCCGTGCGGAGAAGCTTCCGAGCGGCCCACGCAGTGGCCAGCGTGAGGCTGCGGTGTGTCCTCTCTGTGGGGAGGGCCTTGGAGATCCTATCACAGAGCCCAGGCTCAGCGGGAAGTGGTTCAGAGAAGCGTAGTGTTCATTCTCGGGGCCCCAGGCCAGACATGAGATCGCTGTGAAATGCTAGGTTGTCACTTACTAAACCCAAGTGACAATTCAAATACGTCACAAGCAAACATAGTAGGTTACAGAGCTGTAAGTTATCCAGCTCTTTTATTATTAAGAATTTAGGGTTGTTTTCAGTAATAAAAGCCCGAATAAAGGCAATAGGAAGCACAGGAAATTATTATTATGTTTTTATAATAGGCTTTAATTTTTTTCTTAAAATACTGACTTGTCACTAAATTAAAGCTAAGCCTATTTCACACCATTTTATTTCAGTTCTTCATGGTCTGAATGAGGGAGTCTCCTGTTACGTGGTCGTTGTCATCATGAAGTCACATGTACAGACAGAAGTAGCATCGATGTCCCCATCACTCAAACCACAGCGGACCCGCAGTCAATGGTGCTCCTTTGGACCTCCAGAAAGAAGAGCTTCTCCCTCTCTGAAAAGGTGGGGAACAGCCTACGACTTTGCAGTTGGCTTTGAAGGCTGGAATTGTCCTGCTTCCAGTTTTTCTTTAAAATGTTAAGTACTGTCTTCTTTTATCAAAATATTTTATCCACGGCTGGGGACAACTTGATTCAAACGAGTGTCTTAGCAGTTTTTAATTTTCAGTGGGAGAACGGGGTCTGACGGTCTAGGAGGCGCACTCACCAGTGGCTCCCGGTCAGTAAGTCAGAAGTGCAGCGTCCTCCGCGTTCCCGTCCCACGGCATCCAGCACCCATCCCGGGCTCCGCAGCCGGCCTGCCTCTGCTTCAGGGACGGACGGGGCTGCCATCCCGGTGGGCTCCAGCTCCCCGCCCAGCCAGAGCCGGTCCTCTCCATCCGGGGCATCAGAAGGGGCAGCGCCGCCCACCACCGCAGGGGAGAACGGGGCGCTGAGTCCCGGCGCCAGAGAAGTGTCCACCCCCCTGCAGGCTGGGGCTCCAGGAAATTATTTTAAAATATAAAACACTGATTTCTCAGGCAGAATAATTTAAATGTGAAGATCCAATTCCTTATGAAGAGCAGACCAATAGTCTAAGTAAACTTCGTGTTTTTAGCAGAGAAAGAGAACCAAATCCTAGATTTGCATTCGTGTACAATTAATTCTAGGAAATAAAAGTTAAAACCTTATAAACATACACATGCAATGTTAGCTTACTCTATCATACACGATGGTGCCTTTCCCAAGATTCCTTTCCCACAAACTTTCTACAACTTTTAAAACATATACTCATACATGGAGGGTTATCAACAGGGGAGTGGGACGAGGAGAGAGGGGGAAAAGGTACAGAGAATAAGTAGCATAGATGGTAGGGAGAAAGTAGACAGGGGGAGGGCAAGAATAGTATGGGAAATGTAGAAGCTAAAGCACTTATGACACATGGACATGAACTAAAGGGAGGGAATGTGGGTGGGAGGGGGTGTGCAGGGTGGAGGGGAGTGAAGGGGGAAAATGGGACAACTGTAATAGCATAATCAATAAAATATATTTTTAAAAAGATAAAAAATTTCAATCAAACACCTCAAAAAAATATACTCATTCAGTTTTGTGTTACTCTTCACACTTCTCACTCTCATTTAGGGCAAAATTACTCTCCCTTCATCTTAACCAAAGCACATCCTTTCCTTGACAAAACCACATGTTTCTGACCAGTGCGGAGGGTGCTTGGTGAAGGGGCACAAAGGGACAACTGTAATAGCACGAACAATAAAATACAATAAAAAATAAAACTACATCTTTCTTTTCATGCCTACAGAAATATCAGTATCTTTACATTATTAGTCCTAGTAGTTATATTAACATATGTTGACTAGAACTGCTAAGCAATGGGATAATTATTAAAGGAGAAAACTAGGAAGCAAGCAACTGCTAATAGTCTGGCACATGCAATTGTTTGAATCTCTAATTAATATGTTTATCTGATCCTTGTTTCTTCCAAATGTGATAGTTATGGTTACCTATTTAGCAATATACGTGGAGGAGAGTTTGAAGTTTTTCTTGGTCCTGATTTGCAATCTCCTGCAGGCTGAGAACCAAGTTTAGGTGGGTGGCAGAGGAGACACCTCGCTTCTGTCCTGGTGTCTCCAGATGCCATCAGAGTGGACAAAACACCCAGTTATATTCCAAATTGGCTTCCCCCCACCTTCAGCCTCGGGTGATTGCTTTGGGGGTCTTCTGTCCCTTGTGAGCCCTCCATGGAGGACAGGGTTCCTAAAAATCAAAGGGACCTCAGGTTGCTGAGGGGCTGAAGGGGGAAGGGAAATGTCGGCCGGGGGGAGAGAGGAGGGAGGGGGTTGTCTGGGGACTGAGGAGAAGATGCAAGGCAGTAACAGGAGGACAGGAGGCTGCTGCGAGGGGAATGGGACGTCTGCAGGGGCCGGTCTGGGCAGGCCGTAAGTTGCTCAGAGGAGCCATTAGAGCTCCAAACCAAACTTAGTAAGATCGTGCCCTCAAGAAACAACACAGACAGGGCTGGCGGAGCACAGTTCCAGGAGTTCTTCAGTCCACGGAGATGCTCTCACGTCCTCACTAATGAAACCTTCATCTCGTGAACAGAGAATCTGGGGACTACAGCCCAGCTTGCACCTGCCTGGCTTCCACAAACACAAACCCAGCGTTCTCCTCCAGCCCCTCTTTGTCCAGGACCCCGGGCTGCCTTACATGCTGCACTCGGTCCTGGAGAATCAGCACCCGCCCCGTCAGCGACAGCACCAACAGTCCAGGAGTCAGACTCACCGAGGGCTCCCCATGAGTGAGTCAGAAGTCAGGCACTGAGACAAGGGCTTCAAAGGTGCGTGCACATGCAGGGTCCTGTGTGTGGGGTCCGGGCTCCAGGGAGGAGCCTGATCCTTACTGAGTTGTAGCACTGTGACTATCGAAACAAAAGAAAAAAAGATAACATCACCAGACATTAATTAAGATGATCAAAACAGACTTTATTCAAGACTAATGCAATGGGAGGAAGGATGTGTCAGTATAGAACCAGCTCAATTCTTGAATACGACAGAAAAAAAAATAGGAATTTACAGCCCAAAACACTGATGGGCATCAGTAGATTGAAAACTACTTAGAGGAAACAGCAGGGGTAAAGAGATTTCTGAGTGATCAACCCAACAGGAGACATGCTGAGCACAGAGCCACCTGACCAGGTGTCACAAGCGAGTGGTGGGGGACGAGAGGCCGGGCAGACGGCGAGGGTGACTGGACCCAGAGGAGGAGATGCTCACTACGCTGACCCAGCCGGGTTCTCCTGGCTGAGGACTTCCAGGTGAGTGCCCACATGGGTCTCGGAGAATCTGGTTCCTGGGCCTGACTCACGTGTGGTCAGGCAGAGCGTCTTTGTCATCACCACAGGGATACGGACAGTTCCTCCACACTGGAGGAAGGGAGAGTCTGTCTGGAACATGGGGATCCCCTGGGGCTACCACATCCTGTGATTCAGGGCAAGGTGAAATGGCAACAACCTACTCCAAGCAACACTAGCGATGGCCCAGACCCCTCGGGAATAGAAGCTCTGGTCGCCCACCAGGTAAAGAACCACCACCAGCTGAGCCGCTTGCTGAAGAACAGGAACACAGTTTCTAGTGCAAGAGCATAAGTGTGAATACCAGCAGCTACTACATGAGCAACTACAGAATCAAAGACTGTAACTGTCATAGTGATTTCCTCACTTTGTTGTGAACACGTTTGTATGTACACACGCATGCACTAGGCAAATTTCTTTGTGTTCTTCCCTATTTCTTTACCATGTAGTGTGACATGTACTGAATTTGTAGCATAGTATTAAGTATTCTCAATTTCACATGCTACTATTTGTTACAGAATACCAATGGCAAGAGTCAACTTCACTCAATGGCTTTACCTGCTCTTCTGGGGGAGGGGCTAGAGTGTTTTTGGTGGGAGACAGGATAGGTTTTCATCCCTTCGGGCAGAATTACAACCTTATCACGGCCTTTATTTGAAGGTTTAGGGTGCTGGAAAGTGACGTCTATAGGTGTCATGTTGGCAAAGGGTGGACTTTTGATGGTTAGTTTTCTGTGTCCGCTTGATAGGGCTAATGCAGGCTAAAACAGCTGGTACCACATGACTTCTAGGTGTGTATGCGGGGGATTAGCACTCGAGGAGGCCAACTGAGTGGAGAGACCCACCCTCACCGGTGCCCTGGGGGGCCATTCAGTCTGAATAGACAACCAGCACAGAACAAAAAACCAAGAACAACACAGGGTGGGTCCCTTCTATCTCCTACTGGGGCCGTCCTCCTCCTCTTGCCTTGGGACTTGAGAGTCGCCAGGTCTACCCCTTCGGGCGCTGCAGTGCCCTGGTTCCCTGAACAATGTTATCCCAACACGTTCAGGTCCTGCTGCTGGCGGAGCACGGGACTGCTGAGTCTCTGCAACTGTGCGTGCCAGTTCCTATGGTGAATCCCAACGACAGCTACAGAGAAAAATGTATCTGTAGATATTGATTAGATATAAATATGTAGAAAGATATATAGTTATACATAGATATACACTTGCTATAAACAGGTATGATAGATGATATGGATATAGATCTCCTACTGGTATCGCTTCTCTGAAGAACTCTAATATTACATATCCTTGTGAATGAGTAATCACTTACCTATTGAACAAAAGTGGCAATAAAATACTTCAAATATAATACAAAAATGAGAAGATTTGGTTCACCTGAGTAATCTAGGGAATGACAAAGGCAACATGAAATATGGATATTATTTTGAACATCACAGAATCTTTGTTCCTGTGGTAGATTACTCAAAAGTTGAAGAAAGCTTTTTATAGTCTATTAAGAAACAAACAGTAATCTAAGAAACTTTGTCATTTTAATAGACAGAATATAAAACACTCAGTTTAGCCCTGGCTGGTGTGGCTCAGTGGATGGATTGAGTGCTGGGCTGTGAAACAAAGGGTCACTGGTTCAATTCCCAGTCAGGGCACATGCCTGGGTTGTGGGCCATGTCCCTGGTAGGGGGCATAAGAGAAATAACCACACATTGATGTTTCTCTACCTCTCTTTCTCCCTTCCTTCCCCTATCTCTAAAAATAAATAAAGAAAATCTATTTAAAAAAGAAAATAAAGCCCTGGCTGGTGTAACTCAGTGGGCTGAATGTGGGCTATGAAACAAAGGGTTGCTGGTTTGATTCCCAGTCAGGGCACACGCATGGGTTGCAGGCCAGGTCCCCAGTGTGGGCCACAGGAGAGTCAACCGCACATTGATGTTTCTCTTCCTTCTCTTTCTCCCTCCCACTCTCTCTAAAAATAAATACATAAATAAATAAATACATACATAAATAAAACACTTAGTTTTTATTAATGTATTATTTGGCTAAACTTACATTGATCCTTATAAATAAATTCATTTAATTTTATCCAGCACAGACCTCAAAACACAAACTTCCTTATCTCCAACTATCCTCAGGTTTTATCCTATTTCTTCTCTGCTCTCATTTTACTTAAGAACAAAATTACTAGCCCTGGCTGTCATAGCTCAGTGGATTGAGTGCGGGCTGCGAACCAAAGTGTTGCAGGTTCGATTCCCAGTAAGGATACATGCCTGGGTTGCACGCCATGACCCCCAGCAACCGCACATTGATGTTTCTCTCTCTCTTTCTTTCTCCCTCCTCCTTCTCCCTGCTTTAGTTCATGCCCATGGCTCGTACATATAAGTTCTTTGGCTTCTACATTTCCCATACCATTCTTACCCTCCCCCTATCTATTTTCTACCTACCAACTGTATAACTTTGCATAACTCTTAAGGTTCCAAAAAATATTGCTTTCCAAAAATATTTTGGAAACTAGATTTAGGTAGACATATTAGAAAAACACAATCATTGTTAAAATAAAGTTTGTCAGAATAATGACTCCATTTTATTAAAATTAAATGTATCATTTTCATAATCTTAAACACTCAGTGTGTATAATTTAGCTGATTTGAGTAGTAAGGCCAAGCAGAGCAGAAATATATGCTTGTGTTATATTTAATGTCAACGGCCCTGAAGACCTACCTGTGTTATTAAGTCAACAATATGGAAGTATTTTTTTTAAGTTTTTAAAGATTTTATTTATTTATTTTTAGAGAGAAGGGAAGAGAGGGAGAAAGAGAGGGAGAGAAACATCAATGTGTGGTTGCCTCTCATGCGTCCCCTACTGGGGGCCTGGCCTGCAACACAGGCATGTGCCCTGACTAGGAATCAAACTGGTGATCCTTTTGGTTCACAGGCCCGCACTCAATCCACTGAGCTACACCAGCCAGGGAAATATCAAAGGATTCTTATTCAGCAGAGAATTTCCCAAACAGGTACACATTTGAGCTTGCTCCTATATATCAGGGAGTTTAAATAGATTTCATTTAATTTATATTAAGTGCTTATTTCACTCTAAGCCAATTAGCATGAAACTCTTTTAAGAGATATTTAAAATTAGTTAGGTAATACCATCAGGGGACTGGGAAATTATACATTTTTAAATGTATTATATATGCACATACCTATATAGATTATGTATTCATGCATATATATGTATGTGTGTGTGTGTGTGTATGTGTGTGCATATATACAAACACAAATGCAAATACAGATCTTATGGTTTTCATTTAAAATCATTAGCTATGAGCCAGGCATAAATAAAACAACCAAGTCCCACTCATTTATCTGAGAGCTGTTTCCTTCTGTGGCTCCGTGTTGTACCATGGCACTGGAAATGTGTTTAGGGCAGAGGGAGTTCAAGGTGAGCTCTTCAACATGAGGGCCGAGGCTCTTTCCTGAGATGGAGGAGAACTGTAAGAGTCTCTTTGCCCTGATGTGTGATCTTACCTGGGCTGTGAACCTCACTCTAGGTGAGACACTGAGGCGATCTCAAGCCGCTGTCTGAATGTCTCCAAGGCCTCACCTAAGTGGATAAAACATCCAGTTTGTTTCCAAATAGTCTTCCTTTTTTTTTCAGCCTCTGGGAGTTGCTTATGGGGGTGAGGGGATCCCTGAGAGCTTGTGAGCCTCTGACGGGACAGGAGCCCACCCCTCTAGGGCCCCTAGAAGCTGAGGAGCTGGTCGGAACCAAGGGTCCAGCGGCAGTAAAGGAAGGGGTGGAGGAGGTAAGGAAGGCCCACGAAAGGATGCACAGAAGCTGCAGGTAAGATCACAGGTGGTAAAGGCAGGGGTTGAGGGGACCAGAACAGACAGGCTTTGCAGGAACTGGAGGGGAGGCAGTGGAGGGGGAGAACGTAAGTGTCGTAAAGAAGCCACGTGACCTTTGGTAAGGTGACACCACCAAGGAGGGAAGTGGGGGAGTTAGTGATGTGCTGGCCAGCTGCAGGCGGTTGGAGGAGGGGCATTTCCATCACCAAGAGGTCCCCGCTGGAGCAGCAGCATCGAATGGGGAGAACAAAGACTCCTCACGCAGAGCCAGGATTGAACAGGCAACGGAAATGAGCTAAAAGTCAGAAGCAGCAAGTCCTGGAGAGGACGTTGAGAAAAGAGAACCTCGTGCACTCTTGGTTGGACTGTAAATTGGTGTGGCCACTTGAAAAACAGTATGGAGGTCCTTCAAATATTAAAAAAAAAAAAAAACTACCATGTGATCTAGCAATTCCCCTTGGGGCATCTAACTGAAAAAGCGAAAATACTATAAAATCCCAATGTCATATTTTACAGATCTAGAATAAATATTCCAAAAGTTTATATGGAATCCAAACAGACCCTGAATAACATGAGCAATCTTGAAAAAGAAGAACATAGCCGGAGGTACCACAATACCTGATGTCAAACTGTACTACATGGACACTGTGACCAAACCAACCAGCACTGACATAAGAACAGGCAGACAGATCGATGGAACAGGACAGACAGCCCAGAAATAAACCCATGTCTCTATGGTCAAAGGGGGCAGGAGCATATAGGATGGAGTAAAAACAGTCTCTTCAGCCTGGCTGGTGTGGCTCAGTGGGTTGAGCATTGGCCTGTGAACCAAAGGTTGCCGGTTCAATTCCCAGTCAGGGCACATGCCTTGGGCTGCAGGCTGGGTCCCCAGTTGGAGGCATATAGGAGGCAACCAATTGATGTTTCCCTCCCTCTCTTTGTTCCTCCTTTCCTATCTCTCTAAAAATAAATAAAATCTTTTTAAAAAGCTGGAATACACAGGGGATGAATAACTGGTTATGGGACCCCTTAAAAAAATAGACAGTCTCTTCAATAAATGGTGTTGGGAGAACTGGACTGGTACATGCAAAAATGAAATGAGACCACCAACTTATACCACACACAAGAATAAACTAAAACTAGATGTAAGACTTAAGTAGAAGTCACAAAACCAGCCCTGGCTGGTGTAGCTCAGTGGATTGAGCACAGGCCTGTGAACCAAAGGGTCGCTGGTTCGACTCCCAGTCAGGGCACATGCCTGGGTTGCTAGGCCAGGTCCCAACTAGGGGAGTGTGAGAAGCAACCACACATTGATGTTTCTCTCCCTCTCTTTCTCCTTCCTTTCCCCCCTCTCTAAAAAATAAATAAATAAAATCTTTTTAAAAAGTCACAAAACCATAAGAATCATAGAAGAAAATGCATGCAGTAAAACCTCAGACATCTCTCGCAGCAGTATCTTTGCTGATATGTCTCCTAGGGCAAGGGAAACAAAGGAAAAATAAATGGGACTCCATCCAAGTCAGAAGCTTCTGCACAGCTAAAGAAACCACCCACAAAATGAAAAAGGAACCCACTGTTTGGGACAACACTTGCCAATGATACATCAAATCAGGGGTTAATTTCCAAAATATATAAAGAACTTAAACCACTCAACAGCAGGAAGACAAACAATTCCATTAAAATATGGGCAAATACCCTGAATAGACAGGTCTCTAAAGACGACATACAGATGGCCAACAGGCATATTAAAAAATGCTCAATGTCATTAATCATCAGAGAGGTGAAAACGAAAACCATAATGTGATACCTCCTCACACCTGCCAGAATGGCCACCATCAATAAAGTAAAAAACAAGTGCTGGCAAGGATGTGGAGAAAGGGGACCGTCATGCACTGTGGGTGGGAATGCAGACTGGGGCAGTCACTGTGGGAACCAGAATGGAGTTTCCTCAGAAAGGTAAAAACAGAACTGCCTTTTGACCCAGTGATCTCACTCTTGGGGATAAATCCTACAAATCCTGAAACACTAATTCAAAAACAATATATGCAGCTCTACATTTATAGCAGTGTTATTTACAATAGCTAAGATCTGGGAACAGCCCGAGTGCCCATCAGTAGGTGAGTAGATAAAAAAACTGTGGCCCTGGCTGGTGTAGCTCAGTGGATTGAGCGCAGGCTGCAAACCAAAATGTCACAGGTTCAATTCCCAGTCAGGGTACATGCCTGGGTTGTAGGCCATGACCCCTAGCAACCACACAATGATGTTTCTCTCTCTCTTTCTCCTTCCCTTCCCTCTCTAAAAATAAATAAATAAAATCTTAAAAAAAAAACACAAAAAAACTGTGGTACATTCACATGATGGAATAGTACACAGCTGTTAAAAAGTAGGAAACCTTACCTTTTGCGACGGCATGGATGGACTCTGGACATATTACATTAAGTGAAATAAGCCAGTCAGAGAAAGACAAATACCACATGATCTCACTTACATGTGGAATCTAATGACCAAAATATGATGAACAAAACAGAAACAAAGGCATGGACGCATGCAACAGGCTGACAGCTGTCGGAGGGGACGGGGAGGGGGCTGGATGGCAGGGGAAAGGAACAGTGAAAGGACACACAGGGAAGGGGGTGAGGGCTGAGTGGAAGGATGCACGGTGGGGAATAAGGACATCTGTAATAGTGTGAACAATAAAAAATAAAGATTAAAAAAGAAAATGAAAAACACTACAGGCTGAGCTCCACTGCAGCCCTGGCTCTGCAGGGACCTGGAGGAGGCAGGGGCCCCAGGCTCAGGCTGAGGTCCATCTGGGCATCACGGTGCCTTCATCCCTCTGAGGCCCAAAGCAGTCGATCCCACCTCAGAGGGGCAGACAGTCAGGGGAAGGGGCTCTCATCACCCCTCAGAATAAGCTGTGATTTGTCCCACAGGTTTCCTTGGTTTCCAAGAAAAAATGCTGAACTACAGGCTACCAGGTTACCATGGAACCTGAGTTCTCCATTATGACGTCGGTCTGATGGCACCCACAGAGTCACACAGAGGCCATGCACAGGAAGATCACAGAGTCCACTAAAGTGGCAGGACCCTGCAGGCACAGGTCAGTTACATAAATAGTGGCCCAGTGGCCCTCGGTTTCTCCTGCTCTACAGTGGGTCCCCACCTCAGCCCAGACTCCTGGAAGCATGGGGAGCTCCCCAGGCCCTGCTGACAGCAGAAGGGAGGCCGTGGCCTGGCTTGCACATCTGATAGCCTGATGTCAGCGAATGACCAGGAAGTGGACAGCTGCAGCATGACAGCCCACCTGTGGACAACTGAGCAGGATAGTGGGTCAGGGAAACTGTCACCAGGGGCAGAGTTGGGAGCAGTTAACCTCGTCTTTCACTTTGCCCCGGTGACAAATGACCAGATACACAGGTACATGCTGACTCATGGCTCTGGCCAATGTTTTGTATCTAGAGTCAGGGACATGGAGGAAACAATTAGTAATTCTTCTCAGAATTTGAGAAAAGGTTTGTGGACAGTTCTTACTCCCAGGCAAAAATATACAAAGATAATCTGTGTCTCATGCGATGCTTTATCACAGTTGGGACTCAGAGGGTGGGATTTTATCAATCAAGTGGATGAGGTGGCACATTCCATAGGTGCTGTCATCTGTGAAACAGGATGCTAAAAGCTACAAAATGAAATGCACACAAGGAAAAACTTCCAACATACAGACAGAGAACGGTGGTGACCAGAGGGGAAGGTGCACGGGGGCAGGGTGCAGAGGGCAAACAGGGTCAAGTGCAAGATGAAGAAAGGACCCTGGGCTTTGGGAGGTGAGTAAATGATGGAGTGTATTATGTTGTACTACAAAGTCATACGTGTAAAATGTATATGATGTTATTAACCCTATGCACCTCCAAAATTTAACAGTTACAAAAAATTTTAAAAGAAGCTTTGCCAGGCCCTGGCCAGGTGGCTCCATTGGATGGAGCATGGCCCCATACATCAAAAGGTTGCAGGTTCAATTCCTGACCAGGGCACATACCTAGGTTGTGGGTTCAATCCCAAGTTGAGGCACATGTGGGTGGCAATAGATCAATGTTTCTCTCTCTCTCAAATCAATGAACATATTCTCAGGTGAAAATTAAAAAATAGAAAGCTTTGTCAGACCATCTCTGGTTGAAGAAGAGACCTTCTTTCTTTTGTTTCTTCTGAATAATGTAAACATATTTCTGTTTACTCACCTTTTGTTCACCAAGGATCAGTAGTAGCATCAGCTGAGACTCGGTAATAAAAGGTGTGCTGTACGGTGTCAGCCATCAAAAGGTTAACGAGGAATAGTTTCTCTGAAGATAAAAGAAAATCATTCATTAAAAAACAAATTTCTGCTTCCAGAGTCCAGCCAATAAAAAAAATGTTTAAGTCCTGGGCTGCAGCATCGCTCAACACAAAAGTGAGGCCCTCTGGGACAGCCCCATGGGCTTCCTGCTCTCTCGTTCCAGTGTCTGCGGTGACGGCAGAGATGTGCTGAGCAGTTTCTGAGTGGCCCACAGATGTGGACCTGGACTTGCTCTTCATAGTCACTGGGGACGGTCTCTGTGATTGTATCCAAGACCCCAGATTCAGCTGAAGAGCTTCAGGAAAAGAGCCGTGTTAGTTCTCAATGGTTCCAAACCAGAGGTTGGCAATCTGGGAATGGTTCATTGCAGAGATGTGGCTGACACTGAAGCAAACTAGAATAATTCAGCACTTGTCACAGACTGGACAAATGTGCAAGAGGGAACACGCAAGGGTAAGCACAGTAATGACTATTCTGAGGCTGGTGCCACCTTGACTAGACTCAAGTCCCTGTGGGACCCCAAAGCTGAGGGACAGAGAGGGAACCATGAGGAAGTGTGCTGCACTTTGAGAAAACTATGTGAGTTTTGTAATTTACACAAGCAGAAAAATATAGTGCATGTGTGATAATAATAAATGGTAGGGATGTTATGTGAAATATCAATTTGGATTAGGTGACTTTTATTAATTTGGACCCACCAGGCATAGACTCTGTACTTATGCCTGCAGCTTGAGTCGACAGAAAAGGCTCTAAAAGTTTGTTGGGATGGTTAGCTAAAATAATGCATGCAATGATCGTCCAGTAAGTGCAACATGGAAGTGCCTACTGTCTCTTGTTTCAACGTACAAGGAAGAATTCAAAAGCTTGGGGGACTGGAACATTGAAGTGTATTTGTCATTTAAGTCCTATTCCACAACCTGGGAGTGTCCACAGGGCATGTCTCTCTCCAGTACATTGAGAAATACGAGGGGGTACCCACAAAACCCCTGGATTGTCTTTGGAGCGTAGACTCCTTGTAGTACATGCTTCCCCTGCTGGGTAATAACCCATCTGTTTTAGGAACCCATCTGTATCAGTACACCAGCTGGTGCTGGTGCTGTGTTCGGCTTCAGTGAATTTTTTTTGAAGACACTATCAATGTGTTGGCTCATTTCATGATGGGTGATGTCAAAGCACACCTGCCCACTCCACGTTGAGTATTCAGTATTTTTTTAACAAAAACAGCATGACCCTCATGCCCCACCCTCTCTATTCACCCAATCTCACCCTGACTTTTTTTTTTGTTTCCCTGGATGAAAAAAGTCCTCAAAGGGAAACATTTTGCATATATGGAAGAGGCGAAACAAAAAAATGGCAGAATCACTAAAAGACATAAAAATTGATAAGTTCAAAAACTGTTTTGAGCAGTGGGAAAAACATCCTGATAGGTGTATCGCATCAAATGGAGAGTACTTTGAAAATGACTGAAGTTTAAATATGTAAGAATAGATATGCAACTTTTTATAAATAAATTCTGGGTTTTGGGGGCCCTCCTTGTATATAACATGAATATGGTTGTCATAAAAAGAAGGAACTCCTGCCATTGGTGACATGAAGTGAGTGGACTTGAAGACATTATAAGTGAAATAAATCAGATAGAAAAATATTGTACGATCTCACTTACACGTGAAATTAGAACACAAATGCATAGATATGGAGAACAGATGGGTAGTTGCCAGAGGTAGACGGTGGTTGAAATGGGGGAAGGGACAATGGGAACAAACTCCCAGGTACCGGTCTGGGGCTGTAAAGTACAGCATGGTCCCTATAGTAACCAACACTGTATTTCATATCCGAACATTGTCAAGAGAGTAAATCTTCAAAGTTCTCATCACGAGAAAAAAATTGTAACTCTTTTTGGTGATGGATGGTAACTAAAAGTATTGTTTACAGTCATTTCACACTAAAAACAGATGTAATCATATGTTTACCCCTAGACCTAAGACAATGTTATATGTCAATGGCATCTCAGTTTAAAATCAAAGGGCCAGGAAAACAAATCTTCTCCAGCCCCGCAGTGGGCAGCCCAGGGGGGGCTTCCTCTCCAGCAAACACACTTTGCAGGAAGTCTGGGACTCAGTAATAAATGTGAGAATCGGTCCTTCCCACACTGCCATGGCCACTCGTCCAGAGCTTGGGGTCAGGAGCTGGACTCACCACGAGACACCGACAGGAGGAACAGGAAACACAGGGATGGGACAAAGGCCTCTGGGCTGGTGACACATCCAGTTTCTGTGTCTGCATGTCCTGGTGGTTCTGGTCCTTGTCACTGTCAGAGATAAAGCCCAACACCAGTTAAAGTGGTCAGGACATATTTCCATCAGAAACATGAGACATAAAGAGGGAAAAGAGACCAGTGAGAACCAAACTCGGCTTGGATTTGCTCCGAGGTGACTGCGCCTTTTAAGGGGAGAATGAGCCAACAGGGAGGGAGGTGCGTGGGGACTCGGTCGTCAGGGGAGTGAAGAGTCACAGAGAGATAAACAGGGTGGTCCACACGTGGAACCCATCTGGGTCTGTTTCCCTGCGCTGATCAAAGTCAGGCTCCTGCCTTCCCATAGAGAGGGTGCATAGGGCCCCACCTCCAGGAGCCAGCGGCCCCCATAACTTGTTTAGGCTATTTTCTCAGGAGGCACTTTAGGGGGCCCCAGGGTCACCCTAGGGGTGCAGCTGCAGTTGTTAGAACGTGGTAGTTCCTGTCCATGTCTTTGTAGGCCAACGTCTAGGAGCACATGGGCACGGGGCCCAGAGGAGCCTGGCTGGGGGAATCTTTGTTCCTGGTGACAGGCCCAGAAAGGGGGTGGACGCTGGGAGGGAGGGAGGAAGAGGAAATGAGGAAGCTGAGAATGATTAAGGATCAAACAGAAGCGTGCCATGCTGGACTACATACTATTGATCCTCCTCAATATAAAATTTTAAGTAAGAAAGACTGATGTTAGCTCCGCTAACAGTGCATCCCTCCAAACAGTGTCCGAAGACAATGCAGCAGGAGAGCCCTCTGCTTAGGACCACAGGGACCTCAAAAGCCTCGGAGGACGAGAGGCGCGCCCCGCGGGAGGCAGGCGCCAGCGAGGTCCTGTTTGAAAGGCCCGCCGGCCGCCAGACCGCGGCACCCGGGCGCCCTCTGCCGGCCGCACCTGTCGAAGCGCCCCTCTCGGCCCTTTGCAGCTGCGCAAAAGCCGTTTCCGCCACTTCCGGTTTAGGCTGCGCTTGGCCTTCCGCCTCCGGAGCCACACGGCGCTGTGAGTTGGCCAGTCTGCATTTTGTGGTCAATGCAACCATTTCCCCTGCACGAGCGACAAGACTTGAGGGCCAGGAGCCTGCACTGGGTGGAGGGCAAGGAAAGGGGGTGAGGGACGGAGATGGGAGGACGAGCAGGAACACCCAAGGTCCCTGCCGCCCCTAATGTGCCGTCTCCACACCCAGAGCCTCTCCAGGTGACGTCCCGGGACCTCCTTGGTGGACAGGGACCCTGACGTTCCGAATCCCTCCACACCACGCGCATCCGCGACTTTCCGTCCCACCTGCGCAGCCCCGCACGTTCCTGAAGCCCCACAAATGACTGTCCCGTTTCCCTCGAGAGCATCAGCCTCTCATAGGCCCTTACCCGAGACAAGGACGCTGATCTCCTCTCCCGCCCGCGGTCTCCCTCCCTCCAGCTCCCTGCATGGCTCATCCTCACACACACGTCCTCCCAGGGGTCCCCTCTGTGCGCCCCGTGCCACGTCTGACTCCTGCCGCCCGCGTCCCAAGCGCAGCTCCGCACCCCCCAGCTCAGGGTTCTAAGGGTCTGAGACCCTCTGGCCTGAACCTCAGAGAACGGGGACCTTCGTCGAGGTTCATCCTCTGTGAGCTCCTTCGCCTATAGTGCACTCGGAGCGATAAAGATCCTCCTTTTACTGCAGGTCCAAAGCAAACAGCAATTTCAGTCTCTCACGTCTTTCACCTCGAGCCTTGTTACCTTTCCTACAACCACCTGATTGGGCAAAAAAGAGCGGGGTTTGGACATAAAGATGCCCCCTCTGGAGTCAGCAGACAGGATGGGCGTCCTGCCTGCGGGCTGAGCCTGCCCCTTCACAAACTGTGTCTGATGATACATCACTGGGACGTGCACTCCTGGGCTCACTGCCTTGGTAACCATTGTTTGACTGGTGGGGAGTCTCACCTGGCTGGATCCGAGTTCACTCTGTATGTGTGGAGAATTCCCACAGCTCAGTGGTAAGAGCTCCTGTCAGAAACCATTTCAAACCTCGACTTTGAATTTCACCACTTGCAATATGCACATTTTCTTCCATTTTCCATCCTAGGGAGAAAAAAACTTCCTACAATAAAGGACATTTCTGGAAGCACATTATCACTGCACATACACACATAAACTAGGTCTTAAAACCTCTCTGGTGTCATTTGGCGACATAGGCAGCATAAAGTTTTGCAGAACTAGTGGCAGCATGGTGCAGGGAAGTCTTGGGGGTAAAGAAGGAGTGTTTTTACTAGTAAATGCCACATCACCATCTCCAGTAAGGACACAAAGAAAGATATAACATGAAACATCATGAACTTCGATGACTCTGAGGCTAAACCTGACTCTGAAGAATTGGATGCAGACTGTGAAGATACCCATGGTAACCTAACTAACTGGTTTCATTGTTATGTACATAGAAGATATTTCTGTACAATTTGCAAAGGGCTCTTTGAATAATAACAAACTGAGCATTATGAGTATTATGTTACATGCAATTGGGCGACTTTCTTTCATTAAGGAGCATCTGAAATAATGGTTCTTTGACCTGATGACATAGAAGTCCCACCCATTTTCCTTCAAAGGAAAACAGATGGAATTCTAACTTTGACATTCCTATTTGTAACATAATTGCAAGGTGTTTTGTCTGTCTTCTTTTGTGAACTTTACTTAAATTGTTCTTTTGCCTAAACACTATTAAGCAAAAGCACACAAATCTTTCAATCAAGGTTTGCAGAAGAAATGAATCAGAAAATTGTCAGGAAATTGATTTGTAAAAGACGGGAAATTCTAAGGAGCTTCCTCCTGAAATATTTAGAACATCCTTTATGAATCTCAGACCCTTTGTATGAAGGAGTAAAATACATAATTATTCTAGTAGTATTTCAAATACCAACCAGCTATTCTTGTGCCATTAACTTGGTGATCAAAATGATCATAAAGCTTAACTGATCGATTATTTGAGCTGAGCTACCACACCAGCTCTATCCACATTAAAAAAAATCACTCTATATCTAATCGTTCAGTAATATTTGACATAAAAACTGCTATAGGCCCTGACTGGTGTAGCTCAGTGGATTTAGAATGGGCTGTGAACCAAGAGGCCACTGGCTCAATTCCCAGTCAGGGCCCATGCCTGGACTGTGGGCTAGGTCCCCAGTGGAGGGTGTGAGAGAGACAACCACACACTGGTGTTTCTCTCCCTCTTTTTCTCCTTCCCTTTCTCTCTCTCTCTAAAAATAAATAAATAAAACCTAAAAAATGCTGTAGGTTTTATAGAAAATGGTGATAAAGCTGTGCTGAAAAACGAAGAATCACCTTCACGTTATTCCAATACTGGTTGACATGCTTCAGTGCAGGGTTGTGTGAACCCTCTTCTCTCGGTGTGCACAGTCTCTCAGAGCAGGTGTCTCTTCAGGGATAAGTCAGATGGAGGGTGACACACACTGTCCGATGTCACTTGGATGTGGAATCTAAAGAAGCCAAGTGTGTAGAAACAGAGAGGAGACGGGGTTACCAGGGGCTGGGGCGGGGGGATGGGGAGATGCTGGCCCAAAGGTGCAGACCTGCAGTAAGAAGACGAACACGTGCTGAGTGTGTAATGCACAGCCCGATGACTGTATCTGTCAAAACCCTGCTGTACACGTAGAAATGGTTAAAAAACTAGATTTTAAACATCTCCCCTCCATAAAGAAATGATGATCGTGTGATGGGTGGAGGGGTTAGCTAACTGAGAGTCATCATACTGCAATATATACATGTATCAAATCAACACCTTGCCTGGCTGGCATAGCTCAGTGGATTGAGCGCGGGCTGGGAACCAAAGTGTCCCAGGTTCGATTCCCAGCCAGGGTACATTCCTGGGTTGCAGGCCATAACCCCCAGCAACCGCACATTGATGTTTCTCTCTCTCTCTCCCTCCCTTCCCTCTCTAAAAATAAATATAAATAAATAAAATCTTTAAAAAAATCAACACCTTGCACACCCTAAATTTACACAATGTTATATTTCAATTATATCACAACAAAAATTAGGATTAATTTAAAATCACACACACACACAAAAAAAAAACAATTTGATTATGAACTTGCAAGAGATGCACAGTGCCACCAACAGCCACAGTGAGATCAGGCATGGGGCTGCTGCAGGCACGCCCTCCCCGCCTCCTGGCGCTCACCAGGACTCCCGGTAGACCTGCGGGAGTTCTCACCATTGCTTGTGTTTACCCTTGTGCAGTTGAGCCAAGGAGACCTGTGGCCCACTTTCACCTGCCTAGTGTGTGCCTCCTTCCAGTGGCATGGGGCACGGGCTTGTATAGTCACACATTTTCTCCATTCAAGGTCATGGCTGACAACACTGTCTCTGCTAATATCTCAAAAAGCTCAGGTCTTATATCTTAGAAAATTCCAGCTGCCTACTAAGCACCACCTAGGGGACTCCCCTCCAATTTTAATGCCTACCCAAGGTTCAGGACAGGACATGCAGGGTTGGAGCCAGAGTTAGAGTCAGCACAGCACCTCAGTGTGTGCCTGTGGAATGAACTGCTGTAAAATGGGAAGATCGTGTACAGACGGGGATAAATGAGAAGGTAAGACAGAGGACAGACCTTAAAGGGCCAGCAAGCGCACCAAGTGTTCTAGGATGACAAGGATACCGTGTGCTCCCTGGCAAGTTCAATGGTCTCTGCTGGTGTCACTCAACATCTCAGCCCTGCCACTTGGGGTGGGGCCTTAAACAGCCAAGGTGGCCCCATTCAGTCTCAAGTCACCCCACACTTTGGACAAAAATGTGCCCTGGGGATTTTTTGAGGATGAAAACAGAAAATGCACGTGAGATATAGTAACTCAAACCATTGCGAATATTCACTGAGCTCGTGGTGGACACCCAACCCCACTCACAGCCCTTCTCCTGACCTGTCAGGCCTGGCTGAGGGGCTCGGCTGCTTTGTTTGAGCATCCTGGGTGGATGAGCGCCCCATGTGACTACCACTCCTGCCCACACCTGATGGGAATCCCAGTTCCCTTCCAGGCACCCTCTGGAATTGGAGGCAGAAGGGAAGAGCTACCCACTGAGGGTGCGGGAAAGCACACTGGGTGGATGCTGGGTGCATGAGGACATTCTGTGCCCTCCGGTTAAACGCACCCTGCGGATGAGCTGAAGGGCTGGCCCAATGCTGCAGGGAGGTGGGCGGTGTTCCGTTCAGAAACACAGAGAGTAGTCAAATAGCTAATGACAGAAAAATGGTTAAGCTATTCAAAAATTATATATGAGGCGATATATTTACAAACATGAGAATGCTGAACCCATTCAAAAAAACAAATAAAAGTAGTCGGGCCACCTTGTGACATCGAGGAGATGCGGCCAGCAGTTGGGCAGAACCTAATGATATCTGAGAGGAACACCTTCAGACCCTATGAGTCTCTCTCACAAAAATGTGTACAAGGTTCAGTTCTGTATCTAGGGGGCCTATTCCAGCATTGTTTCTCAGAGCAGAAAATAACGAAAGCCGAACAAGAACTTATTGAAATATTAAGAAAAATAGTGACCTGGAAAACCACTGTGGCCCATAGATGCAGCGAAATACCACGAAAACTTTTAAGAGCCCAAAATTGAAAAGTGTCCAGAACAAACAATTAGGGGCTTCAGTGGTGAGGGACATGTGAGTCTCTGCAGAGGCAACACAGGCTCAGCGTCCTGACCTCAGCACTTCTTGCTTCTGTGACCTTGCATGAAAGTCCTCCTTATTTCTCTGTATGCTTAACATACTATACAATGCACACATCGGCTATGAGGATTTGTTAAATGATGGAAGACATTTAAATCGGTACCTGTGATATAACACATCCTCGATAAATACTAGCAGCCATCAATATTGTCATAATTCTACAGTGTATCTACAGATGCATGGATAAAGGAGACGTGATACACTCACGTGCAGTGAAATACCATTGAGCCATGAGAGAGAAGGAAGCCCTGCCACTGCGAAAACTGGCAGCATTATGCTAAGTGAGATGACACATAAGGACACGTACTGTAGGATCTTGTATTTGTAATCCAAAAAAGCTGAACTCAGAAACAGAGAATAAAGTGGTTGTTACTAGGGACTAGTGGGTGGGGGCTGGAGAAATAGGGAGATAATCAAAAGGTACAAACTTCTACTTATAAGATGAATATGTTTTGGGGAAACATATTCACACAGCATAGTGATTATAGATAATGATATCATATCATATACTTGGAAGTTGCTAAATGAGTAGGTCTTAAATGTTCCTGCCACAAAAGGAAATAGTAATTATGTGACATAACTGAAGTATCAGCTAACACTAAGGTGATAATCATTTTGAAATACGTATGGGTATTAAATCAACACCATGTACACCTTAAACTTACATTATGCTATATATCAATTATATCTCAATACAGTGGAAAAGAAATAAATCATTAAAAACACGTGTTTTCTAAAAGGTTACAAGTAGACAACCATGAAAATTTTAGGTGGGAAAATTTTTCTTCCCTTTCAGCCAAATTTTTATGTAATATGTTTACCTTAGAAAGAAGTTTTAGTTAATATGTTAATCTAGTGTGACTTAATTTAAGAAATATTTTTGGCAAAATAAATATTTAGAAATGCAGGTCCTTGAAGAGAAACTTCTGTTTTTAATATACAACCACTCATTCCATAGAAGACCATGAAAATTCAAGTTCAATAACTACAAGACCAACAGCTGCAGAACAAACACAGAAAGGATACAAAGAGGTGGCTAGAGTGTGAATTGGAAGGCACTGTCATGGTCTAACTCTGAGGGCTTCCCAGGGATGCTTACGTGGCTGAGAAGGTTTTCAGCTGCAAACCCGCAGCCCCTTCGGATGGGCAGGACGTCTCGGCTTTGCTCCTAGTTCTCCTTTGCTCACGTGGAATCCGCCCTGAAAGCCCACGCTCTGTTTCAGCACCTCTTGAGGCCCGAGGCTTGACAATCATATACCCTGCATTCCTAAGACTGATGCCCCCAATACAGTTAATGAATAGTGAATAAACTCAGAACTCATGAATGTGGCCTACAACGATTTCAAAACCTAGTACACTTTAGGCAATGGTTAATATTTCCACAGTGCTTTAAGTCTTTATGCTGGGGCTCAGCTGCAGCACTGTGACTTTCTGGTTTGTTTTTCTTTTGTTTTGTTTTGTTTTTAGCCTCATTCTACTAGACATGTTTCTTCACAGGTGTGGGGCAGTATAACAGAAAACACAGACTGGGGGACTTAAACAACAGACTTTTTTTTCTCACAGTTTGGAAGGCTGGAAAGCCCAAGATGAAGGTGCCAGCAGAGCTGGTTGCTGTGGAGGGTCCTCTCCCAGGCCTGTAGACTCTGCCTTCTTACCTTGTGCTCCCACGGCCTTTCCTCATGAGCTCTCTCAGCGGCCCCCAACCTCTTTGGCACCAGGCACCATTTTTGTGGAAGCTAATTTTTTCTGCGGACCAGGATGGGGGTATGGTTTGGGGATGATTTAAACGCATGATGTTCAAGCTCACCTCCTACTGTGCAGCTGGCTTCCTAACAGGCCTGGGCCGGTCCTGGTCCACAGCCCAGAGGATGGAGACCTCTGTTGGAAGATACAAGTTTTTATAGAGACATAACCCCATTGTAAGTTCAGAAGCATATGCGTGTGTTCAGCAATAACTATTTTGCTGTGATGAACAAAGAAAGGATACTGTTCTGTGTTGTTGTTGTTGTTTTTTTTTTTCTTTCTCAGCCCATTCATTATTCTAGATAGAAAAATACCAGGTCAGAAAAAAATCAACAATTAATATTTAGAGCCTGTGGTTCCCTGCAGTCATGATGGATTCTGCAAAGCTCAGCAGGGCCTCCTTGTTACTGGATTTAATGTGGAGAAGACATTACACACTCTGTCTCTCCAGCTGCAATTTCCTGTTGACCGTGTGCACTGTTGATGAGATTGGTGAAGTTCAGAAGTGCAGGGTGTTTTGTTTTGTCTCAACTTGAGACCAAAAGAAAGTATGACTTGGACTCACCACAGGTTTGTGCAGTCTTCAGAATCCGCGTGGAAGACACGTACCAGGTCACCAGCAGGAAGGGTGTACAGCTCTTCCCTGCAAGCAGGTCCCGCGGTTGCAGCTGTGGTGGTGAAGATCCTGTGTCTAATACTGAGTGTAAACTGTAATTTAAAAAAAAAGAGATGAATGGGTAGATAAACTTTAGACACTTGTGTTTCAACCTATGCAGTTACAATGCTGGTATTAATAAATTTTGCTGTAGAGATGCTAAACACGAAGAGTCTGTGTCCAAGGTCTGGTCTCCATATCATGTTTGATAATCATGCAGTGCACCAGGACGAAACCCTCAAACAAACAACAGATGACAGACCTGAAGCCCTTTCTTCTCCCATCGCTCCTGAGGCCTTGGGTCTGTGCAGCTGTGTTCTGAATATCGTAGATCTACTTCCAAGCCGTTCTGTGAGAAAGGGAAGGTGAGACAGAAGAGCAGCTGTGTGATCTCCAGCAAATATCCACAAGTCTGAAAACACTGAACCAAGAGAAGGGGTTTACCCATCAACATAATGAAGGGGGTGGTCTCTACACTTAGTAACAGAAGTTTCAGGGCTTGGCAATATCTACTAAGGCCTTTACAGACCTGAATCAGTTGTTTCAAGAACCATTAGTATGAGCCCTGGCTGGCGTAGTTCAGTGGATTGAGCGCGGGCTGCGAACCAGGCTTCGCAGGTTCGATTCCCAGCCAGGGCACATGCCTGGGTTGCAGGCCATGGCCCCCAGCAACCGTACATTGATGTTTTTTTCTCTCTCTCTTTCTCCCTCCCTTCCCTCTCTAAAAATAAATAAATAAATCTTTAAAAAAATTTTAAAAAGAATCAAATCCTGTTTAAAAAAAAAAAGAATTATAAGTATGTCCTCACCTATTTAATGAGCAAAATAATAGTACATTGTGTGAAAGTTTTGTGATAAAGAATCCCCCAAAGTAGAGTTCTGGCACACACTGTGCCATCAGAGTTCGAAGCTATTATTGTGGTCACATGTATATTCACAGAAACACAAACAACATATCCATGTGCACACACACACAACACACACTAAACTAATTCACTTAAGTATTTTATAAGCAGAGGTCATGTTTAGAAAAGGAATACCAAGGCTGTGACAGTGGTTACCACTGAAAGGTTAAATCAAAGGAAGTTTAGGGTGTGTGCAGATTTTCATGGTCTACACTTGAGACTTCTACAGTCATGAAGTGAAATAAAATCCACGAAGCCAAAGGTATATTTACATGTTTATGAGAGGTATCACAATTTTAAGTCACATATAAGTAAATCAGAAAACATTTCTAAATAGGATTCTTGGAAGTCTATGTTTCTCTGCTGATATTCTGCCTGCTCCCTCTGCACATTCCCCACAACTTTCCAAAAATTCAAGTCATTGCAGCTATCTTGCAACAAATGAAAGCAAACAAAGATTCAAGTCATTGCAGCTAACTTGCAACAAATGAAAGCAAACATACATTGCATTGTTGTGTGGCCTGAAGAACTGACGAGGGGGAGAACAGTGGGAAATGTGAAGACCGTATAGTAATCATAATCATGATAATAACCACAGTTACAGAGTCTCAACACAGAGACCTCGGGAATGCCTTAGTGAGGGGGCCAGGAGCCTAAAAATGACAACAGTGGCAGGACCCTGGAGGAGGGGCAACCCCAAAGGCAGACAGAGGAGAACTTACAAATGCCATGGTCAGTCTTGGGGAGGGGAAGGAATAAAGGGCAAAGAGCACACGGAAGGGCGCACCACGAGAAGATGCTCCTCTTCGCCGATGGACTGAATAGTGGGGAGGCAGCCCATTCTGGCACAAATGCACATTCAGCAAGTTCTGAATCTTAAGCTTAGCTCCATGAGGACTTAAACGTGCTCAGTGTCCATTTTGCAGTTGGTATGAACACAGCCATTATATTTATTTCAAAATCCTGCTGGACGAAACAACACATTTTAAAGTTAAAGAAAGCCGTGCTATGTAGAATTCATGGAAATTTAAAATACAGCAAAAGACTCAGAGCAAAGTCTTCTGCCCATTTTGCTACCCACTGGGCTTATTACAGTGGAAAAATATAGAAATACTGAAAGAGGAAACACGTGTTAAAAAATCTTCATTTCATATTAAAGTGGCATTCTTATTCAAACAACAAAAATGTGGTACTGAACACCATTGTAATTTATAAATATTGGAAAATTTACATACAAATAGTAGATTAAAACTAAATTGAAAGTCCTAAATGCTAAAATGAAGGACTGGGGCTTCCCATGGTGTTTTATGAGTATAAATATGAATTGGGAACACAAGTCAAACACATCTCTGGCCGAAGTGAAAAAGGCGGCACATCGGCCTTTGGGGTTGCTCTCCCAGGTGAGACGGAGAAGCGCACCAGGCCCTGACTTTCCCACTGACTGCAGCTACAGAGAACCGAGGCTCCGAGAGTGAACAGTAACGAACGCCGGGTTTCAAAGTCCTGCTGAATTCCCTGGGGCTGAGCTTCTTTCTCTTTCCCCTGGTGTGTCTCCTCGCCTGAACCTGACACGGCCAGGAACCCAGAAGGGAGAAACCCTCTTGTTCTAGTTTGAGGAGGAAAACGGAACCCAAAACCCTCCAAGGCTGTGGAATTTCCTCCCCTCCCCCTTTCCTTTCTCCAATTTCTCCTTCCCAAATCGGGAGGCCGCCCTGTTGTCAGGGTGACACTGGCAGCTAACGGCGGTCACACAAACCAAAACTAAGCGTAGGGAACCTTTCTCCCCCACTGGAAGCAGCTGCAGTGTGAAGACAGTGGGGCCAACCACCGTTGCTCTTCCTTTTCTCTTTCTGTCCTGGGACCACTTCACCCGATACATGGCCAAACTCATGGTGAGAGGACTGAAAAGTGGAGTGGGTGGGAAGCAGAAAGTCCTGGAAAGTTGTGCAGAAAGGACCTGGAGAACAAAGTACCTTATGAATGCACTGGACATCTGCCTGCTCTAACGGTCTGAGCACCCTGCTTAGCATTCCCAGACTGAGCTGCCCGGACTCACGTGGAAACCGGGTGGTGTAAGCGCCGCATGGATGATATTTTTGGCTTTATGAAACATCTAGTTTCTCTCTTAATATCACTGAACATTGCAATGGCTACATTAAGGAAGCCATAGACAATTTAATAAAAGAGCACAGCTTTTCCAGTCAAAGTTAACTTATAAAAACAGTTTGGAGCAGGATTTGTCTCCCAGGCCATGAATCAACAGGAATGTGTGAGATGACCATCCAGCACAGGGGGGTGACATGGTCTCTGCAGCCAGAGAGAGGATAGTTTCGCACCCCGCCCCCACCACTCCCTGCTGCTTTAGAATTTTAAATGAACTTCACCTTTTTGCTCATCTATGCAGTGGTTAAGTTTATAGAACACACTCCATGTGTATTCTCTGAGTTTCAATTTCAG
Organism: Phyllostomus hastatus; assembly: GCF_019186645.2. Taxonomy (NCBI): domain Eukaryota; kingdom Metazoa; phylum Chordata; class Mammalia; order Chiroptera; family Phyllostomidae; genus Phyllostomus; species Phyllostomus hastatus. The sequence continues at coordinate 12,357,953 of NW_025334036.1, read as the reverse complement.
AACAGTGTGCCTGCCTAAAAATAAACTTTGAATAAGGAAGTACTCGATTAAATTAATATCACCCTTATAGATTATGAATAATATATTTAAACACAGGCAGCAAAACAATTGTAGTGAAATGCATTAAAGTATTTTATAAATATATGTAAAAAGAAAAGAACACCAAGGTCTTAATAGTGGTAGTGCACTGCAATGATTAATCTCTGGAATCACTGGTATAAGGTGGAATTTCCTTAACTAAAAAAAAATAATAGTTTTTATTTTCCATTTTCTTTTTTTTTCCACCAAAAATATTTGCTCGACCAAACTTTGGTCAGGTTCCTGAAATGTCCCCTAGTCCCATCTGTGCCCTTCCTTAGCAAATCTAGTTTTAGCCAGAAACCTGCTAAGCCACTTTAACCAGACCCTCCCAGCCCAGATCATTAATCACCCTCAATATTTAATCAGGTTGCTCATCCTCCATCATCCCCCAGTTTGGGTCTGATCTGCCCTGTCTGTCTTCAGCAAGAATCCTGTTAGGTCGAGTTAGCCAGAACCTCTCTTGTCCCTGGTGTTTCCTCTTAGTAATTTTTGAAAGATTTATTTACTTACTTATTTTTAGAGAGAGGGGAAGAGAGGGAGAGGGAGAGAGAGGGAGATGCCTGAAACATCTGATGTTTGAAACATCAGTTGGCTGCCTCTTGTTTGCCCCTGGGTTACTGGGTTACAGACCCGTAACCCAGGCCTGTGCCCTGACTGGGCATTGAACTTGTGACCTTTTGGTCTGCAGGATGATGCCCAATCCACTACGCCACACGGGTCAGGGCTCCTCTTAGTAATTTTTTTAATATACTGATGCTCACCCCTACTCCTTGGTTATACATTCCCACTTGCCCTTGCTGTATTTGGAATTGAGCCTAACCTCTCTCCTTTACTGTAAAATCCCATTGCACTGGTCCCTACACATATTACAAATGGTCACGAATAAAGTCTGCTTTATCATCTTAAATGTCAATACATTTTTTCTTTAGCACTACCATCTGCATATATTCCCCTTTCAAAAAGAAATAACAACAGTATACTCAAAATAAAGAAGTTTACAAGGCATGGAACAAGAGAATCCACTAATCAGCATAACAGACCATTGTGTCTTTACGTTGGGAGTCCCTCCCTTCCCCTCCCCTTCTGTAGTGCTGCTTAAACACTCTGTCATCAAGCACAAAATGGAAATACAATAAAAATCATAAGCAAAATGAAAATACACATGACTTTTGAGGCTGTATAAACTACAGTGTTTTTTACCATGAGCAAGGAGCTAGTTAAGTTGCAGGGTCAGAAACTATTTTCCTTGTTCAAACCATACATTTGTATTAAAAAAAAAAAAAAACTTTGCAGGAATACAGCCATGCCCTTTCATTTTCACGGCTGTTTCCATGATGTGACTGTGGAAATGAACAACTCTCACAGAGACCAGGAAGCCCCCCCAAGTGTAAACTATTTAATATCTTGCCCTTTACAGGAGGAAAAAAAAAATATCCCAGTCTTTGAATTACAGTTTAGGGATTTTTTTTTTTTTAAGAAAAACCAGAACTGAAAGAATAACATAGGTAAACATAAGGTAGTACCATTTCTGGGGGGAAAAACAGGGATGGGGGACAGACTGTTCAGTGCTAAGGTGAGAGCTGGGGGAGGGAACAAGACACCTCAGCATCCACTGAAAAGCAAGGCCCAACAGCTATTTTAAGGGCTGTAAGACTTTGTCAAACCTGCACAATTAAAAATAAAATAATAAAGTATTACATAATATGATTATGTAATGGGGGCTGAGTTTGACTTTAAAATCCCTAAGAGGTCCTCATATAAAAAATGGTTTGTTGGAAATTTTTTTTAAATTAGGAAATCAATAGAGAACCTTAAAAACAATACAAAAGCGATGGAAGTAGTAGCCCATAGAGAAGACACTCAAACTCAGGATGAAAAAAATATTGAAGCGGGCCCGGTGGGGTAGCTCAGCTGTGTGCCTAGTAAGCAACCCACCCCATGCGTGAAGGTTGTGGGTTTGATCCCTGGTCAAGGCACATGCACATCCTTGTTTCTCTCTAAAAGCAGTAAATAAAAAATTTAAAAATACTAAAAATTTTCCAGATGAATGCAATAAACAAACCGAAAGGAGTTAATACTTGAAAATAAAGGTTATGAATGTGCAGTTTAAGGCAATGTTTGCACAACTATGAAAGTGGGAAGAGGGCTGTGGAAACGCCTCAGTACATAGATTTCTGAAGAACAAAAACCAAAAAACCCCGAGCGTTATACAAAGTTTAGAAGCCAGAACTAAAACAGTGATATGAAGCCTAGAAAGGAAAATTTTTGTGACAGGAATACTCATATTCTTTCAAGTCTTTGTGGCGTAAACGAGCGACAGGAAAGACTCAGAGGGTGCCTTAAAGAGGAAGGACCGGCAGAAGATTGCGGAACCGGAAACTCTGAAGGGAACAAAAGGACCGTACAGTCCGGTCGGACTCGCAGAGGGCCCGCCCCTGACGCAGCCGCGGCCTCGGGATCACGTGACTTTCCCAGCGCGCACTGCGAGCGAGCCGGCCGTAATGGCGTCTCTCCCGCCAGCCGCGGAGCTAAACCGGATTCTCTTAGTGCTGTCGGCGTAGCGGGGTGGGACCCGCGGGGTCTCAGGCGGCGCGGCTCAGCGGAGGGTCGCACAAACGCGCCAGCCCTCCCTATTAGACTGCAAGACGTTTTAAACAATAATCTATTCGGGCGTTAGCCTAAGAAATACATGCAAGAATATAGGCGCGATCGCAGAGGGAAACGGTCTGTTTGTAAATAGGCGTGTACAGTGCAGCAAGGATGAACACCCGTGGCAGTGCAGTCAGCTGAACTAGCTGTGAGCGCGCTGTGTGTGTCCGCGGTAACACACTCCGGGGCTCACAGGTTTGTGAATGAGATCCATTCCTCACACAGACACACCAACTTTTAACCCTTAAGTGACCAGCAGATGTAAAGTGGGTCGGGGCCAGCTTCCCTGCATCTTTACTGAGAAAAATTAAGAATTACATCCTCTCGCGCCGCAGCAATTGTGCATGGTTTCACTTTTGAAGTGAATGTTTTAAAAACCCTGCTCAAATGCACACAGGCATTTCTGGCCCCTGGGTCCCGTCTTTTCCCTGAACTTTTTATTTCACTTGTCATTAACCTCTTTTGTGTTGACGCTAGAGGGCGCTCCGAGACCAGGGATCCTTGATTCCTCAAAACAGCTTAGCAGGGACCTCTGAAATTTGAGAAGGTGAGCTTAAGGCAAGCAAGTAACCTCCGTTGGGGGCTGAATTGCCTCCTTCTAGGCTGTTCCCGGAAAACACTAAATTTTTCTTTGGCCATTCTGATGTTTGGTTTGTCTCTTAGTTTTCCCCACCCCACACTCTTCCTTTGCCTGTACAGAGTCTGACTTTAAACACTATATTTTTCCCCTTCAAACTTCATACACGACTCCCAAAATTTTTATTTTAGTTACACCAGCTGTGTTCTTAGTAAGCAGACTGTGACGAAACTTAAAAACAAACAACAACTATAAAATCCAAACACATTAACATGGAATAAAGTCCTTCAAACATCTAGCCCGGGCATATATTTCCAGCTCTCTTCAGATACACTGAAATTGCTACTTTCAACGTGATATCTCAAATATTTTGACTTTTATACATTCAATAAACCAACCAAAATACAAGCCTGTCTTCTGTCTTCCTTAGCTCTAATTTACACAGCTTCTGGTACTTATTCTTGTAGTTAATCATAAATTGCTTCCTCCAGGAAACCATCTATGACTATTTAAATTCCGGTTGCATGCCAGCACATCCTGTGGTTACAACAGAACGATATGCATTCTCCTTTACTACACACCTAGTCTGATTTCCATTACTGATTTAAATTTCTACTTGACTAATGTTTCGGGTAAAAGAGAAAATTTATATTTCTTGTTCACTTAGCCAATCATCACATGTAACAGTTCTCACATGCCATAAAGTTGCCCCTCAATTTTTTTTTTAGTTTCCAAAAACGAATGGATCAAACTCAATTGTCTTTATCTAGACCCATAATGCATAACTGAATATAGAAGATAAAATATATTTTATAATTGCACAGAAAATAGGATACACATAGGGATAAACTACAAAGGGGCACAGCAGAAATATGGGGGGAGAGGGGATGGGGAATTTTCTGAATCTTAATCACTGTGGTGCTTGCATGCCTAGATGCATCTGTTGAAATACAGTGAATTATCTACTGAACAAGGCTGAATGTTACCTTAAAAATCCCAACTTGAAAATAGATAAGTTATTGCATCAATTTCCTCATTTTCAGTCTTTCCTTCTTTAAATTAGTAGTGCCCTCCAACTGTGAAAAATATGATTGTCCCTTTCTCATAGTAGAAATTTTCCATTTACACCTCCTATGTAAAGTGATAAGCGTGCCACCTGCATGTGCAGACTGATCTCTTGCCCCAGGGTCCTCTCCTGTTTTATGAACACGTTGTTCTTCTTGTCTTGTTACACATGAATGCCTCTGAGTAGTAACCCCATTATTTCTGTAGCCTTGAAATCAGTATGAGTGCTTGTTATGTGCTAAAATGTGTCTCCCCAAATTCCTATGTTGAAGCCTTAAACCCCTACACCTCACAATGTGAATGCATTTGGAATGAGGACGTTTAAAGAGGTGATGAAGGGGGAAAAAAGTTAAAATGAAGCCATTGGGGCGGGCCCTAACCAGTCTGACTAGTACCTTTATAGAAAAGAAAATTTGGCCTCTTAAAGTGACATCAGGGATGATAACACAGACAGGAAAGACCACAAGAGGACACAGTGGGAATGGGGCCATCTTCCAGCCAGAGAAAAGGGCTCAGAAATGACCAAACCTGCCACTACCTTGATCTTGAACTTCTGGGCTCCAGAACTGTGAGAAAAATGAGTTTCTGTTTTCTAAGTCACCCAGTCTGTGGCATTTTGTCATGGTGGCCCTGGCAAACCAATGCAGTGTTCTAATAACTCACTCGGTCATTATCTCACTTTAGAAACTGACCTGAAAACTCAGGCTGTTTTTGGATATTTTCCCCTTGAGTTAATAAAATGCACTGAGCTTCAGTTCTGCCTGTCTTTTCCCCAGGATAACATAACTTTTTAATTGTACGTCTCACTCACTGGTTCTGCTCTCATTTAAAGTTCTTAATTTTAAAAGAGCCAATGGTTAGCAAATAGAGAGGAAGAATATGTCCTTAGAGAGATGACACAAACTTGTGGGGAGGGAAGACAATAAAGAATGGAGCACCTCGATGGGCTGCAACCGGGATCTTTGGATTCCCTAAGCACATCTCAGTATTACTCCTAGAGAGACCAGTTCGGGTGGAAGGCAAGAAGGCCCCAGGAAGACCAGAAACAGCAGTAACAAGGATAAATATTCAACTAATAAATAAATGAAGTGTTTAAAATAATAAGCTCCATTTTGTCTTCTATAAAAATAAGATAATTTTTATTATTCATTTGGTTTAAACTGTGAGTGAAATACAAAGATGCTGGAGCTATTAATGCTATTTTGGAGAGCCTAAGTTAATGTATTCACATAGAAAAAGATATGAATGTATAACATTTATGTATGACAATATCATCCTGTTTAAATTAAAAGTTTTTAATTGTGGCAACCTGCATGCAATACAAAGTTTACCATCTTAACTATTTTTAAGTATACAGTTTAGTAATCCTAAGTACATTTACACTGTTGTGAAACTAATATCTAAACTTCATTAAAAAAAATACCTTATGCCCTGCCCCCCTTGCTGGTGTGGTTCAGTGGATTGCGTGCTGGCCTGTGAATCAAAGGGTCACTGGTTCGATTCCCAGTGAGGGCACATGCCTTGAGTTGTGGGCCAGGAACCAGGTTGGGGGTGTGCAAGAGGCAACCACACATTGATGTTTCTCTCCCTCTATTCTCCCTCCCTTCCCCTCTCTCTTTTAAAGATTTTGTTTATTTATTTTTAGAGAGAGGGGAAGGGAGGGAGGAAGAGAGGGAGAGAAGCATTAATGTGAAAGAGAAACACTGATCAGTTACCTCTCGCATGCCTCCAACTGGGGACCTGGCCTGTAACCCAGGCATGTACCCTGACTGGGAATCCAACCAGTGACCTTTTAGTTCACAGACTGGCACTCAATCCACTGAGCCACACTCACCAGGGCAATATCTAAAATTCTTTACTTCTTGTTAAAATAAAAAAACTCTGTGCTATTAAAGAAGTTCCCATTTCTCCCTTCCCTCTTCAATATCATTAAGCCTCCCTCTATTGCCTATTTAAGAATATTGAGAGTGTCAGGCCTTATATATTTAGGTATTTGATCCATGTTGAGTTCTTCTCTGTATCTGGGATAAGGTAAAGGTCAAAGTGTCTACTTCCCAAGTGGATCTCCCGTTTTCCCACACCATTGGTAGAAAAGACTGCCCAACCCCTTTGAGTGGTCTTTGCACCCCTGTCAGAAATTATCTGATCATAAATGCAAGAGTTTATTCCTGAGCAATCTCTTCTCTCCCACTGGTCTCTATGACTGTCTTTGTGCTAGTACTACACTGTTTCCATGACTGTAGCTGCGTAACATGCTTTGAAATCAAGCATTATAAGACCTTCCTGCTTGTCCCTTTTTGGGAGGGCTTTGATGAGGTGGGGTCTGTGGAGACTCCGCGTGAATTTCAGCAGGCAATGCTGTCTCTGATACTAACAGACTACCTCTGACCTTAGCCAGGTTCCCTGAGCCTTCTTTTAAACCAGATCTCAATGTTGGCCCAAGAAAAACTACAGACTGTCAGTACCAATAATCTTGTTATTCTTCTCTCCATTCAAGGATTTAAACAAATACTATCTTAGTTTCTAACAGCTCCATCCCTAGGATGACTCAAGGTTGCCAAAATAATTGACTGTTTGCCCTAGACAACAGCTGGTGGTAGGCTTTGATGCACTTTTCTTAGAGCACTGACTAAAATGGGATTACATCTCTGAATACTTCCTCCCTCCCTTTGACGTGTGTATTTCTTCAGCCTGGGGGTGCCCTTCTCAAGGACCTGATAGATGTTCCTTTGAAATAATTAGGAAGCACAGGGTCTCTGTCCATAGGGTCTCTGTCCCCTCACTGCAGCGGGAAGATAGACTCTTCACGTCAATCATTGTCAGCTAGCAGGCACAGATGCCCTGGTCAATTGACACTGACCAACCCTTTGTCATTTTCTCACTTCCCTGACTCTACTGAGCCCCTCTTCACCTCCAAACCTTTCCCTTCACCTTTAAAATGCCCAGTTGCTCCTGTACAAATAGAAGCTGCATTCATTTCACACGGACCCTTCTCTCCTATTTCAGTGGTATATTACTGTTTAAAACCCTGTCCTTACCACGTTAGTGGTGCCCAGCTTTGTCTAGCTTTGACAATAACATTACACTGTATGTTTTTTTTGGAGGGGACAGGTGGAGGCTCGTGGACCTCCTGTTTTACTTTTAAAATTGAAAATCTGACTATGGGTCCTGGCTGGTGTGGCTCAGTGGATTGACTGCTGGCCTGCAAATCAAAGGGTGGCTGGTTCAATTCCCAGTCAGGGCACATGCCTGGGTTGCAGGCCAGGTCCCTGGTAGGGGGCCTATGAGAGGCAACCACACACTGATGTTTCTCTCCTTTTCTTTCTCCCTTCCCCTTTCTAAAAATAAGTAAATAAAACCTTTTTAAAAACATTAAGAAAAAAGAAAACCTGACTTATGGATATACAATATACAGATGATGTGTCATAGAATTGTACACTTGAATTCCACATAAACTTTTTAACCTTTGTCACCCTAATAGATTTAATTTTTTAAAAACTGGCATTTCAGTAGGCACCATATAACAGGTTCTTGGATTTGGGAGGCTGCTTCTTAATGTTACGGGCCGCAGCTGGAGGCCGTGCCCCACAGAGAGGTTCCTAGGAGAGTCATATTGTCAGCAGGGCCAGGGGAGACCCCAAGGCTGTTCTTCGGTGTGGGGTTCACAGAATGGGCTGCTGCAGAGCCTGAGGGTTGGGGAGGCAGATACAACATTCGAACTTCCTGATTGTTTGCTACTCACGCGTGACGGGTGGTGGGCTTTCGTGCTGAGGAATGAGTTGTGCAGTCTGGCATGGTGGGCTGACTTTCCAGGCCCGTCATTCTCCGGGTGGCTCTGGGTGGGTGACTGTCCTCACCTGGCTGCGCTTCAGGCTTCCCGGCTGTAAAATAGTACAAAGGGTCTGGATATGGCATCTTGAAATTTCGAGGTGATGGCCCATTTGGATCTTAATACTATTACTAAGGCAGATGGGTATCTCTATTGCCAAGCATGGTTCCAGAAACTCTCCACGAACACTCTCACTGTGGCGCCCAACAGTGTGGGAACTGGGACACAGGTCAGGATCTGTCTCCTGGAGGGATCCCACCGACCTCATGTAGGCAGTTGGTGTGCTATGTGGACAGTCACACATGAACTTTGCATGCCCACCCTCCAGATGACTACTCTAACTCCGCGTGCAGAATACCTCCTGAGGGATTCCCTCCTGACTTCACCACCCGAATCAAGCAGCAAGTTCTAGCCAGTTTGGAGAGGGTTGAAGAAGGCACATCATTTCTTCTCTGTGGCTTATTCCTTCCTGTGCCACTGCTCACCAACTTAAAAGACATCTCTCTGAAATGAACAATAAAAGGTTTATTGTGCATGAGTATGCATTAGCCACATATTTAGTTTCCTCAAATCTTTATGAGGCAGCCATTGTTGTTATAACCATAGAGCATATAGTGAAATGAGGTATTTAATGAGTGGCCAGCAGTGTTCATCATAACACGTTAGTAGAAACAGGAAAGTCTCACATCAAGGTCCCCAGGTTTCTGTCACCAGCTCTTTTTTTTATTTTTATTTTTAGAGAAAAGGGAGGGAGAAAGAGAGGGAGAGAAGTATCAATGTGCAGTTGCCTCTCACGTGACCCCCACTGGGGGCCTGGCCTGCAACCCAGAAATGTACCCTGACTGGGAATTGAACTGGCGACTCTTTGGTTCACAGCCCATGCTCAATCCACTGAGCTATGCCAGCCAGGGCTGATTCTTTCAAGTTAAAGAATTCCAGAGGTAGCCAGTCCAGAGTAAATATGGCAGTCCCACAAACTTATTAGGGACTTTCTTTTCTTTTTGCTTTAGGATCATGTAAAGCTGGAAACAGCACATGGGATGTGGCCCTGCCTGTGGTATCTCAGAACTCCCCTCACATGCAGAAGAGGAAAGTGTAACAGACACTTCATCAAACCATCCTCTAAGGCCAGCGATGAGAAGAAAGGCGTAGAATGTCAGATCGCAGGCAGAATGGGTTGCTGTGAGTGTCCTTACTCCATGGAGACCTGGGTCACAGTTCAGGAGAAAAAGGCAGACATAAGGAAAAGTCAGCTGAACTTGGCCTTCAACCCTCTCATCTTCCTGACTGCAGAAAGACAGAGGTCTTTACAGATCAAAGCCATCTTGCAACAACGGGCCAGTGATGAAAAGCTACCCATTCAAGGTAAAGGGGGGAAAAGTGTACAAATAAATTCAGACCACTCCTAGGGACCCTAACCTGCCTTTCCAGTGATTTCTTATATGTGGCTGGTAAACATGCAGCATTAGGAAAAAATTCAAGGAGAGTTTTCTACTTGTAAGAGCAAAACAAAATTATCATTAAAAGAAAGAGAAACCAATAGGGCGCATCACCTCTGTCTGTTAAAAAAAAACACCTCCAGTTTCCTTTAAATCTGAGAATCATCTTGCTACATAAATGCCACATTTTATGTAATTTGCATGAAACAGAGGATTGCTCTTTACATGCAGTAAAATTAAAGTTAATAGTTTAATAGAGCAATGTTGAGGAGTCTTTGTTTTTACTGAGATCTGACCTTTAGATTCTTTCTGTAGAGTATTGACCCCCAGAGCTCCTGCCCACAGACATACACTTTGGAGTAAAAATATCCATGAAGGAACAACATTTTTGCTCTGTTGGTGGCCCACACCTCATAAACCTGGAATAAACAGTCTCTCCAGGAGAGTTCTTAGACCGTTCAATCCAAGATTTCATTACTTGCATAGCAGACAAAAGCTGAGTCTCAGAGACGCACCCTGTGCTGATACTACCTTCCTAGGAAGTTGTGTTTCTTTCAACACAGTCCTGCAGGCATCTGTACTCTCCACGCTGCAGGCCCTGAACACATCCCGGTCCGCTTCTTGGAGCCTTGACTTGTCTCCACCCTCACGTTGTATTTGTGTCTATTTGCTTCTTGCAAGGAAATCCCAGTTCAACACAGAACGGGGAATCCCACTCTCCAGGATTCTCAGCAGCCTGATCACCAAGAACTAAGTCAGAGAGTGGCAGAGGTTCAGCCTGAAACAAGGGAACATCAGCGAATCAGCTAAATACCAGAAAGGCAGATAAATACAATTTCTGGAAAACACTAAAATAGACAATGTCTTCCTTAAAAAAAGAAAGAAAGAAAAGAAAAGAAAAAGAAAAATCCATTCAATTTAGTAAAGAGTGCTTGAAAGGATTACAGTAACTAAAAAGATTCTTGAAAAAGGATCATGCATATATGCAATATACAGACGATATATCATAGCATAAAATCGTACTTTTAAAATCTATATTATCCTAGCAACCAATGCCACCCCAATACATTTAATTTAAAAAAAAAGAAAAATGATTATGAATGCATTTTTTAAAAAACAAAAATGAAAGGTACACACAATACAAAACATACCAACCTGGTCGTGGGTCGTATTCATGGGATTGAAAATAACGAGAGTTTACACACCCAAGTTAGAGACATTTGCGTGCAAAGCACAAAGCGAGAAAGACTAGTGAAGCCCAGGCCCGAGGCGGTAACATACAGCAAGCAGCGTGACTTCGGAACAAAGTCGCCAACGGACCCCAGCGGAAGCGCAGAGGGCTGCCCTCGCCATGGTGGCGGACCTCGCAGAGGGGCGGGCTTCAGGGTCGCGGGGTCGCGGGGTCGCAGGGTCGCGGCTCCGCGGCGCCGGGGTCGCCCCGCCCTGGGTGGGCGAAGTCCGGAGGAATAGGCGAGCGCAGGAGGGCCTGTGCGCCTGCGCGGGAGGCGCCCACCCCAGTCGGCTTGTGCTGTAGTGGGAAGAAAGTCCTGAACGCTCCGGGAAAGAAAAAGAGGTGTGTCACGGAATACAATTCACTGCGAATGGTCTAAAAAAATTAAAGCAAGGAATGGTGTTGAGGAGATCACCTAAAATGAACAAGGATTTTAGGTACAACCCGTTCAACATCTTCTACCGACCGTATCCTGGCTTGGAAAAAAAAAATCAGCTTAAAGGTCCGGCGCAGCGCCGGGGTGGGAGGGTGCAGGTAGAGACCTACAGAACAGGAATCGTGACCTTAGGGAACTGCCCCTCGTTTTTGATAGCGGTGCTCTAGGTGGCATAAAGAATACCCTCATACCTCTGGCCGGGTCGCTAAGTTGGTTAGAGCGACGTCCGCTACGCCAAGGTTGCCAAGGTTACCGGTTCGATCCCGCTCAGGGCACGCACAAGAATCAATCAGTAAACACTCAAGTAAGCAGAACAACAGATCGCTGTTTCTCGCTCTCTCTTTCTCTCTCTCCCCCTTCCTTTCTCTCTGAATTTAATAAATTTAAAAAAATCTTTAAAAAGTAAGAATGCCCTTATTTTGTGAACATGCAGGTGGAGATGTCATGATGCCTTATTTACTCTAAAATCATCTACTTCACACATGTGTATAGACATGGCTTTGCGATGGCAATATTTCAAATCTGGGTGGTTCTATATAGGTGTTCATTTTACAATTCTTTCTGCTTTTCAAAAAAAAAATCCCATGTTCATTATACATTAATATTTTTACTCAAGAAAAATGTTACGTGCCAAATTATATACTAAAATTCTCAAGGTATTGGGACAGCAAATATTTCGTGAGCTATTTCATTCCCCTAAATATTTCCCGTCTTTCTACAACATTAATCATTTTGAATTAAGTTCCTTCTCTGCACAGCTGCGGACCCGCTGAGTCCTCAGCGTGGCCTCCCTCTTGTGGACGCCAGATGGCGCTGCGAGCTTGTGCTTTGAATTTTACAATCAGTGTCTTCAGCACGCCTGCGCGTGTGAAGTACGGGAACCCGCACTCAGGGGGGCGTGGAAGGCGGGGTGGGGGGTGGTGAGGGACGGAGGTGGGAGGGCGAGCCGGAGCACCCAAGGTCCCTGCTGCTCGCACACCCGGGGGCCCTGCTGCCCCCTGCGCCGTGTCCTCCCCACACCCAGAGCCTCTCCAGGTGACATCCAGGGACCTCCTCGGTGGACAGGGACCCCGATGCTCCGAATCCCTCCACACCACGCGCATCCGCGACTTTCTGTCCCACCTGCGCCGCCCCGCCACGGCCGCCCCGCACGTTCCTGAAGCCCCAAGTGCCTATCCCAGGTTTCCCTCGAGGGCATCGGCCTCTCACAGGCTCTTCCCCGGGACAAGGACGCGCTTCTCCTCTCCCGCCCGCGGTCTCCCTCCCTCCAGCTCCCCGCATGGCTCATCCTCACACACACGTCCTCCCAGGGGTCCCCTCTGTGCGCCCCGTGCCACGTCCGACTTCTGTTGCCCGCGTCCCAGGCGCAGCTCCGCACCCCCCCAGCTCAGGGCTCTGAGGGTCTGAGACCCTCTGGGCTGAACCTCAGAGAATGGGGACCTTCGCTGCGGTTCATCCGCTGTGAGCTCCTTCGACAGTAGTGCGCTCGGAGCGATAAAGATCCTCCTTTTACTGCAGGTCCAAAGCAAACAGAGCAATTTCAGCCTCTCACGCCTTTCACCTTGAGTCTTACTTTTCCTAGAATCGCCACCCCAGGGATTTGGGCAAATATGAGTGGAGTTCGGACCTTAAGGTGGCCCCTCTGGAGTCAGCAGACAGGATAGGGGTCCTGCCTGCGGGCTGAGCCAGCCCCTTCGCAAACCCCGCTCCGCTGATACATCACTGGGATGTGCATTTCTGCACTCATGTGCTTTATATTAAATTGCACCACAGAATGAATGGCTCTCTTACTCACCCATCATCTTGCCTAATTACCAATAAACCCCAACTTAATTTAATACGAAGAGGGTTGGAACGTGAAGATTAAAGTTCTTTGTGTTTTTCTCTTCTCAGGATGTGACCCTGACTTCCACACCAGCCTGTTCTAGCCCCTCATTTTCCAGCCACTATTTCAAGTCTCCCTGAGGCACCAGGCTGCTTCTCACCCCACCTGCACCTCTTCTTCCCCTTCTGTTTTAGAGAGAGGGGAAAGGAGGGAGAAAGGGAGGGAGAGAATCATACATGTGAGAGAGAAACATCGGTGGATTGCCTCTCACATGCCCCCAGATGGAGACTGAACCCACAACCCAGGTACGTGGGTTCTGACTGGGAATCAAACTGATGGCCTTTTGGTTCACAGGCCAGCGTTCAGTCCACCAGGCCACACCAGTCAGGGCTGGTTATCTCTCTCTTTCTGTCTTTTATTTGGGGTGGTTTCTTTTGTCTTGTTTACTAATATTTTCTTCTGAAAATTCTAATCTGCTGTTAATCCTATTCAGTGTATATTTGAAATGTAGCTCACCTTGAAGCTTTCTTTTCTAGAAATTTTATTTTGGCCTTTTGTAACTGTACAGCACCACTCTGGCCAGTGCGGCTCACTCTATCGAGCATCATCCTGCAGAGCGAAAGGTCGCCGGTTCAATTCCTGGTCAGGGTACATGCCTGGGTTGCAGGTTCAGCAACCGAGCGATGTTTCTCTCTCACATCGATGTTTCTCTCCCTCTCTTCCTCCCTCCCTTCCTCTATCTCTGAAAAGGAATAAATAAAACTCTTTAAAAGAAGAAAGAAGGAGATGGAAAGAGCATTGGGGATTGTGGGTGAGCTCCCAGCAGCTTAGTACATGAGCCAAGGGGTATAACTCTGACACAAATGTATAAACTCACAGATTCGGGGGCTCACTGGATCCCAAGCACAGAAAGCATGAAGAAATCAATACAAAGTTGCATGCAAATCATGTTGTTTTAAATCAGTGCTAAAGTAGCAAGAGAACTCAAAATATGTTGAAACAGAGACATAGAGATGAGGAGGACAGCATAGTTCCCACTGGAAACGGGGCAAGCAAGTGAGAGGGCAGTGCTGTTGTTAAAGTACTAAAAGGAAAAAATAGTCAATTAGAATTATGTACAAAGTAAAGATCTCTTCCAAAAACAAAAGGAAAAGTGAGGACGTTTTCATGTATATATAAGGGGAAAGAATTAATTACTCATAAACCCGCACTACAAGGGTTGTTAATTAAATTCCAGGGAGGAGGGCTATAATTCCAGGTGGGAAATTTGTGTGTCTACACCAAAGAATGAAGAGAACAGAATCAGTGACTTCATGAGTAAATATTATACGTGCTCTGTTTTCTTATTATTTAACTTTTGTTAGCCCATAATTTACTGTTTAGACAAAAGTCATTATAATGTGCTGCAAGGTTACTATTGTAAAAGCAAAATGTTTTACAACAATTTCACAAAGATGTAAAAGGTGAAAAGAAATTACACTGTTTTAAGGGTCTTATGCAGTATACGAAGGCATAGAATGTAAGTTGAAAACAAACTTTGAAAAGTTAAACATGTAAATGCTAACACTAGTAAACACTAAATCACCCACAACCAATAGAGGAAACAAAATGAAATAATTACATATTATATTATTCCAAACAAGGCAGATGAAGGAGAAAAAAGAATCAAATAATGTGACAAATAGAAAAATTATAGATTTAAATTTAACTCGACAGTTTGAATGTTAAGGGTCTAAATACACAAACTCAAAAACAAAGTGTCAGACTGGACCTAAAAGAAACTACTAACTATATATGTTGCCTACAGAAATGCATTATATTTTTTATTTATTTAAAATTTTATTAATTTGAGAGAGAGAGAGAGAGAGATCCATTTGTTGTTCCACTTATCTATGCATTCATTGATTAATTCTCGCATGTGTCCTGACCAGGGATTGAACCTGAAATCTTGGCTTATCAGGATGATGCTCTAACCAACCGAGCTGCCCACCAGGGCTCCAGAAATGTATTTTAAATAATAAAAGTATAAATAGGGCAAAAGAAAAAGACTAATAGGTACCATTCTATCAAAAAATAAAAAAGCTTCTGTGGCAATGTTATATCACTTCAGGTAACTATTATACTAAAAATAGTATCAAGGATAAAGAAAGCTATTCCATGATCTATATGCCAATTGATCAAAAGGACATAAGAACCTATGATGCACCAAATCACAGATCTTCCAAATGTATGCCAACTAGAAAAAAGCTGAAAGAACCTCAAGGAGAATTTAAAACATCCAAATTATAGTTGGAAATCCCAGTAACCCTCAGTATTTAGTAGAACCAGCAGAGAAAAATATCAGTAAAGATATAAAATATTTGAACAACACTATTGACTAAGTGACCTAATTGACATTTGTAGATTTGTGTGCTTCATACTTACTCCTTTCGAGTGCCCATGGGACATTGTCCCCTGCAGACCCTATTATGGGACCAAAAACAATCTAAATAAATTTTCAAAGATACAAAGCCTGCAAACTCGGGTGTCATGAGGAGTCCAAAGTCCAAACGAGAAAATTTCCTTACCCTGACAAAGAGCACTTACAAAAGCTTCGACTAATATGTTACTTAACTGTAAAAGAATGGTGCTTTTTCTTTAAAGCAAATAAAGCAAAAATACCAGCACTGCCTGATTCTTCAACTTGGTACTAGAGGCGTAAACTGATGTAATCCAACAAAGAGAAAT
Organism: Phyllostomus hastatus; assembly: GCF_019186645.2. Classification (NCBI taxonomy): domain Eukaryota; kingdom Metazoa; phylum Chordata; class Mammalia; order Chiroptera; family Phyllostomidae; genus Phyllostomus; species Phyllostomus hastatus. The sequence continues at coordinate 12,342,094 of NW_025334036.1, read as the reverse complement.
GAAAGTCGCACAGGTAGGAAATAAGGAATAACAGTATTTTGCAGATAATATGCCATCTATGTAGACAATCTCAAGGAATGTACCAAATAATTCCTAGGAAGAAATAAGTGAATTTGTGCAGAATGTCCATCGTGTGTGTGTGTGTGTGTGTGTGTGTGTGTGTGTATGTGACTCTGTATGCACGCACACAGCGAGTGAGACAAATGAAAAGCACTGTCATAAACAATAACAACAACAAAAAGCTAAAGTATAAATCTAATAGGACATACAGCATCCAGCATCTTTAGGCTGAAAATTACAGAACCCTAATAAAAAAGTTCAACAAAGTGAAAAGCAGCAGAAGGATATACCTTGTTCATATAATGGTGACTCAACACAGCAAAGATGTACATTCTTCCCAAACTGGTCTAGAGATGGAAAGAAATTCTACAAAATCCCTGCCAGTTCTTTTGCAGACATTAACAAGCATATCCTAAAATTTGTATGGAAAGGCATACAAATAGCTATAAGTAACAAAAACAGCTAACACAAATTTGGAAAAGAACAAAATAATTGGAGGAATCATGCTACCCAATTTTAAGACTTAGTGTTGCCCTGGCTGGTATGGCTCAGTGGATTGAGCGCCGGCCTGGGAGCCAAAGGGTTGCTGGTTCGATTCCCTACTTAAGGCACAGGCCTGGATTGCAGGTCAGGTCCCCAGTATAGGGGGTGTGAGAGGCAACCACACATTGCTGTTTCTCTCCCTCTCTTTCTCCCTCCCTTCCCCTCTCTCTCAAAATAAGTAAATAAAATCTTTTAAAAAAGACTTAGTGTTTAGTTACAATAATCTGAGATATTTGTGGAGGGACAGAGACATAAATCAATGGAACAGAACAGAGTTTATAAAGACCCACACAATAATAGCCAAAACATTTTTGACACAGTCATAGAAGGAATTCAGTAAAAAAATAACTTCAAATAGTTGATGTTGGCTGTCCATCCACCACACACATACACAACAACACAAAATGAACTTCAACTCACATCTCACACTTTATACAAAGAGAAACTCGGTTGGATCATTTATCTGCATTTAAAGTGTTAAACCACAAAACTTTTTCAAGAAAAATAGGGGAAAATTTGCTGACTCAAAGTTAGGAGAAGAGATCTTAGATGCGATGCCAAAATCTTTTATAGATGAACAATCTATAAAAGAAAAAAATCTTTAAACTGGGCTTATTCAATAGGAATAACTTTGGCTCTGTGAAAGATATTAACAGACTGAAAAGTCAAGGTGAAAATGCATAAAGTTGGTGAAAATATATGCAAATCATATGTGTGACAATGAACTCACATCTCAAAAATACAAAGAACACTCTAAACCAAACAGTAAGAAAATAAAAAATCTAATTAAATAATGGGACAGTCTTGAATACACATGTCACCAAAGAGAAGGTGTGGATGGCACATAAGCACACAAAATGCATTCAGCATCATTAGCAGTTAGAAAAATTCAAGTTTGTGCCATCATGAGGTACTGCTATACTTACTAAAATGATAGAAATTAAAAAACCTACCCTGAAGGTTGTGGCCCCATTGGTTGGGCATTATCCCACAAGGTGAAAGGTCGTGGTTTGATTCTGGGTCAGGGCACACACCTGGGTTTCTGGTTTGGTCCCTGTTCCGGGCGAGGGCAAGAGGCAACCAACCAATCGATGTTTTTTCTTTTTCCTGTCTTTCTCCCTCTCTTCCTTTTTCTCAAAAACCAAAAATAAAAAATAAAAATCAAATTTAAAAAATCTGACAATATCACAAGGTGTTGAAAATATATAATTTAATTTTAAAGCCACTCTGTTACAGTTTTTCTGTTTCTTATAAGGTTAAAAATAGGCTTCTCATATGAGCAAAACAATACCACTAATGGGTTTATATCTTGGAGAAATGAAAACGGATGTTCGCACAAAAACCTGCGCATGCTATTCACAAAAGTTTTCCTTGTAATTCCTCCAAACAGGAAATAACCCAAATGTACTTCCACGGGTGAAAGGAACAACAAACTGCCAGAGTACAAGCATCCGATGGAACACTGCTCAGCAATGTAAAGGGGTGTACCATTGAAACACCGCTGATCACACGCTAGAAACTATAAAGATACAGTTCTGGAGAAAGACCAGTGGAGGAGAGGGTTAGGGTTGGGAGAGGGTGCGTCTGTCACCGAGGAGCTCGTGACGGTGTTTGTCAGGGTTACAGAAAAGTTCTGTGTCCTGATTCAGCAGAGGCTGTTACACACGTCTATTCATGGGATAAAAATTTCACAGAATTATATACACACAAAAAATAAGTGTATATAAAAATGGGTAAATCATGCAGAAAACGTGAGCTTCAGCGTGTGGCACCCAGTCCAGGTCCTTGGTTTTGATAACTGGAGGGGAACTTGGGGCCCTGGGTGAAGGGCATGTGGGGGGCACTGTTTTCATGATCTCTCGGGTGTGTCACGTGAAAATACAGCTGACAGTTCTGTTTTTGCTAAGCAGGTTCCCAGCCAGGCCCAGTATGTAATCTGGGTGCTTTTCAGTCTCCCAATACATCCTCTCGCGTGAACTAAATGTGTACTTCTCAGCTGCACACCTTTCCTCCCTTGAAGATCTCGGTCGGCAATGTGGTCTTTCATGGCACATGTTGCATCTTTGGTTTGTTCAAACTGAGGCATCTTGTTTTCCTCTCAAGACCTTTGCATCCAGTGAACAGGATGATGTTGGGAGCTAATTCATTTTGTAGGCTGTCGCTTTTTATTCATGAACACAGTTGAAGACTTTCCCAAACAGGAACTATTGGGAAGTGTCTTTTACCCAGATCCAGGGCCAAGGTTAAAGGTAATTCTTCCGTAGAGCCACCCAGGAATGCATCCTTGTAGCAAGGGAGATAAGGCAATAATAAATGGAGAACACAGGCACAGAAAAATTTATGCAATGCTTCCTAAAGTCACTGCTGAAAGCTTAAAATTGAGCTGGGCTGTACTGTAGTATTTGGGCTCATGCCACAGTCCTCCTGCAAAAAGTGTGACCTTAAGAAATATGCTGTCAGTCTTAGTATTGCCTCTCTAAGACTGGTTTTCTTGAGTGCTCATAGGTTCCTGTTTTTATCTTTGCAATATATAAGTGCATGTAGCTACTAAGACTAAATAATGGCTAAATAATCATTCAATCAGTGCTATGATTCAAAAGCAATCGGAAAACCCTTTTCATGAGTGACATAACGCCAAACCTAGCAATTGTTGCGGCTCTGATTCAACATGATGCGGTCTCTCCACAAGGAAACTCGGAGTCTCTCTACAACTCGGCAGGCTCGTTAGCGTCCCAGAAGGACAACGATCCACATAGATGTCGCCTATCAAAAGATGCAATGGTAACCCATTGCCTTCCTCATGTTCTTCTCTGGTGGTGGAGGGATATGCAGTCATATGAGGATGGTGGAAAAGGAAACTGGAGGAAGACTAGGATATTGAGGACGATTCTGAGCTTTTATAATAGTCCAAGTTGGTTTACTATGACCTGAATTTTTAAAAAAATATTTATTTATTTTTAGAGAGAGGGGAAGGGAAGGAGAAAGAGAGGGAGAGAAACATCACTGCGTGCTTGCCTCTCGAATTCCCCCCATTGGGGACCTGGCCTGCAACCCAGGTATGTGCCCTGTCTGGGAATCAAACTGTGACCCTTCAGTTCACAGGCCCACACTCAATCCACTGAGCTACACCAGCCAGAGCACCATGACCTGAATTATTAATAAAATAATAATGCATCTATAAAAACTAAAGCAGGGTTTCTCTTTAATACCTGAATTCTCAAAACATGGTCAGTGAGCTTGCATTACTTTTGGGCACTGCTTACACCAACCCCATCCCCCGCAAAAGGCTCCCAGAGTCTTCACCCAGGAGTTCTCTCTAAACAGCACCTTTGTGTTTTGCATTCTCTCTATTCTATTTCCTGGTTTATGATCCCTCTGTGACCAGCCCACCAATCCCATCATGTCCTAAGAAAATTTTCAGTGGAGTGTGAAAGATTTAACTAAAGGCAACAGTATTGAGAAGCCAGTAGTGCAGAATGAAAGAATTGAGCACTCTAATTTGAAAACGAGATAATCTATTCTGTCAATATAAAAATGCTTCTCATATTACCACATTTATCATAACTCCACAAGATCATGTATATAGTAGGAGGAAATAATACAACTTGGAGAATGATTTGTAAATGATACATTAAGATTGCAGAGATGCACCCACTTTGACCTGAAAGTTAAAATTCTACAAATATACATATGCATATTTATATTTATATATCACAGATAAATGTATAGACTATGAACATTTTTGGCATAAAAAGAGAAAGAAAACAAACTAAATACTATATACAAGTATATCTATCAAAGAACAATGGATAATTGGGTAAACAAATTATGGCATTTTTTTTTACAACAGATTACTATGGAAATACTTGAGATTCATCAGGCAGTACTCAATTTTTTTTAACACATCCACAGCACAGGAGAGCAGTACAAGATGTTTATGCATACTCACTGGTAAAGAGGCTGGTGGTGCTGAGAAAATGAAGGTGATAGCATTCTGATTACATCATTGAATAGCTATGCAACCTTCCACCAGTTACACTACCTGCCCCATACACCCTCACCTGTGCACTGGTTATAATGGTATACATGCCATATATTTTTTTCCTGAGTTATTTACTAACTAAATAAAGCAACACTGATAACAATGTGTGGCAACACTATGGCATGGCATATGTGGCCAAAAATAAAACCATGATCACTGTATGGTTTGCATGGAGAAATAAACATGTATGTACTTCACAAGCATAGGTCTGAAGGTCTGAAAAAAGATTTAAGTGTCAAGATAGATAATGTTTTTTCATGAGGTAACTTTTGTTTAGGCATAATTTGAATTTTTATCATCATTTCTTCAAAAAAAGTAACACAGTGAAGTAATTATACATCTAGTGCTATATTATATAAAGGAAAAGTATAGAACTATAAAAACAACAGGTGAAGTCGAATACTAAACATTATCAGGAATTTCATGTTATTGGATTTTTCCCCTGCATTTTTGTTAATATTCTTCTATAGCAATTTTTAGAGTACAGGCGACCGATGAGATAAATTCCAAAAAACCTACAATATATTGGGAGGAAAAGAGATCCAGCCTTATTGCGTGTGATTCACTAGTGAAGCGGTTTCTGCAACAGACAGAAGCCCAAGCTACAGCTTAGGAGGAACCAGGGTCTGAAGTCCAAGGGCACAAGGAGAGACTAAGGGGTAACGGTTAAAAGGAAGAGCTGCATTTAGGTGAGTTGCAAAAGCAAAGCCCAATAGCTGTTTTGAAATTCATCACACAACTTTAAGTTACAGAAAATTGAGATTTAAAAGATTGGGGTAAGTCAATGGAAGCAACGTTTTATACTAGTAATAACTACAAGATTTTTAAGATAATGTGTTAACTTCTGGAAGAAATGTTGTTCCTGGAGCTATTATGGGAATGAAAAAGTCTGAAATATTAAAATAATCAGTAGCCAAGTCTCAAATGATCTTCAGTATTGTTGGCTTCCTCTTAAAACGAAAAGCCTCAACATCAATCTAAATGAAAACATTTGGAAAAATGCTAAATAAAGTAAATATTACTAATATAGAAAACACTTTAAGTAACTTTATTCATGGGCTTTCACATAAATATAAAAAGCGATGGACATCACACCAGCTTCCAGAAAAAAAAAAAAGGCAAGTGCTCTAGACACGCTGAAAGCCAAATAGCAAAATCTGCAGGGCCAAACTGTGCAGGAGGAACCAGCCCGGGGCGACCCCACGCTCGCCGGCAGCAAAGTGCCCCAGGAGCAACTAAGAATGGGAAGTCCCGGGCGAGCACCCTAAAATCCGACCGGCCGGCAGAGAGACAGGGGCCGGGAGGGACCAAAATACTGCAACTAGCTCCGCCCGCCGATGCCACCCAGAGGCTCCGGGGACGGGCCCCTGCGGACCACCGTCCTCCGGTCGGGCCACGTGACCCTCGCCGCGCTCCGTCTGGGAACCAGCAGCTGGGCGCGGTTTTCGCCGCCGCCGCTGCAGCCGCAGTGACCCGGTCGGTGTTTAGGGACCAGAGGCACTTCGGACGATTCATAAAGAAAAAAAAAAAAAAAAACCAGAAGGCTCTGTTTCTCATGCCCGCAACCAACGCCCGCGTCCTCCCCATCTTTCGGCGGAGGACGTGATCGGTGTACAATAAACCCTCTACCGTTGCTCTGGGGACAAAGCACTTCGGGGCGCTTTGTCCAGAGAATCCGACAGTTGACGGATTCCGCACCCGCTTGCTTACAGATCAATTCTTACGTGCTGAATTTGAAATATGGGGAGAACAGGTTATACGGGGGCACGTGCAGTAAGATCAGTATTTAACCCAGTACACCAAAATTAGCAAAAAGCCCAGTAAAAAGCACATTCATCCAAAATTGTGAACAGCGCTGTCCCACAACTTTCATGGGTTCCCGCCCCTGTTTTTCACGGAATATAGTTTTTATAAAATATAGAACTTTGCTTAATTAAAAGTGAGCTTATAATTAAAATCCACATCTAGAGTGAATGGGTAATTAAAAGATTTTAGCAGTATTAGCCATTCATTCATAAAACAACAGACTCTTCATCCTTTGCCATACATATGCATAAATCCCAGACGAAATAAACTGTATTTTTAAAATTAAAACAATGATACAGTATTTCTCAGAATATAGATGCCCACATGATATCCAGAAATAAAATGAAAGATTTACATGTTTTTCTATAAAGTTATTAATAATATTTAGGTATGATAGATTGAGTAAAATTATAGTCAAATATTTTGAATATATTTGTTACATGTGCAATGCAGTATTTAGTGTAATTCTCAACACAGACTGGACTCAATAAAAAAAACGAAAACAACCTAATTTTAAACGTGTATTAAATCATACAAACAGGTTGTTTTCAGAAGAGAAAACAAAACACATAAACACAGTAAGCACTATATATTTCCTAAAACTAAGATACGGTAGTAAGAAAAATCATGTTAGCCTGATGGAGGAAAAAATGAATTTACTAATATCCACGTTTGAGAACTGCAGATTTGATACATAGACAGTTTAAGGTGGGCTATGTATTGCTGCAGCCTTTTTTGACCTGCCAATTCTATTTTTCCTGAAGGGTGAAACTTGCAAGAGCATGTTACCTGAAGCATTTTCTGCAAAAGTAAAAAATAAGAAATAAAATAAAAGTTGATTAGCTGGCCATAGGCAAATTAAAGAGGGCACATCCAGAATTCAAAGTGCTAACAAAAGTGATGTAGCTGCATATCTAGTAAAAACCATTTTGGTATAAATAAATAAATCAAATTTTAGTTGTGTAGTATAAATAACTGAACAAAAATCAGTTTGGAAAATAAAATGTGACTATCACATGTATTTCTAGTTCTATTCAATATATATTTCTACATGTTGATACAGTTAATGTGTACAAATAAATGTAAGTAAATGGAGAGATGTTCAGTTGAATATATTTGGAAGTGTTATGAAAAATCTGATAATCTATTTTTATATCTAAACCCATGTCCAGATCTCTGTCTCTATGTAGGTAGATACAGATACAGATACAGATAGAGATTCTGTCTAATATATTGTGAACGTCCTGAAAATCTGAATGTATACACTAGTTTGAAAGGTAGTGTGGAATGAAATAAAAGGAAGAAATGATTCATTTTTGTAGACTTCTGTAACTAAAAAACATTTGAAGCAGACTTATATTAATTCTGTAATTTAAAGGGCATTTCAATGCTCTCTTCACGAAAGTTCGTCCCCAGTGGTTTCTTGGACTCGGATCTCTTTTCTCACAATAACCGCCAAAATCTTCAGCAGCTGCTGGCTGTGTGGGTTCTCAGCCATTTAATTCCTCCTTTGGATGACAGATGGCGCTGTAGCACGACTCTTTGATGGTTGCAGACGGTTCTAACGCACACACGCCTCACTTATGAATGAGGTGCGTTTGCACTAGGATTACGGAGTTATTCTCAGAGCTCGCAAGTTCTTTGAAGACGGCTACTAACGTAAACTTTCACAGGCAGATTTTAAGCAACAGGTGATTATAGGATTCTTTCCCTGTGCTGAGAAAAGGCTTCAAAATAAACTCACTGGAAGGTCTGCGGCTGGTTCCTCTTGTAAACTAACATTTTTTTCTTTTCCTGGGGCTCAGGATATCTTTCAGATTCCAAAGCCCCAGGATCCTTAATTTAATAAACAGTGATTATTTGGAGGGAAAAAAGTTGTTTTTTAATTTTTAAAGATTTCATTCACTTATTTTTAGAGAAGGGAAAGGAGGGAGAAAGAGAGGTGGAGAAACATCAATGTGTGGTTGCCTCTCACACCCCCCCGGGCAACGGGGACCTGGCCCACAACCCAGGTATGTGCTGGGACTGGGAATCGAACCCGGAGACCGTTTGGTTCACAGGTCAGCACTCCATCCATTGAGCTACACCAGCCAGGGCTATTTTTAATTTTTATTACCTTTGTGTGTGTGTGCATCTTGGTAGGAATGTGCAGAAAAAGGCCAGAGGAAGCCATGGGAAAGACAATGGAAAACTGTGAGTTGGTAAAACAAAAACAGAACATACATTTAAAGTGAAAGGTTTGAAATGAGCAGGTCAATGATTCACAAAAAAATCATTGGGGAGCCCAGTCAAATTTCCTAAGCCTAGCAATTTTAAATCTGTAAACAAAATCTTGCATAAACCACTTTAACTGAAAGTCTTTCCAAGGGCTTATGGACTTACAGAAGCCCCTGCCTCCTGATTTGATTAAGGCGTTTGGCCCACAAATGCTGGTGAAGAAGGAATAATGGAAGAATATTAGTAAATGGAATATAATATGGAATATGGAAAATTCACACATTATAAATAGGATATTTCATATCAGAAAAGCGAGGACTAAGGAGTTCATTTTTGAAGGAAAATAATGTTGGAGTGAGGAAGTGCTGGAGAAAACAAGAAGAACACATCCAAAGGTACAGAAGCCAGGCGGAAGGAGGCAGAATTGGGAAAACGTGTGCATCACCATAAACAGTGCTGGATTTCATCCCCCAGCACAGCACAAAAATCCATGCATCCATTTTTACAGAATGCATGATTTAATAAATGAACAAAAGTGGACATAGGACAACAGTGCAGAAGAATCCTGAATAATTTGTGTACATACCCCCCCCCCACACACAAGCTGGTAGATAAAAACGCATCCCCACTCCTTGAGTGTGGGCTGCTCAGAGTGACCTCTTTCCCAGAATTGTATGGAAAGCAGGGAAGGAAGTAACTTTACAGCAGAGAAACCCAACAAATAATCCTTTATCAGCTGGTCAAGGTCAATGTCAACAGCCATATTATTAGTACAATATATACCACTGAAATGATGAGAGAGAAATGGTACTTTTCCTCTCTGAACCTCCTCCCCCAGTCTAACCATGAAAACAGCATCTAATAAATCCCAGTTGAGGGACGTTCTACAAAATACTTGCTCAGTAGTCCTCTAAAATGTCTAAGGCATCCAAAACAAGGACATCCTAAGAAACTGCCATGGTCCAGAGGAGACTAACAAGACATGAAAAGTTAAAGTGATGTGGTGGGCTGGGTAGGATACTGGACACATAAGGCATGTCACATGAATACTGAGGAACCTAGGGTAATGTATGAGTTTTAGTTAGTAATGTGCCAATATTAGTGCATTAAGTATAATATGTGCACCTTACTTACACTAAATATTACTAGTAGGGGAACTGAGCATTTGACTACACTATCTTCAGTAGGAACTCTGAATAAGAATATAGGAATGCTGTACAATCTTTATAGTTTTTCTCTAAATGGAAACTATTTTTAAAAAATAAATATAGATAATGAAATGAGCATCACGAGTCTATACTGATATAAACAATGAATGAATGAATGAATGAATGAGTGAATGAGAGTGAGGGAAAAACTCTTGCAGGCATTAGGTTGCTAACAACTAAAGAAGGAATGATGAAGAAGGAATTAGTTATCAATTTGCACTGAAACAGTGTGATTGGGAACAGAATATTTATGTGGTCCCAAAACACCTCCCTACAAATTATTTTTATGATTATAAAGGGAAAGTGTGAAACATCAAGAAATTAACATTTTTATCTTAACCACATAATCCAAGTTAGCATTCTCAATATTGGTACGAACTAATATCGTCTCCCACTTGAAAGGATGCTTTAAGAAGGACTCAGCATGAATTCAGTAACATTCTTGCTAAAAATGCATAACACAGACTGAAACTGTGGGCAGCATCAGATAAACACAAATTAAGAGATATTTCACAAAGCAACTGGCTTGTGCACTTCAAAACACAAAAAGTCAAGAATCACAAGGAAACACGGAGTAATTACTCTATAAAAAAGGAGACTGAAAAGACATGAAAAGGAAATGTAACATGTGGACCAGGGCCCCGAAATGTTGGTGGCAATGGGCACATTGATACTATGGCTGGAAATTGAATATAGATTGCCGATAAAATCATAGCACTTAACCGGTGCTCACTTTCCTGAGTTGCAATGTTGTACGACAATGAGAGCATTACTGAAAACATGCTCTGAAATATTTAGGTTTGAGAGGACGTGCTTTACCCAACTTATTTTTAAACGGTTTGGAGTTAAACTGTGTGTGTGTGCACGCCCCCATGCCTTTGTCTAGCCATGTCCATATGTAGAAAGGATGATGAAAACGATTGATCGAATGGGGGCCAACATGTAAACATCTGATGAATCTGCCTAAAGGAAATACAGGAGTCGTCTGTCCTATTCTTGCCACTTTCTTTTAGTTTAAAGTGATATCATAATTAATGAGCCACAGAAATAATTTTGGCACAATTTACTGTATCATCCACATAGAAAAAAAACTAAGTCTTTTTTAAAAATCACAATATTAACAATAATGAGTTTAAAGTAACACAAAATGACTTTAGAAAAATAGTGAAGAAATCCACCTGCTGGGAAGAAGTATTTGTAGCACTTGTAACTGACAAAGATTTGGCCTCTAGAATATATAAAGGACTTCTAATCTGATTAAGATTAACAAATCACCCTGACGGGTGTGGTTCAGTGGGTTGGGCATCACTAAGCAAAGCAAAAGGTTGCAGGTTCAATTCCCGGTCAGGGAACATGCCTGAGTTGCAGATTAAGTCCCTGATCAGGGCATGTACAAGAGGCAACCACACATTGATGTTTCTCTCCCTCTCTTCCTCCCTCCCTTCCCTTCTGTTAAAAAATAAATTAATAAAACCTTTAAAAAAGATTAAAAAATCACGTGCACAAATAGGGAAAATAAGTGATTCATATCCAACAGGAAATTCACAAAATATAAAATGCAAGTTACTAAGAAACATGTGAAAAGATGCTTAGTCTTATGTAAGAATTGGGAAGAATACTATTTTTCACCATTGAAATGTCAACTTACAAGAAGGTAATTTATGTGGCGTGGTCAAAAGAACGGAGACCCAGGGATTCTCCTCTACACTGGTGAAAGGGTGCAAATGTACAATATTAAGTTTCAATGTTGCGCATAGTGGCTAGGATAACTCTCCAGGGAAGGACTAGCTGAATTTCTGGAATCCAGTAATGCAAAGTAAACAATATATATGCTATATATAATTACTACTGTTTCCCATATTTTCAAGTGCTTCATATGCATTTCAAGATTGTTTCTCTTTTATACCATCATAAACATTTGAGTAGAGTCCTTGAGAAGTTGGAAGGAATGACAGCATGAGATATAGACAAGGTGACCACTGTCACTAACTAGCATGACTGAGTAATTCCCGTTATTTCTGATGAAGTGTGTGTGAAAAGAAGGACTACTCCCAAGAGTTGGAATATGATAGAGTGTCCTTAGAATATAATAAATCCTTATTTTTCAACTGACAGAAAGAAGTGAACATTTTTAAGTGATCCTTCCCTTCAGTATCTCAAACTTGAGAAAAATGTAAAGAAAATGCTTGGAAGGGTCATCACATCAGTCGTGGTTTCACCACTCAGAATGCAGACATCTGCCTCAGGTGCCTGGTGTTGGGGCTGCCAGCTGCACCTGCCCATCCACCGACAGCATCACCAGTATTCTGGCCAGGACAGGAGTAAATTTTGGCATGTATTTTTAAAAAGATTTTATTTATTATTGTTTAGAGAGGGGAAGGGAGGGAGGGAGGGAGGGAGAGAAACATCAATGTGTGGTCGCCTCTCCCACGCTCCCTACTGGGGACTTGGCCTACAGCCCAGGCATGTGCCCTGACTGGGAATCCAACTGGCAACCCTTTGGTTCGCAAGGTGGTGCTCAATCCACTGAGCCACAGCAGATAGGCTGGCATGTATTTTTGAAGACATGGAAATGCATCAGAAATTATCACGTGCCCTCTGACTGCCACACATCACAAACAGGTATGCGATTATTTTCCAAGTGGCTGGTAATATTTAGAGTGATTTTGACATAGAATTAAAAAAATTCCATACCCTCCAGAGGCTAGCATAAGGAACCGTAATAAGTCACTCTGCAGACAATACCTGTTTCCGTCTGAGCCTCCATCCTACGCTGGGTGGGTTTCCCGCCTCACTCCATCAAAACAAACCTTTCAGACATCATTGTGGACCTCCATGCTATTGCATCTGGCGGCCACTCCCCCCGTTCATCTTATTCGACTGGTCAGTTGCATTCAAGTGTACATGAGCCTCTTCCTCTTGAAGTAGCTTCCCCTCTGTCTCTGGGCCTCCCTTCTCCTTGAGGTCCACAGAACTTTCTGAATGCTCTAATTCCATCTCATTCATCAGTTCCCTCTCCTCTGTCCATAGCCCTAAAACAGTGGAATCCTTAGCCACGGTGGTAGCCTCACTGGATTACCTATTTCCACGTGTGCAGAAACGGTGCGTCCGAGCTATTGGGTGGCCCCCACCTGCACTGACTCTGGGCGTGGCCACGTGTATTACTTTTGGCAACAGGACAATCACAAAGGTGACATATTCAGGAATGAAAAGAAATTTGCACCTTGGGGCTTGCCTTCTCTTGCTGTTCTTAAGATGGTCATAACTATACGAAGCAGGATGGACTAGGCTGATGGATGGTGAGAGGTACACTTGCCAAACAATCCCTGTCACCTAACCTGCCACCAAGCCAATCTGTGTATCTGTAGGCGTGGCCATTCTACACCACCCAGCCCAGCTGAGCTGGCCCAGAGAAGGAGAACCACTAAGCTGACCCACAGAATCATTAGAAGTAATTACTGTTGTTTTAAGACACACACCTTTTGGGGGAGAGTTTGATATACACCAAAGCTGACTAGTACACACATAGGTACACTATTTAGAAGTGTGGTAGCACTGCACCAAAACTAGAAAGCTTGTGGAATGGAGCGGTAGGTACAGATGGAGAACACACGGAAGAAATTTCTTGGAAACATTGGTAAATGGTGAACAAACCTCCCGAGGATGGAGGCTCAAAAAGTGGCAAGGAATCCGCTCTCTCAGGTTGGAGGAACAGTGATCCATCCACATTGTGCAGTGATAGAACAAAGGGTAAAGCAGCCATTGGTGGTAAATCAGAGGCTCTACCTAACGATTTTTTAAAAAGACATTATTTACTTATTTTAGAAAGAGGGGAAGGGAGGGAGAAAGAGAGGGAGAGAAACATCAATGTGTGGTTGCCTCTCACACACACCCAACTGGGGACCTGGCCTGCAACCCAGGCATGTGCCTTGACTGGGAATCAAACCGGCGACCCTTTGGTTCGCACACCACCACTCAATCCACTGAGCCACACCAGCCAGGGCCTGTACCTAATGGTTTTATGTACATTAGCAGGATGGTTTCCACGTAGAGTGTTTATAGTGGGCACAGGCCTCTCTTAGCTAAGTATAAGCTAAGAAGAGACAGCTGAGCTAAAGAATGACATGTTCACACACAAGCAAAATTTAGGGGAAACAGAGGAGCCAGAACATGCTAGGTTGGAAAATAAAACTGCCTCTCATTCACAATCAGAAGCAAGCAGTAAATTGAAATAATAAATGATGATAGTTTTAAGACACTAAGTTTTGGCACAACCAAAACTCTTTGACACATTCTGGCATTAAATACCGTATTTTACTGTGTATAATGTGCATGCATGTTTTAATGCATAAACATAAATAAAACAAAAACATTTACACAGAAGTGGAATTAGTAGTACCCATGTATAATGAGCATCCTTATTTTTCTCTCAGAAATTTGGGCAAGAAAGTGTGCATTATACACAGCAAACTACAGTACAATGGTAGGTAAGTAACTCCACACTTTTATCTCTGGAACGTCACCTGCAGACACCCTACAGATCACCTGAAATCCGCTTCCGTTTTCACAGATTGTTTTCCACATGTAAAAAGTCAGAAACTGAACTCCCCCTTTTCCTGCTTGATACTCCTGCTCCACTGCTCTACCTCTCAGTAAGTGACAATGTCTTTATTCTTGGTGACACGGATCCTCTGCCCACTCTCCCCTGTCAAATTCCATCTAACTACCTTGAGATATGCAACTCAAATCTACATACATTTTTTTCCCACTAGGATAGTTCAAGCCACATCATGTCTTGCCTGGACTACTCAGAAACTTACTATTTTTTTCATTCCTCCCATTTCCCTTCATTTTCTCCATTCAAAGAGGTAGTCACATTTCTGCTAATTACAGTAAGTGGAGGATTCAGCAGGGTTCAAAGCTGTAGTACCCTCCAAATCTTCCATCTTCCAGTCCCAAAGCCCACACCCTCCATGGGAGGGGGGATTCAAGGTAAAGCAGAACACCTCAGTCAGAAGCAGGGAGGAAAGTTAAGCAACTCCATCCGCCAGATGAAAGAGAGAGTTTCATGGGCTGAGGGAAGAAGCAAAGACTGGTCCTGACCAGTGGGGTGCCGTGGCTTGGGCATCGTCCCACAGACAGAAGGGTCGCTGGTTCAATCCCTGGTCAGGGCACATGCCTGAGCTGTGGACCAAGTCCCTGGTTGGGGGCACTCGAGAAGCAACAGATTAATGTTTCCCCTGCCCTTCCCCTCTCTCTAAAAACAAATAACATCTTTTAAAAAAAGAAATAAAAATGAGTGGGAAAGGAAACCACCAAAGGACCTGGAAACAGGGGGACTTGGACTCCCTGTCCTGTCTTCTGTCCAGAGAAAGGGCAGCATCTGGTGGAGATAAATGCTCTGTGGGCAGGGCAGGGAGGACTTCAGGGCCAACTGCTGTCTGATCTGGGGTCCATACAAACCAGGGGTCTGTCTTATCATGATGGCCCTCCGTGTTGACATGTGCCCCCCTGGGCACACAGCGGGCTGTCCCCAAATCATGCTAACACATGGGCATAGGCATGAATGACCCAATAAAACAAAGCAAAACAGTACAAGCACATCCTGGTGCTCAGGAAGACCCCCTCCAGCACAGGAGAACGCCGGGTTGCTTCTTACCTACACCGCCCCCTTAGCAGCAGCTTGCAGGAACACAGGCATGGACAACAACGTAAGTAACAGTTATACCCCTCAGGGAAGAAAAATCTCTAGTTCTCATTCTTGCCTACGTGCAAGAAGAGGATACAGAAGACTCGAGGCTCAGATTGAGAGAGGGTCTGATTTCTGAGTCGCTGCTTCCACTGGAATTCAGCCTGGATGGAGTCCTTACAACTCCTTCAGGCTTATAACTCACTCCTTGTCACATTATTGCTTATTTCCCACTCCAGACAGAACCACAGGCTTTCCTGCACCCCACCAGAAAGTTTGGGCAGATGGAGACAAACCGTGCAGAGCCCTACTTGAGCCTGCTACTCAGCCAGACAACCAGGCAATGAGTGGTCGGCCACTAGCAGGCTCGAGGCAAGAATGGGCAGCCGGTAAGAAACCTTCCAAAGTTGCCGTTCCTCCTGGAAAGGTCCCTCCCCAAATTCTGTCTTTTGACACTGCCAGGAGGCACACGGGGCCACAGTGAGGGTGTCGTGGCACACCAATGACACACAGGCTTCCAGAAGACCCATCTGGGTCACGAGGTGGCCGCCTGTCTCTCTCCTCTCTCCCACCATTTCCTCCAAAACTGACAGACACACTCTTAGTTCAGGCAGGCACGGAGGGGAGACCCTTGTGGGTCAGATCTTGGAAACTAGTTTTCCTCGGGTGGTTGCAATGAAAAACGCCTACAGTTGTCGTGAGGCTGCTTCCAGCCCAAGCTCTCAGCACCACGTCCGAGACCCTAGGTCAGGACATGCATCCGAATCACTCGTTGTTGGGCTTTGTAAACCTTGGTGCCGCCATGTCCACAGTTTCAGCTGGAGAGGACTTGGATGGGCCGAGAACCTGCATTTCTACACAGTCTGCAGCCAAGCCGCGGCCGCTGGAGGGAGAACCCTGAGACCCGCTGTCCGTGGGCCGTGGCCCCGGGGTGTGGCCCCAGGGACACGGCGGCTGACTGGGATGGGGCTCAGGGGCTGAGGTGGGACCTCTTTGGGCCTTTCACCTCCTGCCTGTCAATCTTCCCCAATTGCCTTCACCGAGCAATATCAGGGTGTGTCATTGACTCTAATCTTACTCTGGTGACTCGACGCCCCAGCAAAACATCAGGGAACCGAAGGGGGCGATGTTTGCGCAGCTGGGCTTCGGCCTGAGGACGCCCACACGTCAGACAAGGAACAAACACCTGGGGGCTGTGAGCCCTGGCGGAGGGAGGAGCTACTGGAGCAAATGCCCGGCCCAAACCCCCTCCCCGCCTGCCCCCGCCCTCCCGCTTTCTGGAAGGTGCCACACTAGCGCAGGCTCAAAGCAGGTTCCGCAAT
Source organism: Phyllostomus hastatus (assembly GCF_019186645.2). Classification (NCBI taxonomy): domain Eukaryota; kingdom Metazoa; phylum Chordata; class Mammalia; order Chiroptera; family Phyllostomidae; genus Phyllostomus; species Phyllostomus hastatus. The sequence continues at coordinate 12,325,207 of NW_025334036.1, read as the reverse complement.
GCTGTGAGAGAAGTGCGCAGGCGCCGCGAAGCCCCTTCCCCAGCAAAGCTGGCCCCGCAGTGCCCCAAGAGTGCGCATGCGCCAAGAAACCCCCTTCGCGCGAGAAGCAGACCCCTGCAGTGCGGGGAACATAGTGCGCAGGCGCCAGGAGGCCCCCTCCCTCGCGGGGTCTGAGCGGCCTTCCACCCACCTCCTCCCACCGCCCTCCTCCCCACCGCCCCTTCCAGGTGATTGACAGTAGACGTGGCCGAAGGGGTGCCGCGTTTCAGAGCGGTGGTCTCCCGAGGTCGGTTTCCAAACACCAATGCGACATGCGACATTCATGTTTTCTGCTGCTGCGACACAACCTAGGCACCTGCCCCTGCCCTTCAGCGGACAGGGTTGAGAACGGGCTGAGGTCCCACAGGCTCTGATCTCTGAAACTACTGCTCCCTTAGAACTGTGACTCTTAATTCACTCCAATTTCTTCAAAAATCCTCACCCTTGCAGCTTTCAGAGGGCCTGTTAGGGCCCTACCACTGACTCCCGTGCTTTCTCTGCTCCTTAGGTTGTGGGGTATAACTTTTGAGCTTTTCTTTAACTCTACACACCTCCGCCAAGGACGTGAAGAGCTTCTCCCAAATTCTACTCTGGCGGGTACGGAAGGGGGCGATGTTTGTAGGGAGTCGGGATAATGGCAGGCCAGAGGGCCTAGTTATCCTGCGGTCCTACTGAGGGCAGCAAAGTCCGGTTGGGACCCGCGATCTGGAGCAGGAGAGGCCCAGAGAGCGCGCCCCCTACGGGCCCTTTCCCCGAGCCGGCCCTCCCTTGCTCGCGCTGCCCCGCACTGTGTGCCTTTGTTCTCAGGCTGAGAACCGTGTTCCCGCTCCGGGCTCGGATCCGCGCGTTCTGGTTTCAAAACGACCAGGTTACACACCGTCGGCGTCCCGCCCCAGAGCCCCGCTGGACGAGACTTCATCGAGGCAGAGCTCTGGGGTAGCGCAGCAAAGCCCTCATTTCTCACATCGTTTCGATACTTCCTAAACTACGGCGTGTTTTCGTCCTCAGAGATCACTGCCACCTTCCATGGACTACCCCTCCACGCGCGATCGGGGGCTCGGACAACCTCGCGGTCCCACCAGACCGAACAGCAAGAGCACAGAGCCTGGCTGACCGGAGGTGGAGCCCGGCGGGAGCCCCACCGTCGCTCACGCGGAAACCAGAGCCCTCCTTACCCCGAGGGCTACCCATTGTCTCCGAATGACCCTTCGGACATCGGCGACACTCCAGCCCCGCGGGCCCCCTTGACAAATGAGCCCTCAGTCCAGAATAACCTCCGCTCTGCTCCAGCTGGATTAACTCTTTCACTTCCTGCAAGTCCGCTCAAAAGTCCCCTGAACTTTTCAAAAGTCTCCTGTCCCAGCCACCCCCTTCAATTTCAAAAGTTGCACTCCCCCAGGCAAGCGCACTCTGTCACCTTACCTTGCTACATTTCTCTCTTTTCCCACTGTACTCACCGCCTTCTTACCATTCTACAATGTAACACACATAATACATCAATATGTAAATAAACTGTAAGTGTAAACTTACTATAGCAGGGAGCTTCACTGTTACACTTTATGTACTCAAGCCCCTCGAACAAGTGCTCAGTGTACAGAAAGTATTCAATGCATACTTATTAGATCAATCGATGTTTCAATCTCAGGCGCGAGAGACGAAGTGAAACGACAGTTTAGAAACTACGGGCTGGGTGGGAGAAACGGACAGCAAAACTTAAACAAACGGCAGAGCAAAATGCTCAGGCTCGTAAGCAGTCTTCCCAAACCATCTTTTGAGAGCAAAGAGGAGAGATAATGTGGGCGCAGTGCAGCTGTCAGGGAGGCACGAAGCCCGCACGGGCGCCGGACGGACGGACCCACGGACGGAGAACGAAGTGACCGTCCCGCGGCTGCTCCCTCCCTCCCGCCTCCGCAACCCTCCCGGCAGGACGCTGGCCCAAGTTGCTTCCCTGGGGTGTGATGGGCACACTTTGGGGCACGAAACTTGTTTGCCCTTCAAGGCCTCAGTTTCACCACTGGTGGCTTCGGGGTGAATATTTTGGCCTCCGCACTTGTCCATCACGCAGCCCGTGCTCCCAGGAGGAGAGGGCTTTGAGGGATCAGCTGCCTGGAAGGACGGCTGACGGGAGGGTCGTCGCTCTCCGTGGGAGGTCACGACAGGGCTATCCGGAGCCTTTTCTGGGGCAGAGATTTTTAAATATCTTGCAAAATGTGACATGTGCCTACACTTGAGACCTAACCATTCTATTTTCCCATAAATGGATCTTTAAAAAGGACACAAATGTCCATCCACGGCAGCACTGTTGGTGCGGGTGAGGAAATTAGAAATGACCTAATGGTCTATAGATAGATGGCTGATAATGAAATAAGGTGACTGTCACGTATAGATAAAAAGAATGAAAGGTCGTTCCACGGTAATATGGAAAGTTTTGATACTTGTAAATAAGAACCATTTTAAAATAAGTTAAAAGCAACACACGCATTTGCGGAAGTAATTTTGAGTCTATTTACATAGGTTCAAATGCCTTCTCGGGTTCCGGTCAATTCACACACATCAATGAAGTTAAATGAAATGGGAAAAATTGGGCATACGATTCATTACATTTGTGCAAACCTAGATGGCTTTAAAGTTTGTGGCAACTGTTCATTATCCTTTTAAAGATTTTATTTACTTATCTTTAGAGAGGGGAAGAGAGAGAGAAACATCAATGTGTGGCTGCTTCTTGTACCCCCTCTTACTGGGGACCTGGCCCACAACCCAGGCGTGTACCCTGACAGAATCGAACCTGCGACCCATTGGTTCGCAGTCCGTCACTCAATCCACTGAGCCACACCAGCCAGGACGCATTATTGTTATTTTGAAGTTCGTTCTGCACTGTCCTCCCTCATCACTACATCCTCAGTCCCTTTACACCTTTTTTTGAGTCTGTTCTGTCCCCCTCCACACAATTCAGAACCCTTTTCTCTTGCAGTTCCGGGGGATATTTGGAAGCAGTTTGCCTCTTGCCCAGGACTCCCAGTTTTGGATGCTAGATGGCGCTGTTACCTGCTTGGTGAAGACTGTCCCAACAAAGATACTTCAAGGGAAGAAAGATCATTTTAAAGCGGCGCGCTTGGATGGGTTAGGGATAAACCCCAGACTTCGTGGAAGGGGTAGCGGCGCCCTCGCTCTAAGGCAGACATTTGGGGGTTTGGGTGAGGGGCACGACTGGAAACCCGCTGGGAGCTGAAGATCTGTCAGACCCACGCTCCCACCCAGCAGACAAACGCCCGAGGACCTACAGGTTGGAATCTGCAGAAATAAGCCAACAGGGAAATCTCAGGAGGGCGTTGTTGACGAATATTGCATCCCAAACCCCCCAAAAGCAAAGCAAACAAACAAAAGACACTTGAAATAATGGACTTTAAGTGAAAGAATGGTCAATTAACCCCCCCCCCCCATTTTAATTATCTTTAAGTTAGTTGTTTTTAATGGTAAGGGAAAATCTGTCACAGGTAGTTGTTTTTGGAAGAACTCTTGACTGCTGGTCCCTGAAAAAACTCAATTTAGAGGTTTGTTTTGTTTTGTTTTGTTTTTCAGTTGAGAACTGGATATATTATAAATAGGAATGATGAGGGAAACAGTTCAGATTTGTGTTTAAATCCAAAGTGTGCATAGAAATTTATTCCAAGTCATTACAGCATTCCTAATTGGATAAAGTTAAGACATTAAAAATATTGCGTTGCAACATTTGGTTTTCCCCCATTAAAAAAAAAAACTGTCGCTAAATCCCTAATTTAAATCAAGGATAAAAGTAAATCCCAGGGGTCTGTTCATGGGGTCTAAACTCAGCAACAGGTAGTGGTGGTGGGGGGGAAGAAAAGCCGTATGTTTAGTGCACCTATTTGCAAATTTCATAACCAGATAATAGAAAGGACGCCTATAAAATAGTAAGAGAAAAAGCTCAGAAGGCAATGGGGAGAGGGTCCATCCCGTGAAAACTCAACGTCCAGCAGCACGGGGTGGCACTGAACGTGTTCATTGCCACTCGGATTCCCAGGCGGCTGTTCTAGGAAAATGTAACCAAACCCACGGCGGCCCCGCGGCCGGCGGCGGACATCTGCCAGGGGCCGGGCTCACCGGGAATCCCAGTTCTGGGAACAAACGGGGACGTTGACGGGGGATACGCAAACCATCCCGTTTCCTACACATTCTCTCCTCCTGCGGGGCTGTGAGGAAGTCTCATGGGGGAACATTTAGTAGGAAGCCCCCGTGGGGAGATTAAGATCGACGGATACATGAGAAGCATTTTAGGACCTTGATCTTCGGGAAGTTCAAGTTGGTCATGAGCAAGCTATAGCGATTGGAGCGCCGGTGGCATTACTATTTCTCCACAAGTAAAATGTCACAGGATTTTCAAAACGTAGATGTGCCTTATCTTCGACGGCAATGCATTTTTTTTTTTCCTGCTGTAGAAGTTTGATGCTGACCCCCCTACCAAGTGAACTCTTGGCCACATATTTTTAAAACCTGAGTTTGAGGGTCATGTTTCTCCCCAGCCTCTGTGTCACCCAAACATAGAGATGTCTACCTTAAGGACTCGCTGCTATTTAGGCTCCCAGCTGGCCCTATCCATCCGCAAGCCCACTCCGGGCACCCGGCCAGGGCAAGAATAGAGCCTGGAATGGTATGTCTTTTAAAACCACGAAATATGTCAAGAGGTCAGGAATGTGCCCCCTCGGGGTCGCCGGAGGTCAGCACTAGAATGTCCGCTGGTGGCTACTGGGTTTCTTCCCGGAGCCTCAGTTGGAGACGATGTGCCTCCGGAGAGAGAGGGGGTATGGACCGAAGAAGGGTCTCTTTCTAGGGTTATGAAGTGTTTGTTTTCTTTTAAGGGGTCACTTATCCCTTCAGCCGAAGACGTTCGCAAAGGTCTCTGCAGACCTTCGCGTCGTTGGATCTGAGACCTGTGTCACACTGCTCGGGGGGACTTGCCCGAGTCTCCGCCCGGAAGCTGCTTCCTCTCCTCCCCGCACCCCTGCGCCTGGGACCTTTCTGCTTCAGCCTCTTCGTGCACTTTTTAAGGCTTTGCTTTTTAAAACTGTGTCCTGTATGAAGTCACAGTCCCTCTGGGGTCATCATTCACCCCTTGTCGAACCCCGACCACAGCTGGGTTCCCCTCCGAGCCCACACCCCCCGAACCCATGTGAAAACCCCTAACTCGCTGACATCCAGCCGGCCCCTCTCATGGGCGTGTGGGGACACATTTTGTCTGGGCAGGGGGCAGGTGGGTAGGAAGCAGGTGGCAAAAAAGCAGCAGATGCGACAGGCACCCCTGGACCCCCCTGCTCCCTCCGGCGGCAAGTGGCGCAGGCGCAGAGGAGACCCCTGCATTGCACCAGGGCGACTGCGCATGCTCCAGCTTCCTGCGCGGAGGACTGGGGATCAGGTACACTTTGCTACCTTGGCAACCGTTTCTAAGGAAGCTTGACTTGAGCGCCGCTGGAGGGGCGGAGGTGGGGGAGCTGCAGGAAAATGGCTGTGAACCCCAGATTTTATCAGACAGATGCTGTTCGAACCTTCTGGATTGGGCCAGACCAAGTTTGACCCCCACCTGCTGTTTCCCCCGCTCCCCCTCCCTGTTCATGTCCCGGCCCTGGGGGCGGGGGAGGCGGTCTCTGGTCAGAGAATCGAGATGAGCAGGTGCAAACATCAGATTTTTTTTTTTGCTGTTTTTCAGTTAATTCACCCTTCCAGCAACTTCTTGACAACCATCTTTAAGTACTCTTGTGAAAGAGGCAGCAGCGTTTGCCTTCCAGGACCATAGGGTCCATTTTTCACCCTCAGGCACTACACTGTCCCTTCCAGATTAGTCAGGGTAACTACCGAATGGCGAGGGGACAGCTCCTCTCCGGTGACAACAAAGTATTTTTCTGTGCACCAGAAACGCTGCATGGCAGGACAGTGGCTCGATCCAGGAGGGGTGATGGGGAGGGACCACGAGGAGCTTCTGAGATCCTGGTGGTGCTCTTCTGGACCAAGTGTTGGATCTGCAGGTGTGTTCACCTTGTGAAAAAAATGTAAACTTACATGTAGAGCGCACGAGGCTTTTTACTTTTCTGGAAGAAATGAAAACAATGCGCAACCACCACCACCACCATCAAAAGTAAAACAAGAAACAAAACTTAGGAGCCACGAACTTTTAAGTGGAGGGATGGGCCACCAAATACACTCATGCATGCACACGCATGTGTACACACATGTATGCACACACAGGCACATGCCACATCGCCCCCCACTGCCTCGCCCCCAGTCGTAAGGTGGGAGGGAACCCAGGCAATGTTGCAAGTAAGATGCTCAACGCTGCATCAGGAAGAAAACAGGCATGACCAGCATCCCTCCCAGCAAAGAGAGCTCTCTTCTGTCCTTTCCTCAACCCACCCACCTCCAACACACATCCTCCCTCTTCATCATGAGAGACAGATGCAGGACTGGGCACTAATTTTTTTCTGACGGCCTCAATTTCAAACCTTCTGGTTTCAACCTGGCCCCTGCATGCAGGGCAATGCCTATGCATGTCCCTACCAGGGTCCCCAGCTGGGATGGGAAGTGTGGCCGACAACAGCAAAGCTCACACTCCTGCACCCCAACCGTCATTCCTGCTCTGTCCGCAGGGTAGCCCGAAGCCATTCCTTAGGCGTTTTGCTCGTGACCCAAGTCATCCCAAAGATAGTGTCCTCAAGAAGGGCTGTGTCTCATTTTTCTGTCCCTTCACATGCTGGATGATTTTGAAGTGTGCCCTAGACATTTTGAAAGACAGTTATAAACAAGCTTGATTGTGAAGCTTTTTTTTTTCTCTGAATAGGTCATGTGTGTGAGTCTGAGTGTGTAAGGCAGGCAGCTACGCTAGTGGAACAATGACTGTAAATTCTGTCTCCCTGCCCCTGCTGCTGGTGGGAATGGAAGTCTTGCTCGGGCCTGAGCTGGGCGGCGTGGGCTCTGCCCTGTGTGCCTGTCGCAGGGGCCGCCCAGAGAGCTGGGCAGAGTTGTAAGAAAAATTCACCCGCCTCCCTTTGGGTCTTGCTGAGACCTCCTCCTCATTTCCAGCTCATGGGACTGTCTCAGTCTCTTTCCTCTGCTTTTCCATGCCAGCAAAACCGCCAATTTGATTGTTCGTGGGGATTGTATTGGCCCTGCAAGGACAGGGACTTGAACTGCCCTCGGGCTGAAAACACCTTCACGGGCAGGAGTCAGCTCTCTTTAGTGTCTCTCTGCTTCCCATTGCTCTCTGGTGGCTGCCAAGGGTTGGCTTATATTTTGTCTTATGTTTCCAGTTAAAATTATATTATACATTTTATTTTATTTACTTTTAAATCCTCACCTGAGGATATATTTATTGATGAGAGAGAGAGCGAGACATCCATTGTTGCCACCCATATGCACCCCAATTGAGAATCGAACCTGCAACCTAGGTATGTGCTCTGACTGGGAATCAAACCTGCAAATTTTTGGAGTAGGGTATGACACTCCAACTAACTGAGCCACCCAGCCAGGGCAAAATTATATTATCAATTTTAAAGAATATATTTTAAAGAATTTTAAGAGTTATGACAATGCAATATTAGAACTATGTTATTAATGCAACATTTGCATTACAAACTAAAATATTATTAATAGAAAATATTTACCCATAGTTTTTGGACTATAAGATGCACTTTTTAACCACATTTTTTGCTTCAAAATTTTTTTTCCTATTTTCCTCCTCTAAAACCTAGGTGCATCTGGGGTCCGAACCATAACACACACCTAGGTGACAGGCAGCCAAACACTGATGTTTCTCTCCCTATCTTTCTCCTTCCCTTCACTCTGTCTAAAATGAATAAATAAAATCTTAAAAAAGAGAGAAATACTTAAAAAAGAAAGAAGAAAGAAAGAAATGCCTGAGGACTAATCCAAAGATCCAAACAGAGTTAAACGTGCTCAAGGGAGACAGAACAGGTACATTTCTATGACTAAATGGCAAAGCCTCCCACTACCTACAAATGCCTGAAAATTGCATTTTCAGACACCACGAGTTTTGGTGTGGAGTACAGAGAAATGAGACAGAGATGCGAAGGCTTATAAAGCCCAAATAGTGACTTCCCACGCAGCCATCTGAAAGAAAGACCTAGGAGAAATGACTAACTGGGAGAGGACCACCAAGAAGCAGCGGGCTCCTGGGACAGTGGCCCACAGGAGGGCTGCCTGTGGACCCTCCCCTCGCACCCCCGTCACCCCTGTGGTCTGAGGACTGGCACCTCGGATTCACGTGACTGTCCTCCGTTGTCGAAAACGTCGTCGTTTGTTTTAATAAACAAAATGACACAGTACGTCCTCCAAACTATCATCCCAGCTTTAGGCAGAAGCCCCTTCAGGGAGCTGGGGACCTGGAATGAGCAAAGCAACCTGCAGGAAACGCGGCTCTGTTTTATTTTACTGTTTCCCTTAGAGATTGCTGTTCTTTCCATTAGAAGCCTCATAAAGCATCTAGACTCTCCAAGCGCTGACCTCACCCTTCAGGAAAACTCAGCATCCATTCCATTTAAGGCTGAAATTAGGGAAAATGTTTAAAACGTTTTAGTTTAGTACAAACTTTGCGTCCACAACACCTCGTGCTCTCGCGATGACCCATTCCGCGTTGGGTGGAACCTCTTTCGTCGTTCAGTGTGACGTGTTCTCCACTCGACTGCACCCTGTAGACGCCACCCCGCAGGGGTGTCCTCCGTGCCAATGAGCCCATAAGGACAGGCAGGAGCTTGATGAGAAGCCAAATTTCAATGAGGTCAAGGAGTGACCGCACACGCAGAGACTGAGGATTAGGCGGCCAGATGAGTTCTATGTCCTGAGGGAACAGGAGGTATCCCATAGTGATTACCAAGAAGGTTCTAGAACAGTGACTGGCCTTGGGTGCCCCCTCATAACACACAGGCCCCCTGGGCCTGCCATCTCTTTAAGTCGCTCTGTAAGACGTCCCCCAGATCGCAACTTCAAACCCACTCTCATTTCGTACACCAAATCACGAATTAAAATTTGAGGCTAAGGTTGGGGAGAAAAGGACTTGAGGACCTCAGCTGCACTCTGTAGGGAGCTATGGCGTCCAAGTCTAGAATTCTGTGTCCCCACGATTCACAGAAATGGAATTATATTTTCCTGCCTGCAAAGTCACCCTAAAGATCATGGAGAACGTGAGGTGTCAGGTATTGAACACCTCACATCATGATTTGATCGTTCAGCATCTACTTCAGGACCCTCCGTAGGTCCAGCCTGAGCCCCCAGAGCTTCGCGTGGCCAGAGCTGCTGGTTATGGAGCGAGACCGTTGCCATGGAGCCTGTTAACTCGTCCCCTGCAGGGTCAGAATGTGGACCAGGAGAAAGGCGGCTGACAGGGCGCTGCTCTGCTCACATGTCTCGGGTCTGGCCAAAGCTTCCTGTTTTCTTAATTCTCTCTTTATGAAGCCATAACTCACCTTCAAAGCCTTAACGTACTCCCCGCCAAATTGTAGGCTCTTTACCCCATTTTTTAAGGTTCAGTCCAAAACAAACAAACAAAAAAAAGGAAATATGCATCTTCAATAAAACAATAGGATAGTACCCAGAACCCAGTAAAAAGACAACACCATATAATTACCTCTGTAGGGATAATTAGCAGGCAATATAATAAATGTAATCTCATACTTTTAGATAAGATAAAAGCTAATCAGTCTCAATTACTTTGGATGGAGGGATAGACAGGGAGAAGGGAAGTCTCAATTCATCTCCCTCCTCACTGCCCAGGGCCGCTTCCATCAATAGAGAGGTACAGGTTCCCAGAGGGTGCCCATCCTGCTCCACGAACCTGCACTTGACCCTGGAAGATCCTTCCCAGCTGGTCCATTGCCTCTCTTCTTGCCCCCTCCCCAAATACCGATCCCTGATTTCTTCCCAAGAACAAAGCACATATGGGCAGGACTGGGTAACATATTTCTGCTGAAATCCCCATATAAAAATTTTATAAATTATATGGTCAAATCACAGTCTTGTGCTCAGCACCCCATCCCTGGTGCTAGAGTAACAAAACTTTTGAGGTTCAGAGAATTAGATAGAGAAATGGAATTGGGTGCATATGCAAATATAGCTGGCACCTGAATGGTGCTGGCAGAACAAGGCATTCCTAGTGCCTTCATCCATCCCTGGTGAACTCTCCTTGTCTCACCCACCATGGTCAGAGCTCCAATTCAGTGTCCTTTCATTTTTCATCAGATAGCATGGTGTACCAGGTTTATTTGTTTAAAAAATTATTTATTTATTCTTTACAGAGAAGGAAAGAGAGGGAGAAAGAAATAGAGAGAGAGAAACATCAATCAGTTGCCTCTTGCACAGTTCCCCTACTGGAGACCTGGCCCACAACTCGGGCAAGTGCCATGACCAGGAATTGAACCAGCGACCCTTTGGTTTGCAGGCCGGTGCTTAACCCACTGAACCACACCAACCAGGCCAGGTTTACCTTTAATCTGTAGCCCTAAATCAGAGATTGCTGTATCCCAGTTTAACACATCATGCTTCATGTAGACGTTGTAGCAGCACAAGGAAGTTTACTTTTTGTGGAGATATTTCTAAGCCAGTGAATATTAAAATTATATAAAAATTTATACAATTCAACACAACAAAAAAATCCCACAAACAACATGATTGAAAATGGGAAGAGGGTCTGAATAAATATTTTTCTAATGAAGATGTACAGGTGGCCAACAGCTACATGAGAAGATGCTCAACACCACTAGTTATAAGGGCAATGCAAATCAAAACTAAAATGAGATGTCACCTCCCTCCCACCTGTTAGAAAGACCATTAAAATGACAAGTAATAAAAAGTGCTTGACAGGACATGGAGAAAAGGAACCCTTGAGCACTGTTGGTGGGACTTACAGTTGGTGCAGCCACTGGGGAAAACAGTATGGAGATTCCTCAAAAATATTAAGAATAAAACTATCATATGATCCAGCTATTCCACTTTAGGGTATTTATCCAAAGAGTATAAAAATACTAATTCAAAAATACATATGCACCCCTATAGTCATTGCAGAATTATTTACAATAGCCAAGATAAGGAAGTAACATAAGTTTTCATTCATAGATGTGTAAAGATGTCACACACACACTCAGAGGAATACTACTCAGCCATAAAAAGTTCAACTCTTGCCCTGGCCAGTGTGGCTCCATTGGTTGGAGTGTTGTTCCATGCACCAAAATGTTGCAGGTTTGATTCCTGGTCAGGGCATATTCCTGGGTTGTGGGTTCTGTCCCAGGTTGGGCGTGTACAGGAGGCAACCGATCAATGTTTCTTTCCCACATCCGTGTTTCCCTTTTTCATCACCCCTTCCCCTCTGTGTAAAATCGGTAAGGATCCTCAAGTGAGGATTAAAAAGAACCTAAAATCTCAGCATTTTTTACAAACATGGGTGGGCCTTGAGGATATTAGGCTGAGTGAAATGAGTCAGACAGAGGGATACAGATACCATATGGTTTCATGCAAGTGGAACATAAAACAAAACAAAACAAACGATCAAACAAAACAACAAACATACTTGTATAGTAGATGCAGATGATGGATTGATGGATACCAGAAGGGAAGGGGGTGGAGGTAGGACCCAATGGGTGTAGGGGGTTAGCTGTGTGGTGACGGATGGAAACCCGACCTTGGGTGCTGAGCACACTGTAGTGTGTAGTGATGTCAAATTATAATAGTGCACACCTGAAACTTACATCATGTCAATAAAGTTCTTGTACGGGCATCTGTGCCCACAGTTACTTCTGAGAATTTGCCAGCTAGCCATTTCTTTGTGCTCTCGCCCCCATACCTTTCTCTTCCAGCATACAGGGAGGGGAGAGGGTGTACCTTTACTCTATCAGGAACACGAACGAGAATATTCAGGGTGCGGCAGAAGCAACACCTGCTTGAGCGCGGTTGGTGGGGTAATAATATGGGTGTATTAATGTAGAGTTTTAATTTGAACATTTCACCTAAAATGTCACACAGTGGGCTTGAGTGTGATGTTGGTATGGTACAGAATGACATGCTTATGATTTTGTAATAAAAAAGGGGGGCATTACTTTGCCAGACCCTGTATTTGATATATTTGATAAGGTTTGTTAAGACACGGATGGATTTTACTGGCCAGTTTCGTTATCAATTATTTTCAATCTCACTCTGATTCCCAGCTTTTCTCCTGCTTCCAAACTGGCCCGCTCCTCTCTGAGCTGATCTCTTTCTTAGATGCTTTACCGGCTGCCAGCAATAGCTGCCAACTTCGGAGCCAAGATTCTATTTCCCAAGCGTTCCTCCGAAGCTGTTGGCTCAGGAAGCAAGCGGCTAACCTCACAACGTATTGAAGGCAGCGTAGTGAACCTATATTTTGCCTCTGCAAAAGAGGGATGATCGTATTTCTAGGCTCGGATATCAGTTTCGGTACTTCCTGCTGCTTACTGATATGCTAACACCACATGTTTTGGTTTTAGTGTTATTGCGGCATGCCAATCCACTAATGATTCTACATTAGATTAGGCTAGGTTATACTGTGGTTACAAACTTACCCCAAAGTATCTGTGGCTTAACATACCATTAGTGTGTTACTTGCTCACGCTACACATACCCCATGGGTAGGTGCCAGTCCTCCACATGTTCTTTCGGGGACCATGACCTTGATGTAGACTTTTTTTTGTTCCATTAAGCTCTTAGCTCACATATTGTTAATATTGAGCCTTATGTGGGAGTAATTATCTCCCTGCCCCACCTTTTTGTACTTGAAGCTCTAGTCAACAAATAGGCTATTTTACAAAAAGATTTTATTTATTTTATTTTTGGAGAGAGGGAAAGGGAGGGGTAAAGGGAGGGAGAGAAACATCAATTGGTTGCTTCTCGCACATTCCCCAACTGGGGACCGAACCCACAACCCAGACACGTGCCCTGGCTGAGTATCAAACCAGAGATCTTTCATTTTGTAGGATGACACCCAGCCAAGTGAGCCACACTGGTCAGAACTAGGCTATTTTTATTTTTTTAAAGATTTTATTTATTTACTTTTAGAGAAAGAGAGAGAGAAACATCAATGCGTGGTTGCCTCTCATGTGGACCCCACTGGGGTCCTGGCCCACAACCCAGGCATGTGCCCTGACTGGGAATTGAACCGGCAACCCTTTGGTTTGCAGCCTATGCTCAATCCACCAAGCTATACCAGCCAAGGCAGGGCTAGGCTATTTTTAAAAATCAGATTTAGTCCAAAACGTATTTCAAACCATGGAGACAGGGGAGCAACAAAGATGAATGGACATGTGTTTTTAAAGCCATCATTTGTAGGAATTACAAAATAATTGGAGGAAGAGGTCAACGAGCTCAGAAGCCTTCATGTCAAGAGCCAGGAGGCTGTCCTGCAAAGTGGTGACTAGTGGGCACAGTGACAAACGTCACTCGGGGCAACAAACATGAAGCACAGGCTGCAAATGGACTCTGCTGAGCGCAGGTGGCCGATACGAAGTTGCTCTCAGAAAGACGGGCCCGAACCAGTGCGTCCTCCAAACAAATCCTAAAAGTGCAAACATTCTTCTATCTTTCAGTCCCAAGCATGAAGCAGTGACCCTGGCTCTCGCCTCTATGTATCTTCCGAGAGAAATGTCTTCTGGGGATTAGATGATCAACTAAGGAAGTGTAACTGATATCGCCAGAATCAGGGAAATGCTGTTAATTTTCTCATCCTCAAATCAGCCCCTTCTTCCAAGTACTTTCTAAAGAACATAGGCAAAAGTCCACACATAATCAGAGACAATGTCTGAAATTGTGAACCATCAGCATTTTCCTCTTCATGTAATAGTTCCATGAGAGAAGCATGCAGCTCTTCCCAGACCCTGGCAGTTGTAAAAATTTGCCAAAATTATTTTGATATTATTTCCATCAAGAGGTAGAAGTTAAACCTCCCTCAGCCCTTGAACCTGGGTGAATGTGTGAGTGATCCAACTGACAAGAGTGTGGGTTGGCTGCTCTGAGACCTCTGAGTCAAGGTCATGAAAGATACACTGCTCTGCTTGGCACAGAGGAGCACTCTCAGCCACGATGCACTGTGTCCAACTGGTTTTCCCCGCTGGGAAAGTGGAACCACAGCAAAAACTGCAGACAGAACTGCTGGTGACAGTCCCAGCTGCGCTCAGATTTGGGAGTGTCCGCAGTGGGGCACCACGCACTGGAATAATGGGGCCTCTTGGTTACTCCAGGCCCTAATTGTTTGAATCACTCCCCAGCCACCTGCGTTTTCCCATTCGAGGCCCTGGATGTTACAAAGCAATGAAGTTTCTCCTTCTATATCTCAGAATCCCTGAGCATAATAACATGGTTGTCCTTTCACACTGCTGAGTTTGGGATGGTTTGTTATGTGGCAATCGGCAACTGACGCCGTGCCATATTTATCATTGGGGTGAGTAGGATATTTGATGTATGAAAGGTCTATATGAAAGATGGGCACACAATGCTACATACAGATGATGTATCCTAGAATTGCACACTTGAAATGTACATGATCCTATGGATCAATGTCATCCCAATAAGTTTAATAAAAAAGAAAAAAGAAAAAGAAAATGACCCAGAAAGGTAAAGACACAAACATTAATGTAATATGGTATATAGGGAATTCTGCTCATTTTTCTCAGGTCACACAAGATGCGACTTTTCCTCCTCATGGATTTTTTGGATGATTATACCCTCTAGGCTTTTAATTTACTTCTTGAAGGCTCAGGATGCCTATTTATTCTGCTTATTAAATAACAGAACGTGAGATTGTTTTCCTTCCTCGTTTAAGTTAAATTAGCCCTCAGAAACCCAAGCCCATGCAGTTATTTCTGGACAGGCAGCTGGTGGGAAGTTAGCATTCCAGTGTTCTCATTGGTCAGTACATGGAGGAGCAGGTGATGGAGGAGCAGGTGATGGAGGACCGGCAGGCGGGAAGAGGTAACGGGAAACATTCCCATACTCTCTAAATCTGACCACAGCACCCTTTGTAACCTTACCCCCCTGAGGGAGATCTGGGTCATGGAGAGACCACGCCTGACCTACAGGGCTCAGGGAATGCTGTCCAGACTCCACAAAGGCCTTCCATTCAGAAAGGCTCCTCTCCTCATTTACCTACTGCAAATAAATTTGACCTTTGCATCTCCTCACCTCTGCAGACCTTGACCCATTTGAAATGGCAGCTGCAACTGATTACCCACATTGATCCACGCATTTGTAGGAACTTCTCCTTCCACCATATCTACACGGTGGACTGCTCATTCCTTGTGGTGTGCCCCGTAGTTACAGGAAGAAAGGTTACGAGTAGAGACACTTCTTTGAAAGTTTGTTGAATAATTCTCTGCAGCGAGAGTTATTCTGACAACTCTTTAAGACTCATGAGACCAAAACTGCCCCCGCCAAAACAAAAACCCACCTAAAACATTGAATAAGGGCCAAAGGATTTGATAGACGTTTCTTTTAAAAAGATGCAGAAATGGCAAATAAGTGCACAAAACATGCTCAACATCACTCATCATTAGGGAAATGCAAGTCAAAACCACAATGAAATACCGCCTCACACATAGTGCAGACGAGAAGTGTGGGTGAGGACATGGATGCACTGGGCCCAGAATAGCTCCTAAGTGCGCCAGCTGTCCTGCTCATGATGTCGTCCTCAGCCCTGTGCCTCCGCTGAGACCCATATCCATGTCAGGGCACAGACAGGTGAGGTCATTTGTTACTGCAGTGTGTTTGTTCAAGCCCCTGTCACTGAGGCAGGCGTGCCAGGACGCTGAAGCCTGCAGGGGAATGTGGAGAGGGGCCGAGGTGGGAAGAGCTCGTTCTTCTGTGTCAGGCCATATTGTGGTCTCTCCCAAGGGAGTAACATGACAGCTGTCTACGAGGGAGCAGAGGTTTGCAGGAAAGAGAGTGGAGACATCAGGAGGACCAGTTCTCTCTACTACAAGAAAACTGAGGGGTGGACACCTCCTCTCAAAACAGAGGGCACACCAGGCTCTCGTGCCCAGCAGTCAGCAGTTTCCAGATTTGTGTCTAGAAGGTACAGTTAGACCACACGTCCCCCAGGAAGTCCAGACTGAAATACAGCTGTCCCAATTGCATGAAGGTATTCGTATCTACCTCCACAGCCAGCCCTGACAGTATTTCTGGGGTGCAGAGGCTGAGCCCGTGGGGGTCACCATGAACGTGCCTGAGAACAGGCCAGGTGCCCTGAATTCCACTGCTTAGGTCCTTGAGACTTCACAGAAGGCGCTCATTCCACTAACACTCGACTTGACTCTTTGCCAAGTTCCAATCTGCTTTCAATTGCATGTCTATAAACACAGATGATTGAGTCCGATGCTCCCTGTGTCTTTTCTCAGAGGCACAAGCTAAAGGAAGGCGAATTTAAGTGTCTGTGCATACATAAAGCAAAAATAATAATTAAAAATCTGCAGCTCAGAGAAAGTAGTGTCATTGTTAAAGAAAGGGGTTCGGGATAAGTGGTGGGGGACGCTAGAATGGATGCCATGCGTCTGGACTAAAGTTGTAGGTACCAGCCCGAACTCAGGGTTATTTTTATTTGTCTTTATATTTAGAAAGATTTAGAAAAATAGATACAGACATGTATATCTCTACAGATTTAGATAGATAGATAGATAGATAGATAGATAGATAGATAGATAGATAGATGTGGGGTGTACACACATGAGTATATACCTATATTTCTAGCTCTCTCTTAGCTGAAAGGGCCTACAAAGAGTGACATGCTAGTATCAACAAGGACAATGAATTTGGATCACCAAAATCCAACAGCAGTAGCAGCAGCAGCAGCAACAACAAAGAGATCCTTGGAGAAATGTTTGAATCCATGGATAAGGCAGAAAAAAAAATAAGATGAGCATGGTATTGCCAGAAAGTAAGGAAATGCTTTTAAAAATACCATATTCTCTCCAAGGAGGACATACAGAGGATCCAGAGACACATGAAAAGATGCTCAGGATCTCTAGCCGTCAGAGAGATGCAAATTAAAACCACAATGAGATACCACTTCACACCAGTCAGAATGGCCATCATAAACAAAGCAAAAAACAACAAGTGTTGGAGAGGTTGTGGAGAAAAGGGGACCCTAGTGCACTGTTGGGATTGCAGACTGGTACAACCACTATGGAAAGCAGTATGGTATTTTCTAAGGAAACTAAAAATGGAACTGCCTTTTGACCCAGCAATTCCACTGCTAGGATGATATCCTAAGAACCCTGAAACACCAATCCAAAAGAACCTCTGCACCCCAATGTTCATAGAAGCACAATTTACAAAGCCAAGTGTTGGGAGCAACCTAGGTACCACAAAAAAAAAAAAAACTGTGGTACATTTACACAATGGAATTCTATTAGTAGAAAGAAAGAAGGAGCTCCTACCCTTTGCAACAGCATGGACGGAACTGGAAATCATTATGCTAAGCAAAATAAGCCAGGCAGTGAAAGACAAATACCATATGATCTCACCTTTAACAGGAACCTAATCAACAAAACAAACAAACAAGCAAAATATAACCAAAGACACTGAAATAGAGAACAGGCTGACAGTGACCGGAGGGGAGAAGGGAGGGAATTTCAGGGGAAAAGGGGAAGGGTTTACAGGAAGAAGTATAAAGGACACATGGACAAAAACTAGGGGCAGGGTGGAAATGGGAAGGAGGTTGGGAGGGCTGGCGGGGTGGGCTGGGGTGGGAGTAAAAGACAGAAAACTGTACTTGAACAACAATTAAAATAAAAAATAAAATAAAAATACCATATTCTATACTCGAAAGTTGCCAAGAAAGTAGATGTTAAATATTCTTACCATAGAAAACAAATATGGCGATGCTGCCCTGATTGGTGTGGCTCAGTGGACTGAGTGCTGGACTGCAAGCCAAATGGTCACCGGTTTGATTCCTGGTCAATGCACAAGTCTGGGTTGCAGGCCTGATCCCCAGTAGGGGACACTCAAGAGGCAAACACATTGATGTTTCTCTCCTTCTCTTTCTCCCTCCCTTCTCCTCTCTAAAAATAAATAAAATCTTAAAAAAACTTTAAAAAGGTCTACATGTGTAGAACCTCCCTTTTTAAAAAACCCACAATGATATGTTCATTGATTTTGACGAGAGAGAGAGAGAGAGAGAGAGAGAGAGAGAGAGAGAGAGAGAGAGAAACACTGATGTGAAAAAAAAACATCGATGAGTTGCCTCTTGTATACATATACCATGACTGAGGATTGAACCCACAACTTTTTGGTTACAGAACAATTCTCCAATCAAATGAGCCCCTTAGCTAGGGCTAGAACCTTCTGGATTAAAAAAAAAGACAAGTCTTTTGGGGGAGCAAATTTTGCCAGAAAACCATTTGGAAACCTTGTCCCAGGTAGTTGGAAAAGATTTTTCTCTAATGTTGCATCCAATACCTTTCCTGTACCATGGGAGGGGGTGGAACTCAATAGTAAACTGAAGACAGGGACTTAAGGACATGGATTTGGAAGGCTAAAGACATGGAGGGAGTAGGAAACCTTCAGAAGAGGCCATAGACTCTTGTAAAGACCACAGCTCCAAAACTCTGGAAAGGGAAAGCAGTGAGGTTTATTCTGAAGATGATGTGACACTGCATGTCTTTTGGACCCTGTCATTACAGCAAGGTGGCTTCAGTGTAATCCATGACAGCGGTAACCACAGCAGGACACAGGCTGTCCTCAAGTTGTAGTTCATGAAGACTCTCCAGAGCTGGGAGGGAAAAGGCCACTGGAAGGATTTGAAGCTTTGGTACCCACAGCTACTACAAAAACTAAATGCCCCTCAAGTCCTAGCCAGGTTAACAGAAGTCTTCACACTGCAGTTCCATTTCCCCCAGTTCCTACTGGTGGATGCCACGCGTCCAGCTGTGAGAAGTGGCAAAACAAACGCAGACTGGAGGGACAGGGAGATCTTCAAAACCAGACTCAGATATCAACCAGAGAACATCAATGAAAATGATTATTTTAAAATGGAAATTATAGAGTTAAAAAAAGAAAGTATCTGAATAAAGAAATCACTTCAGGAGTCAACAGCCAATTTGAAGTGGTAGAGAAAAGAATCAACAAACTTAATGAAAAAACTAGTGAGATTCCCCAGATGAGGCAAGAGGAAGCAAACACAAATGAAAATTGAACAGTTTTAGATGTCTCTGGGATGCCTTCTGGTGTAGCAACATACACATAATACCATAGAATTCCTAGAAAGAGGGGCAATAAAGTGGCAAGAAAATATTTTAAGAAACAATAACTAAAAATTCCTTAAATATGATAGAAATCATCACACATTCAAGAAGTCAAATAAAATACAAACAGAATAAACTTAGAGATCCACAGCAAGATATAGTATAGTGAAGTCATCTGAAGAGAGAATATTCAAAGCTAGGAAAAAATGACTTGTTACATGCAAGGAATTTTTGATTGATTAAAGTTGATTTATCATCAGAAAACATAAATCCAGAAATCAATGGATGAAATATTCAAAATGGTGAAAGAACAAAAGCTGTCCAGAGAGAATTTGGTATTTACAAAGCTACCCTTCAACACTGAGAAAGAAGTTAAGACACTTTCCAGATCAAAAGAGGGAGGCCCTCGGTGGTGTGGCTCAGTGGATTGAGTGCCACTCTATGAACCCAAAGGTTGCTGGTTTGATTCCCAGTCAGGGCACATGCCTGAGTCCCTGGAAGGGGGCATGTGAGAGGCAACCAATCAACGTATCTCTCCTTCTCTTTCTCCCTTCCTTCCTTTCTCTCTAAAAGTAAATAAAATATAAAACAAAAGAGGGAGAATTTGTCACTAACACTCATGCTTTTACAAGAAATACTAAAGAAAGCCCTTTAGGGAAAAACATAAGATGCTCTACAACAACTTGAATCAACACAAATAAGAGTATAAATAAAGATAATTTCATAGGTGAATATAAGAGAATACTGTTGGATTTCTGCAACATTTTCTTTGCCTATCTGATTTAATGCAACTATACAACTTCATTAATCATTCATTTTAAAACTGGGTTGATGAGCTTGTAGCGAATAAAGCTATGGTTTGTACAACAATAATAGGACAAAGGAGCGAGGGAAGGAACAGAGTCACGTTAGAGCAATTTTATTTAGCGTGATGAAATTACATTTGTGTTAATGTGAATTGGAGTGTTTCAAGTTAAGACGTTAATTGTGGTCACCATGACAACCAATGAGAAAATGATTCCCAAGTACAGGTAGTGAAAGAACAAGGTAATTAAAGGGGTACACTAGCAATTACAAATGGGCAACGTGGTTAGGTGTGGAACAAAAATGAGCTAAGACATATCAAAAACAAGCACAGAATGCAAAACATAAATTCATTCTTCTTCACCTGTAATTGCATTAATAATAAATAGATTAAAAATCCTATTAAAGGCATAAATTGTCAGGACTGATAGGAAAGCATGACCTGAATAAATGTTTTCCATAAGGGAGATACTTGGGAAGCAAAGACACAGTAAGATTAACATAAAAGGATGATAACACATACTATGAAAACATTATCCAGAAGGGAACCAAAGAGCTATAAAAATGTTAGACAAAAAAATACATTTTAAGAACAAAAATGTTACGAAGGAGAAAAAAGGACATCTGATAATGGTAAAGTGATCAATGTATCAAGAAAACATACTTTTAAACTTATGTGCATCTAACAGCAGAAGTCAAACCACATGAAACAAAACTCACATAATTTACAGGAGAAATAGGCAATTAAAAACATAATGGTTGGAGACGTAAATGGTCCACTTTCAATAATGAATAGAACAACAAGGAAGACAAACAAGAAAACAGAAGATTTGAACAACAGAGTAAATCAATTAAACCTCACAAAGAACTTAGAACATTCCATTTAATAAGAGCAGAATATGAGAGGGACCCAAAAAACCCTGGAATTATCTCAGGGTGGGCTCCTTGCAGTATAGGCTTCCCCCTGCTGGGTGAGTGTTTTAAGAACCCATCTGGATTGGTGTACCAGCTGGTGGTGTTGTGAGAGGCTGTGTTTGGCTTCAGTGAATTTTTTTGAAGACTTTCAAAAACAAATTATAACTTTAGCACTGGCTGGTGTGGCTCAGTGGACTGAGCATCAGCCTGAGAATCAAAAGGTCACTGGTTCGATTCTCAGTCAGGGCACATGCCTGGGTTGCAGGCCAGGTCTCCAGTAGGGGGTGTGCGAGAGGCAACCACATATTGATGTTTCTTCTTACCCTCTCTTTTTCCCCGCCTTTCCCTCTGTCTAGAAAGAAAGAAAGAAAGAAAGAAAGAAAGAAAGAAAGAAAGAAAGAAAGAAAGAAAGAAAGAAAGAAAACCTTTAAAGAATTTATAACTTTATAAATTCAATATATAACTTTATCATAAAGAAAACTCAAAGCTACGATTTCACTGTTTCATTACACCAAATGCTGTGGAATTATGTTATCCATGCCAAGCCTGAAAATCACAGAATGGGTATGGTCGTGGTAGCAGGTGGGCTGGGTGCAAAAAAACAATGTTTTGTAAATGCAGAGGCTAAGACATGGACTGAGAAATACAGCTGACCTGGGCCACATCTCTCATGTCTGAGATGAGGATAGCAGTTATATTTCAGACATTTGTCATTCGGGAAACCTTCTCACTCCTCCAAGATCCAACTTTACTCTCTAACAAAAAAAGAAAAAGCCTAATTTAATTCCACTTATTAAAACACAGAGGGTTATCCCATTCATTCCATTTTACCTGGAGTGCTTGTAACAGAGCAGTGACTTGTCAAAGCCCCCTTTCCTCCTCATCCCACGGCACACACTGTCATCCATCACGATGGACATGGTGGATGCCACTCCTCACCAGAGTCTTTACAGAGACCAAAGCCAAAATGAGAATGAAAACCCACCATGCAGTATACAGAGGGTGCACCATAAGATTGCACACTTGCAATTGATGTCATTTTATTCAGCAATGCCACCCTAATACATTTAATTTTTTTAAAAAAGCCAGAAAAAGTGGAGGGATTGGGAAGCACAGATTGGCAGTTACAGAGTAGTCACGAGGCTGTGAAGTGCAGTGTAGGGAATAGAGTCAGTAATAGAGTCATAACTGCGCATGGGGCCAGCTGGGTGCTGGAAATACCAGGGATCACTTTGTAAAGTGTACAATGGTCTGACCACTATGTTGTACACCTGAAACTAATACACAATAATATTGAATGTCAACTGTAACTGAAAAAAATATAAAAAAAGAAATATAAAACAAAAAGCCAGAGTGGCTATAAAAGTCACAATTCAATCTCCATCAGTAATGACCCACTCGAAAGAGGCAAGTGAAAGGACAGACCGACGAGCCCGCCTGGGGTTCAGGGAGGCAGGAGATGAACTACAGGGACCTGCACTGACATGAGGGCACAGACTCAGGTGACAAAATGACGATCACCATGTCCTCAAACATGATCTCACATGACACGGGTGATCCCATTTCCTACAACCCATTGAACCACCCATGACCCAGTTTTACAGAGGGGGTACTGGCCTCCAGAGTTATCACAAAGATGCCACCCCCAACATCCCAAAGTCTCAGAGTGCATGATGAAGCAGAAACTATCACACGGCCTTCATACTCGAGCCTGAACTGAGGTTGCGTCCAGAGGATGCGTGGCTCACTCATTTGAGATCAGCATTCACAGCTCACTTAACTCAGCCTCCCCGGAACTGGATATCTAGGTACCCTTTCAGCCAACATCCCACATCATGAAATATATGACTTCTTTTTTCATTCAATACGTCCACCAAGGAACACCCAACCCATCTCCACTTGAAAAGTATAATTGACCAGAGCACCTGGTGGGCAGAGAAAACATTGTATGACTGTAATGCACCCGCCTGGGTGCTAACAATCACAAAGAAATTTCTCTGAGCCTTGTCTATCAGATTCAAAGGAGTGATGAAAAAGAGGAAAAAGATTTACAATTGTACCCTTCCGGTACAAGAATTGAACTAAGGACGCCATATACAGAGAGCATTGCTCATATTTCTAAGATTAAGGCAAAAATTCTCAAGACACAGCTTCTTCTAAGAGTCTGGGAAGTTCCCACTGCAGTGAAAATGTTCAGCTAACTCTCAGCCATTTCTGCCTTCCTGCTGAGTGGATTCCTGAAGCCCATAGTTGATGAGATAATCCCTCCCTAAATAATGTAGGAATTCCCATAGTTCACTAAAATCTCTAACATCTCTCAGAGTCAGAGAGGAGGCAGACAGACTTGGTAAACTTATAGAGAACTACATTTAGTTATGTTTCCTAAATAATAAGCCAGGATAGCACAGATGAACCAGTATGAGCCTCTGAGAAATGGGCGCGCAGAGAAGGAATGCATTTCATTGATGCGAGAATACATATTTGCACATCTTTCCAGTAGAGATGTAACTAACAATGGATAGTGTACAAACACCATTGGCCAGAAGGCAATAATAATGATGAGGATGTCATTGTGTACTTAGACATGAACTTGGTCTAAAAACGTTCCACGGACACCTGCTACTATCATCAGCATCAAAACTTGCAGAGCGGGTGTCAGTCGGGTGGAAGTTCATCTCGTGGAGAGAAGTATAGGACTCTCTCAAGAAACATGGCTTCCCAAAGCTCCTTATGAGCACAGATGATAACTCGGGAGAAATCAGAGCATCGGGAGTTGAAAAGTGATTCGGAGGAGTTGGAGTCCGAATGAGATAAATTTTAGAAATTCATTCATCACGGCATTTTGCTTCTATTCTCCATCTCTGGTAATCATGAGCGTGATAGAAAACCAATATCCACATTTATCTAATTTTAAAAGAGCCTTTTCAATAATTGCCAGATAAAAATTCTAAGTAATGAGACACATTTGTGCCACGGTTTGTTGATTTTATTCATCCGGCGTGACGTGAGTGATCAGGATGTGTCCGGTGATGGATGCAAATCAGTTCTGCAATTACTTAGGAAAAGCTGCCAGGGTGAAGAAACACTGATTTACTGGCTAATCTGGACTCGGTGTGAGCCTGCATGCTCCGTGCATTATTAGTTCATTCAGTCCTCATGTCTGCAGGCACAGGCGCTGCTGTCTCTCCCAAGTTCCAATTCTGCCTGGGAGCTCCATCCCTGCAAGACAGGGAGGGAGGGAACACGAGATGACTCATACCGTCTCCAGTCTTTGCATCAACGGTGTTGGAATATCATTTCTCTTTTATGGCAAATACTTTCCACATCGACTTTAAGGAATTTTATTTACCCAGCCCCGATGTCACGAAGTTATTTTCCTAAATTAGGTTCTTGATACTGTATTCAATTGTTTTCATACTTTAGGGCTCTGAGTCACATGGGATTCCTTTTCTGTGTAATGTAAGGCTGAATGTCAGATTTTGTTCCCCTCCATGACTGCTCAGTTTGCTGGAAAATTTATTGAAACGTCTATCTTTTCCCCATAGATTTTTTAAAAAATGAGTTATTTGTTTTTACAGGCATGTGTCTATTTTTGAGCTCTTGGGCTATTTTCATTTATTTATTTCTCTATCTCTATGCACATACAGCGCTGAGAAAACGAGGCCACAGCCCAATCCTGATCCACACCCCTTCGTGGAGGGGGGACCAGCTTGGATGTGATGCTGAGACCCCTTCCAGAGAGAGGAGGGTCCACAGGGACCCCAGTCACCTGCCCTGCTGCCTGCTGCTGTTCTGTCCTCAGCAGCAACATCCCCACAGACGAACTTGAACATCAGGTTCCATTGGAGGCACCGATTAACAAAATCCTCATGTGTATCTGAAGCGTCGGATTTGTACCAGGTTCAATCAGCCGTCTGTCCCCTTTCCATTAGTGGAAAATGATTCTAGGAAACTGTAGCCCAGAACGAGGAATTACATTAACAGAGACTGTGACTCATGGCTCTGAAATCGGAACTGTTCATTAGCAGCCTCCAGTCCGCTCCCGGGCTTTCTGGAAGTTCAAGGATTTCAGGACCCTTAATTCACCTTTTATCAAGACTTATTACTCATTTCCTGGTAAAGTGCACAGCCTCCCCCACAGAAATCTTTATGAATGTCCCAAAGCCCAGTGCTGTGACGCACGCATGTATTTTCGTCGGGCTGCATTTTGTTTTGATTCCACAAAGGAAGCATACAAAATATCCCCCAAGGACCCATGAGCTCAGTGGAGGGGGCCAGTGAGGGCCAGGCATCCCACCCAATCTGCTCCCTACGCGCTGGACGCTAGGGTGAAGGTGCAAAGCCCCTATGACCTGGAAGTACTCGTGCTCTGTGAAGCCTCTTCCAAGTACTCAAGTTCAAAAAGTGCGTCCTGTATCCCACCCCCAGTTTGCCTTAGCATCTCCATCCCAGGAAGTAATCTACATAGAATTAGGAGTCTAGATATCTCATACTCTTAGGAAATTCAATGAGTCCTGGCTGGTGTGACTCAGTGGATTGAGTGCCTGTCCGTGAACCAAAGGGTCGCCGGTTCGATTCCCAGTCAGGGCACATGCCTGGGTTGAGGGCCAGGTCCCCAGTAGGGGGCACACGAGAGGCAACCACACATTGGTGTTTCTCTCCCTCTCTATCTCCTTCCCTTCCCCTGTCTCTAAAAATAAAGAAATAAAATTACTCAATCAAGTGCAGTCACCTATGCAAGCACTTTAATCCTGAGCCTTGAGCCCCTACCCCCAGTCCTGGGCATCAGCAGGGTGGAGTGAGGGTTTGCCCCACAGAGCACCCCGCCCAGTCACGTCTATAAGCAGAGTGGGCTGTCTGAGGTGCAGTTGACTGTCAACGTCATGTTACCTTTATAGGGTCGTGGGGACCACCCAGCTCTTGTCTCACCTTTCCTCCATCTTTTCTATTGAATCTCTTTAAAAAACCCCAACATTCAGAATTTGTCTTTCTCCTTCACATCCCAGGGACTCTCACCACCCCACATCCCAAATCTCAGATGTGTATTTCATTCAGTCAGGTCATTGATTTCAAATGTACCGTTGTTTATAATGTAACAGTAAGAAAACAACAACAACAACAACAACAACAAACCCAAGAGCATAGCCCATTAAATAATGACCCAATCCCAAGATGCCACTGCTTCAAAGACGTTAACATGTGAAAATGGGCATGTTAAAACAACACGCATCTCTGAATAAGGACAGAGTTTGGTGGAATGGGGCAACAAAACTGGGAAGGTTTACGCGAGTTACGATGAAAAGGAGTTCGTATCACTAATTGAAAACCCGGTGGGACAAATGAATACACGGGGATAAAATAGCAAATTGCTGTCCGAGACCCACCCCGCCCTTGCGACGGCCCCGGAAGCCCCTCGGTTCACCAGGAAGCGTGTGCGGGCCCCGGGAACATTCCTACAGCTAAGACTGAGACGGGTTCAGGGGTGAGCTGTGGGCTGCTTTTCAGTTCTGGGCCGAAGCCACTCAGCGCACCACGGAGGAGGGGGGCTGCGTGTCCAGAGATCAGAGCAGCGTCTGGTCTGCACTCCACCAGCGGGGGACCAGGTGGCCACGGCTCCCAAGCTCCTAAGTCACAGACTTCCTCCTTCTCTTTGGGAAATGATGAGGGCGCAGGTGGCACACAGGGTCACGAGAGGCCCCGTGCACACCAAGCGGACACTAGGAAGAGCTCTGTCATCTCAGAGGGTTGCAGACTTGTCTCCGTGTCCCTGCAGCCCCTTCCCTCCCCTTGTGTGATCCCGGCCCTTTGTGCCCCATGGGAAAATGCACCAGCAGGGGTCTGAGTCTCTACCCTGAGTCTCTAACAGCCTTCCCTGGCACAGCCCATCCCACAGCATGACTTCAGCCCCCAGACAGCCTCCTAGACAGAGAGGGATTAGGGAGATCAGAGGTTGGGTGGTGAGGGCTGGGCGGGCAGGCGGTCTCAGCTTTCTGAGATCTGATTTCTCCGCGCACAGTTGTTCTTTCCATAAACCCGCTGGCCTCCCCTCTGTGCCCTGGATCCCGGAACACACACCTGCTGGAGCTGTGGCCGAGGTTTCTTTTTCATTTATAACATTATGAATAATGAGAGTCTCTTCCCTAACTCTTCAGTGCTGAGGCTGCTCCAGAGCCATTTCCCACCCCCTGAGAGCTCCAAGTTACATGGGAAGAGACCGCAGACGGGCAGAAAGGGAACATTTCTGAGACATTACTCTGATGACCGTGCTCACAGTGAAAGGTCAAAAATACAGATCTTGACCAAAGATGCACTCAAGCAGAGGAAGGGGCACCTGGGTGCTGGGGCACATCACCCTACCACACCTGACACCCACCCTCCCTGCAGGGAGTCCAGGTGAGGGAGAAGACAGCAAGAAGGATCCCAGAGGGTGACATTCCAGAGACCCGGGTCTCCTGTCACTGCTCAGCTCAGTCATCTTCCCATA
Source organism: Phyllostomus hastatus (assembly GCF_019186645.2). NCBI lineage: Eukaryota > Metazoa > Chordata > Mammalia > Chiroptera > Phyllostomidae > Phyllostomus > Phyllostomus hastatus. The sequence goes on along the minus strand of NW_025334036.1, from coordinate 12,297,712 downwards.
TCTTTAACGCCAAATAGTCGTTTGTATTTCGTTTTCTTTCTTTCATTTCCCCTGGATTATTAAGTGTCTTTGTTACTGGTTTCTAAGAGCTTGTGTATGACTAAAATGTTAGCCATTTTTTTCATGCATTGTACATGAAATGCCATGTTTTGGCTATCATTTTATGGTGGTGCTTTATTTTTGGGTTGTACAGAAGTTGTGTACTGAAATATCATCATGTTATATTTTCACTGAATTTATTGGGGTGACGCTGGTTAATAAAACTATATAGGTTCCAGGTGCACAGTGCTATGATGCATCATCTGTATATTGTACTGTGTGCTCACCACCCCAAGTCAAGTCTCCTCCTGTCACCGTTTATTTCCCCTTTGCCTTCTTCTTTCCCCGCACCCCCTTCCCTCTGGTCATCACCATGCTGTTGTCTGTGTCTATTTGATTTTTTTTTTTTTTGCTTAATCTCCTCAACTTTCTCAGCTAGCCTCCAACCCCCACCCCTCTGGGAGCTGGCAGCCAGCAGTCTGTTCTCTATCTCTATGAGACTGTTTCTGTTTTGTTTGTTAGTTTATTTTGTTCATGAGATTCCACATATGTTATGTTTTACAAAAATGAAGCTGTCACAGAGAACTGAAACAATTAGTTTCTGTGTCATCTGTCCCAGTTCAGAGACCTGCAGGAGTGACACAGAGACACAGTTTGCACAAAGACACCCAGATAACAGCGGTTCCCAAAGGCTTCCGTTAAAAACACGCTGGCTCTGTTTTCAGCATTCTTCTCCATCCCAAGCTCAACATCCACAGCATCGTGTCCACATCCTAAGCTGCAACGTGCGCCCAGGAAACAGCAGCCCCTCCTAAGGGATGAGGCTGGAGGGAGAACCAGCTCACATCTGGGGGCAGAGGAGCTGCAAGACAGACAGACTATCTACACCGGCTCCGGGAAGCCTGCTCGGCACTCACAGGCCTGTGCTCCTCCACTGCCTCCCATTTCTGCACACACCCAGCAGAATTCAGTTTTTCACTCTTCGTGTGGTTTCACCATGAATTCCCACAGGTTGACCCAAAACAACGCTTGGCCAGTGCATGTGGCCAGGGGATCCAAGCTTCGTACTCTGGCCCAGTACTGCGTGTTCTCTCTATGGTGAAGGGATGAGCTAAGGATAAAGAGAAGGGAAGGCAGCGCCTGCTCCATGTCTCTGCTCCTCAAGTCAGCCTTGGAGAGTACAAACAGAAAGCACAGGAGCAAAGTAGGGGCTCCACAGAGACCCTGGAGCAGCCCTGGCCAGGTGGCTCAGTTGGTTGGAGCACTGTTCCATGAACCAAAAGGTGGCCAGTTTGATTCCCAGTCAGGGCACATGCCTAGGTTGCAGGTTTGATCCCATATTTGGGGCATGTATAGGAGGCAACTGATTGATGCCTTTCTCATCTCCTTTTTCTAAAGTCAATCAATAAAAAAAATTAAAGACTGGAGCAAAACCTTGACCAGCACAGAAAGTAACCACTTGCCTCCTCTGCCTCTCTACTGCCTGCCACTGGCCCTATTTTCAGGAATTGAATCTACAAAATTATGAGTCTATAACTTAAGCGTGATGACTTAATTTCTGCATCAAGCTCAATTTCGAGTGATTGCAACAAATTGGGGCCAAATCACAGGTATGGCTCCGCATCTCCAGTCACCTCATGGGTGAAACTTCTGGGGGTTCAGACCCCAAATGAGAAATGCACAAAGCATGGGCACCCAGTAGTAGCCAGGAAGAGAGGGTGCCCCCTGAGGTCCCGTTCTTTCTCCCTCAGTGCTTAAGAAATGTGTTGGCTGCCGGAGACCCTAGACTCACACTTTCTTTCCTTTTTAACCCACATCTTAAATTGCTGTCACAAATTTTATCACTTTCTCATAAGCCCCACAGATATTAGGACTTATTTGTTTTCACAGTAGAGCCTATCCTACTGTAGGCAATCAAATGGGTTTAGAGTTCAGTGCAGCTCGGGGATTTGCATGGAGACAGAACACAGTGAGAATAGATGACAAGTCTGATCATGCACATTGATTGGGGGAGATAAATGGTTAGGTAGGGAGAGAACGGCAAACAGAAACAACAAAACCCAGCTTCTTCCCATCATCCTAAACTTTCCTACATGGTCACCATGGAGACGAGCTGGGAGCAATATCCAGCTTTGCACTGAAAACAGAGAGCAGGAAGACCCCTTACCCTCAGAGGCAAGAGCGCATCTTGAGTAAACCATGGGGCACTGTGCTTTTCATTTGCTTCTTCCTCAAGTTTTGACCCACCCATGGCCTATCTCAGTGTACTGGCTGATGCATTAGAATGACCTGGTGAGCTTGGAGAACACACAGTGTTGGCCATGACCTATAGAGAGTCTAATTCAGCAGGGCTGGGGTATGTTCTAATAACCTATTTTAACCCCAGGCTTAGCTATTGGCCGATTTCCATTCTCTTTCTTCCCAGGTTCTAACTAATTCTTCAGTGCCCCAGCCAGGATGTCGTCCCTCTGAGCCCTCCACACAGCCTCTTGAAAGCAAGGCCACAACCAGAGAGCTGAGAGTTAGAGGGAGGAGTGATAGCTGCAGTGACTCCATACAAAATGGCAAAACTGTGCAGAGATTGGGGGCTGTGTTTCCAAGAGGAAGAGCAGCAGACCAACACATGGGCACCAGTCCACCAGGTTCCATGGTGCACTGACCTCTAACCAGGGTGAACAGGTGCCATGGGAGTTTTAGAGAGAGGAGCACACAATTACCCCACCTCCCTCAGCTACTTGTTGCCAGCATATCTCAGTACTGGCCTGGACAACCCAAGACCCAGAAGATAACTGTTTCAAACATGCACACATGCATTAGACCAGCATTTGAAGCTGGATCTCAATATCACATTCCCATCTTGCTGCAAGGAGAGGATTCTGGGGATTAGAAGCCTGAAGGAAGAGTGTAGCTGACCGGGCACACAGCTCATATTTCTGCATCTGGGAATGTTTTTTCTCTCTATCCAGGCTTCATGAAGCCCCCTGGCATGCCAGAGAGTCTTGTGTGGATGTCCTGGCATAGGTTCACCCCAAATATTAAACAGGGATCATTCATGTTGCCCCCAGGTTTCTCCTTCATTCAACATTTGCAATGTGGACTGCATAGCTCATTCCAAACCATAACATGACAGAGTTGGACGGAGCCAGGGGTGAAATGCTGAGCAAGAGTCCTTGGGGACTGACAGATCATGAAGTGACTGCTCCTGATCCCTGCAGGGGTACAGACAAAACACTTCTGCCAGGGGAAATCACGAGATAAGAAATACATCTGGTAAGTTCCTAGAATCACCCATTCTACCACGATTGAATTGTGAAGAAACAATAAATTTGAATGGATCAATAAGAAGTTAGGGAATTGAATCAGTATCTAACATCTCCCAACAAAGAAAATCCCCAAACCAGACGGCTTCATGGATGAGTTTCACCCAACATTTCAAGAAGAATTAAGCCAATCCTCATACTCTTCCCCGCCCCCCCTAAAAAAAAATGGAAGAGGAAGGAATTCTTGCAAACTCAATTTGTGAGGTCAGAGTTACCCTGATACCAAAGGCAGATGAGGACACCACAAGGCCAAAACCTGCAGGTGAACATTCCTCATGAATGCTTACACAAAATTCTCAAAATAAAACACTAGCAAACTGGGTTCAAAAGGACATGAAAGTCATTCTATCCCATGGGATTGATCCCTGGGGTAAAGCATAACTCGGCATGCGCAAATCAGTTGATGTGAAGTACCTCATTGACAGAATGAAATACACAAACCCTATGATCATCTTATTAGATTTGACAAAATGTGGTATCTTTTCATGGTAAAGGCTCTCAAAAAATTTGGTAGAGAATAAACGTATCTCAACATACTAAAGGCCATATATGATGAGCCTCAGCTAATGTCATCCTCAGTAATGAGAGGTTAAAAGCATTTTCTCTAAGATCAGGGACAAGACAAGGGTGATCACTCTCCCCACACCTATTCAATAGAATAATGAAAGACCTAGCTATGACCAGTAGGTAAGGAAAAAAATGAAAAGAAATCAAAATCAGTCCTGGCTAGTGTGGCTCAGTGGATTGAGTGCCAGCCTGCAAACCAAAAAGTCACAGGTTTGATACCCAGTGAGGGCATATGCCTGGGTTGTGGGCCAGGTCCCCAGTTGGGGGCATGAGAGAGGCAACTGTATCTCTCCCTCTCTTCCTCCCTTCCCCTCTTTCTATAAATAAATGCATAAATCTTTAAAAAAGAATAAAAGAAGAAGTAAAACTGCTTCTGTTAGCAGATGACACAATCTTGTACATAGAAAATTCTAAAAATTTTCTACAAAAAAAACTGTTAGAACTAATCAATACATTTAATAAAGTTTCAGGATACAAAATTAACATGCAAAATCAGTTGTCTTCATGAATATTAACAATGAGCTACCTGAAAAACAAATAGTAAAAGTAATTTCAGTTATGATAACATCAAAAACAATGCAATATTCAAGAATAAAGTTTAACAAAGGATGTGAAAATTCTAAGACATTGATGGAGGAAATTGAAAAGAACACAAATAAATAGAAAGATAATCATGAATAATAACAGTTATTATTGTTAAACTATTCACACTGCCCAAAGTCACCAATAGATTCAATGGAGTCCCTGTTAAAATTCCAATGACATTTCTCACAGAAATAGAAAAAAGTGTCTTAAAATTCACACTGAAACACAAAGACCAAAACAACCTCAAGAACGAACAAACCCAGGGGCATTATACTTCCTTATTTCCAAGTATATAAGAAAGCTATAGTAGTCAAAACAATGTGGTACTGTCATAAAAACAGACAGACAGACAAATAGAAAAGAATCAAGAGCACAGAAATAAATCCATACACATTAGGTCAACTAAGAAATGGAGCCAAGAATACACTATCAGGAAAGGGTAATATCTTCCACAAATGGTGTTGGGAAAACTGGATATTTACATAAATACAATAAAAACATATTCCTATGTTTCAACACATAAAATTAAGGTGAAATGGATTAAAGACTCAAATGTAACTCATTAAACCATTAGATTCCTAGGAGAAAAGAGAGGCTATAAACTCTTTGACATCATTCTTATCAATATCTTTTTGTGCATGTCTCCTTGGGCAAGAGGAACAAAAGAAAAATAAATAAATGGGAGTGCATCAAATTAAAAGTTTTTTTCACAATGAAGGAAATCATCAACAAAATGAAAAGACAACCTCCTGAGTGGGAGATGATATTCAAAAATAATATATATAATAAGAGATTAATATCCAAAACATATAAGAAACTCATATAACTTAACACTAAAAAACAAACCAATTGAAAATGGGCAGAGCACCTGAATAGGCATTTCTCCAGAAAGGACATACATATGGCCAATAGGCATGTGAAGAGATTCTCAACATCACTAATCATCAGAGAGATGCAAATTAAAACCACACCGGTAGGTGTGGTGACAGCACCTCCCACCTGGCAAAATGACTGTCATCACCAAATCAAAAAACACCAGGTGCTGGTGAGGACGTGGAGAAGAGGGAACCCTTGCGCACTGCTGGTAGGAATGCAGATTGGTGCAGCCACTGTGGAAAACAATAAGGAGACTTTTCAAAAAAATTAAGAATAAAACTACCACATGACCCAGTTATTCCATTTCTGGGAATTTATCCAAAGCAAACAAAAACACTAACTTCAAAAGATATATGCACCCCTATGCCCATTGCAACATTATTTACAGTAGTCAAGATATGGAAGCAACCTGGATGTTCATAGAGAGATGAGTGGATAAAAAAGATGTGATACATATAATCAATGGAATATTATTCAGCCATAAAAAATGAAACCCTGTTCTTTGCAACAACATGGATGGATCTAGAGAGTATTATGCCAAGTGAAATAAATCAAATACCATATGATCTCACTTACATATGGAATATTTAAAAAAAGGAATAAACATACAAAACAGAAACAGATTGATAGGTATAGAGAAGAAACTGATGGTTGCCAAAGAGGATGGGGTAGGTAATGGAAATAAAGAAAAATAAAAATGGAATTTTAGGAAGGGAGATAGATGGATGGATTCTGGGCAGAGCTTTTATTGTTTTCCCCACCAGGACCCAACACATGCCTCTCCACACATTTTGCCACCACAGTACTCCAGAAAAGAACTTGACTTAAGGAAATATAGAAACACTGAACATTTTTATTTAGTTTTCCAGAAAAAACATACCAACTACAAGACATCGTTTCTAAACCCACATCTGTTTCCAACCACACCAGGAAGGCAGAGCAGAGAACTCTATGGGGAATGACTAAATACCTTCAGGATCTCTTCAAATGTTAAAAAGTGTTGCTTTAACAACATTGTGGTCAGATTCTGGTAACTTTTTCTAAATCAATTTTGCAAGCAGTTGAGCTTTTATTCATTGATGCAATTTAAATATCATCTTTGCCTTAAGAAATCCTTCCTTTGATTCCAAATATCTAATTCATGCTAGCGTGTCATTGTTTTCCTTTACAAGGAACACAGAAGATGAATAGAAAGACATCATTCTGAGAGGAGGCGGGCGGTCTTGGGAGAGATGTGTGGGTGCAAAATCTCATCTGATTGAGCCTCATTGCATTTTAAAATAACGGTAGCTACAGGAGTTTGTAATCTTTCCTACATAGAGATGGGGGGAAATGATTGACCAGGACAGATACATTTTTTGCTTTCATATGAGCTGCTGCCCAACTGACTATTCTTGTACTGAACTTGAACTCCAGCAACTCTTGGTAGTCAAAGTTCACTGACCACACGAAACTTAAACAGAGGACGTCCCCATAAGCAGAAGGACATGTTTCCTCAACTGTGGCCATGTTGTCCCCTGACACCACCCCCTTCTGCCATCTCTGCGCCTTTTCATGGCTCTTTCCCAAGGTAGACAGTTCAACTACACAAACACGCACTATGATAAGGACAAGTTGGAGCACAAAGGAATTAATGTAGTCTTAATCCTCAGAGAGATAAAAAAAGAGACAAGAGATAAGAAGTGTCAGCAAAAACTTGGAGAAAAGGGAACTCTTATACACTGTTAGTAAAAAATATCCATCGGAAGGTTCATCATGGAAAACGTCATAGAGTTGCTTCTAATTGTTAAAAATAGAACTACTATATGGTCCTGCAATTCCACTCCTGGGTATGTGTCTGGAAGAGATAACTTTACTTCCACATTTGTAGCAGCATCATAAAAAAATAGTAAAGACATGGAAACAACCTAACTGTCCATCAATGGATGAATGGGTAAAGACAAGGTGGTATCAATATATGAACAGAGACCCCCCAAAACCGGAATTTATTCATAACACACTGTGCATTCATTTGTACATGTGTAAACTTCAGTCACCTTCCAAGTACTCTCCTTTTGATGCGATACACCTATCAAGATATTTTTCCCACTGCTCAAAACAGTTTTTGGACTCATCAATTTTTTGATGCCTTTTAGTGCTCCTGCCGTGTTTTTGTTTTACCTCTTCCACATTGGCAAAACATTTCCCTCTGAGAACTTTTTCATCTGGGGAAGCAAAAAAAAAAAGTCACTCAGGGCAAGATCAGGTGAATAGGGAGAGTAGGGCATGGGGGTCATGCTGTTTTTGGTCAAAACTGCTGAATACCCAGCATGGGGTGGGCAGGTGCACTCATAAATCAGTGATCATGAAATGGGCAAACATGAGCAAAGAGTCTTAAAAATAATTCACTGAAACTGAATGCAGCCTCTCACAACAATGCCAGCTGGTGCACTGATACAGCTGGGTTCCCAGAATACTCATGGAGTAGGGGAAGACTGTCCTACAAGGGGCCCACCCTCCAGAACAGAATTCTGGCTTTTTTGGGGGTCCTCCCTTGTAGGATGGAATATTATTCAGCCATATAAAAGAAGGAAATCCTGCCATTTGTGACAACATGGATGAACCTTGAAGGCATTATGAGCAGTGAAATGACTCAGAAAAAGACAAATACCACATGATCTCACTTATATGCAGACTCTTAAAAAGCTGAACTCACAGTACCAGAGAGAAGAACGGAGTTTGTCGAGGGCTGGGGGTTTGGGAAATGGAGAGATGTTGGTCAGAGTGTGAGAATGTCTAGCTGTGGAATGAATGAGTTCTGTAGAGGTGAGGGACAGCACAGTGATTACAGTTAGGAATACTGTACTGTACGCTTGAAAGTTGCTAAGAGAGTAGATCTTACACGATGCTCTCACAACCACAAAAAAAAAGTGATCACGTGAGGTGTGGGAGGTGTTACTGTATCCTGGCGATCGGTTCCCAACACCAATGTGTATCTGATCATTGTGTCCTACATCTAAACTTAGACAATCCTGTATGTCAGTCCTAGCTCAGTCAAATGTGTCTGAGATGGAACACTGCTCATAAGTCACAGACCCAGGCAGAAGGTCCTGAGATTCAGCGTCCTCTATTTAAATATCTAGAATACGGACTCTGGCTGGGTGGCTCAGCTGATTGGAGTGCCAACCTGTACACCAAAGGGTTGGGCACTGGATTCCAGGTCAGAGCACACACCTACGTTGCAGGTTCGATCCTGGTTGGGGTATATACTGCAGAGGCAACTGATCAATGTTTCTTTCTCATGTCCACGTTTCCCTCTCCCCTCCTTTTTCTCTTTAAAAACAATGGGCATAGGGGAGGATTAAAAAAAAAAAACCTAGAAAACCAGAACGCCACTCAAAGCTCAGTTCATTCCAATTCTTTAGCCTTTGACTCAGGGTAGCACCCGTGTCTAAAAGAGGGACCCCTCCAGCCTTTAGAAGCCTAAAAAAATGTCCTTACGGCTCAGCAGGCAGTTTGCGGAGGCCACCAAAGGGTAGACATGGCAGCGTGAGGTCATGTGCAGGGAAGGACAGAGAAAAGAACGGCAAAGACGCCTCTCACCTTCTGTCCCACACCTGCAACCCCGCCCCCCAGGAGTTCCTTAACGCCAGGAAGGGACCCAGACATCAGGAAAAGCCTGCTTGCTACTCATATGCCACAGGGCTTCCAGAAAATTCTACTGAGCCCTGTGGGTTGTCTTCCAGGTTACCCTGTGTACCTTGCCCCATCCTCTCGCCTACACCCCTTGAAGATGCTTGACGCCAGGTTTTGTCTCAACGCTTAAAAATGGGCATATTCCCAGAGGACCTCCGCATGTTAAGGAAAACATCGGTGTTCTTGGCAAAGCCCCTCCTCAGCCCAGACTCGCCTGCTGGGGACTCTCCAAGGGGGGCTGTTAACACAATCTGTTCTTAGTGACAAATCTGTATGTGTGAGTCGCAACATGCTCCCACCCAGGAGTCCCACTTCCACATTTCTGACGGTGCTCACACGGCCCGAGGCTGCATCCCAACGCACGGTGTCCTCAGTACACAGCCTGTTGTTCTCAAAGCCCCCCACCCGCCCCTCCTGGAAAACATTTCCAAGACTTAGCAGCCAGGCCGGGTAAGGAGACCTACAGCGACTCTGTCCTCATCATCTCCCCAAAGGCTGTCACCGCCCCCGGCAGGGGCTCGTGACCCTCCCCGAGCTAATCACACGCCTCCGCGCGGACGCAATCAGCAGGCCTGGGCTCAGCAGGTAAGCGCGCCCGGCATCCGGTGGGCAAAGTGCGTCAATCTCAGTACAGTCACGTTTCAGCCCATCTCCATGGCAACGGGCAGGAGAAAACAGGCAATCAAGGATAATAAGCCCCCGTGGGCGGTGGAGCTGCAAGAGCAGGCTAAGCCCCCAAGCTTCCTTTTCTCCTCTTCCTACCCACACTGTCTCTCTGGGACATAAACAAGCACCAAACCTGGGAACCAGGGCCGTCCCGGGTGACCACTGCCCTCTCTCCATCCTGCCCCCACCCACGACCACCTTTCGGCCGAAGTGCCTCCCCTTCACGCAGTCTGGTGACAATGCGGCCACTTCACAACACACGGTCTGTGAGCCTGGACTTCTGAGGGTCAGTGACCCGTGGCCTGCAGTGACTAAGGCAGCAAAGAACAGGCAGAGGCCCTGGGCAGGTGCCCAGTTGGTTAGGGCATCTTCCCCACCCACCATAGTTGCGGGTTCGACCCCTGGTCAGGGCACGTTCAGGAGTCAACCCATGACTACATCAATAAGTGGAACAACAAAAATCGATGTTTCTCTCTCTCTCCCCCTTCCTCTTTCTAAAAGAATAAAACCTAATAAAATTGATTGGGCAGAGGCTGGACAGCCCAGAAGAGAACAAGGCTGCTCTTTCTTCTAAGGAAAGTTGAAAGGATAATAAAGTCAAGCTCTGTAATACTGTTACCTCAGCTCACCAATCGTTAACAATCTGGCACGTTAATATTCTAGGTATCTACTTCTCTGCCTCTGTGTGTGCGTGTGTCTATCCTGCTGATTTTACTATGACGTGATTCTGAAATCACATCTAAGAAAATGAAGATCAATTCAATAATATTTACTCTGTAGTCCATGTTTAAATGTTCCCAACTGTTCCCCAAATATCTCCCATAGATTTTTATTTTGGGGTGGGATCCAGAATGAAAGCCAAGTCTGATTGCATGTGGTTGTTTTGCCTCTTTTATTCTATGATAGCTACCTCTCCTCCACCTGTGCACACTTTTTATGACATACAAATTTTTTTAGTTATTGATTTGAGAGAGAAACATCTATGTGAGAAAGAAACATAGATTAATTGTTCCACTTATTGATGCATTCATCAGTTGAATTCTTGTATGTGCCCTGACCAGGGATTGAACCTGCAACATTGGCACATCAGGATGATGCTCTCACCAGCTGAGCTACCCGGCCAGGGCAACATTGTGTTTTTGAGTCTGTTGTCTTGGACAGTGTTCTACATCCTAGTTTTGTCTGATTTTCAGCCCCTCAGGATTAGATTCAGGTCCTGATGCCATAACATCAGTGATGCCGGATTTAATTACTGCCCCACTGTACGAGGATGTTTTCCCCTTTGGGGTGGAGAAGTTATCTGTGTGAGGTAATGCCTTGGGACCCCATGATGATCCTGGTATCTAAACTGTAGTCTCAATAGATGATGCTGCCTAGGCCAGGTATGACACTGGGTATTGGAAAATGCTGATTTTTTACTTCTCTCTCTTCTTCTGTAGTTGTTACTAAGCAGTAGAAGACAAACTCTTCCTCATGAATGCCATCATCTCTCTACCTACCTCTCTATCTATTATGTACCTGTCTATCCCTCTATGAAGATCTACATCTTCACAGAAGCAAAATCTAAAAGCAGCAAGTAATGTAAGATGTGGAGTTGATGAGTATTCAGTCTATACAACCACAAAACAATGAGTACCATCAAGACAACATTTTCATCCCACCCCCCAAATTTTTGTGACCCTTTATAACCTCACTCTCCTCCCTCCAATTTCATCAATAGGCAGTTGTAGATTAGTTTCCACTCTCTGGAATTTTACATGTGTAAATAATACAGTATGTGGTTTGTTTTTTTTTCTGGCTTCTGTAGTCAGCATAGTGATTTTGATTCATCTATATTGTTGTGTATGTTGATAGGTTGTTCCTTTCTATTGCTATATGGAATTCTAGTGTCTTTCTACAAGTTTTTAATTTAAAATAACCTTATACTTCCCTGGCTGGTGTAGCTCATTGGATTGAGCTTGGGCCTGTGAACCAAAGGGTTGCCAGTTTGATTTCCAACCAGGGCACATGCCTGGGATGGGGGCTAGGTCCCCAGTGGGAGGTGCGTGAGAGCCAACCACACATTGATGTTTCTCTCCCTCTCTTTCTCCTTCTCTTCCCCTCTCTTTAAAAATAAATAAATCTTTAAAAAATAATTTTAGATTTGCAGCATTATTGCAAAGATGGTATAATGAATTAGCATATATACTTCTCCCAGCTTCCCCAGTATTAACATTATATACCATGAAGCATTGATCAAAATTAAGACTTTAGGTCCTTTGCCCATTTTTAATCATTATTTGCATGTTTTTTTCACTATTGAGTTGAGTTCCTTCTATGTTTAGAATATCAGTCCCTTATCAGATATTTGCTTTACAAATATTTGCTCCCATTTTATAGGCTTCACTGTTGTTGATTATTTCCCCAAAGAACATACTAGACCCAACAGGTGCATGAAAAGTTGCTCAGCATCACTAATCATCAGATAAATGGAGATAAAAATCATAATGAGATATCACTCTGCACCAGTGTTATAATGATGATTATTTTTAAAAAGGCAAGTGAGAGCAAGGATTTGGAGAAAAAGGAACTCTCTGGCACATTGTTGGTAAGACTATAAATTGGTACAGCCATTATGGAAACCACTATGGAGGTTTCTCAACAATTAAATTTAGAACTACTACATTATCCAGCAATCCCACTTCTGAGTATACGTGCAAAGGAAATATAATCAATACCTTGAAAAGGTACTGTGTTCACTTCCCCGCTGTGTTCACAACAGCATTACTCACAACAGCCGTAATAGGGAAACAGTCAGTGTCCAGGCACCGAGACACTGAGATTGGTGGTTGCATGTGGACACTTAGGTTGACTAACACACACACACTTGGGGTGGTTCTTTCATGTTGTCACAAATGGCAGTGTTTTCCTCTTTAAAGCTGACTAGTATTCCATTTGTGCATTTATTTATTTATATGTGCTCACACCCCCCCCAATGGAGTACTAGTCAGACTTAAAAAAGAAGAACATCATGACCCACGTGACCTGGATGAACCCAGAAGACATTACGCTAATGAAATAAGCCAGGCACAGAAAGATACACACTGTCTGTTCTCACTTATGGGTGGAATTCTAAAAAGTCAAACTCAGAAAAGCAGCGAGTGGCATGGTGGTTGCCCAGATCTGGGACATGAGAGAAATTGAAGATATCATCAGTCAAAGTTTACAAAGTTTCAGTTAGAGATGAGTAAGTTCTTCCGATCTAATAAACAGCATGGTGGATATTGTTAATAATACTGTATTGCATACTTGAAATTTTCCAAGAGAGGAGATCTTGGGTTATCAACACACACAAAACAATAGTAGCTATGTGATGTGATGGATATGTCCATTAGCTTGATCGTGGTAATCATTCCACAAGGTATATTATATTAAAACATCATGTGGTACGGTTTAAATATATACCATTTTTATTTGCCAATTATAGCTCAGTAAAGCTGGCAACACTAAGACATTAGCATTGGTACAGAATGTTGACTAAACTACAACAAATGAACAAACAAGACAGACAAAAACTCATAGACACAGACAGCAGTGTGCTGGTGACCAGAGGGAAAGGGGGTGGGGGTAGTAAAGGGTAAAGGGGGTCAAATATGTGGTGACAGAAGGAGTTGTGACTTCAGGTGGTAAACACACAATGAGATACACAGATGATGTATTGTTGAATTGTATACTTGAGACTTATGCAATTTTATTAACCAGTGTCACCACAGTAAGTTCAATAAAAAATGAAGAAAAATTAACTCAGCTAGTCTTGATTCAGACTTCACAAGTTGAATCATCCTGACTCCTTCGTCTCCTCCAATCTGTGCTAGTTTCTCAGTTTTCCATGACCTTGACCTTTTTGAAGAGCACTGGTCAGGCACTTTGTAGAATGTCCTTTGAATTGAGTCTGTCTAATGTTTTCTGAGTGTTAGACTATGGGTATGCGTTTTGGAGACAAATACCACAGAGGTGAGGCACCCTCCTCATTATAACACATATGGGACACAGTGTGTCCTCATGGTGTTCAGTCCCCAGGGTTTGTGGGGCCTGGAGACCAAGAGGGAGGAATGCTGATAGCCGAGATGACAGGGCACTTCCTGGGCACCACTGGGCAACACAATTGTCTTCACACAGTTGTCCTCATGTACCAAACTAAGACCAGCAGTGCCTGGTCTTAGTGAACCCATCCCTTCCACAGTTTGCATCCTGGAATATCAGGGGGTTTATGCACCTGATACATACACTTGGGATATGTAGAGCCCCACCCCAAGTCCTGGACCAAAGACCGATGTGTCGATAGAGAATCAGGTGGACTGAGCAAGACAGTTATGGGGGACCAGTTGCCTCAACATCAACAAGCATATGCACAATAGAACAATTACCCCAAAAACCATGGGCTTTGGGTATGCAAGGGAAAGGGGCCACCTGGGATGGGGAAGAAAATAGAAAAACAAAGCAACCTTATTTCCCTGTCCTCGTCCTGTGACCTATGGGAAAGGAACAAGTTCAAATGAAGAAGCCAGTGGGACAGAAAAGAGTCTGTCCCTGGAAGATGCTCTCACCGGGTAAAAGGAGCAGCCACTGCCTACCTCACCCCACCAGGTGCTCTCACCTGGTTGAACGGGGACACCTATGTTCCCTGAGGACCCACCCTGCTTTGATTTTCACCAGACACCCATGTTCCCAGACAGTTCCCAAACGTGGCTCAAACCCTGCCACAGAGGTCAGCGCAGCCCTCCTTATTTCAGTCCCAGCCACCTCCCCCGGGGCTGGACCTGGGGCGAGGGCAGCAGCTGGCGGGGTCAAAGCTCATGTTTCTGAGACCAGGAAGGGCCATTCCTGGGGTGCTGCGTTTGGACCATTTGGCCACCAGGAACCCCTCTGGCTCTCTGAGCTCTTACCTCACCCCTGGTCAGCTTTCACAGGATTTTCCATTCCTTGTCTTAAATAGATCCTGGGCAGCTGTTCTTGTCATGTTCTCTGTGTGGCTTAACCCCTTGTCAAGCCTTGCTCTCCTTGTTTCTTTGGACACTCTGAGAAGCAGCAGGGGATGGTGGGTATGTGCTCAGAGTTGGCTGCACAACCACCTGGGTTCAAACCCTGGTTCTGCCTCTCATTAGCTGTGTGACTCTGTAAACCATGTAACCTCTCTGTGCTGTTACTTATAGGGGAGGGAATAATAATAGCACTGATAACATGATGTTTCCTTTTATTTATTGACTTGAGAGACACCAATTTCTTCCACCTATTTATGCATTCACCCACCAATTCTTGTGTGTGCCCTGACCAGGGATCGAACCGGCAACCTTGGCGTATTGGGATGATGCTATCTAATGATGTTTAATGAGTTAACTGTCGAAAGTCCTGGGAACACTGCTGTGCACATCGGAACTGGTGTGGAAGTGCTCACAAGCCTCCCCAAAATCCCAGCTGTGTCCAGGTACAGGGAAGATGGGGGGTCTGCCAGGACAGGTCAGTGTGTTCAGGCCCAGTGGGCACTAACCACAGCATGCTGAAGACCAGAGTATACCCTGCAAAGGGGACAGGGAGTTTCCCTGGGGGCGTGCCGGGATGAGAGCGAATGGCTATTCTGAAGGCCCTGCCTCTTACATAAAGTCTCACAAATAATCATGTGAAACCGTAGGCAGCTCATATCCGATACCCAAGTCCTAATTTTAGGGCAACAGTTTCTACAGCAAACGACCCAAAAGTGGGCTGCAAACCCTACCTCCCAAGAACCCCTTCGGCTGCAAAGCGCATGCGCACAACGAGGGCGAAGTGGGCAGGAGGAGATGGAGATAAAGATATTTGGGGATTAGGCTGCCAGGGAGCGCTTCCAACCTCCTAGGCACCGGTCCATCACGCTGTCCCCTCCCAAATTCCCCCATGGCAATGAGCACAGCTGGGTCACAGATACAATAAGGAACACTGTGCTGACCCATCACCCATGAACATGATCTGTCCCCAGTAAGGCCCCTTTCGTCTCAGAGCACTGCCCATGGGCTTCTTTCTTTCCCAGCCCCTACGCTGCTATTCACCCTTGTGTGACAGCCACCTTGGCCTCAGCAACCCAAACAAAAAACAGCAAAACCAGAGGTATATTCTCAATTGCATTTCCTGTGAAATGTTGAACATTCAAGGGGCCTCTACGTTTCCAAAAGTAGTACGTATTTACCTCACAATAACTTTCACAAACAAATGCTTTGAAGGGAAAACCTTGGCAGATAAGTTGTCTTCATTTATAATGTTTTTTTTACTGTATTATCATACGTAGGTGTGGCAGAATCGTAAGGTTCTCAGCTGTACCCCATGGTGTTAGAGAATATAAACATCCAGAGTCGGCAGGATAAATAAAAACAGGTAATTTCCACATGCTGTGATAATTGAACAAGTTAAAGAACAAGTTAAACCTTTAAGAATTGGATCGCGTACAGCATTTGAGCCCTAAATATTCAACTTGTTTAGTCTTCCCATGTTTTGCCCCTAAAGCCCTATCAAGATACAGAAAGTTAGCCTCCACACAGACAGTGGCCTCACGCTTCTTCCCAGTCAATCCACAGCATTGGTCTGATTTTTGTAACACGAGATTATTTTGCTTGTTACTGAAAATCATCAGAATACAAAACAGTGTGCACTACTTCTGTTAGATTATTCATCAGAGTAACATTTTTGAGGCTTTTTCATGTTATCACATCTATCGGCAGTTCCATCTTTTTCGTTGCTGAGTAGTAGTCTACAGTGAAGAGGTCTGACAGGTTTTTGTAAGAATTAATTCTAGTGATTTGATTTTTTTTTCTGCTACTGTAAATGGCTTTACAAGTTTGTCAACTTTTCTGAATCATTCTCTCTGGTGTTTGGTCAAGCTTACTGTAGGTGAGTGGACAGATGTTTGTGTCTTGCATCTCCCTGTGGGCATTCTACCTCCTTAGGTTCAGGCTGCTCGTTTTTCAGCCTTAGCACTCCGATGCATCCTAAAAAATCAGGAATGTGAAGTAAATCTGGCTCTTTTTTATTTCAAGAATAGGAATGATGTGAGGTCTGTTTGTACATTCTGGTGGAAACAGAAATTTGGGGTTTTTTTCATTGATTGATTGATTTTAGAGAGAAAGAAACATCGATTTGTTGTTCCATTCATTCACGCTTCTTGTTGTTCCATTCATTGGTTGCTTCTTGTATGTGCCTGGACCTGGAATCAAACTCACAACCTTGGGGGGTTGGGACGACACTCTAACCCACTAAGCTATTGGGCCAGGGCAAACTGGTTTTCAATCTTTGTGTTTAAATTTGAGGAATGGGTCCATTTATATTTAATGCCATTTCTATTATATTTGGGTTTTGCTTAGTCTATATTTCTTCTTTCCTTTCTTCGCTACTTCAAAATCAATAAAATATTTTAGTCATTCATTATTATAATATAAATGGCCATTTTTGTCACCTTCCTGGTAATGATAGAAATATGAAATATTGCAAGCCCTGGCTGGTATAGCTCAGTGGATTGAGCACGGGCTGGAAACCAAAGTGTCCCAGGTTTGATTACCAGCCAGGGTACATGCCTGGGTTGCAGGCCATAACCCCCAGCAACCGCACATTGATGTTTCTCTCTCTCTCTCTATCTCCCTCCCTTCCCTCTCTAAAAATAAATAAATAAAATCTTTAAAAAAAAGAAATACTGCAACACTGCTCTTCTGCAGTTTGTGTGATTATTGCCTTGCATTTAATTATACTTGCATTTTGAATCCTATGAGATCTTAGGGTCATTGTTTTGTACACCATTATCCATCTATATTTAAACCACATATTTAGCCTTTATTTCATCCTTCATATCTTCCTGTATTTCTAATGTTTCTCTTAGAGATTATTCTGCCTAACAAACTCTTTTTGATTTTTCTTTTAGAGCAGGTATATTGGAAAACATTTTCTGAAGACATATTTATTTAACCTTTTTAAAAAATCCTCACCTGAGGATATGTTTTTTATTGATTTTAGAGAGAGGGATGGGGGAGAGAGAGAGGAGAGAGAGAGAGAGAGATGGAAAGATATTCATTGCCTGCCTCCCTTAAGGGCTGAAACCTAGACATGTGCCCTGATTGGGGATCAAACCTGCAACCTTTTGGCGTATGGAATGACGCTCAAACCAAGTGAGCTACCTGGCCAGGACTACCTCCATTTTAAAAGATATTTCCACTGAATACAGAATTCTGGGTCAGAAGTTATTTTCTTCTGTTACTTTAGAAAAATATTTCATTGTTTTTTGGCTTTTGTTATTTTTGTTTAGAAATTGCTCTGTTTTACTGTTGCTCCATTAAACATAATGTCTGTTTTTCTCTGGCTTCTTTCAACATTTTTCTCATTGAATCGGTATTTCATGCTTTTACTATGTGTGCCACAGGTGTGGTTTTCTTTGCATTTATCTTGTTCCATTTTCATTGGGTTTCTTTATCCTGTTGATTGATGTCTTTGTTGATTTTGGAAAATTCTCAAGCATAATTTTTTCATATATTAATTTAAACCCTATTTACCTTTCTTCAACTTTTTAAAATTCTAATTCCAAATGTGTTAGATATTTTCACTGTGTTCATATGCCTCAAAAATATGCCTCAAAAATAAAGGTTCAATTATTTATTCTTTGTAATTATTTCCATATAATTGCTTTTGGTCCATCTTCCTATTTATTATTCAGTCACACAAGCTGTTATACTACGTATGGAGTTCATAATTGTTGCCATTGTAGTTTTATTTCTATAACTTTAGTTGAGTCTTTTATGCATTTTTCAACTTGGAGAAGTTTTTATCTCTTTTTACATTTTTCTCTACTTTAGTAAAATAGGGAAAACTTATTGCTGAGAATATCAACCTACCAGGTTCTGTGACACCTGTAGGACTTTTTCCAATTTAAAATATGCTGTACAGAAAAGTGCCAATTTAAAGTGTCAATCGTTTAAAAAATTCAACCATGAAGTACAGCCATCAGTAATATTTGAGATAATTTAATGGAAAAATGGCATAAGCTGCATTTTCACACCCACACCCACACACATCCTGCAAAATACCAGCAAATGATATTTACACAGCTATGGCTAAGAAATAAATGATAGTATGTGAGCCAATTCCGAGATCTTTCTAGTTTGTATGGGAAAAAATCATACAAACAGGATATCAGAATGGGTTCATTCAAGATATCACTGTTTCTCCAAATTGACAGTGTAAAATAACCCGACAAGATCATCTCAGGCAGAGAGAAAAAGACCTGCTAACTCCTTCCTGGAGGTAAGCCCACCTCCCTTCAGGAGGGAGGCGACGCTGGCCGTGTGCAGGAAGAATGCTCTCAACGCAGACCAGCCCCGTGCACTCCAGCCAGAACCACGAACCCCCTTCCCCACGTACGCCCTGCCACATGTCTGTGTCCAAACTTCGTTACCAGCAGCCAAATATTGACAAAGAGACCCAACCATGACTGTGTAGGAAAGAAACCCTTTTTTTAAAAAAAAATCCCTGGCCCCAGTTTTACATGTTTTGGCTTCTAAAAGTGTGAATCGCATAGCATGTCCTCAGCAGCTGCCCCAGCCTGAAGCCAGAAAATGCTTCTAGGAATGAGCAAATGGGATGAGGAGAGAAACAAATAGGACACTGTGTCTGTTCTGGGGACGGTCCCCTTCAGAAGGCCAAGCCCTTCTGTTCATGAGAACGTCCTCATGCTCCCTTCTTCTCTCAGCTATTCGCTTGCTCCTTAGAGAATTCCATATTTCGTGACTTGTTTTGAATCTCTGATTAGCACAGTGTTTTCATGCACCTTCCTCAGGGATCCGCTTAATCCTCCTCAAAGCCTGGTGACTACTGTGCGTGTCGACAGCGAAACAGGTGGTAACACTGAGCACATATTGAGTCATATTTTGTTCTGTCTCCATAGCAACAGGAGAGAAAGAGGCCTATTTGGATACATGGGTTCCAACAAAGCATTAAAATGCTCCTTCCTTCTTTCCATTATTTTCCCCCTTTTCCTCTCGAAAAAACTATACAAAAGTGGGGAGCACAGGTACAAAAAAGAAGCTATTTATTACACAAATAATATCATATGGGTTCTGTGAAGAGATCTCAAGATCAGGTACCTCTTCTTGTCTCCCTGTCACATGGCAGCATATTATGTTATTGGTACCAGTTATTGACTCCCACTTGCTTATTAGAATATTTTTGTCCCATTGAATGCCTGCACATGTGACTTGCTTTTGGCAATGGAATGTGAGCAGCAGTGATGAATGCCACACACACGCATAAGCCCAAGTGTCATCGCATGCTTCTGTGACTGCTTTTGTTCCTTCTGTCACCAGAGTGGCATACCCTTCCCTGTGGATCCTAAAATAAAGAAAGCATGTGGAGAACTGTACTTGGCCCCTGTGAGACACACAGCCGCTGTTTATGTGAATGAAGAAATAAGGTTCGGAATTATGGACACATCAGATTCAGCGGCCATTTCTAACCACAGGAATAACTTAGTGGAAAAGAATGAATAAAGAAGTTTGCAACCAGAACATGAAACTAAGATGTTCATGTCAGGCCCCAACAACAGGAAGTCACAGCCTTGCCTGGTGTGGCTCAGGTGGTTGGAGTATCATCCCAGACACCAAAGAGTTGCGGGTTCAATCCCCCGTCAGGGTACATACCTAGGATGTGGGCTCAATCCCTGCTTGGGATGCATATGGGAGGCAACCAATCAATATTTCTCTCTCAGATCAATGTTTGTCTCTCTCCCTTCCTCTCTTTCTAAAATTTATAAACATTAAAAACTTTTGTAGTTACAAAGCTGTTATTAATGCCTAAAAAATGGAGTGACCCATGTTTTTATTGATAAAAAAACTTGCTAGAACCTTTGTGCATGATAACATGGAATAAGCATATGGATTTAGGCAAAGAGAGGGGGAAAATGAAGGTAATTATCATGGCTTAACTGTTGCTAGGTACGCTAGAAAAGGTATAAGGAAGAGCTAATTTCAGAGCAAGCAATTTGGATATTTAACAGCAAGATTGAAAGACAGAATCGTTTATCCTCTCCAAAAAATGAAAGATGAACTTGACCCCTAGTTGGTGTGGCTCAGTGGATTGAACACCAAACTTCAAAGCAGAGGGTCACTGATTCAATTCCCAGTCAGGGCACATGCCTGGGTTGCAGGCCAGGTCCCCAGTAGGGGGCACGAGAGGCAACCACCCATTGATGTTTCTGCCCCTTGCTCCCTCCCTCTCTCTAAAAATAAATACATAAATTTTTTTTAATAAAGATGAACGTGAGAAACAAAGATTAAAACTCAACATGATAGCAAATACCTCATCAAGAGCTTGTTCCAACCTTTGCATTGATTGAAGGGGTATTCAATCAACAACTTTATTTGTATAAAATATCTCAGAAAACAAACAAGACTAACAGTGCAACTCTTTCTCAGAAGCCTGATTGCTTCTGATATACCAACTTATCTCGGATTACTTTGAGCTGTGAGTGGAGAGTGTCTTAGAGTTAGGGAGTAGCCATTGGCCCATTGGAATTATACTGAATGGATGCTAAGTCTGAGAGCCTTGCTGTCAGAGAACCCTCAGTCTCTGTTAAAATAGCCTGTGGCCGTGTGAGACTTAAAATGATCTTTGGGCCCCCAACAGAGCATTCTTGGAGAATGGGCCTTCACTCACTGCAACCCCTGCACTGGACCTTGGCTTCGGACATCTTCCTCACCTTGTTGGGGCTCCATCCCCTTGGGCTGGACCAGCACAACTGAGGTCTCCTCTCCCAGACCCAAAGAGAGATCCACCTTCCCTCTTGCTGCCTTCCTCACCCTCTTCCATGCTCCAAGGAGGGGGTCCACACACTCGGGATAACCCAGCCATGGCCACGGTTCATGAGTGAATTATGGGAAATCCCATGGCTCACTTCAGGTCTCCAAATACTCTCCCAAACTCCTGCTACCAATTTCCTTCCTCAGGAATTAAAAAAAATACACACACACAACACTTTTAACAAATAGAAGCCTGAACAGCAGGTTATGTAAGGGCTTCCAATTAAACATCTTGTTTTTAATTAGCGAACGCTTGACAGCCTATCTCTCTCAGTGGTTCTGTGAATCAGAGGGTTAAAGTGAGGGCTGTGGGCATATGGATTCCAAATCTAATGAACAAAATAAATGGATGAACAAAATAGAAACAGAGGCATGGACACATGGAAGAGGCTGACAGCTGGCCAAGGGGAGGGGCTGGGGGGACTGGATGAGACAAGGTGAAGGGATTAGTCAAAGAACATAGATGCATAACTCATAGGCGCAGACAGCAGTGAGGGGATGGCCAGAGGAAAGGGGGTGGGAGCTGGGTGGAGGTGGGTAAAGGGGGGAAATGGGGACAGAAAGAGACTTTGCTTGGGGTGACGGGTGTACGATGCAGTGTCCAGAGGATGTTTTATTGAATTGTACACTTGACATCTGCATGGTTTAGCAGTCCAATGTCCCCCCAGTAAATTCAATAGAAAAAGCCAAGTAAGGCATGGAGCCTCCCAGGCTCAGGGAGAGGATGCATAACTCCCACACCTCAAGGGCAGGCTGCTCAAAGCTGCTCCCTCCCAGCGATGACAGTGTGACAAATACCACCTCCACCAGGTGACCAAAGTCAACATCCACAGTGGCAAACCACATGGATGGAGTGCGACCTTGATGTGATGTGATGGAAATGGCCCCTTGCCTCTGTGGTCTTTCTCACCAAAATCGATAACCCCAATCTAATCAGAAGGAAAACAACAGGTGTGTTTCAAACAGAGGAACATTTGACATATTTTGTTGAACCACAAGAGTGTGGTGGTCAGCAAATACTGAGATGCCACTCTCCCCTTAGAGACAGGCCCACTACCTGCAATGCGGTGCTCTGGTTGGGGTCATGGGCAGAGAAAAAGACATTTGGAAAAAAACTAAGGAAATCTCAGGAAATGTTAGTTAATAGTGATGGATTGGTGTGGGTCCATTTGTTGTGACAAAGATGCCACCCTACAATAGCATGTCAATAACAGGAAAGATGGTATGTGTGGTATGTGTGAAGCCTGTGCTATCTTTGCCATTTTTCTTTAAATTGAAGATAAATAATCACCTTCCTTCTCCCTTTCAGTGAGTCAGGCAGTCACATCACCTTAAAGGGGGGTGCTCCTGGACACACCTCGTGCACGGACAGGCACCCCCTTCTCACCCCACAGTAAAGAGGCCAAAGCAGGAAGAAGACCCCACGGTGCACCACAAAGAGTGGGCAGGTGTCAGGAAGCCCCCTCCCAGCCTAGGACCCCACCCACCTGTCTCCTCCATGTACCAATTGTCCAAAAAAAAAGATTTTCAGGATCAAAATTCCACATGTAATACTAACAATACTAATACACACAAACTAATATGATATTGCTTGTCAATTATGGTTGACATGCAATATTATATCCGTTTCAGATGTATAGCATCAGAGTTAGACATCTATATAATTTATAAAATGATCAAATGGGATTATATCAAATAAAACCTTTTTTGCACAGCCAAGAAGACCTTCAACAAGACAAAAAGGCAGCCTATTGAATGCCCATGAAATATCTCATAAGGGGCTCATAGCCACATAACATTTTTTAAATCAAGGGACACCAGTTTCGAAAAGTCTCTGTGTAATGGCCCAACACAAGCAGAAAATTGCCAGGCAGCGACTGTGGAAATTGGCAATAGACATAATAAGTTGGATCAAGATGCTGACTCATGGTCTGATAGCTGGGCTTCCTTTGGCCCGACTGGCCTGTGAACCTCCCGGGGCAGCGAACAGGTGCCCAGCCTGCAGGATGGCCTCCCGGTGCGACAGAAGCATGTGTTTACCCAGCCAGGATGGCCTTGGGGACCAATTCTTAAGAACAACAATTTAGAACATTGTGGGTCCAATGCAATCAATTTCAAACTCACTGCCTTGGGCTGGGATGAGTCACGCACTGTGCCCTCTGCGCCTCTTCTCTGCCTCTGCTTAGTGGAGGAGGTCTGGGCAGCAGCAGGCCTGAGTTTTGCAGAAGGGCCTTAATTCTTCAGGGCTTCCTACATTCAGTCCTCCTGAAATTTCACCCCTACAGTTCACCCCCACAGGCTTTAAACCAGCCTTCATGGAAGTGCACCTGTCTCCGACCCACATCATCTCTCTCTCTCTCTCTCTCTCTCTCTCTCTCTCTCTCTCTCTCTCTCTCTTTCTTTTCTTTTCCTTTCTTTTCTTTTCTTTTCTTTTCTTTTCCTTTCTTTCCTTCCCTTCCCTTTCTCCTTCCTCCCTTCCTTCCTTCCTTCCTTTTCTTTCCTTCCTTTCTCTCCTCCTTTCTCTCTTCCTTTCTCTCTCTCTCTCTCAATTTGTTGAACACATGATTTTCTTTTTTTTTAATTTGAAAGATTTTTCATTACAGTTGACATAAAAGTTTCAGGGGTACAGCATAGCGGTTAGGCATTTCTATAACTTAAGAAGTGATCAGATGGGGTTCCATCAAACTAAAATATTTTTGCACAGCAGGGAAAGCCATCAACATAATGAAGAGGCCACCTACTTAATGGGAGAAGATATTTGCCGATGATAAATCCAATAAGAGGTTGCTATCCAACATTTATAAGGAACTAATACAACTTAATACCAAAAGACAAACAGACGTACAATCCAGTTTAAAAATGGGCAGAGGACCTGAATAGACATTTCCCCTCATCATTTGTCATAGATTGTCAAGAGGAGTTATTTTAGTCTATCTACGCAATGGCCCTGCACAAACTCCAACACCGACTGCTATAACTCATGTGTAAGTGGAAATGTGAGGGTTGACTGATGAAAATGGTCTGAAGTCACAATTAGGACTCACTCTATAGGGACTCACAAAACATATCCTGCTGATAAACACAAGCTCAAAAAGAGGAAGGGTTGGGCAGAGAAAGGAGACAAATGAATAGGCGCCATCCTCTGCTCCCTGTCCCCTATGAGTCAAGAGGTCACAGTCATAGCCCAGAGTGATGTCACATGCCCACACCAAACCCTCCTCTCTCTTTGCATCCCCCAACTCTCAGCCAACCCTCTCCAGCTTCCTTCTCATCATTTTGTTATCTGGATCTGCTCATCTTGATTTCTACTCATGAGATGCCTCCATGGTTCGTCCCAGGCACAGGGCATTGGGTGGACAGATTGAGGATATATACAGAGTCTTGCTCAGTCTATACCTACAGCAGTGTCTGACTAGGAGCAAGAACCACGCAGAAGGGGAAGCCAGCACCAGGGCCCCCATGTCCACTCTGCACCCAAAGCCATTGCTTTCCTACGTCTCCAGCCCCATGTTCCATGCCTTCCTCTGGCCCTCCATACAGAGTTACAAGTAGGATCAGCACCAAGAAAGTCCTCTTGCGCTGGAGAAATCATCACACCTCAGAAGGACACTCCCTGTCCAGAGCTGCCTCATCCCACAGCAGGGCTGGACTTCCGTCCCTAAGATCAATGCCTACATTTTGGTGAGCGTTTAGGTGTGATGAGCTCAGAAGGCCTATCTGAGTGCCACATTCAGGCAGGGCCGTCAGAGGATGAAGAGGAGGAGTAGCGCTGATTGGGAGCGGAGCTCAGACTTCTGATCTTGGTGTTTCTTTTTAGTTTTTCTCTTCAATTAAGCTTCCCTCCTCACTCCAACCCATCTTAAAGTCCCATTTATTAAACTTCAGGAACTTCCCGTTCATTTAAAACCATGCTCACAAAATAGCAGGGCTTAAAAATGTGTATTAGAGCCCTGGCCAGCATGGCTCAGTGGATTGGGCATCGTCCCACAAAGTGAAAGGTTGCAGGGTCGATTCCTGGTCCGGGCACACGCCAGGGTTGCTGGCTAAGTCCCCAGTTGTGTGTGTGCAGGAGGCAACTGATCAATGTTTCTGTCTTACACTGATGTTTCTCTCCCTATTTTTCTCCCTCCCTTCCTCTCTTTCTAAAATAAATAAATAAAACATGTATTAGAGTCCCATGACCCATACCAGACTCTACTATCCCTCGGCTATGTTTGTTTTCCTGGCAGGAGGGAGCCATTTGTGGAAAGTTACACTGAGGATCAAGTCTTTGGTGACACCTGGAAGATACTGTGTGAACACCCATGAGCTCAGAGGAGGAGTACGGGCAGAATTCGACAAACGCACTGGCTGGGGGAGAGAAGAGCCCTCAGCTCAGCAAGCTCAGAGGAAGGCTTTGCACCAAGACGTACAGATCAGAGTGAATACGGATTGCCTTTCCCTACAAGGCAATGCACAGACTGTTTTCCCCAGCTTTGCTTCCACAGAGATGGGCTGGAAGCCCCAAGCATCTCAAAGGCTACTCTTCTTTCTTTTTTTTCAAACAGAAGTGTATATCATACAGGGTGAGACAAAAGTAGGTTTATGGGCCCTGGCTGGTGTGGCTCAGTGGATTGAGTGCTGGCCTTCGAACCAAAGGGTCAGCGGTTCAATTCCCAGTCAGGGCACATGCCTGGGTTGCTGGCCAGATCCCCATTAGGGGGCGTGTGAGAGGCAACCACACGTTGATGTTTCTCTCCTTCTTTCTGCCTCCCTTCCCCTCTGTCTAAAATAAATTTTTTAAAAAATAGGTTTACGGTTGTGAGTGTGGGAATCCAGAGTTTATTCTTGCTATTTATTTATTTATTATTGTATTCTTTTCCATACAAGCAACTGTAAACCTACTCTTGCCCCACCCTATATTCAGTAAATACACAAATCTTAAATATACAGCTTACTGAAGTTTTACCCAAGTGCCCACCCATGCCATCAGCTATCTAGACCAAAATATAGAGCATTTCCAAAGCCTTGGAAGGTTCCTGGGTGGGTGTAGCTAAAGGCCTTCTGGACCAAAACATTATTCTGGCATGCATCACCATAGATTCATGTTGAGTGTTTCTAAGCTTCCTAGAAATGGAATCACACGGTATGTGGTCATTGTTAGTCAACTCTATTTCCACTGCCTGCCCACTACCCCAACTCAAATCATCTTTTGTCACCAACACAATGCTCTATAGAGGACATGAGTCACAGAAATGTATACTGAAAACCTGTGTCTTATTAACCAACATCGTCCCAATAAATTTAAATGAAAAAAATAAAGTCCTAAACTATTAAAAAACATTAGTTCGGTGAGGTAAATCTTTTCATTATAGGTACCTAGAGTTTTATTTTGTTATTTTTCTCTGCTGTGTTGTATTCCAATGCATGAGCATGACACAATTTATTACCCTAAGGCATTGGTGATGGACATAAAATAGCTCCCAATTTTTGGCTGTTGATATGATACTATTATAAATGTCATTTGGCGGACATAAGCAATCACTTCCCTTGAGGATGGACTCAAGATGAAATTGGTTGGGCCCTAGGGTGCATGCATATTGAGTTTTACTAGATACAGCCAAACACACTCTCAAGGTGTTGGTACCACCTTTTATTCCTCCTTGCAGTGGTTAAGCAGTAATTTTCTCCATAATTGGCATTGTTGGTCCTTATAATTTTAGTCGTTCAAGTGGGAATATATCTCTATATTTTCATTTATATCTCTCTGAATGCTTAACACCTTTACATATGTTCGTTGGCTATTTCAGTATCATTTTTTAAAAGTGTCTGATCAAGTCCTTTGCACATTTTAAATGTCATTGTTTAAGTTGTCTTATTGATTTGAAGTTTGTTTGTTTTTTTTAATAAATTCTGGCTTTAAGTCCTTTGGAGATAGAAAGTTCTTAATTTTAATGAAGTCCAAATTATTAATCTTTTCAACAATAATTTCTGTTTTAATAATGTTTAATAAATATTTCCCTACCCAATGTTATGAAGATATTTTCCTAGTCTTTAGTCTTTCTAAAAGTTCAATTGTGTTAGCTTTCACAGTTAGGTCCCTAACTAATTTCAAACTGTTTATTGTATATGGTGTAAGCTGGAGGAGCAAACATACATATTTCTTGCCTGTTATGGGTTGGTGTATACCACAAGACTTTAGAACTTCACTCGTGTTCATTTGCTAGACAAAGTTTCTTGAAGGTAGAAGCAGACTAGTACCTTTACTTCGAATACTCAAGATCTGGAAACAGCCCAAGTGTCCATCAGTAGGTGAGCGGATAAAAAAGCTATGGTGCATTTACACAGTGGAATACTACTTGACCATAAAAAAGAAGGAAATCTTGCCTTTTTGACAGCATGGATAGACCTGGAGGTTATTATTCTAAGTGAAATAGCCAGTCAGATATAGACAAATAACATATAACCTCACTATTTGTGGACTCTAATTAATAAAATAAACTAACAGACAAAAATAGAACCAGAGGCATGGACACAGGGAACAGACGGACAGCTGTCAGAGGGGAGGGGGAGGGGGACTGGATGAAAGAAGGTGAAGGGCTAGCCAAAGAACATATATGCATGACCCAGAGACACGGACCACAGTGTGGGGATGGCCAGAGGGAAGGGGAGAGGCAGTTGGGTGGAGGTGGGAAAAGAGGGAGGGGGAAATGGGGACATCTATAATAGTGTCAGTAATAAAAATAAAGGAAAAAAAGAAATAAGGCTAAAAGTAAACCCCAAACTTTCCCTCCAGGAACTCCACCAGGTTCTCAGTGTAAGCATCTCAAAAAGGCCCACCCTCAGCCCTGTCCAGGGCAAAGAAATGCACCCCATGGGTGGCACACACCCAGCACCTTCTCTATAGGGTGGCCACTGTCTTTGGGAAGGGACTTGACCCACACACAGTTGTGACATCACGTTCTTACAGGGACAAAGGGACTATTCTCCACTCCACCCCCATCCAGCCTTTCTGTTTCATCTAAGGCAAATAGAACAAAACCAAAAGAGTAGTCAAAAAGGGCTTCCAGGAAAAAATGTTCACAATGCTGTAGCCATAGAAAGGGGTGGGAATCAGAGTGGGGGGAGCTTCATTATCAGAAGAAGAACATAAACTCTTCATGAAGGCCCCATGACCCTAGACATGAGCAAGCAAAACTCCCTATTTGTACTCAGAAGACTGCAGAATGCCCTCTCTCTCAGGCCCAGTGACCACGCCAAGGCAGCCTTGGACACAAACAACTGCACAGGACACACTAGTTCTACCTGTAAGGCAGAGGGAATGCTCCAAGCTAAAAGGAGAACCAAAAATCAAGGTCACTAGTGGAATTTGAAGCCCCTGGTGCCTATAGCTACAACACACATTAAACAAAACACAACTCCTGGCCAAATGGACGCCAATCTTCACACTCAAGCCCCAGGCATTTCCGCTCCTGTTAGACGACACAACATGCTTAGCTTTCCACGAAAGACAAAAAAATCCATGCCCAGAGATAAGGAGAACTGCAGACCACACAGTGCTGTCACGAGAACCAGACTCAGATATGACACCGGCATTGAAACCATCCACCAAGGGATTTAAAAGACTTATGATTCATACAATAAGGGCTAATGGAAACATGAGTCAACAAGCAAGAAGAGATGGGCCGTGTCAAACAGAGATAGGAAAACTCTACGAAATGAAGCAAAAGACATACCGGAAATAGAAAACACAGTCACAGAAATGAAGAATGTCTCAGGCAGGCTTTTGATGTGGCCGAGGAAAGAGTCAGTGAATCCAAAGGTAAGTCAATAGAAATATTCCTATGGAAGAGGAAAAACAATAGCAGCAACAACAGGAAAGAATATTTTCATTAATTTCAAAATTGGGCATTGCAAGAAAAGAACACTAAAGACAAATATCTCTCATGAATATAGATACAAATATCCTTAACAGAATATTGTCTAACTATATTTAAAGAGGTTTTTAGCACACTCAGTGTACAATAAATTTGACTGGTGTACAATAAAATAAGACTGGTTCAACACTTGTAAATCAGTCATTATAATTCATCATGTTAACAGACTGGATAAGAAAAAAAATCACATGATCCTATCAGTAGAAGAATTAAAAGTATTTGATGATATTCAATATCTATTCATAATAAAAACTAAAAAACTAGAAGAGGTGAAAATTTTCTTAACCTCAAAAAGCATATATATGGGAAATTCTACACCTAAAATCTAAATCTAAATCTAAATCTAACATCATAATGGTGAAAGACTGAATTCTTTGTTTTTATGGTCAGGAACAAAGCAAGTATGCCCTCTCTTTTTCACTCTTTTTTTAAAAGATTTTATTTATTTATTTTGAGATGGGGGAAAGGGAAGAAGAGAGGAGAGAAACATCAATGTATAGTTGCCTCTCACACATCCTCTGCTGGGGACCTGGCCCACAACCCAGGCATGTGCCCTGACTGGGAATCAAACAGATGACCTCTTGGTTCACAGGCCCGTGATCAATCCACTGAGCTACACCAGCCAGGGCCTCTCTTATTCACTCTTGTTCAGCATTGTACTGCATGTCCTAGCTAATGTAACTAGACAAAAAAAATGGCATGTAGACAAAAAAAGGGAGAAATAAAAACTTTTTTCTTCCCTGATCACATGATTGTCTTTGTAGAAATTCCCAAAGCATTTACAAGAAACCTGCAACTAATAAGCAAGCAAAACAAATTTGTAGGATACAATTTCTTTCCAATGAATAAAAAATTAACTATTGGAATTTTAAATTAGAAAATAATACTATTTACAATATTACCAAACAATGAAATACTTAGGTATACACATATAGAAAGGATCTCTATGCATAAGTGATGAAAAAACTCAAGTAGATCTGATCTAACTAAATGGAGGTGTGTTATTCACTATCCATGGTTTCAAAGGCTCAGGAATTAATGCTAAAGTGAGAATTTTTCCCAACTTGATCTGCAGACTCAATGAAATACCAATCCAAATCTCAGGAAGCTATTTTGTAGATATCAACCAGCTGTTTCTAAAATGCCTGTAAGAACACAAGGACTCGAATAGCCAACACAAAACTGAAAAAGAAGAACAATATTGGAGGACTCACAATACCAGATTCAAAACTTAATATTAAGCCACAGTAATCAAGCCAGTGTTGCATTGGCAAAAAATAGACATAGATCTATGAAACAGAAAACAAAGCCCAGAAAGAGAGCCATACACATATAGTCAACTGATTTTTTTAAAAAATATTTTTATTTATTTTTAGAGAAAGGGGAAGGAAAGGAGAAAGAGAGGAAGAGAACATCAATGTGTGGTTGCCTCTCGTGTGCCCCTTACTTGGGGACCTGGCCCGCAACCCAGGCATATGCCCTGACTGGGAATTGAACTGGCAACTGTTTGGTTCACAGGCCTGGCTTGCTCAATCCACTGAGCTACACCAACCAGGGCTCATAGTCAACTGATTTTTGACAAAAGCATAAAGGCAGTCCAATGAACAAAGGATAGTTTTTCAATGTATGATGCTAGGACAATTGGACATTTGTATGCTAAAAGAGGAACCTACATAGAAGTATTACACTTTACACAAAAATTAACCAAAAAATGGATCACAGACCTGTTGCAAAACCATAAAAATTCTAGAATAGTACACACAAAAAAATCTCTGTGACTTGGAGTTTGGTAAAGAGTTTCTAAGTACAATAGCAAAGGTAAGCCTTATGAAATACAAAAATTGATAAGTTGGACTATATTAAAATTAAAAAACTGCTTTGTGAAAAACACTATGAAGAGAATAAAAATCAAGACACATATTAATAAAAAAATCTGCAAAACAGATATCAGATAAGGTACCTATATCCAAAACATGCAAATATCACTTAATGTGAACAAGAAGAAAACAGATAACCCAACTGAAAAAAATAGGCCAAAGATTAAACATGTACCTCATCAAAGAAGACATGTAGACATGGAATAGACATATGAAAAGATGCTCAGTGTCATTTGTGCTTAGAGAAATGCAAATTGAAAGAATGAGATACTAATAACATCTATTAGAGTGGCTGAATTCCAAACGACTAACAAATCATCTGTGGGTGAATATTTAGAGCAATGGGAGCGTCCAGTCATTGCTTTCAGGAAAGCAAAATGGCACAGCCACTTTGGGAGACCGTTCCTCAGGGTTTTCTCAAAATCCATGAGAAGTGGAAACAACCAAGAAGGCCTTTAACAGGTGAGAGCAGACTTCCTGTCAAGATGGCGGAGCAGGTAAACGCTCTGCTCACCTCATCCATGACCACATTGAAATGACAGCTAAACTAGAGGGCAGCCACCCTTGGAAACCACCTGGAGCCCGGCTGGATGGAACTCCTGTAACTGAGGGTGTAAAGAAGAATCCACGTTGAGACTAGTAGGAGGGGCCGAGGCACAAAATGGGCTGGTTCCTCACTCACATGTGGCAGTGGATGAGCAAAATAAACTAACAAGCAAAATACAGACAGACTCACAGAGAATGGGCTGACAGCTCTCGGGTGGGGAGCGGTGGAAGGACTGAGGCAAAAAGTAAAAAAAGAGAAAAAACTCATGGGCACAGGGAGTAGGGGAGGCTGAGGAGGGTAAAGGGGAATAAATGGTGATAGATGAAGACTTGCCTTCAGGTGGTGAACATACAATACAGGTTACTGATGATATATATTGTAGAATTGTGTACCTGAAACCTGTATAACTTCGTTAACTAGTGTCACCCCAATGAATTCAATAAGAAGGAGGAAAAAAAGAATTGGGAGGGTCGTCTGGGCTAAGGAGGTCCCCCCTGAGGAGGGTGGGGTCCCAGCCTTTCTGAGAAGAGGAGTCCCAGAACACCTGGCTGTGAAAATCAATGGGGATCCCATCAGGGTGAGATGGGGGCAAGCTGGAACCCTGGCGTCCTCTCAAAGGGCCTGAGCCCAGACTCACTCACAAGCTCTCACCCTAAGCTCCAGCCAAGAGACAACAGCTCAAAAAGCCCCAGGAACACCTGGGGAGGAAATGAATTGACTGGCATCAGGGTAAGAGCTGTGGGGTGGGGGAGCTCTCTCGGAGATGTGAAGGTTGGCAGGTGCCATTGTTCCTTTGTCGAACCTTCCCACCACAGAGCCAGCAGGCCAGGTCAGGCACCAAGTTCACCTACAACCAAGACTACTCTACCCAGTAAGGCTATCATTTAGAATCCAAGGAAAGATCAAGAGCTTCCAGACAAGAAAAATCTAATGAAGTTCATCACCACCAAACCAATATTACAAGAAATGTTAAGGAACTTCTTTAAGAAGGATGAGAAAAGATAAAAATGTTAATAATAAAATGATAATCACTACATACCTATCAATAATTATGTTAAATGTAAATCAATGAAATATTCCAATCAAAAGACATAGGGTGGCTGCCCTGGCTGGTGTGGCTCAGGGATTGAGTGCCAGCCTTCAAACCAAAGAGTTTCAGGTTCGAGTCCCAGTCAGGGCACATGCTGGGCTGCGCATCAAGTCCCCAGTAGGGAGCATGTGAGAGGCAACCACACCACATTGATGTTTCTTTCCCTCTCTTTCTCCCCTTTCCCCTCTGTCTATAAATAAATAAATAAATAAATAAATAAATAAATAAATACAATCTTTATAAAAAAAAGACATAGGTTGGCTGAATGGAGAAGAAAACAAGGGCCTTCTTGTTTGCTGCCTTCAAGAGATCCACTTCAGATGGAAAGACACACACAGACTGAAGTAAGGGGTGGAAAAAGATACTTCATGCTATTGGAAATGAAAAACCAGCTGGGCAAATACTTATATGAGGTGGCAATACTTATATGAGACAAAGACTATATAAAACAAGGGTCAAAGAAGGACATTTCATATACAATAGCCAATGTATGGAAGCACCCTAAGTGTCCATAGATAGATGATTGGATAAAGAAGTTATATGCAATGGAATATTACCCAGCCATAAAAAAGAGCACAATCTTCCCATGTGCAACAACGTGGATGGACTTAGGGGAAATTAAGCTAAGTGAAATAAGTAGAGAAAGACAAATGCCATATGACCTCACTTACATGTGAAATCTAAGAAACCAAAATAAACAATTAAAAGAGAAGCACACACAGAGATGCAGAGAACCAACTGACGGTTGCCAGGTGGGAGGGATGTCAGGAGGCTGGGCGGAAACGGGGAGGGGATGAAGAAGGGTGAACTGGTAGTTATGGAGCAGTCAGGGGATGTCTAGTACAGCACAGGGAATACAGTCAGTAATACTGTAATAACCATGTATTGGGCCCGGTGGGTACTAGACTCATTGGGGGGATCACTTCATAAGCTATATAAATGTCTAATCATTGTGCTGTGCACCTGAAACTAATATAATATTGAATGTCAAGAGTAATTAAAAATAAATAAATGAATAAATAAATAAATAAATAAATAAAAATAGGTAAATGCAATAGAATGCTTTCAGCCATAAAAAGTGAGCTTATCGAGCCCTACAAAAGCATGGAGAAACTGTAAATGTCTGTTGCCAAGTGAAAGAAGCCAGTCTGCGAGGGTGACGCGCTGTGTAATTCCATTTCTACCCCGTTCCAGAAAAGGCAGAAGTCCAGAGGCCCGACACAGATCAGGGGCGTCAGAGAGGTTCAGGGCACTGAATGCTAGCACACATGGAGCTCGGGCAACGCTTAGGGTGGCGACAGCTGTATTCCCTAGGAGACAGCAATCGTGGGTAAATGTCGCCTGACATTGACCTAGGCTGGTAGAACTGTTACGCGCAACTTCCCTGACACCCCAGGTTCACGGTCAAAGCCAGTAAGTGTGGGAATGACCCCATTCCCCATGACCACGTGTTGCACTGCAGGAAGCTCGCTCCCCAAACAGAGGCTAGGGGTCAGGCCCACGTACCCACGTTCTCTACCCCTAACCCTCCCACTGCGATGCCGTGCCTGCGTCTCGCCACTAGAAACTGGCCTGGATTCCCTAGAGGCCCAGCGTGAACCCTGGACAGGTGTTCGGGTGGACAGAGCCCCAGGGATTCGAGGGTTAACGGAGCAGAGGGTCCACAGGAAGCAGTGATGAGATTTCACTCCCTCGAGCCTTTAATTACTTTTTGTGAGGCGTCAGTTGTTCTTTTATTCCATATCATAATTTCCGGAAGATCAGGGTATTTTAAACCTATTTGACGTCTGAGTTTGAGACCATCACGGCCCACCCCAAATCCTAGCCCCCCGGTTCCCTGAATAGGATGCACGTAAGGCTTGCGCAATTCTGGTGGAGTGTTTACCTCGGCAGCGACAAGTGGGAAATGGTTTATTAATAATCGTGACGCCAAGAAGGGGGAGGCAGGGAGGTGAGGACAATGCACAGCCTCCTCCCCTGTTCTGCACAAACACCGCCCCCCCCTCCCCAACCAAGAGCCCAGCTGTGGCGCAGGAGCAGAGCGGACCCTGCAGTGCAGTGAGCGGGTCTGCGCAAGCTCCCAGAAGCCCCCTCCCAACCTGAGAGCCCCGGGCCCCCTCCCGCCCGCCCCCGCTGCCGCTGCAGACACAAGTTTATCAAGAGCTTTGTACTCTGAATCACAGCCTTCTACTCATGGGCCTGGAACCAACTTTACCTCGGGAGTCCCGATTTTAGACACCCACGCTTGACTACACTGAAGAAGGTAGCAGATGTTTAAAAAAAAAAAAAAAAGAATTGTCCTTCCAGTGGGATAACCACCTTTGCCATTAAAAAGGCAAATAAAAAAAAAAAGGGACACCTGCTCAGGTATGACCATGGCCGACCCAAGCTACACGGACTCGGCCCCTCGCTGGGCACGCGCGTGGCGTGCTTTCAGCGCCCAGTGCCAGGCCTGAGCCAGGCGCGCCTCTGGGCTTGGGCGAGGGACCACGGAGAGAAAGGGCTTCGCTGACCACAGTTTACATGTCTGGGAGGAGGGCCTCCTAAGGCTCTGCTTTTTAATTTTTTTTCCACCTTTTGAGTTGTTTTCGAAGTCACCCTTGGCTCTACAAAGTTCTCCACTCACCTGTTGTCGAATTCCATCTGCCTTTCAATTCCACATCTTAAACCACAGGTGATGGATCGGTGGACCGGGTCTTCTTCATTCAGCCACCCCTGAATCGAAGACCCCCCCCCCCCCGGCCCCCGTATTCCATCCCCAAGGTCCACACCCACGGTTGCATGTGGACAGGGCAGCAGATGGGCAGAAAGGCCATTTATTTGGAGCCACTGAAGGCTGTCTTCACAGTGATAGAGTCGAAAATGGCCGGTGAAAGGCTGTCAGCCCAAAGGAGAGGGTGGCGGGTTAGAACGGTAGGCAGAACGTCCCCCTAAGACGCCCACCCCGGCTTCTGCGGTGACCCTGAAGGAAACAGGCACAATGAAGAACTTGCCAGGCATCAAAGAAGAGGGCAAGGCCGGAAGCCCCCTCCTCTCAACGGGAGGGCTCACGGCTAGCCCCTCCCTCCCGCACCCCCTCCTTCCCAGCTGTCTGTCCACACGTTTGTTCTCAGAGACAAAGCGTTCACAGACACAGTTCCCGAGGATACCCCTCATCTCGAATATTCTCCTAGTCAGATGGCGGGGGGCGGGGGCCTCACTTCTGAACGCATCCCTGCCTGTCAGCGGCCACGAAAAGACTGGGTTTAGGAGACGTTGGAAAGAGGAGTGTGGCTGTCGGGGTTTCGGAAATCTCGCTGGAGCTACCTGCAGCTTTTGTGACTTGTTCGTTCGGACTTCGCTAAGACCCCTGGCTGTCTCACACTCCCCATTCCCATTGTCCAGCCCCGGCTTTAATTGATTCGCTCTCTGCGTCCAGGGGGACCCAAGGTCTCTTTGTGAACCTTTCATCCCGCACAGGAACCAGAGACCCCTTTAGAGGTTGCTGGAGCCAATCAGCAGCACATTGAGGCAACTCAAGTGGAGGCGACTTGAGTCGGGACAGTCACAGAATATAAAACAGGGGGTCGGTGCTCTTGAGCCAGGCAGAAGAATAGGCTGGAGGATTAGAATAGAGAAACAGCGCAGCCACCCTCTCCCCCTTCCCTCACTGCCCCTCCCCCAGCAATGTGCCTTCCCCGTGAAAGGGGGAAAGAACACAGGCACAAAGAGGACCCCTTGGTACACAAAGGCCCTTGTGGAAACTGGTGATGCACAAAGGGGACCCCCTTTGTCCCCTTTCCACACAATGTACCCATGTTCCCAGCAGCTGGGTCTCACGTGCAGCCTCTCCACACACATACCCTGGACACCACCTTCTTTGAAGTTCCCTGATTTCAAGCATCCTGCACTAAGCTCATTCATGCGGCGTGTCTTCCGAATCCCACACCATCACTTACTCTAGGGCCAGCATGCGAAACAAAGCTAATACAGAAATGGGCGACGTTCCCAAAGTGGGGGCAACGTTTCCAAACCAGCAGCCATTCTGTTTTGCTTCTGACACCGCTGCAGCCCTCTGAGCCACTAGCACGGGATGGGTGTCATGAAAATATCCTTTCCACCTGCAGCTTTGCATGGCCTCTAACATACCTACCTTGGGGGATCCAATTCGCCCGCCTTGGAACTCAGGGCCCACCAGTATATGAAGCTATCACCCAGAGAAACTGAGTGGGTCAACTAGGTGCAGCCAAGTTCACGTTGCTCTGTGGGGACCACAGATTTTGTCTGTCAATACCCCATACTAGGCTCTGGTCAGGTGGCTCCATTGGTTGGAGAGTTGTTCTGATACGCCAAGGTTGCGGGTTCAATCCCCAGTCAGGGCACATACAAGAGTCAACCAATGAATGCGTCAGTAAGTGGAACAACAAATTGATCTGTCTCTCTCTCTCGAAACAATAAAAAACCCCAACTCAGACAGAAGGAAAAGGGTAGATGAGGGAGGGAGAACAAGAACACAAGCCTACATCCCCCACCCTGCCTCTTCAGTGAGCTAAGAGATAGAGACACACCAGAGCTTCTAGAAGACTCTCCTTCCTCCTCTGCTCTCACTGACTCCCCTTCTCAGCTCTCTGATGCTGGCGTCTTTGTCTCCAGAAACGGTGCCTGCACCAAATGCGCCATGACACCAGATTCCCCTCTGGTGGCCCTAGTGTCAAACAGTTTTGCCCTGCATCTGACCACGTGACTGAACATCAGCTCTGAGTCTTTCCCCAGAACCCCAAGGAGAAGCGATGTGGCCAGGAGGCCATGGCACAGCTGTGGAGGGTAAGGCAACGCTTCCTGTTTTCTCCCTGAAGTCTTATTGGTGTCGTCTTTGTCTGTCAAGCTCTCAGCCCACACTTTGTCAAAGTCCTATGGGCTTTTCATTCTGTTTCTCTCTCCCCACCCCGCACTCTCTCTCTCTCTCTCTCTCTCTCTCTCTCTCTCTCTCTCACACACACACACACACACACACACACAGCTTCAATCCCCAAATCAAAGATTATGGGGGCTTAATCTTTCCCTCTACACAGACGTCGGGAATCTTAGTTGCCCATTCCAAATCCCGAGGACTTGCAATTACATGTAGGAAAGATGAGCAGGATGGCAGATTCTTGAGTCAAGCTTCGGCTGGTTTCTTCATCAAACACATGGGGCTCAGAGCAAGGGAGTGGCAGGGACAGGAGCGAAAGGTCCATGAGCTGCCTCTGCTGATGTGACTCTAGGCTCTCTGGTGAGGGTGCATGAAGGAAGGAAGTGCGAGGAGAAGATGTAGAGGCTCCCATAATTCTACTCCACTGCCCAGGGGCACCAATGGCTGGCTGCTTCCATTGCAGAGTCCTCCAGACCGACCCAAAGATTCAACACCACCCAGCTGCTTAGGGACAGGCTGTTGAGTGGAATGGAGCCATTAGTTTGAAGCCAGTCTTTTTTTTGCTTTGTTTTTATCCTCACCCGAGGACATGCTCATCAATTTTAGAGAGAGAGGAAGGGAGGGAAGGAGGAGGCAGGGGAGAGAGAGAGAGAAACATTGATCAGGTGCCTCTCGCATGTGCCCAGACCAGGGACTGAACCCACAACCCAGGCACGTGCCCTGGCCAGGAATCGAACCTGTGACCCTTTGGTGTACAGAATGACACTGAGCCAGACTGGCCAGGACTGAAGTCATTCTTATGTTTGAATGTATATTCTCTGAACTGTCAAATTCAAACATTCCAGCCGTCAACCAAGCATGTTCTCTGGAAAAGCAATGGAAGCAGCCCTGTGATCATCACGAAATTCCAGGTCTTGAACATTTATTTACATTTCACTGTCTTGTCTCTTTCTGCGAGCCCTGCCTCTTCTCCACCCGTCCCTCCACCCGGTGCATCCACATACCACCTTGCCCCTCTCTTCTGTGTACTTCCTACCCCGCCCCTGAGAACCAGACGTGTCTGAAGAAAATATGCCACTGTGTGTTTTTAGAGTTTGTGTACCTTTTTCAAAATTGTGCTAGAATGCACCTCCCATAAAATGTACCATCTTAACTAGTTGTAAGTGTTGTACGACCACCACCACTGTCCCCATCCACAACCATTCATCCTGCACAACCAAAACTTGGCACCCACTTGCAACTACTCCTGGTTTCCGCCTCCCCCAGGACCCGTTCCATTTTCCGTCTCCAAGATTTTGACTGCTCCACCTACCTCATAGAAGTGGAATTGGTATTTGCTTTCTTGTAATTGGTTTATTTAACTTAGCATGGTGTCCTCAAGTTTCATCCTTGTGGTGGGCTGTGTCAGAAACCCTTTATTTAAAGAAAAAAAAAGGAAGTTGAATAATATTCCATTGTATACACAGACCACATTTTGCTTATCTATTCACTGGTTAATGGACACTTGGGCTACCTCCTTGTTTTGGCTATTGCGAATAATGTTGCTGTAAACACGGGTGTACAAATATCTCTTCAAGACCTTGTTTTCAATCCTTTTGGATATATTCCCAGAAGAGAAATTGCTAGATTGCATTGTAGTTCTATTTTAAACTTGTCGAGGAATTGCCATACAGTTTTAAACAGTGGCTGTGCCGTTTTATGTTCTCACCAACAGGGCGTGTAGAATTGCAATTTCTCTGTGTCCTTGCCAACATTTGTTATTGTCTGCAATTAAAGAAAAGAGATTTTATTTATTTATTTTTAGAGAGGAGGAAAGGAGGGAGAAAGAGAAGGAGAGAAATATCAGTGTGAGAGAGAAACATCGGTTGGTTGCCCCTTGAACACGCCCATACTTGGGGGGACCTAACCGGCAACCCAGGCACGTACCCTGACCAGCAATGGAACCCGTGACCTTTCACTTAGTGGAACATCACACAGCCAGCTGAGCCACACTGGTCAGGGCTTTGTTTTGTTTTGTTTTGTTTTGTTGCCATCTTAATGTGTGTGGCATCTTATTTGAATCTTGATTTGCATTTCACTAATGATTATTGAATGTTCAACTTTACTTTTAAATTATAATCACAGACTTCTGCAGTCTTCCAGGACAGAGCGAATGATTCTGGAGTGTGCCCTTCCATTGTAAAACTAGAAAAAGTAGCCCTGACCAGCGTGGCTCAGTTGCTTGGGCATCATTCCCCAAAGCTAGTGGTCATGGGTTCGATCCCCAGTCGGGGCACATGCCTGGGTTGCGGGGGTGATCCTTGGTCAGGGCGCGTGTGAGAAGCAACCTGATCGATGTTTCTTTCCCACATCAATGTTTCTCTCCCTCTCTTTCTCCCTTCCTTCCCCTCTCTCTAAAAATAAATAAATAAAATCTTAAAAAAAAGAAACAAAAAACAAAGAAAAAGTGGTTAAAAATGGATGAAACAACAGTTTCCAGACATTGTAAAACAGGCAGCCTAGAACTGCAGACAGGAAACCATATAGACAAGCCGCACTCTGATGTAGGCTTTACCCTGGTGACACATCCAGGCCTGTTGCCCCAGCACGGGAAGCAGCCCATGTGCAGCGCAGCACTCCTAGTAGAGAAGAGAAAGGTGAAAGTCTGTGTTGGGAGGAGAAGTGGAGAGGTGTGAGCTAGGCAAGGACGTGGATCCAGAAGCCTGCCTAGTGTTCTCCACCATACTGCTGCTGCAGATAAAACTGCATGTCCATAGGCAGCTGCTCCATGAAGGAGGTGCAAAGAGACTGATGGGGGGAGTTGGAGACATGATCAGTGTGCAGAGTACAGAGTGGGGTGA
This sequence comes from Phyllostomus hastatus, assembly GCF_019186645.2. Taxonomy (NCBI): domain Eukaryota; kingdom Metazoa; phylum Chordata; class Mammalia; order Chiroptera; family Phyllostomidae; genus Phyllostomus; species Phyllostomus hastatus. The sequence goes on along the minus strand of NW_025334036.1, from coordinate 12,256,983 downwards.
GGGGCAGAGTACAGAGTCTTTGCTGAGCACCTAGGACATTAAGTAGAGACACCAGAAGGGGCAGGTGTTAGAGTGGCCAACTGTCCTCATGATAAAAGCTACTCTAGATCACAGCAAAGCTTAAATATGTTCTCAGAAGTGTCACTCCAATTCATACATACAAGAGGGACCGCCCCAAACCTGGAATTTATTTATAAACAATTGTGTATTTATTCTTACATGGGTAAACTTTAGTCACCTTCAAAGTACTCTCCATGTGATGGAATATACCTATCAAGACGTTTTTTCCACTGCTCAGAACAGGTTTTGAACTCGGTGACTTTGATGCCTTTTAGTGCTTCTGCCATTTTTTGTTTCACCTCTTCCACATCAGCAAAAGGTTTTCCTTTGAGGACTTTTTTCATCCAGGGAAAGAAGAAAAGTGGCTCGGGATGAGATTGGGTGAATAGGGAGGGTGGGGCATGGGGATCATGATGTTTTTGGTCAAAAATTGCTGAACACTCAGTGCCAGGGTGGGCAGGTACACTTGTAAATTACCCATCATGAGATGGACAAACACATGTAGTCTTCAAAAAACATTCACTGAAACTGATCACAGCCTCTCACTACAATGCCAGCTGGTGCACTAATACAGATGGGTTCCTAGAATACTCAACTAGTGCGGGAAGCTTGGACTACAAGGGTCCTGCCTTCTACAAGACAATTCTGGAATTTTTGGGGGGTCCCCCTTGTATTTAAATCATCTGTCCAAACAATTTAAGCATTCTTTAAAAGAAGGCAAAAAAGTTCAGATGATCAACAAGGTAAAAACCACAAATTCCAAAATTAAAAAAAAAATCTCCAGATATGCAAAGAAGCAGAACTATGAGACCCACCACAAGGAGAAAAGTCAGTTAAAATAAATAGACTTAGTAGTGACAGAGAGGATGGAATTATTAAATAACAAATTCAAACACATTTTATACCCATGTCCAAGGATTTGAAGAAAACTTGAGCAGAGGAGGAACAAAATAGGACAAACAAAATGGGAAATTTGGAGAGCTGGAAAGTATCATAAATGAAGGGAAACATTCACTGGACAGGCTGAAGATTAAACACTGCAGAAAACTGAGAAACATTTAAAATATTACAGAAATAAACTATCTAAATACAGAAATAGAGATGTAAAAATAAACGGAGTTAAGGAACTATGGCTGAAAAGATAACCACTGGAATGGGAAAATATTTGCAGATTGTATGTTTGATATGGAGTGACCCTCCGATGCATACGGGGAGCTAATACAGCACAATGCAATATGTAAATAATGTATTATAGAAATTTACACTTGAAACCTATATAATCTTATTCACCAATGCCACTCTAATAAATTTGTCTTTAAAAAATCTAAAAAAAAAAATACTTCAAATAATCTAATGTTAACAAATGGGCAAAGGACCCAAAGAGACATTTTCCCAAGATATTGAAATGGCCAACAGGTATATGAAACGGTGCTTACCATCACTAGTCATCAGAAGGATGCAAAGGAAAGTTACAATGGACCATCACCTCACATCTGGTAGGATGGCTACTATCAAAAAGTCAAGAGATTCGAGAGCTATCTTAACATCGGCACGTATGAGGGGAAATGGGGATTTTTATACATGGTTGGTGGGAATGCAAATTGGTGCAGCCACTGTGGAAAACAGTACAGAAGCTCCTCAAAAAAATTGAAAAGAGAACTACCATATGATCCAGCATTTCCACTTCCGGGCATTTATCTGAAGGAAATGAAATGGTCATTGTGAATAGATATCTTGACCCTATGTTCACGGAAGCCTTATCTACAATAGCCAAGACATGGAAACAACCTAAGTGTATGGAAGATAATACAATTACTAATAAATAATAATACAAGAATAAACTCTGTGTTTTGCATTCTCACAACTGTAAACCTACTCCCTCCCCTCCCCGTGTAAGTATCTCTCCTATATCCAAAAGTAGTGTGTTTTTGTAAAGCTTTTAATGAAGAGATAAATAGAAATGTCATAAAATGAAGAAGCAGCCCTGGTTGGTATGGGTCAGTGGGTTGAGCGCCAGCCTGTTAACCAAAGAGTCACTGGTTTGATTCCCAACATAGCTGGGTTGTAGGCCAGGTCCCCAGTAGCGGGTGTGCAAGAGGCAACAAATTGATGTTTCTCTCCCACATAGATGTTTCTCTGCCTCTCTTTCTCCCTTCTTCCCCCCTCTCTAAAAATAACTAAATAAAGTCTTTTTTAAAAAAATGAAGAATAGAGCTACCATATGAGCCAGCAATTCCTCGTCTGAACATCTATCCCCCAAAATGAAAACACATATGATATATATGCCCCCATGTTCTTTGCAGCATGATTCAGAGTAGCCAAGTTACAGAAACAACCTACATGTGCTTTGAGGGATGAGTGGGTAAGGAAGATATGGTACAGATATATGATAGAATACTACTCAGCTGTAAAAAGAAGGAAATCCTGCCATTTGAGACAACACAGATGACTCTGGAGAGTATCATGCCAACTGAAATAAGTCAGATGGAGAAGGACAAGAACCACATGATTTCACTCACATGTGGGATACAAAACAGAAAGCAACAACTGAACAAATAGGACAAAGTCATAGACACGACAGAAGGGCCTTTCCCAGAGGGGCAGGGGGTGAGGAAGGATGAAGAGGGTAGAGGGGGTCAGATACATGGTGGTGGAAGCGGACTGGACTTTGGGTGGTGGGTACACAATGCAACACACAGATGATGCATCACAGAACGGTGTACTGAAACATATGACATCATTAACCAATGTCGCTTCAATACATTTAATTTTAAAATTCACCAAGAAAAAAAAGGTGCATGGGCGAAGTTCAAGAGAGATCACACGCAACCTTTCAGGTGTCCTGTCCCAGTAGAGTCCAAGGACATGCCTGTTTTTCTTCCAGGTGGAATGTGTGATAACGGGGATAGAAGGTCTTGTCAACAAGAAAATCTCACCTGATCTTTGTGTAAGGGATTTCGTTAGAGCCGCTCATCAGCCCACCATCTGCATAACCAACCACAGCTACTCAAAGTCCAGCCTGCAGAGCAAAATAAGTCATCTGCCACAAGTCACATTGTTAGAATAAACTAACTTATCACAGTGTACTGTGGGTCCAAGGCCTCCACGCAAGACCACTCTTATCAGGCAGGATATTCCAAGGGTTTAAGAGATTATCTCTCAAGTCTAGGCCAAGGATGAGTTCTAAAGACATGTTTTTCTTGGAAATATTCAGGGTTGAGCAGCCCAGGCCTCCTGGGTTAACCCTTTTTCATACATTTCCTACCTAGTTGTGTGAGTCCATCATTATCTTGATTGCTTTTTTTAAAAAGGACTTAAATTTTAAAAACAAAGTTTGCACATCAGTTTTCCTCATGTAAAAGCAAAAATATCTAACAAAATATTAGTAAACTGAATGCAGAAATATTTTAAATGTCTAATAGATGAGGGCCAAATAGGATTTTCCCCTGAAATATAAAGTTGGTTGTGCACTTAAAAATTAATGAAAGTATCTTCCCTGGTTGGGTATCACTAGGGCAGAAGCATTGTCCCAATACACCAAGGCTGCAGGTTTTATTCCCGGTCAGGGCACATACAAGAATCAATGAATGCAGCAGTAAGTGGAACGACATATCAATTTCTGTCTGTCTGTCTGTCTCTCCCCTCCCTTCCTCTCTCTCTCTCAAATCCATGAGTAAATAAATTCATCAATGTAATTTACCATATTTTTATAATAAATAAGGACAATCATAATAATTGCAGTAGATGCAGACAATTCATATAACTAATCAAAGCCATTTAGGATAAAATTTGTCAAAAATCTATGATTACAACAGATGTCTTCAACCCAATGTTTTTTTTAAAAGCATCTGTGTAACAGCTACGGAATGGAGGTGCTTTCCAAGCATCTTACCGAACAGAGGAAAAACTGCATGTTTCCTGCTTAAGATGAAAAACATGGCAGGATGTCCTTCCTCACCACTTCAAGCCAACGCTCTGTTCCAGCTCCTAGTCCCTGCTATCAGTCAAGGAAAAAAAAATAAAATCCACACAGGTTAGAATGTAACAGGGAAAACTGCCATTCTGTGTAGATGAAATGTAGAAGCTTCTAAGGAATCTAAAAAAATAACCACCAGAATTAGTAATGAGGATAGCAAGATCACAGGATTCAAAAATATACAAAAATAAATTTTATAACTATATGCCATCATTTAGAATTGGAAAGTATTAATTTAACATAGTCTTTAGAATGCCATTTAAATATGAATTGGTTTAAATGCCATATATATGTAAATATTGTGTGTGTGTGTGTGTGTATTATTCAGGATTACTGAAAACTGCACCTGATTTTGCTTGGCCTTTGGCCATTCACCTTTTTCTTTTCAAAAATTTTAACATTTTATTTTACTGTAATAAACACTATGGTAAATATAACGGCTTTTCTGAGTCTTATGAGTCATTTTAGCTACTCACTAGGCCTGGGGGTCATTTTGTAAACCTAGTTCTCAAGCTGGTGCCAGAAATAGAAATATGTATGTAATAAATTTAATAAAGTATGTGCAATAGTTCCACATTAAAAACTACAACTCATTGCTAGAAAAAGTTGGAGATAACCTAAAAAAGTTCGTAGGTTGGAGACTCAGTTTTACTGAGATGTCAGTTCTCTAACATTTCTACAGTTTTGATGAAATACAAAACACATGTCAGTAGGGTTTTCTTGGTAGAAATCACCAAGCTAATTCTAAAGTTTGTATGGAAATACTGATATATATATATATATATATATATATATATATATATATATATATACATATGCAAATATCAATATTTTGCCTATTTGCCATTTTCTTAAAAAGATATACTATGAAGCCACAGCAACAGAGGGAAGTTGTAACTTGCCTAGGGGAGACATATAGATAAACAGATCAGGAGAATAACTCCAGCAATAAACCCGCACTTACGTGGTCAATTGATGTTTGACAGAAGTGCCAAGTTAACTCAGCACGGTAAAGGATCATCTTTTTGACAAGTGATCCTGGAAAAACAACAACAAATAAACCTCAAATATTTTTTCACAACATACACAAAGGGCCTAAGATAAACCTTAGCCCTAAGTGTAGGAAATAACACCAGGACATTTTGAGAAGCCAGAGACATAAACTCAAGAGCGGGGGTATAATTCTGTGTAACATCACCTCATCCTCAGTGGCTCCTGGCAAACCAGACCCGGAAGGGACCCACGGCTGGAAGGCCTCGTGTGCCTGGGGCTGCACATTACAGGCAGACCTTCCCTGCACGTGCTGCTGCTGCTGCTGCTGCTGCTCACATTCCATTCGCCTGGTCCCACTCGAACACCAGAAACACAGTTTTCACAGATGGCCTCGCAGGCCGGATTTCCTGGGAGAGCCTCTGTTTTAAACTGAGTGGCATCTATCTCCTAAAATATGTCCAAGTCCTGACACCACAAAACTATGTGACCTTATATAAAAATAGGGTTTCAGCAGACACAGTTCAGTTCAATATTTGGTTTGAGATAATCCTGGGTTTAGAGTGTTCCCTAATTCCAATTACTTGTGTACTTACATGAGAAACGTGACAGAGATTTAGGACACAGAACTGCACGGAGAAAAAGGGAATGGGGACGTGAAAGCAGAGACTGGAGAGCTACAGCGCCAGACAAGGAGATGCAACAATTGCCCACAACAACCGGAAGTCAGGAGCCCGACATGGAGGGTGTAGTCCCCCAGATTCTTTAGAAGGACACAGACTGCTGGCACCTCAGTTTTGGGTGTGTGTCCACCAGAACTATAAGGGGATAAGTATCTGTTGTTTCCGCAATTGAGGTAATTTGCTACAACAGCCCTAGGGAAAAATGCATCCTACAAATTCACACGGGTTTTCTGAAACCCTTGGCCTTGGAGAGAGTTCTCACACTGCCAAATCCCCACCTCCTCATTGTATGTCTGAAGAATGAACAGGATACTGTTGAGTGACAAATGGGAATGTTCTCTTCCTCTGCTGTTCTGCAATCTTTGTGAAGGCACGAAGTTTAGGACACAAGAGCCTAAGGGACCCATGTTGTATGTCAGGGAACAACTGGCATTAACTTTCCAAAAGAAACCTGAGAGTTGTCTTTTAACTTCAAAATACTCACCTACCAGTCAGTATGAGAGTCCAAGAGACAGGTGCCCCTTCAGACGGAGTGGGCGCATATAACAGAGGTTATCCGGCATCGTCTCTGTACAAGAAAGACAAAGAACTTGCTTTCCCAACGGGATGCCCTAAGAAAAGCAGCAGGGAGATTAGATGGTACCTACAAGAAGCGCATTTTTGCATTTTTCTCCTGATAAGGTCATTGATAACTCACTGGACTTGTTAGCACCATTGTTCTCTCCTACTGATGTTAATACATCAAGGAATTTGTCCAGTTCATCTAAGTCATCAGATTTGCCCTGGCTGGGTAGCTCAGTTGGTTAGAGCATCTACCCCATATGCCAAGGTTTCAGGTTTGATCTCTTGTCAGGGAATATACAAGAATCAACCAATGAATGCATAAATAGGTGGAACAATAAATCTTTCTTTCTCTCTCAAATCAATAAATCAAAAATTTTTAATTTATTTTGTCAAATTTATTGGTCTAAAGATTTTCAAAATATTTCTGTATTATCCTTTTTTTTGTTTGTTTGCAGGATGTTTGGTGATACATCATCTTTTCATTTCTGAAACTGCTGATTTGTGTATTTTCTTATTTTGACTTGATTAGTTGTAAATTTATCAATTTTATAGATCTTTCTAAAGGATTCATAATATCAACCTTACCACTAAGAAAAATAAAACATCCCACCCATCTAGATTTGCTGGTGAATTTTATAAAATTTAAGGAAGATATTTCATCAATCCTAATCAAAATCTCATTAAAAAGGAAGGATGAAACTTTTTTCAACTTATATTTTTATATTAGGATTACTCTGATAACAAGATCAAAGACAGGCATTATAAGGAAACCAGAAAGTAATTTCCTCATGAACATAGATATAAAACTTCTTAATAAAATATTAGCATATTAGCATAATAAATCCAGCAATATGTACAAAATATAATAGACTAGGACCTAGTGAGGATTTTGCAAGTTAGGTTTAATATTAAAAAGTCAATCAATATACTTCATCACATTTATAGACTATGGGGGGAAATTATTTAATCATCTTGAGAGATGTAGAAAAGTCATTTGGCAAAATTCAACATCCATGCTTGATGAAATGTCTTACTAAACTAGACATGGAAGAGAACTCCCTCAAACTAATAAAAGGCATCTAAGTCAAACCTACAGTGAAAATTATACTTAATGATAAGATCTTAATGCTGTTTTAATAATTTCAAGAATACGACAAGGAAGTCCACTTTCACCATTTCTATTCAACATCCTAGTGGAGGGTCTGGCTAAGGCAACAGGTCAGAATTTAAAAATCTATGCCCATTATAAAGAATAAACAAAGCTGTATGTATTCACAGACTGCATGGTCACAAGTGTAGGACTTTCTGTGGAAACCACTGACAAATAATAAGTGAATTTGGCAAGGCTGTAGAACACAGTTTTCACAGGATGAGTTCAACAGAATGAAGAGAATAGAGAAAAGAATCAGTGAACTTAATGACAGAACAATAGGAATTACCCACTCTGAACATCAGGGAGCAAATACACTTAAAACAATAAAACCTCAGAGACCTGTGGCTCTATAATAAAAGGTCTAAATTTTACATCTTTGGAGTCTTTGAGAAGATTCCAAAGATGTAAAGAGAAGAGAAAGACAGTGAGGCTGAAAAAAAGAAACAATGATTGAAAACTCCCCAAATTTGGCAGAAGACACTTACACATAGGTACCCCTTGTTCTGTCATGCTTTTCAGCGTGTTTTTCAAAACTTGAAAAGGTTTGTGGTGACCCTGGATCGAGCAGGCCTGTCAGCTTCAGTTTTCCAACAGCATTTGCTCACTTCGTGTGTCTGGGTCACATTTTGGCAATTCTCGCAATATTTCTAATGTTTTCATTATTACTGCATGTGTTACTGTGATCTGTAATTGTGACCTTTGATGTTGCTACTATAATGGTTTTGGGGTGCCACAAACTGCACCCATATAAGAGAGTGAGTAATTAATGGGTATTATGCGTGTTTGGACATCTCCAAAGATTCATTGTTTCCACGTGCCTCCCTCTCCTCTGGCCTCCTTATTCCCTGAGACACAACAATATTGAAATTCGGCCAATGAATAACTCTACGCTGGCCTCTGCGTGTTTTCTCTTTAAATCAAAAGCCAAAAAATGATTAATCTTACAGAGAAAGGCATGTCCAAAGCTGAGATAGGCTGAATACTAGGCCCATGGCACCAAAAACAGTTAACAAGAAAAGTTGTAAATGCAAAGAAAAAATTCCTGGGGGAAATGAGAAGTGTTGCTTCAGTGAGAACACAAATGATAAGAAAGCAAAACAGCCTCATTGCTGATATGGAGAAAGTGTCAGTGGTCCGGATGGAAGATCAAACCAGCCGCAGCATTGCCTTAAGCCAAAACCTAATCCAGACAGGGGCCTAAATCTCTTCAATTCTGTGACGATGGAGAGGCGTGAGGAAACTGCAGAAAGAAAGTTGGAAGCTGTAGACGCTGGTTCACGAGGTTTAAGGAAAGATGCCGTCTCCACAACACAGAAGTGCCAGCTGAAGCAGCAGCAAGTGCTGATGGAGAAGCTGCAGCAGGTTTCTCAGAGCTAACATAACCACTGAAGGCGGCCCCACTAGCTGCTGCAGATTTTTGATGTAGATGAAGCAGCCTCATATTGGAAGAAGATACCATCTAGGACTTTCACAGTTAAAGAAGTCCGTGCCTGGCTTTGAAGCTTTAAAAGAAAGGCTGATTCTCTTTTCAGGAGCTAATGTAGCTGGTGACTATAATTTAAAGTGAATGCTCATTTATCATTCCAAAAATCCTAGGGCCCTTAATGATTATGCCACATCTATGCAGTTTCAGTCAAAATACCAAAGGCATTTTATTTTCCACAAAACTAGAAGAAATAATTAAAAAAATATGAAACCACAAAAGTCCCTGAATATCTACAGAAATCTTTGAGAAAAAAGAACAAAGTTGGAGGTGTCACTCTACCTGATATCAAATTATATTACATGGTTATAGGAATCAAAAAAGCATGTTACTGGCGTAAAAACAGACATACAGCTCAATGGAACAGAATGGACAGCCCAGAAATAAACCCACACCTATATGGTCTATTAATGTATGACAAAGGAGCCAAGGACAAACAATGGAGTAAAGGGAGTCTATTCAATAAATGCTGTTGGAAAAATTGAACATGTACATGCAAAAAAATGAAATTAGTCCACCTTCTTACACCATAGACAAGAATAAACTCAACATGGATTAAAAATGTAAGTGTTAGACTTGAAACCATAACACTCCTAGAAGAAAACATAGGCAGTAAGATCTGACACTTCTCTTAGCAATAATTTTTCTGATATATCTCCTTGGGCAAGGGAAACAAAAGAAAAAATAAACACATGGGACTACATTAAACTAAAAAGTTTTTGCGCAGCAAAGGAAGCCATCAACAAAACAAAAAGATAGTCTACTGAATAAAAGAAGATACTCACCAATGATACATCTGAGAAGGGGTTAATATCCAAAATTTATAAAGAACTCACATACAATAACTCAACACCAAAAAAAAAAACCCAGTACATTTCAAAGATGGGCAGAGAACCTGAATAGATTCTTCTCCAAAAAGGACGTACAGGTGGCCAACAGAAATATGACAAGATGCTCAATGTCACTAATCATCAGAGATTTGCAAATTAAAACCACACTGAGATACCATCTCACACCTTTCAGAATGGCTGTTATTAATAAATCAGCAAACAGCAAGTGCTGGGGAGGATGTGGAGGAAAGAGAACCCTCGTGCACTGTTGGTGGGAATGCAGATTGGTACAGCCACTGTGGAAAACAGCATGGAGTTTCCTTAAAAAATTAATCACGGAGCTGCCTTATGACCTGGCAATTCCACTTCTGGGAATATATCTGAATAAACCCCAAACACTAATTTGAAAGAAGATATGCACTCCTATAGTTATCGCAGCATTATTTACAATAGCCAAGATATGGAAGCAGCCAAAGTGCCCACTAATGGATGAGGAGATAAAAAAGCGGTGGTTCGTATGCACAATGGAATATTACTTGGTCACAAAAAGAAGGAAATCTTACCATTTGTGATAATGTAGATGGACCTAGAGGGTACTATGCTGAGGAAAATAGATTGAGAGAAACAAATACCACGTGATTTCACTTATATGTGGAATCTGAGGAACAACATAAACCAACAAAACAGAGATACTCATAGATACAGAGAACAGACAGATGGTTGCCAGAGTGGAGGGGGTTGGGGGGGGACTGGGTAAAAAAGGGGAAGGGATTAGAAGTACAGACTGGTAGTCACAGAATAGTCACAGGGATGTAAAGTACAGCACAGGGAATACAGTCAGTAATATTGTAATAACTAAGTATGGTGCCAGGTGGGGAATGGAAATAGGGGGCGAACGCTTTACACAATATATGATTGTGAGCCACTATGCCGCACACCTGAAACTAATAAAAACAATGTCAACTGTAATTGAAAAAAAGAATCATGCTAAATCCATTCTGCCCGTGCTCTACCAATAAAACAACAAAGCCCAGATGACAGCACATCTGTCTGCAACATGGCTTACTGAATCTTTTAAGCCCACTGTTGAGACCTACCACTCAGAAAATAATATTCCTTTCGAAATACTGCTGCTCACTTGCAACGTACATGGCCCCACAAGACCTCGGATGAAATGTAAACAAGATTAAAATTTTTCTCATGCCCACTAACACGACACCCATTCTGCTTCTCATGGATCAGGGAGTAATTTGAACATTCAAGTCTTAATAGTTAAGAAATACATTTTAGCACTGGCTGGTGTGGCTCAGTTGGTAGGGCATCATTCTACAAAGCAAAAAGTCACTGGTTCGATTCCTGGTCAGGGCACATGCCTGGGTGGCAGGTTCGGTCCCCGGTCAGGGAGAGTCCAAGAGGTAACCAGAGGCAACTGATTAATGTTTCTTTCCCTCCCTCTTTCTTCCTCCCTTCCTCTCTCTCTAAAAATAAATGAAGTTCTTTTTAAAAAGAAATACATTTTATAAAGCTACGGTTGCAGTAGATAGTGATTCTTCTAATGGATGTGGGCAAAGGAAATAGATAATCTTTGGAAAGAATTCACCATTATAGATGCCATTAAGAACTGGCATGGCTTGTGGGCAAAGGTAAAAAATATCAACGTTAACAGGAGTTTGGAAGAAGTTGATTCCAGCCCACAGGGATAGCTCCGAGGAGTTCAAGACTTCAGCAGAGGAAGGAACTGCAGATGTGATGGAGATCCCAAGAGAATGAGGATTTAGAAGTGGAGCCTCGAGTGTGACTGAATTGCTGCAATCTCGTGATAATAACTTGAACAGATAAGGAGCTGCATCGTACGGATGAGAAAAAAGTGGTTTTGGGGACGGAATCTCTTCATGGTGAAGACTGTTGAAATGACAACAAAGGATTTAGAATATGACATAAACTTAGTTGATAAAGCAGTGGCAGAATTTAAAAGGACTGAATCCAATTCTGAAAGCAGTTCTATTGGGGGTTAAGATACTATCAAACAGCATTGCATGCTACAGAGAACTCTATTACAAAAAGAAGAGGTGATAAATGTGGCAACTTCACTGCTGTCTTATGTTAAGAAATTGCCACAAGCACCCCAACTTTCAGCAACCACAACCATCAACCTCAAGGCAGGACCCTCCACCAGCAAAAAGATCACAACTTGCTGAAGGCTCAGATGATGACTGGCATTTTTTAGCAATAAAGTATTTTGTTAAAGATTTTATTTTATTTTTTAGCAAGAGGAAGGGAGAGAGAAAGAGAGGGAGAGAAACATCAATGTGTGGTTGCCTCTCATGCACCCCTACTGGGGACCTGGTCCACAACCCAGGCCTAGATTGTCCTGGACTGGGAATCGAACCAGCGACCCTTTGATTCACAAGCCAGTGCTCAACCACTCAGCCACACCAGCCAGGGCACAATAAAGTATTTTTAATTGAGGCATGCACATTGTTGTTTGAGGACATAATGCTATTGCACTTAAAAAAGTGCATTTATTAAATAGCATTTATTACACTTAATAAACTACAGTATTGTATAAACATAACTTTTATATGCACAGAAACCAAACAAATCATGTGGCTCATTTTATCATGGTATTTTCTTTTTTCTTAAATATGTTTTATTGATTATGCTATTACAGTTGTCCCATTTCCCCCTTCATTCCCCTCCACCCTGCACATCCCCTCCCACCCACATCCCCCCTTTAGTTCATGTCCATGGGTCATAAGTTCTTTAGCTTCTATATTTCCCATACTATTCTTGCCCTCCCCCTGTCTATTTTCTACTGTCTATGCTACTTATTCTCTGTACCTTTTCCCCCTCTCTCCTCCTCCCACTCTCCTGTTGCTAACCCTCCATGTGTTCTCCTTTTCTGTGGTTCTGTTCCTGTTCTATTTGTTTGCTTAGTTTACTTTTGTTTTAGGTGTGGTTGTTAATAACCGTGAGTTTGCTGTCTTTTTTACTGTTCATATTTTTTATCTTCTTTTTCTTAGATAAGTTCCTTTAACATTTCATATAATAAGGGCTTGGTGATGATGAACTCCTTTAACTTGACCTTATCTGAGAAGCACTTTATCTGCCCTTCCATTCTAAATGAAACCTTTGCTGGATAGAGCAACCCTGGATGTAGGTTCTTGCCTTTCATGACTTGGAATACTTCTTTCCAGCCCCTTCTTGACTGTAAGATCTCTTTTGGGAAATCAGCTGACAGTCTGATGGGAACTCCTTTGTAGGTGACTGTTCCCTTATCTCTTGCTGCTTCTGGAATTCTCTCCTTCATTTTAATCTTGGCTAATGTAATTATGATGTGCCTTGGTATGTTCCTCCTTGGGCCCAACTTCTTTGGGACTCTCTGAACTTCCTAGAAGTCTATTTCCTTTTCCAGATTGGGGAAGTTCTCCTTTATTATTTGTTCAAATAACTTTTCCACTTGTTGCTCTTCCTCTTCTCCTTCTGGTACCCCTATAATTCAGATGTTGGAACGTTTCAAGATGTCCTAGAGGTTCCTAAGCCTCTCCTCATTTTTTTGAATTCTTATTTCTTCATTCTTTTCTGGTTGTATGTTTTTTTCTTCCTTCTAGTCTACTCCATTGATTTGAGACCCAATTTCCATCACTATTGGTTCCCTGTGCATTTTTCTTCATTTTACTTAGTGTAGCCTTCATTTTTTCATCTAATTTGTGACCAAAATCAACCAATTCTGTAAGCATCCTGATCACCAGTGCTTTGAACTGTGCATCTGATAGGTTGGCTATCTCTTGGTTGCTCAAAAGTATTGGCTCTGGGGCTTTGATTTGTTCTTCCATTTGAGCCACTTTTTGGGGGTGGGGGTCTGGTTGTGCCTGTTATGTACGAGGGGTGGAGCCTTAGGTGTTCACCAGGGAGGGGCAATCCAGTTGCTGGGTTGTGACACTCTATGTGGGGGTGGGGTCAGAGAGGGAGCAATGGTGCTTGCTCCTCTCTCTCTTGGATTTTAGTCTCCTCTGTTGCTTCCCACAAGCAAATTGGGCCCTTTAGGTTCTGGTTCCCAGGCAGGTGGGCTTGTGTACATTCTAGGACCCTGTGGGTCTCCCCAACAAACTCTCCAGTGAGGCTGGGAGTCTCTCCCGGCACTGCAACCCCCCACAAGTGTTTTCAATCAGTGCTTTTAGGGTTTATTTCCCTGTGCTGGTCCCTGGGTTGAGAGGTTTATCTTGCTGCCTGTTTTCACCTGGTTTATCTGCATGTGACTACAGACAGCCAGCTGCCTTGCGTGCCTCACTAGGTCTGCTTGTTGCCTCCCTGCACCCAGTCTGCCACCGGGGTCTGCTAGTGGCTGCCTTCGAGCCTGGGGTCTGCCAACTGCTTCCTGAGCCCTGTGTGCCCAGGTCTGCCAGCCACCACTTTTTCCTGCTGCAACCCTTCTCTGCTGGCCGACCACTCTGCCCCTCTTACCAGTCTGGATGAATGGTTGTCGGGCTTCTGTACAGTTCAATTTTCTGTCTGTTCTGCTTGTTTTTTTGGTTTCTAAATTTTTGTTGTCCTTAATTTTGGTTGTGCCTATTGTGGTATTTTCTTAATTTCAGTGGCTTAAGACTGAACCCATGATATCACTGAGGGACTCCTGTATTCAGAAGCTGAATAAACCCCAAACAGGGTAAACATAAGGCAACAGACACCCTAGTACATCATAGTTCAACTTCAGAAACCGGTATTAAAAGCAAAAATATTGATAGCAGTTATCAAAAAAAGCTACTTTACCTGCAGGGAAGATGCCTGTTTCCCTGCAGCAGCTCCCTATTGCTGGAGGAGAAAAGTGCCCTGGATCCTTTCAGGACTCTTTGTCTTTTGGGTGCAACATAAATTGAGTGAGAAAAGGAGAAAAATCCCCTGCATCCCTGCAGTATTAATTTATTCAGAAAGGAAATAATAGCCCTGGCTGGTGTGGTTCAGTGGATTGAGTGCTGGCCTGCAAACCAAAGGGTTGCAGGTTCTATTCCCAGTCAGGGCACATGCCTGGGTTGAGAGCTAGGTCCCCAATTGGGGGCATGTGAGAGACAACCACACATTGATGTTTCTCTACCTCTCTTTCTCCTTCCCTTCCCCTCTCTCTAAAAATAAATAAAATCTTTTTTTAAAAGAAAGGAAGTAGTAGAAAAATACTCAGACTGCAAATGTTTTCTGAAGAAAGTGAAGGAAAACCACAGAACATGCACCTAAACTCTCAATGAAATAACCATTAAAATGTAACCCTCAAATCACCTCTGAATCACTTAGCCAGAGGAATAAAATTGACAATTATTGTATAAGAAAAGAAGGTAGTAAGAGAAAAGCAGTTAGTTATGTGCAAGAAAACTCCCAGAAGACTGTCAACTGATTTCACGCCAATTCCTTCAGGCCAGAAGTGATTGATGAAAAGCAAGGACTTACAACTAAGATTACTCTACCCAGCAAAGCTATCATTTAGAATAGAAGGAAAAATAAAGAGCTTCCCAGATAAGAAAAAGTCAATGGATTTCATCACCTCCAAACCAGTATTACATGAAATGTTCAAGAGTGTTCTTGAAGAAAAAGAAGGAGGAGAAGAAGAAAAAATAAAATATATAAGTAATAAAATGGCAAACACTACATGCCTATTAATAATTACTTTCAATGTAAATGGATTAAATGCTCCAATCAAAAGACATAGGGTAGCTAAGTGGATAAGAATATAAGACCCAAGTGCCTAACGATAGTTGAGTGGATAAAGAATATGATATATATATATTCAGTCATATATATGTGTGTGTGTGTGTGTATCAATGGAATATTGCTTGGCCATTAAAAGAAGGAAATCTTACCATTTACAACAACATGGATGGACCTAGAGGATGTTATGCTAAGTGAAATAATGCAGGCAGAGAAAGGCAAATACCATATGGTTTCACTTTTATGTAGAAAATAAAAAATGAGATAAATGAATAAACAAAACAGAAACAAAATCATAGATACAAAGAACTTGATGGTTTCCAAGTGGGGGTGGGGTGGGGGACTGGGTGAAAAAAGTGAAGGGGTTAAGAAGTACAAATTGGTGGTTACAAAATAGCCATGGGGATGTAAAGTACAGCACAGGGAATACAGTAAGTAATGTGGACTATATTATTGTCAACATTAATATTACATGTGTTAATGCATACAATATAATATGTACGTATTAAAAACTATGTATGGTGGGTCCTAGTCTTATTGGAGGGATCATATCCTAAGGTATATAAATGTCTACCCACTACATACACCTGAGACTAACATAATATTGAATGTCAACTAGGACTCATGGACAAAGCCAAAGACGGGTAGGATTGAGGGCAGGAGGTGGGGGTGGGAGGGGCGGGGGAGAGTGGCGAGGAGCAAACGGAGACAGCTGTACTTGAACAACAATAGAATACAAGAAATTGAAAAATAAAACGAAAATTAAAAGATAAAAATAAAATAGAATGTGTAAAAAAAAATTTTTTTAAAGATGGTAGGGAAGCTTTAACCAAAGGAAGAACATAAGAGTATCAGGACGCTAAATGGCATTAAAGCGTATCTGTGCGGAAACAGAGAACTACCTCCACTGCCGCCAACAATAGCGAAACAACAAAAGCTAAAAGGAACATGGCAAGAAATAGTACAGGTACATTGTTGCTCTCTCCGGTAATCATGTGTTTTTCATGACTATAAGAACAAACAAGCAATGAATAATCAAGTGATGTGAATAGTTTTGCTCCAAATTACATACATACAGAGTGAAACGTGTAGATAATTTGAACCTTGTTAGTTATTAAACTAAAGATTCTAATTAACACTGGTTAAATTGAGAAACATGTTTATTCCTTTGATGTAAAATGAGTCCAAGTGATTATCTGCAGTTCTCATGTCTTTTAGCAAAATAATGTGAGAACACACAATACTAGTCAGTGGAGACTGCGCCTTTACATGTGGAAAGCTGACCTCATAATCAGATGCCATAAAATATGTCCATTTTTCCACTGACACTACCTGATAAAATTTGCCTTATAATAAAATCAGTCAAAAATGGGAAAAATACCAACTCATACCTGGACCTTCAATGTAACATTATTTAAAACGACCCTGAAGAATGGGAAGCAACCTCCATTCCTAACAACAGGATACAATAATTAATTTAATAATGGCCTCCTTTTACCATAGATCTGCATGTTGTCTAGAAAAATAATTATTAGAGTTCTCTCTAGCAGTAGGGAAAAGGTTGGTGAAATTATTGTGAGGTGAAAACCAGCATGTAAATTGTATAGAGTAATCATTTCAACTATGCAAAAGACACTTTTTTTCCTATACAAAAGGGACGAGCCAGGCACACAAACAATATTATAACATATATTGTGAGTGTGGCATTAAAATTCATTTGATGGGGAAGATAAAATAATGGGAGGGGGTGAGAAGATGGGAGGAAAAGCAGTCCTTTGGCAATGAGTGGAGTGGAAACTGTTGCCAGGGAGACTGGTTACTAAGGTGAGAGTTGATGAAATTCTAAACCAAGGCAGAGGCTGGGGGGATAAAGGAAAAGGAAATATTGAGGCTATTTTTTCAAAGAAAACCCATATCAGAAAGGAGGAAGAATTATTTTTCTTCAAGAAACATCCCCCAGGAAATAAATGTAACATGGCCCTTCTGACTATTAGAATAAATTGAAATGGTGATATTAAGTAGTGTTTGTCAATTACTTAATCAATGAAGGCAATTACCTCTTAGCATCTTTTTATGCAGCCTATGAGGTTGTTCCCATCAGTATTCTACTTTTAAAGAGAAGACAACTAAGGTGGAAAAAGTTAAGGGCCTTGTTCTGTATCAAATAGCCAGTGAATGGAAGATCGAGAATTTTGCCCAAATATCAAACCATAACTTAGACCCTTAGCTACATGCTCAGTGCCAGGAAAAGGAGGGGGGATATACAGGCCTGGGCCAAGCTTGAAAGTCGCTCTTTTTTGTCTTCTCCCTCTCCCTCCCTTTCTTTCCTTCTCCTCCTCCTTCCTCTCCTCTTCTTCCTCCTTCTCCTTCTTTCTGCTCCTTCTCCCCCTTTTCCTCCTCTTCCTCCTCCTCCTCCTTCTTTCTGCTTATTCTCATCTTCCTTCTTTCTCCTTCTCCTCTTTCTGTCTGCCCTTTCCCTCCCCTCCCCTCCTCCTCTCCTCCTTATTCTCTGTAATCATATTTCTAGATCTTCCAACTTCTTGCTTGTTACTTCGCCCTTCTGAAGATTGGGTTTTGCAGCATTTGTCTCTCTGGGCAAGGTGAAGAGTTAACAGACATACAAAATGAAGACTTATTCATTGTCTCCTAAATTATTAAAGTAAAAAAAGAAAATGGGGAGTCAGGTTCACCCCTCGAGTATTTGTTGGGGATGGTTGAGGGGAGTGGGGAGTTGGAGGAGCTGCTGGTGGATCTGAAGGACCACCAAGGTGTGGTCTCTCCTCCAGGGGAGGGAAGAAGCACAAGCCCCTGGTCCCCTCTGTGGTTATACCTGAGGAGATCCCAGTGGGAGAGAACAAACCAGGGGAACATGCTACAGGACGAACTGGGGAAGAGCACAGTAAGGAGGGGCTGCATTGCATGAGAAATGTGTAATCTACAGTCGCTGGCAAATGATAGAGAGAGGAATGCAGCTCACAAAACAGATGTGACCAGGATGGCTCCATGCCAACTCTCCCAATTCACTGTGATTGCATTTGAGCTGTGGGGTTATAAAACTATTTTGTTTTTTCCCTGGTGGGTGTAGCTCTGTGGACTGTGTGCTGGCTTGCAAACCTAAAGGTCACCGGTTTAATCCCTGGTCAGGTCACAAGCCTGGATGGTAAGCCAGGTGCCCAGCTGGGGGCGTGCGAGAGGCAACCACGCATTGATGTTTCTCTCCCTCTCTTTCTCTCCTTTCCCCTCTCTCTAAAAGTAAATGAATAAATCTAAAAATATATATGTTTTGTTTTTATTTCATATTATTCAAAATTCACAATGAAATTTACACTATTTATGTAAAAGTGAATAAAGACCCAATGAACTGATTTGCTTGCATTTCCTGGACTCTCCGCGGGACTGGCTTAGTAGCACTGACTTGGTCTCTACCTGAACCCAGGACCTGTGTAGGGGTCCTTGAACAGATCATCTTGCCTGTGTGTCCTGTGTCCTTGAACAGATAATCTTGTCACGGACCCCTCTGCTCAGGTGTTTGTTCTTTTAATCTTTTGAATACATACCCTCATGTACTCAAAACACTGACCAAGGTCCTTTCCTGCGACAATGCCCTCTAAGGCTGGAATATTGCTCAAGGTGTTCACTTCTGTCTTAAAGCTGTATCCACATTAAGAGTGTAGCCCAGAGAAGGCCAAGTATTCATGAAATAGTAGAATAAATCACAGCAAGGACTGATGTGATTCAGAAATCACTGTTCTAAACAAGAAGTGGTGATAAGGTTAACAGACAAAAAAAATTAAAGTAATGAGAGATTATCTGCCTTATGTGTGGTCAAGAAGTAGTAATGATCCTGACCTTATCAATGAGTAAAAGGCAGACAAAAAGCCCAGGAGTATCCCTTTAGAAGTAATGTAGAGAGACAACTATTAACTCAGAGAGACATTATGTATCATAAGATGGTCAGCCTCATTGGTATGATACACACTGAAATCTAGGAGGTGGGTTATCAGCACACAAGTGTCTAAGGAATGGGCATCAGTGGGATGCTGGGGGGCCCCAAACCTGTGAAATGTATGTGAAGGCAGTTGGGCCATAGGTGTCCATATAAAATATAGTTGTATTCTTTAACACAGCAATTCAAAAATGAGGACACATATTGTGTCAATTAATACTAGTAAAAATGGAAACAATCCTAAGTGTCTGTCAGAAACATTGAAATATTCTATGCCTAGTTAACATAATAAAATGTTGAGCATTCCTTAAAGTGTATTCACATAGAAATACACTTTCAATATTACGAGTGATATGAAAGCATATGAATACATTTTTCCATTTTTATACAGTATATACATGTACAATACCTTTGGAGATATATACACTGGAATTACTGGAGTGTTTTCTCTTTACACACATCTATGTGGTCATAATTATTTATACTTTAATACATTTTAAATTTTTATTGATTTTATTTTATTTTTTATTTATTGATTTTTAGAGAGAGAAAGAGAAAGATCGATTTTGTTGTTCCACTTATGTGCACATTCATTGGTTGATTCTTGTATGTGCCCTAGCTGGAAATCGAACCTGCAATCTTGGCATATTGGGAGGACACTCTAACCAAATGAGCTACCTGGCCAGGGCCCATACATACCCCATTGTCAGGGATTTAAAAATATGTACTGCAACACTGATGAGAAAAAATCTTTTCCATCACTGGGGATTAACTGGGCAAACCCTAGCAAGTACATTGAAAACACCTTACTTTCTTTTTCTGAGATATTCCACACTCAGGAATTGGTATGAAGAAGACAATAAGAGATTAGACAATACTTTCTTTACAAAGGTTATTTAGCATCATGTTACTTTAAAACCCCTTGCAATTAAAAAAATTTAAATGACTCAATAAATAGAGCTGGACAATAAGAAGAAAATTATGGTTCTGTAAAATTTTACAGCCACAGGATGTGGCATATTAAACATGAAACAAAGCTGGATAGGACTTGCTGGCGGTGAATAGTATAGACAAGATGGGAAGAATCAACTTTTGCTACTTTGGAATCTACAGGGCCAACAACCCTTTTCCAACGTAAACAGTTCACTGAAGAATGTGCTCTATGCCCCAGAAAGTTGTCTTAACTTGTATCCCTTCTGTTTACCTAACCCTTAACCTGGCCATTAGTCTTACATACAAAAAAGAAATCTCAGAAGAATAAGAAGAAATAAATGGCATTTGAAACCTCAATTTAGAAAGAGATCTAACTACTGTCCATTGATAGTAACTATTCAGAATTAAAGAGTTTAAAGTAAAATAGTATATAATTACTATAGATTCATAAAATACTATATTTATATAAAAAAGACAAAAACAAAACAAAACAACAAACCCAATCTCAGCATTCCCCAAACAAAGTTACCTCTGAGGATGTAATTTTTTTATCCTCACCCAAGGACACACTGATTTTAGAGAGAGAGGAAGGGAAGGAAGGAGAGAGGGAGAGAAACATGGATGTAAGAGAGAAACATCAATCAGTTGCCACTCATACATGCCCTACTGGTGATCGAACCTGCAACCTAGGCATGTGCTCTGACCAGGAACTGAACCCACAAGCTTTCGCTTTTTCGAAGCAGCTGAGCCACACCGATCAGTGTGACAATGTCATTCTTCATTCGGTGTCAGCATGACATTAATCTGTAGGTACCCAGTGCTAAGTCACTTGAAGAGAGTAGAAGTTACAGGCTTTATTTAATTTATTCTGACCTGGTACCTATATGATGACTTCTACTGAGCAGAACCAAAGGTCAAGGGGATTTATGAGAAATCCAATTTCTCTAAATAAGTACCTTTGGTTAGGGGAAGCCATCACTGAACAGTGAATGATGCTTCTTTGACTGGTTTCCAATTCTATGTCCCAGCTGGAAAACGAAGCCAAACTGAAGAATAATGGCACAGCCCTGGCCAGGTTGTTCAGTTGGCCGGAGTGTCATCCCATGTGCCAAAAGGCTGCAGGTTCAATCCCTGGTTAGGGCATATACCTGGTTGGGGCATGTACCAGAAGCAACCAATCAATCAATGTTTCTCTCTCACATCTCCATCTCTCTCTCTCTCTCTCTCTCTCTCTCTCTCTCTCTCTCTCTCTCTCCCCTTCCTTCCTTCCTCCCTCCCTTTCTCTCTCTCTATAAAACCAGTAAATATATCCTTGCATGGAGATTTTAAAAAATGGGGAAAAAAAGAACAGCACAATCGCCTTTTTAGAACCTCCCAAGAAATTTTAAGAATTTGAAATGACAATACAAGTTTATTAACCTTGTTTCTTCACTTTCATAAAAAATCCTGGGTAAAAGTGGAAAATCCGTGTATCTCCAATGGGCTTCAGCTTGGAAATTAGTAGGGATTTAATTGAGAAAGAGAAGAGCCAAAGTTTTATAGTACAAGAAGACGCCCGTGTGAGGACACTACTCAAGGCCGAAGCACATCATCTGAGAATGCTAGAATTAACAGAGTGTGTTCCTAATATTGATTGAAAAGAATGTTTCCTTTCACCAGCAATATTGGAAAACCCCACAGTTCATGTAGCCCTGGGTGGAGTACACTGTAATGTTTTCTTCAAGTGTGCACAACAATTAGGCCTAGACCCAGCACTGACCTGACCCACCCGAACAAATCTTAAAACTTTAAGAACTCGACTAAATCCCAAAATATATGAATCAAGAGTATGGAGAGTGAGCCCTGCCTAGTGTAGCTCAGTGGATTGAGTGGCAGCATGTGAACCAAAGAGTCACCAGTTCAATTCCCAGTCAGGGCACATGCCTGTGTTGCAGGCCAGGTCCCCAGTGGGGGGGCGGGGGGCATGTGAGAGGTAACCACACACTGATGTTTCTTTCCCTCTCTTTCTCCCTCTCCCTTCCCTCTCTAAAAATAAATAAATAAATAAATAAATAAATAAATCTTTAAAAAAGAGTATGGAGAGTGTTACTGGTTGTGACATAGCTTTGAAGTGTCTGTCATTCAATACCATATATAGAAATAAACATGAAAATACAACAGAACAGAGAAAAATAAATCAACTGAAATTGATCCATAATTGACACAGGTACTGGAATTAGCAGAAAAAGGAAAACATTAGAACTGTTATTATAACTGTATTCCACGTGCTTGAAAATTTAGACAGAGACATTAAAGTGATAAAAAAGACCAAAATCAAACTTCCAGAGCTGGAAACTATAATGTGTGAGACAGAAAATACACCTGAGGGAAGCAGGGAGAGAATAAACATGGTATGAGAAAGTACTAGTGAATTTAAAACCACAACAATAGAAACTGTTCACAGATCAAACACGGAGAAAAGAGACTTTAAAGTAGCAGTGAGTTGTGAAGCAACTTCAAGCAGCATAATACTGTATTGTATATACATGCCATGTGTCTCCAAAAAAAACCCCATAAAGATTTAAGATGGAAAATTTTCTAAATTTCATGAGAAGTGTAAACACACACATTCAAGAGCCTTAATGAAACCAAGGGCAAGAAACTTAAAAGAAAACTACTTCAATGGTCCTCATAATCCAAGTACCCAAATGCGATGATAAACGGAAAACCTAACAGCATCAAGAAGGGGCAAAAAGACACAATATCTACAGAGGAACAGAGATAAGGATGACAGCAGATACATCATTGGAAACAGTGACATCGCAAACATGGGCGGACCAGCATGGAGGCTCCTCAAAAATTAAAAATGGAACTGCCTTGTAACACAGCAATTTCACTTCTGGGTATTTATCTGAAGAAACCCGAAACATGAACGCACCCCTATGCTCACTGCAGCATTATTTACAATAGCCAAGATATGGAAGCAGCCCAAATGTTCATCAATAGACGAATGGATAAAAAAAGTGGTTGTATGTTTACAAAAGGGAACATTCCTTGACCATTAAAAGAATAAATCTTACTATTTGTGATGATCTGGATGGACCTAAAGGGCATTATGCCCAGTAAAATAAGCCAGATAGAGAAATACAAATGTCATACAATTTCACTTATATGTGGAACCTAAAGAACAAAATCAAGCAACAGACTCATAGGTAGAGAATAGACTGATGGTTGTCAGAGATCAGGGGGTTTGGGGAGCTGGGTAAAAAAGGAGAAGGCATTAAGAAGTACACATTAGCCCTGGCTGGCATAGCTCAGTGGATTGAGCGTGGGCTGGGAACTAAAGTGTCCCAGGTTCGATTCCCAGTCAGGGTACATTCCTGGGTTGCAGGCCATAACCCCCAGCAACCACACACTGATGTCTCTCTCTCTCTCTCTCTCTCTCTCTCTCTCTCTCTCTCTCTCTCTCTCCCCTTCCTTCCCTCCCTAAAAATGGATGAATAAAATCTTAAAAAAAAAAAAAGAAGTACACATTAGTAGTTACAAGATAATCACAGGAAGGTAAATTGACTCAATAGGGAATGTAGTTAATAATTTTGTAATAAGTATGCATGGGACGGGGGTACTTGAAATATTAGGGGTGCTACTTTGTAAAGTGAATGACTTGTCTAAACCACTATGCTATACACCTGAAACTAATACAGAATAATATCAAATGTCAGCTGGGGTGGGAGGTGGTGAAGATGGAGACAATGTACTTGGAAAACCGTTAAAAATTAAAAAATTAAAATAAAATACTCTAAAAATAAAAAAAATGAAAATGAAAAGAAAATTAAAGAAAAAGAAAAGACAGCAGAGCAATGTCTTTAAAGTACCGTGGTTCCCCCTTTATCCGCAGCCTGGATTTCTATGGTTTCAGTTACTCAGGTTCAACCATGGTCCAAAAGTATTAAATGAAAGCTATCAGAAAGAAATAAGTCACAATTTTACATTGTGAGTTGCTCTGAGTAGCGTGATGAAATCCCACTGTGTCCTGGCCAGGATGCGAATCACCCTTTTGTCTGGAGCATCCATACAGGTACACTACCTGGCAGCCACTGAGTTGCCATTTCTGTCATCTGATTGGTTATCAGAGAGAGAGAGCTAGAGACCACATTCACATACATTTATTAGAGTACACTGTTATATGTGTCCTATTGAAAAGATGATCAACGGCACTAATCATCAGAGAAATGCAAATCAACACCACCACGAGATTCCACCTCACACCTGTCAGAATGACTATGATAAAAAAATCAACAAATAACAAGTGGTGAGGGTGTGCACCCACTATTGAAAACAGTATGGAGATTCCTCAAACAACTAAAAATAGAGCTGCTATACGACACAGCAATTGCACTTCTTATTTATCCAAGGAAATCCAAAAAACTAATTTAATAGAAAATAGGCACTCCTATGTTCACTGCGGTGTTATTTACAATAGCCAATGTATGGAAGCAGCCCAAGTGTCCATCAGTAGATGAGTGGATAAAAAAACAGTGGTACATTCACACAATGGAATATTACTCAGCCATAAAAAAGAATGAAATCTTACTATTTGTGACAACACAGATGGACCTAAAGGGTATTAGGTGAAGTGAAATAAGTCAGGTAGAGAAAGACAGTTACCACATTATTTCACTTCTCTGTGGAAATTTTTAAAAATCAAAATAAATGGGCTAATATAACAAAACAGAAACAGACTCACAGGAACAAGGAACAAACTGATGGTTGCCAGAAAGGGAGGGTAAGGGAGGGAAGTGGGTAAAAGGTGAAGGTGAATACCTTCAATAATACTGTGATAACTTTGCATAGTGACTGATGGGTACTAGGCTTAGAAAGGTGATCACACATAGTGAGGTATATAACAAACTACAGAAATGATCCCTGAAAGTATAGTCTTACATAGTGACGTATATAAATGTTGAATCACTATGTTGTACACCTGACACTAATATAATATTGCATGCCAAAGAGAAAGACAGTACAAAAAGAGATAACTACAGACCAATATCCCTCACACAAGACTCTTCAATGAAATATTATCAAATTAATTTCAAAAGTATGTAAAAAGAATTATGTGCCCTGGCTCAAACAGCTCAGTGGATTGAGTGCAGGCTGAGAACCAAAGGGTGGCCAGTTCGATTCCCAGTCAGGGCACATGCCTGGGTTGTGGGCCTGATCCCCGGGGTGGGGGGGGGCACATGAGAGGCAACCACACATTGATGTTTCTCTCCCTCTCTTTCTCCCTCTCTTCCTCTCTCTAAAAATAAATAAATAAAAATCCTTTTTTAAAAAAAGAATTATGCACCCCAAACTTGAACCCTGGCTCTGCTCAAACAGGATTTATCCTCAACGAGATTGATGAAGATGAAGCGATCTATTTTGATATGTCCCAGAAACAGATATAGGGAGGGAAGTCATAGGATCATCTGGAAAGGGGCTTAAGTGACCTGGGCCTGTTGGTGGGCTCCAACTTCTTCACTTCCTTCTGCTTATTTTTTTCAGTGGTTCTAGAGCAGGGGCTGTGTTGCCCATAGAAGGCCTTGCAGCAGTGTGGGGAGAAGGGCGTCTTTTTGCTTTTCTCACACATGTCCGGAGGGTATTTATAGGTGTTTAAGGGAAAGAGCTGTTAACCTCTACTGTGTGCGTTCCACTTTCCTACAGTGAAAGATTATTCCACCCTCATGCCCGGAGGGTCCCCTTTAAAGATCCCCGCTTTAGGCACTCTCTCTGGGTGATGTGTTTGACTTTATCTTCCTGAACTTCTTTTTCCAGCCCAGGCCTCTTTCTTGAGACCCGTATAGCCAGGCATTTCCTGGGCATGCCCACTCTGTTCTCTGAATCGTCTCAGGAAACAGACCCATAACCAAGCCACACCCAACACTGCTCAGTCCCTGCCACCCCAAAGGCAGAATCTTGGCTGTTCCTGGTATCCAGTCTCTCTTCACATTTGCTTATTATTCATACCAGCTTCGCCATCCCTGTCAATCACTGGTTTCCTCTATTCTCTGTGACAACATCATGTCTCCTTTGCAGTATGTATCACATGTACGATTATTTGATTACTTGTTTTCTTGTTTGTTTATGGCCCTTTCCTTCCACCATCTCCCCTCACTATGGATTTCAGACACCGTAAATGTCTTCATTACATCCCCAGGAACAATGCTGGAAATGTAGCATTTAATAAATAGTCACAGAGTGAAGATGAAACACAAGCCATCATTTTTTTCTCCATGTAGAGTCCTGGAAAAGGTCTCTTAATTGGTCTCTGTGCCTCCTCTTATCCATCTGTTCCCCCACTTCCAGGCTTATCTCCGATTCCAGGTGATGTTCCTAAAGACCAATCCCTGAGTGTAGGCAGAATGACTGACTGCCTTGTGGGCCTGGGCAGAACCACAAGGTCCGTTTCAGTGTCTTTGGGCCTCAGTTGGACGGGCATGTGCACTGGGCCCCTGGGGGAGACTGCAGGGGCTTAGGGGCTAGGGTCGAGTCCCCCCCCCCGGCCCCTCCCAACTGTGAAAAGCAGCACTTCCAGGCCTCGCTTCTTATTCTTTTCTAACAAAAAGGGGCCAGGCTGTCAAAACAGTCTGGATGGATTTGTTTCCCCCTCAGGCTGAGCTACTAGTCTAAAATGTAATTCTTTCAGGCCCACGTTCTCTATTGCGCAATATTTGCTGAACACAGTAACGCAAGTTCTCTTTCTCAATCCTTTAGCCTGCGTTTGGGGCCGGTATGGGGGCTCCAAGGTTGAGGCTGCAGCTATGTGAACAGGAGGGAGCCAGAAGGATTCACGTTTCATTGGGGCCCCTGGGCCTCTGTGCTGTGAGCATGCGCGCTGTCCATTGGAGTCTCTGGGGTGACAACCCCCGCCCTCCCCTGTTCACTATGGAAACCAGTGCCAGGACAGGCCTCTCCCCCTAGTCCCGAGTCTGCCAAGAACAGCCTATCCACAGCTGTGTAATCTGTTTCACATTACAGAGTTTGAAGCAACCCACCAGCAAAACTGTCTGCACCAGAATAATTTGTTGTAACTTCTCCATCTACTTCCTGCATCTGTGGAACTTGATTTACAGAATCTTGATTTAAAGAGTAGCCCTTCGGGAGTTTGTTTGGGAGATGTTTTGTAAACTTCAGGCTTCAGTTTCTAAGCTGCTAGCCCTGAGACGACTCCTCCATATTAAATAGGGTCAACCTTGGAGAACCCAGGGAACCCAATTTATCACTGGAGCACCAGACCCAAATCTCGACACTTGAGTTATAGAAGTTGTGAAAGGCCCTGACCGGGTGGGTAGCTCGGTGGGTGTGAACCTCGACCCAATACACCAAGATTGCAGGTTTGATCCCTGGTCAGGGCACGTGGAAGAATCAACCAATGAATGCATGAATAAGTGGAACAACAACTCCATGTCTGTCTGTCTCTCTAAAAACCAAATCTATTAAAAAAAAAGATGTTGTGGATGCCTCATAAGTACTGGCTTTCTCTTCTTCTCTGTGGTATCATCTGTCCCTTTCCTTATCCTTATGAAGGTCTGCATCTCTGGTTTATGGGTAAGCAGGCACCTTATTAGGTAGTGACCAAGCTGCTGACCCCTCCAATGAGGTTTAGGTATGCTTTTTCTACTTTGAAGTCTATCTCAAGCTTTAATTCCCAGCTCCTGCTGTGTCCATGAATTTTCTTCTTGATGGGAAATGGAGCCTCTTCAGCAGATCTTTTCCTGGGTGGAAACGATATCCCTTCAGCAGTGGACAGTTGTGCTCCAAGGGTGGGCATAAGTATGCTAGGGGTCTATCTCATACTTAGTTCCAAACTTGGGCATCAGTTCCAGTGCTCTAAACCCTCTGAGCTTACTTCCTCACAGTGGTCCTCCCCCACAGACCCTGGTACAGGGTTAAACAGCTCTTCTGTCAGAAGTGAGTGGTCGTAAAGTCGGGGGTCTACTGTGGACCATGGTCAAGTTCACCAGAATGAGGTCCAGACCATCTCAGGCAGCAACTGAAACCCAACTAGCCCTCTGGCCAGAGCTCTGGTATCTCATTGCAGCAGGAGCTTTAATAATGTCATAACTGTTTTATAATTGCTTTTATACATTTTATATATGTAATTGTGTGTTTTCACAACTGTGCGTAAGTCTGAAATTTAATTTCATGAATCCATTTAATCCAGGAGGGTAAAATATGAGGATGCAATTTTAATAAACTTACAATGGCAAAAACAATGGCCCAAGGCCCAAGCTGAGCTGAGATTTAAATAATTGACCCAAACATTTTCATTATTAAAAATACCATGAGTGAACTAACTAGTTAACCTGAGTAGTTAGAAAATAATAAGTATCAAGTGAAAGAAAAAAATGAATAAATATAAAATCAAGAAATGAGGGTTATTTTTAAGAGGAACATGGGCAATAAATTGATGCAGAGCCATCCTTAAATAATAAAAAATATAACTGACACAATTCTTCAAGATAAACTCAGAAAAATAGACATCTATACATTAAAGAAGGAAACGATAAATGGGAACAATCCCACTAAGCCCTATCTGAAAGATACGTAGGAATCACCCTCGTGAAGGGAAACGTTAGGAAGTCCTGTTGGAGGGACCCGTGTGGGGGTGACGCCCCTCAAGGTCCAAAGAGAAAGAAGCGGCATGAAAAGTCCTTCGAAGTCAACTTTCTTGAGAAAAATAAAGTGAGGAATGCGAAAGAGAATACCGGGAATAGAGCACCAGAAACGTCAAGGCGATATTTTTACCCAAGCTCCCGGTTTCACGCCACCGACCGTCCACAGAGTGGAGGCGGCGCCCGCCCATCCGGAAGGGGGCGCTGCCCCGAGGGAGCCAGGAGGCGCCGAAGGCTCCGCTCAGGGCGCGGCCCTGGGGGGCGTCGGCTTCGTTCTGCCCCGCGCAGACCTGCTCTCAGAAATCGGGGAACACGACCCCCAAACAGGTTGCATCCCTGACGGCTTGCCATCTGAGAGCGGCTACCACACAAAATCCTCGGCACCACGAAGTCGTGGGTGTGGTTGCCACCGCGGGGGCAGTCAGTAGTGTTGGGAGACGGTGACATTTCCCCGTGGACACAGACGGGAGGGCCCAGCAGTCACCCCAGGGAGAAGGATGCTGGGCAAACCGGGGAAAAAACAACCCCGCACCAGTCTGTGCTGATAAAGACGGCCATCATCGAATGCTGGGGTCTGGAAGGAAACGTCAAAATAACTTCCACATGACCCAAAATCAGTTATCACGAAAGCACCGCAGATGTCATTAGTATATTAGACCCTCCAGGACAGGTCCGTTTGCGCGTGGGTGGGCCACGGGCTGCCTTTCTGATGTGATGATAACCCCTCTGGCTTGGGGAGGGACTCGGACTTTATTGGTGTTTCCCCGGAGTCCAATCTCGGACCACTTTATCACGTTGTGGACGCCCTCGGACCGTCCCGGGTGGCCGCTCGGTGTCAGGTCCTCACACTCATTGTCAGGCAGCCCGAGGTGACACCTCAGCTGGGCTCCTTCTCGGGGCCTCGTCTCTGGGGTGATTCTGGGTCTACCTGGTTCGCCTTTCCTGACAAACTCTACCTCAGCACCTCCCAAGGAATGAACACCTTTCCTCTTACATTCGCGCCTTCCTTCTTCAGCGCGCATCCTCCCTCCCCGCCTCCCCGCGGCCTCCTTAGGGCACACAGGTCACCTGGCGTCCTTGGGTCTTTACTTCCGCCGAGTCTCTACCCTCCTTGGGGCCTCGGCCCTCACCCGCCCCGTCGGGCGCGCGCCCCGCCCCCCCTCCCCGGCCGCTCGGCCCGCGGCTCGCGGGCGCGCAGGCGCACTGGCGCGTCTCGCCGC
This sequence comes from Phyllostomus hastatus, assembly GCF_019186645.2. NCBI lineage: Eukaryota > Metazoa > Chordata > Mammalia > Chiroptera > Phyllostomidae > Phyllostomus > Phyllostomus hastatus. Next base: position 12,226,812 of record NW_025334036.1, on the reverse strand, counting down.
CGCCCCGCCCAGCCCGGCCGCTGCGGAAGGCGCCGCGCGCAGCTACGCGCACTTCCTCTTCTGGAGCCCGCGGACCCAGCAGGCTCGAAGAGCTCCTGGACGCGGAGGCCCTGCCCTTGTCAGACGGAGCAGACATGTCCGAACAAAGTAAGGATGTGTGCGATCCCGACTTTGCAGCCGACGCCTCCACCTCCGAGGTGTGCGGCAGTCCTGAGGTTCCCGGGGAGCCCCCTGCGCCCGCGTCTCAGGCCGCGACCCTCGCGGGGCCAGACGGCCCACCCCTAGGCCCCACCGACGCCCCTCCGGCCTCGCCGCCGCCCCAGGCCCAGAGTGAGGAGGACGACCCGAAGGCCCTGCAGCAGGCCGCGCAGGAGGGCTGCGCCCACCAGGGCCCGAGCGCGGCCCAGCCGGGTCCCGCTGCTCCCGCCCCGGCCCAGCTGGTGCAGAAGGCGCACGAGCTCATGTGGTACGTGCTGGTCAAGGATCAGAAGAGGATGATCATCTGGTTCCCAGACATGGTGAGGGATGTCATTGGCAGCTACAAGAAATGGTGCCGCAGCATCCTCAGGCGCACCAGCCTCATCCTCGCCCGAGTCTTTGGGCTCCACCTGAGGCTCACCAGCTTGCATACGATGGAGTTTTCGCTGGTCAAAGCGCTGGAGCCCGAGGAGCTGGACAGGGTGGCGCTGAGCAACCGTATGCCCATGACAGGCCTCCTGCTGATGATCCTGAGCCTCATCTACGTGAAGGGTCGGGGCGCCAGGGAGAGTGCCGTCTGGAACGTGCTGCGCATCCTGGGGCTGCGGCCCTGGAAGAAGCACTCCACCTTTGGAGACGTGAGAAAGCTCATCACCGAGGAGTTCGTCCAGCAAAACTACCTGAAGTACCAGCGCGTGCCCCACGTGGAGCCACCCGAATACGAGTTCTTCTGGGGCCCCCGTGCCAGCCGTGAAATCACCAAGATGCAGATCATGGAGTTCCTGGCTAGGGTCTTTAAGAAAGACCCCCAGGCCTGGCCTTCCCGATACAGAGAAGCTCTGGAGGAGGCCAGAGCTCTGCGGGAGGCCGCCCCCCCTGTCCCCTGCCCCCGCAACAGTGTCTCCGAGGACTAGCAAGGTCTGGAGGCAGATCCGTGGTTTCTGACCCTCACGGGGTGGTGGTGGGGTGGGGTGGGACAGTAGAGTATTCAGGATTTCCAGTGCAGTATTTCACGTGTACCTTTTAAGTTTTCAGTCCAGTGCTTTTATACCTTTTAATGCAATGTTGTATTCATTTCAGTACTATTAGGTAGTGTGTAGGGTTTCTGCATGTCTGTTTATAAGTAAGCTCTGTTGGTGCTTTCGCTTTTGTGCTATCTTTCTTGAATTTTTGTACCAGAGATGTGCTAAACTTCCAAAATACATTGAGAAACTTTCCATCTTATTCTTTTCTATGGAACAGGTGATGTATGTATATTGGGTGGACTGGCCCTGGAGAGTTTGAAAGGACTCACCAGCAGAGCTGGTCTAAGCCGGAGAAAAGTCAGGGTCCACTCTGTTTGTGACCTCGCTGGGCACAGGAGACAGCCGTGTGGAGTGCAGTGACGTGGACTGAAGGGGTCTCAAAATGTTGGCACTTGGCACCGTTTCCTAAACACAAGTTACACCCCCACCATGAGTAAACTTTAAACATTAAAGATTCTTGTGATACAATCATCTTTTTGCAAAAGTGTACTTTATCTTTTTAACGAAGTAATATGGGCTGGGAAGGAGACGTCTTACAAAGTGTACTATTTCACAGGGTGGGAAAAATCACTACTCGTCATTATTCCAAGTGTGTGAACCTTACAGTTTTATTTTTTTAAGCGTAACTCACGTGTTCCTTGCAGAACTTTGACAAATATGGAAAAGTAGAAAAGCAAAGCACAGATGGCCCTAATCCCATTACATAGGAATAACCATGAATATTTAGGGTAAAATTTCCTCTCTTGCATTTTCTACATTTTATTAAAATTAATAGCTGTGGTGGGGTGGGTATTTTTTTTCTGTGGTCATTTACAGAATGAGTCATTGTACTTTACGTGCATTTCCTTGTGTTTAATCCTTACAACAGCCTTGTGAGGTGTGGGCACGTATTCCATCTGCACCGTGGAGGAAATACAGGAACAAAGTAGGTGATTAACTTTCCCTGGATCATAGCAGCCTCATGGGAGGAGGGGCTGGGATTTGAACCCAGGCAATGAGACCAGAGCCTCTGTTTTTCCCCAAGTGCCTACAATTGACCCCTATACCTCCTGCCTATTAGATTATTTTTTTAAATTTCACATTAGAGTCTCTACTCTGCCCATCCCTACACCCAGTTCTAATCCTCACATTCATCTTTTAGAAAAAGCAGTCATACTATGATTGCACAAATCAAGAGACTTTGTTTCAGAGGTTAATGGACCAAACTTGAATCATACTCCTGCTTAGAGGTGAAGCCAAGATTTGAAATGTAGTCCTCCCTTGAAGGGCTGACATGAAGGTTGTCCGATGGGCAACCTGTCACCCAACAGTTCTTGAATTGCAACATGCCACTCAGGATTCCCTTAGAGGGTGGAATGGGGTGAGGGTGGGGGGCGGGGGACGATGACTGGAAATAAATCCTTGGAGATTTGAGTCTTTTGTGGGGAAGAGAGAAAGAGAAATGAGCCCTTTATAAGACCACAAATCCTTTACACCTCAGAAGATTGGAGAAGACTATTTGATCAAAGGTGTATTTGGGGAATAAAGATAATGAGGAACACAACACCCCTGAAAGAACTAGATCGGAAGTTAAATATTTGGGCGGGGCAATTATGTTCTGGATTGGGAGCCAGGGTTCCTAACAGTTAGTGGCAATACCTACCAGGTGGGTGCAGGTGCCAAAAATGCTCAGGAAGCTTGGGGGGTACTGAGGCAGAATCCATCCCCCATTTGGTGGAATTCTGGTGAAGTCTCCCGTGGGGGAGGGGGCTCATTTCAGCAAAAGCTCCAGTAGAAGTGACCTCTGATGCCACCTCTTACCCAGAGCCAAGGTGAGAGTATAAAAATTTCAGAATTGTTAAAAAAAATTTACCACCCCCCCATTTCCACAGAATCAAAACAAATTTGCTCTTTTAAATTTAAAATTACATGGGAATTAAAGCATAGGGACTATAGTCAATAATATTGCAATACCTATGTATGGTGCCAGTTGGGGTAGTGGAAATACCAAGGGGAACACGATGTAAAGGAGGATTTTCTGACCACTATACCATGCACCTGAAACCAAAAAAGAAAAGAAAATTGAAAGAAAAATAATTTGACTCCTCCTTCACCCAAAATAGTTTTGGAAGAATCAAAATAAATCTGCTCCTTCAAAGTTAAAATCACAGGGCTCTCCAGGAACTTCCACTTCTGGAGCCGGGCCATCGCTACCACTCCCGCCATGGCGGGGTGTTTCCCACGTACCTCCCCGTGTTTGTACTCACTCTCCTGCCTGGTAGGAGAGGCAGGGGGAACCCCAAAGCCCCCCAAGCTGGTCAGCGCAGACACCCCAGCCCCACCCCAAAGGACTGACCCTCTAGAGACCCAAAGGGTCGTGAGAAACCGGGAGCTGGCCCCACGAAGTCACGTGGGCAGGGCTGCTCAGCTCCCCTGCTGTCTTGGAGCAGCCAGACCCAGAGCAAGAGACTTCACAGGTGTGAAACAGTTAATTCACGAAGCCTGGTCCTGCAGGGTCGGCAGCTTGGGGAGCAGGGGGGGGAAAAAAACATTCCAGACCTCGCTTAGATTTCCATGCTAGGCTCAATTCAAAGGTTGGAGGGTTTGCCAAATATTGCTCAAAAGGTTTGCCCACCATCTGTTCTATGCATCTATGAGTCTGTTTTTTAAATTCCGCTTTTAAGTGAGATTATGAAGTATCTGTCTGATTTACTTCACTTAGTACAACGCCCTTAAGTTTCATCATGTTGTTGCAAATGGCAGGATTCCCTTCTTTTTTGTGTGTGGCTGAATTACATATTTCTACATTATTCTATGCATTCATCTGCCAACGAATACTTAGGTTGTTCCTATGTGTTGGTTCCTACAAATAATGCTACAGTGGGCATGCGGGTGCAGCTATCTTTCTGAGATAATGATTGTTTTCCCTTTTAGATAAATGCCCACAAGTGGAATTGCTGGGTCCTAGGATCACTTTATTTTTAATTTTGGAGGAACTTCCATACTGTTTTCCATAGTAGTGGCTGCACCCACTTACATTCCCAACAACAGTTCACCAGGGATCCCTTTTCTCCACATCCCTGGCAATGCTTATTTCTTGTCTTTTTGATAATAGCCATTCTAACAGTTGTGAGGTCTTTTTTTTTTTAAGGAGAAATACTGTAAATAAATAATTCTTACTAGGTAAACCAGCCAAGGATGCAAACAAGTCACTGCTTCAGGATAACACAATTAGCAAGCTCTGAAATGGGGCGGGAGGGGTGATCCTATTGCACTTATTATGAAATCAGTATACGTTTAGATGCTAATTGACCACAGCTATAATAAAAGGCAACACCTCGTCCTAGCAGGAATGCTTAGAAACTGGCGTTCTCATGCTCTGCTGTAGTTGCATAAACAACTACACGCTTTCTTGTTTTCTGCATTGATTTGAAATGTACGTCGAGTGCCTAATAGGTCCCAGAGGCAGTGCTGAGGAGTCAGGATGCAACAGCGAACAGACTAGACATTGTCCTGTGCACACAGAGGGCTCAGTGCATTGAAAGGAGCAGATGCATAATAGGAATCCCACTTCAGGGCAGTGAGTGCCGCTCTAGGAGCACAGAGGCTGAAGAGGCCCCAACACGTGCACCCAGCTCAGATGTCCCATATCAATTTGCGTCTATAGGAAGAGGGGCATTAGCAACGTGAAGTGGTGGGAAGGTTTCCCGTGGGAGGACAGGGCTGTGCGTGACTGGGGAACTGCCGTGTGAACACACACAGAACGGAGACTCCATGAAGTTTCTGAGACTCTGCCAAGAAGGTGATTTAAAGGGGAAATACATTTCACGGGGAAATACAATGTTAGGACGGGCTGGCATCTAGAACACTGGAAAAGAGAAGAAAAACATCACGTTGAATAAACAGTTAGTATCTGCACAGATGGAAGGAATTTTAATCATAGGAAGAACCAACAGATTACGAAGGAATTGCGTTGAACGATTGTCTTCTTTTCAGTCAGCACATTCTTGTCTTCTTCTGATTGCTTATCTGGTGTCTCAAACAGCCCTCCTTATCTCTCTTTCTTTATCTTTCTGTTACTGTTGACGCTATCACTGAGGTCCCTTTTCCACCTCCACCTTTGCTCTCCACCACCCAGCCCCCCACCCCCCTTCCCTCAGGCCATCCCCACACCGTGGTCTTTGTCTGTGGGTCCTGCAAGTGTGTCCTCTGATTAATCCCTTACCTTCGTTCACTCAGTCCCCCTCCCCACCCTTTGCTCCCTGCCGGCTCTATCCACGCCTCTGTTTCCCCACACCCCACCCTTGTGAGATCTGTTGGTTTGTTCCATGTATCTGTGCCTTTGGTTTTATTTTGTTTGTGAGTTTATTTTGTTCAATTCCTCAAGTCAGTGAGAGCATATGGCATGTGTCTCTGTTTTACCAGCTTATTTCACTCAGCATAATAATCTCCAGGTCCATCCATGCTGCCCCAAGAGGGAAGATTTCCTTCTTTTTTTATGGCCACATTGCATCCCACTGTGTAAGGGTACCACAGCTTTTTTATCCACTCATCTACTGATGGACATTTGTGCCTTTTCCAGATCTTGACTATAGTGACTAGTGCTGCAATAAACCTAGCGGTGCACATATTCTTTCAAATGAGTGTTTCGAAATTCATAGGATGTATTCCCAGAAATGGAATTGATGGGTCATAAGGCAGTTCCATTTTTAGCCCTGGCTGGCATGGCTCAGTTGGTTGGAGCGTCATCCCATACACCAAAAGGTTGTGGGTTTGATTCCCAGTCAGGGCACGTGGCTAGGTTTCCGGTTTGATCCCAGCTGGGTATGTACAGGAAGCAAGGGATCCATGTTCCTCTTGCACATTGATGTTTCTTGTTTTCTCTCTCTACCCTCCCTCCTCTAAAACCAATAAAAACATACCCTTGAGTGAGGACTAAAACAAAGGCACTTCCCTTTTTTATTTTTATTTTTGAGGCAACTCCATACTGATTTCTACAGTGGCTGCACCACCAGACTGCAATCCCACCAACAGTGCACGAGGGTCTCCTTTTCTCCACACCCTCACCAGCACTTGTCATTTAATTCGCCACATTTTTATTTCTTTCCCCTACTAAAAAGTTCAGAGCCCTTAAGTACATTATGCATTTCCCTGTGTCTGCAGAATTTCACATGTCCCCTTATTAGCAACATCCTTGATTTTTTTTAAATCTTACAACTTTTGCAATTTGATGTGTACATGTATTTGCTTATATACTGATTTAATAGAATCTGTTGTGTTTTGACTCTGTGGCCACATTATACCACGTACTGGCACATGCCAGTGAGTCTGATAAAAGTGGCCCCTGGCCCCTAAGAGTTTACTGATTAAGCCTTTATGCTGATAGACCACCACGGAAAGAAAAACAAAACAAAACAACAAAAAAGACCCATTAAATACAAATTACACATTTGGATAAGATCATGAAAGAGATTAGTTGGTTCCAGTGATAGAGAACAGCGGAGATCAGCTAAAGTTCCATACTGAGGAAAGAGTTTTCTGAAAAGGTGAAATTGAAGCTGAGACTTAAAGGATTAGGAGAGATCTAGCAAATAACACTGAGGGAACGTGATTCCAGGCAGAGAGGAAAAAAATAAATAACAGTGTATATGAAGGGCAGAGTTAATTAAGTGGATTTGTGGTTTCCTTTCTTAGCATTATGGTGGAGGCCAGCGGGCAACACCCAACACTCTTTTCTGGTCTCTCCCTGGAACTGCGGAAGCCCGGGCTGTGTGTTTGGTCTATCAGCCCATCAGCTACATTCCACTTGGGCGCAGTAAGGAAATATCTGCTTGGACTTTCCCTCCCCGCATCCTTTTACGTGGAATGTAGAGCATTTACAAGAACAAGTACAGAGTGGGGGGTGGGGATCCCAGGGGCCACTGCAGCTCCTGTGACAACCAGTATCAAACAAGCTGCAAGAATCACAGACATAGTGGCGCCTTCAAACCATTGAGCGAAGATCAATAGCCACCTGCTTATCTCTGTGTCTCTTGTTTTTCCCACCTTTCCTGAGCTCTAATGGACTCAGCATTAGGTAAGCTTTAGGTGCACCATATGTTGATTTGATACACTTATGTGAGGGCCCCCCAAAACTGGAATTGTCTTCTGGAGGGGGGCCCTTTGGAGTCCAGGCTTCCCCCACTAGGTGAGTGTTCTAGGAACCCATCTGTATCAGTGCACCAGCTGGCGTTGTTGTGAGAGGCTGTAATCCACCCTTCAGTGGATTTTTTTGGAAGACTCTTTCATCACTGTGCTGTGTTCAGCAGTTTTTGACCAAAAACAGCATGAACTCTTACCCACCTTCCCTATTCACCTGATCTTGCCCCCGAGTGACATTGTTTTTGTTTGTTTCCCTGGATAAAAAAAGTCCTCAAAGGGAAACGTTTTGCTGATGTGGAAGAGGTGAAACAAAAAATGGCAGAAGCACTAAAAGGTATCAAAATTAATGAATTCAAACACTGTTTTGAGCAGTGGAAAAAAGTTCTTGATGTAAGTAGTGCATCAAATCAAAAAGTACTTTGAAGGTGACTGCAGTTTAAACATGTAAGAATAAATACACAATTTTTTAAATAAATAAATTCCAGTTTTTTGGTGTCCCCCTCATATATTCCTCCTTAACATTAGCTACCTATGCATTTTAGAGAGAGCAGAAGTTTGTGAGCATGTGTGTCTATGTGTTTGAGAGAGAGAAAGAGAGAGAAAGAAAGAGAGAGAGAAAGCAACTTATCATTCCACTTACTGATACACTCATTGGTTGCTTCTTGTGTGTGCCCTGACTGGCAATCAAACCTGCAACTTTGGCATATCAGGATGATGTTCTAAACAACTGAGCTGCCCGGCCAGGGACAGGCGGTATTTTCACATTCCACATATAAATCATAGTATATGGTATATGCCTTTCTCTTTCTGACATGCTTGATTTAGCATGATGTCCTCAAGATTCATCCATGTTGTTGCAAATGGGAGGATTTCTATTTTTCTCATGGCTGAATAATATTCACATGTACATGTGTTTATATATATGCACACATGTATATACATACACACACATGTGCCACAACTTCCTTATTTACTTGTCTTTTTACAGACACACGGGTTGCTTCCATGTCCTGGCTACTGTGAATAGCGCGGCCACGAACACGGAGGTGCAGATGCTTCTTCAGGCTCCCGTTTCCTTTCCTTGGGATAAACACTCAGAAGTGAGATTGCGGGACCATCTGGGAGGCTTGTTTTTTAATTGGCAAGACCACTGTATTTCTTGGCGTGTAGCCTATACCCTTATTTCTTTAAGCTACTGGCTTGCAGTTGTGTGGGCTTTTTGGGGGGTTGTTGTTTGTTTTGTTTCCTGTAGTTCAAAGCCTCCCTAACTTGTATAAATCTCCAGGCTTTTCCCCCCTCGTGTGCCATTGTGTGGCTGGTACTCACTGCGGGTATTGCTGATCGTGGTGGGGGCCATTAGCCGTGGTGAGCAGAGTAATCATATCTCTTTGCTCCAGTGCCCAATCAGCCACAGGCATTTGGACTTGACTGAGGCCTGAACTATCTAAACACAGGTGTCAGCACTTCTCTTAGACCTGGTGATTTCCAGGGAAATGGGGAAGTAGTTTTTGATGCTGAACCTTGCACAATTTTTTCCGTTACCTCAGAATATATATATATATGTGTGTGTGTGTGTGTCTGTCTGTATGTATAATGTCATATATATGTCAATGTTGCTATGTGATTAAGGAATCATGTCAACACCTCTAATGTGTTCTGGGCTGGGGGCAAACAAGCAGGGCATATGGCTACATATGGAGACCATCAGACCAGCTTTTGCAGACACTTACAAACAAGCAAATTGTATTGACGTGTAAATAGAAATCGCTGAAGAGTTTGAGACTGGTCTGATGGGCATTATGCTTTTAAAAGGTTGCTTCGTTACAGTCCAAATGAGCTGACTCAGAATGAGTTAAGAGGGGGAGGGGGTCCACACGGGAGTCTGCTAGAGATGAGGGTGTTGTAGAAGGAAGGAAGGGTGTTGTTTTAGATTTAGGTGAGGAGTGGAGAGTGCTAGGTCAGGGAGGTGGAAGAATGAGCTCTGAACCTTGGGTTTCTGGTTTGAGCGTGGAGTGAATGGTAGTGTGATTCAATGAGACAGGAAGGAGGTGGGCACGAACAGGTTTGGGTTGAAAGTCATAAAGGGTTTATATGAAGACTGAACGATTTTTTTGTTATTTTATTTATTTTTATTTTTAGAAAGGGGAAAGGAGGGAGAGAAACATCAATGTGTGGTTGCCTCTCATGTGGCCCCCACCAGGGACCCAGCCCACAACCCAGGCGTGTGCCCTGACTGGTAACTGGACTGGTGATCCTTTCTTTCATAGGCTGGTACTCAATCCACTGAGCTATACCAGTCAGGGCTTGATGAACTATTTTAATAGAGACAGGAGGTAGACAATTCATAGAGATGCCTCATGTAAGAGAATGAACCACAGCCCTGAACTGAAGCAATGCATGAAGCAATACCCGGAGAGAAACTGTAAAGAAAGAAGTGTGTGTCCATGATAGTACTCTGGGAAACTGAGCCATTTCCATCTCTAATATTGAAGAAAGAGATGGTAAACTGACTCAATAGAGTGGTTATAAGAGAGAAAAATAAAGAACAAACTGACAGTGACCAGAAGGGAGGGGAGGGGAAAAGGGGGGCAATAAGGAGAAGGAGCAAGCCAAGGAACATGAGTAGAGGACTCATGGGCACGGACAATGGAGGGTGGATAGGATGTGAGAGTTGTGGGGGGGGTGGTGAGGCAGGGGAGAGCTGTGGGGGAAAAGGTGGGGCAACTGTACCTGAACAAGTGGAAAAAAAAATAAGCAGTAATGGAAAACATACATTAAGATTAAATTTTAAAAAAACACTAGCAAAGAAACTGGGATCCTAGAAACGCAAAGAGCAGCTTTCTGAGCTCAGGGGTTTGCAATGGTGTTAAGCACTGTGGACATAGCAAAGCACCTGGGGAAGGGGCAGCATTAGAGGGTCAGGGATGATTAAGGGTAAGATAAAGGGGTCTAAGTCCAGAGGCTTATCGGGTGTTTTCCATTAACTCAGGTGTGAGATAGTGGTGACCTCAACCAGGGAACGAGTAAGGAAGATGGAGACTAATGGAGCAAAAAATTGATGACTATTTGGAGATAAGGTGACAGGAATCGGTGATGCATTAAACGCTAAAAATAAGGACGAGGAAGAGTGGGGGAGTGCGGCTAGGTTTGTGGGGTGCCCAACAGTTTCAGGAAAACCTCGCTCTTGAGCTGGCGAGGGAAGAAAAGGCAGATTGTGTGGGGAGATGCTCAGCTCAGGTTCAGACGTGCTGAGTTGGGTGTGAATGTGAGATCCGAACAGAGATGCCCGTGGGGTCGGGAAAGACATTCACGGGAGATGAAGGCGTAGATGGCAGGTTCGTGAATCCACGAACGGGGGTGAAGAGTCCTTGCTGCCCCAGGGGCAGCTCGTGGACTTGACAAGCTGCCCTGTGCTTCGTCTGCGTTTAGGCAGCTCACTCAGCTGAACCCAGGCATGTTCTAGGTCCTGAAAGCTCCGTTCATTGCCAGGAGCTCCAAAGACGTGTAAACCTGACAAAAACATGAATAGAATCTGTGTGCTGAAAATCAGACAACACTGCCAAGACAATAAAGTGCCAGGATACATGGAGAGGAACACCGTGTTCATAAGCTGGGAAGACATGACACAATAAATAGATGAAACTGGGCTGAAGGCTTCTTGCAATTTCTATCAAAACCCCACCAGCTTGCCTGGGACTGGCTTGGTTTGAGCACTGAAAGTCTCACTTGTCAGGAAGCCCCTCTGTGAGGGGGGACAACTCCCAGCTTGGGCTATGAGTGAGGAAGATTGGAGAGAAAGATTGGATGAAAGTCCAGAATTGGACAAAAGTCCCAAGATAGGGGTCGGATGCAACTTAGTGTCAAAGGTGTGTCAATTGAGCCACACCTGGCCAGTGTGGCTCAGTTGGTGGTTGGTCCATAATCAGATGGTTGTGGGTTTGATTACCGGTGGGGGCATGTACCTAGGTTGTGGGTTCAATCCCCAGTCTGTGCATGTATAGGGGGCAACCTATCAATGCTTCTCTCTCTCATCAATATCTGTCTCTTCCTTCCTGTCCAAAAGCAATGAAAAAATGTCCTTGAGTATTTAAAAAAAAGGGGGGGATATCACCCTGGCTGGTGTGGCTCAATGGATTGAGCACCTGCCTGCAAATCAAAAGGTCACCGGTTCAATTCCCAGTCAGGGCACATGCCTGGGTTGCAGGCCAGGCCCCCAGTTGGGTATAGGGAAGAGGCAGCTGATCGATGTATCTCTTTCACATCTATGTTTCTCTCTCCCTTCTCCTCTCTCTAAAAATAAATAGATAGAATCTTTTAAAAAACGAGAGGGATACAGCATGTATTATCTGCTTTCTGTAGTTGTTCGCCCCGTGTTTTTCCCTGACCACTGGTGTTAACAACCATGATTTCACGTCACGGCAATGAAACTATCGAATAAATTCGAAGGCTGTGATTTCAATGGGCGACTTAAACATGGTGCAGTCAGGAGCATTAGTCCGTGTTTTTCACCTCTGGATTTGTGGTCTGTTCTGTATCCGTCCGGGCCAGTTTAGTTGTCGACATTATGAATATGGAGACCATGTTTTCCAAGCATTCGGGTCCTGAAAAGGAGAACATTTTGCAACACCAGAGGCAGCATGTCCCAGATATCACCGCGAAGAATCACAAAACAAATCGCTGTGTTGTTTTAATGACATATGAAGGGCACGGACAACCAGATTAGAAAGGTGAAGAAACAAAACAGAACCTACTGCATATGTACAGAAAGCCATTCCGGGTTGCATATGGCAGGGAAGACAACGGGGTCTCTCTCAGCTTGCCGTGGCTGTGACGGCAAAGCGCTACACCCAGCGTGGCTTAAACGAAAGGAATTGGACTTCTCACTGGTCTGGAGGCTGGAAAGCCAAGATCGTGGTGTCAGACTGGCTGGTTCCTTGTGAGAACCCTGAAGGAGACTGTGCCAGGCCCCTGTCCGTCCGTGGCTTACAGATGGTCATCTTTGCTCTGCAGGTTCACTCTGCCTCCTTTCCTCGAGGAGACTGGATCTCGACGCTGGGACAAACAAGTACATCTCCTTGTATCAAAAGCTTTTCTCTTTTTTTAAACACACAGAATCGTGGCATTTTCTTGATTGCTCTGAAACAGAGTCACGTTACACTCCTCGATGTCAGTGGCGACTGAAAGTGCTTTGGATAAATCAAAGGGGGCGTCCTGATAAGGAATGTAGCAGTTGCTTACCTTGCGGAGTGGATTCTATGAGCTCTTCCCACGCCATGCTCTCTCCAGCTCACCAAGGGATGTAGCGGATCGAAGTGACAGCAACATAAAACACGCCCCCGCACCTGGCTCTTAAGCCTTTGATTTGGAAATGGAGCCTCAATGTATCATCTCGGTTTCTATGAGCATTTTAATTAAACTACAGAAAGATTATTGATGTCTTGTCCAAATCCGAACTAGACTTCGCTCGTCCATATGCCTATTTGGCAGGCAGTGCCAATGTAAACTTGGCAAATGCCATTTAGTCTATGAACTTCTCACCAAACAAAATAAAAAGATCTTCCTTGCTAAATGCTCCTCCCCTCCCCCTCCCTTTTACACTGCACTGCTATGATGGAGACATAATATGTTTACCCATAAATCAGAGGATTTCATAAAGCTTTGTATCACTTGCCAGTTTCCTTTTTTCTCTTATTCATTCATTCATTCACTCATTCATTTATAGAGAGAGGGAATGGGTGGGAGAGAGAGAGAAACATCTATGTGTGGTTGCCTCTCATGTGCCCGCTACTGGGGACCTGCCCTGCAACCCAGGTATGTGCTGAGTGGGAATGGAACCGGTGACCCTTTGGTTCGCAGGCTCATGCTCGATCCACTGGGCCACACCAGACAGGTGTAGACACAATGATCTTGTTGGTTCTGTAGGAATGGAAGAGATTCCTTAGACATGGGCCTACCAGCCATCTCATTGTTTCTGGCCATAGAAAATATATCAGAAGGTCAGGCTGCCTTTACACCCTATTTTCAAAGGGTGGGAGAAAAAGAATGTTCTTGACTAACTTGGAAATATCCTGAGGATAAGAATAAAGAAAAAAGGGGACAAACTCGTGGACATGGACAACCATGTGGTGATTGCTGGGGAGAGGGTAGGGGTGGGTGGTGGAGTAGGGCATGGGGGGCATAAATGGTGATTGAAGGACACTGGACTTGGGGTGGTGAACATACAATACAGTATATAGATGACGGGTTGTGAAATTGTACAGCTGAAACCTGTATAGTTTTGTTAACCAGTGTCACCCCAATTAATTCAATAAAAAGGAGTAAGTAGCCCTGGTTGGTGTGGCTCAGTGGACTGAGCGCCAGCCTACAAACCAAAGGGTCACCAGTTCGATTCCCAGCCAGGGTACATGCCTGGGTTGTGGGCCAGGTCCCCAGCGGGGTGTGTGTTAGAGGCAACCACACATTATGTTTTTCTCCCTCTCTCTCTCCCTCCCTGCCCCTCTCTTTAAAAATAAATAAAATCATAAAAAAAAAGAAAAAGATGAAGTGACCTCATGTGAGCTACCTGATGCTAAGTTTTGGTTGCAACAAAAACCGATACAGCAAAACAACAACAAAACACCCACATAAAAAAAAAAAACTATTTTTGTGGGGGGCAGGGAAGACAATGTCAGAACTTGCAAAATAAAAGTCATCAGAAAGGGGTGGCCATGTTAGAATTCCCTCGATGTGTTTTCAAAAATTGTAACATTTGGAATCAAAATTTGATTTTTATAAGTTCCAATGACCTCTTTACCTTGAAACCAATTTCCCTGAAAAAAAAAAAAGAAGACCTAACCCATGACAACTCCTGGTGCACTTCGGAGCATTTATACACTGGGGACATTTCTGATGCAGCCATCTGGTGAGTGTATGGCCGCAGAGGGTTTTACTGACACAGTTACTCTTAAGAACAAGCCTGTATGTTCCAAGTGTGTTATACTTTGGACATTTTTTGGAGATGGATGCTTGAAAATGGACATTGTTTTGAAAGCTGGAAACTCATTCCTACTCATTGAGAAACCTACTGTTGGTGTAAGTTACACCTAAGTATTCTGCGCTCAAAAGCTTTTCCCCGAGAAAACGTTCAACTCGCAGTCAGCACATTGGACTCAAGAAATCAGTGTCACGCGTCTTCCATAAGGACAGAGCTGCAGGTCGCCATGAACCAGATGTTTGACTGTGCTCGGTTTTATTGCTACATAAGAGCAATGGATTCTATCATGAAAGCTACAGGCACTGTAGACAAGGATTATTGGAAAAGGGAACAGAAGGAGAAAAACAGCCCCTGTATCATAGGACAGAAAGAACTGTTCACACTATGACAGAAGTTCTTATAAAAAGCTAACATGTAGATGGAACTCATATACCCTTGATCACGGAGTTAGTTCATGCCCTCAGTGGGACGTTCTCCCAACGTGGTCTGCCCTAGAATTGGTATAGAATATGGAAAAAGTGTAACATAAGATTCTGAAAAACCATGACGACGATAGATGAAAATAGGCACTCTCCCCATTTTGTTGTATTCTCATGTGGATACATGTTCTTTACTTCATTTATGGATCCATCAGGAAATAAAATACTGACCGGCATGTACAAAGTGCTGATTTTGGGGGTAGGAATGTAGGGTATAGCACTGAATGAGGCCCACCTCGTCTGATGGGGAGAGACAGCACAGATGGAAAACCAGTAAGCCAGTCTCAGTGAAGTAGAGTAAGGGATTAATATTGCCAGAAAAGGCCTAAGACAACTCTGGGGCGGAGGGGTAACACAAGCGAGGGAGAGTGGAACATTCTTACCAGGGGACCTTGCGCCTGAAATGGCCCGTGTGCTGGGGTCCATCCATGGTCTCCCAGGAGGCCCACGTGGATTGAACTTGACAATGGAGATGGGATGTGGTTCAGAGCTGCTGGGGTCATGTCCTGCCCAGATGACAAAGCTCATCCAGAAATTATCTTTACATGGCCGCCACCTTACGTTTTTTTCTTTCCTTTTATTGTTTGTTTCAGGGAATGTAGTCTTTTGTATTCTTTATTTTTATTGTTGACACTATTATCGATGTCCCCAGTGCCCCGCCCTTTGCCCACCTGCTCCCTGTCCTTGCCACTCTCTTCCCTCTGGCCATCCCCACACTGTTGTCTGTGTCCATGGGTCATGCATATGTGTTCTGTGGCTAATCCTTCCCCTATTTTCATCCGTTACCCCCTCCCCTGTCCCCTCTGACAGCTGTCAGTCTGCTCCATGTGTCCAAGCCTCTAGTCCTACTTTGTTCATTAGGACCCATACATAAGTGAGATCATGTGGTATTTCACAGACTGGCTCATTTGACTTAGCACAAGACCCTCTAGGTCCATCCATGCTGTCACACAAGGTATGAGTTCCTTCTTTTTAACGGGTGTGTAGTATTCCATCGTGTCCATGCAGTACTTCTTAATCTAGACAGAAGCCACTGGGACACGGTAATGCCTGGTCCACTCCTTTCCGCCTTTCATTGGGGAAATTCCCTTAAGTGTAGTTGGAAGGGGTGTCCTGTGGGTGCCTCTGCAGGGGCTTCATAGGAGCCTGACCTTGAGGGACTCCAGGGGACCTGGTGTCCACCCCGAGTCCCCTTTCTTAGAAGTCCCAGCAGCTCGGGTGGAACCAACTCCCAAACCCTCCCCACCAGTTCATGAAGAAATCCAGGCCTCTGGAGATTCTCAGTGAGGGGTGTGGCCGAAGTCCCCGTGCTACCTTGTGATGGATTCCATGTCTCTGTTCCCATCACATGGATGTTCTTGAGGACCCCTCTGAGCAGTTTTCGGGGCAGGCTCTGGACGGGACCAAAGAACATGGGGAGCAGAAGCCACACAGGACTTCTCAACACAGAGCTAGTCCCAAATGGAAAGGGGTACTCTGTAATGAAATGGAGGGTGGGCTGTGAGGCAAAGGCCCTGGGGAACCGTGTGTATTTCGTGAGTGCCTGAGAAGTAGGGAGAGCAAAGAACCAAGGTGGGGTGTCTCCTACGCACCGTGCCTCTCTGCAAGTCCACTGGGCGGCTCTGTCTCTTCCCTACGTCAGATGCTCCAGCTCCTACGCTGCATGTGCGTGGTCTCCCATCTGGAGAGGCGTCTGCCTGTCCACAGGCACCACCCCCTCACCTCCCCAGCAGGAGACACTGCAACCTGGGCGCACTCTGCTTAAGCCTACTCCCTCTCCCTACTTTGTTAGAGATCCAGCTGTCAATCAGGAGCTCCTGCAAGGCTTGATCCTGGCGCTGTTCAACATGGAGGCCTAGCCCGGGCCAGGTTGCTCAGTGGGTTAGAGCATCATTCCCATACACCAAGGTTGTGGGTTCGATCCCCGGTCAGGGCACATAAAAGACTCAACCAATGAATGTATAAAAAATGTAGAACAACAAATTGATGTCTCTCTTTTCTTTTTCCCTTCATCTCTCAAATTAAAAAAAAAAAAAAAGATGGATACCTATATCCAGCCTCTCTTGTTTATTGCTTTCAATTAATTATAACTGTGAGTCTCCCACCACACATCTCATTTCCTATGAGACAGCAATTTTCCTCCCACTGGCCCTGGTGCGTTTTCGGCCTCCCCGGCTCTGCGTGCACACGTCTGCCCTGGGTATACTTTGTACCTCCTCCGTGTCAGCGGTCATGGCCGCGCTGTTCACCACACGTTCCCCATTCTGTGCTGTGCGAAGCGCTTCACAAACTGGGGCACGGATATGTAGTTCCTGGGCTGGCTGAAAGAGCAGTGAAGTTATTTGGTCATTTCAAAATAAAACAAACACAGAAACTTAATGACTCGGGGTCAAGCCATGGCGCCTTTATTCTTGATCTTGTCAGATTATGAAGATAAATGCACACGTTAGGAAAAAAAATTGTGATGCGTCATGAAATTTCAGAAAAATTCAGGTTCAAGGAGGGCGATGATAGTAGTATCTTCAGTTCTCTCGCGTTAATGACAAATCTTCTATACGTTTTGGAGGTTCTTTATATAAAAGGTTTGGAAAGGACCTCCGTCCTGGGAAGCGACAAGTTCCCACTAGTGGTGAGAACAATATGTGTGAATTACAACACACAGCAGTGGGTCGAAGGTACAGAGAGATGCAAAGGACCGAATTAATTTCCAGAAATGGCACATCCTGCCTAGGAGAAGAGTTCCACTGCTGTTTTTTAAAAAAATCCTCCCTCAAGGATTAACTTGAGGGAGGGACGGACGGAGAGGAAAGGAGAGGAGAGAGAAAGGGAGGGAGAGAGAGAGACATCGATGTGTCACAGAGAAACACTCATCAGTTGCCTCCAGTAGGTGCCTCAACCAGGGATTGAACCCGCAACCTAGTATGTGCCCTGACTGGGGATCGAACCCATGACTTTTTGGTGTACAGGGCAATGCTCCAACCAACTGAGCCACTTGGCCACGGGCCACTGCTGTTTTAATCTCTGGGGATTATACAGAAGCAGAAACAAAGTCCTCATGGATGGCTGCAATGAGAACTACTCAACCTAGTAAAAAAAAAAAATCAGTCTGGTGTGACCGATTCCGACTCTGAGCAGTCTAAGAGAGCTCCGATCCACCTGCCAGCTCTCCCTTCAGGGCTGTTAATGGCTGCACGTAGGTGGCAGGCCAGTGACGAGAGGAGGGCAGGTGAGACAACCCAGAATCTCTCTCTGCGTGTCAGATAGCCACCAGGAGGAGGCTTGGTAGGACAGGGGAGCCAGGAGATAACCCCCCTGAGGTGTCCAGATCCCTCCTCGGCGCAACAAGGCAGAGCCCCCAGGTGCTGAGAGCAGAGAGCAGGAACAGAAAGTCAAGCCCCCCAACGCCGCACAGAGCGTCCTCACGGAATGCACCGAGGAGCCCGGATGGGAAGGAGAGGTGGGGAGTCAGGAGTGAGAAAGGCGTCCTGAGGCTGGAAGATGCAGGAGCTGAGCAGGAGAGTGAAGAAAACTCTCCAGGGGACGAAAAGGCTGTGAGCTGGCTTGAAAGGAAAAAGAGCGAGGAGAAGAGAGGGATTTAGATTGGAGAGGGGGAGGGGGAGAGGAGGGGGCGGGGAGGGAGAGAAATTGATTCATTGGCCTTAGGTTATTAGAATCTCTACTCAAAGAAAGGAACATCTTGCCTGGGCCATGTTGCTCAGCTGGAGTATTGTCTACCCACCAAGGCTGCGGGTTTGAATCCCAGTCAGGGCACATGTCTAGGCTGCTGGTTCAATCCCCGGTTTGGGCACATATGGGAGACAACTGGTCAATGTTTCTCACATCACAGTTTCTCTCTCTCCCTTCCTTTCTCTCTAAAAGCACTGAAAAAGTGTCCTTGGGTGAGGACTTAAAAAAAAAGAGAGAAAGAAATGTCTTCATCTCACCCTCAAAATATATGTATAGGGAAGCATCACAGGGGATCTGAAGCTGAGTACAGTCGTAAAAACGTGCAGATCCACAGAACTGCAAATTAGATTATCGAAACATTTAAATCCCACACACTACTAGCCTAACAGAGGAAAGATTATACCTTTTTTTTTTTGTCTGGGAGTAACTACTACATACTTTAGTCTTTAATTTTCATGTGCATTGTTTCCTATACAATAAAAAAAAATTCAAAACCATGGGGAGAAGCAGAAAAATGGGACCCGTGGACAAGAAGGGAGAGAAACACACCAGAAGAAGACTCAGAGATAATCCAGATGTTGAAACTGAAAATAAGAAATACTTCATTATCACCATGATAAACATGTTAAAGTATAGAGCAAAAAGATGGACACCATATTCCATGAACAAATTAGAGATCTCAGTGAGAGACAGATAATAATGAGAAAGTAGTGGCCATGTTATGAGCCAAACACGGTATCACAATGAATAATTCATCCTGGGCTTTACGGCAGACTGAACAAGCAATGGAAGGAGGGGTCGGTAAACACGAAGGCAGGTCAGTGAAAAGCATCAACACTGAGACATGGAAAAAGCATTCAAGATAAACAGGGCACCGTGAAAATTATCTTAATGTCGGTGGGTAATCACAGAGCTGGGATGACAGGAAAGGGAAATAATATGGAAACATTACCCGACAGGATAATGGCTGGAAATTTTGCAAAAACGGCAAAATTTATTAACCTCTATATTCATAAGCACGGTGAACCCCGACAAGGATGAATAAAGGGAAGCTACACCCGCGTCTGGCATCATCAAATAGTTAAAAATAAAAGAGAAAACCTTCAAAGGACCTGAGTGGGGAAGAACATCACATACAAACAATAAGAATAATGATTTTTTTTTTTTTGCTACAGTTCCATGGAATAATGTCTTTAAGGTGCTGGAAAGAAAAAGAAAAGTGTTCATCTATTATTTCTAGCCAGCAAAAATATGCTTCAAGAATGAAGCTGAGAACCAAGAACATAACACAGGAAATAGACAGTATCTTCAATTATCATGGTGTTAGGAAATCTGAACAGCCACATGCAAAAAAATTCAGCCAGGCCACTATCTTATACCATACACACAAAGCAACTTAAAAAAAAATGGATTAAAGACTTCAAACCATAAAGTCCTAGAAGAAAACATACAGCAAAAGCTCCTTGGCACTTGTATTGGTGACAACTTGGTGGTGGGGGGTTTACACAAAAAGGTAGGCAGTGAAGGCACAAATAAAGAAGTTGGACTTCGCACCATACCCTCCAGGTCCATGCATGCTGTCGCAAATGGTAAGATTTCCTTTTTATGGCTGAGTAGTATTCCATTTCGTATTTGTACCGTGTCTTCTCTGTCCATTCGTCTGTTGACGGGCACTTACATTGCTCCCACATCCTGGCGATTGTAAGGAGTGCTGCAGTGAACCTAAGGATGCATATGCCTTTTCAAATTAGCGTTTGGGGCACTTTTGGAGAAAGACCAAGAAAACGTTCTTTATCTCATTTTGAGAGACGGGAATGCAGTGACAAAGCTCATTAAACAGAATAATGTAGACCTCTGCCTGTCATTGTATGTTAATTACATCTAACAATTTTTAGGAGGTTTTGGCAGACTGGGCATCGTGGTTAAGGATGTGGCTCTTGGCAGCCCATGAACCAGGCGTCAGTTCCAGGCTGAGGTCGCCAACTCTGTGACAAGCTAATTACCACCCTCAGCTTCAGTGTCTTGACGTGGAAAATGGGGCCAAAAACCCGTGGATTTTGTGAGGTGCATACAATGTTTGTGAACCTTTCAGGACGGTATTTGATCAAATAAGAACCATTCAACAAATAGTGGTTCTGCTATCTAATGAACTCCTTGCAGTTCTTTTGAATGCCTTGTATTTCTGCTATACTCAATGTCTTTTTTTTTAAATTTAGTGTTTAGTCTCTTTGGAGAACACTCACAAAATCCCCACATCTTTAGAATGGTTATTTTTCTCTTTGCTCTGCTATGGCCAGCATCACACCCCCACACTTCAAACAGAAGGGAGTATTCAGGTTTTTGCAACTACCTTGACCAACGTGAGTTTGCAACAATGCGAACAATACCACTCCGTTGCACTAAAAATACCGCATTAATACCCTGTCTGTCTGTAAGTTCTGGTGTCTGATGTTCCTCTGTAGCTCTGCGCATAGCACAATGTTTGGCATAAAATGAACCCCTAAAAAAGGCATTTTGTGAGTAACTGATTTTGGACTTTTTGAAAATTGTAACTGATTCTTTTACTCACTTCTAAATAGGTACACTGGCCACAGCTGGGTAGCCCAGTTGGTTAGAGCATCCTCCTGGCACACCACGGTTGTGGGTTTGATCCCCAGTCAGGGCACAGACAAGAAGCAACCAATGAGTGCATCAATGAGGGGGAACAACGAGTTGGTGTTTCTCTCTCTTTCTTAAATTTACTTTTAAAAAAAGAAATATGTACACTAAGTCTGACAGTGACAGGGAGGTGAAAAGTAGGCAATTGTGGTGCTGATTTGACACTTTTGCTCCACAGCTCCTTGCTGACCACTCGGGGTGAGCTGGGATGCACAGGTGAGCAGCACAAGGCTCCAGCCCACACGGAGGCCCCCTCCTTGTGATGATACAGATAATAAATGGATGCACCAAATCTCCAGGCCCTGGACCAGTGATTTTCCTGCTTGTTTGTCCTCGGTCCTCTCCATGTGTTTTTGCATTACTTCTGTCACCCTCTCCTCACCTACTGACGCAAATCACAAAGTCCCTTTGCGTCAGGAGGCAAACAGACGCAGATATTCCAAGGATGTTATCTATCTATACATCTGCCTTCTGTTTACTGCTCACTTTGGACTTTCAAGCTGTATCATGCGGAAAGGGGACTTTGGCATCTGAAGCACAAAGACCACGTACACCAGAGTGTCGGTGGGGGGTAGCCTGGCCAGGTGGCTCGGTGGGTTGGAGCGTTGTCCTGACATGCCAAGGTTGCAGCTTCCATCCCCGGTTAGGACAAGAATCAGCCACTGATTATGCATCAATAAGTGGAACAACAAATTCATTCCTTTCTCTCTTTCTCCCTTCCTCTTCCTCTCTCTAAGAATCAATAAAGAAAAATGTTTTCAAAGAGTGGTGGGGGCTTCAGAGAGCAAGATTCAACAAGGAGCAGGGGGTTGGCGAGACCTATTTAAAGCTTGTGATCCAAATTCCCCACTGGACTCGGGAGAGTGCTGGGCTTTGCTGGTGTTAAAGCAGCCTATTTTCACTCGGGGGCTATATGCCACTGGGTGTCTCGGGTGCATTTCCAGAGGAGAGGCAGTAAGTCGTGGGTAGCTGGGCTGTCATGTGACCTGGGCATGAGCGTGCCAAGTGTCTAAAACAGGCAGGTGTACCTTCTAGAGAAGAAAACACCCGATTCACCCACCATGACGGGCCCCACCAGAATGACATGGATCGTGGTTCCCCAATTCTCCTTCGCTGGTCAAGAACGTTACCAAGTGTGACTTAACTACCTGCCATTTCTAAGGGCACCTACAAAGTGTTTTTTTCCCTTCTACAATTCCTGATACTTCCTTTTCTGGCTCCTAGACTGCCCGTAGGCATCAACAAGACCTGCTTTCACATAATGGGTCTGAGGGCAGTTGACACTGGGGAGCAATGCTATTCACTGAGCTCCCACATCTGAGAAAACAGTGGGGCCCCACTGGTCACCATTTACTGTGTAAGATGACCCAGCGTCACAGGGCACTGGAGGGTGAACTTGCCACGATCCTGAAAAAAGAAATAGTTAGAACTGCATCTCTGGGTGACTTATCCATTTGAATCAGAGAAGGAAAGAAGGATGCTTTAAAGAGAGTAGAAATGCCGTAGGCTGACACAGACTTGGGACTGTGAGCTGACTTTCCCAAAGCTCTCCACATCCGGGGGGAAGGTGTTGTGGGGGGCAGATTGGGTGACAGGGGAGCATGAGAATTATGTCTAGGGCTGACCTTGTTAAAGTGGTCCTGACCCCTGAGCCAATGCAGAAATCTAATAAAGATGAAGATCCCGCAAGAGGGACCTGGAAGTCACAAAGTATGGCAGTGTCTTTTTTAAAGCATCATTCTGGGGGCAATGCACTTCAGTGACAAGTGTCAGGCACCACGGCATTTGTGATTTCTGGTCCCTTCAAGAGTCAGAAAAACCTCTGATACCTCGTTCTCAAATTACTCTCTTGTTCTCCAAGATGGTCCTTGAAGAACGAGAGAATGACAACCACCTTGGCAGTGCGTACCTGCTTTCACTGGGATTCAGAAACGACCAAATCTGAGGATCCCTGGCTAAGGGGACCTGGGAAGGGAAGGGGGTATGGCCTCTGCCATTCTCTTATGCCCCCTTGTGGCATTTTCATGCTTTTTGGTCACTCTGGACTCTCGCCCTAAACTGCAAAAGCCCTCTTCTAAACTAAACCTCCTTGATATTTGGGATTTTGTCAGTTTCCAGAAAAGTTTCCAAGGAGAGCCGAGACTGTCCCTCCCTTTCAGCACAAGGCAGTCAGGTGCTACCAACGAATGCTTGTCTTTTCGTTTATCTTTTAATTTGTCACCGAATTTTTAAAACTGATTGTGTTTACAAGGAGATTTCCTCCAAGTTCTGTGTTTTATTCTTCCTGTTTCCTATCTGTTAACCTGGGACCTATTTATCCACCCCCTTTATCATTTCTCTCGTGTATTTCTGAGTTTTCCTTTTCACAGTTTCTTTCCTGCTGTTTTCCTTTTCACAGTTTCTTTCCTGCTCTGCAACGGAGGAAAAGCACCGGGAGACCAAGCCTTTCATCCCAGCCGGGCGCGGGAATTACTCCCCTCCCCCGCCCTAAAAACGCTGCCTTCCCTGGAAGTCTGCAACATCTGAATTCCCAGCATTTCTCCCCTTCTGTCTTCGCTGCCACCCGCTTTCTCTGCCCCTGGCTGAAAAATGCTTGGATTCCCCAAGACCCGGCTCCTGAGTGTCAGGCTGCACATGCGTCTTTGGAATCTCTCTCCCTGCCACAGCTGCTTTACTGGGGGGCACAGCACTCCCTCCCACCCCTTACCTCCGAGTCCCGAGCAGTCCTGAGACAGTGCCCGTGGGACAGCGGTCCTGGCAGCCCCACAGCTGCCCCATCCCCACAGATGCCCATCAACCTCTCTTCCCACGTGCGCCCCACCGTTCCCCCCTGAGAGTAAGCTACACCAGCTGTCCCTCACTCCCCCGGGGCGGACTTCTATGCCTCCCCCCTGTCTCTTTTACTCTTGTGTTAGATCAGCTGCCCAGGATGACCCATGAACTGTGTACACACACACACACACACACACGCGCGCGCGCGCCTTGCATCCTGCGGCTGCGGCTCCGCTGCCTCTGAGCTCAGAGCGCGCCTGCTCCCCCTCCCACGGGTGCCCCCATGTTCGTGGTGGTCCGCTCCCACTCGGCACCACAGGGAGGGGGGTTTCCGGAGCCCAAGCACGCGCCTGTCACCCCCTCTGTGAAAACTCATCCCTGGACAGTTCGATCGGGCGGTGTTTGGGGAAGGGACAGAGTACAGAGGTGTCTTGTGTCAGCAAAAGCTGTTGGTAGACGCCCCTGTGCAAGATCCACTTGTGGTGGTCGGGGGCGGGGAAGGGGCGGGATTGAGCCCCCTTCCCCCCTCCTCCTCACTGCGGAAAGCTGCAGAGCTAAAGGCGCTGACTTCCTATTCACCAGTCAGCAGGGAGGGATCCTCTGCTCGGCCACGTAGGCATTCTCTTCTCTCTGGAGGAAAAGGCCCCGCAGCTGTCGGAGGATAAGGCCCACCGGCTGTCAGAGCCAACGGACATGTCGCAGCTAAGTAAGAATTTGGGTGATGCCAGTCCCCCAGCGGAGGCTCCCAAGCCTCCGGTCTATAGCCGCCCCACGGTTCTGATGCGGGCTCCGCCCGCCTCCTCCCGGGCTCCGCCGGTCCCCTGGGACCCACCTCCGATTGATTTGCAGGCTTCACTGGCCGCTTGGCAGGCGCCGCAACCTGCCTGGGAGGGCCCGCAGGGCCAGCCACCCACCCCTGTGGCTGCGATGGCCCAGCCGCCGGCCCTGGGGGGCCCGCTGGTCCAGGCTGCCCCTCTGGGAGGGCCACTGGGCAAGCCCCCGACTCCTGGGGTCCTGATGATCCATCCTCCCCCTCCGGGGGCCCCGATAGCACAGCCTCCGACTCCGGGGGTCCTGATGATGCACCCTTCGGCTCCCGGGGGGGCCCTGGCTCATCCTGCCCCTCCGGGGACCCCGATGGCCCATCCTGCCCCTCCGGGGACCCCGATGGCCCATCCTGCTCCTCCCGGGACCCCGATGGCGCATCCTGCTCCTCCGGGGACCCCGATGGTGCATCCAGCTGCTCCGGGGACGCCGATGGCTCATCCTCCCCCTCCGGGGACACCGATGGCACATCCTGCTCCTCCGGGGACACCGATGGCCCAGCCTTCAGCTCCGGGAGTCCTGATGGCCCAGCCGCTGACTCCGGGGGTCCTGATGGTCCAGCCTACTGCTCCGGGAGCTGCGATGGCCCAGCCTCCACCCCCAGCAGCCTTGCTAGCACAGCCTCCACCTCCGGGAGCTGCGCTGGCCAAGCCTCCAGGTCCCGGCGTCCTGATGATCCATCCTTCAGGGTCAAGAGCTCCCATCAACCAGCCTGCAGCTTCTCCAGCCCCGATGGCACAGCCGACGGCCCCACCTGCGCAGCCCCTGGCTTCCTGGTCCCCACAGGCTCAGCCTCTGATTCTGCAAATCCAGTCCCAGGTTATAAGGGCTCCTGCGCAGGTTCCCCAGAGCCCGCAGGCCCCGTCAGCCCAGCTGGCCACACCCCCGGGCTGGCAGGGCACCTCGCCGGGCTGGCAGGGCCCTGCGCAGGGCTGGCAGGCCACGCCCCTGGCCTGGCAGGCTGCACAGGTCACCTGGCAGGCTCCGACCATCGCCTGGCAGGCGCAGCCGTCTGGGCGCCAGGGTCCAGCGCCCATCCGCTCGGGCCCGCCGCCCATCCGCCCGGGGCCCCCAGCAGCACGCCAGGGGCCACCCCAAATCCGCCAGGCACCGCCGCTGATCCGCCAGTCGCCGCCGCCTATCCGACCTGCCCCACAGGTGCTGACCACGCCACCTCCGCTCTGGCAGGCCCTGCCGCCCCCGCCACCTCTGCGGCAGGCCCCTCAGGCTCGCCTGCCCACCCCGCAGCTGCGGGCGGCCCCCCAGATGCGGGCGGCCCCGCAGGTCCGGGCGGCCCCACAGGTGCGGATGGCCCCACAGGTGCCCGTGGCCCACCAGATGCCCACGGCCCCACCGATGCCCACGGCCCCTCTGGCGACGCAGATGCCCTCGGCACCTCCCGCTGCCCCGCAGGTGCCCCAGTCTGCACTGTCGGCTGCGCTGTCGGCCCAGCAGGCAGTGCACTGCCCGCCCATCATCTGGCAGGCCCCCAAGGGTCAAGCCCCAGTGCCACAGGAGATGCCCACCTCGATGGAGTTCCAGGAGATGCAGCAAGCCCAGGCACTGGCCTGGCAGGCCCCCAAGGCCGCTGGGCACTTCTGGCAGCCCCTGGCCACCCAGGAGGCTCAGAGGCAGGGCCTTCCTCTGGTCCAGGCAGAGCAGCCCTTTCAGGGGGTCCCAGCCTCCCAAAAGGCTCTGCAGATGCAGCTATCCGCCCAGCAGGCCCAGTCCGTGGGCCCGCAAGCAGAGCTGCCCACCTTACACCTCCAGCCTCCCTGGCAGGGGCCCCCTGCCACCTTGCAGGGCCAGCCTGGAGCCCCCTTAGCGGCGGCAAATTTTCCCGTGGGCTCTGCTAAATCACTGATGACTGCGTCAGGAGAACCCAGAGCCTCTTCCATGGACCGCAGAACCTCGTCCAAGGAGCGCAGGGCCCCGTCCAAGGAGCGCAGGGCTCCTTCCAAGGACCGCACCATCTTTGCCGCCACTTTCTGCGCCCCCAAGGTCGCGTCCGGGGCCCGCGCGCACCTGCCCACTGCCTGGAAAAACTTGCCCACCACACCGGAGACCTACACTGCCGCCTCGAGGGGCTTCCCTGCTACCTCCCAGCTCCAGCCTGCCTCGTCGAATGCCTTCATGGTCCCGTCTGCCATCCTGGAGACCCCAAAGTCACTGCCACTGGCTCCAAAGGATCCCTTCGCCTACGTGGAGGCCCTGCCGGGCGTCCCGTGGGTGCCGCAGCCCACTGCCAGTGTGCCCAGGGTGCCCAAGGCAGCGCCCACCATGCTGATGGCCACGGCGGCTGCTCCCCAGGCCATAGCCACCACCCAAGAGGCCTCGAAGACCCCCGATGAGCCGCCGCGCCGCTCTGGCAAAGCCACCCGGAAGAAGAAGCACCTGAACACCGAAGAGGACGCCAGCCGGATGCTGGGCCTGCTCGACTGGCAGGCCCCCAGGCTCTGGGAAAACATGAACTTGAATGACTGGCAGGTGCAAAACCCTTTCCAGGTCCTGGGTGACTGGCAGGACCCAAACACTGCCTATGGCCTGAGTGGCTGGGAGGGCCCAAGCACCTCCAGGGTCCTTAGTGGCTGGGAGGGACCGGGCACGTCCTGGGCCCTGAGCGCCTGGGAGGGGCCTGGCACCTCCAGGGCCCTGGGTCTCTGGGAAAGCCTAGGCAGTCCCCAGCCTTTCATCCTCTCTGAGTTCCCAGGTCTCTCTCTGGGCTTCGGGGCCTGCCTGGGGGACCCCAAGCTGGAGACCGAGCCCTTGTCTCCCTTGGATGAGAGAGCCAATGCTTTGGTGCAGTTTCTCTTGGTCAAGGACCGAGCCAAGGTGCCCGTCAGGCGCTCAGAGATGGTGAAGTTCATCATCCGTGAATACAAAGATGAGTGCCTAGAGATCATTAGACGTGCCAACCACAAGCTCCAGTGTATCTTTGGTTATCAGTTGAAGGAGATTGACCCCCAGACCCACTCTTACATTATCATCAACAAGCTGGGGCGTTATCGGGGGGAGGCGGGGCCTTCCTACCAAGACACCCCCAAGTTCGGCCTCCTGATGGTGGTCCTGAGCCTGATCTTTATGAAGGGCAACTGTGTGCGGGAGGAGCTGATCTTTAACCTGCTGTACAAGCTGGGGGTGGACGTCCGGGAGACCCACGGTCTCTTCGGGAACACCAAGAAGCTCATCACTGAAGTGTTTGTCAGGCAGAAGTACCTAGAGTACAGGCGGGTCCCCAATACTGAGCCCGCACAGTACGAGTTCCTCTGGGGGCCCCGAGCGTTCCTCGAAACCAGCAAGATGCTCGTCCTGAGGTTCCTGGCCAGGCTCCATAAGAAAGATCCTCAGTGCTGGCCCTTCCAGTACTTCGAGGCCCTGGCAGAGTGTGAGGCCGAAGACTGGGAGGAAGATGAGTCAGACCCCGATGATAAAGCCGGGGGCCCCCCCAGCAGCCCCCCTCCCCGCTAAAGAGGCTTAACAAATCTCTCTGTCCTTTGTGTCCCTGGCCGAAAGGCCCCTGACAGGGTGTGTGTATGTGTGTGTGTGCGGGGTGGGGGGAGACCTTTCGTTTCTGGTGTTTCTGTTCTAGTTCTGTACGTGTAAACCTGGGTTTCAACTTGGTTCTGTATCTGCCAAAGCTTCGTACATTTCACGTGGTGTTGATTTCAATCGGCTACTGTTCTCTGGAGTATTTTGGCATTTGTAATTTTAAGTGAGATCTGTGATTCTCTGTTTTGTGTTACAATTGTTATGTTTTGGTATAATTGTTATGTTTCAGTATCAGAGCTGTGCTGGCTTTGTGAACTAAATCAAAAAGCTACCCATCTCATTCTGGTACAGATTATGTAGTATTGAAATAGGCTGTTCTTTGAATGTGAAAATGACTCATCAGTAAAGCTGTCTGCAGAGAAATAAATATCTATATCTATATATATAAATATACTTTCAGCATAACATGGACATGTCTGTCTTCATTCTAATTTCTGCTCTAGACAGTGGGAGCCACGTTTTTTACTCTGAACAGACTCGAGCATGCAGACTACCACCAGGGACAGCAGGCGCGGCGGGAGGGAAACTCTAACTGTTTTGAGGACAGAGCAACATCTTCCTCACGACACAAAGATTCTGACGGGTGGAGAGACCTAAGGTTCACATGAAACCGAGAGTCACCTTCACAGGGTCGTACACGTCTTCTCACATCATTTCATCCTCACAAGCATCTTTCAGAGCAGGCTTTACGATGTCCGTTTGGTGGGTGTTTACCCTCACGCAGATTAATTCCATGGCTCAGGCTGGCACCAAGTCAATAAAATGGGACTATTAGGCAGCTCGTTTTATTAAGGTTCCATGGAAAGCAGGGCCACCCACCTGCAGGGCCAAAGGTATGCAGGCTTCTTAATATATTCGCCAAAGGGGCATCTGTCAGCCATGTGGCCTGTGGTGAGTGTCCAGTAGCTTGGGGGGGGGGGTTGGGTTTTATTAACACACTGAACTTGGGTTGGACACATTCCATGCAAAATACCCAGGCATGTAACAGGAAAAAGGAAACAACAGCCCCCAATGGACTAGGGATCTTGCAGGCTGCAGGTGGTGGTGGGTACCTGGCAATAAGGAGGGCCAAGAGGGCTTCCTGGTGGTGGTGGGATGAATCCTAACATGCAGGAGAGGTTGGCAGGCTACATCTGCACCCTGGGGTGCAGGGCTTGGTGTGTGTGTGGGGGGATCACAAGGGACAAGTGAACCATCCTAGGTGATTTGGGGAAAGATGTTCATGCCCACACCTGGCCGGTGGATACAAGGTTTCCTGAAGCCTGTACTCCCTTCAAGTGGGCAGGGATCAACAGTGCTGCCGCCACCCCTACTGTCCTATAGGATCAAGAACCCCAACCCTACCCTCCCTTCGCTGCGCAGAGTTCCGGAGAGCAGGTCACTGGTGAGAGTGGAATTCGCCTGCCACCTAGCGGCCACTCCTGAAGCTGCAGAGTATAAGGGAACATCACATCCCGAATACCTGGGTTGTGGCTACAACTTGCTTCATAACCTTTGCCCGTAATTTTACCACCCAAACGTTCCTCATTTCCTCTTACACCACAGCACAGGGTAAAACCTCTTCTGCAAGTCCAATCCACTGGCACATAGGAATGGAGGTTCTACAGTAAGAGGTGACCTCCCAGGATTGTGGGTCGGGTCCTGGCCCCACCCAGGCAGAACTGAGTCTAGCACTACCAGGACTGGACACGCCTGACTACAGTGAATCTTAGGCTGTGTTGTCCAAGTGACCGGGTTTTCCATAAATTTTGAGAGAGTTTCTTGCATACACATTGAGTTCAGGGAGTGCAGCGCTTCTGCCCCGAATTCAATATTCAGTGATTTGGACAACAGCAAGAGGCCATGGAAGGAGGTGTCGGAATCCCACCTGAGGGATAGCCCCCAAAGAGGCTTTGCTGGGCCAGCCAAGTGCCATGTGGGCCCAGCGCTGTTGGTTTCATGTATCACTGTTTCCATAGTTTTCTCTAAGTCACTTTCACGAGTGGTGCTTGAGCAAGTTTCTCTGTGTGTCCCAGCCCTGGAAAGTAGCACCACATGACTGGTGCCACATGATGGAGAAAGGTGCGCTTTCAAAGTACAACTCTCCACCTCCAGGGTCGCCTCTGTGACCAGAAGCACATAGAATTTTCCAGTAATGCCAAGAGCTTAAGACCTGAATGGGATCGAACTGTAGTGAGATGAAGTACAATCACAATGCAATTTTAAGAATAAAGAAATTAAATTGGCCAGATGTTCAGCAGAAACGTTTGAGAAGACAGTTGCCATTAGGAAAGAAGAAGGAAGGAAATAAAAGACCAGGACAAGTAGAATTAGAAGCAATGAGAACAAATGCAAGGCCCCTTTATTTGAACTAAAATGTAGATAAATGTCGAATGCAAGGCTTTTTATTGTAAAATGGAAAAAAAAAAAGGCCCTCCTGTAACTAAATGGTTAAGGGTATCAAATAACAACAACAAAAAAACACCTCACAGAATATAAAAATGGGAAATAACTTTGAAAAATGTTCTACCTCCCTAATATTTAAAGACAGAAATATTAGACCAGTGCCCCAGTTTCATTTACTAAATGACACAGAACAAAATAAAAGCCCATGGAACACCAAGTATAAAGTTATGGCACTGGTGTTTTATACACTACTGTTGAAAGTGTAAATTATTACAACTCACCCTGAAATAAATTCAGTCAACTGCATCTTCAAGAGGTTTAAAAAACATTAATACTATTTTTTAAAAAGATTTTACTTTTAGAGAGACAGGAAAGGAGGGATAGAGACATCAGTGTGTGGTTGCCTCTCGCACACCCCCTGCTGGGGACCTGGCCCACAAACCAGGCATGTGCCCTGAGTGGGAATCCAGCCAGCAACCCTTTGGTTCGAAGGCTGGCACTAAATCCTGAGCCACGCCAGCCAAGGCTAAGAACATTAATACTATTTAACTTAGAAATTCACATGGGGCTCTACTGAATGGAAATAATCTCCAGAGTGGGTAAAGACTTCTTCCCCAAGAGAGGTTACTTATGAGAATGAAGGGTATTCATTTGCATGGGTGCCCCTCCCTAACCTCAAGTTGGTCCAGGGAGTTTTCTGCTGAAAAGACCGAAGACTTCCCCAGACAACGACTTGCAGATTGCTCCAACACAAAATGACAATCCGTGGAACAAATATGACACTGTGCCTGCAAAAATTTAAAGTGCAGGGCAGGGGGGCGCGGGCGGGCAGTAGATGCCCACCAAAGCCATAAAATGATCTCAGCAAAAGCCATTCCCCATTAATCTAACTCCGAGGAAAGATAAATTATGTCCCTCAAAGTAACAGAATCCAGTGCCCTGTTGTGTAGGGTGTTACGTTAGAAGTGAGTGGATATCTTAGGGTACTTGTCTAAAAGTGATGGTCTGAGTTTGGGGATAATTTCACTCTAAGGGACGCTTCCTGAGAAGAGTGGTCAGCAGAGAGGAATCACTCATTGAAGCTGTGGTGGCCAGGACCCTCTCTGGGTCCCTGTGGTCCCACGTGGCACCTGCCACGCGCCTTTCATTTACCTGCAGGGTTACAGACACACCCACAACGCAGCACTGCTCACGAGCTGGGAAACACTTGAGAGGCCAGGGCTCCCTCTACTGGACAGTCCCAGGAACTCCTCAAACTAGGTATTGAAAAATCCACCTGTCAACCGGGATCAAGCCCTTGGCATTCAGATCACAGACTCTTCTATTTCTTGTCCCCAGCTCAGAAAGGTCACATGGGCAAAAGAAATGATGGGCATAAGGGGTCTGGTTTCTCTGGACAGAATCTCAATAAAAGGAAGACTAGAATGGATCTACCTGTAGAAGCCAAGCCATGTTTTTCTGAGTGCAAGCTATTTCTTTCTGCCCAATCTGCCAGAGATTTCTATGGTGAATCCCATTAAGGGATTTAGAACACTGCTAGCTCATTGGCCCAATCTCCTAATCCCTTTAGATTTGGGAAGTTAGACTTGCTCCCTTCTGCTTAAGATAGGAAGCCTGCCCTGGCCAGGTGGCTCAGTCAGTCAGAGCATCATGCCATGCCCCACAAGGTGGTGGGTTCAATTCCCAGCCAGGGCACATACATAGGTTGTAGGTTCGATCCCCACTTGGGGCACAACAGGAAGCACCTGGTCCCTGTTCCTCTCACACATCCACGTCCTCTCCCCTCTCTCTCTAAAATCAATAAACACGCCTGAGTGAGGATTTAAGAAAGGATATGAAGCCTAGGAAGAGCTTTTCTTCATTATCAGCTTCCTTCTATTTCTTGGCAGGACAGAAGTCACCCTGGAGGTCTCAGCGAGATGTCCTACTTGGTGCACATGACCTTGCTCTGCAAGCTGCCAATCTGTCTCCCAGGCAGACTGGCTTTCTGAGCTTTCACTTGTTCAGAGTGAATCTGGCTCGCCAGCCGTGGTTAAGAGAGGGGTTGGTGGCATCCAATCGACCAGCAGGAACGCAGAAGCATTGCTTGGACCTGGCAGGCTTCCTGCAGCATGCTTGACAGTGGCAGAACCTTCTCCTGGAAACGGCTAGTGGGGGCCATCGAGCAATTGGATGGATGGCTTTTTTTTTTTTTTTGGGCTTCTGTGAGACATCCTTCAAAACATTTTTGCTTTGAAATAATGAAAGATTCACACGGGCTGTCGCACAGCAAAAGTTTTAAATTTTGATGGATTTGATTTATTGATTTGTGTGTGTGTGTGTGTGTGTGATGCTCTTGATTTCACATCGAAAGATTGTAGAGGGTAATTGCATGCACCCTTCCTCTAGTTTCTTCCAGTATCTACAATAGTCTTTTTTTTTTAACTTTAAATAACTTGTTTTTCAATTACAGCTGACGTCCAATTTTCTATTAGTTTCAGGTGTACAACCGAGTGATCAGACATTTATAGAACTTCAGTGATCACCCTGATAGGTCTAGTGCCCACCTGGCACCATACATAATTATTACAGTATTACAGACTGTATTCCCTATGCTGCACGTTACATCCCTGTTCTGTTCTGTGACTATTGTTACTACCAATCTGTACTTGTTAGTCCCTTCACCTTTTTCATCCGGCTTTGCCAAATCTCTCCCATCTGGCAACCATCAGAATGTTCTATGTATCTATGAGTCTGTTTCTGTTCTACTTGTTCATTTATTTCTTTAGATCTGTTTTGTATGGTGTAAGCATCGCAGCTCTAGCTGTGCTGTTTCCACATTCGTGAAATATCTTTTTCTATCCCTTTGCTTTCAGTGTTGTTTTACTTAAAGTGAGTCTCTTGTAGACAGCATGTGTAAGGGTCTTATTTTGTTGTCCATTCAGCCTCCAAATGTCTTTTGATTGGAGCATTTAATCCATTTGAATTTAACATCAATGTTGATAGATATGTAGATAGATACTTATTGCCATTTTATTATTCTTATTTTTAGCTTTGTTCATTTGCTTAAAGAAGACCCTTTAACATTTCTTGTAGTACTGGTTTGGTTTGGTGGTCATGAACTCTTAGCTTTTTCTTACCTGGGAAGCTCTTTATCTGTCCTTAAATTCTAAATGATAGCCTCGCTGAATAGAGTAATCTTGGGTGTAGGTCCCTGATTTTTTATCATTTTGAGTATTTCTCACCCCTGTCTCCTAGCCTGCAAAGTTTCTGTTGACAAATCAGCTGATAGTCTCATAGGAGCTCCCTTGTCGGTAACTGTCTTTCCCTTGCTGTTTTTAGGATTCTTTGTCTTTAACCTTTGGCATCTTAATTATGATATATCTTGATGTCGGCCTCTTTGGGTTCATCTTGTTTGGGATTCTCTACACTTCACAGACCTCCATGTCTATTTCCTTCACCACATTAAGGAATTTTTCCATCATTATTTTTTCAAATAGATTTCCAATTCCTTGCTCTCTCTCCTCGTCCTGGCACCCCATGATGCGAATGTTGGTATACTTGAAGTTGTCCCAGAGGCTCCTTATACTATCCTCATTTTTTAAACTCTTTTTTCTTTTTGCTGTTCTGATGGGGTGTTTTTTGCTTCCTTATATTCCAAATCTCTAATTTCATCCTCTGCTTTATAAACTCCACTGTTGTTTCTCTGTAATGTATTCTTTACTTCTAACTGGTTCTTTTTATTTTAATGCTCACTATCTCTTTGTTGAAGTTCTCACTGAGCTTACCTGCTCTTCTCCTAAGTTCACTGAGCATCCTTATAACCAGTGTTTTGAGCTCTGCATCTAGATTGCTTGTCTCCTTTTTGCTTAGTTCTTACCGAGTTTTTTCTTTCTGTCCTTTCATTTGAGACACATTTCCTTGTCTCCCCCTTTTGGCTGCCTCCCTGTGTCCTGCCTGGGGACACTCAGAATGGGCTACAAAGCATTCTGCAGGTGGCTGCTTCTTATAGTGCCAGGCCCGGGGCCACTTAGTAAGAAGTATGGGACATGCTGAGGCCAGATGCTGCTTGCTTGAGAGATTTTAGGAGATTCTAAGGCATGGGCCAAGACAGGCTGGACTGTATTTATAATTGGAAATGATTTTTAATTCATTTTTAGATAGACAAAGGGGTGGGAAAGAGAGACTTGCTGTTCCACTTACTTATGCATTCACTGGTTGATTCTTGTCTGTGCCCACAACCTTGGCATATCAGGACAATGCTTCCACCAACTGAGGGTCCAGCCAGGGCAGTATGTGTTTACTTTTAAAAGAAATTACCACAAGATATTTTCCAGAGTGACTGTTAACATTTTACATTTCCTCCAGCAATATATGAGAGATCCAGTTTCTCTGTATCTTCACCAGCAATTGGTCTTATCACTTAACAAAATGACCAATCCTAAAAGGTGTGTAGTGAGATCTCATTATGGTCTTAATTTCCATTTCCCTAATGGCCAGAGGAGTGGAACCTTTTTCCACATATTTTTTTGTCATTTGTATGTCCGTTCATCTTTGCCTTTTTTCTAAATGATTTTTTTTGTTAGTTTCATAATATTGGGTTTTTAGAATTACTTATGTAAGCTGTATTTCAGTCTTCACTAGATATGTGACTTGCAAGTACTTTCTGTCTGGAGTTTGGATTTTCATCATTTTAACAGGGCCTTTCACACAGAAAATGTTTTAAATGCTGATGAAACTGAATGTATTATTTTTTTAAGGCTCATGCTGTTAATTTCATGTCTACATATCCTCCAAAGATTTTTCTATGCCTTTAAAAAGATTTTCTTTCTTTTTAAAAAGGGGAAAGGAGGGAGAAAGAGAAACATCAATGTGTGGTTGCCTCTTGCACCCCCTACTGGGGACCTGGCCCACAACCCAGGCGTGTACCCTAACTGGGAATCAAACCTGCAACCCTTTGGTTCATAGGCCAGCACTCAATCCACAGCCACACCAGCCAAGGCAGATTCTTCCATGTGTTTTATTATTATCATACTTAATCCTCACCTAAGGATATGTCTCCTTGATTTTAGAGAGAGAGGAAGAGTGGGGAGAGGGAAACACATCAATGGGTTGCCTCCCAAATGCACCCCTGCCAGGGATCAAACCCATGACCTCTTGGTGTGGGGGACAATGTTCCCACCAACTGAGCCATCATCGGGCCAGCATTTCTCCAAAAAGGTCAGATTTTTTTAGCGCTTGTATATTTTACACTTAAATATACAATCCATTTTGAGCCTAGGTATACACTGTAGGTTTATTTCCCCCATAGTTTGGCACCTTCACAAAAAGTCAGATGGCTGTACTTCTGTGGGCTGTTTCTGAGTTCTCTGTCTCACTGATGCATGCATCTCTCTCTATCAATACCACACCATCTTTATTACTGTGGCCACACACTAAATCTTCACATCAAGCACAGTGACTCTCCCTATGTCAGTTCTTCCTTCCCAAATTACTGTGAGCTATGCTAGATGCTTTGACATTCCATGTAAAATTTTAGGTAAGCTTGTCTATATCCACTGCTGGGATTTTTAGAGGAATGTAATTAAACCCGTATATCAAGGTGGAGAGAACTGACATTTTCACTGTTGGGTCTCCCAATCCATAAACACAGTAATCTCTTGATTTATTTGGATACTTAAAAAATTTATGTCACTACCATTTTTTGATGTAGAAGTCCTAAGTATTTCATTCTTTTTGAGTGACTGTAAATTGTACATTCTAAATTCCAGTTTCCACCTGCTCACTGCTAGTGTGTAGAAATGCAATTGAATTATGTGTGTTGATCTCATAGCCCGAAACCTTGCTGAAGCCACGTGTTAATTCCAGGGGTCTGTGTGTAACACCTTAGGGGGTCCTGCCTGCCCCATTGTCGTCATCGGCAAACACAGACCATTTTCATTCTTTCTTCCCTATCTGCATGCCTTTTACTTTATCATCCTTTTTTTTGTGCTGGACTTCAAGTAACATGTTGGAGTGGAATGGTAAGAGCAGGCACTGTTGCTTCATTCAGATGTTTTCAGGGAAAACTTTCCATCTTTCAGCGTTAAGAATAATGTCGCCTATGGGTTACCCGAGGCCTTCACAAGTTGAGGCTGTTTTGTTTGTTTGTGTTAAGTCAGATTTATTGGGGTGACATCGGTTAATAAAATTATACAGGTTTCATGGATACAATGCTCATACATCATCTGTATGTTGCATTGCGTGTTTGCCACCTGAAACCAAATCTCCTTCCTTTTTTTTTAGATTTTTAAACATCATGAATGGGTGTTTCATTCTGTGAAATGTTTTTTTTCTGCATTGATTGCTATAATCATGTGATTTTTCCTTTTAAACCCTTTAATATGATGGATTCCATTAGTTTTGAATATTGAAGAGCCTTACATTCCTTCAATAAACCTCATTTTTTTGTTTTATATACATATATATAATTGTTCAGTTACATTCACTAATATGTTTAGGAATTTTGCATCCACACTCCTGAGGGACGCTGCTCAGCAGTTTTCCATCCGTGCCTGGTTTCGGTATCAGGGTATTAGTAACTCACACAGCAGCTCTTCCTCTTCTACCTTCTGGAAGAGACTGTGCAAAGCTGGTGTTAACCCTTCTTTACGTATTCAGTGGAATCCTCCAATGAAACCACTGGTTTTTGAAGGAACTATTTTCTAAAGTGGTTCTGTTCCAAGACTGAGGGGTTTCCTCCTTACCTAAGTGTAACATTTGGTGGAGCTACAAAGGGAAGAGGCCAGCCTGTCCCTTCGTAGGATGACACGAGAATGGGTGTCACTGGTCCCTCTTTAGTCGAGTCTGGGTCCAGCACCAGCCCCTCGCTCACGGCTCTGAGCAGAGTCCTGACGGAGTTCAGCCAGTGATTCAACCTGAAATCGCGGCGTTTCATTTGGCCACAGTTCTCTGATTTATTCCTACATTTACCCAGTGTGTGGTTCACCCCCTTCAGGAATTTCTCTCGTGAAAAACAGAGACACCAGCACTCTCACGCAGAAGAGATGAAACTATTAAGGATTCAGTCAGAAGGCAAAGCAGATCAGACGCAGCATGGAGAGGCCTGAGGCTCAGCCACCGGAGTTCCACCAGCTGCGACCCACTCTGGGGGCTTTCTGGGTGATGAGGAGGCTGGCGGCACATGTTTTCAACTTCATGCATCATCCTTTCCCCAGGTGTGTGTTTCCGCAGAAGTGCGTGGCAAGAAGAATACCAAGACTTCCTTTATTTCTGTGTTCACCAGTGAATTACAGAGAGGGGTAAACAGCAACAGTGAGTAGGCAAAGCTTATACTCAGTTACACTGTCCGTCAAGAGTCCCTCCTGTCTGCGCATGGGTTAGCCAGTTTACCCCTAGAGAAGAGGGATGTCTATTAGTGTGTACACAGTTCTGGGCCATTGAAACAAAAGAGTGAAGAGACAGATAGTTTCTATTATCACACAGGGAATTCTAATAGAGAGAGATAAGTAAAAACCAAACATACGGAAATGAGGCCCTGGCTGGTGCGGCTCAGTGGATTGAGCACCAGTCTGGGAACCAAAGGATCACCAGTTCACTTCCCAGTCTGTGCATATCCCTGGTTTGCGGGTCTGTGCATATGCCCAGTAGGGGGCACGCAAGAGGCAACCACACATTGGTGTTTCTCATCCTCTCTTTCTCCCTCCCTTCTGCTCTCTAAAGACAAATAAATAAAATCTTCTTTAAGAAGAAATGAGAACATGACAGTTAAAACCACACTGAGATATCACCTCACACCTGGCGGAATGGCTACTATCAATAAACCAACAAACACGCACTGGCGAGGACGTGGAGAAAATGGAACCCTCGTGCACCGTTAGTGGGAATGCAGGCTGGTGCAGCCACTGGGGAAAACAGTATGGAGATACCTCAAACAATTAAAAATGGATCTGCCTTACAACCCAGAGACCCCACTTCTAGGAATACATCCTAAGATTCCTGAAACACCAATCAGGAAAAGCATACACACCCCTATGTTCTTAGCAGCGTTCTTTCCAATAGCCAACTGTTGGAAGCAGCCCAAGTGCCCATCAATAGATGAGTGGATAAAGAGGCTGTGGTACATTTACATGCTAGAATACTATGCAGCTGTGAAAAAGAAGGAAACCTTAGCATTTGCAAGAGCATGAATGCCCTTAGAGGGTATTAAAAGTGGAATAAATCAGACTGAGAAAGACAAACACCATATGATTTCACTTAGATGTGAAATCTAAAGAGCAAAATAAACAAAATAGAAAGACTCAGAGAGAGACTCACGGATTCACTGAACAGACCTGCCGGTTGCCGAAGGGAATGGCGGGCACAAATGACTGGGTGGAAAGGGCGAAGGGATTAGAAGTACAGACTGACAGTCACAAAACAGCCACAGGGAAGTAAAGGACAGCACAGGGAAGATCATCAGTAGTATTGTCCTACCTGTATGGTGTCAGGTGGGTACTGGAAATATCGGAAGAAACTCTTCGTAAATTATGATCATTTAACCACTGTGCTGTACACTTGAAAATAAAATAATATTAAACGTAAACTTTAATGTAAAACAGTATTTTTTCAAAACGAGGAAGCGTCCGTAGCGATAGCACTGTATTAAAACAAACTAACGCAAGGTGAATTACAGAGTAAAAGGGGCTGTGTAGCCAGCTCAGGGGTGTCAGACTCATTCTCACCGGGGGCCACATCAGCCTCACGGCTGCCTTCAAAGGGCCGAATGTAATTTCAGGACTGTGTAAATGTAACCACTCCTTAACTGTTAAGAAGCTGAAATGACATCCAGCCCTTTGAAGGCAACCTCGAGGCTGATGTGGCCCTCGGTGAGAGTGGGCCTGACACCCCTGAGCTAGTGTGTTCAGAGGACTGTGTGGAAAGTTCATATTCAGGCCAGTGTTTTAGAGACATAATGAGTCAGTCCACGTAAAAGCCTGGGGGAAGAACAGTGTAAGCAGAGAAATTAGCCAACACCAAGGTCCTAAGGACTGGGAACAAAAATTGAAGTGTTCCTGGAACAGAGCGAGTGTCAGGATTGAACAGGATGAGGTGAGGTGGCAGACACCAAATCCGGAGAGAAAATCACGCCAACCAAGTTCCAATCTGCCCGATACCCTTTCCAGGGAGTTTACTCTGTGCTCACGTGTATCTGCATAAAACGATGACTAGTGTGGTCTCTCCGGCTTTCATTTTTGTAGCCGCGTTGTCCTGCCTCCTGTTTTTAACCGCATAACTGAAACAGCACTGGCATCAACAGAGAGTGTGTGGGGTAAAGCATTTAGGAGAAAGTATCGTACAGTCAATGAACTGAGAGACAACCATTGTTGCTAAAACTGCAAGTGTGTGTGTGGGAAGGGGTTGGGAATGGAGAGTATTATCTTGTAAATCACAGTCATAATGGTCTTCAGTTTTACTAATAGGAGCAGGAAGATTTTAATCAGGTAAACGGTGCAATCCAATTGCTTTCAGAAAGGGATGGAACTACATCTGCTTTGCCAGTCCACCCTAATTCTCTCTCCTCCCAGAGCTCCTGTTATCATGCAGGAAACCCTGGGGCTTAAACACCATGGAGTGGGGCACGTCAGCATTGTAGGGAGGCTTCCCAGGGACCCAGGGCTCAGATGCACACACCCTTAGTGTGCTAAGACTGTCTGCACTGAGCTGAGTTGGCTCTGACACCCGACTCTCAGAGGGAAAACCAGCTCTGGCTTCAGAAGGAGTCCCTTTCCTCTGCTACCCATAGGGTGAGAATGTATCTTCCATTTTCCCCGCAGAACCAACAAGTAATGAACACACCTTTTCTTTTTTAAAAAAAGGATTTTATTTATTTATTTTTAGAGAGGGGAAGGGAGGGAGAAAGAGAGAGAAACATCCATGTGTGGTTGCCTCTCACATGTCCCCTATTGGGGAACCCGCCCGCAACCCAGGCATGTGCCCTGACTAGGAATCAAACAGGGGACCCTCTGGTTCTCAGGCTGGTGCTCAATCCACTGAGCTACACAAGCCAGGGTGCACCTTTTCTTGAGGTCATTTTAAGAGAAGTCTGCAAAGGAGGAGGAGGAAGTAACCAGTGAGAGTAAGGGGCAATAAGCGAGTGTGGGGTTCTGAAAGCTAAATGAGGGAATTTGTCCCTGCAGGGGAGGGGATCAGACATGTCACATGCCAAGGTGTTAGTGTAAGATGGGACAGAGAATGGGGCGTGGGATTCATTCACATGGACTTGGTAATAAGAGAAGCTCAATGGAGTGGAGGTTGTGACCGCAGAGTAGAGCATCTTCAAGACAGAACAGTAAGGCCCTGACTGGTGTGGTCAGTGGGCTGGGCATCGTTCTGCAAAGCCAGAGGTCACCAGTCCAATTCCTGGTCAGGGCACATGCCTGGGTTGCAGGTTGGGTCCTAGCTCGACAACTGATCCATGTTCCTCTCCCTCATTTTCTCCCTCCCTTCTCCCATCTCTAAAATAAATGAGTGAGTGAGTGAGTGAATGAATGAATAAAATCTTTTAAAAAAGAAATGGGAGAACAGGAATTGAATCCGAGACAGTGGGTGAGCACAGACAACATTTTGAAGGGTTGGGCCTCCAAGAGAATCAAGGAAACGGGGCGATCGCTGGTAGGAGTCCGAACAGGAGAGTTTCCCCTTGTGACAGATGTATAATGTGTACGTCATACTAGGAGTGACAAATGATATGAAGAAAGAGGGACTGCTGGAGGGTCTCAGTGAGTGGTGTGGGGTCCAATTCACTGCTGTGGAGACTGGCAATGAAATATAGATTCTTACAGTTCATCTACGGCATCAATAGGAGCCCTAAACCCTCCCTCATAACCAGATTGTGGGTGACTTAGTCGTAAACACTTTATAAAGTTCCTGCAATATACGAGAGCCCTTCACGTTCTCCTATTCAGTCTGTATACTTATACAGGGTGGGGCAAAAGGAGGTTTACAGTTCATATGGAAAAGACACTAATTAATAAGGAATATGAGGGTAAAAAAAGATGTGGTCCGTGAACACAATGGAATACTATTCAGCTGTTAGAAAGAA
The DNA here is from genome assembly GCF_019186645.2 of Phyllostomus hastatus. Classification (NCBI taxonomy): domain Eukaryota; kingdom Metazoa; phylum Chordata; class Mammalia; order Chiroptera; family Phyllostomidae; genus Phyllostomus; species Phyllostomus hastatus. The sequence goes on along the minus strand of NW_025334036.1, from coordinate 12,185,079 downwards.
AAGCACGGATGGACCTGGAGAGTATTATGCTGAGTGAAATGAGCCAGTCAAAGACAAATGCCATATGATCTCACTTGTATGTTGAATCTAATGAACAAAACAAAACGAAAGGCGCATACACTGAACAGACCAACAGATCTCATGCGGCAGGGGTGTGAGAGGAACCGTAAGAGTTCAGGCGAAGCACATACATGCGTGGCCCGCAGACACAGATGACGGCGTGGTGAAGGCGGAGGGGGGCGGGATCCGGGCGGAGGAGGGCAAAGGGGACGAGAATGCGGGACATCTGTAATAGCATCAACAAATAAATAAGCAGCAACAAAAATAACCCCCTTTCACAGGCTTCCACTGTGAACCCATTTTGCCTCACCCTGTATTTGCACCGGAGCCCTAGTCTGTCTCCTGCCAAGGCTTCATTTCATCAGGAGACACCTGTTAGGAGGATGACCTTATTCTTCATCATTATGGCCTCCCCTCACACCATGGTGACCTTTCACCCTGTTTTCAGTTGGTCTCCGTTTTGTCAATGGTGGCGCTGTTGGCTAGGGACGCCTGGGGCGCTCGCCTGCACCTATTGTACAGTACGTGCGTGCCGCAGCCCCTGCCAATGTTTTCCTTTCTGGAGCCAATGTTGTGGATGAACCGGCCCTTAGGGTTCTTTTTAAAATTGTTGACACTATCACAGATGTCCCCCATTCCCCGCCACCTTTCCTGCCTCCTCCTAGCCCCATGGCCCCCCTTCCCTCTGGCCATCACCACACTGCTTCCTGTGCCCGAGGGTCACGTGTGTATCCTCTTTGGCTCATCCTTCACCTTTCATCCAGTCTGCCCGCCCCGACACCTGTTCCATGCGTCCATGCCCATTTCTGTTTTGTCTGTCACTTTGTTTTGTTCATTAGATTCCACAAAAAAGTGAGATCATAAGGTATTTGTCTTTCTCTGACTGCCTTATTTCACTCAGCATGATAACCTCCAGGTCCATTCATGCTGTAGCAAGAAGTAAGATTTCCTTCTTTTTCATGGCTGTGTACTATTCCATCATGTAAATGTACCACAGCTTTTTTATCCACTCACCTACTAATGGGCACTTGGGCTGTTTCCAGATCTTGGCTATTGTAAATAATGCTGCTATGAAAATAAGGAGTTGCCAATAATACATCTGATAAGGGGTTAATTTCCAAAGTATATAAAGAACTTAGACAATTCAACACTAGAATGACAAGCAATTCAATTAAGAAATGGACAAAGGACCTGAATAGACACCTTGCCAAAGGGGACATACGGATGGCCAACAGACAAGGAAAGATGCTCAACATCACTAATCATCAGAGATGCAAATTAAAACCACACTGAGATATCACCTCCCACCTGCCAGAATGGCCACCAACAATAAATCCACAAAAAAGAGCTGGCGAGGATGTGGAGAAAAGGGACCCTAGTGCACTGCTGGTGGGAATGCAGACTGGTGCAGCGCTGTGGGAACACAGGATGGAGTTTCCACAAAAAATTAAAAATGGAACTGCCTTTTTGACCCAGTGGTCTCACTTCTGGGAATTTATCATAAGAATCCTGGAACACCAACCTGCAGTCCTTTGGTTTTGGATGCACTGTCTGGCCGGCCAGAGTGGGGAGATGCAGCCCACCCTGCGGACAGGAGGGGAGGTGCTCCACCTGGCAGCCCTGGTTTTGCTAAGGGTGTGTTTGCCCCTTCGGAGGCCTGGGCCACTCTGAAGCCTCCCTGCTTCATACTGACCTGCCCCACTCACTGGCCTCTAAACCCCAGGGTTTCCAGCAAGGTAAAGGGAGCTCTGGGCAGTGGGGGAACTTGGGTGGATGGCAAAGCAGACATCTGCAAGCAAGCAACAGGTGCGTCCAGCAAAATAATATCCACCGTGTCGTGTTATTCAAACCTAGTCTATCCTTACTGCTCTTTGAAATAAGTGAGTGTACAAGATGGATGGAAAATATCTACCACCTCGTACAACAGGGGAAACCCTGCATTTCCGCTATTAATTCTGTCACTTTGCTTTTGTAGTTGCTGAAGGAACGTAATTACATGAATATAAATTTAAAATGAGTTTAACTTTCTAATGCTTTTAACTTTTCTCTACTAACACCTGTCTTAAAATTGTTTGATACAAACAAATCTAGAAAATCTTTTGTTTTTTGTTGTTTAATTTCCAATATTACTGCTTACTCTCTACTTTTCTTGTGTGTACTATATCCATTTTCTTTCTTACCTTCCTACAAATTTATTGTATTTATTCTCATTTTCCCACTTCTTAAGTACTATTTTTCAAAACACATCATGTTTGGAGAGGGTGAAGAGGATATAGAATGTTGCGTACGAGATGCGTGCATCTGAGTTACAGACCGGATTAACGGCAGCCACCACCATGCTCTTCCCGCAAAACTACGCCTCCCTGAGAGTCAGCTTTGTTGCCATAGTGATCAGCGGCCGCGAGCCGTAGCTGAGCCCTTACAATGGGAACGCGCAGCATGTGGATGGAACCACTGAAACGGTTCTCACTGGAGTCTAATCAATCACATCTTTGCATCTTTTTTTCACGTAACCCACACTCACAAAGGAACCAAATGTACTCACCACCGACAATGAATTTTTAACTCTGCATTTATTTTATTTTACATACATACATATATACACATATTCTGTGCACGTGTGCATGTATGTACGTATATATTATATATTAAGACATATTCTTTCCATGCAAATGGTCTGTCAAGAGACTTTTATGCACATATAGGTCAAAATCACCAAACACAATTACATATATAAGCAAAGACACTGTGTATAACTAATACTGCCTTTTTATACAAGTGATAAAATTCTACAAATGTCTGCCCATTTAATTTCTACTTACCACTATATGTTTCCAAGCCAGTCCCTGCAGGTTTCTTCCTGATTTTTGTTTCTTTTTAAATGTTATTTCATAATACCCCTCTACATGTCTGTTATTTTTTAATCAGTTGCCTACTGAATTTTTTATACATTTTTAAACTTTTACTGTTTTAACAAAGGATGCAATTAATATCCTTGCACTTGAGCGATTTCCTGTGTAGAGAACACCTATAAGTCACATTTAGATAAACAGAACAGCTGGACAAGGAGTATGCACAGGCATATTCATGGTTCTGATTGGCATTATCAAAATTTCCTCTAGGACCCTGGCTGGGTGGCTCAGTGAACTGACTGCTGGCCTGTGAAGCAAAGGGCTGAGGTTCAATTCCCAAATGGGGCCCATGCCTGGGTTGCAGGCCAGCCAGGTCCCCAGCTGGGGGACACTCAAGAGGCAACCACACTTTGATGTTTCTTTCTCTCTCTCCTTCCCCTCCCCTCTCTCTAAATACAAAGAAATAAAACATGTTTAAATGTTTTTTCTCTACAGAAAATGTGCCAATGACACACCTACAAGTGATATTTGAGCATGCTGATTTCCCCAGCTCTCACGGGGGTGTACTTTCAAATGGGTGGGTCTCCGACAAATTCAGAGGAAAAGACTGAAATGCAGTGTGGTTTTAACAAGCTGTGCACTTAGTGATGTCCGACAACTTCCGTCCTTAATGAAAACTATTTGCACTTTATTTTCTGTGCAGGGTGTATCTTCCTATTTGCCAATTTCACTACGAAGTTGTCGGTCTTTTGTCCTATTGGATCACATTAAAAATATGAAAATAAGCTCCTGTCCTATTTTACAAATTCTGTTGTTTTGCACATTGGTGCTTTTTTCCGGTTTCACTCCCGTCGATCCAGTTCCGCTCGCTTATAAGGCAGCGTGGCGGCTAAGTGGAGGGCCCTGGGGTCAGGTGGCGCCACCCTTGCGGCCATGGAGACAGCCCTTCACCTGCCTGAGCCGGGGTGCTCAGAGCTGCTGTGAGGAGACGAGAACGGTCCTCACCTCTCAGGCGGTGGAAAGGACTAAGGGAGGTGACACAGGCTGGAACAGAACCAGCTCCACACGGCTGCTACAGTTACGGTCAAGATATCCTTCAAGGCTCCTGTCAATCACGTCACAGAAAGGCCTTTCTGACTGTATGACTTTAAGTGAAAAATGTATCCTGTGCTGTTTCTGCACGTTTTTGGTTTCATGTTTTCATTTGAAATCTCGATGCACATGGAATTTATATGGCGTGCAGTTGGACATGGGGAGGCCGGGGCCACTCCATGATAGTTCTCAAGATGACTCCTGACTTCACCCAGAGTGTTTTATTGAACAGCCCGTTATTTTCACTATAATCTTTATCACAAACTCAATTCTCGTGTGCACCTGTGTCCATTTACAGGCCTTTTTACGTACATTTTTTCTCTCTCAGGTCATGTGCCAGTACCTCACTCTCTATATCGCTGACACATGATGTTATGTCCTAAGATCTGGTAGGGTTCAAGGGTGGATTATTTTTCCATTCTAAAACACTCAGGTTCCACTGGCTTTTTCATGTGGGTTTTCACAACAGTTTTATTTGTTTATATTTATTAGCTACATGTGATCTATTTTTACTTGTCTCAGTCTGTTTGAGCTGCTCTTTTTTTTAAAGGATTTTATTTATTTACTTTTAGAGAGAGGGGGAGAGAGGGAGAAAGAGGGGGATAGAATCATGAATGTGTAGTTCCCTCTCACGTGGCCCCCACTGGGGACCTGGCCTGCAACCCAGGCATGTGCCCTGACCAGGGATCGAACTAGCGACCCTTTGGTTCACAGCCTGTGCTCAATCCACTGAGCCACACCAGCCAGGGCTGTTGGTACTACTCTTCACAGAACACCACCAACTGGGGCTTAAACAACACACTTTCACTTCTTCCAGTTTTGGAGGTGGGGGTCTGAGGTCAGGGGCCCCCAATCTAGCTGTGTCTGCATGTGGTGAGGACAGAGGGGGCACCTCTCTCCTGTCTCTTCTTCTCAGGGCACTAATCCCATTCATGAGCGCTCCTCTCCCATAATCAAATGACCTCCCAAAGGTCCCACACCTCCAGGTCCCATGACACTGGGGATTAGGGCTTCTTCAATATGAATTTGGGGAGGGGGATACAAACAGTTAGTACACAGGATTCTACCCCAACCCTTAAAATTCTCACACGCAAAATACACTCATTCTCTCCAACAGCCCCCGAAGTCTTAACTCTTTGCACTGTCAGCTCCGATATCTCAAGTCCAAATGGCCATCTATGTATCATCTAAATGAGCTATGGAAGAAACTTGAGCACTACCCATCCTCCCCCCTGAGCCTAGGAAACCAAAAGAGGTTATGTTCTCCCCAAACTGCAACAGGGAGACAGGTGCAAAGGGCACACGAGCTCCCATTCCAAAAGGGGGAGATGGGAAAGAGGAAGTTCCCAAGCAAGTCCAGTTCCCAACAAGGCCACCCCCACATCCTAAGCTTTGGGAGGGATCCCTTTGGTCCTCTGCCCTGCTTTCTGGACGCTGGGGCCATGGTCCCCTCCACGCAGCTCTACCAGGCGGGGTCACACCCCAGGGCTGTCAGGTTAGGGTCATGCCCCCACGGTTCTGGGCAGTCTCATCCACAAGGCTCACAGCAGAGGCTGGATGGCCTGTAGAAAATGAGGTGATGGCCCCTCCTTACAATTGTGGAGACCCTGGTGGTCTCTGAGTGACCACTGGGGCCAGTTTCCCCCAGCCTGGAAGAGCAGAACATGGTCAGAGCCAAACACCTCTTGGCCGAGGCCTGTAAAATCCAGGATCTGAGAGCCTTTTTTTTTTTCCAATTACAGTTGACATCCAATATTATATTAGTTTCAGGTGTAGGTATACAGCAGGGGTGTCAAACTCATTTTCATCGGGGGCCACATCAGCCTCGTGGTTGCCTTCAAAGTGCTGAGTATAATGTTAGGACTGTATAACTACTCCTTAACTAGGAGCAAGGAGCTGGGCGCTGCCACCGGGTAGAAACAAAGTGCCAGGCCAGATAAAACAAGGTGGAGGGCCCCATTCAGCCCACAGGCCTCGTGTTTGCCACCTGTGGTATACAGCATAGTGCCTGGAAAATTATATAATTTACAAAGTGATCCCCTGATAATTCTAGTACCCACCTGGCATCATACACAGTTATTACAATATTATGGACTGTATTCCCTGTGCCATACTTTACATCCCTGTGACTGCTCTGTAACCAGTCTGTACTTCTCAATCCCTCACCTTTTTCACCCAGAACCCCAACTCCTCTCCCTTCTGGCAACCATCAGTCTGTTCTCTGTGCCTATGACCCTGGTTCTGTTTTGTTTATGACAGAGAAAGCAACAGTATACAACGAGGTACAGACAGCCTATTCAATAACTGATGCCGAGCCCTGGCTGGTGTGGCTCAGTGGATTCAGGACCAGCCTGCAAACCAAAGGGTCGCTGGTTCGATTCCCAGTCAGGGCACATGCCTGGGTTGCAGGCCAGGTCCCCAGTAGGGGATGTGTGAGAGGCAACCACACACGGATGTTTCTCTCTCTCTCTCTTTATCCTTCCCTTCCCTTCTCTCTAAAAATAAATAAATAAACTCTTTTAAAAAAATGAGTTGTGCTGAGAAGACTGGACAAGTACATGCAAAATATAAAATTCAACCACCTTTTTATACAATATACAGGAATAACTCAAAATGGATTAAAGGCTTAAATGTAAGACTTAAAACCATAAAAATCCTACAAAGAAAGCATACGCAGTAAAATCTCTGACATTTCTCCTAGCAATATTTTTTCTGATATATCTTCTCAGGCAAGGGAAACAAAAGAAAAAATAAAACAGCAAAGGAAACCATCAGTGAAATGAAAAAAACAAACAAACAAAAAAGCAACCAACTGAACCAAGAAGGTATTTGCTAGTGATACACGCAATAGAGGGTTAATATCCAAAATGTATAAATAGCTCACATTACTCAACACCAAAAAAACCCCAAACAATCCAATTAAAATATGGGTGGAGGACCCGAACAGACACATCTCTGAAGAGGACATACAGAGGCCCAATAGACATATGAAAAGATGCCCAATGTCCCTAATCATCAGGGAAATGCAAATTAAAACCACAGTGAGCGATCACCTCACACGGGTCAGAACAGCTATTACCAAAAGACAAGGAACATAACAATTGGCAAGGAGGTGGAGCAGGGGAAACCCTTGTCCACTGTTAGAGGGACTGTAAACTGGTCCAGGCACTCTGAAAAGCAATATGGATGTTCCTCACAAAATTAAAACTATTATATGATCCAGCAATTCCACTTCTGGGTATCTACATGAAGAAGAAAATTAGTTCTGGCTGGTGTGGCTCAGTGGATTGAGCACGGGCCTGCAAACCAAAGGGTCGCTGGTTCGATTCCTGGTCAGGGCACATGCCTGGGTTGCAGGCCAGGTCCCCAGTGAGGGTGCGAGAGGCAACCACACAGTGATGTCTCTCTCCCTCTCTCTCTCTACCTCCTTTCCCTTCTCTAAAAATGAATAAAATCCTTTTTTTAAAAAAAAGAAGAAAATCAAAACACGAATTCAGCCCTGGCCAGGTGGCTCTGATGGTTGCAGGTTCAACCCCCAGTTGGGGTGCCTTTGGGAGGCAATTGATTGATGCTTCTCTCACTAAGGTCAGTGAACACACCCTCGGGTAAGGATTAAAAAATAACAATAAAACACTAATTCAAAAATGCACAATTGACTCTGAAGAACAAAGGTTTTCACTGTATGCATCTACTTATATGTGGGTTTTTATTAATAAATGTACAGTTGGCCCTCCGTATCCCCAGGTTTCACATTCGTGGTTTCAAGCAACTACAGAATGAAAACAGCACCTTCCACCTGCTGCTGGAAACCCACAGACGTAGGGATACAGCATTCTACACCATTTCATATAAGGGATTTGAGCATCTGTGGATTTTTGGTATCTGCAGGGGGTCCTGGAACCAATCCCCAGCAGATCTCAAGGATGACTGAAGTTTTGGGGAATCAAAAGTTATACAAGTATTTTTTGACTGCTTGGGGTTGTTGGTGCCCTAACCCCCATTTTAGGGGTCCATTGTATAGCACCTCTATGTTCCCTGGTCATTTACAATAGCCAAGATGAAAACAACCTAAATATCCAGTGATAGAGGAATGGATACATATATACGGTGGAATACTACTCAGTCATAAAAAAAAAATCAAATCTTGTCCTTGTTCATATGGATGAAACTCGAGTGTGTTTTGCTAAGTGAGATAAGCCAGGCAGAGAGCGACAAATACCGTACAATTTCACTTACACGTGGAATCTTCAAAAACAAAACAAGGCCAGACTCACAGATACAGAGGACAGATCGGCTGCCAGGGGGAAAGAGGGTTGGGAGACGCATAAATGAGCGAGGGGGGTGGAAAGGGCAGAGTCCCAATGTCAAGGCAAGTACTTCACGGACCTAACAGACAACATGGGGATGGCGGTTAACATCACACTGACTTCGAACGGTGAGGCCAGGCAACTGGGCTGACTGTGGCGATCACGACGCAGCGTGTGCAAGTGCTGAGTCGCAATTTCATACACTTGACACAAACATGGCACACCGAATTACACTGCAATGAAATAACAACACTTGATGTGTTTCATTTTTTCAGGTTTTAAAGTTTATTCCTATGCACTTTAAATTACTGTTTCCGTAACAAGTAGGTCTTCATCACATTTCCTACATGATTGTTGTTTTATACATGATTTTCTTAGCACCTTACTGATTTTCACTTTTTGAAGTTTGCCAGATAGTTTTAGATTTTCAACAGGCAGTATTCTATCACCTTCTCGCTGAAATTTCTGTCTCATTTTTTTGGTTTTGTATGCAATGCATTATCAAAATAATTTTAACTGTCAGTAAAGAGAGGGGATCTACCTGTTTGTGCCTGATCTGAGCAGATCTGATTAGTTTCCTGTGCCTTACTAAAAAAAGATAAAAGTGCAGAGATATTTTTATTCTGATTTCTCTCTAATATTTATTTTGATGTCTTTGCAACATTTTGCATAAATTTGATCGTGTGTGCACTGGTTACACTTTGGCATACATTACGTCGCACAATGAAACAGTATTAAGCCATAAAAAATGCGGGGCTCCCCTGCAATTTGTAAAGCCATGAATGACCCTTGAGGCCTTACACCAAGTGAAATACGTTAGAGAGAGGCAAGCACCGCATGATCTCATTCATACATGCAATCTACAAAACCAAAACTCACAGAAATAGACAACACATCGGTGGCTTCCGGGGGGCAAGTTGGGGGGAGGAGGGAAATGGAGGAAGGTCAAAGGAGAAAAGTTCTGAGATGTCCAGAATTAAATGACAGGGGCTGGGGCATGAGAGCGAGATGGACCGGACCATGAGAGACGGACCATGAGAGCGAGACGGCTCCGTGACCGGAGCTCACGGCAGTGGGCTGGCTGACAACAGACCACTCGCAACGCTGACGGTGTGTTGGCTGACTGTGTGCTGGAGCTTCGAATCCGCTTCCAGGCGGCTGTCTGAAAAGAGGGAGCCAACCGCCAGACACCTGTGCATCCTGTGTGAACTCTCAGGACTGCCGCCCACACTCAAAAGGAGGCCCTATTTCTTCCTTACAGACTGTAAGCTTTCTCCTTTAAGTTTTGATCAACTTCACAATTTATGTTTATTGATTGTTTTCCAAAGAAGCAGTTTTTCTTTTCCCATTTTCTAACCCAGTAATTTTTGCTTTAATCTTTCTTAATTATTTCTGATTATGTGTGTTATGTTTGCATGTATGTTGTTTCTTTAAAGTTTACAGATTTGGTTACCTATTTTATTATGCAATTTGCCTTTCTCTACAGTGTATATTATATTAGTGTTTAAAATTAGCTTTACTTTGAGCACAGATTCAGTACTACCCTATAGAGCATGGTATGTATAATTTTAAATTACTCTGTCCTGCTAAATGATTTGGATTCACTCTTCCCTCAAATTATTTTTGAGACACTTAAAGAAATTTTCACGTGCGAGTGGCTTATTTTCTCGCACTGACATCAGAGAATGTTACCTATACGACTCATTAATTTCTCAATTTATTTGACAGTTCCATTGTGATCCAATACCATTATTTTTTATTAGTGCCCATTCGATACTGGATGTGACATGCTGTATATTTTCACGGCAAAAATTCTGACCAGTACTAATTCACTTTTTCTGCACTAGCGCTGGGTCATTTTCCAAATACCCCTTTTGCCACCCACGCCCAAACCTATTCCACGCCGAGACTGTGGTTCGGCATCCGCTGTGGAAATGGACCATCCCCACAAGCTGTTTACAAACAGTGCAAAACAGAGCAGCTTATGGGCATCGATTACGAACTGGAAACGTTTCCCCTTTTATGCCGCGGAAGTTCGGCAAACGGATTCAGTGACGGGGGACAATCATCTCAGAGGGGAAAGGGGCACCGGGTGAAGTGTTAGCATCTTTGCAAGTCTGTACACCCGCCAACTTCAGACACACGAAAGGCGGGCAGAGCAGACTTGCTTTTTCGCGAGGCTGGAATCAAACCTTCCGGACAGACCCCGGACCGAGTCCGGGGTCCCTGTGGGGGAGGGGCCGCACACACAGGGTGCATATCGCCCGCAGACCCGGCCTTTGTGTGCGGAGCGAGCGCTCCTTTGTTCCCCGCTCCAACAGGGCTGCCGCTGCCGAGCGGAGCGGGGGTCTTCACCGCCGGCACTGCGGACGCATTTCCCAGTTCTTTCTCGGTGACTTCCCGGTTATCCGACCTCTTTCTGAATGAGCTGATGAGGGATAGGGTATATCCTATTTTTAAGTTTCACCTTATTTCTTATTTTACTCAGGCAGGCATCCATCCCAAATAATACATTTCTATTGTTTATATCTCCACGATTAGAAGAGCATTTTCAGTTTTACCTGAATAACTTTTGCTGGGAAAAAAAAAATACTTGGTCTCTTTGAAATTATGACTATAAAGGTTATGAGCCCCCTTTTAATGAAAAAAAAAATAATACTACCTTCCTTCAAGTTGCAAAGATTCCCAAAGAGAAAAATTGAGTATTAATTCTTGTGTAAGCTCTGTTCAGGTCCACAAACACACATCAATCTCACGTTTATCGCTGCCATTTAAAAAATACCACGTGACTCACGCTCCTTGCCCAATTATACCTGATGTTCACAACAGCCCTGCAAAGTATGTGCTGTTGTACCCATTTCTCACATAAAGAAACTGAAGTGTGGAAAATTAAACTAACTTGCTCTGGAATGCATGGCTGGTAAGGGGCTGAGGCAGGATTCAAACTACCCTTTTCCCGTTGCCCAAATGTTTTATCTCCTTTACTAACCCTCATCTCACTGAGTCCCCTGAACTTTATCACCACTGTCTGGCGCAAAATCCTATTTGAATTGAACTGTGCCATTGTACATTAGGTAGTGCATGTCAGGACGGTGTTCAGAGCCTCCCATGTGCAGCTTAAAAATCCCTCTTTGGCCCTGGCTGGCATAGCTCAGTGGATGAGGCACCAGCTGTGAACCAAAGGGTCACTGGTTCGATTCCCACTCAAGGCACATGCCTGGGTTGCAGGCCAGGTCCCCAGTGGGAGCCACATGAGAGGCAACCACACATTGATGTTTCTCTCCCTCTCTTTCTCCCTCCCTTCCCTTCTCTCTAAAAATAAATAAAATCTAAAAAAAAAAATCCCTCTTTGACAGCTTAGCCAGCACTGGGAGCTCACTGAGCCTTTAGTGTCAGTGCATCTTGAGTGGCCCCACCTTGTCCTGTTCTTGGGTGGTTTGGTCATGTAAGCTCTCCTGACCCTGTGTTTTTGGGATGACCTTGGAGGTAGATGTATGTCTGGAGGCATCCAGGCCCTCCTGATGGATGAACTCTTTGAATAAGAGGAATCAGGAGGGAAGGACTATGGCAATGACCCCAATGAAAGCAGGAGGAGATCCTTCCACGTAGAATCAGGAATCAGGTAGCGAGGGGAGGCAGTGTACAAAATAGGAGAGGCCGAGGCATATCCTGAGAAGGGGACCCAGAAACACTGAGCCTGACAGCCAACCGATAATGCCCCGAGGCTCCCACACTCTGTAGGAGCTGGTTGTGTCCACCCCTCTGCTGAGCGTGTATATGTGGGACCACCGTGACTGTGACCTAAACACATACCGAGTTCCATTCACTGTCCCACTGATTTATATCCATAGGCCACAGCGATACCGGCAAGTAATTTAACCTCTCTACTTATGTACCTCATCAGGATTACACGGGAAATTATAGTTAGCTGGTTCTAAAAATTAAATTCGTGCTTTGCAGAGTGCTCAGTACAGGGTAGAAACTCTGCAAATACACTGTTAGACAGTCAGCAGGCCTCCAATGTATTTTCAGCTATCTTAGCCCAGAGAAGAGCACTCTTCAATGAATTCACACAGCATTTCATACAGGCCCATGAAACTGTTAAAACTGGGCTGTTTAGCTCACATTCTTTCCTTGTTCCATTATACAAAAGATGTATTAAAATCTGTCACTCGGGTTTTGTATTTTCTATACTTATCAATTATTTATTTGTATATCTGATGCTAAGTGAACAAAATACAAAACTGGAATAGCTTTATCTTCCTGGTAAATTACAACTTAATGTTTATGTGTCATCCTATTTATCTGACAATGCATTTACCCTGCATATGCATTCTACTGAGAAGTCATAGAACCTGCCTGATTAATTTTTCCATATTATCACTCTTAGTGTTTCTGTATTCTGGTATTTCAGATGTGTATTTTAAATAGCATATAATTTCATTTTAATTATCATCAAGACTGAAAAATATTTCACTGCTATTTTAAATCCCTTGTACTTAACCTAGTTATGGTGTGTTTGTTTGTGTTATAAACTTTTCTGCATCGCTACTGTGTTTAGTTTTCAGTTCTTTCTAGGTTTCAGGCTTTTGCCTTTCCATCCTTGTATTCTGACTAGTTTCAACATTTTTATTTTTCTTTCATGATCTTTTCACGTCCATGCAGAAAACTCTTGTCAAAAGCCCATTGTGTGGATGGTCTAGCGATGACTGAGAATACCGAATGCAAGGCATGGAGCCCGGAATCATGCTGTGGGCCCCCCCACACACACACACACACACACACACACACACACACACTTCTGCACTTACAACAGCAGGGTGAGCTGTTAATGCCGTCAGGGAAATCGCCAGTGTCCTACTTGGTAAGCCCTTTAAGGTCTGTGCCATATTTGGCCAGATCCACTTGAACACCCTTTTTCATTAAAGGCAAATCCCGGTAGCCTGGGAAAGGAACCGACGAATTATCCATTCATCTCACACTCACACAAAAGTGAATGCTGCCAGCCTTTGACCTTTAGCATCCAGTTCTGTATTTATTTGATTACACACACAGTACACTGCATTACGAGATATATACGTCCTTTATATATGTTTTCAGATAAATAACTTTTATACTCACTGATACGCATATATGCTTATATATAATTCTTAAATATATACTTCCACATATAATTTCACATCAAGTTAAGCAGGATGAAAACATGTAAACATATACACCTGGTTCTGGTCAAGTAAAACACAAACGCACGAGGTCACCACAAGTTAAAAAGTGCACTTGAAAGGAATCGGGGAAGGAACAGACATGTAAACAGCGGAGACGAGCAGCTGCACGCACAAGGCCCCCCGAGGGTCCATTTCTTAAAGCTGTAGCAGCAAAAACTTCCTCGTTCAGTTAAGACTTCTCCCTTCACCCTGTCCCATTTACTCTTGAGGGGCTTCAAAATGAGTGTGGAAATCCTGTAAACACTAGACTAGAACTGAGTCAATCCTGTTGAAAACAGAGATGACAAAATAAACCATAAACTGACAGCAATGATGCATTTCACCAAACAACAACTTTAAAAACGTTTTGTGACTTTTGTGACACACCACACTCCTAGGGGGAGAGAAATGGGGATGGGCAAGAAAACGGATGGATGATCTATAGAAATGGCTCCGACAGCTGCCGTACATGGTAGATGTGTCTATAAACAGGGAACAGGCAACGGCCGATGACAGAGCCTCAGCACACTACACCACATGCCACAGCGAAATGCCACAGACTCAAGCGGGTATATTTTCCCAGCGCCCCATGGAGCAAGTCCCACTTGGGTGTCTGAGGAAAGCTCCTTATCTCCCAGTGAAAAAAAACACTTAAACAACAACAGACTGGCCAGCCAAAGCATGACAAGCTCTTTTTTACTGCTTTGAAAGAGCATGCGGCCCTCTCCCACCTGCTCAGGCTCCGAAGGTCTCCTGGGGTGACCGCCGGCTGCCCCATTCCCCTGCCTCTCAGGCTCCTCCTCCTCCTCCTCCTCCTCCTCTCCCTGGCCCTCAGGATCTGCATGCTTGTAAAGACAGGTCGCTCCAAAGGGACAGCAACCCCTGCCTGGAATATGATACCTGCAGGTCTTGGTTCTCAGGGTCGCCTTGTACTTCCGAATAAGTTCCTCCTTCTCTTGTTCCTCCTCCACCCAGAACTCACTGGGAATGACAAGGTTGGAGGTGACCCTGCACTCCGGGCAGGATTTGATAAGCCTGTTCCTAAACTCTCTGGCAGTCCTCCACCTGCGGATGCACTTAAGACAGAAGGAGTGGTTGCAGTTGGAGAGGATGCCAAAGCGGCAGTCATTGGGGTTGGCTTTCTCATAGATAACCTCCATGCAGATGCCACACACTTTGTCCTTGCTGCGCTGCACGGCAAACGAGTGTTCCATATCTCTTTCGTGCATTTCAATGCAGGCTCTTATGTGGTCTGCCCGCTGGTCAGCATCCATCGGGTGCAAGACCTGCCGCCCACACAAGTCGCATATCTCTCCGTGGAGATACGCACAGCTCTCCCCACGAAAGCACTGCCCCATGGCAGCATCGCGGCAAAGCTGCGTCCCCGTGCCCAGAGCAACGTACTCCCACTCAGGCACCGAGCTCTGCGGAGCAGCTTCGGGGGCAAAAACGGTTCCCCGGCCCCGGTAAGGCTGCCCGGGAACAAACTCAACGGCATCCGCCCAGCTTGCCGCCGCCGCCGCCGCGCCCGCCCAGCCTTCCGCACCCGCTCCCTGCGCAGCTTCCAGGCCTGCGCCTTCGCTCTCGGCTTCAAAGAAGCCCCCTTCAGCAGCCGAGCCAATCGCAGGCAAGGAGCGTGAGGACGCAGGAGGGGCGCACGCCACTTCCTGAGGCAGGGGCTCGTCCTGCGCAGCCGCGCTGGGGCCTGGCTCTGCGGAGGCCCCAGGCGGCGACCCGCGGCCCTCCCTGGCCTCCTGCCGGCCCGAAAGGTCGTGGGAGTAGCGACAGTTCTCCCCCTCCTTGCACAGCCCATGCAGATAATACCTGCAGACGACTTGCTTTGTCCAGCTGCCACTGCGGCGCGGGCCGGGCAGAAACCTGGGCACAGCCCCGCCCCCGGAAGCATAGGCAGGCCTGAGACGTGCCGTGCGGAAGGGGGCCGGGCCTGCAGCCGTGGGATGCCGGGTAACCGGGCGTGTCCGGTGGCTGGGCCTCGGAGCACCCTCACCTGCTTCCTGGGCACCTCCTGCGGCACCGGCTGCTTCCTGGGGTTCTTCGGGAGCTGCAGGCTCTTCCATTGCACCTTTTACCCCCCAAAACGGCGCCAGAACCGCCCCAGTATCGCTTCTTTTCGGGCTCGAGGCCAGGAGCCGGCACGGTGCTCTTTACTGGGAGGTGCTCACTTTTTTTCGTTCCGTGTTACCCCCACTTCCTGTTACTATTGGTTCCTACCTCTTTCTCCTCCCGGCAGCCAAGCCGGACACTTCCGGTGGGTGCACCGACAGTTTCCAACCCGGTCCGCGCGAACTGAAAAATCGTATCGCGGGAACACAGACCTCGTGCCTCCTTTGTTCCCGGCAGGCGGACTCCCTGCCTGTCGCCTGTCTCCTGGCCTCTGCCGCCGCAGCCGCGCTGCACGTGGGCTCGTCCGGAGGATGTAATCATCACTTTTTGAGGTTTTAATTTAATCTCCTCTGCTATTCACGCAGACACATTGCATTTGATTGTTCGTTCGGATATATTTGTCTGTTTTAAAAATCATTGAATCATAACCATCGTTTCTCCCTCCGATGTTGAAAAGTGCACCTTGTTTCTGAAACATTTCACGTGAATTTTATGAATTACTTTACTGTTCATATTATGTCTGTGGGGCTTTTTATTTTTTATTTTTTTTTGCCCCATGACTGTCACTGACGGAACCTTTAATCATTTCGTTTTATTGACAAAATTCGTTCTGGTCTTTATTTTCTGGAAATTCATAGGGGCTTCCGTTGAGAATGCTTTTGGTCAACGAGGCATGAGCAGGGAGAACCTTTGATCTGAGTCCATTTTTTGTGCCTTTCTGGCGTCTCAATTTATTGGGATTTCTGATAGTCCCCTTTCTCCATTATGCAAAAGCTGCAGGCTTCTTTCGTTCCTGATGCTGACTTAATAAGCCACTGTTCTCTGTGTGACCCAGGCTTTTATTTTTCTCTTGCTGGTTTAAGTCGTGGCTCCCCTTTGTTTCCCTTGCTTTCTTTCCACCGGGGTTTGTGCTGCATTGTGGTAGGACGGCCTTTCACAGCATATTCGCTACCATCAGCTCACAAGTGGTGCTTTTTAATTTCCACCTGCGAGCTTTTCGTCATTTTGTAGATACATTTAATAAGTTTAGTAAAAAATATTTTATATGTCTACTTTGTTAAGGGTAATGATCATGAATATATCCTGAATTTTACCAGGTAGTTTTCTGAATATTTTTGAGATATTATCGTGTGTTTTCTCTTTATTCTCTTAATGTGATTATTTGCACTGATAGATTTTTAAAGATTGAACTTACCATTTTTCCAAGAAGATATCTGGTATGATGTATCTTCATTTTATATAGTACAGAATGTTGTTTGCTAAAAACAAGCTTTTTAGAATGAATTTTATATCCTAAATTTATATTTTAAAATGAGAGAAAGTCTGGATATAGCACATAAATCAGATTGAAGCAAATAATAAAGTTAGGAAATTAATTAAAGGAAAACAAACGTGAAGTAAGGGGATTGAATCAGACAAAATCCTTTGAAATGATTATTGAAATTTCTGGTGAAATTTATCAAGAAAAATGAATAAGGCACAAATAACCAGGATCAGAAATTTAAAAAGTGGTGTCATCGCTACATTAATGACACATTAAAAATCATAAAAGAACATCAGGAATGAGGTTAGACTATTAAACCTTAAATTTTATATGAAATGGTCATATTTCTAGAAATACATTTATTAATAAAAATGACAGGAGCAGAAATAAGAAACATACATATTGATCTGTTGGATAAATTCATCTGTAGTTAAAAACAATTCTTTAAATGGAAGCTTTTAAAGCTTTCTGCCTGAAAAAAAATAGTAAGGCAAAAAGTCCTGTATTTATTATTGCAAGTCGTTTTTAGTACAAAAAGGCAGGCAAAGAAAAGATGTTAAAATTGGAAATGAATTTTTAATGAAAGAGAGCAAAAATGAAAATACCGTATTGGTAAAAATATTAGGTTTAATAAATCCATTTAGCAAGGACATCAGATGGGAGTTCAATATACAAGGTCAGTTGTGTTTCCATACATTGTAATATGACAAAGGTATAATCAATGACACAAAAATATTTAAAATTCGTAGCATTTACACCAACATGAAAAGATACCCATCTGAGGAATTAAACTAATTTAAGTGGTGAAACTTGAAATCACTTTTGCTCATGAAGGACTTTCCCACCACAGATGTAGGAATTTTCCTTCTTTCTGTCGTCATGGAACTTAGTATTGGAGACGGCCGTCTCCCAAGGTCTGACTCACTTGTGTTCTCCTACCTCTCCTAAATACATTGGTTCATGGATCTTCCTCTGACAACCCCTAAGTGTTTTGCAGAAGAAAGATTTAGAGCACAGGTTTTTCATAGATTCACAAACATAAGAATCCTGAATATAAACCTATGACTTGTTTAATAGTAATATGTTCCCAGCACTGTGTAAATGATATCTGATCCATTTTTTAATAAACCAGCAGTTCTATGATGATTGTGTATATATGATTTTTAGTGCAATGGACATTAACTCCATGTGGATTTTGAGCAATTGAAATGTAGCTCGAGTGACTTAGGAACTGAATTTGTATTTTTAAAAACGTTTTATTTTCTTTTTAGGCAGAGGGGAAGAAGCGAGAGGGAGATAAACATCAGTGTGGTTGCCCCTTGTGCACCCCCCTACTGGAGACCCAGCCTGCAACCCAGGCGTATGCCCTGACTGGGAATCAAAGCGGCAACCCTTTGGCTCACAGGCCAGTAGTCTACCCACTGAGCCGCACCATCCAGGGCTGAATTTTTTAAAAAAATTTCAGAGTTAATTTAAATAGCCACCCATGACTAGTAGCTACTGTACTAGACAGTGAAGTTCCAGGTAGTGTTTGACCATCTTATTTCCTCAAACAGGAGGGAACAGAGATCCCCTAACCTGCCCAAGGCTGTGATGCTGTCACCAGCCACTGCTTGCTTCCCAGTCTCCACCCCTGTGCTTCCCAATCAAGTTCACGTCCCACCGTCTCACAGTGAACCGTACCATCTAGTTTCATAGTGCATGTGACAAAATTGCACGTGCACTATCAGAAACTCAAACCCTATCTTCTGCCCTGGCCAGTGTGGCTCAGTGGATTGAGCACTGGCCTGCGAACCAAAGGGCCGCTGTTTCAATTCTCAGGACACATGCCTGGGTTGCTGGCCAGGTCCCCAATGGGGCACATGCAAGAGGCAAGCATACACAGATGTTTCTCTCCCTCTCTCCCTTCCCCTCTGTCTACAAATAAATAAATAATCTTAAAAAAAAATAAAATCGTATCTTCTGATTATAGATAGCATGTGAGATTGAATAACTGGAAATACCAGGTGGTGCATCTTGGGAGAAATAAGCAAATATTTCCCATCCCAGTCAAATTATAATCTCAAAGAACTTTCTCCGTCATAGTCCATTTTCCTGTCCTGTTTCCCCCACACCCCCAGCACTGATGTGTTCATGCAGTCTCTGAGCATACACATCTGGCCATTTCTCTCAGTTTATTCTACCCCACCCAAAGCACTGTGTGCTTCAAGGGCTGGGACTTTTACTGTGACAAACTTGTGCACCCACAGCAGTCTGCAGGGCTGTGCAGGAATTCTGGCTGGTCAGCATTTGTGGGTTCGAGTCGAAGGAAGGGAGGCAGCATCCCACTTGAGCAGGCAGTGCTCACCCCCTGGTCCCAGAGAGCAGAGGGACAATGTGGGAGGTGCTTTACAGCAATGCAACAGTGACACATTCCAGACAGCCTAACAACAGCCTGAGAAGCAGGAGCCTAGCTCAGAAGTGGATTCTAGGGACAGACAGAAAAGAAGAATCTTTTATCCCAAAGGGCTGAGGCCTGCTGGGCGGAGCCCCACATGGCTGGTAGGTCTGTATTCAAAGGACACACATTATCTCATGGCAGTTTCCTCCAGCACACACAGCTGCTAATGGCCCAGTGCTTAGGTGTGTCTGTGGGTTTGGGGAGTGAGCTAGTGGGAGAGGGGATTGAAGGCGAGTATCTAACTTCAGGCATCAAGGGTTCGAATTCTGAAAGCAATAGGAATAAGTAATAGTGCTAGTACACTGGTAATAATAATCCCAGTTTGCTCTGAGTATTAAATGAGAGAATTCTTACAAAACAATTATTGCACCACCGCCTGTTACAAGGGACAGTCTTGGAGAGCCCCGTGGATGTCTTTTGTATTTTAGAATCATCCCAAGAATCCTGTGACCAAAGTCACTGTCCACACCCTCCATTTTCGGCTGTCTGCATGCAGTAGTAATATGTCTACAGATCCTTGGAAGTTCGGGGCACACGAGAGGTAGTGAGTCAATACTAGTTCTCATGCTGATGGACCAACTGACTTTTATTTTGGAATTTACAGAGGCAGGTGTCTACAACTCTTAATTCCTACGTCCAAGCTCACCAAATTGAATACATTAGTTATGTGCAGTATTTTGTACTTCAGTTATGCTGCAGTAAAGCTGGGAAAATGAAGTTGAGCTTTAAAACCAGGTGAAATAAAATATGTTACTTAAAAAAGTTCAGTGGTAAACACGTCTTTGCAGTGTTTTTTTGGTGTTTTTTTTTTTTTTTGCCCCTCATCCTGTGGGACTCTGCATAGAACAGACTAATTAGCTCATCCTGGGAGACGTGGGCTGTTTCAAGGAATCCACATCAAATACAAGAAAGTTACTAAAAAAATGCCTTTCTAATTTGATATTTCAGCATGGATATTAAAATAGAAGCATAACTGCCCTGGCCAGGTGGCTCAGTTGGTTGGAGCATCACCCCGTGCACCAAAAGGGCTCTGGGTTCAATTCCTAGTCAGTGTACACAGGTTGTGAGTTCGATCCCCAGTCAGGGGTGTACCAGAGGCAACCAATTGATGTTTCTCTCACATCTACATTTCTCTCTCTGAAACCAATAAACATACCCTCTAGTGGGGATTAAAAAAACCCTGTAACTGCTGCGCAAACCACTCCATTTGGCATCATAAAAATTGCTCTAGTGGTAAAACCCACACTGAATTATCTACATTGTAATTAAACACTGAAAATTTCAATAAATCTTCCAGGTGCTTTTCCACAAGTGCCTACAGTTCAGCTATGTGTATGCTTTAGTGTGTTTAGCAGAATTTTGTCATATTTGTAGTGATATGGTTTACCTAAATTTTCTTCCAACATGCTTAAATTTTAATGTCTAGCTATATGAAGTAGCTTACATAAGGCTAATCAGAAAACTAGTAGACACTGGGCAAATACATAAAATCAGTGTGTGAAGGACTTAGCATACAGCTAATTATGTTAAAAAGGCAGAACCCAAGAGCAAGCATGAAATAACCTAAAGAACCTATGCATTATTGAAAAATCACAAAGAAAATTAGAAAGTAGCTTCAAATGAACAACAATAGAAATATAAAACATTAAGACATTTAAGATGCACCTAAAGCCATGCTTAGAGGCAAAATTTATTGCCTTAAATACAGTGTCTGGCAGAAGAACACCGGCCTGAGTGTGGTCGGCAGGGTAATAATATCAGTGTAGGAATTTATAGTTTTAATTTGAACAGTTCACCTAAAATCTCACACAGTGTGCTTGAGTGTGATATTGTTATGTTCCAGAATGACATGCTTATGATTTTGTAATAAAAGATTTTGTAATTAAAAAGGGTCATTGTTTGTGCCAGACCCTGTCCGTTAAGAAGGAAGGAAGAAGCTTTGCTTCTGGGAGAAAAAGAAAAAACACAAAGGCAAAGGGAACAGATGGGGGAAGACTGTCACAGCAATGCTGGAGTCCCCCTGCCACCTTCCCTTCAGGAAAGGCCACAGGGGTCGTGTCACGGCTGCACACAGACCTGCCTGCTGTGGCTGTATGAGAAAGGGACAGCTTTAATCTGAATTTTGGGTCCTTAGAGGAGTGATTTTCATTTCTAAAAACATAAATATACTCGCCCTGGCCACATAGCGCAGTTGGTTGGAGCGTCATCCTGTATACCAAAGTTGTGAGTCTGATTCCCAGTCAGGGCACATACTTGGCATGTGAGTTTGATCTTCAGTAGGGACACAGATGGGAGGCAACTGATGGATATTTCTCTCTCACATCGATGTCTGTCTTTCTCCTCTCCTTCCCTCCCTCCTGCCTCTCTGTCTAAAATTAAAAACCATTTCCTTGGGTGAGGATGTAAAAAATATACAAATATCAAAACACTCATATAATTTGCCATGTTCCTTTTCCCCTGCAAACGTTTAAGAAGTGATTAAAGGGATTCGAGAACCATGATCTGTAACTGCCCAGGCGATGGAGTTTGTCTCCCACGGAGAACATAAGGAAGTGTATTAATATTTCTGTTTACTAGAAAGCAAGATGCGATGGACTGCATATGCAGAGGTGAAAATCCAGAAAGGCTTAGGAATTTTGATACACAGTTGGTACTACTGATTTAACTGATGTATATAAAACCACTGCACCTATCTCCTCTGGTCTGTGCAAACACACTGGACACTTCGGCCAGTCTGCAACATATGGACGTAAAAGATGTCTCAGTCATTTCAAAAGAGTGAAATAATTCAGAAAACACTCTCAGACCCCAGACCGGAATTTAGCCAGAAACCAACTATGAGGTCTAACTAGAAATTATTTCTGAGTTAGAACATTAATAAGTATATCTCTAAATAATCCACAGGTCAAAGAAAAAAATCACCATGTTAGAGAATAGTATGCTTTGATTAATGATGAAGGTGCTTATATGAAATTTTGTGTGCTGTTGGAAAGAATGCTTCTTCAAAGAGGAAATTTTATAGCTTGAAGTCAATGTGTTAGAAATGAAAAAGTCTGGGTATTTCTGATACAATCACTCAATTCTGGTAATTACCAAAACGGACAATTTTTTTTTTCAATCCTTACGGGAGAATATACTTACTGATTTGCGAGAGAACTATATCGATTGTATCCGATCAAGGACTAAGCCCACAACCCAAGTTTGTGCCCTGAATGGGAAACGAACCTTTTACGTGTACCGTAAGGTTCGCCAACTCCCGGCCGCGGACCAGTAGGAGTCTGTGGCCTGTTAGGAGCCGGGCCGGGAGGGACTGTCGCCTGAGCTGCACGTCCTGCCCCGCCGAACCCCGAGCCACCTGCCCCACCGAGCCCCCGCCCCGCCCCGCCCAAACCCATCCACAGCGGGCGGGAGCTGTGGCCACCGCCACTGAAGCTTGCCTGAACTCCAAGCCTGCTCCGCCCCCTGCCGGCCATTCGTGGGAAAGCCAGACCCTGGTGCCAAAATCACGGGACCACGGGTGTACGGAGTGATGGCTTCCACCAACTTTGCGACTCCGCCAGGACAAGGCAACAAATCTAACTAAATGAAAATTTGTGGAAGGGCTGAAAAAAAAATAAGGTCATAAATTAATAAAGGAGAACAAATATATGGAAAGCAGAATAGCCCAAGTTGGTTCTTTAGTAGCATTAAGGATACAAATTAACCTCTGGTGTGCTTCCCTGAAGAGAAATGTTGATTTTGCAAGTGACCAATATCAAGGTGAGAAGCAGTGATATCCCAAGTGCTCGCACTTATTTTAGGGAGATCCTAGGATGGTGTCATGGACAACTTTAGGCTATTAAACATGGAATTGTAGTTGAAATGGCCAGTGTCCTAGAAAACACAAATTATCAAAAGTAAAATGAAAGTAAATTGGAAAGATGAAAAGCCTTCTAGCTATTAAAGGAATTAATTGTGATAAAAAAAAGTTTCTTACAAAGAAAACTCTAGGCTCGGATAGAGTCACAATAAATTTTATTACATATATAAAAAGGAACGTTACAGATTCATGCTGCTCAGATGATTTGACACAAGTTAATTTAAAAATGAACTCAAATGATTATAAAAGATAAAATAACAAGCAAGGGGTAATTCCCTTAATTCAATGCTATGTCAGAATTTCAAAAATAAATTTAAAAAGCAAGCTCATGACCTCTAACCTCTATCTCAATCTTTGCCTTTAACAACTATTTTATTTTATTATTTTATTTTATTATTTTCATGCTCACCTGAGGATATGTTTATTGGTTTTTTTAGAGGGAGAAGAGGGGAGAGACGGAGAGACAGGGAGAGAAAGAAAATTCGGTGTGACATTGATTGGGTACCTGCCATACATGCCCCAATTGGGGATCGAACCCACAACATAGGGATATGCCCCCTGACCTGGGAGTGAACCAGAAACCCTTTGGTGTGGGAGATGATGCTCCATCCTGTTGGGTCACTGGGCCAGAGCACCTTTAATAACTCCTGATTGAAAGCCATCTGGGAGTTCAAGTTTTAAGTGACAACTGCCTGTTCTGGCTTTAATCTCCACACTGCAGAACTTGGTGTTGTGTTCGGTTCTGCTACCTGTCAGGTGGACATATGCCCCTTCTTTGGTGTGGTAGCATTATGATGTGCCCTTAGAGACATCCTCAGGGTCTCTAATATTCATCTACCAGTATTTTGTTGAATTTTAAGAGTTGCTGCGTCCCTTTTCGTTGCTGTAGTCATGTTCCCTTTGCCTTTGTTTTTGTTTTTTTTTTTTCCCCCGAAGCAAAACTTCTTCCTTCCTTACTAATGGACAGGGTCTGGCACGAACAATACCCCTTTTTAATTACAAACCCATCACCTTTTAGAATGACCCAGACTACTGTTGATGGGCATGTGGACTTCTTTCATTTTTCTTACCATCACAAAAAATTTTATATGGACACTTCTGATCATATACTTTGACGCACATATGCTGGCAAAGATATACAGTGGACATTAGGAGTGTTCTTGAAGGTGCTTGAACAAACTTCACGTTCACCATCAGTTTGTGAGAGTCAGCCCTTGACATTGTCAGTTTTTCTTAAGAATGTAGCCCATTTGCCAGGAGTGCAGTTGTGTGTCACGGTTTCAGTTTGCACCTCCCTAGTGACCGAAGGTGTTGAGCGTGCCATTCATTCACTCGTCGGCCTCTTGACTATCCCCTTGTTGAAATGTTGATTTAAATGTTTTGTCTCACATCACATTGGGATGCATCACAAAGGGTTTGTCCCTACTTTGGAAAAAATCGACACAAATGTATCGGAGCTTACTTAGTCAAGAGCCCGTAGGTGGATTCACTGCGCTCTCTGCTCAGGGTCTGAAAAGATTCCAGCCGCCACGTTGATGAGACGTGTCTTAGCTTGGAGGTCTGGGGTCTTCTTCTGAGGTCCTTCCGGTTGTCGACTGAGTGGTTCCCTTGCACCTGTAGTGCTGAGGCCCGTCCCTGCTAAAGGCCGCCCCTCAGATTGCCGGCCACGTCCGGGCCAGGCCCTGTCTGCACGGCAATACTTCTGTCTCATGTTGACTGCAGTTTGGGCAGCTTCCATGTTTTCAGCTAAACTAAGTAAAACACCAGGGGTAATTCTTTAAAAAAAAGTTGGGGAGAGAGTGGAGCTGTATGATTTATTTTGTAGAAAATTCCACTTGTGAAAATAACCATGAGTTCATGGTATGTCAGTATCTTTATTTATTAGTGCCCGGATGGGCCACAAGAATAGGGTCCAAAAGGCCTTATCTTAAAACATGAATCAGTAATATATTTTTTAAAGATTTTATTTATTTATTGTTAGACAGAGGGAGAGGGAGGGAGAAAGAGGGGGAGAGAAACATCAGTGCATGGTTGCCTCTACATTGCCCCTAACTGGGGACCTTGCCCACAACCCAGGCATGTGCCCTGACTGGGAATCAAACTGGTGACCCTTTGGTTCATAGGCTGGCACTCAATCCACTGAGCCACACCAGTCAGGGTGAATCAATAATATTTTAAAAATTGTAATTAGGTGCCAACACCAGAATTAAAATGGTTATAAATAATACATTGAATCTAGGTCTACACTGGTCTAAAAAGATTTTGTAGAAGTTGTTCTACAACGTTTAGATACAGTCATTGAAACTGCTGTGTGTTACTCAGGGAGCACGTTCACAGTTAGGGAAGGGGCAGTTTATTTTGACACCACGTGAAATCTGGGAAGCACTAACCAGCAAAATTTTATACACACCGCCCATGCGCACGAGTCAAAGGAAGCCCCTTATACATGCCCATTTTATTTGGCACAGATAAATATTTTCCACATTTCTATGTTTTCAAAGCAGCAATGCTGGTGCAGCAGAATTTTTAAGATAAAATGAAAATTTACACAAAATTCTATCACACACACACACACACACACACACACACACACACACACACACCAATGAACAGGTAGGTAAGCCTCCAGGGAATTGAGCCTCGCTATGAAAATGCAGACCAAACCTGTGTAAAAGGGAAGAATATATGTCTAGGATGATCCAAATGCACTCAACTGATTTAAAAAAGAAAAAGGGAAAAAAGATAAAAAAATAAAGTTTTAAAAGGTATTACGTAGTAAAAACAGATACAAAGACATTGCACTCCATTTAATAAAATGGCTATCCGTTCGTTGGTTCTTTTGAAACTCTGTTACAAGAACTTGAATTCTATGTCTTCAAAAGGATGGAAAGACAGCTAAAGCTGGCTGCCCATGACAAGGACTCTCCCCTTTGACCACACTTGAATCAGACTCTTCAGAGCCCTCTGTTCTTCTAGGTCCACTTGCCTTTCTCTCTCTGTCCTGCGGAATGCAGTTAAGAATCCTGTATCCAGCATCCATGCTGCTAAGGCAGCCTAGTGAACACCCCCAACCTGACACCTGCCCACCCCAGGTATATGACCAAATTTCTCCCCCTCCTCCCTCGATATCTTAGTACCCCAGGCTGCTTGCAATTCGAATTCTGTTGAGTTAGCCTCACCAGAATCCCCCACTCCTAGTTCTGATGTTTTCTCTTAGTCGTTTTTCATCCACTGGCCCCCTGCTCCTTGGATACAAATCCCCACATTTCCTTGTTGGAGGAGGAGTGAGGCTCAATCTCGGTCTCCTATACAAAGCCCCGTTACATCCCTGGCTGGTGTGACTCAGTGGATTGAGCGCTGGCCTGTGAATTGAAAGGTTGCTGGTTCGATTCCCAGTCAGGGCACATGGCTGGGTTGTGGGCCAGGTCCCCAGTAGGGGGCATGCTAGAGGCAACTGATCGATGTTTCTCTTGCACTTCCATGTTTCTCTCCCTCTCTTTCTCCCTCCCTTTCCCCCTATCTAAAAATAAATAAATGAAATCTTTTAAACTAAAAAGCATAATTAAAACAAAACAAAACCCCATTAGAGTACCATTTTTAATAAACGAGTCCTATGGTCCTGAACAAGAGCTTGAATAATCTTTCCTTTAACAGTTCAGGAGTCCGCAACTCAGATGGGGTGGTACTCATCCCTGGACCGCCCGGCCTCTCACCCAGGACACCGGGCGCAGCCTGAGTCTTCACTCCTGGCCGACTGATCGAAGAGCCGCTGGTGGGTGCGACTCCTGAGCTGGTGCTCCGAGGACGGTCCCTGGAAGCACGGTAAGGACAGGTTTTGGTCCTTAAAATTCCGATGTGCTCTCTGAAGCTCTCCAGGGTTCGTAAGAAAGCTCCCTGGTGGGCTGGAAGTCCTTCTTCCTGGCTTCTCAGTCACCAGCACTTCCCTCCCTGAGCCCCTGCCAACCTCATGCCTCACTGACTCTGTCCACCTCCCACTGCTGGTGTGATGTTGCAGAGGATGATTTGGAACTTCAGTGACGTTTTGGAAAAGTCAAGGGTTCCCCGTATTGGTTCTTGTAAGACATGGGCCTTCGTATCACCTCCACTCCACCTTCCTCCTCTGACCATGTTTTTAACTTTATTTTTATTGTTGACATTATTATGGATGTCCCCTTGGCCCATCTCCTCCCACCCCTCACTTCTCCTTCCCTCTGGCCACCCCCACACTGTTGCCAGCATCCATGGGTCATGCACATATGTTCTTCGGCTAATCCTTCTCCTTCTTTCATCCAGTGCCCCCAGCCCCTCCCCTCTGACAGCTGTCAGTCTGCCCCATGTGTCCACGCCTCTGGTTCTATTCTGTTCATTAGTGAAATCATGGTCTTTGTCTTTCTCTGACCGGCTTATTTCACTCAGCATCATAATCTCCAGGTACATCCATGCCGTTGCAAAAGGTAAGATTTCTTTTGTTTAATGGCTGTGTAGTATATTCCATTGTGTGAATGTACCACAGCTTTTTCATCCGTTCAGCTATTAATGGGCACTTGGGCTTTTTCCAGATCTTGGCTACTGTAAATAACACTGCTACTAGCATAGGGGTGCATAGATTTTTTTTGCATTGGTGTTTCTGGATTCTTAGGATATATTCCCAGAAGTGGAATCTCTGGGTCAAAAGGCAGTTCCATTTTTATTTTTTATTTTTGAGGAAACTCCATACTGTTTTCCCACAGTGGCTGCACCAGTCTGCATGCCCACCAGCAGTGCACTGGGGTTCCCTTTTCTCCACATCCTCCCCAGCACTTACTGTTTGTTGTTTTACTGGTGGTGGCCATTCTGACAGGTGTGAGGTGATATCTCATTGTAATTTTAATCTGCATTTTCTTGATGATCAGTGATGTTGAGCATTTTTTTTCACATGTCTGTTGGCCATCTGTCTGTCCTCTTTGGAGAAGTGTCTGCCCAGGTCCTGTGTCCATGTTGTCACGCCTTTCCCTTCCACCCCAGCACCTCGGCCACCTCACTGTGGGTCCCTGCCTCGGTCTGGAGCTCTCAGGGGACTCAGAGCCACCTGAAAACTACTCCCTGGGGCTAAAAAGGATCATGGGAAATAGGCGGAATATTTCCTCCACTCAGATGCACTTTGCAGACATCACTGTGGGCCCTAGATGTCTCCGCAACCTAAAAGGTAGACCGCCCCCTGTGTATGGTCATGCGTCAGAGCAAAGGTCAACCTAAGAAAGTCTTCTCCACAAATACTGGTGAAAAGCATTAGCCCTCATTGAGTAGGCAGCCTCAGTGTGTCCCATTTTGGTCAGAAACATACCGTAATTTGGGGGAAAATATAAAAGCGAAGATAAACCAATGAATTTGTATTGCTATGTTGCCAGACTCATAACTAAGATTTTGGAATGAAGGCTATAAGATCCGCTTGCATCTGTCCATATGTTTCTATGTTATGTATATGTGATATTTTTCTTACATCTATATGGTATTACCAAGATAATGGATAAAACCTCTTAAGTGAATTCTAGTCAAATTGGCTTATAGATAAATGGACACATGTAAATATTTCTAAAACTCCTGGAAATATAGACACTGACCCAAGTGTCATTCGACTTCTTGTGGCTTGGGTAAATCTTTGATACATAGATGAGCTTACAATTGTTGGTTAAGTGAGAACAGGCATATCTTCAGGTAGGTAACGTGATTCTCCCCTAGGTTTACGAGTCACGTAGGCTTTGGTGACCTGTACCAGGTGTGCACGATGACGACACTGAAACTGCGTGGGTCAGCGGGCAGGACTGTGTGTCCTCATGCAGCAAGGGGAGTGGCCTTGCCGTGGGAGCTCACGGCGTCGAACGAAAGGAAAGGCAGCCGGGGCTGGTGACAGTCATCTCTGTCACCGCTCCACTCACAGCTGTTGGGCTTTGTCCCTTGACCCAGCAGCGATATGGTGCGTCAGTCCCTGGTGGGTGGTGTTGCCAACAAACAAGTAGAAGGGTCCTGAACACCTGGTGCTGGCGTCTCCTGAGACCCCCGAGGGGGCACACACTCCTTCATAAATGCAAAGCCCCGGGGATGTTCCCTGGGCCTCGCTGAGTGCTCTGGGGCTGTGCTGCTGGCATTACGCTCTGGGGGCTGAGGGGCTTTTCCTGTGAATCCTGGGCATCACCTTTGTAACTTTCTCCTTTTTACATGCTGCCCCACATTCTGACGTACTGTCTCCTGTTTTCTTTGTTCTTCCCAGATAGCTTAGTTTTTCCATATGCTTTTGGACTTGTACAGTTAATGCTTGTAGGATTCTTCACACAAGCAGCTGCTCAAGCTTCTTGTCATTGAACAACAATATTAGGTTCCCCGGCAGCCACAGCTCGGTCCAGCTGCCTGTGTCAGGGCCCTTGGCCGGGTCTGCTGAAGGGCCAGGGAGAGGAGGATGCAGCTGCGGACCATGTCCCAGCCCCAGGTGGCCAGCAGGGTGCCCAGCACTATGTGCCGGAAGCAACACCCCTCTCTCTCCAAGGCCAGCCGGCTGTGTGCACAGCTGCTATATACAGTTGCTATATCACATGTGATACATGCAGGCAGAGTATATGCACATACACACACATGGAAAATGCATGTGTGTACATGTATTCACTGATGGTGTATACGTGCACACACATATGTGCACACAGATATATATGCAGAATGCATATACATCACCATGCATATATGCATATGTTTGAATCACAGGTGTGTGTACAACATATAAAACATGAAATACATGCATGCATGTACATCACACATATGCATGTGTGATGTATACATATATAGGTATATACATATATAGGTATATACAAGACATTCATATATACACGCATTTTTCAGATATTCTACAAAAGGCTTTTTGTCACTTTGATCAGTACAGTTGTCATCTGAATACATCTGAACTTCTCAATTAAAATTATGCTGAGATAAAGTGGATTACTATCTATGGCATCTTTGTTTAGAAATTCTGACATGAATAGGTGTATGTTTATATTTTTTTGTATATGTACATATGTGTACATAGATATATACATATGCCCTGGAGAGGCTGGGGCAAGGTAGGTTTCCAGTTGGAAAAAAAAGTAAGTTTTGTGTGGAAAATAATATAATAATTAATAAATAATAATAATACAAAAATAAACCGTGTTTCTCATGCTCACAATTGTAAACCCCCTTTTGTCCCCTCCTGTATTCGAGTATACTTAGCAGCTATAGTTGCTCTAGGTCTGAAATACTTTAAAAGCTAAACCTTTTTTCATTTTGGAAGATGCTTATCTTTTATCAATTTTAGCCACAATCTTTGTCTATAAAATGCCCTTTATTTTTGCTGAATAGCTTCTGACATTTAGACTTTCTAGCTCCACCCTTCTGCTTCCGAACTGGGGCAGGCGACTAGCTTCTGGTGCCCTTCCTTTGGAGCAGGGGGCAGTGCAGACCCTGCCTGGAATCCGCATCTCCGCCCCGCCCCAAGCCCCATAGAAACCCAA
The DNA here is from genome assembly GCF_019186645.2 of Phyllostomus hastatus. NCBI lineage: Eukaryota > Metazoa > Chordata > Mammalia > Chiroptera > Phyllostomidae > Phyllostomus > Phyllostomus hastatus. The sequence continues at coordinate 12,154,363 of NW_025334036.1, read as the reverse complement.
CCAAGCCTCCTTCCCCTGCTCTCACCGGCCAGTTTTAGGGCCTGCCTGGGAGCTGCTCTGCTCTTCCCCGAAAACCCCATGCCCATATTCTCTTGGGGGGTGTGTGTGTGTGTCCTTCACAGTCTGGGCATCAAAACCAAATTTTGGGCGAGGTTCATCCTAGCAACTGAAAATATAAATCTCCCTGGCTGAGGGGCTGAGCTGGTTGGAGTGTTGTCCTGTGCACCCAAAGGTTGTGAGTTTGATTCCCGGTCAGGGCACATGCTTAGGTTTCAGGTTTGATTCCTGGTATGGGAAACAACTGATCGATGTCTATCTGTCTCGATCTCCACCTTCCTCTCTCTCTAAAATCAAGAAACATATCCTCAGGTGAGGAATAAAAAAAAAGGAGTATAAATCAAGGCCACATGTGATTCTGTGGGTCCTGGGGCCATGACACGAGCCTCACCAGGACACAGTCCCCTTTTCGGGAGCAGGGACCACATCGCACATTCCACTTTTCAAAATATACAAGGCGGGCCCTTTAAGAAAGCAGTCAGTAAAATTTAATCTCCTCCCTACATCCCAGGAAGCTGATTTAATTGAGAGAGCTAAAGAGTTCTTCAAAAAAAATTCCAATTTCAATTACCAAATGGTAAGTAGACACGTAAATAGGACCTCCTGCTCCCCCTTGTCCTTTCCTACATGCCTCCTCCAGCTTCCCACCACGACCTCCATCTAGGGCCTGGGACCACGACCACCAATCCTTTCCCCTTGGTCACAGATAAGGACCATTAACCTTTCCATGTACCTGACTACATTATGAATTCATACATTCTGACAACGGAATGGCTAGATCTGCCACCGAGACCCATGACATACATCAACATATAATCATCACAGAAACATGATTCAAATGTTTAACATACACCTTCACCAATACAGTGTTAGAGACTGCAGAAACTTCTGGTCTTTTTTGGGGTGGGGGGCTAATGGCATAAATCAGGAACTTGGTTATGGGCCAGTTGATAAGAATTCCTTATATTTCTATGTGTTTTCCTCCTCTGAATTCTTGCAATTGAATGTTTCTACAGTTCTGGGCCAACTTACACTGTATTCTATAAAAGATTCACCTATTATTCAGGCCACTCAAATATGTCAAAAGACTGAGGTCAAAGTTGATGTCAAGACATCCAGAATCAGTTGTAATACGGTGTTTTTTTTTCCAGCTATTTTGAGATATAATGAACAAATAACATTGTGTGAGTTTCAGGTATACAATGTGAAGATTTCATATATTGTATATATACCAAAATGATTACCACAATGTTAGTTAACACATTTACCACCTCACATAGTTATAGTTTTGTGTTGAGAACTTTTAAGATTCACTCTCAGCACCTGTCAGATTAACCGTAGTTACAATGCTGTACCCCACACCCCCAGAAGTTATTCCTCTTATAGCTGGAACCTAAGGATACACACAGGTAGGACACACCCTGGCCCCTTAGGAGCTGAAGACTAAAGCATCAGGTCATAGGACAGGGACATTTGTCTTTTGCTGGGAGTAAAGTTGTGTTTTTTTTTTTTAATTGGTTTGAGAGAGCCAGAGAGAGAGGGAGGGAGGGAGGGAAGGAAGGAGGGAATCAGAGAGAAGAAGAGAGGGAGGACCAGAGGGGGAGAGAGGGACATCAATTTGTTGATCCACTCATTTACGCCTTCATTGTTTCATTCCTGCTTGTGTCCGGACTGGACATGGATCCCACAACCTTGGCTCATGGGGACAACGCTCTAACCAACTGAGCGCCCTGCCCAGGGCTTGGGAGTAAAGTTTTTATAAAGTTATTCCAAGCGTGGCCATTTAGTTCATCTTCCGGTTAGATTTTGAGTCCGCTGAAGGCTGTCCATCTGCCGCATTCTAAGAACTCAAGACGGGTCTCAAGCTGGCGAGGGCGCGGATAGTTTACGGGACGGTCGGTAGACCGGAGCGCATGCGCACTGTGGTGGGTCCCGCTGCTAAATCTCTCCGACCCAGCCCTCCAAACCTTCTTTCACTTCTGCGCCCACAGGGCCTCCAACGCCTAAGACCCAGGCGTGCTCTGGACACCGCCTGGCCCAAGTCACCTCCGGAGCAGGGTCAGCGGAGTTCCCAGGACTCTGACAGGGAGACCAGAGCGGAAAAGCCTGGGACGGAGCTGTGGGGACTACATTTCCCACAATGCCCCGGGACCGCTTCCGGTGTCTGGGCTTTCCCCGCGGGTGATTCTACTGCGGAGGTTCCGCGACCTAGACTTTAATACGCGAAATCCTCTTGTTTAAATATTCAGCAGAGATTGAAGATAGGAAATATGTAAAATGGAGTCACTTTAGCCAAGTTGCTAAAATTATTAACATTGTGACGGAAAGGGTCCATTTTTATTCGAGCTAGCCTGGGAACTGAAAATCAATTAATTAGAACTTTGCAGCCCGTTCTCTATGTCTCTTAAAATGCTTTTCTCTGTTTTCCAGCCTTTCCATTCCTTATAATCCTGGATAATTGTCCATGGTCTGTGTCCTACTGTACTAATTTTCTGTTGTCCGATGTCCAATCTCCACCCAGTCGTGCAATATGTTTTTAGTTTTGATGATTGTGTGTTTGACATGTAGAATGAATGTACGTGTTTCCTTTTCAAATCTTCTTTGTCATCTTATTTAGGTTCCTCTTACTTTCACATTTAGACAAGTTGGCCCTTTAATTCTTTACAGATTATTCTCTGAGAATAATATTTCAACATTGCATTTTCTGGAAGCTTGTTCCTGTAGGTTCTCACTCCCAGTACTTCATACCTTAGTCGGTTTAGTGATCTTTGTGTATTCCTCACTGACTTTGAAAATTATGTCTGGTAATTCTCCAAGGTCTAAGATTCAGTTACTTTTCCCAGGGAGGATCTGCGCTGTTTCTGCCAACCTCTCCAGGGTATTATTAGTGCAAGATCACATTAAACAAAAAACACAGCCGAAGCTTCCCTAGACAATTCACGTGATCTAAATTGGGGAATAACCTGAATGAGGTCTTATACTTGTGATACCTAAGACCGGGGTTTTCTCCCTGCTTTCCTATCACCTTTGTTCTTCTCATGAGTGGAAACTCTCACAGTTACCTGAGTGTGGAGGATGATAATGACTTCAACTGGTTTTCCTTATCTTATGGGTGTATTTCAGCCTTATATTAGTTAAAAAAAAACAACACAGAAAAGCAAATGGTAGCAGGAAATAGTGAATTATATTTTTTAAAATTTACTCTTTAAAATAGATTTTATTTACTTATTTGAGAGGTGAGGAGGGGAGAAGAAGGAGATGAGGATCATTGATGTGTGAGAGAAACCTCATTAGTTGGCTCCCCTTTGCATCTTGACCAGGAACTGAACCTGCAACCCAACCATGTCCCCCAACCCGGAATCCTTCGCTTTGCCAGAGGGCCCCCCACCCAGCGACAGTCAGCGCTGTTATTTATTTATCAGGAAGTTTAAATTCTCAAGGGGTACAGCATTACACGGATTCTACGTCCAATGGCCTTAGCAGGAAGGTTGCTTTGGAATTTAGCAGGAGCCATGCCACTGTTTCCATGAGCACGAGTTGCCTTCCCCCAGATGACTCGGGTTCTGTTTGGCTTACCCCCAGGAGTCACTGTGCTATTCTTTGCTTTGCACACATAGCACATCTGTTGCCTAGATAGAATTCAGTTTCATCTCGAGCATAAACACCTTCAATGTTAAGAAGAGCCATGTCTTCCCCCTGGTTCCAGAGACCCTGTTTATAGCCAGCAAAAATGGCCTTGGGCCACTGCCTTCCAGACGTATTTGTTGTAGCAGCCCTGTTCCCTGGCAGGCTCCATGGGCTTCAAAATGGCGAATTATGTCTTGAAATGAATGGGGAAAAAATGCTACAAAAATACTATGCTCAACAAAAATATTTTAAAGAAATGAGGGCAAAATAGAGGTCTTTTCAGGCCAAAAGGAAATAACAACAAAAATGAGCCAGTCCATGTTGTAGCCATCTTTCAGAGCAAATAGACCATCACCTAAAATTTGGTTTACTTATCAAGATTTTAGTAGAATCAGAAAATGTTTATTACATAGTGAGGCTTCCCGGGGAGAGCAGGGCAGGTCTCCCAGCTGGTCTGGAAGTGTCCTGAGAGATAAAAGAAGAAGACCAGTTGGACTTTTTATGGTGGTTGGGCGTAGGGCTGGGAAGAGGTTTCCCACCTTTGTTTGACATCCCACCTCTGTCAAAGGAGAGACCACCGGGGCTTTTCTACCAGCTCATCCCAATGTGAGCCGGGAGGCAAACGTGAAAAGAAAAATTGGAGCCCTGGCCGAACAGCTCAGTTGGTTAGAACTTCATCCCAATACACCAAGGCTGTGGGTGTGATCCCCGGTCAGGGCACATGCAAGAACCAACCAATGAATGTGTCAATAAGTGGAACAACAAATCAGTGTCTCTCTCTCCAAAAACAAGAAAGAGAGAGAGAAGAGAAAAAAGAGTCAGTCTTCATTCCAGTACATTACCAGCAGATTTTTTTCCCTAAAGATGTTGTTTATTTTATTTTTAGAGAGAGGGGAAGGGAGGGAGAAAGAAAGGGAGAGAAACCTCAATATGTGGTTGCTTCTTGCGCACCAGCAGGGTACCAGCAGCCTTTAACCAAAGAATATTCTAAAAGATGTACATTTCAGCCTGGCTGAAGTGTGTCTCAGTGTATTGAGTGCCAGCCTGTGAATCAAAAGGTCATGGGTTTGATTCCCAGTCAGGGCACATGCCTGGGCTGCAGGCCAGGTCCTCAGTAGGTGGCCTGCGAGGGGCAACCACAAACTGATGTTTTTCCCTCTTTCTCCTTCCTTTCTCCTCTCTAAAAAATGAATAAATAAAATCTTTGAAAAACAAGATGTACATTTCAGGCAGAAGGGACGTATGTATAGTTCTTAGATAAAGGAAAGCGATAGAAGAAAGAAAGGATAAGTGTATGGGTAAATGTAAATGAAGAGTGATTTTAAAAAACAGCAGTAAGTTCAGGCTGGTGTGTCTCAGTGGACTGAGTGCTGGCCTGGGAACCAAAGGGTCGCCAGTTTGATTCCTAGTCAGGGCACATGGCTGGGTTGAGAGCCAGGTCCTCAGTGAGGGGTGTTCAAAAGGCAACCACACACTGATGTTTCTCTCCCTCTCTTTCTCCTTCCTCTGTCTAAAAATAAATAAATAAAATCTTTAAAAATAGCAATAAAAATATCTGATGGGGTTAAAGGAAAAGATAGGACTTTTAAAAACAATATAACACATATGAAGGGGATGTAATGCGTTTCATTGTTCTACCTTTTTTTATTATTTAGGAAGCAATTAAACACTATTTTGATTAACTTTACATTTGGACAATTTTGGTAATTTCTTGCATAACCATTGAAGATAAAAATCAACAGTCCATAAAATTCAAACCAGAAGAGGAAACCATGAAGACCCAACAATGATCCATCCAAACAAGAGGTCATAAAGGACAGAAAAATAAGTGGACAGCACGGTAGATTTAAGAGCAAAATATTAGTAATTAAATATAAATTGATTCAATACTCCATGTTTCAGAAAATGAAAAAATTGTCAAATTATATTTAGAAACTCTAAGCTGTTCATAACAGACACGTCTATATATAAAGTCTCAGGAAAATGAAATGTAAAAGGGGGTAAAAATATATCATTCCAATGACGGGGTGCAAAGTCCAGGGATACAACGTAAAAGTGCAGGCGATTTGAAATGTCAGTCTTTGAAAGGCAGTTTCTGGGAGAGAAAAGAAAGGAGGAGGCATCCTTCGGCAATTGTGCAGTGCAGTCCACGTGGGGAAAAAGGGAGTCTTAGGCATCCTAAGAGACAAAACAAACAAACAAACAAACAAACAAACAAACAACTTGGAGGACACACCAGCATCTCCCAGAAACCATCAAAACAAATCCTCGAATCACTGGAATTTGCTCTATGGACAGAAGAAGGTGCTCCTGAACTAGGAATCTCATAAGCCAGCAAAAAAATCCACAAAAATGAATGGCAGAAAACTCAATGAGTCTTAAAAAGTTTTTATTTAAAGATCATATTCAGTATACTTCAACTCATTAAAAATTCCCCCAATCAAATAATCAGGTATCAGAATAAAACTCTAAAGCAACACTAGGAATGGAATGAAATATATTCAAAGAAGCAGTTTTGGATAAGGAAAATCACCTTGAATCAGACATCCAAAAAAAAAAAGGAACAGCTTCGGCCAGGTGCTTCAGTTTGTTGGGACGTTGTTCTGTACACCAAAAAGTTGTGGGTTCAATCCCCGATCTGAGCACATACGTAGGTATGTAAAAAGAAAAGGAACTCTGCTCTGGCTGGTGTGGCTCAGTGGATTGAGCGCCACCCTGTGAAAGAAAGGGTCTCTGGTTCAATTCCCAGTCCAGGGCACATGGCTGGGGCCAGGTCCCCAGCAGGGGGCGCACAAAAGTTAACCACACACTGATGTTTTTCTCTCTCCCTCTGTTCCCCTCGCTCTAAAAATAAATAAAATCTTTAAAATAATGTTTAAGAAAAGAAAAGAAAAGAAACTCCTAGCCTTGACAACAGCAGGGATGGACCTGGAGATTATTATGCTAAGTGAGATAGCCAGTCAGAGAAAGACAAATAACATATGATCTCACTTATTTGTGGAATCTAATGAGCAAATTAAATGGTTGAACAAAATACAAACAGAGGCATGGATCTGTGAAAGAGGATGGAGAGCTGTCAGAGGGGAGGGGACTGGATGAAAGAAGGGAAGGAGATTAGCCAAAGAACATAAATGCATGACCCATGAGCACAGACAACAGTGTGGGATGGCCAGAGGGGAGGGGGCACTATGTGGAGGTGGGCAAAGGGGAAAAATTGGGACAACTGTAATAGCATAAGCAATAAAATATAACTAAAAACAAAAAAATGAAAGCAATGAGCTCAGTGCCTAGAAAATAGTAAGCATTTACAGTGGGGTAAATTCTCGTCGAATGTTATGGAGAATGTGTTGATTGGTAAGAGTGGTATTTTAGGAAGACTAACTGGGCTGTTTACTGAATGGGATCATAGCTGCAGCATATTACAAAGGCCTGGAGCTTCAGTCAATATATCTGTTTAATAATAAAGAACAAAGTTCTGGGCTCTGTGCCTGTTGGAAGGAAAAAGAAGAGAAAAAGCCGTGTCTCTGTACGTGCCGCCCACGGGCCACGCCTACGGACGTGGGAGAAAGTTGAGGCTGCGAAAGCAGGTGGGTGGTGAAATGATCTTACAAAGGTGTATTTTGACATCCAAGTGGTGAACCCAACAGGATATGTTTGCGGGAGTCGTATGCCTCAAGCATAGGAAGAAGGTGAATGTTTGGATTTGGGGATTTTCTGCATAGAAGTCATATTACAAGCACTGAGAGTGGTTAAGGTCTGTCCCAAGCACAAAGCACACTATTTTAAAGGCCAGGAGTGAACAAGAACGCGGTTATGACACAGAGACACAGATTTCCAGGTCGGGGTGGAATCAGGTTCAAACACAGGGAATCCTGGTTCCTGGACCCATACTTGCGGTTTTCTGTATCACCACCAGGGGGTGCCCAAGTCTCACTACATCCCTGGAGATTTTGGTAATGAGCCAATTTCAAGAAGAAATTTTGAGCTGCTTACTTTCTCTCGACTGAAGAAATGTTGCAGAATCATTTATACAGATAGGTTTTGTAAAAAAAAAAAATAAAGAGATCTAAAATCAGGACTACGTGCTCCCGTTTTCACTTAGAACATGGGCCCATTATCGCGGAGAGCTGTTAGCAGCTCTCTTGGAGTAATCAATTGGAGTAAATTAATAGCCAATATCTGTTTTCTGAGGTCATTTTTGTGTAATTCTACTTGTTGTGTGAACGTTTCTCACCTATTCTCAACGACAAATTTATATATTACTATTGTTTTAATGCTAAACAGCATGGCTTTCAGGAAAAAAACAACATTTAGTTATTTTTACAGCAAAGTTAACTCATCAGCTTCGAACACTGATTTCTAATGGTCTCCAATAGCCCCGATAATTTGTTTTGTTGCATTCCCAGTCATGGCACCTGTGAGTAGGGCCAGCTTTATTTCTTCTTTTCTAATTCTAATTCCCTGTATTTCTTTTTCATGTCTTACTGCGCTTTCTGGGCCACTCTTTACAATACCAGACAGATGCGGTGGTCTTGAATAGAAGCTCTTCGAAGGTGGGGAAATGCAAAGGCACGGAGGGCTGACTTACAAGCCTTCAGGACCGTGTGCTCATAGTCCACAGGAGGAGGAATAAGTGAGGGTCCTCACTAGACAGGTTCCTTCACCTTTATGGAGGATGTGGGAGGGGAGGACCATGCTGGTAACACTGCACAATTTTCTCCAGATCAAACCAACTTCCTCTTTCCCTATTTTTGCAATAGTGCTGGGATCAGGGCTACAGCTCTGTGTGTCAGAAGCAAGGGCAATCCCTGAGGAAGGAGTTGTACACCTTCCATCTTTATGCAGAATTTCCAAGGGCCCGATGGAGTGCCTTGAGTTGTTAGCTCTTCTGGAAGAGTCGGGGTTGGCAGCGAACACAGCTGCATTGCCTGGTGGTCAAGAAAGACCACCCGCCCATGTGCTGAACTTCGCACCTTCTAAGGGTGAGAAAGCTTGGCTTCCAATTGATGACAAATGGAGAGAAGGCAACAGAGGGAATGTAACTGTGAGCAAGGGAATGAATGAATGCTTTGTGCAGTGAGGGAAACTCGTGCGAGGTTCCTAGCCAGTGGTGAGACTGCGGCTCAGTCATACCAGGTGCCCTCAGGTGTGAAGCCGTCTGTTTGCGCCTGACTTTGTAACCTGACAAGGTCAAGTGGAATCCTGCGTGCCTAAGTGGCATTGCTCTGGCGGAAACTGTGGTCATATAATATGATGCTGAACTGGACCAATTGTTAATGACTGCGTGGAACTGTAGTACTAACTATGCCAGTGTCCGTTGACTTATTTTTCAAGTTATTTCCACTCCCAAACTCGGGTACGGTATAATGCTTGCACTGTTACTAAGATTCAGCTCTCTTATGCAAACAGATCATACGCTAAGCTTGATCCTGATCGCCAGTGCCTTGAGATACTCGGTTCAAGTCTCATCAGGATGCAATTGGAACAGAAAATCACTGAACTCAGGAAGAGCTATATTTAGCTAACCATTATCTAATCTATGCTAAATAGTTCAGCAGAAGCTGATCATAAGGTATAATTAACGGTAGATTGATGAGGAAATGGGTAATCAAATTAGTACAGAAACTTGAAAATGTATGGAATGACTTTATAGGATAGTGAGGTGGTGAATTTTATGTCAACTTGTCTGGGCCACGGGGCATCCAGATATTTCGCCACACATTAGTCTAGGCACTTCTGTGAGGGTATTTTTGGATGAGATTAACACTGAAATCAGCAGCTTGAGTAAATCAGATTGCCCTCCCTTGAGTGGATGGGCCACACCCAATCAGGGGAAGGTCTGAGTGGAACCAAAAGGCAGACCCTCCCCTAAATAAGAGAGAATTTTTCTTCCCAGGCAGCTTTTGAATGGGGACGTCAGCTGCCTTAAGACTTCAAGTGACATGCCAGCTCTTCCTGGGTTTCAAGCCTGTGGCCTTGAGACTGGAACTGCACCGTTGGCTGTTCTGGGTCTCCCGCTGGCCGTCTCACTGTGCAGGACTTGGGAATGGCCAGCCTCGAGAATAGTGCAAGACAGTTTCTAATAATAAACCTCTTTCTATGTGTGTGTATCTGTCTGTCTGGCTCTACATGAACAGAAAGTAAGTATGCCCACGTGGATGCTACTGGAGGGTATGTTATACATGCGCTACCCTAAATGTAGATGCTCGTACAACCATGATGGTTTTGCTGTAAAAGCCAGGAGCCTAGGCCAGACACCAAGGGGGCGACCTGTGCCGGCAAGGTTAACCCAGCATTTTGGGGTGTTCGGTCTCTGTGCATTCCAGACACTGGCCCATGACCTACTCTTGGGAGGTCACCTCTAAGCTCTTGGAACATCCTGTGTCTTTGTCTGTCTGGGGACCTTGGCTGTACCAGGGAGTCTGTGGTTGCAGTGTGACACACGATGGGGACACACCTTGGGCCATGCTGTGTCTGTTTTGACCTCTGGAGCAGATGAAGATGGAGTAACCCATAAAGGTGGAGGCACCATGTCTTCACAGCCAACCCCAGCAGAAACTCTGTCTTAGGGGACTTGACAATACTCTGTGTGTGTGTGTGTGTGTGTGTGTGTGTGTGTTTTCTAAGGTCACTTCCTTCCTCTTGTGGGTTAAGGCATTCTCAACGAATTTCTTTTGCTGTAATAAAGTCATAACTAATATTTATTTAGTTCTAATGACGATCTGGGCCATCTGCTATAGCCTTGAAAGAACGTCAGTACCCTTGGTTTTGGAGCAGAAGTCAACGGAGCCTCAGATGGACCCGCTAATGCGCCTAAGTGAAAAACCTCAATCCCTCTTCTGATTCTGACTCCCTGCTTCCATCGGCAATGATGCTTCAGCATCTCTGACAGAGAAGGATCTAAACAGAGGTCTTTCTTTTTTCTCTGTATCGCACGTTCTGTTTTACAATAGGCTTTTGCATTGGGTTCTCCAGAGAGCGCGTGCATCTCATGTGGGAGGGAACTTTGTATCTCAGAGAAGTCAGGAGACCTCCTCAGGCTGGAGGATTCCTGCTCACACCTCTGGTTGCAAAGTACACAGACTCTGCCTGGGAGGAACAAGATTCTTCTTCATTCTTCCCGAGTCTCTGAACGTACACAGATTGCTAGAGCAAAATCCCCTGCCTGCTATTAAAGTCTAATAGGGACCCAGAGTCTCAAAAAGTCTGCGAAAACACTCGGGCACATTTATTTCCTGAAGTTGTCAGTTTCATCGGAAATGACTAAATAGGAATGATGGGCCTTGACTTTGTCTTTCTGTTCAATTTGGCTCTTTGTCACACTGAATCCAGACTGAAGCTGATGGGCAGACGCTGAGGCAATGTTGACTTGACCCCCAAATACCCTCCTATGCTCTTCTTGCAATGAATGAACGTCTTATTCCTGGTGCATGTGGGCCGAGGGGAGGCTGTGGAGAGGGCGGTAGGGATCGATGCTGGTATGTTTTCATTGTAAATATGGAAACTACACCAAAAGGCACCAAACATTAATTGCTTTCTTAGGTCCTACATAGGAGGTGGCCTGTTAGGGGGGCTGAACACCGGCTGCAGTGTTAGGGGACATGAAGCGACACCTTAGTTCCATGATGTGACACCATAAGCAAGTCACCTCGTCCTCCATCCCATCTCTGGGCGGTTCCTCTTCTGTTCTGGGTCCCACCACGTCTGGACGTCTGTGGACCACTTCGTAAAGGGATCGGCACCACGCATCCAATAGTGTTCTGTGTCTCCTCCAAAATTCAATGAATTTGAATTTTGAGGTGCTGACTTCTTGGAAGTCAGAGGATTAAGCCCTGGTCAGGAGCTTCATCCTATACACCCAGAGGTTGTGGGTTTGGTTCCCAGTTGGGGCTCATTTGAGAGGCAACTGTTTGGCCTCTCTCTTTCTCTCTCTCTCTCTCTCCAATGACAAAATGTCCTTGAGTGAAGAGGATTAAGACACACTGATTGTCCTCCACCTGGGGAGGTTTATCTCAGTGTGCCCCCACATCACTGAATAGCCAGAACCTCCCAGATGGCAGGCATTTGAATTGTATTAGGTTTTGTCTTCACATTATTAGCATATCTCCTGCATGCCTACGGGGCATGCCAGGAGGAAAATTCAAATCAAGACTATATTTATCCCCTGGCTCCCCGGAGTGCTCAGTAAAGCACAGATGGAATTTGGAGACCCCAGGACAGAGGATTAACTCAGAGTCCCTAGGCGATCACTGGGAGGGGACTTGGTACTCCCACCCCAGCTCATCGACCACAACACGTGACTTCTTTGAAGGTGGACAGAGGAATACTCACAGGAAGAACTGACTGAAGAGGAGAAAGAGAGTGGGACTGGGAATATTTGAAGGAGCCCTAGCTGGGTAGCTCAGTTGGTTAGAGGATCATCCTGATATGCAAAGGTTGTGGGTTCGAGCCCCAGTCAGGGCACATACAAGAAAAGAATCCACCACTGAATGCATGAATGAGTGGAACAACAAAATTAATCTGTCTCTCTGTCTCTCTTTCTCTCTCTCTCTCTCTCTCCTCTTCCTCTCTGTCTCTAAAAACCAATAAAAAAGAATATTTGAAGAAATAATGGCTAAAAAAATTCCCAAATTTGGTAGAAGAAAGAAACCCACAGACTCAAGAAGCTTATAGTGTTCCAAATAGGATAAATTGGAACAAATCCACACCAGGACACATTATAATTAAATTTCTGAAAACTAAAGACAAAAAAACACAACAACAATCTTGGAAGCATTGAGAAATGGCACATCACCAACAGGGGACGCCAGTTTGAATTAAGTGGAGTTCTCATCCAAAACCACGCAGGCAGGAAGTGACAGGCATTTTGTTCAAGTCACGGAGAAGAAAATTGGTTAGCAGTAAACTTAGTATGAAACTGTCCTTCAGGAAATGAATCCTACTCATAAAGCAGCAAATTGCTGACTCACACAACAACTTTGATGGATCCTAAATGCATTTTGCTGGTTGAAGAAGACAGTCTCAGACGGTTAGGCACTGGGCCTCTGTTTATGTGACATTCACGACAAGACGAAAGGCCTTCAGAGGTTAGAAGGGTGTGACCGTGTGAGGTTGTTTACAGGCACGAGACTGGTCTTCGTTCTAATTGTTGGGAGGGTCACATAAATCTCTGCGCTTGTTAACATTTATCGGCTTACTAGACAGCTCATCAAAAGAGAGCATTCAGATTTACTATGTAGTAAATTACAAAATAAATTTTCAAAGGTCACATTTGCACACTTCACAAGGCATGATTGCAAAGTTAAATGGAGATCTTAAAATAAAATGTTAACACAGCAAACACAGATTTATATAAGGCCAGTTACTTTTTTATATAATATTTTTCCAGCAGTTCAATTCTTTTTTAAAAATTCTTTATTTATTTATTTTTAGAGAGAAGGGAAGGGAGGGAGGAAGCAAGGGAGAGAAACTTCAATGTGTGGTTGCCTCTCATGTGCCCCCTACAGGGGACCTGGCCTGCACCCCAGGCATGTGCCCTGACTGGGAATTGAACCAGCGACCCTTTGGTTTGCAGGCTGGCACTTAGTCCACTGAGCCACACCAGCCAGGGCAAAAGTCTTTAGTTTTAATTAACTCCAGATTATCAATGATTCATTTTATGGATGGTATCTTTGTTTGCATCTAGAAAGGCATTAGCATACCTGAGGTCATCTAGGGTTTCTCCCATTTCATTTTCCAGGAGTTTTCTAGTTTTTCATGACCTATTTAGGTCTGTGATCCATTTTCAGTTGATTTTTGTGAGGAGTGTAAGCTCTGTTCCTACGTTCATTTTCTTGCCGCTAGGATGCCCCGTTCCAGCACCATTTCCTGAAGGGACTATTTGCTCCATTTGTGTGGTCTCGTTCCTGTGTCAGAGATCTGTTGTATGCTCCTGGGGGCCTGTTTCTGGGCTTGCTGCTCCGTGCCACGGGTCCATCTGCCATTATGTCACCGCATGCCATTCTGTCTAGGTCACTGTCGCATTGTAGTGAGGTTTGAGTTTGGGCAGTGTCTGTTCTCTGATCTGGGTCATCTCTTCCAATGTCGTGTGGGCTGCTCATTTAAACTGTGTAGTTGGTTTGTTAGCACCCATATATTAGCGCGATGGGGCTTGTGGATCAAGCTGGGCAGAGCAGACATCGTGACAACACTTCTGCTGTGAACATGGACTCTCTCTTCATCTTTTCAGTTCTTCGATTTAACGCGGCAGAGTCCTATCCTTTTCCTCACATGGGTCCTGTACATATTTTGTTAGATTGATACGTAAGTGTTTCACTGTGGGGGCTGCTAAAGTAGGTGGTGTTCGGTGTACAATTTCAGGTATGTAGGCATATTTAAATGTCATCTAACTGCAGTCACTTTAATATGAATGTTTAAGATGTACGCGATGAATCAATAGAGTAACACACAAAACTTCTCTTTTTATTAGATCCGAAATGAAAACTTCGCAGACACAGATACAATGGTAACTCTTGGACAATAACTAGTGTTTTGAAAAGGATTTGCTGAGTATAGGAAGGGAAGGATTCAAACCCAGGACTGGATATCACCTATGCAAAGCTTGTCCGTAGAATAGTAAGTAGAGTTAGTAGATCCTAAGAAGTTTTATGGACATTATCTTGCACAATAAAAACTGAGGCCCCAACCATTATGCTTATCTGTATATGATCTATCAGTCACATGTTTATATTTGTCATCTGTCATCCATCTATTTTTATAGGAGTGCAGCCAGGAAATAGCATTCGTCTAAAGGACTGGAATACTCACGTGATCAAAGAGTTGCAGAGAAAAAAAACAGGAATATAGATATTCAAGAAACTAAGTCCTTAAGCCCTTGTTGTGGGGTAGGGTGCTGTTTTATTGGGTTCTGTTGCATGTTCTTCCTCATGGTAGAGAGTGCCCGGCAGGTCAGAAGCTGTGGTATAATCGCCAAAACTTATAAACTTTCACTAGATTCTTCTCTGACTCCCTGTGATTGGGAAACAAACTCTATCTATGAGTCACAAAGTGTTACAGAGAGCCCTGGCCTGGTGGCTCAGTTGGCTGGAACATTGTTCTGTACACCGAAAGGTTTTGGGTTCGATCCCCAGTCGGGGCGTGTGTGGGAGGCAATACATTCCTCTCTAAAATCAGTTTTTAAAAATATCCCCGGTTAGAATTTAAATTTTTTTAATGTTATGGAGACAATATGGCCTTTCAAGAATAGTTTCAGAAAGAAAACCCAAGCATCAGATATTTTGTTGAACAAGATCAGCAGTCAATACACATTAAATATCATGTTTGTGTATACATTTCAATTATGTTGAAATAAACCTATCATCTCATGTATTCAAAGCCCCATCTGTTTTCTCAAATGATTGTTACAGCATTTGCTATTCATATTAATATATGAGTTATTTGCAAGTCCTTCTGTGAGCTGCTTCCACCAGTTATTTAAAGAGACTTGCAATAAAGCCTATGTGGACAACCTAATAGAAGTAGAATTTTTATAGAATAGCAAGATCAGGAGGACGTTAAGAGTAAAAGGTAAATTAAGAAAAATAAATCATGCCTTAGTAGAAGAGCACAGGGCCCACCCTAATTTCTGTACTTGAAGTTCAACTTCGGTTCCGGGCCTTCTGACCAGGAAGCAGGGAGGAGCATGTTATTGGAAATGTCAGGAGAGCGAGAATTCCCTTCAGTCTGTGCCCCAAGAGAACTTGTTCAGGCAGGATTTTACAGATGACTGGTGAACAAGAAATACCCTCTGACGTTTGAGGAATAACAGCTTTATTGTTACACTCAAACACCATTAAAACCCTTCTTTAAAATGCACAGTTCAGTGGCTTTAGCGCATTCACAGAGCTGTGCAGAAATCACCGTTATGTGCCTCGCTTTGCCTTTAGCCTGGCAAAGAGAAACTCCGCCCCACGCGCAGTCCTTCCGCACGACCCCTCTGCCAGGCCCCGGCCACCGCCGATCCGCGTCCCGTCTCTCGGGATGTGTCTGTTCTGGGCGATCCGTGTACATTGTACGTGTTCGTCCAACATGTGGTCAGTATGTCTGGCCCGGCTGCTTACACTCAGCATTTCAAGGATCATTCATGTTAGGGCAGGTATTAAGTATTCATTTATTTCTAGGGCTGAATAATATTTAATTGTACGATGGTGCCATTTTAAAAACTGTTTTATTTATTTACTTTTAAAGAGAGGGGAAGGGAGGGAGAAAGAGAGGGAGAGAAACCTCCATGTGTGGTTGTCTCTCGCGCGCCCCCTACTGGGGACCTGGCCCGCAACCCAGGCACGTAACCTGACTGGGAAGGAATCAGTGACCCTTTGGTTCTCAGGCCTGTGCTCAGTCCACTGAGCCCCACCAGCCAGGGAGCCATATGTGAATCTTTTTCGTGTGAAAATGGGTGGTCGAGTCTCTTGTTTCTGTATGTACAGTGCTGTGCAACCATCACAGTCGTTGCAGGACTTCTGTTACCCTTCTAAAGGATCCTGGGTCCCCACCGAACGGTACTGGCCCCTCCCTTCCCTGCCCACCCCCAGCCACCACCGTTCCGCCCTCGGTCTCTGTGAACTCGCCTACTCCAGGGCCCTCCTAGGGCTGCAGTCACACAACAGCTGTCCTCCTGGGACTGCCGTATTAGCATCACGTTGTCAAATTCCATGCACGCTGTGGCATGAGTTAGAACCTCCTTCCTTGTTAAGGCTGAGAAACCTTCCGTGGTGCGTGGGGCGCACACTCGGTTGATCCGTCCGTCTGTGGATGGGCACTGGGGTCGCTGCACCGTTTGGCTAACGCCGCGGTGGACACCAGTGTCCAAGGAAAGACCTGCATCCGTTTCTGCTCTCACTTTTTTTTAGGCACATATCGCTAGTCAAACTGGAAGATCATATGGTAATTCTATGTATAATTTTTTGAAGAATTACCCTACCCTTTTCTAGAGTAGCTGCACCATTTACATTCCCACCAGCAGAGCACAGGGTTCCGATTTCTCCACATCCTCACCAACACTTGTTCTTTATTTTTAGGTTTGATTAATTAACTTCTCTTTTACATTTTTTATGGTTGACACTATTACAGATGTCCCCCATTTCCCTCCCTTTTTCCTCCCCCACCAAGCCCTCACCCCCCCCACCCCAGGCCTCCACCACACTGTTGCCTATGCCCATGGGCTTGGTGTGATGCATGTATGTTCTTTGGCTAATCTCTTCCGGTTCGCCCTCCCCCTCCCCTCTGACAGCTGGCAGTCTGTTCCACGTGTCCCTGCCTCTGGCTTTATTTTGCCCATCAGTTTATTTCGTTTGTTAGTTTCCACATATGAGAGAGGCAGTGTGGTATTTGTCTTTCTCCGACTGGCTTATTTCCCTTAGCATAATATTCTCCAGATCCACCAACACTTTTGAAAAATTAATAGTTATCCCAGTGGGTGGGAAATCTCATTGTTGCTTTAATGAGCATTTTTCAGTGACTAGGCATCTTGAGCATCTTTTCATTATCTTTAATTTTTATCTATTCCAGTGGGTGTGAAGTGCCATCTCCCTGGCGTAGTGGTTGGCATTGCTCCAAGACTACTCACGCTGAGAGTGTTTTCTTGTGCTCCTTGCCCCTTTTCTTGTCCCTTTGGAGAAATGCCTATTCATATTCTTTGCACGTTTCTTTCTTTCTTTTTTTCATATTTCTTTTTTTTAATTATTTATTTCTAGACAGAGGGGAAGGGAGGGAGAAAGAGAGGGAGAGAAACATCAGTGTGTGGTTGCCTTTTACACGCTCCCTACTAGAGGCTGGCCGGCAACCCAGGCAGGTACCCTGACTGGGAATTGAACCAGCAACGCTCTGGTTTGCAGGTTGGCACCCAATCCACTGAGCCACACCAGCCAGGGCTGCACATTTCTTAATTGAAGTGTCCTTACATTTATTGTGGAATTTTAAGAGTTCTATGTATATTTTACATATTACATCCTTATAAGATAGATGATTTGCAAGTATTTTCTCCCATGTAGTGGATTGGCTTTCACTTGCTTGGTGATGTTCTTTGAAGAAAAAAATGTTTTTAATTCTAATAATGAACAATTTATCTATTTACTATTTTGTTGCTTGTTCTTCTGGTGTCATATCTAAAGAACCATGACCTAAGCCAACTTTATTCTTTTGTTGTGCGTAACCAGGTGTCACAGCATCTTTTGCTAAAAAGACTATTCTGTCCCCATTTAATTACCTCAGTACCTTTGTCAAAAAAAAAAAAAACAATCCAGCCCTGGATGGTGTAGTTCCGTGGATTGAGCCTGGGCTGTGAACCAAAAGGTCGCTGGTTCGATTCCCAGTCAGGGCACATGCCTGGGTTGCAGGCCAGGTCCCCAGTGGGGAGCACGTGAGAGGCAACCACACACTGATGTTTCTCTCCCTCTCTTCTTCCCTTCCTATCTCTCTAAAAATAAAGAAAGAAAATCTTTTTTATAAACTCAATCCCTTTCTAAGCCTCATTTTTGGACTCTCAATTCTGTTCCACTGACCAATGTGTCGATGTTATGCTGCCATTGCACTGTCTGGATAGATGTGGCTTTGTGACAAGTTTTGAAACTGGGAGGTCTGACCCCAGCGTCCTTCTTCTTCCAGATTGCTTTGTGGGATTTATGCTCCCAATTTTACTACCTGTTCTGTGCATGTTGTATATCTCTTTTTGTTCCTTTGTTTATCCATTAGTGACAGGCGCACAGCAGAGTAATCAGACATTCATATACCTTACGAAGTGATCCCCTCGATAACCCACCTGGCAGCATACAGAGTTATTATAATATTATTGACTATATTTCCTAAGCTGTCATTCACATGCCTGTGACTGTTTTAAAGCTGCCGATCTGTACTTCTTAATCCCCTCAACTTTTCCACCCAGATTCCCAAAACCCTCCTCCCATCTGGCCACCAGCAGTTTGTTCTCTGTGCCTGTGAGTCTGTTTCTGTTTTGTTTGTATATTTTGTTTTTTAGATTCCACATATAAGCGAATCCCTATGGTATCTGTCTTTCTCTGTCTGATTTATTTCACTAAGCACAATACACTCTAGGTCCATCTCCACTGTTGCAAACGGTAAGATTTCATTCTTTTTCATGACCGAGTAATATTCCATTGTGTGCATGTACCCCATCTTCATCCATTCATCTATGGAGGGGAACTTAGATTGCTTCCATAGCTTGACTATTGTAGATAATGCTGCTGTGAACATAGGGGTGCGTACATCTTTTCAAAATAGGGTTTTGGATTTCTTTGGCTAAATACTCAGAAGTGGCATTGGCCTGTAAGGGTTTGAGAAGTTTTCATCTTTGTGCCGACACTCCCCTTTCGCAGCTGCACGTTGTCTCCTTTCCCCAGCAGAGTCCGGGGCATTTGCGTCTTACTGCTTTTACCTCGCTCTCTGGCCCTGTCACATCAGTGCCCCATGCCAGTCCGGATCTGATGACAGTTTAATAGCTGGGACTCCTCAGTCTGAGTTCTTCTCTCACCTTCGACATGTCTTGTAATTTTTGCTGAGAGCTAGCTGCGTGCGTGAGGCCGTGGGAGCCGAGTGTGAGAACACGTGCCCACCCGGCTGGCTTAGGGGCAGCATCTGACGTGCGTTGTAGCTGTGGGCACGCGAGGCCTCTGACCTCCTTCCTGTTTTTGTCTTCGCTCCTCTCTTGGCCTCATGGCTTCCCCGACATTCCTCCTCTTACAGAGTCCGTGTCTCCCGGCTCTGCAGCGGTCACCCCTGGTTTTGAACTTGAGTAGTGTTGGCTTGACAACAGGGTATGGGGAGAGGAACATTCTGTTACCTTCTGAAGAGAATGCCATTCTCTTCATGGGCCAGAATCTGCTGCCTGTGGCTGTCCCACATGTTTCTGTCCCTGTCCCCCCATTCCCCCCCACCCCCGAAACTTTCCCCGGCTATAGAATACAGAATCCCCAATATCTGTCCACAGAGCCCTCTCCCCTGTTGGCTGGGATTTTGTCTTCCTCTTTGGGTGAAACAGGAAGGCTTCAGTGAGGAGGAATTCCTTTCCCTGAGCTGGGATGAGGTTTCAGAGCGGAGCTCTGGTGGGGGGGATGGGGCTTCCTGGGGGAGGGGGAGGGGGGAGGGCTCAGGCCTTTGGAGAAGGCGCGGGTTGAACTTCACAGCGACCACGCTTCTCCTCCCCCTTCTAATCAACCAGCTGGTATAAAACAGGGATTCCCACTCCCGCCATCAGGTTTGGTAATTTTCCAAAACGACTCAGAGCCCAGGAGAGCGTTATAACGCAGGTTCCGAATCAGGAAGAGCCCAGAGAAGAAGTCCGCAGGGAGAGGTCTGCCAGGGCCCTGGATGCAGAACGCCCAGTTTCTCGGGACAGGGGACCCTCCTGGCATTTCGATGACCAACCAGGAGAACTCTCCCACACCTCGGTGTCCAGAGTTTTTCCCGGGGTCGATGGCCCGGCTGCTTGGATCTGGGACCACAGCGGCCAGGGAGCTCCCAATGGCCGGACCTCCCAGAAGGTCAAGCTCACAGCAAAGCCCAGTCCTCTTGCCACAGGGCTGACCTTTCTGTCCTGACTGCTGCCGTAGCTGAGCTCCTGACACCATGCAGTGACCTTGCCAGGAGCCCTGGTCCCTTTGTCATGCCGTCTGGTTGCCATCTCTGTGTCCATCTTTCCCACAATTCTGTGGCTTTGTCATCTTTGAGCCCCTGGCCACCTGGTCCTGCCGGTGTGAGCTAGCTGCTCCCTAGAGTAAAATGTTCCTTCTTTCTGAGTTTCTTACTCAGAAATGCCTCTTCGTGGCACCGTGCCAGACTGCTTCTGCCTCGACTGCTATTAGGAGATGTAGGACTGCCGAAATGAATTTCCGAGGGGCCGGGTCTCTGGCCAGCACCACTCTCATCAAGCGGCTGACACCTGCTGTTTTGAATCCCAGCTATTGCTGATGGGAATCATAAAGACCCCAGGGGCATAACTCTTCTGGGATAAACTGTCCTTCTTTGAGGAAAGCCTCATCAGCCACGAAGTAACCAAGGGGGATGACACATACACTGTCCTTCCTGAGCCCAAAGGGAGAGGTCCCATCAGCCCCGTGGCCTATGATTATGGAAATCTTTGCTGAGATAGGACAATCTGAAATAAGCGATGAGCAAGATCGATATCCAAATCAGAGGTTGTGACATGAAGCAGGAATATGACCTTCCTTGAAATAGAAAATGGAATAAAGCTTATTGAAAGTGTTCAACTCTCTAGACTGGAAATGACACCGGGAATTTATTCATAAACATCAATATGGCTTTTGCGTTTTGAGGGGTTTAATAGCCGATATTTTCCCATGTGAAATTCTATATATCTTGTCAATTGCTTCAGCCTTCTCGGAGTTAAATGCTTGAATGCACTGGAACTAGAATAGTATAGCTTATTTTAGCCCTGGCTGGTGTGGCTCAGTGGATTGAGGACCAGTCTGCAAACCCTGGGTCACTGGTTTGATTCCCCGTCAGGGCACATGGCTGGGTTGCAGGCCAAGTCCTCAGTAGGGGGCGCAGGAGAGGCAACCACACATTGATGTCTCTCTAAAAATAAGTAAATAACATTTAAAAAATAATAGCTTATTTTAGCATAGTACTGAAGAGCATAGAGCAGAAGAGAAACATCTCTTATTATAGCAGATAACCAAACTATGTTTATATTGGTGTAAATGCATATGTATTGATTAATATGTCTAAATAATGATGTAGACAAAGTAGAACAAGCTCACTTATTTTTTCTTTCATCTTGGGGAAAAACAAAATAGACTTTGGCAACACTTGGCAATTAGTGAGTAAGGTATGTAAGTCTTGCTGAGTGGTTATATTTATTTTAATGAGGCTAATATTGTGGAGCTTATGGTGACATCTCTTTGGCTGCCATTTCCTTGGTGGGTGGCCGTGCGCAAGTTATCTCCTCTTCCTGTGTTCTGTAACCTGGAACGGGCTATTGAGCAGGGGAGAAGTTAAATACGCTTAGCATGGTGCCTGGCACAGACTGATCACATAATGAGTGGTAGCTTTCAGAAGCACTTAAAAAAAAGATTTCATTTATTTTATTTTTAGAGAGGAGAAGGGAAGAAGAAAGAGAGGGAAAGAAATGCTATTGTGTAGTTGCCTCTTACACACCCCCTACTGGCGACCTGGCCCAAAACGCAGGCAGGTGACCTGACTGGGAATCGAACCAGCGACCCTTTGGTTTGCAGGCCAGCGTTCAGTCCACCGAGCCACACCAGCCAGGGCCAGAAGTACTTTTAAAAAGGGTAATTGGTTTCTAGGTGTCAGAACACTCACCTTGCTTTATAAAATTAGCATTCCGAAAGTAGAGCTGAGGAAGAGTTAGAAATTGGACACCCAAATGATTTTTGACATCTGAGTTCGTAGCCACTCTCCATTGAATATTCCAGAAGTCCCTATCGTTAGTGAGCGGTGTGCATGCTCATGTGCACACGCATTTTGTGGTCAAATCGACAAGTCTGACGATGTGCAAACTGACAAGGCCTCCCGGCTGCCAGATGTGTCCACGAGAACTTTTTAGGTTTTCAATAGAGTTTTTTTTGTCTCTTGCTTCTTACTCATACTTTCTATTCCTATATTTCTTTTCTTGTATTTTCATCTTTATTGTAGTTTTGTTTCCTTTGAGTCCCCTTATGCCCCCCACCCCCCACAGCTAGTGTTTTTTTGGGGGGGATTAAGACACCCAAAGGCCTAGCCGGAGCCTGCCTTTCCCAGGAGAGCTGAGGACAAAGCCGGCTCCACGCACAAACAGGTGCAGAGACGCAGAAATGAGATCGCATTGGCTCATTAGCTCCCTTGTTGCCCTCTTGCTTGATTCCGCTTCTCTGAACATGAGACTCATTTTTGTCCACCCTCCCCGCCCCGGGAACTCGTGGAGACATTGAAGATGCCAGAGTGATTAGTCTTATTGCCAATAAGCTAGTCATCGAGCCGAAACCGATGGTTGAACATCGTGAGGGGGTTTCCGGGCTTTTAGCTGATGACCTACCTCCCTTAGGGCCCCCACGCGACAGGAGAAAGGCTACAAAGCAGCAGGGAGTGCTTGTGACGTGGACCCCCTGTGTGTCAGACAGCGCACACCCACACACGCGCGGACTTCGGAGACGCAGAGGTGAAACCCCCGACGACCTACCACCCCACCAGCGTCAACTCCCTCTAACCCTAACGCGTGAGCATTTCACTCCTCCGGGAGCCCCCGCCCTCCCTCCGCAAGTGCTGGATCTCGCCCGCCCGGGTGCGGTCCAGACCTCCCTTCTCCACCCATATCCTGCATTTCCACAAAGAAGCAAACCACAAACCCCCAACCCCCAAGCCGTTCACCACCATCCCTCTCCACCCTTCATTCAGGCACTCCCCGTGGAGAGGGAGGGGCCGGCATTCCTTCCTTCCCTTCACTCCGATTTGCTGCAGGCGCGCGGGAGTCTGCTCCTGGCGGGATGGATCTCAGTGAGCCCCACAGAGCCGGGGGAAAGGACCCACCGTCCTCGCCTCACGTGATGGCACGGCAGAGTTTGGTGTGCTCGACGGCCTTTGAGCGCTGCCATACTTTTCTCTCTCATTTTCCATCGCTCATCCCTTCTCTGGTATCCTCCCCACCCCACCCCCGGCACCCCCTCCATCTCCACCCGACCGCAAATGTGGGGTTCCTCTGCACTTGGTGAAGGGCCCACTTCTCTTTCTTTCTTCCCAGATCAACACGGATTTTTCAACGTGTCACCAAGGCCGATGACCCTCATCTTATATGCCTGGCCATACCTCTGCTCCGAGCTTCAGCCGAGCATAGCTAATGTCTCATTAATCGATTTACAGAGTTCGGATCCTGGGTGTGTGCAAAAAAAAAAAAAAAAGAGCTTTCGGTGTCCCTCCTTTCGTGGATCTTTTTCATCTCGGTCAGTGCCGTGACTGTACATCGGGTTGTTCAAGCTGGAAATACAGGAGAAGCTGTGACTCCCCTTCAACGTTACCCGCCTGTAAGTGTGGCCAGCGTGGTCTCCAGCGTTCCTGTCAGCCTCAGCTGCCAGCGTCTCCGCTCAGCCCAGGTCAGCAGCGACGCTGGCAGCAGCACGACCACGGCCTTGCAAGTGTCCTCTTTCGCGGATGCCGTTCTTCCATATCATAACCACAGCAACCTTCCCAAAACATAAATCCGATGTGATTTGTGTTACGCTTCAAGTCCTCAGACAGTTTGTTGTTGTATATTTCCTCTTCCGGGAACCTGAATTGAATGCAACTTGTGTTAATGCCTTTTTTTCTTCTTATTAAATGAAAAGTATTGGGGCACCATTGTGTAATGAAATTGTGTAGGTTCCAAGTGTACAGTGCTATGACACACCCTCTGTATATGGCACCGTGTGCCCACCAGCCAAAGTCAGATCTTCTTCTATTACCATATATTTGACCCCTTGTACCCTCCTATTTTTAAAAAAGATTTTATTTATTTATTTTTAGAGAGAGGGAAAGGGAGGGGGAGAGAGAGAGAAACATGGATGTGAGAGAAACATCGATCAGTTGCCTCCCACACGCCCCCTGACCAGGGACTGAACCGGCAGCCCGGGCACGTGCCCTGATGGGGAATCGAACCGGCGACCCTTTGCTTTGTGGGAGGACGCCCAACCCGCTGAGCCACACCGGTTGGGGCTACCCTCCTATTTTCAAAATTCCATGGTTCACTGTTGTTTCTAGAAGGCCTTGAATGAACTGCCCCGTACTCACTCCTTTGACTTCCTTTTATACAACTGACTCTTTTCATTACTCTCCTTGATACAAAAGAAGTTCTTTTGACCCATTCACTCAGCAAGGTCTAGAGGAACCTCTGAACTCTTGTAGGGAAGAGGAACCCGGAGTCAGAGGCAGGGCTCACATGCCGTCTGGGTGCATTGCCAGTGAGTGCCTGTGCGCCGAGTCCTTGTCTCACTCAGAGGAGGGTCCCAAGGGTCCCGTGGCACATGAGGGGTAGGGGACAAGGCACAAGGTGCGTGCACCTGAAGAGCAGGCTTTTTCCAGCTGTATACGTTCTAAATGCATTTTCTTTACAATTTTTTTTATTTAATCCTCACCTGAGGATATGTTTTTTTGATTTGAGAGAGGGAGGAAGGGAGAGGGAGGGAGGGAGGAAAGGCAAGAGAGAGAGAGAGAGAGAGAGAGAGAGAGAGAGAGAGAGACATAGATGTGAGAGAGAAACATGGATCAATTGCCCCCTATAGACACCCTGACCGGGGATCGAACCCACAACCTTTGGTGCTTGGGATGGTGCTCCAACCCACTGAGCCACCTTGCCAGAGCCCGAAGCATTATTTTTAAAGCCACGCTCTCCAAATCCTTTAGTATTGGAAACGGGCCGCGAGCATTCCTCGAGTCCGGCTCATCGTCCAGCCCGCCCCCACCCCTGTCCTTCAGATGACGTCACTGAAGCAGACACATTGCGCAACCAGACAAATGCTGGGCCTCAGATCGAGGATGATCAGGTTTTGCCTTTTAAATGAAATTTAAATTAATTTTTAAAAATTGGAAATGGAATTACTAGCCACCAATACCAAACCATTTATAATTAGTGTATTCCATAGATTTTTAAAGCACGTGTAGAGAACTATTTTCATTATCTCTTACTTCCATTGATATTCTGCTCTTGAAAACTTTGCCCGACCACAAGGTGGCAGCAGTGCACTCACTACGAGGACAGTGGAGGGCGAACTGCGAAAGATGTGGTTTTCATTGGATCCCAGCCAGGTTCCGCTTATTAATCAAACAGTCCGCAGCTATTTGCTCTATTTCTGAAATACGTTCTCCCTTCATATGATTTATTCATGAACTTGGATAATGTCCTGTGAAGTTGTTTTGTTGTTGTTTTTTTTTTTTGAGGTGGGTGGTATGTAGGAGCATTGTTATTCTAATACAAAACGTTACCCTTATCACAAACACTCAGAGAACATTTTCCCCTGTGGGGGGGCCACAGCAGGTGATGAAGAGAGAAACAGATAAGAGCCAGCCAGCGAAGGGACAGACTGCCAATCAGGGGAATGACGCTTCAGTTCCTTCTTCGGAAATTGGGGATCAGCTCTCTACTTGTCTCTGCATTTACAAGGATGTATAGAAGAATATCGATGCCGTGTTTGCCAAACAGAAGGAGGAACAGCGAGACTGGACCGAGTGATAACACTGTATTAGGGATGGTAGCTAATGTTTCCTGAACACTTTCCACCAAGCCACAGGCACTTATGTTACCATTTAATCCCCTCGACACCCTTCAGAGTGCCTTCTGTGATACCCGTGCTTTCCAGACAAAGCAGGTGAACTATCGGCGGGGAGTTAAGTGACAACTAGTGAGAAGGCAGTCTGGATTCTGACCCCAGGCTGCAAATGTCTCTCTTGCATCAAAGCTGAGCTTTTGTGTAAGGCTTCGTCCTGCTTAGTTGTATGCGTGTATGTATGTGGCTGTCTCCCCCAACACACCTTATGTTTATGTCAAGGAATCAGGACATGTGACTACTTCTATTTTTCAAAGATCTTGACTCAAGTGGGAAGGTCCTCATTACATAAACAGTATCTAGAATAACCATGCCGCGGTGCACTGCCAGACTGCCATTGTCTCTGTGCTGTAGCTTTTGGAGAGAGCTTTAGGCTATAAAATGCACAAAATATTCCTGCACAGCTGTTTTTTATTGAACTTACTGGGGTGACATCGGTTAATAAAATTATATAGGTCTCAGGCGTACAATTCTACATAATACATCATCTGTACATTGTAGCGTGTGTTCGCCACAGTTTTTTTAACCCTCACCTCAGGGATCCTGATGAAGGGAGAGAGACAGAAGCAGCGACGTGAGAGACATCAGTTGGTTGCCTCCCGTAGGTGCCCTGACTGGGGATCAAACCCATGACCTTTTGGTGTACAGGGCGACGTTTCAACCAGTGGAGGAGCCACTCGGCCAGGGCTGTTCACCTGTGTTGAGGGGTGGGACCTGAGCCCTCACCAGGTGTGAAGCTGCATTCTTGCCGTCCCTATACAGGTTAGCCTGAGCAGGCAGGTGCTCACAGGAAAGGTGAACCAAGAAAGACCAAGGGAGGCCCCCCTGACTCAGCCCAGGTTGCAAAGTGGAAGGTGCATGGGTTAAGGAGATGCCTCGTCCTTGCAGGCTCGGTGTCCCTGAGCACAGATGGTGGCAGAGGGGAGACCTGGGCATACCTGGGCATCGGCTTCCGTCAGCCACCTCCTCCCCTTCCAGCCCCTCTGCAGTGAGTTCAGCCTCCATCAATTCTTACTCCTCACACGTCTGCGCCCAGCCTGCCAGCGCCTCGGTCCTCCCACGAACTGCAGGCCGGGTAATGACCACATTACACAGAATGTAAATCAGATCACCCTATCGCCCCACTTCAACTCCTCCCTGTCTCCCCATTCCTTACGGGAGACAATTGGACATCGAAAAGTGCCTGCCGAGGAATGCCCCTCCCCCACTCGTCCAGCCTCTGCTCTTCCCAGAGGTCACCACGACGCACATGCACGTGGGACTCACCGACTACAGTACCGGCGGGTGCTCTGCACCCCAGCGCCCGCCCACCCACCCACCCACCAGCCGCGTCCAGCCCAGCCTCAAATCTGCCCGCAGCCGCACGCGTGCAGAAGTCCCCTGGTTGGTTGTGCCTCCCAGTTTGCAAGGGGAGCCCCTTGAGGGTTGGCCAGTGTCTTCGTTTCTGCATTCCCCACTGTGCACAGTGCCTTCTTTCTCGTGGGATTCTGTAAACACTGCGTGGGAGCTGCCATCCTCTCCCACCCCCAGCCAAAAGCCCTGCTGGATTTTCGGTGCACGACCAGGCTCCAAGCCATCCTTCCCAGTGTCCTCGGGCTGCTGCTCTGTGGGGCGGGGCCCAGACGAGCCGCACACCCACCCGGTGTGCGTCCTGGGTCTCAGCTTCCTCATCTCTAAGATGAATCGACGCCACCAAAAGCTTTGAGAAAACTGTAAACTCTATCACTTGCTTTTAGAATGGTTCTTGAAGGGTGGAAAAAAAAATCTAAATTTCTGGAGACTCTGATTTGGCTTTTATCCTCCGTGAATAACTGATTTCTTAAACGTCCCGCTGTGCAGGGAGACATAAAAGCAAGTTCAGGTCCACGTCTATGAGACTGATAGCATAACGCAGAGGTCACTTGGTGATTAATAATTGAGAGCCTATGCTGGAATTTTCCAGAACCATCCTTCTTGCAAAAGACCTTGACATCCCACAGCAAATAGGTGAGCCCACACTATTAAATTTTTTATTAGATTGTCAGCCTGTGTATCTGCTCTAAAACATGCAGCCCATAAAAACATACTTTAGTTCTCTTTAGCTGACTTGATGCAATTTCCTTCAGTGCTGCGGACTTATATTTAATGCCCTTTTCTACGCTTATGTCCAAAAAGGCAGGAGAAACACTGCAAAGCAGGCCATATTCTACAACGGAAAGCATTAAAGGGTGGTAACATAATTGAGGTCCTGAGGCCCCCCCACCGCACCCCCCAAAGAGCAAAGCAGAGTGGCCTTCATCTTATGCCGGACCTGTCTGCAGTATTTTGCTTCCGAGCCTTGTCAAGCAATAGGAAACTTGTTAGCTTTTATAGCCGAACCAAAAGATAATAAATAGTATCTGTAGCTGTGGGGGCGGAAGGAGCTTTATTGGTATGAATGAGGCAGGGAATTCGTGCCCATCACAGGGAAGAAATGCACAACAGATCATCCCTGGGACCTATCACCCGAGAGCTGTTGGTATTGATGGACAGAGAATCCACCCACTGCCACTGCTTTAAAAAAAATTTGTTTTCATCCTCATCTGAGGACATTCTTTTATTGCTTTTAGAGAGAGAGGGAGAGAGGGAGAGAAATATTGATGTGGGAGAGAAACATTGATCGGTCACCTCCCATATATGCCCAACAAGCGATTAAACCCTCAACCTCGGTAGGTGCCCTGACTGGGAATCGAACACTCAGCCCTTCAGTCTATGGGATGATGTTCCAACCCTCTGAGCCACAACGTCCTGGGCTCTTCCCTTGTCTTAATGTTGCAATTGAACAACACAGCCAGGTGTTGAAGGAAGCCAGCCCTCTGCAAGTTTGAGTAGTCATTATAATGACTCCTCATCATCATGATAAAATATTCTCTGTTGCCATTGCTGTGTTTCAACAGATAAAGTAAGGAAAGATCGGATCAGAAATGCAGTGCTTACCTGGCTGGTGCAGCTCAGTGGATTGAGCTCAGCCTGCGAACCAAAGGGTCACCAGTTCGATTCCCAGTCAGGGCACAGGCCCAGGTCACAGGCCAGGTCCCCAGTGAGGGCCATGTGAGAGGCAACTACACATTCATGTTTCTCTCCCTCTGTTTCTCCTCCCCTTCCCCTCTCTCTGAAAATAAATAAATAAATAAAAGGAAATGCAGCGCTTAACTTTGTCCCTGCAAAATGACAAATTTGACCATTCTTTGTCTCTGCTATTCCTCCACTGTTGACTTCTTAAAAAAAAAAGATTTTATTTATTTATTTATTTATTTGTAGACAGAGGGGAAGGGAGGGAGCAAGAGAGGGAGAGAAACATCCATGTGTGGTTGCCTCTTCTACACCCCTAACTGTGGAACTGGTCCATAAGCCAGGCACATACCCTGAGTGGGAATCAAACCAGTGACCTTTCAGTTTGCTGGCCGGTGCTCAATC
Source organism: Phyllostomus hastatus (assembly GCF_019186645.2). Classification (NCBI taxonomy): domain Eukaryota; kingdom Metazoa; phylum Chordata; class Mammalia; order Chiroptera; family Phyllostomidae; genus Phyllostomus; species Phyllostomus hastatus. The sequence continues at coordinate 12,124,943 of NW_025334036.1, read as the reverse complement.
CACTGAACCACACCAGCCTGGGCAAAAAAAAAAAAATGGCCAGAATTTTAAAGGCAACGCTGTGACAACCTTAACTTGGAGCTACGGTGGCACATTATCCTGTGGCATCTGAGACTGCAGGCTCTGAACCTCCCAGCCAACCTGCCCACGCAAAACAGGGCAAAGACAAGGGAAGAAAGTGGGCCGGACATTGCCGTGGGGCGTCTTAGCGGGTGGCATGGGGTGGGCAATGGGGCCAGAGGGTGTGAAACAAAACCAAGTGCCCAGGGTAGTGAGAGACCTTGACCTGAGGCCCAAAGAGAGTTAATGATCAAATAGACACAGGATAGCAATGGCGGATCCACACTGAGCCCACATGGTGTGTCAGGCATCGTGCTAACTCTGGCATATTGTGTGTGTGTGTGTGTGTGTGTGTGTGTGTATACATACATGTATGTACATATATGTGTATGTATTATATAAATGTTCAACTAATGAGGCAGTAACACCAGTCCCACTGCTCATAATAACTTTATTTCTTGATTCCTTACGTGACATTTTAGAATGTTGCAGTATTAATCAATACAAACTGATAGAAATATTTAATGGAATTTCTAATGCAAATCTTTGGGAATCTCCTTATTTTCATTTTCTTTACTTAAAAAACAGTTTTGTATTTTTCAAGTACAGTTGCCGTACAATATTGGTTTCAGAGCGACAGTATAGTGGGTGGACATTTCTATACTTTACAGAGTGATCACCCCGATAAGTCTCGTACGCACCTGGCACCATGCATGGTTATTACAGTATCACTGGCTTTAAGGAGACTATCTGACAGTGTTTTTTTTCCTGTATTTGTTTCTTTCCTAAAGTAGTAGGTAACACAGTGTGGGAGGGAACAATTATGACTGAGTCTCGCTGTTGGTTTGAAAATGGCTAAATTATACCTTATTTAAATCTCATGCTATAGATTGACTCCTTCTGTGCAGGGATTGTGTTTGTTCTTTTTATAATCCTCACTCAAGGAGATGTTTATTGATTTTAAAGAGAGAGAGAGAAGGAGAGAGAAATAACGATGTGAGAGAGAAATATTGATCGGTTGCCTCCTGTACGTGCCTTGATCTGGGATTGATCAAACCTGCAATCCAACCCACGTATGTGCCCTGACCAGGGATCAAACCTGTGACCTTTTGGTGTATAAGACAACACTCCAAGCAACTGAGCCACCCAGCCAGGGCAGCCTTGTGCTTCTTCTTGATTCTATATTGAGTGCCAGACCTGCCGGAGTCACTCAATGAATGACCATGGAGGGGACTCATGCAGACGCCTAGCCCACCTTAGGGAATATAGATATAGCAGCTTTCCCAGCCTCCTGCCAGCCAGAGGCACAGAACAAAAACCACGTGATCATCAAGGAAAAATAAAGTAAGTAGGTGTGGCTTTTCCTCACTTCCGTTTGGCTTCCTTGGAGAAAAGATGCTTCCAGACGGCCTGGCACTTTCTGCCTGTCCCCCAAGACACACAAGGGACTCTGTTCTGTCCCTGGGTCCGCTGTTGACGAGAGGAAAATGTGTTTCTGGGCAGCTCTTCCTAGTGGCAGCAGCTTTCTTGGGTGACCTGGTGCCCCATCAGTAAAGCGTCCGGCCCACAGACTCCCCAGCAGTCACCGAACGGATGGCGCCAGCTGGAACCGCCAAGCACCGCGCCCCCGGGGGCCACTTCCCTGAAAGTCCCTGACACAACACTTTTCCGAGGGAGTTCTGCCTTGTTCAGCATTGTTCCCGTGGAGCTGGCCAGCCTGAACACCAAGGTCCTTAAAGGCTCTTTAAGAAAATTTTTTTAACCCTCACCCAAGGATATGTTTACTGATTTTAGAGACAGAGGAACAGAGAGAGAGAAACATCAAAGTGAGAGAGAAACATCAGTTGGTTGCCTCTCACGTGCATCTGGCCAGGATCAAACCCAAAACCTAGGTATGTGGCCCGACTGGGAATCAAACCTGCAACCCTTTGGGGTATGGGATGATGCTTCAACCAACTGAGCCACCCGGCCAGAGCAGGGCTCTTCGGGCTGCTGTCCCCCTTTCACTGCACGCAATGATGAGCTAGCAGGCTAGTTCTCAGAGAAATGCATTTACATTGCTTCTCTAAAAGCTGGTTTATTTCTACTCTGCTTCCGAGTCTGTGGAAGAAATCAAATACACTCGTCTGCCTGGCTATCAGATTCTGGTTGTCTCCACCCCCACCATCCAATCCAGAGGCTCAAATTGAAGATCCTCTGAAAGGCTGCCTCAAAGCCTATTTCTTCTATCAACAATCTCTCTGAGTATTATGTTTGGAAGACTCGGTTTCATAACTGTATCAGCACTCTTACTCCAGAATTTCCAGAGCCAATTCTTCAGGAAGGCTTCTCAAGCCAAGTACGCGCAAGTCATGTGCTATTCACACATCTGCTAACAAGATCAGCCCTGGCAGGGTAGCTCAGTGGGTTAGAGTGATGTCACAGTGTCCCAAGGTTGTGGGTTCAATCCCCAGTCAGGGCACATGCATCCACCAATGAATGCATCAATAAGTGGAATAACAAATCGGTGTCTCTATCTCTCTGTCTCCCCCCCTCCTTTCACTCTCTCAAATCAATCAATAAAAATTTATTAAAAAGATTAAAAATTCGGCAGCCCTGCTGACATCCCCTTCCAGAGGGAGGAAGGGGGGTGCACGCGGAGGGGCCGCTGGGCGAGGGGGAGAGAACACAGACCTGGCTGCACCCTCAGGCCCTTGCCCACGAAGCCCGAGGACGCTTTGGGGAAAGAACCCAGGCTTCTCACTTTCAGACTCCCGCGGCATCGGGTGAGTTTCAGGGGCGGTGGGTTCACAGGCAGAAGTGCCCGGCCCCGTGTCCCCCGCAGGCACCCGTCCTCCGCGCTCTCCTTGGCTGGGGGGCGGGGACAGAGCTCCAGGCAGCTTTGGTTCCCGGTAAATCTGAATGTGGGCCTGAGGCTCTCCCCATCCCATTGCAGCAGTCGGTGATGATTTACAAGCAGCCTTCCAGGGGCATTCGTGGTGTCACAAAAAGAGGTGGAACGGAGAATTTCAAATACCAGCGGGGGCCACGTGAGGGGGGGGCCTTTCCTGGTTAGTCGTGAGCTCTTGGGCAGAACGCGCCGTCTTCTCATCCCCCCTCCCTCACCCCGAAATAGGCCAGCGGCACCTTCCACACGGGGTGCTGTCAAAGGGGGTGATGGGTATGTGCACATAAGTGTAAACACCAGGAAAAACGTAGTCCAACCACGGCGCCCTCCCTTCCCTCCAGTGCGTTACCCATCTTATCATAGCGACGTGTGCTCCAGGGGACAAGACTTCTGGGAAGCCGACTTGCAGACTGACATCCGGCGGGAACTTTTGTAGAAGACGTTAGCTCAGTGGCAGACGGTGCAGCCGCGAGGACAGCACAGCTGCTGGCGGCAGGGAGCTGCCCCTGCCCAGTCCCGGGAACCCGGTGGGGGTGGGGGTGTTCCCTCTCTGGGAAATACGACATGTATCCTTTTCACTTTCAGGGGCTTGCAGAGATTTTCTTTGTGGCCAGACACACTGCTGCTTTGTCTGCCTACCCCGGTGGGTGGGTCTCAAAAACACCCAGAGACGGGAAGACAGGGAGCTTTAAGGACGTTAAAACCAAGGCCAGTCCCAGCTGCTCCAGGTCTCAGCTGCCTCACTCCAGAGAGCGAATTCTGGGCTGAACCCCAGAATGAAGAGCAAGGATCTCACGTGCCTTCCGTGCATCTGGAGCAAGAGCTGGGGGGCCTGCAGGAGCCCCACATCCAGACCCTGCCTGTGTACTTGTCCCCACACTGTCTCAGAGGCCAAGACATGGGTGCTGCATGCAGAAGCCAGCGCCCCTGGGCAGGTCCACAGACTGGAGTCCTGACCAGTAGGCCTTGTGCGAGGAAGTAGGACCAAGTAAGGGGAGGAGGCTCACGCACTGATCCTGGAGCACGGTGCCCAGTGAGGAGAGCAAGACTTGTGGGGGAGAGTTTTGGGAATGAAAGGATGGCAGGGGTGTCTTAGAGTCTTTGGGAGGAAGAGCAACACATGACCGAGAGAAAGGTTCGAGAGTTCACAGGCAAAAATCGAGTTCCTAACTGTGTCCAGGGCTGGCCCGTCCGCCTTCCTTTCCCCCAATGTCAAGGTAGAACTTACTGCTGCTCATGTTTCCTGGGCAGCAGCACACAATTTCTAGTTTTTCTCGAATTAAGCGGAGGCCATAACTTGTTTCAATGAAAGACAAAGCTAAGGACTTCTCCAGCCAGTCTCAGGCGGCAAACACAGTGTGGACACTTCACCCTGGAAATACTTGCGTGTGAATTTGCTCACACTTATGAAGAAGTAGAAAAGGAAGAGATAAATGAAAGTAAGAATAAGAAGCAAACAGAGAGGCTGGGGACAAGTCTTGATGTTCAGATTACAGATAATTATAAAGTATCACCCTGTCTGGTGTGGCTCGATGAATTGAGTACCAGCCTGCGAACCAAAGGGTCACTGGTTCGATTCCCAGTCAGGGCACATGCCTGGGTTGTGGGTCAGGTCCCCAGTAGGGGTGCGTGAGAGGCAACCACACGTTGATGTTTCTCTCCCTTTCTTTCTCCCTCCCTTCCCCTCTGTCTAAAAATAAATACCGTATTTTTCAGATTATAAAATGCACCATTCCCCCCACAAATTTGGGAGGAATTGTGGTTGTTAATGCTGCTGTTGAATTCTGTTTACATTTACATTGGTGAAATATTATGTTATTTATGTTCTTAAATATTTTACCGCATTTTTTGCTTCAAATTTTTTCCCTATTTTCCTCCTCTAAAACCTAGGTGCATCTTATGGTCCAAAAAATACGGTGAATAAAATCTTTAAAAAAATAATTACAAAGTTATCTATACAGAAACCTGGAGACTCTTCACTTTCTATTTCAATTTCTTTTTTGCCTTAGATCATTTTGTAAAACTGTAAAATTTTGCTTCTCACTTTCCCATTAGAAGGTTGACTTCATTTCTGTTTTCATTAGGGGGACACAGTGGCTTGTCCAGAACTGGCCTCACTGAAACCCCACACAGACAAATCAGCATTTCGATAGGAGAGCTCTTTGCTTTGGGGGGTGGAGCTTATGAGAAAGAGAAATCTTTGAGATCAAACCTCACCTGTCAGCCCCGGCACGCATGCACACACAGCCGTAAATGTTAGGGGTGCAGCTTGACTGTGAGACCAAAGTACACTTTTCATAATGTGGACACACAATAATCAGGGGTCCCGTCTTCAAAAGTTCAGTGTCAAAGTTGTTATGCAGCAGTGTCAGCGGGTGAAAAGCACCTTTTCTTCCTCTGCACTCCGTAAACTGCTGGGTGGTCAGAGGGCTCTATAAGGAACGCAGGCCTCCTGCTCGTTGTTAACCAAAGACACCCCTGGGTAGACAGAACATGCCGTGATTTGTCTTCAACAGACATCACTTGAGATGTGCTTACAGCACCGTGTGGACAACGCCGGGCTGGGTCCTTTCGCACCAGGCGGTGGAGAGCTGGAGGTTTTCGAGGGAGGCACTGGACATGGATGACGTCTGACTCGGCATTAGAACTGGACAGAACAGGACAAGTTCTGGAAAGAACTTGGTGTTAGAACTGGACGAGTTAGAACTGGGCTAGAACAGTTAGAACTGTTAGAATTAGAATTTAGAATTCCATGGGTTAGAATTTGGAGCCCTCACTTGTCTTCTGTGCAGGGAGACTCTTCAGCAAAGGCAGGCTGAGCCAGGAACCTGAGCTCTTGTAAAAAATCAGCCCGGCCCAGACCAGCGTGGCTCAGTGGGTTGGGCATCATTCCACAAACTGAAAGGTCGCCGGTTCGATTCCCGGCCAGGGCACATGCCTGGGTTGTGGGGCCAGGTCCCCGGTGAGGTGCGTGGAAAGGCAGCTGATTGATGTTTCTCTCATATCAATGTTTCTTTCCCTCTTTCTCCCTCCCTTCCCCTCTCTCTAAAAAAAGAAAATCAGCCTGTGGTAAGTCCAAGGGAACCACAGAGACAGATGGCTGTGGGATCACAGTGTTGTTTGTGACAAGACATGTGCCGTCATCCATGCGACTTATCTGGACCACCACAAATGCACCTCTCGAGTACATCTACTCAGGGAGCTCAGCTGGGAAATGCAGCAGAGGGTGGTGGGCGACTTGGTAAGTTAGTAAATCCAAAGGCGACAGGTGCCTACTGGGCAGGCCTGCCTGAGACAGGCACGTGTCCAGCGTCTGGTCCAGAATGTTGTCCCCAGCCCCTGTTAGGTTTTAATGGTCCCCTGGCTTCCCCTGTGCATGCTGAGCATGGCACATCTGCAGCTGCCTTGGGCTTCCAGGAGAACTTTCCAGAAGCCCCGAGGGCTGAGCAAGACCCCTCCTAGGTTGGAGGAGCAGGACGGCAGCCTGTTCCGGGCTTTTCTCCAAGAACACCCGGACATGCCACTTACTTCCGTGTGTTCCTTTGTGTGAGCACGTGCGAAGGTAACAGTTTGCATGAAATGCAGTGAGCACACTGGCAGACACCCATCGAACGCCCTTTTGTTTCCTTGTTTGTTCTCTGAAAAATGTTCTTTGGAAGCAGATGCACAGTGATTGTGAGCTCATGCAGTGTGAGGCTTAGGGGCACAGCAGAGGGGCTGGGAAGGGCGGGGAAGGGCTAGATGGGGCCCATTAGTCCCTAGTAGATTCATTAGATTAATGAATGAAGAAAACACTGCCTGATGTTCCTCCTGGAGGTGTTCCAGCACCACACACGCGAGCACACACACAGCAAGGGTGTTGTTCTTGGCTCAGAACTTTGCTGAGAGGGTTGGTCAAGGGTATGCTAGCATGGCCGTTGGTGGCCAGGTGAGGGTGGAATGTATATGCTGCTTTACATGTTTTATTTCGTTTTTAAGGTTTCACTTTAGTTATTTTTAGACGGAGGGAGAGAAGCATCAATGTGTGGTTGCCTCACTGGGGACTTGGTCCACAACCCAGGCATGTGCCCTGACTGGTAATCGAACTGGTGACCCTTTGGTTCGAAGCCCATGTTCAATCCACTGAGCTACACCAGCCAGGGCTATTTTACATGTTTTAAAAGGCCTCATGGAAATTAGCCCATGAGTGCTAACCAAATATGTGCGTGTGTGTTTGAAACATAATCCTCATTCAAGGGTATGTGTATTGACTTTAGAGAGAGAGGAAGGGAGAGAGACAAACATCAATCGGTTGGCCCCGACAGGAGATCAAACCCCAAACCTTTTGGTACACAGGACACTCCAACCAACTGAGCCACCCAGCCAGGGCTACCCGAATATATTGTAACAGAAATGTCCTCTAGCCGAAGACCCCAGGACCACACCTGCAGGTGAATACGTTGGGCCTTTTACTGGTTCCAGCGAGGGAGAGTACATGCAACATACGCATGGGGAGCCTGGGGTGCGTCTCCGTGTGAGGGGTCAGACCGACTCACTTCAGGACTTGGGCATGTGGGTGGGACTCGCTTCAGGACTTGGGCAGTGTGGGCGGGGCTCATACAGGACTTGGGCAGGGTGGGCGGGGCTCATACAGGACTTGGGCAGGGTGGGCGGGGCTCATACAGGACTTGGGCAGGGTGGGCGGGGCTCATACAGGACTTGGGCGGTGTGGCGGTTTGCAGGTTGTGAGGACCCACTGCCAAAGAAAACTCCTGTCCTGGCACTGGAGCCCAAAGGCCAGCAGGGAAGGCAACCCCTCCCGGGTGTGGCCCCTGTTCCAGGCTCACCAGGTAGCCTACAGGCAGGCGACAGGGCTGCCGTCAGGTCACGGGACTGATGAATAAGTCTAAGAGTTCGGTGTCTGGAAACCTACAGAAAATAAAATCCTCGGCGAGCCAAACCCATAAAAACAGAAGAAAGGAGATATGCACATGACTAGAAATGGAAAAAGAAATAACCATGAATACTGACAAATGTGCAACTTCTAAATGCCCATGTTGCAAAACGAGGCCAATCTGCTGAAAAATATTGCAGTTAGTGTTCTAAGAAAATACCTATAACTAAACTCGATTCCAGAAGTGCTCAAGGACCGGACCTTCCCAGGGAGATAAACCCAGAAAGAAACATGGCCGTGGACACTGGGACAGCCCCCAGCCTCGCCCTGTTACACTGGGGTAGAAAATTATTTAAAACCTAGTAAGCAGTTGCCAAGTAGAGAGGTTGTTTTTGTGTTTGTCACACCAAAGCCAAGTGTTAAGTGACTAATCTCAGTTATGAATATGGACATCCAGAATCATAGAGAGGGATCACCTCAGCACCAGAACAGTGGTCTTAAGGAATCTGTTAAGATAATATGGCCGAGTGACTGAGAACAGGAAATCTGACTGTCTCCATGGATACTGGAGAGGCTGTGACAAAAATCTATCAGAAATGTTTTCCCCTGAAAGCCTTGATCGTTTGAGAATGTGTTGATACTTTTTTATTATGACAACAAAAATATGTGCCTTCACACAAGTGCGCTGCAAGACACTGAACCTTCCCATTGCTGTCGGGAGAAGACAGGTGTGTATTTTTTTAACCCCTGTTAAAAAATGACCCCTATTATTGAACACCATGCTCAAGTTGGTAAGAGAAACAAGTAAGGGAAATATTGGACAGGAGGAGGCAAGAAAAAAAATCTTGGAAACAGTAAGAAATCACAGTTATGGTGGTTATGACATTAATATACAAAATCTACTACTTTCCCATGTATCCAATGAGAAAATAAAACAGAAGCAATCACTCCATTGAAAGTGCTTGCCAAGTGATGAAATATTCAGAAATAAACAACGAGAAATGTGTAGGACCTGTCAGAACAAAACCATAAAACCCGCTCAATGATGTAAAATGAGATTTGCATACAGGCCTAGATTGCAGTATTCTCGAGTAGAAAGATTGATTGTATAAATTCAGTGCGACCCATTTAAAAAACAGATGCATGTCTGTGTGGGGGGGAGAGGGGATGAGAGTTGAGAGGAGTATCGACTTAAAGTATTCATAGTAATTCATAAATTTTCATATTAATATGAAAATATTTGATGCTAATATGAATTAAGCCTTAGAAATTTAAAGGCACTCATGGAGAGATAATAAAAAAATAGAGCCACACATTTAAAGGAATTTAGTTACCCAAAAAATGGCATTTTGAACAAGTGGGGAAAAGATTATAATTGTATTACCAAATGACACTGTTTATATATTTTATTGGCGCAAGTGACCAGCCATTTGGAGAAAACAAAGAAAAGGCATCTTTACCTCCATTACCTGCAATAAGTGAACCCCAGGGACTTGGAAGACGTAAAGGTGAACAAATAAAACCATGAGGATGTAGAAGAAAATAGGAGTGAGTTTATTTATAATCAGAATGGGGTAGGCCTTTTAAAACTAGAAACAAACCCCAGGATCTATGAATGAAAATATGATAAATCGACAACATGAAACTGTACACTTTCTCTATGCCAATAAATAAACTGATAAATAACATCAAAAGCCAAATAAACAAATAAAAATATTTGCAGACACAAAACAGAAAGGTTCCAAAGTGCACCGGCGAATTAATGAAGATAAAAACTTGTTCCCAGTCATTCACACTTTTCTAAGCCACGTGTCCTCATTACATTGGAAAATGCAGAGCAGTTACTTGGATGGTCAAAATACGAACTACTTTTGTTTGCTTTTTATTGTTTTTTTGCACAAAATACAAAACCAAAAAGGCTTTTTTTTTTCCAAAAGCAAAAATGGAGTGGGGACCCATTTTCTGACAGCAGCAAGAAATGAAGCATTTTCTTAACATATATCAAAACACCCGACCTGTTTCTAAAAGGAGTTTCACAGACATTAACAAAGGAGAGAAAAGAAAGGAAACAGCAGGGGTTGTCCATCCCACGAGAACAGGTGAGCTCCAAGCCAAGCACTGGCTCTCCCGGCGTGATGCAGGGATGGCCTTACTTATCAAACTGGTCATACGCCAGGTATCCTCTCTGCACCTGCACACAGGCGCTCACACTCACTCACACACACTCACATGCACACACAGCACACGCCATCTTCCCCACTACAAACAAGTCCATGTGCGTCAGCCAGAAACGAGTGAAGTGAATGGCTGGAGAAATGTCTGCGATTTCTTTTGCTCTGAAAAATTGAATCCTAAGTCGGGGGGCCAGAAGCACCCTGGAGGTCCCAGGGCACAGAGCCTCCTGCACATCTGAGCTCTGGGCAGTGACTGGAGGACACAGTTGAACGGGAGATGTTTTCTTGTGTCTCCCTCTGATGTTATTAAAAGATAAGAAAGATGGCGAGAGGCCAAGGAACTGGTGTCAGCCAGACAGTCTAAGTGGTGAATTCTGTCACTGTGTAAGTTCAACATTAAAGTTGCCTTGGCTTTCAAAACACACGTCGCACAGCTTTCTGGGCTGAGCTGGGTGGACAGGCTGTGGGGAAGTGGGTCCCCAAAAGCCAGGCACCTGCGTGACTGGCTGTGCAGCCACGGTGGCCCACCAGCCCCTCCTGCTGACCACGACTGCCTGTCATCGGGGAAGCCTGGGCCACACCATCCCCTCCCCCACACAGGGAGCAAGAAGAGGCCCCAGCCTCTGGCCCTGGCTTGGAAACACAGAGGAAAAGCACAGGATACTTTCACGTTATATTGCGCACTTGTAGGGATCCACAGATTTCTAAGCCTCATCCACCCCAGTACATGTGCACAAATCTAATGCATTCCTTTAAAAAAACACACACACGGCTTAATTTAGCTTTAGATATTCCATGATCTAAATGGCAATTCTTTTTATTTTCTGATCCACACCGGAGGAAATTTTTTCATTACCTCTAGAAAGAGGAAGGGAGAGAGCGAAAAACATCGATGTGAGAGAGAAACATCCATCCATTGCCTCCTGTATGTGCCCGAACTGGGGATCGAACCCACAACCCAGGTGTGTCCCTTGACTGGGAATCGAACTCTCAACTCCCTGGTTACGGGATGACACTCCAACTGAATGAGCCCCACCTGCTAGGGCTGGGCTGGTAATTCTGATAGAACTCCCCCGCCCTCTGGGTTTTGCAGGGCAGAGCAGATCACTTGCCCCCTATGTTGGGGGCAGCACGCCGGAGTGGGGGCTTTCCTGGACTCTAGAGAAACCCCCCTGGCTTGACCAGTCCTGTCCTCCCTAGATGAGGCTGGGTGGCAGAAACTGAGCCGCTAAGAGGATCGTTTACAAGGTCAGCTATGTCTTTCTCTCTTTTTAAAACATTGAAACAGCATAAAACTACTTCTGCCAACTGTCTTGGTACATGAAATCTGAACTGTAGAAAAATCAGCCATCAGTGTTTAGCTTCAGTTTGGTTGAGGCCTATTTCCTTTCACCAGCCAGCTATTGGAATGGATTTGGTAAATGGGGTTCATTGTCACTGGAAGTAGAACCGATCTAGGTGTGTGCACAGGCTAAAGCAGACGTGGAACTGTCACGCAAGTGACATGCAGGCATGCAAGACCAGCCCTGAAGGCCCCTCTGACTAGCCATCTTGGCCACCCCGCCTCCCAGCTGGGCTCCCCAGGAAGTAGGGACGGGCAGAAGGACCTTCCAAGGGTCCTGCTGACCAGGAGGCTGTTCCAAGGACAGCCAGCAGCTCCTCTGAAAAGATGACACAGAAACGCGCCCACATCCTTTCCCTGAAAGTGACAAGGAGACTGGAACCAAGGCGTCTGAGGGTGATGCTGTGATTGGCCACCCTCCGAGGCCTGGTCACCGCCAGCCTGTGCGTGCGTGTCCTGCCCGCTGGGAGCCGGGCATGTCAAGCGAAGTCTTTGGACACAGCTTCGACAAAGTTGGGCGCCGACATGAGGATGCCGATGGTGCAGATGATGGTGAAGACGGAGAAGGCCATGAGGCACAGGCGGTCCACCACGCAGGCGGCGAACTTCCACTCACTGCACACCGCCTCGCTCTCGTCCTGGCCGCGGAAGCGGTTGGCGATGTAGCGCACCTCCTCCAGGATCTTGGCGAGCTCCGGGTCCCCCTCGGAGGGCGGCCCGCCATGCAGGAGGTGCTCGTCGTGCGCGTGCGCCGGGGAGCAGGCCAGGCGGCCGCACACGACCCCGGAGTCCGGCGTGGGGGCGCAGTGCATTCCGTCCAGGCCGCGGAAGCCGATGTAGAGCAGGTTGCCGTTGGAGGCCGGCGGCCCCGCCACCGCGCTCATCTCCACGCTGGCCAGGCTGCAGCGGCGCGGCTTGTGCTGGCACGCCGGGCGCACCTTGTCCTCGCCCGGCCGCTTCATGCGCAGGAACCAGGCGCACCAGTTCAGGAGGATGATCCTGGTCTGCGGAGACACAATGGAGCATGAGGAGTGGCCCGATGCAGGCACCAGCCCGTGGAACCCTGCAGTACCCTGGGGGCAGCGGCCCCCCTCCTCCCCCACCGGGGGACGAGCGGGATTCTTCTCTGAACGGCGCACTGCCATCACAGGGAAGACAGCCCCCCGTGGGAAGAGAAGGCTGCCTTGCATGGAATGACAGCCCTGAGCTGTGTGAACAGGGCAAGTGGCTTTGCCTCTCTGATCCCTCCTTACCTAACTCCCAGAGGTTTTATTTTACTTTACTACACCAAAGTGTTGTTCCACTTATCTGTGCATCCACTGGTTGATCCCTGTACCTGCCCCCACCAGGGATCGAACCCGTAACCCTGGTGAACGGGAATGACATTTCAACCAACTGAGCCACCCGGCCAGGGCGCCCCAGGGACTTTTAGTTTACAAGGGCAACCCGGTGACCTCTGTCCGATGCTGGCGAACCCCTAGCCTGAAGCCGTTCAAGCTGGAGTGTCCGAGCACTGCAAGGCGGCGGGGGGGGCGGCGGGGGGCTGGAATGTAAAAGCAAGGGCAGCGGAAGTCAACAGTGTGAAACAGGAAATGAGGGTAGGGCTCCCAGGATCGAAGAGGTAGGCGGCGGCGCCAGCAGGCGCTGAGCTGTCCAGACTCCTCAGCTTGTTTTGTCCTGTTCAGTACACAGAACCGTTGGGGATTTCATGTGCCCTGGGGGCTCTGTGGGTAAAAACAAAACAAAACGAACTGCCGGACACTAAAGCTGTACTAATCAAGGGAGCTCAGGGACCTCCAAGCTTAGTCATTAGGCTGCAAGGACGAGTGAGCAAGATCACAGGCGTGAACATCTGAGACAGGGGTGTCGTCGGCCTTTCTGGGCAGGGTCAGAGGGCACATATTGTAGCCTGTTTTTCACTCCGCTCTGCTGATACGAGGCAAAATCAGCCGCAGCCAGCCTGTAAAGGAAGAGGCATGCCTGTTTCCTAATAAAATATCTAATAAAATGTCATTTGTAAAAGTGCTCGGTGGGCTGGATGCGGCACCCGGGTCATAGTTTGCAGGCCTCTGACCTGATGTGTATGATCATGCGTGGCCCACACACGCAGAAGACATGGGGGGAGGGGCACATTCTTGTTCCGCCCTTTGATGGAAAGAGAGCCATCCATGTGCCCTCAGGTGAAGGGAGCCACCTGAGGCCTTGATCCAGGTAATAAAGCAGCGTGTTCTTGCAGGGGCCTGTTCACATCAGAACCTGAAACGCGGGCCCTGCCCGGGAAACTGTTTTCACTTCGGTTTGATTGTAGGCAGGCTCCATCGGCTAAATAACAGGGACATTGTCTGTCTATTAGATGTGAATTTCATGTCTGTTGCACTTCCTGGTGGTCACTGACCACGGCAGTGCACTGGCACAGGAACAGGCCATGAGAAGGACAAGGAAACATGGGAGCAGTTTCCTTGTGGCTGTGAGCACAGCCCGTGGTCCCCGCAGGTGGCTCTCTGCATGCCACCCACAGCCCTTGACCTCCGGTCTGCTGGCCCTCGAGGCTTTTCCACGGTTGGTGGTTTCCAAGGTTTCCATGTCAGCCCTCCCCACCAGGTTCAGGAGACACGCGGTGTCACTGGGGTCTTTTAAGACCCTTAGAAGTCCGTATATGCCCCCACATTACAAATAAAGAAGCCGAGGTCCAAAGAGGCCAATACACTGGCCCAGGGTATCATAGGGATTACGTCACCTGACTGATGTGGACTCCTGGCCTGTCAAAGGCCCCACAGGGTTCAATTTCAGACTCCCGAGAGTGTAGCCCCCACCCACCCAGAAGGCACCGGGGAGCCTGGGCCACAGCCCGAGGGAGAGCATTGGGCACGTGTGCATCCAGACCAGAGGCAGCCGGGCACTCGGAGCGCTGGGCAGTCTCGCCAGCAGCTTCTCCCACCACGTGGGGGGAGGCTCATCTCAAGCTAATACGATCCACAACGCCAAGTCAATTTCAGCTTGAATCATTGGCTTTCAAGGCTCAACTATCTCGAAAGATGACATTATCCTCTTGGCACTTATCAAACTGTGCTCGTGACCCCTTCTGTTAGGTCACAGTTTTGTCTCTGGCTGTGCAAATGTCACATAATGCCACCGCGCTCGGCAGTATCTCTTTCAGAGCTGCAGATCATAATAAAAGTCCCTCGGAGGCTGTTTCTGTTTCAAATACACTTGGAAAGGAGGAAAGAAAAACGCAGTATGCTATGTGCAATGAGAGCGTGAGATCCAGGCTTCCCATCTCATTTGCAGCCATTGGCTCTAGCACACTCCTGTGTTAAGAGGCAGATAATTATTGCTCTTCATTAAGATTTTTCTGGAAGAGTCCAGCGCTGCTCAGTCATTAAAAATGGTTTGGTGCCTTTCTGTCTTAAGCCCCTGATTTTTTTTCTTTTAGATTTTATTTATTTATTTTTAGAGAAGGAAGGGAGGGAGAAAGAGAGAGAGAGAAACATCAATGCACGGTTGCTTGGGGCCGTGGCCTGCAACCCAGGCATGTGCCCTGACTGGGAATCAAACCTGCGATGCTTTGGTTCGCAGCCAGTGCTCAATTCACTGAGCTACACCAGCCAGGGCCAATTCCCTGATTTTTACATCAGTCCAAATATAAGACATAAGAATGTGTGTTGATATTTGCATACACAAACACTGGAAGGAAAAAAAAGGGACTTAATTCAAATGGTTTTCAGCACTGGTGGTGGAGGGAGGAGCTGGGGCCAGAGCAGAATTTCCTGACGTGTCATCTCACTTTTATGACATGGAAATGTGTTTCCTGTTTCAAACAGATGCGTCGGTGGACGGAAAGTGTGTCCGGGTTAGAAAAGGGGGACCTTTTCAAAACAAGCCTATGGACAGGGCCATGTGCCCTGCAGGTGAAGCGGTGGCATTTAACAGAAGCTCACTCTCCTGCTGGTACAATGAGGTATGAGAATTGTTATTAAGTGTAAGAACTTGCCATGGGAAGGGATCTAAGGGGACATAGGAACTTTGTGAAGCCATTTTCTTTAGATTCCGTATATGAGCAAAATGTGTATGTGGTATTTGTTCTTCTGACGTATGTCACTTAGCAACACACCCTCTAGGTCCATCCATGTTGTCACAAATGGTAATATTTCCTTCTTTTTATGGTCTAGGGACATTCCATTGTGTGTATATACCTCATCTTTATTTATTTGTCTACTGATGGCCATTTAGGCTGCTTCCGTGTCTTGGCTACTGTGTATAATGCCAGGTAGCCTTCTTGCAGCTTTGCTAGCTTTAAAAGTATACATGCTACCAACTAACAAGATAAAAACCCATAAAAAATAGTGGCTATTCCTGTGTGAACTTGGCATAACTGTCAATATTGCACAATGGAGGTTGTTAGAAGGCCCAGATCGCCCTGCTCCTGGAGGTTCAACAAAATGCACCTTTTATCTTGCAACGCATTTAGCTGCCTGACCTTGGACGCTAGGGTCTCTAAACATGGGCTCTTTGGACATGAGATGGCTTCTTTAGCTTCCCGCTGTCCCCAGGTCACCCTCTCTGGACAGGAAGGCTGGAGGGTGTGCAGGGTCCAGGTTAGGAGCAGGTGGGGACAGCCCTCACAGATGCTGGCGTGGAAGGCATCACCCAGGCTAATGGACAGGCTATGATATTCAATCCTTTCTTTTTCACCTATTTCCTTTTCTCCCATCCCCTGTCCCACTGGGGACTACAGACCTTCATTCGGTAGGACTTGGGTCGGAGTGCATCCCCGTGTACTGAATGTCTATTTCTGTGCACAGCGACTCTCTTCTTACTGTTTGGAGGACCCAACGGCGCCGCTGTGCACCCACCACGCGGTTGTGTCCAGCCCCTGTGTGGTTCTCCATGGCGCATGCGCGAAAGGGAGCTTTTAAAGTCGCTGTGCCAGGAGGACACACGGGGCAGCCAGTGTGCGGGCCCTGCTCCGCGGGCCAGGTCCTAAGAGCCATGCCACCATCCCGAAGGCAGAGTAGTGCAGGCAGGTGAGGTCGCAGAAGCACTGCTCTTTGTTAGTTAGGGGACGCTGGCGGTTGGGACTTTTAAACTAGACCAGTCATCCTGGCGCTTCGGTTGGGGAAGGGCCCTGACTCCCTGCGGTGGGGCTGGGGGGTGGGGAAGGGACGCACCCACTTGGGCATCTTGCCGCCGTCAGGGTCGTGGTGGTGGTACTGCAGCACAATGACGGTGACGACCACAGACAGGCCCACGATGATCATGGTGCTGGCGAAGTACTGGGCTGCAGAGAGAGCGGGTGCGGGGTGAGACACGGCCAGGTGGCGCAAAAATCTCAGGGCAGAGGTGGACACAGACCTCCAGTGAGACTCCGCAGCCCATCACAGGGGTCCAGTGAGGGGCCCCTGAGGGGCTGAGGGGGTGGCTCGCATGAGAAAGCATACGGACCCAGATTGTAACAGAAACCGCCTGGATGGGGAGAGTGTGGGCACCTCTTGGTGGCCGCAGGGCACGGACGTGCTGCGGGTGTAATGAGGGCAGATCCGGTGTCACCTAGCTGTCCTATCAGGCCTGGAGACTTGGGGGCCTGGTGTGGAAGACGAGTCTCACCCCATCTACCCAGAGGCACTGGGGGAGGGGGGTGTTGCTGGCGCTGCCAGAGGAAGAGGGCGGCGGCAGTGACTTTTCAGGCCGGGCACATGCATTTCAGCTCTGATGGGCAAGCTGCACGTCTCCACCTTGCCCCTGGTGAGAAGCAGCGCACAGCAGCGGAAAGAGCTCCCTCTGGCCCACTGGCCACCATCTGTGAGTCTGCACCGCCACCCAGCCTCCCGGGGCCTTGGGTCATTCACTGACCAGCAGGGCCAGGGTGGAAATGCCTTCTCTGTAGGTTCCGTGCAGGAATTCTTTGGGCCAGGGGTCCAGGAGGAGCCTGGCATATGGCTGGTGGCATTCTTTGATTGGCAGCTCTGATGACTAACCCTGCAGTGAGGCTGGCTGCCAAGGGGGCAGAGCTATAAGCAGGAAGCATACTGGGGCACAGCCAGGTGTGCGGCCCACACCCGGGTGGTAGGGACGCCTCCTGCCCTCCAGGTAGGAAGGAGCTCACTGTCCTCTCCAGAGACCAGAGGTGCCTGTGAGGATCCTCTGGAAGCTGGTCTCTGAGACTTAAAGTTAGCACCAGGGACCAAAGGGGGCTTTTGAAGGGGTGATTAAGTTAAAATGAGGTCATTAGTGGGACCTGATCCCATCTGATGGGTGTCCTTCTGGGAAGGGGAGATTTGAAGATTTGAACTCAGGAAGAGACACCGGTGATGGATGCAGAGAGAGGAGCCCACACGTGAGGACCCAGCCAGAGGGCGGTCGTCTGCAGGTCAGGGAGAGAGGCCTCAGAAAAAACCACCTACCAACACCTTGCCCTTGGACTTCCAGCCTCCAGAACTATGAGCAGATACATTTCTGTGCTGGAAGCCCCCTTTTGTGGGATTGTACTGGGACGTCTCCAGCAGGCTAATGCAATGACCTAGGGAGGGATGCAGGGTGAGAGGATCTCACAGCTGAAATGTCAAAACCTAGGTCAAGGCCAACAGCATTCTGTCCTTCCAGACACATGCTCTCCCATTGGCTGGTCAGTCAGGGCAGGCCTGCCCACCGCCCACTGAGGGCGGTTTCCGCTGCTCGTCCCTGTTGAAAGCACTGTGTTGGAAGGTGGCAGGAATGGTGGCAGACCATCAAGTTCATGAAGCCTGGGGTGTCCCTGTAAGGCTCCCCCACTCCCACCCACCCCTAGGTAACCACGAAGGATGCTGTCAGGCGGTGTGGGCCCACAGGAGTGATCGCAGACGGCATTCCTGCTTCTGTCCCCCACTGCCCAAGGGGGGCAGTGACTCTAGTGTGAAACCTAATTCCCACTGGCAGAGTGTTTGCTTCCTGTCTTCACATCTGGCCGGGAGGGCCGGTTCCCTGGCCAGGATAGAGCCCTGGCCGCTGTGGTGAGGGTGCCAGACCCTAACCAGCGCGCCTCTGAGCACCCCTTTGCGTAGTCCAGTCCAGGGAGGCTCCCGGCACAAAGCAATGCTGCCCTCTGCCCCTGCCATCCCTCCCCGGCAGAAAGCCACAAGTAAGATCTGTCTGGGCCGAGGCACATTTGTCCTGCTCGCGTGCCCTCGCATGCTCAAACTTTCCACGGAGACATTGTGTTACCTCAGGAAACAGTGGCCGAGAGTCGAAGTGTGTGCCCATCCCATTTTAACAAAGGGTTTGTGAGAAGGTGATGGTTTGAGCTACAACAATGAATCTCTCATGGGAAAATCTCTGGCTCCAACACAAACACGAGGGGGAGACGTAGGGTGGGAGAGGGCATTTTTGCATCTTAGAGCCAAACTGCAAAGCTGGACTCCCCACTGCGCTCACCTGGGCCCAGGTGAGCAGAGAGGCCGTGGACCACTCTGAATAGTTACCAGCCACCACCTCACGGCAGACGCCAGGGGGCGCTGCAGCTCTCCATGACCTTGGAGGAGTCGCTTTGCCCTGAGACAGTGCTAGGAGATCCCGGCCCCCTTGCAAGCCCCTGTCTCCGAGAGGAGCCCCACGCTGGCTTACCTATCAAGGGCACCGAGTCGGATGTCGCAGGCATGATCTCAGCCACCAACAGCATGAAGACGGTGAGAGAGAGCAAAACTGTTATCCCTGAAAGAAAAACAAGGGGCGCCGGAGACAGACTGACTATAAGACCTCACACGCCTCTAACGGGATCCTAACGGGTGAGTTAGAGACCCCGAAAGTGTCTGGGGGAAGGGCAGGTGTGTCCAAGACACCCCCGAAAGCAACTGCCTGGTTCCCTGGACTTAGGGGATGGGCCGTTCTTCGGGGACAGTCACGGCATTGAGGAGCGCTTGGTGGAGTGAAATTTCAGAGCCAGAGCTTTAGAAGGACGCAAAACGAGTCACTGCAGTTAGCGTTAGAATCTCTCGTTTTCTTTATTACTTTAGTGTTGAGAGGTGGTGTCGTTTGGCAGGAAGAAGAAGAGTGCCCATTCAAAGTCCTGACTGTGCTCCTCACGAGCTGTGCGACCTTGGATGAGTCACCGAACGTGCCCCAGCCTCGCACTCAGAAGACATGGATGTGAGAGTGGTTTCTACATGGACCAAATACGCTCTCTGGTGACTCTGAGAATTTGAGAAACTCATTTGGCTGCTGTAAATGTTAAATGATCTTGCTACTAGATGACCCTAAGGAATTACGCTGTGTAGGGCAATTTGCAAATGCAAGCTGATAATGGATTAAACGAAATTATTTCCTGTACTTGGCGCATGCTGGCTGGTTGCTCTCAAAAGGCAGAAGGAGGTGGCAGGAGGGGAGAAAGGGCCCCTCCCTGGGGGTTCCCACGGTCCGTGTAGGGTCATAGGGTGCTGTGGTACCTCAGCAGGGCCTGACAACCACACAGAACTGACACCAGCAGCCTGTGGTTCAGGGTGCCGTCCTGGGCCCTGCGGCCCCTGCGTGCACCCAGAGCCTCGCCCGTCCGGCGCTGTCCGGGGTGCTGAACTCCGTGGGGCATCCTCCCGTCCGGTCTCAGACCCCCACCGAAGATGGGCACTTACCGAGGGAGATCTTCTCCCCGGAGTCTGCCGGGAGCAGGAAGACCAGGAGGGCCAGGGCGGAGATGAGCACACAGGGGATGAGCAGGTTGAGGCCGTAGTAGAGGGTCCGGCGGCGGATGGTCACGGTGAAGGTGACGTCGGGGTACGGCTCTTTACAGCACTCGTAGAACTTCTCGCTCCGCTTGCCCGGGATGCCTGCACCGGGAGGGGAGAAGGCGAACTATCACTTACGTGACATTACCCTGTTTGTTCAGTTTAATGCGTAGCACACGCAAACACAGCCATGGAGAAGTTTACGTGCTAAAAAGTTGGGCAATCAATGTTTGAATAAACACTTCCTGTTTTATCCAAGAGTTGTTTGGAAGTGTCTTAGCGATGGGTGAACAAATTAGCAGAATTGTTTGATGGATTGGAAGTACATGTGCTACAGACCAAATGCTTGTGCCCCACCCCCTAATTCATATATTAAACCCTAACCCCCAGTGTCATGGCATTAGGAGGTGGGACCTTTGGGAGGGGATTAGGTCAGGAGTGCGCAGCCCTCAGGCACGGGATGAGGGACCTCAGAAAGGAGACCCCAGGTTGCTGGTGGGCCCCTTCTGCCACGTGAGGACACAGCAAGAAGACCGCAGCCGCCTCCAGCCAGAAAGCTGCCCTCACCAGACACTGGATCTGCGGGTGCCTTGATCTTGGACTTCCAGCCCCCAGAACTGTGAGACGTGAATGTCTGTGGTTTATAAGCCACTCAGTCTGTGTTATAGTCTCCTGTTACAGCAGCCGAGTGGATTGAGACACCGTGATTATAAATAACACGGGGTCCAGCACAAATAACGCCCCTTTGTATTACAAAATCACAAGCGTATGATTCTGTAACAGAGCCATATCATGCTCAACACACCACAGGACATTTTAGGTGAAACGTTCAAATTAGAACTATAAATCACTGCACCCATGTCCTTACCTGACCAAACACACTCAAGTAGGGGTCGCTTCTGCCGGACCCTGTGTCTTGTACACTTTACACCACTATAAATGCAGTGATTGTTTTTCTGTATAAAATCTCCTCGTGTAGGTCCCCATGGCCTGCGGGTTGCTGTCCAACGTGACTTTAGGGACAGAGTAGATTCAAACGACGTAGGGACGCCTGTACTAGCGCCGGCTTGTTGGAATGTATCTTACCGAGCTCCTTGTGGGAAGCACCGAACTTGCTAATTGCTTTTGTTTCTAATCCTCTAGCTTCCCGTAAATCACAGAGGGGGCCGCAGAGTGCCGTGAATCCTGCCCCCGAAAGCGGAGTGGAGAAAAAAGCCCCAAACCTCTGAGCAAGCACTGGAATAAAGCGGTTTCCTCGGGGCAGTGAGTCTCACGTCCTCGCCGCACCTACCTATGAGGTCCCACTCTCCGTTGGGGATGTAGCCGCTGGTGTCCGCCTCCTGCATCTGGAGGTCCAGGGACCAGCCGCCGTAGGACCAGGACCCGAACTTCAGTGTGCACTGCTGCACGTCGAAGGGGAACCAGCGCACGTCGATGTAGCAGGAGCTCTTGAAGATGCCTGTGTGGGCGACCGGTGCTGTCAGAACACACACGTGTGTATGCACATGCACGCATGTGTACTGCACCACACACACGGGTTATGCGTGATGTTATTCAGCCTTTGAAATGATGGACATCCTGCTGTTTGCCACAACGTGGGTGACCCTTGAGGGCCTTATGCTAAGTGAAACAAAGACAGACACTGTAGGGTATTGCTTATGCATGGAATTCGAAAAACAAAAGCTGAACTCGTGGAAACAGAGAGTTGCGTGGTGGTTGCCAGGGTACATGACGGCTAAGTGCGAAGGGCTGGATGTCCCATATGGTGACTACGGTTAATAGTATCGTACACTCGCGACGTGCTAAGAGAGTAGATCTGAAGCATCTTTTATAATAAAAAGGTGAGGGTGTGAGGTGACAGCTGTGTGATTATCTTGATTGTGGAAACAATTTCACGGTGTTTATATTGTCATCACACGCCACAATCGGTCAACCACACCTCCGTGCAGCTGGAACATGTTAAAAATAAAGATGTGTGAACACACAGCCACCCCTTGGTCTCCGGCCTCCTGTGCCGTTCACCACACACGATGCCCGCCCCTCGAGGAGTAAGAACCTTGCTCGTTCAATAAAAGGCTGGTGAGTTAAATACGACCTTCTTTACGATGCTACATATGTCTCTTTTTTTATCCTCACCCAAGGATATATTTTTTTAAAATTGATTTTAGAGAGGGAAGGAAGGAGAGAGAGGAAAACATCGATGTGAGAAACATCAATCACTGCCTCCTGTACACACCCCAACCGGGGATCGAACCCATAACCTTTTGGTGCGTGGGACGATGCTCCAACCAGCTGAGCCATCTGATCTGGCCAGGGCTGTCTGTCTTTTTGATCAGTGCTTTGTGCACTCATTCTCTGGCCCTCCTGTCCCCCCCCCCTTGAAGAGGAGGCAATGAGGGCACCAGGGCCTCTCCACCGAGTGTGGGCAGAGCCCATACTGCTCCTCCAGACTGCAGCTGGACCTTCTAGAATAAGCAGAGTCTTTAAGAAAGTCTCCAGTGAAACATTCAGCTGAAGCTTCAGTGTCTTAACATTCAAGGCAGCACCAGCATGCTCTATTAAAGCCTGCTCTGAGGGGTCTCTGCAAACAATGAGAAGTTCTTTAAATGCGCTGTTACCATGCACACACACCTTCAAATTCTAAATGACATGACAAAAGTGGAGGCTGTGGAAAAAAAAAAACCCAGGAGGAGCTGGCAGAAGTGATGATACACTCCCAAACAGAATTTGGAAAAGTGTGTGTTTGGCGAGAGGGGTGAGTGTTTTCCTGGGGTTAAAAATGGAGAAAACGCTTGGTTCTCTAGAAGTACACGTGGAAGGTAATTTTAAGTTATCTGAATTCCTGGAGTTTCCTCAAAAAATTAAAAATGGAATTGCTGATTCACCTAGCAATCCTACTTCTGAGAATGTATCCTAAGAATCCAGAAACATGGATGGGAAAGAACATAAGGGCCCCTATGTTCACAGCAGCATTAAACAGCCCAAGTGCCCATCAGCAGATGAGTGGATAAAAAAAGCTGTGGTACATTTACATGGTGGAAGACTAATCTTCTGTTAAAAGAAAAAGAAAAAGGAAGAAAGAAACTTTCACGCTTTGCGACATGGATGGACCTGGAGAATATAGTACTAAGTGCAATAAGCCAGTCAGAGAAAGACAAATACCATAGGATCTCACTCATTATGTGGAATCTAACGAACAAAATAAACCGATGAACACAATAGGAGCAGAGGCGTGGGCATGTGGGACAGACTTCCGGGTCTCAAAGGGCAGTGGGGGCGGGGCCTGGAAGATATTAGCCAAAGAACAAACGTACATAGAAGCAAAGCCCGTGGACACAGGCAACACTGTGTTGGTGGCCAGAGGGAAGGGGGGGGGGGGTCATGGAGAGGGACAAAGGAAGAAATGGGGGATATTTGTAACAGTGTCAACAAGAAAAAAAAAATGTGATCATACCCAGCAGACATATAGAACCATTACAATGCAATAGAAAAAGGCAACACAATTGATAAAGGGTAAAACACAAACATTTCCAAAAAAGGAGAAGAGAATAAGGAGTAATTAGGTTTACACCCAAGGGCCAGTGCTTGGGCACCAGCGAGAGCTTCCACTGAAAAGGGTGGTTCCAGCTGGGACCAGCTGGGGGTGAGTCTCCCGGTGGCAGCCACCAAGAGGAGAGCAGACAAGGCCAGCTCAGCAAGCGGTGCCCATGTGTCCCGCCCGCCCGGAAACACTGAAAGGCTGTGGAAGGCACAGTAGCTGGGGTCCCAGTAAGTTTCTGCCACCAGATTAAAAGAAAAACAATTGAATGTCGGAAGGGACTCAGCAGCCTTGCAAACGTAGACCCCACAACCAAGCTGATAAACTTCCGGTCCCCTGGAGTCGGTCCCTTCAATATAATTGGAGCATTTTGTTCAAGGTTCCCAGGGACCTGGAAATCAAACCCACCATGAAAGAGCTAGAACCTGCCTGCCCCCCCCCCCCCGCCCCCGGCCCACAGCACCTGTAGAAAATGTGGCTGTGCAAAGGGGTCACTCCTTTTCTATGGGATGGTCGGACAGGGACAGTCACTGTGACACAGGGTGGGTCAGCGGTTGCTGGGTGCTGGCCGTGGGGATGGGGGTAACTGCAGCCAGGCAGGAGGGACCTTTTTAGGGGGAATGGGAAAATGCTCTGGAGCTAGATTTTGGTCATAGTTGCACAATGCTGTGAATTTACTAAAAAGTGTTGACTCATGCATTTAAAGTGGGTAGATAATGTGTATGCGAATTTGTTACACATCAAAAAAAAGCTGTTAAAAATAAAAATATGCAATGAAAATAAACCCAAGTTGCTATTCTGTAACCAAGTCTCGGTGTCAAAGCGCATGCCCAGAACATGCTTTGCCTGTGCTTAGCTGAATGGGCCGGAAGCACCTGGTCTGTCTGTGCTTCCCTGGGGGGCACGCTGCCCCAGCCACACAGCTCCACCCACTCCTGTCAATCAATGAAGGGGGACTCAGTGTTCACAGCACAGGGCCTGGTGCTGAGCAGGCCCCGGGGCCATGGAGGCCAGCACGTAGACACAGCTGACTGGAAGGCCAAGAACCCTGCTCCTGTGGCTAAAGACAGCCTCGGTCTTCACAACAGTCTGAGGCACCACATTCTGTGAGCGTGTATGTGAGTGTGTGAGTGTGTGTGGTACGTGTGTGGTGTGGCGTGTGCGGAATGCAATGTGAAGGTGGTACGTGAGGGGTGTGTTGGAGTGTGTGTGGCTGTGGTGAGGTGGCAGTGGCTGCAGACCGCCTGGGAGCAGGATATGAATCAGTCACAGTGGGAAGGAGATCCTCCTGGAAAAGGGCACCTAGAAACATCATTTAAAGATTTTTTTTTAAAAATCCCATTACTACCCATAGGCCACAAAGCCGTGTTCCAGAGCCATGGACCAGTCACAGAGCAGCCCAGGGCCCTGGGCATCTGCACGGCTGATGGGCTGGTGAGAACAGAATGGACCCCAGGAAGCAATTAACCATCGACTGGCTAAGGGAGAGGAGACATTCAGAACTGAGTCACCGATGAGCTCGCTGTTGAAGCCACCTGATCGGGGATCTAACAGGCAAGTGCTCCTCCATGCTTGCACTCAAAAGGCTAGCTCAGCATCTTCAGTGTCTTTTTGCAACACCTGGAGAGCACCACGAACGTGGAGTTCAGAGCTAGCCCACAGCTCATGGGAGCACCGTCGGGACTGACACCCCAAGCTCAGCCCGCCTCTCTGCAGGGGGACCAAGGAAGCAATCTTACCTGGGGGGAGGTACTGGCAATGCCCGGAAGAATTCACCAACACGTTGGTGTGGAACGTGGCGTCAAATCGCTCATCAGCACTGCAAATGGGAAGAGGATTTCATGAGCTGGGACCGCCCCTGGCACCCTCTGGCCCGGCCTGCCACGGTCTGAGCAGCATGGACAGGTGCTGCTGTGTGCTCTCCGGCCACCCCAGTATCGGTCTGGAAATGTGCTTTGCAGCTGACCTGAGAGATCTTCTCAGACAGGCCTGAAGGGGCCAGGACCCACCCCCACTTCATAGAAACGGTGATTTTTTTTGTGTGTGCATCTAAAACAAAGTTCTGAGCAAAGCTGGAACCAAGGACCACTGAGGAGGCCGTTGGCAGGTGGGAATTCAGTCCTCGAGCAGGAGGTGAGACCGGGTGGGGCACACGCCGCAAAGCCTTGGTTCCGCACCACGAAAGGCTCGTTCTTGGCAGGTACTTAACAAATGTCTTGTTTTCTGTATTCTTTCACATCTGGGGCCTTGCTGACTCGGGGTCAGGTGGGAGGGGGGTGCTGTCCCCTTTCCTCACCTGCCAGGGCTAGCCAGTTCCTGGATGTGGCGAACCAGCAGCTCACGAGTGCAGCTCTCAAATACACACTGACCAACGCAGAGACCCCACCCCAGCACCTCCTTTGCTGGGGTCCCACATTCCAGGCCACTCTCCACGTGCCCTCATCCTCCAGGGCGACGTGCCAGACAGCTAAGGACAGTCCGTAGGCCCCAGAGTCTGCCAGAATTATTCACAAGCCAATCCCCAGCTTCCTCCCCACCCCTTTCTTGCCCATGTCCCCTCCCTCAGCCTCCTGCATGGCCCTGGCACCTCCCCGTGGGGCCCTGCCTGTCCTGCGCCTCCCGATGCTGGGGAACTCTGAGTATGACAGATGTCTTCCTTCATGACAGACACTCCTGTGCCTGCAGGTCTCATCACGTCTGACTACAGCAAACCTCGAGTACCCTCTGAACACAGCCCCTATGCGTTAGTTTGAAAAAGTAAACTGTCTCAAGAAACGTAGGCAGCTGCTGATCGAGAGGCTGGAACCACAGAGCAGAGCTGCATTCATTGTAGCACCTGGGGGAGCTCTGGCGAGGTCTTCCCACTTTCTGCAGAGCCTGCGGCAGCTTTGTCTAGTCCTCCGGGTCTTTAAATGCAAAACTCAGATCAAAAGGCAGTTGAGAACAGCCTTCCGTGTGACAGACGCCATCGCCATCGGAGACAGACTCAGAAAAAGATCCAAGAAGCAAAGTCAAGGAAAGGCATGAAAAGTTACTGCTCAGAAAAGTCACATTCTCCCCAAAAGGGAAGAGCGTATCGCATTTAGAAAACCAAAAAGCCATCCGGGAGTTCGAACATGGGTTGCGAAATAAATTTTTATTGTGAGTGGCTGAGAGGTTGGGCTGGTAAAACTCAGAGAAGGAACGTAGAACAGAGACAATGAGGGGCTCAGAGTACAGGCCAGGGAAGCTCACTCAGCAGAAGAGCTGGAGAGCCCTGGCTGGGTGGCTCAGTGGGTTAGAGCATCGTCCCACGCACCAAAAGGTTGTGGGTTCGATTCCTGGTCACGGCACATACCTGGGTTGTGGGTTTGATCCCTGGCCAGGGAGTATACAGGAGGCAACCAATCAATGTTTCTCTCTCTCTCTTTCTCTCCATCACCCCTAAAATCAATAAACATGTTCTCAGGTGAGGATTAAAAAAAATGACAGAGGCAGAGAGGAATTATCCAAGAAATCACACAGAGAAATTTCCTAGACCGAAAAGGAACCAGTGCAGAGGAAGGGCAAGGAATGGCGTTCCCCAGAAGTGAGTCCTCAGAGGGCTTGTGTCTCAGGGTCAAGGACTTCAGGATCAGCTCCAGAGAGACGAGGCTGAGCACTGAGTAAGAGGGAGTCAGCTGTCCAACTGAACCTGGAGAGTAAGAAATGGGGTTCTGATGATGAGGGGTACAGGGGGCCTGGAAAAGGGGCGGGGCCAAAGTATAGCAGGATATGAGGGGTCTCTAGGGAGAGGGGAGTGGGTTCCAATGTGGAGAATAAGTAATATGCTGGAAAACACCATGGACTTGATTAAGGACATTGTTTTGTTTTGTTTTTAAATCCTCACTCAAGGACATGTTTCCATTGATTTGAGAGAGAAGGATGGGAAGAGAGAGGGAGAGAGAGAAACATCAATGTGAAAGAGAAACATCCATCAGTTGCCTCTTGTATGTGCCCCAACCAGGGATCGAACCCACAACCTAGGCATGTGCTCAGACCGGGAGTCAAACACTCGACCATTTGGTGCAGGGAACAGCGCTCCAACCAACTGAGCCCTGCGGCCAGGGCAAAGATATGTTTTTTGTTTTTTTTTTAAATCTTGTAATATGAAAGAAAAAAGGCAACCAGAAACTCCAGGTGAAACAATCTGTACAAGGAAGTCATGGTTGGACTATGAAACAAAAATCCAACAAAGCCTAAAGGAAGAAGAAAGAGGCTAAGGAATCATCATAAAAGATTAGGATTAATCACAAAAGAATAGGGATTTGAGATGAAGGAACACAGCCTCTCCTTACTTCCAAACACACACAGAGCAGAGAGAAGGAAGTGGGCTGAGGATGGGAATCTTTGCTTGACGGCAGTCTGTACCAAACTTTTTTTTTTTAATTGATTTGAGAGAGAGGGAGAGAGGCATTGATAAGAAAGACATCGATCGGTTGCCTCCCGCACGCACCCAACCAGAGATCAAACCGGCAACCTAGGCATGAGTCCTGACCAGGAATCGAACCCGCAACCTCTTGGTGGGGTACAGGGCGATGCTCCAACCAACCGAGCAGCAACCAGCCAGGGCAGCAACCAACTGTTCTGACGAGTCACATGATAAACAGCCAGTGGGCATTCAACAGCTGAACACAGGGACCTCTACAAACTCCCTCCCTCCCTCCGGGTCACGGCGCGATGTTGAAACCAGGTTCCCTGGAACCGTCACCATCTGCGGAGATGCTTTCTGCAAGTGTCCGATTCCCAGAGTTTCTTTTTCATGTTTAAGAACTCCTAATAAAAGTCCAAACACACTCCAGCGACTGTTAACAGATTTGTGACTCTTCGGAGAGAGACGACCGGTGTATTCATCCGCGTGGCCTGTTGAACTCCGTTCCGGGTGGAAGTTAAACTCTAACTCCTCTTGCCCTGAATGGGCGTATATTTGCACCTCCGGCAAGGGAGCCACCCCGTGGGATCCCAGATTCGCACGGCTCCTTTGGAAAACGCACACTCCCGCGGACGATTCCAGCGCAGACCCTGCACCCGGCTCAGCACGCGTCCCGCCGCTGCACCGCGGAAACCCGAGGTGGGAGGCGTGCTCGGCCCGGGAGACGCACAGCTCTGCCTGCTTCCTGCCTGGGTTCTTCCCGTCTGGTTTCTGGGTCTGTAACGAGGACCGCCGGCATTGGTCAGATCCGTGATTCAATTCTGGGAGGAAGAAAAAAAATTCCTCCCAGCTCTTCCTGCACACCATTGGGTCAATTTAATTGAAGAGACCCTTGAGACTGGAAGACAAATGGGTAAAAAAAAAACAAAACCAAAACGAGGTAAAAACCTGTTACTATTAGCAATGGCTTACCTGTGTGACTCAGTGATTTCTCGATATGGCTCAAGCAAAGCAGAAAACCGAGATAAATGAGGCCAGACTGCCATCATCATTAGCCAAATGCAGATCTTAATGTCCGAGCTGCCTCTGGTAGGGCTCTCTCCCCTGGGCAAACTGACCGTTATGCAGAAATGGTATGGAAGGAAGCTCTTACAATGAACACGTGCTGATGCCCCTCTCCTGTCGGTTTCGACCGAGAGGGTGGAGATGCGGTTTGTTTGGAAAAGCTGCTCCTACACGCTGAGTCTGGACACAGCTGTCTGAGGCTGGGGGTGATGGGTCCCTGTGCACAGGAGTGGCCAAAGCCCCTGCAAGGACCTGGGAGGGGACAGTATCAGCGCTGTCATCCACACCGCTGGGGTCTTGCGCATGTGGGGGTTCCCAGCACAGGACAGTCTGACCTGAGGCCCGCCAAGGGTCCAGCCGCCTGGGCTTTCCCACCGGTCCAGGTAGAGAGATCGATGGCTACGGAAGGCAGAGCCCGTTCCCTCCTGATAAAGATGTAAAAATAATTGCTTCCAGACTCCTTCCCCCGATTCCCAATTCCCCAGTTCCCGAGGCCAGGTACTCCAGGACCCCGCCTTACCTGGACACGCCCCCCACCTGGTGTCAGATTGTTAACCCTTGCACAAATAGCACACACTGACAGTGTACACTGGTGTGTAGCGTGTGCTTCTTCCTTGTCACGCCTGACTGTACGGGTCTCCTCATTCTCCTACAGGCGGGTCAAACCCGCAACCCTCAGTGGACGGGACGATGCTCCGACCGACAGAGCCACCTGGCCAGGGCTGAAACCTAGATAATTGCAGTAGCCAATGTCACCCCAACCCCCAATGAATTCAATTCAAATCCAATCCAATCAAAATTAGTTTAGCCTGGTCAGGGCACACACCAAGGTCGTAGGTTTCATCCCTGATCAGGGAGTGTCCAGAAGGCAACCAATCAATGTTTCTCTCTCGCATTGATGTCTCTGTCTCTCTCTCTCTCTCTAATTAATGAACATATTCTCAGGTGAACATTAAAAAAAATTGCATAGGTTCCAGGCATTCAATTCTATGATGCATCATCTTTCCACTGTACTATGTGTTCACCTCCCCAAGTCCTGTCTCCTTCCCTCACCACGTATCCCCCCTCACCCCTCCTCCCCCTCCGCCACCCCCTCTCCCTCTGGGCATCAACACTCTGCTGTCTGCGTCCGTGAGTTTGGGTTTTGCTCAGTCCCTTCCCTCCCTTTTCCATGCAGACTCCCAACCCCGCTCCCCTCTGACAGCTGTCAGTCTGTCCCCTGAATCTGCGAGTCTCAGATGAATTTCTAAGGGAGCTTTCCCCTGTAGGTTGAAGACAGCGCAGCCCCGGAAGGCAGTAGAAGTTCCCAGGGACCCCTACAGCAGGCTGAGGGGGAGGGGAGGGCTGACCGTGGCCCCACCCCTGGGCTGCACACCCCTCCCCCACTGGCGGGTGGTGATGACTGAACATCCCATCGGCTTCCTGTCTCCTGTATTTATTACACAGACCCTCCCAGTCATGCGGGCTGTCTGTCTGATGTCACCGAGATCAATAAGCTCATCTCCAAAGGCTGTGATCTTACTCGTGATTGGTCCCACCGCCCTCTGGGTGCAGAGAGGGGGCTGCCCGGCAGACTGGCCCTGCGCCCTGGCCAGCCTCATGCAGGTGCAAAGCGTCCCTAGAAAACTCTGCCCACTGTCGCCCCTGGCCATGAAATTCTGCTCAAACCCTTTGCACAGCGGCTTGCCCGTCGCCTCTCCAAGCTAGCTGACAAGGGGTTCAGTGCCAGACAAGGTGAAGGTCAGAGGCCATGGAAGGATCATTGAGAAGCCACAGGATGGAAATCGGGGAGGGACAGGATCACCCGTTCCAGGATGGAAGAGGAAAGGCTGCAGCTCAGAAGCTGCTCTCAGAGGAGGTCTGAGAGCCCAGCCGATGCAGGGACCTGCACAGAGGAATCGTTTCGCTTTGTGTAACTTGCAGAACAGTCCCACTTGCGATGTGTAGAAGCAACACCAGAGGCGGCCCGGCCCGAGGCCCATGACACTCTGGAGCCAGGCCCACTCTGCCGGCTGACCTGGGGCAGGTGGCTGCTCGGCTCTGAGCACCAGCTCCCCGAACCAGCTCCCCGCCCTGGTAAAGATGGGTGCTCATGCCGACTTTGGGGCGCTTTGTAGAGAGGGGGGACCAGGCAGAGCGGCTAAGGCCCCCTGCTGGCAGCCCACACTGTTGGACCACTCACAGCTCTCAGGGAGGCTGCTGCCACTCACAAGGGCGCAATCCCAGCTCTTCTCCGTGACCTCTGTCCCCTGCCTGCCCTGCTTCGGGCTGGGAAGCCCCTTGAGTCCTGGGATGCTGTCCCTGCCTCTCCGGTCACGGCTGTGCTCCCCACCCAGAGCTGGGCTCGAATCTCCCACCCGCCCTGGGGGGAAGACGTGGACCTTGAGTGTGTGACTCTGGTGTGCGGTGGCCGGCTGCGTGGACAGCTGTGCCTTCCACGCCCAGGGCCCTGACAGCTGCTGACTGTGAGCGCCTGCTTCCCTGCTTGAGGCTGGGGGGCCCTGGCCACCAAGCCCCCTCAGTCCACGTGTGGGGCAGGTGAGTGGAGCTGACCC
Source organism: Phyllostomus hastatus (assembly GCF_019186645.2). Lineage (NCBI taxonomy): Eukaryota > Metazoa > Chordata > Mammalia > Chiroptera > Phyllostomidae > Phyllostomus > Phyllostomus hastatus. The sequence continues at coordinate 12,093,369 of NW_025334036.1, read as the reverse complement.
CTGGAAGCAGCCGTCAACCCCTGTCAGAGGCGGTGGCAGTCACCCTGAGCTCCCCCTCGGGAACGGGCCACGTTGCCCACAGAAGTGGCTTGCTTTTGAATGCATTCTGTGTTGCCCTCCCTCCCTCCCTCCCTCCCTCCCTCCCTCCCACCTCGCTTCCTCTCCCAAGTGAACTACGTGCATGGAAGCCCTTGTCTTAGGCGGACTTCTGGGGGAACCTGAGACACTTGGTAAGAAAATTAATTCTATTTCATCAGTGACTCATTGATTAGCACAGCATGAGCCCTCACAGGCTGGATCACACCACACCTGGGTTTGTCCTATATACCTTGTCCCCGCCCCAGACTCTGCTGTCAGCCACAGGGTCATGGGAACGTGTGAGAGAGAGAGGGCTGTGTGTGGCCAGAGGACAGCACTCTCAGAGCCAGACGCAAGCTTGCAGACGTGCAAATGTAGCTTTGTACAGGCTGTAAGAAGGGGATGGTGGAGCCCTGGCCGGGTGGCTCGGTTGGTTATAGCACTGTCCCATACACCAAAAGGTTGCAGGTTCAATTCCTGGTCAGGGCACAAATAAGAAGCAACTGATCAATGTTTCTCTCTCATGTCAATGTTTCTCTGTCTCTCTCTCTCATCTCTTATCAATAAATGTATCTTTGGGTGAGGATTGAAAAGAGAAAGAAAGAAAAGAATGGTTTACACCCCACAGTGTCCTAAAATGCAGAGGCAACAAAAGCATCTTCAATACATTCACCAACAAAGATCAACCAACACTGTTGTTTGATTATGGGATTTTCTGCCTGAGTGGCTCAAGAACAGAGAAGCCCAGAGAGGCAGGGGCAGCTGCCCGAGGCTGCACAGCACAGGGGCAGCCGAGATGGCCTGCTTCAGGCTGTCTGACTACCGATGCCAGCGAGGCCTTCATTCTGCCCAAAGGGGAAAGCCGTGAGTGACAAGCCATCCAGAATTGCCCCTCATTTGGGGCCTGATGGTGTTCAGAAAAATCCCCAAAGCTCAGGCTTAAAGTAAAGTGAATGAAGCAAGCAAGACGCTCCCGAGGTCAGCGGGGTCAGTGCCCGGCAGGCCGGTCTTTCTCCGTGCTCATCTTCTCGTCGAGTGCCCTGCCCCGGCCTGCTGGCTGGCTGGCGACGCCGAGCCCTGCTCCCCACCCATCAGGGAGATAAAGCAGCCCGTCCCAGGGCTGACGCAGACGCGGCTGGTTTGCAGACACCCAGCCTGCTCCGAGCAGGGAAAATGTATTATTGATACACCTCACCAGCCATTTAGCGGCTCAGGCTGGGACTCCTGCATCCAACTGGAGCAGAGCGAGCCAAGTGATGGGCGTGCAGCGACGCTTCGCCTGCACCGACCCAGGGCTCCTTTCACAGCCACGGCGACCCCAAGCGATGGCACGGCCCCTCCTCAGGGGAAGCCCCCCCCCCAACGCACACACATTAACCAGACATCACGTGAGGCGAGGCTGCAGTTGGGGGGGGTTGCGGCGGGGGGTGTGTATCAGCGAGTGCCTGGCACCTGGCGAAAAGGATTAAGCTCATTTCTCCAAGTCCCCAACAACAGAGCATCGGAAGGTCAGGGCCTCATTAAATCCAAGCTGGTTTGGGTCCTTCCTGTGCCCATCTTTGGAGTCAGTCCCAGTTTCTGATTCTGTCTTTCTCTTCCTCTAGCTCTGCCGTTGTCACAGGGACCTAGCCCCTGCCATCTCATCTGCACACAAATATTTATTGAGCATGCTTTCAGTGTCCAGGAGAGGTGACAGACCTGACGTGCTGTGGGGAGACAGGTTTTCCTATGACAGTGTGTGACAGAGAGACACGCCTGGGGCGCTGGGTGGGACGGGGGGTGTCGGATTGGGGGGGTGTTGAGCTGGAGGCGTGTGACATGGGCGCGGCAGAAGGGGAGACCAGGCAACAGGAGGGGAGACCAGACAGATGTGTGGGTGTGTGGCATGTGAGTGTGTGGTGGGGAGGGGTGTGGTGCAGGGGTCAGGCACCAAGCATCTGGCTGGTGGATGGCTGACAGGGGGTCAGGGGGTCAGCAGATGACTGTATTTGACTTCCTATGGCTTTATTTTTTTTAGTCTTCACCTTTTTAATTGGTTTGAGAAAGAGTTTGAGAGAGAGAGAGAGAGAGAGACATCAGTGTGGAGAGTTTGAGAGAGAGAGACATCAATGTGACAGGCAAACATCCAGCCGTTGCCTCCCATCCGCACCTCGACCCGGGGATGGAACCTGCAACCTTAGGTATGTGCCCTGACCAGGGATTGAACCCAAGAACCTGCAAACCTGCAACCTTTTGGTGTATGGGACGGTGCTCCAACCAACAGAGCCACCCAGCCAGGGCCCTCCTACAGGCTTCATCCGATGCATTTAGCTGACTGCACCTTTCAGCCACTCCCTTCGTTATGCTGCTCAGTAAGTCCTCACTTAACGCCCTCCATAGGTTCTGCAACCGGAAGGGGACCGAATAATGAAACCCATTTTGCCACAGGCTGATCGATACACACAAGAGTTGAGATCCCAGAGCATTCCGTCAGTGCTGTGACGGCACTGTGCTGAATGGAAAGCACGCTGTCATTCGAGAACCTGCGGTCAATGCCTGTTTTGGACCTTACTCCCCACCCCTCCCTGAAAATCTTTCACCTGCTTCCCTGTTCTGCTATTTTCCTTTGCTTAGCAGGGGGTGGCTGGTCTCCTACAGAACATGCGTTCATATACCCCCCTCCCTGAGCACCCCGGGGAATTGGGGGTCACTTTCTCCCTTGATCCAGGCGGAGCTGGAGACCAGCACGTGCTGCACACAGTGAGAGTTCCTCAGCTGAGTCTCTAAGGGGCCCGGCAGCCCCCGTGTCTCCTCGGGGTGCACCAGCCACCACGCTGGGAGACGCACGCTCCACGTGGAAGAGGCTCAGGCAGACTCAGGAGAAGCCACCCCTGCCGACACCTTGACCTTGGACTTTCAGCCTCCACGAGAAAATGAATTTCTGTGAGAAAATATATTGTTGTTGTTTAAGTCACCCAGGCTGTGGTCACAGGGGGTCACGCACCTCGCCCGGTCCCTAGGGGCCTCTGCCTGAGACGCAGCTGAACTAATTTAAGAAGCGGGAGAGTAACAGCAAGTCGGAGGGGAACAGCCTTCCAGGGGCAGGCCCACCGATTCACGAGGAACGCGATGGCCAGCAGGGAAGGACAGGAAGAGCGGAAGTCGGCACCAGAAAGGGAACCCGCCAGCCTCCTGGAAGCAGTCCGTGTGGGACGAGTGTGTCCCAGGGCCCGGGGGATCGCCGTTGCCACCACGGAGGGCAGTGGCCGGCGGTCACAGAGGAACAGTGTTTCCCTCCCTTCCAGGCAGGACCAGAGGCCTCAGTCATTGTTAGGAACTCGCTCTCTCTTTTTAAAAATACTTCGCCGTTTATCCATTACAGACCTTCCTGCGATGAGACGCTCTGAATTCCCTCTGCGACACAGCAAAGGATTTTAACGCTTCTGGAAACTCTACCCCACCTGGGTACCTGCCTGTGCAGCGTCTGGCCCACGAATCAGACGCCCCGGGAGACGGGCGAGTCTCACATTTCTTGACCTCAGGAGGACTGTCAAACACAGCCACGCTCTGCCTTTCTCTGTCAGCCGAGGGACGAGCGTCCGAGGGCGGCCAGAGGTGTCACGGTCACGCCCTTTGCTCGGGGCTCTCCCAAAGTGCCCTGACACGGGGTCCAGACAGCAGCCTCCGGTCCTGCCCCCTCCCACGCACCAGTCCTGCTGTGACCGTGAGTGACATCCAGGGGCAAAGTAACACCCCACGGGAAAATGCCTCAGCATCCCTACGCACAAAAACCTCTGCGCATCCGTGACGCACAGCCCCAGGGACGTGGCCGCGGGAGGCGGCGCGCTGCGGGGCGTGAGCCTGTATGCACAGGTAGACGACCCTGGGGAGGGGGCGGAGCTGCTTCTCAAAGGCCGCTTCCAGAGCCTGGCGGTTCGGGGCAGCCATGGCCCCAAAGGATAGACCATGTATCGGCGTATCTACAAAGCACTCAGATCGCGCTTGATCGTGAAACGTAGGCAAGGGTAAAAGCACGTCTTCTTTGGTCCCGCGTGCTTACCTGTTATACAGGAGGATGTCTGGCTTCCAAATCTGGCCGTCTGGGAAGCGCACGGTCTTGACGCCCGGGTATTCCGACGTGTTCCACTGCAAATAGTGATCTGTCCAAGACTGACAAACAAACAAGCACGTTGAGAGCGCCTGGCTTCCTCGCCTGCTAACAGCACTTCCGTGAGGTTATTACGTAAGCGCCCAGCCAAAATGAGATCCAGACATTTATTGACATAATTGAGTTGCTAGCTATAGAATATAAAGGCCCCGGGAATTAAATGATCCCTTCCTTCCCAAACGACCACAAATGACATAAAAACCGCATTTCGGATCTCGCTGTCACTGTGACCACGTTCAGAGGGAAGCATGCAAGTTAATTCCGGTCCATCATGTGCTCCCCAGCAATTCCCTCCTCCCCGAGAGACGGGTGTTTTCTAGCCAAATGAATAAAGTGTTTTGCTTTCAAAGTTTTCCATAAGGACGCTTGGTAAAAATAAACTGATTTATTTCCGTTGGAAAGAAGAACCAGGCTGAAAAAAACGCAGACTATTTATTTCCATGCAACACTTGGTGCAGCTGCAGGGAAACATCCCAGAAACTTCTACAGGGCTTGTTTGGGGGCTCGAAGTCTTGTCTTCAGGCAGGACCAGCGCTTCTGATGCCACGACCCCCAAATGCACACTCTTGGCCTTGGTGGGAAAATGCTGAGTCAGGACACAGGGTAGGGGGGAAGGACTGGGAAAAATTCATAAACACACAAACACGGAGAGCAACTCCTTGGGGATGGCCTGAAATTGGATTTTGAGTGACCTTTGCCAGAGGAAAGCCAATGCCTGGGCCGCCGCTATCCTGAGACCACACCCACCAGCCCCATCTGGGCCAATCGCTATGTAAGGATGGCTCAAGGGGGACCAGCCTGAGGTTGCTTTCATGACCAGCTTCACCCAGCCAGGGTCTCCCAGGCCTGGCAGGTGTGGACTCAGTAGCCTTTATAAGCAGGGCAGGCCCCCATCCTATACCCAGACCCCCGAGGGCCACATGTGCTCTGGAGCTCAGACTTTCTCAGATTTAGAAAGTTAGGGGAGTCCTGGCTGCTGTGGCTCAGTGGTTGAGTGCTGGCCTGAGAACTAAAGGGTCACAGGTTCGATTCCCAGTCAGGGGACATGCCTGGGCTGCAGGCCAGGTTCCCGTTTGGGGACGTGTGCAAGAGGCAACTGATCGATGTATCTTTCGTACATCGATGATTCTCTCCTCTTTCTTTCTCCCTTCCCCTCTCTCTAAAAAAAATAAATTAAATCTTTAAAAGAATAATAGAAAGTTAGGCGATGCCACCTGCCCAGCAGGAGCCTGGGAGACTCGTAATAAGCAAACACATCCCAATCTCGGCAGCAAAGCATGCAATTTATACTAAGTGAGACCCAGAACACCCCCACCACACACCAATTTCAGTTTGATTTCAGAGTCAAGGACTTGGATGCAAAGTTACAAGAACAACAGCAAGGAGGGGAAATGCCACTGTTCAGAGCTGTTGAGCTTGGGGAACACGCTCCTAGAGCCAGTACAATGGGGCGCTAGGGCATGTCCCCGAGGCCCCCGTGTCCCCCAGGGAGGGCGGGCCAGCATCGGAACAGAGGTCCCAGTCCTGGGGCTACCTGACCGGACAAGAGGGGACGGCCAGGTGAGTCTTGTCATTTGATAGCCACGCACCTTCCCAAATGAGGACGTGTCGACGTCTAGTGTGCTGAAGTGTCACCTGGGCACCTGGACAGAGGCTCACCTGGCTGATGTCTCTAGTCTGAGGTGGGTGGTTGGGGGAGGGGAGGCTGGCACCCAGAAGGGCCAGTCTTGCTCAAGTAGTCTCGCAGGAACGCCTGGGTGCCAGCCGTGCTGTGTCTGGGGCGGCCTGCTCCCTCCCAGCACTGATGCCCCAGCCCCCTCCTCGTTTCTCTCTCCCTTGCCCTCGGCAGGAGCCCCTCCTAGCTCCACACCTGCGACCCCTTTCCCTGATCTCCTGTCTCACCCCGGGGTGCCCCACCCTTGTCCCCACCACCTCCATGCTGACCTGGGCCCTAGGGCCCCCAGAAAGTGAGAACAGGTGGTTCTGATGGCCCCTCATCTGACCTGCAGGGCGCCCCCCAGCAGGTTCACATGTCCTGTCTCCCCTCTGCCCCTGCTCAGTGGCACGCACCCTTGGGCCCAAATCTGGCCACGTTGCCTGCTTGGCCCCGTGGGCGACCTTGACCGCCCCAATGCAGGATGTTGGCCTGATCGCCACTCCTGTTGACCAGAGCAGATGCAGGCACATGGACCCTGAGAGGCGGCGGCGGGGAACTTTGAACTTGAACTCAGGTGGGTGGAAGTATGGGTAGCAGGTGCCCCTATTTGCAGCTGGCACCTGAAGTGGGTGGGGGCAGCCTTGAGGGACTGAGCCCTTAATGGCTGAGACCTGACACTCTCCAGGAAGATGGTGTCAGAGCAGAGTCACATGGATGGACCCCTGGCCGGGGTCCAGAAAATCAGAGAATGGGTTGCTGCTGTGGAAGGCACCACGCATTTGCTGTGGAAACCTATGTACACATGTATGTTCTGATCTGTCTCCCAGTGAATGCTGTGATGTCAGAGGTGGAGAGGGGCCTCCTGCTCCTGCCCACCCCCCAAACTTTGTCTTCTCTCAGTGTGACAGAGTGATGGAAACGTCACCCTTGACTGTGGGCTGCTAGTGTGGCCCTAAGCTCACTTATCTCCCAGCACAATGGCTGAAGCGATCATTCAGAAACCAACCGAAACACTTTAGAAAGCAACATGATCTAGATTAGATTGACGATCTAATGCTACAATGTGCATGCTACTCGGTGCATCGTCAGAATGAGGAGGTGAAAAATAGGGAATAGCGCGTTTTGCCGTGTATATTGTGCACCCACAGTTTTTGTGCGTATAATACACGGGATTACTTACCCAGCATGTGTAACCATTATACCCATGCATAATGTGTGCCCTTATTTTTCCCTCAAAAACTTGGTGAAAAAGTGTGCATGATACACAGCAAAATACAGTTATATAAGAAGGATTGCAAACCTAGAGCAGGAAGAGTGGTCGAAATTCCAAAGCAAGAGAAGACAGATTTTTTTTTTACAGATTGCATGTGGCTCTCTGGGTGGCTCAGCTGCCTCTGCCGTTTCGTCTCACAGATTAAATCAGATTGCGCCTGACAGGCTTCGGAAACAATAGAACTAATCCACAGAGAAAATCCACCACCGATTCCTCCCAGAGCTGGGAAGAGGTGAGTAGAGAGATCAGCCGCTTTCTCCCCCTTCGGGCTGAGTGACCGGAAAGTCAGACAGAATCAAGGGCAAGGGCAAGGATGGCAAACAAAATCAATAAACCGAGAATTTATGGTATTTCTTTTTCTTTCTTTCTTTCTTCTTCTTTTTACCTTCCTGCTTCTTCCATTTTGAATACATAGGAAAATCTAGCATTTGCAGAATGCTGACCTGGGATACCTCGGGGAGGCCGTGCAGATTTGGATTTCCAGAACAGGAGTGCAGCGGCACGAAACTCCAGGGGCCCAGTTTCCTGGGCTCTGTCCTCGTCCTGGCCACAAGGCCGCCCTCCCTGGGGACCCCAGCCCACTAGCCTTCCATATGCAGTTGCTCTTGCATCTGCCCGTGAGCCAGGCTGGCTGTGGTGGCCGGTCCCCAGGGAGAGAACCCAAAGAGCAGGGACCAAGTGGCAGCTGTCTTGTCCATGGTCCCGGGGCGGCTTCCAAGGCTGCCCTGGTGACGTCTGAGTCCCCCGTGTCCAGGCTGTGGCCGCAGTGGACAGGACACAGCTTTCCAGGTGGGAATGCTGAACGGGACCGAGGTTTGGATTAGGTGACCACTAAAGTCCCTTCTAAACCCCAGGTAGTTGCGATTCCTTCGAACTGAGCTGGGAGTTGCTGTCACAGTGGCCACAAGAGATGCAGAGGCGGCTTCCCAGGGGAATGTGTCACATGTGCCCTAAAGGCACCTGGCATAAGGTCCATAGGGTGCGCACCTAGGAACAGGCGCTAGTGAGCAATGCCACGGGGTTCATCGCTGTGAACCCCGCTGCCCACTCCACCTCTCCTGGCCCCTTCAGGGAGTAACTGGACATTTAACCTTCCTTTAGGCTGTAAATGACACAGCCTGCCTGCAAAACGGCTTGGAAGGAGAAACCGGGTTTCATCCATCCTTGGGTCCCCTCACGTGATCTACGGCATTGCCTCCCAAGCAGGAGCTCAGAAAGATGAGTGGAATAAGTACCTGAGATTAAAGAGGCGAGTCCTGAAACAATTGAAGCGGGGGATGCTTCTGCAAGTACAAGACCTAATTAGACCGAAGCTACGCCCGGAGGAGATTTACAGGTCTCTGGTGGATCTTCCGAAACAAGGATGTTTATTTATGGAGCAGCTGAACTCGAAACAGTACATGATAATAGTTATAGTTTTCTCCTAGAAATCAACACCCTTCAAAAAAAATTGCCAAACCTTTGTGTTGCTGAAGAGCAGCCACTTCCTGAGGACTGAGAAATATGGGGTGGGGGGCGAGGAATGGACAGGCCTGGCCTTGACCCCATACGCCATGAGCACACGGTGCGTCTCTCAATGTCAACATTGGCTCCGTAGTTCGGAGGAGACAGGAAAGGTGCAGCTTCGTATGAGTAAGGAAGGGTTTCCCTTGCCCCGCCCCCAAAATTCTGGGGGCTTTATCTTATACTTCAGGGGTCAAATATTATTCGGGGGTGGCCTTTATTTTGTATCACCATGTCTTAGCCCCTCCTCGGTTCACCTCGAGTTTTCTGTTTCATTCGTTTGTCACACAGAAGGTGTTCAGGGTCTGCAGCGGGCTCCGAGCGCAGGAGAGCAGCGACCAAATCCAGGCGGAGCCCCAGCCCTCCGGAAGCGCTCCTTCCGGTGGGGGAGGGGCACTCAGAGCCCACCGACAAGTAAATGATTAAAAGGTTGTCACGCGGTGACGAGTGTTTTGGAGACAAAAGGGAGCGGGGTGCTGTGGGTTGCATGTCTGTCTCACCCTGAAATCTCCGTGTTGAAACCCAGTGTGATGGGACTGGGAGTGGGGCCTATGGGAGCGAATAGAACATGAGGGTGGGGCCCCAGGAAGGAGATTCGTGCCCTTTTAAGAAGAGGCCGTGGAACTTGCTCACTTTTCCCACCATGGGAGGCCACTGCAGAATGGTGTCTATCTGATCATGACCTTGGACCGCCAGCACCCAAAACCAGGAGAAGTAAACGTCTGTTGTTGATAAGCCACCCAGTTAAGGGCATTTTGTGCCAGCAGCCCAAGCCGACTAAGGAGATTAGACAGAGTGCGCTGGCAGTGAGCAGGGAGGGTTTGGGACAGCAACTAGGAGCTCAGGGAGGACCTGACCGAGAAGCGATCTCTAGGAAGAGACTGTAGAAAAAAGTGAGGGAGGAAAGCGAGGGGTTCTTGGGGGAGGAGCCTTCCGGGCAGGGTGGGGAGGGGCAGGAGCCCTGAGGGGGGCATGCGCGTGGGCGAGGCACTCAGGACGTCAGGAGGGAGGTGCTGGAGAGGCAGCAGGGGCTGGGCAGGCTGGGGGTCCAGAGCCCCTTGAAGGCCTTCATCTCCTTCGCCTCAGAGTGAGCCAGGAGCCCCTGGAGGGCTGAGCCTCCATCTTCTCTCACTAGGATCGCACTGGCGGCTCTGTGGAGAAGAGGCGCCACCGATGGGGGAGGGAAGGGCCGACCCAGAGGCCGGGCTCGGAGGCTCTGAGACAGCGTCAGTGAGAGCAAATGCTGGCGTAGACAGGGTGGAAGCAACAAGGTGATGCTCAATGTTTGGCCCCTGGGTCTGTTTTGAAGATGGAGCTGCTGGAATTTAATGCCAGATTGTACGTGGGGGAGAAAGATAAGAGCCGTGGGTGGCCCTGAGGCTTTTGATCTGAGCCAACAGGTGTGTGGGGTCCCCAATCATCCTGACCGAGAGGGCCGCAGGGGGGCAGGTGTGCCATCTGGAGTTTAACAGCCTCGCGGGCACAGCCGGGAGGCGCCGGAGGGCATCACCTCACAGGTGTGGCTTCCAGCCAGGAGCGTGGATCCTCCAGCTCCCGGAGGGATGAGTGGCTGGAAGGAGACCAGGAGACAGCAGACGCTTGCTGTCGCTCTAGTTCAGTGGGAGTGGCCGGTGAGTTACGAGGAAAACCTAACGGACAGGTGCCTGCACACCAAGCGAAGAAGGATTTCAAGGAATGGAAAACAGTCAGCTCCTCCACACGCTCCTGAGAAGTTCAGGAAGGTAAAGGGAAAAACCAATCCCTGGAAGGCCCAGAAAGTCCAACAGTGGGGTTCTACCCCGAGGCAGGGGGCAGGAATTGGCGGCAAGGGGCACTAGGTATCAGCTGGCAGCGTGGTGTAGTTCTGCTTCCTGCCAGAGGTGGAGCTGCTGAGCTGAAGGCATTCCGGGCAATGCACGACTGGGGGACCCTTAGGATTTGTGCATTGCATTGTATGCGGATTTACCCTTGAAAGAAAAAAAAATCTATATAAACTCTAAGATCTGCATGAAGTCCATGGGTGAAAGGACACTGATGTTCGCTCTTCTACTTGGTGCTGCACTTAAAAATAAGCTAGATCAATAGAAAGATGAATAGCTGTCTAGATGTGCGATAAAGTCATCGTAGTAAAATGCTAAATAACTATAGAGTCCAGGAGGCTCGTGTACGGGTGCTCACTGGAGGTTCAACTTTCCTGCGTGCCTGAAAATTCTCATTAAAAACTTGTGGGGAAAAAAAACTACTAAGAGCATTTAGTAACCTGAGGATCAGTGATTGGCTCACCCAGAGCCAGAGAAGGGTGGGCTTCCTGAGGATGCAAGGGGACAGGATGGAGGCACTGGGGGACACTGCTTGGAGGGACCTATAAGAAGAGGAGGACCCTGGCTGGCGTAGCTCAGTGGATTGAGCACGGGCTGCGAACCAAAGTGTTGCAGGTTCAATTCCCAGTCAGGGTACATGTCTGGGTTGCAGGCCACGGCCCCCAGCAACCGCACATTGATGTTTCTCTCTCTCTCTTTCTCTCTCCCTTCCCTCTCTAAAAATAAATAAATTTAAAAAATCTTAAAAAGAAAAGAAGAGGAGGAGACCAGGGAGTCTCGGGGGGCCCTGGGGGCCACACTGGGATGTGTCTGCTTGCTAAGCAGAAGGGCCCACACACCCTATGATGATGTGAGAGGCAATAGAGATGCCATCTACTGCAAGGCTCTCTGCAGTGGCCGGGAGGTGGGACTTCGTCCCGGGAGCACAGGCCCTGCACCCAGGGCTCGAGGAGAGAGGGTCCAGTGGGTGGGCACAGGTGTGAGGGCAGGGCCTGCTCGCTGAGGAGTTCTGCTTTCAATCCTTCGGGGGGAAATGCTCAGAGATTTCTGCTTCGCTCATCACAGGTAGGCTGTGCGAGGGGCCTCATGCACAGCCAAGCGTGCCCCGGGACACACAGCAGTGGATTCGTTTTCCTCACATCAACTCCCACTTGCACTGCCGCTAAACCTCGCCTGCCCAAGAAGGCCCCTGGGAACCCCTTTGCCTGGGCGCCTGCCTCTCCCACTTCCCTTAGCTCTGCTCTCACCCCCTGACATGACCCGAGATCCAAAGGGTCAGCTCAGAGCACTGTGTGGATGACGCTAAAACCTGGGCGACAAACACTTTCAAAGATCAGGTGTGTTTTAATTCTTGGCTTTCAACACCATTAAAGGAAAAACTCATCACGTTGTCAGCTGGTGGTGCACCTTGAGGGAAACTACGGTGTGTAATATTTGGCCTGTCGTGTGGAAGAAGCTCGAGGAATTGAACAACACGGCTGTGACAAAGTGCCTGTCATTCTGAACTGTCTACGCATATCACTGCATCTGTTTTTAAAAGTGATACAGTGGGTGGAGTCTGTATCGATGTCTCAATTCTAGTAATAAAAAACAGCCGTCTATAAATATGTAAATGAGCCAAGAACAAAGTTTCATCCTTGGTAAGGCAATGAATTTCCAGTTCTTTGTTTAATAATTACTTACTAAAATTTGTAATTAGTGTCACCTTGATGAATTTTGTACCAAAATTCATGATCCTAAATTAATTCTGAAGAAAAACTTTTCGTACTTATTTTTTGAAGGAATACTTTTATGCAAATATTTACATTGGAGAGAACCAAGACAGGGTGATTAATAAAAGACTTTCCAACACAACATCCTATCACAGTAGGATAAAATTTGGTATGCAAAGTGGACTAGAACAGCACAAAGACAAAAAGACACCACGTAAACGATCTGACCGCTCCAGAATGGCTTGTTTGTGTTTTTGGGTGACTGCTATGGATATCAAATTATGTGCTGCTTCGATTCCATTCAACATAGAGCCTAACAATCTTATTTTTAAATCTCGATATTTACAATTTGATGGAAGCGGCATCATTTGCAACTGATCCATTTTAGGTTGGAATTTTAGATGTCACACTGAAAACCCACGCGTGGGAGAATGTAGCCCTTCAAAATCTCGCGAGGGTCACACGCGCAGGGAGTGAGGAGAGCTCTGGGTTCAAGTACGTCCCTGGACGGGTGGGGCGTGCGGAGGGAGGCACGCACTCCGGAGTCCTGGGGACCAGTGACGACGCAGGTGCGGGCACCTCCCTGCAAACCTGAGTCGTTTGACTTGTCTCGCATGAAGTGCTTTTGAAATGTTCCCAGGTCACCCTGTCACGAACTGCAGGCGTGACTGGAGCCTTGCGGAACGCAGTGCGCTCCCGCAAAGGCGGGACCTGGGACTTCACGGTCCGCACATGCGCAGTCAGGGACCACAGCCAGTGCTGGCAGTTCTCCCAGGTCCGCCGCTTTCGCTACAATTCACACACTAGCACCCCCAGAAGCAAGCACGGGGACATCCATGGGCGGGGACAGCCATGGTCTCAACTTACCATCTGCAGCCAGATGTTGGTGGTTAGAACTTGGTTCTTCTCGTCCTTGAAAAGAAAAAGACAAGAGCGGTAACTAGGGTGCCTGCGGATTGAGACTGCGGGAACGTGTAGGAATTAGAATGCACCAAGCCCTCCCAAGCAACCTCGAGCAGCGTCGCGCTCACAGTGAAGCTTCTCTCCGCATTCTGAGGTCATACACATTTACGATAGAGCACTTACAAAAGGCTGGAAAGCATAAAACAGAAAATTAAAACCCTGTCACCGCACCATCTCTTATACTGTAAAAAATTAGGTTGGGTGCAAAGTCCCATTTTTTGAAGTCAAGTGTATTACCAGGATGTATAGAGTTTAAAAGGAATATAAATATTTTACACCGCCCTCCCCGGGGTCTGATAGTGAGCTGTGACCGCTGCTGTCCCAAGGGCTGTGTGGCCCACGTTTGTCCTGGTCCCTGGGGATCTGCCTCCTTCCCTCTCATCTTTTATCTCCCAGGCAGCATGCGTGGCCCTTGTCACACACCTGCGAGGTAAACCCCGCCCAGGCGAGGTCAGAAAGGAGACGTGGGGTGGGCCCCTCTTCCGACGTTTCCAGCTGCCTGTGCGTGTGGCAGAGGGGCACCAACCAGTGTACCCGCTATGGCTTTGCCCCAGCACAGGGCACCTGAAAAAGATACTCCACACCGATTGGCCTTGCCAACTATAATGGCACTTCGTGGCCCGCCAAGTCCATGGCTGAGCAAAAGCCAGCACCAGCGGAGACAGACGAGCAAGTTTCCCGCCACAGTGAGAGTGGTGAGAGCAGGTCCTGCAGTATTTATTGCTCAGTTCCCCCCTGAAGGGCTCTGCAAATTAGCAACCTCCACCCTCTGCAGGAGAAAGTGCTGATGAGTGATCCCGGGCAGACAGGCCCAGGGGCTGAGACCGTGAACCCTTCCAACAGGAAGTGCCTGGCGCGGTCCACCCGGGGCACTCACAGACGCAGTGCAGCGCTGGGGCAGAAAGAATGCGGCATCTGCGGGGGCGCGGCAAGACCACAGGGATGCAAATGAGAAATGGATGCGGCTTCTCATTAAAAAAAAAAATGTGCTGGCTGTGTAAGGGGCTGGCAGAGACTTGGACGCCTCAGTGCCCCTGCCCCAGATGCTCACACCCCGGGCACCTTTGAGAGGTGAGACTTGGGGAGTCCTGGGGGGAGGGTGACTTCTGCAGAGAGGCTAGGCGGCCTGTGGATGGACAGGGAATGAAGCCCGGGGGGGAATCCCAGGTCAGGGGCTGTGTCTAGAAGAAGCTGCCAATTTAATTACAGGGGGAAAAAAAATCTCATTTTGCAAAATAGCACACGCCAAGGTTTTTGATGGAAAAAGCTGTGGAGACAACCTTTCTCCATTCTCCACGGAGCAAACGACCCCCACGGAGCCGTGCATTTGAATGGCAGAGTTCTCTGGGACCACCCCCATCTCCAACATTAACTTGAAAGCGCCGAGGCTCTGTTTTAGGACATGCATCTGTTGCCGCGATTTATGAAGGAGTTGTTTTTAATGGACTTAAAATTAGCCACTGTGTTCCACCAAGGTGGCTCATTTTCTTTTAATTGCATTGGTATCTTCATCTTCTCCGAGAAAGGCTTCTGTGGTTTGGGACTTCGACTCCTACCAATCTAATTAAAAGGCTTTCTTCTTTCCAGCATCTCACGGAAACCTCATTACAGCGAGACGGGGTTTCTGCGGAGCGCGGCGGCAAGGGACCCGGTGCGGTGCTGTGAACTGTAATCAACACAAGGCCGCAGGCAGCCACTGTCTGAGCGCGTCGCGGTGCCAGGTAGGCGAGACTCGGGAGGATGCGCCGGCAGGAGGAGCCGAGGGGCTGCCGTGTGCGGAACCGGCCTGGGTGTCCTCCCCTCCCCGTCCAGGACTGCCCCACAACGGGGATGTCCCACTCCATCCTTCCCACCCCCCATGGCAGTGTCCCCTCCCCCTCCATTTCTTATGTTGAAACTTACCCCCCACTGGGAGGGTTTAAGAGACAAGGCCTTTGAAAGGTGCTTGAGTCACGGGGTGCAGCCCCCACGGCGGGGATTAGCGCCCTTATCAACGGGACCCAGGCCGCCCCTAACTCCTCCCACCAGGTGACGAGCCAGTGAGCAGACAGACCACTGTCCCTGAACCCAGAAGCAGGTCCTCACTGGACGCCACACCTGCCAGCCCCTTGGTCTCGGACTTGCAGGCTCCAGATGTGGGAGAGAGACGTGCCCTGTTTCGGGGCTCCGTGGGTGGAATTGTCGCTGCAGCTTCCTGAGCTGACGGAGCCCCTGCGCACAATCCGACCTTACTCAGCTCCAGAAGGGGGCGCTCTGCCCTCCACCTGCGCAGCTTGGGCAGTCGTGTCTAAAGGCAACTCGCAAGCCCTTTCCACAAGCCGTAGCCCAGCCAGCTGTTCATTCACTCACTCACTCACTCACTCACTCAATGAATGTTTAGGGGGCACTTCCTCTTCGAGGCATTAGGCCACCGTGACAGATACCGTGGGAACCAAATAGGTCCTGCTCTTGAGCTTATGGGGGTGGGGGGAGAATTACACAATTCAGCACTGATACACTAGAATCTCAAACAGTGGACACAGAGGACAGGAACAGGGCACCTTCGGAGGAGACGACAGGCAGACGGGCTGTGCCCAGAAGGACCAGGGGCAGGGTCTTCAGGATGAGCCTTAACTCGCACGCCCCGTGACCCTGAAACCTGAAAGGCTGCGGTCCTTACACCTGCCATGCCTGCCACGTGTCCTTAGCGACCTCCCTGCTGACCTTGCCCTCGGGCCTGCCCTGCCCCACACCCCCCCTTCAGTCCTTCCTTCCTCCTGCTCAGGGCCAGGGTGAGGTGGGCAGCACCAGTGGGGGCTGCCTCCTGACTCCCCAGGGTCCCTGGCAGGACTTCCAGCCCCAGAACCGGGAGCAGGAGGGGAGGCCCTGGGGGAGGTGGTGCTCAGTGTGACGAGCAGAAGGCCCATCCTGCCCAACAACAGTCCTGCCCACTTCAGAAAGGACCTGACAACCAGCACTGGGGCTGTCGACACACAGGACAGCCACCTGCCCCGCCGACGCTGCAGCCCAGGGGACTGAGTGCCCCAACATCCGCCTGCGCCGGGGCTCCCACACCAGAGTGCCCATGGCCACCCTCGGCCCCCTGCCCTTCCTTCCTGCACCCTCAGCACCCACTGTGCCCTGCTTCCTGAGCGAGTCTTCTGTAAGGGGCCCTGAGACACAAGTTCAGCTCTGCATTCGACGGCGGAGCCTCAGGGTTTGCATGTCTCTGCATGCTCGGAAGGGAGGGGGAAGCCGAGGACCCAGCCTTTGCTTTAGGAAGATGGCAGATAGATGGCTCTGAAGTTCCAGATGTCCCTCCGGCCACAGGCAGAAGGCAGTTTGTGGAGGGGTTCCCTCCCACCCCCATTGCCCAGAGTCTGTTTAGGGATAAAATCCGGCTTCTCGCCCAGGAGGGAAGCTCCCTTCTCTCTCCTCCAATTAACCTCTGCCGGCTCCAAAGCCGCCAGGCTCATGTGCTGCACTTGAGCTTGTCTGAAATCCTGAAGCAGCTGATGGAGTCGGATTTAATAGCTTCTTCCCTCACAAGATGGATGACACGCTGGGCAAACGCTGGCGAACTTTCCAATCCCGGCCGAGAGTACGGAATAAATAACCGCCAGGCGGGCCTCCTGAGCAGCAGGATCCGGGCGTGGGCTTCAGTGATTCCAGGCCCTCAGGCCACCGCCTGGCCTGTCCCATCCCAGGAGGGCGGCATGGGGTGGAGCCCAGGCTGGCAGAAGACCCTCCGGGCCCGTCCCAGCTCTCCAATCCTCAGGCCCTCCCTCAGTTTCTGTGCATTTTTGTTTTCCCAGAAACAGGGAGAGAGCAGTTTCCCCAAACTCCTTCTAGAGTGGGAGAGGCGGAGGCCAGAGGCTGGCCCTGTGTGGTTTCACACACACACACACACACACACACACACACGTGCGTGCGTGCGCTCGCATAGCTCTTCCGCAAGACCCACCCCCTTCGTGTCCCTGGGACCACACAGGAGGGGGCACGACCCGTGTGCCAGGGAAACACAGGGGGCCCGAGTGGCAAAACACCCCCAAAGTCAACCAGCCTGATGCCTCGTGTTTGGTTTTGAACCTGAGCACTTCAGAATGTTACTAAGCCTTAAAAAAAAAAAAGAAGAAAAAGGAAACTGTGATTTGTGGCAGCATGGATACACCTGGAGCACTCTGTGTAAAGGACATCAGCCAGACGCAAAAAGACAAATATATGTGATTCCAGGAATCCGAGCCATCTGAAGTAACCCGTGTCGTAGGAGCAGAGAGGAGGGTGGGGTCACCAGGGTGGGGGAGGGGGGAACGGGAGGCATCGGTCCGAGGGTAGGGAGTTCCAGTTCTGGAAGATGAACAGAGGTCCTCTATGCAGCAAGGAGACGACAGTGGCCACCTTTAAAATTTTCTAAGAGGGGAGAGCTTAGGTTAAGTGCTCTTTTCATAGCAATAATAATGTAAAATAAATAAAGACAGCAGGGGAAACTTCGGGAGGCAGGGGCTATGTTAACGGCCTTGCTTGTGGTGAGGGTTTTGCAGGTAGATCTCATTTCCAAACTCATGAGACTCATTAAATATGTATTGCTTTCTGTACATCCACGCTGTCTCAATCAAGTGGCTTTTAAAAAATTACACTTGGATTTAAGTAGCTTTTGAAAATCAGTCTCCTGGGACAGTCAGGTATTGGCTTTCAAGTCCAAGTCCAATCATGTGTAATGGGCTACCTTGCATTTTTATACCATTAGACTTTCTGAAGTTATAAGGCAGCACTATCGCACCCTATTTTGCAAAGCTCCAATGCTTTTTCTCTGCTTTCATGGAGATGTTGAAAAAAACAGATAACAATAGATCTCACTGTGTCTACATTCTTGTTTGCACAGAAAATAGCTGGGTAATATGACTTCCCATTTGCATGGCGCTCTGTGGTTTATAACAAGAATTACTTCTCCCATCTCATTTACTCTTTCCACCGATCGTATCTCTGCCCCAGTTCTGCAGAATAATAAGTTCCGAGTTTGATTTTCCCTGAGTCAGCGAGATAGCAAGTCTGACAAAAAAAATTCATATCCAGAATAGGAAACCAACTCGGACCAATCAATAGGGCAAAGGCAGGCAATCCAACAGGGAAAAAATGGGCGAAAGATGAACAAGCACGTGCTTTCCACCGCCGAAGATGACAGTCAGTGATAATCTGAAAGTAGCTTGGCTCGCCTTTCAATAGAGCGCATTTTTCTGACTGTCGCGCACGCGCGGACAGCCAGCAATCGCTACCGCCATCATTCTCATTCAGTAACGGGAACCCTGAGCGAGCTCCACATTGAACCCTACGTGTCTCTGCTGCAGGGAGCTTACATCACCTTCATCATCAGGACCGTAGGGGGTGGCTTAAAGACGGTGGTAAAACCAGCCAAGCTCCCGTCCCTGGGTCACTTGGCAACCCCTGACCCGTCCAACTGCACACCGGTGTGCGAGCCACCAGCCCCCGCCGTGCCTCACGCCACAACAGCGACCCCTTTGGTGATGACAACAGGAAATGGTTCCCTTTGGTATGTGTATAGCACAGAGGTCCTCAAACTATAGCCCGGGGAAGGGAGCTTCCAAGTTACCATGATATTTTGCGTCATGGTAAGAAGTCACAAGTCACTTTCAAGAGATCCCTTATGGACCGGCTGCGAACCAAAGTGTCGCAGGTTCGATTCCCAGTCAGGGCACATGCCTGGGTTGCAGGCCATGACCCCCAGCAACTGCACATTGATGTTTCTCTCTCTCTTTCTCCCTCCCTTCCCTCTCTAAAATAAATAAATAAATAAAATCTTAAAAAAAAAGAGAGCGATCCCTTACGGGCATTTGGTGGGGCTTTGTGAGGCCACAGGACGCGTGGTGCCAGGAGCAGAGTGGATACAGAAGTAGATGAGAAAACCCAGCTGACTTCTATGAAGCTCAGCACTAAAGAGATTTTCGAAAATATACAACAATGCCAGCCTTCTCAAGAAGTGCGCTGTGCTTGGGGAAATGGAGTTAATTTTCCTACAACATTATATATGTTAACATAACATGAGCTTGTTGTCACTGTTAATAAGTTACAGTCCTACGCTCTGCTACTCAGGAGCTGTGGACTTGGGGCTATCGAGCTTCTCTGAGACTCATGTATGAAAACAGGGCGCTCGCCATCGCCCCAGAACGATGCAGGGATTGCATGGGTAAGGCAGTGAAATGTGTCTAATACCCTGGCTGGATGGCTTATTTGGTTGGAGCATCGTCCCATACACCGTCAGGTTGTGGGTTCGATTCCCAGTCAGGGCACATGCCTGGGTTGCAGGTTCAATCCCCAGTTGGGGCACATACAGGAAGCAACCAATTGATGTCTCTCTCTCACATCGGTGTTTCTCTCTCCCTCTCTCTTTCTCTCTCTCTGCCCACCCCTTCCTCTCTCTCTAAATCAATAAACGTATCCTTGGATGAAACTTAAAAAAAATTTTTAAGTGCCTAAACTGTAGTAAAGTTCTTCACCTCTTAATTTGCACAAACAAGTTCCTCCAATACAAAAAATATATATACAAAAGACTTGGAGAGTTGGCCCACATGGGGGACTTCACTCCCCTCGAACAGCCCGTCTTTAGACGTTGCCCATAATAGCGCTGCTTTCGTGCTCACTGAAACCCAGCTTTAGAAGGTAAATGTTTGGATGTCCACATTTTATGTTCTTAGGGAGGCAGTGGCTATTCTGTGATGTATGATGTGCAAATGAGAATCCTTCCCAAAAGACTGTGTGACCCTGACGTCCTTCAAGCTCCAGAAGCTGCCCTCTGTCCGGCAGCTGTCCGCCTTGGAGGAGAGCTTCGTGGAGGGATTTCATGCTTTCCCTCCGAAGGTTCTTGGACAAAGCTGAACTGTAAAGATATATATATATATATATATATATATATATATATATATTATATATATATTTCTAACGGTGCTGTCAAGCACCAACAGAAGAGGAAATGTATTCTGCTCGCACCCTTTAAAACCCAGTACCCTGAAGAGCCTGGCGCTATATATAGATGCTGCTCCTAAGAACACCCCCGAGGCATGGACTATGGTCCTTAAAAACGTCTGCTTCTAGAACTGTCCAAAGTGATCATGGGCTCTTGTCTTCTGGTTTTTTTTTTTTAAGATTTTATTTTTATTTACTTTTAGGGAGGGGGAAGGAAGGGAGAAAGAGAGGGAGAGAAACATTGATGTGAGAGAGAAACATCGATCGCTCTCCTCTCGCACATACCCCAACCAGTGACCAAACCTGCAACCCAGGCAGGTGCCCTGACTGGGCATCGAACCGGCAACCTTTTGTTTTACAGGACGATGCCCAGCCCACTGAGCCACACCAATCAGGGTTCCTCTATTTTTATACTGAAGCTAACCCGCTACATCTCTAGAACACTTGAGGAATTTTCAAAATTTAGGCCAGGGTGTAACACCTTTTTATTTCCTCCCCGCAGGTCACCTTTTGCATAATCCCCCAGGAGACATGCCTTGACGCGTGGTGGCACCCCGACCCTTCCGGCTGGCTGCTTTGGGGAGTTTCCATGCCAGGTGAAGAGGGGTGGGTGTGTCTCTGAACTGAGAGCCTCCACCTGAGCAATGCTAACTTTCTTTTTTTTCTTTCTTTCTCTCTTTCTGCCTTTTAAAACTCAATGCCCAGGGCCACAATGGAGGGCGCAAGGCCCAGGGCCAAGTTGTTCCAGCCGCTCCAGTGTGTGAAGGTACAAGAGGATGCCCCTGGGGGTGTGACAGGAAGTGACTGCCCCCACCCTCACCTTGACCTTGTTTGTGGCCTTTTGAGTGGAGCCCACCTAAGGCACCTCCCCCTTCTCCACAGAGATGGGGAAGGGGTTCAAGAGCGCACTTCGATCTGGGCCTGAGAGCTCCTAGCATTTCCGTAAGGGGACAGGCCTCACTTCCTCCCCCTGACTGACACGTTTGGAAGAAGGAAGCCTGAGAAGTGGATCATGAAAGTGACACCTGACAGAGAGGGGACCCACCTGGAGTTGGCAAAGCTGGGAAGTAGGGGGGCGTGGGGGTGATGGGGGGGCAGAAGGATTGTGGAGCACCGGAGAGAGGGAGCGAGGGCTCCGATGCCTCCGCATGAAGCAGGAATCAACATTTATCTAAGCTCTTCCTGAATGGGAACCGTAAATCCTCTTTATGCCTAAACCGTTGTCTTTGCTGCTTCTGTGTCCAAGCATTTCCTTCACGGTTTACATCACATGGGGTGCATAAGTCACATCTGCCTGGGCCCAACGCAATGCCCAGTGCCGGGCTGGATGCCCCTAAGTGCCTGAGTTAGGGACTGGTGTGGGGCTTCAGTACCAGCCTTTTCCCATGAACTCTGTCGGGAAACCAGCTATGGGATATCCCGTCTACACTGAGGTCACCTGGCCAGTGTGGCTCGGGTGGAGTGCCGTCCTGCAAACCGAAAGGTCATGGGTTCTATTCCGGGCCAGGGCACATGCCTGGGTTATGGGTTTGGTCCCCCGTTGAGATGCATAGGATCCCCGGTCTGGGTGCTTACAGGAGGCCACCGATGGATGCTTCTCTCTCTCTCTCTCTCTCTCTCTCTCTCTCTCTCTCTCTCTCTCTCTCTCTCTCTCCCCCTCCCTTCCTCTCTCTAAAACAAATCAACAAACATATCCTCGAGTGAGGACTTGAAAAAATAAAATAAATAAAATGAAAATAGCAAATGCAAAGGGGGAAAGGAGGAAAGGAAGGCAGACAGATAGACGCAACTAAACTACAAAGCGGAGTCTGGACAAACGCCCGCCCACGACTGGCGTGCCTCTCCTGAGCTCCTCTGGCTCCGAAACTGTGGAAAGCCTTGGCTCGAATTAAGCGTGGTTTCAAAGACCAGACTAAAATAATCCAATGAAATGAAAGGGCGGCTGCAGAGCTAAATAAGCAAACTTAATCAAAACAGCACTACTCCGGGGCTAATCAATTGCATGCAGGAAGGAACAAAACAGACTCAGCTGAAAATTGAGTCACTGGGCGGAAGGCAGGGCATGAGATAATCAGAGGCCGTGCAGGGGGAGAACACAGAGAGATTAAGTCAATTAGGGAAGAGGCTGGGGACATGGGTGAGGCCGGGAGGGCACAGCCAGGGCTGGAAGGGAGACCGTGCGGGGAGCTGTTGGTGCGCAGGACGACGCACAAGGGACCTGCTTCTGGTCTCTAGCAGAACAGCAGACTGCATGATAGGAACGCCAGCCCGCTCCCAAACACCCAGACTTGCTGGAGGAAACCAAGCTAGTGTCTTTTTTTTTTTTAATGTTTCCATTGCAGTTGGCTTTCAATAGGATTCTGTATTAGTTTCAGTAGTATAGCAAAGTAGCTAGAAAACAGGGAAATATACCCAGAGAAACCTGAAACACTCATTGGAAAGAACATAAGCACCCCTCTGTTCATTGCAGCGGGATTTACAATCGCCACAATCTGGAAGCCCCCCAAGTGCCCATCAGAACATGAGTGGATAAAAAAGCTGTGTGGTATGTTTACACAGCGGAATACTACTCAGCCGTGCAAAAGAAACAAAACTCTTTTAAAATGCAAACCTAATCCTATGAGAAAGTAAGAGAAATTCTCAAAAGCAAACAAGCAAATAAAAAAAAGAAGAAACAAAAAAACTACTGTTTGTTGCCGTTGGCAGAGCCATGGGGTGGGCGACCAGTGCACAGTCACGTTCACAAAGAGTGTGGGCAGTGTGTCCAGGGGACTGAAGAGAAGACTCTGACCCCATAGGTGGAGGGGGCTGAACCAGCCCCCACACTACACATCCATCCACCTGTCACCGGGATCTTAAAGGACCAGCTGCCGCCAGGAAACAAAGCTTGTCTCAGTCTGGGCTGGCAGTGGATAAAAAGTGGTAGACTGGTAATTTCAATAGAAAAGCACAGGTCTTTCTTGTGGTGGAGGACTGAAACATAAACAAGCCGCAAGGCCTGGAAATCTTCAAGCTGGGAATGTAGCAACAAAGCTGCTCTGGATATGACTCAGACAGAAAGAGGAAAAGGAATGAAATCTTACCATTTGTGACAACACGGGCGGATCGAGAGGGTGTTATGCTGAGTGAACTCAGACAGACAAAGACAAGTAGCGTGTGATTTCACTTCTATCTAAAGGACAAAATAAACAAAACAGAAACAGATTCGTACACAGAGAACAAGCTGATGGTTGCCAGATGGGAGAGGTTTGGGGGGATGGGGGGGCGACAGTGGAGGGACTGAGAAGTACAAACTGGCGGTTACAGAGCAGTCACGGGATGCAAAGCGCAGCACAGGGAATGCAGTCCATACTATTGGAATGACTCTGTATGGGGCCAGGTGGCACGAGACTTATCTTTGCAAGATAAATACATTTCTACCCCTATGTTGTACACCTGAAACTAATATACTGCCGAATGGCAGCTGTAATTGAAAAATTTAAAAAATTTTGAGCCCTGGCTGGTGTAGCTCAGTGGATTGAGCGCGGGCTGCGAACCAAAGTGTCGCAGGTTCGATTCCCAGTCAGGGCACATGCCTGGGTTGCAGGCCACAGCCCCCAGCAACTGCAAATTGATATTTCTCTCTCTCTTTCTCCCTCCCTTCCCTCTCTAAGAATAAATAAATAAAATCTTAAAAAAAGAAAAATAAAAAAAATTTAATGAGCAAAATAGAACCAGAGGCATAGAAACACGGACCAGACCGACAGCTGTCAGAGGGGAGGGAGGGGGAGGGGGAACTGGTTGAACGAGGCAGAGGGAGTCGCCAAAGAACATATATGTACGGCCCACTGGCAGCAGTGTGGGGGCAGTCGGAGGGAGAGGGGGTCCTGAGTGGAGGGAAGTAAGGGGGGAAAAATATTGGGACAACTGTAATAGCATAAGCAATGAAATAGAATTCAAATTAAAAAAATAAAATGAATAAAGAATGAAAATCAAACAAAAACGAAATAAAATGAATAAAGAATGAAAATCAAACAAAAACGAAAATGAAACTCTTCGGTGTTTCACCAAAGCTGCTCCAGGCCCGTGAAACTAGAGGTGCACATAAGCACAGAAAACAAGCACATGAGCATACCCTGCAAACAAAACACACAGAAAAACAAAAAGCATCTTTGCTTAGAAACTACAACTATGATTGCAGCTTTATGATGCAAAATATAAAATCTGTAAGTGATAAAGCTTCCGTGAGCGAGAAACAGAAAACGAAATCATCAGAAATGAACCTCCCAAAATTCAAACACCAGAAATATCAGAGGGTTAACACTAAACACACATTTCAAATGATCAAACACATTAAAATATCAAAAGCACAATAAAAAAATCACATGCTCTCAAAGAAAATAACACAAAAGTAAAAATAAAATAAATTCTGAGTGTTTCTCAAAGTAAAAAATATAGTAGTTTTTTAAGTTTTCAATGCGGACACCATTATAGATGTCCACATTTTCCCCGCCTGTGCCCACCTCTGCCCAGCCCCCCCTTCCCTCTGGCCACCCCCACACTGTTGTCAGTGTCCGCGGGTCATGCATCGATGCCCTTTGGCTAACCCTTCACCTGCTTCCATCCAGTCCCCACCCCCACCCCCGACAGCCGTCAGTCTGCTCCACGTGTCCACGCCTCTCGTTCTATTTTGCGCGTTGGTTTATTTTGTTCATTAGATTCCACATAATAGTGAGACCATATGGTATCTGTCTTTGACCAGCTTGTCTCACTTAGCACAGCAATAAATGGGTTATAAGTCAGATTATAAAGACTTATAATAATAATTAGTAAGGCGAAAGCAGACCTATCAAACGACCTATCGTACAGTAAAGAATGAGAAAGAGATGAAAAAGACAAATGCTTAAAAGACACGAAGGACACAACTACAATACACAACATGCATCTCAAAAAGTTTCAGAAGGAGAAAACTTAAGCAAAGGATGGCTTAGAGATTCTAGAATTGACTAACACATCCTCAGATAAAAGATGTACAAGCTCCTCAAGATAAGCCTGACTGAAACACTAATCACAACTCAACCCTTCCTCAGACTGTACCTGTAAAAAGCTTAGACGTAATCACGTCCACCAGGCAAGAAAGCACAACTGAACACACAAGATCAATGACTTTGGCGGGCTCGGCGCGGCTGACGTCACAGGGTGACGAAAGCGCCGCACTGGCACCTGGGAAAGACGGGCGAGTCTGGAGCGAGGCTTCACGAGGTGGCCTTGGGTTACAACCAAGAGTAGAAGATAAATATCTGTGAGTCAGAGTATAAGATAAACATCCCGGAGCCTGCACTGGCACCAACAGAATGACTGATGGAACAAATGTATAAATAAGAGAGAGGACGCAAAAATCTCTCACGCAGAGGAGTTCCGAGGAACTTGGGCAGATAATTCACCTCGGAAGGATGGAGGACTTCACTCCCTGCTCCCTGAGTGCGGGCCGTGCAGAGCGGCTTCGTTCTACAGAGTACAGTTTGGAAAGGAGGGACACACAGGGACTGTAATGGAGAGAGAGACCCAGGGGAACATTGCCTGAGGCCAGCTGGTCAAGGTCATGAGCAAGGGAGAGAGGTCATATTGATGGTAGGGACTGGTCCCCTCCCCAAAGCACATCGCCTCAGTCTGATCACGCGAAAGCAGCCAACACGACCCTAGTCAGGGACCGTCTGCACGACACCAGTGCTCTTCAAAAGTGTCAAGACACAAGGACAGTCCGAGTACCTGTCGCAACGGGGAGGAGCCGAAGGAGGCGTGAGGATTGATGTGACGTGCTATCCTGCGTGGGAGCCTGCAGCCGAGAGGGACATTCGGTTAGAAAACTTGAAGCCCAAAATGAATGATGGGCCTCAGGCAAAAATAATCCATCACGGATGGTTCGTGACTGGAACAAAACGAACCCTACGAATGACTGATGATAGTAACACAGAACGCGGGGTGTGAGGGGAGTAGGGACCCTGTTGTCACTCCTCACGTTTTCTCTAAATCTGGGCCTGTTCTCAGATAAAGTGTTCATTTAAAAAACAACCGCATAGCCCTGAAACTGTAGCCTGTGAGAGAGATTATCATAAACCCGTAAACGTACGTGGAGCCAAACGGAGTTTACCTACGGGCAACGGCCGCTGAGATGCCAGCAGGTGGCAACAGTGACAGCCAGAAACCCATAAAGGGACACTTTCAAAGCTCGGGAAGTAATCAGGGAATTCAGCTTCGGATTCCGTGCCAAGCTCAACTGTAATCCAAGAGTAAGTTTCCAGTAAAGATATTTTTTTTTCAGACAAATAGTTTACTCACACCATCTCACTGAAGTTATTACCATCAGGCGTACTCCTGAGAGAATGCCCTGAATTCACAAGAAAAGGATGCAAAAATCGGATGTTTAAAACACCGGAAATACTTCTAAAGACAATTTTTTTCATGTTGTTTAAATCCCCACCTAAGGACATGTTTATTGAGTGTAGGAGAAAGAGGGAGAGAAATAGGAAAAGGAAGAGAGAAAAATATCGAAGCAAAAGAGAAACAGTGACTGGTTGCCTCCTGTGCACACCCTCACTGGGAATTGAACCTGCAACCTAGTATGTGCCCTGACTGGGGATCGAACCTGCAACCTTTCGGTGTACGGGATGATCCTCCAACCAATGGAGCCACCTGGCCAGAACCAGGTTATGTTTGACTTCTGAGAGTGTGGATGGATCCAATTTCACTGTTTACCCTTCAGCTAGATCCTTACTCTACAGTCCCCTGTTTCATCAACTCTGAGATGCCATTCGGTGGCAAGACACACGTTTTTAAAAAAAAAATTAAAATGTGAAAAAAAATGCACACCTCAGAATGGATGGAAACTGGTATAAAATGCACTTTTATAGATGATGAAAGTGAGGAAAAGGATGTGACAGAGCAGAGACCTCAGGGACCTGTCAAAATGTCATTCACTCTAATGTTTGAAAACCCAGCAGGGATACAGGGCCTAAACGATGGGAGGGAGGGGGCGGGGTTCTTCCAGAATCAACGTTGAGACTTTTAGAAATTACCTAAAAGGGAGAGAAATGTCTCAGCCTGAAGACACCCCGGACTCATAGCAACAGAGAAGGCTAATGAGGATAAGCTGCAGAAACACGTTGCGAAAGTCTCAGACTCAGAAAACAAGGATGAACGTCGCTGTGGGGATTCCAGGGCACACAACCGTAACTCAGAGTCATGACCCACCATTTCCAATATCCCGGCTCCACCGCAACGAAGGACAGGAGGGACAAAATGGGAGTCCTTTCCTCTCCCAAATATTTCAGCAAAAGCACAGCCAAGGAAACTAGGGGCATTTAAGCAGTCGGAGGTCCGGCAAGAGAGAGACCAGATGGTGGGGTTCCTTTAGGAAGACAGGCCAGTGTCCCTGGGCCCCTTCGAAGGGGTCAGAGGCCACCCCCTGACCCTCACCCACGTGCACCTCAAGGTCCAGGAGCCTACAGGGGCTCCCACTGGCCCTAAGTGTCTTCCTCTCCAAGCTAATTCTGGGACCCAGTGCCCACCCTAGTGACTCACTCTCACAAAGGACCTCCTCTTCATGGCACAGATGCCTCAGGAAGACGCAGGAGCACTGTGTACGATGTGCTGGCTCTTCATCCCCTGCGGAGCCTCGAGTCCATCCCGGACCTGAAGGCCCAGCATGGATGTCTGAGTGTTTTTTTTAATTTTTGTCCTCACCCAAGCTTTTTTAGAGAGACGGAAAACATCGCTGCGAGACAGACGCATTGATTGGCTGTCTCCCGCATGCGCGTCCAGACGGGCGATTGAACCCACAACCTTAGGTATGTGCCCTGACCGGGACCGAACCCTCAACCTTAGGATTACAGGACGATGCTCCAACCAACTGAGCCAGGGCTGCTGACTGAGTGTTTTATGTTATCATGCGGGTTGGTTCCTAGGAGGTATCCAGGGCCCAGGAACCCAGTGGGGCAGGCGTGTTTGTTTTAAAGTCCTATCCTTGTAGAACCAGGCTGGGGTCACGCGGGGTCACGCTGCAAACCTGCCATCTAGGAGCACTGCCCGGAGAGGTGCACCAATGAAAACACAGCGCTGTGATGCCCGAGTCTCCCGGGACGCCCGGCTCCCACAGTTATCTCGAGAACTCTAGGAGCTCCCCAAAACCTGAAAAAGCAATCAATCCCCCACTGGAATTAGATAATCCTTTTTGTTTCTCCATGAAATCTATAAATAATGACTCCCCTCCCCCACTGCCCCTGGATCTTTAGGCTCTAATTTTTCTCTCACAGACGGGCGGAAAGCTAATAAATTACTGGAGCCAGAAATAATTTGGCAATTCATTCCGACTAATCACAGCAGCGCTTGCAACACTCACAAAGGGAAATTCTCCACTTCTCGCGTCCCCAGGCCCAGAGTCCATTTCCCGGCTAATTCGGAGCCTCTTCTAACTCCCGTCCTACTTTACATGGAGCAGCGAGGAGCTCGGATAAACCCAATTCAGACTGTTCACAGGCATCTTTTCTTATTCCGAAAAGTACAGTGGAGTGACCCAGGCCATGTCACACAACCAAGAAAAATGCTCCTATCGCAACGCAGGAACAAAATTACTTTGACATCTTTAGGGTAATTCACATGATTAAATAGTTTGCGTAAAGTTCCAAAGGGATTCCTTCCCTCGTAAATTATCTTTCGTGAAGTGTGAGCCAGTTACTAAGGCAGGGAATGTTGTTTTCATCATAAAGCCAGAACTGCCTAGGCAGGAAGTGCCCCATGTAAGGGAGGCTTGAGTTGAAACCTACACAATAGTTGGAGCTGAATTCCTACCCCACAACTCCTCACCTCCTCACACCATGCTCCTTATGATCAGCCCTTAACCTGAAGACCCAGATAAATTTGCACATATTTTTTATATTCATTATAACTCCATAACAATTGCTTTGGTTTCCATCTAACAAAGCGAGGCATCTTCCCTACCTTACAGCCCACTGACGGGTTATTACAGAAGAGTAAGTACTGAAATACTGAAAGATTCTCAGGGAAGGAATCGTCCCTGGCATGTGACAATCTCATTCAAGAACTCTGCAAATTATAAGAATGAGTTGCTCTCTACCTTCTTCTTACCCACCAATGACACTTCCTGACTCCCCGTGCAACCACGGGCCACAGCACCCACTCCCTCTTCCACCCCCAGTGCCACTGAACTTGCTCCGTTCCCCAGTTCAAAGTCATCCCTTCGTTTCTGGCTGTTCTACGAGCCCTGACAGTGGCTAGCTCTGCCGTAAGGTCCAGGGGAAGGGGGTTGAGATGTCGAAGATCACACGCGCTTTTCCCGCTCTCGAAAACGGAACCCAGCACACTGCAGAATGAAAATCGTGCCCACTAAGCTCACCCATGAAGTGGGAAGAAAAACACTGCAAAGGTTAGGAAAGCATGTTGCTGCTCGGGTGCGGGGGGCGGTAAACCGAGGCTTCCCAAAACAGCACAGGAGAATGAAAGTGGCAGATTGCCACTCAATATGTTTGTCTTCTCTCTTTTCACTAGATTATTTTTAACAATGAGTTTATAACTAATGCGCACAATGGCCAAGCACTGCTACGTTCTGGATTCTTCTTTCCTCTGGGTGGGCTTTTCACCCCAGACAGTAGGAAATAAAGGATCACAAGAAAACCAAAGAGCGATTGGCTTCCGTAACTGTGGGCTGTTTCTCTAAATGTGCACTAATACATTTAAAAGTGAGTGTGAAATAAATGTAATAACCACATCACCTAGGGTTTTAACATCTTAAGACTCATTATAACCAGAGACATTGAGAATAAGAACAAACTGACAGTAGCCAGAGGGGAGGTAGGAGGGGATAATGTGTGGGGGGGAGGGTTTCAGGTACAAGTATAAAGGACACATAGACAAAACAAACGGTGGTGGGACAAGGAGTGGGAGATGGGGATGGCTGGGTGGGGGGAAATGGTGGGGGGAAAAGGGAGGCAACTGAACTTGAGCAACAATAAAAAAATAAAACAAAAATCTTAAGACTCAGAGCTGACATGGCTATGGCAAAGCTGACAGTTGCCATCAGTGGGAGTCGAGGCAGATACTGACACATACTTTCTGCAAAGGAACCTTTACATGACTTGTAAGTCAAGAGACTTAAAAAAAAAAACTATTCACTTATGGAGCTAATTCCACATCTAAGAACTGATCCCAAAGAAGCAGTCAGACATCTGAATAGAGAGGGAGGTCGAGCCATGTCCATTACAGTGTTATGTATAGCATCAGCCATATTTCGTGTGAACAAGCAAACTACTCAACAATAAGTTGTGTCATTCCCATGACAGGAAATGTTATGTAACAATACAAATATTATCAAAGGAATGAAATCTTGCAAAACATACATTAAGACAGAAAAAGGAAGAAAAGCATCCCATGAAATTGTACTACGGCAACACCCGGTTGTTTATAAAGGATTGTTTAAATTCTGTCCTGCGATCCCCTTGTCTTTCATCCCGTTTAGTCATAAAGACGATGATTGATTACTGCAATGCTGAGCTGCTCTCTGAAATCTCCGCTGGGTCCACCCTGCTTTGCTGAGAATGACTTGCCATCTCTGAATAAAACATATGCAGATATGATGC
Organism: Phyllostomus hastatus; assembly: GCF_019186645.2. Lineage (NCBI taxonomy): Eukaryota > Metazoa > Chordata > Mammalia > Chiroptera > Phyllostomidae > Phyllostomus > Phyllostomus hastatus. The sequence goes on along the minus strand of NW_025334036.1, from coordinate 12,062,628 downwards.
CGACCTTAACATGCACGCGCCTGTAGGGACGATGGGCATCTATGACACAGGCTCTCACAGGTCTCTGGGGAATGACAGCAGGGGGAGACACAGGGGTGGGGCTGGGGCGACTCGCAGACCCCGCTTCATACGGCTGGTTGTGGGTATGGGGTGTGTCATGTCGACATTTTAAACTCTTAAGCCATTCCCAAGCCCACGCACTTTCTCCATGTCACACACACACTAAATAATTAAAACGCCCACCTGTGTACAGACATAGCGGTTAATACAACATCCGATCTTGACACAGTTCATCAGTCACAGACATCCCACGCTCAACCTTGTCATTGTCCCTGAAAACCGACAGAAATGAATCCCCGGCCGAGATTTCCCTGGGAAAGGTAAAACAACAGCTCAGAGCCCCCCAAAAGCAAATCTGTGGAAAAGTATGAGCTGGAGAAAGAGCACCTTTTAAATATGACACGGAAGCACTAAGCCTAGAAGAAAGAAGTGATAAATTTCATCCTGTTAAAATGAAGAATTTCTGTTCATCAAAAGACACCATTTATCAATCACTGTGTCACGCTTCAATTAAAAGTTTACAAAAGCAAGGAAGACAGAGCGTTAAAACAGGGAGAAGACAAACCAGAGTGTCTGAGAAGGTACGTGCAAAACATGTTAACTAAGGTCTCAAATCCATAATACAGAAAAAAACATACAGACCAATAAGGAAAAGAACACAAAACAAAATACCCAGATAAAAGCAGGTAAAAGCCCTGGCTGGGTGGCTCAGTGGATTGAGCACTGGCCTGCAAACCAAAGAGTTGCCGGTTCAATTCCCAGTCAGAGCACATGCCTGGGTTTCAGGCCAGGTTCCCAGTTTGGGGTATACGAGAGGCAACCACACGTTGATGTTTCTCTCCCTCCTTTTCTCCCTCCCTTTCTCTGAAAATAAATAAATAAAAGCTTAAGGGGGAAAAAAAAGAACTCATTTTTAAAAATAGACAAGAGAGCCCTGGCTGAGTGGCTCAGTTGATTGGAGCACTGTGTCCCATACACCAAAAGATTGTGGGTTTGATTCCTGGTCAGGGCACAAACCTAGGTTATGGGTTCGATCCGCAGTCAGGATGCGTATGGAAGGCAACTGATTGATGTTTCTCACTTCAGTGTTTCTCCCTTCCTCTCTCTCCAAAATCAATAAACATATCCTTGGGTGAAGAGAAAAAAATAAATAGGCAAGAGACATGAATAGACACTTTTCAGGAGAAGATGCCTAAGTAGAAAATGAAGACATGAAGGTGTCCTCCACTTTATCGGTAACCAGGAAACCACTGATCAGCATCCCAAGGAGGAATCCCTCCACACTCAGCAGGATGGTGGATGAAAACCACCAGAATGTCAAGTGTGGGTGGGCGTGTGGAACAACAACACTTTCTCGCACCCTGCTGGTGAGCATGTTCATTGGTATAGTGTTTTGAAAACTGCCTGGCCTCATCTGGAGAAGTTCAAAATACTGCTACCCTGTGACCCAGCAAGGACACAGGGGACAGAAAGAAATGCAAAAATGTGCCCCTCGAAGGGCCTGTGTGAAAACTCCAACAGCAGTGACCTCCCTAATAGACGGTCCCTAATAGCTAGACATGATGTAAATATCCACCAATAGAATAATAAATCACATCACAGGTGCATCATAAAAATGAACACACCATAGCAACAGGCAGCAACAAGCGTGACTTTCAGGGGAAAAATTATTAAGCAAAAGACACCAGACCGAAAAGAATGCACGCAGTGGATTCTGCTTAATGATGACGCAGAGACAGGCAGGACTAAACCTGGGGGTGTGACGTCATGTTTTGCAGTGGGACAGACGGGAGCGCCGTGTTAGGTGGTGAACCCCGGGTGGGTTCCTGGGCGACAGTTCACTGGGCTTGTTGTGACATTCTGTCACATGTCAGCTGTCTATCACGCTACAACTTGACATTTAAAATTCGATTAAAGACTCCCAAACAAAATGTGTGTATCTCTGTGAGCTGTAACCGGGAATTAATTCCCAGTGTATTAAGAGGATCGAATGCCAATAAAACATCCTAATGGAAAACAATGAGTGAACTAATGTTTCCTCACTAGCGATTGCGATGGAAAATTCTGTCAATGGGGTCTTAATCCAATCTCCCTCGGCAATCAGCGAGGAGCCTTGGCTTAATTTGCTTAATCTGAACCTCCCAACAGAAAGAACCTTGCCCACATGAGCTTTTGAAAACAGATACGTTGGATTAGAAAATCGCTTTACGTTTCTGATGTGTCAAACCATTTTAAGCTCTACCTGAACACTTACCTTCTCTCCATCAAATGAAACCTACAGGTTGTTCTGGCTCCGCCTGCCTTTGCCCTGGGTAAAGACACCACCTCTTTCTCCCCCCAGTGGGAACATTTACAGGCAATTTGCTTCCAGCGACCTGAGAGAAAATTTCCCACTGTGAGAATCACCTCACAGGTGGCACTGAGTAACCATGACAGCTACCAGGTCCGCCCCCTTTGCCACCGCCACCTTGCAGTTGGGAGAGGTCAAACCTTCATCTACCCCCTGACTTTGAACCTGGACTCAGCCTGCTTCCCAGGCCTGGCCGGCAGCCTGTTCTCGTGACATGATTTTTAACCCCTAGGCAGGATTTTATACAGTTCCTTATTGAATCTCACATCGGCTTCAGTCAATTACTTGGGCTTCCTAGGAGCTGTGACCTCAAAGCTTTGCTGTGCCTCCTGGCTTTTCCCCTTGGAAACTTAACAAGTGTGTTATTCAATGTGTTACAAAGGAAAAGTGAGCAGAGGGGATGCAGGAGGGGATGACAGGGTGAAGAAGGGGAAGACTCGAGTCAAGGACCAACTATAAAGGACCCAAGGTCAAAGACAATGGGGGGGGAGGATGGAATGTGGGAGGTGGGAGTGGGTGCAGTAGGGGAGAGCAATGGGGAGAAGTGGAGGCCACTGTAATTGAACAACAATAAAAAAATTAAATAAGAAGGAAAAGAAATGCAAAAATCCAACAAGGCGAGGTAAGAGTACTAGGTTGTGTGTGTGTGTTTATACACACCTATGCACAGAGACACACTATTTTACAATAGTTTGGGCCTTCCTATGTGTGTGTGCCACAATCGTTTATAGCTGATGTGGACTGTGACTAAGGAAGAAGCTGAAATAAACATCGTGGGAATTGCTGGGAGAAGGTTCCAGATGACTGTCGTCTTCACTGAGTGAACCGCCACCTCATGCAAATGAATCAACAAAAGCACAGAGATTTCCACGGTTATCTCTCCGTGATAAGACAGAGTCTGCCCAACTGGATCTGAACGGCATGTCAGGGATGAGGCAGAGGCTCTGACAGAGCCAAACCCTTTGGGAAATATCCGTGGCGGCAGACCTGAAAGGCACCATTTCCAAGAAAGATTCCTTCCGTCCAAGTGCCCATAATTCTCAGTCTACGAAGCTAACAGAATGTTGCCCGATTAGGTCCCAGAGCCATCAGAGCCATAAAGAGGTTTGCGAGAGATAAAACTTGTGCCACAATAAACCTGGGTCCGCTACCAAGGTGTGCCGTAAACAGGTTTTCATTGAGCATTTGCGTTCTGCCATCAGCGACGAGGAGCTAGGGGCTCCCACCAACCTTTAGGGAGAACAGTTAGAAAAGCTGGGGAAACGGGACAGATGTGGGCTTGCAGGCACCTGGAAAGTGACAGGTAATGAGGAAGTACAAGGCCAAGTCCAGGAGCGGCGGAAACCCCAGAGAGAGAGTTCAGGGGCCACGGAATACAGGATCCCAGTCAATCACCTCTGCGTACACCCTGGAACATAGACGTGAACGTCAGAAACAGCCCCGCCCACACAGGATGGGAAGCCAGCTGCCCATCTCAACGACTAACTGCATTAGGGCGATTTGTGTATTCGCTGGTGCCCAGAGCTGCCCAGAAATCGGTCAGAAACAAACAGCAAATGAGAGGGAGGGAGTGTTTTCAAGACCCCCCCCCCACAATTATCTCCGCAGTTTTTCACATAACAATGTCTGGGGCACAGTTTAAAAATAACCAACCAGGCTGAGAAGCCACAGCGTGAATCATTTCAATAGGCACTTTTTAAACATTTTCTAAAATAAAAATGGGCAGAGGGATTGAATATGCAATGATGATGAGAGTTACATAATAGTGGGGCAAGAATGCAGTTTATTTTAAAACGCCTATCAGTTTACAACGTGGCCTATTTGTGCCATTTTCATATTAATGCCTGCTAATTCCTGGTTAAGGCATCATCATGCTGTTACGCCACTTCAGTACTTAACTCTTTCTGTATGCATCCTGTAAGTACAGAGAAAAGACAGCAGAAACTGCCCCAGAATGTCTTGAGTAATGATAACTTGGGCAACCCCTCCTTGGTCCTTTTTTTTTTTTTGTATTGGTTGTTTAATTTGGTCAGGAGTTTTAAGAAGTAACACTTCTTAGCCCTGGCTGGTGTAGCTCAGTGGACTGAGTGCAGGCTGTGAATCAAAGGGTCACTGGTTCGATTCCCAGTCAGGGCACATGCCTGGGTTGTGGGCCAGGTCCCCAGTAGGGGGCATGCGAGAGGCAACCACACATGGATGCTTCTCTCCTTCTTTCTCCCTCCCTTCCCCTCTCTCTAAAAAGAAATAAAATAAAACCTTAAAAACGAAATAGACACTTCTCACAACGTTACTAGGATCATTACTTAATTGTACCTTAGGTTGTCTTTCTGGACTGTGTTCAAGGTGTGTCAGTTTTACAGCTAATATTTGATAATATGAAGTTATAGAGTCATAGCAGTTTAGATGCTGGCTAAATGCAAGATTATATGTCTGAGGAACGTGAGCAGAAGAAGGCCCCCCCACAGAGATACTAGGCAACACCCTAGCCCTTAGGATGCTGGGCTTCCCACTGTGCCCGCCATCTGTGGCAGCAAACCCCCAAAGCACGACCCTGTGCTTCTACTGTCTCAAGGCTAGAGCTTCCCAAAGAGGTGAGCCTGCAACCCACCGTCCATCAAAGCCCACAATCCTTCATGCATAATGATGTTTTATATTTATGCGTAATTATGAGTTGATTCATACTGCTCATTTTCAATGCCTTGCCTGCTGAACGCGCTTTCATAACTGGGCACATTTGTCTTATGCAAATCCACGCTTGGAATGGCCCGCAGATGCGTGCACAGGTGAACGACTACGCGGCACGAATAAAAAAGAAATACTGTGGAAACCGATGGCCGTTTAGAACCGCACATGTGCGTCTCCTCAGAATGATTCCTGACACATTATCTCATTCCCAGCCCATGAAGTAAGTGAATCATCACCATAAATCAGAGTATGCATTTAGGAGTAATTTAGGTACTGTCACTTAACACGCTTATCTATGTGCCAATGGGACGTTTATAGACACAGTTATATATCGTAGATAATTGATGCAAAATGCCTCTGGAATCTGTCCTTTTCTCTGCATGCCCATGGTGACCACCGTAGTTCTGACCTCCTCACCACCTGCCTATGCTTTCCCTCCTCTCTCATTTGTACCCCCCACACACCGCCCTCAGCATCCTCTATCCAAACCCAGGTCCAGTTACACCCTCTCCACAAAAATCTGCCCCAAATCCTCACTCTGTAGCTTGCCTTTCTCCAAGGGGCCGGCTGAGGAGCTGAAACACACTACGGCAGGCAGGGCGATCCTTTAAAGAGGCACGTTTCCTCTTTAAAATGTATGCACACCTCTTTTATTCTGATCCATAATTTATACTTGTTGGATTTAATGCAAGTGTCGTGGTTTGGATGGTTTCCATTTCTAGGAACACAGGCTATAGCACGCTGACGTTGCAAGTTCACAAATCCCCTGGCACGCAGCCTCCTCCTGGCCTCAGAGATACCCAGACTCGGGCTCCAGGCAAAACCTCAACTCTGGAGGGGCTCTCAAGGCCCCTCCTGCTCTATACCCCTCCTGCCTCTGAGCTCACCTCCAGAGTTCACCTCCTTCCAAAAATAATCCTCACCTGTATCTTGGAAGGTGTGTTTCTAGAACACAATTCTTATGAAAGAGTCCATAGAGAAAAACAGGTATTTTGGTCGACACTGTATCCCTCTTAGAAATTCTCCATGAACATGAACACATTGAACTTTCGGAGACGTCTGGCTAAAGAACCTGCAGCTACGATGAACTGGGACCAACATTCCCTAGAATACACCTTGGTGGAGGTGAGCTCCCCTCTACCTTGCTCTCGGTCTGTTCCCACCCTGGTCCCATTGCCTGGAAAGCCTTTCCTACTTTCTGCAACTGGCAAAATCCTCCCCACTTAAAAAAAAAAAAAACTTTGAAATCATTCCCAGCCACCCTAAATGGAAACATATGTTTCCTCCTGCATGCCCTTATGGCTCTTTGTACAGGCGTTTATGTTGGATTGCACCTCGAGAATCTTCCAGGTACACACCAGTCTCGAGGGCCAGGGTGTGAGTTTTAAAAGCAGAACCTAGTCCTTATTCATTTATGAATTCCCAGAATCTAGCAATGTTCCTAAGCCAAGCTCAATAAATATGTGTGAAATAAACTGATGAAAGAGAAAGGATCTTTCACAAAAATAAAACATGTAGCATCATATGTCATCCTCCTAGCACTCCAGCCGGGAAACCTCTGCTGGCAGAAAGGAGAACAGTAAGATTTTGGGTGGTGGGGAGATGGGAGGAGGTAGACCATCTCTAAGACAGCCCAGTTAGAATGGGCAAATGCCCCTGTGGATTGAATTTGTAAAGGGACTCTTGTACCTTTGTCCTACGTAAAGGGACTCTTGTACCAGTCAAGACTTTGTCCTATGAAGAAGGAGAGGGAGAGAGACAGGGAGGGGGACTGGGAGGGCGAGGGGAGCAGAGGAGAGAGAGAAACGGAGGGCCGGCCAATGAGTCTCTGTCCATGGTGCTGAGATTCCAGCTGAAAAGTCCTGGCTATTCTTCAACACCAGGCCGAGCCAAGTCAGGCCAGAATACAAATATTTCCATATTTCATTATCTCAGATAGAGAGACTTCCTTTTCACCCAGCATCTCAGGACAGTCGCAGTCGATCCGTCACAGTTCAGCCAGTCTAAGTACATTAAGCCAACGAAGTCACCGACTCCGAAGGACGGGGGCGTCCGTCAGATGGGAGTTTTCCTCGCAGCCCTGCCTCTAACCCGTTAGCGACCTGGGGCCCGTGACCACGCCCTTCCAGGCGTTAACTTCCCCACCTTTGAGGCGAGTAGCTACACAATGAAGATTGAACAAACCTTCAGTGAATCACCGGCGTGCGGCAGGCGCTTTCCCTTATTATTCTTCTCATTTTACACACGAGGAAACAGGGCTTAGAAAAGGTAAACGTGCTCAAGGCCACTCCATGCGCTAGCGGCATTGTGCGGCTGGGACGTTCAATGGGTCCGTGGGTACATCCACGGCCAAGGGGAGACCAAGGCTTCCTCCGCCCCCACCCTGCCATAGCCTCTGGCTGCTGACGGCTGTTTTCACGTGTACCTCTCTCATGCTGGAAAGTGGATGACGCACGGTGCTTACGATTTGTTACTTTCACACTTCCTAATTTCACAAAGAAATTTGCCCTGGTTTGACAATGCTTGTTTGTTTTTTAATTTTCACACCGTGTCTCCCTAGCCTATGCCTAAACTTCCCACAAGATCCCAAACCTTCCTATATAACCTGATTTCTGATGGGTCTCTTTAAAAGGCTGGGGTGCCCGGGAAGAAGCTAGCAGCCCCTTGCTGAGTGGTCTTGTGTCCAAACCAGCCCTAAGAGGGTCTGCTCAACTTGATTGCTGCTTCTGCTCCTCCGCTTGGTGGTCACTGCACCCTCACACCCCATCCATTCAGCCTAATGATGCAATGAGGGAGCACACACACTGGGGAGGCGGCCTTGCAGGAGTCAGCCCTGGGCAGGTCGGGGAGGGACCTTCATTCTCACCCCATCATGCACCACTTACAGAGTGTGCGAGCTCAGCTGCCTACTCCTCTTCCAGAGGGTGGGAGGAGACTGCTTTTTGCTTTGATGAAGATGACCATAGTCATGCATCCAGCTTTCTGGTCTTTCAAGGTTGCCTCCACATCCTTGAGGTCATCACAATGACCAGTGGCATGCTAGCATGTCCATTTCATCAACAGAAAAGTACAGACTCAGAACAATGAAGATACTTAGGCAAGACCCATCAATCAGAAATGAGCAGAGGCAGAACCTACCAAGGCTCCCAAGTACACATTGCTCCCTCTAATAACAGGGAAGTCACTCTGTGAAGTACTTGTCCCCCAAATGTGCCCCCACATGGCCATTTCTCTGGTCTAGCTTAGCTCAACACTGCAGCTTCTTTCCAGCCTCTCTCCCTCTAACTCTAAATCTCCATCCTTTCTCTTTTCCTGCAGTCCAAGCTCTGTAAACAGCAATTTTCACTCTTTCATAACCCATGTGACAGCACTTGTCTTCCAGGACAGCCCCCTCCTACGACAATTTGTCTACATCATCGCACACATTAAGTATTTTAAAGCACGGCTCTATCTGTAGGAGGAAGTACACGCTTAACACAGGTGTAGTATGAGAAAGGAAGCCATTCATCACAGCTACTTTAATTACAGTGAGCGACGCAGTACACACCGGTGTGGGAGTGTGGGTCCTCTTTCATGCCCGCCCCAGGCCTCCCCTGTCTTATCCACCAGCCACCAGCCTGTTCTCTGGATCTACGCATCTGTTTCTGTTTTGTTTTATTCGTTTTTTTTAGATTCCACATATAAGTGAGATCATATAGCATTTGTCTTTCTCTGTCTAACTTATTTCATTTAGCATAATGCCTCAAGGCCCATCCATGTCTTTGCAAATGGCAAGATTTCATTATTTTTTTATTGTATGTGTATGTGTGTGTACACATATGTACAATATACATATACACACAATATATGTGTGTATACTATACACTTGTGTGTATGTATACATACACATATACACACAATATATACATATACTATATATACATACTATAGTATATACAGTATACTTAGCATACACAGCATACTACAGTATATATAGTATATATAGTATGTATAGTATACACATACAGTATATATAGTGTATACACAATATTTTATCTAGTTACAGCACATTTACACATATGGCACATCTTCTTTACATGTCCATCTATGGATGGATACCTAGGTTGCTTCCATATCTTGGCGATTACCAGTGATGCTGCAATGAACATAAGGATGAGTGATCTTCTCAAATTAGTGTTTTTGTTTTCTTTGGGTAAATACCCAGAAGTGGAATTAGTGGAGAGTATGATAGCTCTGATTTTAATTTTTTGAGGAATCTCCATATTATTTTCTATGGTGGCTGCACCAATTCACAATCCCACCAAGAGTGCCCTAGATTTCCAGTTTCTCCACGTCCTCACCAGCACTTGTTGTTTGTTGATTTATTGATAATAGCCTTTCTGACAGGTGTGAGGTGGTACCTAATTGTGATTTTAATTTACATTTCCCTGATGTTTATTTTTTTCAATCAAATTACTCTTTTGGTATTAAGTTGTATGAGTTATTTATATATTTTGGATATTAACCCCTTATCAATGTATCATTTGCAAATACTTTCTCCCATTCAGTAGGTTGTCTTTTTGTTTTGTTGATGGTTTTCTTTGCTGTAAAAAAACCTTTCTGTTTGATGTAGTACTATTTCTTTATTTTTTCTTTTGTTTCCCTTTCTTGAAGAGATATAGCACAAAAGATATTGCTAAGAGCAATGTCAAAGCCTTACTGACTATTTCCTTCTAATAGCTTTATGGTTTGGGGTCAACATTTAAGACTTTAATCAATGTCGAGTTTATTTTTGTACCTGGTGTAAGAAAGTGGGCCAATTTCATTTTTTTTGCATGCATCTGTCCACCTATCTCAACACTAATTATTTAAGACTGTCATTACTCCATTATACAGGGGTGGGCAAAAGTAGATTTACAGTTGTGAGTACACAAAACAGTTTACTCTTGTATTATTAATTAATTTTAAAGATACATGCATATCTTTTTCCAAACAAACAACTACAGACCTATTTTGCCCACCCTGGATAGCCTTGCCTTCTTTGTCATAGATTAACTGATCATATAAATGAGAATTTATTTCTGGGCCCTGGAGTACCATACTGCTTTTATTATTGTAGCTTTGTCATATTGTTTAATATTAGGGATTGTGGTACTTCCCACTTTGTTCTTTCTCAAGTTTCCTTTGGCTGTGTGGGGTCTTTTGTGATGCCATATAAATTTTAGGATTAGTTGTTCTAAGAAGAATGTCATTGGGATTGCACTGAATCTGTATAGTAGTTTTAGGTAGTAAAGACATTTGAACAATATTAATCTTTCCAATCTATAAGCAAGATATACCTTTCCATTGAATTGTATCTTGTTTAATTTCTTTCTTCAGTGTCTTATAGTTTTCAGAATACAAGTCTTTTACCTCCTCAGTTAAATTTATCCCTAGGTATTTTATAATTTTTGATGCAATTGTAAATGGAGTTGTGTACTTAATTTTTTCTTTTGATGATTCATTATGGTGCCTAGAAATACAACAGATTTCTGTACATTAATTCTGCATCCTGCACATTTACGGAAGTCATTTGTTACTGGCTATTAGTTTTTAGTTCTAATAGCTTTTAGTTCTAATTAGTTCTAATTTTTTTTTGGTGGAGTCTTCAGGGTTTTCTGTATAGAGCATTGGTCCTCAACCTTTTTGGCCCCAGGTACCTGTTTCATGGAAGACAATTGTTCCACAGACTGGGGTGGAGGAGAATGGTTTGGGCATGATTCAAGCACATTACATTCAGTCACACCTCCTGCTGTGAGCCCGGTTCCTAACAGGCCCAGATGGGAACACGCCCCTGGCCAGGAGGTTGGGGACCTCTGGTATACAGAACCATGCCATCTACAAATAATGAGAGTTTTACAACTTCCTTTCAAATTTGGATGCCTTTTATGTCTTTTTCTTGACCCATTGCTGAGGCTAAGACTTACACTGGAGTCCCCTTGAGGGTGGGCCACGCACCTGAATAGAGCCCCCGCCCATTCTATGGATGTGGAAGGTGACTTCCACAATGGTGCTCACGGGCCCCTCTGACATTAGGGATTCCCGAAGTCCCTGGTAACTAACCTCCCGGGGCTCTCCAGTCTCCTCCATAAAGCTCCTGTAGTCTCTGTTGCGGAGAAGCAGGTCCGGTGCAGCAGAAACCACCTCCGCGCCAGCTGCACACGCCGAGGACCCTGAGAAACCCCGGAGCCGTGGGGGAAACCCAGGCTGCGCATGCGCACACTTCACGCGCCCACCGCCCGCACTGCCTGCCGGGAGGAGCCGCTCTGGGCCACGAGGCCAAGGCCACGACTGTGTTGACGCGAGGCTGCTCCGCTTGCTCGGGTTGTCCCGAGGCTGAGGGCTCAGGGCCGTGTGGCTGGGATCCTTTGCGGCGACCTTGCAGGTAGGCCAGAGCCCCAACGGCGGTGGCAGTGGCAGAGCAGCGGTGAGCGTGGACACCCTCAGCCCAGACAGTTCCGGGGTCTCCCCCGCGTCTCCTTTCGTGTCTCTCTCGTTTGCTGTCCAAGGCCGGTCATTCTGCACTGGCTGTCTGGCATGAGTAATCGCTGTCTGCAACCCTGCGTGTCTGCTGTCACTCTCGGGCGGGGGCCCGTGCAGAGTCTGCCTGTCCTGGGCCGCCATGTTCCTCCGGGTACTCGTTATTTGTAGCACTGTGAAATATCCCCGTCTCCTTATCTCCCTGTTTTGAACCCCTCTGGTGGCTCTCAGCACTTTGTCTGTGCAGTCGGGGCTGCTGTCCCACCTCATTCCTGCTCTATTCTTCCCACCCCTTGAACACCCTTAGCGCGGTGCCGCACACGGGCGGGAGCGGAATCCAATGCCTTGTACAGCCAGGCCCTCCAACCCATTTACAGTGAATAGAAACATCTGGAGAAATATTTGTGTTGTGGGCAGCCAATGAAAATTGAATATTCAAAGCAGTCTAGACGAGCAAAAGAACAAAGTTACAAGGCCATTGCATAGATCAGGCAACTGGAGCGAGTACTGGGAAGTCTGTAGGGCCGGAAGCCCGTGGGGCTGGGGCAGGGCCTGGAGAGTCAGCCCAGGGTGCCTGGGGGGCATGGCCTCGCTCATCCTTAGGGCAGGACTACCAGCACTGCCCAAGGCAGGAAGGCAACACTCATGCATTATTGCTCACAGCTAGCCTCCCGCCTGGACAGATTAACCAACTGCAAAGTGCAGAGCCAGGCCAAACTACAAACCCCGGGCATCAGGAAAGTCTGTGGATGGCCAAATGATACCAGATGCCAGACTGCATGCCCACACTTATTCCATATGTGAGTCTAAGCTATGACCACTCGGACCCTGTTCTTGCGGATTCCTGGCTGGGATACTTTCGTCCCGAGTTTCTAAGTGGGGGACCGGCGGCACCGAAGTACTATGCACAGGTGGCGGGGGGCGGTGGAACAGCTTGGCAGGCGGGGAGACTGAGGCACACAGCAGAGGGCAGGCTGGGTCGCGGTCAGAGCTCGGGCCCGCTTGGCCCTGGGCCAGCTAGCGTGTCTCGGCCAAGCCTCACCGCCCCAGCCTCCCGCCCGCGGCGTGAACGACCCCTGGGCGCCCGTGGCGGGGAGGGGGCAGCGCTGAGGCCGCGCAGGGACTCACCACGTCCATGATCTGCAGGAGGCTCAGGGAGAAGTAGACGGTGAGCGGCTGCGAGTCGTTGGCCACGGGCCTCTCCAAAGGGTTGTAGTTCTTGACCAGCTCCTTGTAAAGCTTCCTCTGGAACTCGCCTTGCAGGGACACTTCAGGAGAGAAGAACCGGCCGGGCTGCTCTTACGCCAGCGGGGGTGCGCCTTACGCCCCCCTGCCCGCGATCCCAGCCACCCCACCAGCGCAGCTCAGACGAGCGAGACTAGCCCTCCCCGATACCCTCTCGCAACCCCCAAAGCTGGCCCCGGCACGGGGCACACTAAGCCACCCCGGTTGCTCCCAGGAGGAGTGGAGCGTGGGGAGCCCCGCGGCTTTACCGTTCAGGAGCGACGCGGCCAGCGCCAGCCAGACCGAGCGGCGCATGTTGGGTCCCGGAGCTGCCGCGGGCTGGCGCGCCCCGTGTAGCGGATCTCACCAGGCAGCAGTCAGCCGGGCCTGCTCCTGCGCTCGGAGCCGCCTCTCGCGGCTCGGCTCGCGCGCCTTTAAAGAGCTGAGCGCGCCCCCGCCCCGTCCGCCCCCCAGCGTCTCCACGTGACGAGCCCCGCCCCCGGCCCCCACCCGAGCCGGCTGCCTGGGGAACTGCAGCCCGCGGTACAAGTAGGAGGTGCGCCCCGCCTGCCTCCCTCTCTAGGGAGCCCTCCCTTCTCACAGCGCATCAGACCACGCCGGGCGATGCCCGGGGCCGGCTCGGCTGTCCTTTGTTCCCACTCCGCTCCCTGTGGCTCTCAGATAGAAGCTGATCTGGGACAAAGCCCTTGGGAGAAAGGCGGCACTATTCTGGGGTACAGTCCTCTTCCACGCTGGTGGCTGGGTGACAGCGACCAGGAACTGGGCCCCCACGAGTTCGGATGTCTTTCCAACCAGAAGAGACAGACCTGAGAGGGAGCCCCCTCCAACCTCCCACCAGACCCAGATGTTCTTTCAGCGCCGCCAGCCTGGCTCTCAGCCAGGTTCTGGAAGTGCCCGGAGAAGCGGCGAAGTCGGCCAGGGAGGCTGCAGAAGTGCGTGATGGCATCCCGGGTGGATTTCCCCTTCGCGTGCCAGCCTCTTGTAAGGGCGATTCAAAAGATTGAAAAGTTCACTCCCACCCCCTTGCTGGAAGGCGGTGGTGTGATCTAAGCTATTTGTGAGCCCAGGAGAGAGTTAAGCGCCAAGAGGACGCTCAGAGAGGACAAGGGGTGGCGGGGAGGGTCAGGGGCTAAGTCAAGCCCTGGACGTTGAGGAGGAGGAGTGGCTCTGGAAGAGGAAGGGGCAGCCGGCGTCCTGCTCTGATTTGATCGCTGTCAGCAGGTGGCAGCTGAATGCAGCAGGACTCCCTGCTCCCAGCAGGGGACGCTGCCGCTCACCTTCCCTAAGGCCCCCCGAGCCTCTGAACTGCACCCAGGGCTCAGCCCTGCGCCAGTAGAGGCTATGCCCACATTTCTGAACTGCTAAGACATGAGACTCTCGGAGGACACCAAAAACCAGGGAAAGACTCACTAAAACGTGACTGCCCTTGAATTTACCCCAGCAGCAGGGACGGACGACTGAGCCAGTTATTTGATTTGGAAAAACAAAGGAAAGGGACAATCTTGCAAGAAGTGTCTGCTAAACCCACACCTGATAGCAGATGCATGTATAAACAAATAATCATTAAAGGCTCCGATAACTGTGAGAGGATCCTGAAAGAAGGAAGCAAAGATTCAGATAGGAAGAAGGGTTTGTAGAGGAAGTGACAGCTGTTCAGGAGGCATCTGGCCAGGAGAGGGGACACCAGGGCCATGTTAACTGGTGAGCAGACAGGCGTGCCCTTAGCTTCATCTGGCTGCTGAGTTGCACACCATCTGTGGCAGTCTGGATGCACACAGAGCTGGCACACGGTGAAGGAGTGAGTATCGGGCATTGGCTGCTGGCAGAAGGGGACTCAGAGAAGGCACGTAAAACCCAACAACATAGTTGAGGAGGCAAAGGAAACACGGGCTGGAAGATTCTCTGGTGCACCACGTCCCAGGGCCACGTGAGTGCCGCGCTGACTGACCGACGCGTGCCCTGGAAGGGCCTCAAAGCCCCGCCCTCCGTTCTAGAGGGATGTGAGCCCAGAGGGGCCCAGGGAGTCCTATATCTTGAGTATGGCCATTTAGGGTGACGTTCCTGAAAGCATAACTACTTCCTTGCGTCCGTCATACCCCATAATACCAGAAACCTGGAAATAAACCACTTTCCAGGGGGATACCGGGTCAATAGTATTTATTTATGCCCTGTGTTCTGCTTGGTGCCTGGAGGACCTACTAGCACCATCCACTCAGTTTATAATTTAGAGCTGACGTGTGGAAAAAATAAATTCTCCTCTGTGCTGTGCCGGCAAGTAGGCCTGTGAGTCTGACGACATTCACTGCTGTCTACGGGACCCAGTTCCTTCATTTGTAAAGTGAAGAAAGGAGTGGAGGACATTTTGGGACTAAGGCTGACAGGCCCCTCTCTTGCTCCCCTTCCCAACAGAAAGAAACGGTAAATAAAGCAAGAGAAACCAATACACACTGGAGCTTCCTAAAGGCAGGGCCCAGAAAGTCCCCAGGCAGAATAAACAGGGGACTCAGCACCCTCCCCCAACCTGAGATAATAGGATAAAAAAGCTATAAAGTGCGTTTAAAGTGTAAAGCTTTTGGTGATGATGAGTGATGTCAGCTGAGGTCCCAACCTTAAGGAGTCAGGAAAGCTGACACAGACAGCCTTCCTCCTGGGCCGGGGACGGGAATGCAGGGCTCAGCGGGAATTGGCTCGCCCGATTATATATACAGTTATGTGTGTATCTGATCAGTACGGGGTGGGGCAAAAGTAGGTTTCCAGTTGTGAGTATGCAAAACAGGGTTTATTCTTGTATTATTGTTTTATCATTTATGAGTTATTTTCTATATAAACAACTATATACCTACTTTTGTGCCTTGCTGTGTAGGAATATATATATATATATATATATCTTTTTAAAAATGTATTTATTTATTTTTAGAGAGGGGGAAGGGAGGAGAAAGAGAGAGAGAGAAATATCAATGCGTGGTTGCCTGTCACATGCCCCCTACTGGGGACCTGGCCTGCAACCCAGGCATGTGCCCTGACTGGGAATCGAACCAGTGACCCTTTGGTTCGCAGCCCGAGCTCAATCCACTGAGCTACACCAGCCAGGGCCTGTATATATCTTATATAAACAACTTATATGGTTATCTATAGATATAGATATGGATATAGATATAGATGTAGATGTCTCATATTTCTTTCTGGCTGCTAGAACTTGCAAATGTTCAGCTTTAGTAGACTGGCAATTTCTTAACATATTTCTTCTAATTACATTCTCACCACAGCGTATGAGCGATCTGGTCGCTTTGCATACTCACCCACTGCCTCTGATTCAATACCAGACATTCTAGCTAGTAGATAATTTGATCTCATTGTGCCTTTTAATTTGCATTTCTTTGATGACTGAGGAAGTTGGGTAGCTTTTCATATGTTTATTGGTTTGGAACATCCCTTTTTGTGAAGTGGTTTTCCAGAGTTTTTGCCCACTTTTTTTTTCTATTGGATTGTCTGTGTTTTTCTTAGTTATTTGTAGGAATTCATTCTTTGCTCAGGATGGGAGTCTTTCCTCAGACATATATAGTGCAAATATTTTTTTTTACAACTCTGTGGCTTCAGTTTTGTTTTCTTACTGTATCTTTTGAGGAACAGATGTTCTCAATCTTAGTGTAAGTCCAGTGGATCGACGTTTCCAATCACAGTTTGCTTTGTCTGTGTCCTGCTTTGGATTTCTTTGCCTTTCCCAAGGTCATGAAGATGCCAGGTTGCGTTGATTCTAAGAGCTTTAGGCTTTTAACTTGCACATTGAAATTTTTCCCCCACCTGGAATTAGCTTTTGCATATGCTATGAAGTATGGTAGCAACAGAGATGCCTTATTGTATACAGGTATTCGGTTGACCTGGTACCATTTAATGAAAGGGTGACCCTCTCTCTCTCTCTCTGTATTGTCTTGTCACCTGTGTGTGTCAGATGACAGTGCATCTGTGGCTCGGATCTCTTTGCTCCTCCTTGTACCAATACCACATGCCCGTAACTCCTCTGACATCACAATATATCTTTCTACTTGATGATGTGAATTTTTTAAGCCTGCTTTTCTATTTCTTCACGACTGTCTTGGGTATGCTTGACTCTTTTCTTCTTGATAGCATTATGATTCACTTATAATTTGGGAGGGGGGAGAGTCTGTGGAGACTTTTGACTGATTTGGGAAGAATTGATGTCTTCACCACACTGAGATCTCTAGTCTCTGAACATGGTGTTTTCTTCCATTTATCTAGATCTCCTCTAATGTTTCTCCATAATATTTTATCATTTTCAGCATAGATCTTTTGGGAAACTTTCATAAGAAGCATTCATAGACAATTGATGTTTCACGCTACTGCAATGATAGGGGGTGCAGGGAAGTGGACGAGGACAAAGGGGAGGTGAATGGAGACGGAAGGAGACTTGACTTCGGGTGGCGAGCGCCCGGTCGGTGTGCCGATGATGTTTTGTTGACTTGTACACTTGAAACCATTATGGTTTTATTAACCATCACCCCAATGAATTCATTAAAGTTTTTTTCAATTAAAATTTTAAAAAGTTTAGCCCTGGCTGGTGTAGCTCAGTGGATTGAGTGTGGGCCTGTGAAGCAAAGGGTTTCAGGTTCAATTCCCAGTCAGGGTACATGCCTGGGTTGCAGGCCAAGCCCCCAATAGGGGGTGTGTGAGAGGCAACCACACGTTGATGTTTCTCTCCCTCTTTCTCCCTCTCTTCCCTTCTCTCTAAAAATAAATAAATAAATAAATAAATCTTAAAAATGTTAATTAAAAATTTCTGTTTTATCATTGTTGCATGTGTAGAAGTACATTTGATGTTTGCATGTCATTCTTGTACCCAGTGAAATTCTAAACTCACTTATTAATTCCCGTCATTTTTCTATAGATGTTGAAAAATGTACAGTCATAACAGCCGCCACATCAAACATGTTTAAACTTTTCTTTCTGTTGACCTGTTTCACTAGCTAGGACCATCAAATTCAATACTTAATGGAAGTTACAGCTCCTTCCTGATCTCGGGCAGAAGGCCGTCAATAATTCACCAGTGCATTAGTTTTCTGGGACTTCCATAACAAAGTGCCAAGCACTGGCTGGCTGGAAACATGGAAATTTATTGTCTCACAGTTGTGGAGGCAAGAAATCTGAAATAAAGGTGTCAGCCTGTTCCCTCGGAAATTCTGCACAGAATCTTCCCTCATGTCTTCTTGGTTTTGGGTGCTGCTGGTGAGCCCTGGTGCTCCTTGGCCTGTAGCTGTGTCACTCGTCTCTCCCCCATCATTGCCCCTGTGTATCTGTGTCCAAATTTCCCTCTGAAAAAAAATTTAGAGAAAGGAGGAGAGAGAGAGAGAGACATCGATTTGTTGTCCCACTTATTGATGCATTCATTGGTTGATGCTTGCATGTGCCCTGACCAGGGATCGAACCCACAACCTTGGCATCTTAGGACAGTGCTCTAACCAACTGAGCTACCTGGCCTGGACTAAATTTTCTTCTTCTTGTAAAGATAGCAGGCATTTTGATTAGGGCCCACCTTAACATTCTCGAGTTCACTTTCTTATATCTGCAAGACCCTATTTCCAAATAAGGTCATGTTCACAGGTCCTGGGGGTTGGGACTTGAGCGTATCTTTTGCGGGGGACAGAATTAAACCCATAACAACCAGTAAGTAGGGAACATATTCGCTATAGTTTTTTTTTATGTTTTGTTTTATTTTGTTCCCCCTATCCTTCATAATACAAGAAAGACATTCACTTCTTTATTTACTCAAATAAAAAAAATAAGTTATTAGCTGACTTCCTCTAATGCGTTTGGGGCTTATCTTCAAGTTTCTTCGACAAATTCTGGAAAATAGAAGTTACATGTTCCTGGAGAGTTTGGTAGAATTTACTTATGTTTTACTGCCTCAGTCTCTAAAGGGAGAACTTGATCACCATTTCAATATTTGTTACTGATCTTTACCTTTTTTCCTCTCTTCTGGCACCAAATTGAGTTAAGTTTCTTTTTTTTTTTCCAGAAAATTTTTCACTTGATCTAGGTGTTTATATTTCATTCTTAATAGTCATTTATAATATGCTTGTCAATACATTTTAAATTAGATGTTTTTAAAATTTATATCAAATAAATTCCCTTTCTGGTAAAGAAGAACTAATTTTTCAATAGTTCCAGGCCATTAACAATTTCACATTTTCCCCACGAACCTTTCCTATGTATTCTTCACTCAGGTTTAATCAGGGGCTCATCTGATTGTTGTTCTACAGTTTCCTCTTATTGTCATTACAAAAACTATCTGCTCATTTTCTGAAGTAGCTAAGTTTTTAGTCCTTATGCTTTCCTCTTTATTTTATTACCATCACATTTTATTTGTTTTTTGAAAGATTTTACTTATTTATTTTTAGAGAGGGGAAGGGAGGGAGAAAGAGGAAGAGAAACATCAACGTGTGGTTGCTTCTTGGGCGCCCCCTACTGGGCACGTGGCCCTCAACCCAGGCATGTGCCCTGACTGGGAATCAAAACGGTGGCCTTTTGGTTCGCAGGCCAGCACTCAATTCCCTGACCCAACTAGCCAGGGCTACTGTCACATTTTAGTAGAGTAAATCCTTCAAAGCAAGGGTGCATAGCAATCACATTTGGAGACCTTCCTTTCTGTTGACTGCGTCTTCATAGGAGATTGATTGACTAGCTTGTATAGAAGTCTGTGTTGGAAGTCATGTTTCTCTAGGAAGATAAAGGCATTGTTTGTTGTCTGAGGCATTCGAATCACTCATCTTTTGTAGCTGTCATTTTTTAAAAAGATTTTCTTTCTTTATTTTTAGACAGAGGGGAAGGGAAGGAGAAGGGAGAAAGAGGGAGAGAAACACCAATGTGTGGTTGCCTCTTGCGCTCCCCCTACTGGGGACCCAGCCCACAACCCAGGCGTGCACCCTGCCTGGGAATCGAACCTGGCACCCAGGCTCAGTCTACTGAGCCACACCAGCCAGGACCCTTACTCATCATTTTTTGTGCACTTCATTGTCACCGACCCTCATTGCTTTGACATGTGGGTGGTAAGCGTGTTGTCATTCCTTTTTTATATGTCACATCAGGTGTTTGGAAGGGTCTTTCATTCCAGACACCCATGCCCCACAATTCCGAGGTCTCTGGTATTATTTCATCCTTGTTTACCTTCTTTTCTTTTTCTCTGTTCTCCTTTTTCAGCACTTCATTTGCATGTTGGCCTTCCCAGATCGGTCTTTTGCTTTTTCTCATAGTTTGTCTGATTGTTGTTTTGCTGTAAACACCCTTGAAAGACAACCGCTTTGTCTTCCAGCCTTGCTATTAAATATATTGCTTTTCCCGTCATAATTTTGATATCCAGGAATTTTTTGGTCTCCGAATACTCTTTAAAAGCATCCTGTTTGTATTCCGTGGACGAAACAGCCTCTGTTGTGTTCATTGGCCTCACTCCTTGTAGGCACTTAGCTTCATGGTAACTCAGACGCCATTAGGCCTTTCACTCTGCGACTCTTAAAAGTTTCTATCATCTATAATTGACGTCATCTTATTTGCTTTGTCCTTCTGCATTGATGTTATGATTTTCCTCTTCATTCTGGTATTAGTGGAATATTCCAACGAAAATCCCTTTCATTAAAAAACCAACCTCTAGCATAGTTATGTTAGTCTCCCTTCATTTGTTAGCTCTTCTGTTTATTTGCATGTTTTCTTTTGGGGGAAGAAACCAGGAATTAGTCTATGTATAGTCAGCTGTCGATAGCCGTGCTTTATACTTGTGGTCAGCTTCTGTGGGGAAAACAGCAAAACCGTTTCTAGAAATGCCTACTTAGTAAGCAAATTCTGGAAGGGAAGCACAAAATGAGATAATTATTGACCTTAAGATAGCATATTAAAAACTACTTTAATAAAAACTGTGTATACTAGCGCAGGAGCAGTAGCATAGTTGGGCACCCCAGACAGAGCTGTGTATGTATTTAGGAATACAATGTACAATGGCAGTTACATAACTATCAGCGAGGGTATGTTTATTAGTCAGTAAACGGTGCCAGGGAAACAGACCGACTATTTCTATCTTACAGAAATATGTGCACAAGAAGTAACATTTAATAGGCTACAGTTCTATAAAGAAAGTACATCTCTTAAGCTAACAGAACTTGCAGAATGTCTTTGTGACCTCGAAAGTGGGCGTCTTTTGTAACTAAACTCCAGAAGTCACACACAGGAAAGGGAAGGGTGGACGGACTTGACCCGTGCAGAAGTCGTGGTTGCTGTTTGGCGGAGATGCAGTTAAAATACAGATGACAGATCGAGTATCTTGGATGTGCAGGGCACTCCCGCAAATCATCGAGGGAAAGACCAGCAGTCCAACAGAAAAAAAAAAGATGGTGAGAAACAAGGAAGGCTTTCAGATGGAAAACCAGACGGCAGAATACCTCACTGAACGAGTGTGTGTCT
Source organism: Phyllostomus hastatus (assembly GCF_019186645.2). Classification (NCBI taxonomy): domain Eukaryota; kingdom Metazoa; phylum Chordata; class Mammalia; order Chiroptera; family Phyllostomidae; genus Phyllostomus; species Phyllostomus hastatus. The sequence continues at coordinate 12,041,327 of NW_025334036.1, read as the reverse complement.
AACCCCCCTCGTCACCTCAGATGTGCAGATTTACATGTCATGTCACCATATCAGCATCGGATGGGCCAGAACTAGAAAATTTGCTGGGGTTAAATGCTGCTGGGGACTTGGGGAACGGGGCACATGAGTTTACTGCAGGACCTGAACGGTGGTGGAGCCGTTCTGAAGGGCAGTCATGGGAGACGAAGCGTGCAGACACCCCTGACCCCACAGTCCCCCTCCAGGGCCCATTCCCTGCAGAGCATGTCAGGGACATGCACAGGAGACCGACACAAGGACAGCCAGCCTTGCACGTGACACAGGCAGCTGGAGACGAGCTGGGTAGCCTTCCTTAAGGAAATGAATGGGTAACGGTGTGTATGTGCACAGCTTGGACCTCAGGCATTATGTACATTCACCACATACAGACAGGACAGCTCAAGGCCCTGGCAGCCGGGTAGCTCTGTTGGTTAGAGCATCGTCTCGATGTGCCAAGGTTGCAGGTTCAATCCCTGGTCAGGGCATGTACAAGAAGCAACCGATGAATGCATCAATGAGTGGAACAACATATCAGTGTCCTCCCCCCATAAAACCAATAAATAAAAATTCAAGCAAAACAACTCTATATCACACATATTTCTAAGCGAAATGATTAAAAATAGTGTGAGGGGACATTCTTCGGGTACAATGTGTAGATATTGTGAAGGTTGGGGTCGGGCCTCGAATGGGAATGGGGACAATGAATGAAGGGGAGATGAACAACTAATGTCAACCAATAAATAAATAATGAGCGAAATAGCCCAAAAGGGGCTTTGCAAAGAAAACCAATAGTGTGCATGCCGTAGACTGAGCAGTAGGATGAGGTTACTTTGTTCGTCTGTGGTCCTAGGAAGTAAAACTAGCTGAAAATCGGATGCCAGAGACTGAGAGCCGTGTCTGGAGAAGCTCCCCACGTGGCGGCAGAGCCGGGGGGACACAGCTGCAGAAACGGCCCTCACTCTCAGGAGGGCAGACAGCGGGCCACCCGACTGAACACAGCCCTGGGATATGACAGAAAATCTATCGGGGAAACAGGACCACGACCTTCTGGTGACGTTCCAGGAAAGAACATCTAGATTCCATTAGCACCGAGATGGATGACTCAGGTTTAAGGCAGCAGATCTGTGATCACGGGTGTGGGTTCCATGGGAAACGGGATGGGTGGGGGGCAGCTGGGTCCCCCCCGAGGGTGCTCCGTCTAAGGCAGAGCCACTGTTGACTGCGGAGCCCGTGTCGTGCTGTGTCACGTCACAGCATGACGGCTGAAGACTCGGAGGCAGGAGAGCGAAGGGGCCGCGTCCCTGGTGGGAACCAGTGCTGGGAAGATTTGGCTGTGTGCGGAGGCGTAGGTGGGCATGCCGACCCCCAGCAAACTGGCAAACCGTGGCGAGTCCTCTCCTCTTGCATTTGCATTTGACAGGTGAGATTAAGAAAGGCAATGCCAGCAGCACCAGGGCGTTGGGTGAAAACCAGCTGAGGCTCAAGCTGAAGCACCTCTGCAGTTTCAATAGAGAGCCCTTGACCTTCCTCTCTGAGGCTGGCGTTGCATTTCCTTCTCCACGTGGTTCATCCCATGCTCAGATTTTTATCCTCTTACAGGTTTGCCAATCATAATGTTTCTTGTGGCTCCTCAGATAAAGTTCTGTGCCCTAGACCCCTGAAAGCACAGCCTGAGGTGGTCATGCCAGGACCCCCCACCCCCACCCTGCGGTCTGTGGCTGGTGGCCTGGAGGTAACTACTCTCACAGTCCATGACTATGGTGAGTGAAGGAAATGGAGTTTCCTCGCCAGGCATCATGGGTATCGACTGAGCAAGGTGGACTGTTCTTCTCCAGAATTGAAAGGAGCAGGCTGGGCCACGGTGAGCTCCTCGGTAGGCAGCAGACGCTGATCCAAGTGACCCACCAGCAGAACCCCACAGCGGTCTCTGCATTCCGGCTGCCGAGGGCCGCAGCTGCCGTCCTGTTCGAGTCTCCCTGGCGGCCAGCTTGGCGTTCCTGACCCTGCTGGGGGGCGTGGTTGGTCACCTCTCCCCGGGTTATTGTCAAGGCCCACCCCATAGCTAAGATCCTTATTTTCCATTTTCTCAAATGCATTCTTTTAAAAAAATAATTTTTAATAACTTTGTATCCTCACCTGAGGATATGTTGATTGATTTGAGAAAGAGAGAGAGAGAAACACTGATGTGAGAAACATGGATCAGTTGCCTTCATCATGCTCCAGTTGGGGATCGAACCCACAACCTTTTAGTGTACGGGATGATACTCCAACCAACTGTGCCACCCGGCCAGGGCTTAAGCGGATTCTTAAGATATGCTCCCATGTACGTGAAGTGGTCTGAGCAAATCTGGTCCACGACGAAAAAGAGCCCAACTGGATCATTCATTTGCTTTCTTAACCTTCCAGACAGTGGTCTTCAACGTTGCCCCAGGACACCCCCAAGTGGTTAAGTGCAGGAAGAGATGGCGGAACATGGGCTTCGTGCTGTAGTTCCCAATGGCTATGAGCCACCCGTGGGGGAGGGGCAGGCAGGTGCCCACGACAGGCGTGCAGAGGCCAGGCTGGGCAGAGCGTGGTGTGACTGAAACGTGTCAGTGAATGAGGGCCCTGGGGTTGTTTGGGGTGGAGCTGTCTGTGAGGTGGCGGCCGTGTGATGAGGGAGAAGATGACATCTTGGGATGTGTGTGGAGAATGTACTCACGGATCCGTGTGGCTGCGTCGAATCGTGGTGGTGATTCCATTGTGAGCCCCGATCAGGGGGCTGAGGGGAGGTCACCCCCGGAAATCCAGCAGAACAAAAAGCCGGCCAGGAGGCTTTGACTGCACGTGGAGGAACCAGCCATCCCAGTGTACCGTCCACTGCAGGGTTTCCTGGGGTGTGGGTATTTCAGCGCTGAGACACCAGGAGAGGCCTGGGCGGTCGGGATGCTTGGTCAGCTGTAGGATTCACAAACTACAGAAAGTCACTACATAAGCAGAAATCAGTGATTGGTTGACTTGCGTGGTCAAATCACGGGGAGGGGAGCTCTAAAACCTGGTTGAAAAGTCCCAGGAATGGATCATGGCGTTCAGGGACCGCCTCCGGCCTTGAGCTTCCAGGGATTTCATCTCCAGGAATGTGAGACATTTTTGAGAAACATGCGTGTCCAGAAGTCTCCCGGGTATTCTGATCTAATTGCTCCGAGCTTGGGCTTTGGCGTCAGGTGATTGAAAACCTCTGCTTTCCATGAATAACAGAATAGGCCCACGCTTCCCAAACATGTCTGTCCACTGCAGCCACCCGGAGAGTTGACTCAGGACCGAATCCTCTGCAGAAGGCCCACCAGGTACCGCTCTGTGCTCCCGTGGTGCAGGCATGGCCAGCGGTGGGCGTGGATCTGAGGATGCCCACGCTCAGGGCTCAGGGACTGAAGTCCAACTGACCGGGCTGCGGCCTGAGCTTTGGGAGTCTCCACACACCGGCAGGCGATTCTGAAGTGCAGACAAATCTGGGACCCATCCCTAGATCCTCTCCCAGAATAGCCCTGGGACTCGCTCTGGGGAAGAGCAAAGATTTGTGGGTATTTTAATCTTCAGACCCATCCACGGGGGACCATTTGCAAACCCTGTGAGTCAGCCGAATGTCCGCTCTCGTGCTTCCACCAGGATCCGGGCCTGGGAGGGAGGGGGGTGCATGCGATTAGGAGGTTTGGGAGGCAGCTGGGATGAGACCCTGACTGGACAGGGGCTGAGTCCTCGGCGATCGATCCTCTCACTCTCCCGAAACTGTCACGGCCATCGATCAAGGCTTCCAACAGGGGTGCAGTGACTGTCCTGACTTGTGCCTGTCTCGGCTGACCTTTGACATTATGTCACGCCCCAAGTCGATTGCCCCCTAAAAGGGCGATAACACTGCTTACTGTAGATGACCCACAAATATAAAGCATCTGATGAGTAATTAACACAGAATCGAGCATTGGCATTTCCCTCCTTCTCGCCGCTTGGAATAATCTGAGTCCCCGCGGGGACTTGTTTCAATAACGGCCATTTCTGCCGTGGCCGACAAACGCCCTCCCTCTGGATGTTTGAGCACTGCTGTAGGACTCCCAGACGTGTGCTCACGGCGTCACGACGCCCGGACTTACCTTCCCAGAATTTGTTCACATGCAGCCACAGAATGTTTAAATCAACACCGAAGTTTTCAGAGAGAAGGACTGTGGGATTCCGCAGCTGCGCCACTAATATTATGCTGACATCCAGCCAGGCCTGCGAGCGGACCTCATTTTCCAAATATCATGACTCGGCAGATTCCCGACGACACGATTCATTGGCATTCAGACAGCGTGACTGAGTGATCCTCTGATAGGATGACACCGAGTTTCCATTTCGGTGATGCGTACCCGGAAAACGTAAATCCAAATTCACGGCAACCGTGCCAAAAACGCTCATCCCCAAGCCAAGCCCGCGCCTCCCACCAGCCACGCGTGCATCACGGGAGAGCAGGGCTGTGTTGGGTGGTCCTGCTGCGTGCAGAGGACTCGGTCCTGGAATGGCAGCTTGTGGAAGAGTGGCAGTAACCAGACCGCTGAAACTGACATTGATTTTTGATTTGTCCTTTTTGAAGAGAGTGGATACTCCTTCGGTTATAATATGTGTGGTCAAGTGTTCGGGCCGTGAGCACAGAATGAGAAAAAGCTGGGTCCCGGATCCACTCGGGACCTCCGACTTCGTGACCTGATGGTTTTTAGAGTGCTCACCTTGGTGACGCTCATGCACACGCATCATAAGACGCTGAAAATTAAAAAAATAACTCAGCAGTATGGGGAGAAGAGCCAGAATCTCACAAGGCAAGAAGACAAAACAAAACAAAAAAAAACACAAGAGACCACATGCTTTGTGAGGGACACAGGCCGCTCTGGAAATGAGCACAACGCCTCGATGTGCCCCCTCCTTTCTCATGGGCTCCTCCCCACGGACAGCACGGAACGGGAAGTCTGGCGGCTGTACTTGACCCCGGTTCTTTGCCCAGCTGCTGGGCACCAATCCAGGGAGGAGACCTCGCTGGCTGGGTCACCCCATCAGAGTCCTTCCCTGGCTGTCCGGCCAGGGGTGGCGGTGGTGGTTAAGGTGAGAGCCGTGCTGTCAGACAAGCGGGGGGGCAGGACACGGGGAGCTCCCCATGCGAGGCCACGCCTGCTGATGCCACAGCGCGTCCTGGGTGGGCAGAAGCAGGGCCAGAGACGGTCCTGGTTCAGCCCCCTGCCCTTTCTTCCCCGACGTTCTGTGACACACCGGCCGTGAACCTTCTCTCCTCCGTTTTCCATCGACATTGTTTTGCTTCCTGTTTGCCTGTTCATCGTAAGACTGATAGGGAAACCGCATCGCTGCACACGCAGAGGTTAGTGAGTTGCGATTATAAGGCAAACGGCCCAGTAGCAGCCACCCAGGTCAAGAAGCAGGGCCGGGCAGTCACCCGGAAAGCGCTCCCTCAAGCCCCATCCAAACACAGCCCCGCCCCTCCCCCCGCAGAGGGTCACGGGGCTGATTTTTGTACCAGGCATGGCCTGGCCTTGCTTCACGGTGTCACCGTCCAGCGGTGGATCCCAGGTACTGCGGTGTCACGGTGTGTGTTTGGTCATCTTGCTCTGTTACTTCTCTGTTGGTCTGGAGACACAGTTCCAGCCCTTCCCCCTGCCCCCCACCCTCTGGACCCGGTTGTCGGTTGGAGAGTCTGGGCTCTTTTCCCTGCGGAGGTTTCTCCTGCTCAGATTTCAGACTCGCCGTGCAGCTCAGCAGGTTGCCCTGCCCTGTTCTTTGCACACTGGCCGCTGGGCCCCGAGCCCCTTGAGACTCAGGTCCAGTCCCTTCGACAGGACCACAGGTGCGTCATGGCCTTTCACCAGGAGGCACGTGCTGGCCGGTTGCTGTCTCCAGGGAACCCCAGCTCCCGGGTCTCCTTCCTGAGTGTTGGAACTCGCTAGTGTGCTGTTTGGTCCCTTTGTTTTCATTGGTCCTTTTACATTTGTTAGGCAGTGTTTGGGGGCCCAGAATGTGGTCTCTCATGGTGGGCGTTAGTTCTGTGCACACCTGAGGGTCCGTGCATTCTGGCACTGCGGGAACAGGTGCTCTGTCCTTGTCAGTACCGTGCAGCTGACAGGTGCTGCTGCTGGGTCCACCCACTTCCTCTCCGGCTTTCTGCCCACCGCATGGGTCAGGGCCCGGGTGCGGGGGGTGACGCAGAAGTCTCCAGCTGCAGCAGTGGGGTCTCTGTCTCTCCCTGCAGTTCGAGCCGTCCCTGCCTCCTGCGTTTTCACTCTGTCCTCAGGCGCATGCACACGAAGGGTTGGCCCTTGGTGTCTCGATCTCTTTATCGCGACGTGATGCCTCTTTGTTCTTGGTACAGAAGTCTGCTCTGTCCAAAACTGGTGTAGCTGTCCCAGCTTTCCTCCGATTAGCATTAGTGTGGTGTATCTCTCCCTATCCATTTATATTTAATTTCTCTGTCTGTATATTTAAAATTTGTTTTTTTGTAGATAACACACAATCAGTGTTGGTTTTGATCTGCTGCTGTATTGTCTTTTAACCAGTGTACTGACATTTAATGTGATTACTGACATCGTCAGATTAATACATGCCATATTTGTCATGTTTTTCTACTTATTGTCTTGCTTTTATTTCTGTTTTCTGTCTTTTTCTGCCTCCTCCACTTTTGGTTGAGCATTCAATACACTTCAATACTCTTCCCTTAGCTTATCGATTATATTTCTTTTTGAACGTTGTTTAGCAGCTGTGCTCGGCTTTGCAATATGCATTTGTGAGCAATCCCTTGCACCCACAATGCACCATGTTCTCTGCCATCCACTCCACGTAGACTCCGGAATCCAGCGGCATCGCCTGCTGGTCTTCCCCAGAGGCCAAACAGACACCAACACACACCAGATGCGCTGTAAAGTCACTGGTTCAGTGTCAAGGTCACAGCAGTGCCCGGCACGCAGCAGGGACTGAAAAGGCTGGCGGTCTGGTCCTCATTCGGCTCATTCTCATCCAGGAGGGCGTGAGGAACCCGAGCGCCGCTGACCGTCACTCCGCACGAAGGTGGAGACTGAGCCCAGGCTAGCGTGTCGCAGTGTGAAAGAGCACGCAGACCACCGGAGAGGACGCCCAGACGGACGAGGGGCTGTCCGGAGACCCCCTCCCTGTGTTTGTCCCAGTGCAGACCTCAGCGCTGATGGCCCTGTCCTCAGATGCATTCCCTGAAAGTCCCAGTCCCCCCACCTGCCGAGTCTCCACCCAGGGCACCGCAGGGGCCAGAGGACTGGCCTCAGCGACCCTGTTACAGCCCGACCGCTGTCGCTGTCTCAGGCGGCACGGCCCCCGGTGCACCGGCCCTTCGCCATCCTGTCTTAGAATGCACACGTTCAGGGCCTGACCTACAAGTTCAGAATCAGACAACTACTTTTAAATGTAAACATAAGGAAAAATCCAGTTTTCTCGTAGCCCTGATTGGGTGGCTCGGTTGGTTGGAGCGTCGTCCTGGATGCTGAAAAGTTATGAGTTTGATCGCCGCTCAGGGCATGTGTGGGAGGCGACCAATCAATCTTTCTCCCTTTCTCTCCTTTCCTGTCTCTCTCTGTAAAATCAATAAAACTATATCCTCGGGTGAGGATTAAAAAAGAAAAAAAACGTTTTCTGAGGTTTCTGACCCCAGTGTTTATGGCTGCTGGCGCAGTCACCAGGAGCACCCTGGGGCTGCAGTGACTCTGGGGACGTGGGTCCTTCCAGCGAAACCACGTGAAGGCGCCGCGTGGCGACAGCGAGCTGCAGAATATGCAACGTGAGGTTTAACTTCCTGCGCGTGCCCAAGCTGGTTGTGCCCAGACACGCCAGCCCCCGTCCTGGCTCTCTGCCAGAGTCACCGTCATGGGCCCCACGAGGACAAGGGCAGCCGTGTGCAGAGAAGTGCAGCTCCTAGGCCCTGGGGTCGGCAGGGTCACCAGAGCCACCTCCATGAGGGGCGTGGGGTTCCATGGAGGAGAGGGAGCCACGCGGGGCCGGCAGGGTGACAGAAGACGGTCCTGGCATACATCCCTGGCTGCCCCTCGGGCTGTGTTTCAGAAACGGGAAGAAAATACATATGTCATGGCACCGAAAAACAAAATAGCATCGGCGTGTTGGGAATTTTTAGGGACCTGGGGAAGGCAGAACGGTGCACAGCAGGACGCTGTCCTGGGCCCCAGGAGCAGGCGGTGCGGGCGCTGAGGATGGGCAGGACCGGGCTGTGGGCCTGTGGGCCCCCACACAGCAGCACCTGTGCCAGCTGGGCCCTCCCGCCTGTGCTGTCCTGGGGACTCAGGAGGGTCTCTCTCTGGGTCGCTGCCTTTAGGTACAAGAATCTCAGACATTGCAGGTCCCGGAGCCCCTTCCCGTCCTGCCCGTCTCGGGAGGCGATGACAGAGGCCAGAAGATGGGTGTCCCAGCTGCCAGCGGGAAACAAGAAAAGTCCTGATTTAAAACATTAGGGAGGAAAGTGCCGAACAGCCCAGTTAGGGGTTTTGCTCTCTGACCCCTGAGAGGACCCGGAAACCGTAGAGGGTGTGTGAGTGCCCTTGCACTATCGGTTCGTGCTCGTCTCTGCCTTTTCAGACCCTCCGAGCTTTGAATGAACTGCCCCTTCTGTTCGTACGGAGGTGCAGATTCCTGGCTCACCCCTGCATGCGCACCCCGTCTCCATAGGGGGTTCCATCCCAGAGAGCCCACATGCAGCAGGCAAGGGTCCCTCCTCTGGCTGTTGAACAGGGTGACAGGCGCCGTTTCCCTGGACAGAGAGAGCTCGCCACCTGGTGGCTGCATCAGGAGCCGGTCACACTCAGCCAGGCCAAGACCCTCAGGCAGCGGGCTGGGGGCAAGGCGCTGGAACGCCGAGGGCCCTGTGCCCACTGGGAGGTGAGCAGTCACAGCATGTCCCTGGTCATGGAGTTGGGTTTTGGTGTCGTCCCAGGACTGGGCCTGCGCAGCTGAGTGTGCCATGGCTCCTGCAGGCCCTGTGAGCTCGAGAAGGGTGGGCACCCTTCATCCATGGCTTCCATAGGGCATGGCCGTCCTCAGGAACACATGCCAGGCAAACACGCCACATGCATGACAGCGACATGTGCTGGGTGGACAGTGGGAACAGTGAGCACACAGAGTGGGACACGCAGTGCCCAGTGCTCAGTGCCAGGGATGCAGCGTGGGGCTGGGCGCACAGGCCAGGCACTCAGCAGGAGCTGGGCACAGACACCAGGCACAGGACGCTGGGCACACAGTGCTGCTTTGAGGAAGGAACTGGGAGCACCCTCAGCCCAGGGCACCCCTGTCTCTCTGCTCCCCGACCCTGAGCAGCCCGGCTGCAGATGGGGGTCTGGGTGTCACTGCTGCTGCTGCTGCTGCCACAGAGCCCAGAGCACCCGACGTGGCTCCCCTGCGGGTGTCTGAGAGTCTTGCCTACAGGCCCCGGGATGAACAGCAGAGACACTGAGCCCTTCACTGCAGCACAACCCTGCCGTGCACGGCATGTCTGCACAGGGCCCCTGAACCCCACGCTGGGCCAGTTTCCCCATAAGCATCTTGGAAGCGGTTTTGGAGACGTCCTGACTACCTGGAAGTGATCGTGTCAGTCGCACCAGGCACCATGAAGCAACCGGGTCGCTTCTTCTCCGTGACCCGTGTCCGTCCCATTGTCCCTGTGAGTGAGCGTGACCATCTCTTCACTGGTGACGGCCACCGTCAGTCACACGTATGACGTCTCAGTGTTTCGTACCCTCGGAGACCGCCGTGTGAGCCAACAGTGTGCACTCCGGGGGTTGATGAGCACAGCATAGTACCCAGATGGGTTTTCTCTCCCTGAGGGTTTTTTTCATGACCTTTCCTTTCCCCCGAGTTCTCTATTGTGAGAATCCAGTGTGCAGTACACACACCATGCTGGGTTAACTGGCTGTGTAATCAGTGAGGCTCGCAGTGCACAGAAAGCTACCCGTTGTTAAGCTAGATTTCAGCTGGGCAGGGCTCAGCCCCCCGAACTCGCTGTTGCTCAAGGGCACACCTGGCACCTCACCTGATACTTTTTGTCCTCGATATTTTGGGCATGGCTTCCTAGGATGCCGGGTCAGAGGACAAGGCATCTGTGACTTTACTAGCTATTGCCGATTCTCTCCATCAGGTGGCGGCGACACTTTGGGTCTCCACCAGCGATGTTGGAACGTGACAGGTATGATGGCCGTAAGCAGGGTAGGTCGGGGTGGGATCGGCGGGGGCTCCTAGGGCTGCACTGACGTTCTGCGCACTAGCTCTTCTCCTGTCTTAAAGCCAAGAAAGCCGGACACCAACTCCCCTCCTGCCTCTCGGCCTCCCCCTTCACCATCCCTCCTTCCACCCCTGTTAACTCCGCGGGACTTAAAGACAAGCAGTTTGAACCTTTAGCCACTAGGTGGCGCCACAAACCAACCTTTTAAAGCGCAGTGACTTTGACCTTCCTCCCTGAGTATTTCTCCTCTTCCTGAAGGAACAGAGATTTAGTCCAAATAAATATTGAAAATCACAGCTCCAGAAACTGGCAAAGGTGGTAGAATCTTCATAATTAATCAAAAAATTAATACTATACCGAAGGCAGGCGATGGTTTGCCCTTCAGGACACCCCAGGCACCCTGGCAGGGGAAAACCGGTGCTTGCAACCCTGTACGAAGGCCAGGAGCACATGAGGGGCCTGTGCCCCTTGAGCAGCCCCGCGCCGGGCTGCGGCCCCTCCCTGCTCACCCCCCTCGGTGTCAGAATCACAACAGGACTCCCCGCACTGGAGGGAAACCGGAGCGAAGCCGGAAGTGTAGAGAGCACACCCAGGTCCGGCGCCCTTACCCAGTGTCGGTTCCCAGTCCTGCATCTGCCGCTCCCTGAGCTTGTACCGTCAACCTTGGGGCGCGATTCTGCATAATTTTTTTGTATTCGATTACTTGTCCTGAGGAAGTTCTGCTGGGTTCTCTGAGACGGGGGCAGGGCTTGGGGAGGATGCTGGATTCATCCCTACTGGGAGTGAGGCTGCGGAGTCCAGCTGCCCACACCCCCACCCCGCCCCTGCCCAGCCCCTCCAGGACCAGGAGCAACTTCTCCTTGAGGCTTGGACAAGGCATATTGCTGGGGCAAGGCATACTCACCTGTCCAGTGACAGCCCAAGGAGTGTCACCCCCGGAGATGCTGAGTGGCCGGCAGGGTGCTGAGAGGGTGAGGGTGAGAAATTGAATCTTATCTAAATCTTTTGTTGTAGCAGGCTCCCCTGACCCCCACGCCATGGATGAAGGGAGCTCCACCTCATTATTGCCAGGGAACCCCACTTGGCCTCTCTCAACACCCAGGGGAACAGGGCTCCTCATTTCTGCTAGGCCAGAGTGGCAGTCCCAGCTCCCCATCTTGCCTGCGGATACCACCTGGTGGAGGGAGGCAGGGTACTTGGTTACGGCTCCCCCTTGTGGCCTCTACTGGCACTGCAGGGGACCCGGCCTCCAGGCGCTGGTCAGGGATCAGCCCTGGCCTTCCACTTGGCCTTCTCCGACACCACCCAAGTGTTGGGGTGCAGGGGGTCCTCTGGTTACAGCTTGGGACAGGGGGCAGTCCAGGCTCAGCAGTGGGCCGGTGCTATTGGGGCTCAGTGGCGTTTGTCTGAAGGAGGGGGGTTGTTGTCTAAACATTTCCTGTCTCGCGAGGCTGCTGCCTTCCCGGGTCTCAGGGTCCAGAAAGCAGGTTGGGGATTTCGTTCGATTCTTCGTCTGTGTTTTGTCTGCGCCTTCTTGTTGGCGTCGTCTGGTTCCCCGCTTCTCCAGCGCTCAGTGGGGGGTACTCGGGGGAAAAAGAAAAGTCCGAGGAACTGACCACCATCTTGTTCCCCCAGACCCAAGGCCCCCACAGACCTGTCTTCCTCCCTCCACCTTTACAGTGCCCCTCTGCTAGTTTATATACAGTGCTGGGAATTTTTAGCTGCGCTTAGTGGGAGGAATAGGGAAAAAGCACATCTACTCCATCTTTCTGGAAGCAGACGCTTCTGTGTTGTATTTTCATTCAGTTCATTGTATTTAAAAAAAAATTTTGACACTTCCTATTTGAGCCACACACTAATTAGAAGTGTATTATGTAGTTTCCAAGTGTTTGGAGATTTTCCTGTTACTTTTTTTCATTACAGATTCCCAGTTTGAATCCGCTACGGCCATAGAGAAACTTCTGTGTGATTTCCACTGTTTGACCTTGGTTGGAGTTTGGTGGGTGGCCCACGAGATGGGCTGCATTGGTAAATGTACCGCAGATGCTTTAAGAAAGGTGTGTTCTGCTGGCACTGGGTGGAACGTTCTCCAAATGTTGATTCGATGCTGGATCCTGCTGGTTGATGCCGACATTCTGTCAGTTGTTGAGAGAGGAGCCTTGAGGTGTCCAGCCATGACTGCGTTCATTTCTCCTTTCGATTTGGTCGGGTTTTTTCGCCACCTAATTTGGAGCTCTGTTGTTTGGTGCCTACCTATTTAGTATCGTTACGCCTTCTTGATGGATTGAATCTTTTATCATTTTGTAATGTCTCTCCCGGTCCCGGGTAATTATCTTTACCCTAAAGTCTGCTCTATGTGATAATGGATTCACTTCAGTCTTGTTCTAATTAGTGTTTGCAACTGATCTGTTTTCCCATCACTTTTGTTCAGTCTACAGCATTATACTTGAACTGAGGGGTTTTCTTTGTAGTTGGTATATAGTTGGGTCACTTTTTAAAAAAAATGTACTGATCTCTCTTTTTAAATTTATATATTTAAACCATGTATATTTAATGTAATTACTGATATTTAGGGCTTACATCTACTGATTTATTTTTGTTCTTTCTTTATTCCCCTTGTTTATTTGTTTCTCTGTTTTTATCCTGCCTTCCTATGGGTGACTTGAACATTATTTAGAACTCCATTTTGATTTTTCTGTAATTTGTTAAAATTTTTTTTAAAAATCCTCACCCAAGGATATACGTGAAAGAGAGAAAGAATGAGAAACCCCAATGTGAGAGAGAAGCATTGACTGGTTGCCTCTCGTGGGCTCCCCGACTGGGGATCGAACCCCCAACTTAAGCATGTGCCCTGACTGGGAATCAAACCTGCAACCTTTTGATGTACAGGACGATGCTCCAACCAACTGAGCCACCCATCAAAGGCATGACTTTTCTATACTTTTTGAGTGTATCTCTTTGTATAGATGCCTCTTTGGTTGCCAGATGTTACATCCCAGCATAGATGTTCAATAACAAACAGGAGGAAATGCCGGCGGGTATATGCTTCCGCTTCCTCATGACCGTGAGTGACTTGGCCCTTTACTCTCACTGTTATCTTGATTGGCAGGATGGTCCCTGAGAAAGGCTGTATCCCCCCCTTGGTGAGAAGACTCGGGTTTTGTGTGGCGGTCAGCATCCTGAGCTGCATGCGCTTCTGAGGGAAGCAGCTCTCCTTCCCTGGCCACTGCCCGCCTCATTGGGCTCTTTCTTCCATGTGTGGATCCAGAGTCCTCCCTCACCGTGTCATCTAGGCAGGGTGCCGGCCCCAGCGGGGGCCTCAGGTTTCCGTGTTCAGACTGCCAAGCCGACAGGAACCACGTGGTTTCCGTGGGAAATACCAGCATTGGCTTTCCTGCGGCTGGAAAGAAATTAGCATGGTGGTGTCCTAATGCCACCGCGAGCACCAGATCGATTCTGGTGTGCCACACTGCCTGCAGGCAGCAGGCAAACTCTGTCCAGATCAGACCGACGGCCCAGCACAGCCGGCCTGGTGCTTTGCAATCCCTGCGGTGACGGAAGGAAGGAGCAAAGATTTGCGGAGCTCTGCTCTTCTCAGCGGAGAACAGGAAGGAACGGACGTGGTGTGTTTTGTTTGTTTGCATGTTTGTTCAGACACATTCTGGACAAACGGCAAAGGAATCCAGCTTTCGTGAGCTCGGAAAATATTTTCTAGCTTTTTGCTGTTGGTGCTAGTTTTCCTAAAACGTGTAAGAGACGGGGTGGAACAGGATGGCAATTCAAAACTTCTCCATAGAGTATACATTTTACAGAATGCTGTGACTCATCCTGTCAACTTTGTTAAAAATCAAACTGGTTGTTTTTTTTTTAAAAAACGTGTGGGAGAAGGAGTCAGCATCTGTCACTAGAAAAAAAAGCATCAGAAAAATAGAATAGGAAGGATCGATGGAGCAGCACAGCCAGGCTGAACGTTTAGAAACACCCAGGCATTACGTCTTTTTTATAAACCACGGGCCGTGAGACGCAAGCCACCAGGCATTTCAAGAAAACCCAGCAGCGGCCAAGGCAGCCAGCAGATCCTGCCATAGGTGCTGCTTACGGTGAGCCGTTCCTTGCAGGATTATCAGAAGTCGGGGGGGAAGCCCTGAACACATAGGGGAAACACTTATACATAGAGGAAGGGCTTCCTAATAAATGAATCAAGATATCGTGACACTGATTCTTTGCATTGGGGTTATCGGTCCCCTTGTAACCAACGTCTGCAAATCCTAGTGGTTAGAACCCAGCAGCCACCCCTGGTGCTGGTGAACCTGCGGCTCGAGGGGAGGGGGCAGGGCAGGATCGGCCTACCCCCGTTCTGTGCGTGCGGCCTCAGCGGAAATGGCTCTTTGGGGGCTGGGGATCTTCGGGGGCTGCGACAGGGGCCTCTTTTCGCAGCACGTGGCTGCAGAGTGGTGGCGGCTCTCAGTGACTTTGCTTTACCAGGGCCTGGCTGGGGAGCTTCAGCTCTTTCCGCACGCTCCCCCCCAGCAGCGCCCCCTGCAGGTGAGTGGGAAGCACATTGAATAAGCCTTTCCGCACGGTGACCCACTGCACCCGTCTAAATCTTCCGCGGTGGGATAAAACACCGGGCTCTCCCCCCAGAGGTCTGTGCTGCTTCTCTCCCGTCCGGCTGTGCCCGGAGAGATGGACACATCCCCAGGTGTGGTCTCATAAGCCCTGCTGTGAGAGGTCTTTTCATTTCATGTTGCTATGTTTCACACATCTCTGTCGCACAGCAAGAGTGCTCTTGGAGCGCAACGTCTGTGTGGTGTGCGCGTGTCCCTGGATACCTCAGTGTGCAAAACGCATTGGATGCTGCATAGAGACGTTTGAAGTAGGTAAACAAAGGATGAAGGGACACAGGAAAGGAAAAGTGAAGGATGGAATAATGTGCTACCATCTAAAGAAATTCCCAAGCCAGAGAACGGGCATTGTTTTTATCTATTTTTCCACCTCACCCCCCTCTTCTCTCCCCTTCTGTAACCATCACCTTGTTCTCTGTATTTATGAGTCTGTTTCTGTTTTGTTCACTTGTTTAAACTGTTCTTAGATTCCACATATAAGCGTGCTTTTGATTCCACAGACAGCGTTTGTCTTCCTCTGACTCATTTTAAATGGGCATTTTGTTTAGCGTCACCCACCCGAACGCCAAATCCTGGCCATTCCAGGTTCTGCTCTCTCGTCCAATCTGTTTGCACGTCTCCACTCTCCGGCCGGTGTCCCCAGCCTCGGTCTTCTCACTGAGCATCCAGCCTCTGGTCTCCCATCCAGAACCAGCCTCAGGGAGCTGGATGAAACGGAGATCTCATGGTTTTCCTTTCCTGCTGAAACTCCCTCATCCGCTTCCCTTGGGCCTCCGGGTAAAGCCCCACCCTGCGGCTGTGGCCCCCAAGGCGGTCTGTGGTCTCACCGTCCAGATGGTCCATCTCACCGCTGGCGCGTGCACCTCCTACCCCAGGCGTTCAGTGGTACCTTCTCCGTGCCTTTCCTGGGGCTCTTGTACAAACGGCCACACATGGCGAGGCTTAAAACCACGTAGATTTATGACCTCAGTTCAGGAGGCCGGGACTCTGTGACTGAGGTGTCCACAGGGCTGGCTGCTGCTGGAGGCTCCAAGGGAGAGTCCACCCCGGTGCCCAGAGGCTGCTGGCCATGCTCGACTCTCCTTGGCTTGCAGCTGCGCCACTGCAGTCTCTGCCTCCACCCTCACATGGCTTCTGCCCTGGGTCTGCGGGTCTCTCTGGCTCCCTCCCCAGATAAGGATGCCCGTCATTGGAGTTGGGGTCCACCCTGATACAGTGGGGCCTCGTCTTCTATCACAACCAATGATACCCATAAAGCCTCTGTTTCCAAACAAGGTCACTTCTGAGCTGCTGGATGCATGTGCACTTTGGCAGATACTGTTCACGCCGCTGCACTTTCTTTTCACCTAAGAGATTATGTTCACTCCGCCTTCAGGTTATTTCCATTAGTGATTCTCTCCCCTACTCCTTTTGGCCTTCGGCTTTTTTTTTTTTCACTTCTATTCATCCTCCAGATTCTACTCGTTTTAGAGTGGATTTTCCTGCTCTGATCATTCATTGTACGTCAGCTTTGCTGGGCCACAAAGTGCCCAGATAGATGATCAAACAGCGCCCTGTGGAAGCGTCTCTGGATGAGGTTCATATTTGCACTGGTAGACCGAGTAAAGCAGATTCCCCTCCCTAAGGGAGGTGGGCCTCACCTCGTCAGTTGAAGGCCTGAATAGCGCAAACAGGTTGACCCTCCCTCTAGTGAGAGGGAGCTCCTCCTGCGGGACCACCTGGAGCTGGCACATCAGTCTGTTCCCTGTCTTCAGACTTGAGCTGAAACGTCAGGTCTTGGAGCCACACCGTTGGATCTCCTGGGTCTCCAGCTTGTCTACTGCAGATGTCGGGACGTACAGCCTTCATAATTGTGTGAGTCAACTCCTTGTAATAGCTGGAGATATAGACATAGACATAGATTATATGGAGATATAGATATATAGACTATAGCTATAAACATATCTTTTATTGGTCCCATTTCTCTGGAGAGACCTGACTAATCCACCTGAGAAAAGTCTTTCTTACTCCCCAGAATTGCCTGTGTGTCCTTTCCGAGGACAGATCTGTCCTGAGAGAAGCTCGCATCCTATGCTGTCACTCTGACTGCGGTCACCCTCCAGACTGTGAGTTCCTGCCTATGGTGACTTTCTCAGTCACTGTCATATCTGCAATTCTCAGCGCTGCCTGTACATGCTTAATAAAGGTTTTTTTAATACGACGGGCTGGGCATGGAGAACAGTTCTCCCAGCCCACCCTTCTAAAAGTTAACAAGTGATAAAAAGCACTTTATACAAGTGTACAAAAGCAGGAATGTTTGCTAGTTCTGTTGGTAATAATAAAATAGGCAATATTTGGATTGATACTTTCGTTGAAGAAAAACTATAAGAAAATTTATATATTTTTTATTTTGCAATATAAGAAAATTTCTATATATTTTTATCTTGCATTATAAGAAAATTTTTATATATTTATATCCATGCTTCTCGAGGCTTCTGCCTCTAGGAGGATAGTGTGGACACACTTTTCCAGCCCCTCCCACTAAGTGCAACTTCAAACCCCAGACTTTCCATGTTGGGCAAACAAGGAGGCTTGGAAAAGCAGAGAGAAAGAGCATGTATTTTGAACCTCAGGCCCAAGAGGACAATGTGATTGCGAATTCTCCAAGACTTTTTTAAGCCTTGTCTATCCTGGAGCTAAAAGAAAAAGGTGGCAACCCAGAAACACCAAAAGGTGAACAGAGAAAAAATACAACAAATAGCCAAGGGCTTGGGAAAGAGCCAGCCTAGCAAGACGGAGAAGTCTGAGACAGCCATCACTCAACTCCAGGCGAAGGCTACGGAGGAAGCTGCAGCTGCCCACGTCCACACGGGTAAAGGCGAGGGTGCGGCGTCTAGACTTCCCCAGGCTGCGCGAGGTGCGCAAGTCCCCTCCCCACCGTCAGGCTGGAGTCAGACAGTTTGGGACTTGCCTCTGCAGGCAGCAGCCGGTGCCCCTGCCCACGGGGTGTCCATGGAGGCTTCCTGGGGGAGAGGGGTACAGGGAGAAGGCACACACCCCTGCCACCCTACAGGGTTTCCGTGGAGGCCAGTCAGGGAGCCGGAAATCCCAACTCGGTGGTGAGGAGCCTCTGCCTCCGGGACTGTTCGCGGAGGCCAAGTACAGGGCAGGGACCGCCCCGCCCACTGCCTGCAGCAGGGCCAATCCCCGCCCTTCCTCTGCCGACGGTGTCCATCAATCAAAGCCTTCTAAAACTGACATGTGAATGAGACCTAGCCTCTCATCGTACCCACAATATTTAGTTTTCAATAAAAAAAAAAGTTATACCAAGAATCAGAAAAATAGGCACTTGAGTGGCAAATGACAAACAATACATGCTAACGCTTAGAAAACAGAGATGTTAAGACTGCCTGACAAAGATCTTAAGGCAGGTGTCATATGAATGCTTCAACGAACAATTCCAACATGCTTGAAACAAAACAAAACAAAATAAAATAAAAACAAAATAAAATAAAATAATAAATAAATAAAATATAGAATTAGAATGTGTCAGCAAATAGAAGCTATGACAGAGAACCAAACGATACTTAGCAAACAAAAATGCGATACCCAAGTGAGAAAGAAACGACTCGGGAGGCAGACCCGACACCAGACGGGAGCGAGCAGAAGGAAGAACCAGCAAACTTGAAGACCAGCCTGAGCCTGGCTCGTCTCTGGCACAAACTGTACCGAGTCGGCTCTGCCACACGTTTCCCCACACCTTCCCCTGGGCGTCCCTGTGAGTGATCTCCCATCTGCTGCCCCCACCCCGCTCCTGGCTGTGGACAATGACTGCCTCGTCTCACTGAGTCCATGGTGGTCAGCCCTATACCGACCACAGGCATCCTGAGTAAAGCCTGCCTTACCATTTTATCACGTGTCATGACTGGTTTTCTGTGACAAGTGAAACTCCGGGATCTAGGTCAGACCCCGGAGCGGTGCGGGCCTTTACTCTCTGCACCTGTCCGCCCCCGGCTGAGGGGTGTCCCCTGAATGTAGGAGCAGGGAGGGTGCCCGCCGTCATAGGGCCACCGCGACGGCCAAAGGGACCCCAACGGGATGGAGCAGCAACGAGCTGGCCTCATCAATGCTACCTGAGCTGGCCTCAGGGATGCTACCTGGGCCGGCCAGGTAAGCGCACAGCCCCCCAGGCTCCTCAGTTCAGTACCCTCCTGCCTGGTCCAGCACTGAGCCCTTGGAAGGCAAAACCTAACCTCTCACGACATCCGCCCCTCCCCCTCCCCCACCCCAGCTGTGCAGAGAGGACGCTCAGCAGGCCGACGGCCGAAGACAGGATCGCACTCAGACGTCTGTCTGCAAAGCAGGGGCCTCTCCCTGGCACCTCCGCCCGTGGAGAGGAAACGTGCTTTGAGGCTGGTCCTCAGGGGCATCTGCAGGGGCTTGGCGCTGGCTTGTCCAGGCCGGAACAGTAGGCGGTGGGGCTGAGCGAGCCGGAGAATTAAGCTTTATTAGAGAAATCTTAGAGAAACGTCTCGAAGCAGATGAGTCATCCAAACACCCCCACTCACAGCTACTCTAACTTAGCTTCACCCCCAAACATCACAACACAGGAATCGTTCTCCCTGCCAATGTCCGTGGTTTTCTTTTAGTTGCTTTTCTAATAATCTGTTAAGTGCTTGCTGTGTGCCAAGAATGGATGGGGCTGAGTCCCTGACGTAGCGAGTCCCTGACGAGCCGGGAAAGGCGCTGATGTTACCCTCTGCTGCCGGCCTCCTCGCCCTGGCCGGAGGGAGCGCAGGTGGACCCGGCTCAGCCCGCAGCTTCCGCCGCCTTCCTCCGGCCCCCTCACCACTCCTGCCCCCGCGTCCCCGCCCCTGTCATCTCCTGCTCAGACCGCCTTCCTCCCGTAGCTCACCCGAGCTCTGCCTGCACGGGGGTGGGGGGGGGGAGCTGCAGCCCCCCTGCCCCATGAAACCTTCTTGGACTCCAGCCACAGGCGTGTCTGCCTCCTTCTGAGTGCAGCCGCCACAGCCTGGACTGCCCGTTTGGGCCCGGCCTTCCCGGCCAGTTACAACCAGTTCAACGGCCACAGTCACCGGGAGCTTGTTTCCCAGTCCCCGGGAGGTGCAGCCCGGCGCTGGGCGGGCAGACACTCGGCAACACGGAGGCGCGGCGGGAGCAAGGCGCTGGGACTCGGGGCTTGGACGCCGACCCGCGGGCTCCCCGCAGAGGGCCGAGGCCTGACATGCAGCAGCCATGTGCCGTGGGAAGCGTTTCCTGGGGGAGGGCTTAGTAAAAGCCAGAAGACACCTTTGATATCCACAATTGTGTCAATATTAAGAGTAAAAAATATATATACATAATAGCGTCTGCAGGGTGTGAATGCTTTTCTATTCATGTTTTGTCTTTTCATCAAGCCATCTGCTTGCATGATTGCCGCAGACGCCCACGCGCGGCCCTCCCCCGGCGAACCACACTGCCGGCTAGTCTGCCCTGCGTCTCGGGAGAGATCAAGCGGAAGGAAGGCTGCCGCCCTTGCCCGGTTCCTGCCCCTGGCCGCCTTTGAGGCTGTTCTGTGATGTACCGGGAGATGCTCCGGGCCACTGCCCGCCCGCCCGCCCGCCCGCCGTCACGCGGCTGGCTGGGACCCTCAGCGCTGCCGCCCTCTCCTCGGCCCGCACCCCTGGCCTCGCCGCCGAGGCCTCTGGGTCCTGCGTCCACCTGCCCCGCGGGCGTTCCTGCCTCACTGGGCTACCGTGACAAATCTGTGAGCCCCGGAAATTCCTCGGGAAGTTGCCATAGAAACGGCCGCTGTGGGTGTGCAGGAGGCTGCGGGTGGCTCTCACGGGACCTGCGCGGTCCCCGAGGGCGGAGGACAAAGCCACCCTGCTCCTGCTCCGCGTGTCTCCGGGCTCGTGGAGCGCTGTCACCGACGCTCAGAGCTCGTGGAGCCGAGGCCCGCAGGGCCACCAGATGTCCCGGGTGTCGGGGATGACTCACAGCCACAGGCGGAGGGAGCGCCACCAGCCCACAGCCCCTCCAGCAGGTTGGCGTGTGGGTGGCGGGAGCCTGCCCCCCTCCTGGCTTTTGGCTGGTAACCCCGACCTCCCGCCTCCCCGCAAGGACTTCCCGTCCTTGCCTGTCCGAGCGGTCGGCCCCAGCAGCCGCAGACTCAGTGGAGACTCGCTGCAGCTCAGGGCAGGTCAGCAGCCTCCGCCGCGCCGCCCAGACCCGCTCCGTGTGCGGGACGGAGGAGCCTCCCACGTGCAGACCCCCAGATGAGCTCCACCTCCTAGCTGCAGGCCCTCCGCCGTCCTCTCTGCAGAGGCTGCACCGTGCGTGACCCACACGGTGACCCGAGGTGCCGTCTGCCACCCCGCCCGGAGGTCTCCCAGCCCGCTGCAGCCCCGAACCCTGCGGAGCGAGGGGCACGTGGGCGCCCCCTGGACCTGCAGCTCCAGGGCGGGTTGAGGACCGGCGGCCTCGGGGCCCACCCGTGAGAACCTCGCCGCAGAGGGGCCCCGGGGTGGGCGGGGCCAGCGGCTGCCTGCCCGCCCGCCTCCCCCGGCACTCGGGGCCAGGGATCCCACGTGTTGACAAAGGACCGGATTTTCACAGGGCTGCCAGTGACACGTTCTCTTTTCGCACAGTTCTTAAAATAAATCTTGCTGAAGGGAGGGTTTCACAGCGGAGAAGTGACAGATATATCCTGTTCTACATAAGATGACTAATAGCCCACAAATGTTCCCAAGAAGCATCAGCTGGGGGGAGTCAGAGACAGAAGAGGCCCCGGAGGCGCGGGGCCTGGCGGCCAGCGCGAGAAACGGGAGGCCGGGCACGTGCCGGGTCTGAAGTTCCGCTTACCCGCCCGCGAACCGAGCACCCAGGGCGGGTGAGAGTTTGTGCCGGGGAGGGGCGGGCCCAGAGTGTAAGGTCGGGCTTGTCCCCTGTTCCATGGGGGATGCACTAAGGGGTCCCGACACAAGTGAGTATAGTGCTGGGCGGAATGGGAAGAAATAACCAAAAGACCACCAGAATTCTGGAGGGCTGCGTCCCCTACTCTAATGGGGGGAAGGCAGGGCCAGGAGGCAAGTTCTGGAAAGGGGTCACTGCAGCTGAGAGTTTCTGAGATGGAGCAAATCAGTAGTATATTCAGGAGAATCTAGGTGTTGTGTTGTTGTTTTTTTTTAAGGCAAATAGAAATCAAGTTTTAAAAGGAAGAAAGCCTGACTGTCTGAACATTACTTAAAAGATTGAAAATTGAGAGAGAAATTTGAAAAAGAATAAATATGCCATGCAAGATTGCATATCCATGTTTTTGGGAAATAACTAATGAATTAATTTATTTTTTAAAAGATTTTATTTATTTTTAGAGAGGGTAGAAGGGAAGAAGACAGGGAGAGAAACATCAATGTGTGATTGCCTCCCGTGCGCCCTCTACTGGAGACCTGGCCTGTAACCCAGGCACATGGCCTGACTGGGAATCGATCCTGTGACCCTTTGAATTGCGGACTGGCACTCAGTCCACTGAGCCACACCAGCCAGGGCAAATTAATGTATTTCTTTATAAAAGGAAAGGGTCAGACTGGACCTGGGTTCAGCAGCCTCAGTGTTTGAGTTCTTGCTAAGAAAGGATTCAGAGCCAAGGCTCTACCTGTAAGAGACTGTTTATTTAGGAAGTCACAGAGTCAGAAAAAGTGAGTGGCAGAAGGGATGGGCTCAGGAGATAAGTTCCCCCCAAAAAGGGGGGTGGGGTGGTCCTAGAGCTTAGGGGAGGGGATGGTAATGGCGATGTTAGTGTGTTAACTAAGAGACTGTTATAAATATGTCCAAAGACCTAAGGGAAACTACATTTAAGAATAGAAGGAATCCCTGGCTGGTTCTCAGCTGGTTGTAGTATCATCCTGCACACCAAAAAGTTGCCGGTTTGATTCCTGATCAGGGCACATGCCTGGGTTGCAGGTTCAATCCTGGGAGGGGCGCATGTGAGAGGCAACCGATTGCTCTTTCTCTCTCCCATTAATGTTCTCGCTTTGTGTTTCTCTCTCTGTCTAAAATCAATAAACATATCCTCAGGTGAGGCTATAAAAAGAATAGAGGGAAAAGTATGATGACTTATCAAATAGATAATGTAAATAAAAGACACAGAAATTATGTAAAAAAGAACCAGATGGTGATTTCAGAGTTGGAAAGCATAGCATCTTTGAACTGGCAGAAGAAACAATAAGACACTTGAGATTATACAAAGATAATTTGTGGATAAACTGAACACAGCCTTAGAGAAGAATCGAAAGGGGGCATAAAAGTAGTGGAAGGAACAGTAGCCCCCAACGTCCGAAATTCGCCTTAGAAGAAAAGTTTAACAAACTCTAAGATGAACTCCAAAGGTTCACACCTAGACCAACCACCATCACACCTTCTGAAAGGGAACGTCTTGACAACCGTGAGGGAGAAGTGATTCATCATGCACAGGAAAAGCACAATTAGACGAACAGCCCATTCTGAGGAGAATTCTCATCAGAAACGACGGAGTCTAGAAAGCAGCGGAATGACATATTCAAAGCACCAAAAGAAGCAAAAGCTGACGTGAATGTGAAGTAAAGACATTCCAGATGAACAGTGACAGGAGATGTGCGTGAAAGATCTATCTCAGAAGAAACACGCACACACAATCCTTCAGGCTGAAGAGAAATGATCTCAGAGAATGACTTGAATCCATATGAAGAAATAAAAGCCCCGGTAAAGGTAATTACATAGGTAAATAGAGATGACAGCATAAATACATCCCTTTCTTGTTTTATTTCATTGACATTTGTATAAAAATTGCCCTGGCTGGTGTAGCTCAGTGGATTGAGCACAGGCTGTGAACCGAGGTGTCGCAGGTTCGATCCCCAGTCAGGGTACATGCCTGGGTTGCGGGCCGTGACCCCCAGCAACTGCACACTGATATTTCTCTCTCCCTTTCTCCCTCCCTTCCCTCTCTAAAGGTAAATAGATAGAATCTTTGAAAAAAAAATAATTTTAACTGTACTGATTGTTGAATTTTAACATATGTGGATGTGGATGTAATATAAATGGTAATTACACAGAGGGGAGGAAATGGAGTTTTATTAGAAAAAATCTATATTTTACTGCATGTTAATACTGATCTCAAGTAGATTGTGAGAAAATTGAGATGTATGTTGAACCCCCATAAAAAGAAAACCCTAAAAATAGAGTAAAACTGACAGTGGTATAACAAAGGAATGAAAACGGTGCAACAGAAAGTATGTATTTAATGCCAAAAATGCAATAAAGAAGCGACAGAGGAAATTTTTAAAAAGACGAGACACAAAAATCCAGCCGCAAAGCGGAAGATGTAAATGCAATCATATCAGTGATTACGTGGAATGGAATGGCTGTTATCAGCGAGCAAAGCACCGACAGGCGGTGGAGAGGGTGTGGAGAAGGAGGGAGCCCTCGCGGCTGCTGGTGGGGATGCAGGTGGGGGTGGGGCGGGGGCAGCCGCTGTGGAAGACAGTCTGGAGGTTCCTCAGACAGTCACGAGCAGAGCTATCCTATCACCCAGCAATCCCTCTTCTGGGTGTCCCCCCAAAAAACTTTGAGAACGTTTATGTATGAAGACCCACGCACCGCTGTGTGCACTGCGGTGTTGCTCGCGGTGGCCAGCACGCGGACGAGACCAAAGGGCCCGGCCAGGAAGGCGTGGCGCACGTGACGCGCGATGGAACATCGCCCAAGTCTGCAGGGCTCCTGCATAAGGATCGAGAGTCGCGACGGAAAGAGCTTCAGGACACAGGCATTATTTTAAAATAAGTCTCCAGGGAAATGCCCTCCCCCACCCCCCACCCCCAAAAGACATGAGAGATATAAACAAGGACAGGAGAGCAAATTCTGGCCTCCATCACCCACAGCAGTGGTGAACAGTAACTGTCATCTAGCTCCCCACCAGATGGACGCAAAACCTCACAGCAGGGTCTGCCCACTCCAGTTCTTTTTGCCCAGTACCTCATGCCTGACTTTCAACAAAAAAATTACATGGCCCATGAAAGGGTCGGGCCAGACCCCTGACCCCCAGCCTGCTGATGACCCTGTCAGGCCAGTTTCCAACCAGCTGGACTGCCTATGACTCAGTCACCCCTCTCGCTTGGTAGCAGGAGGCCCAATCAAAACTCTCTCTCACCTTGTATCACAGACACCTGGCGCCAGTGGCCAGACTGACCCTGTACCTGGGGAGAGCCTGGCCCTTTACCTAATCTGTTGTCTCAGCTCGCATCCTGGAGCCCTGAGGCACCCGCATGGAAAACAAGAGGCTAACCCCTCCGCTATCCCATTACAAACCCCACCCCACTCCTGCCTCCCCCCCGCACCCGGTGCTGATGAAGACCCTGACGCAGCCCACCACTCAGCACAGATACAACCAGAGAGGTGCAAACTCCCAGAAAAAAACAGGAGTGCTGGAGATGAAGACACGGAAACAGAAATAAAGAATGCTTTTGTTGGGCTCATCAGTAGATGTGGCTAAGAAGAAAATCAGTGAATTTTTGGAAATAATAGGAACTTCTAAAACTGAAGTTCAAACAGAAAAGGGAGATTAAAAAGATGAAATAGAATACCCACGAATTTTTGGACAATTACCAAAGGGTATATAATAAGTGCATAAGGGAAATATCAGAAGGAGAATAAAGAGATAAAAACGCAGAATTTTGAAGCGATGACTGTCTTTTCCAAAATTAAACACAAAAGGCAAACCACAGCTCTAGGGAGCTCAGAGAACAAAAATAAATAAATACCAAAAAAATCTATACCTAGGCATTTTGTATTCAAACTGCAGGAAATTGAAAATAATCTTGAAAAGGTGTCACAAAAAAACTTACCTATGGAGGAGCGAGGAGTGAGGGAATTAACATCAGAAAGTTCTTCAGAAACCATGAGAGTAAGAAGAGAGTAGAGTGAACTCTTAAAATTGTTGAAAGATAATTAACCAAGAATTCTGTGCCCCATGAAATTATCCTTCAAAAAAAGATGTGGGGAGAAATAAAGACTTTCTCAGGGAAGCAGAAATGGAAGGAATTTATAGACCTACCTTTAAAAAGTGTTGAAAGAAAGTCCTCAGAGAGAAGGAAGTGTTATAGTGAGAAATTCTAAACCACATTAAGAAGGGGCACATTAGAGAAATGAATGGGGGAAAATAATTCCGATGCTTACGATGGTTGAACCATTATTAACTTTTGTGTATCTAGCTCGAATCCATCAACGGCTAACCTGAACTCTCTTAATAGTTATAAATGTATCATCTTTATATTCTGTTGGATTTTGTATGTAGCAAATAAACTTGCCTATGAATAGCATCAGTTTTACTTCCAAACCATATGACTATTCTTTTTTTTTTTTTCTTATTGCATTTGCTAAGATCTCTAGGGCATTGTTAAATTCTTGTTTGGTCCTGAATGTAAAGGACTACTTCTGAAATTTAGCCACTAGGTATAGTGTTTGTGCTCATTTTTATTATAAAATAATACTCTGACATACTATCAATTTTATTACCTAAGTCAGGATAACATGCCTACTATTCTAATAAGCTTTTATCAGAAATTCCATTTCACATATTTCAAAAACTATTAAAATAAAGAAATCTTTTGTTCTTGTCGTCTTTTAGTGAAGTAAGTTACACTAATCAATGTTTTCAGGTTCAGTCATTTCTGGGACGAACCCTATATTATCATAATGTGAGTTTTTTACTCGCATTGCTGGATCTAAATGAAATTAGTATTCTACCTTTGTCAGGTTTTGGAACCTAGGTAACATTAATCTCATGATTTGATTTGGTCACCTTTGCTCCTGCATGGATTCTATGGAGTAATTTAATTAAAATTATGAACACTTGTTATTCGAAAGTTCTGCAAAGCCCCCTTGAAACACCTTAAGCCCTGGGCCATTTGGGAGAGAATATAGAAAGGTTCTGGATTCAATGTCTTTAATGCTAATTAAATTATTCAAATTTCCTATTTTTTTATTGTTAGTGGCCAGTTTGGTAATTTACATATTTTCTGAGAAGCGATACATTTTATTTAATTTTTCAAGGGGGATGGTAAAACAGTATGCTTAATTTTCTCTTAAGATGTGGCTAATTAATGTTAATATTATTTATTGGTACCTTTTCTGTTTCACCCGATGAATCTTCCCAGTGTCTGGTCTTTCGGGGGTCCTTTCGGCGCAGCCAGCTCTGGGTTTGGCCGGCCACGCCCACGGCGTCCTCGCGTCCTCATTCGGGGGTATCTGGGCGTTCCTCCGCTTTCCGTGCGATGACTCTCTTCTCAGAGTTATTGTTTTGAAAACTTAGTTCAATCGTGGTCAACGTTTCTTCTTTTCTAACGGACGCACTTGAAGTTGAATTTTCCCCTTAATTACCATGTTAGCAGCATCCCTCCGTCCTGACCTGCTGCCATTCTTTACCCGTCCCTAGTACGTGTTTTAAGGCCTCCCCGCCCCTGAGTTATTCAGCAATGCATTGTTTTCATTTCCAAAGGAATACGGCTTGGGGGCTATGTTTTATGGTTGATTTTTGGTTTTGAATAGTTATTAGATATTATTATCTGATCTCCATGAAGTAGATTACCTGGCGTTGATTGAAGTTTCCCCTGTGCTCTAGTACCTTCTGACTTGGGTGAAATTCTGTGTCATCTTTACTGGGGTACAGGGTGATACGCACAGTAATTCACATTTGCTGGTTATGCTGTTCAACATTGTTTCTGCCGGTTCTTTGAAAATATTTGTAACAGTCGCTTTGAGGATTGACATCCAGCCCCCCTAAGAAACAGTTTCTTTTTCTGTGTTTATGGGTAACTTTCCTGTTTCTTTGCAAGGCTCCTAATCTTTTAGTAGCAAATTGGACACTTGAAGGAATACGCGGTATCCACTCTGCATCCTGAGCCCGCCTCTCCCTGTCTTGTAAATTTTTCTCCTGAGCGACAAGTGACAGGAGTTTGTCTGGATCGATTCTCTAGGTCGTCTCCCCAACCCCAGAGTGTGCAGCCGACGATGTCTCTGCCCGGTGGTTGGTTTGTTTTAATTCTCGTTTCAGTTTCTAATCACGGCCTCCTAAGGGTGCCCCCTCGGTCAGCATCACTTAGGGAATCCCAGCCCGTGACTGACCGGAAGTTTGTGCTGAAATGTCTAGACCCAGTGAGGCTGACGGTGCGCCTGCGGGTTGGGA
Source organism: Phyllostomus hastatus (assembly GCF_019186645.2). NCBI lineage: Eukaryota > Metazoa > Chordata > Mammalia > Chiroptera > Phyllostomidae > Phyllostomus > Phyllostomus hastatus. The sequence continues at coordinate 12,013,231 of NW_025334036.1, read as the reverse complement.
GGCTTCACTTCCCACCCGGCATTCTCGTTTCTCCTCTGAAAGTCCCGCTCGGCTGGAGGGGAGCGAACACCCTGGGTCCTGCTTGGTCTCTCTCCAGCCGCACGTGACGGTGAATGCGTTTGAAGCCTTCCAGGCCACCGACAGTAGTGGGAGTTTATGAAGGTGTCCCCAGCCGTCCTGCTGGTCTGTCACACACCCCAGCCTTCTGTGTCACCTCGTGATGGATGAAGTCAAGCCTTTCGGCCTGAGGCACCAGCAGAAGGCGGTTCAGCCACACCCTCGACCTTTCTTCCAGAGCACGAGTTTCCCACAGCGTGTTCCTCCTTTGCAGCGGCTTTTGCTATCTGCAGAGCTGCCAGTTGCCCAAACCATCCAGTCCTGGTCGCTCTTTGCTGAATAGCCCTTCCTTCCATTTCCCTCTCTGCTCTTGCATTTTCCCATAAGCCATAAGATGACATCAGGCTGCATCTTCCTTACGTGATCCGGACGTCTCCTAAACTAAGTGAGCGAGTTTGTCACTTAAAGTTCTGTTGCAACATTCTCCAGGTCCGTCTGTGGTTCCTCACCAGCAACCGTCTTAGAGTCCACATTTCTACCAACAGTCTGCTTACAGCGCCTTAGGCATCATCCTCTGAGGGAATTCAGGATTTTTTCTGCTTTGCCTGTCGCATCTTCCAAATTCTTTCTACCAGAATCCTTAACATCCACGTCTCTGATAACAACAGCCTGGACTTCTCCTGTTTTCATCCCCCAATTCCTCCAGCCTCTGGCCCCTGCCTGGCTCCAAAGCCATATGCACATTTTTAGGTATTCATTCCAGCACCCCCTTTTAGCATGGAAACCTGGGTTTGCTTCTTCTGTTGCTGCTATAACATACTCACATCCGGCCATTGGGTGGGGGCACTATGGGGACCAGAAAGTTGCACATCCCACACCCTCGGGGACCCACGTCGGAGGTCCAGTAGGTGACAGGTCCGTCCTTATGAACCTGAGCCCCGTCTGAGACCTCGCAGAGACGACAAAGGCAGGGGTGCAGTGCTTGCTTTAGGGCAGGCAGGGGAAGCCCACTGAAGTCCCCGGCTCTCGAGGAGCCTCTGGGAACAGAGGCTAGGCAGACCCCCCTCAGTAGGATCTCAGACTGGAGCAGTCCGGGTGGAGAGACTGGAGAAACCCCTGGATGCTTACACCCAGGAGGGCGAATTACACGGAAAATGTGTCTTCCTTCTCAAGAGGGACTCAAGGTGCTGGGAGAGCGGATCGGCACCTGCTTTCTCCCTGCCCCCCCACACCCCTCCCTGAAAATGCATGTGCAAGCGCCTGTGTGCTCACGGGCACGGACACACACACCCATACACTCCCACGTACACACTCCACACTGATGGGCTGTTTTCCACTTCAGGTGCATCTATCAGCTTCTGATAAACACGCCTGGCATCTATTTTTGGATCCTCGCCCTGATGAAAGGAATGCCAAAGGCTTCGCAGCCAATTACCGCGCTCGAGATAAATGCATGCATTTATTCATCCTCGATAGCGATGATTAAGAGGGAGTTCATTTCACCATAGCCTAGCAGATGTTTAAAATACAAATGAACTGATGGCAATAAAGACTACCCTCCGCCCAGCCCAGTCTGGGAAAAGTGCTAACCTAGAGCGGGCTCACCGGTCCTGTGAGCAGGAAAGCACTCTTCGGTCCCTTCCCACGCTGGGAGGAGGCGATAACGCAGGTACCAGACAGCTACCACCCAGAGCAGGGGCCGGGCCCGCCCTTTTTATCTGAGGAGCCCGAACCCCAAACCTATTCTCCATTCTGGGCCCCGCTTTCCCTAATGGTTCATTCCCCACTGCATTTCCATTAGGTGCATTTGGCATTTATTTCTCTGCAGCAGAAGGAACAGATTCATCCTGAAAAGACTGCACTAAATAAATCAGCTTTCAAAGTTCTCTACTGGAAGATGAATTTTGAGCAGCGATGGGCAGTTATGGACATACGCACCTGTGGCCTCACCCCGATTGAGGCCTGTTGGCAATTCCCAGAGCACTCAGCACCAAAAAGTCTTCCTTTTGGGGTTTTTTTTTGTGATTTTTTTTAAAAAAAATTTACTTACTGTTCTCGGAGAGGGGAAGGGCTGGGAGAGAGAGATGGAGAGAGGAGAGAGAGGGAAACATTGATTTGTTGTTCCCCTTACTAATGCATTCATTGGTTGATTCCTGTATGTGCCCTGACCCGGGGTCGAACCCACAACCTTGGCGTATTGGGATGATCCCCTAGCTCACTGAGCTTCCTGGCCAGGGCAAGTCTTCATTTAGTAATGCCCTGATCGTTTGACATAGGTCTCTGAGTGAGCAGCCCAGCCACCTGGGTTCTGTGTGTTGCTTTGTGGGTGGTCTATTGGGCCGGGTCGTCCCACCTGGCGAGCAGCATCCTCACCACACCCACGAAGCATCCTCATGGCAGAGCCTGGGCACAGGCCAGTGTCAGAAATGTGCACTTTTAAATGGAAGTAGAAACTGCGCTCACCCTCGGCCTCAGCGTTAATGTTTCGAGGACACAGGGTTTGAGCCTTTCTCGGTGGCTGAGTGACCCGGGAGGCATTTGGGGGTCCTTGAGGCTCCAGCAGGGCCGTCCTCACATTGTGCTGTCGGGGCCTCCCATTCTGGAAACCTCACCACACACAGGCGGTAGGCTCTCCCTGACTCCGGCCTCCCTGTGCCCGGGCCCTGCAGTGCTCCGGAAGACTCTCAGAGAGAGGAAGGTAATGAAAGGCCGTGGACGTAATCCTTCATGTGTGTGTATGATGCAGCCAAAACATTCCCACATTGTGGCCATGAAAGGTGGTGTTGGAGCTCCTTCTTTTCCTTTCTCTCCTCTGCAAACCATTGTGAATAACGGACGTTGCCATCAACTCCACCATCAAGGAGAGAACACTGGAGGAGGTCAGTTAGTTAGAGGGTTGTCCCGATGTGCCAAGGTTGTGGGTTCGATCCCCGGTCAGGGCACATACAGGAATCAACCAGTGAATGCATCAATCCGATGTTTCTCTCTTTCTCCCTCTCTCAGTTTTTACACACATATATCTGTTTGTTAAATAGCATTTCATTATAAATTAAAAGAAGTGTGTGCCTTTTAATTACAATGCAAAATCACAAGCAAATCAAGTCCATGCAGCGAAACAATTCTAACACCAATGGAAAGTTCTGGTTTCTCCTCGTTGAGACCCCAGGTACTGTCTGGCCCGTTCTTCAAGCTGCTCTGGAAGCAGAGGCACCCTGCCCGCTGTGCAAACCCACAGGAGCCCGATGCTCCTGGGAATGTGAGCAGCCCAGTGTCAGAACCGGATGCAGCACAGAAATAGCCGGTCAGGCCTGCTCGGCGCAGACCACAACCAGAGGTCAGTGGCTGCTGATTACCATATCCATAACTTAGCTCCTTTGAGCAAAAATGGGAACCTCCCCCATGATCTTATCTTTTCAGAGATCTCCATTTTAAGAGCCTTTTGAGCTTACATTCTATCTTCTCCACTTCTCTGCTGTGCTAGAAATTCATTGATGTCACTGGCAGACGGACACATGTCCTCTTTTGGAATTAGCTTGGGGCCGAGGAGAGGGGCAGGCCTGGGAGCCCTTTGCTGGGGGGCAGCCAAGAGCTCACTCGCTTCACTTCCCCCTGAGATGCGCCTCTCCCTGAGATGCATTTCTCCCTGAGATGCATTTCTCCCTGAGATGCACCTCTCCCTGAGATGCATTTCCTGCTCACACACTCCCTCTCGCTCTGTGGTTTCTCTTTGCACATCTCAAGCTCCTCGGTTCCCGAACAATGGCCTCCTTGTGGTGTCCGGGCTGGGAGCAGCCCTGCGCCGGAACAGCCAAACTAGACATAAGGGAGCTACCGCCTGCTTGAGGAGCCACGGGGCAAAGTGAGACTGTTTGTCTAATTCACCTTGAACTACAACTGGCTCACAGAGCGGAGGAGGGGTGGGGGCGGTGGGAACCGTGGTGGGAGCACGTCTGCAAACCCAGGTGCCTTCGGGGATGACATCAGACTCCAGGGTTTTAGCAGCTTTGGCCAGTAAGGTGCGCCTGTGGAGGCAGGGCCTCCCCACAGCCCATGGCCCTGGGGAGAGTATTCAGGGTGGAGGCCCGCATCCATTTCTGCATCTCCCAAAGCTGAGGGTCACACTGGGGGCGGAGCCGGCATCTGCTCAGAGGAAGGAAGACTGCTATCGGGAAGAGAGAGAGACAAGGAACAGAAAGTGAGATCCCTAAGGAAGCCCACACAGTTGGGTTTTGACCAAGGTGCAAGGATGATTCAATGCAGAAAGGGTAGAGTTTTCAATGACGGTGTTAGAAAAATTAGGTATCTACATGGCACCTTGTCCCAAGCTTCACGCCTATTATGAAAATGAACTCAGCATGGATGAGAGGCCTAGATATAAAATGGAAATATATAAAACTTTTCAAAGAAACCATAAAAATGTTATTTGTGGACTGGAGTTAGGCAGGGAGTACTTGCATATGTCACCCCCACCCAAAAAGTGAGCTATAAAATAAAATTTTTTAAAAAATTATCAATAGGACTTCATCAAAATTTAACAGGTTTGCTTTATGAAAGAAACTCTTAACACAGTGACTGGACAGGCTACAGACTGGCAGAAAAAAATGTGCAAATTACATATATGATAAAAGAACTTGTATTCAGAATATGTAAAGAACCCCCAAAACTCAACAGTGAGAAAATGGCCCCGTAAACATGAGATTAAGACATGAACAGAACATTCACCAAAAACAATGTAAGCGTGGCAGATAAGCCCGGGAATAGAGGATCCATACCACACCCCCGGGGGAAATGCATGCTACACCCCGGTGAGAGGGAGACTTCCAGTTTGAGCCTCACGTGCAAAGAGCTCACGGGTCGTACCTCTCTTCACAACACTTGAAGCCAGGCACATGGAAACACCAGGACTCTCCCTGGACCCATCAGAGAATGGAGGCTGCGGGACAAATTGCCACCCAGAAATCTGCAAAGACGGGTGACTCTGGAGAGTCACACGGAGACCTGCTGACCTGGCACAGCTGTGGGAGCCAGACACGGGTGGGGACACGGCAGTGGTCACTTCGACAAGTGACCAGAGGCTGAGTGTGGGCTGGCGTGGAAGTGAGGAATGCCTGGGGCCTGACCTTGGGAGAACCCACACACACCCAGGGGTGTCACCTCCAGGGACCCTGCCAGGTTCTCATGGTGAAGATCCCAAGAAGGCCAACCTTTGTGAAGGTCACAGGGCAGAGACACGTGACCGCCCAACGGCCTGATGTAATTGGAAAGTTACATGACACGCCCCTCCGCCCATGCCTGCCCACCACCCCAGGGAGGGTCAGGATGCTAACAGTGGGTGACAGACAAGAGGGCTGTCCAATGCAGACGCTCTGTGAGGAGAAGGAAGAGGAGTCAGGAAGGGCCGAAGTCGAGAGAGGAGACCCAAACAAGGACAATAGAGAGGACGAAGCCCCTGGAACCCACAGCTTCCACGGACGTTACACGAAGCCCAGGTCTCAGCCAGATGAACGTCAGTCCTCACGCTACTCGCCTGAGTTCCTGCTGCCCAGTCCAGCGCACATGGGTTTCAACAAGAAGTTACAAGAGATAAAAAAAATGCAGAGTCTAAAGAGGCAAATCAAGCAGTGGAACAAACCCAGATATGGTAGAGATTTTGGAATTATAAGACCAAGAATTTAAAAGCATTATGATTAATGTGTTAAGAACTCCATACAGTTAGTTTATGCAGCAACCCGGCTCAGCTACAAGATGCAGTTATTCAGTTACATACTAACATAGGGGGTTTCGTGAAGGTGTTTCGTAGATGTAGCTACTAGGGACAATCAGTTCACTTTAAGTAAAGGGTGTTTTCCTCGATCACGTGGGCAGGCCTCCTCCGATCAACTCAAAGGCCTTCCCAGCGAGACTGACATTTCCCCGAAAAAGGAGAAATTCTGCTTAGGACTGCGGCACCAGCCCTCACCCCCAAGCTCCAGCCTGCAGGCCTGCAGGTCCACGCTGTGGACGCAGACTTGCCAGCCCAACCACCTGGCCGAGTCCTTGAACTAAACCCATCTATCCGTCTCCCACCCACTTCTCTGATGAACCCAGCCACACACACTTCTCCTAAGAACCCGAACTGACATAGGCTCTGGTGGAAAAACACGTGGGTAATGTGAGCAGAGAATGGAAGTTCTAAGAAAAACAGAGGGCGTGCTAGAAATAAAACATGCTGAACACTCTGAAAGAGAGGCGAGGGATGGGTGGTGGGTTCCCAGTGGGCTCGACGTGGCCTAGGAAATGTCACAATAGAGGTGAATGCAGGTGAATTTCCCAATCTGCAATGCAAAAAGAAAACAATAAAGGAAAATGTACAGAACATCCAAGAACTTTGGGATAATTTTAAGATCAGTAACAAACGTGTATTGGGAATACCAGGAGTCGAAGACAGTGAAAGAAGGGTGGAATAAGTACTTGGATAATGGCTGAGAACTTTCCAAAATTAATAACAGACACCAGAGCATGGATCCCTGTAGCTCCAAGAACAACAAACAGGATAAAACACAACAAAATTATACCTGAGCGTATCATATTTAAATTTCAAAATACAAAAAAAGAGAACACCTGGAAGGAAGTCAAACCAGGGGCCCGTGGTGGGGTTAGGGAGTTACCTACAGAGGGGAAAAAAGATAAAGAGTAAGAATTGCAGCAGATTTCTCATCAGAAAGCACATAAGCAAGAAGGAAATGGAGTGAAATACTTAAGGGTTGAAAAACCAAAATACCCAACCTGGAATTCTATACCCAGCAAAATTAGCCTTCCAAAGGGAAGGAGAACTGAAGACTTTCTCAGGCAAACAAAAGCTGAGGCAATTCACCATCAGACCTGTCCTTCCAGAAATGTTAACAGATTTTTTTCAGCCCTGGCTGGTGTAGCTCAAGCCTGCCTTGAGTGTGGGCTGCAAACCAAAGGGTCGCTCGTTCAATTCCCAGTCAAAGCACTTGCCTAGGTTGCAGGCCAGGTCGCTACTGGGGGCCATGTGAGAGGCAACCGCACATTCACATTTCTGTCCCTCTCTTTCTCCCTCCCTTGTCCTCTCTCTAAAAATAAATAAAACCTTAACAAAAAGATTTTCTTCAGATAGAAGATGATATAGGTCAAAAACGTGGATCTAAACAAAGAAGGGAAGAGTGTTGGAAAAGGAATGAATGAAGGTAAAATAAAATGTTTTGTCTTCATTGAACTTCAAGATACCTGTTTGTTTAAAGCAATTAATAGTGACAAGGTATTGGGAGATTATGACAATGTCACAAGGAGTGGGAGAGGGGATCGGGAACTGCACTTGCTGTGAAGCTAAATAGCATTGTATGAAGGTGGACATAATTAATGAAAAATGTATACCATACACTCTAGAACAACCACTGAAAATGCTTAGAAGAAATACAGCTGATACTTTGAAAGAAGATAAAGTGGGATAACAAAAATACTCAAAACCAGAGAGGAAAGAAAAATATGCCACAGGCAACAGATTGGAAGCAGATACAAACGTGGTTGATGGTAATCTGAATAGAGCAGTAATTGTGTTGAGTGTGAATTGTCTAAACATATCAGTGAAAAGATACTGCCAGAGTCAATAACAAAACAAGACCCAACTGTATCTTGTCTGCTGGTAGCCCACATGAATTTTGAAGTCTCTGCGTGGTTAAAAGTAAAGGCGTGGAGAGAGACATACCGTGTTGAACTCCACCAACAGAAAATCGGGAGTGGCTAAACCAGGAGTGGCTGAATGAATCAGACAAAACAACCTTGAGAACAAGGAGAATCGTCGGGGGCTGAAGGTGGGAGAACTAGATGATAAACAGGCCAACTCCCCAGGAAGACGACACAATTCTAAACATGCTAGTGAGGCAAAAGCTGATCAGCTGAAAAAAGAAATAGACAATCCACCATCACAGTCAGGGACTTCCACGCTCCTCTCTCATAACCGGCAGCCTGAGGAGGCAGAAAATCAGGACAGCACGACCACCTTGGTCTAACCGATAATTATAGAGCATCCTGTCCAAAGACAGCACAACGCGTGTTCTTAAACACGCACGAAATGCTCACTAACCCAGACCATATGCTGGGCTGTAAAATACCTCTTATCCAGTGAAAAATAGAAACTGCAGCAAGCATGTCCTTTAACCACAACTGAATTGACCTAGAAATAAAGAAGAGAAAGAGAGCTGAAAATCCCCAATTATTTGGAGACTAAACAATATATTTCTTTTTAAAAAAGATTTTATTTATTTATTCTTAGAGAGAGGGGGAGGGAGGAAGAAAGAGGAGAGAAAATCAACGTGTGGTTGCCTCTCGCACGCCCCCCACCAGGGACCCAGCCTGCAACCCAGGTATGTGCCCTGACTGGGAATCGAACTAGCAACCCTTTGGTTCCGAGGCTGGTATTCAATCCACTGAGCCACGCCAGCCAGGGCTAAATGATATATTTCTAAATAATATTTGAGTCAAAGAGGAAATGTCAAGAGTAATTAAAATACATGGGACAAAATGAAAATATAACCCTAAAATTTGTATGCAGAGAGAGCAAGGCTTAGAGGGAAATTTTAGAATTAAATGGAGAAGAAGAAAAATGAAAGATCATCCACTCGGCTTCCACGTTAGTATACTAGAAAAAGAAGAGCAGTTTAGCCTAAAGCAAGTAGAAAGAAATACTAAAAATTAGAGAAGAAACAAATAAAATTGAAAACAGGAAAATAATAGAGAAAAAGGTTCTTTGGCAAAGAATCGTTAAAACTGAGAAAATCATACCAGAGCAACCAAGAAAAACATATTGGACACTGTTTACTAATTTCAGAACTGAAAGATTTATCCTTCCTGATTTCATAGACATTAAAAGGATACCATGATAAGGCATCACAAGCCTGGCAGGAGGCTCAGTTGGTTGAAGCATCATCTCTTACACCCATAAGGCTGTGGGTTCAATTCCTGGTCAGGGCACAGACAAGAATCAACCAATGAATGCATAAATAAGTGGAACAAAAAATCTCTCTTTCAAACTAATAAATAAAAATTTTTAAATACCAGCGTCACACTGGCAGAAAATATTTTCAAGATACATATTATATAAAATACTTCTATCCAAAATATACAAAGAAGTCTTAAAACTCAACCAGAAGAAAACAGGGGGAAAAACAATGAAAAAAATGAGCCCAAGGTGTAAACAGACACCTCAGCAAAGATCAACAGATAGCAATGAGAATGTGAAAAGATGCTTGATCTTATTTTTAATTAGGGAACTGAAAATGAAAACAACAATGAAATATCACTGCACACCTTCAAGAATGTCTAAAATAAAACATATGCCATGTGTTGCAAACACCAAGTGCTGGCAAAAATGCAGAAAAGCAGGACCCCCATACATTGCTGGTGGCTAGGAAAATAATGGAGAAATTCTAGAAAACTGTTCACAGGTTCCTGTGAAGTTTAAACAATTTTACCTTGAGACCTAGCCATGGCACTCGAAGGTATTTACCCAACTGATTTGAAGACTTTTGTCTATGCAAAGCCCTGTGCACAAATGTTTATAGAATATCTAGCCATGATCATCCAAAACCGGAACCACCCGAATAACCTTTAGTGAGTGGATAAACAAAATGTGGATAATGGGAGGGTACCCCGCAATAAAATGAACCATTGCTATACGCAACATGAATGAAACTCAGAGACGTGTGGCAGGTGAATAAAGCCAGTCCCAAAGTGTAGGATATTGCATAATTCCATGAAGATGATATTCTCAAAAGGATACAAACACAGCGTTGGAGAACATAGCAGTGGCCACCATATCTCAGGCGGTGATCGGGTTTGGGGCGAGTGTGACTATGGAGTTCCAGGGGGTTCTTTTGAGAGATGCCCCCTGATGTCTCCCCCGCATGCTGGTGGTCACAGGAATCCAAACACGTGTTTAAAAAAAAACACTCACAGGGCTGTATATTTAAAAAGGTCACCTTTACTACATACTAAGAAGTCAAATAACTTACTAAATTGTATTACACATATGTAATGTTTAAAACCTTGCAAATGTCCTTAGGAGTCGTATAGTGATTGTCAAGAAACCCACGAGGATGGCATTAGTTATCTGAAATACAAAGTACCGTCTGCAGTAGGGGGGCGTGGTTACACCGAGAGGCAGAAGTGAGCGTAGGCAGAAAGCAGTGGGCAGCCCCTGACATCAGCCAGGGGAACCATGCGAAGTGGTGGCGTGAAAAAGTATTAAGAGAAAGGCAAGCAATGGACGAGGGTCGGAGAAGCGATTTAAGAGGCAGAAGCACCAACTCTGGACTAGATGTGATGCGTTGGCCCGGAGCAGGGCTTAGAAATGGAGCCTAGACAGGATGGGTGGGAGAAAGTTTGGGACGCTCAGGAAGGGCGAGTGAGCAGGGAGGAAGAAACGAGGAAGGTAGACGCAAACAGTGCGAGGCAGGCTGTTCACACGGCGCCTCCCGCTGGCTCGCAGGCGGGTGCCCAGGGGCACGGGGAAGGGCGAGCGTGGGAGCGCGGGTGCGGGGCGCGGGCTCAGGGGCGCCGTGCGCTCTCCCGGGTCGCACCGCGAGCACGCGCGCTCCGAGACCGGCGAGGCCGGGCGGGGGTGCGACGGGGCGCGCGCACGTCCGCGGGAGGCGGGGGCGCGGCTGAGGCCGGTGACGTCAGGCGAGGGCGCGCGCCGAGCGGCAGAGGGCGGAGCCGGGAGGCGGGCACAGCGCGCGGCCGCGGGCGGAGCGGACCGGCGCGAGGGGCGGAGCGGCGCGCGGGAGGAGGCGGGGGAGGAGAGGCCCCCGGGACCGCGAGCGGCAGCTGGGGAGGGGGCCGCGGAGCCGGAGCTCGAGCGAAACAGCTGATCTGATTTTCCTTTAAAGAGAGAGAAAATGGAAGTCGGGTAGCGGCGACTGCGGCGCTGCGGACCGGCGGAGCGGAGCGGCGCGCGCGGCAGGTGAGACGGCGCTGGCCGCGGTGCTGACGGCGGCAGCGGGGTCGGGGCCGCGGACCAGGCAGGTGCTCCGTGGGAGCGCGGGCGCCGGGTCCCTCCGTGGCGAGGCGGAGAAGCGGGTGGGCGAAGAGGCCGGGTGGCCCTGGAGCGGCGAGGGCGCGGGGGCGCAGAGGGCGCGGGGGCGCAGGGGGCGCGGGGGTCGTGGGCTCCGCGCAGGGCTCGCAGGCGCGTCTGCATTGCGGGCTCCGCTCTGGACCCCGCGGGCTCCGTGGCCACCCGCTCCGGCCCGGAGAGGCGCACGTCTCCCAGGCAGGGTGAGGCGCTCGCGCTGGATCGGGGCCGGTGTCTCCTCCGGGCCGCTTAGCTGTCCGCACTGGAACGTGATGACAGGCATGGGGGCACCGGCCCTTCGGTCGGTGTGGACGCGCCGGGGGTCCCGCGGCGTCGGCCGACTCCCAGGCACGGCCCGGCCCAGCCCCGGAGCAGCGCGTGAGGCCGCTAGCCGGGCGCCCGGGCTGTGGCTGCGTGGGTCCCTGCGGTCCGAAGCTCCGCTCGTTCGCTCCGCTGGGTCTGGCTGGACAGCAGGCAAACCCTTAATGCAATTTGGCTATGGACCCGGAGGCCTTCCCTAGTATCTTCTCACTGGAGGGGAAAAATTGCATCTGCCGAGCTTTAAGTGCTCCTTTAAATTTGGGAAATGTCAGTGATGTCATCATTAACAAAAACTTTCCTTCATTGGACACGACCGCTCGAGTGCACCCTCCTCCCCGTGTGGCTTTTGCAGCCGTTCGAGCGTCTTTGCAATCAACCGGATTTGCCTTTGCTCCCGGAACTCAAGCCCCTTGCACAAGTGAAACGGTTCTTATTTCCACTGGTTTGAGAATTCATCGATTGGAGTGTGGCTGCAGGGAAAAAAAAAACTTGTAAGATCCGGTGGGTCTGGGAATTGCTTCGTCCACGGCACCAGGACCCAGGCAAAGTCATGCCTGGCCCTTATGTGCCTCGTGGATGCCTTATCTTTGTAAATGAGCATGAGTCGTGAGCCGGAGACGAATTTTAAAGCTGTTCTGTTTGACGTGGCAGGCGATGTGTCAGGAAAAGGTGGGCCGTGCCGCCTAAATCTTCACAGGCCTCGGTGAGAAGCTGCAGCTCTCCTTCCTTCCCCATCACCCTCCCCCACTCCGGGAGGTGTCGGGGAGCGGCCCGCCTTGCAGACAGGGGAGGCAGCTTTGCTGGGGTCCTCCTGGGCTTTCATTTCCTTACCTTCGTAGCTGTGTGTCCCGCCAGCCACTGAGGCAGAGTCAATCCCCAGAGAGGGCGGAGAGAGGGCAGAGGCTGGAGACACCCCCCAACCCCCCCACCCCCCACAGCGCACCAGGTCCTGGGGAATTTGCCCCTCAGTGCGGGCAGCGTGCTGTCTCCACTATGTTTTCGAGCATTCCATTAGTGCCCACTATCATGGGAAGAAAAGAGAGCAAGTTCCCAAGACAGCTGGAATACCTACTTAAGCCTATCCTATCGAAAGGATATTCGATAAGGGACAAAAATATTGACATTTTGGCATTTAATAATTAATGACTCCCTCTAATTGGTTAAAAAAATATGCATGCCCTCAGTTATGAGTGTATGGTGTCGGGTCTGTAAGGAATGCAATATACCACATGCCCCACAGAAGTTAGAGCCTGCTCAGGAACACGACGCTCGAGAACCCCGGGTGGGTGTGAAGGAAGCAGGGAGGCTGTGGTCTGCGTCAGCCCGTGGGGACACCCAGGGCAGAAGCTACTGCCTCATGGAGTCTTGCCAGGTGTGGGTCTCAGCCTGGGTTCCGTGTGGCAGGTGTCCCCTGAGGAAGTAACTGTGAGATGAGGCCCTTGGCCCTGGTGGGTGCCAGCACTGGAGTCTCGGGGACTCGGGGCTGTCTGTCGTCACCCTGTGGGGAAGGGGAGAGGCGGCACCTCCTGCTGCAGCAAGCAGGGCCTCCAGGGCACCACACCTCTTGGAGGTGCCAAAGTTATTTATAACGGCAAGGCGGCGTGAGGCAGGGGGCCGTGCGGCAGAATTGTCTCCGACGTGCGTGTTTGTGGTGACTTTGTCCCACTGTGTATAATTGCTTTAAAACTTGGGCTCTTGAGTCACAGCTGAGATTTTTCTGCCACTGAGTATGAACATTGGTTTTTAAGGCTCTGGATTGTGAGCCCTTTAGAAACTGAGTCTGTGGAAGCACTCTGGCCGCATCCATTTCGGTTTTCACCTGTGGACTTGTGGAAATGCTTGCCATGATGTTTTCAATTTAACTCACTGTAGTGCTCGTGAAAATACAGAGGCAGTGTTCCCACTAGATTTTTAGATGTCTGCCACTTACTTCCTAAAGCACTCCCAACACCATCACTTTAAAGCCTCTTCACACCCTTTTCGCGCTTAGAGGATTGTGTCTTCCGTTTCTAAGAAGCCAACATTGCCTCGGCCTTTCTTTTCCTTCCCTCTGGACCTTAAGGTCATGCCTTTCCTTCTTGTCTCAGGCCCAGAGAAGAAAGGCTGAGTCAGCTCCCGCGGGGCCGGCAGGGGGCGCGCTAAACGCAGCTGGCGGGGCTCCTACCTGAGCCACCTGGGGAGGGACCCTCGGGTTGGGAGGGAGTGTGTGTGTGCAGGTGTGCGCGCTTGCTTGCTTGTTCCCTCTGTGCCTTCGTGTGCCCATCGCCCAAGGGATGAAACTGATGGAAGGACGGCCACCCACCTGAGTAGCCAGAGGTGTGGCTCCCTGTCTTGGGAGAGGGGCGGTTGCTTGTAGGGGCGGTTGGTTGTAGCGTGGAGATGCCGGGCCTCCTCGGACCGAGGAAGGGGCAGTGCTGGCTGCAGAGGGAGGGTGCGCGCGTTGGCCGGGTGGGAGCGCATCCTGGTCCTGGTAAGGCCCGACAGTGCCAGGGCCCTAGGGGTCTGCTTGTGGTTTGACTCCTACGGGTTTATACCCCCTCGACTCAGTGTCAGTTCCTGGCCTCAGGGTGTCTCTGATGCAGACAAGCAAGTGTTTAATCCCTGTATGGCTCTTTCTGCCAAAGGAAATGAAAACACGGGGAAAGAGGCAACTGTGCCCGCCACCTCCATGCATTTGATCTGACTGTCGGTGTGCGCCTGCAGCCAGTTGCCTCCGAGGCTTCTCCTCTTGGGCACTGAGCCTGGCGAGAGGGGGCCCTCCATGAAGGGTCCCTCTGCTGAGCTGGGACAGGTGTTTCCTGGGGTGTGGGTGGTCACGCAGCCTGGGGATGTGGTCTGAACATCAGACTCCTCTCTCTTCGCTGTGGAGCCTGCACGCGGCAGGGAAACCGTCCCACCCAGCAGCGCAATAATTTTCCTCCTCGTTACTCTGTCGGAAATGCATGAAATGCCAAATGATCGATTTCAAGAGGGCAAATGGGAATAATGTGGGGTTGTTGTGTTTTGTGTGTGTGTGTGTGTGTTTTTCAGTTTGATGCTTCAGTTGGAACACTTTAAATGGCTACAGGGGGAGGTGCCACTAAATTTAAAAAAAAAACAAAACAGGTGGCCCCAAGTCCTCCAGAAGATGTCCTTCCCCCGGGGTGACCCCAGACCATGCTAGTCAGAGGGAATCCTGGGAGCCTCGGGCACTTGCACAGAAGCCAGGTGTGCTGGCCCCTTTGTGTAATACATGTAACTGGACAAATATTTACCCTCGAAACTCGGGAGTGGAGTTTTGTCCACTGTGGAGCCAGACCAAGGATAAGGTGGCCTTCACCGACCAGATGGAGTGGGCGAGGGGTGAAGCACCTTCGCCACGCTTTGGGGGCAGGGTTCCTTGGTATCCGTGGTGATGGACCGGAGACGCGGGTTGAAAATAAGTCTTTAAATTCTGAGCTTGAGAGGGGGGTGCTGCCCTACGACCTGCAAGTGGCGAGGAGGTGCGTTTAGCCGGCTGGTTTGCACGTGGCGTCTCTGGACCAGGGGGAGGAGGGGAGGGGTGGGTGAAGACTGAGGTGGGGAAGGAGCTGACCCTGTCTGTTTGCTCCTCCTTCAGCCACCGCTGGTCTCTCTGGACAAGGCCTGGTCCTGTCCTGCTCTGGGCTCCTTGTGGGGAAAGGAGAGCGGTGGTCTCCCAAGGTCCCCAAGGCCGGACCTAGTCAAATCACAGGGCGTTGCGAGACTCCAGCCCCTGCCCTTGGAGATTGCCGCTGTCCACCCTCTCACCTTCCAAGGGGGCCAGTGGGCCTGCATGCTCCGGCCCGTTCCTAGTGCGTCTCTCCTGGTTTAAGCTGCTCGGTGCGCAGTGAACACCCTCATTTTCTGAGTTTGGAGGGTGTTGAGTGTCTCCTCCCCAGGAAACACTTTCTCCTTTGAGCTGGGTTTCCTCTTACATAATATTCCTTATAACTACAATGGAAATGTGGTGTCTGAATGAATATACATAAGTAAGATGCTGTATTGACTTTTATGAAGTATAACAGCAGAACCTTTCAAAGCCATTTCCTTTAGTGCTCTGCATTTCATTCGATGATTTTATTAGATTACTGCATTTCCACGTGGTGCTGGGGATTGGTGTGAATGCCCCCGCCCTGGGGGGGATTGGATTGTTTCTCAGTCGCTGAGACGAGAGTTTGGGAGCTCGGCCCAGGGAAGGCGGCTGCTCGGAGTGGGAGCAGTGTCCCGGACGCTGCCCCTGCCAGCCTGGGCCGAGGTACCTCTGAGAAAACCCCAACTCTGTCGTCCTGGCGCTGACACCCCACAATTCACCCATATCATCATCTCTATACTTCCATTTTAGGAGCTGTCTATGACCTGGGCTCTCCTGTTCCTTTCCTTTTCTTTCTTTCTTTTTATTGATTTAGAGAATGAAAGCAAGAGAGAGAGGGAGAGACATTAATTTGCTGTTCCACTTACTGAAGCATTCATTGGTTGATTCCTGTATGTGCCTGACTGGGGATCGAACCCACAACCTTGGTGTATTGGGAGGATGCTCTAACCCAGTGAGCTACCTGGCCAAGGCTCCTGTTTCTTTTTTTTCCCTTTTTTTTTTTAAGATTTTATTTATTTATTTTTAGAAAGGGAAGGGAGGGAGATAGAAAGAGAAACATCAATGTGCGGTTGCTGGGGATCATGGCCTGCAACCCAGGCATGTACCCTGACTAGGAATCGAACCTGTGACACTTTGGTTCACAGCCCTCACTCCTGTTTCTTAAATTAAGCTCAGGGTGGGCGTGGCATGTCCTTCTTGTGGAAGAGACCTCACATGGCCGTGTCCTAGGACACCGCCTGCCGCCCTGCCTTCCACAGCCCGCCCCCACCCTGAAAGCTGAGTCAGCACCCTTTTATCTTGGGGGTTCCAAGAACAGAGCTACAATCCATTTCCCTGATATTTCCCTAATGATGATTTCAAGCTTGGACAGAAATGTGTATTATTGAAGTGTGGGCAATACATTTGCACGTGGAATTCTTCACACCTTTAAATAAAGATCGGCCTCCAAGATACACATAGTTAACTTTTTCTCTTTAAATTTTATAAATCGGAATATTGGTTTCTTCCAGTCTTCTGAACAGCATCACACTGTCTTGAAGGAACCATCACTGAGCAGTAAAAATAAGTGGGACGCGTCGCCAGCGGGCGAGGACGGGGTGACCAGCTCCTAGACCTGGGGCACAGTCCCAGATTCCCCGGGGAGCACGGGTTCTCTGCCCTCCCGCAGGCCTGGGGAGGGGTAGGCATACGTGCATGCGTGCGTGCAGTGAGCGCTCTGACTCTGAGAGAGATGGGTCGTCCCCAGGAAAGGAGTCCGAGACCGAGCCTGTGTCCTCGCCACCAGCCCCCTCCCCCGTCACTAGATGGGTCGATAGTTTGCACTTGTAACTCAGGGGCAGCCCGGATGGACCTCCTTGGGCGTTTCTGGCAGAGAAAGAAGATGGTCTAGAGAAGAAGGATGGATGAGTTTCTGTGGCTTAGTGACTCTTGTAATGTATCTAGACTCCTTAGCCAAGGACGGTTTTGGGTTTTTTTTTTTAAGGATGTTCCTCTAAATCCGCGTGGACTGCAGACTCCTGAGAACGGGGCCGAGTCTCCTACGTGATGGTGCCGCTGCTGGTCACCCGAGTGGCAGCCCTGGGGGGGTCTCCCTGTGTGGGACGGTGACGCAACACATTTGCCCTCTCTCTGGAGTTGACGAAAGATCAGTTGTTCCCACGGGTGACGTGGGGGACGGGGGAGACGGGAGAGCACAGTGACCCAGTAGTGGGGCCCTGCCATTGGTGGGACACTCCCTCGCAGGGCCCACTGGCCATCTCACAGCTGAGCCCGCAGGGCACCCGTCGTCCTTGGCACTGACTGCGGGAAGGGTGCAGGGGTCTTGGTGCCACCTCAGGCAGGGGTGAGGCGGGCCCACGTGCCTGCAAGCATGTGGCTGGTTTGCAGCGTATCAGGCTGAGAGGGAACTCCCCGGCTGTCCACTGGAGCCGGCAGCCCGGGTGGGCGCGCAGTCACTGGCAGGCAGATTGGGAGGCAGGGTCTCTGGGAACAAGCGGCCGGAACTTGCACGTCAGGTCGTAGTGCGTGCGCGCCTCTCGATTAGTTTGTCCAGTCTGTCTTGTCCGAAGCGCCGATGGCAAACCAAGCCCATGGGACCACGTGGCTGGACACGAAGTTGGCCCTGGATGGTCAGGCACTGTGTGTGCTGCCAGTCAGCCATGTCCCCCGGGTCACCTGCCGGCGCCGGGCGAGCTGGCAGGGTTCCCTATGTCTCTACTACCGAGGCTGACTTGCCGTATCCCGCCCGCAGTCGGGCAGGCGGTGAGCTCAGAAACACGCCCTGACACAGGTGTCTAGAGGGGGCCCCAGGGAGGGGTGGGCACAGGCGCGATTCCACTGCTCAGCATGGGGGGTTTACTAGTCCAAGGGCCGTGGGTCCTTGCACTGAAATTCGACCCCTCTGAGTCTGCGGTGACGGAGGGCCAGGCCAGGAACACGGGGGAGCATCCCCGTGTGGCCGTGCCGTGCCCCGTGGAGGAGGGGCCAGGCCTGCCGGGGACACAGGTCCCAGCCCAGGGCGGGTAGACCCCTTCCCGACTCTGGCCCTCACTCATGGCGCACCCTCTAATCAGGTGTGTCTCTGGGCCACACTGGAAGAAGAAGAGTTGTCTTGGGCCACCCATTCAGTACCCTGCAACACGTAACCACAGGAAAAAAATCTCATCAGGTTTTAAGTGAGTTGACAGTTTTGTGTTGGGCCACACTCCTAGCCATCACGGGACACCCCTGCCTTGGTCTTAACTTCACGTGTGAAACACGGACACGTCGCTGCCTGACCCCTGGCGTTCCATCTCACCCCGCGGGTCTGCGGAGAATAACCCCTTCGTTTCCTCCAAGTGCCAGCCGGTCATCGCTGAGAGAGAACAGTGAGCACAACTGAGGTGTCTCCGGAAGGTACCTGCGTGCATCTCCCTGGCGGAGGAGAGCACAGGGGCATCCCCGGGGTTCGTCATTAGAGACGCGTCCTGCGGGGGACGTCGCCTCTCCCGACGGTTGGGCTCCTGGAGGAAAAGTCCTCATTGCCCTCGGAGGGACCTGGCGCAGCCCAGATGCTGCACCTGTGTGTGCTAAATGCACTGAGCAGTCCTGCGGGACTTACAATGAGAGGCTGAGTTATTCTTCCCAGACCTGGTTAGCTCCCAGGAGTTCAAACTGTGGTAGTGTGGTAGAGAGTTCAGTTTCTGTGACATCTGAAACCTATCCAAGCTTCAGCCCCGAGTTTGCTAGTGTGCAAGGTAAAGAAAACCCGGACTGGGTGGTGGGTCACAGTCATGGGACTTGGTTGTCCTGCAGCCCAGGGCACATCACAGTCTCGCAGTCCACCCAGAGCATGTTATAGCTTTTCAGTTCCATTACACACGTCTCTATGGCAGTCCAGTCACTGTACACAGTCTTAGAGAATACCAGTTACATCTGCTTCCTAGACAAAGTATTGCCTACTAGGTATGTGTAAAGATTTTATTTACTTGTAGAGAGAGCGGAAGGAAGGAAGAGAGGGAGAGAAACATCGATCAGTTGCCCATGGTGCGCCCCCGTCTGGGGACCATCTGCAACCCCGGCATGTGCTCTGACCGGGAATCAAACCAGCGACCTTTCACTTTGGGGGACAACACCCAACCCACTGAGCCACAGCGGTCAGGGCTGCGCACTCACTGTTCAAAGCTCTTCTCCTTGCCTCCCTTCTCCCCGTCTGGGTTTGGAGAGGGGCCTGGAAGAAGGAAGCTTTCTGTGCTGTCCGCACTGTCCAGCGAGGGGTGTGGGACCTCGGGGTCTCCTTCCACATGCCGACAACATGGCCAAGACGCAACTGTCCACTCAGTGCCCTGCCCTCACGCCCCCTACCAGGCCTGGCCCGTGGGCTCACCTGTATACTCTATGGTGCCCCCACCCCCCTCTGCCACTGAGTGAGATTCCTCCTCACTCACCTGCAACAGTGGGAGAGTAAGCTCCACCCAGCATCTGTAACAACGGAACACGGTGCCGTGAGTGCAGGCCAGTCCCCCTGGTGCTGAGTGGGAAACAGCTTTCTGGAGAAAGCGCTGCTGGGAAATCATTCTGTTTAGTAATTGAGCTTCTCTGTCGTTCTCATCTTTCAATATCCTCAGTCCTGCAGAAGTTGTGCGGGAAGGAGCGGGACCCCTGCCCCGCGATGATGAAGCAAGGGCTGTCGGTTGGACGCTGAGCTCCCAGTGGGAAAGCTCTTGCTCAGAACGCAGAGCTGTGGTCCTCGCTGCCCCGGCCCCTCCTGGCTCTGGGGGCACCAGCTACCCTGCAGGGAGCAGAGGGAGGTGCCAGGCATGGAGAAAAGGGGTGCAGTCAGGAATTAACCCTCTGTGGTACAGGAGGTGCCCAGGGCACCCGAGAGAGGGAAAGGCAGGTGTTTTTAAGGGTACGGTGGAACATTCTAGAATCGAACCTGGCCCCCTCACACACACCTCCCCCGACTCCAGAGCCGTGCAGGTCGCAGCTTTCCTAACAGGGAGGAAGAGCAGCTGATGTTTTCTGAGCAGGAGGCCGCCTGGCCGCCGCCTCCTCCAGTCCAAGCCCACGGAGCTGCCAAGCCTGCTGAGGGCAGGACCCTTACTTGCTGGTGTGGCCCCAGAGTCCTGGGGGCGTTTCACGGGACGGCGGAGAAGGGCATGAGGAAGCACCCCAGGAATGAACATCCAGCTGCCCCAGCAACAGGGGCTCGGCGGGGGTCAGGGCCCCCCCTGGCTTGGGGCCCATCTTGCAGGGGGTGGGGGGAACAGCACCCCCCACAGCCCAGCTTCCATTTCCTCATCCGGCTCTGGCTGCCCTGTGCAAACTGAACAAGAGGACGCAAAGGGAAGAAACTATATGTATATATTTTTTTAACATTTTCATTGCAGTTACTTCTCAAAAGTAACCACCAAGACCTGGAGGAAAGGGTGGGAGAGCAGAAGTCACCTGCAGACATGCAGAATGGGGCAAGAGGCTGCTGGGAGACGCCCCGTGGCTCCCAGGGAAGGGCCCCCCCAATGCGTGTTGCTGGCCCGAGGTGGGTGCCAGACTTGTGGGCTGCAAGCAGGCAGGGGCAGCCGTAACCAGGCGGCGGGCTGTTCCTGCCTGTCCCACACCCTCCCACACCCTCCCATACCTTCCCATGGTTACTGTTGCCCCCCGATCCCTGGGCAGCTGGGACTTGGGGGGCCTGTTCTGGACCCCTCTGCTCATCCTGAGTGTTGCCAGGCCCTCAGTCCGGCTGGACCCTCTCTCTCAGGGAGCTGAGTGGACGGGGTCTGTGTTAGGCCTCCCCTCCACTGCCCAGTGGCCTCGCACTGGCTCTCCCTAGCCACTCCCAGGGGGGCCCTGCGTCCCAGCATGCTGTGCGTCCAGTGTGCACAGAAGGCGCTGTGGACACCGAGTGTCTGCAGATGAGCCTCTGGGTGCCCCAGTGGGCGGGCCTGGGCAGCACAGCTCCAGCCCTGGACCCCTGGGGGTAGGGGGTCCTAGGACAGGCTATGCTTTAGGCACACCAGGTTCAGCTCCCGCTGGGGCTGCCCCCTGTGGTGAGCCCCTGGCAGGATCGGGACATCTCCCAGCCCCAGTGTCCCTGCAGGTGACACCTGCCTCACAGGTGAGCACGTCCACGGCCCCCCGCTCGTCTTCCCCTCACACAGAACCCAGACCCCTGGGCTTTCGTTCCTTCCCAGCAGGGCTGGGGCGGGGCCTATCCCATCTCTGGGGTCTTGGGACATGGGCGAAGGGTCTCGCTGCTCTGAGCCTCCACGTCCTCCTCACAGAACGTGAGCGAGACCAGGCGTCATGTGGTTTGTGTCAATCTCTGGTGTGGCCAGGGCTGGTCCCATCTGCCCTCTCACAGGTGACCTCAGTGCCACGGTCCCTCAGCCTCGGTGCAGATTTGAATGGATTCCAGGGCCAGCGCAGGGTCTGCCGTTCCTGAGGGCTCCCCCCGGGGGCTTCCTCCCAAAGCCCTCCTTCGTTCTCCGGCCGCTCGCTGTGGAGCATGTTTGTTCAGGTCTCCTGTTCTCTTCCCACGTGGCTCGGGGCACCAACCCGGAGAATTCCCGCACGCTTCAAAACGTCGTTTGAAAATTTAAAAAATTAAAAATCTGCCGCCTGACACGGCCCCGTCTGTGGAGATGTCACAGTGGTAACGGGAAAGGAAAGGACCCAGCGGGGAGGACCTGGTGGCCCCTGCCCCTCCCCTGTGCCCGCACCGCCTTCCCCTGCTCCTCACCCTGTGATTTTTGTCACGTTTGACGGGGGTTGGGGTGGGGGGAAGCTGGACGGGCGTGTCCTTGATTCGCATCTGTGGTCTGGAACCCAGCTTCTCCAGACGCATTTCCTGTGCTCAGCTGGGCTGCGACCCCCGGGTTTTGGCGTGGAAGTCGGGCGTGGCTGGTGTTCCCGTCTGGGGTTTGCTGCCTGCCTTCCTCCCTGTAGGAGGCCAAGTGCACAGGCCAGGGTCATGTCCCCGTGAGTTGTCACATCAGGGCCAGGCCACTTCTCCCAGCGGAGTCCGTCTCTCCCCGGGGTCAGCCGGTGGGCACTGGCAGGCTGGGCCCATTCCGATGACATGGGTCTCCTGGAAGGAATTATATCTCCTTCTAGATCTCTCTCTCTCCCTTCTCACTGTTTCGGGGGCGTTCAAAGAGTGTGTGGAGGAGGCAACCATTCACCAGAAGCGGCTGGTGAGTGGTGGGTGGCCGTGTGGACGCCAAGGGATCTGGGGACTCCACGTGCTCTGAGAAACAGGTCGGCCTTCTGCCTCGGAGCTGGGCACTGGTTCGCATCTGCGGCTTCCGGGTTCCTTTTCCGAGCAGAGTTGTTGTTTTGCTCCAGAACACTTTTTCACAAAGGCCCTTCTGTTGGATTAGATGAGCTATTGTGTTAGAAATTGGGCATCGCCCAGGCCCCCAGCCCCCAGCCGGCACAGCAGCCTGGGGACAGAGGCAGGCAGGTACCACGCGGGACCTCTGGCCCAGGCCCCCTCTGCTGCCAAGGCCTGATCCCTGCCCCCGCCGGTCCCGGCAGCCTCAGACTGACTGACCGCCAGTATCTCGGAAATCTCTGTGGCCTTTTAGACGTTAATCAATGAAACCCTGAATGAGCATTTCCCGCTTTGGTCACTGACGAATATTAAATGGATGCCATCACCCCTCCACGGAAAGCACAGCCAGCACTGACGCCCGGTGTCCTACCGACGCTACCTCATTTACAATCCCTCAGCTGCCCCATGAGGCAGGCACCGCTGTTCATGCGGCCGAAGCAGGGGGCATGCTGGCTGCCAGGTGTCGGTCTCACGAAGCCTGAGCCGTCTCCCCAAACACCCCATCAGTCCTTGACCCCCCGGAGGCAAGCACTTCCTTTGTCGGCCTAGCTGAGGCTGGTGGACATTCTGCATTTCCTTCCGCATGCCTCGTGTGTGCAAACGTATTGGCCCAAATGGTGTTTTGGAGCAGCTTACTTGCAGGGATCTGAATGTGCTTGTTTGTTTTAAACATGCAGCCCTGGCTGATGTAGCTCTGTGGATTGAGCATAGGCCTGGGAACCAAAGGGTCCCTGGTTCGATTCCCAGTCAGGGCACATGCCTGGGTTGCAGGCCAGGACCCCAGTAGGGGGCGCACGAGAGGCAACCGACCAATGTGTGGTTGCCACACATTGATGTTTCTCTCCCTCTCTTTCTCCCTCCCTTCCCCTCCAAAAATAAATGAATAAAATCTTTTAAAAATAATAAAATAAACATGCAGTTTTCACTAGTTACATGTGTACCACCCTCAGTTTTGCAGAGTTTCTTGGACTTTCAGAGGCCATTGCAACTCACAGGTAGGACATAGAAGGAGAGGAAGGAGAGCTGGAGAGGATTGCGGCCCAGCCTGGCCCTCTGCGGGCTGTCCTGGGGGCAGCTCATTCAGCCTTTGGGCCTGCAGTGCCTGCCAGCCAGGTTGCTTAGCTGGGAAATCCACCCGGCGCTACCAGGCAGGAAGCTGAAGTCCCGGAGTAGCTTTCTTCTTTGTCTGCCGGCCTGTCTGTAGGGGCCACAGGGGCTGTCAGTTATGGTGGAGCAGGGCTCAGCCCCCCATCCCCGCAGACAGGAAGTCAGCACACCCAGGTCTCGGTGGAAGTGATACCACCCCCACCGTGCTACAGCAAGTGTGAGAAAAGGGTAAAATCCAGCTGGTATTAGGGAAGGACTACATCTGGGGTCACCTGTGCAGCCAGACGTGTGCGCCCTTGGAGAGTGCGGCCTCTGGAAGCTTCTCTGGGTACCGGGAAGGCACCAGAATGAGCCGCCCCCACCCGGAACGTCTGGCCTCAGTTCCAAGACCCGAGCAGCGGCCAGCGCACCAGGATCGCCTGTTCCCATTTCCCACTTGCCTTTGCTTTTGCAGCTGCTCGTTTATCGGCCCCGCGGTCCTGCGCGCATGCGCGTGTGTTCCGCCACCGTGGCCTCACCGTGTGCTTTCTGCTCGCTCCCTGGACTGTCCGCGCATCCTGCCCGGCTCCCTCCGGGCTGCCTTTCGCTGGGCTCGTCTGCCCTTCAGCCAAGCCACCTGGGGAATCCACTAGAAAACCCAGCCACCGGGGTTTCGATGCCCGTGATTACACTATTCCTTTCTTCTAATGCTTTTTATTTTTCGTGTCTTTGGTCTTCTTTAAAGTGTCATCCTGATCACTTAGGGCTTTGATTTCTTTTTTTTTAAAAAAATGCTTGAATTCATCACGTAAAACTCTATGTTATAGTCTGTGAGAAATAATCGGTGACTGGAGCGTGGAGGTGGGGGTGGGAGTTGCTGGTCCCCCTGCTGCTGGTGGCTGGGTCCCCTGGCCCCTGTTCTTGGGGGGGTCGCTGCTTTTGTGTTTTCT
The DNA here is from genome assembly GCF_019186645.2 of Phyllostomus hastatus. Taxonomy (NCBI): domain Eukaryota; kingdom Metazoa; phylum Chordata; class Mammalia; order Chiroptera; family Phyllostomidae; genus Phyllostomus; species Phyllostomus hastatus. Next base: position 11,988,836 of record NW_025334036.1, on the reverse strand, counting down.
CACTTGACGACAGCCTCCTCTTGGGCTTGGTCCCCAGGTGGGTGCATCTGGCCAGTGAGGTTGCACTGGCTTCTGTCGGGTGCACAGGGTGCCGTGAGCAGAGGGCCACCTTGCGTGTCCCCTCTTGGGTGGGTGGTTTTGGAGACTGGGGGAGGCCGTCTGAGCTGCGGGCCCTCTGAGCCTGGGCCCACTCTCTGCGTGCTGGGCGGCCCACCACCAGGACTGGGGGGGATGCTTTGCATGGGGCAGGGGTGCAGGTGGCGGCAGGTGGACCTGTTGCGGGGGGGACTCACTCTGGAGTGGGGAACAGCTTGAAACTTGGAGTCATGGAAGGGCAGAGCAGCGGCCAGCATGTGTGTGGGCAGCCTGGGGGTGCACAGGGAGGGGCCCCCCGACGGAGGGCCCAGATGCGGCCGGGGCAGCCGTGGGCCCATTGGGAGCTCTGCCGGCTGTGCAGACACAGCGGACTGGCCAGCCCCTCACCACCAAGAGTGCTGAGCTTTCCTGTGTGCTTCTTTTAATGATACCCACACGACAGGAAATACTCAGCACTGGGTGCAGAGGAGCACATGCCTCACGGGATGGGTGCTGAGTCTGCGTGGGGAAGGGAGGAAGGCGGTCAGTTCATCGTGGCTAGGACGTGCCGAGCCTGTTCCGTGGCTGAGACCTACCGGCCTTTCTTTCACAGTGAGCTCAGCTATTTGAAACTTTTTTTAAAAGCACAGAACGTTTTGGAGTATTACCTACTCCAAACAGTTCCAAACTGGGGGACCGCTACTTAAAGTTCAGGGTTAGGTACCCCATCCCCCCAGGCAACCTGGTCTTCGCGGCCTACCCTGCCCTCCCTGGTGCCCAAGAGCCTCCCCCTCCCCCGCCTCTCCCATGACACCGTTTCTGGTGTCCCTTCTGGAAGCCCTTCACTGCTCACCCCTCCCTCACTGCACCTTCAGCCCTGTCCTCACATCACAAAGTATGTGGTCCCCCGGGAACTCCACAGCCGGGCCCTAGCTCTCCAGGGGCGGGCTCTGAGTCTTCCCACATTCATGCCTCTCACCCCTGGGCCGCCTCCCTCGAGTTGGTGACTTTGTTGACGTGATGGAGACACTGGCAGGACTCATTAGATTTCCAGAGGAAGGTCTACGGCCACACCACCCTGAACTCGTCGGATCTCGTCTGGTCTCGGAAGCTAAGCAGGGTCGGGCCAGGTTGGGACATGGGTGGGAGATTTCCAGAGGAAGGGACTTATCTGTGTTGCAACCCCATGCACCCTAGCGCCCCCAGAACACCTTGCACTAACATGCCCCCCAAACGCACACACTCACAGGAAGGAGATTTGGGAGTCTGCAGTCATTTTATCACTTCCCTGGAGGGTAGTTCTCGTTAACAAGTCACCATGATGTGGGATCATCTGGAGTACCCCCTTGTCCTAGTAACAAAGCGTGGAGCATCATCAGTGGCACCCCTAGCTGGGGAGGGCACCCGTGGGGCTCTGCGATGTGTTGCCAAGCCCCTGTGTTCGTGTCTGCCACACACTCGGCGTCAGGCACGTGGGCGCCAGGGCCGTGCTCTGGGCCCCGCTCTCCTGCGTGCAGGGAATGAGGTGGGCTTGTCCCGGGAACACGTGGCCCCTGGGTTTATTCCTGGAAGCGAGCTGAAGCAGCCATGCGTTTATGTGAAAGGTTCCCAAGGGTTCCCTCCTGCACCTTGACCTTCCTCTGCAGTCCAGCGCACCCCTGGCCGGCCCTGACATGCAGCCCCGCCCCCTGGGAAGGAGCCCGGGGAGGGGGGCAGCCCTGCTGGGCACCCTGCACACATCCTGCGGGGTGGACGGGGGTCTGCCCTGCCCCCCCAGCCAGGGCCGGCGGGTGACTCTGGGCACTGTCCTTGCTCTGCCTCTACACTTGACCTTCCACTAGATCGTGCTGCCCTTGGCTCTGTGTCCTCCCAGTCACTCGACAGAGGTGGCTTCTGCATGTGTTCTTCCTCATGAAAGTGGCAAATACCCTTTAGGAAAGTCCCCCCAGAGCAGACACAATCAGGGGCGCAAAGACTGCCCCATCTGGCTTGTTTCCCTCCCCGCCTGGCATGGCTTCTTGAGCCTTTTCCACATTATTAAATGTCCTTCCTCAGCCGAGGTTTCTGCGGCCGCACAGCACTGCACGGGCTGAATGTGCTGCGGCCGCTGGACTGAGTATTGATCGTGGCTCCCCGAGGGCCGGGCGGGTGCCCTGTGGGCACGCCCCAGGCCAGCCAGGCGGCTGCTGGAAGCTCAGCATGGGGGCCACGGAAGACGAGAGGGCCACGGCTTTGCCCACAGTTGGGGTTTCTCTCCCTCTGACCCTGTCCTTCGGGGTTTTACTCTGCAATTTTCCTCTGGGCTGTCACCTCCTCTTCCAGCTTCCTTCTCCTCGTCGGGGGCAATGTATACAGAGTTTGTGACTCCACAACCCTCCACCACAGAAAGCCAAACGGCAGTCTGGGCCCCAGACAGCAGCCTGGCCCCTTGTGGCGTGGCGAGAAGGCCAGGCCCGCATGGGGACCGAGGCCACAGGGCAGTGGGGCGACATCGGATGGAAACCTGGGGCAGGGCCTCTGCGGTTCCTCACCTGTGTTCTCAGGCCTGGCCTTCCGGCACCCCAGGCGTTAACTATGACTCGCGTCTGGTCAGTGTCTGGGATCGCCGGGCCGAGTCAGGCATGTAAACCATTCCCCGGAACGCAGAGGATCTGGGGTTTTCTCCGGCTCTGCTCTGGCCTGAGTCAGGAGCGACGCCTGAACCAGGGAAGCGGCGGTGCCTTTCCCAGCTTCCCCAGCCCTAAGTAGGTCAGGGTTTGTCACAGTTTTGACGAGATCACAGGTGAGTCACCGTACATTTGGAGAGTCACGCATCTTGCGGGCATTTGCAGTCTGGTTAAATGGCATGCCTTAGTGCCCGGCAGGCTGTCCTGCGGCCCCTCTGCCCCCCAACGCAGGGCACAGTCCCAGCTGGAAACAGCCATCCGGAGAGACTTGCCCTCGCGGCCTGCTGGGGATCCCCGCCCTCTGACCCCTTTGAGTGACAGGGAAGCCACGTCCCGGGGGTGGCCTGAGGGAGCCAGCCCCTCTCCCTGACATGCGGCTTTTCCTAAGTGCATAACCTCACAGAGAAAGGTGCACAGCCTAAGGGCGCAGCTTGATAAGTGTCCACAGTGACCCCACTGTGTAGCCCATACCCAGGTCAGGTGCAGAGCATGCTCGGACCCCACCGGGGACTCTGCCGTCACCTCCCGCCCACAGACTGGGAGGCCTGTCTGCGCCGCCCACCACCCTCGGGAGTCACCCACATGTGTGCGGCTCTTTTCCGTCCACGTGATGCTGGCCGGGCCCGTCCAGGTCCTTGTGTGTGGTTGCGGCTGATTAGCTCTGTGGCGTGTCGACAGGCATTCGTGTGGTTCCCAGTCTCTTGGGAGCCGTGTGGCTGTGGAACTTTTGGGTGCATGTCCGGCAGGTACACACCCAGCAGTGGGGTGGCTGGGCCACGCAAATTCAGACCTGCGGCTCAGGAGGTGCCCGAGCCGCCCACCCGTGCACACCCCCCGGCAGGTGGAAGCCAGTCTGAGGTGTTTCAGGGAGAGTAAACAGAGCGCGTTCAGGGTCAGGGGAGCGTCTAGAGGCCCTTCAGGAAGGAATTGTTCTCAGAAATCTCAGGGGACAGAACGGGTCTTTCCAGAGGCCAATCCTGCATTTGAACAGGGGATTTCATCCCAGCGTCTGCTTGTGTGGGTCAGGTGGCTTTTTCTCACTATGCTCAGGTGATGCCGGCACCCCATGGAGCCTGTGAGGGGAGGGCGTGAGGGCGGGGCTCCCACAGCTGGGCAGAGGCAGAGGGGACCCCCAGATTGTCACTGTACGCTTGTCACACGTGCCCCAGGCTGTGTTACGTTAATAACGGCGTGCCCCAAGGGATGGCCCTTGGGTGCCGAGCTCCCGACACATCGCCTCTCACACCCTCTGAGGTTGGGGAGCAAGGACCACTTTACCCCCTTGTCTCAGGTGACAAAACTCAAGTTCAAGGTGAGTACCTGGCCTGTGTCTCCTGGCCACAAACCTACAGCCCCGACAGCCCCGACAGCCCCGTCCCCTGTTTGCCAAGCAGATACATTGCATTGAAGCTGGTGGTTTGTTTTGAGGGATTAGGAATTAGTTGACGGAAGTGACCAGCTCCTTTGCCTCTGGAGGGGTTTCCCTTAACCTTCTCTCACCTGCACAGGTGACAGGTAGAAGGCAGCGGGAGGGGCCGTGGCCTCGGGGTCCTTCCCGCCTGAAACAGACCCAGCCCTGGGGCGTCCCTCTGACGGTCTTGCCTGTCTGGATGGATTCGAAAACATTATTATAGGAAATTCGGGTAACGGGACGTCATCCTTCAAATAACATGAACTCTAATTCTTCAAAAAGACCATTTGGGCCGCAGTGCAGGCTGTAACGTTCCCTGTTCTTGTTGGTATTTCCTGAAACCCAAGCGTTAACCTAAAAAGCATATTTTCCAAAGCTACTGATGTCCATTACAGGGAAAAAATAGACCAAACAACAATTTGGTTTGCCGTGCAGAATTGGTGTCATTACAGGGAGTTCGATGGAGCCCCAAGGGCTCTGGACTCCCTTTGATAGTTCTGGTAGAAGACGTGCTTCCCGGCGCTTGGACGGCGAGCTCTGGGCCTCGGCGCTCTGATAGCCTGTAACCTTAGTTCAGAAATGACTGCCTGTGTCTCGAGGTCGTCCATGGGGACTACCAGCTACACTAGGTTACGTTTACTATCAGAAGAGATTTTATTTTGTGCAGAGGTGAGTTTCAGCCTGACCAAGTTAAAGAGCTGAAAGCAAGTCACAACAAAATGGCAACAATAACAACAACAACAAAATCCTAAGGGTATTTTTTATTATTATTTTTAATCCTCCCCCAAGGATATGTTTACTGGTTTTAGAGAGAGAGGAAGGGAGAGGGAGAGAGAAACATTGTTGTGTGAGAGAAACATCGGTTGATTGCCTTTTCGTATGTGACCCGACTGACCGGGAACTGAACCCACAAGCTCTCTGTGCACGGGACGATGCTCCAACCAACTGAGCCACCCGGCCAGCGCCTAAGTTCAGTGTTTAAGCAAATACAGCCACTTGCTAACCGTGAAGTCTTTATAGTGTACAAAAATTAATGTATTTAGCTCTGGCTGGTGTAGCTCGGTGGATTGAGCAAGAGTTGTGAACCACAGGGTCGTCGGTTCAATTCCCAGCAAGGACACATGCCTGGGTTGTGGGCCAGGTCCCCAGTAGGGGGCGCTCAAGAGGCAGCCACACATTGATGTTTCTCTTTCTCTCTCCCTTCCCCCTCTCTAAAAATAATAAAAAAATTTTTAAATTAATGTATTTATATTAAAATTCACTTTCTGAGGAGATCCCTCATGGTATCTCCCAGGAAAAGGACCGAGATATTTAATGTGGTTTAAGAATCTCAGCCTCCAGGGGAGGGCTTCCATCCCAAGTCAGCCCCAAGCTCGGTGAGCACACCTGGCACATCGCACCTGTGAGGAGGCGCCCGCCCTGCCATGTGCCAGCCTCAAGCCTCACACCTGCCAGCACGCACATCCGAGCAGAGGCTGCAGGCTGGGGCTGCCTCTGTGGACGGCTGTGTCTGCTGCTTCCACTGCATCAGAGCCCGGAATCAGGTTGTGCGGCCTTTGGAGATCAAATTAGCATCTCGTGCTGGTGGCCAGTGCCGGCTGCCTCTGGCTCACCGTTTGCAGCGACAGCTCAGTGCACATTTGCCTTGGTCCCTGTGGCTCGACCATCCAGCATGGTGACCAGCAGAGAGGGTTTGAAGAGGGTAAAACCAGTCCACACTTCCTTAACAGCTGCCAGACACAGCAAACAGATATACCGGATGCCTGTTAGAGTTGAATTTCAGCTAAATAACGGGCAATGTATTAGCATAGGACACACTGAGGACACTCAGATTTGACCAGATGTCCTATATTTTGTCTGACAAGACTCGCTTGCTAAATTTCTTTTTCTCTGCTTTGAACTCGGCCCATTTTCACTGAAGCCCAAAACAAAAGTTATAAAGCATGTCCAGTTCTGTTGCAATTATTTTATTGAGTGTGAGAGAGTGGTCTTTTCCCAGTGGGTGCACATGGCGGCAGGGCTTGTGATATTTCATCTTTCCTTCTTGTACAGGTGCCTGGGGCAGGGTGTGCAGCCCTGGCCGGGGATCCCACCCCTCCTGGGACTGGTCTGGGCCTGAACCCCGATGCCCACTCACACTTCCTGTTTGCAAGCATCACATGTCAGTCACCTTCACCTTGCTGGTGTCTAATGATTCCAAAATGTTCTTGCTCATCCACAGCCACACCTCATGCCTGCCTGCGGCAAACCTTTTAGGATGCGGCCTAAATTAATGTGCCTACACTCCAGATACCCCTTATTTTTTACGTACTTCAGGGGTCAGGTAGACAAGTAGAAACAGAGTTTACCTACCGCATTCTTTGCTTAAATGGCCCACCGTGGTGAGCTTTGTTCTGGCATCGTCTGTGGTGCTTGAGTTAAGTGGCTGGCTAAAGGAGATGGAACAGGACTTCCCTGTCACCCACCACCCAGGTCTCAGACACCAGCATGGGGAGCCTGCCTGGGAGAGGGCTCCTAGTGGTCATGCTGCCCTCCCTCTCTCTCCTTCCAGCAGCCTGGGGCCTCTGAGCCAGCCCCCTGTTCTGTTCCCTTTCACTTTCATTCTGTTCCATGCAGCCAGCAAAACCATACTGTGAACTCGAATCACCATGCTGTGGGTACTGTTCTTACGTTGTTAGAATTTGTTTCAACCAAGGAAGGCAATGAATGCCCTGACTCTTGTTGGTGTTTTTGGCTGGTTTTAGGGCACCCAAGGCCATTAGAATGACCAGTCCACTGCGACAAAGCCTAGGAGTCTGACTTGTGTAAGAGCCAAATAGCCTTTCATGTCAAGTTTGAGAAAAACGTAGTTGATTCACCAGCTGCTAAAATGGAGGCCGTCTGTGGCCTTCCTGTTTCATTTGTGAGATCCCAAAGAATGTGGGGCTCTGGGTAGGGATGAGTTGGGGAGCCCCCTGCCCCAAAAGCAAAGAGGCAGCTTCTAGGGTCATTTTCTGCATGCCTTGTGAAAACTGAACTCTTCCACTTTGTGAGCAGTTCCCAGGTTTATACAGGTTCCAACTATACTCACTTAAAATATCAGGTGAAATGTCTTTTGTGCCCTAGCTAGACAGCTCAGGCAGTGAAGAGCATCCTCCCTGTACACCAAGGCTGCGGGTTCAATCCCCGGTCAGGGCACATATAAGAATCAACCAATGAATGTATCAATAAGTGGAACAACAAATTGATGTTTCTTTCTTTCCCTTCCTCTGCCTCTCTAAAATCAGTTTTTAAAATCCCTAATAGCTTACATTATTCTCATTAAAAATTTTTTTGTGACGGGCTATTTTATTTACTCAAAATACAGATGGAAGAGATTTGATGATTGTTAATATCTCTGGAAATTCTGAGGCTATTTAAGTCTGGCCTGGCTCTACAAGTACCAGGAAATTGTAAACGTACCATTTTGGTATTGACCACAATGTTTTTATTGGTTAATGTGCATAGATATATATATATTTGCCAAGAATTGTTCTTCCAGGGCTCAGAATGAATATTTTCCTAAATTTTGATGCTATTAGAGCAAGGAAAAAAATGGCTGCAATTCTATTACAATTTGGGGGGATGCTTCTGCAGCTGTTAAATTGGAATAAAGATTTTTTAGGTATACATTTCTTCTTTTGTAAGTATTTCTCTTTCTTGACTTTAATGCTTGCATATAAAAAATCTCTTTGGGCCCTGGCGAGTGTGGCTCAGTGGGTCAGAGCATCATCCCATAGACCAAAATGTCACAGGTTCAGTTCCCGGTCAGGGCACATACCTAGGTTGTAGGTTTGATCCCCAGCCAGGGGGCCCATGAGAGGCAACTGATCAATGTTTCCCTCTCACATGGACTTCTCTCTCTTTCTCTCTCTCTCTCACGCTCTCTCAACAATGGGGGAAAAATGCCCTCGGGTGAGGATTTAAAAAAGAAAAGATGGACCTCTCTGGAGCTTGATGCACCGCCCATTCCTTCCTGTGGAAAGTTCCGTTTCAGGTGCCACGCCCTGACCCTCCTTAGGTTCATCCGACTCCCCACCCCCCAACACCAGTGGAGAGGGAGCATCTCAGGGCAGTCCAGATTTCTCAGCCCATGGCCCACCTTTTGTTCTGAAGTGAACTGAAACGCGTACCTTCTAAGCGTACTTTTAGATGAGCCCTGAGCAATAATCCCTGTGCCTGTGTCATCTGAACTCACACCAACCATGTGCCAGGAAGTGCTCACGCCCTGACCTAGAACTTCCTGTGACAGGAACAGGGCACGCCCCACTCTTCAGCACTCACCCCTGAGTTGCTGTGACCATTGCTGGTGATGCTTTATCGGGGGCTCATTCTTGGCTTTACTGTCCACGTCCCACCCACGGCTCCTGGTGCCAGGGGTTGTCTGGCTACTCCCTTATTGCCGATCCTCTGGGCTGTGCCCAGGTGGTGCTCTCAGGAGTAAGGCTGCCGTGGACATTGCTATGCAAGGCTTTCTGTGGGCAGACGCTTCCATCTCTCATAGAGTAACGCCCAGGAATGGAATTACTGGGTCATGGGGCAGCTTTGTAAAATACCATGAGAGCATTTTATACTCTTGCCCGCAAGGATGAGGGTTCTGGGTGCACTGCATCCTTACTGGCAGTTGGTATCATCGGCTTTATGTCCCTTTAAGACATTCCAGTGGGTGTGTAGTGGTATGTCCTTGTAGTTATTTTATTGTTCAATCCTCCCCTGAGGGTACGTTTTTATTGATTTTAGAGAGGGAGGAAGGGGGAGAGAGAGAAAGAGAGAGACATTAATCAGTTTCTCCTGTATGCACCCCTACTGGGGACTTAACCTGAAACCTAGGTATGTGCCCTCCCCGGGAATTGAACCTGCAACCATTTGGTGCACAGGACAACACTGCAACCAACCGAGCCCCCAGCCAGGGCATATTATACTTTTAGTTTGCATTTCCCTGGTGACTGATGATGTTGAAGTGTCTGTCCAGATATTTTATTCACTTTTTACTAGGCCACTGGTCTTTATGTTATGGAGTTGCAGTTGTGACTTTGGATACGCAGAATTTAAATTTTTATGATGTTAACTTACCATTTTTCATGTATAATTATTGTTTTCTGTGTCATTTAAAAAAAAAAGTTTGCCCAAGCCATGAAGATATTGTCCTACATTTCTTCTCTTTTTTTAAAAGGTTTTATTTATTTATTTTTAGAGAGAGGGGAAAGGAAGGAGGAAGAGATGGAGAGAAACATCAATGTGTGGTTGCCTCTCTCGCGGGCCCCCTACTGGGGACCTGGCCCACAACCCAGGCATGTGTCCTGACCGGGAATCGAACCAGCATTCACAGGCCAGCACTCAATCCCCTGAGCCACCAGCCAGGGCTCTATTTCTTCTTGAAGTTTTACAGTTAAGCTTTTACACTGAGGTTTGTGATTTGTCTTGAACCAACTTTGTGTGTGGAGTGAGGCAGTGGTTGAAGTTCACCTCCTTTCCATGCCGGCATCCGACTTCCCAGCACTGTTTGCTGGAAAGACCACCCTATCCGTGCTGCATTATCACGGCGCCTTTGCCAAAAATCCAGTGCTCAAGGAGGCGAGCGTCTCTTCCTGGGCTGTTTATCCCGTTCCACTGATCAGCCTGTCGTCATCACAGGGTCGCCCCACCCTGATCACTGCACCACCTGTACAGCGACACCCCAAACTCCAGTCCGTCTCATGTCTGCGGCTGCGCTCCGTTGTGAAACAGCAGCTAACACTAATCCTGTGTGTTCACGCGCTCCATCCTCGTGCATGAACCTGGGAGGCCGTGCCCTGAGTGCCGCGAAGGCCGTGCGCGTTGCCGCGGAGGACGTGCGCGTTGCCACGGAAGACGTGCGCGTCGCCTTCAGCGCCCCCACGGGCACTCGCAGGACGTGCCCAGTCACCGTCTGCCTCCCTGGGTGCGTCTGCAGGCGGCTCACCCCCGCTCTGAGGTACGGGCGGCAGCGCGGCGGTGGGGACAGCAGGATGAAGTCACTCCAAACACGATCTTTGGTTCTGTGGCAGAGGACAAACTAAGCGGCCCTCTCCTGAGTTCCCGTCTTGACCTTGGCTGTTTCATTTTGCGGCATCCTCCCATCTTTTCAAGTCTCATCGATGAAAAACATAGTCCCCCTCAAGGTCATGATCAGGCACAGGGGCATGAAGGCGTGTGAAGGCACTTTGTGGGATCTAAAACGTTAAACGAGCACAGGTCGCCCCCGTGTCCCATTGGGAATGCAGGCAGTCAGCAGCAGGGGGGTTGCTGTTTCATGTGAGTGGCTGACATCATCGATCTGGCGTCTATCTGGTTGTTTTCGCCATCCTTAAAGTCACCGCTTCCCCCAGGGTCTGCTCCAGGATCCGCGTTGGCGTCCCTGCTGGTGTTTGCTTCACGCTTGATGGGCAGCACAGTCAAAGCCATTCGCTACAAGTGTTTGCAGACTCGAAGACCCGGCTCTAGATCTCCTGAAGGTTTTGATTTAAGACCCCCAAGCAAGGCGGGGCCGAACAAGAACCAGTGAGTGAGGAATGCAGACCCCAAGGCCTGAGTCTCTGCTGGAGGTGGCCGGCTGTCTTCTCTGGAGCCATCTGTGCCTGGAGGGACAGGTCTGCAATGTCTCTTAGTCCTCTACCCCCAAGGAAGTGCGAGAGCCCCAGGCGTGGGGTGGCGTGGGCAGGGAGGAGAATGAAGACAAGGGCAAGGAGTAGGTCCCTGGAGGCAGAGGTCAGGGGTCACCGTGAGCTGTGAGCAGTGGCTTTGAGGACAACCCCAGCCTGCGTGTGTCCGTCTCAGCCCTTCCCTGTCGGCTTAGATTCCGCTCCCAAGCAGATTCCTTCCACCAGGCTGTCGGGCCCTGCACCACAGCCGTGGTGGGGGTCTCCTGCCCCACCTCAGGGTGTTGCAGAGACGGGATCCTGGGAACCGAAAGGGTGTGGCCTGCACGTGCAAACACCAGGGGGCGCTGGCCCCCACAGGGGTCCTCCGAGGCCCACAGGCTCTGGCCTGCCTGACGCTTACCAGCTTGCGTACCCGGCTGCGACAGCAGGGAACGTCAGGCCCCCTTGGGGTGACGTGCAGACTTGTGGCATCCTCAGTTTACTTGATGGTGTCTGCCCCCTGGAGCCGTCACCCTGCAGGGGCAGAGGCCTAGGGCAGTAAGAGTGAAGATGGCGGGAGCCTGCCTTCATCTGCTCAGGGTGTCGTTTCCGGAACAGAACTGGCACGGACGAGGGATGCCATCTGTGGGGCCTCCCCTTACTGGGCTGCTGATGCTGCCTGAGGAGTTGCTGGAGCCAAAGGGCACGCCCCGCCCACCCTGGGGACTGCACTCGCTGGAGGGGATGGGGGTACTTCCTGCCTCCAGACTCAACTTGCAGGCCTGCCGCTGCTGTCTCCCAGCGTGCGGTGCTCCCTGGGAGCCTGTCATTCACTGGTGGTCTCTGGTTTTGTCCATCTGGCTCATTTGTTGGTGAGATCATGTATTCATTTAATGGACATTTACTGAGCATGTGCTATGGACCGGGGACAGCCAGTGTGAAGTAAATGAGCCCCTTCTCTGCTGGGGTGCAGCCACTTCCACGCCACTGGGTGTTCACAGGCGTGGCTCCGCAGAGGGAAGTGTGCCCCCGCCCTCGAGTTGCATTGGGTGAGAAAATAGTCCAGACAAATTTCAGTCAAGGTCTTACATGTTCTCAGCTTAATCCAACCTCACCCCCCCACCACCACCACCACCCTCCGCCCTGTCTACTCCACACTATTTCTTGATCAATAGCTGGTTTCATTCAGAGATGACATGGACCAGGAAAACACTAGCATCTGAGTGCACTGGAAATAGATCAAGACAAAGAAGAACAGTCAAAAGACTGAGGCAGCCCTGGCTGGTGTAGCTCAGTGGATTGAGTGCCGGCCTGCAGACCAAAGAGTCGCTGGTTAGATTCGCGGTCAGGGCACATGCCTGGGTTGTGGGCCAGGTCCCTAGTAGGGGGCGTGTGAGAGGAAACCACACATGGATGTTTCTATCCCTCTCTTTCTCCCTCCCTTTCCCTCTCTCTAAAAATAAATAAGACTGAGGAAGAAGCTGGACCCTTCAGAGACCAGCTCGGGACTTTAGAAAAGTGTGTTTCCATTCTGTCCAAGAAAATGCTGGAAATAGGATCTCTCCACAGCAGAATCTGAGCCCAGAGAAGAGATTCAGAGGAGTGAGCCAGACAGAAGAAAACGAGGGCCAAGCCGACCCACTTCAGGGGGAAAGCGCACGGCGGAAGGAAAAAATGATACCGACACAAAGACCGATTCAGAAGCTACCAAACAGGAAGCCTCATCGGGAAGCTGTCGCTGTGGACAGGCTGGAGGCAACATCACCAAAGGAACCGGCTGTCACCACAATTTGATTTCCTAAGAAAGAGTCGTAGGAAAAAAAGAAAAACTGAAGTATATGATAAAAGAAAACCGTATAAAAATATCCAGGCCAGACTCTGTCATCCAAAAGGCATTTTGCATTTAGGTAAACATTACGAAGATGACCAGAAAGGGTCCCCTCTGCCTTACCCCGTGCACAAAAATCAACTCAAAATGAATTAAAGTCTTGAATGGAAGACCCCAAACCATAAAACTCCAAGAAGAAAACGTAGGGTGTGAACTCCTGGGCATCGGTCTTGACAATGATTTTTTAGATGTGACCCCGAAAGCAGAGACAACAAAAGTAAAACTAAGCCCGTGGGACGACGTTAAAACCGAAAGCTTCCGCCCAGCAAAGGAAACGCGAACAAAATGTAAGGGTGACCTTTGGGAGGGGAGAGCGTAGTTTCAAATCGCATATCCGATAAGGGGCTAATCTCCAAAATATTTCATACACACAACTCTATAGCCAAAAAAAAAAAAAGAAAGAAAGAAAAACATTACAAAACGGGCGGAGAAGCTGAATCGACATTTGTCCGAAGAGGACATCCCGCTGGCCAGCAGGTGCAGGAAAAGGCCCTCCACCTCACTAGGCATCAGGGAAACGCAAATCAAAACCACAGCGAGACGTCATCACCTCACACCTGTCAGAACGGCCACCGTCAAAGAGACGAGAGGTAACAAGTGCTGGCGAGGACGTGGAGAAAGGGGACCCTCGTGCACTGGTGGGTCCCCCAAAAATGAAAAATGGATCTGTCGGCGAGTATACCCAGCCATTCCACTGCTGGGTGTTTACCCAGAGGGAATGAAAATGGGATCTCGAAGCATCATCCCCACACCCACATTCATTGCCGCCTCATTCACAGAAGCCAGGACTCGGAAACAAACGACCCACGTGCCTGTCGGCAGAGGAAAGGGTGAGGAAGACGTGGTGCGTGCACACGCAGGAAGGGCCGAGTCCTGGTGACCACCTGCCTTTCTCCGTGGCCCTCGCCTGGCACAAGGGGAGGGACGGAGGCGGGCGGCACCTCGAGGGACCTGCCTCTGCCACGCTGCGCTTTCTGAAAGGTGCTGAGAGATTCTAAGTGGAGCGGTCGACACCCCGATGGTTTCTGATGCAGCCAAACTGCCCACTGAGTGTGAAGGCAGAGACGGCGGACAGGTATCCCCACGCGTGTCGGAAATCAGACCGCTGAGCAGCTGGGGGCCCTGGTGAAGAAGGGTTTTGAATGAAACTACGGAATGTCAAAAATCCAGCCAAAACAGAGTGACTGGAAGTACGGCGCTGGGTAGAAGATGGATGGTGAGCCTGAAATCCATTCAAATATAAAAATAAGGAAGGGACTTCTGGCTGGCATAGCTCAGTGGATTGAGCGCGGGCTACGAACCGAAGCATCGCAGGTTCGATTCCCAGTCAGGGCACATGCTTGGGTTGCAGGCCACAGCCCCCAGCAACCACACACTGATGTTTCTCTCTCTTTCTCCCTCCCTTCCCTCTCTAAAAATAAATAAATAAAATCTTTAAAAAAATAAGGAAAGTGGGCCACCTGCGTGCACGAGAGTGGTGGCCCGGGGTGTGAATGACGTGACCCCACAAAGAGTACCCTGACCTGGGGGACTCACTGGGTGGGGGAGGGGGAAGTCATGCAAATCCACGAAGCTTTCCTCTTTCCTAGCAGCAGAGTTTTGCGTCACCACGTTGAAAATGCCGACTTAAAAAACGAGGGCTCCCCCTTCGAGGCGTCGCATAATACTTGTGTCACGTTTAGAGCAGCAGCCTTTCGGGACGCCGTCTCCGAAGGTGAAGGGACATTTCTCGGAACTTCAGTGGTTTTTGTCCCTTCGCTGTCTTACTGTCACGTCTCTCCTTCCCTTCCTTTGTCCTTAATGAAAAACCCAACCCCACCAGCGCGTGCTGTTGTTGGGAGCAGGGACACCTGGCGAGCTGGCTCCCGGAAAGGTGAGGAGCGTTGCTATGGAAACGAAGCAGGTGAAGGGGTGCAGACTCTGAGATGAGATGTGGCTGAGGAGGGCCTTGGGTGGGTGGGTGGGGGTGCTGGGCTGCGGCCCGGCTGCCAGGCTGGAGGCAGCGGGCCAGGGCGCAGGCGGCAGGCTCCAGAGCAGCGCGGACCGGTTCCGGCGTCCTGCTGGGTTGGCACTCAAGCAGATGTGCTGTCTACTGCATAACCCCGTCCCCATGGGACTCTCCGTACCTTGGACTGTGTCTCAGGTTTTTCTGTTTTGTTTTGTTTTGTTTTTGCCTATCTCACCAGCTTTGGGGACCATTCGGAAGATGCTCAGTGAATGTGCAAAGCTAGATGAATGGATGAATGAATGAATGGATGGATGAATGAATGGATGGATGAATGGATGGATGGATGGATGAATGAATGAATGAATTAATGGAGAAGAGAAGGAAGGAATGGATTTTTTGAGGGTTTCAGGTTAATGACATAGCACCGTTTACCCCATGAGCTGCTTTTGGAAACTGTGACCAGACCGCCGTTTGGAAACAATGCAGTGGACGTTTTCTTATCACATGATTCAGGCTGCTGGTGAACACCCAGGAGCAGCCAGTGTGGTGTTGTGATGCCACAAACCGCGAGAACTTTCCCTCTAGGAGGTTTGGGTTCAAGGTGCCTGTGCTGTCAGAGAAATGAAATGTGGCTCAAACTCATGGCCAGTGGCTCAAGCCAGATGCCTGCAAAGAGCTGCCGCCACCGCCAGTGTCGCAGCTGCCCCAGCAGAGGGTGCTGGGAGGGGTGTTTCCACGTTGTGTGGAGATGGGCCCCTCTGGGCGTGGGGAGGCAGTCGAAAGGCTGGGAGGCCCCCGGCTGGCCTCCGGTTAGGGACCTGGAGCAGATGCTGGGGCCAGCTGGCTGCAGACAGGCCTCCGGAGTCGGCGGGCGGCTCAGAGGACGTGCTCGTTCAGTGCAGACTCGGGGAGGCCGGCCCATCTCGCAGCGCTGCTGTGTAACAAACGCACGGCCCCTTTGCGCTCAGGTGCAAACCTTCCCTGCTCAGGGAACACGGATGAAACTCAGCGTAGTTTGTAAAACTCTGTTTTCATGAACGTTAGGGCCCGTCTTTACATCTTGGTGTGACCAAGGCTGAGACGTGGCCGTCTGTCAGCGTCGCAGCAGCCTTGCCCTCTCGGTCCCCGTGGGCTGCCTTTCTATACGCGTGCCCCCAGCAGGGCTGCCTCCTGTGCCGCTGGTGGGGGTGGGCCCCAGGAGTTGTGAGTGGGAGGGGGCGTGTCACCTCCAGGCTGTGACATGCCCCATGTGTGGCCATGAGCACCGTTCCAGGGGCGGGGGGCTGCCCCATCAGCCCACAGCCCGGAGTGAGGGGCCACGGAACACAGCTGACCCACAGTGACCGCACAGCCGGAGAGAGAGACCAGCCTGGAGGGCTGGGTGCTCACCCCATTCACTTGCTTCTCTCTCTCCCTGGCAAGCTGCTCCCAGACTGATCCTGTGGCTTAGAATCGAGGGGATATGACTGCTTCCCTGGGGTGCTCCCCCGGTTGCTCCCCAGTGTTCCTGGTTCAGGAAGCCTCCAGGCTGGGCGTGGGTTTTCCAGAAGGCTGCACGTGCAGCAGCACTTTGAAAATCAGAAAGCTCTGGACACTGGGGAAGCCAGAGGGCTCCCATGTAAGCGGCATGATGCTAAAACACACGCCACTGGGAAGTAAAAGAAGGTCCTTTGCGCCAACGAGTTCGGGAAATGCTACGCACTCTCGTTCGTGTGAGGATTTCCTGATTGTGTGGAGACGTCCTGACCACCTGGAGGTGATCGTGTCGGTCGCGCTAGGCCACCATGAAGCGACCGGGTTGCTGCTTTTCCGTGACCCGTGTCCGTCCCATTGTCCCTGTGAGTGAGCGTGACCATCTCTTCACTGGTGACGGCCACCGTCAGTCACACGTATGACGTCTCAGTGTTTCGTACCCTCGGAGACCGCCGTGTGAGCCAACAGTGTGCACTCCGGGGGTCGATGAGCACAGCATAGTACCCAGATGGGTTTTCTCTCCCTGAGGGTTTTCTTCATGACCTTTCCTTTCCCCCGAGTTCTCTATTGTGAGAATCCAGTATACAGTACACACAACACAACAGAATGTGCGTTAACTATTTGTGCTATCGGTAAGGCTTGTGGGCAATAGGCTATTAGTTGTTGAATGTGGGGAGGCAAAGTTATATGTGGATTCTCGAGTGCGCGGGGTCAGCACCCCGAGCGCTGCATTGCTCCAAGGTCAAGTCTAGTTCCTTTCCCGCCGAAAGCCCTGGGGCTGGGCCCCAGCATCACTCCCAGCGCCACTCACAGGCTGCCTCCCGTGGGCCACCAGTCCCACCTACCCCTACACACACAGTATACCACACACACAGTCACACACACACAGTCCCCCTACACAAGGTCCTCCCACACACACACCACCTAACACACAACACACACACAGTCCCCCTCCACACACACACAGAACACCACACACACATTCTACCACACACACACACACAGTACACACAGGTCCTCGGGCTGCTTTCCAGGCCTGTGCCCCCCCAGCACTGTGGGAAGGTGGGTGCCACCCACTCGGAGGACCCACCAAAGTCCTCTGCCCACCCATCGGCGCCCACAGCTGCTATCGGGGCTCCTATTTGTTGGGTTTTGGCCTGTCTCCCCCACCAGAACGCCGGCTCCAGGCAGGTGCTGCTGCCCATCGGCCCCTGGAAAGGCCGGAGCAGGCTTGTCGTTGGAATGAATGAGTGAGTGAGTGAGTGAGCGAGTGGGTGAGGCCACGGGCAGCAGAAGCCCGCTGCCCCGTCCAGGGCAGGCGCAGTGTGCGCCGGCTGGGCCTGGCCGCTGCAGGCGGGCCCTGGCCGCTGACGGCACTGGGTAGGTGGCCGGCCCTCGCTGAGTCCCAGCGTCCTGGCTCTGCAGTGAGGACAGTGCGGCCATTGTCCTGGGGGCAGATCTGGTGCCGCGTGGCTCAGATCAGTGCGGAGACTCTGGGTATGCCCACCGCTCCGCCTCTGTCCCCTGGTTCTCTGCGTGGGCACACACAGTGTACCACACACACAGTATACCACACACACACAGTACACCACACACACAGTGTACCACACACACAGTATACCACACACACACAGTACATCACACACACACACAGTGTACCACACACACACAGTGTACCACACACACACAGTACATCACACACACACACAGTGTACCACA
Organism: Phyllostomus hastatus; assembly: GCF_019186645.2. Lineage (NCBI taxonomy): Eukaryota > Metazoa > Chordata > Mammalia > Chiroptera > Phyllostomidae > Phyllostomus > Phyllostomus hastatus. Next base: position 11,971,039 of record NW_025334036.1, on the reverse strand, counting down.
CACACACACACAGTACACCACACACAGTCCCCCACACACACAGTGCACCACACACACAGTGTACCACACACAGCCCCCACACACACGCAGTACACCACACACACACAGTACACCACACACACAGTGTACCACACACAGCCCCCCCACACACACAGTACACCACACACACAGTCCCCCCCACACACACACAGTCACACACACACACACACACACACAGTCCCACACACACACTGTACCACACACACACAGTCACATACACACACAGTACATCACACACACACAGTATACCACACACACAGTCACACACACACACACACACACCCCACCTAACACACAACACCCACCCACACACACCACCCCACACACACACCCAGTCCATGGAAAGGCCCCCGTGATCTGTTTTCCGAGTGTCTCTCACTCGGCCTCCTCTCGCATCTGCGGCCCCGGCTGCAGCCAGCACTGTCTCTCCTGGCCTGAAACACCATTATCTCTCCCACCAAATGCAATTTAAATTGCTCTTAATGGTGGGGACCGAGACAGGAGGTCAGACCCACGTGCCCCTTCGCCCCCCACAGGGCCTGCTCTGTGTCTAATGCGTGTCCAGCTGGCTCTGGCCCTCGCTCCTCACCAGGCTGCCCTCGGGCCCTGCCCTGGAGGTGGGCACAGGGCGGCTCACCGGTCCCCGGGCACGCTGTGTGGGCCCGCGGCAGCGTGGTCTGCGCCCGACTGGGTTGGGGCTTCCTCGTCGGGAGCCACCTGGCCTCACCCTGCTGGGTTCAGAGCCTCCTGGGCCCAGATGTCTGAGCCGGCTGACACCCCAGAGCGCAGGGAGGCTGGCCCTCAGGAGCTACGCCAGCAGGACAGTGAGTCCTCGGGGCCGCCGCCCCCCAGGGTCAGTCTGGAACCGGGTGGGACGTGGCTCATTTTGGCAGAACGTAGTCTCCGCCGACATGCCCAGGCGAGGTGGTGGTGGTCTTCGTCTGTTCGGGCCCTCACTCTCCTTGGGGCTGAAGGTCCGAAATCAAGGTGCTGGCAAGGTGGCGTCTGCTGAGGCCTTTCTCCTTGGCTCGGAGATGGCCGCCTTCCCGCCACCTTCCTGTGGCCTCTCCTTGGGACACGTGGCGGGAGCTAGAACAGTCTCCCGTGTCTCTGCCTCTTTATAAGGACACTAGTGTTGTCGGATTAGGGCCCCACCTCAGACCACACTGTACCTTCATTACCTCCCAAGGGCCCCCAAGGTGAGCTCAAGGTAAGGCCAGCATGCCATGTTTGGAGGGATGCCCTGCCTCTTGGAATGACCTTGACCTGGCTGCTGGATATGATTCCATGGAGAGGCCAGAAAGGGCTGGCTGGGAGGCCCTGGGTTTGTCACTTTACCTTTCCGAGGGTGTGTTCTAGTCTCAGAAAGGGCAGAACGCACTCACCTGGGCAGCGGGTCCAGTCACTAAACTGTGTGGAGGTCTTTAGTAGTTCAAACAATGCTCATACCCGGGAAAAGAATTATGATCACTGTCATCACTGATAAATAAAAGTTCTCCTATGTGTATCAGTTAGGACGCTATTCAGGTGTAAGCAGAACACTAACCAATTAAGGGCTTGCTTTTCACACCTAAGGAGGAGTCCCAAGGTTCCTAGCTTTGGTTCAGAGGCTTCACACATCAGTTGACATCTCTGTAATTCTCCAGGCTGCCTGGCCACAAGGTAGCTGCTGAAGCACCGGCCATCAAGTCCTAGCTCACGGTCTTGATTTCCTTTTCTTGGGATTGCAGTGGTTTCCTGAAAGTCTGCCAGGGAGATTTCTACTTAGGTTTAATTGGCCACACTGGGTCATGTGGCTACCACTAGTTTAAAGGGGTGCAGGGAAAGTGGGAAACAGAATTAGCTTTCACCAGTGGAGACCCATGGCCTGAGGCCGGGCATGTAAACCCACTGCCAGCACCCAACCAGGTTCCGACCCGGAGTCCGAGGAGGTCTGTGCACGTGGCAGGGCCCCGGGAGACCTGTGGCCGGGGTGCACCCGCCTGTGAGCGCTGGCCTCCAGGCCAGGAGTTGGCTGAGAGCGCAGCCACCCACTTGTCAGGAGGCTCAGAGAAGGTCAAAGAAACCCCGGGCCTGGTTTTTGTCATCTGACGAGCGCACATCTTCCCTCCGACGTTGGAATATTTGTGATTCCTATTAGAGAATCGAATGCTTCTCTGCTGTTTCCTGGACGAACCCGGTTTCCAGGCAGCTCTCAGCCCCCCTGGCTCAGCCACAAGTACATGCAGTTGTTCCATCCCTCAGCACTGCCCAGTGAGGGGACTCCACCCCGCTCAGGAAACCGGTGTCCCACGCTGAGATCGAGCCCCTAGTTCCCCGTGACCAAGTGGCGTCCGGCTCCGGGGGAGCAGGGCCCAGACAGCCCCAGCGTTCCCAGGAGACACAGGCGGCCGCGTCTCCGAGCGCCATTGGCCGTGGCTTTCAGCCTGCAAGGTCTGACCGACCGGCCCTCCTCGGGTCTCCCCACCAGAGAAGCGTCCCAAGAAGCCTCTCCTTTGAGGTCCTCCTCTTGGAGAGCCGAAGGCCTCCCACGCATCGTGCGGCAGAACAAGGAGGCGGCTGGGGTCACAGGTCAGGCCTCTGGAGAGGTTGTGACTCAGAGCCACAAGCTGCCGCCTTGGAGCTCCTGATGGGGTGAGGGGCACCCTCCGAGACCCGGACTTGCCCCCAGAGCGAGTAGGCTGTACCCTCCTGCTGGAAGCTTCGCTCCAGGCTCACCACCTGACTTTCTTCTTGGGCACATTTCTCGGCAGCTGCCCCTCTGTGGCTGTGGCTGTGGCTGCGGCTGCGGCTGCGGCTGCAGCTGTGGCGGGGGACACAGCAGGGCCCTGCAGAGCCCAGTGACACGTGGCTCAGTCACAGAGAGGGGCGCACCGGTCCCTCGAGTTCCGTCCACAGCGCACTCCTCACACTCAGCCCCGGAGACACGCCCCAGCCCGGGCACAGGCCTCCTGCCATGCCCTCTCCCTCCCACACACCCACCGCCCTCTGTCTGGCTCACGCGCCCAAGAGGGGGGTCTCTGCCCCGGCTGGCAGCTCCATGGGCAGCAGCGACGTTTCGTGCACCAAAAGGTTGCGGGTTCGATCCCCAGTCGGGGAGCGTGCGGGAGGAAACCGACTGGTGTTTGTCACAGTGATGTCTGTCTGTCTGTCTGTGTCTCTTTCCCCCCTCTTCCTCTCTCTCTAAAATCAGTGGTTACATCCTCCGGTGAGGAGTTAAGAAAACAGGAGTTTCCAGGACCATTTGCACTCCAGCCGTGCGGCCTCAGCTGCCCAGGCGGATCAGAGAGCAGTGCCACTGGCCCCTGCGCAGAGAGCTGCCCGTCCCACCTGGGGGACGGCATTTGTTACGAACCATGACAGCAGCTCCCCCCACCCCCACCCCAGTGCTTGTCATAGAAACCCAGGCCTGCTTTACAGACAGCGTCCGTTAGCCTTCCTGTCGACCTCACGAAGGAGGTCCTGCCCCCCCACCCCCCGCCACTGCACAGGCGGAAGCTGAGGCACCGTGCGGCCGTGTCGCTGTCCCGAGTCACGCAGCTGACGAGCGTGGACCCAGACAGGGCAGGCTGTTCTCAGGTTGATTTGTTTTCTGTCTGCGCTCGGCTCTCATCTCGCTAACCCTGTTTGCCGGAGGAGGATACAGAGACAGCCTGTGTTGCCACCTTGATTTGTACGAAAGCGACAGCGCTTCTACCCCCCCATGGGTGTCGCACAGTGGGGGTGGACGTGCGGCGGGGGTCCAGGCAGGGTGGGCACCGGATCCCAGGGCAGCAGTGGGGACCAGTGTGACGGTCAGTACTGAGGGGAGGGCCCAGGACAGACCTGGGCGTGACTTGCCTCCGAAGATGGACACGGCGGCACGGGCAGGCTAAACACCACGTTTGCATGAGCGAGACTGCAAAACCTTGCCTTTCGGGGGAGGCAGCTGGCCACCAAGTGTGGTCTCCCAACGTCGGGGGGCCTCACAGGGCCACGGGTGGGGCACAGCTGTCAGCCCTGCATCGCCCCAACTCCGACTGACCCAAGCTGATCTGGGTCAGGGTTTTCCAGTTGCTGCTGCTTTGTGACACACGACCCCCGGACTTTGCAGTTCAGGCCACCTTTTGTAACACTCCCCGCCCCCCAGGTCCAGACGGGGCTCGTGGGTGGCCTGTCTCTGCTCCACGGCGTCCGGGGGCCCGGCTGGGCAGGTCTGCAAATGGAGGGCCGGGGCCATCGTCAGGCTCACTGCGGGGGCCCGGCTTTGGGGGCCCGGCTGTCGGAGGCACGGAGACCAGCACTGCCGGCTGAGCGCCTCCACGTGGCTTCTCCACGTGGCCTGGCTCCCTGTCAGCGTGGAGGCCTCGGGTCACGGTCACTTGGAGTCACAGAGCTCTAGGCGCAGATTTGACTCGTGAGGACCTACCCTTGGAGCTCACATCGAGGCCGTCGGCTGGGTCCTATTCATCCTGAGGTCACAAAGCCACCAGGAATCAAGGACACACAACATACACCCCCTCCTCTCGGCGGGTGGGATGGCAGGAGAGCAACCATAATGGGGACGTCGCTATGACAATAGAAATGCCTCCTCCGGTTCAAAACTGCAGTTTGCCGCCAGGGGTGCTGTCAACTGTCACCACACGAGAGGCCAGTGTATAACCTTGTTTTTTAAGCTTGTCATGAAAAATGTGCATGCCGAGGAGACGCAGAGTATCCTGTGGTCCAAGAGCCTCCCCCTGAAACGCTCACAGGAGATGCTGGCGTCTCAGAAGACGGGGAACGCAAGGACCTGCAGGGTGGCGGCTGGCATCTGCAGCCCCCCAGCCTGAGGCCGGCCTGCCTCCGGCAGAGGTGCACTTGGCCGAGAACTTGGTGGGACACTCCTACAGGCTCCCTGGCCCTTCCTGCAACCCTGGAGGCCTTGCGAGGTGCTCTTCCGTGACTTTCTTAAGTTACTGGGAGGCCTGCAAGGAAGCCCTCGCTTCATCCCTCTCCTGGGCCTGTGGCCGTCACTGCCCAGGACACGGAGAGCTCGGGCTCCAGAGTCACAGGCCCGGTTCACAGTCTCCCTCTCCGAGCTCCGCGTGGCTCCTGCAGCGTCTCCCCCGTCCCGGCGAGAGTATCCGCCTGCAGTGGGGCTTGGTTTACCTTTCCTTCGCTTGTGAGTTTAATTCAGGGATTGAATCCACGGTGGGTTGATGTACGCATTTCCAGAAGACGGCTAACTGTTTCTTCGCATTTCAGAAGCCGCCTTCAGAACATGTATCGAAATGAAAGCCAGGAGCTGCTTTGCTTTGCATGTTAAGTGCTTGTGTGTGTGTTATTAGAAGTGAGGAAAACAGCGGGAAGTCTCGTGGGGCGAACTAAACCGACGCAAGGAAGCTTTTTTGTTTCTAAGTGATTCCATAAAGCACAGGGACAGATATGCAGGAGGAGTCCTTTTAATTACAGCTACCCCAGGCTGCCTGCATCTGCCACGGTTGTTCCATCACGCCAGGCGCCCCTGCCGCTCTGTCCTGGCTGGGTCGGGGTGCACCAGGCGCCCCTGCCACTCTACCCCAGCTGGGTTGGAGTGACCCCAGTGCAGCACTAAGAGGACTTCAAGGATACGATCCCCGATCTTGGCAGGGGGACCAGCTTGGAGAGTGTGAATTCTGAGCCCTCATCCTCCTCTCCCACTGCGTCTCTGCATTGCAGCCCCACTCCCATGTCCCCTCCACCACCCTCTCACCCACTCCCCTGGACCCCCGCTCTGGTCCAGGGGGAGGGCTCTGGGGGCCAGAGGGTGACAGCGACCACTGGGATGGGTGTCCCCAAAGCTTCCCCAGGAGCCCAAATCTGTGCTCTGGAAAGTGTGACGATGCACTGAGGGTGCTTTTTTTGGAGCCTCAGCCCCAATCACACACGTGTTTTACTTAATTCAGAGGCCAGGCAAGAAGCGGCTCACCACCCCTACCTGCTTCTTGCACACATATGGACGGCCCACCGTTTTCCTTGTAGGACAAACGCTGCCTATGTGACATATTTTTACAAATATTTTATTTTATTTTTATTCCATCACCATGAATCCCCACCAGGCCCCTCCTCCCCCCATCGTCCCCACCCCTGCAGTGACCACACTCTTGTCCATGTCCATGAGCTCGCTCTATCTCTCTCTCTCTTCTTTCACTCAGTCCCTCTGCCTCCCAGCCTGCCCAGCCCGTAGCTGTCAGCCTGCTCTCTGGGAGTCTGTCTCTATTTTGCTTATTAGTTCAGTGTGCTTATTAGATTCCACATGTGAATGAAATCATGTGGCATTTGTCTTTCTCTGACTGGCGTATTTCACTCAGCAGAATGTTCTCCAGGTCCCTCCATATAACCAGCCTCTTTTTTTTTTTTTTTTTCAGAATACATTAAAAAATGCACATGCCCCAGAGGGCACTGAGGGTAATTTTGCTTCATGTAAAATGCATTTTTCATCGTTGATTGTGAGTTTTAAAAGCGTGAAAAGCCTTGAATTCATGGAAAGGTGAGGTGGGCACCACTTCTTAAGCAGGGTCTCTGGAGACCCCCGGGGAAGGAGAGGGGTGAGAGGGTCCCCCGGCCTCCTGAGTCACCCACGCCCTGCCCTGCGCTGGGGAGAACCAGCCCGCCCGACCCACGCCGTCCTCCCGGAGGTGGTCCAGGCAGCCACACCCCATGGGTACAGCTGGGGCTGTCAGGCTCTTAGCTCCACCCGCCAGAAAGTGCTCCAAGCTGGGGCGTCAGGTGCCAGAGGAGCCCTGGCCGCCAGCTGCTTCGAACAGTGGCGAGCGGAGGAAGGGCTGTGCAGGGCGCTCAGGCCCAGCCCGCTCCAGCCCGCGAGTGGGTGCATGCCTGCGTGTGCCAGCATGTGCGTGCATGGATGTGTGTATTCCTCCCCACTTGTGTGAGTACACATGTGTGTGTGTGTGTGTCTTGGCTTTTAAATTTCCAGAGCAGCTGGACTGGCCAGGACGCTTCTCCTGGGAACGTCGACCTTCTCTGGCCTCCCCAGGCACACTGTCCCACCGCGGACACGGCCCCTGTGCCACGCGGTTAGGAAGTAGGTTTGTCGCTGTCCCTGTGCACCTGGGATGGACGTGCTCTGAGGGATAAGCTGCAGCAGCTCCCGGGGTGGGACGTGGGGCCCTGCTGAGTGCCGCTCTGGCCAGCAGCAAGAACACCTGGCCCGGGAGCTGTCAGGGGCCCCCCCGGGGCCGCCTGCCCAGGACCGAGGCCCCAGCACTCGACTGTGGCTCCAGGCAGTGGGCGACAGCTGTGTGAGTGGCAGTGCACGTGTTTGTGTCCACTCCGGTGTGCATTTTTTCCCCAGAAATGTTCTTCAGTTGGTTTTCAATTTTTTAACCTCGAATATTGTGGGAAGCCTGGGCTACAGTGAAACTTTTAATGCACCGCTGCTGGGGCACAAACAACCCCCTTGACAGCTGAGATGCTCCCCACTCACGCCCACGCCCACCCCCCCACAGCGTGTCCCTGTCCCACTGTCCATTGTGAGGCCCCTCCCGGGCCAGGCCTCTGTCCCCGAGTCACAGTCGGTCCTTAGCACTGAGCTCGGGAGTGGTGTGCCCTGTTCAGGGAATCACACTGAGCTGCTTAGGAAATCAGTTTGCGCCCTGGCCAGGTGGCTCAGTGGGTGGAGCGCCACCCGTAAACTGGAAGGTCGCAGGTTCAATTCCCAGTCAGGGCACGTGCCTGCATTGAGGGTTCGATCCCTGGTTGGGGCACGTATGGGAGGCAACCAATCGATGTTTCTCTCTGTCCCTTCCTCTCAGTGGAAAAGCCCTGAAAAAAAAAATGTCCTCAGGTGAGGATAGAGATGTCTGTTTTCACCCAGCCTCCCTCCCAGAGTCTGCACAGACAACCACGCCACCTTCCAGCCTCTGTACACATTGTTTTCTCGGGGAAGCTGTGCAGGTTTTGTGGAGGGTATTTTTTACCCTTTAAAACACTTAAATTTTTTTTTAATCTTTAAATCACAGTTGGTATACACTATGGCATCACTTTCAGGTGTACCACATAGTGACCAGATATTTGTACAACTTCCGCAGGGACCCCCCCCGCCACCCCCAGTACACGGCCACCTGTCCAACACTGTGCTTGGTTGCCACAGCTTTACCGACTGAGACGTTTGATTTTGGACCTGCTGTCCCTCATCCTACCCCTCCTACCTGATACTCCCAGTCCTCTATTTTATCCGTAGCATGCAAAGACTCATAGGCTGTTGTTTAATGAACTTATTTTTGTGCCAACTGTTCCTCTGCCTCCCCAGCTGATATGGGTCCCAGTGGCAGGGTCCGGCTGAAACATTTCACTGCAGGCAAAGCGCCATCCGTTTGGCTTCCAGGCTGGTCTGGGTTCTGCCCTTCTCCTCCTCAGCACAACGTGGTGGTCAAGTCTAAAGCAGAGGTGAAAGCCAGGACAGCGGAGGCTCCTGGGAGCAGGTGGGCAGCAGGGGTGCGGGGCAGCTGTGGGGCTGGTTAAGGGGGACTGGCTGCGGCCCAGCAGGCAGCCGGCAGCCTCGCTCAGCCTGTGCCCGGCCGGCCGCTGAGGGCCCCTGTGCTCCCCTGAGCTTCCTGCTGACGCCCGGTTTTCTGTGAGGCCAGGAGAACCCCTGGGCTACCTTCAGCTGAGCTGGCACCTGTGTGCCGCCAGCTCCAGGACTGCTCTGCGGGGCGTCCTGGGAAGGGCTTCCTCATAGCATATGGCTCTCGGGGCTCATCTGTTTGGGGGGTGGGGGCAGAGAGACAGAGGGCACAAAGTGAGAACTGTTGACCAGCTGCCTCCTGTATGCGCCCCTACCAGGCACCCAGGGATCGGAAAGTTAGCAGGGATCAAACCAAAAACCTTTTCACTTCTGGGACGATGCTCCAACCAGCTGAGCCACCCGGCCCCGGGGCTGGTTCATCTCTGGGTAGCTGTGCTTTGCGTCTTTCCACCCACTGGGCTATCGCTCTCGTTTCAGTGGGACTAACGCCAAGTTTTCTCCAGCCACTTATAAGTGGCTGATAATCCATTCTTTTCATTGCTGGTTTTCGAGGTGCGGGGCGGGGGGCGGGGGGGGGGTCAGGCTTTGACGGACTGTGGGTTGCTCCTCCCACCTCCCCCTGCCACATACAGCTGGGCTGCAGCAAGCGGTGGGTGCCGGGCTAGAGACACGTGTGTAGGACAGAAAGTCAGTCTGCGCTTCGAGTCCCGGCTCTTCTTCCTTGAGACGGTTCTACCGCCGTCTGTTCTCAGAGCCTTCACGATGCTATTTGGCTCTTTCCGGCACACGCACTTCCTTGTAGCAGGTCCGGGACTTGGGCGGTGGCGCATTCTGCATCGTTGATCCTGTAGCTCTCGGAGTCCTCACTGTGCTGCTCTTCCGGGTGCTCTGGGCATGCGCGACTTGGGGTGGAGCCGGCAGTTCGTACGTAGATCACTTTCTGGAGCCACGCTCTCGTGCGCCCCCTCTTTACCACCTTCCTGACCCTGTCTGGGTCTCTGGGCCCCGTCAGGGTCCTCTGATCAGAAAGGCGGGGCTTTAGGATATCAGCACTGCTTTGCACGTCCCCTAACTTCACCTGTCTCTGAGGTCAAGGGCAGGGGCAGGGGCACGGGGAGGTAGAAAGAACCGATGAGTATCTGCTCCAAACCCTGAGACCGCAGCCGCGGTGCTCAGAGAGCAGGGCCACCCTCCTGGAGACGTTAGGTGCGCGCCTGGACCGCCCCCTTGGATTTTACTGTTATTTTCTTTTTTAAAAAAATTGCGGAGCTGTCATTCACGTGGCGTAAAATCAATGCATTTATTCACAGATTTGTGCCATCAGCAACACGAAAGAATGCCCGTATCTCTTAGCAGCAACGCCCCAGTTGCCCAGTTCCATTCATCTGTTTTTGGTTTTTATACATTTACCTATTCTGGACATTTCATATGAGTAGAACCATGTGATATATTGCCTGTTAATGCCTAGCTTATTTCACGTAGAATAATGTTTCTATGGTTTATTGATATGTAGCATGTATCAGTGCTTCAGTCCCTTTATCGCTGATAACATTTCATTGTATGGCTGTACTATGTATTTATCTATGAATCAGTTGGTGGACATTTGGCTATTTCTACTTTTGGCTATTATGAATAATCCTGCTGTGGAAATTCACATTAAGTATGTTTCTATCTCCCTTGGGTGTGTATAGGATTCCTGGATCACTTGGCAACTCTATGTTTAACCTTCTGAGGAACTGCTAAACTGTTTTCTGAAGGGTCTGTATCATGTTACATTCTCACCAGCAGTGTATAAGGGTTCCGATTTCTCCATGTCCTTATCAACATTTGTCATCGTGTCTTTTTTCTTATAGACAGCCTAGTAAGTGCGAGGTGGTATCTCATGGTGGTCTGGATTTGTATTTCCGTAATGACTGGTGACATTGAGTATCTGTGTGTGTGTGTGTTTGTTGGCCATTTGTATATGTTCTTTGGTAAAGGGTCTATTCAAATGATTTGTTATTTCTTGCTAATTATTTGTCTTTTTATTATCGAGTAGCAAAGGTTGTTTATATGTTCTGGATATAAGCCCCTCAGCAGATATATGATTTACAAATATTCTCCTCCATTTCGTGGGTTGTCTTTTCACATTCTTTACGGTGTCCTCTGAATCAAATACACTTTTAATTTTGATGAAGTTCAATTTATCTGATTTTTTTTGGTTGCTTGTGTTTTTAGGATTGCACATTAAACAAATATACTGCCTAGCCATGACCAGGTGGCTCAGTTGGTTGGAGCATTGCTCCGTACACCAAGAGGTTGCAGGTTTGATTCCTGGTCAGGGCATGTACCTAGGTTGTGGATTTGATCCCAGGTCAGGCGTGTATGGGAGACAATTGATTGATATTTCTCTCTCATATCAATGTTTCTCTCTCTCTCTCCTTTCCCCTCTTTCTAAAATCAATAACCATGTCCTCGGGTGAGAATTTTTTAAAAATTGCCTAACCCATATCACAACGGTTTACTCCTACATTTTCTCCAAAGAATTTTTTAGTATTAATCCTTGCTTTCAGGAAATCCATGCTCCATTTCAGGTTAATTTGTGTGAACAGTGTGAGGCCGGGATCCAACCTTATTCTTTGGATGTTGTCATCCATTGTCCAACCTTGTTAGCTGAAAAGAGTTTTTCCTCCACAGAATTGTCTTAACACCCTTGGCAAAAATCAGTTCCCCACAAATGTAAGGGTTTATGCAAATACAATACTATCCTAATATTTGTGGTAAAATTTAAAATCAGTAAATGTGAGCTCTCTCTTTTTTCAAGTTTGTTTTGGCTATTCCCGGTCTCTTGAACTTCCATATTAATCTGGGGATCAGCTTATCAGCTTCTGCAGAAAGCCAGCCGGGGTTCAGACGGGCATCGCCCTGAATCTGTGCATCCATTCGAGCGATCTTACGCTCTCCGCAATGTCACGCCTTTCGATCCGCGAGCCTGTGATGGCCGCGAGCAGCACCGGAAGCTAGAAGATGATGGATGGATGACTTCGACGTATTTAACGCAAATCTAAAATCCCATTCCCATCGTGAGCATCTTTACAAAGTGAAGGGAAAAGAAGCGAGCATTCGGTGACAGAGAATGTAGATAGATCTTCAAAGGTCATTGCTGCCAAGAAGCACGACAAAGGAGTGGCCGCTGGAGGAGGTGGGAAGCCTGGGTGTGGGGGGCGCACCGTGAAAGGGTGATCAAATAGAGAAGGAGAAGTCTACGGGTGACTGGAGGTGCAGTCGCCTCCCAAAGGGGAAGAGGGTAGGTAGTACAGGGCGGCCGTGTGAGGGAAAAGCGAAGGGTGAGGGTATCGGGCTGGAGAGTTCGTGGTGGGGAGACCGGGAGGTCCTCCGCAGACCACGGTGTGGGGCAGGCAGCAAGGTCCCCGGGTGAGCCTGGGGGCGGGGAGAGGTTGTTGGAGATTTGACGGGAAATTAAAAAGCAGGAGCTAGTCATCCTGGAGAACGGGAACATGAGTTCTGCAAGGAAATATAACCATTCGGCAGTTTTGAGTGTGTTTTGCAAGTACGGGCTATAAATCTGAAGAGCCCAACCGTCGGGGCTGCAGGACGATTTCCCAGCAATGTTCCAATACTTCAGTACCAGCTCGGAATGAGTGGGGCGGGGGGGGGCGCTGACACTGCTTGTAAAAGCATGGCTGTCTGTAGGCTGGGTGGTCAGGGGAGCGGGGACTCAAGGAGGAGGGTGAAGGACAAAAGGCGACGGGATTGGTGGGCTGGCGGTCCTGACAAGTGGCAGGCACTTGGGTGCACGTGGCCACTGGGTGCCATGCGGAAATTATGAGTGCCCCTCGGGCTGGGAGCCCGCCGTGGAATGAGTGATACTTGACTCCTGCTGCTCATCAGGTCTCCCGGGGAACATTTAACAATATGTGTGGGCTCCAGCCACACTGGTTCAGAATCTCTGGGCACTGGTGTCTTTTTTTTTTTTTTTTAAAGCCCAGATGACTAGCATATGCCGATGGAGCGGGTCACCACTACAGCAGGGCCTGGGGAGGTGGGGGGCCTCCGGGCCAGAGGGGCAGATAAATGCCCAGCCCCTGGCAGCTCCACATTCAAAGAAGCCACAGAGACCCCATTTTTGGGAGGTGGGAGCTGGTGACAGCCTGCTAAGATTGAAGACCCATTTGAGGAGGAATAGGGCCATGATAGTATCAGGGTTTTAAAATAGCTGGAGCAGCCCTGGCTGAGTGGCTCGGTTAGTTAGAGCATCATCTCAGTACGCCAAGGTTGTGGGTTCAATACCCAGTCAGAGCACGTATAAGAGTCAACCAATGAGTGCATCAATACGTGAAACAACAACTCAATTGGTAAACATTTAAATATGAAATACCTGGAGCAGTGATTTCCAATTTTTCAAAAACCTAAATACAGCTATGGCTGGTGTGGCTCAGTGGATTGAGCACTGGCCTGGGATCTAAAGTGTCACCAGTTTGATTCCCAGTCAGGGCACATACCTGAATTGTAGGCTGGGTTTCCTGTGGTGTCGTGCGAGAGGCAACCATGCATTAATGTTTCTCTCTGTCTCTCATTCTCTCTCTCGCCCCCCTCCCTCTCCCTCCCTCCCTCCCTCCTTTTCCCACCTCTCTAAAAATAAATAAAATCTTTAAAAAAAACTAAAGTAAAACCAAAAATCTAAATACCAAAACAGTATCCCAGAATCACAGGGGGTGAAGCCCAGGCTAAACTGGGCCTCCTAACATCTCCCCAGATAATTCAATTGTTTACTCAGAAGCCTTGTGGGAAGGGCTGCGACTCTTTCTAAATTTAGATGAGGGACACTGGCCACAGTGCGGGTTGGAAGGAGAGGCCGTGATCTCTGTTGGGGCCACACTGAGCTGGAGGTGGCCGTGCTCCATCAGGCGGTGGCACCGCCAGAGGCCCTTAGCCCCAGCTCTGGCGCTCAGGAGAGAAGACCGGAACCGAAGCAAGAACACTCTCCAAGTCTGCGAGAATTGTCGGTTGCTGCCTATTTTTAGAACACATGAGTTGTGTGACGTTCCATTGAAGTGTCCCATCTTTGTAAAGCCACATACCTGCACCCTTCTCTGAGCAGCATTTATATAACTAGAGAGAGGACACGGGCAGTTCTGGGGCAGAGGCAGGATGCTTGTGAAACACAGTCCTCGGACAGAGCACATCAGGGAGCTTGTAGAGCTGTCTGACTGTACCTTCTGACTCCACAGAGTCGGGGCCCAGGGCAGTCAGAGACTCGGGGCCCACGGAAGTCAGTGCTGAGTCAGACCGGCCAGCTGGTGCGGCGGCCCCATCCCGGGCCACGTGTGTGGGCAGGAAGCGAGCTGTTGTTTCCTGTTTTGGGGTGTGTGTGTGTGTGTGGTTTTATTTTTCTGTCCGACAAACACATTGGCATTTCTCTTTATCCAAATGATGCTCTGCCGTTTGCACATTTCTAGACAGATTTCAGAGGAAGTTGCTATGTTGAAGTAGTTTTTGAACTTGACAGCGTGACCTTTGGGGCCCCTCAGTCCTGTTTGATGATTTGCCCACATGAGAAGTGAACAGAGACCTGCATTTCTGGATGTATAGAAAATGAAAATCTGAAGCGTGTATTTATGTGGGTTCCGTTAAAAGACTTCCGAGCACGTGGCGGTGTGGGCGTTTGCAGTGATTCTGGCGAGCATCTGGCCATCGTTCTGGGGTCAGGCACATGGATGACCCCCCCAAGGGTCATCAGTGGCTCAGCTGTGTTTGTAGGAACTGTTCTACATCCTCATATGTATGGGCTATGTCTTTACATCACAGAGGCTCAAAGCAGGCTAAGAATTAGTTTCAAAACCTTCCTCATTCAATTCCAATGTATCACATAAAATGATATTTTGCCAGAATGGCAACGTGTAAGTGCATGCAGACTCTGAGTTGACATGTGGTGGTGACTTTGAGTGTATGCCTAGGGGCAGAGGCTGTCTCTTTGGGGCCGGGGAACACGGCACGATCAATCCCAGGGACATGTTGGGACAGGCCGGCAATGTCTGGAGGCTGGGTCCCCAAACTCCGTCTTGCATCACTGGTTAGTCTGCTTCTGGCTCATGTTCCTATGTAACCCCCCAGGTTGTTTGAAATGAGATTGTGAGTGTCCCCAGGACCACGGCGTGTTCCAGCGCAGCAGGGACAGTTGTTTAAGATGTTTTTATTGTTATTCTATGACAGTTATGTTCCCTTATTCTATCTCCTCCATAACTCTGTAAGGAAGGTGTCATTTCTATCCCCCATTTGCAGAAGTAGAAGTCAAAGAATGTTCCCAGGCTTTGGTGCAGAAGAATTGGAAACCTGGCCATAGCGGCGCCAAGTTGAGTCACAGAGTTCAGCACCTGGGACAGTGCCTGAGGATTCAGCACCTGGGACAGTGCCTGGAGGTGCCACGTTCCTGAGCTGGCTCCTAGACTTGAGCTGCGTGTGGGGTGTGGGCGGGAAAATGATATCTCGGTGAGCTTCTGTTTGCAGCGACAGGCACGGAGGGTGAAGACCCTCCCGTAGATGCTCTCCTCTGCCTCCTACCTCTGCTCCATCGTCCCCTGTTCCGGCATGACAGCTGCTCCTTGAGGCGAGCAGTACCCCCACCCACCCGCCTTGCTACCTGGCTGCCAGCCTGTCACCCACTGGCCCGGGGACAGAGCGAAGCCCTCATTGGGCAGAATGCAAGCGAGCAGGTCAGACCAAAGCTGGAGGATAAAGAAGCATTTGGATGAAAACATCCTTCTCACTCGAACATTTCTGTGGCACTGAAGACCAGCGCTGTTGCTTAGAGACTCCAGATCTTAGGTTTTCCTTTAACTGATGCCTCACATCCGAGACTGACTTACAGGGGAGGCCCGGTTGTCTGTCCGTGCCCTGCAGCATTCTAGCCCGCCTTCGGAGGGAACAAGAGCCCCCCTCTTACTCCGGGGCTCGGGAACCATTGGGCGAATCGGAAGCAAACATGCCGTATGTCGCCTCTTGTATCATCTGAGTTGTGATTTCTTCTAGCGCTCTTGGGCGATGTGTTGTCTTCCATTTTTCACAGCGGTTCACTCCTGCCGGATTTGTTTGCTTTTACTTACATTTTGAACATGTAACTCTAGAAAATATTAAATATCAATAAATATATTTGGAGTAGGATAAAGAATTCCCACGTACCCCCCACCCAGCTTCTATAATCATGGAGTTATGGCCAGCTGTGTCTATACACAGCTCGTCTATACCTGTGTTATTCCTTCCTGTATCTACTGCTACCCCAAGCCCCTGTATTTTTTTAAAGATTTTATTTATTTTTAGAGAAAGGGGAAGGGAGGGAGATAGAGAGGGAGAGAAACATCAATGTGTGGTTGCCCCTCATACACCCCCTACTGGGGACCTGGCCCACACCCCAGGCATGTGCCCTGACTGGGAATCGAACCCCAGAACCTTGGGTTCACAGGCCGGCACTCAGTCCACTGAGCCACACCAGCCAGGGCCCCATATTCTTCTGAAGCAAAGCCTATGACTTCTTCAGAAGGGTGTGTTAAGTGTTCTAAGTGTACGGGGATTTGCTAGTTATCTGCCTAACCTAACTCTAGTATGGCCAGAGAACATCTTCTCTGGGTGCTTTAATCCTTTGAATTTTGGAGGGGGGGGGACATGCTTCACATCCCAAAATATGGTAAATATTTTTGTCAATGTTCCATGTACACTGAAAATATTTTGTAGTTGTCAGCTCCTGGGAGCGTCATTCTGTTTGTCCTTTAGGTAAAGTGTGTCAGTGACATGTTCTCACCTTCTGCGTCCCTGCTGTTACTGTGTGTGACTTCACAGTAACAGTTGTTGTGAACCGGTCCTCTCCACCCCTCACGGAGGCCCTTGCTCTCGACGTCTGACATTGATCCAGCTGCAGCGGTTTCCTGCTGATTGTAGTTTGCATGGTGAATTCCTTACCTACCTTTTTCATTTTGTCTTTCCTATGTCTTCACATGGTGGACGGCCTCTCTGAAACAGCGCGTTGCTGACTTTTCTTATTCCGCCTGCCAATGTATGGCTTTTCACTGGAGCAGCTGGTGTCTTTACATTTAATTTAATTAGTGACACATTTAGGTTGAATCCACCCATCTCATCCTGGGCTTGCTGCTTGTCTCACATCTGCTTTCCTCCCCTCGTGTTTATTGCCTCCCTCTGGATCCCTTTTAAAATCGGTCTTTTGAGCGACGTCGAGAATTCTGCCACTTCTTGCCACCCCCACCGCTGCCATCCTCGCCGCCCCGGCCGTCCCCTCCTTCCTCGGGAGAAGCCAGGGGCCTCCCGACTCATCTCTCCGCTCCACTCCTTCCTCCCACGCCCCACCCACCCTCGGACCATCTGCTCCGAAGCAGCAGCAGCCAAAGCCGGCTTCTTACCGCGGAAGCTCCCTCCTGTCACGCCGCGGCTCGGGAGGCTGCACAGCCTTTCCTGTCTTACAGAGTGTGGCTGTGAGCACCATGGGGGTCCCCTGACCTCACCAGGGTCTCAGCTCTGACCGCCCCAGATGCACTCGCTCACCTGCAGCTTCCCCGGGGGGGAGAGATGTCCACACCCTGGCCACGGGCCGCTCACCACGCACCCCTTCCACACCCTTGCTCCAGAACCACGTTCCCAGGGTGGCTCACCCGCCCTGGCCGTCCCCCGTAACAGGTCCCCAAACACCTGCTCCGCCCCCCTTCTGGCCCTGTGCCGGTCCTGTCCCCCACGCAGTGCTCTGCTTACGGTGCCCTGTGCGCTTGTCTCCCTGCTGCTGTCAGACGGAAACCCCAGGAGGAGCCGGCCTGTTGTATTCACAGACCCTCCTCCCGACCCGCCACCCAGGCCTGCCCCACTGCCAGCACTCAGGGATGCAAGCCATCAAAGCAAGGGGTGCATTTCTTCCCCCCCGCAGCTGCTTGGAAGTCAGATGCTCTGCGCCTCTTGTTTCAGTGTTGCCGTGGAAGTGACAACGTGCACGTCTGACGAATCAGAGTCTGAGGTGAGATGCGCCACACTCTGGCCTTCCTCCTGGAGCGCACAGTGGCCGGCGGACCCTTGAAAATACTCCTTTCACTGAAGTTTTTTTCATGGTGCTGTTTTGTTGTTTGCTCATAGAGGGGTGTGTGTGTGTGTGTGTGTGTGTGTGTGTGTGTGTGTTTAGAAAGGTTCCCTGCAGGGGTTACATGTCAGTTGTTCTGGGAGGGAATGGAGTGCCACATTTTCCCTGTTAGGCTGGATGGCAGAGTGCGACTGACAGACGGGACCTGGAACTGTCTCTTTTTAGACATCAGCCTACCTGCAGGCCTGCTAATCGCCCCCGTGTTTATGTCATTCCACCCTCCCTCCACCAGCGCCCACAGGCTGGCTGGCCAGCTAGCACGGAAGGGAAGCGGAGCTCAGACAAGTCACCCGAGGGCCACAGGTTCGCAGCCTGCAGAGCGGGGAGTCAGGATGCGGCTGCGGTGGGTGGAGCCGTGACAGATGGGCCAGTGGTTGCCGGAGGCCACCGGTGCTGCGGTTTGCATAGATTTATAGCAACAGGAGCACAACACGTACATAGATACCCAAAGGAAAACACAGCAAGGGTGGGGCTGAAAGCTAAAGTATCCTAGGAGAAGGAGTGCCAGGAAAAACGCTTAGAGGCCAGGAACACAAAGAGAGACAAGAGGGGGGCATTGGGGTGAATCCACCGGTACCAACGCCAGGCTCTCCGTGGTATCGCGTGGTGCCATCAGCCGCCCTTACAGTGCCCCCAAGCGTACAGTTCCGGTACGCTTGTCTGATGCGCTGCGGGTGTTTGCACCGGAACTCTTTTAGGTAACTAGACATGGATGCTGACAGCCGCCTCGATGCAGAGAGTGTGAGTGAGCAAGACAGAGAGCTCAGGGCGAGGCCCTCGGGCAATGATGGCGTCACTTCCAGATGGCACCGCCAGGGAGGAGCCGGCAGAGCTGAGAAGGCGCTGCGGAGCCACAGCGCCCAGGCGCAGTGCTGGCCTGGGAGAACCGTGGCGCCGGGCCAGCCTGGCCAGGCGGGCACAGCCGGTGGTGCGGGCTGAGGAAGGCTTGGGAGGAAGTTCGGGTTTTATTTCAGTGCACTGAGAAACCAGGGATGAGTTTCAAGCAGGGAATGCCGTGATATAATTTGCCTCCTTTAAAGATCTTTCTGGCTCTGTGGAAGGATCGGTTTGCCGATGTGAGTAAAAGCGTTCACACCACGTGAAGGGACCCGTAGCATCCTAGCAAATGCCCAGCCACATGCCAGTAAGGCTGTCTTCAAAAACGTGTGTAGATGGGAGTTGGATTGGAAAAGTCCTTTATGAGCCTGTTTATTAGCTTTACATAAAGGGCGTTCACAGTTCACAGAATTATATTGCTCATCCTTTTCACTGGAGTATATCACACACCTGCAGAGAAACACCCGTCGATGTCCACACAGCCTTCTGAGTTTTGAAAATGCAAACATTGCTATGAAATACCTCCCATGCGTCTTGTGCCCGTGGAGACATACGTGGTGGGCACACACCATGTACTAAAACGCCTGGTCATCAGGCGTCATGTGTATGATCGGTGCCAAGATCCTGCCAAGCAATTTTCTCAAGTCGTTGAGCCAGTTACATGCTCGCCAGCCTCAGAGGAAGGCTGCACCCGCTCCCCTTCCCCACCGACACCCGGTACTTTCTGTTTTAGTGAGTGCAGACATTCAGAGCGATACGAGTAGGGCTTTGCTGTGATTTCTCTGATAACTACTGAGTTTCCGAAACTTTTTTTGATCCTTGGCCTCTCAGCTGTCCTCCTATGAAGTATGTGTTCAGATGGCTTTCCATGTTTCTATTGGATTAGCTATTTTCCCTTTCACCCTCACCCAAGGACATACATATTGATTTTAGAGAGAGAGGAAGGGAGGGAGAAAAGCATCGATCAGTTGCCTCTCATACATGCCCTGACTGGGGATCGAACCCACAACCCAGGCATGTGCCCTGACCAGGAATCGAACCAGAACCCTTTAGTTTGTGGGATGCTGCTCCAACCCACTGAGCCACACCGGCCAGGCCTGATCAGCCAATTCTTATTAAGGGTTTCTGCATGTATTCTGGTATGGGGCCCAAAGAAGACTTCCTCCCACTCTTCGAAGTTCTTCTGGTTGGGATAATAGTCAAATGAATATGACAAGGACCAATAAAGCATTCAAATTTAATATGTAAGCACGTGCAGGATGTCACAAGACTATGAGACCCAGGCACACAACAGGCAATTGAAGCTTTTTGCCACTCTGAGCTGAGGAGAAGGAGATTCGAAAGGCAAGGGGACAATTCACATGGTCGTAAAAAAGCAAATGTTTGGTAAGCAAGTGCTTGCTGGGCCACCCTTGACCACGGGACACAGAGAGGACTTTGCATAAACAGCCTCATCAGACCCCCGCCCCCCCGTCCACCCCTCCAAGTTCATGTTAAACCATCGTCTTCTGTGATAGCAGGTCCCTTCCCGGAGCAGGTCCCCCGTCTAAACGACCTTTAGGTGGTGGGGGAAAGGTCAGCGTTTTCTCCTGAGTCTTTCATTCCTTCAAACTAACCAGTTCCAAATAATTACTATCTCAAGGCGGCATGTTGTGGGAGGGGGCTGCAGACTCTGGTCCCCCTCACTGGGTGCTAGCCGTTTTTCGATTTGATGGATTTCAATGATCTTTTCTCTCTCTGCCGTTAGCCTTTTCACTGCCTGACTGATGCTTTCCCAGCGAAAAGATGTTCTCAATGGCTACTTTGCCCGTGTTTCCGGTTGGCAGTTGGGCGTCCTATTTCACAAGTCTCTGCCCGGCTCGAGTTCAGGGAGATGTCCCTCCGCTTGGCTTCCTGGAGGCTTTCTCGTTTCGCCTTTCCCACTCGGAAATTCCATCGGCCTGGAGTCGGGGCTCCCATGTGCGCCGTGAGGGAGGGATGGGACACATCGGTCCGGGTGGCCACCCCTCCACCCGTCGCACCTGCTGTGGAAACACATCCTCTCTCAAACGCTCTGCCATGGCGCTCAGTCAAACACGGTGTCCTTTGGAACGCCACGCGCAACAGGGTGTCGGTATTGAAATTTAGACGCAGGTGCTGCCGCCCAAAGGGGGCGCCAGACCAACGCACACAGTGACCATGGCAACGAGCAGGGATCACTCCAAGGGATAGGGTGCGGGAGAAGAAGGATTCTGTGATGACGTTTTTGAAAAGGCCACTCCATTGCCGCTGCCAGCGCCTCTTTCTAATGGGTGGGGGGAGCGGTGCTCTGCCTCTCACCCAGGGACTCTGTGGAACAAGGTGCTGTGTCCCGGCCAGGAGTTCATCCGGGTATCTAGGGGGCGGGGAAATGGGCCAGGCCCCACCCCTCAGGACTTTCAGGATGGGGTGCGGGACTCGTGTTGGGCCCTGTCATTGGGCCACTGGAGGGGCAGAGGGACCCCAGCAGCAGGAAGCCAGAGACGTGCACAAGGCTCCTAAGGAGGCTGGAATTGCCAAAAATGACCACACGGACAGGCATTCAGCCCCAAGGGTCCCAGAGGCTGCAAGTGAGTGACCCTGTGGCAGGGATCTTCCAGGAATCAGAAGACGGCCCACAGGGGCTAGTGACCCTCAGCATCGGCCAGGCCTGGGCACAAGGCCACATGTGGAGTGCCCTCGGGCCCAGCTGCCCTCCTCCTGCCTCCACGCAGCAACACATGCCCAGTCTCGCCCCTCCGTGGTGGATGGGGAGGTTCCCACCCACTGGGCTCTGGGGCGCAAGGACAGCACATGCGAGATGATGGCGGAAGGGCTGGGCTGTGGGTTGGCACCAGGGACAGAGTGTGTTCCGCTGATGCTGCGGTTGCTTTTGTAAGTCAGGCTCCCATCTGGTGGGAGGCATTGCCCTTCTGAGTCCACCCGACTGAAGACATTTTAAAGAAGTCGGAGGGAGACAAACATAAAGTCGCCCTTTGATTGTGGGAATCTGCACCTGGGCAGAGAGCTCCCGACTCAGCCCCGCTCTGGGCAGACATGCCTGATTGCGGGGGGCTGTCACACCTGCGTGGGGTGCTGTCTCCTGCAGACCCAGAAGCACCTCTGGGACAGGGACCTTCCTGGAGCCCCGGAGGTATAGCTGTGCTTCTTTGCTGCATCCTTGTAGGAACTCCAGCAGCCTTTGCCGAGGAAATGGAGAAAGGCAATGACCTTGGGCTGAAGGAGGGAAGAGAAGTGCCCTTCCCAGCCACTCCGACCTTATGTACACAGAAAGCCTCGAATGCACACGATGTGTCTCAGCCTCAGACAACCAGCAAAGCACATCCCTTCCCCCTCACTTCCTCCGTCTCCAATGTGGGTTGCTCTCCTCTGTTCTTGGAACCTCTGTGCAAACCCTGGACCTGGCTCTCCACTGTAACCCTGGTGGGGCTGGGCAGCTTCGGTAGGAAAAGCATCTTGCTGTAAGAGGCGTGAGAAGCCTTGCACCTTCCCGAGTTTGTATTTTTCCATTTTTCGAGGCTTCTGAGACGTTTTAGATAGCATCATGCCACGGAGGATTTATTCCTGCTAGAGAGTCGGGTGCTTCAAGGTGACTTATACAGGTGAGGCTTGCAGGATGACGGTGAGCGGCGATAAGAAGTAAGGAAGGCGAGAGAGAGAGGGAGGAGAGGGAAGGAAACCCATTCGGAGCAGGGGGTTGAAGACCGGGGGATGCAGTTTAAAGTGCAGGGAGGAAAGTCAGTCGCCTGCTCACAGCGGCAGGTCCCAGCAGGAAGCTCTGCATGACCTTTGGGAGCTGCTCCCAGGGGGCGGGCTGAGGGCTGAGGTGGGACGTGTAGACGGAGTCAGAACAGCACCCTGGTCTACGCCCCAGACGACTGACCAAGAGCCTGCAGCCCAGTACATGTCCCCTCTCAGCCCAGGGCCTGCGAGACAGCCAGCCTTTGTGATCCCTCACACCTTGTGACGATGGGCAGTCCCCATTACTGGTTAGGGGGACCTGGCTGGGCAGCTCATTTGAGTAGAACGTCATCCCTATACACCAAGGTTGCAGGTTCGATCCCCGGTCAGGGCACATACAAGAATCAACCAATGAATGCATGAATAAGTGGAACAAATTGATTTCCCCCTCTCTCTTTGCCTCCCCAAATTAATCAGTTAATTACTAAGAAAGCGTAGAGACTCAGAAAACCCAGCTGCCCATGACTGGTGGGGAAAGTCAAGCTTTCGGAGGCGCCCATCTCGTCACCAACTCATTCTCATTCTCCGTCAGCCCTGCTCACGTTGACACTGCTGGCCTGTGTGTGTGATCCTGTCTGAGTCACCGGCAGGCTGGAGTGGACGGGTGCCCAGCGTCCCCAGACTCGGGCCCGGACTCGACACAGCCCCGCCTGGCTGCCGGGGCTGCTGGGCGCCCGCCCTGCGGGCTGTGTCTGCTGACTCAGTTCTTATATGAGATGTGTAGTCGACGTTCTTTGTTTTGTTTGGAGTTTTTGTTGATGGGGATCCAGTTTACAAAGGATCTCCCTTTGTTGCAAAGGTCGCTCTTACCGTTGCATTACTTTATCAGCCTTGTCACAAATAAGTTGGCCAGCACTCCCTTTGGCAGCCCAGACGCCAAAACAGAAAGGAGGCAGAGGAAATCACCACGCAAGGACGGTGTGCGGACCCGTGGAGTGTGCATGCTTCTCGATGCCGCAGAATCGTACACTGGGAACAGTGAACCTGGCAAACTTTGTTGTGTATATCTTACCACAGTTTTTTTCAAGCTTACTAATGTAATTTTACAACCACCACTGAATGGTGCACCTTAAGCAGATTAATTGTATGGCATATGGATTACATTTCATTGTGTAACAGCAGGAGGCTGTTACACAATGCAGCCAAAGCAGAAACAAACTCGCTTGGCAATATCGTGAAGGTCTAGCTCTGGATTCTCTATTCTGTGACTTTGATGTGTGCAGCCATGTAATAAGCTGTAGTTATATAAAATCTTAAATTCAGGGTGATTAATCCACTTTACTTTTTAAAAAAAAATTATTTATTTTTCGAGAGGGGAAGGGAGGGAGAAAGAGAGGGAGAGAAACATCAGTGTGTGGTTGCCTCTCATGCGCCCCCTACTGGGGACCTGTGCCCTGACTGGGAATCAAACTGGCGAGCCTTTGGTTCCAAGGCTTGCTCTCAATCCACTGAGCCACAGCAGCCACGGTGATAACTTTTAATATACTGTATTACTTAGATGTTGGTATTAAGGTAATACTGGCCTCATAAACTTAATTGAGAAGTTACCCCCTTCAGTTTTCTGGAAGAGCTTTTGTAGAATCGTTATTCATTCTTCCTTAAACACGTGGTTGCATTTCTTCAAAATTCTTTGTGAACAAAATAAGCCTGGAGATGTCTCTTTGGGGAGAGCGGAGATTACAGATTAAATTTCTTGAATAGCCATAAGGATAGTCCAGTGATCTGCCTCCCACCGACTGAGTTCCGGAGTGTGCGCTCTTCCAGGATGCAGTCCCTTTCCTCCAAGTGACCCAGTCTGCAAGTCAGAGCCGTTTGTCGTATTTCCTTGCCGTGCTCTCGGTGTCCGAGAATCTGTAACCGCCTCCTCTTTCGATCCTGTCGTAGGTAATTCACATCCTCTCTCTCCTTCTTTCTCAGTCTTGCCGGAGGTCTGTCCATTTCATTCACGTTTTCACAAAACCAGCTTTTTGTTCTATTGATTTTCTCTGTTGTTGTGCTGTTTCCAATTTCACTGGTTTCTGCTCTTGTCTTTGTTGTTTCCTTCCTTTCGCTGCCTGCGGGCTGATTTAGCTCGATTCATGAAGTGCGAGCTTGGGTTATTGATTGGAGGCTTTTACTCTTTCCTAGCGGAAGCATTCAGTGCCGTAAAACTTCCTCTCCACTGTGCTTTACCCACGTCCCACAAACTTGGATGTGTTCTGTTTTTGTTTCCTTTCCCTTCTATATATATATTTTTTTTTTTAAATTTCCCTTGAGATTTCCTTTTTGACCCGTGGATTACTGAGAAGTGTGTTGTTCAGTCTGCAGGTGATGGCAGATTTCCCTCCCGTCTTCCCCTCCCTTTGCTCTCTCTGTCTCCCCCTCTCCCTCCTGAAGACCCTCACCCCGATGCTGCTGCCTTCTGCCTGGGTTCTGATGACCCTCCTCCCACCATCCCTGAGAACCAGAGGGTAATTCTTTGCTCTGCTTTAAAAAAAAATTATTATTATCATTTTTATCCTGACCCAAGGACATGCTTAAAGAGAGGGGAAGGGAGGGAAACCGAGAAGGAAAGAAACATCAATCAGTTACTTCTCACTCTCGCCCTGACTGGGAACCGAACCTGCAACCCAGGTATGTGCCCTGACCAGGAATCGAACCCATGACCTTGCGCCGTACAGGGTGATGCTCCAGCCAACTACGCCACACCAGCCAGGGCTCCTCTACATTTTCACTTCCTCATTCATCCTCCCTGACCTTCCTCCCCACCTGGCCCTCTGGCCCAGAAAGAGCACAGGACACCGGGGCCTGTTGTCACCTCCCTCCCTCACTTTCTCTCTCCCAGAGTCACCAGGAGCCACGGGCTCTCCATCCGTCAGGCGTGAAGTCTTAAGCTCACCCTGTCCCTGCCAGACAGTGTGATTTCCGACCTTATCGCCTACCCAAGTCTCTCTCAAAGAGCCTTCAAAAGCTCCACGACTGGAACTCAGGACACTGCCTCACTGCTCTTTCCACCTGCCCTGAGCCTGGATATCAGGGCCACCGTCCTCCTGAAGACCGTGGTGTGGCTGCCCCGCCCCCGCTGCTCCCACTGCCCCCCTGCGGCTGGCTGGCGCTGGAGACCAGTCTCAGGGCCGGGCAGGGTGGGCGGGGCCTGCTCTTGGTAGCTTTTCTTCTGTGTGATTCTGTAAGTGATTTTAACAGTGTGATGCACAGGGGGTGTGCATTTCACTGTTGTGTACATGCTGACACACCCGTCACCGATTCACCCTCCCACCGGCCATGTGCGAGGGGCACGACTTCCTGCACCCCTGCAGGTGGGAGATTTAAGTTTTACGAATCTCCTCAGATTCAAAAGCGAAAGCGTTTCAGTTTGCCTTGTATTTGTTTGATTGATGTGGGCGGCTGGGGGGTGCATTTCTCCTTCCGTCAGCAGCTGTCCCCGCTGGCCTCTTCGACCAGCGAGCGTGGCTTTTCGCTCGGCCCTCCCTCTGGTCCCTTTTTCTCCGGAGTGACCGAGCGCTGGTCGGCAGGCAGCGCTGCATTCCTTCAACAGCCGCAGCGTGATGGTTCGGCTTATGTGTATTATGAAATGACCGTCGCAGTAAGTTTAGTTAACAACCCACCATCTCTTATAGGTATAAAAAAAGAAAAGGGGAGAGAAGTGCCTTTATTTTCTCGTGGAGAGAACCCTTAGGATTCACTCTCTTTGCAGCTGTCACACACACCCCTCGGCCGCGTTCACTGCGGGCATCGTGCGGGGCGTGGCATCCCAGCGCTCACTGAGGTCACAGCCGGGAGTCTGTGCCTGCGGCCCCCCTGCTCCCGGTCCCCCTCCTCCCAGCCGCACCTCTGCCAACCACACATCTCGTCTCTTCTTTCTGTGAATTCGTGTGTCTTGTTCTGTTTGGTTTGATTGTTTTAGAGTCCACCTAGAAGGGTGTTCACACAGCACGTGTCTTTCTCTGTCTGATTTATCTTATTTAACGTAACACCCCCAATCCAGCCCCATTGCCGCACATGGCGGGATCGCCTTATTTTTCATGGCTGCGTAATATCCCATCATGTGTGCGTGCAAACACCTGTCCACCACCGCATCTTCATCCATGGATTTGAGGGTGGGCACTCAGGTCGTTTCCGAGTCCTGGTTGTGGGCAATAACGCTGCTATGAATTTGGGGGCGCAGATATCTGTCCAACAGACTGTTTTCACTTCCTTCGGACATATTTGCAGGGAGTTGGATGGCTGGAGTGTAGGGTCCCTCCAGTTCTGATTTTTTGAGGAGCCTCCATGCTGTTTCCCACTGTGGCTGCACCCGCCTACAATTATGACTGTCTTTCTTTATCAGCCGTGTAAGCTGTTCGTCCATCAGGAAGTTTAATTTGCAGCTGGAGCATTGGAAATGACTTTTCCCAGTCTCTTTTTTATTTTGTGTATGTATATTGGTATTTTGCCATGGGCATGCATACTGAAAGCAAAAAGTATGAAAAGTATGCATTTATAATATACAACAATCTAAATAACAGAGAAATATACTAATCTCCCTGGTGGGGAAACTAAACTGAAGGACATCCATCTTCTCGGAGGTAAGTACATGCAGGCGGGGTTCATTGCATTGCCCTTGGCCTTACTGAGCTTTGCAGAGACTGTTTCATCAGCGTCCAGGCAGGACCCTCCACGGGCAAAAAGGCTGCAACTCGCTGACAGCCCAGGTGATGGCTAGCGTGGTTTAGCAACCAAGTGATTTTAAGGAAGGTATGCACATTTGCAGACATGATTCTACTGCGCACTTAGTGGACTCTAGAGTGGCATAAACAGAACTCTTACATGCACTGTAAAACAAAACAAAAAAATTGGTGTGACTCGATGTATTGCCCTATTTGCCTTATTTCTGTGGTCTGGCACCGACCCCAAGATACTGCCAAGGATGCCTGTGTGTACAGTACGTACAGTTTCCTGGGTTCTTGTTTTCACTGAGCCCAGATTCACAAACATCAGCAAGAAATGCTTGAAAAAGACTAGTAAGACCAAAAGTATATAGACAAGAGAGTCCATAGCCTTGGCACCAAAATGAAAAATCAAATAAAATTTGCTGAAAGAAAATGGAGATTTCACAAACAGCTTGACTGGTGGATGTATTTTAACTGAACGAGAAAGTGTGGGATCTTTAATAAGTATCTTGTCTTAGTCAATACCGTTGAAATAAAATAGAACTGGATGCCAGCAATATTGCATATAAATGAGTCCATTCCAGATGGGTTTTAAATCTGAGTGTAGGGGGGGCGATCAGATTATACAAATATCAGAGTAAGTTTCAAAGACCACCCAGGGAGGCCCTCTTTAGTCAGGTGGCAACCCCAGGATGACAAGGGACAAGATTAGCCAATTTGGTTACCTGGCCGTCCCTTAGCGTATTTCCTTTGGGTCTTTTCTATAAGCACATGCATTCGTTTTATGGCAGTTGTGTAGCTTTATTCGACCATGGGCAGTTCGTTCTCATCCACATCAACTGTTTGTAGATTTTTTAAAGTGGTGGCGGGTATGCAGGTGACCAATGCACAGAGCTCATTCAGTGAATCTTCACCCTCGTTATGTTTTCTGGACAATCTCACCCAGACAGGGTATGGGGCATTCCTTATTTTATATATAAGGTACTAAACCAGACACAGCTGAAATAAAATGACCCCAAAAAGGTGAAAATATAAAGGCATAGCCCTGGCTGGTGTAGCTCACTGGATTGAGCTCAGGCCTATGAAGCAAAGGGTCACAGTTTTGATTCCCAGTTAGGGCACATGCCTGGGTTGTGGGCCAGGTCCCCAATAGGGGGCGTGCAAGGGGCAACCACTCATTGATGTTTCTTGCCCTCTCTCCTTCCCTTCCCCTCTCTCTAAAAATGAAATAAAATATTTTTAAAAAACAAAACATAAAATAAAGGTGTAGCCACAACCATGACAAGCAGTAGTAAAAAGAAAGGGAAGAGATAACACACATGGCAGACAGAGTCCAGTTCAAGGTGGGAAGGGGTGCAGAAGAGCAAGATACTGTGCGCTGATGCGAGAGCCTGACCTCCAACGAGAGAGCGCGATCACGCTCACTTTGGAACGTTGCAGGCCCCCCCCCACCCCCCCCCCCCGTGCTGTGCTCAGGGAGGCTGCGGTTCATCTGTCTGGGAGGGAGGTGTCGGCTGGAGGTCTGCAGCCCTCCGCGGTTTTGGAGGGTGGGACAGGCTCTACCGAGGGCACAGGGCCGACAGGTGTGTGCCAGAGGCGCAGGCGGGATCCTCAGGTATGGTCATGCAGGGGAGCAGCCCCGTGCCCCCGCGGGGTGTGTGCCGTCTATGCAGCGCGCACGCGTGTGCCTGGACTTCCTCCTGTTAGCCGGGCGCTCGGCCCTGCTGGCTCAAGCCCCGCACGGCCGGCGGGGGAGGGACCTCAGGAGTCAGGAAGCTGTTCCTGATGCTCCAGGATGCTCCCCACTTGGACACCGCGGGGCACTGTCCTGGACAGCAGGGCGGCCCCCAGAACCCTCCGGCTCCCCACAGTGGAGCACAGCATGCCCCACGGGGACCAAGGCACGCCATCGCCCTGGACTCTGGGTTCCCTGCGACCACAGCTGGTCCGGGCGGGTGCTCTGGGCACCACAGCCTCGGTGAGGAGCGGCCCAGACTCTGACACCCGCACGGGCAGCCCCAGCGGGCTGTGTCGCAGGCGGTCAGAGTCGGGGTTCCAGCCGCCTGCTCCCAGCAGCCAGCATGTTCTCTCCCCCGGTGGCCTCCCTCAGTGACACTGATGAGACTTTTCCCGCTGATCCTAACTGAGCCCCGTCCTCCCTCTGCCTCCGACACTTGTGTCTGTTCAAAATTACAAGAGAGGGTGGGGTCATGCATTAGGGAAGGAGATTCTGGGGTTTGGGATCCACTCTCAAGACCATCACAAGTCGCTATTAAATAGTTAAAATCATTTAGGAATTTCCAAGGTTAATGGTTAGAGCTAAAGTATAAAAAAAATGAACTCTTCAAATGGAGCTATTAAGTTGTCACTTTGAAGAAAATGTGAACCTTCTCTTTCGTTCTGGTGGCCTTTTCCAGAATTCTCGGGCGGCGTCTCACATCTTCCACCGGGCGACCATGGGCCACGTCCAGCAGGGGCGCAGCGGCGCGGGCCCGGACGCCTGACAGCCCCGCGCCTCCGGGAAGTCGCCGCGTCTGAACGTAAGTGGACGACAGGACAGGTGATATTGGCATGCGCCATGTGTCAACGCTCCAGCCCACAGGCCCGCCTGAGGCAGAGGCCACGGCTCCCTGGGGTGGTGTCCCTGGCCCACAACACAGGAGCAGCCATGGATTCCAGAAATGGAGAGAGGGAGGGAGGGAGGGAGGGAGGGAGAGAGAAAGGAAGGAAGGAAGGAAGGAAAGAACATGACTGGGAGGAGAGAGATAAACTATCGTTTATTGAGGCTCTATTCTTTGACAATCAATATGGTAGTGTAGAGGCAGAGAGACAGATGGGCCGGTAGGTAAAAATTAGATGGACAGAAAGATGGACTGCGACGGGAGAGAGACACAGACACACAGGCAGAGGGAGTGAAGAAGGAGGGGAATAGATACGGACGGATGGGTGGAGGGACGGATGGATGGACAGACAAAGGCAGATCACCAGGTAACTACTCTGACCGGCAAGCAGGTTGAAAGACTGATATACACACAGATAATAGCAAGACAGACAGAAAACAAGACAGACACAAAACAGGAGAAAGGGAGGCAGAACGGCAGTGAGAAAAGCAGATATTAATATAAGTAGTGTGCTAGACAAACATATAATCAGATGGATGGACAGCCAGACAGACCAGAAAGAAAGATAGGCGGGCAGGTAGGCAGGCAAGCAGGAAGGTGAACAGGCAGAGATGCAGGTAGGTAGAACTAGAAAGGGGGAGATAAAAACGGACTCGATGATAGATAGTAGATTATATTTTTATTTGGCTTTAGTTAAGTTTAACAAAATTCTAAGAAAGACGGGACATGTTCCCCACATGTAGGTGAGGAAGTAGAGTGAAAGGGGTCGAGTGACTTCCCAAAGCCTGGGGCTCTGTCACCTGAGGGCACAGCAGGGAGTCAGCTGTCACACGCCAGGAACAGGCCCTCCCTGGACCTGAGTCCTAGGCCCCTCCACCTCAGACCTTCAGCCCCACCACCGCGGGCGAGAAGCTGCCAGTCTGTGGGGTTGTGTTGTAGCAGCGCGAGCAGAGCCAGATAAGCCTTGAAAAGAAACGAAACCCTGGCGGGCACTGCACCACCCAGAGGAGGAGTGAAGACTCTGTGTAGAGCTGGAAAAGCCAGCCACGAAGGGACAAATGTGATATGCTCCCCTCCTAAGAGGCTGCCAGAGCTGTCCAGCCCAGACCCAGAGGGCGGGAGGGCGGGTGCCGGGGCAGGGGCGGGGGAGGGATGGGAGTCCGTGCTGAGTGGGCACGGCGGTTCCCTCTGGGAGGCTGAGAAAGTTCTGGGGACGGATGGCGGGGATGGCTGCACAGCAGTCTGCATGCACTCGGTGCCACTGAATTGTGCACGGAAAAAGGTTAAAACGGCACATTGCATGTTGGGTATATGTTACCACAGTTTTTCCACACGCGTTGACATGGTGTTTTGTGGTAAGTCTCAGTGGTGAGGGGCACAGCTCTGTACTGTGACAGAGATACTCGCTGAAATGTGTTTGCTAAAATGAGGACAGTGGAGACCCCCCGCCCCACCTCGCAGAGCCCCCTGGAGGAAGGAGCTGGTGGCCGGCTGGGGGGCAGGGGTCTGTGGGCAGCCGTGTGCCGAGGGTGGTAGGCTCTGCCCCTGCGTAGCCTCCCGCCACGAGAAGCCAAGCCTTTGGCCTCTGTCCGAGGGTGCGGAGAATAATGTGTTTTCATTCTCTGATGTGCCCCCAGGTGGACGTGACCCAAGGAGAGGCTCCCGGCCGCCACCCTGGTGCGTGGAGAGAAGGAAGAAGGCAGTCTCCTAGTTGGTGCCGCTAACATCAGGTCCAGTAACGTTCCATTTTTTTTTAAGATTTTATTTATTTATTTTTAGAGAGGGAAAGGGAGGGAGAGAGAGAGGGAGAGAAACATCAGTGTGTGGTTGCCACTTGAGTGCCTCCTACTGGGCACCTGGCCTGCAACCCAGCCATGTGCCCTGACTGGGAATCAAACTGGCAACCCTTTGGTTCACAGTCCAGTGTTCAATCCACTGAGCCACACCAGCCAGGGCCAGTAACATTCTTATTTTCTAGCCACCCCAAGCAGCCATGACCCCCAAGTAGGAGCCTGGTGCAGGACAGTGCATGAACAATGAACATCTCGCAGGTCACCAACCTCCCCAGCTGGTTCCTGTCCCCAACACCTGCACCCTCCCTGTCTCACCCAGGCACAGATGGGCTCTGAGAGGTTAGCTAGCATGTCTCAGCTCATCAGAGTGGCAGCTCTGGGCTGCAGTGACACCAGCATCCTGGCTCTGAAGCAGGAGCGACAGCCCAAGGGTTATCTTGAAAGAAAGGACAGGACCCTCATGACTAGGATGGATTTAAATACCCCCTGCAGCACCTAAATTAACTACATAGTTACTTCACACCAGTGTAAGCTGTCTGTCATCTGGACTGGGTTCGGCACGCTCTGTAAAGGTCCAGATGGTAAACATTTGGGGATCTCTGGGCCTCATGGCATCTGTTCTAACTGCTCTGCTCAGCTGCATGCAAAGGCGAGAGGCAATATGTAAATGAGGGGGCGTGGCTGTGTCCAGTACGACTTCAGTTACAAAAGCAGGTGCCACCAATCTGCGCCCTTACCTCTGCAAACACAGGGACACATTTGCACTTTCTCAGCCATGACCGATGTCCACCAGTGGCCAGCCAAGTGCTGGGTCACCGGTGGGTCGCCCTCCCCGCGCTGTGCTGGGTTCTTTTCCCTGGCCCTGGGCTGGACAGCCTGTTACCTGGCATCAAGGTGCCTGTTGCATCTTTCCAGCCAGGATTGTCCGGCCCGGGACATCTGGCATCCTTTTGAGTCTCGTTGGAAGGTTGGGCCGTAACTAGAACAATTCTCGGAAAGATGGCAGACAGGGCGTCCTCATCAGTGGCGGTGTGGCATTTCAGCTGACTCGGGGCTGACAGACGGCGAGCCTTCCCTAGGAGCCATGGGCGGGCTCACCGATGAAGGCGAACTGGGGCGGATCGGGCAGTGCACGTACTCTGTGGCCGCGGTCCACGCCTGTGCAGCCGGAAGAGGGTTAGAAACCCCATGACCCGTAATGAACCACTCCAAATGTGCTCAGATGTCCATTTTTTTTTAAATCCGCTCCACCTTTTCAATGGGCCGCATTGGAATTGACAGAATGTCAGGTCAGACGTGCTGGACTTGATGTTTGACTTTGACTTCTAGCCCTTGGTGTCTCACAGGGAGAATCGGGCAGTTGTCCCAAACCAGCTCAAAAGCATGTCACAGCAGACGGCAGAAGGGGCCCCTCCCACCCCTGGGTCTCTGCCGGTTCCCGCCCCCACCCCGGGCACACCGTGACCTCTGCCTCTCTGGTCCTCCCTGCAGATGGATGGTTTCTAGCCTGCTCCCCAACCCCACCTCGGCCGAGTGTTGGGCGGCCCTTCTACATGGTCATATGACTCTTGATATGGACGCGGTCCTGTCCGACTTTGTTCGGTCCACGGGGGCAGAACCTGGTCTGGCCAGAGACCTGCTGGAAGGTAAGCGTCCCCCTCGTCCCCACGCCGCCCTCCTCGGAGCCACCCCAGTGATAAAGGATACGATTTCTGTCACCTGACAACAGGGCGGCACTTGGGCTCTTCAAAAAGTAAAGGGAGTCATTGGGAATGGAATTATTTTTGCTATTCTTGACTTCATGTTGGGATCCCTCAGCTCTCTGTGGGAAAAGGGCAGAAGGCACTAACTCAGCTGTGCTTTGTGTTAGCATGGAGAGATGAGGAGTCAAAACTGAGCAGTGATGACTTTTTTAGAGAAAATGCATTCAGTGGAGCAGAAATTAGAACATTCCAGAAACACTTTTTTGGAGACTTATGTTGCTCACCTCTATCTTAACTGAGATGAAAATACTTTAGGCCGAAGTTTTTGGTGGGGGGGAAAAACCCAGTAACCAGTGAAAAAGAAGGCAATAATTAAAAAGAAAAAGAAGGTAATAATTCACAAAGAGAAGGTAATAATAATTCACAAGTAAGGCAAAATTATTCATCCTTGAGCTTTTAGAGTCGATATCATTTGCTACATGAAAATGTGCACATCTATATGTAGATTACTCAGCTATAATCACAATGAACTAAAGATCAAAGTTTAATTCCTGTCTCCATCTCTTAAATGGATTTATTTTATGTAGTTTTGAAATGTTTTTTTTTTTAATGGCAAAGAGAGGCGCTGAGAAGAGCCTGTTACAACTTCTCAGGACAACAAAATGCATAAAAAGAAAAAAAAATGTTTCATGATTGCTCTTCACTTCAGACCTATAAACTGTCATTCATGGAACGAGTTACTCCTCGGCCAAGCATTCTAAGTCACAACGATTCCTTCATTCTCTGAGGAAAAGTGTGAATCATCATGCTTGTGTGTGGACCATGGAGGTAGCTGTTCAACCCCACTGAAAATCAGGAGCCACCCAGGATTCTGAGAAAACAGCAGCGAGAATAGCACAGTCATCACATTTCCCTGAACCTCCCAGAATTTCAAACAAACTTGGGGCTTAGCCGGTGCTTAGAGACTGCCGGAGAGGCATGGGAATCAAAGTCGGGTCCTCACGTCCTGGGCGTCCCACTGCGTGGTGCTTCCCCGACAGTGTCCCTGGCCCTTCTCAGTCTCAGTGCATGTGGGCAGGCAGATTTGGAATGCGTTGGCGGTTCAGGGTGGGGTCTGGTCCAGACTCCACTATGCACCTGCTCTGAGACACAGAGCAAATTATTTTACTTCTCTTATTTTAACCTGTTTTTTTTTCCTGTATCTTGAGCCTCGCCCACCTTCCAGGGGGTTAAAAAACCAAAGCTCATTCCCATAAACTAGAAGATCGAATTGGCTTTATCGAGATCCATGAATCAGGCAACATCCCCTCTAGGATCGTGCTTTGGGGTCCAGGCTAAGAACCTTTGTACAACCCAGGTCGTGAACATTTCGTCCCGTGTGGTCTCTTTAAAAGCTTTGTACTTTGGTGCCTTACACTTAGATCTCTGGCCAACTTTGAGGTGATTTTGTTAGAACAGGTAAGATTCGGGTCAAGGTTCGTGTTAATACATGTAGGACGGGGCCAGAGTTGTGAGTTCATGAGACACAGAGTTCATTCTTGTGTTATTATTGTCTCATTATTGTATTATTTTTCCATGCAGACAACTGTAAACCTACAGTTAAACCTACAGTTTACAGTGCTGATGTCCAATCAGCACCATTTGTTGAATATATTATTGCTCCTTCTTTCAAGGGCCTTTGTTCATTGGTCAGAAACCAACCGAGCATGTATCTGTGGGGATCCAGTCCTTGGTGTGGGTTCCGTTCCATTGGTCCGTCCGCTCATTGCTTTGCCAGTACTACACCGTCTTCATGACTGTAGCTTTGTGGTGCATCTTAAAACCAATTAGTGTGATTCTCCCAGCGCTCTTCTTTTTCAACTGTTCTGTTTCCTGTGCCTTTCCGTATAAACTTGAGGATCAGCTTACCTGTATCTGTAAAATTTTGTGTTGAGATTTGGATTGAAAATATGTTAAATTTACAAATAAATCATAGCCGTGTTTTGTTTTCTAATCCGTGAAGTCAGTACAGCCACACTTTCCATTTCTGAAGGGCTTTTGTGAGTTCCTTCCCAAGCAGTTTGTAGTTTTTCACATGTAGATCCTATACACAGTGTGTTGGATTCATAGCTCCAGGATTTTTTGAGCTATTATAAATAGCGTTATTTTTTAATTTTAGTTTCTACTTGTTCATTGCTAGTACAGAGAAATGTCATTGATGGTTTTTCTGTGTTGCCCACATACCCTGACATCTTGCTAAACTCGATCATTTTTTGCGTGTGGGGTGTGT
Source organism: Phyllostomus hastatus (assembly GCF_019186645.2). NCBI lineage: Eukaryota > Metazoa > Chordata > Mammalia > Chiroptera > Phyllostomidae > Phyllostomus > Phyllostomus hastatus. The sequence continues at coordinate 11,935,751 of NW_025334036.1, read as the reverse complement.
GCATGTATGACCACATGCATGCATGTGTGTGTATTTCCTGGGATTTTCCACAGAGATAATCATGTTTTCTGTGGATATGGGGAGTTTTAGTTCTCCTTTTTCAATATGTATGGCTTTTATTTTTCTTGACTTATTGCATTAGCTAGGACCTCACTAAGAGGTTGGCTGGGACAGTGAAAATGAACGTCTCTGTCTTTTTCCTGACCTGGGGGAGGTATCTGGTTTCTCACCTCTGTGTAGGACGTGAGCCGTAGGTTTTTGTAGGTGCCCTTTCTAAGGAAGAGAAAATTTCCTTCTGTTTCTGGCTTATTGAGAGATTTATCATAAACACATATGAAGTTTGTCAAATACGCTTTCTACCTCAATTGATATAATCAAGTATTTTTTCTTCTTTAAACTGCTAATACAAAAATTACATTGATTGCTTTCTAATAATAAACTTGCCTTCAGCCACTATTTATTTAAATTTTTTCTCCTCATTCTGGGACTCAGATGACATGCCTTCCACAAGTTAGTGTTGTCCTGTAGGTTCCTACACACTGTTCATCTTCTTCTTCACTCTCCTCTCTGTCTGCTGTCCAGACTGGGTAATCTCTACTGATCTACTTATAAACGTAGGGACTCCTCCCTTTGTCCTCTCTGTTCTGTCGTTGACCCCGCCCACTGAGTTTTTTACTCTGGTTCTTGAATTTTTTTTCATTTCTAACATTTCCACATGCTTCTTCTTCATCTCTTCTGGTTTTTTGCTGAGACTTTCTATATTTGTCAAGAGTGTTCTCTCTTACGTGTTGGGAAAGATTTAGAATAAATGCTTTAAATTAAGTCTTCGTCAGATAATCCCACTATCACTTTCATCCCAGCATTGCTGTGAAGATTCCTCTGGTTTTTGGATGCCGAGGGAATTTGGACTGTATCCGAAACACTTTGAATATGATGTTTTGAGACTGGTGGCTGTTTAAATCTTCTGACAAAGACTGTTATTTTTGCTTTAGACAGTAACTGCCTCTGTTGGGTTCAGACCCCAAGCTCCATGTTCCCCGAAACCTCTGTGGTCTGTGGTTCCCAGGCGGGGGCCTCCCGTGAGCGCCATCCAGTGGCTGGGCTGGGGCCTGCGCGGTGGTCAGTCCCATCATTCACTCCTCCAAGTCTCTACTATCTGTTCAGGGTCCGAGCCACCCATAAGCAGCCCGAGTCCATCAACAACGTTAAGGGGTTTGGCTTCCCAAACTCCTGTCTCTATGAAACCCCCTCAGTAGCTCCGGGTCTCTGAGATGCAGCCCTCAGCCCGCAGTGGCCCCGCGCCGCTGCACCGTCCAACCTGGCCACGCCCAGCTGGAGCCCAGCAGCCCAGAGCCGGAGAGAGTGGCTCACCCCCAGGGACCACAGCCCCTCTGCAGGGGAAGCAAAGTTCCCCTGCCTGTCGGTTTTAATTTCCTGCCTCCACAGAACTGCTGGAGGTCTGGGACCCTAGAGAACTGGAAAAAAAAAAAATGCTTAACAGATAAAAGATAAATGCGACCACTCGACACTCTCTCTGGACACCGAGCCTGGCGGTTTCTCCGGGAGCGGACGCCCGCATCTGCGCACATCAGGGAGACGGGAAGGGAAAAGCGATTCTCGCCCCCAGTTCTGTGGCACTTGGAATCGTGGCCTTGCTCCCCGCGTGCCTGCTCGCGGTTACTTTTCTCGGTCCCAGGAGCTGCCTCTGCGTTCAGGCCCGGTGGGGCAGCTGCTTTCTTTCCGTGGGAGCCCGGGGTGGAGTGTCCTTACTGGGCGCCACCCGGCCCGGAACCCACCCTCCGCTTTCACCAGCAGGAGACCCCGCTGACACGTGTACCGTGGGCCCTGTCGGTTGCCACAGTTACCTGGGTCGGGATTTTACTAAAACCCAGCGTTTCAAAGAATGAAACCTTGTCCTCATGATCTTTCTAAGCGTAACCAAAAATCGCAATGATCCCGGAAGGGAGGTGAGAGGTATGAGGGCCCTCTCCGTGCTGGTTTTTAGGCTTTTTATGAGTGTTTTAAGTAGTTTACTGATTTTGAAAGGAAACGTTCCATGCTCTAAACTCAGTGTTTATATACAAAGTGTATGTGTTTACATACAATGATGGGAAGGACCGCACAGTGGAGAGGGACCAGAGGGGAGCCTGGCTGATGAAGGCTCTGGCTGAAGAGGCAGGGCAGGGGCAGCAGGAGAAACAGAGGCGGGGTCGGAGCCGGTGGACTCCGGTCTGCCCCCCAGGGGAGCAGGGGTGGAGGCAGAAGGCCCGTAGCCCTGCAGCCTCTGTGCTGGATGACCTGACGCTTTAATGTGCTTCTCTTATTCCCCAAGACAGTACCGAAATGAAACACTTCTGTGGTGTCTTTGCTCCTGACCGTGGAGGAAAAAAATATGGTTACATTGTGAATGATGCCGTGCTGTCATTGCAACTATCATAATCGACAGTATCAAGTCTGCCCTAGAAAAAAGCAGAAAGAAAGGGATAGACCAAAGGAAGCTGTTCGGATATACCTCACCCCTTCAAAGCCTCACTCTGCTCTCTGCAGCAAGCAGTTCTGCCTCTCATTAGTCAGCGCGGTTATTCCCTGCCATTCGAAGGGGACATCACCGGGACAGGCTACGATTTCTTTCACTCTTTCAGATTCAAGCAAGGGGTTGAATTCTTTGTCTTCCAAACGGACTCATGTGAGGCCTGATTCACTCAGGGGCAGGGTGGGGTGCCTGGTCGCTCCCGAGAGGAGTCAGGAGATCCAGCCTCACAGTAGCTTCTGTGGTGCTGCGAACACTCTGCTGCAATGCTGGGCCCCGGGCCCCTGCTGGGCGCGCCCGCGGGCCCCTCACCCAGTGCGGCGCCGGAGCCCTGAAGTCCCTCTCCAACTGAGGCCATGGCACCGAGTCCCTCCCAAGTGTATGGTTTTCCCATATGGAGCTCAAAAAAAAAAAAAAAAAGGAAGGCTCTGAGCAAAATTGGGGAATTCTTTTTATTCACTTTGTGACTTCCCATTTTGGTCCTCCCCAGAGGAAGCTCTACAGCTTGATCTCTGAAAGGGGTATGATAATTAGGAATGTCATGTGTCAGGAGTGTGTGTGTGTGTTAACCTGAAGGCTATGGGTTATAGCCTTGGATATAGCCACACATTTTGGGCGCACAACCGCCGTGGTGGTGAAATTCTACACTTAGAGGTTATGCGTGAAGTCACCGCATCCCTCTGACAACGGAGACCTAGTGTTGGAAAGTTCATCAGTCAAATGCTGAGGAGAATCCCCCCTTTGCACACTTATGTTCTACAGCAAGGCTGTCTCACGTGCCTTAACGCTGTCCCCTCTCGTCACTCCTTGTCCGCAGGCAAAAACTGGGACCTGACAGCCGCTCTGAGTGACTATGAGCAGCTGCGACAGGTGCACACAGCCAACCTGCCACATGTGTTCAACGAGGGCAGGTGCCCCAAGCAGCCGGAGCGAGAGCCAGCGCAGCCCGGGCACAAGGTGGAGCGGCCCTGCCTGCAGAGACAGGACGACATTGCCCAAGGTACTGGCGGAGGGGCGGAGCCCCGGCTCGGGGGTCCCCTGGGCCAGCACGCCATGGTCTGCGGGGGGGCTGGGGGCGCAAACAAGTGGCCTCCCGGTGGCCGACAAGTCCGGCTCGTCGCTCCTCACGCTAAGCTGATGTGTCCTCGGAAAAGCAGGGGAGTCGGGCCCGGGGGACAACAGGCCGGCCTTCCCAGGCCCAACGTCTCAAGTTCCTTCAGTTCTTCCCCTAGCCATTTGGTCGCCCCGTCTGTTCAGCACTGGCATTTACTGTCCCCTTTTGCTCACGGCCTCCATTCTTCTCTGCATTCCACCAGCAAGATCTGCCCATTGTGACAAAGGACACAACGCAAAGATGTGGAAAGCAAATCGTTTCCTTCTCCCTACCACCCCCGCCCCCTCTCACGAGAGCCCCGACCAGCGATCAGGCCCAGGCCCCGGCCGCCTCCCCCTGCGCCTCGGGCACCGCGTGCACCGAACTCTGACACCGCGGGGGGCAGACGCTCACTGCGCTTTGCAAATGGCCCCTTTCTCTGACCAAAGAATCATGTGCCTATTCTCCGAGTAGTTTACTCCACAGCGTGCCATAATTTTTATTTCTTTTTATTCATTTTTATGGTATTTTTTTATTCCCATCTGTGCATACGGTGACTTTTAAACCACCCCAGTAGGAATAGTTATTCTGTCTTTTTCTTGGCTTTTGTAGTGGTTGTGTGTTTTTGACTCTGCAAGCAAGGCTAAAATAAACTTTCCTGCCGTAGTCTGGCAGGCCAGGGCTTTCACCTCCACAGGGCGGCGTTCCCAACGGGGGTTTGCTCTGCCCGCACGGGGATTTTTCATCTAATAATTTAAGGAAAGACTTCGCAAGCACAGTTCTGCTTGCCACGTGTGAAACGGGGTGTTGCCCTTCCTTCGTGCCCTCGAGATGGTTTTATGCTGGTTGTTTTAACGTCCACCTTGTCCTCTGCTCACTGGCCACTTGGATTTCCCCTTCTGCTGTGCGCGTGGTCACACGCGTGGCTCGTTTTTCTACAAATGCGTTTGCCTTTTTCTGATCAATTTGTAGCATTCAAGCTTCTTTCTATTCTTGTAAAGATTTTATTTATTTATCTTTAAAGAGAAGGGAAAGTAGAGAGAAAGAGGGAAAGTGAAACATCAATGTGTGGTTGCCTCTCCCGCGCCCCCTACTGGGGACCTGGCCAGCAACCCAGGCATGTGCCCTGACTGGGAATCAAACCTGTGACCCTTTGGTTCTCAGGCTGGCACTCAATCCACTGAGTTACACAAGACAGAGCTATTTTTTATTTAAATTATATTTTATTGTTTAGGCTATTACAGTTGCCCCAGTTTTTCTCCCTTTGCCCCCCTCCACTCAGCAACCCCCGACTCCCTCAGGCCATCCTACACCACGTCCATGTCCATGGGTCATACGTACACGTTCTTAGGCTACTCCCTTCCCTTTCTGTCATGCAGTCTCCCCTCCCTGTCCCCTCCGACCGCTGTCAGTCTGCTCCATGTGTCCATGTCTCTGGTTCTGTTTTGCTGGTTTGTTTCTTTGGTTCATTAGATTCCACGATTAAGTGACATCATATGGTATTTGTCTTTCTCTGACTGAAAACTTCATTCTGTTGTATACACAACACAATTCAGCCTGTAGTTCATGATGTGTTGTGTGTGTGTGTGTGTGTGTATGTTCGTCCCACTGTGTCGTGGGCCTTACGACTTTATTCGCAGACTACTCTGCTGCACAAAATGTTTGCACCCCTGTGCATCGGGGCTGGTGGGCGTCTGCTCGCGCCTTAGCAGGCCTCCTGGGCTACAGAATCACTGACATATTTCCTGTATTTGTGTTTCAGTTTTGCCCTTAGGTCTTTTAAGTGATCTGAAATTTTTACAAATAATTGCTCAGGGTCTAGGTTGTCTCCTCTGGATCGAGAGTGAGTTACTGTAGCACGTTTATTAAATAAAGATTGCTTTTCCCATCAAGTGACAATGCCAACTTGACTATATGTTAAATTGCCAAATAGAGCCCTGGCCAGGTAGCTCAGTTGGTTAGAGCATCATCCGCATACCCCAAGGCTGCGGGTTCTAGCCCCAGTCAGGACACACACAAGAATCAACCCATGAACGTGTAAATAAGTGGATCAACAAATTCCCAAATGCATCTGGATCTGTCCCTGGACTCTGCCCATCTGTGTAGCTGCCCGTCTTGTTCTGCTTAACTGAAGCAGTTTCCTATAGTATTTCTCTCAGCCAACTCCCTTGGAAAAGATTCTTTTCCAAAAATCTTTCACTATTTTCGGGTACTTATTCTGCCATATAAGCCTTAGAGTTAGAATTCCAATTGCCATTGGATTGGGTTTTTATTTTATTTTAGAGTAATTGGCATATTGTAATACTGTGTTCCTGTGTCAGAACACCACGTGCACCCTTCTGTTTATGCAGATTCCATTTAGACTTTCAGCCTCGAGAAAAGTAACTCATTTTGTGCATCTTCATCTTTTATCTAACCATTACACAGATTTTCTTATTAATACCTCTATCGTAAATTCTCTTATTAAGACTATTCACATCACTGGGGCCCTGTAAATATATCATCACAGCATCTGCAGTAATTTAAGATTCTCAATATTTACACAGTCAAGTCCATCTGCCTCCTGCCGCCCTGGGTGACCCCCCAAACTGTTGGGAGTGACTGTTATCCTTCCGTCTGTCCGCCCAGCCCCCTTAGCCCAGCTGTGCCTGAACCTCTGTCTCCCCCCCCCCCCCGCCCCGCAGAGAAGCGCCTGTCGCGGGGCATCTCGCACGCCAGCTCTGCCATCGTCTCCCTGGCCCGGTCCCACGTGGCGGGCGAGTGCAGCAGCGAGCAGTTCCCCCTGGAGATGCCCATCTACACCTTCCAGCTGCCCGACCTGAGCGTGTACAGCGAGGACTTCCGGAGCTTCATCGAGCGGGACCTGATCGAGCAGGCCACCATGGTGGCTTTGGAGCAGGCGGGTGAGTGGCGGCTGCCCCGGCGGGACCCTGGGTGCTGGGACCAGCCGCCTGCTCTGAAGGCAGGCTCTGTGCCAGCCCAGCGCTGGCCGCTCTGGACGTAGGGGTGCTGAGGTCTCCCGAATTTTCGCTCTTTCCGTACCCTGCCGCACCCACCCGTAGAAAACTCTGTGCTGCTCCGCCTGGCTTTTCCAGCCCCCAGGGGAGCTGGGCACACACAGACCAGGGCCTTTGAGAAGAACCGGAGACCTACTGCGAGTCCTGCGCATGCGCGCAGGTCGTGTGACTTCCCGAGCCTCAATCTCCCATCTGCGAAGGTGGGGGCCGGTCTGGTGGGGCTGAGCGTTCAGTGGCCCACCCCTGTAGCTAACAGTCGCTCGCCCTCCCCAGCCTCCCCTCTCCTCCTCCTCACATCCTGATGAGGAAGGGGTACAGGGAGCAAGCCCAACTGTTTTCCTTTGGGTAAAATAATTTGTGCAAAACCGACGTCTGAAACAGAGGGCGGTTCGCCCTGAGACACACAGCACACCCGTCTCTCTCTCGGAGTTGTTCGCATTATAAATCCTGACAACATCGTGCGGCTGCGGATGGGGGCGTCTCAGACACACACGAGGAAGACTGTGCACTTGTTCTGAGGCCACCGTGCGTCCCCTGGGGGGTCCCCCCAGCCAGCCTCGGTGGGGGGGGGGGCTGTCAGTGCACGTGGGGAGCAGACGGGGAGCCTCTGGCTGAGCCCAGGGAGAGAGGGGGTGTGAGGCCTGCAGCCAGGGAGTGCTGCCCTGTCGGGGGTGGGGCGCAGGCACGGCTGGAATTGCCCCGCACTCTCCATGCTGCTGCCGGAGACCAGAGAGGGGGATCTCGTGGTGCTATGCTCTTGACCTTGGTGGGCAGACTAGTCCTTCCCTACCAGCCCTGCCGGGGAAGAAAACTAGGGAGATGAGGGGACCCCGTGAGGGGGCAGTCAGCAGAGGAACAGGCAAGGTGGAAGGACACCATCAAAGGAGAGTCACGCCTGGAACTGGCCCCATGGGGACATTGCCACTCTGGGGCTTCAAAAAGGGGCAAAAGGCAGGGGCTGTGGGGGAGCAGTAGAAGTGACCCAAAGTAGCTAGATAATCCAGGTAGACCCAAGTGCTGCTGGGAGGGGCCAGAGTGGGAGGGACACGACCCCAAGAAATGTCCCCAGGCACGCAGAGCCCTGGGCCAGGGGTAGGTGTGGGGGCGGTGAGAGGCCAGAAGGACAGGCAGAGTCCAGGGGCCTGGAGACTGTTATAAAGTTGCCGGCCCAAAGTACGCATGAGTCTGGGGTTCTGGAACAGCCTGGGCACTGTGGGGTGACTCCCTGGGAGCCATGAGCTCCTCATGGGGCGTCCCACCAGGCTCCCCCACCCCACCCCGACACAGCTCTGTGTGACGTTGAGGATGGAGCAGGGTGGGGGGGGGCGGTGAGCAGTCAAGCCAAGCGTCACAATCCCGTGGTGGAGGCGGGGGACATACATGCAGAGACACACACAAGGCACGGGGGTGCCCAGAGGAGGAGGGGCCATGGCCCTGGGTGGGTGGGGTCTCTCCAAGAGGGTCACCTTCAGGGAAAGAAGTCACGCGTCTTTCTCACAGGGAATGGTCATGTTTTATTTTCTCTTCCCTCCAAGAGCCTGAGTGGGTGACAGGCAGAATGGCACCTTATTTTAAACCGTGTGGCAACCATATGTTACCAAAGCTCGAGCTCCCAGCCCCATGATCACGTGCGAATCAGAAGAAAAGGCGGAGTGACTATGAGCTCCTCCCTGGGAGCCCACCAGCCTCCCTGCGGGGTCCATCTCATTTCTCATCTTCTCCTTGGAGGGAGCTCAGGTTTCTGCTTGTCCTTTACATATTCTCAGCACCAGTTCCCACGTCTTTTCCCGGCTTCTCAGTGGCCTCGTTGGGCAGGGAGCTGGAACGACCACCCTCCCAAACACAGGCCCTGGGGCTCTGAACTGTGTCCCCTGCCACGCTGCCACACTGCTCACTCCCACGAGGAATGCCTCACCTCGGGCATTCCGTTCTGGGTGAGGCTGCAGATGTCAGAATGGCCCTGGGCCATTCGTGTTCTCGGGAGGCCGCAGGGTGCTAGGCTGTCCTCCCAGGGTGGGCGCCCCATCACAGCCCCAGGGTGCTCCACAGCCAACTCAGGCCACTGAGCCTTGTCATCCATGCCCCCGCCCCCCGCCCCACCCCCGCCACATCATCAGGTGTTGTGATCGTGATCCAGTTGCCTTCCAACTGCGGCTGCCTGTGTAGGCTGGACCGAGACTTCGGAAATGATAAACTCCCCTCAAGAAATCTGAATGCGAGAAAGAAATGCTTAGGGAAGATGCGCTGGTTAAAACAGCACTAACTCACGGGCCTAGAGAGACTGGCTAGGTGTGCGCGATCCCTTGCAGAGGAAAGGTGGCATTTGGCCGCGCTGCTGAGTTTTAACTCCGCGCAGGGCTCCTCTCCTGGGCTGTCACCACTTCTGATTTTACATTTTTATGACAGTTTATTTGAGCCGAGCTGATGACTTGTGCTGGGGAGCAAGATCACAAGTGCTCCCTCTTTTTTTTTTTTTCCAACTTTTGTCTTTTAACAAGTGCATTTCTTTTCTCAGTGTAACCACTGTTGGGCTCTCTTTGACACAGGGGATTTCTCCCCTTACAAGCCTGCTTTTAAGTCCAGTGAATATTTTTAAATCACTTCTGGTTTGAAAGTTATACACTCTTCCCATTTCTGAGAGGTTCCCCTGCCCAAAATAGAAAATGCATATGAAGCACATCTCACCTTAATACCTTAGCCTACCCCCAGACAATGCAGGGACCCTCATCTATTTAATTTTACTCGCCTTTCCCTCCTGATTTATGTTGTCGTTTATTTTAGCTCTGTACTTTCAATCAAGTCAGACATTATTACTATTTAACACAGACGATGTTCACACAGATGTACCCACACATTTACCAGTTTTGCATCTCCTCATTTCTTCCCGTACATCAGACCCTCCTTCTGTTTGAAGTTCATCTTTTACAATTTCCTTGGGTGAGTCTTCCTGATTTTACTGTCTCGATTTTTTTTAAAGATTGTATTTATTTTATTTTTAGAAAGAGGGGAAAGGAAGGAGAAAGAGAGGGAGAGAAACATCAATGTGTGGTTGGCTCTCATGCGCCCCCTACTGGGGACCTGGTAGGTAACCCCGGCATGTGCCCTGACTAGGAATTGAACCGGCAACCCTGTGGTTCACAGGCTGGCACTCAACCCACTAAGCCACACTGGTCAGGGCTCTGGTAGAATTTGGTTTTGGTTTCTATTCCTCTGCTGAGCCCCGTCTAGAAGAGTCCAGTTTCCCTCTTGATTACTTTGCCAGTATGACAATTTTTTCTAACCCTCTCTCTCAGGGGGTAGTTTTTGAGAGTCTAAACTATATGTGGAGGGGAAAGGGATCCCCAGTTCCAATGCCCCACATCACACGTTCTTGGGGTCTTTTTTGTGGTTTTCTGGGAGGAATGGGGGAGAGCAGGAACTCACACAGGGTCGGTGTGGAGACTGAGGCAGAGGAATAAGTCCTGTGCACAACCCCCATCCTTCAGTATTTAATGGTAGAAACGATTCCTCTTTCTCCACGTCACATGAAGGGAAAGCTACAAACTCCTGAGGGTGTCCCTGTGGGCAGGGGGCACTGAAAGGGAATTTCAACGTGCTCTCTAGTTTTGGGGGATTATTTTACATTGAAAGGAACCAGCCGAAGCGACTATGACAGAGGGGTGACATTTGCTTGGTGTTACGTTATAAGGCTCTGGATCTGACTTAAATCTTACATTTTGGCACGCTTTGTCTGACGGCTGGCTGTTAGGTGCAGGGAGTGGGGGCACTGACACGTACCTGCCAGATGGGGGCGGAATGACGGGTTTCCCACTCCGCCAGTGGACAAGGGTTGTGGAATGATTGGCACTGCTGGGCGGGGCGGGGGGCGTGGCCTCATCACCGTCAGACCCGTGCGATGCGCTCTCCGTGGCCAGGCCTGGCTCTGCCCTCAGCCCCTCTGATACCGCCTGGCGGAGGGGGCCCAGGCCAGGAGGGACTCCCTGCAGCCTGGCAAGGACGGAAGTCTCCGGTCCCCACTCAGCCTTTGCAGGAGTGGAGATAGGGTTCCAGTTTTTTCTGTGCTGTTTGGCCAGAATCAAGCAGGTTCCGTCTAAGCCGTTATTGCCTGGCTACGCTGCCACTTTTCATGGAGTTGTTTGTCTGCCCTCATTGGCATTTGGGGGTTTCTAGCTTCTGCAGTATTCTGGCCTGAGATTTGTGCAGCAAAGAGAAACTCCAGCCCTGACCAGTGTGGCTCAGTGGGTTGGAGCAACGTCCCACAAAACAAAAAAGTCACTGGTTCAATTCCTGTCAGGGCACACACCTGGGTTGCGGGCCAGGGCCGGGGGTTGGGTACCAAGAGGCCGTTGATTGGTGCTTCTCTCTCACATGGATGTTTCCCTCCCTCTCTTTCTCCCTCCCTTGCCCTCTTTCTAAAAATAAATAAATAAAATATTTTAGAAGAGGAAGAAAGAAACTCCAAGGAGCACGCCACCCACAAACTGCTCAGGCCCCGAGGTTCCTGCCCAGGCTGACTTCTCCCCACTGCTCAGTCTCCTGTACCCTTTTTTAAAAAAGATTTTATTTATTTATTTTTAGAGAGGGAAGGGAGGGAGAGAGAGAATCAATGTGTGGGCCTCTCACATGGCCCCCACTGGGGACCCGGCCTGCAACCCAGGCATGTGCCCTGACTGGGAATCGAACCTGCGACACTTTGGTTCATAGCCCGTGCTCAATCCACTGAGCTATACCAGCCAGGGCTCCTGCACCCTTTTATACACACTGCCCGAGATGTTTAGTTGCGCCGAGTTGAGAGAACAGGGGAAACTATGCCCATCTTCCCAGAAAGAGCTGTCCCAGGACATGTGAACGAGATTTATCCCGACTCCACCTAAGTAGCTGTAATGGTTGGGTGTATGAAATCAAACGCAAACCATATTTTCAAAGGTTATGTGCATCAACAAAGAAGGGTGATTCAAGGAAAAAATAACTCTCAGGAGGGGAAACTGTGTGGAAGGCAATGACACATGAGAAATTTTACATTTTGTGTAAAGTACGTCCCTAGCTCCAAGGAGAGAAGGCTTTGGGGTTGAGTTGTTTGACCCTGTTGCTAATCGACTAAAGAATTTGACCATCTGGTTTCTTGGAAAGAAAAGAAAGTCTACATGTTATTTAAGAAAAAGTGGCTGTAATGCTCTGACTTCCCCCTGAAGTTCCCAAACGCCCCCCAGAAAGCCGCCCGCTGATGCCTGTGCTGACTTTGCAAACCCATGGCGGCCCCACCCGCTACAGGACTCTGTCCTGAAGTGACCTTCCGTTCCAGGTCGCCTGAACTGGTGGTCTGCCGTGTGCACAAGCTGCAAGCGGCTTCTCCCTCTGGCCACGACGGGGGACGGGAACTGCCTTCTCCACGCCGCCTCACTGGGTAAGCTCCGCGGCGGCGTAGATGGAGGGTGGTTGTGCCCCAGGCCTGCTCTGGGCATCTGGAAAGGACAGACACATGCTGAGGAGAGCCATGTGCTTCACTGTCATCTGGAAGAGTTCCCAGCAATCCCAGCTCTCCTTGTCAAGTACCTGGCAGGCTTGGGGGAGGGGTGGGCATAAAAAACACATGAGAAAAAACCTGTCATGATAGAAGGAGGCCTGGGTGGGGCTGCAGGGGTGGAGAATAGCAATGGTGATCTAGAGAAATCCAAGGGGACTTCCTGGAGGAGGTGGGGTGGTGTTTTTGTTTTTGTTTTACTGAGACTTGCAGAACTTGGAAGAGTATAAACAAGGGCAATCCAGGCAGGGAGGCCACATTGGCAGGAATTCACAGGGCACACGGAGGCAGGGCTGAGCTCAATCAGGCTTGCACAGGAAGTCTGGGGAGCAGCACACGAAATTGGATAGGTTTGGGGCCACTATACCAACTGCAGTCGATGCACTTGTACTGACAAACAGACAGACAGACAAAGGCGCTGCAGGATAATCCACACCGTCAGAATACACAGGGGAGAGGTCGGCAGCCTCTTCTGGCAGAGGTGTGAGCTTCCTGGTCACCAAGAGCCACACCAGCGGGTGCACGCAATGACACCCCGGCCGGAAGCTCAGGGATCCCTTGCAGGCCCAGCCGTACATGTACAAGGGCCAATCAGTGTTGACAGTCGGTGCTTGCTGTGCCAGGGATGCTGGCGTCAGGGCTGGTTGTACCCATCAGTCCTGAAGTTTAGCGTCTCTCTCTCCGGGGACAGGGGCCTCAGACAGGAAGAGGGTCCTTGTTGGTCAGACTCACCTGCCCAGGTAACCACGGGCCCCAGACCTCCCATCACCTGTAGACAGGCCTGTTCAGCAGGAGGAGGCTACGATGACACCTGAGAAGACTCAGAGGGGACACTCGGGGTCTGGAGGGGCTGTGGGAGGCTCAGGGGACCAGGGGCGCCAGGACCGGGGGAGCAGCCCACGTTTCCTGGGCTTCCGGGGGGTGGCGCTGTGGGGAGGCTAAGGCACCACCTGCCTGCTCAGTTCCCACTCAGAACCAACCCACCTCTATCTGCCTGCTGCCGTTGTAAAAGGATTCCACACTCATCGTGGGAACAGCAAACAAAATGCAAAAATCAACACCCCCACCACTCGGCAACAGCCACCGTTACCATGTTGCTCTATCGCCTTCTAGTTTTTTATTCATCTTTCCAGTGGAATTACAATCACTCTGTGTTCACAGCTTGGAACCACATTTTTCCCTTAAAATTCTATGGTGCCTTTCCCATGCTCGCATTCTTCAAAAACACGTGGTATTTCAACATGATGTATTCACATCCTCCTGCTAAGGGACCCGTTTCCCTTTGTCCCGCACAAAACCCGGGGAAAGAACATAAACAGAAACGTCCCCTCTGTGTCCACCCTCAGCCTCGCTGCCGAGTCCCGGGTGGGTGGGTGGGCCGATGCCTTTGTCCTTCAGCAGCCGCAGCGTGCGGAGGCCTGTCCCCAGTAGCATAACAGGGGCCACACGCCGCTGTGGTCTTGTCTGACCTGTCCCCATCACCCACCCACCCCCCCCCACCCGGGGAGCAGGCTGCCTCCCAGGCCCACGCCACATGCGGGGCATCCGCTCTGCTCCTTGGGAGGCTCAGCCGGACCGGGGCTGCGGGCCGACCCCAGAGGAAGCTGAGGTCTGACTATGAAGCCAACTCAGGGTCCTACATGAGCCACGTCACCCACCTGTCCCCAAAGGCTACCTCGGTCCCTAACCCAAGACTTGCACGGTGGACATTAAGTCCCTCAAAGCAAACCTGAGGGACCGAGAGTGTCTGGCCAAGGGTCCGGGAGAGGCATCGCCAGATGTCACTCACTTTTGTTTTGCTGAGAAGGGGACGTGCTGCTTCATTACCTGCTCGCGAGGACAGGGAACATCAGGACAAGGGCCGAGGGCAGCTGCGGGCTGGGCACGAGAACTGCGGGGGCCGAGGAGGCAGCCGTGTGCAGGCAGACAGGGGAGGTCTGCCCAAAAGGCGCGGCAGCCTGAGTCACCCCCTCGCGGCCCTCACCCTCAGTCCCATCTCTGCCCCGCCCCACCCCCACAGGGATGTGGGGCTTCCACGACCGGGACCTGGTGTTGCGGAAAGCTCTCTACACCATGATGAGGACGGGGGCCGAGAGGGAGGCCCTGAAGCGGCGGTGGAGGTGGCAGCAGACGCAGCAGAACAAGGAGGTGGGTTCCCACCTGCATGCCCAGGCCGGGGGGACCCCCACCAGGCGCAGCTGGGGGCCCCAGGGAATCTGGACAGAGCCCCGCCCCAAGGCCGAGTCCACCTGGGAGGTCTAGCAGACGACCTCAGACCCCAGCGCCCTGCGACCATGCATCCACTCACCCCGCCTGCTTATGAAAACCCACCACCTTCACCCGCAAAGGTCACCCATGTCAGGTCCCCCTGGGGGGTAGCATGAAGGTCAGGTGCAGCCACAGGGGGACGCCACCCGGCCCACAGCCCCGTGTGCACTCAGTCAGAGATGCCCGGTCGTCCTGGCCATGCAAACATGGGCACGCGGCTGTGCCTGGAAGGAGGACCTGCTGGCCGTCTGATGGGAGTCCTGCAGATTTCCTAATGGTTGGCCAGGGCCCGGCGCTGTAGGGGGCGCCCCTGGGGATGACCCTCAGTGCTGGGTGCACGGCCAACAGCATGGAAGTCAGAGATGGAGGGCTCAGGAAAATATCACCCATAGCAAATGGGGGACAGGCCACTAATGGGCGTGCCTGACCTGGGTCCCACCGGTGGGCTCACACCGAGCCGGGAGGCCGGCCCCGCACCTGACTCCGCGCCCCCTGTGCCAGTCAGGGCTGGTGTACACGGAGGAGGAGTGGGAGCGGGAGTGGACGGAGCTGCTGAAGCTGGCCTCCAGCGAGCCGCGCACACACTTCAGCAAGAACAGCGGCACGAGCGGGGGGTGAGTGCCACCCCAGCCCCTCGGGGGTGGTGTCAGGGAGCATGGGCCCCCCCCCCCGAGATCAGGGACACGGGAACTCCCGCCTCTGGGTGGTCGGTCCGACTCGGGGACGGAGGGCAGGGCTGTGGGCCGTGGCTGGGCGCCTTCTAGACACTCGGGGAGCGTGCCCGCCCCACGCACACCTGTCGCCCCAAGCTCCACTTGCTGTCCCCCCACCCCCGTGTTCTTCAGACCTCGTCACACCACGTCACGGGTGGTGGCAGGGAGGGCCCCGGGACGCAGCCAGGCTCTGGACGTAGCACGCGGCCATGGCCCTGCCCGCTCACTGGGCACTGGCACCTCAGGGTGCCCAGTGTCAGGGTTGTCCCAACTGAATGTCTCACATCTGGCTTCGAGCAGGCACCGTGAGAGCAGAAGCTGGTGCAATGAGCCCAGGGTCTCCCTGAGGAGCTCCGGGCAGGCCAGGGGCTTCCGGCAGAGAGGGGTTGCCATGGTGCTGGCGTGGCCAACAACTCAGGCGACCAGTAGCTCATCTCTGCAGACTCGGCCAGAATGCCCCAGTGCCGGAATGGGTGTGGCCAGAGGGCGGCCTTTGGGTCGAACCTTTTTTAAAAATTTTTGTTTTATTGATTTTTAGAGAGAGGGGGGAAGGTGGGGGGAAGAGAGAGAAACTGAGAAAGAGAGCAAAATCTTTGCTTTGTTGTTCCGCTCATTGATGCGTTCACTGGTGGATTCTCATATGTGCCCTGACCGGGGATCGAACCCGCAACCTTGGCATATCAGGACGATGCTCTAACCAGCTGAGCTCTCCAGCCAGGGCTGGTTTATACTTTTTGAAGCTGAAGCCCAAGTTGTCGTCCCTGGATGACATCTCAGCCGACTATAGGAGAACGTGGGTTCCGACACCGAGGAGCCCCCAGAAATGACGGGTGCCCGAGGACAGCCACGGCCTGCAGTGCAGCCTGGCCGGCTCCCGGGCCTTCCCTCTGAGGAATTCAGGTCCTTGGCTGTGGGCTGTGTGTGCATGGTTGTGCCAACCCCCCCCGCCCACCGCTGTCACCGCACCCCGTCCTCTGAAGCAGGGCCACACCTGCTGCCTCCTGCCCTCCCCCAGGCCTCAGGGACCTCCGTCAGTTCATTCTGAGTAACCCCCCCCACACACACACACACCAGAGCGCCCGGGGGAAAGCCCGGTGCCACCCGGGCTGGCGCTGCGGGTGCACAGAGGCCCCAGCGAGCTGTGAGCACGAGCTCCCTCTCGCCTCTCGATGTTTCCTTCCCTTTGGGGTGCCTGGTTGTGGGGGGCACCGAGGCTGCAGCCCTCTGCCCACATGTCACAGCATCTCAGCGACAGCAGCCCGTGCAGCCTGCTCTCTCCCGGAGCCGGGGACTCCATACAAGGGCACGGGCTGGGGACCGTCCGTCCGATCAGCCTGGGGTGGACAGTCAGTCGTGTCCCTGCCCTCCCGCTGTGAGGACTGAAATCCAGGCAGCCTTCTCGCCGCCCTCTCCCATGGGGGTAGGGGGGTTTCTAGGAAGCCCCTCAGACTTTGGTGGCCAGGGTCCCCACCGACCCATCGGATGCACCCGGGCTTAGCAGCGCCCTGCTGAGGGCGAGGCTTCAGGAGACGTGCTGGGACCACAGATGAGCCTCCCTCCCTCCCTCCAGCCCCTGCTGTGTCCTTGCTCGTCACCCCAGGGAGCCGGCCCCCACGGTCTGCTCGCTCCACGTGGGCCGCTTCTGCCTGAAGCAGGGCCCAGTCTGCTGAGACCACCCCCCAGACTGGGGGCCTGTGCGTTCGTCCTCAGAGGGGTGTGGGAGGCAGGCGGCCTCAGGGGCGGGGTCGTGCCGGCCAGGGTCCCTGGAGGAAGGTGTCCCGTCTTCAAGCCCCGCCCCCTTTCAACCGGCGCAGTGACAGCGCCCCCTTGCTTTGCCCTGCCCCCAGCGCGGACAACCCTGAGGACCCCGTGTACGAGAGCCTCGAGGAGTTCCACGTCTTCGTGCTGGCCCACATCCTGAGGAGGCCGATCGTCGTGGTGGCAGATACGATGCTGCGGGACTCGGGCGGGGAAGGTGGGTTTGCACAGAGTGAAACAGACGAAAGCGCAGCGTCCCTGCGGAGGGAGACCCACAGGCAGGGCAGAGCGCCCAGGAGGCCAGCGGCCTTGCTCTGCATGGACCAGGGTCGTGTCAGTTCTCCCCACGTCTCCCCCACGCATCTCGCTCACGCCCCCTCCCGGAGAACAGGGCGATGGCTCTGGGCCCTGCGTTCACCCAGCGTGTGGCCAGCAGGTCACACCTGGCCCAGTGAGGGCAGTGACTAAACCCGGGGTGCTCCTGCTCCCCGCCTGCGCCCCCACCTGTCCAGCTAGTGCGGGCCTGGCACCAGGGCCCTCGGCCTCTCCCGGCCCCTCCCGCCCCACTCAGGCTCCTGCGTTAAAGAGCAAAGAGGGAGACAGAAAGCCAGCCGGCAGCCAGCAGCGCTGGGGCGGGAAGGGCAGGAAGGGCTTCCACAGCCCCTCCCCATGGGCCTCTCCCTCGGCCCTCACTGCAGCCCGCCCGCCAACCCTGGGGTGGCCACTGTCCTTCCGCCGGACAGACAGGAAGCTGAAGCCCCCCCCCCGCCCCCCCCCCAGCACAGGGCCTGGGAGGAACAGGTCCGCCTCACCCCGCCAGCTCCACGCACCCTCGCCCTCGTTTGTGTCCGCAGCCTTCGCGCCCATCCCGTTCGGCGGGATTTACCTGCCGTTGGAGGTGCCTCCCAACAGGTGCCACTGCTCGCCTCTGGTTCTCGCCTACGACCAAGCCCACTTCTCTGCCCTCGTGTCCATGGAGCAGAGAGACCAGCAGAGAGAACAAGGTAGGACGCCCACCGCCTCCACAGCCGGAGACAGACGCTGCTCGGGGGCGGGGTGGGCGCAGCAGGCGCGGCAAGCAGACCCCGAGCCTCCCTGGGCAGCACGCCGCGCGCATGCGCACTCAGCAGCAATGAGTCGTGCTTGCAACTACCATAGATGCGCGTAAACGTCGTCACTGAAAATAACAACGTTCATGCGGGAGGGGCAAGGATTGGCTCAGTGATTGCATGTGAAACCCCTTGGCGTCCGGGTTTGAGGGACCCAGAGATGTGAGCATCCCTGCCTTGGGCGGCGGGGGGGGGGCCTTACCCCCTCGAGAGGGGCACAGGCCGCCCCTGTACTGGGCAGGGTGCGCCGCCCCTATACCGGGCAGGGTGCGCCGCCCCAGGTAGGCATGAGCTCCATCCAGGAGGGGAGCGATTATTCCTATTCGGAAGAACAGACAGACAAACAGACGCAACAGAGAAGCAGCCTAGAGGTGGTTTCGGAGGCCGACCGCGATGTCCAGAGACTGGTTCCAGGGGGCAGAGCTGGCTGAGCCCAGCGCTGGGCTGCTGAGGGGGTGTGGCCGGCGTGGCTGCGCGAGCCAGGAGCCCTGTGACCTCCCAGCCTGTCCGTGTGTCTGTCAGCAGGCGCAGCAGCACCTACCACCTGGGTGCGGAGCCCTTCCTCCTTGTTCCCCTCCCCCCTCCCTGTCCCCCCTTCTGTCCCTTTCCTCCCTGCCTGCCCAGTGTTGCCCCCATGGGGCCCCTCCTCATTTGACATGCTCAAGGACCTCACCCCTTCATTATAGAGTGATAGTCCCGGGGGCGGTCCCTCCGGGCAACCAGCTACCTGAGCGTCCAGTAAGCCAGGCAAGGTGACATTTAAAGTTAACCCCGAGTGTCTCCTGGTAGCAGTCCATCGGGTTCTGTGTCCTCTCCCTGGGCCACGCTCTTCCTTCGACGATTTGGTAACAACTTGAGCTGAGTTCTCCCTGGTGCCCCTCTGAGCCCGCCCTCACTGAGGTCATGTCCATCTCCCCTCAGAGGTGCGTCTTCCCTTAGCGTGCAGGCTGGCTGGCTGCCCTGTGACGTCAGCGCTCGAAAGGTCACCGGGGACTCGCACACATGCAGGTCGTCTGGCCTCTACTGGTGGTTGTCGCGATAGTTCAGTGCCTTCCCAGCCTGTCACATCCCCAAGCAGAAACCAGAAATCTCCACTCTTTGTCTGGAAAATGAGCACTTGCAATGTGTCCAGACTAGTTTCAGATAGGCCTGTATACTTCCTGGTTAAAAGATAGGAGCCTTTCCAAAATTTAAAAAAAAGAAGAAGAAGAAGAAGAATGAGCTCTGGCCGGTGTGGCTCAATTGGTTGGAGTGTCGTGCTGTAAACTGAAAGGTCGCCAGTTTGATTTCCTGCTCAGAGCACATGCCTGGGTTGCAGGTTTGATCCGCAACAACTGAGTGATGTTTCTTTCTCACATAGATGTTTCTCTCCCTCTATCTCTCCCTCCCTTCTCCTCCCTAAAAAAGTGAAACTAATATAACCAATATAAGATTGTATACCAGCTATACTTAAACTAAAAAGTTTGCAATCATATTTAGAAAGGCATCTGCTATGCCCAAGTTTTGCCAGCAGAGGGCGAGCTACCGCCCTACCTCTTACCAGAGAGGCCCGGTTTCCCGTGGGGAACAGTGGGTGTGTGCTGGGAGAGGCAGAGGCCCGCGCTGCTGCTCTTGCTGCCGGGAAGGACTGTTCTGGAAGCCTCCCTGGTGTGTCCTGTGGCCCCAGCCCTCAGCACGGGCTGCACTGCACCCTCTGCGGAGAAGACGCCTGCCTTTAGCCTGCGGGCGTCTCTCCTCTTGCCTTGCTCAGCTCCCGGTTTTCCCCTCCCTGAGATCCAGGCTGCGAGGCCTCCGGGCTCCACTAGGTCGTCAGGGCCTGGCCCCTTAGGTGACTCCGATCTTCTGCTCGGGGTGGGGGGGGCGCAGCCCAGGAGGCCATGGCAGGGAGGTGAGGCTGAGGGGTTCATCTCCAAGGGAGGGGTCAGGACCCCACCCCTGCCATCCTCAGCAGGCACACAATTGGGGGGAGCAGAGAGGCCGCCCACCCCTAACCACATGGCACAGTGTGTCTGCTCGCGCTCCAGAGGGCACCTCTTCTGCCCTCCATGCTGGGGGCTGCCAACCGCTCCCCTGGCAAGGGGGTGGACTGCTGGGCCCAGACTGCCCAGGGGGGGCCCTCAGAAACTGCTTTGGACAGATTATTGCTCTAGAACAACCGTTTCCAGATTTCCCTGCTTTTAAGAACCAGGAGGGATGTTTGCTTACAATGTATGTGGTCCTTGGGTCCTTTTCCTGGACACTGTCTGGCCATCTGGGGTGGGGACAGGGTGGGGGGGGGCATCAGGGCCTTTGCTGAGGCTTCCAGGGAGGTGAGCTGCTCTAGCAAGTGCCCGGGGAGGGGACCTCTCTGGCCCTTAACCCCGCCTGAGGGTGGGGAGCCAGGCCAACACCCCCACCCCCACCCCCACCCCCAGCCCAACCCGGTGATGCATGGACCCACCGACCACCTCCTGGGAGGCCAGTCGGAGCCAGCCTGCAGCCCAGGAAGGGCCGTGTGCATCCCAGGAAGGGCCGTGTGCATCGCGGCCAGATCAAGGCAGCCTGAGCCGCCCGGGGCCTCCCAGCCTGAGCTCAGCACTGCCCGTCCGGCCGCATTGAGCGGGGAAGACCCAAGCAAAGCCGTTTCCTTTTCACGGGTGGTGGTGCGGGGGTGCGGGCTACTGGCGCTCCCGTTCCTCTTGAGCAACACCGGAGGGCAGCGCTGAGTCAGTCTGGTGGGAACTGAAGGGGCGTTGAGACCTCCGTTCTGCTTGTTTGCCTTTGTTCTTGGGCCGGCATGTGCCCCAACTCAAGGGAAGGGGAGCGGCCCGTGGCTCAGGGCCGGCCCCTGCAGGGAGGGGAGTGAGAAGGAGGAGGAGGCGGCAGGCCCGGGGCAGGAGTGGAGCTCGGGGGCTCCCTGGCCCCACAGGCTCGTGGTGCCCAAGGAGAGCAGCCCGCGGGAAGCAAGCACCGTGCGCCTGGCCCAGGGGAGGGCAGGAGAGGGGCCGCCCAGTGTGGTGCTTGGCCCCGGAGCAGGGCGAGGGAGGCACGGCCTCCACCCAGTACTGGCGGTCTCAGCCCGCTCCCCTTCCGTGCGGGGCAGCAGCTGCATCGGCCTCCCAGGCGGAGGGGGGGGGGGGCAGCAGGGCTGGGCGGAGGCCCCAGGACTACAGGCTGCACCGCGAGAGGGCGCCCCAGCGTTCTGCCCGCACCCGGCGGGCCTCCGGCGGCGCGGTCCCCACCGGGCAGACACAGACGTGGACTCGGAGCCAGGAAGCCCTCCCCAGCCGGAGCCGCAGCTGGCGGGGCCCCAGCCCCTGGCTGTGCTGCTCCGAGGGGGGCCGGTGGGGGAGGGGGGGTCTGTCTGCCCCACTTCCTGCTCTGGCGGAGGTCCCTGCTCCCTGACGACGGGAGTGCGGCGCTCACTGGGTCCCGCGGCTGCTCCGAAGCTCCTCGCAGATCCCAGGCGAAGCTGCACGCACCCCGCTCCGCCCCAGCCTTTTTCTTGGGGGTCAACACTCGCCCCAGCTTCGAAGCGGTTCGGAAGGGTTCGTGAGCAATCAGTCCCTCCCCCTGCTCCCCGCCCCCACCCCGTCTGCCTGTCTCCACTGGGTCTCCACCCACCTGTCCCCTCCGCCCAGGACCCCGCCCCGCCCTGCCTCCCACGGCCTGCTGCTGTTTACCGGTGAGGTGTCCCTCCCGCGACGACAGGCACGTGCGCCCCCGCAGGCGGGGACCGGGCCCGCGGCCGGGAGCTCCCTGTGGGCAGCCACCACCGCGGAGCCCCGCACTGACGCGGATACAAATGAAACCACACACGGGGCGCACGGGCACCCTGGGACCGTCTCCGGGAGGAAAGGGCAGGGCCGGGCTCCGGGCCACCCCGACCTGCTGGGCGGCCTTGCACAGGGCGCTGAGCCCACTGGGGTCTTTCCTCAGGAGGAGCAGGAGCAGTGACCGCGTCCTCCCGTCTGCTGACAGACCCGAACCCTCCGCGAAGTCCCGGCGAGGGCTGCGGCTCTCCCCTCCAAACCCACCCCAAGTCACGAAATCCGCCTCGGCAGTGGCACACGCGTGTCTGTGTGAGGGGTTTGTCAGTCCTGCCAAGGGATTCTCTTTGTTCCCGATTCCTCCCAGGAGAGGACTAAACACGCCCCCTCGGGAAACAAACCGAGGGCAAGTCCCAACATGAACTGTCTCCCGGAGACACCGTGTGCCCCGGGGGAGCGGAATTCATTACGAGCCGCGTGCGGGCGGGCGCGGGGGTTCCGTGGTCTCGACGCTCCACCTGGCGCAGGTGTCGCGCGGTCCCCGTGGCTTTCCTGAACCACGGAGACGCCTGGTCTGGGAGTTCCCGCCCCTGCTCCCCCTCCCCCCCGGGGGGGGCTGCTCGGGAGGTCACCGTGGGCCACCTGGCACCGCGCCTGTCTCTTCCGTTCCAGCCGTGATCCCGCTGACGGACTCCGAGCACAGGCTGCTGCCCCTGCACTTCGCGGTGGACCCCGGCAAGGACTGGGAGTGGGGCAAAGACGACAAGGACAACGCCCGGCTGGCCCAGTAAGCCCCCGCCCCGCCGCCCCTCCCCCAGCGCCCGCCCCTGCCCCTGCGGGAGGTGGCCAGAGGGCGGGCGGGTCTCACCTGCGTCTTCTCTCGCCAGCCTCATCCTGTCGCTGGAGGCCAAGCTGAACCTCCTGCACAGCTACATGAACGTGACGTGGATCCGGATCCCCTCGGAGACCCGGGTGAGCCTGGCGCCCGGGAACGCGACGGGCGCCTCGCCGGAGCGCGGGGGCCCAGCCCCCTCCGGCCTCAGGTCCCAGCCCTGCTTGCAGCCCGGGGCCCCGAGGCTCCGGGGTCCCCATGGCTCCGGGGTCCTCGTGGCTCCGAGGTCCCTGTGCCTGTGTGCGCGGGGACGCACCCTCCTGCTGGGGGCTCTTGCCCCCTGTTTTCTCCAGGAAAGGGGTAAACGCACCCGCTGAAAGCAAACTGTGGGCAAGTCAGACGCACAACCGATCTCCCCGGAGGTCGGAACCGCCTGAGCCGCCGCCGCCGCCGCCGCGGCGGAGTTAGTTATGAGCCACGTGCGGCCCCTGGAAAACCCAGGCGCCCGCGCTGCGGCCCTCGGCGCCGCTCCACCTCGCCCCTTGCTTCCCGGTGCAAAGACCTGACAGCCGTTTGGTCCGCCCAGTGGTGAATTCCCAGGGAAAGGCATTTGTGTTTTGTATTTTTTTTTTTTAATGTGGAAGCTTAGGAATCATGGGCCCTCCCCAGACATGGGTGTACTTGGCCGTGAGGTGGGACCCATGTGGAAGGCGGAGTCAGACCCAGCGCTGTCATGCTGCAGCCTCTGCTGGTCCAGGCCAAACCGATGTCCCACCGATGTCCCAGGGCACTGATGGCGGGAGTGACGGCCAGTGCCTGCCCCGCAGGTGCCCCGGGCTGTGGAAGTTCCTTCTGGGCACCCAGGAGGAGGGGGTGATGGCAGCAGCTCTAGACCCAGAATTGAGCAGCCCTTGGGCTAGGACACAGGTCCCTTCTGCAGAGTAGGCCCCGGGCCCGGCCTTGGAGACATCAGAAGTCAGAGGTGGGGCCTGGGGCCAACAGCACTGGCCCTGCCAGCCCTCGGGCACTTGGGCCAGGGCACCTTGCTCGCTGCACCCCCCTTCTACCCTCGGAGTGAGACCCCCCCAGGCCCCAGACAGGATGGGAGGGGAGCAGTGAGGGGCGGCTCCACCACCCTCAGCCTTGGCGACCTGGCTGCAGGAGGGCCGCCCCTCTCGCAGACCTGCTCTGTGGGGGGGGGGGAGCAAAAATGAAGTGGGGAGCCATATGGTCCTTCTCCCAGGCCGCACCCCCGGAGCCAGGAAAGCCAGGAGCGCTGGTTCCCGCACACCCGCCTGCGGGCGTGAGGTCTCCACCCGGCGACACCCCGGCACAGTTCCCCCCTCACCGGGGAAGGAGCGTCCGAAAGGCAGCGGGTGGTGCCGCCCGCCCCGACCCGGGCACCCTCTCTCCTCCTCTCCGAGGCCCTCACCTACCCCGGGCTCCGGTCCGGCCACGTGTCCACACGCTGGCTGCCCGTGGGCCTCCTCCAGGGCCTCCCCCCCCCCCCGGGATACTTCCTCCCCGCTCCGAGCCTGGCCGCATCCAAGGGCCTTTTCGGGGAAAGGCACCGTCTTCCCTGTTCAGCCCAGGTCCCAGTTCAAAAGCCTTCTCAACTCAGCTCTCCACCCGCCTGTCTGAGAAAGGGCCCCTCAAGCCACTGGGCATCGCTGAGCGGAGGGGACGTTTGTCCCAAGCCCCAGAGAATGAGGTTCTGAGGGCAAGGTGTCGGTCCCCTTCCTGGAGGGAACAGGAAAGACGCCTTGGTGGGAGGGACACCTAGCGGTGCAGGTGAAGTGTCGCCCGCCCTCACAGGAGGGCCTCTGTCTGCACAAAGAGGCCGGCCTGGGACCCGCTGCCCCGGTGTCTGGTGGGCAGCAGCCTGGCCAAGGCTGCAAGGCCAGAGTCTGGGCCGGGAACCCTCTCTCAAGTGTGCAGAGGCTCTGGGGGCGGGGGGGTACTTTGCCCAAAGCAACGGGCTCCGCTCAGAGTTCCAGGCTACCAGCGGCCTGAGTTCACCCAAGAGGCCATCGGGATGCGACCGGGACTGAGAGAGGAGGGCCGCAGCGCAGCAGCGCAGGGCAGGGCGGGGTGAGTCTTCTCGGGCCCAGGTGGCGCCAGCTCCTCTCTGACCGCCCCCCCGCCCCGCCCTGCCCTCCCTGTTCCCCGACAGGCCCCTCTGGCGCAGCCAGAATCCCCAACGGCCTCGGCGGGGGAGGACGTGCAGTCCCTGGCAGACTCCCTGGACTCGGACCGAGACTCGGTGTGCAGCAATTCCAACAGCAATAACGGCAAGAGCAGCAAGGACAAGGACAAGGAGAAGCAGCGCAAAGAGAAGGACAAGACCCGCGCGGACTCCGTGGCCAACAAGCTGGGCAGCTTCAGCAAGACGCTGGGCATCAAGCTGAAGAAAAACATGGGCGGCCTGGGAGGCCTGGTGCACGGCAAGATGGGCCGCGCCAACTCCGCCAACGGCAAGAACGGCGACGCGCCCGAGCGCGCCAAGGACAAGAAGGCCAAGTCGCGCAAGGGCAGCAAAGAGGAGTCGGGCGCGTCTGCGAGCACGTCGCCGTCGGAGAAGACCACACCGTCGCCCACGGACAAGGCGGTGGGCGCGTCGCCGGCGGACAAGGGCGGCGGGCCGCGGGGCGACTCCTGGAAGTACAGCACGGACGTGAAGCTGAGCCTCAACATCCTGCGCGCCGCCATGCAGGGCGAGCGCAAGTTCATCTTCGCCGGCCTGCTGCTCACCAGCCACCGGCACCAGTTCCACGAGGAGATGATCGGCTACTATCTGACCAGCGCGCAGGAGCGCTTCAGTGCCGAGCAGGAGCAGCGGCGCCGTGATGCCGCCACCGCGGCCGCCGCTGCCGCCGCTGCCACGGCCAAGCGGCCACCGCGCAGGCCCGAGGCTGAGGGCGCACCGGGCTCTGAGCGCTCCTCCCCGGGCCCTCCAGCCGGGCCACCCACGCAGCTGGTGCTCAAGTTCAAGGAGCGCCCGAGCCCAGGTCCAGCGGCGGGCACGCGGGCGGCACGGGCAGCGGCGGGCGGCTCGGCCTCCCCAGGCCTAGGTGGCGGGGGTGCGCGGCGCCCTGGTGCCAGCGGACCGGCCCCCGGGCGCAGCCCCCCGGCGCGCCAGAGCATCATCCACGTGCAGACAGCGGGAGCGCGGGACGAGGCGTGCGCTCCGGCCGTGGGCGCACTGCGGCCGTGTGCCACGTACCCGCAGCAGAACCGCTCGCTGTCGTCACAGAGCTACAGCCCGGCACGTGCCGCCGCCCTGCGCACGGTCAACACGGTGGAGTCGCTGGCACGCGCCGTGCCCGGGGCCCTGGCGAGCGCGGCGGGGGCGGCCGGCGCGGCCGAGCCCAAGTCGCAGACCTACACCAACGGCTTCGGGGCCACGCGCGACGGCTTGGAGTTTGCCGACGCCGACGTGCCGGCCACGCGCTGGAACGGTGAGTGTGGCCGTGGCGGGCCGGGCCCGGCGCAGCGGCGCTGCCAGCGCGAGAACTGCGCCTTCTACGGGCGCGCCGAGACGGAGCACTTCTGCTCCTACTGCTACCGCGAGGAGCTGCGGCGGCGCCGCGAGGCGCGCGGGGCCCGGCCCTGAGCCGCGCGCCCGGCGGCTCGCCTAGGAAAGGACTGCTTTCCATTCTGTCGGTGTCTTTTTTTACGTGCCCTGGTCACCCGGAAGGCCGGCGACCCCCGTGTCAGTGCCGTGTGCGTGTTCGGTCAAACGTTCCTACTGGTGCCTGAACACTGACGCCACTCAGGTAGTAGAAGGATAGGAGACAAGTCATACCGTCGGCAGTGGGTGTGCTAGCTAGCGTCTGCCTCGTTCCGTGGAATCTCATAGCCATTGCAAGAGTATTTTTGTTCCGAAATAAAGAAATTTGCAGCCCTTTGTTTTTAGAAGGGAGTGTTTTACATGCTTTTTTTTTTCCCTCCCCCTAACCCAGCGACTGACCTCTTCCGTGCAGCGGTCCCCCGTGTATGCGCTCGGTACCACCCAGGACGCCGGCGGCGGCCCCTCTGCCGTGGGCGCCACCTGCTTCCCCTCCCGGGTCCCTGGAGGAGGGGAGGCAAGTGGCCCCCTGCTGACGCCCTGGTGGTCCCTGAGGCCCATTAGGAACACACACGGCTCCATCTCCATACGCAAAGCCACCTCCCAGAGCGCCCCGCTCCACCCCGCCTTGAGCGACTCTCACACTGCCATCCAAGCCGCGGGCGCCGGTAGGCCGGGCACCGGACAACCTACCTCGCAGGGCGCAGTGAGGGGTAGCGACCGCCCCGGTGCCGGGCAGCTCCAGTGACAGCAGCTTTCCAAAGACACCTGGGGCCCACACCGCAAAGTCCTGAACTCGCTAATCCGAGCCACCCCTGTACGAGCAAAGACGCCGGCCTGCTCACACTTCTCCTTTGAAGGCACTTCCGACTGTGGACTGTCGCCGCAGGGCCCCCAGGAAGTGGTGACCGGTGCCAGCCCGCGCCCCCCCAGAGAGGCGAGGAATTGACCCTTTGGTCACTGTGTAAGCCCCCCCCAGGCTGCTTCCAAACCCAGCTGCACCTCTTTCTGAAGGGGAGGAAGCCCACCCCAACCCCACCCGCATCTGTCCGGGTTCAGCCAGGTACAGGGGTGCCACACGCCCATCGGGGGTCCCCTCCGCAGGCCGGGGACCACCCTGCCCGTGGCCCCATCCCACACGGAGGGGGGGCAGCCCCCTCCCTGAGCGGTCTCTCTTTTTGGTGCCTCCTACATTTCTTGAGGAAAAACAAAATGTGTCCTTAGCCACCCCGTTTTGCGCAGCAATAGGCAGCCTCTCCTTTCCAAGATTACCTCCGAGATCACGGTTCTGGGTCCAGGGCACCGAGGAGTTAACCCCGCCTCGCTGAAGAGCGCGCTGGTTTCCAAGGGAACGCGGAGAACATGGGGCAAATCCTCGCTAGCAAAAGAGTAACCTAAACCCCGGGAGGAGAGCCTTAGGGGAGCCCGAATGACCCCCAAACAGGAGGAAGCGCCCAGCTCCGCTGAGCGCACGCCCCCGGGAAGGGCCGCGGGCAGAACATCTCTCTTCGCCGGAGCTCCTCCCACAGAAGGGTGCTCCCTCCCGGGACACAAAGAGCAGCAAAAAATAATAAATAATTATAATTATTATATATATATATACATGGGGAGGGGAATTTTTTTACTTGTTTGAAGAATTATAATAAACTAATTTGAGTATCTCCTGTGAGTAATTGCTTTTTGTTTCTTATTCATTCCACAGCACGCGGCGTTTTTCGGTGACTCATTCCCGTTTTGCATAAGCACTTCCTGAAGCCAAGAAAAAATATTTATGAAATAGAATCTCTTAAGAAACGGTGTGGAAGGTTTACTTTTCATGCCCAACGATACTTCCTATGTGTGGTCGTTACCAACATGCACGTCCCCGATGCCGCGGGGGTTTCTTTTGTTACGTAGAACAACAAAAAAAAAGAGTCGTTTGAAAAAAAAAAAAACCTCTCATCGAGAAGGCCTGTGGCACAGGTTTGGGGGCTGGCTGTTCGCGTTGCACTTTGCCACCCAAAGCCGCGGGGCCACAGGCGGTGTTGCTTCGCGTGCAGACGCTGCCCTCGCCCCTCAGCCTTGGAAGGTCGCAGCCACCGACCTCGCAGCGCGCAACTACGCATTCCGGGGCCAGACCCGTCCGCACACAACGCCAAGGAGGCGTAGAGTAAATGCTTGCTCGTTTTTAATTTTTTTTTTCATGTAAAAGCAGCCAACCAGAAATTTCCAAAACCAGCTGTGCAAATATTGTATCTTTCTTGTGCTAAAAAAAACAAAACAAAACAAAAACAAAAACAAGACAAAAAAATCCCACAAAAACGAACAAGTTTTTTAAATAGGTAAATTGAGAATAAAGTCTGTTCAGTGTAATAAGAGAGGAAAACCTCCAAAATCAGGCAGTGCCATTTGTAGGTATCAGCAAATAATGGTCGCCTGGCCGATCGCCTTGAACATCAATGTCGCCTCCACTCCGACCCCGTCTTACAGGTGTGTGGTAAATAAGAACCAGAGAAGCAGCCACTGGCTAACCCGTAGGCTCCGCCTGCTCTGCGGGCTCCTCCCACCCCACAGGCCCCGCCTACTTTGTGGGCTCCTCCCATCCACAATCTGCTTCCACCCGGTGGGAGGTCCCTGACCGCTCAGTGTGGTCCCCAATTGGCTCCACGTACCAGGGCACCCCGGGGTGCTGCTCCTGGCTGACACGCTAGGACTCAGTCCACTTGTTTACAAAGAGCTGCTTCCTTTGGTGAGGGGTCTGGGTCTGTCCTCCCTCCAACCAGCATTAACGCGTGAGAAAGCCCGTGGTTCTGATAGGGTCCCGAGTCCCCTGCAGGAATAGCCCCCTCCCTGTGGCTCGGAAACCCCCTGTAGACTGGTCCCTGGCCAGGGGTCTCCCGGACCAAATTAGTTATCAGGCTGGGCGGGAATTAGTAGAAACTGCGTTGTTTACATGTGGGCCAAGAGGCTTCCCCCTCCCCCGCCACGTCCTCCTGTGACTTAGGGACCCTTTGTGGAGCAGGGAAGGGGAAGTGGATTGTGGGGGCTGGAGAATAGAAAGGAAACCAGTCCCAGTTCTAGAAAGGTCACGAGCCTCACCTTCTGGCACATTCTGGACTATGCTGTGTGGCTGGCCCTACAGGTGGCCGACCTTCCTGGAATCTGATCTGGCCACATGTCCCTGTCCAGGAAGGTCGGATGTCTCCAAGGATGACAGCAAGTTCCTGAAGGAGCCCAGGTACCTCTAACCCCGAGTGGAGGTTACCCACATAACTTAGTTCCCATTTCCTGGGTATAAGACTTATTTTAATTCTATGTTATTAGAGAAAGGTGTTTTTAAGTGTATGCGGTCTGTAGATTTTACACTACATTATGCTGAAATTTTACAAGCCAAGTCGAAACTGTACGATAGAAATTATTTTTCTATTATTTTCAGAAGATGCCACAGAGCACTATTTTGTGCCCTGACCTTGTCACAGAGCTGTCCCCTCAGAAAGGTGACTTTTGGGCGGTTGGGGCTGCTTTGCGGGCTCGTGGGGTTGACATGCTTTTTGCTATTTGTTCAGATCCCCCCGGGACTCGAGAACATTTAAGTGTCTTTTCTTTCTTCATGGAGAGCATGATTTCTTTATCAGTCACGGATTTCTGTACTACACCTTTTCCTCATCAATGAATACTTTATACCCACCAAGGTCCTGTAGACTTTCCCTCACTGGAGAAGCTCTGAAACGTTTGAGTCTGTTCCCTTACAAAGCTGTTTTCCAAAGTGATTGAACTAATTCCAGTAGCCACCACAAGGCTCTCCACGCCCCAAGGGACACACCTCTGGGTGTGAACATCTTCAGAGCCGCACCCACCATGCCTCTGGGGCGGGACCCTGGGTACCCAGCCCTCACCACCTCCCACCCCCAACCCGCAAGCATCCACAAGATTATTTTGCAAGCTGCTTCGCAAAAAGAAACGGGACCGACCAAATACCAGGCGTGGCAAGAGTAGGATTCCAGTTGTTCGTATGGAAAATGACACAAGAAGAAATAACAATACAAGAATCAACTGTTTTTGTGTGCTCACAGCTGGGAACCTACTTTTCCCCACCCTCTATCACTCTTCCTAGTTCAGAAACAAGGGCTGTAACTGCCGGTGGGGGAACGTCTGCCTGAGGGAGGACGAGGGTTTTGCCAACCCCCCGTGTGTGAGTTCCGCGCTCCGTGATCCGAGGAGCCCCACAGCTGGAGGGGACGGCAGCCACCCACACTCGGGGCGTCTTCCTTCACGACGGGCACCCTTCTTCCTCGGCACGGTGTGGACTGTCACGAATGGAGTTCCTTGAGGGTTTCCCCTGTTTTCCCTTTATAATTCTCCTAATAAACGGAGAAGAAAGCAGGCTCCCGTGGCTGAGCGAGCCCTGCCTCGTCAGAACTCAGCACCAGAGGTGGCCCAGCTCCACTGTCACCAGAGGGCAGGCGCACCACCGGGGACAGGGCCCAGCAGAGGTGGTGGCACACTTGGCACCAGGAAGCAGCCCCCCTCCTTCCAAAAAGCCTGAACGTGGTGGGTCTGTGGGGTCCTCTGAGCACTGCCCTCAGTTCGGGCCTGCCCGTAGATTCCCCTTTCTGCTCCGAGTGGCTGGTTCCGATGTGCCGTCCCGGGCGGCGGTGAGGGACAGACACACTCAGCTTCCTTCCCAGTTCATCCACGCCCTCCCCGCCCCATGCCCAGGCCGCAGCATGTTTCAGAGCCGCGCTGACCCGGGGCTGGCCAGGCAGGGCCGTCCTCGCAGGCAGGGTGGCGAGGGCCCCCCATTCACCCCAGCAGGCCCCCCAGGCTGTGTGGAGGACTTCCAGGGCACGAGCTTCGGAAGATTGTTATGACGGTTCCAAGCGGCGTCCAAAATGCTCTGTTAGCAGGGACACGGGTCAGGGCGTCCGTCCTCCAAAGCAGCCTTCACTCCCACTCTGCACCCGGCAGAGGAGAGACGGGGGGACAGCCCGCAAGGACCCCTCAGGGACAACTGGGTGTGTCGTCTGTGCGGCGTGAACACGGGTCACCCGACGATCCAGCCAGATGCACACACACCCGGGCACACACACGCCCGGGCACACACAGACACATGCCCAGGCACAGCACTGAAGCACGGAGCTCCCTCCGGGCTCGGCCTGCAGGGTCGCAGTTGCTGTTTGCTGAGCAAAGCCGTGCATTCATATGGGCCTTTTCACTGTTTGGTCTCGTAAAAAGTAATAATAAGAAGAAGAAGAAGAAATTAAAGTAGCAAAGGATTTAAAAAGGCATTTCTTCAAAAATAGAGGAAGTTTTCCACGAACCCGTAGTATGTATATATAAGATGATACCCTTTGCCTATACTTTTTAAAAAGATTTTATTTATTTATTTTTAGAGAGCGGGGAAGGGAGGGAGAGAGAGAGAAACATCAATCCGTTGCCTCCTGTACACGCCTCAACCTGGGATTGAACCCACAACCTGGCCATGTGTCCTGACTGGGAATTGAATCAGCAACCTTGTGCTTTGTGAACCCACGTCCAACCGACTAGGCTGCCCAGCCAGGGCTGTGAGTCGCCTTGTAACTTTGCTTATAGGAATGTATTCGCTTTGTTCCTTTAAACAGGCATTTGGCCTTTGGGAGTCGATGGCTATTGTTACTCTGTTCCCTTTCTTTTTCTTTTATTGGTTCATGTGGCTGCTTTGGGGATGATACACCTATACATGGCTTTGTGTTTCAACTTACTTGATGACAGTGGACCACGGAGAACATGTAGGCAAAGGGGGTCACAAATCAAAAGCTCTTTTCCGTTCTGACTCCGTGCAAATACTGCCCCCGACCTTGGAGGAGGAGCCCATTGGGAGACCCGTCTGTGGTGGTTGTAGACTGTTATAGCACTAAAGCCAGTGTTTGAAATACATAGCATCGCTTCCATCGTGGGGGACTTCCAGGAGTGATGGCTGAACAATTTATAGAAAACTGTTGTAAAACTTTCTTTTATGCAAGAGGATTGCAAGTCCAAATAGTTCCATCATCTGTAGCACTTGGCTTTTCTGTCACTCGATCCACAGGGAAACTGATGAAATTAACACTTTTGAACCTGGCTGGTGTGGCTCAGTGGACTGAGTGCTGGTCTTAGAACCAAAGAGTCACTGGTTTGATTCCCAGTCACAGCCCATGCCTGGGTTGCGGGCCAGGTCTCCAGTAGGGGGCACCAGAGAGGCAGCCACACACTGGTGTTTCTCTCCCTCTCTTTCTCTCTCTCTTCCCCCTCTAAATATAAAATCTTTAAAAAACAAAATAAAATTTACTGTGAAAAGAAGAAATTAACACGTTTGTAAGTATTTGATGGCTTTTTCATTCGTGGATTGGCTGTGGATTTCCACTCATGCAGGTTAATCTGTGGAGGAGATGCACTGGTCCGTGACAAAGGTAAGAGGCTCTCTCAGAGGGCTGAGGGTGTCGTCCCAGGCCACAGGCCTGTCTCAAGCAGGTGACGCAGCCAGGACTTGGTCACAACCATGCGGAGCGCCTGCCCCCAGGGCATCACCCTGCTGGGCACTGGGGAAGATGTGACTGCCCAGCACATGTGGCACCCCGCATCGGGGATGTGCTGAGCGTTATGGAATTCAATTCATGCAAAAACGCTGCGGCTTAGACACCGAGGTTCCCATTATGTAGAAAAGAAAAGTTGTAAGTTTAGGGAGGAAGGTGGCAGAACCGAGGTTCCAGCTCTGGTTTGCCTGACGTCCCAGACTGTGCCCCCCGCTGCAGGGGCAGCTCAGGGCCTGGTGGGAGTCCACACAATGGTCTTCGTGTCCTCAACAGAATGTGAGGTAAATTAGCTCCGCTAGGCCTTTCTGGGGGGTGGGGCCTTGCTGGGGGCGGGGCCTTGCTGGGGCGGGGCCTCTGCACAGTCCTTGGCGACGCGTGTTGACGCATCCACCACCTTCCGTGTCTGGACCTGCTGGCCTTCTGCCCTGGAAATTGTGACGCTGTTCTTAGTCCTTTCAGGACGGGCAGAGAATCCCGCAGAAAACACCGAATGCTCCGTTGGAAGCTTTGAAAGGTGCTTTTAACGGCTGGATAAGGTCATGGCCGGAATCTGGCACCTAGAGTCAGAAAATCTGGCTCCTGAATGGCAGTGACCTTGACAACGGCATCTCACCTCCCCAGGCCCCAATTTTCTGTAAAATTTCAGTATATTCTGTGAACCGATGGGCTTGAAGGAACCATCTCTACGTTCCCACCAGGTGGAGGGATCCATGTGTCAGCAGAAGTCACACCAGTTACTGTAACAGGATTTAATCTGGGGTCCTGGTCCGGTGGGTATCAGAAGCTCACCAGAAGGGAGCAGAGAAGCCGCCGCAGGCGTCGCCTGGGGGAGGCAGGGTGGGAACAAAGCCAGGAGGGGTTGTTAACCGCCCCCAGACTTCATTCCAGAAGGGCCTGAAACCTCACGAGTCCTTGTCTCGGCTGCCCGAGTTCACTTGTATTTGGGGACATGGAAATAAACAAAGGCACCTCAAAGAGTCCCCTGGATTGCAAACTGACCCCTTGGCCCCCGTGTGTAAAAGCTTGTAGCTTGTAGCCAGTAGCTTGAGGAGCCGCAAGTAGAGATGCTTTTTCCCGAGGAACTAAGACCTGCAAACCCGACTGCTGGCTCGGGGTCTCGGTCAGAAGGATAACCGTGCGAGAGCCCCTTCCATCCAGGCCTAACCTTGCGTCCCAGACGGCGTGCTGCGGCCACGGAGAGTCACCACCAGATGGCGCTGGCTGAGCCCGATCAGAACCGCCATCCGGGAGACAGACCAGGCTCTCGGCCTTCCCCGGTGCGGCCTGCCTGCGGGCCCCCTCCCTAGCTCGCCCTGCGCGGGGCTGCTCCCCAGCGAGGCCCCGTCAGCTGCTGCTGGGTCCGGGGATGTGGCAGGGGAGAGCTCGGCGCGCACCATGCGCTCACCGTGAAACCGGAGTTCTTCATCCAAAGTGACACGAAGGACAGCGACTCCAGGAATGGTGGTTTGGGGCAGAAGCACCGTACTCAGGAAAAGCAAATCAAGACCCATCCCAGGGGGGAAGATGGCTTCTCAAGTCATGGAAGAGGCCCGGTGGGACAGCCAGCCACCGGGGTCCCCAGGATGAGCCACCCGCCAGGCTCCGTGCGCGTCTCTGCTGCCCGAGGTCACTCGGGCTCAGCCGTGGTGGTCTGTGGGCTGACCTCCGAGACTGGAAATTCGCAGGGGTGCGCTCGCACACAGACCCCAGCCCTGCAACCGGGGTCTCTTTGTCCTGGGGCACGTGGGGCAAACACCGGGCTGACAGCCCGGCCCTACCCTATCAAGAATCATGAGTATAGCCCTGGCCGGGGACTCACTTGGTTCGATTCCCAGTCGGGTCACATGCCTGGGTTGTGGGCCAGGTCCCCCGTAGGGGGCGCGCGAGAGGCAACCACACATTGATATTTCTCTCCCTATCTTTCTCCCTCCATTCTCCTCTAAAAATAAATAAATAAAATCTTTTTTAAAAAAGGAAAAACAGCCCATAGGTTGGCTTCCAAATCCAGAAAGTCTCTGCGGGTCTCAGGCCTCTTTTACAGGTGTAATGATGGATCCTTCGCTCCTTTGGCGGTCCCGAAATTCTCCACTGCCCCCCCGCCACCCCTACAGCAACTCCACCTACGTGGCCGCGCCCTGAGAATCTGGGTTTTCTGCCACTGGCGCCTCACTGAGACCCCGCGGTCAGCACAATGTCATCGGAGGTCCAGGACGCAGTTAATTGATAATCGCTAAAATTCTACAGTCACGACGGCATTAATTCTGCCCATCTCACTCAATCCAATTTGAGACCGTTTGTGTTTTTTCTGTTTGCCTACTGGGGTGAAGGGAAGAAAAACCGCTGCCTCCGGAGGAACAGACGGGGTGGGGCAGCAGGGTAGTCAATGTCAGCCCAGTGCTGCCCCCTGGTGGTCAGGCCGCTGCACTGGGCCCGAGGCTGAGGACAGCGGGTGCAGGACAGTGGTAGGCACTGTCCCCCCGAGGCTCCCCTCTCCTTAGATATCAGGAGTGTGTCAGAAAATCCATGACAGCATTTTCAATGTTTTATTCTCATACGGGGGTGAAGGGGGCACTCAGTAAACTTGACTTTAACAAACCAATTATTTAATTCTTTCAAATCTAATAACAAGTTGATTCTGTAGTTCTAGGTTTTCTGCAGTTAGAGATCACTTGAAACCTGTAACCTACTGCAGTGCACCCAACAACCATTGCCTCATAAGGTTGGGCTTAACACTATTTATTATAAAATAAAACCCATGTGGCTGGTGTGGTTCAGTGGATTCAGTGCCAGCCTGTGAACCAAAGGGTTGCCGGTTTGATTCCTGGCCAGGGCACCTGCCTGAGTTACGGACCAGGTCCCCAGTAGGGAACTCGAGAGAGGCAACCACACATTGATGTCTGGCTCCCTCTGTCTCCCTCCCTCCCCCTCTCTCTAAAAATAAATAAAATCTTTAAAATTTTTTAAATAAAATAAATAAAGCCCAGAAGGTTTGCCACCAACATGCCGTATGTGGCAACACCCAATCCATACATTTCCCTGCTGAAAAAATGCAAATGGAGAATGATACCAAACACATCGACTTCGAAAACAACTTTGTCTTTTAAAATAATCAACTCTATTAGATTTTTTTTTTCTGCACCAGGTTTTTAACAAATTCTTTTCTGGGTGCCTCAGCACTGCCCCCATCAAGAGTATTTCTACCAAAGAGAAATGAAACAGAAACTTTACCGACACATAGGGCTCAGCTGATTGGACACGTCCCACAAAGGAAAATGTTGTGGGTTCGATTCCCAGTCAAGGCACAGGCCTGGGTTGTGGGTTCGGTCCCTGGATGCGGCACAGATGAGAGGCAACAGATCAATGTTTCTCTCTCACATCGATCTTTCTCCCTCCCTTCCCCTCTGTCTAAAAAGAAAATCTTTAAAAAAAAACATTTTTTAAAATTTATTTATTTTTAGAGAGAAGGAAAAAGAGAAAGAGAGGGAGAGAAACATCAATGTGTGGTTGCCTCTTGCATGCCCCCTACCGGGGACCTGGCCCACAACCCAGGCATGTGCCCTGACTGGGAATCATCAACCAATGAATGCATCAGTAAATGGGACAACAAATTGATGTTTCTCTCTCTCCCTTCCTCTCTCTTTAAAATCGGTCAATGGATACATAAAATGTAAAGGAAATAGAGGAGAAAAATATCAAGCCTGGATAAATAAAATTAAAGCCTGTTCTATAGGACAGACTCTTCACCCTGCAAGACCCCACAGGCCCCAGATTGGGGGCGGGGGGGAGTGTTGGGGAGGATTGGAGGGGCTGAATTCTCCTCCAAGATGTTGACCTCTGAGCCTCTCTGAGCCTGGGCTCTTCCTCCACTTGAGGTTGTGTGTAAATTAGACCCTGCTGACAGGGCCTTGGAGTTCCTGGTGCCAACTCGTCCCCTAAATGGGCCCTCCATCTGATTTAACCGCTGAGTCATTGGGGGTGACTTGGACCGTGTCATTTTCTCATTGTGCGCCTCTGTCTCCCATCTCAGATCCCTCCAGGGCACAGAATGACCCAACACAGCGTGGCTCTGCGGGCTGGCGGAGCCAGCTCCACCCGCAGAGAGGGCCCAGCTGGCCCTACACAGAGGAAGGTCTCTGGGCAGCCAGTGTCTGGCAAACAGCGCCCCCTGCTGGGAGCCTGCAGAAATGCAGATTCATGAGCAAAACAAATGTCAGTGTTAAGCCACCATGTTTGGGGCAGTTTGCCGCACAGTCCTAGTGCCTGGGAAGGTGACTTAAGGATGGAACTGAAGACCGGTAAGTCTAAATCCCCCGCTGGGACATACGTTACACTTGGCTACAAAGGGGGCTGTTAGGATAATAATGTGTACCTCTGGGGTTGTTGTCAGGATAGAGACTGTGTCACGTGGTTGGAAAGGACCCTGCAAACAGTAGGCGTTTTAGCACCAAAACTGTCTCGGCCAGGGCTCTCCAGGACAGGTGAGTGATCGGCAAGCGTTGTCACCTGGGCACTAGCTGCTCTGGAGCCATTAAGAAGGCACCCACCTGTGGCCAAGACCAACCTGAGTGCTACTGTGCTGAGGTCTCTTGTTTTTTCTTTCACTCATGCATCTCTTTAAAAAATAAAATTAAAGGTCCTTTTTTGCCATCTGGCCTCCAGCCAACTTCCAAGTTTGAAGATAGGTTCTGAGCCGAGGGGAGATGGGGTGCTTCCGGGCCTGCGCTGCGGGGAATTGGTGCGAGGCGGAAGGCGCGCGCTGGGTGGGCGGGGACTGCGGGATGATGCCCTGCGCCCTAGGAGCGGGGTGGGGTGTCCCTCCCCCCCCCACGTTGGCCAGCAGGGGCTGCTCTCCCTGGAAGGTCACTGCGACCTCATCCTCGCTGTGACCCGAGCTTTCCAATTGCTCCTCGGGATAGTTCCTGAGTCCCGGCTCCCTAAGCAGCAAGGGACAGTGGGGTCAGCGCCGGCCACCCCTCCTGCTGCCTGGGGGGAGAGCCGCGCCTCTCCCTGGAGGGATGACTGTGTAGGGGGGGGACTTCAGGGAGCCCTCTGGGGCGTTCAGCCCCCCCACACACACCCACCCACACAAAGACCGGGACAGGTGTCCTGGTCCTGAGTGAGTCACCCAGGGGCATAAGGTATCAGAGTTCTGCTGAAACTGGGTTTTTCGCTGGCGAAAGCCTCGGGGCGTGGGACAGGGTGGCCCCCAGACCTGTCTGTCCTCCAGGAGCCCCCAGGCTACTGGGAGGCAGAGGGGTCAGAAGTGATTCCGAGATGAAGTAGGAATGCCCTGGGGGTCTAGTCCCGGTCTGGAAGATGAGAAAGGCCCTCCGGGAGCTGGAATTCGAGCCCTGGTAAAAGAATTGGTGTAGCTGCCTAGATGCACTGGGAACCAAGGCCCCGCCCAGCTGGGGACAGGACCACAGATGTTCAAGACAGCCAAGGCCCAGAGGAGTGGCCCCAGGAAGAAGCTCAGTTTGATTAGAGTTTACAGATTAAAGAATGGTGGGCAAGGTTAGCCCACATCGGCCATTCACACCTTAGAGAAAATTAGTGTCCATGTCAGCCATTCACACCTTAGCTAAAATTAGCACCCACATCAGCCAGCCCAGGCATACTTGATAGAGAAGGCAGGCGGGGATCCAGAGCCCAAGGGACTGAGAGGGTGAGCAGGCCCGTTTTTACCAAGCTCTAGTTGTCGGGCACCCAGCTGCAGTGATTGGCTGCCCCAAACCCCAGAGTCTGACCCCAACACTGGCTGTTTCCCCCCCACACACACATACACACACGGAACACTACAGATCCAGGTGACTCAGGGAAGCCATTGATGCAGTGGCCCTGGCTATTCTAGCTGTTTCCATGGAGACCTTTTGCCTGCCCATCATGGTCAGGAAAGAGAGGGCCTACAGAACCGAGCTGGCCAAAAAACGCCCCCCACCCTGCCGAATGTGACCCTCCTGATCACAGTTCACTGCCAGAACGAGCTCTGTGACCCCACTATGAGAACCCAGAGGTGGCCTCTCCCACCAGTCTGGGAGCGGGGAGGGCCAGATGGGGTTGGTCCTTGAAGTTTCTATCACCGAAGGGCCTGAACCGCCCTCCCCCCAACCCGCCCAGGGCCAGCTCTGCCCAGCCTGTCTGCTTTGGCGGGAGGCTGGCTCGTTGCCCAAGGCCACGCTCTGGTCACCTGTCAACTACACAGCCACACAGCCTCCCCATGGGTTAGAAGTCACACGAAGGAAGTGTGGGGTGAATCCACCGGCACACAAGTCACCCCATCCCTGTGGGGTCCGCGTTAGGAACCCTTGCCCTGGGGCGGCAGAGACTTTAGCGTGGGAGGGGACTGTGCAGATTCCCCTTGCAGCTGTCTGACCGATTTCCCCTTTCCTCCACCGTCACAGGACGGCGCGCATGACCAGGGCTGGCCAGAGCTCTGCGTCCCAGCCACTGGGACCCGTGCAGGATGACCCAAGGCAGGAGCCAGTCAGAGTGGCCTCGGGGACTTAAGGATTTTGTCCTGAGCTCTCTGCTCTGGAAGCTGTCTAAACTTGGAGCTGTTTTCCTGGCTGGGTGGCTCAGTTGGTTGAAGTATCATCTGGTAGACCAAAGGGTCATGGGTTCGATTCCCAGTCAGGGCACATACCTAGGCTATGGGTTCAATCTCCTGTCAGGGCACATACAGGAGGCAACTGATCAATGTTTCTTTCTCACGTCAACATTTCTGTCTCTCCCTGCCTACCCTTCTCTTTAAAATCAGTGAGCATGTTCTCAGGTGAGGATAAGATAATAACAACTATTATTATTATTATTATTATTATTATTATTAAAAACTTGGAGCTGTTGATGGTTAGCTTGCCACTAAGTGAGGGAGCTGGCCTAGAAGGAAGTCAAAAGGGGGGAAACAAAATAGAATTATGGACAGAGAGAGAAGTTAACTATGGATATAATTTGGGTCCCTAGATCGAACTATGCCTGAAGCTAGCCACCCAGTCTCACAGCCAGTATTTTTCCACTTTCTCTTTAAGCCTGACCTGCACATTCAAGCAATTACAAATGAAACACTGCAGAGCGATACAATTACTTAAAGGGCTTCTGGCTGCAAACCCCAGCCCAGAATCCTTCGAAGCGGAGCCGTCCCACCGGGATCCCTCCTTCTGCCGGACCTAGGACTTAAGGGGCCCCTGTCTCC
The DNA here is from genome assembly GCF_019186645.2 of Phyllostomus hastatus. Classification (NCBI taxonomy): domain Eukaryota; kingdom Metazoa; phylum Chordata; class Mammalia; order Chiroptera; family Phyllostomidae; genus Phyllostomus; species Phyllostomus hastatus. Next base: position 11,895,874 of record NW_025334036.1, on the reverse strand, counting down.
TCAGGCCAACCCGTTAGCAACAAAAACAAGCTATCTGACCTCGGTGTGGGAGCGAGAGAGGCACAGGCCTTCCTCTGGGGGCTGTGTCCGCCCCCCACTTCCCTCTCCAGCCCAATCTTCCTCTTTCCCTTGAATCTCATGTCTTGTGGCTCCAGAGGTCAGGATGTGACAAACAGGAGGTGGCCCCAGGACTGCTAGAGATGTGGGGTGCACAGGGGGCAGCGGCGTGGACCCCCCTGCTTCCTGCAGAGGGCACCTGGTGACCCCGGCAGGGCGAGGATGCCAGAGGGGGTTGGGGAGCCAGCCTGTGGGGGACAGACACCTTCCGCACCGACTCTGGGTGGAAGGGGGTTTCCTGGAGGTCCACGTGAGATCACTGCCCGCCCACACGAGGGTTTGCGGTCCCCACACGGCACGCACAGCTTCTCTCTGCAGGCCGTCGCCCCCGGGCCCGCTCTCTGCCGCCTGGTGGACCGTCCTCATGGCCCCCGCCCCCCCCACACAGCCTGCAGCCTCCGACCCGCCCCCAGCTCCCCCAGCCCCTGCAGACTTTAAGTGGAAAGGCCCAAGGTCAAAGAGAAAGGGCGGCCAGATAAAATTCAGGATGCGTGCTTATACGAAAAATTCACTCATGGCTTCTGTGAAGTTCAGATATAATGGGGTGTCTTTATTTTCATTTCCTAACCCTGACCCCCCTTGGGGGAGGAGGTCCAGCACGGGGGAGGGCTGAGGTGGAAAGGAGGATCCCAGGGTGTGTCTCGTACCGGCTCTTTCTGGGGGTGCACCGCTGCCTGCCCCCGCTCCACTAATTCTGGGGCACTGAGCAGCTCTGAGGCCAGCAGCAACCCCTCCCTCCCTGGGGGAGCTGTATGTGGCTGCAGGGGACCCTCTGACCAGCACCCTAAGATCCTGCCTCGTGCCAGGCAGCCACGCCAGGAAAGGACCCCACAAAACCTCACAGTGGCCCTGATGTGGGGGGGGAGGTGGGCACTACACTGCAGGAAGGATCTCTAACCCGGGCCAGTGACTGTCCCCATGGAAAGATGACCGAATTTCACCCCCCACCCCAGCCCTTGCCCCACTCCACGAGAGGGTCCAAGGGAAGACCCATCCCCCTGGGGAGCAGGGCTGGTGACCCCCAGCCTGGCTGAGCTGGGCTGCACCCCGCACCCCCAGCCCCACCTCCCCCCACAAGAGGCCGGCCTGCGGGGGGCTCGGAGCTGAAGCCCCAAAGCCTGGGAGGTGTCACGAGGTATTTTCTCCTCACTGCCCCAGGGGACCTGCGGCACAGCGACCATCAGAGCGGGCTCCTCGGGTTTTCCCAGAGGGACGACATGGTCCCCTGACATGAAATAGGGCACCCTGCCCCTGGCTGGAGGAGCTGGCCGCAGCCCAGGGCCATTCCTCTCTGACCCCTGCCCAGGTCACAGCCCCACCTTCCGTTTCTCCACCAGCTGTGCCCCCAGGTGCACCTGGCCTGGAGGGGACAGGGGTCACCGGGCCTGCAGTCCCTGCGTGAATTAAACACAGGCACCTGTGTCCCCGCCCCCGCCACAAAGGCGTCGAGATAACCTCCATCCTCGAGCTGTGAACGGAGCCGGCCACGCGCCCATTATCATCATGATCACTCGTGTGGCCTCAAGTTCCTCCCCCTGGGGCCCCCAAACCACTTCGCCCCTTGAGGAACCCCGGGGTCCAGGGCTCGGCTGGGTGGAGAGCAGGCACCGGCACCCGAGACCGACTGCGGGACCCCCAGGGCCGCACACGTGACGGCTTCCTTTCCGGTGCCGGCCCGACCTTGCACTGGGACCCGGGAAGGCGTGGACACAGGCTCGGCCGCAGGAGATGGGTGGTGTGTGGTCACTTGTCCCTTGTCCAGCATGTCACGGGTAGACACGTATGTAGTATTCGTCTCTAGGCGCGAGCACATACACACAGAAAATCTGAGTGCGCCTCACACAGGATGAGCGTTTTTTGTGAAAATTGTTATAGATACACGTGTGTGTATACTGTTCTAGATCTATGTATGTTGGCATGTGCACACACCCAAACCTATACGTGTGTGCATGTGGGGTTGGCATGTAAACTGTGTCTACCGTGAGTCACAGCCCAACAGACAGAGAAACCCTCTCGAACGCTGTTTACCTAAAGAGGAAGAAAAACTAACACGGCCAAAGGTCCCCTGATGTCTCAGGAAACAGGCTCTGACGGCCGAGGGGTGGAGACGGGGCCCTGGCCGGCCACCAGCACCGGAGGGCGTGTGACCGTTACTGCCCGTGTGCATCCAGGAAAGAGCTGGGACATGGCGGGGGGGGGGGGGGTGCGCAGGGGACCTCGGCGCGTCCCCAGCACCCTCTGCACCCTCCACCTGCCTTCCGTGCCTCTGTTTGGAGATTAACCCCGATATTGTCACACGTGAAGAAGGGCCCTACTTGTGGCACTAAGGAGACCTCCCTTCCCACTCCTACAGCCGGGGATTTTGAAGTCGCAGAGAAAACGCAAGTCACCCCTGTATCTTGTGTGATCTCCAAGGCCCCTCCGAACAGCCCCGCCCTCGAGCCTCCAACCCCCAAAGAAACAAAACACAGACAGAAACTTAAAAGAAGCAACAACACTCACACCGACCCGCCCACTCCCCCCGAGCGTGCATGAGATACCCACAGGAAGGAAGTGGCCTGGTGATTCAAAGAGGCAGAGCCCAGAGGTCTCCAGGAAAAGGGATATTTTCCAGCAAGTCCGCCCCGACTGTGGTTTTGAGCAAGACTGCAGACGGAGCTCCGGCCAGCCTCCCCCGGCCCGACCCACTTCCAGCACTTGTGCCGTCTGCTGTCCAGCCGGGCAAACACTCCCCCGCCCCCCCCGGCCCCGAGTAGCCAGGCCCAGCTGTGGTCCCACGGGGACGCGTGGATGGGCGACTGCCCAGTCTGCAAGGAAGGCACCGACCTCCAGAGCTCGGACGCATGGGGTGTTCCAGCAACTGACTCAGCAGCAGACCTGTTTCTGATCTCTGCCCAGACCTGGCCTCGGTGGCCCCCGGCAGGTCCGGCTCTGTGCAACCAGGGCAGCCCCGAGCACGTCACTCCCTAACTCAGAAGTCCCTCCCGGGCTCTGTCACCCCTGATGGCTTACCCACATGGAACCCAGCTCGGAACCCGCCAGCCCCCCAAGTGCAGGCGAGCCCTGTGTTTGCAGCTCCCCTGGTCTGTGCCATTGGTGCCCTGCCCTTCCTCCCCGCCCTCCGGCCAAGCCCAGCCCGCCCCCAGGGCCCAGTGCAGCGCCACCTCTCCCGCACGCCGTCCTCGCCTCCCCGGCGCTGTCACTGACCCGGTATTTTATTCCCTGGGCGTCCTCCCCGGTCTGCACAATGGGTATGATCCGAGGTCCCAGACGAGACAGTAATGGATCAAAGCACTGATCTGGGACACGGTTCCACCGGCTCCGCCAGCATCACGGCCACCGCGTACCAGTGGCCACCACGAGAACAGGCCTTCGTCCCCTCCTCCACGGTCACATCTCTTGAGTAAGACTAGCTGGTCCCCCCCCCCACCCCCCGCACCCCATCTTCCCTCATTGCCAATAGAATCTTCCCTGTATACAGCAGGAGCTCAACAAAGGAATGTGATTGCTGTGTCTCCTGGTGGTCTGAGCATGGCCAGCAGTACCCCACCCAAGGGCCAGGAGCAGCAGGGGGCAGCTGGCCGAGGCTGCCAGGGACTTGTCTGGGACCGATGTCCACCCCCCCCTCCCCGCACGGGAGCCCGAGATGACAGCACTGTCTGGACCACGGACCACACCAGGGCAGGGCTGCGTCCTGACCCAGAGCTCAGTGAGACCTTCCCGGCGGAGCACCCAGTCTGGTGTGCCTTTGAGGTGACCTCCCCTGGGTCCTCGGAGGCTCTGTTGTTCAAGCCACAGGCTGGACGGGTGTCCCAGGTCTGGACTTGCAGCAGAAAAAAGCCGAGACCAGGGGCCAGACCCGGCTGCGTCCGCCTGGAGCAGGACGGGGAGTGGCCAACGGCGGGCTGACACCGCGGAAGATTCTCTCCCGCCACTCACCGCCCCCGGGGCAGAGGCAGCGAGGGAAGGGGATGAAGCCCCACCCCACGGCCCCCTGCCTTGTGCTCAGGCGGAGGGACACCCGCTGAGGCCGGTGGTGTCGGCCTGGCAAGGGGTGACCGGGCCTCCTTTGTGGTCTAAGGAGACCTGTGGCCCAGACACATCGACAGATGGAGAAAAGAGGCAGGATCCGGGGACACGATCCGGGCCCTGTCCTGTGTCATGGGAGCACTGAGTCACAAGAAGCCAGGCCACCTCCAGCAGTGAGGCCAGACCATCAGTCCCCTGGGTTCTACACAGACAGTCCTGATGAAGCCCAGAGAGGAAGGGGCTGTCCAAGCGGGTCATTTGCATAGTCTGCTTATTTGCATATCTGCTCATTTGAATATTCTGCCGAAGTTGCTTAGATTTTCTGTGCATAGGCAGAGAGGCTCCTGTTCTTTGGTCAAGCAGACGCGTTCCCTGAGGCTTTCTGGCTTTTCCCAAACAAAGGCCAGTTCCAGTTCATGGGCCTGCGAAAGACAGAGGCCTGCGGAAGCCAGGCCCCGGCACACCGGCCAGGCTGGCCTGGTCCCTCTGACAGAGGTGTTAGGACGGTCAATGTTGGCGGGATGAGCCCAGGACACCGGTGTCCACAGTGGTGACCACTGCCCCCGGTGCCCCCGGCCGTCCCACTCCCTGCCCCCCACCCATCCAGGGACACCACGCCCCGAATCCTCGATGTTTCCTTCATTCCTACCTGACGCGGATCTTGCTGACACGGCCCCCACTTTAAAACCGACCATATCAGCGCCCCCTGCCGCCTGGACGGCGCAGCAGAAACAGGTGCCCCTCCCCCCGCCCAAAGCTGTGACAGTCAGAGGAGCACAGGAAACAGCAGGACATCAAGTGAGGGCGAGGACGGACCGTGGGTCCTGGGACACGGATGCGCTGAGCCCTGCAGCGGCCCCTCATGGCCTGAGAGCGGTCCAGGAACCTGGGGGAATAAAGAAGGCTCCCCAGCCCTGGCTGGTGTAGCTCAGTGGATTGAGCACAGGCTGTGAACCAAAGTGTCGCAGGTTCGATTCCCAGTCAGGGCACATGCCTGGGTTGTAGGCCAGGTCCCCAGTAGGGGGCGCTGGAGAGGCAGCCACACACAGGAGTTTCTCTCCCTCCCTTCCCCTTCTGTCTAAAAATAAATAAATAAAATCTTTTTTAAAAAAGTCAATAAACAAAGCCCTGGCTGGCGTAGCTCAGTGGATTGAGCGCGGGCTGTGAACCAAAGTGTCGCAGGTTCGATTCCCAGTCAGGGTACATGCCTAGGTTGTAGGCCATGACCCCCAGCAACCGCACATTGATGTTTCTCTCTCTCTCTCTTTCTCCTTCCCTTCCCTCTCTAAAAATAAATAAAAATTTTAAAAATCTTTAAAAAAAAAGTCAATAAACATATCCTTGGGTGAAGGTTTAAAAAAAAAGCATGACCCCCCTCCCAAAAGATCAAAGGACTTCTAAGTCCCTTAATGGCATTTAGAAGTCAGCTCAAGAACACATATGTATAAGAGAAAAAAAATACCAAGCACCCGACACGGTCACATTCCCAATACCTGGCAGCCAGTTCAAATGTCCTTGTGCCTTGAACACAAAGCAGCAGGGAGACACGTCCCCACAGAGGCCTGGGCCTGGCCCAGCTGGCTGGCACGGTGGCCGTGTCTGCCCAGGAAGCCCTGACAAGCCAGCAGGGGTCAGCAGGGGCCTCCTGGGGCTGGCCCGAGGGCCGCGCAGGACACAAGGACTGGGCAGGCAGGGAGAAGAGGGGAAAGCTGATGAAATCCTCAAAAGAACCAGGAAAAAAAAAGTCTCAACTCCACACCCCACTCCAGGGACCCTCTTTTTTTAGCAAAACTACATGAAAGGGTTTTCATGCCTGCTCTCATTTCTTCCTCCTTTCTATTTTTTCTCTTTATTGGGTAATCTCCTAGCTAACCCAAACAATGTTGAAAATAGAAATGCTCAGCTCAGCAGGTTACTGTAAAGCAAAGCCCTGTGTAGCCACCTCTCAGGTGCTTCCCGGTCACACCCCCCCCTTCCTGTCCCCTCCAAGGGTCTCTGTCACCTGACAGTCTGGCCAGCACATCCTTGAACTGCTTTGTAGTTTTTCTCATACACCAACATCCTTAAAGGATAAGGGTGAGGCCCTGGCTGGTGTGGCTCAGTGGATTGTGCTCCGGCCTGTGAACCATAAGGGTCGCTGGTTCAACTCCCAGTCAGGGCACATGCCTGGGTTGCCAGCCAGGTCCCCAGTAGGGGGCATGCGAAAGGCAACCACACACTGATGTTTCTCTCCCTCTCTTTCTCCCTCTCTTCCCTTCTCTTTAAAAATAAATAAATAAATTTTTTTAAAAGGATAAGGGCCAGAGCTGCATGTCTCTCTAATACATGGAATCATATAATGTTTGCTCCTTCAGCTTAATTTTTTTATTGATTTGAGAAACATTGGTTTGTTGTTCCACTTATTCATGCATTTGTTGGTTGCTTTCTTGTACATGCCCTGACCAGGGATCGAACCTGCAACTTTGGTGTATCAGGACAACGCTGTAACCACTGAGCAAGCCGGCCAGGACCTTCAACTTACTAATGTGGACTATCTGCTAGCAGATTCCCTGACACTGAGTCTTCTGCACGTTCCCGGTCCAGCATGTCTTCTCACCGTGGTGCTGACTTAGTGCCCCAGCTTGGGGACACCCTTATTTCCCTTTGCCTGCAGGTCCATTTCCTTGTGGTCTTAGTACCTCCTCAGAAAAAGCCCACAGGAGGTTAACTGGCGGAATCCTTTTTCATATTAAAAAAAAATTATTTTTTTCTGCATCGTCAAGTCCAGGGAATTTTCCCTTGTGCAGGAAGGAAGCCTATTTCCTCTAAGACACCATGGCCATGGGGCAGGCTCCTCCCTCTCCAGGCAGCCCTCAGGATTTTCTCCTGTTTCCCCTAAATACACAGGTCAGAGGGACCTTTTTCAATCATTAAGTAACTCAAGAATTTTTAAAAAATCCTCACCTGGGGATATGTCTATTGATTTTAGAGAGGAAGGGGGAGAGAGAGAGAGACAGAGAGACAGAGACAGAGACATGGACTGGTTGCCTTCCATACTCGCCCAGGCCGGGCATCAAACCTGCAACCTAGGTATGTGCCCTGACTGGGGATCGAACCAACAACATTTTGGTGCATGGGACCACACTCGAACCAACTTAGCCACCAGCCAGGTGGTTGCTAAGTCAGGAATTTTTCATTGTAAAACCTCCCCACTGCTGTGTTTAGGTCTGGGATGATTCCCCCCCCACCGTCTCATCATTTCCCACTGTGATCGACAGAATAAGCCCCGCCCCCATCCCGACAGTGCCCACGCCCTGATTCCTGCAACCTGTGAACAGGTTATTTTACACGGAAAAGGGGGCTTGGCCGATGTGATTAAGTGAAGGATCTTAAGATGGCCTCTTCGTGGGTTGTCCGATGTTGTCACAAGGGCCCTCCTAAGAGGGAGGCCACAGGGTCGCAGTCAGAGGAGGGAATGTGACTGGTGAGAGAGGGAGAGAACGAGGTGACGGTGGGAACAGGGGTCGCGGTCAGAGAGGGGCTTGGAGACGCTGACGGCGGTCCTGGGAGATGGGGGGAGGGCCGCTAGCCCGGGAATGCCGGCAGCCTCTGGAATCCAGAGAGGACGAGGAGAGAGTCCCATCCAGAGCCTCCAGGGGGCGCCTGCCCTGCCGATACCTGGATTTCAGACCCTCCGACCTCCTGACAATTACTCCGTGTCCTGGTAAGTCACTACGTTGGTTTCGTCCGCAGCCGTGGGGACCGATGCACGCACGTACCTTCCGTCTTCTCCCTGCTCTCGCCTCCTCCTCAGGACACCTTCGGTCGCCCTGCGCTGACGCCGCCGCGCATCTTTCCCCTCCCGTCCTTCGTCTGTACGGGAAGGTTCCCTCACTCCGTTTTCCAGCGCTTTCCTGATTGCTTTCCATCAGCCCGTGTTCATCTCGACAACGAGTTTTCCTTCCTCTCACTTCCCGTTTCTGTTTTGTGAACGCGACCCCCCCCCCAATACCCCTGGGGTGTTCATGGCGGATTTCGGGGGCCCCCTCGCTGCCTTGACGAGCCGCATCTTCCCGAGACGGCTGTCACCTTGGTTCACCGGGGCGCCTCTCCGCAGAGGCAGTGACTTCGCCTTGGCCGCCTGTGGACACGTCCGAATCAAAGGCCAGACCAGACCAAGGGCTGCAGACAGCTGGCAGAGGCTCGCGTTGTGGTTCCCGGGCCTGTTTACTCAGCAGGCCTTGCCCTTTCCTGGGAAGGCTGGCGTGGGTCCTGTGCACACGGTGACTCAGAGAGGCCGGCAGCCTGCGCTAGAGAGTGCCATGCCTCCTCGCCCCACGAAAACACCCAACTAATGAGGGCTTTGCGCACGTGGCTCGCTTCCAAGTGCAAACGCAGCACCCGCGGGCCCCACGGTGGAGCCAGGCCGACCGCCCACCTGCTGTTCAATGGACAACCCGTCTGCCAACCCCCTCCCCCACCCCAGAAAGGCCTTGACCTTCTCCTGTTCTCCAGCTTCAGAATCAGAGCTCACGGCCTCTGGGGAGTCCAGGGAAGCTAACACTTCGCCTGCACACGGACAGGGCTGCAGTCTCCCTGGCCTTGGTGCATAAATCAGTAAGGGCATGCCTGGCTCTTATCTTCTGGAGGCCCCTACAAGGCGCCTGGGTCCACCCGTACCCCCATCCTGTTCTCGGGTCTGCTGACAGTTCTGCCACGTGTGGTGGCCTCTATAGGGGTTGGAGAGAGAGGGAAGTAAAAGGGGTACTTGCTGTGCCCTCTAGCCACCTGGCTGGGAGCCACCCCAGTGTGGCGGGAAGTCCCAGGCACATGTGGTCGTCACCAGAGTCGTGTGCAGAGTCGTGTGCGGAGGCTGCTTTCCTGTCAAGGCCAGGGTCCTCCCGCCAGCAAACTGCCTTAGCTCAGCTACGGTGCCCCATCCAGTGAGATCACCTATAACGACGGGCTAACTTTCCATGTGAGAAACGTACCTGATTGCACATTTCCCAGGAAGGGTACATATGCTAGGACAGTCTTTGGCTGTGGGTAAAAGATACTCGAAAACAAGAAGGACTTCAACAAGACAGCAGTGAGAGGAAGAAGTCCGGGTCTGCTAGGGAGGCTAGAGCATGTCGGGGCTCAGGGTGCAGCCATCCTGGGCTCTGCTGTGTGTGGCTTCCATTCCCAAGATCGCCTCATGGCCCAAGATGGAGCTTGGGCTCCAGACATCAAGACCACATTCCAGCCCTGGCTGGGTAGTCAGTTGGTTAGAGCGTTGTCCCTATATGCCAAGGTTGTAGGTTTAAATTTCTGTCGGGAGGCATGCAAGAAGCAACCAATTGGTGTTTCTCCAGCCCTCAGGACTGTGGGAGATAAACTTCTGTTGTTCCTAAGCCTGTTTTGTTATAGCAGCCAGAATGGACAGAAACACCCTTTCTGGGCTGTGGAGACCTGTGCACTTTTTCTCAGCCTGGAGAGAAGAACTATAGGGCCAGAGTTCAAGGTCCCTTACTTGCTAGAAATTCAGTTTCATTACAGTCTTTTCTATTTTTTATTTATTGACTTTAAGGAGAAAGAGAGGAAGGAGGAGAGAGAGAGAAACAGAGATGAATTTATTGTTCCACTTACTCATGCGTTCATTGGCTGATTCTTGTATGTGCCCTGGCCGGGAATCGAACCTGCAACCGTGGTGTATGGGGATGAAGTTCTAACTAACTGAGCTACCTGGCCAGTGCCATTGCAGCCTTTGGTTTTAAATCCATTGCCCAGACCAGCATGACAGCTCTTGCCCCAAACTGGTTCAGAGCAGAGGAACCTCTGAACTCAAATCAGGGAGGTCAGCAGCTGGATCTGCCCCCTCACTTTGTGGGGGCTCAGGGGAGATCGTCAGTTTGAATCAGCAACTGTGCTGCCGAGCAAAGCAAATGGAAAACAGCAGTCTTATTTCCCAAGACCTTCATATAAGCCTGTCCTTCCTGTCACCCACGTTCCTACTGTGCCCCTCGGGACCTGCACCCCACACATCAGTGCTGCTGGGACCAGCTACACTCAGAGGGCCGCTAGGAGAGACAGAACCGGGATGACCCCCACCTGCCCCTCCAGCGTGGACCTGTCTGCCGCTTTAGCATCTCGAGTCTGGATAAGCCCCACGTGAGGCTTTTGGCTGAGCCGTTAGTCCGCACATCCCCGGGGAGGGCCAGCTGGAGACAGAGAATCCCAGACTAAGGAGCTGAGGAACCGAGCGCTCGCTGACTCCTGACACGCTGTGCCAGGCGCCACCCTGGCCTCCTGCGGCGGCTGCTGCTGGGAGACAGCTCTGCAGCCGAGGTGGCAGCGCGAGAGCGTGACAGCATGACAGCGTGGGTGCGGTGCCTGCGGACGGGCAGGGCCCTGCTGCAGATGGGGACTTGGAGGCACGGTCCCCTCTCCGCCTGCACGAAGCCTGCACTCCTGCCTCTCGGGGGGCCTCGGTGTCTGGGGCCACGTGGGGGATGAGGCCCGCAGTCTCAGCCCAGCCTGGTCTCCATGGTGAATGAATGAGGCGGGGCTGGTTTCAGTTCCGCCACCCCCTCTCCGCAGCGGCAGCGCCTCTGTGGGCAGGTCCCCGCTAGGCTCCCTGCCACGTCAACGTCCGCCTCTCGGAGTCCCCCACAGGGACAAGCACCTGGGGGCGGACAGGGTCCAGAGGCTGGGGAGCAGCGTCCAGAATTGGAACCCACGTCTGTGGCTCAGAGGCCAGAGGCTGTATCTGAACGGAGAGGGTGTCCCCACCCCCCAGGGGGAGACATTGGCCCTGCCCACCCGCCTTCCCCCTCTCCTCGGAGCAGAGTGCCTTTTCCGTGGTCAGCGACCAAAGGAGTTCTCCTGACACGCGGCTCTGAGCACCCTCCTGCACACCGGCTGGGCTGCGTCCCCTCCTCCCGAGTCCAGGCAGGGTGCCACCCGGGGGTCCGTGACCCTGTCTGGCTTCTGAGGCTGGGTCACAACTGAAGAGACAGCATCTTCCTGGCTCTCTGGGGGCAGTCCCCTTGCAGGCACACAGGCCAGCAGGAGACGTGTGAGGAGGGGAGTGTTCAGAGGACTCCGGCCGCAAGGCTGGGGTCCCCGAAGCCTTGGGGACCTCCCAGGGAGGCCCCGGTGGCCTGGGCTGATTACGTTGATCATGTACTCCTGTCGCTGAGGAAGTGCCAAGGGGCTCTGTACCCGAGAGGAGGGGAAAAGGCCAAATATATTTCTTATTGCACCCCAGAGCCAGTCACCCCAATTCAAGAAGCCCCCGGGGGGCCTGCCATACTGGCTGAGCACCTGCTCCTCCTCCAGAACCACCCCACCCCCCGCCCTGTCTCTGCCTGGAAACTCCTCGCCCAGGCGGCCGCACGTCTCATTAATGTTATTCATTCATTCATTCATTCATTCATTCATTCCTCACCCAAAGGCCTTTTTTCATCGCTTTTTAGAGACAGGGGAAGGGAGAGAGAGAGAAAAAAATATTGATGCAAGAGAGAAGCATCCACTGGTTGCCGCCTATATATGCCCAGACGGGGGATTGTTAGTTCCTGGACCGGAGACCCTACAGGCCTGGATCAGGGATCAAACCTGCAACGCAGGCGTGTGCCCTGACCGGGAATCGAACCCGCAAACTTTCAGTTCCAGGATGACGCTCCAACCAACTGAGCCTCGCTGTCAGCTACTCAAGAAGAGCTTCCCAATCAATCCGTTTAAACCTACGGACCACCCCTCACGTGGGGTCTCCTGCCCCTCGCTGCTGTTTTCTGTTTCCCAGGATCACTGCCAGACACACACACGCGTGTGCGTGCTCCCAGGCGTTGACTGCTCCTCCTTCCCCGCGCAGGGACAGCAGAGCCCCAGGTGAGGGCGGGGCTCCCTTTGCGTCTGCTCCGCTGCCCCGCCCCGCAGGGCGTGCCCTTTCCAACGAGGAATGAACGCCAGGCAGAGCGTGAGGATGGCCGGAGAGGGTGGGCCCTGGGTCTGGAAGGCTGGAGGGAACCGCTAGGGACACCTAGAGAAACCTGGGGCCACGAGTCATCCGCCCCCCAGGGTGAGCCCCGGGGGAAGCCCCATGGTGCAGGGTGGAAGCACAGCGGGAAGGGTCTGGAAGCTGGGAAGAGTCTTCAGCTAAGGGGCCTTGGAAAAGGCAAGGCCCTGAGGGGCAGAACTCAGTGCAGCGGAAGCCGAGAGCCCAGCCCCAGGCTCTGAGGGTCTCCCTGCCCCGTTGCCCGGCAGGACTCACCTGAGGCAGGTCAGGCACGGGCGCCACGTGGGTACAGAGATTCCTGCGCCACACGTCCTGCCTCAGTGGCTGGTGCCCCTCGGGCCTGCAGCGACCCCACCCTGGCACCTCCACCCGACGCGAGCCAGCTCTGACTCAGGCGGCACCTCGGCCCCGGGCCCGGCCCAGGGTTCTTGGCACGCTCGGGCGGGTCTGGGCGTAGAGGGGGCAGGCCTGGGCCTGGACCAGAGCAGTGGGTGTCCTGTAAGCCCCGGGCCTAGCGCCTGCGTGAGTGGGAGGGAATTATTTGATTGCTTGGCACAGAGGGACCCCAGAAAATGCGGGGTGCATAGAACCTGCCAGGGGAGTTTTTCCTGTTTCCTCAGGAGCTGAGGGGCCCCTTCTGTTCCCAGAAGGAGCCCAGCACCCCTCAGATGGGCTCTGGGTAAGGTGGTGGTCCAGGTGCTCTCTCCAAGAGGCACTGAACCCTCCAGGGCCTCCATGAGAGCCCCAACCGGGGATTGAACCTGCAACCCTTTGGCGTACGGGACGATGCTCCAGCCCACTGAGCTGCCCGGCCAGGGGTGTAACTTCTTTACTGAAAGGTTTTATCACCAGCCCTGTTCATTGTTCTTGGGCATCTCATTAACACACCTCCGAAATGACAGAATAACCCTCTCTCCCAGACCCCTGAAAGGTGGAACCACCCTCCAAGGAACACATCATCTAGTTTGGAAATCTTGACTCCACACTCGCTGGAGAACAGTAGGATCCCCACCCCCACCCAGAGCCCCAGCCCCCGTCGGGAGACCTGCCCGGGCAAAGGCCGTATCCCACAGATCTTGCAAATTACTGGGTAGCCCTCGGCGTGGAGCCTCAACACCGACCGTGTGCGGCGGGCGCCTTGTGAGGTTAATCACGGGCTCCTCCGCCCACCGATACCGTGCCCAACGCAAGATAAACTCTGGGTTGGCCCAGAGCGCGGCTCCCAGGTGCTGTTTGCCTTGGGAGGGGAGTTTGGAGAAGGTGATGGGAAAAACTATGGGGTGGGTGGCCCCTGGAAGAGCAGAGGAGCCTGCAGACCCCACACCAGCTCCCCCAGACTCTGCCCCCTGATCCTCCTCTGTATAAAGTTCATCCCCGCCCCCCACCCGTCACAGGGCACCCTAGGGACTGCTGGTTCTGGGTTTGGGTGACAATGACAATAATGCTGCTGCTGATAAAACTGGCTTCCCCCTGCATGCTGATCAGCTCATTTCATCCTCGAAACAAACCCTTTTCACAGGTAGGGAAACTGAGGCCCGGGGATATTCAGCAACTTGCTGCAGCTACGAGGGCTGGGAACCAAGAAGCAGCCCCGGGCCCTAACGGGGAGCCAGGCCCCCGAACTTCCCAGGACAAGCTTGTGGGCGGTGGTGCTAACCCCAGCGCCCCTCCCTGAGGGCGGGTCTCCCGTGGGCTCCGAAGCAGCGGGGGCTCTCGGCTGGCAGCCCCTGTGACCAGTCCCTGGGGAGGGAAGAGCGCCTGCCCCGGGCCCTGGGGAGTCACAGCGCAGGGTAGGCAGGGGGTGTGAATCCGCTGCTTCCCGCCCCCAGAGACGCTCTGCCCGCCCAGGCCCCGCCCAGCGCACCCCTGCCCCGCCCTGCCCCACCCCGCCCCTGCCCCTCTGCCCTCCCAGGGGTGCCTCGCTCACCCCCATTTATTTGTCGATTTCAAGGTGCAGGGAGACAACCCCTGGGGACGTCCCCACCACGACGTCAAAGGGAAAGCAAGCTGGGGAGCCCGGAAGATGGGCGCGCCGCTATGCCTGCCGAGGGGTCCTGCTGGCTGACACAGGGACAAAGGCAGGGAAAGACAACGGGTCCCTCCTTTGGGGGGCCACCGGGAGTCACTCAGAAACTCGAAGTCCTTTCCCAAGGTCCCCGTGTCTCCCACACCTCACCACCCTGCCCTCCACCCGGCCTGGGGTTCTTTAAGATAAAAAGGAGCCCATCAAGTTCTAGGTTGGACCCATGGGCTTCACGGCCTTGTCCGCCTCCTTTGGTTCCTTCCTTCTCTGTTAAACGAACGGGGAAAAGGCTGCAGACCGGCTCCATGGCACCCGTCCTCAGAGTGGAGGCGGGCGGCCGAGGAAACCCCCAGGCACAGGTCAGAAGCTCTGGGGGTCCGGGCAGCTCCAGTGTAAGGTCTCCAGAGCGTCCCTCTCCCGCCCTGGGACGAGACCCCCTCCACCGAGTCCCGCCTGACCCAGCAGCCCCAGCAGCTTCCCTGCCCTAATGGTTTCTTTGGGGTCCCTCCCAGCCCTTGCGTCTAGAATCCACGCCCCGGCGGCTGTCTGGAACTCCTCCTGCTGCCTGCTCGCTAGGTCTCAGTGTCCGGTGGGATTGGCTTGTGGGGAGCTCAAGAGACAGATGCCCCTCCGGGTCTCCCAGCTGGAAACCCCTGCCCCACGGACATCACCTGCTGGTCGGGTGGGGTCACAGAAGTGCCTCAGTGTCTGGTTTCCTCTCTCTGGAGGCAGTGCCCAGCAGCTGAGTGGGGACGGAATAGGGCGCTCTCTGGCCTGCCAGAAAGAGAGACGGCGTGACCGGCGGTGCTGGCGGCAACAGTGGACCTCAATCCTTGAGTTCGGGGAGAGGAAAGACTTCAGAGCTGAGAGCTCCAGTTATAAGAGAAAATTCATTTCGGAAGGCACAGAGGTAGTAGAAGCCAGCTGGGCTGCGTGGGCTCAGGAAAAAGTTACAGGAGCAGAAGGGTCCTTGGAGCTCAGGAGAGAGGAAGGCAGAGGTAACGCACCTGGGGGAGGATTAGTAGAGAAGGGGGGGGAAGAGAGACTGGCAGGCATGCTCCAGGGTGAGAGCAGGTTGGGTCCCTTTTCTTGAGGGTTTTAAAGGCTGAGAGTTCAGGGGAGGTCTTAGGGGAGGGTCGTAGTAGACCACCCATCAGCTTTCTGCTGCTGTGCCAAAATGAGATTCATTCCCCCCGACTTCACCAGCCCTGGGTGTGGTTAGTACAGATGGAGCTCGCTGGATTTCCATTGTTGTCTCTCTCCCTGAGCAGGGCCATTGACACCGTCCAGCCCCTGGTTCGGGAGCCCTGTCAGTCACCCTCTCGTGCCCTCCGTCAGGGAAGCAGTGTTTCGCCATTCACTGGATGGCTGTAATCGCTGGGCTGTTTAACTCTCGTCTGTTTCCCTACTCCACTTGTCCCCGCTCGGTAGGAACAGGAAGACCACGGAGATGGGGGAACTGGCTGTCACTGTGACTGGCTGTCCCCGTGGGGACACCCCGTGGGGTGCCCAGTCCTGTTCTCCAAGAAGCTGCTGTTCCCTGCCTGGGTGCCCTGCCTGGCCCTGCTGGGTTCCATGGGGTACAAGAGCCCGAGGGGGCTGCCTCCTCCTAGTCCCCACACCCCAGGGCCATGCCGCCTCACCCAGCTCAACCACCAGCAGAACACATCTGGCTGGTGTGGCTCAGTGGGACGAGCGCCAGCCTGTGAACCAAAGAGTCACCAGTTCAATTCCCAGTCGGGGCACATGCCTGGGTGGTGGGCCAGGTCCCCGGTAGGGGGCGTGTGAGAGGCAACCACACATTGATGTTTCCCTCCCTCTCTTTCTCCCTCCCTTCTCCTCTCTCTAAAAATAAATAAATAAAATCTTTGAAGAAGAAGAAGAAGAAGCCTGTTCCATCCAGCCCAGGGAGCAGACCAGAAGGAAAAAAGAAAGAGAAACACCAGGATAACCCCGAAGGACAGAAAAAAATAAAAGATAAGAAGATTCCATGAGTCTACCTTCAACTAATAAGAAGCAAAAAAAAGGGAGAGAACATGGAGGGAGGAAAATCAGCAACAAAATATTACAACATTTCCAGCCTTCGAGAGACAGGGAGTCCTCAGGTGGAAGGGCTCCTAGAACACACGTTGGGGGGAAAATGGCCCGCCCTTACAGGGGGGCTGCGTTGGTTGGAACATCCTCCATACACCAAAAGTTGAGGGTTTGACCCCCGGTCGGGGCGTGTCCAGGGAGGGACACACAACTGTGAGGTGTTCCTCACATTGGTGTTTCCCCCTCCCTCTCTCTCTCTCTCTCTCCAAAAAAATCAGTTAAGACTTGGGTGAAGATAAAAAAATATTTGCATGAACCTGCAGCCCAACAGGGAATGGGAAAAGGTTGCGAGCTTTCGAAGATGATTAAAAGCAAACTGTCAGCTGCCGAGGAGTGAGAACCGCAGAGACGTCAGGCTGCCCATCAGTAGGACGGACGAGAGGCCCTGGGGGGAGTCACGTTGAACCTGGTTTTCTGTGCTTGGCTGAATCACCCACCAAGGATGGGGCAGAATAAAGACGTTGTCACACCTTCAAGGACTCAAAAACATAGACGCAGCCTCAAGAATGTAACTTTCTTGAACGATTACTTGAGGATGTATTCCAGCAAAGTGAGAGAAGAAACTAAAGAAGAGAAAGACGTGGCATTTGGACTATAGACTGACCCTCCTGGGGCCAGTAAAGGGAGTTGCAGGGAGACAGGGGAGCAAGGAGCTCGGTCTGCTGGCAGCAGGGAGGGGGTGGGAGGAGGTTTGGGGACAACACGGTGGTAACATTGAGGCTACCAGCTTGCTAAAGAGAAGGAAGAAAGGCACAACGACAGAGAAAAAATGTATATCATAAAACTATGTTTCACACATAAAGCCAAGGGCAGTGAGGTATGACTTTCAGCTACTAATGGGGTGTAAAATGGGTTCAACCAACCGGAGCTTGATGCTGAGACTTCTTCTCCCGGAGTGGCCCACAGAAAGGGAAGTGTCCCCTAGCCCAGGTCCTCGGTGACACGTCACTGTGGGTGCTGAGAGCCCAGATGTGGTGGAGGGTCCCGCCGAGGCATCTGGGGGACCCGCCCTTCCTCCGGACCCAGTCTGCAGGCCTGAACCCTCAGAGGGGACCCGCGGGACACCCCCTGCCAGGTGAAGGCAGGTCACAGGGACTGGAGTTAATGATTCACCTCCCCTATGAGGAAGCTGGTACATTTTGTCAGACGCTCATAAATCACAACAATGGGAGGATGAACTAAGCGAGTGTTAAATTGAGGCGTAAGTAACCCAACTATTTAAAGACAGCCGTGGTCAAGAAAGGGGTGGGACTTGGGTGGGCCTCAGGGCTGGGAAGGGGAGGAGATATTATTTTATCGGTCGATCTTGTAGTATTGTTTGACTTTTTAACCTGGTTCCCACGTATCACTGAGATTTCAAAATTCGTTAAGGGTTTAAAAATGAAACCACAGATGCGGAATTCGTTGCAAAGTCCTTGAACGTTATCACTCCACGTAAAGCAAAGTAAACATGTCTGGGCTGCTTTCCTTTGTCCAGCATTTTCACTGGGTCTCTCTCCCTCCCTTCTACCGCCATCCCCAAATGTATGCAAAGTGTCCTCCGATTACTCTGTTGTGGGTACCACCCCTGCCCCCTGCGAGCAGAGCAGGAGACAGGGGCCTGGGTGTCATCGCTCCCTGAGGGGCTTCTACCCCATCCCCTCCCCTCGGGCCAGTCCTATTTTTATTTTTTGTCTTTGCTCAGGCTAGGTTCCAGTCGGTGGCCATGCTCCGGGATGGATTCGCATCCTCTGGCCCCGCCCCTCTGTCGGGAGCAAAACTCCGCGCAGACAGGGACCGCCCACAGCCATCCCGGCATGCTTCGGGCTGCCCAGATGCCACGCAGGGGTCCCGTCCGCGGATGTGGTCTGGCATTCCCCACCTACAGCAGCTGCACAGAAAGCAAAACGCCAGCCCCGCGGCTCCCACTCCCTAGCAGGGCCAGGGGGAGCCCCTGGGCCCCCTCCTGCCTGGAGTGCAGCGGGTTTGTGCTCTCTTAGCCCAGGTTCACGCACCAAGGACTGGTCTTCCCAGAGTGGGATTCCCTTGACCTTGACCGAGGCTGGGAGAGAGCTGCACGGTTCGCTGCTCTGGGCGTCCAGAGTGCTGGGCGTCCCTCTCCCTCCGGAGGCTGCTTCTGGTCAGCAAGAGCAGGACAACAGACCAAGATGCGGAGTAGCTCCCGCTCCCCGGAACCGGCATCCAGTACCTATTCTCCAAATGCAAGATTGGACCAATGAGCAGCCCTTGGTGGCTGGTGTGTGTGCGGATACTCCTCTCAGCAGAAGCCTGTTGAATCTGCAGCCACGTGGGTATTCGCTGATACTCACCCGTTGCTCGTGAGGAACTGATGCATTCACTGCATGTGACATTGGGAATATATAACTGTGATGACAAGGACAGGGGTGGAGACGCAGGTTCTGCCACCCCGCACAGCCTCACCAGGAAGACCGATTACTTGAGTATTTCCTTCCTGGTCTGTGACTGGTGGGGGCGGGGTCTCTCGAGGTCTCGAGAGCCCCCATGGTTCCTGAGTTGGGGCTGTCTGAAGGCCAGGCCGGCCCACCGCGGCAGGAACACGCACCCTCTTTGAAGCCTCACCATCGACGTAGTCACGACGGTCACGCCCTGCTGTTTGTTTTTTCCATCAGTGTTTGAACCTGCTGGGCGCCCCGTCAGCAGACAACTGTTTGTGGGCACGCGTCAGGCTGGCCTGGCTGCGGGCCGGGGCTTCTGAGGGATGCAGAAGCCACTCCCAGTGGCTGCCCCCGGACACCCTCGGACCAGGAGGACCCCCTTTGGGCATCAAAAGGGCGTGGGTTTGAAAGGGTGTGCTTGCAGGCATAACCATTCAGCCCTGAGTCTGGGTACATGGCCCTCATCCTCATCTAGGATAAGAAAACATGCCTGTATCATCAAGGGTCTTCGATCCAGCGCGATGCCTTCTGGTGTTGTTACTAGTTTGCATTTCTTCATAGTAAAGACCTGACCTGCTGCCCTGGCCGGGTGGCTCAGTGGGTTGGAGTGTCGTCCCATAAAATGCTGTGGGTTTGATCTCTGGTCTCCAGGCGCATCCGGGAGGCAGCTGATCGATGTTTCTCTCTCTTTCTCTGTCTCTTTTCCCCTCCTTCCTCTCTCTCAAATCAATAGACATATCCTTGGGTGAGAATTGTCTAAAAAAAAAACAAACACACAAAAAACGACATGACCTCCCAGCCTAGCAAAGGCCAGCAGAACATGCTGGACCATGAGTCCATTTCTCCCTGTGAGTCCATGTCATCAGAGCAGACTCTCACCCGGGGACCCCCACAGTCTCAGACTCAGGTCTCACTGGAAGGACAGGTCACCAGCCCCACAACCAGGGGAATGAGGGCGGACTGGCTGGTCATGACCCATCACTGGGGAAAGGAGAGAGCGGGCTACCCAAAATCAAAATAGGCCTCCAACAGAGAAGAAGGCACAGGAGACACCAGCCATGGTGCTCTTAGGGGTGGGGCCAAGAGGGAGGTCCTGGCTCTGTGTCACAGTGCACCCTTGGCCGGGCGACCCCGCAGCCCCATTCTGTGCCTTGGGGCCAAGGCCCTGGGAACCCTGGACAAGGAGAAGGAACCGGTGACAGAGACTCAGGGGGAGTCAGGCCCCAGGCGCTGGGCAGACCCCAGCAGGAGCCCAGATTGAGCAGCCTGGGTGAGAGGTCCCCTCTCGCTGGACAGCTCTGTGCTCGCTCCTGTCCCCGTGTCCCCACCCCCCACCCCCACCCCATGCATGGCCAGGCTCCCACTGCGAGGAGTCAGGTGCAAGCCTGCAGAGCCCGGGCCAGGAGGCAGGCGGCGGTGCACGGCCAGCGGCCACACACCACCCACCCTCAGCCGTCACATGCCTGCCCGCCGGGCGGAGGCCCACAATGCAGCTTTGTGCGGCAGCTGGCTCCGAGGTCTCACGTGTCTGGGGCAGCCCCGGCCGGCCAGCGGTGCCAGCCCTGGAGGCCAGAGATGCCAGGCTGGGGCGGGGGGTTCGCCCCGCCCAGCCCTCCGGGCCCTGGGCCAGGCACTCTCCAGGAAACACCTGGACTGGGCCGGGACGAGGGGAGAGGGTGGCCTTCCTCAGAGGCCTGGCCATCGGTCCCCCAGCTAGCAGGGCCTGCAGCTGGCCTGGCGCCACCAGGCCACGCAGCCTGCTGCTGGGCTCCCAACAAAGCCCCTGGGCTCGGGTAAAGTGAGAAAATCGGGGCAGTCCTGGCCTGGTGGCTCGGTCTGTTGGAGTGTCGTCCTGCACACCAAAAGGTTGTGGGTTCGATTCCCGTCAGGGCACATACCTGGGTTTCGGGTTCAGTGCCCAGTCGGGGCACATACGGGAGGCAGCTCATTGATGTTTTTCTCTCCCTGTCTCTCAATCAAATCAATAGACATATCCTCAGGTGAGGATTTAGGGAGAAAGAGACAGAGACAGAGACAGAGAGACAGCCTGGTCAATTTCTATCAAGCCAAATGTATTATTTTAATGTGATTTTTCTCAGATGTGAAAACATCCTGCTTAAATGAAAGGACACTATGGTAGACAGAAGTCTTTGTGACCGTGCCCTTCATTCACGGAATGAAAGGCTGGCAACTCCATTTTCATCTCATAAAACAGATTCAGGTGCACGATGCCTGAACACTGACACCGCGGTGCTGGCCGGGCCGGCCGGGCCTCAGCCGTGAGCAGCTGGGGAACCGGGGAGGCCCTGGGGCATGAAGCTGCAACATTTCCAGCAGCTGGCTCTGGGGTTCAGGCGGGGGGCCCTCTGTGGCCCGGGGGCACTGTCCCCTCTGGACCAGAAAGAGCCTAGACTGAGGCTCTTCCCCTACGACTGAGTCACCAGGCAAGGCTGGGCAGAGAGGAAGTCCCGCCTTCCTTGGCCTCCAGAACGCAGCCTGGGTGGGGCAAGGCCTGCAAGCAGAGCTGGAGTCAGGGACCCAGGTGTCCAGCCGGGCCTCCGGGAACACCCCCTGTGACCCTGGGCCAGAGGACCCATCCTCAGTCCTTGCCCTGGGAGCTGAGCCGGGTGCTGCTGGACCCTGAGCAGCTGCCTGAGGTCCTTTTTAATTAGACCATTGGGAGGAGGGGACGTGCTTCCCACCTGAGTAACCCAGCCTGGGTGTGAGAGAAACAGCTGTCCCTCTGCCAGTGGACACCTACTGTCCTCTGCCCAGTGGGGGCAGCCACCCTGTGTGCATGGGAAGGGACAGCCCACATGCCACAGCCCCCCAGCTGTGGGGTCGTCCTGGCAACTTGCAGCCACGTGGGCCCACGGGGACTCAAGTGACCTCTGAGCCCATTGGGACATTTGATCAGGCCTGAAGCTGGTCCCCACGGATGGGGCCACCTGGAGGGAGGGTCCGGAGCTCGGACTTCTCCTGAAAGGCCCAGCAGACAAAGTGCTTGTTATTTGCTGAAGTGTACAGGGAACCGAGTAGGGCCACGTCTGCACTGGTTCTTCTTTCTGTCAAATGTCGTCGAAGAAGGGATGCTCTCCAACACGTTTGTCCACTTGTCACGTGGGATTTGTCTTACGTTTTAAGAATGCTTTTTTTGATTTTAGAGAGAGCAGAAGGAAGGAGATATATATATATATATAGAGAGAGAGAGAGAGGGAGAGAGAGAGATTTGTTGTTCCACTTATGGATGCACTCATTGGTTGCTTCTTGCATGTGCCCTGAGTGGGGATCGAACCTGCAACCTTGGCGTATCAGGGGTGATGCTCCAGCCAACTGAGCTACCTCAGCTGGGAAGCCTCCAGCACCTGGTCCCTTCACAAGGACAAAGTCAGAAGCACAGAGCCCCTGAGGCCCTCCCTTAGGGTCTGGGAGGAAGGTGGGATCCGAGGACAGGTAAAGAGATGGGGAAATGGAGGAGATTCTCCGGGACTGGCTGAGCATGCTGCGCTGTGCGCCTCTCGCTGAGCAGGTCCCTGAGCCCATGCACCCCCGGGATCTCAGACAGAGCCACCGAGGCCCAGGGAGGTGGAGAGCTTGTCCCAAAAGCCACAATGTGCCCACAGGAGCACCCTGAAGGCAGCGCCTGGAGTGGAAGAAACCATCTTTCAACAGGTTCATCATAAAATAGAGTCTAATATGTAAATGAGAGATGCTGGATTTCTCACAATGTTTCTACCGTTAGGTTAGGCCAGACCATCCTGGTTCCACAGGGTTTCTTTATTTTATTTATTTATTTTTTTTTTAGTTTTGCTCGAGGAAGAGACCACACCCTGAACTCGGCTGTGGCAGCCTGGTGCCCTGAGCCGGGCCCAAGGGAATCACCGTGTCCAGGGGCGGGGGGCTGTTGCCTACAGCCCAGAGCCCGCCCCTTGCACGCCTCGGGGGCTGGGAGACAGCTGTGGGAGGTCTGACTCCGCCTGGGGGCAGGCGCTGGGGCAGGTGGCTCCAGGCTCCTGCAAAGCCTTGCCACTCAAAACCATGCCCCCGCCCCCCCCCCCAAATCCCTCCGCAGGAGATAAAACTTCCTGTGGCGATTAGTGACGCTCCGCTAGCACAGTGCTCTGCAAAAGGCTGAGGAACGCCGGTTCACGCCAAGCCGAGGTCTCACGCGTTTCTCCAAACTCCCTCCCCACAAAGAACTGAGAGCACAGGACACCCACGAGGGCATCTTACAAAACCACCTGCAGAAAAATAAACAAACAAACAAACAACACATAAAACAAAAAACGGAAACAAACACAAGAACAGTTTTTTAAAAAGGTGCCGCCTGCACAAATGTCCTTATACCTGGAAGGTCAGGTGGATGGTCTGTGCTATCTCTAATACTCCTGTATTTATTTTTTTAAAAGGTGCTTTAAGGTGGTCGCTGTTGGTCTCGAGTGGGGCCCACCCTCCCTGCTTCCCTCCAGCACAGAGTTTCAGAAGGAAGCCGCAGAGGGCCCCAAGCTGGGTCACTCCTTGCGCCAGCCCCTGGCCCTCATCTGAGTGGGGGAGGGGGGTGGCCGGGCGAGTGAGGTCCCAGGAGTGGGGGACAGATGCAGAGGTCCCTGATGGGGCTGATGAGCAGGTTTGGGGCATTGGCAGGACAGGGGGAACCTTCAGAAAGAAGGAGGTTCAGACAGCAGCTCTTTGAGACCCCTCTCCTCCACGAGGACCCCAATATCCTGGTCTGCTCCTGAACCCTATTTGACCTACAAGGCCATTCTCGGGGGCAATGGAGCCCCGTGGGACCTGGGCCAACTGGGGTCACTGAAACCAGAGCTCAAAGGTCATGTGCCGCCCTTCCCAAGCGGGGTCAGGCCTGGGAGGTGCTGAGTGAAGCTATATTGTCCCCCATGAGGTTGGCTTCAGGTCCTGTGGCAAGGCCAGGGGTCCAGGGGGTCCCCTCCTGGAGTGACTGTTTGGTAGAATGACTCTGCAACCAGTTTCAAAACCGGAAGGGCTGGGGTGGGGGTGGGGCTTGGAAAGCAGGTGGAGAGCGGCAGGTGGGACTCACACCTGCCTTCAAGCGTGGGCCCCGAGGCCAGCAAGGCGGGGCCGCCCTCCCGCCCAAAGGAAATGCAATCCACCTTCTTCGTCTTCCCTGGTCATTATTTATTTATCGGGAAGATGCTTCGGTGACAGACATTCAGGGCTGCACAGAGCCATCCGTAATGAGGGCGAGAGGGGACAGGGAAGGGACGAAGCTGTCCCTCTGCTGTGCCTGCTCTGCAGTGTGTGACCTCCGCCTTTTTCTCACCCGATCTCTCCCACCAACGGGCACCGAGGCATGGAGGCGCCCCAGGTCAGACACCCATTTTACAGGTGGGGAGACTGAGGCTGGGGAGTCGCTGTGCCCACCTGCACACCCAGGGCTCTGGAGGCGCCACCCCAGGGCCACCCTGCTGGGGCCCCACAGCCTGCTCCTTGGCTCTGGACGCCACCCACCTTCTGAAAATTACAGCTGCCAGCTGTTGCCATGGTGACTGGTTGTGTTATTCCATCCCTGCCGAGCTGCGTGTCAAGGAGCCCCAGACGGTCCTTTTCTTTGGGAGACAATCTCCACCTCCAGGTGTGTGAGTGTGACAGCTCGCACCCTGGCCCCCGAACACCGCCCTGCTTGGCACACGCTCCCTGCACCCTGGGGGCCCCCGGGGCCCGTGATGCTCGGTCCCCATAGGGGCACCGACTTGGCTGCACAGGAAGTGGTTCCGCCCTCCCCGCCCCCTGCTGTGCAGTCGGTCCCCGGGACTGGTACGCGAGAGCACCTTCCTTCTGCTTTCCGCCGACCAGTGCTGTTCCTTGAACAGACAGCCCGTAACCTCATTGACCAACGCCTGTAGGTGGACACTGAAGGCACGTCCAGACCTCACCAGCTACAGACAAATCTACAAAGAAGCACCTTCGCCTGGCCCATGGGCGAATATTTACGGGATCAATTCCTAGAAGTGGCGTGACTGGGAAATGGGTGTTTGCATTTCTGAGTTTCACAGACGAGGAAATGGAGGCTCAGAGAAGCTTAGGAATTGGCCAAATCACCATCCAGGCCAGTGGACAGTGGGGCTGGAAGGGCCCCTTAGCGTGTTGGTCCTGGGCACAGGCCCGTCTCTCTGGTCACACAGGCCCAGGAGCCCTTGGACGGGTCCTCGGCCACCAGCCAGTGTCCACCTGGAACTGGCCACCACACCTTGGGGCCTCGGCACACACAGTCCCTCTGCCCCTGAGGCTGTTCACCGCAGGTGCCGTCTCCAGCCCTAGGGGCTCAGAGGGCCCCTCCCAGCTGCCTGCCTCATGCTTCCTGGTCAGCTGCACAATTTGAGGTGACGTCTGTCCGCCTCTGGTTCTTTCCTCTGGTCCTGCCACCGCCTGGCTGAACTGAGAGGCCCCCACAGCCAGATCCCTGCCGGGCCTGGAGCGGGACTGTGCCCAGGAAGCCTGGCCAGCTGAGGGTGACAGTGTCCACAGGCCAGGCCAGCTCTGGGGACTGGGCACCGCCCATCGTGGGAGGCCCTGCGCTATTTGCAACACAAACGATTAGCAGGCAAGGGCAACATGCTGGGAGCCGCCCCTTCATCTGCATAACAAAAGCCATCACCCAAAGCCTCCAGGCCACCAATCCCGGTGGCTTTGTTGAGTCACGGTAACACTCCCACAAGCTTTGAGAACTGTGTTCCAGCGCTGGTCAGCCCGAGCTCCAGAGCCACCCTGGCTGACAAAAGCCACATTGTGGGGCGGGTGGCAGCTGCCAGCATCTGCTCCCTGAGCCGGCCCCCAGGAGCCTCGAGGCTCCATTGGGCAAACTCTGTATTAGGGACACGGCCAAGGCCAGGGGACAGGTCTCACCTAGAACAGGACCAGGGGACAGACCTGACCTCCTCTGGTGAAACGAGGTCTCCAGGTCACCTGGTGACTACTACCAGTGACCCTGAACTTGAAGAAGAAAAGAAAACCGCCGTGGTACACACCCCTGCCACGTGGTAGACACCATACCTACATGGGAGCACTCCATTACTGGATGCTCCACTGACAACAGGTTTCCCACACTTTAAAAGCTGGAGGCAGGCTCAGAGAGGTTGATTAGCTGGCCCAGCATCACACAGCAGAGCCAAGGTTTGAAGGACTCATCCCGTCGGGGTATGCTCCTCTCAGCCATCCCTGAGGCTCCCCCCTGTCCTTCCTGTCTCCCTCTCTGAGCTTCTCGACCTTCTCTGTCCCTCCGTCGTCGCCCCTCCTTCCCTGTGCCACTCAGCTGCCCGGGCCAGCAAGCCCACTCCCCCTGCACGTGACCCTCTGCCCTTATCCAGCCCCTTGGGGCCGCTTCTGCCACCCCACCCCGAATGCCCTTCGGTCCTGGTCGAGCCCACAAACTCCCGTCCACCCACCCCACTTCTGCACCCAGCTCACCTGCCCTGCATGCTCCATAAGACTCCCACAGGGCTCTGCTGCCTCGACTCTGCTTGAGGTGTGGTGTCCCATATCCATCTGCATTTTGGGGGGACGCTCAGTCCTCACCCCGGAAGCCACACCTCAGTGCCTCCATCAGTGGGCATCTGTGGAGCAAGATGCACTTCACTGCACTCCAAATAAGGATGGTTACTGGGGTTTGGGGGAAAACGTCAAACTCTGTGTGTGTCCTGTAGGCTGCAGATGCAAATGCACCCCGCTACCTGCAGGGAGGGGCCTGTGAGCCCTTGCCTGATGCACAGTGCAGGGGAACCTCGGGGACAGGGCGTCCCCTTGGGTGGAAAGAGCACCCCCAAAGGACCAGTTACCGCCCAGGGTCCCCTGGGGCGAGCAGACAGTGCCTGGGGCCGGAAAACAGGCATGTGCAAAGGGGTTCCCTCAAAGCCAGGGCCTACTCCCAAGGGACACAGCCAGTCCTCAGAGACTCCTGGGGAGGGTCCCTCCTTCTCTCTCCGGTGATTCCCTGATGGGGCTCCCCATCGCCCCAAACCACCCGGAAACTGCAAAAGTCTGGGCAGGCTGTGATGCCCAGTGAGCGCCGTGGAGGGGGGACCCAGCGTGGCCAGTGCCGCCCCCTGTGAAAGCCAGGCCCCAGCACAGACTAGAGGACAAGGTCAAGGTCGTGGGAAAGGTAACACCCATTGGCTGGGCTGGGCTGGGGCCTGGGAAAGAGAAATGGGTCACCTTGACCAAGCTCACAGTCACCTTGAAAATCCCATACCCAACCTGGGCTCCAGCAGGCAAACCAGCAACCTGCCGGGGAGATCCCCGGAATACCTCAGAGTCAGGCTGCAGGTGTGGCCTTCGGTACGCTCCACCCTCTGCCCCTCCCACCAGGAAAGTAAAAAGTTTTGCGCATGCTCGTTGGCTAGGTGTCGGACGGAACCTCACAGGGTGAGGGGAACTGGAATGAGTTCCCGACTGTCCCAAGCTGACAAACGACCTGAGTTAGCAGGACCGGTCTGTCATGAGACACTAGGCGTGCCCAGCCCCTGCCCCTTCGGAGGGCCTGCCCGGTGGTCACCCACCAGACCCCACGCTGACCACGCGGAGGGCCTTAGCGGCTTCCAGGGGGAACCATTTCTGGACTTTCGGGAAATGACTTCTGGTCCCAGATGGCGGCCTCTGGGGGTGCTCGCGGGTTCCCGGTCCTGTGATCTAACACTAATTCCTTTTCAACCTCTCCCTTCCTTTTCCTCGGAGGAACACTTATTATTTTTTTTTCCCCGGAATACCAATAGCCCGGGTGGTGCTTCTCTCCGCTCCACACGGGAAGGAAGTTTCATCCCAAGCGCCAAAACCAAACACCAAACCCGGAGGCCCCGGCGCCCCGAGGCTGGCCTACAAAGAACCCGTCCCCACGGCATCTGGGAAACGCTTCCCATCAACGACAAAATCGGGACTTGCAGCTACTGGCTCTCCCGATATCCTGCTCTGCGCAGAAGCCCAGAAAGTTGGCGGAACAGGAGGAGGGAGTGGCCAATGGCCCGCCCCCTGAAGGCGATGATGGACATCGTGTGCATGTGAGTGGGGAGACCCCGCAGGGCGTTTCCAGCCTCCCTTCGGGGGATTGGGTGACGCCTAACCGACATTCTCAGGGGCTCGCTTCAGTACTAAGGAAAGTACTGCTCCATCGATATCCTAACAGCTAACCCGCCCCGCCCACCCCGCCCATCCACTCTTTGCTCAATTCTACCTGCAGCTAGCCAGGAATTCCAGGGGGTCTTGATTCTCCCTCTCAGCAAGCCTTCCAATCCCATTAACGCGATTACTCATTAGTCCCAGGAGAGCCCGGAGCGGCCCGACCTGGCTCTTATTTAATTGATTTGATAAATCCCCACATTAATTAGTTAGCTTCCTGTAGGCGGAGGGTGAGGCACCGTGGAGAGGCCAAGGGGACTTGGGCGGAGACTCTGGACTCGGCATCTTTTTCTGCCTGGTCTCGGGGTCTTCCTGAGGTCAGGGTTCTCCACTGGAACCTGAGAAGGCGTGGCCGCCCCTTCCGGCAGGGCTGCCCCAGGGTGTCTCTGCGGCAGGCAGCTGAGGTCTGAAGGATTCCCCGAGGGTGGGGGTTGCTGTGATCGACCTGGTCTGCTCCAGGATCTCCGTCAGTCAAAAGGATGGACACAGCCTTTGAGCCTGCACCCCCACCCAGGGAAAGGATGATTGTCACGGAGGGTGGACAGCCAACCCTTGTGGGGGAGGGGATGCGCCACAAAAGGGACAATTTTATCACCCAGAGTGGACAGCCCCCCCCCCCCAAGGGTCACAGAGGCGGGTGGGGTCCTCTGTTAGTTGTCGAGTTTGGAGAGGGAGCCGTCTTCCTCATCCAGGCAGGAAGGGACCAGCCATCCCCTTAAGGTGTCTCCCTCAGGTACTCATGGCAGACCCTGTAAATGCCTCTCTGGTCTCTGGCTGGAACGGACGGTCTCGGGAGCCTTGCTGGCTTTAACCTTTTCCCCGGGCAGACGTGCACCAGAGGTGAAATCGGCTGTCCGCACGCAGGGCCACGGGAGACAGACCCAGAGACGAGAGCGTGCCACCCCACCCCCGAGTCACACAACAGAGTAGGGCTCACTCTCTTGGTTCACACGTGGAACCACCAGCGCCCGTGACGGGGTCTTCAATCAGAAGTCCACCCCACATCCGGTTCTGAAATGGCCAGCAGCCCCCCGAGGGTCCCAGCCCTCTTGGGTTTGAATGATTTTCTGTGCTATTGTGAATGAGTCAGGAGACAGGTAGAAGCAGGTGAGGGAGACTCGGGGGGGCTTCCAGGGGCCCTGGGCCCAGAGGTGGTTCCCCCTCTCCCCCCAGCCTGGCTGCCACCAGGAGGCCAAGCCCAGAGAACAACACCAGAGAATAAAACACAACCTCCTTTCCTGCCCCCATCCCCTCCAACCCCTGGTACCAGTTAAAGCAGGCTCAGTTCCAGTAACAAGCAGCCCCTGGTGGACTGTCGCTCGCACCCAGTGACTGTTTGGGGCAGTGCTCTGGGTCAGATTTCTGGGTCCCAGCCTCTCTGGTTTGGCAGCTTCGACATCCCCTAGGACTTTGGTGCCACGGGCACCCAGCTGGCAGACAGAGAAAGAAAACATTTAGGATAAACAAAGACCCACTCCCTTAAAAGACCGCAGCTCCTCCTCGGTTCATATTCCCAGGCCCGGAAACTCAGTCAGTCACGTGGTCACACCTAACGACCAGCTACGTGGACAGTGTGCTCGGTCAGTCGTCACTATGGAAATGGGGGTGGACTTGGTTGGTATCTGAGTCCATTCAGGCCGCTCGAAGAGAAGACCACAGACTGGGTGGTTTATAAACAACGGGCGTTTATTTCTCACAGTTCTGGGGGCTGGAAGTTCAAGATCAAAGTGTCAGCTGACTCAGTGCCCAGTGAGGGCAGCTTCCTGCTAACGAGTGGGCTGCTGCCTTCTTGCTGTCTCCTCACTTGGCAGAAGGGGCCTGGAGCCCTGTGGGGTCTCCTTTATAATAAGGGCGCTAATCCCACTCACGAGGGCTGTAGCCTCCTGACCTAATTATCTGCTAATGACCACCCCCCCCACCGCTAATACCAAACACACTGCTCAGCCCCCGCAGGGTACACGTTCCTGCTGCCCCACCCCCACTCCCACCCCAGCGCCGCCAAGGAGGATGCTGGCAGTGGGAGAACCTGCCGAGGGTGGGGAGGGTCCCATAGGACGGTGGACTAGCCAGGACTTCCCAGGGAACAGGACCGGGATTATTCAAGAACATTCTCGCCCTGGCCAGTGTGGCCCACTTGGTTGGAGCGTCCTCCTGTGTCTTAGACGGAAAGGTCGCTGGTTTGATTCCTCGTCAGGACACGTACCCAGGCTGTGGTTTGATCCTCCGTTGGGTCGTGTACAAGAAGGAAACCAATCGGCATTTCTCTCACGTTGATGCCCTTCTCTCTCTCTCTCTCTCTCTCTCTCTCTCTCTCTCTCCACCCATCTCAAAGCAATGGAAAAAAAATGTCTTCAGGAAAAACGTCCTCAGGTGGGGATTTAAAAAAAAGAAGAAAAATTAATAAATTTTTAAAAAAAAGAACACTCTCAGTCCAGGACTGGGGCAATCCTGCCCAGCGGGATTTCAGGGTTGCTACGGCCACTGTCTGCCGGGTACCCTCCACCCCTCCTCCATCTCTGAATAGGGCTATTATGTCATTCTGTCCCATCTACCATCATGCCGGGGGGCAGGGGGGCATGCAGTGGGGCCAGGGCCAGGGGTGCAGACAACCGTCTGTAGGTCATTGGTCTCTAGACCAAGAACCACAGCAGGGAGAGACCACGGAGCCTCCTGCAGAGAGGTCCCGAACCTGTCATTTTTACCCAATCTCTTCTTTGCCTGTCTCTGACCGACACGTCCAGGTTGCACAGGCTCACAAGAGTGGGTTGGGCCCACTGGGGGAGGGGACAGTGTGTTTTGTGTGTGGGACACACACCTAAGTGACAGCTCTGGGTCACTACTTCCCTGTTCCTCTGCCAGGGTGGCTGGCCAGCTCCCAGGGGTGTCCAACTGGCAGCCCTCGGGCTATATGCGGCCCAATGCAAAATAGGAAATTTACTTAAAACGTGATGAGATTTTTTTTGTGGTTACATGTTGCCATGTATTGAATGAGTGACCCAAGATAACTCTTCTTCTTCCAATGTGGCCCAGAAACGCCAAACGGTTGGACACCCCTGGTAGACAGAGGCCGCCCGGTCAGCCTGGGTGCCTCCCTGTGGACGGAGCACAGGACAGAAAAGCAACCACTGGGCTTTGCGGCATGTGCGTGCGCAGCCTGACCCAGCTCCCCTTGGAGTCTGTCCAGTCCACCTTCTGGAGGAGTGTCTCTCTGCAGCTTCTGACCGGGCCCGGCCTGGCCCAGGGGCCCTCGGCTGCCTCTCCCCTCCCTGCTGGGTGGCACGTCTGCTTCCTGGACCACCCGCCTCGCCCTTTCTGGGTGAACGTCTTCATTCTGGCAAGGCATCATCTCTGGTAGCTTCCCACCAGGAGGAAGGATGCATGGAAGGTAAATTTTCTGACCCCTCGTGGGTTTAAAAATACCGTTGACCCTTGAACAACACAGGGGTAGGGGTGCTGACCCCCTGCACAGTTGATATTTAAACAAATATTTTTTCCTCCTCACCCAAGATCGTGCTTATTGATTTTAGAAAGGAGGGAAGGGATGGGAAGAGAGACAGGGAGAGAACCATCGATGTGAGAAACACCAACTGACTGCCTCTTGTCCGTGCCCTGAATGGGATACAACTGCAACCCGGGCATGTGCCCTGCTCGCGAATTGAACCCCAAACCCTTCAGTTTATGGGACAACGCTCCAGTCCACACTGGCCAGGGCTGACTCACACATATTTTGTATAAGTATTACATACTATATTCTTATAATAAAGCAAGCTAGAGAAAGAACATGTTATTAAGAAAATCATAAGGAAGCCCTGGCTGGTGTGGCCCAGTGGATTGAGCATTAGCCTGCCAACTAAAGGGTCGCTGGTTCGATTCCCAGTCGGGGCACATGCCTGGGGGTGCAGGCCAGGGCTCCAGTAGGGGCCGTGTGCGCGCAAGGCAGCCGATCTGCGTAGTCCCAACCTGTGTTGTTCAAGAGTTTCTGCTTTGGCTGGCTGAACACTGACGAGTTATTTTCCTGCGGGCTTCCCAAGGCTTCGCTCTTTGCCTTTCAACTTCTGCCCGTGGCTGTGGGGAAGTCCACGAGCCGTTCCGACTCCTGCCTCTCTCTGTGCAACTTGCTTCTAAGGCCAGGACATTCTGTCCCCATTATTCTGAACTTCAGGCTATTTTTCCGCTTTGTGCTGGGCTCTGTCCCTGGTCCTTCTAACACATGTTCCTCACTTGGGGAGACTTTTCTGGGGTTCATTCACTCACGATCACTGTCCCCCGCCCCCCGCCATGTTTTACAGTCATTCCTTTGGAGGTTCTGCTATCAGTGGCCTTTCTGACGGTTCTTTAAGTTTTATTCCCCCCCCCCCCACCATTTCCCATTTTGGGGCTTTCGTTGTTGCTCTGCTTTCACAGAGATGTCCGCGACTTTATCTTCCAACCCCTCACTTCAGGGCTTTCAGTTTTGTTTTTTCAGGGTTTAAAAATGTTCTGGCAACCTCCCTTTCAATTCCCAAGAATGCTGTTTGTTTGTTCTTTGAATTTCTTCATAGAACGTCCTGTCTTCATGGGTTGCCTTATCTCCTTAAGTGTCTTCCATAACATTATTGATAATTATGGCGATGGGTATTTTCTCCGCCCTTCAACAATGTAATGGGGCTTTAGATTTCACGCCAGGTCAGCTGTGGCTGCCTGTGACAGGCAGATTAGAAGCCCCGTCCACATGCTAGGTGCTCGTTAACGGTGGCCTTCCCTCCTGGGGTGATCACGCTGGTTATTGGGGCGCCTGCCTGGACCAGAGTGTGGCGGTGTTCTCCTTGGCCTGGTTTGAGGACTCAGGGAACATCCTTCCCTGGCTGGCTGCACTCTGAAATCCTGGAAAGGATACTGGGGAGGGGGGGTGTGGTCTCAGCATCCAATAGCAATACACTCATCTAATCTCTCTCTTCCTATTGGTGCCTCTGCCCTTAATTGTGTCTCCCAGCCCCAGACTCCCTTTTACCTTATTTATTTATTTATTTATTTATCTATTTATAGAGAGGGGAAGGGAGGGAGTGAGGGAGAGAAACATCAATGTGTGGTTGCCTCTTGTGCGCCCCCTACTGGGGACCTGGCCTACAACCCAGGCATGTGCCCTGACTGGGAGTTGAACCGGCGACCCTCTGGTTCAAAGGCCAGGGCTCAATCCACTGAGCCACACCAGCCAGGGCCGATTGTTCTTATTTTAGCCCCCCACTTGCACCCATACCCAGAGTTACCTCGAGCCACGGTTCGTGAGCTTTCTCGAGATGAGACAGAGTTCGTTCTTGGCTTTTCTTCCTGGCTACCATTGCAGGATTCCGCTTTCTCAGTTCTGCTAAGTAGTTTAGCTTCAAAAATCGTGTCGTGGTTAGCCCTCCCCCAACCCCCCCCCCTTGCCCATTTCTGCTTCACAACAAACAAACTGAAGCAGTGGGAGGCGACACCAGCTCTCCCCCACCTTCCCCGGGAACCTCAGCCGCCTTTCCAGTCCAGCCTCTTTCCCCTGCAGAGGTAACTCCTCTGATCTTCCCTGCCCTGCTGTTGTTTACGCTGTTCCTTCCCTCTGACACAGGATCCCCACCCACCCTCACACGCAAGCCACCTCTCTCAAAACCCTACTGAGCAAGGAAACCGGGGGGACCCAAAGCTCTCGCGGGATTTTCTCTGGGAAAGAGCGTGCCGGCTGGCAGGCACTGCCACCCGGGTTTGGGGTCACGGCTGCCAGGCCTGAGGCCACGAGACCTGTAGGAACTCCACAGCAGTCATCGGATGCTGGAGAAACGAGCCAAGGCGCTGAGTTTTGCATCCAGAATGTCACAGGGCATGGCCGTGGGGGTGGGGGGTGTGTGTGAGGCGGGCCCACCCTTGACCCAGGCCGGCCTCCCTTCCTGGCCCAGGGCAGGTGTCTTGCCCAGTGCCGAGAAGAGTGTGTGCACTCACAGAGCGTCTGCTGGCAGGGGGTGTCCCAGCAGGGGTCACGGAGAAGGCGGAGAAATGCGGCACCTCCAAGACGGGGCAGGATCCTGCTGCCAGGTGGAGGGACCTGGAGGGGCTGGGCGGCCGGCAGGTAAGTCAGTGCAGGGCCCGCTCCATCCACAACCAAGGGACGGACTGTGACATGTGTTGGGCCCGGAGGAACATTCTGCATCGTTAACACAAGTCTCTTAAATGTCACCGACACAGTCTGCCTGGGAGGAGAAGGATGACCTCCTGCCGAGGCGAGACCATCTCAGCAGGACCTGACCCAGCCGGCCGGTCCGTAGCCCACCCCAGCTCCGCGGGCTACGGGGCCTCCTCAGAGGGCCCCGGCTTGTTCCATGAGAGGGGATTTTCGCGTTTCAGGTGCTCAGACGTCCACGCCAGTTCACAGTTCACCATAACACGCAACCCAGAGAATGCCCCTTACGCTTTCTCCTTGGTTACCTGGAAAACAAGTTTTTGTTTTTTGTTTCTGCCCAGCCCCCAAGCGGAGAAATGCCTGATCCAAATTTTTGCTCCCTCTTCTCCGGTCCGCAGGGAGCGAGTGCCAGGGCGGGCCCCCTCCAGGCCCCCTCGAGGGCCGCTAACCTTAAAGGCAAATACATATTCCAGGGCTGCAGACCCCGGCCTCGGCTCCCTGGCTCTGGGGCTGCGGGCGAGGATCCCGAAAGGCAGAAGGAAGTTGTGCACCGGCCACTCCGGTGATGGCACAGGCTCGGAGGAGAAAGACGAGGAAGGAGGGGGGTGGGGGAGAGTGCGGGCGCCGCTGAGAGGCGAGGGCGAGCTGGCGGGGCCCGGGTGGGAAGACGGGAGCCGGGCGCCGCCGAGCATTTCCTTCGGGAGGTTCGACAGTGGGCGGGTGGGGCGCGGAGGGCGGGGTCCTCGCAGCTGGCAGCGTTTGAAGCCTCCCCGACCGCGGTGGGAGAGGGGCAGCCTAGAGAAGTTGGCAGCGGGCCTGGGGCGGGGAGGGGGAGGAAGGGGCCCCGCGTTCCCTGAACAGCGCGCCGGCCGCCCAGCACGTAGTCCACTCCTGCGAGCCCGGAGCGGCGGCGGTGGGCACGACACCCACGCCGCCAGGTTAACCGCTAGCCCCGGGCCCGTCTGCCTCTCCCCAGGCTCAAGGGCAGCGCGGCCCTCACTGGGTCCCCGGCCGCCTGGGGGGCCAGCCGGGGAAGCTCGGGGCGCCTCCCGCGGGAGCGGCCCCGCCCCAGCCGTGACCGCGCTGCCGGCCCGCACGCGCCGCCGAGGGTCCGGAGCTCAGCAAGGGAAGAGCGTGGAGGGGGAAGGGGGACCAGCGGCCTGAGTCTCCGGGCGCGGCCCTCCAGGAGCCCGGCTGTGGTGGGTGCGGCGGCGGTCGTTCCGCCCCCAGGCGCGGCCGACAGCCCAGCACTCGGCCGGAGCGGACACGCCTCCTCGCGGTGCAAACCTCGCAGTGGAGGGGAAAGAGGAGCGGAGGCGAGCCCTGGGGAGGCGCACCCACCCTTGGCGCCCCCCGCGGGAGGGGCTGGAGGGACAAAGGGGCGCCCTCCCCGGCGCTCGCCTCCACACCGTGGTTCCAGGCTGTCACAGTACAAAAGGTCTGGCAGGAAAATACCCCGCGGGGTCCCCGCGGCGGGGGAGGGCTGGCAGCGGCCCCGCCTCGGCCCACCGCCTTCGGGCGACGTGCGTCAGCGTGCCCGACTCGCAGCTTTAATTTCCGCCCCTCCTCCAGCCCGGCGAAGGGGGCACGCCCATTGTCGCGCGCAGTCCCCGAGGCGGAGTAGGCTCCTCTTGCGGTCCGGATTGGTCCGGCCGCGGACCCGCGGACCAATGGGGCCTGCGTCTGACCTTGGTTACGCCCCCCCCTCTCCAGGCGCGCGCGCGCGACCTCTCTATCTTGCGGGTGCGCGCTCCAGGATCCCCGCCCCCTCCGCGCGCGCAGCTCCCCGCGGCGGCCGCCGCCTGTAACCTGCGCCTCCAGGATGTGGCTGGGGGCTGACGTCGGGTCCAGATGTGGCCCCGGCCCCGCCCACCCCCGGGGCCGGTCCGCCCACACCGAGCCGCGGCGCGCACGGCGACTGTCCCGCCTGCCACAATGCGCGGCGAGGCTGCGGCCGGGACTTGGCGCGGTCGTCCCTAACGTCGCCGCTCGGCATCCTTAGGACAGGCCACCCCTGACGCCGGACCGGGACCCCACTGGTTTGCGCCACCAGCCCATGCGCTCACTCTTCGGTGCCCCGCCGGGCGGGCGCCTCGTGGACGCGGAGCCGCGCGGGTGACGGCAGAGGCGGCTGCGCGCCCAGCCCAGCCCGCGGAGAGGGCACGCCGCGCCCCCGCCCCCCCCCGCCCGCTCTCCGGAGGCTGTGGGTGCGGATGCACCGCTGACGACTCGCAGCGACTAGCAGTGCCGCCGGCACGCCGGCCGGAGCCCGCAGCATGGCAGCCGCCGCCTATGTGGACCACTTCGCCGCCGAGTGCCTCGTGTCCATGTCGAGCCGCGCGGTAGTGCACGGGCCGAGGGAGGGGCCGGAGCCTGGACCCGAGGGCGCGGCCGCCGCTGTCGCCGCCACGCTGCCCCACGTCGAGGATCGCCGCGACGGCAAGGACAGCGCCTCGCTCTTCGTGGTGGCGCGTATCCTGGCGGACCTAAACCAGCAAGCACCGGCGCCCGCCCCGGCGGAGCGCAGAGAGGGCGCCGCGGCCCGGAAGGCGAGGACCCCCTGCCGTCTGCCGCCCGCGTCTCCCCCGGTCCCCGAGCCCGCCTCCCCCGGCGGCGAAGCCGCGGCGGCCGCGCCCCTCAGCCCCGCGTGGAGCGAGCCCGAGCCCGAGGCGGCGTTGGAGGCAGACAGGGAGCCGGGGCCCGCGGGGAGCGGCGAGCCCGGCCTCAGACAAAGGGGTCGGCGGGGCCGAAGTCGCTCCGACCTCGAGTCCCCACAGAGAAAGCACAAGTGCCACTACGCGGGCTGCGAGAAAGTTTACGGGAAATCCTCACACCTCAAGGCGCACCTGAGAACTCACACAGGTCAGTGGGGCGGCCCGGGCACCCGGAGCGCGCGGACAGGGGCCAGTGCCAGCCACCGGGCCACGCCCCCGGGCCGCCGGCCGGGCTCTAGGGCGGTCGGGCGGGGAACGGTCGGGGCCTCACCCCTTCCCCCGTCACTGGGTCCTGCGGTCGGGCCCCGCGCGCGCGGCGCGAGGCGGGTCCCCGCGCTGGGAGCCGGCACCCGCCAAACGACCGCGCCCCCGCCGGGCACGCCCCCCTCCCGGGGCGCTCTCAGGCGGGGCCGCGGGGGCGGATGTCGTCATCTGGGTTGGGGGCGGGGACCCCGCCCAGACCCGGGGACGGCGCGGGCAGGTGCGGGCGAGTTTGGTGGGGGCCGCGGGGGCCGATCGGGGAGATGGGCGGCCGCGGCACCCCGGAGCCGCGAGGGAGGGGGTGCCCTCGCCGCGGTCCCTCCCTCGCCGCCCCCGCGCGCTCTCGGGAGGGGCGGGGCCGGCAGGGCTAGGCGCGCGGCGGGCGAAGTTCACGCGGGGACAGCGCTCCCTCTAGCCACTCGGCACATTCTTCGCTCTCCTCTTCCTGTAATTTTTACAGCGCTCTAAGGTTTAATTTGTCGAAACCAGAGCTTGCGGCGGCGGACGCGGGGGGCGGTCCTGGTTCCCTGTCCGCGGCTCTTTGTGGGAGCCTCGCCTATCCGGCCAGCGGGGGCACGCCCGACCCAAGGGGCTCCTTGGTGGGGCCGCGCTTTCTCTGGAAAGGAGTGCCCTGCCCCCCTGCTCGTCTGTCTGCGCAGCCGGCTTCCCGGCCCTGCACTCACCTGCCCGGGTCGGATGCGGGCGCCGGGCACCTGCACCGGGGCGGCAGGCGAGAGCCGGCGGCCTGGGGGCCGTGCGCCGCCGCCCGCCCTACGACCCAGGGGCGTCACTTCCCATCCCGCGGGCCCTGGACCTGCTAGTTGATTCATCTGTGGTTGGTCGTTTCTTAAACACAAAAGTGGGAGGGGGAAAAAAAACATTTTAATAAATGGCAACCTGCTACCCCCGTTTGGTTTAAGAACCCTGTATTTCCTCTGAGCTCACGTGAACCCTCCGATGTCACTTAACTCTTCCATATTTGGGGCAAGTTAAAAAATCCCTATACTTATGATGTTCCCTTGTTACCAAAGATTTAGTCTTCTCATTTGTGAAACAGTGCCCAAGATGACTGAAAAACTGGTTTAAAAACTGCAGCCTTCTCTTGATTAAATTGGTACGGAGCGCATCCGAGATCTGCAGGCGTCCAGGACCGCGGATCTCGGAAGAGCCTTCCCCTCAGAGGGCTGCCCGCGAGGCTCTGGACCCGACGCCCCAAACCGCGTGGCAGGTGGTGGGGTCCAGGGCGAAGGAGGACATTTCTCGGCATTCTGAGTCAGAATTCAGGGTGTGTGGACCGAGGTGGGGGCTGGGATTCGTCAAGGGGTGTTGGTTCAGGTTGGGGACGTCACTGCGATGGTGGGTGTGGCCGTGAGGGCGGCACCCCGCTAGGTAACTCGGCCCACGGACCCCAAGCCCCGGGCGCGGGGCGAGCGCCTGGGGCGTGGTTGGGGCTGAGGACCGCTTTGGGGGGAGAGGCCCCTGCTGGGCCAAGGACTTGGTGATTAGGAAATCTTTTTGCGCACAAATTCACAGTGGCCTCCCGCGGGGCAGCTGGGTTCCAGGACTGGGGAGGGGCTGAGGGGCAGGGCCGGCGGGGCTGCGGGTCTTCAAGCCGAGGATGTCTTCGGAGTTGGCTGCCCTCAGCCCCCGCCGGCGTCCAGGCTTTGTTTGGCTAGACGATTGGAACAGGGCGCCAGGAACCCTCACCTCTCCAAGTGGGCTGGGAGTCAGAGTCTAGTCCGTTTCTTGGGGGTGCCTGGAAACCCAAGGTGGGCGGGAGAGGAGGGAACCGGCGCCGCAGGGAGCCGGCCCCACCTTTCAGGTGTGCAGAAACTCCAGTCCCCACCCCCTGAGCAGCTGCGGACCACCAAGTCGGGAGCGCACAGGTTCCCGGTGGGGCCCTTGGCAGTGCACCTTCCCAGGTCTCGGAGGCCGACCTGCATCTGAACCAAGGGGCTGCCTCCCTCCTGGGGCACCTGCAGAAGTGGAAGGCCGTTTCCAGCCCTAGCTCAGGAGTGCCACACACTTCTAACTGGTGTTCAGAGGAGGCAGAGGCTGGCCACAGAAAGGAGAGGACAGGCCGGCTGGCTGCAGGGGGTGGCCGAGAGGCCGAGCCACTCAGGGAAGACAGGAGCAGCGGACCCTGAGTCTGAGGTGGCCGGGGTTTGGCTTGTGGGCCGCCAGTAGCGTTCTGGGGGAGGGGAGGTCTCTGTAGGCAGTGGTTTGGGTCATGCCCGGCTGTTCTACTCCACGAGGGACCCCCCAGCCCCATAGCAGTCTTATGACGGGGAATGAATTGCAAAACCACTTTCGCTAAGACGCCTGATAAAACAAAAACACAAATGTCTTTGGAACTCAAGCAACTTTTTGTGTGGTTGATGCCGATGTCCCAGCCCAGGCCTGGGAAGTCTGCTAAGCCTGGCTGTGTGTGGGGAGTAGCAAGACCAGGAGCAGATTTGCCTGGAGGCCGGAGAGCTTCGCTGCGAAAATTCAGAGACTTGCAGAGAAGGAAAGGCCGGGACCCTGGCAGGGCAGACCTGTCTCCCTGAGCTCCCCAGGCCCTGTATCCGGAGACCCCTGCTTGTGGTGTGGAGTGGTGGACCCCCAGCCGAATGGCCACAGAGCCCTTCTTGGCAGAGATGCGGCCTCTGCATTTCTCCCTGTCCGTCTCCACAAAGAATTGTTTTCAGGATGCCTCTGCGCCTGTTTCCCCTCCGTTGCCAGGGCACCAAAACATACATCCCCTTGCACGCTGCCCACCTCAGCAGCTCTGGTGGGGGTCTGGCCGGAAAGACAGCTCCCCCCTGCCCTGCGGGCAGACCCCCAGACACCGTCTTGGTCTTGGTCACCTGCCTCGTTTGGGGTTTGGGGTGGGGGCGGGAAGCAGAGTAAAGTTGCATTCTCTCAGCCATTTCCTGTTAGAGTTTGGGTGGAGTTCGTCTGAAACTCGTCTTTACCCACTGAGTGAGGGGTTCCATCGTGACAGGGGTGGCCGGGGCAGGGTATTGAAGCCACCCCCCGCCCACACACACACACAAGCCCACAGGACCCCTCGCAGCAGCCTCAGAAAGGCAGCCCGTCAGAGTGCGGGGTGAGGGTGGGATCTCTCGCTCGCAGGGCAGAGCCGGGCTGGCCAGGGGCCAGCACTTTGTCTGGGGCACATCCAGGCCGCCGGCTCCCGCCCCTCTCCCACATGGTCCCAGGCTGCCGGTGGCCCCGTTGTGAAACTCTTCAAACAATGCAGAAGTGTGCGGACAGAGTGTGCAAGTCTTCCCCTCCCCTGGCCTACCACTGCGCCCTGTGTCAGCAGGACTCTTTCCAGACCTCCCAATGGGTTCGCTTGCATGGGGGTGCCTCCACGTGGGCCTTTGCAAACCCCTTGTCATGGTGGCTCAGTGGGTTAAAGCGTTGTCCCATACACTGAAAGGTTGCAGGTTCGATCCCCAGTCCGGGTGTATATGGGAGGCAACCAATCGATACTTCTCTCTTTTCCTTCCTCTCTCTCTAAAAAGCAATGG
This sequence comes from Phyllostomus hastatus, assembly GCF_019186645.2. Taxonomy (NCBI): domain Eukaryota; kingdom Metazoa; phylum Chordata; class Mammalia; order Chiroptera; family Phyllostomidae; genus Phyllostomus; species Phyllostomus hastatus. Next base: position 11,855,476 of record NW_025334036.1, on the reverse strand, counting down.
AAAAATATCTTCTGGTGAGGATTAAAACAGCAACAACAACAACAAAATAAAACAGTTGTGTAGGATCCTAACAAACACATTTCTGTCTCGGCCTTCTGTGCGTTTGCTTAATGAGGCACTGTCCCCCTTTTTCCTGGCTGTATAGTGCTCCGAGGGCAGCTAGGGGGCTCTACCGTAACTACGCAGCCTCTCTGCTGTTGAAAGTATGGCCATATTACCTTTCTCTGAAAGCCTGGGCACAGTGGACTTGGTGTACCTCCTGTCATTTCTGTAGGACTGAGACCTGGTGGTGTTGACAGTAGTGTCGAGAGCATTTAAAAAGACACATGAGCCCTGGCTGGTGTGGCTCAGTGGGTTGAGCTCAGGCTGGGAACCAAAGAGTTGCCGGTTCGATTCCCAGTCAGGGCCCATGCCTGGGTTGCAGGCCAGATCCCCAGTAGCAGGCACGTGAGAGGCAACCACACATTGATGCTTCCCTCTCTTTCACGCTCCCTTCCCCTCAAATAAATAAATAAAATCTTCTAAAAGAAAAGACTCATGGCTTTTTTTTTTTTAAGGGAATAGATGTTCTTTGTCTCCCCACTGCTGAGGCTCCGGCGGCGTCGCGGCCTCTCCCACTTTTTAAACTTCTCCAGGTTCTCATTCGAGCATGTGAGAGCATCAAACGGCATCAATGAAACGGCTCTCCGCCCGTTCCTCTCTCAGGCCTCATGACCTGCCGTCCTGCTGGCTTTTCTTGGCTTCCCCTGGGCCCAGCCCCGGGGAGGGCTCCGCCTCCGCAGCAGTTCAGGGCGCTGGCACCCCACCCCACCCCCATGCAGCTGGCACAGGGCAGGGCCCGGTGAGACAGCTCTCTGCACCCCCTCCCCCTCTCCCCTGGCTGAGAGGGGTCTGGGGTACAGGTGAGCAGTTCACTTCTTAACAGTGAGCACCGGGGATCTGGGGACTGTTAAGGTGTGTCCCGTGTGTGCTTTAAGAAGGCCAGGACAAATAGTTTTTTAAATAAAAATGGGTAGAATGACAAACTCAGCTCTTTCCATCGGTCGTATCCCTGCGTCCATACTGCCTGCTAGGGACCAGGCTTTGTTCTGTGGACATGGTTTATACCAAGCCCTTCAGTCCCACCCCCAGGGCCCTAGGGAATAGGCACCCTTCTTTTTATTTATTTATTTATTTATTTATTTATTTATTTAGAGGGGAAGGGAGGGAGAGATACATAAACGTGTGGTTGCCTCTCACATGGCCCCCACTGGGGACCTGGCCTGCAACCCAGGCATATGCCCTGACTGGGAATCGAACCGGCGACTCTTTGGTTCACAGCCCGAGCTCAATGCACTGAGCTACACCAGCCAGGGCACCCTTCTTATTCCTAGTTTTCCAATAAGGATGCTGAGGCTCAGATGGGTTAAGAAATATGCCCAAGGTGACACAACAGATCAGGCGGGAGCTGGGATTTGTGCCTGGGCAGCTACACGTCTGGGTTTCGGTGCATCCACTGTGCCTTCCCGCCACACCTGTGTTCCAGGTGCTCAAGGCCTGTATGAGCGGCCTGCGTGTCCCCAGCCCTCTGCCTCCCCTGCAGGTTTCTATTACGTCTGACGTACGATGGAGGGAATGACAGTACAGCGGACACTTGTAGACTCTTCTCGATCCCTCAGTGAATATCGGGTCACTCTTTCCTCCCTCGTTCTCCTTCTCTCGAAACACTGTGCTTTCTGCCTTCCCTGCCTCTCCTCTCTCTTTAAATGTTACATATTTTCCAATCCACAGTCCACACTCCGTTTCCCTGACGACCCCCAAGTGAGCCATGCAGGATCCAGGACCCACTTCATCACATGTTGCATTGGGTCCCCCTCTCGTCTCATTCCATTTAATCTGGAATAGTCAGTCCTTCCTCTTTTGTTGCATTGGCATTTGAGGGATCCAGGACAGTTGTCTCGCAGAATGCCCCACAGCTTGGACGAGTCTGATCGTTTTTTTCATGACTAGGTCCAGTTCAAACAGTCTGGGGTCAAAAACACCACAGGGACACCGCCATGTCCCTTCCACGCCCGGTGGCAGCAGGGACAGGACACGTGGGGTCGGTCGGCCCGTGGCTGGATCACGTGGCGAAGGCGGCGTCTGCCAGGTTTCTCCACCCTGAAGTCATGCTCTCCTCTTGACGATTAATGAGTAACTTGTGGGGTGACACTCGGAGACTGTGTGTGGCTTTTGGAGGGCCGGGGTGCTTCTGCGCCAGGGGCGGTGCCCTCGGTAGGTGCTGCGTCTGTTCTGTGGATATTCCGCTTCCGTCCGGCCCACCCGGGAGACCTCTGCTTCCTCTTCCACCTGCACTTGCCGGACCCGGGGCTGGGTTTTCCACATCCTGCTGGTGGAAATCTCCTTGAAGTCAAGGGCGAGTCTGAGGTGTCCCCTCCCCCAAACCAACACGACACCCTCATTTCACTTCAGATGAAAGTGTTTCCGGGTGGTGTTTACAGGCAGCTCGGAAGGCGGGTTGGGTGTGTGCCTGCTCAGCCCACCCAGGCGCTGGCCCTGTGGCCACAGGTGACTGTCTCCCAGGCCTGGGCGGGGCCCGCAGCCCGCGACACCAGTAAGATCCTGGTGGGTCTTTTCATGCTTTCCTGGGGAAAAAAAAAAAACAAAACCCTTGGTCTAAACCCACACACCTGAGCCTGTTTTTCTTCCCCTCCACAGCCCCAATTGGGATTATTTTCTCGAAACTTCAACTTCCCGTCACGACAGTAATAAACTTCTGAGTGTTCTCTCCCGCTTGGCAGTTGGGAGGCGGCCGCCGGGCTGGGACTGGGGTGGGGCGGGCGGGGGCGGGCAGCGCGCCGGGTCACTACACTGGAGGCTGGGGTGCTAACGTTTTCCTCCGTTGGCAGTAATCTGACACCGGGCACTTCACATAAGACAGGAATCCTCACCCAACCCAAAGCTCCGCCATCCGGGCACTCACGCCCACGCACACGTGGTGTCTTCTCGTTCACGGTTGTGGCTGAACCGAGCACGCACACCTGGAACGTGCCTGTGGGGACTCCGAGACTTCTGGGTCGTTTGTTCTGTTTTAGATCTTAGGGTCCGCCCTGGGCTCCGCTCCCCCACCCCCCAGCTCAGTGTGGTGTGTCTCCCACCTGCTCCTGGTCCCCTCCTGACCCGGCAGGCTGGGGCGCTCTCCTTGCTCGCTGCTGGGAGTAGTGAGCATGGGGGGAGGGGCACAGCCTCGACATCATTCTGCACAAGTGGAACAGCGACCACACGGGCGGGGGGCTTTCCTTTTGGGGGGGGTGTGTTGGGGGCCCCGTGTGTCCTTCTCCTTGTTGAAGTTCACCCCACGGACACACTTGCTAACCAGGAACTTGGCCACACTCTGTGGCCATTGGCCAGGCTGTCCCAAGGTGACCTGCTTGCAAAAGCGCTGAGGCCTGACGCCTCAGATTAAATGTGCCCGTGCCACTGCCACCGGGGTGTGGCCTCCCTGCACGGGTAGGGGACCTGTGGTTCCCCAGCACAGCGCACTGACCTGCCCCCTTGGGGCCCGGGGTGCATTGTGAAGAGCTTTCAGGGTCTGTGCCTGGGCTGGTTTCCTGTCTCAGAAAGGAGCAGGGGCATGGAAGGAGGCTGGGTGGGCTCGCAGGAGCCCAGGGGGCTTCCTGCCTTCCACCCAGGGCCTCCACGCAGACGTGCAGGAGGTCAGCCAGCAAGGCAATGGCCGGGCAGCCCGGTGGGTGGTCCAGGGCCCAGGATGGGGCCTCCTCACCCACGTAGGTTAAACAGCCCCGAGGTCCTTCCCCTCTGTAGCTGCAGGACCTAACCCCGAAAATTCCTCCTCTGAGCCTCTCCACTTGTCTCCAACTCTGTCTTATTGCATACATGCTCATTAAAAAAAAAAGGATAAAGAACTGGGTTTAGGGCTAGAGAGAGAAGCTAAAGTTAATGGCTGATCGAGAGTACAGGGTTTTGCAAGGAGGTCTTGGGAAAGAGAGGAAACAGAAGAGGCGCACTTGAACCTCAGCCCTTGGCCCGCTCGGAGGGAGGAGCCGAGGCCCAGGGCCCCAGGCGTGTCCTTGGCACGGAGCGATGTTTTGCCTGGGCCGTTGGCGGGTGAGTGGCCCCAAAGCCACGTCCGGGCCGGAGGACAGGGTCTGGGAGCTGGGAGTTGGCACCGTGGGTGCCCCCCTGGCGTCCTAGCAGTAACCGGCCCCAACACGCTTTCACCGAAAGGGAGGATTAAACGTGAATTCGTTACCCAGTTGCCACTGATACTGATCTCCGCTGTGTGAGAAGCGACAGGCAGTGTGGTCACTCAGCAGGCCCTAGTTTACGTGCCCTGGCCGTCTGCTTCCCTGACTCACTGCCCAGCGTCCTCTTCCCACCCCGGTCCTCTCCCGCCCAGAGGCTGGGTAGCCCACGGCCGGGCGGGTGGGGCCTGGGCCGTGTCTGCGCCTGTCCAGGCCCAGCAGGCCTGCGTGCTCCTTGCAGGCCCGCAGTCTGAGGTCTGCTTGCGTGGCCAGCGCCGTTTCCTAAAATTACCTCGCCGCTCGGCCTCGGGCACCAGGGGGTTTTCTGGGAAGGGCGGATGGCCACCTTTCATCACAGGGAAAGGCAGTTTCGCCGTCTGTCCTAAGCGTGAGTGTGTGTGCACGCACGTGGTCAGCCACCCGCCGGAGCTCAGGACGGTTGCTGCTTTGGATGGCAGCCAGCCACAGGCGTCTGGCCAGGTGGCACAGGGATGTCGTTTCTGTACGACCCCCCGTGGGGCCGGCGACCCGAGTGAGCACAAAGGAGCCGGGTGTGTCCAGCTGCGCCGGCCAGGCTGGCCTTCGGGGTGGAGCGGGGACCCGGGGCAGAGCTGGGGGCGCACATTCCTGGTCCCCAGTGGGGCCAGGCCTCCTGCCCCGGACCGGGGCGGCACTGTGGTGTGGGGTAGGGCCCTGGCCAGGGAGAGACCTAGCTGAGCTTTTGTTTGCTCAGCTGAGGGTTCAGCTTGATGCACCCTCCCCCCTCCCCCTTCCGCCCCTTCTCCTCCTCCCCCCTTCCTCCTTCCTCCCCCTCCTCCTCTTCTTCCTCCTCCCTTCTACCCCTCCCCCTCTCTTTCCTCCTCCTCCCCTTCCTGGCACTCTGGGAGCTCTGCACGTTTTGTTTTTTTTCCCAACCTGCCTTCAGGGGTGTCGAGCCCTCAGGACCAGCCCGGGGTGGGCCCTCTGGGAGCCAGTGACGACACCTCTCCTTTGTGCTGCAGCCCTGGCTGAGCCCGGGAGACCCGGTGGGGGCGGGGCGGCTTCCTCCTCGGGGACGCCCTGGCAGCATGCCCGTGGGGTGCTGGATGGCGGAGGCGGCCTGGTGGCTGTTCCTGGTCAGCCAGCATCCTCCTCCCACGGAGCAGAAGGAGAGGTAAACATTGGGTCACCTTGGCAACCGACAGAGCCGGGGCTGCAAGCGCTGGTGGCAAGCGAAGTTCTCATTGTCTCGAGTTTCTGGGATGGGGTTCTATTTTCATTTTTTTAAAAAATTAGCCAGAGCGGCTGGTGGTACCGAAATGCCTGACCCAGTTCCTAGAATTTCTTAATACACATTTATAGTTCCTGCAGGAGGGGTGTGTCTTCCCTTCCCACGATTCATTGACGTGTTCTCTCAAACTGTGGCAAGACCCTGGTGGGCAGGGCGGGGCCGCACAGAGGGTCCCCACGCCGACCCCTAGCACCAGGCGGGAGTGTGGGCCAGCGAACAGGTGTAAACACACCCGTCCAGGATCGGATCGGCTTTGAGGTTAAGTCCCGTGGGAAATGTGCAGGAGGTGCTTCTCTTATCTGGGGGGGTTCAGGTCCCCATAACTGGAGCTCCGGAAGTCGTCTGGCCAGCAGGTCTGTCTGAGGCCAAAGGGCGCTCTCCCTACCTGGGGCTCGTCCTCCTGGGAGGCCAAGGTGGCAACTCATTTTACACCTCCGTACAAGGTGACACGTCGCCGTGCTCGCTGTCAAACGGAAAGCTCCTGCAGGCAGCTCGGGCCGGCTTTGTCCTCCGCCTGCCGCCGCCCTGGCAGCCGCCTCGGGGAGAGGACCCCGACCTGAGAGGAGACCAGGCCAGGTGGGCGTGGCAGCACCTGTGACTGAGTGTCTGCGTGTTTAGCCTGCAGGTCCCCACTCAGGCCTTGCCCGTCCCCTGGGGTGTCCCTGGGCTTCCCAGGTCCGTTCACCTGTGAATTACTTGGTACAGAGCCACCTGTACCAGAAAGCTGACTTCATGCATTTTATCACCGGGAGAGCTGACCAGGCAGCCCGGGTGGGGGTGGGGGCTGGGGAGGTGGGGTTGTCCTTTAAGGGGCTCTGCAGAGTGACAGCCAGGCCTGTATCAGGGTCCTGTCTTCCTCCTGGGTGTGCGGGGCTGCTTGGGTCCCTTCCCCCCCTCCAGGCCACAGGCCACAGCAGCACACATTGGGGGCAGGGTTGCCTCTTGGGCCCACCCTCCCGGCCACCACCACATGCTCCTGCGTGGCCAGCGCCTTCCTGCCGCAGCTCTGCCCTTGCCGTGTGGCAGGGCCCGCCTCCCAGCACGGAAGGGAGTGCCCACACCTGTGGCCTTCATTTTGGGAGGAGTCCCCGGTGTCCCTTGTTCACGGGCTGGGCCTCCCAGCCTGCCCGGGTTTTCCCAGCAAGCACTGGGCAGCCTCCTTGTCCTCCGGCCTCCTGTCAAGGATGGATGCAGAATTTGATTCTGTGTGTGTGCGTGTGTGTGTGTGACTTTACTTTTTTGAGACGTGGACGAGGACCCCTGGTTCGGAGGGAGCACGCCGTGAGCCCGGCTCCTGGTTCTCATCTGCAACGCAGCTCCCAGCCTGCTGACCGCTGATAGACAGGAGCGTGCGCATGCGCAGTGCGTGTGACATGATGCGCTCGTGGCGGGCAATGCGTGAGTGTGTCGTATGTGGGGGTGATATATACATGTGATGTGTGCGCGCGCACATGTGTCTGTGGGTGGCGCGCGTGTCTGGGTGTCTCACCTGCTGCGGCAGAAACCCACCCACGGCGGGATTGCTCAGGGGCGCCTGAATGAACAGACATTTTGGCTGCCTTCTCTTTTGAAAAGAAACAGGCAGCTCACAGCTCCTGGGGTTTTTTTTCTCCAACGATCAGAGCGAGTTCCTTTAGAAAGTCACAGGTAGTAGAAGCGAGCCAGCCGGCTGGGCTGCGTGGGCTCAGGAAACAAGTTACAGAAGCAGAAGAAGGACCCTTGGAGCTCGGGAGAGGGAAGGGCCGAGCTAACGCGTCTTGGGGGGAGGCGGAGGGGAAGGAAAGGCGTGGGCGTGCAGCCGGCCTAGAACTGCTTTCCTGAAGCAGGTGCTGGCTCAGGCCTGGGGGCCTTCCCAGAGCCGCCCTGCAGCTTGGCGGGCACGTGGGGGGTGACTTCACAGGCAGCGTGGCCCCAGCAGTGGCCTCGCCTCTGCTCCCCGAGTCGGGTCTGCAGAGAGGCCCGTCTAGGGAGGTGCAGGGAGGAGAGGATGAAGCTGGAGCCCGAGCAGCCCGCAGTGCCGCCGCTGTGAGGTGCCAGAGCGTCTGGTTGCTATGGAGACCCTCTGCCTGCCGCCGCTCAGACCTCAGTGGTGGCGGTGGGCCCGTCCCAGGTGAGACTCCTTTGTTACCAGGTACCTCAGCCTCCCAGGGACCAGCCAGTTATACTTGACCAGACTCCAAAGAGCAGAAGCTGCCGAAATGGAACCTGGATATGAAAGACTCCAAGGGGACTGGTCCCCAGGTCGTGCTACCTTCCTGAGGTGACAAGGGTAGCTCTTCCTCCTCCTCCCTCTGGCTCTCAAGTGGCTGTGGCTGTCCTGTCTGGTGACTCCACGCAAAATGGAAGAGCTTTCTTTTTTCTAAAGATTTTATTTATTTATTTAGTTAGTTAGTTATTTGTGAGGGAAGGGAGGGAGAGAAACACCAATGTGTGGTTGCCTCTCGCACACCCTCTACTGGGGACCTGGCCTGCAACCCAGGCATGTGCCCTGAGTGGGAATCGAACCAGTGACCCTTGGGTTCACATCTCACACCATCCAAGGCTGGAAGGACTTTGAGTCCAGGTGTGCTCTGGGTTGAACCAGAAGCCTGCAGTCTTCCAGGGAGGGTTCCACGCCCCACTCCCCCGCTCCCCCACTCCCCGATTCCCCTCACCCCCGCAGGGAGGCCCAGGTGCCATGGCGGTTCAGTCACCAGGGCCCTCTTCACCTGAGACCCACGGGGATCCCGTCTGCAGGAAACTAGCTTGGGCTGCCCCCTCGTGCCACTGTCAGAGCGCCTTCTCGTGGGCAGCCCGGGACCCCCTGCTCCACCCCTGCCACTCATGACTTCACTTGCTGTTTTACAACTTCCCGGGGTTTCTTTGGCGTCAGCACGCCTTCTGCGTCCAGTTTGCAGGACTCACGGCTTTCCTGAGCGTTGGGCCACGTGTGGATTCTCCCCACCTCCGACATTTCTTTCTTTCTGGGGGTGTCCTGTTTGCCAAGCATTGTCCCCCCCCTCCAGGCTGGCTGGTCGCCCGCCAGGCACTCTGTACCCCTCTCTGCTTGCCCTTCATCTCCCTCTTAAAGTGTGTGGCATCGGGGCACGTCCTGTGGGGCCCGAGTGCGGGTTTTGAACGAAGGAAAGGGCTGTGGGCGTCTGTTCTGAGACCCCCCCACAGCTCTGAGTTTGGGCACTCTCTGGCCGGTCTCTCTCTCTCTCTCTCCTGGGACTAATTGTTCCAGAGGACGATTCTGAACTTCCAGATCCTCGAGGCCCGCACAACCTCCCGGGGACTGGCTGCTTTGCTGGGACGGAGGAGGACACCAAGGCCTTCGTTGCCCTGGGCTCTGTCCTTGTGGCCTTGCAGGTTTTCCTCCTTTTCTGCTCCAAGGGCCTAGGGCATGAGAGACTTCTGACCTGGCAGGCCGGGGGCGGTCCCATGTGGATGCCCTTCGGACACCCCCAGCCGTTCCCACAAGCCTCCTGGGAGCCTGCCTTCAGGGAGCTCACCTGTGCGGAGAAGGTGAGGGGGCCTGAGGGGTGTGCACCCTCAGTGGGGCCCCGAGCGGGAAGGCGCTTCTGCCAGCAGGGGACCTGGGTGCTGTGGGCCCTGGCAGAGCCGTGCGCCGGCCCGTCTGTGCCAGCAGCCCCCTGGGCCCCAGGAACGCAGGCTGGGTTTCACATGTTAGGGGAGATTCCAACCACAGAAAATGAATCGGGAACATTTTCTGCTTTGCTGGCCCACCCTGGGCTGGGCCCTGGGCATGCACCCCGGGATTTGGGGGGTTCCCAGTGGGGACGATGGAACCTGGTGAAGGCCAGGCTGGCCCAGGGACACCACCGTGGACTCCTAGGCACAGAATTAGCATCCTTGGGTCCGGGTTCCTGCGTGGCGCCTGCCCTTGGTCTTCCTGGAGGGCCGGCCCCCCATCTAGGGCCCCCGCCGCCGGGCTCTGGGTCCGCACGTGGTTGGCTGGCTTTAGTGGCTCTTCCTTGGGAAATACCCAGCCACCGTCCTCTCCGCCTCCACTTTTCCTGTGGGCCCGTCTTCGTGTCACAGTGCGGTTGGTGTCTCCCCTGCCAGGGGCACAGGGCCACCCACGCCTGCTCGGGAAATACTTGTTTCTGCACCAAGGGCTGGCTCCCTGGGGTGACTGTGGCCTTGGGGGACGCTCCCCTCTCCAGTCTATGAGTGTTCGTGCCCCGCCCCCACATTCGTGGGCTGTGATCTGAACACCCAGTGTGATGTGTTGGGAGGCGGGGCCTTGGGGGGAGGCGGGGCCTTGGGGAGGCAACTAGGGGACGGGTCTCATGATGGGATTAGTGCCCTTATGAAAGGTCCCAGAGAGTCCCCCCCCCCACCGTCCTGCAAGTGAGGACGCAGAGATAGGGCTCCGGCTGTGAGCCAGGAAGAGCGCCCGACCACGGCGGCGCCTTAATCTTGGACTTTCCATCCTGCAGAGCTGGGCGGGAGAAATGCCTGCCGCCCGTCAGATACGCCGTCGGTGGGACGGGGGGGACAGGCTGAGCAGACTAGGACAGTCCCCCACCACGCTGGGCAGACAGCCCCCATCACTTCCCAATGCCTTCACGTTGGCCTGTGGTGCCTTTGTTGTCAGGAGCCTGCCGCTCCCTCCAGTCCGAGGTGGGACTCCCACCCCCACGCTGCCTGGGCAGACAAGGCCGCCCCAGGCCTGCCCCTGCAGCAGGGCCGGGGGCGGTCAGCAGAGGGGGTCCCGAGGGTCCTCCTTGCTGCCGTCACTGGCACTCTCAGGCCAGGGCCGAGGCTCGGACCCATACGTGCGCGCGCCCTGCTGGCAGGTGTGCCGGGGAGCAAGCGGGGAGGCCGGAACAGGGGCTGGAAGCGGCGGCAGCTTGGACGCTTGCTAGACGTGGCCACTCAGTGCCCTGGCTGGTGGCCTTTGCCTTTGGCGGTGGCCTGCTGGTGCCCTTGTGATGACCTGAGGCTATCCCAGGGCCTGGACCCCTGGTGTCCCTGAGCCTTGGGGGCTGCCTGGCCGGGGGCCCCCAGCTGCCCGTGCCACCCCCGGCACCCCAGCCCCCCCAGGAGCCTCCCCAGGAGGCGGCAGCGCGTGGTCCCGGCGGCTCACTTCCGGGCCTTCTTTCCTCCTTCAGAGGCGCCAGCTGCAGCTGGAAGAAGAAATGAAAACACCACCTGCGCCTCAGACACTTTCAGTTTTAGAGTCCGAGCCGTTGGGCCCAGACGCACCCCTCACCCACCACGTTGCACCCTCACCGCCCAGGGTGGGGGCCTCGTCAGGGCCCAGGCTTCTGAGGTCTGAGCAGCGCCACCTGGAACAGCAGCCTGGGTGGAACAGCAGGCGACAGGGCGCCAGGCCCTGTAGGTGAGAGTGATGGAGGGCTGGGCAGGCCAGGTTAGCTGGGCAAGGGGTTGGGGTTGGAACACCTTCCGGCATTGGCAGGCGACCCCGCAGACTTCTGAGGGGAAGGCTGCTGTGGCCAAGTCCAGGAGCCGCCTGGGAGGCCAGGGCCACGAGGGCAACCAGCTTCTATGCCGAGACTTCGAGGTACTGCCTGGCAGTTGGGAAGTGCCACTCCTGGTGCTTGTGGGTAGGGAGTGGGGAAGGGGGTCTTAGCAAAGCCGTGAGCCAGATTCGGGGTGGGGGGGTGCATGGGGGCAGAGGGGGCAAGTCTGGGAACGGGAGGAGTGAGCCGCAGAAGCAGGCAGGCGCTCTCCACCCTCCTTCCCTTGGTCTGTGCTGAGGCGACAGGGGACCCCAGGCTCCAGCTGTGTCGGCCCCGCCGTGGTGCACTCTGGGAGGAAAAGCGCCTTGCATAGCACACACTCGCACATGCTGTTCTTGAAAAGGGGCCCGTTCGCTGCAGACAATCTGGGGAAGATACAAAAGCTCAAAGAAGAGATGAATTGTCACCCACGTCACTGAGAACGCGGACGAGTGGTTCTGTTCTCCCCTCCGTGAAGCACGGCTCCCCCACGCCCAGCCCCAGGAAGCCCTCCCAGCGCCCACACCGCTGTGGCCAGCCGGCCCTGTGGCCCTGCACGGGCCCTGGCTGCTGCTGGCATTGCATTGAGCGTCGTCCGGGGCTTGGCGTCCTCTCCGAACTGCAGGGCGCGGGTGCGAGGTGGGGTGCTGTGTCCTCGGCAGGTGACACCCCCACTCACAGGTGCCCTTTGTCACCTGTGCCAGGAGGGTCACGTCTGGGGGAGTCCTGGACCCCGTGGAAATGCCGCCCAGTGCCTGTCAGTGAGTGACCTGCCCATTCGGCTCCCGACTGGGGCGCTGTTTCCCCAGAGCCCAGATGGACGGACAGCAGACGTCCTGCCCGGACAGCAGACGTCCTGCCCGGTGGCCCAACCCTTGTGGGAAGCGTGGGCCCTGTCGGGTCGCAGTGGCAGCGGCAGGTTCTCGTGGGGTGGACGTGGCCGGCCAGGGGGCCAGGGATCCAGAGCCTGTGCACCTCGTGCCTGACCCTGCGCCCAAGCCCAAGCTCTGGTCAAGCGTGAGCACAGTCCTCGTCTGCTTGGCTGCCTCACTGCGCCATGTGGGCATGCTCAGCAATGGGTGCCCGCCAGGCCTGTGCTGCCGTCTCTGCCCCCTGTGCCTGCCGGGAGGACAAGGGTCAGGCTTGGGGGCCTTCAGGTCCCCGAGGTGGCTCTGGGCCCGGAGGCCGCCCCGGGGCTCACAGTTTCCAGCACCCCTCCTGCCAGTGTGGAGCTGGGCGTGCTTTCACGAAAAGCAGATGACTTCAGATGTCCCTGGCACGCCCCGTAGAGCCAGACAGCGGAACAAGGGACCGGCCACACACCCATGGCCGCACCGGAAGCTGTCGGAGAGGCCCTTGCAGAAGTTGTGAACGTGACCTTGGGTGTGGTGGCCCTTCCCTGCCAGGTGAAGCCCTGCAGAGAACTCCCCGCCCGCCCAGACCTAGGAGTGCGGCTCGGCACTCGGTCTGGGTATGAATAAGCCTGACGTAGAAACACAGGCTGGGAAGGGGAGGGTCTGCCCCAGCCACCGTGGGCCCCCCTCCGCACGGGTCCCACGTGGTCTGCTGCCCTCGGCGGGGCAGGTCTGTGCCTCTCAGGCCAGACGTCAGGGGAAGCGGGCAGAGTTCCAGGTGAGGGCACCCCCCTTAGCTGGTGTCTCCAGGAAACCGTGTCCCCCAGCGTGTGGGGCAGAAGAAACGCGACCCGGGGCTTGGTGCTGTGCACCTGTTGCAGGCACGCGGTGCTTGGAGGACGTGGTTTGGTGTGTCAGGTGGCTTGGGTCTGGGTACGGAGCCAGGACCCAGAACCCCGGCTGCCTCACTGCCCAGCTGCTTCTGGGCTACGGCCGCTGTGAATAGGCGAGGGGCCTAGCTCGTCGTGACCTTTCTGGAAGAACGTTTCTTTTTCAAACATTGATTCCAGAGAGAAGGGAAGGGAGGGAGAAAGAGAGGGAGAGAAATGTCGATCGACCACTTCTCGCACGCACCCTGTTTGGGGACCAGACCTGCAACCCAGACATGTGCCCTGCCCAGGAATCGAACCCGAGACTTTTCGGTGTGCGGGACGAGGCCCGACCCACCGAGCCACGTCATCCAGGGCTCAGCCTATTCGAAACACGTTGGTGTTTTTAGCAGCTAATTTTCTTTTCCGATTTCACGTCTGCTGTATTCGCAAGCACATCCGTGATGGCTGTCTGGGTGCGTGTGCACGCAGAACGTGGGGCCCCGAACAAGTCAGTCCGCGCGCTCTGCGTCTCCCGACCGGCCGGCACTCTCCAGCGGGGTCGCAGGCGACCGGCCGTCCGACCTGGCTCCTCCTGTCTCTGGCGTCCCGGCCAGGCCCTGCCGTCAGGCGCCTGTGGCTCCTGCAGGGACATGCGTGCTCTTCTGAAGCAGCCTGTGGTCGAGGGCGGGCAGTCACGAGACGAGCCGCCCCCGTGAGGTTCACAGCGCAGCGCCTGGGAGCAGCAGCCAGGGCAGGCACGCTCCGGGGCACAGGGCCTTCCAGAGAGGGGGGAGGGGCGTGGCACGCAGCAGCCACGCAGGAGGGTGCCCAGCTCCGCATTCTGCAGTGAGGGTGGGGGAGGGGCGGGTATTAGATGTCCCAGGATTTGGCAGTGAACCCAGGTCGCCGACTGAGTCAAGTTTACATACCAAAGGCCCTAGACCGGCTCTTACCCCAGGACCCTCGGACGCCCCTCTCGTACCCTCACATCTGGACCCTCGGGGCTCAACCTGGGATGCCTGGGGGTCCCCTAGTCCAGAGGACAGTGAGGTTTTATCATAGCAGTGCCCAGCCCGGGAATGTGGGGCGGCCACGAGAGCTCTTCTTATCTTTGGGGCTGGGGTCACGCCCAGAGGTCCCCACCCTTCTTCTCAGCTCCGATGTCCTTAGAGGACCTTCTGCACCCCCTGAAGGGCGAGGACAGTGAGGGGCAGCCCTGGACTCCCACACTGTGTCCGTCCATCGCCGCCCCTGGGGGCCAGTGGCCGGCGGGGCCCTGGTCAGGGCTTCCTGAAGATGTCCCTAGAGCTGAGACCACCGCCAGCAGGACAGTGTCCTGAGCCTGCCAGCAGGAGGCCAGTCACACCCCAGCTGCTGCAGCCCCGCCTGGCCTGGTGGGGAGGCTGGGGGCCCACCACCCGAGGTGCTGCAGGACTGGAGACATTAACGCTCAGGTGCAGGGGTGTCCTGTGGCGGGGCTCCAGCTCCTGCCCCCCACCGCTGGAAGGGCCTCTGGGCACCTGCTCTGTCCCGGGGACAGGAGCCCAGTCCTCAGGGCTGGGGCCTCCGCCCTTCCAGGCCCTTGTGCGCTTTGGTGGAAGGCCGCATTAAGTAAGCCCTCGCGTCCCAAAGCCAAGCTGGCCTCCCTGGGAGTGAGCAGAGGACCCAGGTCCCTGGCTGTGGCGTCAAGACAGAATCCCAAGAGCCCTGGGCGGCTGCTTGGAGGCCGTCGGGGAGGGGAGCTCACCCGACCGCCCGACCACCCGACCACAGGGCGGTGAGGAGGCCAGGAGCCACCTTTCCCTTATCAGTCAGCAGCCAGGGAGAGACCGCCCGCCCTGCCTCCCTGGGCCCCGGGCCCTGGCCTCCCAGCCCCACCTCCCTGCTGTGGTCCGGGCTCCCAGCCTGTGGGTGGGCTTCCTGAGGGGGAGGCGGGGCTGCAGAGGGTGGCAGCGGGGAGCAGGCTCAGGGTGTCTCCATGGGCACTGGCTGTACGACCCTGCCTGTCCCTAGCCCTCAGTGGGGCGATTTCCCGATCTGCCCCTGAGGCGGTTTCACTGGGTCGTGTTAAAAGGCAAGTGCTGGTGGCCCTGGAGTGGGGACCTGCAGCCTGGGTCACATGATCGCATGGTGCAGGGACAGGGGCCGGCCCAGGGAAGGGCGTCCATGCCGGCCCAGGGCCTGGGGGGCCCTCCGTAACCTAAGCTGTCAGTGCCCTTCCCACCCTCAGAGGGAAACAGCAGGGAGTCCCCAAGGAGGGTCCTGGGCTGGCAAAGCCCCTGCCATCTGGCCCGCCGGGGGTCTGGCCTGGTCCCGGCAGGGGGTCGGGCTGCTTCCAGATTTGTTTTCATTTTCAATTCCCTTTATTGCTCAAACCACCTCGGCGGGGCAGAAAACAAACCGTTGTCCTCGGCTGACCTCGGATTCCTGGCCTCCATTGTTTGCCTTTGGCTAATTTTAGCCCCGGTCGTTTCCACCCTCCCCCTCCCCCCAGAGGGAGACACAGACCCAGAATAGCTTCCCGGAAGGGGCCAGAGTTCCCACAGCAATGGGGGGGGGCGGGTTGGGCCTGGCGGGCGGCGGGGACCCCCAGCCCCTCGCTCTCCCCCAGGACGCCGTGCGGGGAGGGTGCTCACGTGCCGGTGAAAACAGGGATTTCTCTCTGTCTGTTTCTCCTTTCACACAGAAACCAGGCTGCTTCTGGGGAAAAAAACACCCCCTCCACCCCGCCTGGCTCTCTCACCCCTGGGAAATGGGAACTCCCCAGAGCTCCCAGACTCCAGGAGCAAGTGGACATGCGTAGTCGGGGTGGGGGTCAGACGTGGCGCTTGGCCGCAGGCAGGCCCAGGAGGCAGCGCCAGGCAGGAGGGCCCAGGCCAGGCCTGCCCGCAGCCCAGCGCACATTCTGCCCTCCTGGGGCCGACGCGGGGCCTGCTTGGACGAGCTGGGGCTGGACGTCCAGGGAGCTGGGCCTGCGGGCAGGGGGACAGCCGGGGACCCAGAATGGGGGGTGGGGGCGGTGATGGGAGGTAATCCCTGCACCGTATCATTTTATCCATTAATATTTCAGCTCCCCACATTAAAAAAAAAAAAGATTTTCTTTCTAGTTTTAGAGAGAGGGAGGGAAATATGGATGTGAGAGAGAAGCATTGATTGGTTGCCTCTTGTACACCCCCAAGTGGGCACTGGGCCTGCAACCCAGGCATGTGCGCTGACCAGGAATCGAACCCACAACCTTTCACTGTGCCAAGTGACACCCTACCCACTGAGCTACACCGATCAGGGCTGCACCCCACATGTTTGAACCCAAGCCCCATGTGTCTGATGCTAGAACAGCAGCCGTTCACCGTGGACTCGAGAACGCCAGCGCCTGACCTCACCCTGTGGGCCACGGGGTTAGAACTGAGAAGCGGCCCCACCTCTCTGTCCCGGAACCTCAGGCCACCCGCCCGTTGGTGGCAGGTAGAGGGCACCCAGGCAACAACCGTCTGTCCGTGTTGAGTGTTCCGGACACAGACGTTCACGAAACCAAACCCCATGCCGACAAAAGCAATCGAAAGTGCTACTGTCCCTTGCCACTGGGGACGTGGGGGGAGGGGCGTGGGGGTGGGGCGGCTCCCAGAGAGAGGAGGAGACAGCTGGTTCCCCCACACACCTGCAGGAGCCGCTTCCCAACGGGGCGGCGCGGAGGCATCGTGGTTCTCTGAGCAGAGGCCGGGCTGCTGAGAACGCGGCAGAATACGCCCCATTCTGGGGGTGATCTAAAAATTTGCGTCCGTCGCCCTCGAGGGCCAAGGCCTGAGTCATCCTGCACGCTTTGTTGGGGTGCGCAGGTGCCCCTCGGGGCCGCCTCCCGCTCCCAGCCGCCTCTCTCGGTGGTTACTGTCCGTGTTTCCGCTGCAGGGCTGGCTCTCAGCTTCCCACGGTGGCCGGTGAGAAGCAACCCGCCACCCCCGCCCTGCCCCGTGTCACCTGCGCCCCGACGGTGAGAGTGGGAGACTGGGGAGTCGGTCCGCCCCGGGTTTTGAGAGCCGAGCAGGGCCACGTAAATGCTGCTTGTGGGTGACCCGGGGTGTCACACGCGTCTTGGCCTTAGTGGCCATTTTTTGCTCGGTGTCCTCGGCGGTCTTGTCCCCTGACTTGTCCCCATGCCCCACAATCGTGTGGCTCTCTGCTCGGAGTGGCCTGCACAGTGTGGTCTGGGGGTGGGCATCCTCTCTCCCTCTTATGCCCGCCTGGTTTAGACTGGTTGTCAGGGCTGCCCTCCTGCCGTTCGGGTCCCGGTTCCCGGGGCCTGCACCTGTGCTGCTCGGTGGAGCCTGGAGAGAGGGGGGAGGGGCAGGAGGCGTTCTAGTGAGACTCACGTGTCAGGAAGGGCCTCGTGCTGCGCGGGTGTCAGGCCGCAGGTCTCGGGGTCTGGACGCGCGACGCTGCTGCCCAGGAGGGGGCGCTGTCCTGACTCCTGAGCATCCCTGCCCCTCACGCTCTCTGCTCGGCAACTCTGGGGCTGCGGGCTCTCTCCCCGGCTTTGGGTGCCCAGTTCCTGCGCCTGGCGCTCGGGCGTGGCGGCGCGTGCCCTGAGCCCCCGGGACCCGTTCTTGCACGTGCTGCCGCCTTCTGGGTCCTCAGGGCTGTCCGAGTCCCTTGGGTTTGGAGGTGGAGCTATTGACCCAATTCTCCTCCTGTCTTACCGCTGCCCTCCCAGCATCCGTTTGTCCGTCTTCTTGCTCCGTTTTCTGTGAGACCTTCTCAAGCCCCCCCCCCCCGTCCAACCCAGAAATGGAGGTTCCGACCTCTGCCATGTCCACAGCGGACAGCGGTGTCCTCACTTTGAGGATGAGTGACAGCTTCTCCGACGTCACTTGGTCTTGGTGGCCTCGGAGATGCTGCGCAGAGGCCAGGAGCTGGGGGGGGGGGGCCCGGCCCTCCGCCCCTGCCTGGGGGCGCCGTCCTGGCTGCGGCACCCGGAGAGCGGGGTGGGACGCCGCGGCTGCAGCAGCACAGAGCTGGCGAGCCGCTCCTGGAGCCCCTGTTCTGCCCATGTCTGGGTCCCCCCGTCAAGAGCCCGCAGCTCATTAAGCCTGCTTGGACAGGACACGGGTCTCCGGCAGGTCCCAGAAAGGCAGGCCGCTGTCAGGGAGGCAGGGAGTGGCTGGTGTGGCTGCTGCTTCTGTAACATCAGTGCAGGTGCTCCCCGCCCCCACCACTCCACCCCACGGCCTCGTGCTCCCAAGCCATCGGGGGTCACGCTGTGCCGGGCAATGTGGCTTGCTGCTTTGCTTCCTCTGCCATCCTTCTAAGTTCCAGCTTCCAAATTACTATCATCAACTCCTTCCCCTTCCCTTTTAAAATGTTGGAAGTTCCACTTATTTTATTATTATTATTATTATTATTATTATTATTATTATTATTATTGTTTAATGTATTGGGGTGACATTGGTCAATAAGATTATATAGGCTCCAAGTGTATAATCCTATAACCCATCATGTATATATTGTAATGTTCATCACCCAAAGTCAAGTCTCCTTGGAGCTGTATTCTTTTAAAAAAATTTTTTAATTTATTATTAGAGAGAGGGGGAGGGAGAGAGAAAGAAAGGGAGAAAAACATAGATCTG
The DNA here is from genome assembly GCF_019186645.2 of Phyllostomus hastatus. Classification (NCBI taxonomy): domain Eukaryota; kingdom Metazoa; phylum Chordata; class Mammalia; order Chiroptera; family Phyllostomidae; genus Phyllostomus; species Phyllostomus hastatus. The sequence continues at coordinate 11,837,147 of NW_025334036.1, read as the reverse complement.
TGAGAGAAACATCCATCAGCTTCTCCCTGCATTCCCCCAGCCAGGGACCTGGCCCACAGTCCAGGCATGTGCCCTGACCTGTAATCGAACCACCGACCTTTTTGTTCAAAGGACAATGCCCAGCCCCCTGAGCCACACCAGCCAGGGCTGGAGCCATACTCTTGAAATCACTGAAGGCAGTGCTCAAGAAGGAGAAAGAAGAGGGTCTAAATGTTTAGGGATAGGTTCTATTTCTCCATTTACAGGTCTCGACATGGATAGTCCAGGGCTGGTGTGACACCACCGGAGAGCAGGGCATCTTTTCTCTTCCTGCTCAGTCACTGTTGGAGCGTGGGTTCAGCCACACTTTCCACCCTGTCATTGGGTGACAACTGCTGCTCCTACAACATTGGGACACACTCCAGGCAGGAGGAGGACAGGGCGAAAGGCAGAGGGAATGTGGCCCTCTTTATTGTGGAAATGCACCCAGTGGCTTATCCAGAAAGCACTGGCTGGAATCAATTCACAAAACCAATCCTAGCTGCAAGGGAGTCAGGCAGAGAGTGCTTTTACTTGGTGCATTGCTGCTGCAAACTCCTCATGTTCTCCAGACCAAGAAGATGTTGAGAATGGGTCCTGGGCCAGTGCACACTGAGCTGTCACTGCCACGGTCTTCAGGTGACTCCCAGGTGCTCGTCCTCCAGGTGGGCAATCAGGGAACAGTCTAGTTGTCAAAGGGGGCGACTCTGTGAGACAGGGCTCCCAAAGCATTTGAGGACTTTCTCCAGCATTGATTTTCCCAACCAGTGAGACCGCATTAGCCATTCACACTAAGAAGTATTGACTTATGACTCAGAAATAAGCTATGTGGTCATGGCTGTAGTGACCACAAATTGTGAGTGAAATGGGTTTTCTGTGATCCATTGTCTGAACTACAGCCGCGCCTCCTTGGGCCACTCTTGGCTGCGACAGTTGCCCAGACTTGCCCCGTTTTCCATGACCTCAATCGTTTGCAGGGATATGTTGTAGAAAGTCCCTCCATTTGCAATCGTCTGATGTTTCCCTCCTAATTAGACTGGGTTTACGGCTATTTGGGAAAAATACCACAGAGGTGAAGTTCTCGCCTCGTCACATCGTATGTCAGTGGCAGAATGTCTACGTGACTTACCACTGATATTTCTTTTGAGGCCAGGAGCTCTGTCAGGTCGGCTCCAGTGTCCCCATGACTCCACCCCATCACTTGGTGAGTTTTTGTGTGTGCCCTTCCTAACATTCTGGCATTCCAAGATGCTTCAGGCTCATCGTATATTTACCCTACTCTAGTTCTCGCATCCGCCGTGTCTCCCAGGACCCCTGTTTCCTTTTACTGGGAAGTGGTATTTAGGAACCAAGATCTGGGTACCGCATGTGCCCCTGGGTTGTTGCTGCTTCCAGCGCCCCCCAGGGGACGGAGCCCGGAGCCTTGCCTGCGTCCCAGCCCGTGTATACACACACATCCCTGTCCCTCTGCGTGACCGGAACTAAACATGAGTTGGCAGGGGGTCTCAGACTCTGGGGTGGCCCTCCAGGAGGGGCTCCTGCTCCCCCTGTGCTGGTCTGTAACCTCCTCTCCACCGAGGTGCCCGCCATCTACTCCGCTTTCACTGGTTTGTGCAGCCCCAGCGCACATGTGAAGCGGTTTAGGAATCTCTTACCCACACTCTCATGAGAAACGAGGACAGTTGCTTTGGTCTGCAGGCTTCCCGTGTCCAGTCAAAACCTCGTCTTCCCAGATTACTTAGGTCAGCTCCTCTTCCCTGTTTCCCCCCGCCGAGACACCATGTCATGCATTCGCGGTACGGTCCGAGCCGGCTGTCACAGCCCACATTCCATCCCGGGATCCCACAACCTCCTTTACATGTTACAACGCTGCCTACATCGAAGTGCACTCTTTGCAATGCACCGCATCCCTGTCTCCACCGCCACAGGACCAGGCAGAACAGTCCCAACATCCTGAGATTCCTCCTGGTGGCCAGCCACTCCCCAATCCCGCAGCCGCTACTGCCTGTGACACGCTTTCTGTCCTGACATTTTGCCTTTGGCAGAGTGTCACATTAAGAGAATCGCACAATATATAGACTTTGTGTCTAGCTTCTTTGACTCAGCAAAATGCATTTAAGATCCGTTGATTTGTGTGTGTGTGTGTGTGTGTGTGAGAGAGAGAGAGAGAGAGAGAGAGAGAGAGAATCAGTAGTTCCTTCCTTTTTGTTGTCAAATCTATTCCACTGGATAAGCACACCGCAATGTACGTATCTATTCACCTGTACAAAGTGCTTGCTGCCAGCTTTCGCTGACTGTGAATAAAGCTGCTGCAAACATTTGTGGGTGGCCTGTCAGCACACCCAGGAAAGGCCCAGGACTGGGACTGCTGGGCTGTACAGTGAGTCTGTGTTTGACTTTCTAAGAAACCGCCAGACTACCCTATAAAATGACTACACTGCATTGCAGTCTCACCAGCAAGGAGTGAGCATTCTGCTTGCTCTGTCAACACTTAATACTGTCAGCTTTTTGGATTTTAGCCACTCTCATCGTCAGTGTGTAGTGCCTCTCATTGTTCCACTTTGCGTTCCCAATGACAAATGTTGAATATCTTTGCACAGAGCTGTCTGCCATCTGCGTATCTTTTTTTTTTTTGGTTGACTTCAGATCTTTCGTTCATGTCGAAAAGTGCGTGTTCGCGTATTGCTGAGATGTAAGAGTTCTTTGTGTAGTCTGGAGGCAAGTTGCCTTTGCTTTTGATCAAACTCGAAGAACATGGTGATCAAGTGAATAGACCCGGATCTTTAATTAATCGTGGATTCCAAACCCATGTCCTTGCCGCTCCTTGGAGTTTGAGAAAATCTCTGAAAATGCTGACCGAAACAAGCCGGCACCTGTCAGGGCTGCGTGCGGATCAGGGGCCCCCAGAACGGGGTTGTGATGACAGGCGTTCTGACTCCCGAAGCAGGGTACCACCCGCTTCGAGATCGCAAAGAAAAGGGGCGCGGGGGCTTCCTGGGATCCCTCCGCGAGGCTCAGGGAAAGTGCGGTGCAGTCCCTCTGGAGGCCATTAGTGATGCGACCGGCCGGGTAGAGAGGGCAGAAATGGAAACACCTGCTCTGCTCAAGGACCCTGGCACAGGACAGGCAGCCTAGGGGTCCGGAAGCTCTGGGTGGTGGGACCCCAGGTTCCCTGCACCGCTGCCCGCATGTCCTTTCAGGGGACTGTGGGGTGTGTGAGTGGGGATGAATTTTTGGCAGGGGAGGGAGCCCTTGCCTGGCATCAACCGTGGGTATTTTATTATTGCCCTTTTAAAAGGGGCCTCGGGAACGGAAACTTTCCAGTGTGTTTTGTAACCCTTCACAAAAGGCTGGGAAGCACCTTTATGAAATTCCTGGCACGTGGTCCTCGCCTGTAAGTGAGTGCCGCCCAGAGGCTGGAGCTCAGCTCAGCGGTGCCCAGGTGCCCCGGAGGCCGGCCCAGTCAGTGGGGGTCTGGGGGACCCTGTCACCGTCCTGTCATAGAATTTTACACTGTCTGCACACACATATGTGTGTGGTCACACATAACTCTGTGAGCTAGCGTTTGCGTTCTTAAGAAGCATGTCGGTGGGAAAGAGTAGCGGTGTGGACCGGACCCTCATGCATGCACCCATGCCCCCAAGGTCCCGGCTGTGTCTGCTCCCTGCAGTCCTAGCTCGCACGTGTCCCCTGTGCTTGGGGACGCTGGGTCTCTGCCGCGTGCAGATCTGCGTTCTCCTGTGCCCATGTGAGTGGGGCAGCCTGGAAGGGGGCCCCTGTCCGTGGCTTCAGAGCACCTTGGAGAGAGTGAGTCTCCCACGTTCATCCTCCCCTGGTCTACCCGCCCACCCAGCCCACGAAGTGTGGTGTCAGTGACGTAGGGGGTGAGGCCGAGGAGCGCTGAGTCCCCCGCACCCCACCTTGAGGTTCTGGGGGAAGGAGGCAGGGCACAGGAGCGGTAAGAGACAGCAAAGCTGTCAAGGAAGGTGACACTCCAGCCCCAGGGCTTGTGGTGGCAGGAGGGGGGATGCCGAACGACACCTGCTTTTCTCCCAGGTTGGTGTCCCCAGGGTCTGCTTCCTTAGCAACCCGTTCTAGTCGGGGCCAGAGAAGGGCATAGCAACAGGGCGTGAGGAGGAAGGGGTGCTCCCGGAGGGGTGGCGGCAGACCTGGCCAGGCCTGCGATGGGAAGGGGGCCAGCTTTTGTCCCCTGAGCCTCAAAGGCCCCCCGGGGCACCTGTCTTTCTGCCGGGCAGAGTGGATTTGCTCAGGGGGGCAGGGCCGGGTGCAGAGGGTGGCCTGTGACTGGGACACAGCCGGGCCTGAGGCTGGCTCGCTGAGGGGCCAGCCCCCGGCCCACAGCCCCAGCAGCCTGCGCTCTGCAAGCGGTTTCATAAACGCACTGATTTTCCCAGAACACATGTTGCTCCAAGTGGCCAAGGCCAGCCGGCAGAGAGCCCAGGGACTCCCAAGTATTGGGAGCCTGTTTCCCACCCTCGTCGACTGTCCAGAGAAGTTGGTCAGTGACTACCTTCTTTTTTTTTTTTTGACAAACATCCTTAAAAACCGAAGACATCTCAGGACTACAGTGAAACTATCGCACTTGCTCATATTTTTTTTAAAAAGGATTTATTTATTTACTTTTAGAGAGAGGGGAAGGGAAGGGAAGAGAGAGGGAGAGAAACATCAGTGTGTGGCTGCCTCTCTCATGCCCCCAACTGGGGACCTGGCCCACAACCCAGGCACATGCCCTGACTGGGAATCGAACCAGTGACCCTTTGGGTCACAGGCCAGCATTCAATCCAGAGCCATACCAGCCAAGGCTAGGACTTGCTCATTTTGATTTGCATTTCTTGTGCTTTGTGAGCCCAGCTCTGGAAAGGACATTGCTGTGCTGTGTTCTGTGTCAAAACTCACGACATTGTTTCCCGGGGGAAACGCAGGCTTCAGCTTTGCCCACCTGCTTTGCACACCTGGAGTGGCCGTAGGTGCTGGGCCTTGAGCAAGCCCCCACCCCCACGGGCCACTCCTTAGCTCTCTGGCTTTAAGTGTGCAGCCTCAGGGCCCTCAGTCCTTCTCACCCACAGGGCCTCTTGCAAAAGGGCCATCCGGCTCCTTCCACACGGCAGGTGTGGCTGCAAGGGACTGGCGGCTGCCTGCCCAGGGCCCCACGGGCAGATGGGGGGCTGCTGGCCCTTCCTGGGGAGCAGAGGCTGCAGGGTGCCCATGGGGGGACCTCAGGGTGCATGTTGGGGGTGGCGCCTCTCCACACGGAGCGTGCTGGGCCACAGTGACCTCATCCTGAAACTGAATGGTTTCGCTGCAGCACCCATCTCTGGGACATTAGTGGCTGAGGTCAGCTGGGGCAGCTTGTCGCTGGAGCAGTGCCTGCCCCGACCTGTGACCTTGGCCGGGTTATGTGCACTTTCCCACCACATCCCCCCCCCCCACGTCCCCGAGATGGCTTCTGTCTTTCAGCCTCTAGCCCCACCCTGGTGGAGACACACAGGCTGGCACGTGGCCCACCGAAAACCACACACCTGTGCAGCTGCGTGTCTGCAGACGTCCGTGCGTCTGTGCTGCGACTGAGCAGTCCCCTGAGGCGCACCCAGGAGGCGGAGGGGAGAGGACAGGAGGAGGAGGAAGTGAGGACTGGGGGAGGGGAGGCACAGGAAGCGGAAGTGGGACAGATGGTTGCCAAAGGCTCTACAGAGGGGCCCCTTCCTTTGTTGCCCAGAGAGCCGGGTGCCCCGGGGTGCAGGGCAAGGCAGGTGTCAGCAAGCAGGGGGTCTGGCCGCTCTGCTCTGTGCCCTCTCCTAGGGGCTCAGCTGACCTCCAAGGGTTTTGCTCCTCTGGGGGAGGGCACTGTGTGGGTGGCCTCAGGTTGGCTGAGGGCTTTTTTAGGTCAAGGGGCAGGCTGGCTTCTCTGTGAGTCTCTGTGGACCTGCCCAGGTGGCCTCCAGAGACTGGGGCCACCACAGCTTCGAGCTGGGTGAGCTCACCCGGGGAGGAAGAGCCTGCAGCCGAAGGGACACCTGTCTCATCCCCCCTCCCCCGCCCAGGTCACATGAACGGGAGGGAGGGCGGACACAGCAATTTCTCTGACAAGAGCCCGGTATTCAGGAGCCCGAAGGGGCCTCCAACAACATAATTACAACCCTGAGCCCTGCTGCTGTTCAAATTCTTCTCCGGTGCCTTTCAAATGGAAAGCACCCTGCAGCAAAAACATCTGCAGCGTGACCCAGGGGCTCCTGAGCCCTGGCATGCCACCCCTGGGGCGCCCAGGAGGCCTTTGCTGCTATTTCCGAGTTTCTCCTGCTCCAGGGAACCGCCATGCCCTTCTGAGCAGAGCGTCCTTTAAGGGAGCTGCGGGTGGGAGTCTTCGAGGCAGCACGCGGCCTGAGCGGGCCTCCCTGCCCCCTTGCTCCCTGCTCTGAAACCCGCAGTCTCTGCAGCTGGCTTTTCCTGGTTTGCTGTGTGCATTTGTTTTTCATTTTTTTTGGATGGGTAGATACATTCGTGTGTTCCGAAACCCAAGAGGTTTCAGTAGCTTTCCAAGGAGAGTTCTCCCCATGCCCCTTGTCCTCCATGCACCCCGCTGTGTGATCACAGATACATCTTTTTTTTTTAATTTTTATTGATTGATTTTAGAGGGAGAAAGGGAGAAGAGAGAGAGAGAGAAACCTCAATTTGTGTATCTACTTATCTATGCATTTATTGATTGATTCTTGTATGTGCCCTGACCGGGAATCGAACCAGCAACGTTGGCATATTGGGATGATGCTCTAACCAACTGAGCTGCCTGGCCAGGGCCCTGTTCCCCTTTCTCAGGGATCCTCCCAGAGGGTCTTTCTGCATGCAACGTGCATGCGTGTGCACACATGTGCACTCACCATTTATCTACTTCAGTTCAGAAAGAACTCATTCTGCCTTCTGTCCCATGACACGGGTGTTCCGTATCTCATTTAACGGGCCTCAGCGGAAGGACACGAGTTCTCCAGAGGCTTTGGCCGCATTTAATCATGGGGCACACATCCCATTTTGCAGGTGTGCAAGTGTGTTTGTAGAATAGTTCCCCAGAGTTGAGTTGTGGTGCCCAAGGGTGCGCATGCTTGTCATTTTGGTAGAGGTCGTGGCAGTTTGTCCTTCCGTCAGCAAAGTGTGGGCCTGCCGGTCCCCACAGCCTCTCCACCCCAAGAGGTAACGAGAGGGATTTCGGCCAGGTGGCGCTTGCACTGGGTTACAGATGGTCCAGATCCAGCATCTTTTCAGCTGTCTGATCGTCCTCTGTATTTCCTTTTTCTGAATGATCAGTTATAGCCTTTGCCCATTTTTCTGTTGGGTGTTGGTTTTTCCTTCTAATTTCTGTGAGCGCTCGCTATATTGGACATCAACCCTTTGTCCTACAAGCTGCAAATTCCCCCTCCCCCCCCAGTAATAAGCCTTTGTTTATGGTGACTCTGTCTATGGAGAAGTACTTTACACGTTTGTAGTCTGATGTATAATTTTGTAGTCAAATGCATCAGTCTCTTTATCAGAGAAATACTTTATACTTTTGTAGTCAAATGTATCAATTTCTTCATCAGAGAAGTACTTTACACTTTTGTAGTCAAATGTATCAGTCTCTTTATCAGAGAAGTAGTTTATACTTTTGTAGTCAATGTGTCAATCACTTCATCAGAGAAGTAATTTATACTTTTGTAGTCAATGTGTCAATCACTTCATCAGAGAAGTAGTTTATACTTTCATAGTCAAATGTATCAATCTCTTCATTAATGGCTTCCGGACTTGACCGTCTCTGCATTACAAATGAATGGTCTCACGTTTTCTTCCAGGACATGGGTGGTTTCATTCTCCCCCTGAAATCTTTGACATGGTTAGACTTCATCGTGGCGTAGGGGTGTGAAGCATGGGCCTTCCTTGGCCCTCACACCTTTTCTGGATGTCCCTCCCTTCCTGGATGAGTTGTCTCTTTATGCTAAACCGCGTCCCCACTGCTCTGCTCCCCTGGCTAGTTGTCAGACTGTGTGACAATATGTTGACTATCTGGTAACCCCATCCCGCCCCCGCCCCACCCGGCCCCATTCTTCTTTCTCAGAGTTCCTCTGGCTCTTTGTTTGTTTCCTTTGCTGCATGAATTTCAGGACGAGGTGGTCCTCTTGCAAAGCCAAGCAAAGCAACAACAGCAGTGCGTCCTTTAAAACTGTGCCGTGCGCCCACTGGAGACACGCGCGTGGGCGGAAGGTGGGTCTTCTCGGTTAGTCTGCGCCCCGAGGCTGTGTGTAGCGTCTCCAGCCAGGCGCCCCCGCCCTTCATGTTCCGCCAGCTCCGGCTTGTGCAACAGTGTAAAGGAACTTGTGATCAGCCACACACCCGCGCCCACAACAGCAGATGGGTCGGCCCCAGGGCGCGGGCCGCTCGGGCAAAGATGAGCGCCGCCTGGCGTGGGGCCCGACCGGGCACCAGTGGGGCCCACCGTGGTCGTGGGGACACCAGCGGGGGCGCGCACGCATACACGCACGGCTCTGGAGCCGGGCTGGCGAGAGCAGGGTCTCCTGTGAGCATGCGCGTTCTCTCATTCATTCTCACGGGGAGACGACAAGCCCTGAGGCCGTCAGCATGAGTGGGGGCGGGGTGGGCTTCCTCGCCTGCCTTCTAGGGCCACCTGCGTCCCTCTGGCCCTCACCTGTATGACGGTGGGAGACGTGGCCTCTGGGCCCTGTCAACCCCGTGGACACCTGTAAACAAACCACTGGTATTTTTAATGAGAGGTAGAGCGGCCAGATGGCCCCCTAGAGAATGCAGGCAGGCCCCTCCCTCCACAGCACAGGCCTCCCCTCGGACCCCCGCAGCTGCTGCGGGCCTGGGGTGCCCTGGAGGCTGGCGGGTGATCAACTCCAGTGGGTTGGCGGTCTGCCCCCCATGCCCCAGCGGCGGGGGCGAGCGGATTTGTGGCGTGAAGAACAGGGCCGTCCTGAGGTTGGGAGATGGAAGTGGCCCCGTGCCAGCGGCCACCAACCAGAGCCACCTATTGATGAATGAAGCCCAGTTGCTGGCAGTGAGTGGCCAGGGCCTGGGCGCTGGGCCTGGGAGCCCCAGGGGAAGCCTTCTCTTGGGAGGCCTGGTTCTGCACCTCCCTCTGACTCTGAGCAGCCCCTCTCCCGGCCCCCTCCACATGCACCCAGACCCCCTGTGCTCCCTGAGGCCCAGTCATGTGATTGGGGTGCCCCTGTTAAGCTGATGGGTCCATTTGCTCTTCTCCGGGGGAGGGGGGAGGGCACAGGGTGGAGATCAGGCTCCTGTGTCCCCTTCCTCCCCACCCCCACCCGGGAGGCTAAGGACCCAGCAGCCACCGGCCACCGACAGCAAAGGTCTGCAGCAGGGCTTTGGCAGAAAAGGCCCCGGGACTGCCCGCCAGAGGCTCCCAGGCAGAAAAGAACCACAGGGGTGGCTCCTGCTGGTGCCGCTGCAGCCAGGGGGGCCCCTCAGCAGCAGGGGCTGGTGGTTTGGCCGGTGGGACGCAGCGGTTGAGGTGACCACTGGGAGCAGGCAGGCCCGTGGGACAGGAGGGGGCGTCTCCCCACGGCCGAGGCTGGGGCTGAGCCCAGGTTTGAGCTGGAAGCTGCCACTCGGAGCCCTATTGCACCTGCTGCAGGCGGGGACAGGGTCGCCTGGGTGCCAACTGGGAGGCTCCGCAGGAGGCGGAGGAGACACCCTGCACTCCCAGCCCGGCCCCTGGGCTGCTCCTCGCAGGGAACACGCCGTCCAGCCCAGCCTGTGGCTTGGGCAACGGAGGGCCTGGGACACCCTGTTCCCTGATAAGATGAGGCAATCTCTCTCTGCTGCCTGGCCACCGCACCGGGGACATTTATGTAACCCCGCCCCATGCCCTGGGCCCTCTGCCACCAGGTCCCCCAGCTACGCGCTGTGCTGTGCACCCCGCCCTCTGCTGTCCCCTCTCCCGACACCCTGCCTCCCCAGCGCCCCGCCCCCACTGTGCTCCCGGGTCCCTGCATGTCCCCGTCCTGCACTGACCAGTCACCACCCCTCCCCCATGGCCCTCGTCCCTGCTTCCAGTCAGTCACCCACCAGCTCCTCCACCCCCCACCCCTGCAAGGCCTGGCCCCTCCCCCAGCCCCTGGGTCCCCAAGGCCCCCTCCTCCACCCTACCTCCCCCTCCATGTGCACCCAGCACCCCACAAGATGTGAACTCGGCCCCTTTTCCTCTCACCCAGCCCCCCACAAGCCCCCTCAGCATCCCGTCCCACAGCCCCTCTGGCAAACAGCCCCTCCTCCTGACAGAGGGGCTTCTGCGTGGAGCGGGGCTGCTCACATTCAAGCTTCTGGGTGCCATCGAGGGCAGGCAGTGCTCCCTTCGGGGTCCTGGAGTAATCGGGGAGGGCCAGGGTCACTCCTGGGGGGACCGCGCTGTCCCTGTGGCAGTCCCGTGGGGGTGACACTGGCCCCCCCCCCGCATCCTGCACCAGGGAGGGGGCAGGTGTGGAATCTGAGCTCAGCAAGGAGGAAGCTGTTCAGTCCATCGGGTGGACTTTCTGCAGGGCCCCCACCCACTCCGGGGGGCACCTCCCCCCAGCGCCGTGCACTCAGCCCAGCCCAGCACCCCGGGTGGGCCCCCAGAGGCAGGGTGTTCCGAGTGAGGTCCAGGGACACCTGTCCGTCCCTGAGACCGTCCCCGGGGCCTCGAGGTGAAAACTGTTTTCCCAATAGCCTCATCGGTCCTTCTTTCTCTCCAAACAGTACAATGGAATATTCCAGAGGCTCCAGGTGGCGCGGTGACGTCCCTGGAATGAGGGCTGGAGTTTACATGTGTTTCCGTTTGAATCAGTGGGCATCCGCCTCCTGGCCAGTGCTGCGAGGCCCTCGCCTCTGGGGGTGTGAGGAGCGCTGTCCCCCGCCCCCCCAGGCTGCCGTTCCCTTCCCGGCAGCCTCCCGGGTGGCACCGGAACGTCCCCGCCCAGAGGCCGGCCCGGCAGGCCCTGGCGCGGCTCCACGCCAGCGGGAACCACAACTTCCAAATGTTTCGCCCAGCGGCCTGTGGGCCGGTGTACAGGCCATCTCCCCTCGGGGACGGGCGGACTGAGTATGCCGACCAGACCCGGGCAGACCCTGTCTGTTTGTCTGTCTGCGTCACGATCACGGCCCCGGCACCAGGCTTCGGGTTTGTGCCCAAAGTGTTGAGCTGCCGAGGAGGCCCGGGCAGGCCAGGAGCTGCGTGCTGGTGTGAGGGGCCACGGGCTCTCCCCACCTCCCATGCCCGGCCGGCAGCTCGGAGCCTGTCCGTAATTAACACCCCCCCCCCACTCCGCGTGCCCCCCAGGGGTATAAGCAGAAGGATTCCTGAGGAAAGGAGAAGGGGCTTGTTAGGAAGCAAGGGCGAGTCTGAATTTGGTGGTACCTCTTTCGTCCAAGCTGAAAGGAAGACCTAGTTGGTGGGGATAATGGACAGGAGAAACAGTAATAAGCAACATGTTCTGGAGTCAGCGCTTGGCGTTTGCCGGGCGCAGGACCACGGGCTGGTGGTGGCCCTCAGGGGAAGGGTGGGCATGGCGTCCGATCCATGTGGCTGCTGGGAGTGGCAACAGAAAGGGGCCCTTTCGCCCTGTTGCGGGGGAGGTGGCAGGAGGCTGCGATCGAGGTGTCGGCGGTGCTAGGCCCTTCCGGAGGCTCTGAGCGGGAAGGCGTCGCCTGCTTGCGCCCAGCTTCCTGTGGTCGTGGCCACTGTCTGTGTTTCTCCCTCCTCATTGGGTGGCTCTCTCTTCTAAGCACACCGGTGACCTGTACCTTAGTTATATCTGCAAAGGTTGTTTTTTTTTTACATATATATTTTCAATCCTCACCCAAGGATATGTTTATTGATTTGAGACAGAGAAAGGAAAGAAGGGAGAGAGAGAAAAAAAGATTGATATGAGAGAGAAACATGAATTGGTTGCCTCCCGTCCACGCCCCAACAGGGGATCGAACCCACAACCTAGGCGTGTGCCCTGAGCGGGAATTGAACCCGCAACGTTTTGGTGTATGGGATGAGGCTCCAACCAACTGAACCACCCGGCCAGGGCTGCCAAGACCCTTTTGCCACAGAAGGACACATTCAGAGGTTTCAAGCATCTGGACTTGGACATACTTCGTGGGGGCGCTATTGAGCCACCGCGGGCAATGAGGTGCTTGTCTGAGGCCACGCCCATCAACGTACCGTGGACCCCGGCCGAGCCTCCTCCGTAGCTCTTGGCGCACCAAACTCGCGCACTCAGCACCTGGTCCCAGGAAATCGTGCTTCTGAACGCGGACCTTTCCAAGCATAATAACAAACGTACGTTGTGATTTTCCGAGAGTGGAATCAGCCTGCAGCTGATTTCTCAGACGTTTTTGTTGACAAGACTCCCCTCACCCCTTCCTGGGGCCCATTAGCAATGTATTCAGTTCTGATGTTTCTTTGAACACAGTTTGGGGAACTCTGCCTAGATATTTAAAGAATTCTATTTAAACATCCTTCTTTTCACTGCTATCAAGGCAGTACATGCCTACGATTTTTTTTAAAAGACGCATAACACGGAAGAGCTTATAACAACAACAAAAATCCTGATCTTAATCCAGCCTTATTCTCAAGAGACCAGCAGTGCCCTGATTTTTGTTATCTCTTTTGATTTTTGTTATTTCTGTACATATGCTAAAGGCTCCTACCTCTTCCCTCGACTCCGCCCGTGAGTGGATAGATGTCGTCTGAATTCTTTGGTTGATCATCCCTGTAACCGGAACCTCATGTAGGGATTTCCTTCGGGCACACGTGTGTGTGAGCCTCTCCATTTCCCTGAAATCCACATTCTCTACTGGGGTCATGAGTCAGCTGCGTGGGCCTCGGCTGGAAGATGCAGCCATTCCAAACACTGACAACTAGGTTACGGGACATGTGAGCAAGACCGCATTAAGTAAGATCCCTTCCCTGGGCCAGGGCCTGTCCCTTCTGCCTCCCCATGGGGCTGTTGTGAGGAATAAAAAAAAAAAAAACATAGAAAAAGCCCCTAGAACAGAGTGTGGCTCAGAGCGCTCGCTGATTGCTCATAAGCACATGGCCCTTTCGTTGCTTCATACACCACAGTGGTCTCGCAAGGCTTCTGTTTCTCCTGGAGTTTCTAATTGCCTTTTTTCCCCCTCCTTTTCACCAGAGGGGACCTAAAATGTATTCGGCCTCATGGTCATACTCACCGGGGCATGGGGCTCTTGCCGTGTGTGTCACGGCCCTCTGCTCCAGTGTCCCCCCCCCACCCCGGGCTCTGCCTCACTCTTGTCCTGAGACCCCCCCCACTTCCATTGTTTGTTCACTCCTCTAGCTTGTTTTTTTTTCCTCATTTATACTGGAGTGTGAGAGGTTGGCTTGGAAGGTCCTCCTCGTCTCTCATCCAGTGTGACTTAGGAACAACGCCCATGTATCTGTTGTCCCAGCTCTGTCCCCTCATATGTCCTATGGTGCCTTTAGTGCTGTCCTCGCCCCTTTTTTTCGATCATTTACTCACTGCCTTCTGTTATCTGTGGCACCCCCAGGGTCGATTTCCCCGTGACTCTGAACTGTTAGCTTCCACTGTGTGTAACAATCACAAATCTTTGGGAAATGCTTCCCTATCTATTTCCACCCCCTCCCCCGCACACACCCTTCCCCCCCCAAAACATAAAATCAACAAGGACAAGCAAATACAGCCAACCACCCACAGCCCTTGACTTCAGCATGAACAGGCGGGCCATGCGGGCGCCATGTTTTCTAGAGCTCTTTTTCTGCCCTTTCTTTTCTGGGATATTTTCTTGAGTGCATTTCCAGCTTTTCCATGGAATTTGTGTTTGGGCAAAGACACTCTGCATTTCTAAACACTGTTTTTTTTTTTCCTCTGGACTTCCTTTTTATGGCCTCCTGCTTGCTGCAGGCGTCGAGTTTGGTCTGTAGTTGCTCCGAGAGTGTGCGTCAGGAACGTTAGGCTCGTGTTCTCTTCTGCTCGCTGGCTTCCGTCTTCTTCTGCTGGAGGCGGTGGTTTTGTGGCTCTCGGCCTTTCCCTTCCCTTGCAGGCCGCTGGTTTTCCTCCACTGTCTAGCCGGCCTTGGGTGTCTGTTTATATTTAAGTTTGCTGGGCAATTTCAGGGCGGGAGGCGTGGATTTGCTCAGCCGGGCACAGGTGGTCCGGCGTCAAGGACATGTGGTAGCTGGTGGGGGGGGGCATGGTGGCTGTGTGGCCACCTCAGTGCCAGAAGGGCTGCACCCTGGGGGTGCCAGGCCCCCCTGCTGGCTCTTCCTGAGCAGTTGGTGGCATCCAGGGTTCGGAAGGTGCCTGGGTAGATGCAGGCCTGGCTCTCACGATGAGCAAGGACTGTGGGGAGGGGCGAGGTGTTGGCCACAGCTGACCTTGGCTCCCTCTCTCTGCCAGGGTGTCCTGGGTGGCCACCCTTCTCTGGGACCCCGCTCAGCTCTGCAGGAGCCTGTTAGTTTCCCGTCCTGTTGGCCATACTGGGGCCTCTGTGAACAGGAGCAGGCCGCTGTTGGAGCCTGTGGAGCTGAACCAGACGCTCAGGCCCCGGAACTCACCTGGGCAGACGCCCTCATGCCACACCCGAGGGGCAGGGCTGGGGCTGAGGAGGGTGCCGAGGTCTGTGCGCAGGCCCTGCAGGGGTTCAAGGCCAGGAGAGGGCAACGGGACTCCCCCGGGGGTCCCAGCCCTCTGGGGCCTCCACCCTTCCCAGCCTGCGCTCCCGGCAGGCGGGGGACAGCAGACTGCACAGACCGGTAGTGGCGGCCCTGCTGTGTACTTATAGGGCCACTGCCAGCGCCCCAGGTTCTTGCAGCCGCAGCACCTGCAATGCCGCCGCGGTTTGATCCTGGGAGAGCTCCACTGCCCTCCCCAGGTTCGCGCGGCAGGACACAGGCAAGCGCACCTCTGGCTTGATGGGTTTGTCATGCCCTGGTGGGGATGGGGCACAGAGAGAAAGGGTGCATCGCCGCTGGGTGGGGGCGGCCAGGCTGCGGAGGGGCGTGCCCTGAGGTCGCGTGGGCTGCACCCCTCCTGACGCTGTGCTCATGTCGTCCACAGGTGAGAGGCCCTTCGCCTGCAGCTGGCCGGACTGCAGCAAGAAGTTCGCGCGCTCGGACGAGCTGGCGCGGCACTACCGCACGCACACGGGCGAGAAGAAGTTCAGCTGCCCCATCTGCGACAAGCGCTTCATGCGCAGCGACCACCTGACCAAGCACGCGCGCCGCCACGCCAACTTCCACCCCGGCATGCTGCAGCGGCGCGGCGGGGGCTCGCGCACCGGCTCGCTCAGCGACTACAGCCGCTCCGACGCCAGCAGCCCCACCATCAGCCCGGCCAGCTCGCCCTGAGCGCCCCCCACCGCCCCTCCGGCGGCGGCCCGCGTCCCCGAGTCCCCCAGCAGCAGCACAGCCCCCACCCCTGCGCCCCACCGGCCGCTCACGGCCCCTCCCCCACTACAGCCATGAACCCACGCTCTCGTCTCCCCTGTGACCCCCGTTTTGTCCTTTCGTAATCAGAATGCGATGAAGTCAACCACACCCCCCTCCCCGATTTTCTTCACCTCAGGTGTCAAACTCAATTTGTAAAAAAAAAACAATTTTTAAAAAACAAAAACAAAAACACCATCCACAAGTTGCACAATGGACATACCCACGAAGGTGAGTCAGCGGTGTGAAAGCCATTCTCAGGGATGGACACGGTCCCCGGCCCGGTGAGGACGCCCCTCCCTGCCGCCTTACTCTGTACATAGATTTGCACTCTGGAGCTCTCCGGGGCTCGCTCGGGGACACTCTGGGGACACCGCAGGGGGAGGAGCCGTGCCCGTGGAGCTCCGCGTCCAGCCTGCGGGTCCGGCTGCCGGCCACTTGGGAGCGGATGTGGTCACGGACACTTGTGCTCCCAGGGCAGGTGTCCAAGCGGGGACCCGAGTGCCCCTCTGGCTGCCACCGCCCAGCCTCCAGCCACGGCCGCCCCAGCGGCCAGCCGGGCTCAGGACTTACACGGGTCAGAGGATGCCTTAAGCCGAGCCGGGCGAAGGAGCACACCGCCCCCCCCCACCCCGGGGGACCACCTTCCTGTCCCTGGCCTCTCTCCGGCGAGCTGGGAGCAGAGGTCGAGAGACCACCGTACCACCGACGTCTAATGCGCCAGCAGCGAGACCACCCCCGGCCCCCAGCCTGCCCCAGGGACGTGCCCCGAACGCGGACGCCGGCTCCTCGGTGCCCCTGCAGAAGGCACTGGGGACCCGGGAGTCCCGGTGTTCTGCAAAGACGTCCCAAACCGTCGTCGGTGCGTCCAGACCCCCGCTCTGCCCACTGGCCCGGCCCCTGCTGTCGGGACACCTTCGCTTGGACCCGCGACGGGTGAAGCTGCCTGGCCGCCTCGCCTGAGGCTCTGTGTGGGCGGGGCTGGGGCATGTGGCCACGCCCCGTGCCTCACGGGGACTGGACCCCCAGCTGGACGCCGGAGCGCCCCGACCCGGGACTCTCCGAGACTGGCGAAGCGGGTGTCACGTGACACTTGGACGTCCGGGACCTCGCATGGCTTCCTCCCCGGGGGGGACAGCAGCTGGGAAGTTGCAGGACCGCTGTCACCGCGTCCCCAGCTCAGAGGGCGCGCCTCCACCTTCTCCTGGAGCTCTGCGTCCCCTGGACTCCTCTCGTCCCCTCCTGCTTCTCCTGCCTTGCCTGGGAGGCCCCAGCCCACGGCTGCCAGCCTGCTCCCGCTGGAGAGGACAGCAGAAACCCCCTGGGCTGTGTGGCGCAGACCCCCGGCCTGGGCTGGCTCGGGTTGCGAGCCCCGGGGGGTCAGAGAGGCCGGCCTCTGCCCTGGTCTCCTCTGCAGACAGCCGTTCTGCGACGCCGCCGGGCAGACTCGGGGCGTGTAAATACAAGCTCCCAGGACAGTGTGTGTGCGTGTGTGTGTACGTGTGTGTCAGGCCGGGGGTGTGGGTTTGAGGCGGACGTGAGGTAGCTTCCAGAGACCTCTGCCCTTTTTGATGAGGAGGAGTGACCCTTGGGATCTCAGAGGGCCATGGATGGGCTTCCTGGGCCCAGAGTGCCTTGGTTGTGGCCACCCAGCCTCCACCCCTCCCTCTGGGTGCCGGGTGCAGCGCAGAGAACCCCGGCGACCCGGGCCTGGCTGGTGCGCACAGCCCCTGGCCGCTCCAGAGGGGACGGGCACCCTCTGCCCACAGGGACGCCGAGGGTGGCAGCCTGCCGTTTGCAGCAGCCTGGGTGCCTGCGTCAGCTACCGTGTGTCAGCTGGGGTTGGCCGGCGGCATGGTGGCAGCCTCTGAGTAGCATGGTAGGTACCAAGTTGGGCCCTGGCATTCCCGCTGGGCTCTGTTTGGGTCCCGTGGCAGCCCCACTGGCCACGGATCCATCCGGGAGAGAGAGTGGACTCTACGGGGGTGGGGGGCGGGGCCTGGACAGAGCTCGCCCCGGTGCCCGGGGCGTGAGGTCCTCGTCCCCAGTTCCAAAGCGAGGCCCGGCAGGGCCCCGGAAGTCCCTCCCAAAGTTGTTTCTGTGTGAGGCCGAGAGAGCCACACTCTGAATACATTTCATGTCTCAGGAACTCACATTCCAGGTTCAGGAATTTTATTCCAAAGTCCTTTGGTGTGCTTACCCCAGTCCCCGGGTCCCCGAGCGCGGGGGCGGCCCCCGGAGTTCCGCCCCCGCACGGGGCGGCCGGGCTTCTGACCGGTCCATCTGCGCACAGGGAGGGGGAGAGGACTCCAGACCCAGTCATCTTGGAATAAAAGAAGAGCTGGTTTGTTTTCGAGGTGGGGCGGGGGGTGGGGGAGGGAGAGCGGGCATTTGCTGTTTCCAAAGAGAGCACTTAATTTAATTTTTTCCTCCAAATGACCCAGGGCTGTTCCGTCTGATGGATGGAAGGGTAACATTGCCTTAAAACAGAAATATGCAGGCGTTGACTATTTTTGGCAAATGAGAGTGTCTTCATTCCCAAAGTGGCTCTGGCCCTAATGGCAGGGTGTGGCCCTGGCCTGGGAGCTGGGGCATCGGGAGGGAATCCCGCCAGGAACCCGGGGCTGGGGCTCCCTTTGAAGGGCGGGGAGGGAGGGAGGGAGGGAAGCCATGAATCTCAGGCCAGGTTCAAGGGCGCTCCCTGGCATCACTGCATCAGGAAACAGGGGGTACACGTGGAGGAGGGGGTGGGCCTGGGAGCCACCCTGGCTCTGGCCCAGGGGAGGGCCCTCTGGGAACAGGCTGCATTGTCATTGAAGATGTAGAATCTTTTCCCCGGCCTGGGTCTCTTTCAGGGGTTTTTTTCATCTTTATGGTTGAGGGCCATGCTTGCCGGCTTCAGTGTGACGGCGGAACCTGTCAGACTTCCTAGAAATAACAGTGCAAATCTTTGTTTCCATGTCTGGGTCCGGGTCACGGGGGCAGAGATCTCCAAAAGAAGTTTGTCTGAGTGGAGGGAAGCTCCCCTCCAAAAGGGCCGCAAAGAGACCCTGGACCCAGCCACCGGGGGCTTGTGTCCCGAATGAAAATGTCCCTTTTTGTCTCAGCCATATCAGGGGGACTGCTGCCTGTCCACCTGTGCCCACCGAACCTTCCTCCAGCCATCCGGAGGGACGGCACACCCAGCCGCCGCCACAGAGGGCCCTGGGGTGCTCGGCCATTGGTCGCTACGCGGGAGCGGGCAGTGGTAGCCTGGTCTGCAGGCGTCCCACCTGCATCCTGCCACACCCCCACCCATGTCACTTGAGGGGCAGGACCCCCACCCTTTATTGAGGCCTCACACCGGGCAGGGGCTGGGATCACCATGGTGCTGCCTTCCAGGTGCGAACATCAGCATCCCTGTGCCTCAGCACAAACCTGTGATGGGTGATGGGTGATGGGTGGGGGCTGGGGGACGGAGAGACAGCCAGGCCAATCGCAGGCCTCAGCCCACTTGCTGGGACCTGCAAGAAGGCCTGCGGTCTCCAGGGAAGCGCGGGGCGGACGGGTCTCCTGTTCCCTGGGCTGGAGTGTGCGGGAGGCCCCGCCTCCTTTCTTGCCTGAGCAGGCGCTCGGCGGGCTGCACGGGGTCACAGCGCTCGCAGGGACTTCAGTCTCCGCGTGGGCGAGCGGGGAGCCGCCCACCAGGAAACCGTGACCAAAGCAATGGCCCACTTCTGGTTTTGGCTGTGTTTTTCAAGGCTGCCCGGCTTGGTTTTGTTTAAAAGCAGTTTTAGAAAGTCAT
Organism: Phyllostomus hastatus; assembly: GCF_019186645.2. Lineage (NCBI taxonomy): Eukaryota > Metazoa > Chordata > Mammalia > Chiroptera > Phyllostomidae > Phyllostomus > Phyllostomus hastatus. The sequence continues at coordinate 11,817,891 of NW_025334036.1, read as the reverse complement.
TCGGTCAAAAGACCCCAGTGCCGGAAGATCGACAGGGTCCGACGTATGGGTCCCATCCCACAGCCAGTTAGAAGCGCTTTGCCCATCACCCAGGTCTTTTGCCACCCGAAGGTTCCGCGGGCGATTTCGGCGACCGCGTTTTCCAGAGCGGGCGACGCGGATGTGGGCCGAGGACTTGGTGAATCCGGCGTGGCCCTGGGCAGAGCCAGGTCCTTCGCCGATGTCCTGGTGCAGAGGCTAGCTTTCCAAGATTCGTCCCAGACACCTTCCAGAGGATTTTGTATCAGTACTTGGATGCGCGATCCGGCTTACTATTGATGAATGCCTGGACGCTCTTAGGGAGGGCCCCTCCCCCGCCCCTCCCCGCTGTTCAGTGTCTGATCGGCTGGAAGAGTTGGGTTTGGCGGAAGGTGTGAGCCCTGGGGGGGGGGCACACCCAGTTTCTACTGACCCCCCCTGTGGTGATGTGGGACTCGCATGGTGCCCCCCCCGGCCCCGCCCAGCCTCTCCTCGCCTCCTGAAGCTTTAAAACCTTACTGCTTTTGTTGAAGGACGAACGGGGAGGGTGGGGGAGGGGTGGGCACAGAAATCGTAAGGGGCAGGGCGAGGGCCGCTGGAGCAGCTCGCTCCCAGGGCTTGGGGCGTCTTCCTAGGGACGCACGGACAGCACACGCACATTGGCAAACCAAGCGTGTGAGCCGAACCCCTGCAGGGCTCGCGCGCAGGTCTGCCTGCGGGCTGCGCCTCCCACTCAGCGGGGCTGAGTGTGGCCCAGACCCCTGGGGGTGTGGCGTCCATCCCCCGGTCCGGGAACCTGCCTCTGGGGGTGTGAGTGGGGAGACTCGGCTCCCTGGCCGCCCCCCTGGAGAGTCTCCCCGTGCCAGGTGCCGAGGACCCCAGGGCTCAACGGCGTGGGCGTGGCCCCCGTCCCGAGCAGCAGTGCATTGCGGGAGCGGGGCTTGCTGGGGCTCCCGCGTGGCCGGGAATTGTTTGTGTGGGTATGTCGGGCGCATGCGCCGGGGTCTCAGCGGGCCCCCCCCCTCCGACCCACCGCACAAACGACCCCTTCCCCGTCCAAAGCCATTGGTGGAGTGTCTGTGGAATCGTGCGCCGAACGTCCGAGGCCGAATCCGAGGGTCCAAGACCATTTCCATAGAGCACGCGTTTTTCCTTTTCCGTAAGAACCTTCTTTTCTGTTGCTAACCAGCACCTCACCACGCTCCCCAAGGCCGCGCCGTTCATCCTGCCCCGGATCACTACAGTGAAGTATTGCCGTTGTACAGTCCCCACTCTGGCCTCGGCTTGCTCGGATTCCACTTTGTATGTATTTTGTATGCCATAGATTCTATATTGTAATGATGTCCTATGCAAAAGGAAAAAAAAATTAACTGAATTGTACATTTGATCGTTTTAACGTGTATGCATGTTTAGTGACGTTTACATTTTGAAATAAAATTTATGATTCATTATTATACTTCGCCAGAGTGGATTGCTTTGCGGGGAGGGCCTTGCGCAGGCTCTTGTGGGGACAGCGTGGGGGCGGGGGAGGGGGAGCCAAAAATGGACCCGATTGTACGTAATAGGTCAGGAGGTCAGAACCGTCCTGGAACATTTGCAGAGAGAAGGCCTGGCTGGTTGGCCACCTCCCAGACCTGTTAGCTTACTCCCACCCCTACCCATGTCCCTCCCCCCAGATAAAAGCTGAACCTCACAGACCTGACTCCAAGGGCCCTGAGAAAACACATGGATGTTCGGGGAGGCTGCGATGGCAGGTTCGCACACAGGGGTGGCGCTTGTCCCTAGCACTCCCCATAAGCACCAAACTTTCCCTCCCCAGTGGGCCCCGGGGGTTCTGAAAGTCAGAGGGGCCACTCTGTCCCTCACCCAGATGCCTGCTCCCCTCACCCTGCCACCCAGAGTCCAGAAAGTGCCCCGTTGCAGCCACTGCAGTCCCCAGGGGAGGTGATCCCAAAGCACACTGCTGCAGGGGTGCCCGCCCAGCACTCAGGGGGTCCGGGGGTCCTGGGGAGCGGCGAAGCTCGTGTTGACACCGCGGCCCAGGTAAGTCTCCTGTGATCGTGACCTGGCCACCCCCGGCTGCTCGCCAGAGCAGGGCGTGTCCAGCACGGGCAGTAGGAAGAGGAGGACGTGGGTGATGGGGTCCAGCCCAAGGCCCGTGCCCACCACCGATCAGACAGAAGGGGCAGGCATCATCCCCGGTAGCTGGCTGCGACCCAGGGCTGCATCAGGACGAGATGTACTGCTCACACAATTGCCGGTGCTCAGAGGGAATGTAGACAGAGAAGCTGAGAGAGAAGACACACCCCAAGGCTTACGGCACAAAGGCTGCCTTTGTCTGTCCCTGCACCGCCTGTCAGGAGATGGTTTGTCTCCTGCTGCTCATCCACCCTGAGCCTGGGTCTTGGTTACTTGCAGCCGAAAGCACTCGGAATCTAGCCACATTCCCTGCAAAGTCTTCCCACTGTCAGGACTCACCCTCCCAGTCTTGCCCCTCTCAACCCCCTGCAATATGTCCCTGCAGGGTGGAAGCCACCTCTTATCACCCCTGTGCCCTGCCCTCCCCATCCCTGCCCCCTCCACGCTGGCTGCTGGACAGCCGCATCCACCGGTGTTGGACAGAATTTGCTGAAACAGAGCATTGCTTGTAAAACGTCCAGGGGTGAACCTGCCTGCTTTGTTGGGAAATGCCCTTCAGCTCCACGTGGTATTCGATTTCTGAACAAGGAAAACATTTCCCCCCCTTGAGATTAATTAACAGCTTCTATCTCAGGCCCGCCGTGCAAAGATCTAACTATTTACAAAAACCGAGACTTTTTCATAAGTTACGGGCAAACTCACGTGGCGGCAACACCTAACCCGGCCGGTGTCAGGACAGCTGAAGTCTTGGAGTGAATATTTCCTCACGTCGCCATGGAAACGTGAGCGCTCCCGGTCATGGGCTGCTTCTGTCAAGGTGTCACTTAAAATCCACTATGTCTGCGCTATTGGTGGTCTAAAATCCAATGTTCTTTTTTTTATTTTTAATGATATATGTTATTGATTATGCTATTACAGTTGTCGCATTTTCCCCCCTTTATTCCCCTCTGCCCTGCACAGCTCCTCCCACCCACATCCCCCACCCCGCCCCTGCTTTAGTTCATGTCCATGGGTCATACATATAAGTTCTTTGGCTTCTACATTTCCTATGCTATTTCTACCCTGCCCCTGTCTTCTCCCTACCATCTGTGCTACTTATTCTCTGTACCTTTCCCCCCTCTCTCCCCCTCCCACTCCCCTGCTGATAACTCTCCACGTGATCTCCAGCTCCGTGGTTCCGTTTCTGTTCTAGTTGTTTGCTTAGTTTGTTTTTGTCTTAGGTGTGGTTGTTAATAACTGTGAGTTTGTTGTCCTTCTAAAATCCAATGTTCTGAATTCTGAAAACCATCTTCCCCCGGAGGCTTCCGATAAAGTGTCGTGGGACTCTGTTAGGGAAAAAGAGCTTTCTAGTTCACTTTATTTCCACCCCCCTTTATTTGCGGCTGCCAAGAAGGTCAAATTTAAATAATTAAACTTAGTCACGGTAGCTAGCCTCCGTCTAAAATGTCTTAGCACAATTACCCTGACTTCTTTATAACTTCCCTTGAACGTATAACAGATGGGTACGATGTAGCTTTCTGGAATTTGTGTCTTTTGTTTTACTTCATCTGCTTCACGTTGTTCTCACTTTTTATTGTTATGGGTTGATTGGTTTTGGAGAGAGAGACAGTTACCTATGAAGTCTTGGGTTGCCCTCAGAGCTGCGTAGGCCGGGTTCTGACCTTTAGCAACACACCGCGGGCTTGGGGACTGAGCTCAGAGGTAGACAGTTAGCAGACCAGTTTGTGGAGGCTGCAGGCAGGGGCAGAGCAGAGTCACACAGCGTTGCAAAGCCTTTGAGCCCCGAATTGACTTCGGAGCCGCAGCCCACACAGAAGGGAGGTCAGAACTCGGCCCCCGAGTGAACCTAACCAGGTCAGTGGTTTGCTGAAACGAAAACATCAGCATCCTCTTGAGGATTTCAGCAACACAGACGCTCATGACAGAGTATTCAAACGGTTCGGGCCCTCATGCAAAATGCCTTGTATTTGAAAAGCCAGAAGAGTCTCAACCAGTGAGAAAAAGGCAATCAAAAGACACCAACTCTGAGCCCTGACCGGTGTGGCTCAGTGGGTCAGGCATCATGCTGCAAAGCAAAGAGTCGCTGGTTCGATTCTCAGTCAGGAGCCTGGGTTTCAGGTTTGGTCTCTGGTCAGGGCACGTACGAGAGGCAAATGGATCGATGTTTCTCTCCCTCTCTTTCTCCCTCCCTTCTCCTCTCTCTAAAAATAAAGAAATAAACTCTTTTTTAAAAAAGATCCCAACGTCAGAATTATCAAAGACGCAAAGCAGCTGCTATATAACCAGGCTTCGATAAACAAAGGGAAACACCGCTGCGATGAAAAGGAAGATGGAAAATTCTAGCAAAGAAATAAACAAACAGAAACTGTGGATAAGAAACAAAGGAACATTTTTAGAATTAAAAGCTACAATAAGCAAAATGAAAAGGTCACCGGAGGGACTCGTATCACACAGTAGAGCAGAGAGAGAAGCCAGGAAACTTGAGGGCGGGGCGTCGGAAAGAATCTCGAGCGAAGTTCTTTTTCCACGTCGCTGCATTTGGTTGGTCAGCATTTTATCCGTCATTTTTGCATCTGTAGTGTGAAGGGGTGTTTGTCTCTATTTTTCTTTTTCTTGTGATGTCTTAGGTCTTGGAGTCAGAGTAATGCCGGCTGAGTCCTCACAGGATGAGCTGGGAGATGCGTTCACTTCTGTGTTTTGAACGAGTTTGTGAAGGATCGCTGTTACTGTTCTTTAAAGTTTGGGAGAATTCCTCGGTGAGGCCATCTGGTCCTGGGATTTTCTTTGTGGACTGTTTTTTTTTTAATTGATTTATTTTTATTAAAATTCAGTCTCTTTTTTTAAGATTTTATTCATTTATTTTTAGAGAGGGAAGGGAGGGAAAAAGAGAGAGAGAGAGAGAAACATCAATGTGCGGTTGCTGGAGGCCGTGGCCTGCAACCCCGGCATGTGCCCTGACTGGGAATCGAACCTGCGACGCTTTGGTTCACAGCCCACGCTCAATCCACTGAGCCACGCCAGCCAGGGCTCTTCTCTTGTTATAGGTAAGTTTATACAGTTTCTCTATTCCTTCTTGCGTTTCTCCTTGTATTAGTTTTTGTGCTTCGTGGTTTTCTAGAAGCTTATCTATTTCATCTGGAATGTTTAATTCGTCGGTATACACTGGTTTATCATCCTTTCCATTTCCATAAGGTTGGTAGTAATGTCTCCTTTTTAGTTCCTGATATACTCATTTAAGTCCGCTTTCTCTTTTTTTTCTTCTTTCTTTTTCTTTTCTCCTTCTTCTTTTGTATTCTTTTGGTCAGCCTATCCAAAAGTGTGTTGCTTGCTTTTTTTGATCTTTTCAAGAACTGACTTGCACTTTTCTGTATTGTTTTTATGTTCTCTATTTCATTTATTTCAGCTTGCATCTTTATTATTTCTTCCTCTGATTTGTGTTTAGTTTTCTCTACTTTTCTCAGTTTCTTAAGGTAAAAATTTTGGGGTTTTGAGATCTTTCTTCGCACTTAAAAAAAATTTTATTGATTGATTTTAGGGAGCGAGGGAGAGGGGAAAAAGAGAGAAACATCCATTTGTTGTAAGCCAACAGAGGAGATATAAATGGGATATTTAAAAATATGTAATTTTAAAAAGGCAGGAAAAGAGAAAAAAGGAGCAAATGGGTTAAAAAGGTATATAGCAAGGTGGTATATTTAAAGCCAACCATATCAATAATTAAAAAAAGAAATAAACTAAATTTAAAGGCAGAGAATGCTGTAAATTTAAGATAAACCCAAAGTATGTTATCACTAAGAAATATACTTTTAATATAAATCTCAAAAAGATGAGCAGTAAAAGGACTGAAAAATATGTATCATGCAAACACTAATCATAGATAATATGAATTGCTTCACTAATATCAGATAAAATAGACTTCAAGAAAAGGAACATTACTAGAAATGAGGAGGATTTCATATTAATAAAAGTACCATTCATCAAAAAGACACAATCATTTGCTTTGAACTGAACAGTGTTCCCCCCATGTGACTGTATTTATAAGAAGAAGGACAGCCCTGGCTGGTGTGTGGCTCAGTGGATTGAGTGCCAGCCTGTGAACCAAAGGGTCACCGGTTCGATTCCCAGTCAGGGCACATGCCTGGGTTGCAGGCCTGGTCCCCAGTAGGGGGTGCACGAGAGGCAACCACACATTGATGTTTCTCTCCCTCTCTTTCTCCCTCCCTTTCCCTCTCTAGAAATAAAACCCTTAAAAATAAATAAAAGAAGAGGACGAGACGGCAGAGTTCTCTCTGTCTCCCTTCGTGTGCTCAGAGGGAAAACCAGACGAGCGTGCGGTAAGAAGGCACCATCTGCAAGCCAAGGAGAGAGGTTCTGCCAGAAACCAAGCCCTGTTGGACCTTCACCTTGGACTTTTCCGCCTCCAGATTAAATTTCTGTCCTTTCCGCCACCCCATCTACGGTCTTTGTTACAGCAGCCCAAGCTGACTAAGACGCCATCTGAAATGCATATGCACATAATACAAGAGCTTCAAAATACACACGGCCAAACTCGTAAAACTGAAGAGAGAAGCGAACAGATCCATTATCACAGTGTGAGATATCCACACACGACACACAGAAAATCCGTAAGGACACAGAAGACTCGAACAACCCCATCACCCTACTGGACCCAGCTGTCATTCAACGGCACCGCTGTAGAAGGTGCATCATTTTTACGGGCACGTGACACGTTCGTGAGAACAGAACAGACCAGACGCTGGGTCGGAAACTAGATCTCAATACATTTGAAAGGGTTTGCAGATATAAGCAACACCCTCTGACCCATTAGAATGGAATGAAAACACAACCTATCAGCTCTGGCTGTTTAGCTCAGTGGGTTAGAGCATCAGCCTCATATGCCAGGGTTGCGAGGCTGAGGGTTTGATCCCTGGTCAGGGCACATACAAGAATCAAGGAATGGATGCATCAGTAAATGGAACAAGTCAATCTTTCTATTTCTTGAATCAATTTTTAAAAATAATAATAACAACAAAATAACCTATCCAAAATCTTAGGATACAATTGAAGAGGGGTTAGGGGGAAACTCATGGCTTTAAATGCTTGCAACATCAGAAGGGAGACAGGTGGGTGATTGCCACGTTCGGTGGCACTTTGGGAGAGGTGTGAGGACAGCCCGTTGGGGGCGGAGAGACAGAGAAAGAGATCAGGGTCCCGAGGAAACACACAGAGCCAGAGACGCAATGGGAGCATGGGGGTTGGGGACCTGAGCCCCCCGAGTGCCAGAGAATTCTCTGGACAGCACTTTCCGCCTGAACATGGAGTTAGTGAAGCTGTCTGGGGTTCGGTGCCACCCAAATGCAGAGAACAGCCTGAACGGCAGTTTGGCTGAGTCCGGGGGAGGGAGATTAGATCCCATGGGGGGGGGTGGCTGAGACCTGGGGGTGCAGAGGGGCTCAGGCCCCAGCCCGAAGGTTGTCTGAGTCCCCCCAGCCTCCCTCGTGGTGCTGGCGGCCCCCGCTCCCCCGTTCTGGGCTCTGGCAGGGGAATCTGAATAATGGATGCCCGCTCTAGCATTTCACCCAATTGTCATGAAGCAAGGAACACAAGCCCAGTGTGCGGCCGGCCGGGCCCCAGACAAAGGGCTGTTTTCATCGCCCCCTGTCCCCAGGCCTCAGGTCTGTGTGACTCTGTCCCCAGCACATGACCGGCGACAATTGTCCTGTGTTCTCCCGCCCTCTCCGGGGGGCCCTGGGAGGGATTATCCTGGAGGCAGCTCCCCCAGGACAGCGGGGGGAGGGCTGCCTCCCTGCCACCCCACACCGTGGCGTGTGTCATCAGGAGTCCATGCCCAGCTGTTGCTGGGGACCCGCTTGGCACTGCCTGCTCCCTCTGCAGAGAGCTGCCTGGAGACCTCTATAAATACAGGACTCTCACCCAAACAAACAGGGAAGATGGGTCCCCAGGGGCCTTCCAGGGAGCTCCATGTGCTGGGGGCGGGGAGGAAGCCACGGGGAAGGGGGCGGGGGACACCCTGGGGACTCCCCGAGCTCCAGGCACACAATGGAGAGCCCAACCCTGTTTGCATGTCTGGTGCCGGGAGGACGGGAAGACACAATAAATGAACTGCGAGCACACAGCTCCCCGAGCGGGGCACAGGTGACCGGGACCCCTTCTGAGCTGGCACCCGAGGCCCTGACAGCATGTCTAGGCCGCGGCGGGGACTGCACGGGAGTGTCGGCGCCAACCCGGTCCCCGTCGCAACGGCAGGAAGAGGACTGGCGGGACAGGATGTGGCTGTGTTCCCTGAAAGGTTTCCCATCTGCCGCATCGTGGAAAAATCACCGAAATCCTCAGTTGGCTCCAGTGAGCCGCCGTCGCCGCCCTCCCCCGTGACCAGGTCTGGGCCCTGGAGTCACTCGAGGTCTCTGGGCTCAGGGTGGCCGCCACGGTTCGGGGCGTGACATTGGCCACCCATCGGGGAGGGTCACCTCTTGGATCCCTGCGAAGAGTGGGGTCAGGAGAGGTTGGCAGTCCCGTTGGGTGGATGGCGGCCTGCGTTTGTCCAGCGTGGCCGGGACTGTCGGGGCATTTCATAAGTGGAAAATTCACACACGCGAAATTCCTCGTACAAATGGCTTCTCCTCCGGGCTTGTTGCAGACTGGGTCAGTAGAGTGGGGGCTGGTCTGAAAAACAGGATAAAAGTCATTCCTGCCCTGAGGATGTGGCTCTGTGGGTTGGGCATTGTCCCAAAAACCAAGAGGTCTTGGGTTCGATTCCCGGTCAGGGCAACAGGCCTGGGTTGTGGGTTCGGTTCCCGGAGGGGATGTATATCAGAAGCAACTGATCAACGTTTCTCTCTCACATCGATGTTTCTCTCCCTCTCTTTCTCTTCCCCTTCCCTCTCTCTAAGTAAAGAAATGGGTAAATAAAATCTTTTAAAAGAAAAGAACTGAGAATTTAAAAACAAAAGCAGCCACTGGTGCCAGAGTGAGGGAGGGAGCCCGCAGAGGGGACACACGCATGCTGGGAGGAAGGGTGCAGGGGTCGCTAGTGGCGGCTCCGGACACCAGGTCTGAGGGTGGGGGGATGGGAAGGGGTGTCGATAAGGGTCGCCACCTGTGTGTCTGAGGACAGGGCACCCAGAGCGAGTGGGAGCAGGGCGGGCACTGTCCCAGGCCTGGGTGGACAAGGGACCGCTGTGCAGATCCACCAGGCAGACCCCAGAGGGTCCGAGGGTGAGACCTGGGTGGGTGTGTGGAATGTGAGGCCAGCCCATGTAGCAGTTTCTGGTCAACCGGAACTCCGCCCCAAGGCCAGGCCTCAGGGCACAGGCCCTGTGGGCAGCGGCCTGGCTGAACCCAACTTGCACAGCGGCCCCCAGTTTAGACCCCTGAGCCAGCCTGATGGCCTGGGGCCTACTTCTGACCCTGAGACCTCCATGGGGCCCCGGGGCTCACATTCCAGGGGATCCTCTGTTGCTGGCCCAGCTTCGTCCCTGCTGCCTGAACGTGTCCACGTGTCCACCTCAGAAGCCCAGCCCCTGTCCTCCACACGCCCTCGAGGGATGTCCCCAGACAGGCGAGCTCACTCACCTGCAGACACTCAGGCTGAGCGTGGGAGCCCCAGGCTCTTAGCCCTACCCCCCTACGCCCCACCCCCACCCTGCAGGTGGCTCAGGAGACAGTTGTCTCACCCCATGCAGGCCCTCGGGTCCCCACGCAGGGCTCACCTGAGGCGGATTCCAGAACCAGGTGATAGGGTAATGAGAATGCTTCCACCTGGCTCCTTTGGGAAGAGACCAGGAGGTGGGGGAGCGCTTGGGGCCTCCTCCTGCATCTACAGGCCAGTCCAACCTCCAGAGCTCCCATCTCTGAGGAGCTGGGGTGACAAGGCCGACTGAGGGGCCTCTCCCCCTGCCCCTTTGCCACCTGCTCTGGGACCTCCTGATGGGACCCCTCACCGGCAGGAGGCATGAGAAAGAGGGGAAGGCTGCAACCGTGGCAGCCCTGGGACCAGCGTGTCCCTTGGTCCCTGCATCCTGCCTTGGGGATGCTCTCGGGAAGGCTCCTCCCAGGTGTGCTGGGTGCAGAGAGAATTAGGAGTGGAAACTCCGTGGCCCTCCCATGCCTGGCCCGTGGGGACACCAGCAGGGACCAGCCTCCTGTCTCAGGGCTGGGGGCATGTCTGCTAGAGTCTCACAGCCATCCGGAGCCACGAGGGACCCGGCAGGCGGGGGGCCCAGGGCAGGTCTGCAAGCCTCCTGCACGGAGGGAGGGCCCCAAACCCCAGCACACCTTTCTGCGGCTTGTTTGACAAAGACAGCCTCGGGAATTTTGTGTCCAGAGGAACAGGATGAAACCCCCTGAGGCCCGTGTTCCTTAATAACAGCTTTGGTTTTGTTACGTGTGGTGTAAGTGCATTTGTCCAAAAGGCTTGGGGGATGGAGAAGGGGCGTGTACGGACCTGTTTTCTTAGCTCTGTCCGGGATACTGAGATCCAGAGCTAGAGAGAACATTCCAGATCACCAGGCCGGAGGAGCTGCACAGCCTGAGCGGCCCTGGAGAGAACGGGCCTGGGTGATGTAGAGAGAATATCACCCCCCCCCCCACTTTTCTCGGGAGGCTCCCCAGCCTGGGCAGCGCTTGGGACAAAATTAGGGTCTTTGGGGGGAGTTGCAGGGACCTTGAATGGGTACAAAGGACACCGCCATGGCCCCAGAGCTGCTAGGGGAACAGGATTCTATGCAGAGGAGGGCGACCCGCAAGACCACCACGGGGGCAGTCTGGAGTTCTCTCCCATCCTGCGAGCACAGGCTTTGGGGTCGTGGGACCCCCTGTCGCATCTCCTCTAAGGTACTTGGATCTGATTGGCGCTCAGCACAACAGCCCGGCCCCCCTCGAGGGATCTGGGTGGGACCGCCCGGCCGACCACCTGGTCTGAGGCTCCCTGGCCTCATCCCCAGGGACGCTGGGCAACTTCCATAAACTGAAGCCTCTTGATTTGGAAAATGGAGCCCAGCCTGCTCATAGCCCCAGGGTTTGAGGAGGAAGGGGGATGCGCTCTCAGCTGCTGCTGCTCCCGAGGCCCCGCTGGCCTGAGCGGAGATTCCCAGGGCCCGGGAGGGCAGGGCCTCCGAGCCCAGGCAGGCCCCGCCGAGCAGCAGAACGCTTGGGCCCCGGGGCCGTCTGATAAGGCTCGTGGCTGGTGGCCAGGACAGGTCAGGGCAGCAGGCAAGCTCCTGTGGAGACGGATCCCGCCCCTCCGGAACCCAGCGGGGCCTCCTCCCCTGGCGGCGGGACCAGCCTGTGGCCCCTCTGAGGAACAGAGAAGCCTCCCTCACCCAAGTTTTGCTCGCTGAGCCCCAGCCCCTCCACCAGACGAGTGCAGGGAGAGTGGGGCCTTGAGGCTCAGCTGCACGGGCAGGCGGCCCTCACCCCTGCCCAGACCTTCCCTAGCACTGCAGGCAGGCCCTTCTCTTCTTATTGCCAGGATCAGGCCCACCTTCCGCAGGGGCTCCCTAAAGGCCGCCCTGGGCAACCCCGAGCCCACACTCCTCGGCAGCTGCGTCTCTGACCACCTGGGTCTGCCCGCCCTTCCCCAGCCCCCAGTGCTGGTGGGGGTTCATATCCACCGAATGGGTCATCCCCCGGAAGGGCGTGGCCAGCTCTGGGCCCCCTGTGGCCACAGAGAGTGAGGCGTCCAGCCCAGTCTAGAAGCATCTTCCCTGCCTCTCTTTAATGACCAGCACAGGCTGTGCCCAGGGGAACATCTGAGACATCTGTTTGCCATGCCCAGATGGTGACTGTCCAGCAGGGACAGCGCCCCCTGGAGGGGAGGAGCCACAGGTACAGCCTCAGCAGCAGGGGACAGCCTGTCCTTGACGGTGCTCACCCAGGCTCCACTCACACTGCTGGACTGGCCGGGGGTGTCCAGCCTGTGGTCCATGGGCCTCATGCAGCCTGGGCCAGCTGTGAATGTGGCACAATACAAAGTCGTAAACTGACTTAAAACATTGTGAGGATTTTTTTGTGATTACGTGTCCCAGTGTATTCAGTGTGTGGCCCAAGACAACCCCTCTTCTTCCAGGGTGGCCCAGAGACGCCATAAGGTGGGATAGCCCCGGAAGCTGCCATCCCCAGCCATAGGGACGGCAGACTCCCAGCACCCCCCTCCCCAAACCCCAGTGTGTTTCCCAACAGCCTAAGGCTGCGTGGTCCCCGGGACGACCACCACACCAGCCCCTCAAGTTCCTGACCAGCAGCTCTCAGCAGAAGGGTTGTCCCAGTCCCAACCGGGCCATGGGCCCCAGCCGGAAGTCCCTTCTCTGCCACCAGATGTAAGCTGTCCCCCCCAGGATTCCAGGGAGCTCTCAGCGCTGCAAAGATTCAGGGCGCTCCCGCTCCCCACGAGTCCCAGGGGACGGTGGGCAGGTGCCTTGCTCTAGCCGCTGCCTGTGACATAGTCCCCCTCTGAGCTGGTCCAGGAGGTAGGGGGCTACCACCCTGGTGGGCACAGCACCGGCGTCTGTCATCCAGCGGAGAAAGGGGCTGTGGTCTGTAGACATGAGACTCGAGTGTGGTAACACGGACACCGGCACCGCCGGGGTGGGTTCGTGTGAGAGGGAGGGACGGCCCCGCATGGGGGGAGGGGCGCATCTGTGGGCGTGTGTGGGTGTGAGCGTGCATGTGTGTGGATGGGTGTGTGTGCACATATAGGTGTCTGGGGGCGTGCCTGTGTGCACTGAGCGTGTGCCAGGGTGCACATGTGCGCACAGCGTAGCGTCTGCAAGGCAGCAGGCCTGGGGCTCGGGGATCTGGGCGGGGCTGGGTGAGCAGGTGCACAGGCAGGCAGCAGCGTGGGAACCCGGACAGTTGGTCTGGCGGCAGCTGAGCGGTGGAGGGACAGGAGGGGGGGCCCTTGGGGCTGGGGCTTTCTGTTCCGGGAAGGCCTGGGTTGGCCGCCTGAGCCTGGCACGGAGGCTGGGTGGGCCCTGAACATGCTTCTTACGCCCACCCCAGAGTGGCCCCAGATCCCTGAAATGTTGCCTTCTGAGGGGAGCGGAGTGGGCCGGGCTCTGGAGGGAGGACAGCACCGAGGGCTGACCTGGGAGGAGGGCAGGAGAGCCGGGCCCCTGGACCTCCTGGGGAGACCCATAGTTCTCCGGGGTGAAAGCCAGGGGCCCCACCCAGAACTGCAGGCACGAGGCTCACTCCTATGATGGAAGAGGCAGCTCCGTTTCAGACCCCCTGACTCCTGGACACGCCCTCTGCGATGGCCTCGCGGGCTCCGCCATGAGGTCTGTCCTGTCTCCTTGGTGACTCAGTTCCGCTCTCGGTGGGAGCCACAGCTCGGGTCCTTCGTGCACTGAGACCCCCGTGGAGAAACAGCCACCCGGGGCTGGGGGTGCTGCTGCTCTGTCCCTGTACCCCAGCTCCGGGTCTGCATATCAGGGCCAATGTCCGCTCAGCTGGCGGGGGCCAGTGGCCTCAGGCCGGGGACCAGAACATGGATGACCAAGGTGGCAAGAGCCCAAACCCCACTCTCCCTTAGCACATGACTCTCTTCCTCTGGGGGGTGGGTGGGTGTGGGGACTCGAAAAGTCTCCCCCAGGCTAACCTCCTTCTTGCCTTTAACACAAAGAACCTGCCGTGCAGGCAGCCAGTGGGGGCTGAACCCTCCGAGCAGCTGCTACATCTCCGAGTGTTTTTCTCTTCTTGCGGTTTCTCCCCGGGGTTAGGCAATGTTTCACTTCTTGTCACAACGACCAATCCAGTAGGTCTCTCGCAATGTCAGCAGGGTCTGAGGTCTGATCGGCGGGGGGTTGGGGGCTGGGAGGGGCCCCAGCCTCCGGGCCCCTGGGATCCTTCTTTGTCTGACAGTGAAGGAATCAGCCGCCCCAGTGTTCCCAGAAGGCGCCTGGGTGCGGGGGCGAGGAAGGGTGGCCGGGGAGTGCTCTAGTAAGATTAGGGCAGGGTGATGCCCTGGGAGAGACATTTATCACCCATCACACTGCGCTGGTGTCTTGCCACAGAAGGTGCCGGGTTATGGGTGGGCACCCCCTCTGGCTTGGGCGGGGCTGGGGACCCCAGTGTCCCAGCCTCCTGGAAGTCAGCCCCACCCTGGTATCCCTGCCCTGTCCTTTCACCCCCGTCACCCCGCAGGACTCCGGTGTCTCTGCTGAGGGCCACCAGGCGGTCCCTCCAGGTGCCAGGGGCTCACCGCCTGCAGGCTCACCTCTGAGACTCAGAAGGTCACGGTGCAGTGGGACCAGAGCCCAGGGCTGAGGGCTCTGGCCTTGAACCCCAAAAGGGCTGCCCCGAGCTCCTGCCCCACAGCTGGCTCAGGCAGGATCCCCACCTGGGGATGATGCCATCTTAGCCTAGAAGCTGCCCTTGGCCTGGGTCTGGGGCTTTCATATGGCTCCCTGGGGCTCCCACCCCACAGGCCACCACAGAGGCCCCTGGGTCCCTGATCCTCCTGTCCCCCAGGACGGGGGACCCTGCCTGGCTGCAGGTTGGGGGCCCAGCTGCACTAAGTTTGTCCCCAGCCCGCCACCTGCCTCCCAGGTGTTGTTCAGGTGGCATGCCTTCACTCACTGGGACTTACACTGTCCCCACCACCCTGACAGTGTGGTCACACCTGTGACCCTAACCACAGTCTCCTGGGAAGGCTCTGCTCTCCGGCCAGGAGCAGAACAAGGCGACTGGCCAGCCCACCCCCTCTCTTCCTCAGTGACCTTGGGCTTCATAGGGAACCATCGCCTGCAGAGGAAGGCCCAGAGGATGCTCTGGGCCAGGGGAGCCTGAACCCCCATCCCGTCTGCCTTCTGACCTGTTACTACATGAGAAGAGCAAGGCTTTGTGCCCCTTCCGTGGGACGTGTGTCCCCTCTGGTTGGACGTACCCCTCCCTGTGAGGGCCTCCCGAAGCCCCTTGGTCATCCACCCTGTCATCTTCTCCAGCCAGAGACTTCCCAGGGGACGAGAGAAGGGACAGGGCAGGCCCAGCAGGTGGGACTCTAACCGGCCAGAGTGGCAGCTCTTCCTGCTCCCTGCAGCTGAGAGGCCCCCTCCCCCAGGGTCCCACATGGGACACCAAAGGCTCCTCCTCCCTGCTACACTCAGAGTCCCCCCTAGTGCTCAGTTCAGGGGGAGGGTGCCCCAAGAGAGGCCAGGGACTGTCCTGTGGGCTTCCTGAAGCTGCCACTGCTCCATCCCTAGGTGGCCCTGGGCTCAGGACCTCAGAGCCACGCTCTCTCTCCTTCTCAAAGCCAGAAGAGCCAGGGCGCTATGCCCAGGGTTCTCCCTCTGGGTCCTAACTAAGCTCATAACTAAATGCAAGCCTCACCCCACTGCATATTTCCTATAGATGGCCATAGAAAGGGGGCAAGAAACGGGCCCCCGAGGAGCTGAGGTGCTACTCCAGCTGATCTCAAGGGCACCAGCGTCCTCCTCCCACCCCGTGGCGAGGCCCTCCTGGGGGGACCCATCTGGGCCACAGTGCAGGGAGCCCGGCCCCAGGCCGTGACTGGGGGCCAGGAGTGGGAACAAGGACAGGCCAACTCAGGAACGTGCAACCACCGTTGGGTTTCGTTTCAGCCAGCATTTGCGGAACCCTGGTCTCGGGCCGGGCCGGGGCCTGGGAAGATGCCGAGAGGGACAGGGCCTCACGCCGCAAGACCCACCCCCAGCTTGCCGGCTGGGTGTGAAGGGCAAGGGTGAGACTCTCAGGGCCAATGAAGCCTCATTCTGCAGCGGGGACAGTGGTGGCATCCTGAGGGCAGGGAGGTGGGCAGGGCAAGGGAGGAGTCTGAGCTGATGCATCATACACACAAGGGACCCTTTCAGCCGAGGTGTGACAAGCTAAGGAAGGCCAGAGGTTCTGGAAGACGGTGTCAGTAGTGGTGGCAGCCTTGGAAGGCAGAAAGACCGTGGCCTTCGAGGGCCTGTGAATATGGGCCCAGCTCCAGGCAAAAGATCCAGATGCAGTCGGAACCTGGAGGGCACAGCCGCCTTCGAAGGTAGAAAGGCAACCCCAGGTTTTCGTGTCCACTGGGGGAGCGATGGCCCGGGTACAATAAGACTCGTTGTGAGATCAGACATTTCCATGGTCTCCGGGTCTTCACGCTCAGCCCAGATTTTCTGGAGTGAGAGAAATTCTGTTACAAAAAAAAAAAGTCAATGCGTGATTTGTGTAATTTAGTTCTTGTGCAAATACTGTATTTTTAGGACTATAAGACACACTGGACCATAAGACGCACCTAGGTTTTAGAGGAGGAAAATAGGAAAAAAAAAATTTGAAGCAAAAAATGTGGTTCAATATTTAATAACCTGGGACCCCACTCCACCGCTGCCCGCCCCCAACAGCGAGCCAGGTAAGCTACATTTGGACTATAAGACACGCCCCTGTTTCCTCCCAACTTTGGGGGGAAAGTGCGTCTTATAGTCTGAAATATACGGTAACCAATTCTAGTTGGCTTTATAGGAAAGAGGAACTTAGAGCAAGAAAGCCACACTGGCTGGCGTTTCTCAGAGCCTGAGGGCCGGGTGTGGAGTGTGAGGGGGACAGGGACCTAGAATGTGGCATTCCAGGACGCAGGGTCCCCTTCGCTCTCCCCGGGGGTCCCTCTGCACTGGCCTGGAACAATGACAGCGACACTGTGGAAAATGACAGCCAGGGGCTGCTGAGTGGCCTCATGAAACGAGGCAGCAGCTGGCTTTATCTAGAGCGAGTGACCCCAGAGAGGCTAAGTGAGGAGGAAGCCACGGTGCCTTTTACGACCTTGTCCCCAGAGTCACAACAGTGACTCTGTGTTTGTCACCTTCCGCTCCTCAGCTGCAGGTCTCCAAGCTCAACTCATGCTCCGGAGAGGGGATTTGCAATGGAAACAACACGGCAGACAGAAGGAAGGAGCTCCTACCCTTCGCGACGGCATGCATGGAGCTGGGGAGCATTATGCTGAGTGAAATAAGCCGGTTCGTGAAAGACAAATACCCTATGATCTCACCTATAAGTGGGACCTAATCAACAAAACAAACAAGCGAGCAAAATAGAACGAGAGACATGGAAATAAAGAACAAAGGGGCAGTGACCAGAAGGGCGGGGGAGGGGGACAACGGGAGAAAGAAGAAGGAACTAGTGAAAACATATATGAATGACCCGTGGACATGGACAGCAGTGTGGGGATGGCCAGTAGGGGAGGGGGGGGTGGGCAGAGGAGGGCAAAGGGGTTAAAATTGGGACAGTTTAAAAAATCTTTTTTAAAAAAAGAGGGGATTCGGGTGAGGCAGCGTGATGGGAAGAAGAGCAAAGAATCAGTGGCCACATTTTAGGTCCGTTCTCATTGGGCACAGGGACCAAGCAAGTGGGTCCTGGACCCATCACCAAAAAGGCCTGCGATCTTAGACCTGTCAGTCACTTATTTCCTAGGCTTCCCCGTGTCTCTACGATTTGGAGACGACGCTGTTGTCGTCTGTCTCAGGGCCAGTGACTTTGGAATCAAATTTCTGCCCCACCTCTCTCCGAGCCTCAGTTTCCCCATCAGCCTCATCATCTCCCTCCCAGGATGGTGGTCAAATGGACTGACACGGGCATGTGCAGAGAGGTGGGCTTGGCCGAGCCCCAGCTGAGGAAGTCTGGAGGCGTCTGTTTGCCAGGGAAGCTGAGGGGTGTGCAAGACACTCTGTGTGTCGCCGGCCAGCAAAGAACAAGCCCTCTGTCACCTGCATATCTGGGACCGACAGGAAGTGACATCCGCCTTCACTGTTCTCCCCAGCCCAGCGACATTCTGGGGACCTGTCCCACCCAGACTTGGCACCTGGAGGAAGTATTCAGCTACTCCCTTGATTAAAACCATCCCCTCAGACCAAAGCCAAGAGCGCCTGCCCCATGCCTACCCTGACTGCTTGGTATTATGGGGGCTCCCTTAAGCTTGGGGGCCACTGTGGAAGCTGCCTGGGAGGGAGCGCAAGGAGACCAGAGTCCCACCTTTGGGGAGAATGCTCAGTGCAGGCTTGCACGCTCCAGGCTGAGAAGGAATCTTCCGTGGCATCATGTGAAATTTGAAAAGCTTCCTAGTAACATACCAGCTGGAAATCAATTTTTAACCCAGTCTGTCTGGGCAAACGATCTGGAAAGGCTCAGCGTTCTCTCGGGAAAGGAAGCCAATGTTACAGGCAGAAGCAGTGTCTCTTGGGGGAAAGTAGACAGGCAACCATCTAGGGCGGTGATTTTCTTTTTTCCTTTTTTTTTTAAAGATTTCATTTATTTATTTTTAGAGAGAGGGGAAAGGAGGGAGAAAGAGAGGGAGAGAAACATCAATGTGTGGTTGCCTCTTGCACGCCCCCTACTGGGGACCTGGCCTGCAACCCAGGCATGTGCCCTGACTGGGAATCAAACCTGGGACCCTTTGGATGTCGGGTCGGCACTCAATCTACTGAGTCACACAAGCCAGGGCTGTTGTCTTACTTTAAATTTGATAATCTAAGGGAAAAGAGGTCAGTGACCCTGACTACATGTTTTAAAAATTTGCGTGGCATACCAGTTGAAAATCTCTGGTCTAGGGTACTGCTCCATATACGCCACCAAACAGGCCAAGGATGGGTTTGCATTCAGATGTTCACCAATGGATGAATGGATAAACACAATGTGGTATATCCATACAATGGAATATTATTCGGCTGTGAAAAGGAATGAGGTGCTGACATGTGAACCTTCCACTTGCCTACAATGTCCAGTATTCTGGCCACTCCAGAGAGCAGTAGAGTTGGAGTTGCCAGGGGCTGGTGGAAGGGGTGACTTGAGCCTGACTGCTGATTGGTGCAACGTTTCTTTTGGAAAAGGAGGAAAAAGTTCCCAGTTTAGTTCATCGATGGATTAGCTCCAACTGTCAGGGAGAGACAGAGAGGGACAGCAAGTGCACTATGGCCCCATGCAGGGGTGGCTGCCATCATCCCCAGCTGGTGACTGTGAAAATCTCCCTCATGGGCAGAGCGTCGTGCAATGTTCCTCTTTGCTCCAGGGCCACTGGAGCTCCGGGGCATAAACGAGGCTTACTTATGCACACGGCAAGCACAGGGCCACTGACCGGGCCGCACACACTGCTGAAACCCTCCCAGCCCAGAGGCAAGTGCATTCCAGAGTCCAGTGCACGCATGCCCTGCTCCCAACTGGGTCGCTGAGTTTGATCAGGTCCCCTTTGTTCTAATGCATGCACACATTTTCAACCTGCCAGCAGTGGCCCCGCCCAGCAGTGGCCCCACCCACCGTGGCCCTGCGGCCAGGATGAAATGTCCCAATCGCACTACCTGCCTTTCTGGGTTCCATCCCCACACTCACCGGGTCTCCATGTGGCCCTGCAGACATGCCTGTAATTCAGAGCCCAGGAGGGGGCACTCTGGACGGGGAACCCACCAGAAACCAGCGTACTGGTGTCTAAGTTAGGTACTTAAGCCCATGTGAGTGTGAGTGTGAGGGTGGCTGGGAAGTAGGCCTTCCGGTCCCAGCAGGGGTCCGGGAACTGGGATCCAGCCTTGGGTCCTGAGTCTCCTGGAAAGCTCTGGGTCGGGGGCAGGGAGACACCCAGCTCCCCTCCGTCCAGGCCTCCTGCCCCATGTGGCGTCTGCGTGGCCCTCTGTTGCTGGCTGCAACCGAGCCTTTCTTTTTTTTATTGATATTTTAAAGAGAGAGAGCGTGTGTGCATTGATTAATTACTTCTTGCACGTGCCCTGACCGGGGATCGAACCCGCAACCTTGGTGCATCAAGGCATCACTCTATCCAACCAAGCTACGCAGCCAGGGCCTGCAATGGAGCCTTCACTTGCCCTCCCGTCCACCTCCCGCTGCCCCAGAGACAAAGCCCGGCGGGAACACCAGCCAATTGAAAGGACCCACCGCCACGCCGGGCCACGGGGTGCGGGCAGGCCGTGCGGACAGGAAAAACACACATGGATCGGGGGCGTTGCGGATACAGTACAGATTATTTTTAGCAAATTGTTCTGACTCAGTGAAAAACCTGAAAGATAGTGTTGATAATCATGCTTATTATAGTGGCACAGATGGCGCTGCTATAATTAGACGCCTGTTTCTGGGCGATTCTGCTGGGCCTGGAGAAGACACCTTGCCCGGCTCAGACAGGCGTCACTGATGGTTGTCTGTATGTGGGAACTCAGGGCTCCGTCCATCCCTCTCGACCCTGAAGAGCATTCGTGAGAAAAAGCAAATGCTGCACGCGTCTCTCCAGCTAATGTGAGCCTGAGCAGAAATGAGGGGTTCTGGTTGTCTCTCTAGTTCTCTGATCCTGGCGACAACCAGGAATTATCCCCTCTCGCCTGCCTTTCCCCTCCGAGGGGCTTCCTGAGAACCCCCCGGCCAAGCCCGGCTCCCTCCAATGTCATGTCACCCTGCACTTTTCTTCCATATCAGTGCTTTTCATCTGCTGTGGTGAATTTATCTGTGGGACACCCGGACTGATGTCAGACCTCCTCAGCTGGGGCTCACTGCACAGGCCAGGCCTGTGGCCAGCATGAGACCCGTCTCTGCGCACTTTTCATCCGACAGTTAATAAAATCTGCCCAACTCACCGCGAAGAGATATCATGAGACTTTAATACGGAAGATGTGAGTAAGATCAGAAGACTGAATTAGTGACGCAGGTGTGAACGGATGATTGTAGGAGGATTATTAGGGTAGAGGCAGGGGAGGGTGAGAACTACAGTTCCACTAGGAGCTTGAGTTCCTGGAGCAGTCATCTCCTTCGAGACCACAGCCCACCCAAAGCCAAGCGTCCCACACAGTTAGTGCCCCATCAAGGCATCTCCCATTACCACCCATGGAAGTGGCCCCTGAGAAGGCCCCATTGATCCTGCCTCCCGGTGGAGAATCCCACACAGGGACCAATAGAACCAGGCAGAAAGGGGGGCGTGGCCTTTCCGAGATTAGGTCATAAAAGGTACTGCGGCTTCCTTCTTGGCTGAGCTCTTTGTCTCTGGCTGTGTCTGTGTCTCTGTTTGTCTGTCTCTCTCTGCAATCACTCACTCTGGGAGAAGCCAGGTATGAGCAGCCATTGGGAGACACCCATGTGCTGCGGAACTGAAGCCTCCCAGCAACAGCCACGTGGGCAAACCCAAAAGCCGATCCTCCAGCCATGCCTAACAGCAACCCCATGAGTGATCTTGAACCACAGCAGCCAGGTTGGCTGCTCCCAGGTTCCTGGCCTTCAGAAACTATGTGCGGGGACACCAGAACAGCTGTTTCAAGCTGTTGTTTGGTGGTCATTTGGGACGCAGCAGCGGAGAGCTCATGCTCCAGCCAGCTGCCTCTCTGCCTCCTGGATCTGCTGAGTCAGGGCTGGGAGCTCCGTCTTCCTCATGGCTGCTTCCGGATGCCCCGCCTGCCTTTCTGAAACTTTTCCGAGGTCTTCGACACCCTCCCACATGTCTCTGAAGACCAGCCCTCTAGCCTTGGGCCAGGAAAAGTCACCAACAGGGGCCAGTGTGGACCTTGACAGAGGAAAGAGCAAGGCCACAGGGACCAGGTCTGCCAGAAGCCAGAGCGTCTCATAGTTCTGACCTATGCCTAAAAAGGGAGCTGGACCTTGCTTCCCCCACCCGCACTGGCTCAGCCTCATGTCCTAAGAAGGAGGAGGTCTCCCGCAAACTCTCCTCCCCTGCATCCTTCTGAGCCCATCGCAAAGAAGCCATGCCCCAATGTACGTCCTCCCAATTGCCATTCTCATCCTTAAACCTTCGAGTGCGTCATACCCTCCCTCACGCACAACCCCCAGCTTGTACGTTTTCCTCTTTTCCCTCACGCTTTCAGCTCCCCTGATGGCGCACCTTGGTGCGGGGCTTTGACACGGGGGGTGTGCTGGCGCTCGATGAGCTTTTTCCATTTGGAAGCTCACACCCTTCGACGGGCAGTTTTCTAGTTTTATTTCTTTGGACCTTTTGAGGCAGGAGATAGTCAGGAAGGAAACTCCAGAGGCCCCGCAGGGCTGAGGTAGAAAACATCTGTACATGACAAAGACCCCCTAAGACGGGTTGTTCCTGTTTTCTGGGATAACTCTGAATCATGGAACGCGCCTGCCCGCTACCCCTGATTCATTATAATATCATTATAATGAACTAACATTGTGGGACTCCCTTCTCCAGTAGCCAATCAAGAAAATCATGGGAAACCACACATGCGCAGTAGCTTTGAAATCCAACTCCTTGTACCTGTGCAGGAAAAGCCCGCCAAAGACTAGCAAGGGGGCTTCTGCCCTATAAGAATAGAATCCCCCCAGCCCACGTGTTCCTTCTCTGCTCAGAGTTGGCCCACTCCCATGTCCTGTGGAGTGTACTATCGCTTAATAAATCTTCCCTCTTTCTTTATATGCTATAAACTTTGTGTGTTCGGTTCAATTCTTTGCCCTCGATCACTAAGAACCTGGTTACCTGTGCACACCTGTGACACTTTGGTCCTCATTGTTTTCTCTGGTCTGTGCTTTTGGAATGCCGATTGTCTGGACTGACCTTTTCATTGCTGTTACTCTGTTATTATCAATGTCTGGTTTGTTTGTTGTTTTTTTTTTTTCTAGAGATTTCCTTTCTTTAAAACGTTTTGTTTATTGATTGATTTTAGCTGGGAGAGAGGCACACACAGAGAAACACTAATTCATTGTTCACCCCTTCATACACTCGTTGGTTGCTTCTTGTATGTGCTGTGACCGGGGATCGAACCGGCAACCTTGGCAACTTCCCTCACGTATTCAGAGATCCTCAGCAACCTGCTCAGAGCTGGAAGGCTGCACTACAGTGCTCTTTGAAGACTGGGCAGGGTTGGGGGCTTTAGACTGGCAGGTGAGGCAACGCCTTTGTGGGACAACCCACCTACGGGAGCGTTTTTCTAGGTCTCTTCTTTAGCAACAAGCTCCCTGCTGGCATCCTATGAGTGAGGGGTGGGGGGCGGGGCTGTAGCGGTTTTCTTAAGTTAGTGTCAAGTCTTCCTTCTTACACCCCAACCCTTTTCAGTCCCAAACCTCACCCCTGCTGTCTGCTGCCCCTGGGGTCCCTGAGCCCACCTCGGGAAGAGAGCCCCCTTTCCCCGCAATCCTCTCTAATTTCTCCCAAGAAGCAACCTCCAGGCTGGTCTGGGGGCTGCGGTGGAGGGAGACTGGGGTCCCACCAGTTTCTTAGACAGAGTTTGGATCAACCCCTCTGTTTTTGCCTCCACCCCTCACCCCTACCCCCTGGATTGCCCGTGCTCCTGGGTTCCACGGAAGGAACCAGTGGGTCTGATTCCTGGGAGCAGACCCTCCGTCCCCCATCCCCCCCGCAGGTCCTCAGCCTTCCTCCCCTCTGTCCTGCCCTCTCTTGTCTGAGTCTACTCATCAGAGAAATGGAGCTGACCGTGTTCACTCCCCACCCCCACTCGGGGGCTGCTGTGAGGACAAAAGGAGCTCAAGGGGGGCACTGTCACCATCAGGTGAGCTCTGTCCCCAGTGAAGGTTCAGCGTGTCCCCCACAAGCCGAGGGGGAGTGTGGTGCTCGTGCTGAGTGTGCAGAGCCAGGGAAAGCCGTCCCCAGCTGAGCACGCCCCCGAGGGAGGGACGCAGGCACTCAGCTGGCCCACGGCCTCCCCGCGGCTCTGCTCAGCCGCCTGCCTTCACACCCACGGGCAGAAATGCGCACAGACGCAAGACAACGGTGGCAGTCACAGGCGGTGTCAGCTGAGACCTGTGCTAATGACAGACGGCGGATGGCAGCTGGAAAGAGGGATGAGCGGGCTCTGAGCCACCTGCCCACCTAGTTTCCAAATGACTTGCACCCACCTTCGAAACCGGGTCGGCCTTAATCGAATCGTCAGCAGACTGGCGAGGGTGGGAGCTCCCCATGCAGGGGAAGAGGCATCTCGCTGAGCATCTTCTGCTCCGTGCTGTTGGGGGCTTAATCCTTGGGCCCCTCCAGGGGCCTCCCTTGGGCAGCTCCTGGGAGAGAGTAGGTGCAGGTGACAAAAAAAGCCAGTGGCAGGGGCTGTGGTGACCCAGGCTGCCTCACCCCCTGCCACGGGCCAGAGCTGTCGGGGCAGGAGGACTTGCTCGGAGCCTCGCACACCCTGAGTCCAGACAGACCATGGACTGCACGGCCGGACATGTGGACAGGGCTCCGCAGGGCCCGGGTGTTCCCACTGCTGTGCACTGCGTGGTGACACAGTCACAGTGGGCACATGCATGTTAGGGGGCCATGGAGCTGTGTGGCTTTTGGTTGGGTGATCTGGGCACTGCCAGAGGTTTATTTAGAAAAATGCAAACCTAACGTACGTCCTATAGTAGGGAAAAAGCAGTTGATAGTCACAGTCTTCTCCTTCTATGGGGACAGTACGGTGGGGCTACAGGGCCCTTAGCTTCTCAGTGTTGGGGGAAGGGGAGCAGGGCACAGGAGGCAGAAACCAGGTGGGGTGGGAATCTAAGGGAGGGAGCAGCAGGGCAGCCCCACCTCCAGCCAGCAACAAGCACAAGTGGAGCTGGGACGCCCTGGCCGGTGTGGGTCAGTGGGTTGGAGCGTCAGCCCCTAACTGAAAGGTCACTGGTTCGATTCCCAGTCAGGACACATGCCTGGGCTGTGGGTCCTGTCCATGGTGGGGCCGCATGAAGGAGGGACCTGATTGAGTTTTCTTCTCTTTCTCTCTCACACCAATGTTTCTCTCTCTCTCCACAATCTCTCTCTCTCTCTCCCCCTTGAATGAGAAAAAAATAAACCTTTAAGAAAAAAGACAGAAGGGTTAATTTCATGCTCATGCCATACCATGCTTTATATAATTCTTATTACTGTTAGTAGTATTTAAATTGCTTCCACCCCGTGGGGACCACACTCAGTGTTCCCATGAGTCTTGGTGATAAACGTCCTTACTCACACACGTGTGTCAGTTCGCCATGGGACAAACTGTTCACGTGGGGTCGCCACGCTTTGTGACCGAGACAGATGTGCCCCGCTCCCTCCACGGAGCTTGTCACATGGGCACAGCTGTTATCCGAGGCTGGGACTCTGCCAGCCCGACAGGTGTGAAACAAAATGTCACTGATGTTTCAGTTTGCACGTCTCTTATTGTGAGCGAGATCAGGCATATTTTCAGATATACAGAAGCCTTTTCATTTACTAGGATGGATTTCTATCCACTGCCCCTTTTCCGATTGAGTCAGATTTTTTTCTTACTGATGTCTCTCAGCCCTTAGCCCGTGACATACCATGCTTTATATACACCTTGTTCGCTGGGTTGACCTCAGGATAATTCCATTCTTCAGGTTGTGCTACACTTTTATTCTCAGTTTATCATCGGCCTTTTTACTTTAATCGGGATGTTCTCTGCGGTGCGGAGACATTTGGCTCTTAACTGACAGAAGAAA
Source organism: Phyllostomus hastatus (assembly GCF_019186645.2). NCBI lineage: Eukaryota > Metazoa > Chordata > Mammalia > Chiroptera > Phyllostomidae > Phyllostomus > Phyllostomus hastatus. Next base: position 11,792,355 of record NW_025334036.1, on the reverse strand, counting down.
TCAATTATGTTATTTATGGCCTTGGGGGGTTTGCAACATAATAAAAAAAAATCCTTCCTCGCCCCAAGATTACAATGTTTTTTTTTCTAGAGATTTGACTGATTTAATTCTCACAGTGGTGCTTCGCAGGTTCTCTCTTGGGGAGATTTAAGGGTGTCTTGTGCCGCTTGGATGTACCTGCACCACAGGTCCTGATGCACCCCCTGTCCTTCTGGGGGATGCTCTAGGGTTTCCGGTAAGAAGCAAAATTGGCCCTGGCTGGTGTAGCTAAGTGGACTGAGCTCAGGCCTATGAATCAAAGGGTCACTGGTTCAATTCCCAGTCAGTGCACATGCTTGGGTTGCAGGCCAGGTCCCCAGTAGGGGGTGCACAAGAGGCAACCACACATTGGTGTGTCTCTCCCTCTCTTTCTCTCTCACTTCCTCCTCTCTAAAAATAATAAAATCTTTAAAAAAAAGTGAAATTGTATGTGTTAACCCCTCAAAGTGAGTCGCTTCCTCCTCTCCTTGATACATGTGGTTCCATGTAACTGTCACCACAGAAGTGCCCACTCGCACAGGGGAACCTTGTACTGGGTCACCAGCCCATTAGCCCTCCCCGAGGCCCCGGCGGGGGGTTGGGGGGGCCAGGGCAGCCCGCAGGTGTCCTGCCCGTTCTCTGGGGGCCCAGCAAAGAGTTCCCATTCAGGTCAGGAAGTGGTTGCCTCTTTCAAGGCTGCCTGAAATTATTTCAGCTGCACCAAGGCATTTCAAAGTCAGACCAAATAAACATTTGCATCTAAAAAAAGGCAAAACAGGGTCACTGGACATGGAGAAGAAAGGCTTCCCGGATCTGGAGGGCGTGGCCAGACTTTCCAGAGAAGCTGAGTAGGGTTTCCTTGGGCTCTGTGCTTTTACTAAGGCAGAGACTATTTTCTTTCCTTTCCTTTCCTTTCCTTTTTTTCTTTTCTCTTCTTTTCTTTTCTTTTTTCTTTTCTTTCTTTCTTTCTTTCTTTCTCTTTCTGTCTTTCTTTATTTCTAGACTCTATTTATTTACTTTTATTTTTTAATATATTTTATTGATTATGCTATTACAGTTGTCTCATTCCCCCCTTCACTCCCCTCCACCCTGCATACCCTCTCCCACCCACATTCCCCCCTTCAGTTCATGTCCATATGTCATAAGTTCTTTAGCTTCTACATTTCCTGTACTATTCTTGCCCTCTTATTCTCTGTACCTTTTCCCCCTCTGTCCCCCTCCCACTCCCCTGTTGCTAACCCTCCATATGATCTCCATTTCTGTGGTTCTCTTTCTGTTCTAGTTGTTTGCTTAGATTTTTTCTGTTTTTGTTTTAGGTGCGGTTGTTAATTATTGTAAGTTTGCTGTTGTTTTACTGTACTTGTTTTTTATCTTCTTTTTCTTAAATTCCTTTAATATTTCATGTAATAAGGGCTTGGTGATGATGAACTCCTTTAACTTGACCTTATCTGAGAAGCACTTTATCTGCCCTTCCATTCTAAATGAAAGCTTTGCTGGATAGAGCAATCTTGGATGTAGGTCCTTGCCTTTCATGACTTTGAATACTTCTTTCTAGCCCCTTCTTGCCTGTAAGGTCTCTTTTGAGAAATCAGCTGAGAGTCTTATGGGAACTCCTTTATAGGTAACTGTCTCCTTTTCTCTTGCTGCTTTTAAGACTCTTTCCTTATCTTTAGTCTTCGCTAAGGTAATTATGATGTGCCTTGGTGTGTTCTTCCTTGGGTCCAACTTCTTTGGGACTCTCTGAGCTTCCTGGACTTCCTGGAAGTCTATTTCCTTTGCCAGAATGGGAAAGTTCTCCTTTATTATTTGTTCAAATAACTTTTCCACTCATTGCTCTTCCTCTTCTCCTACTGGTACCCCTATAATTCAGATGTTGGAACGTTTAAAGATGTCCTGGAGGTTCCTAAGCCTCTCCTCATTTTTTTGAATTCTTGTGTCTTCATTCTTTTCTGACTGGATGTTTCTTTCTTCTTTCTGGTCCACTCCATTAATTTGAGTCCCAGTTTTCTTCCCATCACTATTGGTTCCCTGTGCATTTTCCTTCATTTTATTTAGCGTAGCCTTCATTTTTCATTATAATTTTTTACCAAATTCAACCAGTTCTGTGAGCATCCTGATCACCAGTGTTTTGAACTATGCATCTGATAGGTTGACTATCTCCTCATCACTTAGTTATATTTTTTCTGGAGCTTTGATATGTTTTTCATTTGAGCCATTTTTTTTGTCTTGATTCACCTGTTATGTAGTGAGGGGCAGAGCCTTAGGTGTTCACTTGGGTGGGGCAAGCCACGTCACTGGGTTGTGATGCTGTATGTGGGGCAGGGGTCCGAGAGGGAACAATGGCGCTTGCTCTGCTCTCTGCTGGATTTCAGTCACTTCCCTTGCTTCCCCCAAGCAAACTGGGCCCTTCTGGTACTGGTCCCTATGTGGGTGGGTTTGTGCACATCCTGGGACCCTGTGGGTCTCTCCAGCGAACTCTCCCGTGAAGCTGGGAGTTTCTCCCGCTGCCGCCTCAACCCCCACAGGTGTTTCCGAATGGTGTTTTGAGGCTTTATTTCCCCACACTGGGACCCTGGGTTTCACAGTCTGTCTCGCTCCCCAGTTTTGCCTGGTTTATCTGCACGTGAATGTGGGACCATCTAGTCCGCCAGCCACCTTGCCCGCCAGCACCTGTTCGCAGTCTGCTGCTTCACTGGGTCCACCAGCTGCCGCCTTGTGCACCCAGGGTCCGCCAGCCACTGCTTTGCCACAACCCCTCTCCGCCCAGCTGCCAGATTCCACCTTTCCTACTGGTCTGGATGAATATGTCCACTTTAACTCCTTGGTTGTCGGACTTCCACACAGTTCAGTTTTCTGTAGGTACTGGTTGTTTTTTGTTTCTAAATTGTTGTCCTTATTTTGGTTGTGCGAGGAGGCACAGTGTGTCTACCTACGCTTCCATCTTGGCCAGAAGTCTATTTATTTACTTTTAGAGACAGGGGAAGGGAGGGAGAAAAAGAGGGAGAGAAACATCAGTGTGTGAGAGGTACATTGATCCGTTGCCTCTTGTGCACCCCCTACCGGGGACCTGGCCTGCAACCCAGGCATGTGTCCTGACTGGGAATCGAACTGGCAACCTTTTAGTCCCATTTGCAGGCCTGCACTCAACCCTCTGAGCCACATCCGCCAGAGCAGGAACTATTTTCTCCTAAGTAAGATGTGACCTGCCCTGGCCAGATGGTTCAGTTGGCTAGAGCATTCTCCTGATACACCAAGCGCCAAGGTTGCGGGTTCCATTCCCAGTCAGGGCACACACAAGAAGCAATCAATGAATGCACAAATAAATGGAACAACAAATCAATGTTCCTCTTTCTCTCAAATCAATAAAGTGAAAAAAACTTCTTTTAAAAAAGTGAGTCGACCTAAGTTTCCCTCCATACTTTGTTCCATCGTCCCCTATCGTTACCAGACACAGTCTTTAAGGGGCTTCCTTTTCCTGAGAAGGTGACCATGATTCGCTGGATGTCATCAACCCTTGCAGCCCAAGGCAGGGGTGGAGGTGATGTTTTCCAACCTCCAAAACCACCCACAGCCTCCCCCACTGGGTCCCCTCCTTCTCCGATTCTCCTTGGCTTCCTCCCTCTTCACCCTGGGCCCGGTGCCCAGGATACACAAGCCTGCTCTTCCCAAAGGGCATGGAACAGAGCACAGGGAGGCACCGTCGCATCTCAATGAAGCCTGAAGCCGGGGGGGACATCGGCTAGAACGTTCCGTGCTGTCTGTTTCCTGGCGCCGTGGCTGCGTTTCCACCAACCGCAGAGCTCCTGGATGACACTGACCGCATGCCGCCCGGCCCTCAGAGCTGCCCTGTCTCTCAGGAAGGCCCATATAAACACCAGCTCTTCTTCCCGCCCTTCCGAGGCTCCGCCACCAGGGGCCCCGGCTCACGCATTCACGTATTCATTCATCCAACCATGTTTGATGTCGGGCTCGAGATTGGCTGATGAAACACATCCGGGTACTTCTCCACCCCCAAATCCTCTGAAATAGCAGACGAAATACCAAAATAACATAAAATAACACCATGTAGGTGCCAGCAGCAGACCAGAACATTGGAGAATATCTGGAAGACAGAAAGCAAATGAGATCCAATTCCTAGCGAAACCCAACAGGGCTGAGAAGCCCAGAATGCCTTGCAGGTGAGGGGCCACCCTGAAAACCCCCAGCCTGGAAATAAGAGGAGTGTAGCCCTGGCTGGCATAGCTCAGTGGATTGAGCGCGGGCTGGGAACCAAAGTGTCCCAGGTTCGATTCCCAGCCAGGGTACATGCCTAGGTTGCAGGCCATAACCCCCAACAACTGCACATTGATGTTTCTCTCTCTCTCTCTCTCTCTCTCTCTCTCTCTCTCTCTCTCTCTCTCTCTCTCTCTCTCTCTCTCTCTCCCTTCCCTCTCTAAAAATAAATAAATGAAATCTTTAAAAAAAAAAGAAAGAAAGAAAAAAGAAATAAGAGGAGTGGAGAAGAAATGGGTCAGGAGACACTGATGGGGAGTTACTTAAAGGGCTACCCAAGCAGCAGAGGCAGTGCCCTGCTTGTCCCCGGGATGCAGTCAGAGTGTAGCTTTAAAACTAGAGACAAGAGTAGCCAGGGGTGTGGCCAGAAAGAGAAGCAGCACCTGGCCAAGTAGCTGCAGCCTAAATGAAAGACAGGGTGTCCCCACATCAGAGGCCCACGAGGGTGCTTTGCCTTTGAACACCCCCATCTGTCTCCGTGACCCCCAGTGCCCCCAGGGCACAGGGGTTGCTGGGACCCGAGTGGAGAGCCCCTACCAGAAAGGAAGTTTACTCGTGTTCAAGAAATTCTCCACACCCACGCGTGATGGGTCAAGTCCAAGGGTTCCCAAACACGATGCACTGCCCACCCCTTTACCCTCTTAAAAATGCTGGCGGGCCTAAGGAGCTTTTTCTGTTAGATTTTTTAAAATTTTTATCTCATAAATCCTCACCCGAGGATATGTTTTTATTGATTTGAGAGAGCAAGAGAAACATCAATGTGAGAGAAAAACATGGATCCGTGGCCTACGGCACGTGTCCTGATCGGGGATCAAACCCACAACCCAGGTATGTGCCCTGAGAATCAAACCTACAACCTTTTGGTGTGCAGTATGACGCTCCAACCGACTCAGCCGCCACCTGGCCAGGGCCCAGAGAGCTTTTATTTATACAGTGAAACCTACCAATATTTACTGCAACACAAGTTATCATGGGGAACAATTTTAAATATGTTTGCATTTATTTTAAAATGATAATCAAGCCCGTCGTTGTTAACACAAATACCATTCATGAAAATAGCTATCCTTTTCTAAAAATAGCTCATTTAGTAAGAAGAGTGACAACACTTTATTTTTTTTTTAAACCTTGCCAATGTCTGGCTTACCAGACAGCTGGCTTGTCACATCTGCTTCTATTTCGATCTGCGACACTGTCCCACGTCATGCAGACTCTGGAAAACTCCATTAAACAAGCGCAAGAAGAAAATGTCCTTCACTCCGTGGACTCTCTGATAGAGTCTCAGGAACCTGGGGGGTCCACAGACCATAGTTCGAGAACCACAGTCCTGACAGGCAGGTACAGACGGGATCAGACAACTGAGAATCCTCATACGTCTGGGAAGAAACCAACAGCTGGCCAAGGGAGAACGAGACAGAACCCTGGAGAAAACTGGGTAATAATGCGGGAATCCTGAGAAGACATCATAATAAGTATAGTTACTATCCTGGCCCTGGCTGGTGTGGCTCAGTGGACTGAGCACAGGCCTGCAAACCAAAGGGTCGCTGGTTCGATTCCCAGTCAGGGCATGTGCCTGGGTTTCGGGCCAGGTCCCCACTTGGGGGCATGTGAGGGGCAACCACACACTGATGTTTCTCTCCCTCTCTTTCTCCCTCCCTCCCCCTCTCTTTAAAATAAATAAATAAAGTCTTTTTAAAAAGTAGTTAGTATCCTGGGAGCAGCTGGATGGGATTTTATGTGGGAAGGGGCTCCAAGAATCTTGAGGGTGGCCGAAGAGCAGGTCGGGAAAACGAGCAGGCATCTCTCCGCCGGCTTCCCCAGACCCACGGCAGCAGAAGCTTGCTCAGACAATGGCCACCAGGGCACACGGTGCCACAGCGGAACAGGCCACACCCAGGCGATGCCACTAGCACCATCCCCTCACACCATCTTCTAGAGCCAGCTCTGGCTGCCCAGGACCCTAGATTCTGTGCTCCAAAAAGGAAGAGGCCCACCACACCAGCTCCAGGGCTGGGGTGGGCCTCTTCCCCTTGTTTGGGGTGCCCCTCGTCCCCACCCCCCCCCACCTGAGGGCCACCGAGGGTGTGTGTGTGTGTGTGTGTCTGTTAAGTGCAGAGCAAGACCGCACTGTTTCACAGGGTTGGCTGTTATCTGAAATCTCAAATGCTCAGAGCTCACAGTTCCTTGCCTGGGCCTTCCATCTGTGCAGAAAAGAACATGCCCTTCGCAGAACAGCGATCTGCGGAACTGGCTGCCTAGGAAGGCGCGAAAGGTAACAACTGTGTTCACTCACAGGCTCTGGAGCCAGCCCGCAGTCCTGCCTTGGCAGCTGTGTGATCCTGGGCAGGCTGCTTGACCTCTCTGTGCTCAGAGAGTCTTTGCTGAGCAAGGGGATGATGACAGTCAATAGAACTCACAGAGGTTTGTGAGGAGACCATGAGCTAATACACGAAAGGGGCTCACAGCAGCGGGCATTAGGTGAACCGCACTGCCTGCTGGGCCTGCTTACAGCAGCGGGATCCGGTTTGCGTGCCCAGCAGGTCCACGTGCGACCGTGTCTGGCCCTGTGCCCCCAGAACTGTGCGCACGCCACCCCGGGGGCTCTCCCCGGTGAGACGCAGACAGTGTGAGAACTCTGGGTGACAGACAGTGGTCACCCCCCAACCCCATCCCCCACCCCGCCACATGCTGTGCTCCACCAGGTTGTAGGGCCAGAAGTCCCCCAGCAGACACAGCCATTCGTGAACAATGGTCTCATCTGCCAATGCACAGCCTTGGGGAAGGGCCAGGGCCCATTAACCTAGCCCCGTGGGAACAGAACAGCGGCCTTGGCTGGTGGAGGGACGCGGGGCCCGATGACAGAGTGTGGGGCCGGGGCAGGGGTCAGACAAAAGAGGGGGTCTTGGCGGCAGCTCGGCCCTGGACCCCTTAGGCCTGGGAGGTAGATGCACCCTTCACCCATTTCAGCCTCAGCTCCGGCGCTGGCCTAGGGCCCAGGAAAGGGGCAGGGTGCGGTCTCCGTCTCCCTCCCGCTCCTCCGTCTTCCGCCCCCTCCTCCTGCCCCTCCCCCCTCGCCTTTCTTTCTCCCCATCTGTCTTCCCTCCCTCCCCCTTTCTCAGTCGCCTGTTCCCCTCCCCCTCCATTTGTCCTCTCCCCGGTCCCCGCCCCGGAAACCAAGGTCCCCACCCCGGGTGGCCGCGGTGGGGGGTCGTGGGTGGCCCGCAGTCCCTTGGGTGGGCCCTCCCGAGCAGGCACCTGCCGGATGGCATTGCTTCCCCGGCCTGGGGCTGGCCCAGCTGCCGGGAAAGTGGGTCAGCATGGGGCGCGGTGGCCGCCGTTAGGCTCCGGGAGGGGCCCCGCGCCTCCCTGGGCCCGGGAGCGGGATCCGGGGGTGTCCCGTGCGGGCCACGCTCAGTACCCCCGCCCTGCCCCCGAGCCTGCCGGTGGGGCTCTGAGCGGGGACCCGCGGGGGCACGGGGACGCGGGCTCCGGACCCTGCTCCCCCGGCCTTGCCTGCGCTCCTGCCACGCCCCACTCTCCAGCTCGGCGGGGGTGGCGCCCTCCTCCCGGACGGCGTGACCACCCCTCCCTGCCCCCTAGTGTCAGCCAAGGCCTCCGCACCCCACAGCCCCAGCCCGGATCGCCAGCATTTCTCCGACACCCTGGCTGGGTCCCCGACCCCAGAGCACTGACGCTGTCCCCTGCCCTCACCTGTGCGGCCCTCCGGCCTCTCTGCTCCTGTTCTGTCCTGCCGGCAGTGCACCTGGCAGCTGACCCTCTGCCACCTGTGCCCACCTGACACCCTAGGAGGCCCCTGGGGGCTGTTCCCAGTCCCTGCGCATCCTGGATCCAAGACTGGTCCAGGGAACATGGAAGTCAACCCCTAGGGCACCCCCCCAAGCAGTGTGGGGGCTGGGCTGTGTTTTGTCCAGGCTTTGCCCCGTGTGCCCATGAACTACACAGGGGCCCCCCACGGGGCTCTGCTGTCTCCTCTCACACTCTGACCTCTCCTGCTTTGGAGCTCCTGCTGGAGCCAGGCTTTCCTTTTGGAAAGCCTTACGCTTCGGCCACCTGACCAGGGGTTGCCGGGCCTGTCCCCAGGGCGCTCCTGCATTGCCTGGCTCCTGGCCACCGTGCCACCTGCATCCTTCGGGGAGGCTGTCACGAGCACTGGGCCTGAGCTGAGCTTCTTGTCTGGGAAGCAGGAGGCTGAGGGGGGAGGGTGGGTCCAGTCGGCCCCAGACCCCGGCTTGAGAAGGGTGTGCCAGGGAGCCTGCCTGCACGGCCGCACGGCTCATGCGTGCCCTCGTTTGCCTTGATCAGCGGACCCGGCTCGTGGGAGTCTGGGGCGGCCCCTCCGCTGGTCTGAACGCAGGTCCCACGAGTCTGATTGGGCAGAGTTTGGTCCCAAGCTGGAAACCCCGCCCCCTGGGTGTAAAGAAGGGCCAGCACTAGTCATGCCTGTCCATGTGGCTACTCAAAAGGACAGTGGGTCCCTTGGAAGCTTCCCTCGATGAGAAGGGAAAAGGGAAGCTAGAGTTGGGAGAAGAAAGGGGTAAAGAGTGACCTTTCTCGGCATCCAGGTTTCTGGTGGGTCAGAGCTGCAGACCAAGGGGTCATCCCTTGCCCCCAGGGGGAACAGACCATTCCAAGTGGGCCCATGGCCAGCCGGCACCCAGGTCAGCCAAGCATGGGTGCTCCAGAGCCATAAGATTCTGAAACCCACCAGGCCAGGGACTCCCAACCTCCTCACCATCCCACCCGCAGACCCCTTGTGAAAACTTCACACATTCAGTAAATTGTAATTAAATAAGACAAAGCTGTGTGACTTCAGAGTGTGACCCTCAGGGAGAACCGGCTCCCCCCCCACACACACCCAGAATACATCCAGGTACTGCACACCCACAGAGATGGATGCGGACACCCCATCTGTCCCAGAAGCGAAGGCTGCCAGTTCCTGTCACTTCCTACCCGACAGCGAGGGCCTCACCAAGCCCAGCAAGCTGGTTCCAGCGCTCCAGGACAGCAACAAAATCCACAAACACAGACACAGGCCTCAGTAAACACCACTCGAGAGAAACCAGGCCTGCGCATTTCGATGCAGGTGAGCTCTATTCGTATTTGACTCTTTTGGTCCCGGGCCCAGTTATCACCTAGAATCTTCCTTCCTCCCCATAAATTCGGGCTGAGTTCTAAGGTTCAGAAGTTTCAGGGAAACCAATGTTGGATAATAAGACCTGGAAGGTTTGTGGTTGTTTTCTTTTTTGTCATTGTTGGTTTTTTTTGTTGTTGTTTTCCATGAAGTAACCCTCCTTTCATGTCTGTTTATGGTCGGGCGCAGCCTGTGGCTTTAGCGTAGCCAGTTCTGATGCAGAGATGCCCGGCTCAGCCCCGGGGCGATAGACGAATAATTGCAAGGTTTAATTTTCCCGTGGGATGATTCATAAAAGCTTTGCCCCTTTTGTGTGCGTGGGAAAGAGGCAACACTAACACATTGGAAGGTGAAACCTTCCTGGCGCTGGCTCCCTGACAAGGGGTGCCGCACCGCACCCCCAGCCCTCGTCGGCCCTGCCATGGTTACCGCGCATCTTTGAAAACAGAACAAACTTCGGGCGCTGGCACCAGGGCGTGGAGGCAGGTGTTCCCAGCATGCCCCACAGAGGTGGCAGGACCAATGTTCCTGCCCCCAAACCAGGCCCACGACACATCTGAACAAGTGAAGATCGTGTGTCATCAGAGGTCTCATCGTGACTCATGTCTTGGATCTGCCACAAGGATTTTTCCAAGTAAGAAAAAGAAGAAAACTTCCTACCTGAACTGCTCCGCATGGGGAACCTTCCTGCCTCTAACCACGTGTAGGGAATGGAAAGGTCCTGGCCCAGGAGAGGAAGCGTGTTCAGTAATGAACTTGACTATGACTTGGCCGTGCAATGTTGCAGAATTCACTGTCCCACTCTGGGTCTCCGTTGCTTTATAGAGACAGAAGAGTAATTTCCTTCCTTCCTTCTTTCCTTCCTCCTTCCCTCCTTCCTTTCGCTTTCATTTTTTATTGTGGAAATTTTCTGTTTCAAGTACAACCAAATGTAGAGAAAAATAGTATACTTAATGAGCCTTCACATATTCCTCACCAGCTTTAATAATTATTATCATCTGCTTCATCTTGTTCATCTATAACTCCACTCACCTCACCCCTGGGCTGCTGCTTCTTTTTTAATCTTCACCAGAGGACATGCTTGTTGATTTTAGAGAGAAAGGGAGGGAGGAAAAGGGAGAGAAACATCACTCTGTTGCCTCTTGTAGGCATCCCAAGGGACTGAACCTGCAACCTAGGTACATGCCCTGACGGGGAATCGAACCTGTGACCCTTTTAGTTTATATGACAACACTCTTATCTCCTGAGCCACATCAGCCAGAGCCCCTGGCTGTTTTCGAAACAAACCTCTAAACATCAGTAAGTTCATCTGTAAATACTCCAGATTCCTAGCCCTTATCTGTTGCTGTTGTCTGGTTACGGGACACAGTTTGGGCTGGGACCAGCTGCACGGCTCCTCTGCATGCTCAGTCCGGCTCTTTCACGCAGAGGTAGTTAGCTGGCGACTTAGTGGGGGCCGGACAGTCTCTGCAGCCTCCCTCCCAGGTCTGGCAGTTGACCAGGGGGCCTCAGCTCTCCACCGGCCTCACCAGCAGGCTAGCTGGGGCTTGCTCCCACGGTGCTGGCATCCCGCGGTTCCCAGCGGTGAGGGAGGGAGCGCCCCACAGTGCAAAGGCTTCGCAAGCCTCCGCTTGCGTCTCCTTTGCTGACGTCCCCGGTGCCAAAACGAGTCCTGTAGCCACGCCCAGAGCCCATGGGGGAGGGTGATAGAAAGGTATGAGGACTTCAAAACCACCTGCCTAATTCACTGGGGGGCCATTACTGCCGCAATCTACCCCTAAGAGTCTATTCCTAAAACGTAAGCTCCCTTTTGTATTTTTAATTTTTTTCAATGACCGCTTACACTTAATATCGTTTTGTATTAGTTTCAGGTGTGCAGCATGGTGGCTAGACAATCATACATTTTACAAAGCGTTTCCCCTGATATTTCCTGTACCCCCGCCTGGCCCCGTACAGAGTTATTACGATATTGCAGACTGTATTCCTCGAGCTGTATGTTACATCCCCACGACTATTCCGTAACTACCCATCTGCACTCCTCAATCCCTCCCCTTCTGCACCCAGACCCCCAGCCCCCTCTGGCAGCCGTCCGTCTGTGCCTACGAGTCTGTTTCTGTTTTGTTTGTTTATATTATTCTTTAGATTCTACATCTAGTGAAATCATACAGCGTTTGTCTTTCTCTGACTGACCGATTTTACTCAGCAGCATGCCCTCTAGATCCATCCATGCTGTGGCACATGGTGAGATTTCCTTGTTTTTTAGGGTAAGTTGTCCCTCACCCCCCCCACCCCTGCAGCTTTGGGACATAATCACACACGTCCATGATCACAGCCACAAAGAAGACTACCACCCTTGAGCATGGAGAAGGAGAGAGGGTGACAGCAGGTTCCCCATTTCTAATCAGCAAAGGGGAGGGGACTTCGGGGAAACCAGGGCAGTCTAACCACGCCCCTCGCTTCGGTCTGAGCAGCCACGCCCCTTTATGATTTTATTGTCGTTTTTGGGGTCCCCGGGTCAGCCCCACGAGGGCTTCCCTGACTCTCTCGGTCTCCGGCGCTATCGCTGGTGCAGTGACTGACGTACACGGACAGATGTGAACAAAGCCAACTCCGTCTCCAGCCCCGGGTTTCAGTTCCTCCTCGAGGCCTCACGCTGCAGCCTTTGACCCACCTGCCTGTCCTTAGCGAGCCGGTCAAAGCCCTCCAGTTATGGTTACCTGTGTTCCTTAAAATGCAGCCATAAATATTTGTGTTAACAACAGCAGGGATGGCCTCCCGGCAACCGAGATAAATATCGATGACAGTGTTGATTAGAAACAATTATCTATCACAAGACCTGCAGGAGGGATGGCCCCTGGCGCCGCGACCACATTCTTGGTCCCTTCGACCTGTCAATCACTAGTGCTTGAGTTACACTCTTCAGAAGGTACAGTAGGAGGGGTCTGTGGTGCCGAGAACAACCTGTGTGGGATTGCTGGGTCGCCTCTCTGCTCCCACCCTCCGTTTCTGAAAGGAAATTACCCTAGGATCAATCATTATAATCTATGGAGTTGCCTGCATCATTCTTGTTTTCCCCCTAACCTGAGGATATTTTTTTATTATTGATTTGAGAGAGAGAGAGAAACATCAATCCATTGTCTCCTGCAGGTGCCCTGACCCAGAATCCAACCCAAGACCTAGGTAGGTGCCCTGATGGGGATTCAAACCCACAGCCTTTTGGTGCCTGGGATGACGCTCCACCCAACTGAGCCACCTGGCCAGGGCAACTGCATCATTCTTTAATCCAAAGACAGCTTTTCATTGTGGTGGTTGTTTCCCTTGCCCCACCACCAGACAAGTAATAAGAATCTGAAGTCTTTATGAGCAAATTCAGTTGAAATACACACTTTCCCTGAATGGCACAGGGGAATCAGTCTCTAAATTAAACCGCACTGTCTTGGGTCTTCATAGCCATGTAGCTGGGGTGGATCCAGATTTTGTGGGGCCTGAAGATGATACAGTTGGAAGACCCCTTTAAGAATGTAGTGTTTTGTAAGTACAAAATTAGGTATACAAGTGAATATTTAAAACAAGAAAATAAATCACAACCAATTCCAAATTTTAAAGAGCTGAAGAATACCATACACATTATAAATCCAAAAATATAATTTTTTATTAATTAAATGTCCACATAATTATAATACCTGTTTCCCTATTTGTTGGCTAGACTCTCTGATCACATTTGTTTTAAAGATTTTATTTCCTATTTATTTTTAGAGACAGGGGAAGGGGGAGAAAAAGAGAGGGAGAGAAACATCTATGTGGAAGAGAAACATTGATCGGTTGCTTCTTGCATGCACCCCAACAGGGGCCCAGACCCACAACCCAGGCATGTACCCTGACCAGGAATCGAACCCATGACTTTTGCTTTGCAGGACGATGCCCAGTTTACTAAGGCACACCAGCCAGGGCAATCACATTTTTATATGTCAGTTCTGTTGTCATATTTCCTATATGTATAAAAGACAGTCGGGCCACAGAGGTCAGCAGACTTCTGTAAAGGACCCAATAGTAAATGTGTCGGAACCTCTGACACAACTTGTCAACTTCGCCATTGCAGCACGAAAGCGGCCCCAGATCACACATAAACAGTGAGCATGGTTGTGTTCCAATAAAACTTTATTTATAAAAACAGATAACCGACAAGGTGGTGGAACAGGAGCCCCTAGACTTTGTTCTGCCACAGACATAAGGGCTTAACAACAGTTTTTAGAGAACTCCAGAAACCAGTTAGGAAGCCGCAGCACCCTAGGCATATCATCCTGATATGCCAAGGTTGTGGGTTCGATTCCCGGTCAGGGCATATGCCAGAATCAACCAAGGAATGCATCAATAAGTGGACCAACAAATCAATGTTTCTGTCTGTCTGTCTGTCTGTCTGTCTGTCTGTCTGTCTCTAAATCAGTGAGAACAGTTGCACTGAAACCAGTAAGAAAAGCCATTTCCACGAAACCACATTGACCCCACGCCCAAGCGGGCACAGCTCACTATCAAAACAAAAGCACCCAACAGGCAGCTTCTCCCTTGGGAGGGAAAGAGAAGACTGAAACAAGGGCCCACGCTTTTGGCTTTTGGGGAACGGAGACTGGTTGGGTCTTGCTTGACTCACAACGCTGACAGGACCAGCACACCTCAGACGCCCAAAAGCTCAGCAGTTTATTTTAGCTCCCGAGAGCCTGCAATACTACAGCCAGACACCAGAGGGAGCAAGACTACAAGCTCTTGAAAAGGAAACCGGCAAACCTATTGAATGGGTGAATCACACACACAAACCCAGAAAGGGCGCGTCCTTACAAAGGTTTGGAAGGCCCTCAGAATCCTTAGTCAGGGTTATTGGTGAGGGTCTTCCCCTGTACCACGCAGCCCCTAAAGACTGGGAGGCCTGGCTGGTCTTCCAAATGCACAAAACACAATAGACTAAAGCAAGGCATGCGAAGAAACCAGGAAGCATGACCCAATCAAAGGAACAAAATAAATCTCTAGAAACTGATCCTAAAAGAAAAAAAAAAAACCAACAAACCCAGAGATCTATGAATTACCTGACAAACATTCAAAATAATCCTCTTAAACCCGATGCAGAAGTCAGGCAAACAGCTAAACAAAATTGGGAGAACCGTACATGAACGAAATGAGAATATCAACACAGAAACCATGAAGAGGAACCAACTGGAAATTTTGGAGCTGAAGAATAAAATAACCGGGTTGAACATTTTTCTCTAGAGGGAATCGACAGCAGACTTGGTCAAGCAGAAGAAAGAATTAGCGAGCTTAAAAAAACAGGCCATTTGAAACGACAGAGGCAGTTTACAGCCATACCACCGTGAACGCCCCCAATCTCGTCCGAAATTACAGAGTCAAAGGAAGGAAAAGAAAGAAGAATGAAGGGAAGCGAGCAAAGCCTAAAGGACCTATAGGACACCATGGAGTGGACCAGCATCCACAGTGGGGGAGCCCGGGAGAAGAAGAGGGAAAGCAAGTGGCAGAGAGCTTATTAGACAAAGTAATGGCCAGCCCTGGCCGGGTGCTCAGTTGGTTGGAGTGCCGGCCCCTATATCAAAAGGTTGTGGGTTCGATCCCCGGTTGGTGAGTGTGTGAGAGGCAATGGATCAATGTTTCCCTTTCATATCGATGAAAGTTTCTCTTTCCTCCTTTCTCTAAAAAATCAGTGAATATATCCTCAAGTGAGGATTTTTTAAAAATAAAAAATAATAATAATAATGGCCCAAACTTTCCAGATCTGAGGTAAAAAATGAACATTTCAATTCAAGAATCTCAAAAGACTCTACCTAGGATAAATCAAAGAGGTCTACACCAAGGCACATCATAATCAAACAGTGGAAAGTAAGAGACAAAGAGAGAATCTGAAAAGTAGCAAGAAGAAGGGGGTTTATCCCATACAAGGGAACACCCCCAAAATGGCCATCAGATTTCCCAGCAGAAGCAGAACAAGTAGGAGGCAGTGGGATGACCTGTCCAAAGTGCCTCAGGGATGGGGACCTGGGCAAGGCCATCAGAGAATGGGTAGCCTCCTCCAGAGACCTCAGCAGCAGGAACCAGGGGGAATCGCCACCCAGGGAGATCCTTCCCCACTGCTGCCCCCCTGAAGATGCCGGGCAGGCTGACACCTGGGTCTTCAGTTCCCTGAGGGCTGGCACTCTTGGGTTGGCCCAAGGAGAGGGTTCTAGAAGAAAAGATGGGCGAGGGGTGGAAGCGGCTAGAAGGCAGAGAAGAGCTTGGGGAGTGAGTGCAACTCTCTGACGGGTCTTCCTTATGTGTCTCTGTGAGACGTGACACCAGCTTCCCTGCCCTCCGTGAAGTCGGGGAGACAGGCGCCTGCCCCCCGTTTTGCAGAATGAGCCTGTGCTTGGACGTTTGGGAAGATGTGGTAAAGTACCCAGAATGATTCGAGCCCGGAGGTCACCCATGGGTGGCTCCTAACATGGCGACCGTGTTATAAAATGCTCATGAGAAGCGTGTGGCCTCTTGACGTCACTGGGTCCCATTAGAAGCAGGAGCACGTGTCAGGGCGAATGAGAAATAAGTTCAGTGGGGGATACGCCTGAGCCCTCAGAGCAAGGCCACCTGCCGCTGGTCCCATGACACAGGGGCAGGTGGGTGGCCAGATGGGCCGTGGGGACAACTAAGCTCCCCTGCCCTCTCGGGTTGCTCTCCGGGGACAGGTGATCACCTCTAGCTTCCATGTGAGGGCTCAATTCTGACCTCGCCCCACACGCTTGCCTTTAATCCTGACTTAGGGCACTCCAAAACTCAGGACGCTTAAGCCTGGGAGTGGGCCAGAGTAATAACATTTGGGCTTAGTGTGAAGTTAATTCGTGCCACTCTTTGGGGCCTGGAGACACGTGGTAAATGCCGATTTCTAATGGCATATTTGGTGACCTGGAGATGTCACGGTCCCTTTTTTGCAAGAGGCTCCCAGGCCATTTGCTGTTAGAAGCAGCCTGCTCCCAGCCTGAGGAAGAACTTTCCTGCAGAACTCCCCCCTGGACCTTGACCTTTCTCTGGGTGCTGCCACTTTTGGCTTTTCTTTCATCATTGGTCCCAAACCAGCAATGACTTTCTGCATCCTGATGACCAATGTGTCCACTTGTAAGGGGCAGACGGAAAGAGAGAGAAAGAAGGAGAGAGACAGAGATGCAGAAAGAGAAAACAACAGACAGAGAGAAGGACACAGAGAGGAAGAGGTGAGGCAGGCGCATCAGGGGCCAAATCAGCATCTTTAGTGAAAATCAGGGGTGAGGGCCTCCTATGGATGCCAGACATGACGAACCCACAGCCGAGCAACACACCCTCCCGAGGGCAGACATGGCTGATCGATCACCGAACTCTTTATATCCGATAGACCTTTACCTTGACCTTGGCCTTGACTCAGCAGAGCAGGGAGAGCTGAAGCCTAACTTCCTTCAGCAGGAGGCTAGCGACACCAAGCTGAACTGCCCCTGCTGACCCCAGAGAAGTCTACTCTTTGGAGACATTGAAAGCCCTGGGAAAATATGAAAGCAGAAATAGTTGCAAGTCAGCCTAAGAAGCCGTTAGTTGAATCTCCAGAGCATGATCTTCACCACCAGGTGACTTCCCTCACCTGTCCTGGAGGAGTGCAAAGTGTGTCGTGCAGAGAGGTCAAATTATGAGGCCTCTGGGTGTTGGGACACCAGGCACAACTAAGGAAAAGGGTCCCTTCTGAAAACAGGGCACAGACAGAGGTGAAATGCCCAGAATGGGGTCCTCTCACACAGCTCTGGGAACCTTGGCAGCCATGCTTTATTTATAAAATAAAAATTTTATTTTTATTAAAAAAATATTATATATATATGGCCCTGACTGGTGTGGCTCAGTGGGTTGGGTGCCACCCTGCAAACCAAACGGTGGCTGGTTCAATTCCCGGTCAGGGCTCATGCCTGGGTTGGGAGCATGGGAGAGGCAACTGATCGATGTTTCTTCTCTCATACTGATGTTTCTCACCATCTCTTTCCCCCTCTCTTCCCCTCTCTCTAAAAAACAATGTGTAAAATATATATATATGCCCACTCTCAGAGAGCCTACTCTTCAAAAGCATGTTTCAGGAGACTCCCTAGCAGCGGGCACCAGGGGGCTCAGAGGCCCACCATGAGGGCTGTCTGCCCCAGAGAGGTGCCTCTGTCAAGACCCAAATCCTCCCACTCGACCACCCTGGGCAGCCACCACTTTCTCAAAGTAGATTTACCTTCAATCTCCATTTGCTAAATCTGCCCCCTATAAACCTCCGGGGGCTGGAGGGATTAAGGCTGATTACAGATGTTATAGAAGGACCGGGAGCCGGGTGAGCAGTGGGAGCTGGGCCCCGGAGGTCAGCCCAGCTCCTCCTGGGCCCTGTCCCAGGCTCCCTGCCCCAGGCTCACCCGGCCCAGGGGGCTGCCCCTGGGGGGGGGGCTCTGTTTCTCCCCACCCAGGGGCGCAGGAGGCCGGGTCATGGGTCCCCAGCGGAAAATGAGCAGCTCCTTCAAGCGGGGCTCGCTCAAGAGCTCCACGTCCGGGTCGCAGAAGGTGAGTGAGCTTTGCTGGGCGGCCTGTGGGCGCAGGGACAGAAGAACAGAGGGACTCTGGTCTCCAGTGCTAGCGAGCGGGAGTGCCCACCGTGGACTCCCGACCTCTGCAGACTGTGGGGGTGGGGGTGGGGTGTTTTTCTTTCAGAGCGGTGGCTTCCCGGCCCCTTCTTGGGAGATGGCCCCCCTTTCCTGCCGTTGTGAGCAGCCCTGGTCACCGCCTGCCTGCGGCCACCTTCACAGACAAAGCTCATGGCCCACACCGGCCGCGTTCGGGGGCCTGAGCTGGTCAGATCCTCTGACCACGCGGCACACCCACCCCCAGAAGTTCTGGGCTTTGGCGCTTGATGATTCGGCCCCCTTAGCTGTCTGCCACCCGGCCCTTGGCTCACTCTTCCTTCTCTCTCAGGTGTTTGGGGGAGCACCACGTGGGTTTTCTTTGCAAGACCCTCGGTGAGGATCTGAACCACCTCGGAGCACCTGTGGAAGGTCAGGTGGCTGCTGCTAAGACTCAGAGCCAATTGTGGGGAAGGCGCCCTGACGGCCCCGCCCCCTCCCCCACAAACCCCCGACAGGGTCTTGCAAAAACGTGAGCTGATTTGAAGCCTACGCTTGCTGTTCCCGATGCTGCGGTTTATGACTCTCTGAGCACAGGGAGTCTGGACAGGCCTCACCCTTCTGCCATGACCGCTGCTCGGTTGGGGGGTGAGGTGTGAGGCTGAGTCACAGGGGGCCTCTGGACACCCCCTCGCTGAGTGAGCCTCCTGGGCTCTGTGGGGCGTCTCTGCTCCTCCCACTGCGTGTAGGAGGTGGCGCAGGATCGGGAGCAGGAACCGGCCTTGTGAGGACAGAGGGGATGCATCTGTCCCCCAGGCACGCACCGACCCCCCACGTTATGCCGGGCAGTGCTGTGGCCGCCGCGGACCCAGCCGGGTAGCAGCGCAGGGCCGGCCATTCATCCGGGCTGCAGACAGAGGGCTGACGTGCGGCCACGTGCCCCGCACTCTGCGTGTGTGTATAGAATGCGTGTGCCTACCTAGGGTTTTCTCGCTGTTTGCTTCCAAAGATGAGATCCCAATCTTTCTCTGTGTTTGGGGCCTAGACAGTTTACGGTTCTCAGAACCACCCCAAGCCCTTCACGTGAGGAAACTGAGATTCTGAAAGGACGGAACTGCTGAACTCAGGGGGGCCTGCCCTGCCCATGAGGGGTTGCTCAACACAGAGCCACAGGGTCCCCTGCCTTCGCTCTTCCCAGACAGCCACGCGGCTCCCTGCCTCCCTCACTCGGGCCACGCCCATCTGAAACAAGCCCCTCCCACTGGCCCTTTCTTCTTTACTTCCTCATTGCAGAGATCACCACTTTATACGATGAATCTGCCTGTTTATTCATCCTCAGTGCCCCTAGACCGACAGCCCCAGGGACCAGGGTTTGGTCCGCTTCTGTCTGCTAGCACGGAAGAATGCATGAGTGATGCCGCGGTCCCAGGGGCGAGCTGGGATGGAGACGAGGCCTGGGACAGGCTGGGCCTGCACGGGGCACTCGCTGGTGTCATCTTTGTTCATTTTCCATATCGCAGCCTGATTCCCACGGTCTCCTACACCCTGGTGGTTGGAGACTATCTGAGTAGGATCGATAACAAAACCAGCGCGATGCACCTGCACTCGGGTTCGCTGGCCCCTGGCAGACGCTGGGAAGTCTGCAGCCGGGAGGGGCGCTGTAACCGCCACCGGCCAGGCCCTCTGAAGTAAACGTGCTTTGCAATTATCGGGGATCATGGCTACTAGCAAAGGGGCATGGCTGGAGGTTTGGGGGGGCGGGGAGGTGGGTGTTCATTTTGCTGAGTAACCACGGACCACTCAGGCAGGATTAGGGCGCTCTGAGCAGCAAGTAAGAGAAATGGGCGGACTGGGCAGGTGCCAGATGGCACGGAAGAGCAGATCAGCAAGGCTGAGCAGAGAAGTCGCCTGCCTGCTAGGGCTGCTCAGCCGAGCCGCCCGCACCCCGGCTGCACCACGCCGCGCAGTCCCGGGCAGGGGGTGAGGGCGCTGTCCGGGGTAATCCACGCGATGGCCCGCGATGTGGGGAGGCAGCTGGCGGGGCTAATGCTCCTTAATATCTGCTTTCATGTGATTAATGCCTGTGGATAAACCCTGGAACCCGGGAGAGCAGGCTGGAGCGCTAAGCCTGCCAAGGGTAAGCCTGCCATCGCTTTGGGTTATGCTGGGATCGGAGAGGCATTTTAGCAATTTACATTTTGGGGACGGGCCATCATTTTAGAGTGTAGGGTGAGTATTAACGAGATGGACTAAACTCCTGGGGAGTCCAGGCAGGAGGACAGGACAGAGATGGGCCGAGCCTGGGGTTGGGGTGTGAAAGTCACTGGGGCCCCCGAGTGTCCTCTCCCTGACACACATACACACACACACACACACACACTCACCTCCCCTGGGCCCACCCTCTCTCCCTCCCCTTCCCCCTCCAGGCAACACCAGACACCCTGAGTTTTCTGCCACTTTTCTCTGTGGGCTCAGTTGCTACTCTCCTTCACACACGTCTTTTATTCCTTTTTGTCCTTATGCTCCTAACAAAAGACACTGCTGACCTGTTAGGTTGAACCATTCAAAAACTGCCATTTGTGGAGGTCCAAAACAGTCGAATAACCTTGCTGTGGTTTTTTAAGAAGTTGACAAACCTCTGGAGGGCAGGTGGGTTCTGGAGCGGCCAGGCGGGGGCAGCAGAGAGCTGAGCCGGCTGGACTCCGGGCGCGCTAGGTGGGCTGCCGGCAGAGCAAGCCCAGAGCGAGGCCTATGGGGTCCTTTTGCGGGATAACACAAAGCGGAGAGAGCCACAGTCCCCAGAACCTGTTACTTGGACACAGCTGAAGAGTAAAAGCACAGGATATGACAATCGTACTAATAGTTCTTGCGATAGGCTCTCTTTCCCCTTGTAGGCCGGCTTATCCCCTGGGCAGTGCCTCTGGACCAGATTCCCTCCCCCCACCCCACCCCCGCCAGCGCTCCACCTCAGTCCACAGTGCAGAGGTGACCTCCTGGCCCAAAGCAGCACACCCCCAACTGGAAACTGAACCCGCAAGCCAGGCACGTGCCCTGACCGGGAATCAAACCCACGATCTTTCGATTGTACCGACCATATCGCTCCAACCCACTGAGCCACACACGCCAGGGCTCAAGAACACAGACAGCTTAAAGGAAGAAAAGGTCAAGTTGACTTTTATGTAATTGGACCCACATTTTGGGAGACTGGCCATCCATCCAGAATTAAGATTGAAGAAGCATTACCACAGGGTTTGGAATTTGGAAGTCCCCTGCTCGGTCCCACCAGAGGGCAGAATGTCACGTTCAGACTTTTGTGGATTCCAGCGCAGTGACTCACTGAGGCTTCTTATGAGCAAATTAACGAGATGTCAGGAATTTGGTGAGAAGAAAAACCAGCTCTGATAATGCTTTCTCCTTGGAACTTCCAGAAGCTTCAGCAGAGCAGGCTACTGCCCTCCTTTGGACAGACTTGCCACATCAGTTTTTTTTTTTCTTCTTTTTTCTTTTTTTAAAGAGATTTTGAGAGAGAAAGAGAAACATTGATTTGTTGTTTTACTTATTGATGTATTCATTGGTTGATTCTTGCATGTGCCCTGACCCGGGATCGAACCCATAACCTTGCAACCTTGGTGCATCGGGACGATGCCCTAGCCAACTGAACTACTGGGCCAAGGCAACCAGTTCTTGACATTCATACTGCGGCAGGACTCCTACAAAGTTTTCACACAACTGATCGTTTCCATCGCAAAGTCACTGGTTCTATTTTCATTGCAGAGATTATTCTGGAAACTGAAAAACATTCCATGTTTGGCAGGGTTTTTTTCTCCCATGTGCTTGTTATCCTAGCCCGAGTCATCTGCCAACATTGCAACATAAGGCCCTGCGGAGCCCGAACCCTCCACGATGACCAGCGATGAGCCACGTTACTAGCTCCCACTCCGGCCAGCCTGCGGCCTTGTGCAGTGGAACAGGGCAGTGTGGAAATGCTGATGTAAGAACGTCTAAACCTACAGAGAATTTTCACGAGGGTTTACTGGTGCCCGGCTGGTGCCATGCCAGGAAGCGAGATTTCAAATGCTCCAGAGAATGGCTGTGTTTTGCTTTCTTGTATGCTTTTGAAATTAAGGAGAGAATTCAGGAAGAGATACAAAGGAGGAAGAAAGGGTGGGGTGGGGGGAATCTCTACGCCTGCAGTTTACAAGATCACCAAGGTCACGAGCTCCCTTGAGGGAGCTTTAACAAAGGTGCCTTAGCGTATTTGCACTGAGTCAGCAGATAAGGCTTGCTTAAGGCCTAGAGAAACTTTTCACTGTAGAAGTTCTACGCCTGGGGCATGACCACCCACAAGTTACCTGCCCAGTTAAGAATTTTTGATCAGATCACCCTGGGGGGGTTACTTTCCCTCACCGGGCTGGTGGGGTTTATCACAGAGCCCCTTTTCCTTCGCCAAAGGCTGCTGCCAATATGAAATCATGGGCGGGGCTGGGCACCCATGGGAGAGCCACCAAGGGAATGATGGGAATGATGTTTGGCCACCTTGGCCCCTGACAGTCACCAGGCACTCCCTCTAGCTTTCAGGCGGAGGAGAGAGTTTCCCACGCCTGCATTCCAAATGGCTGAGCATGCTACTGGCGCCCCGTGAAAATACCTACTTTGTTTTTCTGTCACTAAGGGAGGGAATTACAGAGAAATAGAGGCTGAGTCTGAGGTGAGTGAAGGCACCGATAGACTCGTAGGTGTCTGCCTCATCTACTTTTCCATTTTTTCATTTTTATGATTATCTTTGACCGCTAGACCAAAGATTTTAAATTCCTCTCTGGCCTTCTTCATTTGTGAAGGCATTGTTTAATGAAATAAGAGTTTAATTTACATATATATATATATTTAAATCCTTACCCAAGGACATGTTTATTGATTTTATAGAGAGAGAAGGGGTAAGGGAGGGAGGGGGAGGCAGGGGGTGAGATGCAGGGGGAGAGAGAGAGAGAGAGAGAGAGAGAGAGACATCAACTGGTTGCCTCCTCTTTGCACCCTGAAGCCACAACCTTTTTTTGATGCACAGAACAACGCTCCATCCAAACAAGCCACCCACCCGACCAGGGCACCAAGAAAGTCTTTTTAATCTACATCCTCCACCTCTTTGTTTCAGAGATCCTGGAAATTGAGTCATTCCTAAGTCAATGCCACTTTGTTTTCAAATGTATGCAGTTTGCTGTGGTTCTAAATTGGAATTGGAATGATCAGTATAAACTGATCATGATGAGTTGTCCTGTATATGTTATATATTATTATATTATATATGATTACTGTGTTATTATGTATGTGCACATGCAGATACATAATCACATAGTTTTGCCCCCTGCAAAGGCCTGAAAACAATTCCATTCAGAAGCAATTCCATTCAGAAGCAGATACTGGTTTCTTCTTTTTTTCCTTTTTTAAAGATTTTATTTATTTATTTGTAGAGAGAGGAGAGGGGAGAGAAAGAAAGGGAGAGAAACATCCATGTGTGGTTGCTTCTAATGAGCCCCCCACCGGGCACCTGACCTGCAACCCAGGCACATGCCTTGACGGGGAATCGAACCAGCGACCCTTTGGTTCACAGGCCTACTCTCAGTCCACTAAGCCACACCAGCCAGACCCAGGTACTAGTTCTAAAGACTGTTGCCCACCCACAGGAACCCAGGCTCCTTGGAGAAATGGCTGAGAAATATCCAGGTCTAGGGCAAGAAATGTACCAGAGAAACTCAAAACATCCTTTCGTGGCAGACAGCAAGGCAGTGCTGAGATACCTGGTGGCGTGTCAGGAGGATGCTATTTGGGGCACTTTGGGCAACAGTGAGAAAAATCACTGCCTTGGATGGAAAGGCATCACGTGTGTGTCAGCCCATGAATCCACACTGCCACTCAGAAACCCAGAAATGCAGGAACTGCCTTGGGATGACATGTAACGAGGCAAGGGAACCACTTTATAAAGCGAAGTTGCACTTTATAGGTGAATGCCAGCTCATACACGAAGAAGGATGTGTTCATTGAATTTAGAGAGAGAGGAAGGGAGGGAGCGAGAGACACAGACATCCATGTGAGAGAGAAACTTTGATCAGTTGCCTCCCGTACACGCCCTGACTGGGAATCAAACCTGCCAAGTTTTGGTGTAGGGAGACCTGACCACCCCTGCACAGAGCGTCATACAGAAGAGAATTTCAGAGTTGGGGGGGTTCTCTCCTGCTACTCACTGAGAACCAGAATGACCGTGTGTATTGCTACACTGAGCGACCAGCACGGGAGGCGGGGCGGGGGTGGGTGGTGGCTGTGGGTCCCTCAGGCTGCTTGCTGGAGGAGCGGGGGCAGTAGGAGTTCAAAGCACCCAGAGGCGGGAATCAAGAGTCAGGTGGGACTCACAAGGCATTCATTCGCTCTCCACCTTGCCCTCTGGCCCAGCCTCGGGCGCCTTGGAAAAGGATCAGTGGAGATTACTATCAAGACTTTGGCCTTCCCTCCCTGAATAGGGGCTTCTGAAGGACGGATTATGTTCAATTGTCTCAATTATGCAAACCGCGCTGACATTTCCAGCAGGGGAAAGGAGGAGGGGGCAGGTCACTTCAAAGGCGAAGTCCCAGCTCCCCCTTCTCCCTCAGATCCCAAGGCAGCTTTCACGGGATGCCACGTGAGGGCCCTGGCTTTCCTTCTGTGGCCTGGGAGGCGGGTCACGGGGCCATGCCCTCACCAGGATCATGAGGGCCGGGCACAGGCTCTCACATGCTACACACGTGGAGTCCTCTTAAGGAGAAGGGCCTCCCTGACCAGCTTCCTGCTCAAGCCAAGGAGGAGGCCACGCTGCACCCTCCAAGCTCCACCACCGTGGCAGGTAAGCTCAGGTGTGGCTCTGCAGACTGGGGCCTTTGGCTCCTCACCTGCTCAGGCCGGCTGGACAGGGCCCTCTGGGGCTGGCCAGTGGGTCCATGCACAGCCAAGAGGACACCAGGACGATTTCCCAAGGGGACACGCTCTGGGAGCTGGGCCGCTGCTGGGCTCCAGTAAGCTGAGGCTCCCTCGGGGCTCCTAACTGCCCGGCTGCAGGGCCTGGCCCCCTGGCCTGTGTTCCTCAGCGTCTCCCTCCGTGCCTTTGCTCCCTGGGTGGCGTGAGTGCCTGAGAAGCCTAGAAAACTCAGAAGTCCTTAGTGAGGGAGGCGTTCATACCTGTCTGTCTTGACCAGCTGTTCCTTTTTAACTACGAATTAAAACCTGAGGACCCCGGCCAATGTGGCTCTGTTGGCTGAAGCATCGTCCTGTAACCGAAAGGCTGCAGGTTCGATCCCTGGCCTAGGTGCCTATAGAGGCCACCAATCACTGTTTCTCTCTCTCTCCCTTCCTCACTCTCTGGAAGCAATAAAAAATGTCTTTGGGGGAGGATAAAAAAAAAAAACTCAGGGAGGCCTGGCTGGTGGTTCAGCTGGTTGGAGCATCATCCTGGGCATGGGAAAGTCACTGGTTCCATCCCCAGTCTGGACACATGCTTGGGTTGTGGGTTTGGTCCCTGATCAGGGCATGTCCAGGAGGCAACCTATTGATGTCCCTCTCCCCCCTCTCTTGCCCTTCCTCTCTCTCTAAAATCAATAAACATATCCTCAGGTGAAGATTTAAACAAAAAGAAAAAGACAGGTTATGCCACACCGGGTCATGAAGGGAAGTCCAGTTTCCCTGTCACTGCCAGTGGGAGAGGGGACTGGTTTTCAGAAGGCAGTTCAGGAATACATGCCAAAGTCAGGAAATTCCATGTCTCGGGGTCCGTGGTAGGCCGAGCGTCACCCAGGCTGTTTACTGCTGGGAGATGCAGGGCACTGTGCGAGCGACCAATGTGGAGTCCTGGCTGGGTAGACTGCTGGCCAGCCGCAGGACAAACTATAATGTGTGACTTTTATAAAGGCAGAGACTATATACCAGCAATGCGCAGGAGGCCATATTTTTCATCTCACACACGCAGTCTAGTCCTAGACCAAAGCCTAAAATACTTTGGAATGCTACCCGTTACTGTTTTAGGCTAATTTCTGAGGATTCTTCTCCTTCTTCTTCTTCTTCCTCCTCTCCTTTCACTTGAATAATTTTCTATAACCAGCACATTTTCTTTTTGTTACCAGAAATTATATCTTTTCTCTAAACCTTACGCAAAAAAAAGTTAGCAGAAATAGCAGGGGTGGGGGAGAAAGAAAATATTTACAGGAATTGTTCAGGGTTGACCGGGAGCAGAGACAGGAATGAAGGAGGGTACGGTGGGGAGAAGACGAGACAAATTTGCTCTTTCTGAGTGACAGACTTAGGGAGGAATTAGGGCAAGGGGACCAGCCATTCTGGGGGCAGACTTAAATAATACGGGTTTGATTTTTATGGGAGGATAATCTTCTGGAATGTTCACCAAATAACATTTTGCAAACTAACAGCAGTTTTAACTTTTTTATTTGTTGGTTTTAGAGAGAAAGGAAGAGGGAGGGAGAGAGAGAGAAACATCGGTGTGTTGTTCCACTTACTGATGCATTCCTTGGTTGAGTCCTGTATGTGTCCTGACCGGAACTCGAACCCACAACCTTGGTGTATCAGGTCGATGCTCTAACCCACTGAGCTACTCGGCCAGGGCAACAGCAGTTTTAATTCACAGCATTTGCAGTGGTATTTGTAGCACTAATCAACCACTCCCTGCGGTGTATTTTAGACCCCAGAACATTGGTAGCAGCAGACAATGTTAAAGGTGTTATCGATCCGTTGCTGGGACAAGTGTAGCATTTGGTTGGGTCTGGCTCTTTGCAGCCTCATTTCTTTGCTTTGCGAAGTGAATCCGGACCAGCGACGGAAAGACATGGGGGCGTTTTCCGTGGCTAGTCGTCTTCCTACTGCACCCAGTGAACACAAAGCACGCTTTCTATTAATTTATAATCCTCTGGGGGTATTAGATATTTTTAGAAAATTCTCTGGTGGTTTGGTTGAAAATGTTTTCAAGATGTTCTATAATGTGTGTGTGTGTGAGAGAGAGAGAGAGAGAGAGAGAGAGAGAGAGAATGAGAGAGAGAGAGAGAGAGAATGAGAGAGAGAGAGAGAGAGAGAATGAGAGAATTCTGGACCTGGGAGAGTAGAAGGCTTCACCCAGGGGAATAAGGGATCCAGTCCCCACCTCCCAATGCCTTTCATGCCCTGGACGTGAATAGCGTTCAGTGACTTAATACGTAGACCGTTGTAGCCAGTCGCGTTGCTGTGCGGAGGGATCTGAGCGGTGGCCACCCGCAAGGTCCCTCTTTTCCCAGCTCTGATATTACGCTTTGGTCCATGGAACCCCAACCTACACGCATAGGCTGCTGTCGACAGCACCAGCTGGAATTTATCCTGCTGTTTCCTAGAAACCGTGTCTTCCATTGATATCCAGTTGGGGGAAAATGCCTTTACAATGCTAAGGAAATAAGCTAACTGCAGCCCACCGAGCTCTCCGTCCGCACAGCTCCGGTCTTCTTGATGCTGCGTGTCTCTCCTCCCTGCCTCCGCCCTGCTTCTGGCTCTCACCCCACTTGGTGTGTCCCCCCCTAAACATGGCGAGGACAGCACGCCCTGTATTCTTGTTCTCCAAGGGCTGATTATGCTTGATATGGCCCAAGGTAAAAGGTAAGGCTGAACTGGCAAGCGGCCTCTCTCCACGGGCACCGCAGACTCCATTTCTCGCGGCAGAGCTAGCTGCATCCAGGAAAGTAGATGAAGAGCCCCAGCTGGTGTGGCTTAGTGGATTGAGTGCGGACTTGCGAACCAAACACAGGTTCGAGTCCCAGCCAGGGTACATGCCTGGGTTGTGGACGAGGTCCCCAGTAGGGGGCACACAAGAGGCAACCACACATTGATGTTTCTCCCTCTTTCTCCATCCTTACTCTCTCTCTAAAAATAAATAAATAAAATCTTTAAAAAACAGTAAATGCAGGTAAGTGAAATCAATTCTATAACTTAATTTGGTATTTTAAAAATATTTCAACATGCACTCAATGTAAAAAACTAAGTAATGAGATATTTCATGTGCTTTTTTTATAGTAAGTCTTCCAAACCCTGCCAAATGCGGTTTTTTTTTTTCTTAATCTTCACACGAGGACATTTTTTCATTGCCTCTAGAGAGAGAGGAAGAGGGAGAAACATTGGTGAGAGAGAGTAGCTTCCATCCTTCGCCTCTGGTGTGAGCCCCGACTGGGGATTGAACCCATAACCTCTTAGCTTTGGGATGGCATTTGAGCCACGCCAGCCAGGGCCCAAATGCGGTTTTCTGAAGTCTTTGTTAGGGCAAGAAGCAGTTTTCCGGCTTAGCCTTACGCTCCCAGAGCAGGTGCGCTCCGGCTGGCCCCACGTCAGGGCCTCGAAAGACCCATGTTAGCCAGCACATTCCAGGCCTGCGCATATCAAGGTTTGCTCTTGTAAAGCCGGGTCATGCAGAAACATCTCACTACAAGTCATTTTTTTCAACTAATAATAGACGTAGTCACCCTTTTGAAGCTGTAGTTCTATTTTAGTCTTTTAAATAGCTGCAGAGCCGGGGGATTTGCTACATCGTAATTGTTTCAACCAGTCCATCACCCCCCCCCCATGTAGACAAATGGGAGGTTTCCACTTTTTCACTTAGTTCAAAATATACAGCAACAGGCCTCCATGCGTTGCCTGTAAGTGGAAAAGAATTTGCAGACAGATGGGTGGGAGTGGAAGTGCCCAACCGCCTCCAAAGACGAGCAGCTGGGAGGGCGGGACAAAGGCAGCCGAGTCTCAGCCAAGCGGGCCACCAACTAGCCTTGGGGTTTGATTTAGATCTGGGCTCCTTCGACGTGAAATCGAAGGATTGTGTTAGATGCCGTCCTTATGTGTGTGTTTAAATTGCTTCAAGAGAGGGAGAGAGATTTGTTGATCCACCTTCGTACTCACTCATTGGCTGATTCTTGCATGTGCCCTGACCGGGAATCAAACCAGCAACCATGGCATGTTGGGGCAATGTTCTAACTCAGCCAGGGCTGTCCTTGGCCCTTAAATAAAAGAACGTGTGGCTGGCTTGGTGGCGGTTGCAGCCCCTCCTTCCGGTGGACGGATCGGCAGGCAGGTGAGGGCCACCTGCATCCTGCTGAGCTTCGTCATACACCTGGGTTTGCCCCACTGCCCTCCCGAAGGTGGGTGGGTGGCCCCAGCAAACATCACAGTTTTGCAGTTTTCAACGTATATACGTCTTTCCCCTCCTTGGTGAACCTCAGGTGTGTGGCCTCAGATGCGATTTGTCCTTTTATGACTGGCCTATTTCATGTGTGGGCCCTGGAGTTCTTGCCTCTCAATGGTAAAAAAAAAAAAAAAAATTCAAGGAGCAAATATCGAACACGCAGTAGCCTCAGCCCCGCCCACTATTTGGGAGGCTGGCTGAGCTGTATAATTAAATAGTATAGTATCTGGATGGCTCTGAAGTGGCCGTCCTGCTTTTTTTTGTTTCGCCTCTTTTCCTCTTCTAATTGGCTCTTAGCCCTTGCTTGGGGCTAATCACCACCCTGCATTCTACCCAAAGGTCAGCAGCCCCTCACTCACGGGGAGGTCAGAGGTCATCCTGGCAGGCCCCAGCACTGAGCAGTAGTGCCACCTTGAATTAAGACATTCTCTTAGGTGGTTTGACTGCATCGAGAAAGATCAGCCCCCAAACAAGTAGGCCCGTGTGCAGTTTTAACAACAAAACCCAGATAATTCTGGCGAAATGCATGTACTGAATTCTGAAAGGCCTTTATCTCAGTCCGTTTGGGCTGCTGTTAAGAGAATAGTGTAGCCTGGGTGATCTATGAACAACA
Source organism: Phyllostomus hastatus (assembly GCF_019186645.2). NCBI lineage: Eukaryota > Metazoa > Chordata > Mammalia > Chiroptera > Phyllostomidae > Phyllostomus > Phyllostomus hastatus. Next base: position 11,762,452 of record NW_025334036.1, on the reverse strand, counting down.
CACTTTTTAAAATAAAGATTTTATTTATTTTTAAAGGGAGGGGAAGGGAAGGAGAGAGGGAGAGAAACATCAATGTGTGGTTGCCTCTCGCACGCCCCCTACAGGGGACCTGGCCCATAACCCTGGCGCTGGGGACATGTGCCCTGACTAGGAATCAAACTGGCGACCCTCTGGTTCGCAGGCCTGCACTCAGTCCATTGAGCTATACCAGCTAGGGCTGAACAAATTTATTTCTCACTATTCTGGAAGCTGGAAGTCCAAGATCGAGGAGCTGGGACGTTTGGTGTCTGGTGACAGCAGCTTCCTGGTTCACATGTGGCCACTTCCTTCCGGTGCCAGCGTGTGGTGGAGGGGGTGAGGGGACTCCCTGGGGAGTCCCTTTGGGAGACTGAGGACCACATGGCTTTGGGGTGCTCCCTTTTGTCATGTGGCTTAGGAAGCAGGAGAGACTTTCCCTGGAAGAAAAGGGATGAAAGGACTCCTGCTGGTGGGCCATAAGAAGGTGCCACATGGCTTTGGATTAACTGGAGATCGTGGCAGCGATGGTTCCGGGAGCCTGAATCACGGACTTCTACTTCTTTTCCTGAGACACGGTGCCCCAGAGTAGGGCAGAGGGAGAAGGAAGGACTGTGCGTGTCTGTGGGTGTCCTAAAGGACTTTAATATTTTAATGAAGACATTAAGTCAATAGTCTAAGTCTGTATACTTTTAAGTAAATATTTTCTTTCCTTTTCACAAATCTCTGGCATTGGGAGAGGACTTTCCTTTGGCGGCTGGCATAGCGAACCTAGTGGGGGGTCCTTTCCGTAATAGTATATCGTACACCCTTCTTGGGTCTGTTCTGTAACACCCTCACATTGGGGGTTAGGATTTCAACATGTGAATTTGGGGGGACCCAGACACTCAATCCATCACAACTTTATTTCTACAAATGTAGAAAAAAATATGATTTTTTTTTTTGTAATTGTGAAGGGCAGCCGAACCGCTATTCCCAGCCTGGGGCTCCCCGTCCTTTTTGTTACGTGAGCGGCCAGGTGCCGCCCCAGCCCCCGCAGGTGCGGCCAGCAGACAGGCAAGGAAAGATCCAGGTGTGTGGGGACCCACCTGCAGCCACCTGCTGCTGTGCGGGACGTCAGCCAGAGTTCCCCGTCCCCAGGGCGGTCCAGAGAAGCCAGAGGCCAAGATTCCAGGCCACACCCCTGCCTTCGTGAATAACACCAGTGGTTCTCAGGACAGGGTCAAACCCAGTCCCCGTGTGGGCCGCCTGCCACCGCAGGATGATGGGGGTGAGGCGTCTGCTCGAAATAGACGCATGAGACAAGTGGCTTCTTTTGGCTAAACTGGTCCACAGTCATTTCGCTGTGGGCTTTGCTGTTAATTTTGGCCCTAGAAACAAGGCCACTGAGTAAACAGAGACTTGCCCAGCAGGGAACCGGCTGTTACATTAGGAAGCCACTTCCCCAGGGCGGCAACTGCCCAGGCCCAAAGCCACGCCCATCGTCCGGGCCCCGCCCACCTCTCTTCCCTCCCCCTTCCCTGTCACCGCATCCCAGCCCTGGCCTTCCACAGGCTGACTCCCTGCGGCACCCCCTTCCTCCTGCACCCCCTACTGGTAGGGCCACCCCTAATCTGTGTGGACAGTTTCCAGAAGGCCAAGTTCTCCTGACTCCTCGTGAGTCTCAGTCATAGGACGCTTCTCCCAGGATTTGATGCTGGCTATCTCCACCCCCGCCCACCCCCACCCCCGCCCGGGGCCCTTCCTTCTGAATCTACAAAATAACCCCGGGGAATAACAGGGCAAGGAGCATGTGGGTGACCGCCGCCCAGACTGCACAGAGGTTAACGGGTTATGTTTGAAGCAGATGCTTCTTTTTTCCTTTCTTAAAAAAGTAAAAAAACATCTGGCAGCCCCAGTGCCCGTGGTTTTCAATGCAGTGCCCTCTGACCTCCCTCCACAACCTGGCGTGGCCCCTCCCGGACACTCGGTCCTGGGCAGAGGGGCCGTGGAGGTGCCCGTGACCCTGTCTTTGTCTGTCCTTGCCTCCTAGCCTTTGTTCCGCAACGCTGTCCTTTGCTCCTTGGGGCTCAGTTCCCAGCCACCTTTCTCTTTTTCTATGTAGTTTCTCATCAGCAATCCTATTGATTTTAAGGTGGGGGTGGGGAGAGAGAGACAGACAGACAGACAGACATCAGTTGTCTCCCATACATGCCCCGGTCAAACCCACAACCTAGGTATGTGCCCTGACCGAGAATCGAACCCATAACCTCTTAGTACACAGGACAAGAGTCCAAGCAACTGAGCCACCAGGCCAAGGTGATTCTCACGACTTTAGATGTTACTTATACACTGAGTCCCAAACATGTGCCACTAGCTGCGATGAGGCGCTTCCGCTGTACCTGTACCTCCTGCAGTTACCTGCAGCCTCTTGTCCACTGCTGAGGGCCTGACTTTCCTCCCGACACCTGGTCCTGAGCTGCCCCACCTCCACCCACTGCAGCCCCCAGCCACCCAGTTCCGCCAGCCAGAAACCCAAGGGTCATTACTGGGGTCCTCCCTTTGCTCCGTCGTCATGGGCATCAGGTCCCCAGCCGGCCCCTCTGCCCCCACCAAATCCCTCCCATCTGCTCCCCCACCTCATCTCCGCCACACCAGCTCACACCTCCAACATCTCCGCCCAGGCCACACGCCCCGTCTCCCTGCCTGCTTCCGCTTTGTCCCCCCTCACAAGTGCATGGAGTCCCCTGCAGTTACAAGGCCCGAAGTCCCCGCAGAGGGTGGCGTGCAGGCCTCGCCAGCATCCCACATTCCAGCCCCAGGCTCCTCCGCCCACTGGGTGACCTCCCTTCGGCTCTGTGTGCAGGGCCAAGGGACAGGCGGCTGTAGGCGTGTTTGATAAGTGCTGAGCAGTCTTGGCAATGTTGCCGTTAGGCCGTTTATTCCATGAGTGAGTCTTTGTGGATACAGGGCCCCCCTCCTCTCTGCCAGGCACCCCTGGAGACACTGGGGATACAGCAGAGAACTGAACGGGGCTGCTGTGGCTTTTGTGGGAGGAAGGGGGGAGGAGTGGGGGACAGTAGAATGAAGTGTGTGAAGGACAGGAAGCCAGGATGGGGGTGAGAACCACCCTAAAGAGGGGACACTTGATCAGAGACTGGAACCCTGTGAGGGCATGATGTATAAACAAGGGTGCCTCTTATTTATCTCTCTCTTATCTATCCTCAGAAGATTCTAGAACATCTTGGGAGACTCAGCAGTAACTTGGAATTCTGAACCGAGGATATTCCTCTTAAGGAAATATAAAAAAAAAAATTAAGAAATCAATCGTTAATACCAAAGCAAAGTGCTTTTCTCCCCCAGGGAAATTGTGTTAGTCACACGCTCGCTTTTTCATTAGAAAAAAATAATGGGTTTTTGAAGAAGCAGAGAGAAGGCGGGGGGAGGCTGGAGGGGGCTGGAGCCACCAGCTGCTGCACTTGCCAGGGGGGCCACCAGCAGGGGCTGGCGCTGGGCACTCCGTGAACCCCGCTCCGGGTTTGGGGGACAAGAGGCGAAGCCAGTGCCCCTCCCCCTAGGGGTCTCAGATGCTGGACAAGGAGACCGGGGCCAGTCTGTGACGGTGGCATTTAAAAGCTGCCCGCGGCAGAATAGACATTAATAAAGCGAGAGGCACATCACTGTTTTCCAAGCTCTTCACCCACTTCAGCGTGTTAAATGCTGTCGGACAGGTGGCGCTTCCCCCTTTTGAGGATGTGGGACCTGAGTCCAGCTGCTCAGGGAGCCAGACAAGCATTTCTCATTTCCACACGGTTTCCTGGGAGGTGCCCACTTGCAGGTTTCTTAATGAAAGGGGGCCTGAGAGGAAGGACTAATGAGGCAGGTAGAGAGGGCGTGGCCTAGAGCAGGAGCAGAGGGAGGCACCTAGAAGGGGGCAGTGGGAGGGGCCTAGAGCAGGAGCTGGGTAAGGGGAGGGAAAGGCAGGGCTCAGACAGTGGAGCCCAGAAATGGACGGCCATTCCACCGTCCTATCTCTATAGGTTCTGGAACCATTCCCAGTCTTGTCTTGAATTCGTGGCCTTAACATTCTTGAAGGGTACAGATTCGTTCTTTTGTAGAATGCCCCTCCATTTGGACTGTCTGAGGTGCCCTCCTGGTCAGGTTGAGACCTTGCATTTTTGGCATTTTTCTCCAAGGCATTTTATTGGGAGGCTCATGGTAAACATTGATCCCGTTCCTGGGGATGCTTACGTTGTTTTAGGCAGTGCTCAGCAGCAGGCTCCACTGCCAAGCTGCTGATGTCCCCTTTGGGATCACTGAGTGTCTATGGGAGAGACTCTGAGATCAGGTGAGTGTACTCTTACCCTTCAGGCTTTCCCCCATTCCTTTCAGCGTTCATGAAAGATTCTCCACAGTTGCCAAATAGTGGTTTTCTCATCATTCCTTCTGCATTCCGTGGCTGACTTCCCCTGGGGAGAAAGAGTTCAGCCTGTGTTTCGATGTATAGATTTCTATCAGTGTGGATTCATGGGTCCTGACTTCAGCCGAAGGGTTGTGGTTCTTTACCGTGATCATTTATTTTCATGCTCAAGGGATCCCCGATAAGGCCAGTGGGAGCCTCTTCAAAGTGGCCCTGTGTCTTTTTGATAAGTCCCCACGTCAAGAGAAAACAAAACCCAAAACCACGTTCTTACTCTCTGGCCCAACAAGACGTTCTGAGCTCTTCTCGCCCCTCCCCTGCCTCTGTCCTGGGTCCAGTCATTTCTGCCTGGCTCCTGTTTGTGGAGAATGCCCTTCAGGCACCGGTATCGCTGTTGCTGGAGTGTCGTTGCTGCCGGCCCCGTCCGTGGGTAGGGCCAGGGGATCTATGCGTGCACACGAATGCGGACTTACGTGTCTGTGCAAGGCACACACGTGACACCCACGATCCCAGGGTCCCCGTATGCACTCCTGGGCGATTGTGTGTCGGTCCCAGTCTATCCATAGTGATGGCCCAGGTGTGGGTCACTCATCTCAACCCCCCACAGACACTCCCCCCCCACCCCTGGGGGACAAACGCTGTGGCTGCAGCAGCCCTGGGGTCCCTATCATGTTTACGAGATTTGCTTTGGCAAACCCATCAGGGGACTTTGAGGGACACGAATTATTACCCGCAGGTCCCAGAGTGTGCACGGCACCCCTGAGGGTCACATGGTTGAAGGGCAGGCCGACAGAGAAGGAGACTGTGGACTCGGAGCTCTGCGTTTATAGGGCCCAGGGTAGGGTGTCTCTGGTTTCAAGGGTTCACTCCTTACAGGCTAATTGGAAGCCGAAGAGCGGGAATGAGGGCAGGAGAAGAGAGAAGTGAGACCCTAGGTCCCCCAGGGCTTTCTGAAAGAGGAACTTTTATGGGTGGCGCAGCCTCGTTTTCCATCTGGTTGCGTTGCTAGTGGCTGCGTCATCTTGCAGTTGACAGTGCATTCGTCCAAGACGGTTGTCTTCTGACACGTGTTTTGGTGATCAGAACCACAATGTGGGACACTTTTACTATGCCCACCTCTTCCCTTGCGTGTGGGCTGGACTGTGCTACTCCTTCTAATGAACAGAATAGGGCAGAAGGGATGAGAAGTCACTTCAGAATTTCGGTTATAACGAGACCGTGGCTTCTATAGTGCATGCGTCCTGTGGTTGTCACTGTGATGGAGGTCACCTGCCAGGCTATGAAAGGCCCACGTGGCAAGGTACTGAGGGGGGCGTTGGGCCTGTGACCCTTAAGAAGATCTGGATCTCGCCAACGACCACGTGGGAGCTCAGAAACAGATCACCTCCTGTCTCATTCCTCTGAAGGAGACCACAGCCCCACCCGTAGCCGGATTGAATCCTTGCGCTTAAGAGACCCATGGCGCGATGCACCCCACTAAGCCACACCCCTTGCCTGGCCGACAGAAACTGGGAGACCCTATATGTTGGTTGTTTCAAGCCATTAAGTTTTGGGGACACATTGTTATGTTCAGCAATCAATAACTAACACAATATGTTATATACACCACATGTACGTGTATATGGGTGTGGAGAGAAGGACCACATGCACCTGTATCTGTTTTTATATCTATCCTGTATCTTTACATAGTACAAGCCCTGTGTTCCTACAGATAATTTCTTTAGGATTCATTCTAATGAAATCTAACCCCACTCCCTTACTTTCACCATGAAAAAAAAAAGTTACTTACTTTTTTAGACAGAGGGGAAAGGAGGGAGAAAGAGAGGGAGAAAAACATCAATTTGAGAAAGATCAATCAGTTGCCCCCCATAGGGGCCCCAACCTGGTGCCGAATCCACAACCTGGGCACGTGCCCTGACCAGGAATTGAACCAGCGACCCTTGGCTTTGCCGGTTGAGGCCCAACCCACTGAGCCACACCAGTCAGGATGGCTTCCACTGTTTGTAACCTCCTGTCTTCAACAGTGAGAAAACCTCAGCTCCCATCATCCACAGTCTATTGATTTATGTGTTCAGTCTTGGACTACGAGACTGCGATCCTATGTCTCTGAAAAAGTAGCCTTTTCAAGGAAGTTCAATGTTGATTCAGAGTTCTTGTCTTTGGTCAAAGGCATATAGTCCAAATACTTTGAACTTTGTTTTCCCCTCCCTCCCGCCAAAAATAAAAAAGGATGCCCTCCCAGCTTTTCTGGGAAGTGAGGAGTGAAATGCAAAACGGTACACACATTTTCTTCCCAGACAGAAAATGCCCTGATTGCTAGAACATTCCATAAAGAAGGGCTGGGCAGGGGCTTAAGAGGCTCATGGTTCTGCGTTTTCCCCTCTGGGCTGAGGCTGCTCTTTCTCTCTCAGGAAATTATTTGGAGAGAAAAGGGTATGGTGTCGCTTTACGAAGGCCCCGGGGAAGGTTTCAAATTATAATCATTCCTGTTATGCAAAAGGGAGCCACGTGACTGGCTGACTCTGAGGTCTCCCCAGAAAGGCCGGGTCTGGGTGGGGCTTGTGGGGTCTTCCGGAAGGATGGGAACCCGGCTTGGACCGGCTATGCACGCTGGGACTGGGGCCAGGACTGTCTGAGTGGAAAAGAGGTGGCTTCTGTCCTTGCCATGACCTCATTGGGGAGGGTCTCTGTGACACTAAGTCTCCACTCCCACCGTCCTTGGAGGAGGCACCCGTGGAGACAAGGCAGACCCAGACCCGCACTGCTGCCCGGGTGGGTGGGGACAGCAGGCAGGCGCCTACTCAGATGCCGTTGGGTGAACTTCCTGTAAATCACATATTCATTTGACACAAGTAAAAGGATGAACTCTGAGGACGGCTCGGGAAGACGTGGGCCTAATTTCCACTTCTTTCTCTTCCAGGGACAGAAAGCTTGGATAGAAAAAACCTTTTGCAAGCGAGAGTGTATCTTTGTCATTCCCAGCACGAAAGACCCAAACAGGTAAACTGGGAGCCATAATTGAGATGTCATCCAAACCCACACTTGTCCACCAGTTACCAGCAGCTATTTTTTTTATTTATTTATTTTTTAGAGAGGGAAGGGAGGGAGAAAGAAAGAGAGAGAGAAACATCAATGTGTGGTTTCTGGGGGCTGTGGCCTGCAACCCAAGCATATGCCCTGACTGGGAATCGAACCTATGATGCTTTGGTTCGCAGCCCGCGCTCAATCCACTGAGCTATGCCAGCCAGGGTTGCAACTATTCTTTTTTTATATATGTATTTTTAATCCTCACTCGAAGGTATATTCCTTGATTTTAGAGAAAGAGAAAGGGAGAGAGAAACTTTCATCAGTTGCCTCCCATACATGCCCCAACTGGGGATCAAACCTGCAACCTAGAGATGTGCGCTGCCTGGGAATCGAACCCACAACCTTTTTGTGTACAAGATGATGCTCCAACCCACTGAGCCACCTGGCCAGAGCACCAGCAACTGTTCTTCTAGTGTCTCGGGTAGGGGAGCCAAGAAGGATAGCCAGGATCCATCCTCATGGGAGTCATTAGCCAGGGAGTTACTTGGGCCTTAACAGAGTAAGTTCCACTGTTAAGATACAAATAGGCCACTATCCGCCATATCTGCCTCTCACCCAGATGTGAACTCTCACACCCAGGTGGGCCCTCAGTCTCTTAGTGAGCTCTTGACATATTTCCAGGGCAATGTCATTAGAGTTCCATAATGTTATTCCGATGATGCATTACAGAATTGTACCTGAAACCTATGCCTTTGTAAACACATTGGTCACTTTACTCTTCTTTGCTTTTCAGGTGTTGCTGTGGCCAGCTCACCAACCTGCATATCCCCCCTCTGCCCAGTGTGACATCCGGCAAAAATGGGGAGGAGAACAAAGAGGTGGAGAGTCAGCCCGAGAAATGGTCAGTGGGCAAACACACGCAGAGCTACCCGACAGATTCCTATGGGACGCTTGAGTTCCAGGGTGGCGGATACTTCAATAAAGCCATGGTAAGAGAGGGCTGAGCCCCGGGCCTCCCAGAATCCCAGGGGACAGGTGCCTGGGTCTTCTTTCAGGGGTGCAGCTGTCTTCCTAGATAGTTCATGGCAAAGGCACGTAATAGAGCTGCACACTCAGCATTTAATCTGTTTTTTAAAATTTTATTTTATTCATTATTCAAGTAGAGTTTTCTGTCCTTTACTCCCATTACTCCAGCCCACCCACCTATCCCTCCCCACCTCCCTCCCATGTCCACCCCCCCTAGTTTTTGTCCATGTGTCTTTATATTTGTTCTTGTGAACCCTTCCTATTGTCCCCTGAAATTCCCTCTTCTCTCCCCTCTGGTCTCTGTCAGCCTGTCCTCTATTTCAGTGTCTTTGACTATATGTTGCTTGTTTCTTTGTTTTGTTGTTTAGGTTCCTGTTAAAGGTGAGATCATATGGTATTTGTCTTTCACTGCCTGGCTTATTTTGCTTAGCATAATGCTTTCCAGCTCTATCCATGCTGTTGCAAAGGGTAGGAGCTCCTTCTTTTTTTCTATTAATTTTTTTTCATTGATTGATTTTAGAGAGAGAGGGAGAGGAAGAAACATCAATTTGTCGTTCCACCCGTCCATGCATTCGTTGGTTGATTCTTGTATGTGCCCTGACCAGGGACTGAACCTGCAACCTTGGTGTGTCAGGCAGATGCTCCAACCCGCTGAGCTCCTCGGCCAGGACTCGCTCGGCGTTTTAGCCATGAGAGTCATAAACGGCCCACTGTTACAAAGAATGTGCAATGTCCGTAAATCCATACCAAGTTTGTGAGTCTGAGGGTCACACTTGAGCCCAGTTCTGCAGGCTTACTCATCATTCCATCTCTGGTGAAGAGAGAGAAATTGCGTTCTTTGCTTTTTGGTGTCGTCTGCATTTTGTTTTGTTTCTTTTGTCTGTGTGGACCTCCAACCCGCCCACAGTGGGTTAGGAGCTGGAAACATTCCCCCCAAAGTCCGTCCACAGCCTCCCTGGCCTGCACTTGGCTGGCCAAGGAGAATGCGGACTTTCGCATTGGCACGTGAACAGGGAGGCCCCGCCTCTCTGATGAGCCCCACCGGAGAGGGGAGGTGCCCACACTGCGATCCCTGTGGGCACACCCTGAATAATGCACCCACGTGCCCAACTACATATTGGCATGGAATAAAGAAGCAGTGCATAGGGACGAAGGCCTTAACCTCCTCTTCACCTTGAGGGGAAGGTCAAGTCCATTGGCTAACGCCAATGATCCCCACCCCCATCTCCCACTCAATGTGGCCCGAAGGCCACTCCCTCAACAACATCCTGTTCAACCTCTAGGACCCTGATTGTAGGTGAGCCAGCTTTGGAGTTGAATCCTTCAAGATCAGGGTTGCCAGGTAAAATACAGACACCCAGTTACATCTGAATTTCAGATGAACGATGGATATCTTTTTTAGTATAAATATGTTCCAAATCTTGCATGAAACATGCTTATACTAAAACATAATTTGTTGTTCATATAAAATTCAAATTTGGCCCTGGCTGATGTGACTCAGGGGACTGAGTGCCGGCCTACAAACTAAAGGGTTGCAGGTTCGATTCCCAGTCAGGGCACATGCCTGGGTTGTAGGCCAGGTCCCTAGTTGGGGGCACAAAAGAGGCAACCGCACACTGATGTTTCTCTCCCATTCTTTTCCCCTCACTTCCTTCTCTCTAAAAAGAAATACATAAAATCTCTAACATAAAAATAAAATTCAAATTTGACTGGGCGGCCTGGCATTCACTTGCTAAAGCTGGCAACCCTTCCCAAGTTTCCTTCTGTCGCTTGGCCACAGGCTCACACGGAGGCCCCAGAGCCTGAGGGACAGAAAGCCAGACAGCTCTTGCTTGGACAGGCACTGTGGCCTTGCCCCGCTGTGATACGGGAGGCCAAACCACAGCCGGGTGCTGAGCGTCACGCACACTCTCTTGCAGTACATCCGCGTGTCCTATGACACCAAGCCCGATGCGCTGCTGCATCTCATGGTGAGAGACTGGCAGCTGGAGCTGCCGAAGCTCCTGATATCCGTGCACGGAGGCCTCCAGAACTTTGAGATGCAGCCCAAGCTGAAGCAGGTGTTCGGGAGAGGCCTGATCAAGGCTGCCATGACCACCGGGGCCTGGATCTTCACAGGGGGCGTCAGCACTGGTAAGAGCAGACCCAGAACTCCTGGTCTCCAAAGAGCTTTGCAGTCATTGAGATTGGAAAACAAAAGGGATTGCATCTTGGTTATAGTTAGGACAGGAGTGAAGTCTTTATTCAGTAGCTTGTTGGGTTTTTTTAAAATTTTGGTGTGATCGTTGCAATGGTCAACATTTCCAGTACTCACCATGCATGCCGTTCTTTGAACGGAGCCCTGTATGAGCCTCGTTTTCGTTGAGGTTCTTGACTGTCCTGTCTCTAGCACATGGGAGAGGTAAGTGAGGCACAGGGAGGCTGAAGGACATGCCGGGCAGTCTGGCTGTCAACTTTAGCTGAACGCAGCCAGGGAGTGCCACAGAGACCCTGTGACTTCCCTGCTTGGAGACCTGGAAAGAGAATCCCTTCACAGCCAGTTTGGTTTTGGTTTTGTTGAGTTTTGAGAAAGGAAGGGAGAGAGACACATCCATTAGTTGCCTCCTGTATGCTCCCCAAATGAGGGTTGAATCCACAACCTAGGCATGTGCCCTGACCGAGGATTGAACCCACAACCTTTTGGTGTACAGGATGATGTTCCAAGCAACTGAGCCACCCAGCCAGGGCCAGGGCACTTTCTCTTGGAGATGAAGATCATTATGTCTCAGCGCTGTGCTGTGGGGAAAGGAGTGGCTCAAAGAAGGGGGTCCCTGAAGTTCACAAACAATGAGATGCTGGGAGGTAAAGGACCTAAAACATGTGACTTCCGGCTGCTCCCAGGTGTCATCAGCCACGTCGGGGACGCCTTGAAAGACCACTCCTCCAAGTCCAGAGGCCGGGTCTGTGCTATAGGAATCGCTCCCTGGGGCATCGTGGAGAATAAGGAAGACCTGGTCGGAAAGGATGTAAGGGTTTTCCCCTCAGACATGGCCCATTTGTCAAAATCAGTCTTTATTTTGAGGTCATTGTAGATTCCCTTCTCCCTCTGGAGTAAGAAAGAGAGATCCCATATACCCTTTTCTAAAAGGGTACATCTTGCAAAACTATGGCCCAATACCACAATCAGGATCTTGACGTACGTGCAATCAAGATACACCTGTGGTTTGTCACCCCTACCCACACTCTCCCTGCCCCATGTTGCCCTTGGACATCCACACCGAACTCCCTCCCACCCCCTGGTAACCGCCATCTGCCCCTACCTCTAATTTCATCACTTCAAAAATGGCACGTCAGTGGGTCACACAGCATGCAACCTTTGAGGACTGGCTTTTTCACTCCACAATAATCCTCTGGAGATCCGGATCATATGCATATATCAGCAATTTGTGGTTTCCCATTGGCTCTTACCAATAAACCTGCCGTAAACATTTTGTAGACAGGACTTGGCGCTAACGTAAGTTTTTATTTCTCTGCGATCGATGATGCCCCAGAGTGCAATTTCTGGGTTGCTATTATCCAAAATACTTTCATCGTTTCTCATTTAAGATAGACATTTGCAAACACAAAACAATCGTTCCTTTGAGAGACTAAGAAAGGGTAAGAAACACGCAGTTAGAGGAAGCCGTTGCTTTGTGCGAACGCATGCTCACCTCCCGTGCTGGTGCCCCACTCTGATTCATGCTGCGTATTTTGCCAGGTGACGCGAGCCTACCAGACCATGTCCAACCCCCTCAGTAAGCTCTCCGTGCTCAACAGTTCCCACACCCACTTCATTCTGGCCGACAACGGCACCCTGGGCAAGTATGGTGCCGAGGGGAAGCTCCGGAGGCAGCTGGAAAAGCACATCTCTCTGCAGAAGATCAACACCAGTAAGTTCTGGCGAAGGCCAAGGCCAGTGGGCTGCCTGAGGGAAACTGCCCCCCCCCCGGGGTATTTAAAACCTTAACCTTGATTCCTGGTAGAGCAGCAGAAGACAGCTTGCCTCGAGCCTTTTCCTGAGACACCTGCAAAGCACACCCCACTGAGCTGTGTCCTGAGGCTTTGCCCCAAGATCAGCCAGGAGGGTTGATGCAAGAAACAGCTCTGCAGCAGTTGCCATGGTGACAGCAACTGCCTGCCATGTTGGCGCATGGTTCCAGTTCCCTAGAGTTGCTGTAGTTATCTTTTTAATGCTTGAACAAAAACCATTTCTCCAAGACTTAGTATGGTTTCTTCCATCCTCTGAGTGTTGTGTGATCCCTGGATTGAATAGCTCCAGCTTTGGTCTGTCAGCCAGACCAAGGCTGCGCAGGGGGCACGTGCCTGGGGGAGAATGCTGAGGGCAAGTTAGAGGGGAAGGAGCAGTCCTCAACCAGGCTCAGTGATAACAACAACTCGTTAGAGTGAACACAACCAACGTAACCTCTTGGAACATGCTCCTACTCCAGTGACCTTTATAGTTGAGCAGTGACTTTTAGTGATTTAGTAGATCACCAAAAAGTGATCTTCGAGAGTAGTTTGTCTTTACCCCGACTGGTGTGATTTTTGTGAATGAAAACCTGGAACTGATCATTAGGAAGCGCAATTACAGGGGCTGTCTTCACAGTGATTACAGGGGAGAGGGCCTGCTACGCAAAGTTGTGGATTTCCAGGGATCCGCTCTCTGTTGACAGATTGGCTGGTGACTGAATTTTTTGTTCTCCCGTGTTCTCATTTTTCTGGACTTGTGAGTTTCACACCGCCCAGCTTCGCCTGGCCACGTGACCGGTGGGCTTCCCTTTGTCATCCTTTGCCTAGGGCTCTGAGTGGGGCAGGGACAGCAAAGGGGGGCTCAGCTGTCACCTCTCACAGCACGGAGCTTTGGAGAGTCCAGCCTAAACCACGAAGAATGCATTCCGCTCCATTTCTGGAAATGGAGGGGATTCAGGCACTGCATTCCCGGATGTCTGAAATGCTAAGCGTTGCTTGGGTTGGGGACCTCAGAGACAGGGTCCAGGTCATCTTGGTCCATTTTTCCAGTTTCTCTCGGGCAGGGCCGGGCCCAAAGCGGGCCCTCACACACCCATTTGCTGAACTGAACTTAACCGAGATTATTCTGGTAGGAGTTGTTCAAAACACAGTGAACTTCCTGACTGTAGAAAGGTGGCACAGAAGCAGACCAGAAGCCCTGAATTCCCCCACTTGAAATTCTTAGCTCTCGCTCTGGCCGCCCCCAGCCTGGCTCAACTGGTTGTCCTGCAAAATGAAAGGTCGCCGTTCGGTTCCTGGTCCGGGCACCCCCAAGCCTGGGCTGCAGGTTCAGTCTCCCGTGAGAGGCAACCAATCTGTGTTTCTCTCCCTTTCTCCCTCCCTCCCTCTCTCTAAAAAAAAATAAATATATATATATATATATATATATAAAAGATTTTATTTACTTATTTTTAGAGAAAATAAAAAATTAAACTAAAAAAACTAAAAAAAACTAAAAAAATATATATATTTTAAAGATTTTATTTACTTATTTTTAGAGAGGGAAGGGAGAGAGAGAGAGAGAGAGAGAGAGAGAAACATCAATGTGCAGTTTCTGGGAGCCATGGCCTGCAACCCAGGCATGTGCCCTGACTGGGAATTGAACCTGCAATGCTTTGGTTCACAGCCCGCACTCAATTCACTGAGCTACACCAGCCAGGGCTAGTAAGTAATATTTTTTTAAAAAGAAATTCTTAGATCTCTTGACATATGCTGGCAGAATGTCATCCAGAGGCCTCCCAAACAGTGAGGCCGAGGACACTTCTCCCACGTGGCATTGGTGGATGGCAATCAGATGACTCTCACGACATCTGGTGAAAGGTGCTCAGAATACAAGGTCACGGCCAGGCTGGGGTAAAACTGTGAACGAGGCACATGTGTCTCTGCTGCCCTTCCGTCGCCCGAGCCCCAGGTTTTTGGACCCTCCTGCTGCCTCCGGCCTCCCAGAGCCCACCCGCCCTGCTGGCTCTGACACCCATGTCTGCTGGCTCCTCCCTTGTCCCTGGAGAGCCCTGTGGTCTGCTGGAGACGGGGGAGGACCCTCAAGGGCTATCGTCGGTCCATGGGTTTGCTCTCCCTGGACTCATTGCCTGTTTCAGAGGCTGGAGGCAGCAACACCTACAGAACTGACCACACCGACAAGCCAGTTAAGGTTTACAAAGTACTTGGATGTCCAAACAGTTTCTTATACTCATATTTGATGCCCCTTTAGGAGACAAAGGGGGCAGGGTGATGATATACCTTTAACATATGTTCCCGTAGGGCCCGTGGTGGCTTGGTCATATGAGTAGTGCATGAGGCCAGGAGGGTGAACTGAGCTCTTTTATTGCTGTTTCATTCTTGTTATTGCTTTAGCAATTTTATTTATTTGATTTTAGAGAAAGGAGAAGGGAGAGAAAAAGAGAAGGAGCAGTCACCTCTCGTAGGCACCCCCAACTGGAGGCCGAACCTACAACCCAGGCATGTGCGCTGACCGGGAATCGAACCTGTGGCCTTTCGCTTTGCAGGACAATGCCCAACCGACCAAGCCACACTGGCCGGGGCCACTGTGTCAGACCCTGGGGCAGGGCAGCAAGGGAGGCCTTTTTCCAGCTGAGAGAACCTTCTGGTGTCTCTCCCCTTGAAGCAGCCTGCATGTCAGCTGGGCTGTGCATGGAGCTCCCCCTCAGAGGATTCAGAAAGGCCGTGGTTTTGAGGGTCTGTTTTTTTCCAACGCGGCCACATTGCAGGGTTTGAATACCAAAATGAAAACCACTGCCATCGGGTCTCTCCGTGAGCACGCGCACCTGCCCACCGCCCCATCAGTCCGGTGGTCAGTCTGTAATCTGGGGCGTTCACACGAGCCGCAGCAAGTGCCAGGACACGGGTCTGAGGGCGAGCGCGGTGTGTGTTGCAGGGCTGGGCCAGGGCGTGCCCGTCGTGGGCCTCGTGGTGGAGGGCGGCCCTAACGTCTTCTCCATCGTCCTGGAGTACCTCCGCGAGGAGCCTCCGGTCCCCGTGGTGGTCTGCGACGGCAGTGGACGCGCCTCGGACATCCTGTCTTTCGCGCACAAATACTCGGAGGAAGGAGGGTAGGATTTCCGACCTCTTCCCGGGGGGTGGGGTTGTAGCTACCTTGCTGGGTGAGGCCGAAAAGAAAAACCTTAGCCATTCCAAAAACGTAAAACACGGAAGATGCATGCGATGCTCCCATTTCCCGAGGCTGGCGGGAGAAGGAGCCCTCAAGACCCGCGACGTTTCTTACAGAATTCCTTCTTTGGGGGGACACGCTCTCTCCCAGCTTCGTCTTCCCTTATAAGGTTTGCCACAAGCCCGGAATGCAGGATGAGTGTGAACACAGTTTCACACTCAGCTCCCTCTGCGTCTGCTGTCCCGGGATCCCCTCCAATAGAAAAGTTTCCGACCAAAGGCACCAGATGGACCTGGAGACGTCAGACCGATTCCCGCTCACCGACCTAACTTACGCTGTCTTCCTCTCTTTGGCGTTCCCTTTAAACAGGGTCATAAATGAGTCCCTCAGGGACCAGCTCCTGGTCACCATGCAGAAAACATTTAATTACAGCAAGACCCAGTCGCTTCAGCTGTTCGCAATTATAATGGAGTGCATGAAGAAGAAAGAGCTCGTAAGTGTCTTGGAAATATTTCCGAGCCAGCTCCGCTGAGAGAATCGTGTTTCCTTCCTAATTCTGCCCATGTGTGCGTGACGGGGTTGTTCACGTCCCAGCTCGGCTTTTCCAAAAGACGGCGCACAAATCCACACCAAACCGGCTGTCACGTCCACGGGACGGCAGCTGCGTGAGCTCGCAGGGTCGAGCGACCCGGGTGCGTTCAGACCTCGGTTGAGGTTAGGTGACGTCATGCCGCGTCACTCCAACGCTAAGGTGCGCGATGTTAATCGGATCTAAAGATCTGAGGACCGACACGTACACCACTCTTTTAGGTGAGCTTGTAAAATCCTGTCCCATCACTTTCCAAATACATTACAGGCCTACCTCACAGAGAGCGTGGGCTCCGTTCCAGGCCACCGCAACAAAGCGAGTTGTAATCGTTTTGCCGGTGGAGGATCTTACCTTCAATTTGTGTAACAAAAAAAAATGCAGTATCTGTGAAGTGCAATAGAGCAAAGCGTCGTAGTGAAACGAGATGTGCCTGTAATTATTTCCCACGCCTTGCCTCCCTAATGATTCTCGTAAGGGATAGGCACCCTCATTGCATGCACAAGGTAGCCTCTTCAAAATTCTACAAATTTCTTTTAAATACAGGCATACTTCAGAGATATCGAAGGTTGGGTTTCAGACCACTATGGTAAAGCAAAGATTGCAATAAAGTGAATTTTCCCCAGTGCATAAAAGAAGTTCCATTCACACTCTATTGACACGTCTATTAAATGTGCAATAGCATTATGTCTAAAAAAAATCAATGTGCACGCTTCAGTTCAAAAATACTTAATTGCTAACAAATGCTAACCATCATCCAAGGCATCTGCAAGCTCTCTGTCATCGTTTAGCTGGTGGAAGGTCTTGCCTTCAATTTGTAAGCTCGATACCTGCAAAACACAATAAGATGAGGTAGGCCTGGGCTGGTGTGGCTCAGTGGATTGAATGCTGGTCTATGAACCAAAAGGTCGCTGGTTCGAGTCCTGATCAGGACACATGCCTAGGTTGTGGGCTGGGTCCCAGTAGTGGGCACACCAGAGGCAGCCTCACACTGACGTTTCTCTCCCTCTCTCTTTAAAAATAAATAAGTAGTCTTGGCTGGCGTAGCTCAGTGGATTGAGCGTAGGCTGCGAACCAAAGCATCGCAGGTTCGATTCCCAGTCAGGGCACGTGCCTGGGTTGCAGGCCATGGTCCCCAGCAACTGCACATTGGTGTTGCCCAGTACCCGGTGGCAACCCAGGCATGTGCCCTGACTGGGAATCGAACCGGTGACCCTCTGGTTTGCAAGCCCGCACTCGATCCACTGAGCCACACCAGCCAGGGCTCAACGTCTCTTTACTCAGTGTTTTCACGATCCACCTGTTTCCAGGTCACCGTGTTTAGAATGGGTGCCGAGGGGCAGCAGGACATGGAGATGGCGATTTTAACTGCCCTGCTGAAAGGTGAGCTGTGGGGAGATGGCGCCTCCTGATCTTTCAAGAAATCCGTCCCCTTCCCCTGTTGGTGGCGGAGCCCCGAGCCAGCCAGCTGCCTAGACTCGTCTCAGTAGGAAGCCACGGTAGAACGACAGGGGTCCTCGATAGGGGCGCTGTCAGCCTCGGACCATGACAGCTGAAGTCAGAACCAGTTTCCATCTGCACCCCGTTCATGAAGGGTTTCCACTCACAGAGGGTAAACCCCAAATAGGTCCCCTTCCCCCACACTCCAATCACTGCACCCTGCAGTGTCTTGTCCAATTTCCCTGCTCCTCTCCTAATGCCATGCTGGCTGCAACCTGACCACTCCTGGGGTGGCTTGGGGGCAGGGACCTCCTGCCTGCCTCTTGGCTCTGCTGGGACAATGACAAACAGCAGGAGAGAGGAGAGGGCGTCATCAGCCTAGCTGTGCTGGGCTGGTTCTCTGAACGGCTTCACGGTAGTGCTCTCCTGGGCTGCCCTCACCTCCAGCCTGGGGGCGCAGCACCCACTGGCCTTGCCTGGCGGAGGCCTGACAGTCCCAAGTCCAGATAATGGTCCTAGAGTCCCTAGGTGGCCTCCAGCCTCTCCAGGGCAGCCCCTTGAGAAGATGGAGTTCTTAGCTTTGGGTCCTAGGCGGTCACTCCGGGGCACAAGAGAAGGCAGCGATGCTGAGTTCCAGCCCCGCACCCTGGGTGGTCCAGGCCCGGAGAGAATCGCCTGCTTTCTTGCCTTTCCAGGAACGAACGCGTCAGCTCCGGACCAGCTGAGCCTGGCGCTGGCTTGGAACCGCGTGGACATAGCGAGAAGCCAGATCTTTGTCTTCGGGCCCCATTGGCCGGTGAGACTGTTTTCCGATTCATATCATTTCTCCTGACTTTGTCCAGATGTTTCTGTCCTGTGCTCCCCTTGTGACCCCCCCCCACCGGGGCTCAGTAAATGATCTGGGGGGTTCTGATGATTCAATGCTTGATCCTCTAGGATTATTAAGGGATGTTGTTGTTATTTAACATCAAAGAACCAGGAGGAAGTTAGAGCTTGCCAGCACTAATCACAAACTCAAACCAGTGCTCTTGAAGAAATTATCACTAAATATTTTAGCATGGCAGGTGAAAGTGGGTTTTACCCTTTTATTTATTTATTTATTTTAAAGATTGTATTTATTTATTTATTTCTAGATAGAAGGGAAGTGAGGGAGAAAGAGAAGGAAAGGAACATCTATTGGTTCCTTTCTTGCACACCCAACAGGGGACCTGGCCTGCAACCCAGGCATGTGCCCTGACCGGGAACTGAACCAGCGATCTCTCGGTTCAAAGGCCAGCACTCAATCCACTGAACCACACCAGCCCCAGCAAAGATTTTACCCTTTTAAACAAAAGAGAAAAATAGCTCCTTAAAATTAGATGCAATGATTGCACTGAGGGCATAGAGTTTTCAAACTGTTTCACAAAACTCTGGAGGCCCCGAGGACCCTGTGTAAGTGTACTCACGTTCGCACGAGTGCATGGTACATGTGTGTGCTAACATGCACGTGTGTGCATGTGTGTGTCTTCCCCATTCTGCTTGCTGTGGATGCAGCCCCTGGGCAGCCTGGCCCCCCCGGTGGAGAGCAAGGTCATGGAGAAGGACAAGAAGCCGCCCACGGCAACCACCAAGGGCGGCAGAGGGAAAGGAAAAGGCAAGAAGAAAGGGAAGGTGAAAGAGGAGGTGGAGGAAGAGACCGACCCCCGAAAGATCGAGCTGCTGAACTGGGTACGTGGGGGGGTCTCTGCTCCCGTGTCTCAGGATTGGCTCCAGCCCTACCTGGGGCCCTGGCTCCCAGGAGGCCACGGGAAGGCATTGGTGAGATTGCAGCTGTATCACCTGTGCTGGGGAGCAGCTGTCACGTTGTCACAGACGTCCCTGCTTTGGGGGCATAAAGCCACTGACAGAGGAGGCTGGGTCATCAGGCTCAACGGCAGGTCTCTCTGCCTGGCAGACGTGCAGGTGCTCGAGGTGGGAGAACACGGGCAATACCCCAGCCGAACAAGACACGAGGCCTGGGACTGGGTGCAGGGGAGGCTGACAGGACCCACCTCCGGCCTTGTCACTGCTGGGACACAGGCCAGACAGGGCTCCGGGCCTCTGCAGGGACAGGTGGCTGGCACGGTCACTGCCGCTCACCCTGGTGGCACACTGCACGCCCTCTCGGTCCCGCCTGGCTGCCACACAGGGGACTTTAAGTCAAGGAAACAAACTCTGCCCAGCAAGCCTTCCCATGGTACCCAGGGCTGCAGGCGCTGTCATGCTTGAGGACAGAGATGTGAATACTAAATCATGGTAAATAGAATAGTGCCATCTACCACCTTAGGAACCGTTTGTGGAGGTGGGAGCTTGGAGATTCTAGGACTGATTGCAGTTTTATTTAGAAAAGAATGCAACTCATGTGGTTTTCTCTTTCGTGTTTATATTACGAGAGAAGCGAATAAACCATCTTAATTTTAAAAAAAGTGGAAACTAGAGAGGGCAGTGGCAGTTTGGCTGTCATGTTGCATCGTCTTCAGCTTGTTTTAAAAAAGGAGAGAATCACTCCTTTTTCTCACTATTTTTTAAAAAGATTTTATTTATTTATTTATTTATTGTTAGAGAAAGGGAGAGAGGGAGAGAAACATCCATATGCGGTTGCCTCTCGAGCGCCCCCTACTGGGGACCTGGCCCACAACCCAGGCATGTGCCCAGACTGGGAATTGAACTGGCGACCCTTTGGCTCGCAGGCTGGCACTCAATCCACTGAGCCAGAGCCTTTTCCCCCTTTTATCGAACTTGGATGGCTGGTCTGACATATACCAGCAGGCCAAACTGATGGGAAAGGGGAGGGGAGATGGGTGTGTTTACTGATGACAGAGAGCAGAGAGAGCCCTGTTTAGAAAGCTATAGAATCTGGGGCCAGAATACACTTTGGGGGATGTTTCCAACCTGCCTCCTGCCTCCTGTCCCCCCAAGAGGACACTCCCAGGCTCCCCTCCTGCCCTCGCGCAGGTGAACGCTTTGGAACAGGCCATGCTGGA
The DNA here is from genome assembly GCF_019186645.2 of Phyllostomus hastatus. Lineage (NCBI taxonomy): Eukaryota > Metazoa > Chordata > Mammalia > Chiroptera > Phyllostomidae > Phyllostomus > Phyllostomus hastatus. The sequence goes on along the minus strand of NW_025334036.1, from coordinate 11,741,801 downwards.
TGCTTTGGTCTTGGATCGCGTGGACTTTGTGAAGCTCCTGATTGAAAACGGAGTCAACATGCAGCACTTTCTCACCATCCCGAGGCTGGAGGAGCTTTACAACACCGTGAGTGGCCAGGAGGGGGCGCCAAGGGGAGCCCTGGGCGCCCCGATTGCTGGTGCGCGGTGCCCAGAGGGTCCTGGAATTATTGAAAAACCATTTCAGTGGGAGGGCCCCCACTGAATGGCAGGCAGGTATCCTACCGATTTATTTATTGTTGTTACAGTTTTTAAAACCCCAGGGTAGGCTTTTGCTCCAAGCTGAAGAGGAAACCATAGTTAACATGGCTGAACGCTTGCCTTTCAGAGACTGGGTCCACCAAACACTCTGCATCTGCTGGTCCGGGACGTTAAAAAGGTGGGTCTGCCGTTTTGTTATCCTTACCTATGGGCATCTTTCCATAACGTATTCTTTAAAAATGTATTTACGGATTAGAGTTGGCAAACAGCATTGTATTAGTTTTGGGGGTACAATATAGTGATCAGGCATTTGTATCCCTTACGGACTGACCTCCCCCCCCGAAGTCCAGTGACCACCCGACCCCATACAGAGTTATGGCAGTATTACTGGCTGTATTCCCTGCACTGTGCTTTGCAATCCTGTGACTGTTTTTCTGATTTGGACTGCTCAAGAACACATGTTACAGAACAACTTTTCAATTTCTAAAATGTATGCTCCTCTTATTGGCGGCCTAAGAAATAATGAACCCCTCTCTTCGTGAAAAGAATTCATTTACGATAAAAAAAATCATCCTTTTTAAGTCTGATGCTCCTCCTCTCACACGATAGGCTGAGAGAGTGGTTAGGGGTGGGCTGCACGGCCAAGGCCAGGGCTTCAGCCAGGGGAGGGCCCCCCTACGGCTGCCTGGGGCCAACTTCTGTCCCTGCTGTCTCGAGCTCTGTGTCTGCGTTAAGACCTGCCACTCTGCCTCTTTCTCAAAGTACCGTGAGGACATGCCTCTGTCACTCTGTGTGTTCCAGGGAGCGAAGCAGCTGTCCTTGTTCCTCTCTTCTCCCTCTTTGGGAAGTGACATCTGTTCCCTGTTTCCCACTGCTATGAAGTAGAACAGTCTATATGCTTGGGGGACCCCCTCCGGTCACCCTCCAGCCCTGGTCTTTCTCGAGTCATGCGGCCACAGGCTAAAGCAATGAATGGGGTTGATGTTGGAAGTAATTCATTCCACTGGAATGCCGCAGTCCCTGGCATGCTAAGGGTGGCGTGTGCATTCATATTCTCAGCCAGAGAGGCTAACTCAGATGAGGGAACAGAGGAGAGACTCCCCAATATTCTGGTCACGTGTCATGTAAAAGTCTAGTTGTAACAGCAGGAGACAGTCGTTGGACCCTGCCCCCTCCCCACCTTCCGATCGCACCAGGTCGTTTGTGGGTTCAGGTCCTTACTGAAATCTGGGAGCACCCCAGAAAGTCACAGGTCACCATGGGAAGCTGCCTCTGGAGATGCCGGATCCCCAGGGATAGTCCCTCCATCCACAGCCTCCCGTGGAGCCCACCTTCCTGTTCCCCGTGAAATGTGGACTCCAGCCCCCGGAAGTGGGCTTCTGCCCTGCAAGCAGCTAGCAAAGCCCCTTCTCCACAAAGCCCATCTGCTTGGACAAGGGAGGGTCACCCAGACGCACGATTCACTGCTTTCCACTGCAAGCCATTCTGCCTAAGTCCAGTCTCTCCTACTGGACTTCTCACTCTTCTCCCTGGGAAGGTTTTATCATTTTCTAAAGTATGGCGGAGTCACATGGTGATAGACTTAGTGCCCTTTGGTGCCCCGTTGTGACCCTAGCGCCCGAGCAGGGACCAGGCAGGGATGACTCTGCGTGCCTGAGGGGTGAGGGTCGAAGTCCGCGCTTCTCGCAGGGCCTGAGACTCGGCCTCTTGTCTTGCAGGGCAACCTGCCGCCCGATTACCACATCAGCCTCATCGACATAGGGCTGGTGCTGGAGTACCTCATGGGGGGCGCCTACCGCTGCAACTACACGCGCAAGAGCTTCCGGACCCTGTACAACAACTTGTTTGGGCCCAAGAGGGTAGCGCTGAGCGACCGTGTGTGGTGCTGGGTGGTCTCAGAGTCACGCGGGCTTCCTTGTCGCCTTTCCCAATAACTCAGCCTGTTTGGAGTTGAGCTCCTCACCCCGTCCCCAAGCGCGGCTGCCCTTCCTCCTGCAGGGACTCGGGTGTGAGGACCTCACTGTCCCTGTAGATGCCCAGGCTTCACCTGGGGCCACTGGCCTTTATCCTTAATGAGTGGAGATGCTCAGGCCCCCCAAGGGGGGGACCCCTTTGCATCTGCCCTCCCCCCCCACGGACTTTGTTGCTGCCCTCTTCATCCAATGGCCGTGGGGACCTACTTCTTCCAAAGCAAGGGTTGGATCAGTGGCTCGCCCCCTGCTCAGAGGCTCCCAGGGCTCCTCACAGCCTGAAGATTCACTGCCAAGGTCACTGTCCCAGCATCCAAGGCTCTGAGAAGCTGACAGTCATCCCCATCCTGTCATGGGGAACCACAGACCTCTGCCAAAATCAAATTGTATGGCCGTGGTGGCTGAGTCTCCCCCACACACCCCCGCACCCCAATCAAAATTCTTCATTTAGCACAAGCCCAATGCAAATAGCCCTTGGCTTGCAGTTGGACCCCATAGCACGGTGCCCGCATTTCTGTGAGTGAATTTCTCTGGTTCCGGCTGGAACGAGGGTCACGTGTCTGCACACCCTTCCCCTCAGCTGACCTCACGGAAGCCGAGCTTCCCTATTAAGGCATTTCCTTTCCTTGGCCATCATCCTCAATTGTTACTCTATTATTATATCTCTTGCGAACTCTCCTGCTCAAGTCCCACTAACATCGGTTATCTGACCAAATTGTTTTTTCTTCCTCCCCTTTCACCATGCAGCCTAAAGCTCTTAAACTCCTGGGAATGGAGGTAAGTTGGGTTTGTTTTCCACAGTTTATGGTACCTTGGTCGAATATGTGTGCCGTCTTCGTTTTGTGTTTGCTTAACACAAAATGAGTTTGTTTTTCTTGAGTCAATCCAGTACACTATACACACCAAATTTGTTCTGATGATTCCGTCAAACCATGAAAAGTAATCGTAGGTGTCTTGAAAAGTTAGATGTTACCCAATTCATTTTCTAGAATTAGCAAGACCATGGTTTCCAAAGCAGACAAAGATCAAACCAAAAACCTTGGAGAATAATGGCACTTATAATCACAAAAATAATAAATAAGCCCAAAATGCATTTGATGGAATATTGTTAAAGTCATAAACAAGTAATTAAAGTCTTCTAAGAATGCAAATATGTTTTAATGTTAATAAGTCTTTAATAGATTGCCTCATATCAACAAGTTAAAGCAGAAAAACAGTGTGACATGATCATTTTTCAATGGATGGTAAAGAATTAAAAAAAAAACTAAAAATAGAGCTGCTGTATGATCCAGCAATATGACTTCAGGGTCTTTATCTGAAGAAAACAAAACCACTAATTTGAAAAGATAAATGCACCCCTAAGTTCATTGTAGTGTTATTTATCATAGCCAAGATATGGAAGCAACCTAGGTGTCCACTGATGGGTGAATGGATAAAGAAGAAGTGGTATAGCTCTGGCCAGGTAGTTCAGTTGGTTAGAGTGTCATCCTGATACACCAAGGTTGTGGGTTCGATCCCTGGTCAGGGCATATACAAGAAACAACCAATGAATGCATCAATAAGTGGAACAACAAGTCCATGTTGCCCTCTCTCTTTCCCCCCTCTCCCAAAAATCAATCAATAAAAAAGGAAGAAGCTGTGGTACATATATACAATGAAATATTAGTCATAAAAAGGAATGAAATCTTGCCATTTGGGACAGCACAGATGGACCTAGAGTGTATTATGCTAAGTGAAATAAACCACACAGAGAAAAATACCATATGATTTCACTTCTAGTTGGAATCTCAAAAAACTGACATGAATGAACAAGCAAAACAGAAACAGATCCACAGATCAGGAGAATGAGCTGATGGTTGCCAAAGGAGGGGGTGGGGGTGCGTGAATAAAAAAGAAAAAAAATTGTAGAATAATTTCCTTAACTTTTTTAAAAAAATTAGTTTACTAGAAGCAGACCACCAAAATAAAAGAAATGAGAATAAACATACTTCCTGATGTGATTAACATACATGGAAAGCTTATGGGAAGAGGAAATCCATCACTGAGCAGTGGACCACTGGGGTCCTTTCTATTACAATCAAGAACAAGATAAGGTAGCCTGTTATTGGTCACATCAGAGTTATCCCCATTAGCTCTTCAAGTATTCTGGAAACTGTACCACCTAAAGAATATTTTTTAAAACACCTTAAAAAGGGAGGAAATAATTATCAGCAAAAAAATATTTTGTATCTAAAAAACCCAGGAAAATCCTCTAAAAATTTCTGTGACATTAGGACAGAAGTACACTTAAGAAGGAACCTTAAGAACAGAGCACATAGACACAAAAATATTTGAGTAGGGGGTGCAGGCTCTCTCTGGCTCTCAGGAGCTCTCCTTCCTCAAGGATGCCTGGGTGATCGTGCCGCAGCTGCCTGCATTGCCTGAGACCCCTAGGGAGGGCAGCCACCCTCAAGAGACCATGTAATAATGAGATTTGAGGATATAAAAAGAATAAACTAGCCCTCGCTGGTGTGGCTTAGTGGATTGAGCCCTGGCCTGTGAACCAAAGGGTTGCAGGTTCGATTCCCAGTCAGGCAGGGCACCTGCCTGGGTTGTGGGTCAGGTCCCCAGTAGGGGGCGCATGAGAGGCAACCACACATTGATGTTTCCCTCTCTCCCTCCATTCCCCTTTCTCTAAAAAATTGAAGTAAAATCTTTATAAAAAAGAATAAACTAGAGGGATGGCAAGACAACAAAAAATCTTTTGTGGAAGAAAAGTAATATTTAACTCAAAGAATCTAGAAACATCCCTACCCCCCGCATGAGCATGTCCTCCAGGAGAAGAAAGAAAACAAACCACCTCAGCCTTCAGCAACTGACCCTGATTAGTTGGCAACTATTAACCATGAGGCAAGTCCACCCACCAGCCAAAAGATTAAGGCTCGCTGAAGGCTCAGATGAGATTAGCATTTTTTAGCAATAAAGTATTTTTCTTATTAAGTGGTCTGGAATTGAACTTGCCATAGGTCCGAGGTGTGCCTGTCTAAGATGCCAACGTTTGCATCCAGTGTCAGAATGCATCTTAATCTGAGTACAGCTGGTAGTAGTATTTATTTGTTGTGGAAATGAATACATATTAAAATGCAATGCAATGGTAATTTAGAAAAAAAATACTGGCCTTGACATAAAGTTCTTTGCACATAAAAAAATACTTAAATGAATGGAAGGAAGGCCATGTCACAGAGTACTGAAACTGAGTATGGTGAAGGCTCTTCTCACACAAATTCCTGTGTTACATCGCATCCCATTTCTGGGTGGATTCGGGGTAGGTGGTTTTGGTTCTGTGTTCACAATTAAGGCAGACCTTTAGCATGGTGGATTGTGGTCGCTGGAGTTGTGGTCCTATATGGGATATGGTATGCAGCTTTCCGTAACTTTCTGTTCTTTCAAAATCTTTGAGTCATGTCGGGTTTGTCTGTTGGGCGAAGTTGTGGTAGCTCTCGCCTCTAAAAATAGCCTGGTCTCAGCCCTGTTTGGGGAGCTGCCTTTTACTACTTCTAAAATAACTTGCATGTTATGGGTCAATTTGGGCTTTCTATTTCCTAGAGTTAACTTTGGTCATTTATATTTTCTTTTTTTTTTAAGATTTTATTTACTTATTTTTAGAGAGGGAAGAAAGGGAGAAAGAGAGAGAGAGAAACATCAATGTGAGGTTGTTGGGGGCCGTGGCCTGCAACTCAGGCATGTGCCCTGACTGGGAATCGAACCTGCGACACTTTGGTTCGCAGCCCGCTCTCAATCCACTGAGCTACGCCAGCCAGGGGCTATATTTTCCTGGAAAACAGTGATTTCATCTAGACTTTCAAGTTCATTGGTGTTAAGTTTTACATAGTATTCTAATTTTTTATTTATTAATTTTTTATTGATTTTAGAGAGAGAGAAACATCGATTTGTTTTTCCACTTATTTATGAATTCAGTGGTTGTTTCTTGTATGTGCCCTGACTGGGGATCAAACTCACAACCTTGGTGTATCGGGATGATGCTCTAACCACCTAAGCAACCTGACTAGGACCCATAGTATTCTAACTTCTTGATGTCTTCAATATCTTTAGCTGTGTGCCATTCCTTGTTCCAATTTTTCAAAATTTTTATTTTCTCTTTTTTTCTTAACCATATTTGCCTATGTATCTGGCATGTTTGCCTTATCAAACAACTTTCTTTATTCTGTTTTCTATTTTAATAGTATCTGCTTTCATTTTCATTCACATCTTCCGTATGTTTCCTATAGTTACCATGCTATTTTTACTGACTCAGTTTGAAATTGAGGTTTGCTCCTTTTCTGTCTTCCCTGTGTTCCAACAAATGTACTAAAAGTATAATTTTTCTCTGAGCATTGTTTTCATGGTATCCCACAGGTTTGGGTAAATAAAACCTTCATTGCCATCATTTCTAAATATTTATAATTGCCTCTTTCATCCAAGAGTTGTTTATAAGCATATTTTAACTTTTCTAGGTACAGGCTTTTATTGTTGTCATTATCCCACTGTTGTTCATTTCTAATTTTATTCTTTGAATGGAGACTAACAAGAAATCACTGAGATATAAAATCTTAGAGCAACTCGGGTTTAATGCCTGGTTGAATTTTGTTAATGATTCACGTATGTAGAAAACAAATGTGTATTCTACGTTTGTTGGGTCCAGTTCTTATACTTACCTGTCTGATCAAACTTGGTCATTATGTTATTCCGTTTGCTTCTGTATTTACTAAGTTTTTCAAGTTCATTTCTTTTTTAAAAAAGGATTTTATTTACTTAATTTTAGAGAGAGGAGAACGGAGGGAGAAAAGGAGAGAAACATCAATGTGTGAGAGATACACCAATCAGTTGTCTCTTACGTGCCCCCTACTGGGGACCTGGCCCACAGCCCAGGATGTGCCCTGACTGGGAATTGAACTGGTGACCTTTCAGTTCTCAGGCTGGGGCTCAATCCACTGAGCCACACTAGCCAGGGCTCAAGTTCATTTCTAAGTGAGTTGTGTTTAGAGACACACTGTGATTTTGGACATGTTCATTTCTCTTTCTATTTCCAGTTCCTGTTTTTTGTTGTTTTCTCTGGTTGTTTCTCTTGTTCTTGTTTATTGTGGAAGTTCTCTGCATTTTAGGGAAGTGAAGCCCTTGTTTGTAATCTTCTCTCTGTAGTGATCTTAAAATCATTTTAAGAGCATTTGCATACAATTAATATTTTTATAATATTCTATATTATTGAAAGGTAGGCTTAAACAGCCTTCTGTTTTACATTCCATTAGCTGTTGATGAATTTTTACTTGATTTAATATATTCTTGAAAATAAAGCTAAGTTTATTTTAAAATTTCTATTATGTCAGTTTTTAACCTACATTGATCAACTTTCTCAAAATTACTGTATAGTTTTACTGTGACAAAATAGAAAATTATTCCTTGGCTGTTGTGGCTCAGTGGATTGAGTCACAGTGGATTTGGCCTGAGAACCAAAGGGTCTCTGGTTTGATTCCCAGTCAGAGCACATGCTTGAGTTGTGGGCCAGGTCCCCAGTAGGGGGTGTGCAAGAGGCAACCACACATTTTTCCTCTCCCTTTCTTCCTCCCTTACCCTCTCTCTAAAAATAAATAAAATCTTTTAAATCAATTATAAAATGAGAACACAAACTTTGAAATCAGAGGCAAGATATGATAGTTTCAATAAAAATGTTATAACCCATTATGGGATTATTAAAAGGGGGGTTGTGCTGAACACCGTGGGACAAGGATTGAAGAGCTGGGCCCCCCCAACTCTGGCCACACCAGCGGGGTCACTGTGGGCAGGTTCTCCAGTCTTTTGGCCACAAATTCCTCATCTGAGGAAATGAAGAAATTCACAGCCTCTCAGAGTAAGAATAAAAGTAGATAATTGAGAACAAATAAAAGTAGATAATTGATGGGAACATGTTTGCCGAAGAACAAATATAGTTTTTTTTTTAAGATGTTATTTGTTTATTCTTAGAGAGGGGGAAGGGAGGGAGAAAGAGAGGGAGAGAAACATCCATGTGTGAGAGAAACATCGATTGGCTGCTTCTTGCCTGTGGGACCGAAACCCAGAGACTCGCCCTGACTGGGGATCAAACCAGTGACCCTTTACTTTGCGGGATGATACCCAATCCACTGAGCCACACTGCTCAGGGCCAAATATCATTGTTAATATTCCATTGAGTCTTAGCTTGGGACAGTCTAGGCCCCACGTATTTCTGTGTTGCTTCCATGTTCCCCTCCCCAATTCTCTCAGTGGCACGCACATTTCTTTCCTATCCTGCCCCATTTTAAGGACCATCCCTCACAACCCCATGGGGAAGTGAGAAACAATGGCGTTCCATTTGGAACCCACGCACCCAAAGGCAAAGCTCCTTCAGAGTGAACCGTTTGCGACCCTAACACACCAGCAGGGAAACCTAAGACGTTTTTCCCTATCCCCGTTCACATTTCTCTGGTGGACCCCTGATGCCGCCGCTATGTCTGCAAAGCAGAATGGCTCTTGGAAGAGTTTCTTGAGGACGTAAACTGTGGGCTTTCATCTCTCCCACGGTGCTTTTTGTGTTTCAGTGTGTTCTTGTTGTTCTTGTTTTATTTCTGCAGCATCGCCTCGGTGTTTAAAACACCAATGTGTTCCATTCATTCATGCATTCATTGGTTGATTCTTGTATGGGCCCTGGCCAGGGATCGAACCCGCAACCTTGGCGTAGTGGGTTTTTTAAAAAAAACACTGCCAACACAGGGGTGCAAGTTCTTTAAACGGCAGTATACCTTTGCGTTCATTCTCACAGTTTGCTTCTCAAAATAGCCACGGGTATCTTTTCAGAAGAATTCATGCACCAAGCGGGACCCCCAGATGTCCCTAAGAAGGGTTTTCCTTTTCTGCATCATCTGCCCACGTCTGTGGCAGAACCGTGGACCGTGTGCTTGTGCCCTCCTCAGGATGACGAGCCTCCGGCCAAAGGGAAGAAGAAGAAAAAGAAGAAGAAAGAGGAGGAGATCGACATCGACGTGGACGACCCGGCCGTGAGTCGCTTCCAGTACCCCTTCCACGAGCTGATGGTGTGGGCCGTGCTGATGAAGCGCCAGAAGATGGCCGTCTTCCTGTGGCAGCGGGGCGAGGAGAGCATGGCCAAGGCCCTCGTGGCCTGCAAGCTCTACAAGTCCATGGCGCACGAGTCCTCCGAGAGCGAGCTGGTGGACGACATCTCCCAGGATCTGGACAACAACTCCAAGTGAGCGCCGGGAGGGGACAGGGGGCTGGGGGGCTCTTGTCCCGAGTGCCTGTCCCCTGGCGGGGCGGGGCAGCGCCCGTGTTTCTCCCTCGGGCACAATGATGTTTAAAGCTCGTGCGTGAATCTCTGTGTCCAGCATGTGGAGGGGTTTCCTTCGGCCTCTCGGAGGTGTTTCTGGACTGTCGTTTTTTGTTGGTTGGTTGGTTTTTCAATCCTCTCCCAACGATATGATTTTATTGCTTTTGGGGAGAGGAAGGAAGCGGGGGGAGAGAGAGAGAGAGAGAAACATCGATTGGTTGCCTCTTGTTCGCACTGGGGTCCTCTTTCAGTGCCCACCTGTCCCCTCCATAAATGGGTAGCCACTCCTCTGAGCTCTAATCCCTTTGCATCCTTTCTAATCTGCATGAGAGCATGTGAGGGAGGGGCTTTGTCTTCTCATCTCTGTGTTTCTGGGACCTGAGGGGCAAATCTGGGCTCCACCTAAAGCTCCATTTGCAGCGAGAACAGCCATCCCCTCCCCAACATGACTGAGCACAGAGTCCCAGCCCCAGCGATTCCCCTCTGGGGACGTACCCCCACGCGCTTCAAGGTCTGTCGTGGCTTCGTGTTGTCCCTGTGGTCGAGGCTCTCTCACTAAGAACCTGAGGCCGCTGTGGTTTCAGCCCCTGTTCTGCCTCTTTCCATCCAGAGACTTCGGGCAGCTGGCGGTGGAGCTGCTGGACCAGTCCTACAAGCAGGACGAGCAGGTGGCCATGAAGCTGCTCACATATGAGCTAAAAAACTGGAGCAACTCGACCTGCCTGAAGCTGGCCGTGGCGGCCAAGCACCGGGACTTCATCGCTCACACCTGCAGCCAGATGCTGCTGACCGACATGTGGATGGGGAGGCTGCGGATGAGGAAGAACCCCGGCCTCAAGGTGCTTGTGACGTGCCGGCAGGCTGATAGGGACACTGTCACAGGGGTCCGTGACACCCAGGAGCCCTTACTCTCCCCCAACTGAGCTGAGCGCTTACCATGGGTGGTTTCATTTACTCCTCCGAGCAACCCCATGTGGGAGATGCCATGCCAACCCTTGTCCTGCAGATGGAGAGACTGAAAAGTCGAGATTTAAAAAGTTGAGATTTGCGTAGGATCTGAGTTAGTAAGTCCGGGACCTGACCCAGGCAGGCTCACGCCAGAGTCTGACCTGATCACTGGGCCTGGCTTACAGAGCTTGGCAGCCGCTGAGACAAAAATAACAAGGTTTTCACCTGGGCTGGGCAGCTTGGGTGTTTGGATCGCCATCCTGTACACAGAAAGGTTGCGGGTTCAACTCCCAGTCGGAGCATGTACAAGAGGCAATGGATGGATGTTTCTCACATTGATGCTTCTCTCTCTCTCTCTCAAATCAATAAACATGCCCTCGAGTGAAAGAAATTGCTTAAATGTTATCAGTGGTGGGAAAGGTTAGGAGAATCGATGTAGCTGAAAAATCCCTTTTTCTCGACCCCCACAGGTCATCATGGGGATTCTTCTCCCGCCCACCATCCTGTTCTTGGAATTCCGCACCTACGACGACTTCTCCTACCAAACGTCCAAGGAGAATGAAGACGGCAAAGAAAAGGAAGAGGAACCTGGGGTCAGTGCTACCCTTGCCCACATAAGCATCCGTTGGCTCTTGTTTTCAAAATCATTGAGGTTTCTCTCACCGTGAATTTAGAAGCTGCAATCATTGAGGACATTTTTTGGGGGGGGATTTTTAATAATTCTTTGTTGTTAAAGGCACCTGTCTGTGAAATAGCGTGGGGGCGTGGTGCATTTCCCACCTAGCCAGCCACCCGCCTGCCACCCGTGTGTTCCAGGACACAAACGCAGACGCCAGCTCGAGAAAGGGCGATGAGGAGAATGAGCACAAAAAGCAAAGGACTGTCCCCATCGGGACAAGGATCTGTGAATTCTACAACGCTCCCATTGTCAAGTTCTGGTTCTACACGGTAAGGCCCCCCTTCTCACTGGCCCCGTCGCCTGTTTGGGGACAGTTAGATAGGATAGGATCGAGACAAGCATCAAGGCTGGGAGGAGATGGGACTTCCAGTGAGGAGCACACACATGTGAAATGTACATGTTATGGACAAGTGCTACCTTGGAAAATCTAGTTTCTTTTTTTTTAATGTTACATTTTGGATTTTTTAAAAGATTTTATTTATTTATTTTTAGAGAAGGAAGGGAGGGAGAAAGAGAGAGAGAGAAAAAAACATCAATGTGCGGTTGCTGGGGGCTGTGGCCTGCAACCCAGGCATGTGCCCTGACTGGGAATCAAACCTGCGATGCTTTGGTTCGCAGCCCACGCTCAATCCACTGAGCCATACCAGCCAGGGTTTAGTTTCTTTTTAAAAAGGAAAAAGATCAAGGCCTTTACGAGGTGCTTAAAAATCACTGAATTACAATGAATTGTGAGAACGAAACGGGAGTGAATCCAGATCCTCGCCTAGAACTGGATCTAGCTCTCTCGCCGTCGTATATGTATACGTAAGCAGGAACGTACCAAATACAACACTCTGTAAAGCAACATTGCCCCATTCTATTTGCTTAAGACGTGTTTCAACCTCTTCGGTCAGACAGACTTAGCAAGGTATACTTCCGTTTAAACGCAAACGAGGATGGCTAGTGAACGGGAAAGCAAGCCCACCAATGGCGTCTTGCAGGAAGTGGGCGGGGCTGCTGCCAGAGTGTGGCTGGACTTTGATTGGTGACTCCCAGGGAGCACTCCGAGGCGCTGACCCGCTTGGCCACGCCCTGTCCTCCCGCCCCTTTGGTGGCCGCTCCAGGAGTCTGGCCCACCGGGAAAGAGGGCAGCCCCAGCCTCGCCCCTGTCGGGGCTTCCGCAGGTGGGCGGAAAAGAGGACAGAGGAACAGGAGCACAGATTGGAAGGCCCTGGGGGAAATGGTCCAGCTACAGGTGGTCACAGCAGGGGAGGCAGTGCCCTTGGCTGCTACAACCACGCGGGAGGGACAAGACCACCCACAAAGGCCCGAGCACCAAGCCACACCCACTCCAGGCGCTGTAGCTTCTTTAGGGAGTGGGCACCAGCAGCGGACAGGCGTGGGAAGCTGGATCCAGCCATGGCTGGGGTGAGCTGGTGACCAGGGCTCTGGGACATGGCACCTGGGGAGGGGGCTGCCCAGGGACTCAGACCAGGTGTGGGCCTGGATACACAACCTTCCCGCAGCCACAGGGAGTGACGCGCCCAAAGCCTCCGTCACTTGTGTGTTCCGGTCAGAGGCAGCTGAGGACCAGAGGTGTCCCAGGCCCACAGAAGAGCTCAGATGCCACTGAAGAGGGCAGGGCCAGGAGGCCAGGCAGTCCCAGTCCAGGCTTCCCAATGTTGGGGCTCTTCCCAGTGCCAGCAACTGCTGCCTATGAATGCGGGGGAGGGGCCGCAGGTTGAATAGCTTCCCACGGGACAAAAGCAGGTGCATTTGAGAGCTCTGCCTCCACTGCTCCTGCACAGAATAGATAGTGGATGCAAGGAGCGGGCCTGCATCCTGGTCAAGTTTATAAGGAAAAAGAAAAAAAGGACCACCTAATTCAAATACATAATGGCTAGCCACGCCCCACCCCCAAGACTTCAGAAGGGGCCTGCGCCAGCTCGGACAATGACCTTCAGACCAGTCCCCTGAATCTCATCCCTCACGCCCACCCCTTGTCTTGCCACAAAGACTGGAACGCTGTTGCCGGTGCTCATTGAGGGGACCCGGGACAGGTCTGTGTGCCTGAGCGGACAGCTCATTGTCTTCCCTTCGAGCCTCCTACACCCATCAGTCAGCAGGGAAAGCTCCGGGAGGGAAATCTGAGAGGCAGGGAGGAGCCAGTCACACGGTCCAGTTTCCAGGAATGTAGAAGCCACACCAGTAAACTATTAACAGTTTCCCCATTTATCATCACTTTGGGCAATGCCCTGATTTCCCCCATGAGGGTGAGTGTAGCACAAATCCATCTTCACTTAGAAAGCGACATGTCAGCACCCACGTCGTGCGGAAGCACAGACAGCCGTCCGCCCGCCTCAAGGTCTCCGCCGACCCTGGGGACGAGGATGGAAGGGCCCCTCGAAATGAGTCAGCCCCGTCGGAAGGAAACGCAGATGGGCTTTACGAGATGCGTCAGGCGGAAACCCACGCTTCCGAGCTTCCTTCCAGAGCGGGCTGTCTCCCCCAGCACTGCTCACGGGCTTTTCGTTTCTATGTCTTCCTGTCGCTCAGATCTCGTACCTGGGCTACCTGCTGCTGTTCAACTATGTCATCCTGGTGCGCATGGACCGCTGGCCCTGCCTCCAGGAGTGGGTCGTCATCGCCTACATCGTGACCCTGGCGTTAGAGAAAATCCGAGAGGCGAGTGCTCGCGCTGCCCGCCCCTGCCCCTGCCTCACCACCCCCGGCTTCAGCCCGGAGGGAGCTTCTCATTGCAAGACCACGTCCTGCAAATCCTAAGTCCCGAGGGGGTTTCCTTTGGGTGGGGGGGGGGACGCCACCCCAAGTTTACTCCATGGCCTTGGCTCAGTTAGTTGGAGCATCGTTTTGTACACCAAAAATGTGCCGGTTCCATTCCCTGTCTAGGCACATACTTAGGTTGTTAAACCATAAATCCCTTCTCTGTTGGGTCATAAATAGTCACCATGCCTTCCCACCCCTGGTGTTCCTGAGACCTGTCGCCCCAGAACCCCACCTACCGCACAGTTTAGTGGTGTCCCTGGGGATAGGTCTGTGTGCACCGGCTGCAATGCTAGTTGCTACATATTTACAAGTTTACTCAGGGAGGAAGTAGTGATTTTTAATCAGTGATTTTCAAAGGGTAAGAACTGAGTAGAGGGAAATCATGGTGAACTTCCCCCCTGCCCTGCACGACTTCTCCTGTCTAAACTGCAAAGGAATTCTGGCAAGTAAAAATCCCCTGGCCCGGGCCGCTCGCTCCACTGGGTGGCTTGCCCTTCCACGGGACCACGAGGGTACAGCTGCTCTCCAGAGCCGTTTCCTCCGGGAGCGTCAGCTGACAGGCGCGCGTCCAGAGAATTAGAAAAGAGAAGGAGAGGCAGCTGCTTTAGCTACAGCCAGAGGATATAACTTAGAAGGCATTTCCTGAGAGCTTGCGAAACACTGATTCTAGGAATCCAGAGGATTCCATGGAATTTCCCTTTCTAGATATCTCTGTCTGCCTGAGTCGAGTGGCGTTCGCAGGTCCCGAGCAGGAAGGGGAACCAGATGCCCTGGGAGGTTCCGCTGCTCCCGAGGTCTGCCCAAGATTCTGAGAGGAGACTTCCCGCCCAACACTCCCTGCTCACTGTGCCTTGGCCTGGCTTTCAGATCCTCATGTCGGAACCAGGCAAACTCAGCCAGAAAATCAAAGTCTGGCTTCAGGAGTACTGGAACATCACCGACCTCGTGGCCATCTCCGTGTTCATGATCGGCGCCGTCCTCCGCCTGCAGAAGCAGCCGTACATGGGCTACGGCCGCGTCATCTACTGTGTGGACATCATCTTCTGGTACATCCGCGTCCTGGACATCTTCGGTGTCAACAAGTACCTGGGGCCCTACGTGATGATGATCGGAAAGATGGTTCGTACCAGCACCCCGTGAGCGGCGCGAGACACCGTGGCTGTGGTTTGGACGTGAGGCTGGGTGTCCTTTGGTCTTCCCTTTGCAGTTGGTTTCTTATGGGAAATGTTTTTTTGCTTTAAGATACCTAGTTCTCCTACATGGTAGCAACTTAAAATCCAGCCCTGGGTGGTGTGGCTCAGTGGCTGAGTGCCGGCCTGTGAGTCAAAGAGTCGCTGGTTCAATTCCCAGTCAGGGCACATGCCTGGGTTGCAGGCCCAGTCTCCAGTTGGGGGCACATGAGAGGCAACCACACACTGATCTTCCTTTCCCTCTTTCTCCCTCCCTCCCCCTCTCTTAATAAATAAATGGTCTTAAAAAAATAACTTAAAACCCAGTTGACAGACACGAATCAAGGGCCAACTGTATGCATGTGCACACACCCCAATACGCTGACCGATAACCTTCTAACATGCAGTCGAAGCCAGGGACAAAGGGGACCCAGGGTCATTCCCCGCCTGTATTCCAGACAATCTTCGGCCCACGAGCCCTGGCCTGGAACAGACACAGGCTATTTGTGGGATTAGGTCAACCCAAATCCTTGGCAACTGCTCCTCCAGAACAGGCCATAGAGTCTGAAACTAAGACTGACTCAGTAGATTTTTCCTTGCCTCCCCTAAAAGAGCATCAGCGGTAGGACTGGTTCCAGAAGGAAGGAAGTCTCCTAAGTTTAGGAATAATTCTTTATATCGCAAGCGGTTTGAAGTGAAAGGATATATAATCCCGCGTATCCAGGCAAGGACCTTCATCTTCAGGGATGTTCCAAATTAGAAATTATACCAGTTCAGTATCCAGCAACCAGAGTGTGGCTCACTGTAACTACTCCACACTTGAATAATGAATGGAATACTTAACAGCGTGTGTTCTCAATTCATTATCTTGTTACCTACCTCCTTAGAGATCTCTTCCTCCGACTCCTTAGCCTTCCTTTCAAAGGCACACATTTCCCCATAAGCCTTTTCTTCCTCACTTACAGTTGAAGTGACTAGAAGAATATTTGTTTATGGGCAACGAGAGAAGCAAAAAAGAGATGCAGATAGCGATGTGGTAGAATAAGACGTGTGCGTTGCAGGAAGGAGAAAAACAGCCCGTGGATGGGATGGAGAGAAAGCAAGGAGACTTTCTTCATCCTAATTACGCACTGATGAAGCCTTCGGGGAGGGCAACAAACAGCACGGGCCCTGTGAACTTGACCCGTGAGTGTAGACAACAAGAGATACATTTTCTTTCCACTCAGATGATCGACATGCTGTACTTTGTGGTCATAATGCTGGTCGTGCTGATGAGTTTCGGGGTAGCCCGTCAGGCCATTTTGCACCCTGATGAGGAGCCTTCCTGGAAACTGGCCCGAAACATCTTCTACATGCCTTACTGGATGATTTACGGAGAGGTGTTTGCAGACCAGATAGACCGTAAGAATAGAATTCATAGTAAGATTCTCTTCCCTGCTTCCGAGGCAGATGATCAGACCTGGATTAACAAAAGAGCATGTGTTAATTTGGGCACAAAGTAGTTTTTGTGTTCTGCCATAGACGTCACATGGTTTTCTGAAGACAGAAATGCAGATTATGAAAGGTAGATTTCTAAGATATTGGTCGTTCCTTCTACTGTAAAACTATCAACTGGAACTCTGAGTCTCATGGCCCTTTAGCTGGACGTGGGGACCGTCCTAGCCTGTGCCTGTAGTTCCAGTCCCAGTGTCCTACAGTGTCACAGGCCTGATCTCTTTCTTCCTCCAGAGAGAGCTGGCAGCGGCATTCTGGCAGAAGGAGACAGTGAGCCTGACAGGGTGCTGGTGTCCCATGTCACCCTCTTCGTTGAGCCACCAATGCTCTTTTTCCACGTGGGCATCAGCTTCTTCTTTACTAGTGCAAGAAGGTGGTTTTTAAGTTTGGGGCAATAATGTGGTTCCTAGCAGAGGAAGTGAGCCGTGATGCTGCAGGGATTTCTGGGGGATGCAGGCCCCAGCTCCTCCCTAGGTTGAGCTGGTTGTTACAGGAAAGGGGAACTCACGTGTCCCTGTACCCGGACAGTGATTGAAGCTCTTTAGGTGAGCTGTCCTGTCAGCACCAAAACTTGCACCCACGAGTTTGCGGTATCATAAAGCATCAGATATGATAGCAGGTCTGCTGTTTCCAGTGTTCCCCCTCTGGAGAATAGAAGGTTTTTAAAAAAAATTTTATTGCTCTGGCTGGTGTGGTTCAGGGGATTGAGCGTCGGCCTGCAAACCAAAGAGTCGCCAGTTTGATTCCCAGGCAGGGCACATGCCTGGGTTGTGGGCCAGATGCCCAGTAGGGGGCTCACAGGAGGCAACCACACATTGATGTTTCCCTCCCTCTCTTTCTCCTTCCCTCCCCCTCTGTCTAAAAACAGATAAATAAAATCAAAATTTTTTTATTGAATTTATTGGGGTAACATTGGTTCATCAAATTATATAGGTTTCAGGTGTACAGTTCTATGATACATCATCTGTATATTGTATTGTGTGTTCACCACCCCAAGTCAAGTCTCCTTCCCTCACCATTGGGGAGAGAAGCTTTTGAACATCCTCCCCTTGTATGAAATGCAAGACTGTCAGTCTAATCACCTACAGCCACTAGGCCAAACTGGTAAATGGTCCACACATTGCCTCCACCCACCTTTTATAACCTGGTTCAGGACATGTTATTATCACAACTACCTCAAAGTCAATTATTGGTAAGCCAGAACCCCCCCAAAAAATCTAATTTGATCTGAAAGTCTTTTACCTAGCTAAACATAAAAGAAAATCGTAAACGTAAATGCTAAAAGTCCCTGGATCCAGACATAATTTGTAGCATTTTTATTGGTGTTTTTTCCATTCATTTGGGAAATGAAAAAAGGTAGAGGAAAACTGGAAGCTACACTATTTTCAGTCACACAATTCATGTAGGTTTCGGATTTCTGATCTGAGTGCTACATGTGTATTTTGCATGGATTTGTGCCTGGGAGGTGTTTGTGTTGGGTTGTAGCAAGTGACTTCTTGGTTAACCTGTCCAGTGAAATGATCATCTGCCAGTGCCTCGTGTGTGTCTCACGGTATCTTTAACTGCTGAGCTTCTGCTATTGCTTATACACATGGTGAAACAAAGATTCATGAGCTATACATACATTTCCTAGAATGGGTAATGCGTACAATTCTAAATGGATCGCTGTTTCTAAGTGTGAATCTGTAACCCCCAAGCTTGAAGGTTTTGCATGTCTTGTGTTGCTAATCATTTTACATTTCTCTCAGCTGTGCTCTTATTTTCTTTCCTCCTTTCCTGTTGCAATGAACAAACAAAACCCTGCTTCTTGATCGCTATGTAGTCTACGCCATGGAAATCAATCGTAAGTTTATGCAGAACTGATGACAGTAGCCCGTGAAATGTGTGTATGAATTAGGCTCTTCCGTAGCTAATTCCTGATAGTCTTACCCTCGGTGCAAATACTTCTCTGGTTTTCTCATGTGAATACTTTTTTATTAAAAAATTTTTTAAGTGAATTAGCCTAGCTTATTCTTACTTTTTAAAAAGATTTTATATATTGCCCTGGCTGGTGTGGCTCAGTAGATTGAGCATTGGCCTGAAAACCAGAAGATTGCCTGTTTGATTCCTAGTCAGGGCACACGCCTCGGTTGCAGGCCAGGTCTCCAGTAGGGGGCATGCGAGAGGCAACTGATAGATGTCTCTCTCACACATCTTTAAGATTTTATTTATTTTCAGAAAGCAGGGAAAGGAGGGGAAAAGAGAGGGAGAGAAACTTCGATGCGAGAAACATTAGTTGGCTGTCTCTCGAACCGCCCCCCCAACCAGGGACCAGACCACAACCCAGAAATGTGCCCTGACCGGGAATCGAACCCACACCTTTCAGCCATAGGCTAGTGTTCAATCCACTGAGCCACCCCAGCCAGGGCTCGTGTCAATATTTTTTAAAACTGCAAAGAAGTAAGAAGTACATAGACTATAAATTGATGAAGATCGCTTCACTCATCACTGTTGGGATCTTCCTGTCTTTTCTCCAGGAGATAAGGTTCCATTTGATTCAAGTAGTATTTCACATGAGCAGAGACAGAAAAGATTGTTTTTCAAACATGGCACCAGAACAGCGGACTGAGGGATATAGGGGTAGAGGGAGCCTTACCTCCTACCCCAGAACAAAATTATTTCCCAAGTTAATCACGAGTGAAACCAAGGAGACAACATAAGCTGACATTAAATAATGAGAAAACACAATACCTTTCTCATGGGTAATAGTAAAGAAGAAAACCATACAGATAGATTTAGCTGCTTAAAAATGAACAACTTCTCTATGTGAGAAATACAGTCAAGAAAGGGGAAAATGTTTACAAACACGGCAAATTAAGAAGGACTATATCTCAGTTCAGTAAGGAGTTCCTTATCTTCATATGAATTAATAGTTTTCACAGAAGAAAAATCACAGCAGAAAAGAAATAGGTCATCTCATAGCCTATGGAAGAAGAATAATGCATATTATTCTTTTCATTCCATGGAAAAAGCAAGCGCAGAAAGAGAAAGTTGTTGTTGTTGTTGTTGTTGTTGTTGTTTTAGCTCCCTGTGGGGATAACCAGTATGACGAGGAAGGCAGGAGGCTCCCTCCCTGCATCCCGGGCGCCTGGCTGACCCCCGCCATTATGGCGTGCTACCTGCTAGTGGCCAACATCCTGCTGGTAAACCTGCTCATCGCGGTCTTCAAGTACGTGTCGTGGCCGATGGCCATGCCCTTATTATCGATGGCTTTATAGATCCTCAGTTTCATCCTAACACCTCCAGGCTGCCATGCATGCACACAGAATTTCACCAGGGCTTGGAAAAGGGTCGAATTTCTGCAGTCTTTTTTTTGTTCCACCTTAACAGCCTTAATGCATTCATAAATCAAGGGTTGATTTGAAACGCACTGAAATTTCATCTTGGTTAGTATTGTAACACTCGAGATGTTTCAATCTCAAGAAAATATTTTCTTAGATGAAAGTCCCCTGAGGGAGAGAAGGTTTGATTCAGTTGTGCCTTTCATTCATTATCAGAGGCACGGAAAACAAGGTTAACTTCATAAGCTGTGACAATTGCTGTAACATTACATAAAATGTTTCCTTTATCATTGATAGAAGAGTAAATAAAATGATCTAGGAAAAAAATGGCTCAAATTGAAAATCAGGTTTCTTATAGAACTTGACCATTTTGGCATGATGTACTGAGTATGTGATTATGCTTAATAAATGTTGGAAAAGAACTATTGTAGCTTCTAAGATGAAAAATATGGAGGGAAAAATCCATGACAGAAATATAGAATCTTAGCGCCGACCAGGGCATTGGAGAGAATGCAATTCAGGCACCAGGATTGGTGAGAAAGTACAGGTCATGAGAGATTAACCGGCTTCTCTGAGGCCCCCATGTTGGTAGAAAACAAACTAGATCATGATTCCAATTCCAAACAATTGTGCTTTTATTTCATCCCACTGGAAACAAAAGGACAAAGATGGTACCTACCCAACATCCAAAATAACATATCTTTGATCAAATAAGTTCAGTAAGTAAGCCATTCAGTCACTGAAAATAAAGTAGTCTGAGATGGAAGTTTAACTATTTCAAAATGTTTACTTGAAGCCCTGGCTGGCATAGCTCAGTAGATTGAGTGCAGGCTGCGAACCAAAGCATCGCAGGTTCAATTCCCAGTCAGGGCACATGCCTGGGTTACAGGCCATGGCCCCCAGCAACCACACATTGATGTTTCTCTTTCTCTCTCTTTCTCCCTCCCTTCCCTCTCTAAAAAAATAAATAAATAAATAACATCTTAAAAAAATGCTTAGTTGAATGGCTCGTACCTTTAAATATATGGAATAAAAATTTTTGAGCATGTGAGTTTGTAGATGGCAGTGTGATTTTTCAAGAAAGCAGTAGGAGTGATTTCAATATCCTTTTTATGTTGTAGTTTTTTAAAAAGATTTTATTTATTTTTAGAGAGAGGAGAAGAAAAGAAGAAAGAGAGGGAAAGAAATATCACTGTGTGGTTGCCTCTCACACCCCACCAACTGGGGACCTGGCTTGCAAACCAGGCATGTGCCCTGACTGGGAATCGAACTGACGACCCTTTGGTTTGCAGGCTGGCACTCAATCCACTGAGCCACACCAGCCAGGGATTTGATATTCTCAATTAGTATTTATATGAATAAAATGCCTTTGAGTGTAGATGATCTTCACGTTGATCGATAGACCAAAAGACAGGGTTATCTGGGAATTAGAACTAGGGGGCCCTCTAAGGCCATTTCACTGTGTCTTGTCATTTCAATGTGACTCCGATTGCTGTGGAAAATCACATAAAAACTAACGTGACAAACTAAAAATGTGGTTTTTTTAAAGCAACACCTTCTTTGAAGTGAAGTCCATATCCAATCAAGTGTGGAAGTTCCAGCGGTATCAGCTGATCATGACATTTCACGACCGGCCAGTCCTGCCTCCACCGATGATCATTTTAAGTCACATCTACATAATCGTCATGCGTCTGAGTGGTCGCTGCAGGAAGAAGAAAGAAGGGGACCAAGAGGAGCAGGACCGTGGACTGAGTACGTGCGCCACTCTCATTTTTGTCCAGGGCTAAGTTCACAAGGGCTTTTCGGAGAGGACACCCTCATGGAAAACTCATTAAACCCCTTAAATGTGTGAGAACACGACACTCTCACCTAACTGCTATTCTTTGTACAGCGCTTGTTACTTCGTGATGATTTTTATTCTAGTTTCATTCATGTATCGGTAATTATGCAAAGCCTGCTCAAAACAAGAGAAGTTGAGTTCTTGAAAGTAACTCCTCTGTGGTTGAATCAGTGTTCCTTTCAAAATGTTTCTATGGGCTGCACTTAAAGATCATGGGAAAAACATACAGTACCCTTGACTCTACCCACGTGCAAAAGGTTTCCCAGAAAATCATGCTTAGGTTCACTTTCCGAACAGCTGCAATTGTGTGTGTGTGTGTGTGTGTGTGTGTGTGTGTGTGTGTGTGTTAGAAAGTGAGCCATTGTGCTCCACAGGGAAGATGACCGTTGCTGATTGCCAGCTCTTCTGATATCACGTGCAATCGAGAGAGTCGGGAAAACTGCGTGCAGCCAGGTTGGGCTGTGAAATTCACAATGACGTGCAGAGATTAAGTCTTCACGGCTATCGCGAGATCTCACTCTGCAAACCCTGTCCTCGCAGAGCTGTTTCTCAGCGAGGAGGAGCTGAAGAGGTTGCACGAGTTCGAGGAGCAGTGTGTGCAGGAGCACTTCCAGGAGAAGGAGGATGAGCAGCAGTCGTCCAGCGACGAGCGCATCCGTGTCACCTGCGAGAGGTGCGCCCCGCGTGTCGCCCACTCAGGGCCTCGGGTTGGCGGGCGCCTCCGCCCCACTCTGGGAGGATGGGGTGCCAAAGTCCATTTAAACATGCATTCCCAGTCGTTTGGTTTATTCAGACTTTCTGGGTTTTTTTCTACGTGTTTCCTAGGGGATGGTTGTGTGTTGTATATAGAAGTGAAGGATGAATTTATGAGTAATAGTCCAGGCCTGGCCAAACCAAAAAAGCCCTGACTTTCTTGGCGCCCCCTGCAGGAGGGCCTTTTGCTATGAGACCTAAGATCTATGGCCAGAACAGTCAGCCGCAGGGCTGGGTGGCTTCTCCAGAAGCCACCTTTCTCCTCGCTCCAGCCATGTGGTTGTCCTGACCAAGGGTAGTGCCCCCTTAAGAGCTGACCTCCCCTGCCTTGTGGTCTTCCTGCCCGCCCCCCAACACTTTGTCCACCCTCCTGGAGCAGAGGGGAAGGCTCCCCTCCTCTGTGCTCCCCTGAGACCAGGAACTGCAGGAGGGGCACAAGTGTCTGTCCCCCAAAGAGGGTGGAAACCTCTAAACAAGAGTCGGGTCTGTGTTTCAGACCCTTTTACATCCGGGATCTCAGCAGAATCACCAGCATCCGGATGGGGATGCTTAACAAATGCAGAATGAATGCATGCATGGGTGTGTGAATCAATGAATGGGCAAATAAAGGCAGGGCAGGAGGGACAGGAGACACAGGAGGCGGGGCGTTTTCCCCAACTTAATTGTGTAGTGCTTGTGGCGACTGGCGAATAGCGACCAGCAAAGAGTAGCAGACAGGAACAAGAAACCTGCACGATGTACATTTGTTTTTTAATCACCTAATTTTTGAGACTCTTTATCACTTGAAAACAATTTAACCTTGGTAAAGATCACGACCATTGAATCAAAAAGGAAATTGTTCCCGAGAGTTTAACCAACAATGTGCGTAGAAGGAGCGTAGAGGAGATACGCCTAAGGAGACGCTCTAGTCATCTTTACGTCCTCGGGCACTCAGAGTTCAAGTTTCCTCTTACAGACACCCATGTTTACCGGTAAGCAGCAAAACCTGGTAGCACTTCGAAAGAATATTTCAGCGCAGTTCCCAGTCAAGGGCCCCCAAGTCACAGCAGCGCTCATGACACACTTCGAAGCCTCCCTGGTGCGTGTTCAGGACAGTGATTCTTCCTCAGTCCTCAGTCCTGGCAGCTGCTGGTCTCTGGCCTCTCTCACCTCCTAGAACTAGTCACCTTGTAATCCAACCCGCCAAACGCCAGGGTTACCTGCCCCCACTTTCGGCCTTAATAAGGTACATGCTCCATAAAATGTTCACAGTGGTGACTGAGCTTTTAAAATATACCCACTATGCCCGGGCTGGTGTGGCTCAGTGAATTGAGCACCAGCCCGTGAACCAAAGGGTCACTGGTTCAATTCCCAGTCAGGGCACATGCCTGAGTTGTGGGCCAGGTCCCCAGTAGGGGGGGTGTGAGTAGCAACAGCACACTGATGCTTCTCTCCCTCGCTTTCTCCTTCCCTCCCCATCTCTCTAAAAATAAATAAATAAAATCTTTAAAAAAGATCTACCAATTATTTCTCCATAGGAAGATGACGTATGCCCATCTTGACTATCGGAAATTTCCACTTTGCAATTAGACATTAACTTGGATTTAGTCACAGCCAGTCGTGTACCATGGAAATTGTGTTTTGTTTCACTCCGCCGCTTCCCCTTCTCCCTCCCCCAAGAATTGTTTGAATTTTTGCCATTCTTGGACTGGGGCTCCAGGAATGCGGTTATCAGGCTGGCTACCACATTGCATTTCCCTCCAGGGGCTCTGTGCAATTGGAATCAACGTGCCCAGCAGTAAAAACAGGCTCCTTCCCGCTTCCCTTGGCCGACGCTGCTGCCACCAGGGATGGGAACGCCTTCCCGCCCCTCCTGTTCCCTTGCTCTGTGCTGAGTCACAGGTGAATACCAGCGACCAAAGAAGGTGGGGCCTGGGAAAAGCTAAACCGGCCGAGGAGCCAAGGAAACAAACTTAATCATTTTTCCCTAACTTTTGGTACCCGGGATGACATCTAAAATGGAACTTTTTTGAGTAGTCACAGGTTTCTGCCATTTCTCTCACTTTATATACTTGACGGTTTTCTTTTCTGAGTCACCATGTGCTAATTTTCCTGTTCTTCTTAGCTGTGTCATCTCCGGCACCATGGGGATCTCAGGGTCTGGTTAGGGGTGAGCGTCTGGGAAAGACGCTGCTGGCGTCAGGCCCGTCCTGGCCTCCCAGTTGTCTGGGTGCCTTTCCAAACCAGGACAAGGGATTTGCATGACTCCGTCTTGCAAATGTGTTCACACAAGAAATTACACACTTGTCATACTCCCCCGTGCAGGGTGCTCCTCCGTGCAAGATGCTCCTCGGTACAAGATTCTCCTCAGGGCAGGCTGCTCCTCAGTGCACAGTGGTCTCCGTGTAGGATACTCCTCCATGCAGGCTGCTCCTCCATGCAAGATACTCCTCAAGGCAGGCTGCTCCTCATTGCGTGGTAGTCTCTATGCAGGGTGCTCCTCTGTGCAGGCTGCTCCTCCTTGCAAGATGCTCCTCAGGGCAGGCTGCTCCTCAGTGCACGGTGGTCTCCATGTAGGGTGCTCCATGACTGGGCAGGAACCAAATTCACAGCTTTTCCCCAATGCTTACAGAGTTATGTATAACATTTTAACAATTGAACCATTTCTTTTTATCACATGATGTCGACCCTTTGTCAGGTCCAACACATAGCCCTTCAACAGCAAATTTCCAACATGACTCAGGTTTTCGTTGACCCCACGCCGGGTTGCAGCAGCATGCTCAACCCAAAGCGCCACCCAGTGTGCCACCTAGTGCGCTCGGGCACTGCGGTCATGAATCCCTGCCAGACGTGGGCTTGCTCCTGTGCTCTGGGCCCTGCCAGCGGCACCGCCAGCCATCTCAGTCAGCAAATCATTGTGACACCCCCCTCTTCTTCACTGACAGTCAAAGTTTGTTTACTTCCCCACCCCCACGGTAGTACAAGCTACCACCGCTTTTCACGCGGGTCCCTGAAGCTGCCCCCTGTCTGAGCTCCCCAGGTTCTTTTCTGCTGTTTCCATCCATTCCGCACTCAGTGGACTCTGCCCAGAACTCCGGTCTGGCTGGCGTGTCTTCATTGCCTCAGGGGCACGGCTCCCTCCCTGCCACAGGGACTTTCCTCAGCCTTTGGATCTCTGTTCAAATGCCAGTTCCTTATGGAAGACTGACCCCCTCACACCTGAGACCAATCTGGGAAGCCTTGCACACCTCCACATAGTAGGACCTCTTTTTTTTTCAACAATTGATGACTCAAAAGTTTCTCCCCCTGATTTGAACTCGAATTTCTATTTGGTTCCCTCCTGGAGTACCAAACAGGATGTCCCTCTGGGTTCCAAGCTTTGGTTTTGCTCTTAGGAACAAGGAGCAGTTTCAATATGCAAATGAGTCTGCTACCCGTAATTGTCAGGAAGAACCCTTACTGTCAGCAACACTGAAACAATTGTTCTTGTTGTCAGGTGTTGTCTGTTTGGAAGAGAGAGCATCAGATAACCAAGAGGGCTGGTCAGAGGAGAACATTTTACAAATTCCTTCTGCCCGCACACTCCACACTCGAGGTCATGTTCTGGCCTCATCGGACCGGTTAATAAATCAGGAATGTGGATCCTTATCAATGAGCGCTTGAAGGCCATTTCTGTGACTCTCTCTCAAATCCACTGTTAAGCTCATCATTGTGTTTTTGCTTTGTTTTGTAAGAGGCTGGACACCCCCTGTTAGGGGTTCCCAGGTTCAAGAGCAATTGAGTCGGAAAGAATCTTTTCCGACATCAATTTGTCAGAGCTTCAACTTCCTGTCCTCAGACAATGAAACCCAGGGAGTTTTCCTTTTTTTCTTGGCTTGAAAGAAGCTTAGCCCCAAACTCAAAATGTAACGATAACGAGTATAGTATTGTAGGTCTGGGGAGTGTGTGGAGTACAGTGCCTCCTTATGTCTTCCCTCTTTTACTCTTTCATATCTTCTGTTCCACTTACAAAAATGTCGCTTTATGTGTGTGATGTTTCAAAGTATGCAGGCTACATTTGAAATGCATTTGGTCCTGAACAGAAGGCGGTACAGGTCTTAGAGTAGCCAGCCCTATAACGGCAGGTTCCAATTCCCCCCAAACCTTTTGGGTTGGGTGGCTTCTTGTCAGATCTGTGGATCTGGGTTAAGGTCTTGGGAAGTCTGCTCTCAGCTTGGTGGCCTTGAGACCTTATCGGACAGTCCCTTCCCCAGTGACCAGGAAGGGAAGATGCTGGTAACTGAGACTCTTACGAAAAAGATGACAAGGAAACAAATGAGGTGGCAACCAGGAGGGGGCCTGAAAGAGACATCAGTCTTAGAAAGGAGATGGGTGATTCCTTAGATGTAGAGAAGGTGGTAGAAAGATGCAGGGATGGGGGAAACATTTGGGAAGATCCTATCTGAACATCTTGATTTTATTTTATTTTTTAGAGAGGGAGAAGAGGGAGAAAAAGAGAGGGAAAGAAACATCGATGTGCGAGAGAAACATTGATTGGCTGCCTCTTGCAGGCCCCCAACTGGGGACCTGGCCCACAACCCAGGCATGTGCCCGGATTGGGAATCGAACTGGCGACCTTTCAGTTCATAGGCCAGTGCTCAACCCACTGAGCCACACCAGCCAGGGCGGAATGTTTTCATCTTGTAAATTAACAGGGGTCAGGGTTGCCTGGATGATGGAGGATGGGTGGGATTCAATGGGGAACTTTTCATGTGCTTAGGACTTAGGAACTCTGGTTCCTTTCCTGACTTGGAGAGGCAATTTAGGGATAGATGCAGATATCAGACACAGAGTTTTAAAAAATACCAGCTTTATGATTAGTAATAAATGTTGTGCTAGAGGAAGTGGTGCCGTTCTTGCCAAACACACACCCTAGAATTAGACGTACCCACTCAGTGACCGGTAGTGGGGACCGCCGAGGGCCTCCCTTCTCCTGGCGGGGTCAGCTTCCCCCACCGAGCTTATCACGTGAACAGGACGGAGTGACAGCCCATGCGGCGTGCAGGCAACTGCCTCCCAAAGAGAGTGACAAAAGCATGCTGGTGTCCTGGCCCCCAAGCCCCAGCCAGAACATCAGTTCTCCTCAAGGATAAATAAAAGACTGAAGTGAAGACAGGAGTTTTACAGGAACCAGAAGTCCAGAAACACAGCAAGAAACACTGGGATCGGGGAAAGAGTACTGGCCGGCAACCTCATGGGCTTGAAAACAGTAGGGAGGATTCAAACTCACCTTTAGGGGGAATGTGGTAGGAAGGGAGCCAACTGAAAGGAGACAACAACAAGAAAGTGAAGGGTGCACGAGGCATAGCATCCCAAGCACCGAGCGGTGGGGACACCACAGGCCAGTGAGTGTCTGAAAGCAGCAGCATGAACCCAGCACGTTGCCTGCAGGCACCAGCTGTCCCTGCCCAGCCCCGGAGCCCTGGCAGTGCTAAATGAAGGGCTAGGGATCACCCCCATCACGTTGGATGGAAGAGAGAGGGAACCCAGGCTATGAAGAGCTTCGCTGAGTGACTGACCACAGAGTCTGGCCCGAACAGAACATGGAACTGAGCCAGAAAGGGGGAATGATTGACACGCTGACCCGAATCCCAGAAGCCAAGGGGGCCTGAAGTGTGGCCGTGGCCGTGTATATAAACGATCCACCACAGAGAGCTAGAGGGCTTTCTATTCTTTTAGTAACTACCCAGTATTTTGCTTATTCAAGAGAATGAGAAAGGCAGGAGACGGAAGACTTCAGCTGTGTTCTTTGTGTAGTCTTTCTCCCATGAAAACTCTGTAGGTAAGCACAGGCGGGCTCTACCCTGGGCGTTCTCCCTGCAATTACGAAACTTAAAAGGCAGCCCGGTAGGAAGAAGTCCGTGGGGATTAAAATAGCTGGATGTAAAATTTGGACTGGATTAGACAACGTTATGATCTCTAGACCTGGAGTAAAATTACAGGGCAGGAATGGTCTTAGAACTCAGTGGAGGATACCATGGGGTCTTGAGATCTGGGTTTCTTCAAGTAGAAACTGGACCCAGTGGCTCCACTAACATTATGTTTTTATGTGAACATCCAACTCTTTCATTAAGGGAATGTTCCCATGTAATTTATGAGATGCCTCGCAGGTGAAGGGTGCTGGTTGCTGACTGCGTCTGAAACAAGTTTTAATAACCGGTTTACTAACGAACTCCCAGTACTAAGCTCTGTCCTTAGGAAAGACACACAGGGACTCTTACCATGAGAACATGAACTTGGGCCTTATGTTTAATAGGTAAGAGTTCTTGAAAGTGCAATGAAGTTATGCCATTCTTTTGTGGATTAACACAAAAGTTCCCCAAATTAATATGCTATGGTACCTATTATTGGAATAAAATGGAAAATGTTATTTACAATGCTACAACAAAACTGCATTTTAGTTAAACTACTTTAAGGTTTAACTAATAGGCATACCCAGATAAAAGGCTGTGTGGGTTTGCAATGATTCTGACTTCATATGGTTATGCCATTTTGTACTTGTAGAACTTTTACAGTTCACGGAGTGTTTTTATTTACACAATTTCATTTAATTCTCACAACATTGTCATGCTGCCATTGTTGTGGAAGCGTAGGTCCAAGCAGATTAACTCAAGTCCCAGATTTCTGATCAAAAAGGAGGAGCTCCAGGGAAATAGACACACCAGGGAGACTGTAGAGAGGGGGACGCTTAGAAAAGGAATCCCAGCCCTGGCTGTTGTGGCTCAGTGAACTGAGTGCCAGCCTGTGAACCAAAGGGTCACCGGTTCAATTCCTGGTCAGGGCACAAGCTCGGGTTATGGGCCAAGTCCCCAGTAGGGGACGCACGAGAGGCAACTACACATTGATGTTTCCCTCACTTTCTCCTTCCCTTGCTCTCTTTCTAAAAGTAAATAAATGAAATCCTTAAAAAAAGAAAAGAAACAAAGAAAAGGAACCCCATGAAGTCGTTTAGAAACTACAGAACTCACCCCCAACCTGAGTGCACGCAAGTGTATGTGGGGGGTATCTCCTCCTTATTAGCATACCGAACTCCTCCAGGGAGATGAAGGGAACAAAAAGTGGTCGAGGAAGAAACTCTGGAATTTTACCCCTTCATAATAGAAATAGCAAAACTGGCCCCAAAATTTTAAAAAGCATTCAAGATCAACTTTTCTGAAAATCTGGAAACCAGCCGTGACTTGTAGCAGTCTGTGGAGTGTTTATTCAAGCGACGTGGCTGGGGCTTGTTGCATTGCTGTTGCTTTTTGTTTTCTGGAAAGTGAGTTTCAAAGCATTTAAACTAACCCAGTCTCACCCCCCGCCCCCGCCCTTGCACTGCTCAGCTCACTGGTAGCCCCCAACATAAGAGCCAGAATTCCTAGTACCAGTGAAAGCAGAAAGGACCTGATCCCCAAAGAATTGTAATTCTTTGTCCTGTCCCGCCTGATGGCTCCCTGAGAGACTGGCTCCAAAGACTAGTCTTAATTTCCCCTGACTTGGCTGGCCCAGGGCCAAAGCTGCTAGCTTCGGGGCATGGAGGTGGCGGTGCCAAATGTTTCAGCTCCTGCCCCATTCTGTGATAGATTCCAGCACTGGGGCACATAACCGACTAACCAAAAAGTTTGGGTGGAAAGGCTGATAAATGTCAAGATGTATATAGGGCTTTAAAAAAGCTGTGGCACCCTGGCTGGTGTGGCTCAGTGGATTGAGCACTGGCCTCAATCTGGTGGGTCGTCGGTTCGATTCCCAGTCAGGGCACATGCCTGGGTTGTAGGCCAGGTCCCCAGTAGGGGGCACACAAGAGGCAACCACATGTTGATCTTTCTCTCCCTCTCTCCATCCCTTCCCCTCTCTCTAAAAATAAATTAATTTAATTTAATTTAATTAAAAAGAAAGAAAGATGTTTTAAAAAAGGCTATGTTCACAGAAAAAACTTGTATGTGTTCATAGCCGCACCTTTCAGACTTGCCAAAAATTCTGGAAATAACCCAAATGTCCTTCAACAGATGCTGTGGTGCATGCATGCCATGTGCCTCCTCAGCAATAAAAAGGGTTGAAGGACAGGTCCGTGCAACGACTTGTGTGAATGTCAAAGACATTCTGCTGAAAGTAGCCAGTCTCCAAAGGCTAACCATTGTGCAATTCCATTTATTTAACGTCCTCGAAAAAGATAGGATGGTGCAGATGGAGAACTGGTCCCTGGTTGCTAGGACTGGGGCGGGAAGGGGCGTCACCATACACATAGAGCAGGGACAAGTCTGGGGGCTGATGGAATGACTCTGGATCCCGGTCGTGACGTTGGTTATAGAAACCTGTACAAGGGTTAAAAGTCCTCAAACTGGACACCAAAAGAAAAAATAATCCACGGACTGTGTGATAATTTTAACTAGAAAGACGGTGTATCAGAAAGAGGTCTTTAAGAGGGGACCCATTTTATTTCTTGGCAAATCACTTTGGACCTAGAATACTTGAGCTTGGCTTGTTGTGCTGTGCAGGGAAATAGTTTGCCCTGTTGAAAGGAGAACTGATTAGGGAGCCAAAAGCTCAGAAAGCCCCTTTCTCCTGACTTGTTTTCCTGCCACTCCCTGTGCAAACAGATCAAATGAGTGACTTGTGCAATTGTCACCCAGATAGCCAGCCCGTCTCTCCCCATCTGCAATGGAAATCACTTCCTGTACGGATGTCAAGGTTTGGGAAGCTTGTTGTAAGTCATTGTGGGAAGTCACAAAACGTGGCTAGCGTAAGGAATGCGTCCTTTCTGTTCATCGTTTCAGAAGCACATGATTGTAAACTCATTTTTCTTTCTCCTTTCGCACATCCTGTAAAAACTCAGTACGACTTGCTTCCATTTGGCAGGGCCATCTAAAACGGGCTTGGGAGAAGCATCTTTTATCATTTTTCTTATCCTAAGCTGCACCATGAAGCATTGTCTCTTCCGCAGCTTCAACTAAGGGAGGGGCCGTGGAAACGAAAGATTTAATACACCTAAGATGCCTTGGCCGGTGTGGTGCAGTTGGTTGGGCAACATCCTGCAAACCAAAGGGTCGCGGGTTCAATTCCTAGTCAGGGCACATGCACGAGGCAACATATCAATGTTTCTCTCACACATCTGTGATTCTCTCCCTCTTTTTCTCCCTCGAGCTCCTCTCTCTAGGATCAATAAAAAGAAAAAAAAAATTAAAGGCACCAAAAGAGTGGCCCTACCACAGGGCCTGGCAACTTATTCCCTGCAGCAGGGGGGAGCTTAGAGAGTGTAAGGGGGGGCTAAGGAATCACATGACTTGGAGGTTTCTTCCTGCGTGAGCGGCTGCCAAAGCCAACATCTGGATTAGGTAATACAGGGAAAAAATCGGTGGGGAATTACAGAACACTTGAGAGGGAAGATATGCATCTCTATTTTCCCAGCCGATTTGTTTAGGAAAGTTTGCATGACTGCACGACTTATCTCTGAATGTAGTGTTTGTTAAAAAAAATTCTCAAGTTTGATTGTTACAGAGGCCATGTGGATTGTAACACAGAGGAAATCATTGAGGGCGATAGATGGAAGTGAGCAAGGAGGCATGATATTAACAGAGAAAGCCAAGTCTTTCTCAAAGTCCCAGACAATGAGAAGTGACAGGCACTTCTGTTGGTCCCTGCAATGCCAGAGCAGAGAGAGAACCCTTTAGAATCTGTCTTGTCTCTGGCCGGAAACCCTTAAAAGGTGAATTTGGTGAATTTGATCCTCCTGGTTGCAAACTTCCTTCCTGCTCAAATAATGTGGTTTCCTCTGGGGCATAAACAGTTCTCTCCCCATGAAAAGAGTTAAGAATAGAAGCTGGAGACCCTCCCACGTGTCAGAGGGCAGCTGTCAGCGTGACCACGGAAACAGCGCATTAGCAAAGGCAGTCGGTTCTGGGAGAAGGTGGGGCAGGTGGCTGCAGAAGTAGCAAGCGTGAGGAGCCCCCTCAGGAGACGTGGTCAGGCAGGGAGCAGGAACTCCATACAATGGAGAGCAGTGGGGCCCCAGCCAGGTGGCTCAGTTGGTTAGAGCATCATCCCTATACACCAAGGTTGCAGGTTCAATCCCCAGTCACAGCACATACAAGAACCATAAGAGGAACCATAAGAGGAACAACAAAGCAATGTTTTTCTCTCTCTCTTTCTCAAATCAATAAAATGAAAAAAAAATTTAAAGCAGCAGGTAACAGGAAGTGGCTAAAAGAGGTAAGCAAGAACAGGTGAGGGAATTTATAAGGCTCTATAGGGAGGGTAGCAAAGACCTACCAGGTGACCCTCGAGATTGCCTGCACAGGAGGGCGTAAGAAACCGATACATGACACAATCAGATGAGGTGCTTGCCTTCACGCAGGGATGAACCTGCCGGAACACACTGCCACCCTGCCCAGTTCAGAGGCCCCAGGATCTCCTGGGCCCCAGAGACAAATTCAACTTTTAGAGGCAGTCCTGGGCCCTGAGCGTAACCTGCTGCCTGTTAAAGCTAAATTTCTTGAATGCATTGAAAGAATTCATAGTGTACGTATTCTTGAGATATAAAATGTCGTCTACACCAGAAGCTTGCAGTTCAGGCCACAGGATGGTTTCATCGGCTATTCCCTGATCTTCTGGGAGTTTAAAAAGAAATCTGCCCTGGCCGGGGTGGCTCAGTGGGTTGGGCATTGTCCGGAAGGGCAAAAGGTCGCCGGTTTGAATCCCAGTCAGGGCACATCTCTAGGTTGCAGGTTCAGTCCCTGGTTGGGGCACGTGCAAGGGGCAACTGACTGAAGTTTCTCCCTCACATCGATGTTTCTCTCCCTCTCTTTCTCCCTCCCTTCCCCTCTCTCTAAAAATAAATAAAATCTTTTAAAAAGAGAAATCTAACAGCAGATATTTATAATATGCCATGATCTCCATCTTACAACCCCATCAGGGAAATACTAGTGGTTAATGTAACGAGCAATTTAGAGTTACTGGTCTCCTTCACACAATTAAATGGCCTCATGTGCCTTAAGTAAACCATCTGATAACCCGAACTTAATTATTAACCATTTATTTTCTGCCCTGGCTGGTGTGGCTCAGTGGATTGAGCACAGGCTGCGAACCAAAGGGTTGCCGGTTCGATTCCCAGTCAGGGCACATGCCTGGGTTGCAGGCTAGATCCCTATTGGGGGCCATGTGAGAGGCAACCACACATGATGTTTCTCTCCCTCTCTTTCTCCTTCCCTTTCCCTCTAAAAATAAATAAACAAGCCAATTTATTTTCTGAATTCCCTGAACTTCAAGTAAGGATATTAATATATTTAATTCGTCATCCTAACAATTCGTTGCCAACAGCCATAGCCAGAGGTGGAAACCCTGAGGGCTCGTGCCTTCCTTTGTGATCAGAGGTGATGTGAGGTAGCAGCTGAGGGACAGAAGCCAGAGACGAAGCTGGGGCTGCCCGCCGCCCCCCCCCCCCGTGCCCCCAAATCCTAGCACCACCGCTGACTGGCTGTGTGGCCTTGGGCAAGTCACCACACTCCCTGTGCCTATCTCACAGAGCTGTAGTGAGGATTACGCCAGCCCAGAAGTGTCCCTCAGCAAGTCCTTATCAGTAATCCATAAGGCACTCAGATCAGCCAATGGTAAACAGCACTGTGTGTGCTAGCTGTATTTTAAAATTATTTTATGCTCCTAACGGTAATTTGTAGCAGCTTGGTTAGGCGTGTATGAAGTTCAAAAATAGGCCCAAGGAGCTCCACGATTCCCAAAAGATTGTAAAAGCAGGTAACAACACAATCATGTTTTTTTTTTTTAATTTAGTATTTGATTCCTCGCGGTGGAATAAACGTTTCCCTTTACTTTTGCCAGAGTTGAAAATATGTCGATGAGGCTGGAAGAGATCAATGAACGGGAGCAGTTTATGAAGACGTCCCTGCAGACGGTCGACCTCCGACTGACGCAGCTGGAGGAATTATCGAGCAGGATGGTCACGGCGCTGGAACACCTCGCGGGGGCGGACAAGTGGGAGCTGATGCCGCCGCGGTCCCGCGCTTCTTCCGAATGCGAGGCGACTCACCTTCTGCGGCAGAGCAGCGTGCACAGCGCCGACAGCTGCGGCACGAGCAGGTTGCAATTGTTCGCCGAGGAGCTGGTGTGTGAGGACGCGTCGTCTCTGTCCATGCCACCGGGGACAGGCTTCCGGAAGAAAGCCCGCTCCTTCCGCGTGAAGGAAGAAAAGGACCTGAAAATGCCCCTGATCGCTGCAGAGCGCCAGGGCAGCCTTCGCCTCTTCCCCAGCACCAGCGCCCCGGCGACCCGCGAGGGCAGTCGGCTGGCCTTAGCCAACGTCAAGCACGCTTCAGAGCCAAAGTTAGGCCCAGAAATCGGGATTTCGGAAGGCGACCCAAGGCAGGCCAACTCTGAAAGAGGAGAAACCATTTCCCCAGGTCCAAATCAAACCGAGGTCATGCCTGGATTGAATAAATCCAATGCTCTGAACACTCAGCTGACAGTGGGGACAGCGCAGATAGAAGGCACCGTTTCCTGTTCCCTGGAAGACACGAAGGTGACATGCTGTCACCCCGACGAAACACTCGAGGCTTGTCAAACCGTGGAGTCCAGAAGTTTTGTATATTCCCACGGGACAAAGCTGGTCAGCGGGCTGAACAACTGGTGTGCGGAGTACAGCTCGATCATGGATCGAGCCTGTCCCTCCACGGGGCAGCAGTGGACCACCGAGTGGAAATACGAAGTTCAGAAGATCACGCGGTCTCGCAGCACCGATATCCCCTATGCCGTGTCGGAAGCCGCGATGCAGGCAGAGCTCAGAGACCCATCCACGGATCCCGAAGACGATAGCTGCGTTCCCACGAGGGTCCCTCGAATCTCTCGCTTGTCACTCGCCGTCACGGAAAGAACGGAAACAGGGAACTTACTAGCCGTGAAACCAGATCAAACTTTGGGCTTCGCGTCTTCAAGGTCAAAAAGTTTACACGGCCACCCTAGGAATGCTAAAGCCGTTCAGGGCAGGTTAGACAGATCTGGACATGCCAGCAGCGTCAGTAACCTGGGAGTTGCGTCTGGAGTTAAAATGGAGACACAGAAGGTTAAGCAAGAGAAAACGTCCACGGAAACTGAATGCTGATGTGTTTGGTTTGCCTGATGTTCAAATCAGAGCCACTGATGAGTTCCATCTCGGATCCTCGGTTTCCGAAAACGTTTTCATCAGGTGTATTTGGCCATTTGGACTTGTGATTAAAATGGAATACACTAAACTTAAAGGAATATTTTGTTAGCATCTGTCAGTAACCTTGTTTTTTGTTTTTTTTTTAGTTGGAGTAGGATCAAATGAAAGTGATGATACTCCAATAGAGGTTAATTACTTAATCAGTATACAAGAATCTTTCACTCTCAGTAACAACAACAACAACAACAAAAAAGAATCTAAGTCTCACCCTGGCTGGTGTGGCTCGGTGGATTGAGTGCCAGCCTGCAAACCAAAGAGTTGCTGGTTCAATTCCCAGTCAGAGCACATGCCTGGCTTGCTGGCCGGGTCCCCATTGGGGGGGTGGGAGAAGCAACCACACATTGATGTGTCTCTCCCTCTTTTCCTCTCTCCCTTCCCCTCTGTCTAAAAATAAATTAATAAAATCTTAAAAACAACAACAACAAAGAACCTACAGTCTCTATTTCTGAGGGCCACCAAATAGCCAAGGATATACTTCTTGGTGCCACTAATTGGTTACTTAAGGAGTAAGGAATTATGTAAGAGGGAGAAAATAAAGAGAAAGCAAAAGTGTAAAAAAGGAGGGGTAAGGGAGAAAAAAATAAATTATGAGCTACAAGAAGTAAGAAGTAGAAAGGAGTCATGAACACCACATGTTTTGCTGGGGTTCTGTTTTACATGTTATTGTTTTAAAATTACACAGTGGGCCCTGGCTGGTGTGGCTCAGTGGATTGAGCACCGGCCTGCGAACCAAAGGGTCACCGGTTTGATTCCCAGTCAGGGCACAGGCCTGGGTTGCTGGCCAGGTCCCCAGTAGGGCGCGTGCAAGGGGCAACCACACACTGATGTTTCTTTCCCTCTCTTTCCCTCTCTAAAAATAAATAAATGAAATCTTTTTTAAAAAATTACACAGTGAAAGAAAATACAGGATTATATCAAAGATCACAGTGTTAATACTTCAGGGTGACCAAGAGTTTTGTCAATGTGTGAAAAGAAAGGAGCTAGCATTTTCTTATCATCCTATAGTCCTTGGGAGCAAACACAAATTAGTAGTCCCTCCACGCACGCAATGGCTTGTGCAAAGTTGTGGCTGGAATGGAAAGGGCATGAGTGCTCGGTCGGAACTGTCGAGAACCACAGAGGCTGTTCACGGCCGAGCACGGGAGGGGTCGTGCTTCACTCTGTAAGTTCAAAGGCTCCCCCTCCTCCCCCACAAGTAACCACTGTCCTTTTGTAGTGAAGACTTCTGGGCTGTAAAACTATGACTCCAGCGCTGGGCGGCTTAAAGCACCGATTTTATTTGCTCATGGACTCTGCGGGTCAGGAATTTGGACTAGGCACAGCGGGAATGCCCCTGATTGGTGGCCTTGGCTGATTTGCGTGGTGTAAAGGCTCCTACGATGGCCGGTTCCAAGCTATCCACGTGATATCTGAATGTGGAGCTGGGGAAAGATACTCCACAGCTGGCTTCTGCAAGCCGGTACTCACTGGCTGCCGTGACTCCATGGTGTTTGAACTGGGGCGACCGAGTGTCTGGAGGTGGAGGCTGGAATCCTCCAGAAGCATCTTCCTTCACGTGTGGGCTGTGGGCTGGAATGGGACTCTCAACGAGAGCTGTCATCCATGAGGACACAGGAGCACGGCCTCTCCCAGGTGGCCTGGGCTCCTTCACACTACGACGGTTTCCAAGAAATCACATCTCTTACGCAGCAGCTCAATCTTCCGAAACTGAGTGTCCCAGCGAACGAGGACAAAATGCCATTGTTCATGTCCTGGCATCAGAAGTCACGCAGAGGTACTTAGATGGCATTGCCTGGCTGCAGATGAGTCACCGAGGCCAGCTAGATTCTAAGGGAGGGGTCCTATACGGGAGGAGTGTTAGCAATTTTGCAGACGCGTTTTTAAATGGCCACACTTGCATTTCATCACGGTTTTGCCGCCCGACTGCTCCTCATCACTATAGTTTCATCTCACTCCTTGTTTTCACTTACTGACCCTCCCCTGCAACCCTTTCTCTTCCTTACAGTTAATCTGTTGGAGAACATGGACCATTTTGTCTTGCAAATTTTGTCAGAGTTTAAATTTTCCTGGCTGACTACCCATGGGCTGTTTAGCACGCTGCACTGTTCTTGCACGTTGGCAGAAGAATTCAGAGGCTTATTTATTCCGGCTTAGGTTCAAACCCTTTGCCAAGGCTACCTGGGCAATGTTGCTTCTTTCACTATGAGGCACGTTCGCCTACTCATCTGTCTTTTTGTGACATCAGCAGCTGGCGATATTCAATGCCTAGATGTCTTAATTCATAGGAGGCTGCAAATTGCAATACTTTAATCCTATTCTTTCTTTTAATGGTTAGAATATGAGATGATTCCTTTTACCTCCTACCTGGTTACAGAGTGATACATTCACACTGTACATACAGCAGGGACAATGATGGATTTTTCCCATTTACTTGACAATTTTCAAGATAATTAATTGGTTTTCTATCATCTAATTAATATATAAAGTATATCTATTTGATGCATATGGTGTATATATATGATACTTGCGTATTAATTTTTTATATCTTTCTACCCACAATGAAAATGCTGTGAAAGTAGGAACTTTGTCTTTTCAGTGACCTGAATAGTTTTTAGCACAAGGCCAACATTCAATACAAATTTGGTAACTCATTGAATGAATGTATAAAGTACCTAGGACCTAGTAAGCAGTTGAGAAATGCTAGCTCTTTTCCTCCTGGGAAAAGGGAATTATCTTCAGGGAATGCCACTATCCCCCAGGATAGAAGAACCAAGGGTGGAAAGAGAGTCAGAAAAACAGGAGGAAGAGGACAAAATAGTGACATTAGAGCCAAAAGAATGGATAGCCGGCTACCCTGAACACACAGGATGGTCAAACAGGTCAGGACTGACAAGAGGCTGTACGACTAGCTTTAGGGATGGCGTTGCGTCCTCCCAAAATTCTTATGTTGAAACCCTGACTGCAGTGAGACTATTTTTGGAGATAGCGCCTTTAGGTTAAATGAGGTCATAAAGGTTGGGGCCCTAACCCAATGTGATTCACACCCTTATCAGAAGACACGAGAGCACTCTTCCTCATCCACGAGCTTTCCCCCTCCCCTCTCCCCATCAGCCATGTGAGGACACAGCCTCTGAGCTGGCACCAGTAACCTGCCTTGACCTTGGACTTCCAGCCGCCAGAACTGTGAGAAATCAACTTCCATTGTTTTAGCCACCCAGCCTGTGGTATTTTTGTGATGGCATCCCAAGCAGACTAACACAACTGGGTATCTGGACCTGTCATCAAAATTAGGGTGAAATTCACAACACATCTGGAAATCAGAGTTTTCCCTCTTTGCAATTACGTGGTCCCATGTTATAGTTATAGATTCTAAGGAAACCTCCATGAGGGAAACTAAATCACAGAGTCAGTTATTGGCAACTAAAGGACACCCACATATTGCTGAAGAGTGTAGATAAAAATCAATTTTTTCCAGTTTTCTTGAGATATAATTGATATACATCCCTGCATAAATTTAAGGTGAACGGCATTAGGATTTTTCACTTACATAGGTTGTGAAATGAAGCCAATAGGTTTAGTTTGCACCCACCATCTCAGATGGATACAATACAAAGAGGCAAATTTTTTTCCTTGTAATGAGAGCCCTTAGGCTATATTCTTATCAACTTTCATGTATGCCATACAGCAGTGTAAACTTAGTCATCACGTTGTACATTACATCCCCAGTATTTACTTATTCCAATTATATGCTGAAAGTTCGTACCTTTCAGCCACATTTCTCCAATCCCCCACCCACCCCACCCCCAACCTGGTAACCACAAACCTGGTCTTTCTCTGTTTTTTTTTTTGTTTTGTTTTGTTTCATCTACTTAATGTAGAGAAATCACGAAGTAATCACACAAGAAGTTTTTAAATGCATTTGCACAATAGTATTTTTAACACCTATAACCCAGTGGACTTCACATGTCAACACACAATTGTGGTTCCGGACCAAAAGGGAATCACGTATCACTCAAACAAGTTAACTAGAATGATTAGTAGAGGGCTGAATCCAGGATACTTTTCAGGGGGGGAATAAGCAACACTTGAAATCTGTAAGCTTTTAAATATCCCCTTTAGCAACACTTGTCACTCTGATTCATAGGGCCACACTGCAGCTTCCTTGTGACATTATGAAATGGATCAGGGTTGTCTTCTTCAAAGCCTAAGAAGGGTCTAGTCTCAACGAAAAGATTCACGGAAATGTAACACCATCAGCCTTCTTCCACCAAAGGCTGCTCCAGGTCAGAAATACATTAGCTTCAGAAATTTGTTAAGAGTTTCAGGAACGCTGAAGTGCGTCTGTCCTTTGCAATGAATGGGCAGATTATTTGGTCCGTTGCCTGTGGAAGCCCCTACTCTGCTAGGGCTTTTGATCACTTAGCTGCTGCTCACTTACATCCTTACATGCAAGGAGCAAAAAGAAAAGAAAGGAGATAACTCGCTTAATACCTTTTTCTACATTAAAGTTTAATAAGGAGGGTAGAAGTAAACAAACGAAATCGAGGGGTCAGGGTAGGCTGCCAATGTCATCAGTCAGCAGTGACCACGGCTCCGCAAGTGTGGGCATCCCGGGGAAATGGGCCGTCAGCTCAGCGGGCAGGACATCCCGGTCCCGAAGCTCCGCGCGGAGACACCATTCAGGTGGTGGAAGACAGTCTCGCCTAGGTGAGGGACATCTAAGGGGACTTTATATGCGGTACCAACCGCGGTGAACGTCTGAGGAGGGTCACCACCGGCGGCACCTGTTCACTCTCCTAGATTGGGTCCCTCACGCGCTGGGCGCAGTGGGGCTGGTTCAAACCAGGGCACCCGAGTCCCTTCCCTCCCCCCAGGCTCCTCCTGAGGACTTCAAACAAGAATCGCGCCAGCTGCATGACTAACGAGCAATAGTCAAGAGAGCTGTCCCAGGAAAAGACGGACAGTCGCGACAGAGGATGTCTTGAGCCAACGTCCACGATCAAAGGCCAACGCCCCCTTGTTCCGTGATCCCCGCGGGCCGCCGTAGATCCCTGGGGGGGGGTTGCCTGACTCCTGCGGGCCACCGTAGGTCCCTGGGGGCCGCCATGACCCCCGTGGGCCGCCGTAGGGGCGCCTTTCTCAGCCTATGCTCCCAAAATGGCTACCGGGCAGTGCTCCCCCCGGCGCTCTCTCTGAGGAGGTCCTGGCAGCGAGTGTGGGGCGCAAACTTTGCGTTCCGACGCCAGCGCGGCCTAGAGGCGGGGAGCGGCCGGCCGGCGCTGCGCGCTCCGTCTTGGGGCGGGGCGACAGGCCCCTTCCGGGGATGGGCTCCGGCGTCCGAGTCCGACCGACTCTGCCCTGGCTCCTCCCCGCTCGGGCGGGCGCTCCGCGGTGTCCCCGCCCGCCAGTCCGCCCGGCCCGGCTGGCGGCAGACGGGCCCTGGGCAGCCGCACGGGGAGCTGTAAGCCCGCGGGCGTCGGGAGGCGTCAGCACTGCCGCTGGCCCGCGGCGGGTCCCGGGCTGCGACCGGGCCGGGGAGAAAAGGCAGCGGTACCATGTTCTCCCTCAAGCCGCCCAGACCCACGTTCAAGTCCTACCTCCTACCGCCGCCCCAGGTAAACAACCCTTTTCCAGCGAGCGACCCTGTCCTCGAAGATTCCGGGTAGCCGCCGGGCCGGCCCGCGGGAGCGGGGGAACCCGGGAGGCCATCGCCGTCCCCCTGTCCCCATTCGCGCGGCTGCCCCCACTGGCTCGGCAAAAACTTGTAAAACTCCACCGCAGCCATTCTGTGCCCAGTGACCTGCCGTCCGTAGTTTTGTCGTGTGACGAGACTCAAGGGAGCGTCCGCAGCTGGGTTTGTTAGCCCAGCGACGGTCCGTACCGCGACCGCCAGTGTGATTGCGTCGCTTGTGGGCACCTGGTAGAGGAGGATACCTGTCTGTCATTAGGCAGTTTTACTATTTTATTGTCAAACTCCCGAGCCGATAGTGAGCCGATCTTAAAAAGAACTCGGTAAAAATGCGAAAGAATGTAAGGGCCGGGGGTGGGGGCGGATCTCTGTCTGTCGCATATGTCATCCCTTAGAACACAACATTTGCTTTAGTATCTCATGGGGAGGAAAAGTTTTTATTCTGACTTATTTTGCTCGTGTATTTCAGACTGACGATAAGATTAACTCGGAACCGAAGATTAAAAAACTGGAACCGGTCCTTTTGCCAGGTAAACGTAATGGGCTTGGGTCCAATGTTATTCCTCTGACTAGTACCATGTGAGCAACTTTCTCTTCTTTTTGCTTTAAACTTTATCCAGTCAAAAATCTAACCAGTGAGGGAGGAAAAAAAGAAAAAGAAAAATAATAATTCGCTTACAATTAAACATTAGAAAGTAATAATTGATATTTGTCTTT
The DNA here is from genome assembly GCF_019186645.2 of Phyllostomus hastatus. Classification (NCBI taxonomy): domain Eukaryota; kingdom Metazoa; phylum Chordata; class Mammalia; order Chiroptera; family Phyllostomidae; genus Phyllostomus; species Phyllostomus hastatus. The sequence goes on along the minus strand of NW_025334036.1, from coordinate 11,699,700 downwards.
GCAAATTTAAGCATCATAGAAAATTGTCAAGAATGTGACCACCTGCTTTCCTGTCTCCTGAAGTGTTTTTATTTTTAAAGATTTTGTTTGTTTGTTTGTTTATAGAGGGGAAGGGAAAGGGAGAGGGAAATATCAATGTATGTTTGCCTCTAGAGCGTCCCCTCCTGGGGACCTGGCCTGCAACCCAGGTGTGTGCCCTGACTGGGAATCGAACAGGCAACGCTTTGGTTCGCAGCCAGCTCTCAATCCACTGAGCCACACAAGCCAGGGCCCAGAGTGTTTTTTTTTTAATTTTTATTTTATTTTGTTTTATTTTAATCATTGTTCAAGTACAGTTTTCTCCCTTTTACTCCCAATCCAGCCCACTCCCCCAGAGTGTTTTTAAAATGCCCTCCAGTTGTTTAGGTTGTGAAAGCTTCTCTGCCCTTCTTGTCTGTCTGCAGCTTTATGAGTTGACCACCAGTAGTCGGATCATCATTTCAGTAGTGTGAAGAGCCCCTTCCACGGTGGCTGGGTCTCTGTGCCAGTAACAAAGCTTAGGGAACTTTGCATCTCCTACTTGGCAAATGTTTCTGGAAGGTGTCAGCTGAATTTGCAAGTTTACCTGTTTCCCTTTAGAAAGGCGAGGCACTTCCCAACAGAGGAGCTGTTCACGTGTGGGGGCCCCTGGTTCCTCGCTGCAGGGGCTGTTCTGTGCGGTGTAGGATGCGCATGACATATCGGGCCTTTACCTGCTGGATGCCGGGGGTGCCCCCCTCCCTGCTCCTGGTGGTGACGCCCAGTGCGCCACCAACATTGACGGAATGACTTTTTCATTTTCCTCTCAGGGGAGAAGAGCTGGGTTAGAACGAAGGGTGCTTTAGAGAATCTTGGAGATGGAAGTAGGCATTGGTGGGAGATAGTAGTTTGTTTTTAAAGTATGTGGGCTCTTTGATTGGTATTTTGAATTGTATAATAATTAGGAAAAGTCCGTTGTTTGCTGCAACTCTTGGGGGAAGTAGCCAGATGCTTAGCAGAGCCTGGTCTAAGCCTGAAATACAGTCAGACACCAGTTTGTATGGCTCCTGTGAACGTTTAAAAATCTTAGTCACTGCTCCATACTAAATTGAGTGAAATGATTCAACTCGTATTGTAGTCATTGAATAAATATGGAACCTTTAAACTTAGTGCTTTAAAATGTGAAATGTTAAATAGGTGCAAAACACCAACCGTTAAAAACATCAGCCATGGTAGAGACTCACAATTTAAAGTTGTTTTAAACTTTAGTATGGGAGTTAGTTAAAATTTGTTGTCTTGATTTTGTTCTTGCTTTTCACCCAGACCGTGTGTGCTAAATCACCCTTTATGCACTCTCAGAGCGAACACTAGAACTACTCAGTAACCTTTGCTCCCCGTGTTTGTGGGGTTTAGGCTTAGTCACCCCAGGCGTGGGCCAGCGTACGGCAACCGGTGATCCTCTGCTGAGCCCTTGAACTTCGGCTTCATTTACTTTGAACAGCCCGCTCTCAGGCGTTGGTTGTCCCTTTCCAATGCTGTGATTTGACACTAGTCAACAACATGGTCTGAGCTGCAGGTACAGCGCTTGATTTTTAGAAACAGGCTTTTATATTGGATTGGATTGGGAAAGTGTCAATATCAATCAGCCTGAAGAACTTTTCACTGAAGGGTCATCCATGCTGTGGAACTAACTAAAAACTTGCCTTTCTACGAAAAAGGCAGAGTTTTCTGGGGAAGATTTAAGCTTACTTCCTGACTGTGAGTGGGTCACTTGTCCTAGAAATCACAGCTGAGTCTGGATCTTCTGGCCCATGTTAATTTTTTACACTGGGCCTGCATTTGCATACACGGCGGCACTGGCACCCTGCCTTCTGTTTGCGCTTAACCTGTTCCTTACAGAGGGGTGAGCTAGCCCTGAGTTAGTGTGTCTGCCGCTGTCTTATCCTCTCCTTCCCCACGCTCCCTGCCATGCTCTCTGTTCCCGGCTGTGCCCATCCTGTCACCTCTCTGATTGCCATTGGAAGCTCCTTTGCTCCCCCTTTGCTCTGCAGCCGCTGCCCCGCCCATGAGACCTGGAACACAAGTGCAAGTGAGCGAAGCCTTGGCGATCTGGCCTTCTCCAGTCAGAAACCAGGGGACAACTTGGGCAGGTCGCCTGTGGCTTTACGCAGGCGCACAGAACAAGAAGTCATTGTTCCGAGACATAGCATTGCATGCTATGCTTTGGCATGATGCCTTCGGTTCAAGGATATCCTACTTCAGTTGCCCACAGTTTGAACTTGTAATTCAGTAAGCAGATGAAAATTAGAACACAAAATCAATTGTTTATTTGTGTGCTCATTTACAGAGTGCTCTGTCAGAACTTAAAAACCTAAATTTCAAATGATCCTCATCTCTTATGAAGCGGAGAAAACAGAAGAAACTAATCATTTAATTTAGATTGTGCTCATAATTTTCAACTTGCCTGGTTCATGAAACTCCGTAAGGTGGAGATTGTACCTAATTCAGCCTTGTGACTTTGGTATCTAGCGCGGTCTGCACTGAGGTGTCGAGTGAACGGAAGACCTCCTCAGACCATCTGCTTAAGTCGCCACTGTAGCGGTGCACACGTGCGTGCTCACACCCAGACCACGCTCAGCTGGAGCCGTAGAGGAAGACCGTCCTTTTATGCCAGCGCATCTCTGCCCTTTCCCAGAGCCACGCTGCTCGAGAAAATTATACCGGAGCCTGGCATTGAAGTGCAGCACCCAGTGAGCACCACTAGCTTTGCCTAGGCTTTCTCTTCATCTCCCATCATTTCTTGACTTGCGTTGTTTTGATGATTGTGTCACAGATGCATAAAATTGCCCCAGTCCTTTGAAAGCAGGGTGAGTGGGTGTGTTTGGCATGTTTGTCAGCAGCAAGTATTGCTAGGTTATGCTCGTGTCTTCTTTTGTTTTGTAGCTGCCAGGTCAGTGCAGTGAGCATGTGGGCGTACTGGGTGCCTGGCTGTGTGCTGAATGGGGAAGTGCTGGACGAGGCGTGTGCCCGGGTCACACAGCAGGACCTCGTGCAAACCACGCTGCCTGCAGAGAGGGTAGAAGGTTGGGGTCAGGGGTTCCCAGGTCCAGCCCAGGCCTGGCTGGCATCAGTCAGAGCTAGGTGAAGGCTCAGCCAGCCCTTGGTCAAATGGAGAAAAATAGGAAAAATGCAGCTTTCTCTTCTATAGAGCTCAACTGATTTGATGTGAAGGATTGTGTTTTATTCTGAAATTATGTCCTTCCAACTTGTTTAGTGTAGGTAGGTTCTTTTGTTAAAAGAGAGTAATAGTAGCTGCAGCTTTCTAAAAAGTTTTTTTTTTTAACTGTATTTTATTTTTAGAGAGGAAGGGAAGGAGAAAGAGAGGGGGAGAAACATCATTGTGTGGTTGCCTCTTGCACGCCCCCTACTGGGGACCTGGCCTGCAACTCAGGCATGTGCCCTGACTGGGAATTGAACTAGTGATCCTTTCCTTTGCAGGCCCGTGCTCAATCCATTGAACTACACCAGCCAGGGCTTTCTAAAAAGTTTTTAAGTTATCAAAATAAAAGATTAAGAGATCTGTTGGTTTCCTGAATAATTTTTGTACTTTACCTGATTTGTGGAATTGGACCCTGGAAACCACTCGGTTAAATTATTATAATACTATAGGTACAGTTTAGCATGAGTTACTTTGTCTGCCTGGGAGTCTCCACTGTCTTCTGAAAAATGCACCCTCCCTTGTTTAACAAATTGTCCTTCCCCTTCTCTGTCCAGCCTTGCGTTCTAGTGTGGCCACCCGCCCCTAGCCCCCAAGCCTGGGCACAGGTTTGCCTGGGGCACGTTCCCAGTGGTACTACGGGCTGCCTTTGTGGTGGTGCTGCCAGTGGCCGTCGACCCAGAGGGTCTGTGCACGGGAGTGAGGTCGTATCGAGGGAGGCGAGGACCCACATCGAGGGCTGCATTTTCCTCAAGTCTCGCCAACGCAAAGCACAGATTGCTGCTTTTTACTGAGCTACTTCCGGGCAGGTTTCTGACCTTTTCCACTAAGATCTTTACCTGGCACGTAGCCTACAGGTCACTCCTTGTAACAACCCCGTCAGGTAGGTAGGTAGCAGTTGTCTCATTTGACAGAGGAGTGACTGGAATTGCAGAGGGTAAGTGGCGCAGTGCCTTGCCGCTAGAAAGGGCAGAACGGCAGCCCTGAGTCCCCTCCCAGGCTGTGCCTGTAACCACCAAGCAGCAGGGCCTTCCTGACTGCACAGGTGGCCTTAGGCCACAGAGTCACACTTTGGAACTGGGTGGTGTGGATGGGACGTCAGCCTAGAAGTGCACCAGTGAGGTAGAAAGAGCTCAGCCCTTGGCTCTGTCCTTCCCACAGCAGTGACACATTTTGCCCCAGCTTAAGGAGCACTTGCAGACCATTTCAACTGCTAGAAAGTGGAATGTCTTTGCAGGCAGGGCACTTCCTGTTGCTGGTGGAGCTGAAACAGAGGCTGGTGGAGTGCCAAGCCACTTTGTCACAAGGATGTGAGATTCTCTTCTGACCCTGGGACCTGATCTTGGAGGGGAGGGGCGGGGCGTGGCGTGGCCAGGAAGACTTGAGGTGCTGTGGCTAACAGTGAGTGAGCCTGCGGTAATCCTTCAGCAGGTACCGAGTGAGGGAGTGAGTGCAAGGTCCTGCTTCTGGCAGAGGAGCCCAAAGCTGGGCAGTTCCAGTTCCAGTTCCAGTTCCAGTTCTCTGGGGAAACGCTGGACAGTTCCAGTTCTCTGGGGACACGCTGCAGGAGAGGAAGGCAGAGGTGCTGAGGGCTCTGAGGAAGGTCACCGCAGCCAGCTGTGGGGGAAGGGCTTCCACTCTGTGTCTGGAGCACCTGCCGAGCCTCAGCCCCTGTGCTCAGGCTATGTGTCAGCTCTGCTGGTTCCCTCTTCCCGTCTGCGGGACCAGCAGCATCTTCATTGCTGGGGTTCACTGTTCAGTTGACAGTGAGTGCACTGATTGTCAGCGTCTTCTGTGATCAGATCAGAGAAGCATTCAAACACAGGGCCCCCTGGAAAATGGAAACACAGGTTGTTGGGTCGCTGCCGTGTATATTTTTTGCATGTTCATCACACGGGTGGGCTGTTTACGCACTGCTCTTGTTTTCGGCCTCACTGGAAGTCCTGCTCCCTCACCTGGATTACACACCCTTTAGGTAAAGACTTCCTTTGCTGGATGATTCAGGTTGTTTGATACCTTTTTTGTAGCTAGGCTCTAGAGATGATTGGGGACTGATTTTGTAGTATTTTGAATTGCAGATACAGATACCTTGCTTTAGGAAGAGCAAAAGACTTGGAACTGTGAACAGTGCAACCAGCTGCAGGATCCTAGGGTTAGGTTCATACCTCCTCCTGGGGCTGTCGGTTTGGAGCTCTCCACCTCAGGGCGGCTGCTGCGGGAGTGTGGGCCAGTGTTCTGTGACCCCCTCCCTCACTCCCTCGCGTCAGTCCGCCTGGGCCTTGCAGCGCCTGCTCAGACACTGACCATGAGCCTCCATGAGTAAAAGCCTGCTTAAACAGGGCCAAGTTCAACTCTTGAACCTCTCTAATTTGCTGACTCTCCACCCTGCTGACCTCTGCACCATTTCTCTGTACAGGAGTCCCCCCTAATCTGTGTTCTGCTTTCCACAGTTTCAGTTACCCACGGTCAGCCATAGTCTCATACTACACAGAACAGTCCAGAAATGAACAGTTCACAATTCATAAATTTTAAATTGTGCACTGGTCTGAATGGCACGATGAAGTCTCTTGCTGTCCTGCTCCGTCCCTCCTGGGATGTGAATCAGCTCTTTGTTCAGCGTCCTCACGCTGTGTCACTTAGCCGTTTAGAGGATTCTTTTGTTTTGTTTTGTTTTTTGTTTTGTTTGTTTAATTGATTTGAGAGAGAGAGGAAGGGGGGGGGAGAGAGAAGAGAAAGACAGCCACTTATTCATGCATTCATTGGCTGATTCTTGTATGTGCCCTGACTGAGATTGAACCCACAGCCCCAGTTCACTGGGTGATGCTCCAGCCAGCTGAGCCCCCTTGCCAGGGCGAGCATCGTTTTGGGGCTGTCACTGGAACCTTTGTGAAGTGGTAGGTGTTTGGGGGCTTGCCCACAAACAGGTTCCGTCTGTTTCTGTGAAAGGTTTTTAAACTGATAGAAACAGACAAAGTAGGTCAGTATCCTAACTTTTAACTTTTATTTTAGTTTCTTGTTTTATTTTTTCATCTTCCCTTTTAACTCTAAGTGTTATCACCAACTAAGTTGTAATTTGAGTGCAGAGGGAAATCTGATTTGGATTTATGGAATATATTTAAAATAAATAGATTGCATGGTTAACTTTGAGGTTAAAGCTGAACTCTTTCTCATTCCTTACAAAATAAATCAAAAACATTGGTTTGGGGGATCCAGCTGCGTGTTAATAACATACAAGCATTCCATCACATAATGCCCTGAAAGAGAAGGAGGTGTTCATTTCTTCTCCAGAGTTCCTTCCAGCTAGGAGAGGCCGAGCGTGCCGACCTGGGTGCAGCCTCTCTGATGACTGTTCTGTCCGTCGCAGGTGTCGGAGCCCGTCGTGCTGCAGTGTTTGTCTCTTACACCAGGGCAGGAGGCCTGGCTGACGCTTGCCGTTGGGAGGGTGAGGGTACTCACGGCTCTGGGGAGCCTTCGGTGTTCCCTCTTACTGTCGTCATCACGAAACGCTCCCTCTTGGTCACACAGCGACCGCCGACATTTCAGTGTGCAGTTGCAGCTCACACAGTGCTGTTGTTCTTTTTTTAAAGGAGAAATTGTTGTAAACGAAGTCAATTTTGTGAGAAAATGCATTGCCACAGACACCAGTCAGTATGATTTGTGGGGAAAGCTGATCTGCACCAACTTCAAAATTTCCTTCATCACGGACGACCCGATGCCACTGCAGGTGTGTTGGTCTGCGTGCTGCTTCCTTGTGTCACGGTTCCTGACTCTGGAAGGAAGTTAGGGCTCATATGATCATTGTGGGGTTATTGGGAAAAGAATTAATGTGAACGTAACTTTGTGTTTCAGAAATTCCACTTCAGAAACCTCCTTCTTGGTGAACACGATGTCCCGTTAACGTGCATTGAGCAGATCGTCACAGGTACATATCATGCTTTCCTCCGTGCATAAAGCCAGCACTAGTCCCCTGGAAGAACTGTGTGCAGATAATTCAGATGCTTGGGTTGGAATTTTATTTCTGTAGGTTTTTTCCTTTTTTTGGAGTCCTAAGAACATTACTAAAAGAGATCAAGAAATTGTTTTAAAATGGAGATACAGAATGTATAGCTTTTTATATTTTCTAGTACTTGTCCTCTTTTAGATGAAAATTGTAATCGTAAAATGTATTCAGAGGGAAGTGGTTGGTGTGCAAAGAATCATGTGAAATAACTGTAAAAGCAAAGTTAGAACTGGTCCCCCAAAGCTCTAGGAGTCACAGACAGACACACATGCGTGAGTCCAGCAAAGCAGCGCTCAAGGGGAGGGGCGGCCTTCCAGTGATTGTTACTCAGGCTCGGTTCGAGTTTTCAAGAGTGAGGAACAAGAAGGAATTTTTTCACATTTTAATCTTTTTTCATGTTTTCTTTTTTAGTAAATGACCATAAGAGGAAACAGAAAGTCCTAGGCCCCAACCAGAAACTGAAGTTTAATCCAACGGAGTTGATTATTTACTGTAAAGATTTCAGAATTGTCAGATTTCGCTTTGACGAGTCAGGTCCTGAAAGTGCCAAAAAGGTAACACTTTTTTCTGGTTCAGCTTTGTCAGGTTCTGGGTTTTGCGTTACGCTTACCAATTTCAGTTCTGTGTGGTAGTTCTGATTTCTCAGTTGCTCAGAATTTTTTTTTTTTAGGGGAAGCTGTCAGATACGTTAATAGAACTGTTTCCTTGGGCTAGTTTATGGCTGCTTTAAAATATTCTATATAATTTTCTTATCCGCTCCTAAAATATTAAAATGTATCATGTGGAGACTAGTATTTTTTTTATGTCAAGATTCTTTAATAACGAGATTGAAAAGATGGAGATCTATTATAAATGAGTTTTGGTAGGACCTTTAATTTAGTACCTCAGCACTTTATCACCAAACTTTATCAGCAAACTAAGAGGTAGACGGAGTCACATAAGGGTTAGGCAGATGAAGAGTAAGGGGAGGGGCCTAGTGAGCGTTAGTGCTTCAAAGAAATCTTAGTGGGTTCACCTGAGTGACATTCCACAGGGGCAGCCAAAAGCTAGGGGCTTTTTAATTGGCTTGTCTCCCCTCTCGTCCCCTGCCTTCCAGGGGAACATTTGTTGCCTGTTCGTGGAGTCAGAATCAAGGGCAGAAATCCCCACTTCAGGTCCACATTTTGACCTCTGCAGAGGAGGGAAGCTGTGGATCCAGTGCCTCCGCGTCTGGTCTGTAGTGCAGCAGTCGCGGAGAATGATAACAGAACTCCTGGAGAAGCCTGCTCCTGTCTGCAGAGAAGAGAGGGACAGTGTCTTAGTGAGGCAGGAAGTCGCTTTCTCAAAAGTGAGGCAGCTTTGGCCCCACCAGAAACTGGGTGCATTTGTTTTCCGTGAACAGTAGACTCACTGCAATAAATTTTCTGTTGCTATCAGAAGTTGTTGTCAGAATGGTCTTAAGGCAGCTGCCTACATATCTACTTTGGTCAGGAGATGGTAGATTTATTTTTAGAGTTAGAATCAACAGTTTCTTCACAGGAAGACAGCAAGCATGAGATGAATATCTGAAAACGACAACTTGGACTAGATTGTCCAGCACAGGGGTCTGTGGCTAAAAGTTTTCACACGGAGTCTGTGAATCCACGTGTCAGCTTGCTACGTTACTGAAAGTCCAGCTGGGTAACTCTGAGGCCCCTTTTAGCTGTTCAGGTCTGCAGTTCGTTTTTTTGGCATTTTACTAATTTAAGATGCCTAGTCTCATATAGAAAGGCTTTATATTAGTTAGGTGGTAGACGCTGTGTAAAATATTCTAGCCAAGTTACCTTTTTTTTAAAGATTTTATTTATTTATTTTTAGAGAGAGGGGAAGGGAGGGAGAGAGAGAGGGAGAAAAACATCATTGTGTGGTTTCCTCTCACATGCCCCCTACTGGGGACCTGGCCTGCAACCCAGGCATGTGTCCTGACTGGGAATTGAACCAGCGACCCTTTGGTTCACAGGCTGGTGCTCAATCCACTGAGCCACGCCCATCAGGGCCAAGTTACTTTCTTCACCTTAAATACATGTAGTAATTTAATCGAGTAAAGCATCAAGAATCTCTGTGAAAACTCTGACTTCAGAATGTGTAGCATCTCAGGGACAGGGACAGCACAGAACCCAGGAAACGGAGTTGGAACACAGATTTCTTACGTAAGAACTTGATACAGTGGGTTCATATTCCCAGAAAGTTGACATCTCTCCCAATCGCCTACATTTTTCAGATGACACTATTTCAACGATTGGAAATCATCATAATTTGGCTTGGTTCTCGAGCCATCTAGATGACTTGGTCTGAGACCGTGGGCTAAGTGAGTTGAGAAAATAAAGCATGAACACGTGAAAATTAAAGGAACAGTACAGAGTGGCAACGTAAAAGATGTTCCCACACAGGTGGTCAGTTGCCAAATGAGTGACACAGAGTAAACGGCCTGGAAAGTCAGGCTGTCCCTTGCCTGCTGCGCTGCTGCTCAGTGGCCAGGGGCCCGGTTGAACTGTGTGCACAGGCCAGCCTGGTTCCACTTGTTGTGCCCTCTCTTCCCAAGACCAGGCTTCTGGCACGAATCCTTTCCCCACTGTCTGAAAATATAAAAAGCGTGTTACCGCAGACCCAAAAGAAATACTGTTTTTGTTTTTTGTACAGTCACAGGCGGGACATGCAAGGAAAAATATATAGGCAATAAGACTATAAATAGAACAGTTTTTCCCTGGTTTACAAGTCTTCAAACACAGAGGGTCACATCACATGTGGTTGCCAAAGCTTAATTCTTCGTGAGTTAAAGGCAAAATTCTAGCATTCTTCTATTTCAAGGGGAAGTTTTCATCTAAAATGAGGTAACAAGTTGGGAAGCTACAGATTGATTTTATCTCCTTGAAACTTTGAATGCTAAGGTCTCTCTGGAAATGCTTTGACTTTAAAAGTTGTTTTAAAATGACCAGATGCATGTTGAGTGTTCTCTGGTGGGTGAACTGTTGATTAGTTTTGAAATACTGAAAGCCTTCACATTTCTGTTTGAAATATGAAATCCTAAAATGCTAAACGGATTCCCATGTTCTTAGACATTGAGGGAAAGCCTTCTGTAGTCTAGCTGGCGGCCCCAAATTGTGCTAAGACACAAAACGAGACGCCTTCGCCCTCCTGGCCCCGGGCGGTGACAGGCACAGAAGAAGGACACTGGGCAAGGTCTGGGACGGGATTGGGCAGTGCAGAGCTGGACAGCTAGCGTCAAAGCAGCTGGGAGCCACCATTTCATTTTGAAGAGCCTTTGCTCACAGCAGGATAAAAAATTGTTTTTAACGATTTATCCCTCATAGTACATATGTCACTTTATGTATGTGTAGAGATGGTCAGTGGGACACACAGCCTTCGCTTCTTCATTTTACTCTCCCATGAGCTGGCCGTGAGCCGCCTGCCTGGGCACACGTGCCTCGAGTGAAAATTCAGCTGTTCTCCTCGGAGGCAGTTGGCCTCCCCTGGCCTGTCGTTTTTTCCCCGAGTCGGAGACTGACTGCTCGGTGGCTTTCAGACCACAGACGTCCAGGAAGGCGGGTTGCTTTCCGTGCCAGGACTTGGTGAGGGTCGGCCTGCTCCTGGGCTGCCCTCCAGCTGGTCTGAGAGGGGAAGCCAGCACCCGTGGGTGCTCCAGCCTCTGCCCAGACAAGAACGTCTGTCTGCCTTGGTCTGAAAATCACTCCCCCACAATAAAGTATCTACCATCGTTTAATGTCTATAGTACCAAGGTTTTCTTCATTTCCTCTGATAGCCAGGGCACACGAACTGTTTCATAGGCAGTTTTTAAAGATGTAGAGTTTTTCTAAAAATTTTGAAGCTTAGGGAGTATGTTACAAAATTAGAATAAATTTGTGTGAAAGAGACCTACTTTTTAAGATGATGGGAGCTAGGAATGTGGACGGAGGCTGTTAAAATAGCGAGCATGAGAAAGCTCAGCAAAGAGGACTCCTGGCCCGCTGTCTCTCCCCAGAGTGCCCCAGGCCAGCAACCCGAACGCAGCCCAGATGACACAAGTGGGATGGGCTTTGCCTGCGTGCCCAGAGATACCCCGTACCCCGGTGCCACGAGCAGATACCCACGCTTGTAATTCCACTGCTGAGCAACCAGTTCAGGTTGTGCCCCCTTCCCCCAGGGCAGCCACCTGCACGTGATCAGCCTATGAGCCCCAGCTCCGCATCGGAACTTGCGTGCTGTCGGGCATGCCCTTCACCTCCCAGCCGGCAGAGAAGCGTGTTGTGCTGTGGTTGGGGGCTCGTAGAAGCGGGCTCCCCCGGGTTGTGGCCAGCAGCTGGCTTTTGTTTGGTTTTGCTTTGGGGCCCTACAAAACGTTCTGTAACCCATGATATATGACTGACTTTTGTGAAGACAAGGCCTGTGAGTGCTTTCTAAAAGTCTTAGAGGGGGTGATACGGCATTACCAGCCTGGAGCGTTTTCCTTCTTACATTAGTGACTGATCTTGCCAATGAGTGTTTTTAGTGCAGCTGCTGGTAAGCACACAGCACCTCCAGAAGGCTACTGAGAGACGGCCGGGACAGAGGGGTCTCTAGGCCTTTCCTCGGCTCTACCCAGACAGTGCCCCTGGTCTGTCTCTACATTACTAACCTGCTCCCTCCTTCCCTCTCTGTAGCGCTTCATCGCCCTTCCCTCTGGACTTCCCTTCTCCGGTAGCGCTCAGAGTGATCTTAGTATTGTTTTTCTTATTTCTCTTGTTATCATCTGTCCTCCCCACTAGAATGTAAGCTTCATGAAATCAGGCGTTTGTGCCTGTTGGCTGCAGCAGAATGAATGAGAGGCGTGGCACCTACCCTGGAGAAATTGGATGTGATGGAAGAGAAATAACCCCTGTGCCTTACTTTTTATTGACGCTCATAACTGTTATGGGAATACCTTGGTAGTACAGCCACCCGAGCGCAGTTCTCTTAAGAAACTTTATATCGGGGTGCTGTTGTGCAGGGAGAACAGGGGTGTCTGCAGTGGAACAGTGAGACGGCTCGGTCTTGGAAAGCCTGTCAGGGATTAGAGTCGGATGGAGGTGACAGGTTCACAGAGAGCCTGGTGGGTTGAGCGGTGGGGAAGGACTTCTGAGCAGAGTGTGGTAGAGACGACGGCTGGGGCCGGGTCAGACAGAACACGTGAAGGGACGCTGAGGGGCTGGTGGGAGGGTGAGGGGCATCTGGGGCAGGGGGCCAGTGGGTGCAGAATCAAGAGGAAGATTGAATTTGTTATGGAGGCGTCTGGGAGCCACAGCGAATTTTCCAGAGAGCAGACTGGTCAGAATCACATCTTCGCAAGGGAGTTCTTAGTGTTGTGGGTTTGTTTCAGGATGTAGGGAAGCCCACAGAGATGCCGTCAGGTGAGTGTGGCTGCAGGCTGTGGCTGTGGCAGTGCAGAGAAATGGGGCAGAAATGAAAAATGACCTTGAGGAAAGTGCGACAGAGCTTATACACCCCACACGGGACCTAGAGGACAAGGAGGCGGTGGGACTGTGTCCGGGCGCAGCTTTCGGCCGCTGCTGCAGAACTGCTGGCGGGGAGACTGCCAGGCGGGGTGGTGTGGGGGCCGAGGTGGGGGCCCCCATAGCAGGCTCTCGGTAGGCGTTGAGGGAGAGACAAACGACATGATTTCAGGAAGTTTGTCGCTGTTGTTTTTAGTCAAAACTAAAACTAATGGTAACTGTCTCAGCTGTATATTTTAGAAAGGCAGGAAACATTACTCTTTAGAAGGCTTTTTAGTTGTATTTTAAACAGGAAGCTAATATATGTATCTACCAGTTAATAGAATTTGCATCAACCTACCCCAGACTAACAATTAACAACTTTCCTTGCTTGCTTGCTGTCAAAAGTATATCATACTGGCTTCATGCTCTTCCTTCTAAATGATACTTAATCTTTTTCAGTAAGATTTTCTGTATTCTCTGCTTGCATATGTCCTAAGTTTCTTTTTTCTTCTTGCTCACTTAAGAATGCTTCCTGCCACCATCCAGTCCAGGGCTGTGTCGGCACAGGGCATTCTGTCCAGCAGCAGTTGAGAGTAAGGAGAACCAGACTGCGCGTGTGGAGCTCCTGCAGGGCCACATGTGCATTGAGACTCTTAACTCCCATCGTGGCTGTGGATACTGTCTTCACGGTGCAGGGGCGCCACCCGAGGCCCAGAGAGGAGTTGGCCCCCACAGGCCCCGTGGCTGGTGCTGGGCGGAGCGAGGCGGTGCTGTGGGGTTTGAAAGTCTGTGCCTTCCGCCCCAGGCCTGTCTTGGCCTGTTTTACTGAAACACAATTTTGTTTTTTATGTGCTTCTTTGAGCCACCCGTTCATTTTGGAGTTTCTGCCTAATTTTTTAAATCTTTTTGTGATTGTGGCTTTTCTATTAAGGCTGCGTTATTTTTGATCCATGAGGTATGAACATTACATTTTCATGCCTTCCATTATGCCGTCCAGATTGCTAGTGTTAGGGTATTGCAGTCCACCAAAAGTGAAAGTTTTTTCTCTTTTTTTTTTTTTTTAGGAGTAGATGTGTCACTGCCTTTTGGGAGAATGCCTCTGTAGTTTTCAAGTGTCATTTATTTGAATAAAATTACTTGCCTGTTAAAATTCAACTCAGCAAACACTCACTGAATACTTTCCACCTACTCACTGAGGATTGAACAATGTCTTAAGGGCACGACAGTGAGTGAGACACCTGGCCTTGAGGAGCTCTTTCACCTTCTAGGTCAGCAGGAAAATGTGTAGATAAGGGTCTGTAACCACTGCCCCGAGACGCTCCCAGTAACCAAGGCCTGATTGTGCATTTCATTTAACTGAGTGTGTTAACGTCAAATTCTAAATGTAGAATTTTTCCTAGGTATGCCTTGCAATAGCTCATTATTCCCAGCCAACAGACCTCCAGCTACTCTTTGCATTTGAATATGTTGGGAAAAAATACCACAATTCAGGTAAATATGAAAATATTCAATATTGTCACTAACTTTACATTGTGTGCGTTTTATGTTATGTTTCTCAGAAGCCCCTTACCACCTGGGCTCTAGTGATTGTGGAGTTGTTAGCATCACGGCCGTGAGAGAGGCGGGCCCTGTGCACTGAGGGAGACAGCACTTGTCGGCTGTTCCCTCCGAGGGGGCTGGAGAGACCCCGTGAGCAACCTTGGGCACAGGGGCCATGCAGTGTCTCCCTGCCGTCCTCGGCGTGTGTGTTCTGATGAAAGAAGCATTCTCCCCTGTTTGGTTGGTAGCTTGAGTTAATCTTACCTGTTAAGAAAAGTGGTAGAAAGTGAAGGTATTTGAAAGGCATGATCTTTTTTGGCAAGGTGTGATTCCATGCAAAAGCGAAAGAGGTTAAACTCTGTAGGGGACTTCATTAAGATGGTCAGATGGTGACTTCACACTTTGGGGTAAGACTGGTGGAAGGAAGAGGAGCGCTTGTCCAGAGGACAGGTGTGTTCGAGGCAGATTTTACAAATGTGGAAGAGTTCTGCCACATATCTGTGTCGGCAGTGACGTGATCAAGGACAATGCCAGGTGCTCCTGTAATTCTGTGCATTCTTTTTCTATACTAATGTAATTGGAATCAGCCACTTTTAAAAACCTTGTAAAAGAATAGAGGGTAAATGAAAAGGTCATGGCTTATATTAGCCCCTTGTGGGTCGGTGACCACCTGTCGGCTCGCTCAGCGAGTCACATGGTCTTCCAACTCTGCACGGGAGAAAAGTAAATCAGCTACATGTTTAGAGTGAAAGATCCATCCATCCAGCGTGGTCTGGAGGGGACCTTATAAATTATTCACTGTACGGGTCTTTCCATTCTGTTCCCTCCGAACATATGGTGGCAATCTACATACTCTGTAGAATGCAAGTATGTGGCAGGGTCGCTCCAGTGTAAGTGCACTGGAGTGTGGGAGCAGTGTGCAGTGTCTGCAGACGCATGAGGCAGGCGCCAGTGCAGCTTCGCCGCTTTGAAAGACACTCGTGAAGCGTTCTTCATAGATGGTATGTGAAGGTCGTGGCACTGTGTGGGAGTTGTACCACATGGTTTTGGTAACTTAGTTCTTCTTACTGAAATACAGCTAACTGCAACCTAGATTTGAGTGATACAGTTGAATTTTAAAGTTTACTTCTTAATGTAAAGAAAACACACTTCCCATCCTGCTCTGCCAGTTAGAGGAGCATTCCTTTGTGTCATCAGTGAGCTGTGGACCATGATCATCAGGGTTGTTGTCAAGGACAGCAGCTAAAATGAGTTTCAAGTGCTTCAGAAGTTGTAGGAGAGTCTCTGATTCCTGCTTAAGTTTCTCAATGGTCCAGACCTGTTCTTGATGCCCCTTTTTTCTGATGGAAATGGTTGAGTTCAGGGTAATGCCCTTTGCTTCCCACAGTAGCGCAGTGCCCAGAGCTCAGCACACACGGCCAGCCTTACTGTGCACCAGGCGAGCTGACTCCTGCTTCAGTTACTTTTCCCAGGTCTCCCCCTCCGTCCTTGTGGGCATGTCTGTGTTAACAGTTTGTTTATTCAACCCATACTCTCCTGCTGCATTTTCTCTCTCTTTTTAAAGATTTCTTTATTTTTAGAGAGAGGGGAAGAGAGGGAGAGAAACATCCATCTGTGGTTGTTGCCTCTTGTGCGCCCCCTACTGGGGATCTGGCCCACAACCCAGGCAGATGCTCTGACTGGGAATCGAACTGGTGACACTTTGGTTCACAGACCAGCGCTCAATCCACTGAACCACACCAGCCGGGGCTGCATTTTCTCATGTGCATCTATCGGTTCTGTGTATCTGCTTTTGTATACCTTGTTGGTGAAATTGACAAGTAATACTTAAAATATTCAGGAGCACTTTATATTACATCCTTTAGACTCCCCCACCTTTGACAGTACTTCATAAACATAACTTGGCCAAGGTTTTGTTAAGATTCCTCATAGGGTAGCAGCCTTTAATATCCTTCCGTGCTGTTGCAGAAGCACACACTGCATCTTTAAGATCAAAAGAAGCCTGAGATTTCCACACACTGCAGTCAGAACTCATTATTTGTGAGTGAAAGATGCCCAGTAATCCACTCTTGAACTTCTGGATTGACATCTTGACTCATTGGCTGGATTAAAGAAGTCCTTTTTGCAGGCAGGGAGGTGACAAAGCTGTTTCCAGACATAAGACCTGAATTTAGAGAAGGTCCCATGCAATTATGGAGGAAAGGAATCTTGTAGATGGCCCTGGGCCTTCCGAGGTTTTCTTCTCAGAAACTCAGCCTCACGTGAGTGACAAACTGTCTCTGAGAAGCTCTGCAGTCACTCGGGTGCTTCTGCAAGGTTGCTGGAGTTCAGGAACAGCTGCTGTGAGGCACAGCCCCCCCCCCCCCCCCACTGTCCTTCCCATCACATCACAGGGGGGCCGGTGTGGAGAACAGGGCTCCTTTTGTTCCCTTTGAACTTGAAAGAAACCACAAGGACTCTGTTTTCATCAGTCAGGTTATTCTTGGGCAGACAATGTCCAGGAAGCACAGGCTCGTCTTTGTTAGAAAATTGATAAAATGTCAGATACACTTCTGCAGAAAACCTCACGAAGCAACCCGCAGCCTCAGTGCTGGCAGCCCCAGTCACGGCAGACCTCGTGCTGGGACACAATGGGGTGCACGCTGAAGTCAGCAGGTCGACTCACAACAGAAAGTGCACGTTTTCAGTGATGTTTATTCTATAAATTTGTGTGCATTTTATTAACACAGGTTTTGATACCAGGTTTTCCTTGCAAGGCTTGTTTGGAAGCCACTTACAGAGGCACAGTGCATTTGAAGCAGTGCTCGCCAGTTCTTTTCAGGTTCGCAGTGCAGCTGTAAATGTCGTGACAGGTGCACGCTAGTAGCTCCTTGCTGGCCATGTGCCCCTGGAGGGGCTCTGGGAAGCATGGCCACGCAGGCTCCGCCCCGGCCTGCAGGTCCCCGTCTCCTGTTGGAGCCGCCAAGCTGGCGCACCTCTGTCGGACTCCTTAGTGACTGCGGTCTGTTTCTTGCCTCCTTCACATCTGATTTCTGCGGCACCACCACGGTGACAGGCTTTCTTCTCACACGTGCGCTGCTTTTGTTGTCGGTGCTGTGGCCTGCGGCCATTCTAAATAGGAGAGGGGCCTCTCTGAGGTCATCTCTGTACAGTCTCGGGTAGACTTCTGAACTGTGCCACAAAAGAGAGCCAAGGTCAGGAACACACGGACTCAGGGTTCACTATTAGTTGGCTGAGGAGCTGTGTCCTCAAACCTGTTGGCCCACTGTCAGGGGACTCAGATCTTTGTGAGATGAGCTGCTCCGCTGGCCTGCTGCTGCGACCCCTGTGAGCGATGTGGGTCAGATCCGTCTGTGGGGCAGGCCGCATGCCCCGTCAGACCTTTGGGGGTTTCTGGAGGATATTCCAGTTTCCAGACTCTGTAACTTCTGTAACGCTGGGCTGAGGATCAGCTGCACGTTCTATATAAGGTCTCACTGAAGAAGGTGCAGAACCTGAAAAAGACCTGGTCCTGGTGCTTGAGAGGCAGACAGGTTTTGAACCAGTGAAATCAATAAAATAGCAAAAACTGCAGGATCCTGTAGGTCTTTTCCCTTCACAAACAGCAGTGTGTTCCCAGCCTAGCTCGCTGAAGTCTGTAACTTCAAAACCCCGAAGAGTGTTCCGTTTCAGACCCTCAGCTAGGAGCGTGCTGCCAGGCTAGTCACGGTGCCTTCAGAAGTCTTGCATGCGTGCTCTGCACTTGCGGTGGCGGTTGTTTGCTTGTGCGGCAAAGACGGCTGGCACAGCGTCAAGTGGTCACGGCGACGGCGGGCCTCGTCTGTGCCTGGCTTCAGTGAGGGTGACGTGTGCTCTGGGTTTCTGATAAATCCCCTGGTCAAGTTAAGGAAATTCCCTTCTATTCTAATTTCCCAAAGTTTTTGTTTTAAATCATGAACAGGGGTTAAACTCTGTCAGTTGTTTTTTTGCACTTACAAGCTAATCACAGGGTTTCTTCCCCTTTAATTTGGTCATGTGATGAATGACTTAGGTTTCCTGACATTGACTGTCTTTCTGTGGGTGTGGTCCTCTGGACCATGTGTACAGAGTGGGCCTTGCCTGGGGTTCCATGAAGGGTCTGTGTCCTGGAGAGGTCACGACCCCTGAAGTTCCGTCCTGTCTTGTTACCCTAAAGGAGGCTCTGGGGAGAGGGCAGGGAGACTCCAGGATTTGTGCTTAGAGTTAGCACTTTAATTTCAACAAGTTCTGCCAAACTCAGAGTCACTGGGTAATTAGTTTTATTTAATTTTAATTTCAGTTTAAGTAGCCCATGGAGCTAGTGGTTACTGTTGGGGGCGGCGCAGACCAAGAGTCCAGGCCCAACTAACTTTCCAGCCCCTCACGTGCCATCCCTTGCATGCCCAGCGTCCTCGCTCGCTGACGCTGTGTAGTCAGTGTGTCGATCGTGCTCTGCCTGCCCAGCAAGCCCACCCCCTCCTCGCCAGCCCCCCGGCAGCATCTGGCTCATTCCCCGGGACTCTGTGCAGACGGGTCAGGTCGTGAGACCTTTCCTGCCCTCGCCTCGGTCTCCCCAGGGAGCTGGGGCTTCTGCTGCTGCTGCCCTGTCATCCCACCTGTGCCTCCAGCACCCTGCGACCAGTGTCAGTGCTAGACATCAGGTCTGAGCTGTGCTTTCCCGTTCAGGCCTCAGCGCCGTAGGGTCTCAGAAAACACCTGTCCTGCACCAGGCGCTAATGTGACCAGTGTTGGCGTGGGTGTGGCCTGTTCATGGGGCAGTGGAGGGTGTTTCGTGGCTGCAGGGGGCAGTGGGGGTCAGGGAATAACAGGAAGTCAAGGTCAGATCAGTTCTGTGAGGGAAGCCATGTAGGTTTGCTTGATTTGGTTGGAAAAGGAGCACGATCAGAAGTTTGGGACCATGGTGCAGCATCGTGAAAGCATGTTTTTCGGGAAGTGGTCACGTGGCAAGTTTGGGCAGTTTTGGGTACAGCACAGCAGCGTGCCAGGGATGCAGCTGGGAGACCTGCCACAGCTGCAGCCCTCACAGCGAGACACCGGGCTGGGAGAGACATGCCATCTGTCACCCAGATGGGCAGGGTGGATGAAGCCGAGTGTTGGGACACCTTTGTCCTTGGGAGTCCCTCTGCAGGCTCTCCCAAGGCTGCGGGGGTGCTCCCCAGGGAGAGAGGGCTCCTCACTGTGGAACTTCAAATCCAGGCACTTTGCGCTGAAATTCCAAATGGACTGGCGCTCCGGTGGAATATAAGGAGTCCCCGTGAGCTTGTCCAAGGAAAACCTCGTACCGCTGGGAGACAAGAGTTTTATAATGAGCCATAGGAAAGGGTCGGGAGGTCACTATTAGCATGGCAGTGGGTTTGATGGCTTAAGAACAGATGTCTGTTGGATGCATCTATTTTTCCAGGTGAAGTGTGGAGAAAACGAGCAGCGACTTGGGTTCCCCACAGTTTAGGACAGGGGGGTGGGGGATGGGGGGATGTGAGGGCGGCTCGAGGATGGCTTCCGTAGACCAGCAGGGGTACAAGTCTGTGGACATGAAGGAGAAAAGACACAACGAGGAAGCTCGGGCAGCGGCCGTCATTCCTCACTGGGGAGGGGGTCAGTAAAAGGGAGCAGGGACGGTCTTCTGAGCCCAGCGTGCCTATGTGGGTTGGAAGTATTGGAACAGAACCTGGCAGGGGTGGACAGCTAGAGGGTGCCGCAGGAGTTGGGGAGGAGGCGAGGACAGGAGGGCCTGAGGTGTCCTGAGAGAGAAGAGCTGCCGCTTGGGCAGGACAGCTGGGAAAAGGATGACGGTCCAGGAGAGACTAAGGGACCAGCAGGGAGGAGGCGCCACCTCTGCGGGGATTGGCGAGAGGAGGCACTGAGACGGGATGCTGTGTCACTGTTAAAACAGATAATCAGATTGCTCTTTCTTGTAGCCAACAAAGTTAATGGGGTGCCCACGGGAGGCGGCGGTGGAGCTGGAGGGGGCGGCAGCCAGAAAACCCCGCTGTTCGAGACCTACTCCGACTGGGACCGAGAGATCAAGAGGACGGGCGCCGCCGGGTGGAGAGTCTGCTCCATCAACGAGGGCTACATGGTCTCCACGTGGTGAGTCCGGGGGCGCAGTGCCGTGTGCAGCTGGGAGGGACCCCCGCAGGAGTGACGGTCACACTGCTGTCCCTGGTGAATTTCAGGCTGCGGTGGGTGGCCCATTTGTCTTTAATGCTGCCTTCACTCATGGTTCGTGTGGGAGGAGAGGGCTCTCTGAACATGAAGAGGGCGCCCGTGTCCACTGGCAAACTGGCAGTCCTCCCGCGCTGCCGTTGCTCATGCAGTCGGTGTCTGTGTGTGTCTGTGCCTTGTAAAGGCCTCTTGTCCTCCGTTTGTTCAGGCTGGGAACACAGTGAACTCGTCTGGCGTGACTCTTGGGCCTTTTTGTGGATGACAGGCTCCTCCCACCCTCTTTCTTATTAGCCCTTTGTTTGGTGACAGAGCCGGGCCACTTGTCCTGTGGAGTTTTCCACACTCAGGGTGGTGCTGTTTTTGTGCCAGCGCTGCCCTCCGGCATGCTCCTCTGCCTGCAGTGCTTCCTATAGGCCATTAGCCACCCCCAGGGTTCACTCGGGGGCTCCCTGGCTGCGGCTCAGGGTTTTGGCAAGAATGCCTCGGTGGGCGGTGCCATGCACCTGCTGCTGTATCGCTGGGTCCGGCGTCTCTGGGATGCTGAGGGACAGGGCCCGGTGGCAGGCGGCCTGGTCCTGCGGTGCAGAGGTCCCTCCTGGGGCTGTCGCTGCCCCTGGTTTTCATCAGCGGTGATGGCCAGTGCTGTCGGTCAGGTGCTCACTCTGCATCCCTCTGGCAGACCTCCCTCCCGTCAGCTCGTTAGGGCCCAGTAGCACAGCTGTGCTTGAACAGCTCGGGGCTTCGGGCACCAAAGCCCACAGAATCGGGAACCCACCTACACCTCTCAGTTCCCCCAAACTTAGCCACTGATAGCCTGCTTGACCAGAAGCCTCACTGATAGTTTAACCAGTCTGTTGAGGTGCATTTCATATGTTACATGTATCATGAACTGCATTAAAGTAAGCTGGAGAAAAGAGAATACTACTGAGAAAGTCATAAGGAAGAGATGGTATTCTTCCTTCTACTGTATTCCATCTACTGCATTCACTGAAAAACCCTGAATATAAGTGGACCCCTGCAGGTCAAACTGTGTTGCTCACAGGTCTACGGTATGTGTTTGCCCTTCTCCCTTCACCTGACCAGTTCTAAGGATTCCCGAGAATCCTCCTAAGGTGACCGGGAAATTGTTTTTTAATCTGTTTGTTTACATCACTGAGTAGTCACGGGTTTGGGGCATGCCTTTTCTTAAGACCATGAGAGTCTTCAGTAGTTCTAGCAGAGAAGCAGTGTTTGGGAGCAAAGCACTGCCCTGCTGCTGCTGGCTGATCGGCACCAGGCACTTCCCAGGGTGCAGTTATGGGAGGTGTTTGGAGCCTGCAGTTTGGGTCTCCTGCCACCCCTTGACTTTGGACTTTGTGGCCAGCACGCTCTGGTGTGTTACGTGTTGAGAAGCACCTGGCTGAGGCTGGCTGGGCCTGCCTGTCCACCTGCCCAGTCATGGCAGGGGAAGAGAGAGAAGAGGTGGGTGTCTTAAGGTGCACTGAGCAGCCCACTAATAACTGCTGTCCAATCAGGGCCCTGGAGCCTGCCTGTCCTGGAGAATGGGGAAGGATAGAAGAGGGAGATAAGGAGCGAAAGCTTCTCAGTAGATTCCTGGGTTTTCGTTTTGTGTGCTTGGCATCTCCTTACCTGTCACCTGTCAGGGGAATAAGATGGAATTGTTTTTCAGAAATTGCAATCATGTTTGATTGCTAGTCATCAAGGAAACATTTCAAATGTTTCCCTTGGATTTTCCCCTGCTGTAAATACAAATTTCGTGGTGACTGGCCATGTCATACTGTTTCAGACTGAGCCATCTGGGGTCATCAACGTCTTCCATGGTGCACGCTGAGCAGCCGCTAAGTGGGGTGCACATTGAATGGGGATCCGCGTGTGTCACTCTTTGGGCGTCTGCGGGGCAGACTCACCCTGCCTGAAGCTCGGGACCCTGACGCTGTGGTGTGTTTGTCCCTCCAGCCTTCCCGAGTACTTTGTCGTGCCAAGTTCCCTAGCAGACCAAGACCTGAAGACCTTCTCCCACTCTTTTGTCGGGAGGAGGATGCCAGTAAGTACCCTCTGTTGGTTTCTTGAACACCGGGGCCCATTTTCCCACCCAGTTACGTAAAGGCTCTGCTTCCGTCCTAGCTATGGTGCTGGAGCCACGCCAATGGCAGCGCGCTTGTGCGGATGGCCCTCATAAAGGATGCGCTGCAGCAGAGGAAGGTCGACCAGAGGTGAGCGGGGCGTGGGCTTCCTCCTCCCTTGGGCCCGTCAATCGTCAGCAATAAGCACAGCGAGTCACTGAGTCCCTGAGACGAGTGGGGAGTGGCCCGGTCTTGACAGTTCGTACTGCACGTTCCATGTGAGAATTACTGTTTTGAAAAGAATGGAAATGTGTTAAAATTACCACGTAAGTGATACTGGCCTGGCTGGTGTGGCTCAGTGGATTGAGCATGGGCTGCAAACCATAGGGTCTCTGGTTTGATTCCCAGTCGGGCCACATGCCTGGGTTGCGGGCCACATCCTCAGTGGAGGGTGTATGAGAGGCAACCACACATTGATGTTTTTCTCCCTCTCTTTCTCCCTCCCTTCTCTTCTCTCTAAAAATAAATAAGTAAAACCTTAAAAAAACATATAAGTGATACTGAATATAATTTTTTTCTGTGGCTTATAAGACACTGAGGCCCTTGTGTTGCTGAGATTTTGCTGTAATGTTGCTTTAAACATGCTTTCAGATTGCAGTGATGTCCAGTTGAGAAGCTTCAGGATCAATCAGACTTTTCTGTAATTACCATATTTTGCTGTGTATAATGTGCACATTTTTGCCCAAGTTTTTGAGGGAAAAATAAGAATACACATTATACATGAGTATAATGATGGCATACCATTGGTATAAGAATCCCATGTGTAGCATCCACAAAAACCTGGGTGCACATTATACGTGGCAGAATATGGTATGCTGCCTTAGGTCACTTGAGCAGGAGGCATTTCTTAGTCCTCCTCACAGTGGTGGACAGCCCTGTGGTCGTCTCTCCTCGCAGAGCCCCTGCCCCCGGGCTCAGTGCCCAGGGCCAGCCCGCCTCCCCTCTGCATGTGTTACTTTGTGGAGTGTCAGAGGCCACTTCCTCTTCCCTTTCTGAATTTCTCTCCTCAAGAAGCTCACCCATGGCTTGTGGCTTTAGTGACCATCAAATTACATTTCTGTCTGCAGTCTAAATTCATATCTCCCATGTCGAGGTCCCACAGGTCCTTTAAACTCACTGTGTCCAGGAGCAGAATCCAGGACTTGGCCGCCTGGCCCTCTCCCCGCCTGCTCTTCAGAAACCTGGGGGCCGTTCCTGATGCCTTCGTCTCTCACCTGCCTTCCCCGTGTCCAGGTGGCCATCCAGTTCTGTCACTTCACTTTTCAGAAATCTTTAAAACACGTGTAGCCGCCCATCTGTGCCCATCCTAGCGTGGTGGAGGGCACCCTCACTTCTCCCGCCTCGTCCGGGGCCACGCCCCGTCCCTCCTGTGCTCCAGCCACCCTGGACTTCCCTGGTCTCCGTCTTCCGACCATTGCCTGTGCGCCTGAGCTCTTCCCTGTCCTGGGCTGCCCTCTTCCTGCCCACCCTCGGGCACTCTCCCCGCCCCCTCGGGACTCACCGATCCTTTACACCCCAGTGCAACCATCACCTTCAGGGAAAAAGCCCTCCCTCACTACCCACGTCAGATCTGGCCTCAAGTCACATGCTATAGCTCTTCCCATTTTTAACTGTGTGTGTGACAGTTTGATTGCCGCCTCTCTTTCTGATTAGACGGTAAGCTCCATGCGGTGAAGGGACCATGTCTGTTTTCACACCATTGTCTATTCAGCACCCAGGAAACACCTACGATACTATGTATTCGGTACTAGCTAAGTAAAGGAGAGCAAAGGAACAGATCTTAGAAAAGAGGCTTGGAGAGCCTCAGAGATTGTACGTCGCAGTCCGTTCTCGGTGCAGCCAGATCTGAGGGTTTCCCACGGTGCTGTAGCTAAGAAAGGCACGTTTGCTGAAGCAGGTGACTCTCAAGTGACCCGTTAGCTTTCCGAAGAGGCTGGTCACTGCAGTTTGCACAAGTCTATATTGCCTGGTGGGTTTTAATTTCACTTTACTCACACTGGAAATTATCATGTCCACATACTCCAGACCTTGTTTTCACTAGTATGCCTGCTGATTAAGTTAGTGCTCTTACAGACTGTGGTTTATTAAGCTAAGATGTATTTTAATTCCTTTCGCTTTTCCAGCTATCCTATTCTTCATAACTAGGACAGCTTCCTTTTGTTGTCCAGCCCTATCTATCTCCACCCTTTTACCCTCAGACCCGTCGTGTCAGCCCCGCTGGCCTTCTTCCTGGTTCCCCACCAGCTAAGCTGTGTCCTACCACAGGCCCTTGGCCCCTGCTGTCCCTCTGCCTGGAACACTTTCCCCGAGTCCGTGCACGGCTCCTGGTCGTCTGGGGTTTGGCTTCTGTGCCAGCTATACAGAGGAGCCTCATCTGACAGGGGGCCTGAACTAGCCTGTACACCACCCTCCCCCTCCTCGAATTACAGCACCCATGGCATTTACCACCGTCTGTTACTTTCCCGTTTCCCCGGACCCCCAGCCAGGAGGTGAACCCCTGAGGGCAGAGGCCTGTTCTGTCTTGTTCATCTGTCTGGCCCCAGCTTGTGGTGTTTTGGCTTATGGTAAGTGTTCAAGAAAAGTATGCGGAGTAAGTGATTGAATAGTGATGAAAGGGTTTTGTCTTCCTTAGGGTTTGTAATGCAATAACGAAGAGTCATCCACAGAGAAGTGATGTTTACAAATCGGATTTGGATAAGACACTGCCCAATATCCAAGAAATACAAGCGGCCTTTGTAAAACTGAAACAACTGTGCGTTAATGGTAATTTCATTTTTATTTTATATATACGTATGTAGTGAGTGGGGGTACAGCATTGTATGAGGTATGTTAGGGAAAGTGGTATTCCTTAAAAACATAGTAATAGATATATTTAAATAGAAGCTCATTGAAATATTTGTACAGGTTATTACTGTATGAGGTCAGAAGCCCTTAGAAATTAGAGTTCAAACAAATGCTTTCTGTTGAGGAGGGGGAAATGAACCAAAGAAACCGAGTTTGTCATGAAAGGAGTAGCGGGATGCTTTCAGATTGGAGCAGCTCGCTGCCTTCCAGACTGAGACCTGAAAGCGCAGCTGCCCTTGAGAGCGTGATCTGGCAGAGGCACGTGCAGTCGTGCAGGCCCAGACTTCCGGGAGACCTGTCCAAGCAGACGCTCGTCAGGTGCTTCCACTGTGCCCCAGAGGGATGGCCCGAGTAAGTGGCTCAGGGAAAGTGCGCAGAGCGAGCCCCTGAGTCACCCGGGAGCCCAGAGCAGCAGCTGTCACCGTGGGTCTGGGTCAGCGTGGGCGCAGCTGGGGGCGGGAACACGGTGACACAGATGGTTCTCAGCCCTTCAGTCAGGTGGGATTGAAGCATGGGGTTTGCGAGGCGACAGGCACCTTGACGGGAGCCAGGGCACGACCGGGCAGGGCAGCCTGACAAGAGGGTGCCCTCATCCCTGCCGTGGTCAGCAGCCAAGGCCACCTAAACCATGTGCAGGGAGGGCAAGGTCACGGTGAGGAAGCTGAGAGTAGGGGCCAGCGTCAGGGCCTGGGCTGATCACGACCTCTTAGGACGTGGAGGGGGTTGGTCTCGCCCCGAGATTTCCCTGGAAGAGCCAGAGAGAAGGTGGAGCCCCAGAAAACACTTTTTTTCAAAACAGGATTGTAACCTGTCCTCTTAAAATGTTCCTAGAATTGAATGAAAGTGCCTGACACTTCCTTAAAGCCAGTTTTTAGATATTGAAAACGGATGTAGCACTTAACTCCAATGCTGATGGTGTAAAATTAAGCTTAAAAAGCCTGAGAATGTGCCGTATGTGTCTGCATAATTAAATGTATATATGGTTACACATTCACTACAGAGCCTTTTGAAGAAACGGAAGAGAAGTGGTTGTCTTCACTGGAAAGTGCGCGGTGGCTAGAATATGTAAGGTTCGTACCCCCATGTTCCCGTTTGTCTGAACTTCACACTTGAGGGAACTGCAGACCCACAGCGGGCACAGAAACCGCGCAGAGAGCCCGCACTCTGCACCCCGCTTCCCCCGGGCGGCGCCCCATGTGACCAGCTGTGTGGGAGGTGACCGTGCTGCGGTTTGCGGGCCGTGTTCACACTCTCCCAGGCCCATGTGCCTGCGCGCGCGTGGTCCTGTGTGACTCTGTCACGGCAGGCTCCTGTGGCCACCGCCACCGTCTGCACACAGCTCCACCACCCCAAGGCCGCCTCCGCTGCCACTCAGAGTCACCCCGCCCCATCCCTGCTGCCTGGCACCCAGCTGGGCTCTCCTCCTTCTCGGCGGTTCGGTCCTTCACGAGTGTTCTCTGAATCTCCTTCCTCTTCGTAAGAGGTCAATGAACTTCCCTGATCTAAAATTCCCTGATGTAAAAATCACACGGGTCTCTGTTGGGCAGTCATGTAAATACTGGAGAAACTCAAATGTTACTGAGAATACAGATGTAGACAGTGCAGGATTAGAGTTCTCCAGTTTCAGTACTTCTAAAAAATCTGTGTCGTGCCAGTATAATTTTTAACAGTACTTTTTTTTTTCAGGACATTCCTGAAACATTCAGCAGAACTCGTGTACACGCTAGAGAGCAAGCGCATCTCTGTGGTCCTCCAAGGTAATTCATTACCGAGAACACTGGTCACCAGCAAGCGGGGGCACTATTGTGTCCGTTTAAGTCAGCTTATTGACTCTCGGCCCTCTCTAATGTGCGACACTACCCCGTTCACTCTCCAGATCCCTCACACTGCTAGGGTAAGACAGGGGCACAGAGGCTGCACGCAGGAGAGCAGGAAGGAGCCGGTTGACTGCCAAGTACTTAATCTGCCTCCCTCCCTCGGGGGAAGGGGGCTCGCAGTCCTTAGTGGGATCATACACAGCATTGCTCTTGGCCAAGGAGCCCTTCTCTCTAACCGTGTAATCTTTTCTTTTCTTTTTTCTTTTCTTCTCTTTCTTTCTTTTTCTAAAGATCTTATTTATTTTTAGAGAGAGAGGAAGGGAGGGAGAGAGAGGAAGAGAAACATCAGTGTGTGGTTGCCTCTCATGCGCCCCCTACTGGGGACCTGGCCTGCAACCCAGGCATGTGCCCTGACTGGGAATTGAACCAGCGACCCTTTGCTTCACAGGCCGGCACTCAATCCACTGAGCCACACCAGCCAGGGTGCCATCTCTCTAATTCATGCAGATCTTAGTGTAGATGCCTCTGGCTCGTGCCAGAGTGTGCCATCAAGAAACGGTTTGATATCAAGAAATTGACTAACTCAAACAGCCAGTAGTGTGAACTTTGTCTAATGTTTGGTAGAAAAAAATTGCAATATAAAATCTTCCAGTTAAGCAAAGGATAATTATATTTTAAATAACTTTATAGCTGATAGAATGTCTAAGCTTAGAGGTGAAATTTAATAAGCCGTGAACTACCTATTAATGTAATAAATTCATACTGCCTAGGATATGAATATACTATGCTGCCAAAGCTTACAGAAGTATTTTTCCCGACTCTCAAATTTAAATGACTTTAGTGAGGTAAAAATATGTAAAACCCTTGGGGGAGGGAAAGAGCAGTGGTGCAGTCTTCCACGTAATGGTTAACGGATGCAGTCCGCGTGTATTCGGCTCTCGAGCGCGTGCGGAGCCCAGCGGTGGAGTGACCACTCCTCTCTCGGCCCCTGGCTGCTGTCGCCCGCCGCGCACGACGCCGTCGTCAGTACATCTCTGCTGCCTTTGTGGTGGCGGTGGGAGTGGCCCGCCCGCTCCGACACTGTCTCGCAGAAAGGGTTCTCTGAAGTGCGCTGAGGTAGTTTATGTGGTATAAAATGCACCCGTTCTGAGTGTAGACGTCAGTGATCTTAAGTAAGTAGACCGTTCTAGAAATTTTCTGTTATCCCCAAAAGAGTCTTCGTGTCTCAGCTCTGGGCAACCACTACCCTCTAGATTCTGGGTTTGCTTTTTCTGGATCTTGCCTGTGAGTGGTCTTTTGCCTCTGGCTTCTTGCACTTAACTTCCTTATTTTTCAAGTTCATTCGTGTAGCACGTGTTGGCAGCTTGTTCTTTTTTTATTTCTGAACGGTGTTCCGTTTGTAGAGGCCATGTTTTCCTGGGATTTGGATAAGGATGTCCAAATTTGCCCATCAGTGAAGTTGGGGAGAATGCCACCTTCACGGCGTTGAGTCTGCCAGCCCATGAAAGGACTGCTTCTGGGTTTATTTGGATTTTCTTTCATTTTGTGAGCGAGGTTTCATAGTTTTTAGCATACAGATCTTGTGTGTGTATTTTATTTCTTACACTATTGTGAGTCCAGTTGTCTTATTTTATTTTTATGTTTACAACCTGCGCACTCAGATCGGTGCTGTGGGTAGACTTCCTGTGGCCTCACTGAGCTCACGTGTGAGGTCAGGTGACTGTTTTGTCGGATCCGTAGGGTCGTTACACTCATGGTCACGTCTGTGGATGTGGTCATTGCAGTTCCCATTCTCACCCAGGCAGCCTTAGCTCTCTCACCTGATTCCCCCGCCAGGGTCTCCGGTACAGGGTGGAACAGCAGTGGCTGGAGCAGGCAGCCTGGTCTTGATCCTAGTCTCTCACTGATAAGGACGATCTCAGTTGTAGGTTTTGTAGCCTCCTGTTAGAGACTGAAGCCACCTTCTGTTCCTGGTCCACTGAGAGCTGTTACCCAGCACAAACATCAGACTGGCATCACACAGGTGCTTTCTGTGTGTGTAGGAAGATGATCGTGTAGTTTCTTTTCTTTTTAAGATTTTATTTATTTATTTACTTTTAGAGAGAGAAGGGAGGGAGATAGAGAAACATCAATGTGCAGTTGCTGGGGGTCATGGCCTGCAACCCAGGCATGTGCCCTGACTGGGAATCGAACCTGCGACACTTTGGTTCACAGCCCGTGCTCAATCCACTGAGCTACGCCAGCCAGGGCGATGATCATGTAGTTTCCGTCCTTTCTTATCAATATGGTGTGTCAGTTGGATTGTCAGGTGTTAAGCCTGCTTTGCATTCCTCGGATAAATTCTCTCATTCCTGGGGTACTTTGGTTTGCTGATATTTTGTTGGTGACTTTTACGTCGAAGCATAAGGGATGGATATCGGTTAATAGTTTTCTTGTGATCTGCTTGGCTGGCTTTGAGAGCCGGGTGTGACCGGCCCGGTTGAAAAGGGCACCAGCTGTCAGAGATGGGGGGAAGCCGTTTGCTACTTTTTTGGACGATGGTGGACAGTCCCACCCCTCTCACTCACCGTGCGGAGTTGTCAGGAGGGGGGACTACCTAGTATTTAGTGTCCTTGACAGAACAGGCAGAAGGGACTCGCAGAAGAGTTCCACCACCCACCATGGAGATGGGACACTGTGAGGGGCATGCTGCCCTTGTCTGGAAAGTGTTCCCCTGTGAAAGGCCATCTCCCACTGGACACGAGTTTAGCTGATATGAAAGTCCAGTGTTTTAGAGTTGCTAGTGTCCTCTCGGGGGTCATTCTGAAGGCACAGAACACAGAATCGTCCCCTCTCCCTCTCCTTCCCTTGCAGCCCTTCTCGGTGTGGTCCTCATTTTCTTTCCATTTCATTGACAGAGGAGGAGGGAAGAGACTTGAGCTGCGTTGTCGCTTCTCTTGTCCAAGTGATGCTGGACCCCCACTTCAGGACAATCCCCGGGTTCCAGAGTCTGATCCAGAAGGAGTGGGTCATGGCCGGGTATCAGTTCCTGGACAGGTGCAACCACTTGAAGAGATCGGAGAAGGAGGTAATGCAGCTCAGCGCCCGCTGCCGGTCCGGGGGTGTGCAGAGACTTGGCTTCGGGGAAGGGACAGGGGGCTTTTTAAGTTCTGCCGCTAGTGCAGCGTCGCTTCTTAGCCCAGGCCTGTGTCCAGTGGACGGGGCACTGGTGAGGACTGTTGTGGCCGTGTGGGCAAAATCTGAAGAATTGTCTGTTCATCTATGTAAGTTGAAAACTACTTGAAGAAATGCAATAATTTTTTTTGCAAAGTAGATAACAAGCACATTAGATATTTTGAAAAATCCTTTTTGGACCATCCCACATTCGTACAGTGGGGCACCCGAGAAGAACAGAGCGTTCGCCACAGACTCACTCTGCACCCAGCCGCAGCTCCAGGCGGGCGCTTTTTCGTCCGCCACAGAAACCTCCCAGGCTGCTGTGGCCGCCTGGACCTGTCCGGGGTGATGCAGCTGCCCGGGGACATGGTGTGAAAGAGAATGGGGTGTTTGGAGGGACGTTCTTGGAGCAGCTGGGGGTTAGTGGCAACTTGGATCCCTAGTTATGCTGCGAGCTGCCAGGCAAGGACCTCATCACCAGGGTTGTTCAGAGCAGGCACAGTGTGTGGCCTGTGGCGTCTTACATTTTGTGACAAACGCTAGGACTCCTCAGGATGCGCCGGGCAGGTCGCAGTAGCTGTTGTCGGCTGTTGTACGTGGGGACACAGCTGGGATCCTATGACTGGTGATGCCAGCTGTTTGCTAGAACTCAGGGAAGTTTCTGAAATCTGAGCCTGCAGGGTCAACCAGAAACTAATCCCAGAAGTAGTTTCTTGGTTTTGGGTGGTCTTTTTATGTTCTAAAAAACTGTCCAGAACTGTGTAAGCAAGGCTTACACATATTTCGCTGTCCCTGTTTATACAGTGACAAACTGTTCATTTCACTTTCAACTCTGCCTGCTTCTCAGGCAGATGAGGGTTGTGATGTTTATCATGTCACACGTCCCTTGCAGGTTTGACAGAAGCTGTGTTCATTCACACGTCCTCAGCTCAGCTTAGGGGCCAGATGCTTCGGCTCACGCGTTTTGTTAGTAATTTCTTCCCCAGCCTCAGCGATGGGTTTGGAAGGAGAGGTGTGAGAGGAAGGACACATCGAATGACCCCGTTTCTGCTCCTCCTTGCCAGTCTCCGTTGTTCCTGCTGTTCCTGGACGCCACATGGCAGCTGCTGCAGCAGCACCCGGCCGCCTTCGAGTTCTCAGAGACCTACCTGGCCGTGCTGGGCGACAGCACCCGCATCTCGCTGTTCGGCACCTTCCTGTTCAACTCCCCGCACCAGCGGGTGAAGCAGAGCACGGTGAGCGGCGTCGTGGCTGCGGCTGCGTTGTTTTCACAGCTCGGATGAGACGGGGTTGGAGGGCGGCTGGCCGCGTGTGTGCAGTTCAGTGGAGCCTCGGTTCTTGAGCGCGATTTGCTGTAGGATGCTGTTCTAGAAGCGGTTTGTTAAGATGGGAGATGTCTAAGAACCGAGGTTGGACCGAATGTACTTAGAATGATTTTGACTACTGCTTTAAGCTGTAATGAATGAATTTCCTAAATGCATTAAGGATATAATCTAGGAGCTTCATTTTTATGAGTATTTCATGTATTTTCTCTGATGTAAGTTGTTTTAACCACTGTAAATATCATGCTTTTACATTTGTATTTTCACACTTCGGCTGTCCGGTGGGCCATCAGAGGCACTGGGTCAACTAGGGTAGAAGCTGCACTGGCAGGATTCTGTGTCTGTGCGAGTCGTGTGCAGAAGCAGTCTCCGAGGTGGCACGTGGGCCCGGTGCTGGACTGACAGCGAGGCGGTCGCATGTCACCCACAGCATGGTGCTGCCTGGCTTTGCTGTGCCGGGAAGACTGGGTCAGTAGGTCAGCCGGTCACCAGGCTGCACGAGCCAGAGCGTGGGTGGGGGCGGGCTCCTGGGAGCAAGGGCCAGCCTCAGTGCCGGGGTCTTCATGGTCTCAGCCTGCTACGAGGGCCGTGGGGAGTGGATTCCTTCTTCCTGCTCCTGGGCTCTGGTCCAGACCCTGAGGTCAGTCCCTGGATAGGTGGCGAGCGGCTCTCCACTAGGACAGGAGGTGTGAGGTGGATGGCAGCAGCTCCACCCAAAGATGGTTTTGCTGCCTCACTTACCAAGTTCTGTACCTAACAGGTAACTGCATAAATGGGTGGTCACATGCTTCACAAGGAAGATGCCGCTGTTGTAAAGTAACTTGGACATTTGTGGTGTCACGTTTGTGAAACCTGAGTTCTTATAATAGCATCCTCATGGCCAGAGGGTCCAGCCTCCTTCCGTCTTCAGGAGGAGTGCGCTCGCTCACACAGGCTGAGAAGTGTCCTCCGGCCCGAGGGGCCAAGGGTGCCTCTTCTCGGGAAGGAGAGCCTGCCACTCTGTGGGCTGGCACTGCTGTGGTTCTGAAAGTTTAGCTTGTGTGATGACAGATGGCTCATCCAAAACCAGGAATTCACGTGAGAGAATCTTTACTTCAGCATCTTTTCACAAAGGTTCAACATTTTTATTTTGCAGGAATTCGCCATAAGCAAAAATATCCAATTGGGTGATGAAAAGGGTTTGAAGTTCCCCTCGGTCTGGGACTGGTCTCTCCAGTTCACAGCAAAGGACCGCACGCTCTTCCACAACCCCCTGTACATCGGAAGGAGCATGCCCCGTGTGCAGAACGGCTCGGTGAAGCCTTTCAAACGGACCAAGGTAAAGGACCACCTGGTCCTCGCTCACACGCCCAAGAACATCTCGCTCAGAACACAGCGTATTGAAAGTGAAGCCCCTTCCGCTGACGACACCGCCAGTGCAGGCTTTGAGGACCCTGTACTCTCTAGAGGACTTGACCGTTCTCTGCTTTTCCCTCCTGGTGTCTGAGGCCCGTGAAGCCCTGGGCAGTGTCGAGAGTCAGCGGATCACAGCTGTGAGCTGGGAGGCGCCTTTCCTGAAACCCATCCACTCTGCCTACTGTTCCCTCTGGAATCAGCCAGCGCAGATTTTTTTCTAAGCCAGAAATCTTAGAAATCTGCACTTAGGCCAGTCGATGGAAGAATAGGATATATTGCCCCCCACCCCCATGCAGGCTAGTTGGGTGGAGGTCTGGAAAAGCTGAACTTCAGTGGAGGAGGGTTGGAGTAAGCACTACAAGGGCAGGGGCACAGTGTCTTTCTGGCCGAACTCCCCAGTCCCCATAACCAGGAGTTTGTATTTGCCACCGCACCTGTGCCGTCTTTCTAAAAAGGGCCGCCTGGGACGGTAATGCTCACCTCTCTCCTGTGCAGAAAAACTACAGCTCCACCCTGAGAGGAGTGCCGGCCTCCTTCAAGAACGGGATCCTCGGTGACCAAGAGGCCCTTCCGCGGAGGAACTCACTAATATTGAAAGTGAAGCCAGACCCCCCGCCGCGGGCCGACAGCCAGGACGGCGGCATGGAGCAGTTCTTCCGAGAGTGGCTCTCCAAACCGGCCGACCTGCACGGCGTTCTCCTGCCACACGTGTCGGGGGTGCACGTGAAGCTGTGGAAACTGTGCTATTTCCGCTGGGTCCCCGAGGCCCAGATCAGCCGCGGGGGCTTCATCACCGCCTTCCACAAGCTCTCGCTGCTGGCCGACGAGGTGGACGTGCTCAGCAGGACGCTGCGGCAGCACCGGGCCGGCCCCCTGGAGGCCTGCTACGCGGAGCTGGACCAGAGCAGGATGTACTTCCGGGCCAGTGGCCCCCACGACACCTCGGGGACGCCAGAGTTCCTCTCCTCCTCGTTTCCCTTCTCTCCCGTCGGCAATCTGTGCAGACGGAGCATTTCAGGAACGCCATTAAGCAAATTTTTAAGTGGGGCCAAAATATGGTTATCTACTGAGACGCTAGCAAACGAAGACTGAAACAGAGTGTTTTCTGTCTGGAGGGAAGCTAGAGGCTTTTTCCTCGGAATTAGAACTGCTCACCCAGGCATTTGAGGTTCTAATAACTTTATATGTAAGAACCGTTGAAATTTGCACTAATGTTTAAAAACATGTTCAATTATGCTTCCTTCACTCTGTAGAAGATAGGCGTGGGTTTCGGTTTTGATGTCCTTTCCCTGTCATGGTAGGTCTGGCGCACTTTGAGGGGATGTGCAGGCAGACACGCCCACACCTTGTTACTGTGATCAGACTCACCGGGGTCTGTCTGCACCCCTTGTTCCTGCCGCCTTCAGGAGGCTCCCAATCCTCAGGCTAGCGACCCAAAGAAGCCCGTTAGAAGCACTGAGCAATCAGGGCTGGGCATTTTTCCAAGAAGCACGGATAGACCTCCCACAGGCAGTAGTAGGTACCTGTGTATCTTTCTGGTCACCTCCTGTTGTCTCTGATGGAACCCGCCTGAGGGTTCAGTGTTCCCACGCCGTAATTTATTTGTGATCGCTTTGGGACCGCAAATCACTGTGTCTTAAAATCCTGAGTTTGCTCTTAACTTCTTAGGACTAACTTTCCAGTGATGTGCACTGTTAACTTGAAAAGCATTTGCTGTAGATAGCATAACTAAACTTAGAAGTGCCTTTGACAGTAATATTAAGGTATGAGAAACACAGTGAAATATAATTTGTTTTTAAAATTAGGGAGTTAAGCCCCCCTACCCCCTACATATTGAAAACAGGCTCTTCACACTGAGTTCATACCAATAGCCAGGAGTGCCCAAAGCCACATTTGCATCCCCCTGAAAGTCTGCGAGGGCACAGCAGGCCTGTGGGTGGTGGGCTGCCCAGGCTTTGGGGGGCCACCTGCACCGAGCCCGCCCTCTTGAAAAGGGCTTTCCCCTCCGTATCTTCAGTGCCGCTGGCTGTCGCTGGCACTTTCCCTGGGAAACAACCAGTGAGGCCCCGAGTCAGGTCACTTGTCCTGAAGTCCCTCCTCCCAGAGAGTGCTCAGTGCTCAGGAGGAGAGAACTAGAGAAATGAAAACACGCTCGGCCCTGGCTGGTGTGGCTCAGTGGATTGAGTGCCGGCCTGTGAACCGAGGGGTCGCCAGTTCGATTCCCAGTCAGGGCACAGGCCTGGGTTGTGGGCTAGGCCAGATCCTTGGTGTGTGTGTGTGAGAGACAACCACACGTGGATATTTCTGTCCTCCTCTTTCTCCCTTTTTCTAGGGATGAATAAATAAAATCTTTAAAAAACAAACAAAAAAAAACCCTGCCCTCTCAAAGCCCCATCATTTTAATAGCAAGAGCCCTCTGTCCCCCTGATACAGCAGTATCAAGAGGAGACTGAGCAACAGAGGGGTGGGTCGTCTTGGTCAGGAATGCCCTGGTTTTGCAGCCGTGTGCAGGAGCCAAAGCTGCGGCGTCAGAGCGTAACCTGCGGTGCTGGCGTGCAGCACTCCCCCAGCATCCCTCGCTCCCTGCTCGAAGGATGAATGTTGTCCCACTGCTCTTACCTGGTTTCTTAAACTGCCATCCTGCACTTGGAAGAAAATTTCATAGTCGTGTCTAGTTAGCTTATTTCCCTCTCTAAACCAAGTGTTTTACCTGCCTTTGTAGTGACTAGCTGTTCCTTTTTGAATCGTTTGCCTTTGCGTTGATAATGCCTCTGGCCTTGAAGGGCTCCTATGCAGTGTCTCAGAGGACTCCCCTTGTGGAGGAACTCAGGGTTCCTCCTACCCATCGCCTAGAACATAAGGGCTCTCTCCAGCCGTTACAAATAGCACCGTTGCCATCGAACATTTTATAGTCCTTTTCAGAATCCTGTCCCAGACCCCCTAGAACGCCACAGCTGGTTTCCTGCCACTGAACCTGTGCTGTTCATTCTCCTCCCGTTTTCACCAGCTGCTGCTTTGCTGCAAATTGTTCCAAGTTTGTTACTTTTGGAGCGGGTTGAGCATTTTTTTTCTCTATAATCTTCTTCCCTTCACCCATTTATGGCAACTCCTTCAGTAATTTTTTTGATTTATAAGTTTAACAACAATTAGGTACTATTAATACTGTCCTCAGATAGAAATTGTGCATATTTTTGTATGATAATCAAATGTAGTAAAAGACGGAGTTCCGTGTTATTTTGTGGGCGGTGGTTGTATCGTGATTACTGTGCCGCAGCGGACCGTGCATAGTATGAAAACCAGCTGCCACAGCCTCAGTCCCGGCCGCCGCAGAGCCGCCCGGCGTCCCCGGGAGCTCGCAGGACATGGCGGTGACAAAGTCCCGGTGGGGTCACTGCGCTGCCCCAGAGCAAGCCTCCCTCTGGGTCCCAGACTCCCGCAAGCGAAGCCGGGCCCCCCGGGCACCAGACAGCTGGGACTTCCAGGACTGAGCTTAAAAGATGTACAATGTCTTACTGTTATTTTGTGATGGAAACCAACTTTAAAGCCAAAAATGTCTAACTTTATTTAAGAGAAGCATATTAGTTTGTGCTCATGGAGGGTGAGCACAAAGCATTCAGCACGTCCTCCCGCCAAGTCGGCCTGCTGTAGCAGTAACCTCAAGTAGCTCACCTTGACTTTGAGAGACAGCTAACACCTTCGTGCCTGAAATTGACTGTGACTTGAGTTACAAAGTAGGAGGGGCAGGAAGAAGGGTCTTGTTCAGCAGTGATGTGTGTGAAGGAAGTTCTGCCTCCTGCTCAATAAAAATCCCAGTCGTCGGTTGGGGTCATTATCAGTGTGATGTCATCTGCGGGAACAGAGTGGTCCGAGAAGTGGGGGCTTGTCCTTGCAGCT
This sequence comes from Phyllostomus hastatus, assembly GCF_019186645.2. Classification (NCBI taxonomy): domain Eukaryota; kingdom Metazoa; phylum Chordata; class Mammalia; order Chiroptera; family Phyllostomidae; genus Phyllostomus; species Phyllostomus hastatus. Next base: position 11,662,748 of record NW_025334036.1, on the reverse strand, counting down.
GCCTGCGTGGGGGGTCCACTCTGCGCTCTGGCTTCTAAAACAGAGGAGTGATCCCTGACCTTTTTAGCATCACTCCAGAACCAGCTGGAGTTACAGCCATGCAGGTGTTCGTGAACCATGGCCTCACCTGTCATTCCACCTCATCAACTAAAAAGCTAGGAGGGACACTTCCCTGAAGTCCCAGAATTGGTCTGTGGGGGCCTGGGGCCCCAGGCCGACTCCCGGGTCCGCCATTGTGGTGACCAGCCTTCCTTACGCCTTCCCCAGCCCGAGGCTCCCAGCTGTGGGCACAGGAGCCCCGTCTGTCAGTGGCCTTGTCCACACAGAACACCACCCTGATCTAGTCACTGGGGGCGTTCCCGGGAAGGATGGGAAGGGACACCTGCCTGTGATAGAGATCGCTCATTCCTTGGGTGACACAGGCCTGAGCAGTAAGAGCAGGCACTGACTGATGCACTAAGCAACTTGATGAGAATTTGCTTTTTAATTCCTAAAGAAGTAAGAATTTCAACTGCTCATGCCCTTCTTGGATAATGGTAAAATGAGACAGGTTAACAGCTGGGTGAAGTAGAAGGGGAAACTTAGAATCTGTTTCCAGACGTGCACCCTCCTTTTATAAAAGCTGTACACTGTCTCATTTGTTGGGGGGTTTTCGGCTGGTTTGGTAAAAGTCTCCAGTTCCTAAAACGGCCACCCAAGTTGTCCGCTTTTTACAAAGTTCATTACTGCTGTGTGGAATCAAGGTGTGTGTATATTCAAGCCCATACCAAGTGTCCTCTCAGGTTTATTGCTGACAATCACAAAGTCAAAAGGAAATGAAACGTAATTGCACTGAAGCTTTTGAAAGTCCTAGGCCCACGGCTCTCAGTTGAGGCCTCTGCCCTTGGCCCCCATGGCGACCACGTGGCAGACCTCGACGTCCGCCCCCAGCGTCTGCAGCTCGTCCAGCCAGATCATCTGCTTCTGGGAAAGGCGGTCGTTGGGGCCCTTGACTTCCACCAGCTGGAAGGGCAGTTTTAGAATGATTAGCACCTCATGGAGACAGAGACAGAACAGCCATGCAAGTAAGCTAGTGTTCGATTCGCTATGGTTCCTTACATGGTTCATTCTGTTGCACTGCACGGCTGTCAACATTGAAAACTTCTGCTCTTAAAAAGACACTACTAAGAAAATGAACAAACAAGCCACAGGCTGGGATGCAATATACCTGATAAAGGACTCAATGCCCAGAGGGTTTTTTTTTTTTTTTCAGTCTCAAAGCTCACGGATGAGAAAACAGCTCACCTACGGCGGGCAGCGGCATGAGGCCAGGGAGGCATCTGGCCTACAACACGGGAGGTGCTCGCTCTCGGCAGCTTCAGAAATAGCGCCCAGTCCTCCTGGCCTCCTGGTGTGCAAGCCCCTACACCACGCTGCCCTTGAGCGTGGGTTGTACCCGGTGACCTGCTTCTAACAGCAGGACGCAGCGAGCGTGACGGCACATCACTCCCGAGATCAGGTGAGAAGGGACGGACTACCATCATTCTCGCGTGAGCCGCCCCGTGGAAGGCAGGCCCACGCAAGGAGCGAGGGAGGCCTCCCCAGCCGCTGCAGGACCCTGGCCCTCACTTCAGTCGTTTTCTAGGGATTCGATCTCCCTGACAACCACACAAGACGTGGCTCGAGGGGGACCCAGGATGAAGTCGCTGATCCAATTACAAACAGGACTTCCCATCCCGGCTCCACTGACCTTGAAGCGATGACTTTGGGAGTTCCACACCACCAGGTCGGGCAGGCCCCCTCGGCAGTGCCGGAAGTCCACAGCCAGGCGTCGGCACACGCCACTCAGGATCGGGCCCCCCACGCAGGAAACCAGGTCCTGAACACAGAAACGCGGGTGACCAGCCCCTCCCTGGTGACCGCGGCCCTGAAATACTCCCAGTGACCATGAGACAGGACGGGCTCAGTGGAATCCAACAGACGTGGGTCTGAGGATGCCAGATATGGTTTTGCACCGGGACTCCAGAGCTGCCGGCTAAAATTCCCCCAGCAGCTCTGAGAAGTCAGTTTTCCTTTGCCAGTTCCCTCCCTTCTGCCAGCCGGGAAAACCCTGGGAGCAGGCGGGGAAGCAATTTGGAATAGGACTGCGCCGGCTTACAGAGGCTTTAGCCACAGGGACAGGCACAGCGTCCCCACTGCCAGGGGCCATGGGTCAGACGACAGGAAGCTGCCCACCAAGGGGGAGGAGGCATGGTGGACTTGTATGCCTCGACGTGTTCCCACTGACAGCTGGCATCTGGGCTGGGGCACTGTCGCATACATGCACACACGCCCAGATTCACGCATACATGTACACGCACATCTGTGTGTGCGTGTGTCTGGTGTGAGGATTTTCACCTGAGCTTGCTGAAGGGAAGCGAAGCGATCCCAGCTGACTACAGAAGCCGCTCGGCCTTCCTGAGCCTGCCACACGTCCGCCACCCAGGCTCGCAGGTGCTCGGCGGGGGCGCTGTGGATCTGCTGCAGCCTGGCCTCGATGGCCGGCTCCCGGCTGGCGAAGAAGCTGTCCGTGTGCAAGTCCAGCGGGAACGCCTGGCGAGACCCGAGCCATCAGGGAGACTGGTCAGCACAGCCGGCCCATCTGGTTGAACTGGCACATTGTTTTTTCTCAAGGGGCGGGTAAAAAATGTCTAACATAAAAGCAATTGATTCCACTGGCTTTTAGAGTAATAACGTGGAAGGCGTTTTTAGGGGAATCAGTGGAACTCTTAGCAAGCACGTGTGACAGACGGCACCTGTGGCAGCACCTGGCTCACACCTGGACCCTGGCAGGTGCTCAAAAAGGTTGAAGCTGCAGATACACTAACGTTGCAAATGGAATGTTGAAGGTCAATGCACCTTCAAGTCTCAAACTTGAAACGAGCACCATGACAAAAAGGCTGTGCCGGCAGGTTTGGGGGTGGGGGGCCAAAGACACGTGGCCCAGGTGGGCGTGGGTGACGGACAGACACACAGCCAGGACCCCAGAGCTCGGCCGGCTACCTGGTAGGCGGTTCTGAAGACGTCGGGAATCCCGTCCATGAAGATGACGTCCCACAGGAGGAGGCCGAACAGCGTGCTGAAGGTGGACCCTTCCCCATGAATCCCTGCGGCCAGGCCACACACACAGAGGAAAAGTCAGGCGCCTCCTTCTGGTCAGGAACCGCCACCACAACCCACCTCCTCGACTCGCAGGAAATCACAGAGAGACTGGGGATTTGAACACCACATTCACGCTGTCCCTGGCTTGTTTGTTAATGTTATGTGGCTTATCCACAGAAACAGCCTCGGAGCAAAACCCGTGTCGCCGGCTTCTAACGTCCCACCCCCCACCCACCCACTGCCACTGAGCACTTTTCCCCACAGGCGTGAGGTGGTGGCTGAAACGTGGGCCGAACAGGGGAAGATGGCCTCTAACACCCAGAGTCCGTCTCGTTCCCTTCCCCACCCTCCCTGGTCAGCAGCGTCATCCACTGAGGACAGGATGGATGGACGACAGCGGACCAACGTCCCAGGGTGACTGGGAGGCCTGGAGACAGGCCGTGCCCTGGTTACCTTGGTCGAAGCCGCTGCGTCTGTAATAGGCCAGTGCCAGCTCCTCCACGGAGCACAGCACGGTGGTGGGGGTGGCAGCCCCCCCGGCTTCCATCACAAACACGGACTTGCCCATCCCGTGCTGCGGGCACAGCCGGCCCGTGATGGTCACCTGAGGTGGCGACAGGAGAGCGCCCATGAGCCTGACTTTGGTGTCCCGAGGACACACTGTCTTACATGCCCCAAAGCCACTTTTCTTAGCAGAGCTCAAGGCTGCGTGACCTGCACTGTGGCACCTGCGAGGAGGTGGCCAGGTCACCGCCCTGGCCCTGGGGAACACGTGGACCCCCAGAGCTGCTCTCCACGTGCCCTGACCGAGAAGGCGAAACTGGCAAAGGCTGTGAGCTTCTGACCTGGGAGTTTTCCAGAAAGTCGTTCCACCCAGGCCATGCGCAAACCTGGCAGCCAGCCCGGCCCAAGTCAGGAGAACTGGGGTGAAGACAAGGAACAATGGCCAAGGCATGGTCCAATGTGAGTTCTGTTTTCTAAGTCTAAAAGAAGACGCAGTCCTGGCTGGTGGAGCTCAGTGGATTGAGCATGGGCTGTGAACCAAAGTATCGCAGGTTCGATTCCCAGTCAGGGCACATGCCTGGGTTGCAGGCCATAGCCCCCAGCAACTGCACATTGATGTTTATCTCTCTCTCTCTCTCTCTCCCCCCCTCCCTTCCCTCTCTAAAAATAAATAAAATCTTTTTTAAAAATTAAAAAAAAAAAAAAAAAGATGACGACGACGCACACTCCGAACCATCCTGGGCTGCCTTCACTCAGGACGGAACCCGAGAGACAAGACTCACGTGTTTCACATCGTGCACGGTGATTTCCGGCAGCCGGCGGAAGAGGTGCCTGTACTTCTGACAGCTCGGGGACTCTCTCAGGCGCACGGCTCTCTGGTACAGGGAAAGGCGGTGCCCCGTTCTCACCTCAGGATCCGCCAGCCCTGCGGCGATGCACTTGATAGCCTAGCAAAGAACACGGTCCCACATCAGAATCCAGAAAGCCTGGGACGCATCCAGTGAGTTCATGTGACAGGAAACTCCGCTGTTGGTGAGTGACTGAGTTTTTCTAATTAGCCAAACAGCCCTCGTAGAGATGAAGACTATTCCTGAGGTGTCATTGTGATACTCTGCGTGCGCAGGTGAGTCACGCTGTTCCCTGACTACAAACGTCTGGAGCACCAGGGACCAGGCTCCTGACTCGACCTCCCAGTTACATCTCAGCTGCCACACTCTCATGGAGACCCAGCAAGTCCAGGACACCCTGGAGCGTGGGCCCCAGGACACGGGAGAGCCAGACTGGGCTCAGTGGTGCTCAGGCATCACCTGGGAGCTGTGAGAGAGACAGGTGTCCCCACCCCTGAGCCACAGAGGGAGCACCTCCAGGGCAGGGCCCGGGCGTGTGACTACTTAGGGGCTCCTAGGTGAGTCTCACCCTGAGCTGTCCAGGCTTCTCACTCAGGGAGAAGCTTAGGTTTGCAAGAGCTAAATGCATTTCCTATGGTTATTCAGACTTGGGCCAATAAACCCACTGAAAAACCCCTGCCAGGATGACAGTCATCAGGCAACGGGAAGCAGTGAGTGCTGGGAACAAAGGGGGTGGAACTGGAGCCCTCGTGCACTGCTGGCAGAAATGTAAAAATAGGCCCTGGCTGGCATAGCTCAGTGGATTGAGCTCGGGCTGCAAACCAAAGCATTGCAGGTTCGATTCCCAGTCAGGGCACATGCCTGGGTTGCAGGCCACAGCTCCCAGCAACCGCACATTGATGTTTCTCTCTCTCTCTTTCTCCCTTCCTTCCCTCTCTAAAAACAAACAAACAAATAAATAAATAAATGAGAAATGTAAAAATAATTCAAATGCTGTGGAAAAAAGTTGGGGGCTTCCTCGAAAAGCTAAACATGGAACCACCCTAGGACTCAGCCATCCCACGTGGGGTATTTTCAAACAGAGACTCGCACCCCCTGTATTCTCAGCAGCGTCATTCACAATCGCCACAAGGCGGGAACAACCCAAGTGTCCGCCGACAGGTGGGAGAAAATGTGATCCGGAAAATGGGATAGGACTCAGCCTTGAAGAAGAGGGAGATGCTGGCACGTGCCACCACGGGGAGGAACCTGGAGGACACTGTGCCCGGTGGAACAGGGCGGCGACAAAAGGACAGACACTGTGTGAGTCCATTGATGTGAAGCATCTGGGACAGGCCAAGCGACGGGAACAGAGGTTAGATCAGAGGGCACGAGGGGCTGGGGGTGGGGGGGGATAACGGCTTAATGGGTGCAGGGGTTCTGTTGAGGGGGACGAAAATGGGAAATAGAGGCGATGCTGTCACAACATTGTGAGTGTGATTAAGGCCACTGAACTGTACACTAGAGACTGTGCCAGTGGCAGGCTTTATTTATGTGATGTACCTTTTACTATAAAATATAAAGTAAAAAAAACAAAACACCCTGAACAATCCACCAAGGGTCAGGCCATCAGGAGTGGAATGGTCAAAAGGAATCGAGGATGAGGCACCGGCAGGAGGCAGGCCGGTGGGGGCCTGTCCGCAGGCAGGGGACAGCCAGGCCACTCACCTTGGCCTGGCCTGGCCAGCAGGCACTAACCAGTTCCAGGACTGATGTAGAGAACGCCAGGGTGGTAAGGGGAATGATGAAGACGGTGAGGGTGGCCAGGAAGAGCTTTGGAAAACGGCTAAAAGGAACCGAGATTTTCCATCCATCTCCCAAATAAGCTCTGTGGCTCATCTCCCTCTGGGAATGTAAGTACACACTCCCGTCAGCAGAGTGGGGGGTGGGGCAGCGAGGGGAAGCTGCCCACTTGTTTGAACCTCTAATCCCACGAAAGGAAGCAGCAGCCTGCACACAGCCTCTCTGAACGGCTGCCCGTGGGCTGGCAGGTGCCCTCTGTGGCTGTTCCAGCCACGTGACCACGGCGCGGGAAGGAGATCCCAGCCCCACCCTCCTCCAGACGGCGGAGAGCGGCTTCCCCAGCCCGACCTCCTCCGGCTCACGAGGCACCTCTTCAGCTGAGGGTGGTAAAAACAGCCAGCCGTGTCTCCACACCCAGGGTCAATGTCTCCACCCCTGCATCACCCTGACTCCGGGAACGAGCTCCTGGGGAAAACAGAAGCCCTCAGAAGCACCATGCCCTCCGTGCGTGGCCAGGGCGAGGCCAGCCCGAGGACGGGTGGGAGGACTCGGCGGCCACACACACAAAGGGCCACTGTTGCCGCCGGGATCAGCTGCAGAGGCCCCGTGCCGCCGGCCCCAGAGCGTCCCCAACGGAGATGGTGGCCTGTGCAGCAGCCAAGTGCAGTGGCTCGCAGAGGGACAGAGCTGCTCATCCAGTAGCTGCCATGAGACATCCTTCAGCAGCCTCCCACCCGGAGGCCCCGAGCAACCAATGAACAAAACCTCCATTCCCAGAACGGAAGCACCTTTCTGGAAAGGCCCTGCTGAGGGCGCAGCTGTCAACTCTCCTGGCCCCTCGCCCCCTCCCCCGCTGGGTTAATTCCTGAATCCCAGCACAGGTCCCGCTGCCAGGCCTGATTTGCCAACTGCTCCCACATCAGTGAGCACAGGACAAAAGTCTCCTGCCTGGAGATGCTTGTGGCCACGCTTGTGGTAGCGACCTCGTTCTTTCTTTTCTTTTTAACGTTCATTGGTTTTAGAGAAACAGACAGACAGAGAGAAACACTGATGTGAGAAATATCAACTGGTTGCCTCCCATATGCGCCCCGACAGGACTGAACTTGCAACCCAGGCATGTGCCCTGACTGGGAATTGAACCCCAGACCTTCTGGTGTATGGGACAACACTCCAACCCTCCGGCCTAGAGCTCGACCTTGCTATGTCTTTTAGGGAAAACACGGAGAAAAGGAGGTTAAACGATGAATGTCCTAGTGACATGTAGATGTTTAAGGTGGCAACACGCTGCTAGACTTTTCCAGTTTATGAAAAGTGCAAATGGGACAGCTCAGGCATGCATAGAGACTGAGTACCGACCGGTTCGAGGCGTTTCAAGTGCTGGTGCAGGTTGAGAGCCAGCCGGTCCCACCAGCGGCCTCTGCTGTCGGGACAGTAGATCTTCTGGGCCAGGAGGTCCTTCAGTTCCTTGACCGCTTCCTGTGGCAACAACAAAGGAAGCCCGTGAGACTCACACGTGCCAGAAAAGCAAATGAGATTGGCAACATGTTTACAAAGCACAGCTTCCCATTCTGCCGTCAGGCCATGGCCATGGCCACCCTCTGGAGGGGCCTGAGCTCCCCGAAGTGTCCCTTTGGGTGCCCCGCCAACTTCAAACAGTGCATGGCATTCTTGCAGATAAGTTACCGACACAGGGCCGTGAGGGATCAAGTTCCAGGCAGCCAAGCCCCAACCCCCTCCCAGGAGCCCTTGCAGGTCCTAGGGCCAGCGCAGTGAGAAATTTGGGGCGGGCAGGACACATTCACAGGGGCGCTTTCTGGTCTAAATTTGCACAAATCATTGTACAAATTTGCACAAATCGTAAATTTGCACAAGTCATTCTTAATCTGTTGTCCGTGGGTCTCTCTGCAACATCTCCTGACTGCCCTAAGAAAAATGCACAAAGCCCATGTACACGTAATTGCAGGGTCCAGAGTCCCCAAAACTCCTCCCGTGGACCCTCTTGATTCAGGGACCCAAGTCAAGAACCCAGCTTTGGCGAATCCTCTGTAAAAAAACATTTTCCAAAACAGAACATTGAACGTAACAGAGGTTAACTTGCACGACCTCACAGAGTTCAGTGCAAGAAAGGATATGACCAAATTTCGGCTTTGTGATGATAAATTACCTCCAGACAGTCCGTGACAGCTGTGAGGGGCACACAGAGCCTGTGGGAGACCGCCCCACGGCCACCCGGCGCTCCGGAGGGGCTCAGCCGCAGGGACTGACTGGGCTCTGTGTGGGGCCGCGTCCGGGACCCTCAGGCCAGCTCCCAGCACAGCGGGCCGTCCAGCCACGGCCCTGCTGACCCAGCAGACAGCGGGCTGCCCACTTTAAGTGTCCGTGGAAAGTGTCGACAGCCGCGTGGGCTCCGCCCCCGCCCAGTGCACCGCTGAACTGTCCCGAAAGGCCGGACGGAAATCTGCGTTCTCACCTCGTACATGTGGAGCCTCTGCAGGATTTCCACGGCCCGAGAGAGGATTCTTGTGTAAACCCACCCGACAGTGAAGCACCGCAGGAAGAGCGGTAAGTTCTCGTGGTACCTGAAATGAACGTGGACACACCCGCGGTTTGGAGTTTGGTTTACTTATTGTGAGGCAATCCCAAGCAGTGACAAAGCAGACCGAGTGCCTACCTTTTTTAAAAAAAATTTATTATTTAAAAACATTTTTCTTATTGTTGGCACTATTACAGATGTCCCCATTCCCCACCCCCTTTGCCCACCTCCACCCAGCCCCTGCCCCTGCCCCTGCCCCCCGTCCCTCTGGCCATCCCCACACCGTTGTCTATGTCCGTGGGTCACGCATACACGTTCTGTGGCTAACCCTTCACCTGCTTTCATCCAGCCCCTCCTCAAGCCCCCTCCCCTCTGACAGCTGTCTGTCTGTTCCCTGTGTCCATGCCTCTGTTCCTCTATTCTTTCCTTTAAGATTTTATTTTTTCATTTTTAGAGAGAGGTGAAGAGGAGGAGAATGAGAGGGAGTGGATTATCAATGTGTGGTTGCCTCTCGAGTGCTCTGTACCAGGGACCTGGCCCGCAACCCTGACTGGGAATCGAACCGGCGACCCCTTGGTTCGCAGCCCGCGCTCAATCCACTGAGCTACACCAGCCAGGGCTATTTCTGTATGAACTTTAAGTCCTAAATGTCTTTCCAGAAGACATATTTCACAGTACAGCCTGATTTTTCTCATGGCTGTGTAACAATAAAGGAAACCTTTCTCAAATATGGAATACCTTTAACATCAAACCAGAACAGGGAAGGCTCAGGCACTGTGTCCTTGAACTCTGGAAGTGTTCAACTCCATTTCCCTTTTCAGGATAACACCCGTCTTTGAACTCCCATGGAGAGAGCATGTCTGGCACGCTCCCCACAACGTCTGCCCGAGGCTGGGTCCCCCCACCCCATTAAATTCAACGTCAGCTCACCGATACTCGGGAGTCAGCAAGCCCAGACAGCCAGGGACGGCCAGCCCACTGCTGGCTCCCCTGAGTGTCTGGTGCACAGGGACCTGAATTGCAGCGAGTCCCCCTCAAACGTGCAGACGCCCCCTCCCTTTCAGACAGCAGCGCGACTGCGCGGAGCAACCAGGAGCGTCACCTCCGCAGCAGGTCTGACCGCAGGACCGAAGGAGCAAGTGCTCCGTGAAGAAAACGACCTAACCACCGCCCCCCCACCGTCTCACCTCAGGGAAGGGTGGTTTTTCAGGGTGTCCCAGTCCCTCTTGGCACGCTGAGAGAGCTCGTTCGCTGCTTCCCAGTTCCCGCTGGCCATGGCGGTGGAGATGTCGCTCAGCGTGTGGGCGGCGGCTGCGTACCTGCAGGGACGACTGTCCTCAGGTCAGTCCAGTCTAACGTCACTTACATATCCGGGTCCTTTGAGTTTTCATTATTTTCACTATTTACAGCATACCGTATTTTGCCGTGTATAAGGCACCCTGTGTATAATGCACACCCACATTTTTGTGTGCGTTATACACGGGATTATCATACCCATGATGATACCCATGGTCTGTCATCATCATACTAATGTATACGGTGCATCCTTATTTTTCCCTCAGAAAATGTGGGCAAAAATAGTGCGCATTATACACGGCAAAATACGGTACCTACTTTCTACAAAGAATATGGTTTATTATTTTTCTCCGTAGCCCCACCCCCAACTTTTGAACTTGGTTACTCCATGGTCCTGTCAATCACAGAACTGAAAGGTAATCTTCAGCTATAACAGTAATAATGGCAATTATCATACTAAGATATAAGAAGCTATCCCCAGAGGCCAGGCCCTAAGCTCTTTATAGGTACCAATGTGCATATGTAGGAATATACTACTATTCTCCCCATTTTACAGGCGAGGAAACCGAGGCAGAGCAGTTTTACAGTTCAACAGTATAGAGGCTGGAACTTGGCTCCTGAGCACAGGGTCTCACAAAAGGGAAAAGTATAAAGTGAGTAAAAATGAAAAGGTAAAAAGACACACAGCAGCTAAAAACAGGGTAAAAGGAAGTGTTAGAAGATTCGCCAAAAAACATTCCTCCAGCTGAACTAAGGCAAAATGGGTTGAAATCAGCTTTTATTGGCATTACTTTGATTCAATGATTTATTTTGAATGAATATGCTAGGCAATATTTCAACGACTTTCCTAAAATCAAATAGAATCAAATTCAGTTCATGGGAGTCATACACCTTAAATCGAGACTCACAAGTGACATTTTAGGGGATCCAAATTTATTTGTCTTCTAAAAGGTTTATTTTTAGGAAATGCAAATATTTTTTTCCTCTAATAACTATACCATGTTTATCAAAACCTACTTTTGCCAGTCAAACCAAACATTCACTAAATCCATGTACCAGCATAGGTGAAAATTTCCAGTGAAAATTTCCAACCTAACGCATCCACGGGTCTGGTAGAAGCACAGAAGTTGGTATCAGCATTATCAGAAGCATCCTTACTAGGAAAACACTCATCTTCAATCTTGTCCGTGCTGACAACATATTCCCAAGGCAGGTTCGTGCAAATGTCTCCACTTTCAAAACTGCTCCCTGCCAAAGCTACTTGGGAACATAAGCCAGGAGAAACTTTTGTAGCTCTGACCCAAAATCATCAGTTTTGGCAAGCGTAACTGAGCACATTTCTACATTCTCCTGAGAGTCTCAGAAATGTGTACACGTGGGGCAGAAAGATAACAACAACAAAAAAAACAAACTTTTTGACTAGGAATTTAAGTTTCTACTGTGGCTGAAAAAAAAGCGTTTTATATGAGATTAAGAATACACAGCTCTGGCCGCAAGCGAACGCGATCTGACCTGATGAGGTCTTCTCGGTCCTGGAAGATTCGGGTCTCCCGATGGACGGTGTACTGAGGAAACGCCACGCGGCCGAGGTTGACCAGCAGCACAGTGCAGAGCTGGCCCTGGCCCCCACAGGAAGCCTCCTCCTCCTCCAGGGAGTCGGTCAAGGAGAAAAGCAGCAGGACCCGGGAGAAGACGGCCCGGGGGCCTTGACACAGCCTCAGCGAGGGTCCAGCCGAGGCCTTGGCTCTGAGAAACAGACCATCGAGAAATCAATCACTTTCCGCTTTTAATCATCTGGGTATCAGATCTGACCAATGATTTTCAGAAGTTGCATATGAAGATGGACTGATTATACTTCAATGCAAAGTTTCCAAAAATAAGAATTTGGATAGTCTCCTTTTAATCCTGCAAGAACACTAGTTCTAATTGCATTTTTCCTGAATAATAAAATACTAGAATCGACCAAAGGCCTGTGGCCTGCATTCTCTCACCTCCCACTTTTCCTTGGTCCTAGAAATCACTACGGTATCACAAGAATTGTGAATAATCAAACAAAAAAATGAATCCAGGGTACCAGAAAGAAGACTCATCTGCCTTCTCGACCTAATTGCAAATGAAATCGGCAATTACATTTCGAAAGCAGGTCTCATCTATTATAAGCTAATAGATTATTAGCTTATATCAATACCCTATCAATATTTTAAACGTTTGCACTGTCATGAGCCAACAAAACCTTTTTAAAATCACTGCTCCGATGGCGGGCGGCTTCTTGCCCCAAGTGCAGACGGATGGCTGTCTGGCCAGTTTGAGCAGAGCGTCCACCAGCTGCTGCTTCTGTGCGCTGGGGTTCACCACGTGGAAGGTCTTCGCCAGCGTTTTCAGTTCGGGAGCAGAAAGGAGTTCAAGCACTTCAGGGAGTTCTTGCAACTCAGATTCTGAAACGGGTTTAAAGGACATAGTTTTCAAGAGCTCGAGCAAATTCTCTAGCTGCAGAGGAACCTGGCTTTGGCTTGATTTGCTTGTTTCAGTCTGGACCAACTGGCAACTTGAACCCAAGACTCCCATCTGTCATCCTCCTTATCCTTGGGGTTCCAGTGCAGTACTGTGCTCTGTCAGGGAGCCGGGCACTTGATGCTTCTGATAAGACAACTGAGGTCACATGCTGTTTGCAAAGGCTTCAATCAACTCAACAATTCCTGAGGCAGTCTCCTTAGAAACTCTAAGCTGGGCGCTGCGTGGGGGGTAGATGAAGTTTTCAGAGGCGATGTTAGCATACAACAGACCAGCTTTATTCTATCATAAAGTGAGGAATCTGAGCGAGGACATGAGGAGGTGCCGGATGGAGACAGTGGAGGAGGGCGAAGCAGAACCTTCAGTGGCACACACCCACATACCTGTCCTACGTGGCTTGGTGGCCCAAACCACGTGACAGACAGGAAGACAAAAGGAGACACTCTTTCATGATCCTAGTTTTTTTTTTAATTCTTTTTTAGGATTTTATTTATTTAGACAGAGGGGAAGGGAGGAAGAAAGAAAGAGAGGGAGATAAACATCAATGTGTGGTTGCCTCTCACGCACTCCCTACTGGGAACCTGGCCTGCAACCCAGGCATGGGCCCTGACTGGGAATCTAACCAGCGACCATTTGATTCGCAGGCCAGCGCTCAATCCACCGAGCCATACCACCCAGGGCAATCCTCGTTGTCTTAATCCTGAAGGCAAAGAACAGCTCTAACGTCACATGAATAATTCAGTGTCCTAAGGTTAAAAACTCAATTTAATAAAAAGCACACAGTTACTGCTTATCAGGCATCAACCAGGAAATGGCACCACACTGATGTCATCATCATTCTGCACCACGTTCATTCCTTGTGTTCTGTTTTCATCTGCGTTTCCTCCGACGAGTCATACCTGTGTGCAGAAAGCCAGCTCGCTGCAGCTCTCCAACCACGGGGGTTAAGTCAGGGGCGATCTCTTCATACTCCAATTTACTCATCTTAATCCAGCCGAACTTACGTTGGAAAAGTCTTACATATAACTTCTGACCGCTCTCTGCAATCAGGTTAAGAAAAACGGGAAAATGTTATCTTTCTTCTCTAAAACAACATACAAACATCATTTACTTCTTAAAACTGAGATAAAATGAACTTTATTAGAAATACATATATGCTTCCTCAACTTACATTCCAAGAAAATCTTTGCTTCCTGCGGAAGATGTAATTTATTTGAAATAGAAAGTCCCACCCTGGCTGGCGTGGCTCAGTGGATTGAGCACCTCCTTGCGAACCAAAGGGTCACCAGTTCGATTCCCAGTCAGGGCACATGCCTGAGTTGCAGGCCAGGTCCCCAGTAGGGGGCCATGTGAGAGGCAACCACACATGGATGTTTCTCTCCCTTTCTTTCTCCTTCCCTTCCCCTCTGTCTAAGAATGAATAATCTTAAAAGCCCCCATGGGGATGTCTCCTTGTCACATGTGCTTGTCACCAAACAACAGGAAGATCCCCAGGATGGACAGTTCTGCCACTTGTGAATTGTATGAATATTGCTGTGCCTTACTGAGAACTCGTTTTCTCTTCTCTAAGGAGGGGCTGGTGGAAAGCACTAACCCCACCTTCCCAAAGTTGGTGGAAAGATTAAACAAGATGACGTAGACCATTTTAAATGGTCTAGAAGCCATTTAAAAAGTTCCAATGTGGGTAATGATTATTGATCACTTCAGAACTTCTTAGCACCACACTGCCCATTTTCTTGCCACCGTTTCCCCTTGCTCAGAGAAGCCCTACCTGGATTTGCAGTTATTTTGTTATTTACTTTCGGTCTAATAGGCATCATTCCATTTGTGGGTGAAAATAATTTCAACCTGGCTGGGTACCTAGCTCAGTTGGTTAGAGTGTTATCCTGATACACGAAGGCTGTGAGTTTGATCCCCAATCAGGGTGCATACAAGAATTAACCAGTGAATGCATCAGTAAGTGGAACAACAAATTAATCTTTCTCTCTTTCTCTAAAATCAATAAATTAAAGAAAAAATGCTACCTTTGGTAGGGTGTAGCCTCTCTCTTTCTGTGATCTCAGCCAAGCTACTTAACCTGTTTGGTCTCAGTTTCCCTGTTACCCAGATAATCATAGAATTTCTGTCAACTCTAACATAATAAAACTATATTTTTAAAATGTTCAATATATTTTTTTTTCCTAAAGAGACCAAAGCAATTCACAGTAGCTGCTTTTCCCCACGGATGGCAAATGAGTCGCCATGGAGAGCAATACACAAAGATGCGCAGAACTTGCACGGGGGAACCTGGTCCTATTTCCCAATCACAGGGGAGCACAGAGCCACCAGCTACTCGAGCAAGTGTTTGCACAAATGCAACCAGCATTCAACCAAAGATGCAACTGCTCTGGATAGAACAGTCCGTGTGGTATCACATCCACGGTCTGCTGAGACCAGCACAAGGAGAGAAGGCAGCTCGGTGGATCCGAAAGCAGCTGTGCCCAGTGTGGCTCACATGGTAAGAATATAGGGATTTCCACCCTGGCTGGGTGGCTCGGTTGGAGCATCTTCCTGTGCACCAAAAGGCTGCGGGTTCGATCCCCGGTTGGGGTGTGTATGGGAGGCAACCAATTGATGTTTCTCATATTGATGTTTCTCTCTCCTTTCCTCCCTAAAATCAATTAACGTATTTTTTAAAAACTTTTTTTAAAATATAAGGAATTCCGAAATAATTCCACTGTGTGTGAATTTAAAGCAAAAACCTTTCACTTGAGCATTAGTAGTCATGTTCACAATTTCGCTAATGCGCTGAGGAGTCAGCCCTGGCTCCCCATCTCCCAAGGTCAGTGTGTCCTCCAAGCAAGCTTTTCCTGCCTCAGGAGGGGCCCAGTTCCATCCCGCCACCGCCACCGTGGCCCTTTGGGTAAGCAGTGCAGCTGTCACAAGGGTGGCTTTTGTTCCAGACCTGCTCCTCTGGCTCGGAGCCCCCACTGGCTGCCAAGGAGCCCAGGCACAGCCTAGTATTTTTCAATGGACCAATTTAGCTTGTAAGTTTCCACTTCCTCCACACCCAGACTTTAAAAGGCAGAGTCCGGGAACCCAAAATATTGTTGGGGGTGGGAAATAGGCCTCAACACACCTCGGTGTGTTTTTTCCTGTATTTTTTTTTTTTTGGCTTTCAATTTTGCGGAAAGGCTGTGCAGAAAGCAGACCTAACCATAACCCGGATGACATGCTCAAAATAAGTGTAAAGTATGATTTTCTAAGTTGCACTGGATTTTTTTTTTAATTTAGAAAAGGTGGTACAATGACCAAACACATCACTAGGTAAAACAAAACCCATTTCACTAAAGACTAATGGATAGAAACAAGAGTTAAATTCCCATTGCATCTCATTAATGTTATAACGAAAAGATGTTGAATTAAACAACGTTGTTTGAGAATCTGCTATGAAACATATAAAGGCATGATACTGCAGGCGCAGACATCATGGGCACAAAACCTCGTCTCTTTTCCATACACATCCTCCCCCAGGGGAACCTCCTACAAGGCTGACTCCTGGGAGGAGTCCCAGATGATTCTCAAAACCACACTGACTCCTTGTGGCCACCAGATTACTACCCAGCACATTACCACTTAAACCAGGACAGCAAATGGGAACCCAAAAGTTGCAAGGAGAGAAGCTTAAGATACCTGATAATTGATAAAATTTAGTCACAATCCCCTTGTCGTGTTCATCGAAGAGCATCCTATCATCTTCATTCTCAAGTACGGCTCCCAGCACCACAAGGAAACTCCGAAGGTAGTAAGGATGGCTCGAGGGTGCTGGAACTGTTTGACCATCATGACCGTCACAGCCTGACCCCTGTTCCAAGGGAACTCTGCAAGTGACTTCATTCATTAAGCCACTGTCATCTTCCAGAGGGCGTTTGGGGGTGTCACTCCCCTTAGAAGCATCGTGTGTAGAACTATGAGATGGTGCCTCCTGATCTGACACCTGTGGTTTAGCTTCCGCAGCCACAGTCATTGTGACTTCAACATCCGCCTCGAGTTTTTCAACACCTGCGCCCTGCACTTGACTGATACTCTCCTGCTTGGCAAGACTGGCCTGCGAAGCAGACTGCAGTCTACTCCCCGGAGTTAATTCTGGTGCTGACATCATAGCAGCATTATCTGAGAAAGCAGGAGTGAGGGTTGACCTCCCACATTCCTGCGTGGAGTTTTGGTTTGCTGCGTCTATTAACGTAGCGTCTTCTACAGTACTTTCAGTGTTTTGTTCAGTAAGAGAATCACAGGTAAATAGGTTTTCCTTTTGAGAACTGTTTTCCAACATCTGATCTTTGTTCTCGGTCTCTGAACAGTTAACCGTCTTAACCCCTGGGGCTGAGGAACTCTGTGGAGTATGATTGGCAAACTCCTCATTCTTCTCTATTGATCTTTTTGCTTTTATGTATTTTCTGGACAGTTTAGATGACAGGCTTCCCAAAGGAATGACCTTGACATGACGCGGACTCAGATCATCTTCATTTTTACACGCCTCGTTATCATTACTTTTAAAGTAGGGACTCGTCTGCTTTTTTACGCCTGGTTTTGCTGAATCCGTTTGGTCAAGGGTTAAATTTGTCTTTAATGGTGACGACTTCTGTGGTGTTACATCCTCTACGGCAGTGTTCGTTAAATCTACAGTGGACACGTGGGAATTTGTTAAGCCACCATGCCCAGGGTCAGCTGGAGTGACATCACTGGGGTCAGCACACATTTCATCAAGGTGCCGGTTTAGGTCATACCTGGGCACCATTTTACTACAAATGGGACACGCGAGTCTAGCAGGCGGTGCATTGTTAAAACACAAAACAATGGACTTAGATTCATTCTTTTTAGTTCTGTTGGTTGATAAACTCCTACGGAGTCTTTTATTCGAAGGCGATTTCCCTCCTGGCATCATGAGTGTTAGAAAAGCTGGAGGCTTCAAGTAATGAAACAAAGGATGTCACTGGGGAAAGACAGCGATGGTTTGCTCTTACTTCCCTGCCTTGAACAAAAAAGTGGGCTCCTATGGAACCTCATGGTATTCGTTTGGCCGCTTTCTTCTTTCTGCAAAATGGAACACATGCGGACCAAAAACGTTTTATGCATTCAAAACAGGGTAAAAGAAAGCTCTAAGCATGCGCTGGCAGCATCTCTTGCTTAAGGAAAAACCCCGGGCTGGGGACCGGGGACCAAGGCTCCACATGCAACCTCAGTGTGACCCCAGCCCTAAAACGACAGCCCTGGCCTTGGCAGGGAGCATCGCTAAGAACTCGCTTTAAGATCTAGAATTACCCGTTCTTAAAAAAGGGACAATTTGACTACTCCAGGCCCTTTTTAGAGACCATTGCATCGGTAACCATTTCCGGGAAAGAGTGGCCACCTGGGAGACCCCCCCGCCCCGGGTCGTCCCACTGCAGCTGCAGCCACCGAACTGGGTCGCGGAGGGAGCCCGGCTGTTCTCTTGGGGCTGTGGCCACCAGCGATGCACACCTGGGGCTCCGCCGAGGAGCCCGGACCACCCACCCTTCAGCCGCCTCCCTCCCTCTGGGCCCAGCCGCCTCGTGCCGGCCGTCCCCCGCCCTCCCGGCTTCGCCCCGCCCGCCCCAGACCCGCGACCCCGTCCGGGCGACCCCTTGCCTCTCACCCGGCTTGGCGCGCCAGGCATGCCCAGCCGATCTCCGCGTCTCGGCTCGCACAGGCTCGTCCAGAGGAGGCCCGAATGATCGATCTCCACGCCCCCTCCACGCTGAAGGCGTCCCTCCTCCCAGCGCGGTGGAGCAGAAAGGAACCCTGCGGGGCGGCCACGCACCTGTTTCGCGTCACACCTGGCGGAGGCGACTGCAGGTGCTCCCCGGCACGTGCATTCGGCTCGCACGAGTGGAGCTCCTTGGGGGATTGGTCGCGGCAAAGTGACGTGACCTCCCGGGAGAAGACAAAGGTATGAACTCTACCCAACCAGTGCTGCTGGCTAGCTTCCCGCGGGACGTCCTGTTGGCGCCTTGATACAGTAGATGTAAATAACCTCAAGAGCAAAGGGATACTAAAACGGAGTCAAGTGCAGCAGTCCCGTCGTATTCCCGGGCTACGGCCCAGGACCCCAGCACATGCCGGAAACCGCGGATAGCAGCGAACGCTGTATAATGTTTTCTCGTGTAAATACAGATCTGATTTTAATTTATGGAAGTTAATAATATCGAATAATAGAACGACAACAATATACAGTAATAAGAGTTACGTGCTGTGATCTCTCTCTTTCTCTGATAACCGAGACAGCTCCTAATTGACTTACGGGCCCGGAGCTTCTACCGAGTACAAAGGCATGATTCACGCAGGGGCGGGGCTGAGCAGGTCCTGGCGAAATTTTATTAAGTTACACAGAATGGCAGGCAATTAAAAAACTTATGAATTATTTCTGGAATTTTCCAATAACATTTTTGGACTGTGCTTGATCACCAGTAACTAAAATGGTGGGAAGTGAAATCGCAGATAACGAGGACTCCTGTAATTAGGGAGTGGTGAGTTTGGGGTGTTTATCAGTTTTGTTTTTAATATAGTTTAATGGTGAGGTTATATGATTTATAATAATGGCTATGTTTAACTGAAAAATTCAAGTTTATCGGTCAGCTCTTGGGCACTGAGACCAGCAGCTTCCTGAACCCCCAAGAAGGACCAGAAGGTAAGCTGAGTGCAGGGGACCTGGGCTTATTGTCCTTTTTCACTGCCTGCAACAGGGGCTGGCACTGTGTAACTAATTACTTCATAAATGTGTGTTGCACAGATGCGTGAATAAGTGAACAAACCCAAGAGAAGAGACACAAAGAGGGAATTCATCAACACATATGCACCAAGTGCCTCCCTCGTATTAGAAAATGTTCTCGATGCTGACAATGTGGCAGTGCACGGAGGAACAGGGGTGAGGTGGGGAAAGATAGAGGAACCCCCCCCCCAAATTAAATTCTGTAGAGAATTAAAAGATGAAGACTTAGAAGGGAAATAAACCCAAGGGAGGGCAGGGATGCAGGTTTCAATCTGAAAGCATGGGAAGGAGGAAGGCCCTCACTGTGCAGGTGACGTTAGAGCAGACCTGGAGGTAAGGCAGCGACTAGTCCAGGGAAGGACATTGCAGAAGAAACAGCGGCAGGGAGCGGGGGGTGCACCTGAGGCAGGAGCTCACAGGGCAAATCTAAGATCACCAAGGCCAGGAAAAGTCTCTCCCCCTTGTAAAGCTTGCAGGAGTGTCCTGCCTGCGACCCACATGAGGCCCAGGATGGCTGTGAAGGCGGCCCAACACAAAATCGTAAATTTACCTAAAACGTCAAGACTTTTTATGATTATGTGTCACAATGTACTTAATGTGTGGCCCAGAGATGCCAAAAGGTTGGCATTTCCACCCAAAGCGTCCTAGGAGACGCTATCAGACAAAAGGCAAGTGTTCCCTGGACAGGGATGCTGGAGCTATGAGCCCCTGACCGTCATGCTTTCTTCCTAGTGTTCACCTTCTGTCCTGATTGTTTTTAAAGATTTATTTATTTCTAGACAGAGGGGAAGGGAGGGAGAAAGAGAGGGAAACATCAATGTGTGGTTGCCTCTTGCACACGCCCTACTGGGGACCCGGCCTGCAACCCAGGCATGTGCTCTGACTAGGAATCGAACCAACGACCCTTTGGTTAGCAGGCAGGTGCTCAATCCACTGAGCCACACCAGCCAGAGGCACCTTTTATCCTGTTTGGACCACACCTGTCCTCTGCACAGCTGCCTGTGGATAGCACTTGATGCCCTGGGTGACGAGGTCATTTCCCAAGGGGAAAGGTGTCCAGCGCATGCACGAGGATCCCGCCGTTTTGTGAAAGGGTGACGGGGCAGTGGAGGGAGAAGAGAATCAAGACCCCAGAGCGTGAGCGTCTCTGCCGGGACAGCTGGCTGTGACAGGGTGGCTCCTGCTCGCTGGCCCATGGACCAGGCTGGCTTTCACGTGGGCTCAGTGCGGGAAGGGTGGTGCCAGGGGTTCCTGCTTTGTACCCAGAGAACGCAGGATGAGGCTCCCCTCTGGCCGTTTGGAGTCTGTCTCCTCACGCCATGGGATTCTCAAGTATCCGCCATCCAGGCCCAGGAAAGTTCCCAAAGTCTTTATTTATAAAACAGAACCCTGGCAGGATATAAACTTATGCATTCATATTTACATCACAGTCAATGTCTATTACAGCTTCAATTTATGGACAGAAATGTCCTGTCGTTTCTTCTTTTTCTTTTCCGTCTTCTTGGCGTCGCTGATCTGCATTTTCACTTGATCTTGTAATTGAGAAAAGAATGCTTGAGATGACTTCAAGGCTTTGTCCTTACCTTCGTCCTGCAATGGAAAAGGACACATGCTCACAGGTGAAAACCCCCAATGAGGATGACAGCAGTCTGTCAAAGTGTATCAGGGGTGTCCCACCCATGGCCCTGGGGCCACGTGCGGCCCAGGCGGGCTATGAAGGCGTCCCAACACAAAATCATCAATTTACTTAAAACCTTTTTTTTTTGCTCATCAGTTTTTGTTAGCATTTGTGTATTTAACGTGTGGCCCAAGACAGCCCTTCCCCTTCCAGTGTGGCCCAGACACACCAAAAGGCTGGACACCCCTGGCCGAGGAAATTGTGAAAAATCCAGCCGGTTGGCAGAGAGATATCCTACACGCTCTGTGCTGCCACAGTGCTTTGTCATTTAAAGGAAGAGGGAGGAGAAAAACTTTGCTGTGAGGACCCGAGAGTGTAGGGCTGTACCACCAGTGGGCCGTGTCAGTGGCTCTGTCACTCCAGGGGACAGCCAGTCCCCTACCTCTCGCCATCACTCCTCCCAAAGGACCCCCCAGGCCGGCCAATCCCCGCCCGCTGGCTGCCCACAGCCTCACCTTCAACAGCGAAGCCCTGCCCGCTCTGGTCAGCTGCTTCAACTTCTCAGCAGCGGCGGCCTTGCTGTATTTCCCTGCCTGGTCCGGGTTGCTCTGTTCCAGGAGTTTCTTCCGCTTTTCCTTCTCCTTTATTTTCATATGCTTCCTCTGTTTCTTTTTCCTCCTTTCTCGCTTCCTGTCTGTCGCTGTTTTCTCAGCAGCAGTTTTTATATCTCCAGCTTTATTTTTCTCCTATTAAAAAAGAACCACCAACACACTGTACTAGTTAGTCTAATGCAGGGGTGTCAAACTCATTTTCACCGGGAGCCACATCAGCCTCGCAGGCGCCTTCAAAGCGCCGAATGTAATGTTAGGACTGTATAAATGTAACTACTCCTTAACAGTTCAGTGAGAGCTCGGTGCTGCCACCAGGGAGAAACAAGGTGGGGGGCCAGATTCGGCCCTTGGGCCTTGTGTTTGCCACCTGTGTGGTCTAACGTCTCAGGAGGAAACACCGGTGGCAAAGCCAGTCCCTGCTGCACCCAGGCCCCAGCCCGAGATCCATGCGCATGCCCAGGGCCCCCTGGTGCTCAGCCGCTGAGGACAGCCACCAGACTGGCCACAGGGACCCTGGAGACCGGAGGCAATCTACCCAGAGAGCTGCTGTTGTCTCTCGTTCCGTGCTCACAAGGCAGCGCCTGCCTGCACTCCGCATGTCCAGCCTCTCCCCATATCCAGATGGTCTGTTCTAGACCCTGACTCCGCTACTGACAAGCACGGAGTGGATAATAAGGGGAAAGCACTGCTGTTCCAAGACTTAACAGTATATAAGCAATATACGCAATCTGTCTGAAACCTAACACTGCTAGCATTGAAAGGGATCAGAACAAGACAACGATGTTGGATATTTGCCAACAGCTTTGACCGTAATCTGTAATAACTGGCACGCCCGCATCTCACAATGATACCTGATTATAGGAGCCTGGTATTGAACAGTATATACGCTGATAACATCATTTGATTGTACTCAGACGGTTGACATACATTAGAGCAAAGACCCCACACTCAAGGAAAATGACATGGAATGCAGATCCGGCTGCCAACAACTCCCATATCAATGGGCATTTAGCGTGTTGATGCTGGTGTGGCTAGCGTGTTTAGCGTGTAGTTAGTCGCACAGGCTCCATACCTTGACCTCCTCTGGCGCCAGCAGGGCTGCGTCACTGACACTCACTGGGGCGACCTCCTCCATGGTTATGGCTGGCAGATTTGACACGACTTTGATCTCGGGGACAGGCTAGGAGAGAGACAGTCCAGTGCACAGAAGTCAGACGTACTCCTCACAGAAGAACCTGGACTTGCAAACCTATCAAGTCTAACACGTAAGATACTTTGGGGGATTGTTTAAAACGCAAGCAGTGTTCATAGCAGAAGTCTGAGGCTCACGGGGTGACGGCTGTGTTGGCGGCAGCACCCTCGAAACCTGCGTGTTTCAGGGGCTGTCTCTGCTCTACGCCTGGAGCACCCGCACCTATGCTTTTGCATGGCGTTTCCACTGCGTTCAAACACCACTCTGTCCTTTGTCACGAAACTGTTTCCATCTCCATGTCTGCCTACACCCTCAGCGTTATCCACAGCTTAACAGAACCCGTGGGTTTCCGTAATGATACCTCGCCCTTGGTTACGGGGAAGAAAGGGCTCCCTCTAAGAACTACGTGGAAAGAGATGCACGGAAAAGGCTCACGGGAACAGGAGTCCAAAGGTGCTACTTGATCCACTTCCATTTCCCTGCTATGGGAAACGGACGTCTGCAGACGGACACCCAATCCGGGGCCCGGCCCGCCAACGCTCACAAAGGGACGGAGACCCCGCGCGCCCGGGCTCCACGCGACTGTGTTCCCGCACTGACCGGTTTGGGGGTGAAATGGAAGTTCGAGAGGGCGTCCAGCTTTAAGAAGAGGGAATCCATCATCTTCTGGATCTCCACGTGCTCGGGGTTTTCTTCTTCTTCTCTCTTCTCCTTGGGAAACAAGTTCAACAACATCAGCCTAAGTGGCTTGAGGTCTGATCACGGAACCACACCTTCCACGAAGGCTGATGAGGGGCCTCTCCCATTTCTTGCCATCAAGGCTTCGGCCCCAAAGAGCCTCCCGGGCGGCAGTTAGGTGATCAATACCACAAGGGCACAGCGCCCACCCAGGAAGACCTGTGACGTGTGTCCAGGAGCTGCAGCAGCCACTGCCTCCAGCACGTGGGACTGACAACTTAACCCCATTGGCATTCACACCCGCCAGGCACTAAGCCGGTCCCACGAGGGCGGCTACGGAGGCAGAAGCAAGGTAACAAGTGCCAGCGAGGAGCTGGGGAAGACGGAACCCTTGTGTACTGCTGGTGAGAAAGTGAGATGGTCCCGTCACCATGGAAATGAGCTAGCAGCTCCTTGAGAGAGAATTGCCATCTGACCAGCAGTTCCGTACCCAAGAGAACTAAAAACAGGCACTCAAATAACATGTGTACTCCCATGTTCAGAGCACTATTTGCAATAACCCCAAATAGAAGGAGCCCAAATGCTCGTCAAACTGAAGACCAGATAAAGAAAAAGTGTGGTACATACACGTGGCGGAACAGTATTCAGCCAAAAAAAAAAGGAAATGATGTAACAACACACGCCACAATCTTAAAGCATTACAGTAAACAAACTGTCAGACAGAGACGAAAGATCATGTAGCTTATGGTTCCATCTGCGTGAGATGTCTCGGATAGGTAAATCCAAGCCTGGTGGTCCCCAGGGGCTGGGCGCAGGGAGGGGTGAGAAGCAACTGCTCATGGGGTGTGTGGTTTTACTTCAGGGGTGGAGGAGATGTTTGGGGACCAGAGAGAGACAGTGTGCGTGAACACTGTGCGTGGAATGACCCTGAATCGCTCCCTTTAAAACGACTGCCTTCACGTTATGTGAATTGTCCACTGTCAAATGGTTACGTCACTTCGGTTTAAAAAAATAAAAACTGAGGGGTTAATGTAGACTTCGTAAAATTATCCAGCCACTTGAATTGCAGGGACTGACTTGCTTTTACTTACATGTAATTTGTGACTTACTCTGATTACTCAAATGGAAAGAAATGGCTGGCAGTTTTCATTTTACTGAGGGGAAAAGGCAAACTTTATACTTTTCTTCCTCCTCTGCCCAAACTGCTGCTTCTGGGTCTGTGTCCGGCGTCCGGCACCGGAGCTCCCGTGCCAGCCACACACATGCACACGCCTGCTGCTGTTCCTACTGTTTTAACCTCACTCATATTTAATCTTAAATGTGTCCCTTTGCCTTGCCCCAGGTGAATCACAGGACACACAGCCTCTGCCTGAATATGCATCACACAGACAACTAAGAGTAAAGGATCCCTTGTGAGCTGTTCCTCACCCTCTTGCCCATGACCTTGAGTTTGATTCCAGACCTCAGGAAATCCTGCCCATCGGGCTCAGCCCGACCCTTAAAGGCACAGGTCTGGAATGGGCCTCAGTGAGGTCCGCATTCGAAGGGCTGCGTACTGGCTGTGCACTCCCGACATACAATCGAACGTTTACGGGGCTGGTACTAGCTGCCTGGCAGACACTTAACCTCCTTTTTAACTCTCGAAGTTACCAACTCCTTTCTGTCTCTGTGGAACCTCCTCCAAGGAGCCAGGTGACATTCCATGAGCATCTCCCAAGGCCGTGCATGCGCCCTTCCAACACCACCTTGGGAGGCAGAGCGGCCGGGAAGAATTTCACCTCCCACCTCCCGTTCTCCCCCCTCCCAGTGGCACCGAGGGCACTGTCCGCTCTCACAGCATCAGCGGCAGCAGTGAACCAAGTCTGGCGGGATCGTCCACGGCTTTTGCAGAATAGAAACGCCACCTCATCCCCAAGCACACGTCGACCCCAGTCCCATTAAATCCAACGTAAAGGAATCATTCACAATTATTACACTGGGAGTGTATTCTTGGAAATAGGGCTTTGTTCTATTTAACCAGAGATGATATTTTTTTTTTAACGAATCTAAGTAAAAAGAAACAAAAACCGAAACTACCCATGGGACCCAAACATGGGAATGGAGTCGCAGATAACCCTATAAAACACACCCGCCCCGTCTCCACGTCTCCCGTGCGTGCGAGTGAGGAAGGGGGCAGCACTGTGGTCGCAGCTGCTGGGAAGTCACGTAGCTGTGAGCGCTGCTCCGGGCAGAACCACGCCCCAGGCCGCCACTCAGTGGGAGCCTTCCCTCCCCCTCTCTCCCGAGCTTGCTCAGTCTGCGCTCACACAAGACGAGGCCAGCCGAGAGCACGAGATGTCTACATTTGCTCACTCTGACCATCCCAGAACTGCTTCTCAAATGCTCTCCTTGAACCACGGCCTCCTTCAGGGGCCGCCTTACCTGGTGGAGCTTGACATACTCCTGTTCGTAAATCTCAGCGAGGCTCAGCTTGCTCTTCTCGTGGTCCAGCGTCAGCCGCTTTTTGTACTCGTATGCCTCCTCCTTAGGTTTCTCTTTCCGCACCACGTCGTCCCACGCCTGGAGTGTGAAAGGCAGGTGGAACGTGAATTCAGGAAAATCTGTCATTTCCTTCTAGGCTCGATTAAGAATCTGCCTCTGGAGTATCTAGTCTCGTCCCAGACGGAGCCAGCTGCCGCAGCGAGAAAGTGATTTGCAGCCCTGAAGTGACTGTTCCAGTCACAGAGAGTAAGTGTCGTGCAGAGCAGAGAGGATGTCACTCAAGTGGCCTTTGTTGTTTTTGTTTTAAGCGTGTCTCCCTCTCCTGGTTACTGATGTCCATTCCCTATCTCCCCTTCATGGTTTATTTAAAAGTCAAGATCAAGTCTGTCTCGTCTCATTTCAGATTTAAAGGTACTCTGCTCAGCCCACTCACCAGACCCTCCTGTTCTAGGCAAGCATCGCTCGTGCGTCCTGAAGCCGTCTCTCATTATGCGTGTCACACAGCCCGAGCTGTGTGCTAAGTGTACAGAAGAAGGTCAATTCTTGCTTATGTATTTATTTAAGATTTTATTTATTTATTTTTAGAGAGAGAAGGGAGGGAGGAAGAGAGGGAGAGAAACATCAATATGTGGTTGCCTCTCGCACGCCCCCTACTGGGAACCTGGCCTGCAACCCAAGCATGTGCCCTGACTGGGAATTGAACCAGTGACCCTTTGGGTCCCAGGCCCATGCTCAGTCCACTGAGCCACACCAGCCAGGGTGCAAGAAGGTCAATTCTTAACAGCTCTTTCCTACGTTTTTAACGTTTGATTTAAAAAAAAAAACAAAAAAAAACAAACCCAGACCCTTTGTTTGTCACACTGAATACTGTGCCCAGAGCAAGGGTCCCGGGTGTGACCACATTGAGTCAGACACCAGCCATCACACCTGCCACCCTCCCCCAGCTTCTCACACCACCCAGCAGGCCGGCAAGGTACAAGGGACCCTGGCACCGGCCCTGGCTGCCCCTACCCCTCTGGCACACACCCATATTTCCGGGGCACCCGTGGAGGCAGCACCTCACACAACAAAGCTGACGATGCCTTTAGCATAGATGCAGGGCTTTGAAATGAACTGACATACAACTTCTATGAAAACAGTTTATTCCTATTCCCCAAATACTCTCATAGTATTTCTGAAAATCCCTGTAAATTTCAACTGAGGTTCAGTTGCACTCTTACTGACCTGGTCTCTGATCCTCTGCTTGATGATGTCTTCTAGCTGAAGGGTGGTCTCCTCCGTGATCACAGGAGCTGGAGGCAACAAAACACGTTCTCAGTGGGAGACAGGACCGAGGCCAGCGTTTCGCAAAGGGTGGGTGGGGGGGGGGGTCCCTGAACCAGCAGCACAGACCCCTGGGGGCCGCTGGAAGGGTGAATTCTCAGGCCCCACCCCACACCCTGAAGCAGAGTTAGCGGGGGGCTCCCCTCTATGCTCACTGGCCTTCTGATGCTGTCTCCAATCACAGGACCACGAAACTAGAGCCCGAATGGTAGTCAGTGCTGACACTTTCATCTGAACACCTGGGGAATCCTGCCACCTCTCATCCTCTCCAGCAGTGGATACAATGGAAATTCATGTTGACTTCAGTGCCAGAGAGGGTGTGACGAGGTGATCAGGGGTCCCGGCCAGCTCACAAAGTAATCAGTGGACAATGACAGCAGGCACTGTAAATGGATCACTAGCAAAATTCAGACTCTGGCCCTGGCCCTGTAGCTCAGTGGAGAGAGCACAGGCCTGCAAACCAAAGGGTCAGGGGCTTGATCCCCAGTCAGGGCACACGCCTGGGTTGTGGGCCAGGTCCCCAGTAGGGGGCGCGTGAGAGGCAACCACACAGTGATATTTCATTCCCTCTCTTTCTCCTTCCCTTTCCCTCTCTCTAAAAGAAAAAAATATCTGACTGCCGTAGTATACGTTAGGCACCGTTAGTGTTTCAGTAATTCTTGGGTGGGCTGACATTGTTGTGGTTGTACAGAAGAATGTCCTCCTTCCAGGAAGAGCCAGGTGGAAGTACCTGGGAGTGAAGTGTCACAACACTGGCAACTTGCTTTCAAAGGATTGTGGGAAAAATGCACACACACAGCACACATACAACATGGGGACAGTCAGCGAGCTGAGGTGCATGGCAAACACTTCTTCACTGTGCTGTTTTCCCACCCTTCTGTTTGTCGGCAAGACTTTAAAATAAAAAAACTCGGGGGGAAGAGAAACACTCGTCCCAGGCTTCCTGTGAAGCAGACCCCCGGGGAAGGCACCGCAGGGACGGGGCGGAGCCCAGCGCGCAGGCGCACCCACCCATGCGGACGGCGTGGTCGAAGTGCAGCGTCTCCTCCAGAAGGCTGTTCTCCGGTCGCTTCTGTGCCGTCACTTCCCCCTGCAGCTGCCAGGGCTTTTTTTCCAACAGCTCTTTTTCTAACGATGCAATTTTTTCATTCATCTGAGAAAGGAACCAAAGGTGTTATCGCACTTTTAGGAAACAGAACCTGATGTCCAGTTGAGTAGAGGCAACTAGCATGTTTACAAGTGGGAAAGAAACGTACTGTTTTTCAGCACAAGTCTGTGGCGTCCCTGACCCCTTCATGCTGTGCTGGGAGTGACTCCCTCCTCCTGTCACCTGCGGTGGGGCGAGGACCTCTCTTCCCCACTGATGGGAAACACTGAGTCTGTCTGTCTATTTCTGCACCCTACTAGTCAAATGAGCTCTCTATGTACAAGCTACTAACAACTTTAATTATTAGAGCGTTCCAAGATGAAGTCATGTTTGTTATTACGTTAGTATCTGACGGATCCTGACGCTGTGACTCCACACCCCAATCCACGGGACCTCTAAGTGCTGAAAGACATTGTAACGACCACGGAGTGTATGGACCACCAGCCTTCTCGGCCCCGACTGACTTCTCTTCTTTTCCCTAGTAGCTTTTCAGTTCATTGGCCGGGTTTTTCTGATACTATCTGCAAATATGAATGCATTCATTTCCATTTTGCTTCCCTTTTATCTTTTTCTTTTGTAGTTGCATTGGCTAACACTTCTAAAGGAATGTTAAATAACAGTGGTCATAGGCATCATTTTGTCTTATTATTTTAAAGGGATGTCTCTAGAATTTTACCACTAAGCATGCAGGCACCTTTTGCCTAGATGTATTTGTATTCCCCTAGGAGTGAAAAAAAATTAGAAACGGACACTGAATTTTATCTAATGTCTTTTGGACATACATGGAGCTGACCATATGGTTTTTCTCCTTACTTGTTACAATCCAGAACTAAATGAATAGATTTCCTAATCCTGCATCAAGGGGATGAGGCCCACGTAGTTGTGGTAGCATTTCTCTTTCACTGTGCTAGTTTGGATTTTTGCATCACTATTCATACATGAGGCTGTTTGTGTGTGTGTGTGTTTTAATGTTCCCTTTGTCAGGTCTGGATACTCATGTTATAATACCTTCACAAGAAAAGAGTTTGTAAGCTTTACTCTGTACATGTGAGAATTGATTAAACAGCATTAAACTATCTATTTCTTAAAGGTCTGATATAGTTCCACAGCAAAACTAAACTTGCTTTTCTTTCTTCTTGTAGCGGGAGGGAAGGACACAAACTCAATGAAAAATTCCTTATTTTCTTTCACAGTGCTTTTCTTTTTATTCCTTTACACTTTCTCTCTCTTCTGAAGAAACTCTGACAATCCTAGATTTAACTCAGATTCTTGTTTCTTAAATAACTCTCTTGCTATCCTTGGTATCTTTGGCTATTTGCCTATACTCATTTCTAAGTATCTGATATGATTTTAAGATGGTTAAACGATAGAGCCAACGAATTGGAGCCTGACTACATTATTTTCAAAGGACATGTCATTGGTCTGAAATCACGTGACATGGAAAAAATTTCTCATCGACTTAGGAGGATGAGTTTGAGATGGTGTTCATTAAAACTCAGTCTACACAGCACCCACAAAAGCCACCTGCAGAGGCCCTCAGAAAAATACCCAGCATCTGTAAGAGCAGCTACCGACAGTTGCAAGGAGGGGTTCCCAGGACAGCTGATTTGGAAAGACGTGCCACAGTTGTGAGGACAGCCGGGACAGGGAGAGAAGCAGGGTTTTGTAGAGGCGTCACCCACCGAAAGCCACAGGCTGGGGTAGGCAGCACCGGCTGTCAGAAATCAGCTGCGTTCCCCACGGGCGGCTCCACAGTGAGCTGTACTGAGCAGCAGCAAGATGTGTGTGTGTGTGTGCGCGCGCCTGCGTGTGTTTAATGGACAATTAAGCATTCTACCAAGAAAAACGGAGTAGATTAGGAGTCTGCAAGTTCCTCAGTCACAAACGCATATTAACAAATTCCTTAAATTCCTACGTGTTACCTTTTCCTGCCTTTTTTCAAAAGAGGATTTCACTTCAGCAGAATCTTTCTGCGCAGTTAAGATTTTCGTGTCTTCCATGTCCTCATCGTCTGGCAAAGCAAAGGTCACTCTTTTCGAGGTTTCTTTATGTGGTTTGTCGTCTTCAGCTTCTTCAAGGTCATGATCTTCATCCCTATAGTGTTGAAACACGCATAACAGGAAACACACCACTTTTCAACAGGAAAAGAAAAAGAAACAGATTCTCTAGTAATTAAAGCTCTCTTCTGTCAAGCTGATGCAACTAAATATTCAGGGCTTCTAAAGTCATCCAGTTGTTAAAGACCAACAGAAGGAATTATTTAGGTGAAGTGGAACGGAAGTATGCAACATAAAGAAAGTCAATTACTATCAACCTATAATGCAGTGTTACCTCGCACATAACAACAGGGTATTATTTTTAGGGGCACAAAAAACAAATCAAAGCTCGTGCAATAAAGGTTTGAGTGCTACTGGTAGAGATGTTTTATCTTCATTAGGTGATTTCCCATGTCTGTTTATGATGACTTTTTTTTCATATTTATTGTTAAAAATGTTTTCATTGTTGTTCCATTATATTTGTCCCTATTTCCCCCCCATGTTCTCCCCTGCCCTGGCCCCCCCACCCCACGTTCAATCTTCCCCACTGTTGTCCTTGTCCATGGGTCCTTCATACATGTTCCTTGATTCAACCCTTCCCCTTCTTGCCCCCGTTATAAGTTCACTTTCTTCTGTCCATCTTGAGACTATGTGATCTTAGAGAATCTAACTTCTTAGGACGTGGCTGGGCAGCTTCAACTACGTGTAAAGGATCACTGAAAAAACTCACGTTTCCGACACGCTGTCTCCTCCTTCTTCAGCAACTTCCTCCTCTTCTTCCTCGGAACCCGGTTCTTCATCACGAGCACTTGCTGCGTCCTCATCGCTTTCAACCGGATCGAAGAAATCTTTGTATTTCAGGTTCCTGGAACTTTTACTGGACTAAAACAAAAAGATTTTTAAAACTTTTAATTAAGGATAAGAAAATGCATTAAGTCATGCTTATATGTGTATATAAGTGTTGTATAGGGAAAATCGACCAATAATAACACCACTGTAAATCCCTGAGAACTATTAGACCATAACAAACTAGAAGTCTGGATTCTTTGTCTGATTAGATAGAGTGCCATATCATTCTTTTTAAAAAAAAATTTTAAAGATTTTATTTATTTATTTTTAGAGGGAGAAAAAGAGAGAGAAATAAAACCATCAATGTGTGGTTGCCTCTCTCGCATGCCCCCTACTGGGGACCTGGCTTGCAACCCAGGCATGTGTCCTGACTGGGAATCGAACCAGTGACCTTTTGGTTTGCAGGCTCACAGTCAGTCCACTGAGCCACACCAACCAGAGCCCTATCTCTAAATCTAACTAAAATTATTTTCAAAATATCCCTGCCTAAATAAAGTATACAACTGCCTTCCTTTCACTATCATTTCTAGCGCTAGGTGAAAATACACGTTAGAGGGAATACTCTGAATGTCTCTAACAAATGTGATTATGGTTCTTAAGCTACAAGTGTTCTGTGATAAAGAAACGACGGCTTTGGTTTAATTTTTCCAGTCAATTCCTTTTAACTGATCTAAATATTTCTCTCACGCCCTGGTGAGTTTTGAGGTATTTTAACCTTTTCTCAAAAAAAAACAAAAAACAAAAACAGAACAAAATGTAACTTGAGGAGGTAAAAAGTACCCTTTCTTGCCCTGGACAGTGGGGCTCAGTTGGTTGGAGCATCATCCCGTAAACCAAAAGGTTGTGGGTTCGATCCCTGGTCAGGGCACGTACCTGGGTTGCAGGTTCAGTCCCCAGTCAGGGTGTGAGCCGGAGGCAATGGATCGATGTTTCTTTCCTATTTGTGTCTCTCTTTCTATCACTCTCTCTCCCTTCCCCTCTCTCTAAAAGTCAGTAACATATCCTCAGGTGAGAATTAAAAAAAAAAAAAAAAAACGACTCCTCTCCTCTCCCAAAACTTTACCTTAAGTTTTTGTGTCTGGCTTCCAAACAGCCCTCCCTCATCTTCATCCGAGTCAACATCTTCAAATAAATCAATCTCTTCCTCCTCAGCATCGTCTTTTCGCTCCTCTTCTTTCTCCATGTTTTCTAAAAAGGTCT
Organism: Phyllostomus hastatus; assembly: GCF_019186645.2. Classification (NCBI taxonomy): domain Eukaryota; kingdom Metazoa; phylum Chordata; class Mammalia; order Chiroptera; family Phyllostomidae; genus Phyllostomus; species Phyllostomus hastatus. Next base: position 11,630,253 of record NW_025334036.1, on the reverse strand, counting down.
CCATTTCGGACAGTTTGAAGAACTTATCATCCACTATGGACTTTTCTCTGGGTTTCCTAGGCACTCTGTTTTGCACCTTGCTCTGCTGTTCCAACTTGCCAATGTCAAAGTCAAGATCGGAATCCTCATCGCTGAAAACTGGGCTTTCCTGCAGACCACGTTTGCTGGGGTGTTTGGCTGTCTCCTCCCCTTCTGGCTCATCACCACTCAGGTCTGACCCTTCCTCCTCCTCCTCCTGCACGTGCCGTTCTAGGTCCTCCTGGCCATCAGCTTCCATCTCTGAGCCGTCCCCTTGGTCCTCCTGCTCTTCACTCTCTGGGAGAAGACTGATGTCTTCATCGTTGAGGGCTTCGCTCACTGCATTCTCAAAGTACTGTAAGGCCGGCCCGTTCTGCAGCTCCAGCTGCTGCCAAATCTGCTCATCATCAAACTTGTCTATCACCAGTTTCTGTAAAGGGCTTCCTCGGACCCTGCCATTCTCTAGGATTTTGTTAAAGTCATAGAGTACTTTTGTTAAAGAAGTGAAGTTTGATGCCAATTCATCTTGAATCCTATGAAGGGGGTTGGGGAGGAAGTTAGATGAGATTTACATTTGTAGGTAATAATTTCACAGCACTTTGAAATTAAAAGGAAAAAAAACACCCAACTCTTGTGCAAAATCAAATTTGAATGAAATGTCAATTTTATCTATGGATTCTGGTCCCCAGGAGTGGGCAATCTTGCTGATGAGCCACCTTAACATATAAAAGTATCAACTAAGTATTTATGGATCTGCTGTAGGATTTTAGGCAGGGAATCTGTTGCAGATCAATTTGCCTTGAGTTACATGATGAACCTCAGTCTTAAATTCTCAACTCTGATATTAAATGCCACTCCTGCTTTGGCACAGGTGGACAGAATAGCTCTCTGAGGCTGTGATATCCAAGACGAGACCTACACAGAGGGAGTCAGTCTTACTAAGATCTCTTAGAAAGTCTTACAAAGATTCTAGGCAGAAGAAACTACAAGAATAAATTTCCTGCCCTGGCTGGTGTGGCTCAGTGGATTGAGCGCCGGTCTGCAAACCAAAGGATCGGGGGTTTCATTTCCAGTCAAGGCACATGCCTCGGTTGCAGTCCTGATCCCCAGTAGGGGACACTCAAGAGGCAACCACACATGGATGTTTCTCTCCTGCTCTTTCTCCCCCCCATTCCCCTCTGTCTAAAATAAATAAATAAATAAAATCTTTAAAAAAAAAAAGAATACATTTCCTAAGATGGACATGCACTTGGTGAGTCTGAGGAACAGAAAGGTCAGCATGGCTGGAGTGTGGCAAAGGAGGCGGAAAGTAAGATTAGAGACATAGGTAGGTGCCGAATCTGGTAGGGCTCAGAGTTACGAATTTGCCATTTTAAGTGTAAAGAGAAGCCATCCAAAGGTTTTAAGCAGAGGAGTAAAATGATCTAATGTATGCTTTGGAGAGATGGCTTATGGAGGAAAATGAATGAAAATAGGGGGATTAGGAGGTTGGTGCAGCCTTGTCTGCAAAGAATGAGGAAGAAGTATACTGAGATTAGAGCAATGGATACACTAAGTAGTCAGGATTAGAATAAGGTTAGAACTGACAGGATTTGCTAATGAATGAGATGTAGAATTAAAAGAAGTACATACAGGAAGTAGCTAAGTTTGTCTGGAAAGACAGAGGTGCCATTGACGGAGACAGAGAAGGCAGGTGAGAACAAGGGGAAAGAATTTCAGGGAGGGCAGAGTCTAGGGGAGTAAACAGAAGCAACGGTTCATTTCGAGCACCTTACACTTGAGATGTTGAGAGTACATAGGGGCTGCAGGTGCTGTGAGCCTAGAGCTCAAGGAAGAGGTGAGGTTTGAAGTAAATGTGAGCCACACTTTCACAGATCGCATTTTAAGTCCTTCAACAAAATACAAAAATGTATGCTTGGAAGAGAGAGGAAAGGCAGTCCTACTTCTCCAGCTCAGTCGCGGGGGTGGATAGACAGACAAGCGACATGTTAATACTTTATCAATAAAAGTATGATGATGCCTAAGTAAGCACCGAGATCTTTGGAAGCACAAGGGAGAAACCAACCAACCGAGAGTGCGGCGGTGTGCGTGTGTGTGTGTGTAGAGGCCAACCGAGCGTGTGGCGGTGCGCGTGTGTGTGTGTAGAGGGGCAGGGAGTGCATAAGGCTCTGAGCGTTATAACTGGGTTTTGATTTCAGCAGCACACGACTACGAGATCCGCACCATACAACTTTTAAGAGTTTTGTTAGGCTACCGGTGCGTAAACGATCTGAAATCTGGGGAAAAGAGATCTACGCTTCCCTTCACCTTACTCCTAGTCCAGATGACAGAGGCCCGCAGCCCGCGCCCATGTGAGATCTGGGCCGATCCCGAGCCCAGGCTCCGCGCACTTACGTAAGGAAGCACTCCGGCCGGCCTGTGTTTTTGCCCACTTCGTCCAGACACCGCTTCAGGGTCCGCTGACGCCAGACCCGCTGGGCCATGGCTGTCTAAAACTCCGCACCCGGCGCCGCATGCGAGGGAAAAAAGGATGCCCGGAAACGTGTCACAAACATGCGCCTCCCGCACCCAAGAGCTCAGAAGCGAAAGTAACGCGACGCACTTGTTCCGGGCCCGCCCCCAGCCTGAGCCAATGATAGCGCGAGGACCTTCAGAGGCTTGCACAGGGGGTGGAGCGCGAAGCTGAAAACGATTGGTCAGCTCGTGTGTCTTCGGAACTTTCTCCAAACATTCTATTTTGTATTCCAGAAGAGCCCACAGTGCGTGACGAGTCCTCCTTTTAAGTGCCTGCTTTAGATGCATTAAGATTCAGTACTGGGAACAGCGAGCCCGCCCCCAACACCGGTCAGAACCCTGCAACACCCGCCACACCCCCCGGTCTCCTATGCCCCGCCCCTCCGCCTCTCAACTCCGCCTCCGGCTACGTTGCCCCGCCCCTCGGCCGAGCTCCTGGCCGGTCAGGACCCACGTCGGGATTTAGCCTGCCGCTTCCCAAGATGGCGCGCGTGCTGAAGGTGGCCACAGTGGTGGTGGCGTCTGCGAGCGTAGGAGGTGAATACCCCGCGCCCTCGGGGCTCGCCGTGGGGTGGGGCGCAGGGGACAGAAGGCCCGGGGCTGCAGGAGTTGGGGGGTGGCCGGAGCGCCTCGGTGTACTGCGCTCTTCCCCTGGAGACGTGCTCCGTGGCTGCTGTCAGCACCTGTAGACAGAAGTATCTCCCGGGAACGCCTCAGGTTAGCGGGGTGGGCGGTGGGGGTCCTAGTTCTCTGGGAGTCTCACAGCCACCCTGGGAAGGGTGTGCAATTGAGGTTGTCCCTTTTTCTATGAAGTCCCGGAGAGGCTAGGGAATCTGCCCATGGGTACAGCCCCGTGGCTGGGACAGAAGTGAATGGCAGAGGGACAGTGAGTTTCTTTTTTGGCGCACCATAAGAAACGGGAGAAACCAAAAGGAAGGGCCAGTCCCGTAAAAAATGTAAGCTGAACTCCAAGCATTTCCACCACCCGCTGGGAGCACTTGAAGGTCAGTTGTGGAAAGAGGCGCGTGTTCTCCCCACCTGCGCTAATATAGTTATTTTCTTGTATGTGAGCAGGAAAGATCAAAGCAGACACATTTGTTAGCTTCCTTGAGTTATCCACATCTCCATTAAAAAAATCAAATAACAAGGCCGCCTAGAATCAGTGATGACAGAAACTCAGGTTTTCTGACTCTGCAGCCCACCCCTTTCTCCCCGTTCCCGCTTTTTCTTTTCCTCATTAGAGGAGAGGGCAGCTCTTTCTCTTCATCTGGAATTCCCTGTTAGGAAGGATAGCGCCAAGAGGTAGTGTCTCTGAGTTACTCCTGAACGTTTGCAGTAAACCCTTCCACTCAGTGCCTTCAGAACGTGTTTGTGGGGGTGAACCTTTAAGAAGGTCAGATTCCTCTCTGCACGCCACTTCTGAAACTTACCGCTCTGCGCACCCTCTGAAGTCTGGTCGTTTATTGATCACTAGTGGCCAGGGCGAAGTGGTGGGCCACCTACAGAGGAGTGTGGGAGAATAGCCTCATCACGTTATCTGTTTAAGGAGGTGATATGTCTACATGAAAAAATACAATAACAACTGTGAGGACAGCTTATTCAAGTGAATGTCAGATTAACAAGTGATACTCAAGTTCTGCTAATAACATGCCCTCCTGGACCCTCTCTCCTCTCCTTGGTAAAGTACAAGTCAGTATCTGATCTTACACCTTTGCAAGGAAAAAAAGAGCAGCTCTTTGCAAAAATCAAATAACAAAAAACTCATAAAAGAGTCATCTCATTATCTCTCAAAAGCCATCTCTTACTTAACAAGTAGATATTGCTCAGAGAACAAACGATATTCAAAATTGAGGATCAAAAGAATGGTGAACAGTATCAGAGGGATGAGGAAATTAAACATAATGGTTTAATAACATGAACTTCCATCCATGTCAGACAGACCAGGGCTTGAGGCCCAGCTTTGCCACCTAGTGTGCGTTTGAAGCAAATTACTTAATCAGGCCTATTTCCCTGGCCTCTAAATGGGAAGAATACTGCTATCTGATTTGTAGAGTTATTGAGATGATTAAAGGGCTCACTAGACTATTGCTACTATTTTATGCCGTAAGGACTCATGGGCAGAGCTGGGCTGCCTCGTGATCCACTCTTACTTTAGAATTTGTGATTTTATAGGTTGCTTGGGCAAGATTGCAGCCTTAGGCAAGATTGCATAGAAGTATGTTGCATAACTAACACTGAAACTAGTCCATGGGTCTCCACTAGGAAGATGAGATCAAATCAGGGAGAGGTCAGGCCGGAGGGTTCTGTCCCCCACGGATTCTGGATTCTAGCAGGAGAGAGGCGGAGGCATGTCTGCGTTGGGGAAGACAGCCAGTTTATAGGTTTTGGAAGGCAAAATTGTTACACATACAGTTTCCACTCTTACAGGATACTAAAAGGAGTTGCCAAGTCAACACAATAGTCCTGGGTGGTGTAAGGGAGTGACTATAAACAAGTAATTGTAACTTGGAAAAATTATAAGTCAGTATTCTTGTATCGAAATGCACAAAGAACCCTGGGCTTGTAATGCCCCCCACCTCCACCTGGAGGAAGGTAGTTGCTGAATATAGAAATATCACCCAGTAGGCCCCAGATCAGAGCCCCCACAGTACCATTCTCCAGAGTGCAAGGGGAGTACTCTCGGCATAAAGGGCAGCAAATTGTGGAGCGATGAAACGCTGTGGTGAATACAGCAGCGCTCCTGGGGCCAAACGCAGGCAGCGCTTGGCTGTTGAATGGGATGTTTGTCTTAAGTGTACCACCACGTACAGGGTAGGTGCATAGTCAGCTTTTCCTTTACAAGATACAATGTGAGAAACTTCCATTTATAAAGGAGTTACTGTGCAACCTTTCTAAAAGTGCTAATGATAAGCCTTGGAGTTTATCCTGCACTATGTGTGCACCAGGCTCTTTTCTAAACCCTTCACATGTATTCGTTTCAGTCTAACGTCAGTGCTGGGAGGTGGGCATTGTCTTCCCATATGAGAAGACGAAGGCGCAAAAAGGGTCAATGACCGGCCCGTGTCACACCGCTAACAGTGGGGCCGAGATCTGCACCGGGGCGGCCTAGCGCCAGAGCCCACGTCCCTACCCATAGGTACTTACCCACAGAACCTGAGGGTGAACGTGGAAGTAATCATTGGAACGTCAGAGAAGCATTGTGTATGTATATTTTTAGAAAGACTTTTATTCGGGATTTTACCCTTCACCCACAGGCTTTTATCACGATTTTCTTAAAGGGTATGCACACATAGTGTGAAAAATAACCATTTTAAAATGTACAATTTAGCAGCGTTTGTCCCATTCGCTGTGTCATACAACCGTCACATTTATTTAGTTCCAAGATATTTTCATCAGCACCTGGGGAAATCCCACCCCAAAGCCGCAGTCATTCCCCAGTCCTCCCTCCCTCCAGCCCTCGGCAGCCCCCGACTTGCTTCTTGGTCTCCATGGAGTCACCTGGTCTGGACATGGCATATAAGTGGGGTCAAACAACGGATGACCCTTTCTGTCCAGCTTCTGTCACTTAGAATAATGTTCTCAAGGTTCACCCACGCTACAGCGAGTATCAGCGCTGCATATCCGTTGTTTGGATCGTATTACATTGTACAGAATGAGTAACATCCCATTGGTTCTCGGGAGTAGCGCTGCTGTGAATATTTACGTACAAGTTTTTGTTTGAGTCCCTGTTACCAGTGAACTTGGATGGCTGGGAGTGGAATTTCTGGGACATACAGTCATTCTGTATTTCACTGTTTGAGGAATTGCCCACCTGCTCCATGCCCACCCTAGTATTTTACATCCTTACCAGCAATGCACAAGGGTTCCGGTTTCTCCACATCCTCATCAACACCTTTTTTGTGGGTGTGAAGTGGTACCTCGTTGTGATTTTGATTTGTTTTTCCCTAGTGGCCAATGACGCTGAGTATCCATTGTGTACTTTTGGGCCATTTTTGTACCCCTAACCCTTCATTTTAAAGAAGCTGAATGACTGAATTCTCACCAGCATCACTATTTATTTTCATCCTCTTCCTAGAACATAGGCTTTAGGAACCAAATAAAACCAATAGAGGGATATTTCCTTTCTCAAACTAGTTTACATTTCTAGAGATAAAATAAACCTCTACAGCTATAGTCTTGACTTTTACATAATATAAAGGTACTATTTATTTTCCTAACCTATTACGAAGATTTCATGTTCTGTTAAAAGGAAAAAAAAACCCAGTCATTCCAGGAAACTGCTTCTTCTTCTCCATCTCCAAATGATAAGGGAGTTTTGGAGAAAGTCAGACGGCAGCGAGGCTTCCAGTTTTTGAATGTCCCTAGAGCGAACTGGTGCTGTGTATAAAGCGTCCCCTTCACTTGGACATCTCGTCCGTCCCTCCGACATTTCTGTGTGCCCCAGTGCTGATAACAGACACCTGCCTGGGGCCCCCCCAGCTGCCCCGAGTCTGCAGCGATAACACGGGAGGAGCGTTCAGAAATACCGAGTCAGTATTTGACTTACCCTCCGAATTTTACAGAGCAGATGACTGATTAATGCACATGTTACTCTAAATGCACAGTTTTTTAATACAAATGCATTCCGTGCTGAGCTTCCATTGCAGCTGGTGCACAGAGGAGAGGCGCAGGGAGAGAAGGGATAGGCAGTTAGAGCAGTGATTTTGCCGGTGGTTCACATTTTGAAAGTTCTCTACCTCCATGACTTTGAGAGAGTTTCTTGGTCTCCACAGATAACCTTGCGTGCCCCTCAACTAGCAAACAGACATTGTATGTCATGAACAATAAGAGGGACTGAATTTATTGTGCACCTGTTGTATGCCTGGCACTGTGCTTTATTTTATACCAAATGTCTCATTGTCACAACAGACCAGCAAGGTAGAGGTTTAGTAGGTAGTATCTGTATTTTACAACCGAAATAAAATACAGTGGAATAGAAAATATGAGAGCACATCACCTCTAGTGAAGACTAGGTATTCTTTTTATCAAGTTCACTTCCAGTTGTACAATTATGTGTGTGTACTGGGTTGGAATACACTTGAATTTCGTGATAATGCAGGGAGTTCACAGAAGAGGTCTGTGCTTGCCTACCGATCATGGGAACCTTTAGATTGTTCAGTAATCAATCATACAGGCTGGAGCCTGGCAGAAGACCATGCCAGGCTGGCTTCCGCCTTCTACCGACTTACGGCGCGCCAGGTTCGTCGAGCAGAGCACCCCGCGCCAGGTATCAATCCCAGGGGACAGCCCTAAACCAATGTCCATTGTACCTGGGTATCGAGTCTCCTAGCCCCGTGTGGGGTCCACTCCACTCACAGAGCAGGAGCAACTCCAGTGGCGGGCGTCAGTCCCCGTGGCCAGCAGTGCTTTGTCAGTGGTGAGCACAGGACAGTTTGCATGCCCCCATCTCGCCCCATAGCAGAAAGAGCCTTGTCCCCTCCCCTCGGAAGACAGATGTAGCAGTGGGTTGGCCGTAGGATGCCACGCTGTCTGCAGAGACAAAGGGGTATTCATGGAGGCTGAAAGAGGAAGCAATGTTCCCAGCACCAGGTGGTGGGCCTGGCGCGGCTGGGTGGGCTGCACGTCTCTGTAAGGACGCTCTGGAGGCCTTGGGTCCGTCCTGTGTGCCTTAGTGGGGGTCAGAGACTGTGTGCGTGGGACAGCCTCTCCCAACAGGGTTTACGGCCTCAACTAAAATCGAGTAGTGTCACTTCGGTTTCCTTGTTATAAAAAATCTCAGTAAGGGGGAATTAATTTTTTGTCGTCTGAAGCACCATGGTACTAGGTACTGTTTAAACTGTTTTGCATTAACAGCTAAAAATCTATGATTTAAAATGTGTTCTTCAGTTTGCTATTTCTTACTTTTTTATCAAATGATGCAAGGCTGTATTCAGACGTTGTACATGCATATAACTTTCATTCCGGGTGAATCTGGCTCCTGAAGTCCAGAGTTTAGGGACAGAGGAAATGGAGTTATAAAACAGAGAACACATAGTAGGCCTCTTCAGTTTCCCAATGAAAGAGGTTTCTTTGCATTCAGAAGTGGTTCAGCTTCTAATCCTTCAAGATTATAAAAAAATAATTTTTAAAAATCTGGTGTCAGCGGAAAGTCTCATTGGTTTAACGACCCTCTTGATCTTTGCATCTTTCCCCCCAACAGTGAGATACTTTGCCGGGTTGATAGTCATTCCAGTAAAATGCACAGTGAGAAGTACTGTAAGTTCACGGCTTTAATGAACTTACTGCAGGTGGTAACACAAAGGATCGGTCATATAGATGGGGAGGAAAATTGCTTGTTCTCATCAGTAAATGTGCTACTTCACTATCATGTTCTAACTTACCCTTTGTGAAGTGCATGGAATAGCAAATAATCCTCAGTAATAGCAGCTACCCCTTACGTGTTCTCAGTAAATATAAGCTGTTATGAAAAATGACATTCTTTGTTCTGAATCTAAATAGCTCAGAATTAGCTTTTTAATTTCAGACAGTTATTTCAGAACAGAGTGAGTAATTTTACAGTTTGGCCATTTATCTCCCCTGATCTAATTTCAGTCATTGAAAACACTAGGTATGTAAATGATGTCGACGTTGATTATTTATGTCATTAACAAAACACTTTCAGAAGTGCATTCATCTCAAAAAGAAGGATCTCAATGACCGCTCTGTTTTTCAGCGCTTTTCGCCAGACTCCAGGCTCCAGTTCCAGTGGTCCGGGCTCTGTCCACCCTGAAGTCCCCACCTCAGGTGGCGCGTGCAGTGTGGAGCCTGGGGCGACTGAATCACGTGGCCATAGCCGTGCCCGACCTGGAGAAGGCCAGGGCCTTTTACCGGGACGTTCTGGGGGCCCAGGTCAGCGAGGCAGTCCCTCTGCCCGACCACCGAGTGTCCGTGGTTTTTGTCAACCTCGGAAACACCAAGATGGAGCTGCTCCATCCACTGGGAAGTGACAGTCCGATCTCGGGGTTTCTGCAGAAGAACAAGGCTGGAGGCATGCATCACGTCTGCATCGAGGTATTTCCTTTACTTGAATGCTTGCTGCTTTTAATTTCTTGTTCACAAAATGTCTAATTTTTTGAGATTATATATAGTTGACATCATCAGAAACTCGTATTAAGTGCTTCTGTTTTAAAGTGTTTTTTTAGGTTTTATTTATTTTTAGAAGGGGGAAGGGAGGGAGAAAGAGAGGGAGAGAAACATCAGTGTGTGGTTGCCTCTCACTCGCCCCCTACTGGGGATCACAACCCAGGCATGTACCCTGATTGGGAATTGAACCAGTGACCCTTTGGTTTGCAGGCCCATGCTCAATCCACTGAGCCACACCAGCCAGGGCTGAAACTTGTATTAAGTTCTTTAAGGGGAACAGTTACTATTGGTCCTACTCAGAGATGGATTCACAGATATGTATTCTCTTTTCCTCTAGACAACTGCAAATAATAATAATGTAGTTTATGGGATCTGGATTCCACAGGCACCAAAGTTGGCCGAAATACATCTGAGTTTTGACTGTAGTATTTGTTCGTTGTGTACAACCCCCAGTATAACGGAAACACAACTGCTTTTACTTTCACAAGGCAATTAGGAGAAGCAACTAAAAGGGCTTTTATAAAGTAAGAATTCCCCTATACATGCTAAATATTTGTGAAATTATTTTCCACCCTTAAAATTCCATTAGCTTGTTTCTTACTACAAAGGCAACACATTTTCCGTTACTGACCCTTGCATCTGCCAACGATTCCTGGAGAAAACGTGAAATGTTTGACAAGCACTTTCTCATCAGAGAGCCTTTATCTGTAGATGTTCACGTCCAGATAGCTGCCTTTCGGAACAGAGTATCAGCTGTAGCAATTATGCTTTAATTTAAATTCTTTGGATGGGACGAAGGACACAGTTCATGGTTAGCTTCATTCCTAATCCAGACGAGAGGAGTGTTGGATTCTAGGATTTTCGTAGTCCACATTGCAGACAGATCTGAGAGCCCACACTGTGTGTGTCCTTGACCGTGCCCTTGGGCTTGGCGATGAATGGGACAGGGGCCCTGCCCACAGGGAGGAGGGCCTCGCTCAGTGCCCCTCGACAAGCAGGATTAAGATGCGTGTCTCCTCTGTCGCACCAACGAGGGAAAGATGGGTTGCTGCCGGCAGGCTGAGGAGGTGGGGAGGCATCTGTTCAGGAGTCCCCCAGGTGGGCAGGAGGAGGACGCGCTGCCAGGTGGCAGGACGAGCGTGTGGGAAGGCACCGAGTTGTTATGAGGGCCACCGTCGGGCCCTCTGGTGTGGTGTTTTCCCGACTCTCTGAGCCACCATGTGAGGGCACCGCTCTCCCCATGTGGCAGGCGAGGGAGTTGCGACACAGAGCATCTTGCCCAGGGTCCCCTCAGCAGGGAGTGCCGAGGCTGGGGTTCAGGCCCAGAGTCGTTCTGATCCCAGGGTCCACACACTGTTAGCCACGATGCCAGACGGTTAGCGTTGTGTGAGCTGAGTTTCAAACCTGGGCCGGGGGACCCGTGAGACGTTAGGCAGGGGAGCTAGCGAGGCCCCATGTCGAACCTTCATCCCTTCCTTAGGAGGTGAATTCTGGCTGCAAGTCTTTATCGCATTGGACCCGAGTGTTTGTCTGAGACCCCCCAGGGTGACAAGCAGGTCCCCAGCCTTTGAATCCACTCCTCCGTGTCCTGCACGGCACTGTCTGCGTCCGACATCAGAGCCCAGGCCTTCAAAGGAGCCGATGCGAGTTAGAAGTTCACTCAAGTTGAGAGCGGTGCAAGTTCAGTAGTGTGCAGCGAGTTGGGGAAGAGAGCCTGGGGGAGACGAAAGTGTGTATCGGTGTGAAGTGGAGGCGGGCCCCAGGAGGAGGCGTGGAGTGGGTGGTCAGTGGCCACGTCTGCATGTCACTGCCCATCATTGTCCTCCGTTGCCTGTAGACAGCCGAGTGGCTCCCCCAGGAGTTCAGGTAGATTTTACTGTTATGCCCTCGGTCTGAGAACGAGCTGTCCCAGCCGCCGGGCAGCCCTGCCGTCGTAGCTCCCGGTGCCCGGGGCTGCCGGCCGGCTGCCGTGGGCGCTGGGGATGGGTAGCTGCGGAGAGGACAGCGTCCAGTCCTGCCGCACTTGTGCCCTCAGGCCCTGCGTGTCCCGCCGAGCGTCCAGGGGACGTGTGCGCCCTCACGCCCTGCGTTCCCGCGAAGGGTGAGAGGTGACGGACCGAAACGAAGCCTGCGAGGCGCCCAAGGTCAGCATCCTAACGATGCAGGTTTGAACACAGGGAATGGAAGGCCAGTAAAACTGACGGGAAGATTCGTGTACCCACCGGTTCTGCCAGACACCGCTCCCTGGTTGCCAGAGAAACGGGAAAGTGCACACTGTGAAAAGTGGCTGCGGCCTCGCCCCCTCCCCTCCCCTCCCCGTCCTTCCCACACAGTTCCCACCGGAAGACTCAGGGAGGGCAGAGCCCAGGCCTGTGCACGCTGCAGGGGAGAGCTGGGGGAGCCCCTCGAGGGCTGTTGGCTCTCGGGTGGGGGCGCAGGGCTTCCACACGCTCTCGCTGCTGGCCCTGGGGAAGGCCGGCCAGTCGGCCGGCCAGTGCAGAGCATCAGAGTCTGAGCAGGGCGGGCTGGCCAGTTGGCGGGCTTTACCCCCGAGGCGGCCAGGCGTGGGGTGTCCGTGAGGAGGCATCCGCATGGGGGCCTGCCCAGTGCAGGCAGTTGGAGCCCAAGCTCGCTGAGGGAGGGGTCATCCGTGTACGGGCAGGGGGGACAGGTGGAGCGTGGGAGCCTGTGCCAGGGAGTGTGCGTGTGTGTGTGTGCACACGCGTGCGCCACAGGGGTGGGGTGGGGCTGCACCAAGGGAGGTTTATCGAAGGAGGCAGCTCCTGGTGCCAGAGAAACGGGCTGCAAGTGCAGAGAGGAAGTCGGATTTCATCTTGCAGTGACCCGTGCTGTGCCAGGCTGCTGGGGGCGAGCGCGTGATGGAAACGGTATTTCAGAAATGAGAGAGAAAAAGAGTGGAGAAACGGCAGCAGTTGTCACAGTTTTATTTTCTGGGCAGTCACGTAACAGGTGACTCACGTTCTTGTTCATGCTCTTGTGTGTGTTATGGATCTTTCCTCACTGAGCATATGTTCCCCGAGAAGGGAGAGTTACGTAACTCCAAGGTAGAAGGCCAGCGAGGCGGCTTATCTCCCGCGTGCTGGGAGACGGCCGTTCTTCAGTCAGAAAGGCAGAACACTCTACTTTCCAAAAAAATTCCATTCTCTTTTCGGCTTCACAGTGAACCCTAGGGAAGGGCTAAGCTCCACGAGGCGTCTGTGTACCCCCAGTTCCCAGGTGTGGGGCTTTTCGAGAAAGATAGCGTTTCCAGAGAACAAAGCAGAAAACACAGGCAGTGTGATAAAGGTTGACACTTTCTGTGTTATTAACTGAAGAAAAACTTGGCGATGTCCATCTCCTGCTAACATGGTTTTGTACATGAAAAGGCATTTTATTACCAGGAAAAAGGAAAGCAGAGGAAAATTTAAGATTTGGAAGAACGCAGGTCAAACTGAGTACAGTGGTCACGACCCCTGGAGAGGAGAATGATGGTCAGTGGCGGTCAAGGGTTACTTACCTCTCCTTGTCTGTTTAAATGTTCATGCCCGGCGTGATTTAAAAATTCTTTTCAAGTGGGAAGACTGAATCCGGACTGACTCCGGGAAAGTGGAGAAAGAGGCCCCCGTCCACAGAGTCAAAGTCATTATCTCGCGGTGCAGAGAGGTGCACGGTCGGGAGAAACCCCACTGCTCCGGAAAGACGGGGACAGACAGCCGTCTCACGGCGGCAGGAGGGGACCCTGCTCACCGGACGGTCAGGGCTCAGCAGAACATGCAAGCAGAAAAATGTTGTTTGAAGAAATCATAGTTGGTTTACAGTAACATTTCGTGTCCTCATCGGTTTTTTGCCCAGTTTTAGAATCCAGGATATATCCAGTCCTTGGTTCTTTGAACTAAGACTGTACCAATATGGGCATTTGTTAAATGTGTGTATTGGGTGTGACTGTTTGGAGTGCTGTGAGGTCACTGCACTCCAGGGTGATCTGCGGCTGCCCTGGAGCACGGCTCTCTCTTCGTGTTTCCCTCTGTCCCGTCCAGCGGGGCTCCCAGCTCAGAGGGCGGTTTCCCAAGGCAGAGGGGCGTCATTCTCCCACTGCAATACAAAGACACATTTGCTGCTTTCCTAGGCCACCAATAAACATGAAGAAAACAAATGATTTAGAAGACAGTTGCAAAATTAGACATGTTTGGATTTTTTAGAATGGAAAACCACATTTTGGTTATAGCTTGCTAGTGATTTGCATGTAAATGAAGTTTTAATTTTAAAAGTACCAACCAGGTAGTTTGACAGGTGGGAGGTCTGGGGGTCGGGGACACACAGACATTCTTTGAGTGCCTACTGTAAACTTATTTATCTCCTTTTAATCTCCTGCCCATTTATACGGCAGGCCCCCCTCCCTGTTACTGGTGGGGAGCCCAGGCTCTCGGGAAAAACCAATGTGCACAGTGTCACTGATCGTACCCACGGAAGGAAACATCACAGAACGTAGCATGTGGTATTCAGGCTGTAAGGAGGCATGTCTGCGGGCGGTGAAGATGCTTCCACACCGCGGGTGCTCACCTAGGAAAACTGAGCGACAGCTTCTCCTTCTCTTACTCTGGTGACGGTTTAAGAGCGGCTCCCCTGGGGGCGGAGGAGACGAGGCACCGGACCTTGCGCGGCTCCTGCTGAGTCTCGTGCCGCTGCCACTCCCTGCCTTTGTGATCTCCAGCGTGTTCTTCTCCCCTCCCTTCTCTCAAGGTGGACAACATCAATGCGGCCGTGGCGGATTTGAAGGAGAAGAAGATCCGGAGCCTAAGTGAAGGGACCCAAATAGGAGCGCACGGAAAACCGGTGATTTTCCTGCACCCTAAGGACTGTGGGGGAGTCCTCGTGGAACTGGAGCAGGCCTGACCTGCACCTGCAGGGGCTGAGCCCCCCGGCCTCGGGGGTGTGATCAGCGCGCAGTCGGCGTGGCGTCCTTCACTTCTCTGTTACTTCATAGTTAAAACTGAGTCACAGAAAGGGGTTCAGAAAATTATTTATATGTCCACCCACATATCCACATGGATATCTGTTAATCACTTTGGGCTATCTCCCGATTTGGAGAAACTTTTGATCACTTAATACCTGGGGAATACTGCTAAAAATTATGTTCATAGTAATAAATTATTTTTCTTCTGAAATGGGACAATTATGGACAGAACATTGGCGGTGTGAAAGGGTATATGTGTGTGTGTGTGCATGTGAGAGAGAGAGGGAGGGAGAGAGAGAGAGTGAGGGAATGAGGCGAGATGGGCACCCAGAGAGGATTAGGGTCGCAAAAGCTTTGCTGTTCTGGAACAATCGTGTTCACATGTTCCGCAGGGCATGCGTGCGGGCTGCAAAGCACGAGACGCACAAATAGGAAGTGCCGTGGGGGATCTGCCGCGTGATCTGTGGGTTGCATAGAGAGCGGAACTCTTTTTTAAGGCAGCAGACACGGAGAGGCAGTGACCTCGTAGAGTTAGCTCTCATTCAGGTGCCAGAACACAACCGGTCCCGAAGGAATGTTCAGAGTAAATAGAACCCATTGCTGAGGAGCTTATGGTCCGGCTGGGAAAGCGACTTCGGGAAATAAATGTAAATACCCACAAAAACACGTGCATGAGCTGAAAAGAAAAGGGAAAGGAATGTAGCTCTCACAGGACGGGCCTAGAGGCCCCTCGGGTCTTCGGTGAGACTTTCACATACGGTAGGAACAAGTATCGGATGAGTCTGAAGAATCGCGGATGGATGGGTGTGTAGGATGCACAGCGCGTGGGACAATGGTTAACATCTGAAATTCACGGGTGGCTGGATGTCGAGTGGGTGAGTAGGTGTGTCTGTGCTGAGCTTGTTGCTATGGAAGCGGCTGAGCCACTCGGCCAGGGCTGTGCTAAGCATGTTAAACTCAGCCAATCTGTGAAGTGAGATTGGACACTGACACTAACCCACTTCACAAGTGAGGAAATAGCTCAGACAAAAACCCGCTTCTGCCTGGGCTGCCTGAGCTGTTCCCTTCCACTACGTCTGCTCCCGAGGAGGAGACGGCTGCTTGTTTTAGGGGACCCTGTGACTGTTCGGGGCAGAGTCTGGATCTGCCCTCCTCCAAGTATCTGAACCCAGGGTTCTGTGCTGTGTTTGCAGTGGCCGTGGGTATGCGAGCGGCAGGATGAGAACGGGACCGGAAGCGGTCTTCTGGCAGACAGGAAGATCTCGTCTTAGAAAGTAATCTTGGAGTCCAGGGCAGGAGAGTAGATCTTCTGTGGCTCTCCGCCAACACGTCTTCCACAGCACCGTTCTCAGGGCCCTTGAAGCAGCCCTAAAATCAGGGAGAGCTGAGGGCTTTCATGGCCTTGTATGTGCTCTTTGGTCAGGTGACGATGGTCAGCGCCCAGTGACATTAACGACAGGTTTCCGTGACTCCGGGTGACCCACAGATGGGACACCAGGTTCCCAGAATCCACAGGGTATGAATGTGGGTGGCACCACCCACTGAGTTCAAAGCCAGGATGGCTGTTATTTCTCAGTCAGGCAAGTATTTTACTTCTATATGCGCATTCCTTTCTTTTTAAAGATTTTGTTTATTTATTTTCAGACAGAGGGGAAGGGAGGGAGAAAGAGAGGGAAAGAAACATCAGTGTGTGGCTGCCTCTCACGTGGTCCCCACTTGGGACCTGGCCTGCAACCCAGGCATGCGCCCTGACTGGGAATCGAACCAGTGACCCTTTGGTTCGCAGTCCACGCTCAATCCACTGAGCCACACCAACCAGGGCTATATGCATATTCTATACGGAAAGCTACCTCTTGATTTTAATTCAAATCATAGTTGTTAAAAAGCCAAAATCTATTGTACATTTTTATAAATGGAGAGCATTGGTTTTTGTGAGCGAGGAAGGCTGCCGTGTGTTTTACTGAGAGCAATGCCAAGCAGTCCTCCTGCGGACTGGAGATAAGGAGAGAAGGGCTTCCCTCTGCCAGGCATGCAGGCAAAGCCCACTGGCAGCGGCTCTGGCGGAGTCCTCTCCTGAGGATAAACCAAGAGGTGGGCGCAGATGCACGGCAAGGCAGTCGTCCCCGCACTCCCGTCGAGGTGACCGGAACAGAGAGGGAGGCTCTGAGTGCAGAACAGGGACGTGAGTGGAATTTATTAGCGAGGAACTTAACTGTTTGCAACAGGGCTGTGTGAAGGGGACAAGGGTGATGGATTGGGGGTAATGAGAAGGGGGTACCTGGGCAGCTGAGCAGGCGGAACCTGGGCCCCTTCCCAACATTGGCCACACCCCCAACCGTGTGTGCCGGGCCCTGGGGCCTGTTTGTTCCTGCTGCTGTGCAGGAAATGAACTCTCTTTGCCTTCCTTCCCTCTCCTTCAAATAGGTCTGTCAGGCCAGCCTTCGAGGTCTGCCTGGTGGCGACCTTTGCCATCCTGAATGAGTACCATGCAGTTCCGGCTCGTGCGTCTGTCTCTCTGGGTTTGGTTACTCTGGGTTTTATTCCTGCGAGAGGGTCACTTGCGTGTGCCCACATGGGTGTTGGAGCTGCTGGGCTGGGAGACGGCCCTGTGTAAATGCCACTTCTGTGCTTGTCGGCAGGGAGTGGTCAGCTCAGTGGTCAACCCATTGTCACCAGCCCGCTGGATGCAACTGCAGCCAAAGACCCTGGGAAGATGAACTTGAACCTTTCCTTTGTTTCAGGTTTTGAGTGCATCTTCTGCAACGTTGCCTCGTTCGAGGGCAGCACTGTACCTAAACGTATGTTACAGGACGCACATAACGCGGCAGAGTGAGAGAGATTGGAAAAGTCACGGCACGTGGAGGTTCGGGGCATGATCGTAGAGTAACCCCCCTCATCCGTTCCCGCGAGGTTTCCACAGGTCGGCCAATGTTTGCGTCTGGTCTCGTGAGCAGCCGAACAACCCAAGAACACAACCAGTTACAACTCTTGTGAGTTCTAGGAGATAAAGCCTCACCCATCGTCCAGGACACGCAGGTTTTCCTAGTAGTGAGACGTGAGAGGAATTTCCCTTAGGTTCTCGCAAAGCAAGGACGTGTCCTCAACAGCTTCCCCATAACAAGCAAGGAGCCCATGCATCAGGATCACCCAGAGGGAGCACAGTACAGATTTCCGGGCACTGCTCCTGAGAGCTCCCGAGTCTGCAGCCCTGGGGTGACCCCTGGGAATTGTCCTCTCCAAGCAGGGACCAGGCAGTGCCACTGTTGCTGGAGGGGGGGATACAATGTCAGAATCACCGCCCTAGACAGACAGGCGGGCAACCACTCCTCCCTTTTGGTGTCGTTCGCAGACCCGGCCTGTGAAGCGTCAGAGCCAGGGACTGACTGACCGGCCCTCTGATTTCTCGGGCTTGTTGACGGGGCTCTCAGCCAGGAGTCTGAGGGGAGGGCCAGGGACCCTGGGGGCCGTGGGGTGGAAAACGACACAGGTCGTCACGATGGCGTCTGTCGGATGTGGCTGGTATTTGGTGGTGAAGTTCTTTCTTTTTCTCTGAGGAGAGATAGACCTATAACCGTAAACATCACATCCCCCCCGCCCTGTTGGCCGTTACTGCCCCCTCCACCTGAAATAACAGACTCAGACTGGGTGGGACCCACGCAGCCGCCCCGAGAACGTTGACATTGCGCACCTCGGGTTAGAAGGCCGCTCGGAAGCAAGAACTTGAAGTTCAGGGGCATCACCTGGCTCCACAGGCCCCGTGGGAGGGAGCTGTTTTCGGGGAGCCCTGTCCACCAGCATCATTTGGGGGAGTTATTGAAGTGGCTGCATCCGGGCCGAACCCGGCCTCAGGCGCCCACAGCCTCCGCCACCCGTCCCCGGGCACACGGCCCCTCGGCGCACTGCAGGGCGCAGAGAGCTGGTCCGTGTTTCGCACGCGGGGCCTGAGCCAGCTCTGTACATGCCTGGTTTACTGGCTTGGCGTCTTAAACGTGTGAAATCCCAAATATGTGTTAACAATGTGAAACCCCTCAAAGGGGGAAGAGTAAGGCGCAGCGTGTAGTAAGTGTGGGAAGTTCGTGGTTGTCATGGCGACAGTGGGACACATATGTACTCTTTGCCCACACACCTGCCTCAATGAGGGGCCCCTTCTTTCCCCAAGTTGCATGAGCTGGAGATGAAGTTGAATCCTGACATGGCCTCTGCTCCACCGGCCGACCCCCCAAGTGTGCGTGTGGGGGCGCGCGCACACACACACACACACACACACACACACACAGCTGTGACAGAGGCCTCTTTGTTTAGGCTTCCCAGGAGCTCGGTCCATCTGCCGCTGTCCCCGGCCTCAGCCGGCTCCCTGCGCCCACTCCTCCCACCCGCAGCCCTGCCTCGGCAGCCAGACATGTGCCTGCGTTCCGTGCGTGGTGGTCATTTTCCACAGCACACGGGTCGTCGTGTCTGCGGCCACTAAACGTGTCAGTGGAACCTCAGCGGTGTAAATAATCCGGGGTGGGGGGGGGCTGCAGGCCTCGCGGAGACACCGTTCCCGGATCAGCGTGGCCGATGCGAGACACCATCAGTCCGGGGGAAGCCGGCCGGGGCCTCGAGTGGACGGCCACGTGAATCCGGAGCTCTCCCCGGCCACGCCATCGCCCCAGGGGCTGGGCAGTCCCTATCAAAGTCATACGTCCGCCTATCTCAGACCCAATTTCAGAAATGTGCCCTGGAGGGCAGAGTATGGGGGAAGGCTAGGTATTGCTCCGTTGTTGGTGATAGCGAATGGTTGGAAGTGCCCTAAAGGTCATCGACAGGGGAGAGGTCATTATGCGTGAGGGGACACTCATATCACGGGATTCAGTACAGCCGTGAGAAACGCCGCAGTGCTCCGTGTGCCGGCGTAGGGTGTTCTTTAAGATGCGTGGGGACGGGAGAAAAGGAAGTAGCCCTCGGCGTGTGAGCCAGCGTGCATCCGGTTGTACGCGTGTGTGAGGTCTTCCTGGGCGGGCACACCGGAGACAGGGGAGGCGAGCCGTGGCGAGGGCGTCGCGGGTCTGTGGGGACCTTCCCCTCTGTCCCCGGGTGTCCCGTTACAATTTCAAACCATGTCACTGTGTTACCCACTCAAAAAGTAACTACGTAAAAACCGGTAAGATGCGTTACCTCGGCTCCCACAACACTGCGCCTGGTGCTTAGTAGCTCTTTGGTGCTCGCTGAATGAATGAAAGAAACGTGCGTCCCCTGAAGCGTGCGCTCTGTGTTGGCTCCCTGTGGCTGTGCGGCGAGGCACCCTCAACTTGGCGGCGGCTGAAATCCGTGCAGTGTCCCCTGGTGTCTGTGGGTCAGGGCTCTGGCATGGCCTAGCTGGGCGTCCCCGGTCGTCTCCTGTGACCTTGTAGTTCAGCTGACTCCGGAGCTGCAGTTACCCGAAGGCTCGGTGAGCCTGGGCGGTCTGCTCGCAGGTTCACGTGCATGGATTCGGCAGTGACCTCACCTGGGTTCCTCACCACGTGGCAGCCGCCGAGAGGGAAGGGGAACAAGAGAGAGCGTCCGCTGGGGAAGCAAGTCCTGTCTGGTAACCCAGTCTCAGCAGTGACGTCCCCGCACCAGACCGTTGCTGCTTCTGCTCACCGGACGCCGGTCGGTGAGTCCAGCCTGCACTCGCAGGGAGGGGACCCCATCGGGCATGGGCCAGGAGGCGTAGGCTGCGGGGGCCTTGAGAGCCCCCCCCATCGCAGTTCCAGTGGCTTGACTGGTTGCTCTGTAGGACGAAGTCTTTCAGGAGGCCTGGCCAGCCAGCTGCCCGTACCTCCCCGCCCCTGCAGCCTCCTCTGCACGAGCCTTCCTTCAGTTCCTCAAACGTGCCTGCCTGAGGCCTTAGCACGTGCTGTTCCCCTGCCTGGAATGCTGGCCCCAGTGTCAGGGGAGAGCATGCCCCCCACCCTGTGAGCTTTCATGGCACCATGTGCCTGCCCTCCATTGCGTTTAATCGGTGGCTTCCCTCCACTTGATGGTTGCATTCCCGCCTGCCTCTCCCGGGAAGCTCCGAGAGGAAGGGGTAAGTGTGTGTGTTCACTCTTCACTCCCCCCAGTCTCCTGCCGCTGACTCCCACTGGGCAAACCTCGGGGGCTGCCAGAGGCCTGGGGGGCCGCAGACACCATCCGCAGAGGTCAGCTTGCTGGGCTCAGAGCAGGACGGTGGTAGGAGGCAGCGTCTGGAGGGGCCAGCGAGGAGGCAGTCCCCCCCAACCGACACTGCTTCAGCCTCCTGTCTGTTGTTTGGACGAAGGCGTCTTATTGGCCCCCCATCACTGCAGGGTCAAGGCAGCTCAGTCACAGTCAAGTCACCTACTTCCTAAAACGCTCACCAGCTTCGTCTGCGTGCGGACGTGAGGGGAAAGGGGGCGGGAACGCAGAAAGCAGCCACCTGCCAGGGACTGCTGTTCTGCTCGGTCTGGACACACATCTGGGCCGTCTCTCGCCGCAGCTGGCGCCGCAGCTGCGCCGGAGTCATTACGAGATTAAGTGTGTGACGGTCTGCTGTCAGTTTCCAGGGTGCGAGTGCCATCTACTAAAGAGGCAGAGCACGCGGGCCTGTGACAGGCGGCCCCCCGGCCCCTTCCCGGTCTCCGGCGGTGGCTGCCCTCCGCCGTTTTCTTGTCTGCTGCCCTTGGCCCTCACCCCGGTGGTCACCGAGGGGCCACCCGTGTCTACTCCAGTGACACGTTCCAGAACAGGGAATCCCTGCGGGGCAGGTCACGGGTGTGGGAGGCCTGCTGTGCCTCAGAGCTGGGCCCCAGCTCCACGCCCCCGACAGTCAGCCCTGTGGTCGAGCACGGCGGCGTCCCCTTTTCTCAGAACTTTCCAGACCCTTCCAAAGCATTAATGTGACCTCACAGCCGACGTCGGGAAGTCTCCACAAGGTCTTGGCCTTGCCCCTTCCCTAGTTCACACGTGACCCCTAGCAAACGGCCCGCGGCCCCACTAGGGGAGAGTCAGGGGCAGAGTCACAGCACATGTTTGTGGCCATGCTGCAGCGTGGTCCTCGGGACACTCGGCCTCCCCGCCCATCAAGGGACCCTGGGGGCCAGGGATGGCTTCCGTCTGGACACTTGGCCGCTACTTATTTCATTCTTCAAGGTCCTTTAGCCACTGCCAAGGTCACCACTGTCCTTCTGCTGTGATAGCAAGCAGCCCCCCTCCCCTTGTCTGTAGCGGTTCAGTACCACTGCTTGGGGTCTGCCATCGTAGAGCTGCAGTCCCCCACGGGCCCCAGGGACCACCACAGCAGGGGCGTCACCCACCGTCGGGCCTGGCCAGCAGAGGACAGCAAGCACAGCGTCCCTGAGCAGCAGAGAGAAGGCTGCTCTCCTTAGACACAGCATGGCGGGCCGGTCCCATGAGCTGGGACCGGACTCCGGCTCTAACAGACCCAGGCTTCGGGGCTTCCTGCTCTATCTGAGTCCGTCCAGACATCGCACTGCCAACCTGAGGGTCTTCCTCCTCTCCAGACCATGTGCACGCCGAATGAGACGGTCAAGGTTTTGTCTTCCACTGACACTGTCCTTCTGCACCTTGAAATGTGTCTTAAATATCTTCCACGCGTTTGTGTGGTCAGTCAACCGATCTTCATGGAGGGCTCCCTCTGTGCGGGGTGCTGTGTCAAAGCCTGTAGGGGGCGGTAGGGGGTGGGGAGGGGAAGGTGGGGGAGAGAGAGAGGGAGGGAGAACAGTGAATCAGATGCTCGTGCAGACAAAGAATTGCAAACCCCATGAAAAGTCATGAAGGAAAATGCTAGAATGGCATTTCCGAGCAGCCCCGTGGGGTCGGCAGTGGGGGGGGGGGTGGTAGCAGGGGAGGCTTTTCTGGGGAGTGAAGGGCAGGAGAAGAGAGGCAGCCGAGAAGCTGGAGCCCTTGTCAGGGAGGGGTGTGGGCCCCCGCCAGGACGCCTGGCGTCTCCTGCCCCCAGAAGCTCAGCACCTGGTGTGTGGGAGGGGCCACGAGCCTGCGCCCCCACGAAGGCTGGGCTTTCTGCAGGGAGCTTCTCTGAGAAAGCAAAAAAAAAAAAACAAAACCAGAGAAAGAGTCCAGCCAGAGCGAAAGCAACCCTCTGCAAAGAAACAATGCCTTCTCAGCGTCCCTTCTCTGGAAACTGTGAGGCGGCTTCCCAGAGCCTCTGCCTTCTGCGTGCAGTGTTCTAGGAATGTTTCCAAGACGCTGGACAGGCCCAGGACGGGCCAGGAGCCAGTGCGGGACCGGAGCGGGGGGGCGGGGGGGGCGTTAGGGGGAGGGAACTGGTCGAGGCCGCCTCAGGAGCAGTGGGGTGGGCCCCAGGCAGAAGGGTCCAGAATGGCTTCCCTGCGGCCCTTCTCACTGGGGGCCCATCTGTCAGCCTCCTCGTCCCCAGTGCCAGCGTCAGGGTTTGTCCATCTGTCCATCAGCACTGCCATTCTCCAGGGCTCAGCCAGAGGAGCGGGAGCTCAGGGATGCTGTGGAGGAGGAGCCCTGAAGCAGCAGCCCCCGCTCACCTCGGGCAGGCCCAGCGTTTGCACTTGGACATGGGACGGTCAGCTCTGGGCCTGGGGCTAGCGGGGAGGGGCAGGGCCTGGGCATCACCAGGGAAACTCCCAGGTGCCACTGTGTGATGGGGTAGCCGTGAGGAAGACCCTGCCTCCCACCAAATGGACCCAGAAGCCGGGGTCACAGCCCTGCCACTGGCTGGTTCTGTTTTCTCGTGTCATAGAAGTGTGCCAATGCTCCTTTTCCTTTGTTTGAAGTCGTTCCCTGATTGTGATGAACTGTTATATGCTTACAAGATTTTTCTCCTGTAAATAAATGGGATTAGAAGATACCACAGCAGGGTCGCTCCGTCTCGGCCCTGCTGACAGCTTGGCTTGGCCAGATCGCTTGGCGTGTGGGGACCGGCCTGTCCTATGCACTGTAGGATGTTTAGCAGCGTCCCTGGTCTCTAGCCACTAGATGCCACAAGGATCAGCCCCGTCCGTGACAATTGAAAGGGGCTCCAGACATCGCCAGACATTGCAGAGTGGTCTGGGCGAGGCCCCAAGTTCTGATGTGGGAAACGTGGTTAATCCGGTGTAAACCCAGTCCAGCAGGACCAGAGAAAGGGGAGGGGGCTCTGAGCTGGGGGGGCAGGTCACTCAGACCGGGGTCCTTAAAGCCATCACCTGAGTCCAGGCGGTGTCGAAGGTCCCTGCAGAGCCCAGCGCCACGTGTTGCAAAGCGCTCCCTGCATCACCCCCTCCCTCACCGTCAACCCCCTCCCCCCTGCCCCATGATGCTGTGGCTCAGGCCCAGCGAGGTCTGTGGCCCCCCAGCCACTCAGTCCAGATGCAGAAGGCATCGCCCCAAAAACCTCCCCGAGCCTCCGCCTCCATGGGCTTTATGCATTCAACCCTTTTTGTTTTGTATTCAGTTCTCTAAGTTCCTTCTGAAACGTGCTTCCAAGGTTCCGGAGGTGACCACGGGAGACTGTTTCTGGGATGGAAGGAGGCCCCATGTGACAATAAATGCCACCACTCTTTCTGGAATCTTGTGGCTGTGTTTCTCCCTGTCCTTACTGGTGCTGGCGACAACATAGAAATCGAGGTTCTCACTGTCTTCCTGCCCCCTGGCTCTTCAGGTTACAAGGGGGGGCAGGAACTCAATTCAAACAGACTTAAACATTGGTCTGTGGCCCTCGCTGAATGGTTCAGGTGGTTGGAGCGTCATGCCAATTTGCCAAGGTTGCCGGTTTGATCCCCAGTCAGGGTACATACAAGAGATGAACAACGAATGCATCGATAAGTGGGATAGCACATCAGTCTCTCTCTCAAATTAATTAAACAACAACAACAACAACCGCCTAGCTGCAGGGAAATCAGGCACGGCTGGATCCAGGACTGCCACCCTCAGCCCTGCTGGCCTGTAAGCTGAGCCCCACTCTCCAGTAGGCCCTCCTTCACCACAGCCTCTGGCAGCCCCGGGCTTGACCTTACTGCTTCCAGTCTCAGTACAAAGTGAGTCCCTCTCACAGTACTGCAGTCAAAACAAAACAAAACAATAAATGGTCTTTACTTTTTAGGAAGGAACTTTGCTTCCCAAGCATCAAAGGCATTTCCACACTGCATGTCTATGTCTCCTGAAGTAAAGCCCCAGGCTGTGGAAATACCTGAGTGCGAGAACCGGTTAGTGAGCTTCCGGTGACATCCTGACTGACATCCTGAAGGTAAGAGAGTCAGAGACCACCATGCAGTGGCGTACGTCCCATTTCTTCCTGTGCCTCCTGGGCCTTGGGGACTTTGGAGGGTGACTTCCTCACTTGTCCCCGAAGCCTTGCCCTGGCTCGTGCTGTGCTGGGACCACAGTTCAGACGGGGCCCCAGGCTTGTGGGTCAGAGAACTTGTAACTACATAGGATGGAGGGTGAGGGTTCACCTGCTTGGAATTATCAAGACCGGTGAGCAGCGAGACCCCTCGACGTTTGTGCCAAGCAGCAGCTCTACGGGAGGGGAGCCGTTCTGCCTTTTGCAGAGAGAGCACAATGTCTTTGTCTATCAAACGCACTTATACGCTCAGCCTAGGAGTAAAAGAAAGGTTAATATTCTGCCGTTCAGGAGTTTTGTAAGGGAAAGTCTCCCGGCCTATAAGGCAGAGCATTAATCTTCTTCTGTGTATAAGGAAGGCATGCATTATTTTTTTCAAACTAACCTACGGTGAGCACTGAGGAATTGACAAATTCTTGGCTTCCCTGGACAAGCGCCTTGCAGGAAGTCTGGCCTGGAACTCCTATGGGCTTAACGGGATTGGCACCGTGCCTGCAATTCACAGGTGTCGCCACCAGGTGGCGGCAGGCAGCACAGCCTTGTGGTTCCTTCCACCACGCGGTCACAGGGGTGTCCCCTGTGTTTCGACAGAGGGTCTGTATTTTTTTTTTTTTTTCATTTTTTTCCCCTGCAGAAAAAGAGCAAAGATTTCTGTGTCTGTTACTCCCCAAAGAGTCAAGGACCAGGGTTATGAGTGATCATTTAAAGTTTTCTCTTTGGCATAGATAATACGTATTTCAAATTGTGAGCGCATACAAACATGTGTCTGCTCACTCCTTTGTGGTTTTACACACTTGTTGGCACATGACTTCCGTCTGCTCCTCGTTCTCTGGTTGACAGCACGTCTTCGAGAACATTCCACATCAACCCCACGGTCCCGCGCTTCCTCCTTTTATGACGGCGTACTAGTCTGGTTGTGTGCCCACATTTTTAGTGTCATCATTTCTTACTAGGGATAAGGAGGGACATCTTTTCGGGTGTTGAAAAGTCATTTGTGTTTCCTGTGAACTGTCAGCTCCTTACCTTGGGCTTGTTTTTTGCCTACCGTTGTTTTTCTCCTGCTCTATTTCTAGATGCTATCGACATGTGAGGGAATGAACTACTGGGGATGGGAGTCGCAGATACTCTGTTCCTGGTTTGTTGTTGACTTTGCTTATGGCGATGGTTGCCATGGCATTTTTCTGAAGCCACATTTGCCAATCTTTAAAAAAATTTTTTTTTAATATTTCATTTATTTCTAGAGAGAGGGAATGAGGGGGAGAAAGAGAGGGAAAGAAACATCAGTGCGTGGTTGCTTCTTACATGCCCCACGACTGGGGACCTGGCCCACAACCCAAGCAAGTTCCCTGACCGGGAATCGAACCTGCCAGCTCTGGTGCATGGGGCAATGCTCCAACCAACTAAGCTGCCCGGCCAGGGCTGGCTGTCTTTCACGTTGTGGCTTTCAGTTTTGCAGAATCCCGAGAAAGCCTTGTGCCACCCCGAGAGTCTTTAAAAATTTGCAGAATAGTGATGGTTTGAGCCCACCAGATTTAGGAGGTCTGATTGCAGCCAGGCAGGCCCGTGCCTGGGGCCCTGTGGCCTGGGGACCTGAGCCAACATTGCTCCTGCTTGTGGGATGGGGGCCTAGAGCTGGCCGAGGGCAGCGCTCTCCTGAGGCCGTTGAAGGGAAGCGCACAGAACTGGCAGCTCGTCCACACCCATGGACAGGCAGACCCCTGTGGGGTCTGACCATGCTGGATGAGTTGGGAGGACGAGAGTGCCTGGGCCCCACACTGAACGTGGACGGCCACCGAGTCGCTTCTCCGTTGTTGCTCTCTGGCCACGGGCCTTCGGAGAAAGCTTGGGCGAGAGAAGACAAGATGAAGCTGAAGGTTTTGTGGGCTGGGTGACGAGCCTCAGGGCCAAGGTGGGAGTGGGTGGGGCACCTGCCCCCGACCGGCCTCTGGGCCCTGTCCTTGCCGTCTCTGTTTGGCATTTGGGTTGCAAAGTGGGCCCACCAGGACCAGCCCGCCAACGGGAGAGTCAGGGCCTGTGGATTGGTGTGAGTGGTTTTTGTTTTTTTGTTTTGGATGGGGGCGTGAGGGGGTTGAGGAGTGGGAAGGATCCCCAGAGCCCAAGGCCACAAGAAGTCCACACCGAGTCTGCTGCAGTCCGGCTTAGGGTGCAGCTGTTCCGGCCAAGCCCCCACCCATGGCCTCCAGGCCTCAGCTCTGCCTTCCTGCCACAGGAGGAGGGGCCCCCTCACCCCACCCAGGCCTCCCCTTCTTTTTGTGGCACTCCCCCCCAACCCCCACAGCTGCACCCCCATCTGGAGAACAAAATGCAAATGATCTGGACTGGGGGGAGGAGGCACCTGAGCCCCACTCAGACAAGGCCCCCTGGGCAGTGCGCTTCTCTGGGGGGAACCCACCGGTGACCACGTCGGCAGGCCGTGGGGCTGAATGAAAGGGCAAGAGGGGTCAAAGGTGACACCAGCGTCTGTCTTCAGCACGACCTTCAAGGGCTTCCAGGGACAAGTTGTTCACACTGTGTGGGGTGGATCACCGACTCTCCCGGGGTGTGTGTGGGTCTCGGGAAGAGGACGTAGTTAGCGCCCTCTCCATTCAGGATGGGAGGGACAGAAAGGCCTGGGGTGAGGCCCTGTGGTAGTAGGAGGTCAGCAGCGAGGGCCAAGGCAGCAAAGGGTACTAGTAATGGTGATGAGTGGGACCGGGGACAGGGAGAGAAGACCTGGAATGCAATCCCCCAACACCGGGATACTACGGGTGGGGGATCCTCCCCTCGCAGATGGGGCTTTCTGAAGCTGCAGTCCCCGAGGGCTTCTCCTTGGAACTCCCCACTTGTCTCACGGCACCGCACAGAGCCGAGCAGGGCGCGGTCGCCACGGCCCCTTCCCGCCGTACGCGCTCCCGAACCGCCAGGGGGCAGCGCAGCGCGCGGGGCTGGGTGCGGGCACAGCAGAGCCTCGCCGTCGCCGGCTCTACGCGCCAGAGGACCAGACCCTCAGGCTCCGGATCCGGCAGGTCCGGGGCGCGCCCGGGAATCTGTGTGCTCCCCAGGCCCCAGACGGTTGGGCCCCGCAGCTTCCAGAGCCTAGGCTGGCCCGGGTCCCCGAGATCTGCCCCGCAGGACCCAGCCCCAGGTGCGCCCCCCCCCCCCACCGTGCGACCGATTGTCCCGGCGCCGGGCTCGCGGGGAGGGGGCTGGGCACGACTGCATCTTTGTCCTCCGTTTCTTTACGCCGCGCGGGTGGTCCGCCAGCATTGTCCGACCCGTGTCCCGGGCGGGGGGCGGCGGCAGAGGCTGGTGCGGGGCTCACGGCAGAGGCGGCCCTGCGTGCCGCACGCCGCGTCCAGGGCGCGCCCGCCGCTATCCAGTTTCCCGGGCTCGTCAGCAGGCGCGGTGTGCGGCGCGGCGCGGGCGCTCACAAAGGGCTGCGGCGGCGGCGGCCTCGCGGACCGAGCCGGCGGGGGCGGCCGAACAACCGCGCAGCCCTGTGCCCGGGCCAGGTAAGCGAGGGCCCCGACTGTAGCCTGGGGCGCGGGCGTTGGGGGTACCGGGGTGAGGGGAGCTGTTGCCGCGGCCCCAGTGCAGTCCTCCGGACCTGGCGTGGCTGCGGAGAGTGCAGGCAGGCGCCCTGGGGGATGGGGGCGCGGACCGGCGCCCCCTGGGCCGAGCCGGTGTCTCGCGCATCCCGGGGGACTCCTCGCGGACGAGGGGCGCTGGCCGCCGGCGACTATTCGCTCGGGTTCCGCGCGGCTGGGGTCCCTAGTGCCAGCGGCGGCCCCGCAGGGCTCTGGCACCAAGTCCCCTTTCCGGATGGCTACTCCCGAGTTTGGGGGTTCGCTTCGGGGTTCCCTCGCTCCCGGGAAGCCGAACTCTGATCTCCCCCCTCCCCTCCACCTTTTTCCTTTCTAATGAGGCCCAGCGGGAAAAACTCCTCAATTAAAAATTCCGCACACCTGGTCCTCTGGGCCTCCGGCGCGGGCCCGGGGCGCGGCGGGGTCCTGCCGGTTGGCCTGGCTTCTGCCCGCTGCTGCCGGGAGATCGGAGCTCTGACGGTCCAGGCCGACATCCGGCCCTCCTCCCCGCCCGCGAGCTGGACTTCGCGCCGGGCGGCGGGCCTGTGTGCTAAGGCTGGGGTGAACTGGTCTCGGCGCTCAGGGGTTCTGGGGGGTTCTGGGGGGTTCCGGGAGCTGACCGACCTCCCCTAGTTTCCCTGAGAGCGGAGGCTGAGATGGACGCCGCTAGTCTGAACTTAGTATTTACTTGCAGGAGGAAGACTTCATTTTTTTTCACATCTGAGATTTGGCCTTTTGGGGACCAGATTCAAATCTGTGGCTAAGCCGCCTCCCCCATGGCCTTGCTGACGGCGAGGCGCCCCAAACTGGGGCGTCTCCTTCCAGGGCTGGGGCCTGTGAACTGAGCACTCTCTGGCCTCTGCAGCCTCCCCCCCTTCCCCTCGCCACCCCCCTCCTGAGATTTCTTTTCTCTTGCTCTTGGAGAAAGGACAGTTGCTTTAGAAATCGTGACCTGCAGGCTTTGAGGGTGCACAGGAAACATGTTTTCCCCAGACACACTTGGAGCTGCTCTGCAGGTGCCAGAGCTGGTGGGCGGCCCCATCATTGTTCAGCCTTCTGCTAGTGGTCCCCCTTCCCCTGGCCCCTGAGGTGAGGTGAGGCCGATGGGGGTGCAGTGGGGCGCTTCCCCTCCTCTCCCAGGCAGTCCACCAGGAAGGGGCAAAGCCTGGTTCCCTGCTCCGGAGCTGCTGGGGCACCCTGCCCTGTGTCCTCACTTCCTGGGTGGCTGGAGAGGGCTCCTGGGTGGTGAGAGACCCAGCGTTGTCCAGGGCATTGGGGAGCAAGTCGGAGCTGGCAGGGGTCTGGGCAATGGCGCTAGTGGTGGGGCACCCCGAGAGTCTTCTGTAGGAGCCCGTTTCTCTGATCCCTGGTCTTTTTTTTCCAGGAGCACAGTTGTGCCTTTCCAAGTCCAGGGTCCCGGGTCTCTGTGTGGGGGATGAGTGTGGGCTGGACCAGATGGTGGGGCAGCGGGGTGGGGTGTGTGTGTGTGGGCCTGAGCGGTGAGGTGGGTGCTGGCCGGAGGGCCGGGCGGGTAACAGCCCCCTTCTTACTGTCTCCCACCTGCGCTCGCTGCCTCAGACCCCTCAGGCCCGACACGTGGGCCGTCCTCTCGTTCTTGGGGCTGCCCCTTGGAGTGCGTCTAACCCTTAAACACACACACGGATTCGTTTCCCAGGAATAATCGGTGGGGCCGGGTTGTGAAACGAAGCCACATAAATAATCCAGTTTGCCAACCGAGCGAAGGAGTGCTCGATAAAAATAAAAGATAATTGTGAAAGGCACCAGTCGCACCCTGGGGAGCTGACGGCGCTCCGAGACACCTCGATTTTTCCTAGACACAGCCGAGGAGTGCAGAGGGCGCCCACGCCCACGGGGAGGCCGCCGCCCTGCTGGGCTCCCCGGGA
Source organism: Phyllostomus hastatus (assembly GCF_019186645.2). Taxonomy (NCBI): domain Eukaryota; kingdom Metazoa; phylum Chordata; class Mammalia; order Chiroptera; family Phyllostomidae; genus Phyllostomus; species Phyllostomus hastatus. The sequence continues at coordinate 11,599,839 of NW_025334036.1, read as the reverse complement.
GCCGGGCAACCGACCGTGAGGCTTGTCTGGGGGGCCGGGGCAGGGCGGGCAGAGCCCGGATGCACGGCCCCCCGCCCCAGGCCTCAGCCCCTCCCCAGCTCCCGCCCCTGTCTTTGCTTTTGCATGCCTGACCTGACAAGCACAGGTGGGGTCCCCGGTGGCCCCAGGGTCCAAAGACCTGGAGAAAGCTTTATTGTCTGGGCGAGTCCCACAGGGCAGGGGGGCACAGGGGCCTTGCACACATCAGGGGACTTCCGAAACAAGTGGCGGATGCCTGCATGCTTTGCCTGGCGTCCCGGCCTTAGAGAAGCAGAGAGAGTGGGAGACACGGCCTTGACCTTGCTGGGTGGCTGCGACAAACGGGGACATGTGGGGACTGGCGGGAAGCGGTGGAGGCACTGTCATCAGCTCCGTCCCGACGTGGGTCACGTTCGAGATGACTGCTCACCAGAAGGTGGCCCCGGTGCCCGGCTGCGGGTGGCTGGGCCCCATGCCCACAGTGGGGAGGATTTCTGGCCCCTCCCCGCCCCTGAAGCCCCCGCCCACCACCTGGGCCGGGTCCAGCTGGTGCCTCAGAGCAGCCTGCTGGCACAGGCTGAGTCAGCTGTCGTGGGCGCAGTCTTCTCTCTCCTGTCCTGCCGCCAGCCCTCCACTGGGCCCCTGTCCTCTCTCAGATGCACGAGGGAGCCGGGGGAGGACAGGGACCTCAAGGTCACACAGCCTGTGGGGCATGAGAGTTCCCCTGGGGCTTGGGAACCCTCCGTATTGGTGGGGTGCTGTTGCCGTGTGATTTAGGATTTCTGTCCCAGCAATGGGGTTACCCAGGTGGCACTGCGGGGCTGCCCAGTGGCAGGTGGGACCCAGGCCAGGCCCGCTGTCCCTTGCTCAAGCCTTCAGTGCCTATTTCATACCTACATTCCTCTGCCTGATTTTTGCCAGTTCCCTCCCTCTGTCCCCAGCCGTGGTCCCTCCGAGCTGTCCAGGCCCCGGACAGGCTGGCTCACTGCTCAGGCTTGCCCTGCGTTGTCCCACCCCATCCCCACCTGCCACCATGGCCCCAGGGCCTTCATGCCCATCCGTGATGACCCTGCCGAATGTGGGTTCTCTCCCTCTCCTCCCCGGGCCCTACCACTGGCCAGGCTCACGCTGACCTCAGGGCCTTTGCACCTGCTGCGTCCGCCCCCTGGCACGTGCCTGGGCCAGCTGTCCCCCTGGCTTTCTTCCTCACCTACTTCAGTTTTCTGTTTGCAGGCCAGCTTCCAGACTAGGTGACGAAAACTAGTGTCTCTTCCCTCTTTCTTGTGAACCCTGCGTTCTGTTTCTTCGTAGTACTTAGCGTGCAATTGTTATATAGACGCCATCCTTGTTTGTTTATGGTCTGTCTCTTCCCGCGCCAAGGTAAGGACGTCGCTCACCCCTGCATGCCTGGCCGCCAGAACGGTGCCTGGCTCCTCGTGCGCCCTCAGTGCCACGTGCCCGGTGAAGGAAGGAAGCAAGCCCCGGGAATGTGGTTGTTCCTTCCCGAGAGAGCGTGGCTCCCCGCTCCTCCTTCCCCGGGTCCCCAGGCCGGAACTGAGTGGAATTCACATTTGGAATCCCTCCTAGAACCACGCTCAGTGGGCAGGCAGGGTGGAGCCAGGGGATTGTCCAGCTGAGGTCATTCGTCCTGTGGGCCAGAAGACAAGCCGGCCAGGGCGGTGGTCCAGCCCTAGGAGTGGGCATGCCGATTCTTCACAGAAATTCCCTTTTTGGGTCCTCGGTCACTGAGACTGCCCGCAGTCCGGCTGTCCCCACTGTCGGAGCCCGCTCCGCGTTGTCCCTGCAGTCACCTGGGGCACGGATGCGCTGGGCACGAGGCACCCTCTTGCCCAGGTTCCCTTCCTCCTCCATCTGGATGTTTCTAAACTGGTCTTGTACCTTCTGTCACACCCAGCGCCTCAAGGCTCCCAGCCGCTCTGCCTGTCCCCGGTTGCCAGCCTTTCCTTCCCGGCGCCTCCCCCACCCCACTCTGCCACCTGAGCACCGGCCTTGCCGGGGAGGGTGCAGGAACGGTTTCTGGGGGCGAAAGGCGCTGCCAGTCAGGCGCAGAGGGCGCATTTGGAGTAACGAGAGCTCCGTGCGGACCTGGTGCTACCACTCCCCCTGGGGCCTTGGGCCAGTCGCTGGCTTTGGAGACCCCTCCTCTGCATCTGCCATCGTATGTTGTCCCTACTGCCACTGTCACTTAGAGGCAGAAACCAAACGCAGCATCCAATGGACACGAAATAATAGTTCTGATGGCCAGGGTGGGGCGTCCCTCGGGTGGTGCCCGTGTGGCCTCGGACCTGTTGTGGCCTCTCCCGTCTCTCTGGGAGTTTGACGGGGCAGGTTTGCTCGCTTCAACCGCAGCCTGGCACGGAACACGGAGTTGGCACTGTGTGAGCTCGGCGTGCCGACCCAACTTAAGGCGCCGTCTGGAGTTGGAAGGGTCAGAATGCAGAGGGACCGGCGCGAGGTCGGGATCCCTGCGCCTGTGGACTGCAACGGTATTAGCATCTCGTGGTTTTTCTGAAAATGGAAGCGCCCCCGACGTTCAAAGGAGGCTTTGGATGGAGGAACCCGCCGGAATCAGCCACTCGCTGTCGGGCGCTTTCATGTGTGGAGTCGTGGTCCCCCGTGTTCTCCCGCCAAACCCAAGGGGCGGTCAGGACGCCAGGGACCGGGCAGCTGGCACTGGTCCCAGGTCGCAGAGCATGCCGGGACTTCGGGCAAGCACAGGAGTTTCGGTCCGCACAGGGGCAGGGCCCAAGGCGCATGCGCTCTGACGTTCTCCACGGCCCCAGCAAGGCTCTGGGGCCCCGTTTGCATCGGATTCTTTGATAAACTGGGGACCGGTGGGGGGGGCGGAGGAAGGCACGTGACAAGGACTTAGGACCACTTGTGTGACTTGTCCAGGGGTTCATTTTCAGCACGTGTCCGAGAGCCTGAGAGCTGGTGACCAGGGACGTCAGCACTGGGCGGTGGGTGGAGAGTAATGGACATGTCCCAGATGATCAGGGGACCCTTCCTGGGGGCGGCGCGGGGGCTTGCGAGCGGATACTGCCGGCGGGTCTGTAAGGTGTTCTCCTGTCCCACCGGAGCTGACATCGATCCTTTGCGCTTTCTGCTGCAGAATCAACTGCGCAAAGAGACAGGAGGCTCTGAAATGCTCAGGGTCTTGTTGTGGACAAACCCTGTTAGTAAATAGCCAGCGATTGTTAGATCGATACTGGCATTTAGGGTTTTCAGTTGGGAAATGGACTTCCGTCTGCTGTGTGTGTATATATACGTGTTGCAGCTCTAACTGTGGATTTCTCTGAACTGTGTCACGCATCGCTAATTTAATCTGAAAAGTAATGCGTGGTTTTCCCCAATTGGTTTGCTTCTTGGTCGCCTCGGAAAACCCATTGTTCCCGACACGGGAGCCCTGCTGAGTGAGCGAACACGTGTGTTGAGGAATGATGGATTTCTCCGTCGTCCTGGCAGCAACCCTGTGCCTCGCTCAGAGAAAACGCAGCTTATGCCTCTCCGTGTCTGGGTGGAATAAGCAACCTGTGCACTCCAGTGTCTGTCCCTGTACCCCGGGGCTGGCCACAGCTGTCCCGAGTGGGGTGGAGAGGTGTGGGGCCTGTTCAGGGATTGCATGTGGGTTTCTCCCTAACTTGCGAGGCCTTGGACGCCGGCTGCTACCTGGAGCGCTCTAGCTGGTCCTGGCTGGTGACAGCGGCAGCGGGTGGCCGACTGCTGGCTGACGGATCCTGACCACCGGTCCTCGAGCCACCTGCCTGGCCTGCCTGCTCCCTGGAGTCCCCGAGGCGGGGGTGCAGCAGCTACCCCTGCAAGGAACCACAGGAGCTGCAGTGCCTTTCTTCTGGGTGCGTGGACGGCGAGGATTCTGCCTGTGGCTTTTCTTGGCGTGGAGGGAGCGTGCCCACGTAGGACAGACTGTGCCATCTGCTCCCGTTCTTGGGGGCCGACTTGGGGCTGTTCCTTGGGTGGGGAGCTCCGAGAACAGGCGCCCCTCTGGACCAGGAACTTCTAGTGGTGCTTCTCCTTCGGGTTTGAACTGACTTTTGGTTTTCCATTCATTGCATTTCATCATGAATGGTTTTCTGCTTGCTCATGGCCGGTCTGTGCTGCGTCAGCAGTGATGGCAGGGGCGGCTGCCGTGGCATGGCACCCAGAGGGAGAGGCACCGACGGTGGGGAGCCACCTCGGGGCCCTGAGTGTGGCAGCACCCTCCCACCCCTTGCTGCGGGAGCCCCTGCCCTGACTCTGCGTGCTGTTCCTCCTGCCCACTGGGGAGGGCGGCTCATCTAGTGGTGGGGATGTCGTTCTCTGGGCCCCCAGTGACAGCTCCTGACCCCATCCTGGGCATTCACCTCTCAGGTTTTTGCTGTGCAGGGCCTCTGCAATGCCAGTACTGGGGCTGGTGCCCGTGCCCTGCACTATAGTCCCCCCAGGCCCCTTTACTTTTCCAGGAGCTCATCCACCCACCCATCCACCTACCCACCCACCCACCCACCCACCCATCCACTAATCCATCCACCCACCTCCCCATACACCCACCCATACACCTACCTACCCACCCATCTACCCACACACCCACCCACCCATCCACCCATTCACCCACCTACCCACCATCCACCCATACACCTACCTACCCACCCATCTACCCACCCACCCACCTACCCATCCACTCACCCATACACCTACCCACTCGTCCACCCTACAGGTCTCTCCTGACCCCTTTTTGGAACTGGGTGAGGTCAGGAGAGAGGGGCCCTGGGAGAACGTGGGATGACATCAGAGCCTGATTCTGGCTCAGGGTCCACCCCCCCCGCCCCAGCAAAGCAGCAGCCAGAAGGTGTGAGGGTCCCAGCATGGGTGGGGGCGGGGGCGGGGACCCTGTCCTGGAAGAGTGGGTGCGGTGCCCTGGGGGCAGAGGGGCAGCCCCAGAGTGAGTGGGGCGCACAGGAGGAGGGCTGAGGGTTTGGCAGCAGGAGTACATGGCTTGTGCAGGTCAGAGCTGGAGACGGGGGCGACCATTAGGGCCAGGGCCCCTGGTGGCCCTGGGGGAGCCACTGCTGGGGCAGGGAGCCCAGCGGGAGGGTGACAAAGGCGTGCGGTGCCCAGCGACCTCCAGGGGAGTGTTTTCCACGAACGAGCTCCGGAGCCAGTTGGAGATGCGAGAGGAATGCGGGGAGGAGGGCGGGTAGGATGTGCTGGGGTCTCCAGGTGAGATACACCAGGAGGGACATAGCAAGGGACCAGGCAGGCGAGCCGCATGTAGGGGGCACTTGGAGGGCCTTTGGGGGAGGTGTGTTCAGTTCCTCGAGAGGGACAGGAGGGGAGGAGGGCGCAGCGACGGCCCTGCGGCTCTGGGCCCCTGGGGAGGAGGCGGCAGCTGCCAGCCACCGAGTCGCCGCCTCGCTAGTGCGGACGTTTAATTTTACCCTTTAGAGATTTACAGGCTTTTTGATTAAATTGCCATAGTTCTCCTACAAGAACGACACAATCCATGACAAACCATAAATCACGTTATTAATTTGCTCACGTGGCGTTAACCTCTGCGGCTCCTCCGACTTACCCCGCTGACTCCCTCCGCAGGAGGACGGCGGCTGCGGAGCCCGAGAACCTGGTTTCCGGTTGTCGGTGGGCGGGGGAGGCTGGAGGGACATGGGTCGAGGTGGCTGTGCTGCCCGCCAGGTGGCCGTCCTTGGCCTTTCTGGGTGGGCTGGCTCTCATTACAAGGGTCACTCCTGGTGGCAGTCTAGCTCTTGACTCCTGGCTGGCTGTGCGGAGGGCAGAGGTCACGGGGAAGGGGGGGCGGCCAGAGGCTCCTCCTAGCATGGGCTGTCGTCTTAGGGACCCGGCGAGGGTAGCCGTGGTTTTCTGAGAGTTGGAAGGGCCCACCTGGATGCAGCCTGTACCTGAAGCCCCCCCAGCTTGGAGGCCCCCTTGTGGCCCAGGGTCCTAGGTTTGCTGTGGTGTTTGCACAGGAAAGCAACAACTGGGGGTGGGGGCGGGGAGCCAGCGCTGAGTTTCCGAGACTTCTCAATGACACGGAGGCCAGATTGGGGCTGACAAGTCAGATTGTCCACCTCCTGTGCTGGGGGTGCTGGGGGCACTGGGGCACTGGCCTGGGGGCTGGGCACTCGAACCTGGGCTCACGCCCTGACCCTTATTTACACAATATCGTTTCCTGGTGATTCGGCCCAGGGATGGACGCCATGCCCCCTGTCCCTGAACCCCCGTTCCGCTGGGGCGCTCTGCCCTCCCAAAGGCGTCAGCCGCCCAGAGAATCCCAGGAGAAGCCGTGGAATTCTGCGGCCCGGGAGGACCCTTGTCCTCCTTTTGCAGAAACAATGAATTCATGGGTTCGCTCTGTTGAGCTGCATGGAATTTTTAAAATTCCTCTGGTTGAAGAATCTAAAATGGATTAGTCAATTCTCTTAAATTGGACTTTTAAGCAAGTTCTTGGGGGAAAAAATGGACTGTCTTCTGTGTGTGGAAGCAGATTCCGTGGGAACCTTCTGGCAGTGAATTTCAGAGGGCTTGTTGGTTTAGTTTCCGTGTCAAATCCTGAGTCTTAAAAAGCCAAATGGGCTCTGGCAGGTGTGGCTCAGTGGACTGATCATGGGCCTGTGAATCAAAGGGTTGCTGGTTCGATTCCCAGTCAGGACACATGCCTGGGTTGTGGGCCAGGTCCCCAGTAGGGGGCGATGGAGAGGCAACCACACACTGATGCTTCTCTCCCTCTTACTCCCTTCCTTCCCCTCTCTAAAATTAAAAAAAAAAAAAATGACACCTTAAAAAAAAAACAAATTGGGGGAACGTCAGGCAGGAGACCCACCTTTCTCTGCACAGGACCTCTCCCTCCAGGCCAGCAAACAAGGTAAACATCCTTCCTCACCTGAAGATGCCAAAAGATGTCAGAAGAATGGAATGAAACACGTGTGATTTTGAACGTTTTTGGGGGGTGTATGCTGTCTGCTGGGATGTAGAGTTTGCAGGTATTGTTTCATTATGGAACAGTAGAAGAGCTAATCATAAGAATAAGAGACATGCCATCTATTTTTAAAATACAGCTGACCCTTGAATCACTCAGGGCTTGGAGGCACCGATGCCCCATGCAGTTGAAAATCTCCATGTGACTTTGACTCCCCTAAGAACTTAACTCCTAACAGTGCGCGTAGCCTACTGCTGACTGCAAGTCTTACCAATAACACAGACAGTCGGTGATTACATATTATACATGTTAGATACTGTGATCTTAACAGTACAGTCAGACAAAGGGAAGAAAATGCTACTAAAAATCCCAAGAAGAGAAATTACATTTACAGTACACATTGGAAAAAGTCCGCGTGTAAGTCGACCCCCGCCGTGCAAACCCGTGTGGGTGAGGGTCGCTGTGTTGCCTCCCGGCGTGTTTCTGGCCGCGGAGTTTGGGCTGGGAAGGACCCCGGCCTCACGGACGGGCAGGCGTCTGACGTGCTCGAGATCTCGGATTCCTTGGGCTCTGCTTCCACATGAAACAGATTGTTTTAAATGAAAACGGTTTCTGGTTATAAAGCAGTCATTGTAAAAAGCCCAATTTTATAGAAATAATATAGAAAATGAAAGCTTTCCCTCCACCCCCATTCAACCCTTGCAAAGACAACCATTGTTAACAGTTTGATTCCTACCATTTCTCTTTCTTTTTTTTTAAAAAGGATTCTATTTATTTTTAGAGGGGAAGGGAGAGAGAGGGGAAAGAAGGGAGAGTGTGTAGGAGAGAAACATCGATGTAAGAGAGATACATTGATGGGTTGCCTCTCACGCACCCCCTACTGGTGATCTGGCTCACAACCCAGGCATATGCCCCAACTGGGAATCGAACTGGCGACCCTTTGGTTCAGAGGCCAGCCCTCAATGCACTGAGCCACACCCGCCAGGGCCAGATATGTGGAATTTTTGATGTCGTCCAATCTCTCAGGCTCTTCTCTGATAGCCCCTGAATTTTGCCTCTTACTCAGAAAAAGAACTTCCCTACCCTAAGTGTGTATAAATACTCCCCTGTATAAATATGTCATTTATTCTAAATATTTCTTCTAAATATTGATCATTTAGATTTTTTACCTCTTTTATTCATCTGGAATTTACTTTTGGATAGGGTATGAACTGGAGATGTAAATTTTTTTTTAGATGAACATTCAGTTTCCCAACATGATTTATGAATAACCCATCTTCATCTCTGTTTTGAGATGCCATGTTGGTTATCGATCAAGCTGTTTTGTGTCTTGGGTTATTTCTACCGTGATTCTGGACTCTCAATTCTCATTTACTGGTGCGTTCTGGTGCAAACATCTGTTTAAATTACTCTGGCTTTTTGTTGCACTTTGTTCTCTTGTAGGTTCTCCTTTTTCAATCTTTTCTAGCCTTTCTCCTCTATTTCTTCAACTAGATGAACTTTAGAATAAGCCAAGTTCATCCCGAAGTCTGACTGGGATTGTGATTGGGATAGTTCTCAAGGTTTCTTTGGGGGAGAGGAGACATTTCTCTGTTTTCTCCTTCTCTGGGTGTTTGGATTTACTCAGAGGGCCTTTGCATCTTTCAGCCGTCATTCATGGCTTTGCTCACATGGTCGCTCGGTACGTGTCCTGTGAGACTTAGGGCTGGGTACTTCATAGCTCCAGTGGCTCTTGTCGTGGGGTTGTCCCGCCTCCTGCCTCCTTTCCTACCTGAGCGTGGCTGATAGAGAGAGCTGTGAACTTCTCAGTTCTAGCCCGTCTAGCCCACACGCTGACGACTCTTGGTTGGTTTAAATGGCTTGCTAGTCCTTTCTCTTGGATTTTCTAACTGGGGGCTCATTTGCCAATGCATTGTGTCTCGCCTAAACTGGCGGGGACCCAAGAAACAGTGGTGGCTGTGTGGGTGCACGGGCAGGGGGTGGGGGTCGAGGGAGAGAGGGTGAGGTGGGGCTCGGAGGGTGCAGCCCTGATTCTCAGCTCCCCTCTGCAGGTGGTTTGAGCCCCACAGGTGACTCAGAAGCTGGGTGGCTCAGTGAGGTGGCCTCCAGCAGGAGGGTGTGGATCTTGGCCAAATTTCCACCAGGACCCCTTGGCCCGGGGCAGGCCCTGGAACCTGTGATGCCAGTCACCCTTAGGAAGTGAGTGGGGGTGGGGGGGGAGGGGATCCCTCCCCCTGCCCATGTTCAAGCCATCAGTTTCTTGTCTTTCATGCTCTCACCTTGGCCTTGGCCGGTCACACCCTGCAGACCAGCGGTAGGGAGTTGCTTTGTGAGATTCCTAAGTTATTTGCACGTCATTGAGCTTTTGCATTTCCTACCGGTAGGATCTTTGCAGAGGCGCCCAACCTGCAGGCTGCATGCAGCCCAGAATGGCTGGGAATGTCACCCAACACAAAATCGAAAAGTTACTTAAAACAAGATTTTGTGTGTGTGTGTGATTATGTGTCGCAGTGTATTTAATGTGTGACCCAAGACAACTCTTCTTCCAGCGTGGCCCAGAGACGCCAAAAGGTTGGACACTCCTGGTAGGGCATGGTAGCTCTCAGTACCTGCTAATGAGGTGTTTGGGACAATGGATGCTATCTTTCTCCTTTTATGTGGTAAACCTGCCACCTGGCGCCTTGAGGATGGTCACCCCGTGCTTGGCACTTTGGGGGCTGGCAGGTGCCGGGACGGATTAAGCCTGTGATGGGGCTGGACCTAAGGGGTGACGGGACCCCATGCTGCCCCCTGGCGGTGGTCGGGGGCGGGGGTCCGACTCTCCCAGTGAGATCCGGGCCCAGCAGGTGAGCGTCTGACCAGGAGGCGGGGAGCCTGGGAATTTTTATTTTTACCCTCATCCCACCTGCGGGGAACTCGTTCCCAGGTGAGGCCCCTAGTCTCCCGTTTCTGGCCGGGCTCAGGCTCGCTTCCTGCGCTCACAGGAAGTGACTTCTCAGTGCCACACAGAGAGAGATGGTGGGTGCCAGGGCCCTGAGGGTGTGGCGTCTGACTCCGGGCTGGGGGGTGGGGGTCCCCATTTCTTGAGAAGGGTGTGTTTGCTGGTCACTGGGCATGACTTCTGTTTCGTTGGGGTCCGTCCTTCCAGTTGGGACGGCTCCTGGAATGCGTATTCTCCGTGATGGAAAGGGGCGCGGACAGCTTTTTGCAACGGTGGCTTTGTCAGGTGCCCCTGAACCAGAGAGGTGGCGCCCTCAACCCCCGCGGGAACCCAGTGAGCAAGGCCTGCCTGAGGACTCGTGGCGGCATTCTGTTTTGCCGCAGGGTTCAAATCTGCCGGGTAAGTTCTGGGCTTCCTGGTGCGGGTCGGGTCTAGTTCCTGCGCACGGTTTTCTGGGGGTCCGTGCAGGATGTGCACCTTCAAACCCGTCTGACTCTTGGCCGCAGACCGAGGGCGGCGTTGAGAACAGGCTGCTGTTTACAGAGCTCCTAACGGGGGCGGGTTTTGTTTCGAATGTGCCGACTGTGCCGGCGTTTCACTTCCTCCGGGTGACTGCGCGCAGTGGCCCGCTTTTTTGGCGTTTAATGGAAAATCTGTAGCAGAAACCTGCTTGCCAGCCCGACCCCCCTCCCCCACCCCCACCCCGTGGCCTGGGCGGATCCCAGCTCACCACCGAGACCACCTGCGTGCGGGGGGCGGGGGCGGGGACAGACACAGTCCACTCAGGGCGCACGTGGCTTTGATTAGCCTGCGGTCTGTCCACACGTGTGTTGCATTCTGGGTGGAGTTGTTCAGCTGTCAGTCTTCGGCAGGGGCGAGGCAGAGCGGCACTGACGGGCTTTGCCGCGGCCAGAGATGCTGGGAAAACAGGAGACACGAGGGCTTTTCTCGCCCGTGGAGAACGCAGGCGAAGGGGTTTTCAGTCCCCGGCACTTGGACTGTGCGGTGAACACCTCCCCAGCACACCTCTGGGTTAGTTGTTTGGCTAAGAGAACCCCCGCTGTCTTTCTTTAAAAAAAGAGACTATTTTTAGAGCGGGTTTTGGTTCACAGCCAAATTGAGAGTCCAGTACAGAGCGTTCCCATACGTCCCCGTCCCCAGCGCATGCGCAGCCTCCCCCGTTAACTATAGCCCCCTCGGGGACAATCGTTCCAGCGGATGCACCGCATCGGCACACCACGGTCACCCCAGGTCCATCCCATTAGCGTTTGCTCTTGGGGTTGCACGTTCCATGGGTTCAAGCAAACGTGCACTGGCGTGCATGCACCATCCCAGTACCAGGGTGCCGAACAGAGTAGTTTAACCCCTAGCCACCCTCTGGGCCCACCGCTTCACGCCCTGCCCCAACTCCTGGCCGCCACTGATCTTTGCGCATCTCCACAGCTTTGCCTTGTGCAGAGCATCGTATAGTTGGAATCAAACAGGAAGTAGCTTTTTCTGATCGGCTTCTTGCACTTTCTATTGGGTCGGCCAAAACGTCTGTGTGGTTTTTCCTTTAAATTAAAGACACATTTTTCATGGCCACTGATGACTTTGTTGATTGAGGATATTTGGAGTATGTCTGCTATCTCCCGCTATTGGCTTCTGGTGGGGAGAGGCTAGGGGTGCTGCGAAACACTTTCCTATGCATCAGACAGCCCCACAGCACAGAATTATTTGGCCAAAATGTCAACAGTATCGAGAAGCTTTGCAAACCACTTTAGACACACTCCATCAGTCACAGCACCTTCTCCACACACTGCACAAATCTTTTTTTTTTGCATTTCTGTTGTGTTTTTGCCTTTCTTGAAATAATAAAGCATAATATGCCAAAAATGGTGCATATCTTCTTCCATCTTCAATGTTAAAATGGTAATTTGTTTTTTAAATGCATGCTGATATGACAGCTGTCACACACAATCTAACAAAATTGTTTGGAATGAAGTTAAAGACAGCAAAGCACTATTAGAGCCATCGTACAGAGAAAGCTGAGCGCAGTTTTCAGCTGACCGAATATGACGCATTCTGGGACTTTACATGGCTTGATAACTCATTTATTTTTATTGCTGAATAAGGTTCCATTGTCTGGATGGACCAGAGTTTGTGTATCCATCACCCACCTGGGGACATCCTGGTTGCTTCCAGGTTTCAGTGGTATGAATAAAGCAGTGATAAGCACCTGCGTGCAGGTGTTGGTGTGGACATACATTTTTGGCTCCTTTGGGTGAATACTGATGAGCGTGGGCCCTTAGATAAGAACGTTTGGTTTTGTAAGAAGCTTGAAACTGCCCTCCAGCCCTGGCTGGTGTGGCTCAGTGGGTTGAGCATGGGCCTGTGAACCAAAGGGTCGCTGGTTCAATTCCCAGTCAGGGCACATGCCTGGGTTGCAGGCTAGGTCCCCAGGAGGGGGAGTGTGAGAGGCAACCACACATTGATGTTTCTCTCCCTCTCTTCCTCTCTTCCTCCTTTGTCTAAAAATAAATAAAATCTTTAAAAAAGTTAACTTCCCTCCACACGGCTGTACTGTTTTGTAGAGCTCCTATGGCCCCACATTCACGTCTGCCTGTGGTGTGGTCGCGGCCCAGGTTTTGGCCATTCCCACCGGTGGGTGGTGGAACTGCACTGTTTCAGTTTGCGTTTCTGTGGGGACAGATGAAGTGGAACACCTTTTCATACTCACCATTAGCATGTCTTTCCTGGTGAGATGTCTGTTCATGTCTTCGGCCCCAGTTAGAATCAAGTTGCCTGCTTTCTCATTGTCGAATTTTATGTGTTCTTTGTATATTTTTGGTAATGGTTCTTTATCAGACATGTCTCTTGTAAATGTTTTGTCAGTCTTGTCATTCTCTGGACCTTGTCTTTTGCAAAGCAGACACTTAATTTTCAGGAAGTCAAGCTTGTTTTATCTTGTATGGATTGTGCCTTTGGTGTTGTATCTAAAAAAGTCCTTGTCTGCGCTGGCCAGGTGGGTCAGTTAGTTGAAGTGTCCTCCCATACACCAAAAAGGTCGTGGGCTCGATCCCTGGTCTGGGCACATACCTAGGTTGTGGGTTCGATCCCCAGTCAGGGGAGGCAACCAATTGCTGCTTCTCTCTCTCTCTGTCTGTCTCTCTCTTTTTCTCTTTCTCCCTCCTCCCTCCATTTCCACCTTTTCTCTTCTTCCCCTCTCCCCCCTTCCTCTCTCTCTCAAAAAAAAATCAGAACATATCCTTGGGTGAGGATTAAAAAAAAAAGTCCTTGCCAAACATATGGCTCCCTAGATTTTCTCCTTTGTTATTTTCTAGGAGTTTTATAGCTTTGTGTCTGACATTTAGGTCTGATCCACTTTGAGTTACGTTTTTGTGACGTCTGTGTCTGGATTCCTTATTTTGCACATGGATGTTCAGTTGTTCCAGCACCGTTTGTTGAGAAGACCATCTTTCTTTCCTCCATTGTATTTGCCTTTGCTTTGTTGTCAAGATCAGTTGAGCCCCAGCCAGGTGGCTCAGTTTGTCGGAGTGTCGTCCTGTGCACCAAAGGGTTGCAGGTTCAATTCCCGGTCAGGGCACATACCTAGGTTGCAGATTCAATCCCTGTTCAGCATGCATATGGGAGGCAACCAGTCGATGTTTTTCTCTGACATTGATGTTTTTCTATCTGTCTCTCTCTCTCTTTCTCCATCTCTCTCCCTTTCTCTCTAAAATCAATAAAAATATATACTGGTACTCAGGCAAAGATTTAAACGGAAGGATCAATTGACTATTATTACGTGGGTCTATTTCTGGGCTCTCTATTCTGTTTCATTGATTAATCTGTCTCTTCTTTCACCGATACTGCACTTCTCGAGTAGCGCTGGGGCTTCACTGGGAGTCTTCCAGTCAGATAGGGCCAGTCCTCCAGACTCGTTCTTCTATTTCGTGTGCTCCACAGTCTTCTGTCCCAGTTGCTGCAACGGTCTGCTTTCTTAGTCGTCAAAACCACGGCTGGTTCCAGCCCTGGCTGGTGTGGCTCAGTGGGTTGAATACTGCCCCACAAGCCAAGGACCGCCGGTTTGATTCCCAGTCAGGGCAAGTGCCTGGGGTGTGGCTCGGATTCCCAGTTGTTGAGCGGGGGGGCGCATGTGAAAGGCAACCACGCATGGATGTTTCTCTCCCTCTCTTTCTTCCTCTCTTCCCCTCTCTCTAAAAATAAAAACAAAAAAACCACAACTGGTTCCAAAAACGTCATCCTTGGAAATCCTGTGTATCCATGAAGCGATTTCTCTTTTCTTACATAGTTGCATCCATTTGAAAGTTTATATTGATCCTAATAGTGTATCTGCTTGAGATATTTTGCATTCAATGAGATGGGCTTGATATGTGACATTATTTAAAAATTCAAATATTTAGAGTTCCGAGGCTCTTAGGTCTTGATTTGGGGGGCATGTCCCACTTTCATAAACGTGATTCTTTTCCCCAAAAGGAAGGTCACTAAATGAATCGCTCACGTTTTCTGGTCTTTCAGCAAGAAGCATTGATTAATTGTGTTGAGAAGAGACCCACTAGCTGTTGTGGTTTTCACGGTGACTTCATGTGACTGCCTCTGAGATGCAAGGTTCTCTGGGCACCGCTCCACTGTTTGGCGCTGGGACTCCGGGGCACTGAGGGCTGATCTGGGAGGGAGGGACCCTCGAGCTGAACAGTTTGGGCTCCACTGGCTGCCTTTCGCTCCTGAGCCAGGGCGGCCGGATCCCCGAGAAGGACACCGGCAGTTAGGTCTTGCTGGGGAGGACGGACACAGCCACCAGCCCCAGAGTGTGTGGCTTTCCCTGAGCAGAGGCAAGAGCGCCACGCTGGCCCGGCAGCTCACACGCAGCTGTGCAGCTGCAGGACAGGGACGAGATGCACCAGCCCAGGCTCCTCCGTGGGGTCAGGGGAGGCGTTTGACTCCATGCACGTCTCCTGTCTTAATTACAGTTTGGGGTAAGGACAGTCACTTGTTCTGCTTGCAGCTGCACATGGATTCTCCTTTGTCCGTTTAGTAGCACTCTTAAATCAGAATACATCTTTGCTCGAGCCATTTGGAAGCATTTCACATTTAACCAGAGCAAAGGTAGCTGCCAAGACAGTCCCACGCCCACCCCAATGCCGTGGCCTTGGGGCCCACCCCCTCCACTGTCCCGAGCCCGTCTAGAAGGGTTTGTGCTTCTCATTGGACATGAAGCTGTGAGCCAGTGCAGGTTACAGATTCACGTTATTCACGTTCACTTCGGTGGCCGTGGCCCAAAGGTGGATGTCAAGGCTTCCTTGCTCACCGCCCAGAGAAATGACGAGGCTTCCCTGGTGCTGCTGGCTCCCGAAGGATTAGTGAAGTGGGGCCACATTGGCTTTTTTAAGATTTTATTTATTTTTTAGAGAGCTGGGGAGGGAGGGAGAAAGAGAGGGAGAGAAACATCGATCTGTTGCCTCTCGTGCACCCCCTGCTGGGGACCCAGCCTACAACCCAGGCATGTGCCCTGACCGGGAATCGACCTGGCGACCTTTCAGTTTGTGGGATGATGCCCAACCTACCAAGCCACACCAGTCACAGGGGGACCATATTGTTCTAAAAGAGATTTCAAGACCATCCTCTTTGGAAATCCTACATAGCAAGGAAGTGATTTTATTTTCTCTTTTCAGGCCTCTGAGCTGTGTCTGTTTGAATTTTTTGCTTCATACCCATTCCCTGTCATCATGCATTGGCCTGGGCTGTTTTGAATTCTATTAGAACAGGCTGGATGTGAAGTGATTCTAAAGACTTTTTATTGGCGTTTGGAAGACCAGGAAGGGTTCCCAGTGCTGGTATTTGGGTCATGGCCATGCCACTGTGCATCCGTTTGTCACTGCAAGGGAGGCTATTTTCGGGAAGGGCCCGACAAGAGGCTTCCTGTTTCTGAGAGTCTGCTAGGGACCTGGAGGCATGGGTCACTCAGAGGTCTGTCCTGCTGCGCGTCGGAACCCGGAATGGGGGTGCCGTGACTTCCGCGATGTGCCGATTTGGCATTGTGGGGGACTGACCGGCCTCCCCTTTTCATTCAGGATTGATTGGCTTTGTAAGAAAAATTCTGGCACCACGTCCAGTTTTAGAGACATGTCCTCAAGGTGGGGGTGTCCTAAAAAGGCCCAAGTTCCAGCTGCTGGCCACATGATGCATAGTGGGCAGGAGTGGGGGAGGGTGCCTTCTGGCCCCCGCCCCAGGCCGCCCCTCTACCCCACGCTCCCTGCAGAGGGACCCTCTGCCCCACACTCCCTGCAGACGGGAGCCCAATTTCCACCTTCTCAGAAAATCAGCGCCTCCGAGTGTCCCAGCAGGTGGGCGTCGCCATAACTTATTGAACCCCGTTCCCGTTTATGGGCACTTAGATCGCTCCCAGTGTTTAAAAATATTGCCACAGTGAAATCCTCACACAGACACCCTTTATTTCATAGGTACGTGATCATCCTGGAAATGGCATTGTTGGGTAAAAGGATGTGCATTTAAATTTTTTTTTTTTTAGATTTTATTTATTCTTAGGGAGAGAAACATGGCTGTGTGAGAGAAACATCCACCGATAGCCTTCCGCACGTGGGCCTGCCTGCAACCCAGGCTCGCCCTGACCAGGAGTCCAAGGGTGACCTTTTGCTTTTTGGGGTGTCGCCCAACCGACTGAGCCACGCTGGTCGGAGTGCGCTTTTAAATGTTTTGATGGAGAATGATGACTTGCTCTTCTGAAAGGCTTCCTTGGGACTCTGCCTAAGAAGAAATTTTTTAAAAAGGAGAAAGCTACTGAAAATGTAATGCGTCACCAACAGCCAAACAGGGTGGCACTCCCTGGGGCCAGCAGCTGTGAAATGTGGCAGCCCAGAGAGACCAAGGACCCCGCCCGAAGGTGACGTGGTTTCTAAGGTGTCCTGCACTGTCTGCTTGGCCCCCACCTCCTACCCAGTAGAGCAGTCCTGAGAACAGAAGGTGATGGAACACATCCTGAGAGCTTACTAGCGCCCCTCGATTTGGAGCGAGGGCGACCGTGATGGCAGGTGTGGGAAGGATGCGCCTGGGGCCCAGCGGCCCTCCCCAACTCTGGAGGAGAACGGGTCCTCCTCCGCGGCTGCTGCCCGGGGTCTGTTCGCACTGCATGCTGGGAGAATCCCTTGGCTCCATCGGCCACTTCAGCAGGCGGCTCCTCAGTTGTGTCCAGACTCGTATCGGGCTCTCTGAATATCAAGTACCGTGTTTTCAAAAATTAATAGGTTTAATTTTTCTCAGCAGTTTTCAGTTACCTTTTTATAGGACTGCACAAGTGTCTGTTGAGTGTTGACCGAACGTGCCTGCCTTCACAGAGCTTACCCTCCAGGGAGGGAGGCGGATGATAACCAAGATAAATAAACAATATGCCCCGTGTTAGGCGGAGGCAAGTGCCACAGAGAAGCATCCGCCAGGGGAGGAGGCCAGGAAAGGCGGTGGGCGGGGTGGCGGCTCTCGGTAGGGTGTTCAGGGGGGCGAGGGATGAGCAGGGAGGGATGAGCCGCGTGAGGGAGGGGAAGGCGGGAACCAAGTGGACAGCGAGGGGGATGGCCCGTGCAAAGGCCCTGGGGTGGCACCTGTCGGATGTCCTTGTGTTTGGGGGTAGTGAGAGAGGTCAGGAGGGGAGGGGCCGGACTGCGACAGGATAGGGAGAAGGGGATGGGTGGGGCCTACACCCCAGTATCTTGGTGCTCTCATCCTTCTCTGAGGAAAGGAAACTGAGGCATGGGTAGGTTCCCTAGTCTTCCCAGGCTGTATGAGGCAGAGCCAGGGTAGGAGCCAGGGTGCCTCTGTTGCCTGCGAAGATCCAGGGTGGCGCCCTCTGCGGGCTGAGCACTGGCGCCTCCATGCGTCAGGGAGGAGGCAGTGTCACTCGCACTCCCCATGGCTCTCCCTGTGCACCCACGCAGCGCACGTGGTCTCCCTTTCAAAGGGCCTTGTTTAGCGTCTTTTGTAAGCCCTCCTCCATGTATAGCGCACAGGATTCTAAGATAAGAAATTCAAATGATGGCAAGCCCTTCATCTCCTGTCGCAGTTTGCTGCTTTGGAAAAACAAGTCGGGAACACACCTCGGAGAACGAACGAGTTTCATTTCCGGTCAGCGCAGATGGGGCCTGAAATATTAACACCCCAGGTTCCCCTCATCATTCTCCAAAAGGGTTGAAAAAATACACCCCCACGCTTGGGCCCCAGATCCTCAGTCACCTGTGCCGGCCGCCCTTCCTGAATAAACGCGGGGGAGGGGAGGCTCACGATCCGCTCGGGACTCTGCTTTTCACAATGTTTGGTGGCTCTGCAGAATCTTGCAGTTCCGGTCCTGGAGCTCCGAGCTCCCTTTGAGAGTTACTGCACAGGCGCGTTTCTCCTTTACTTTTGAGGGATCATTTTGCTGGGCAGAGAATGCTAGGTCGGTGGTTTTTAGTATAGCTTCCGTGGTCACCCCGCTGATGCCTCACCTTTCTCGTTCCAGGATCTGAAAGATTTAAGCGCTGCGGAAGCTCGTGCGGGCACACACGCCTGCCGCCAAGGCCAGGACCGTCCTGCGGATGGCCGAGAGTCCTCTGGGGCCTGGAGATTCGGGGTGAGTCGGGCCTGTGGCGGTCACGGAGTGCCTCAGCCAACGTGCCATTCTTCTGTGCATCTCGCCCCGTCTGAAAGGGGGGCTGGGGGACCAGCGGTGCGTTCTGCTGCCCCTACCTCTCTCTAGTAAAAGCCTAACTAAGTGTTGCTGCACTGACGTTTTCCCACCGTTTTCAGGGGGTTTTTTTTGTTTGTTTGTTTTGTTTTGTTTTGTTTTTTTTACAAATCACCTTTGTTTTGGGGAGAAGGACAGAAAGGACTTCAGGGTAAACAACCGCACACAGTGTACACGTGCTTCCAGAGACCCAGGCCCGTGATCGCCCTGTGTGCAATGCCTTGTGTTGCGCTCTGAGCTTTCCCTTGTTTCTCCCACTCGCTTCAGGCTGCAATTGTTCTTCATCTTCTTTCCTGACGCAGAAGCACGGGTTATTGATTTTCGATCTTCTCTCCTAATCGAGACATTTAATGCTACACGTTTCTCTCTCAGCATGGCTTTTGCTCCATTTTGGGAAGTGGGATTTTCATTTTCATTTCGTTCAACATTTTTTTAAAAAAATCTTCACATGCTGTCTTCTTTATAGGCGCACATGTTATTTGGAATTAACGCTGTTTGGTTTCCCAGTCGTTGGGGATTTCCCCTATCTGCCTGGTATTGATTTTTAGCTTCATTCTGTCCTAGGCTTGTGTTTCTATTTTTTTTTTTAAGATTTTATTTATTTATTTTTAGGGAGGGAAGGGAGGGGGGGGCAGAGAGAGAGAGAGAGAGAGAGAGAGAAACAGAAACATCAATGTGCGGTTGCTGGGGGTTATGGCCTGCAACCCAGGAATGTACCCTAGCTGGGAATCGAACCTGGGACACTTTGGTTCCCAGCCCGTGCTCAATCCACTGAGCTACGCCAGCCAGGGCTTTGTGTTTCTATTTTTAAGAAACTGAAGGAGTGCTCCGACGCCCCAGCTGCAGTCTGAGTGCTGTGTCCTGCCCCCACCCCCTTCCGGGGTTGACATCCCGGCCCCCTGGGGAGGGTGGTATTGGGTTAGGAGGCTGAGTCCGCACGATGAAATCAGTTGCCTTATGGAAGAGCTCCCCCTGCCACGTGAGGGCACACACGGAATGTCAGTGAGACTGTCCCATGGCTCTGAGACAAGGTTCTGGTCAAGTCCTCCCCCCAGGCAGCTGGCCTTTGTCACGGAGGAGGCTCTGGTGTGCTTCTTGGTGGCGACTGTCACCTCCCTCTGCCAGAGCCAAGAGCAGACATCAGACGTCTGTGGTCCCTCAGATTTCGGGGCAGAGGACGTGGCCTGTAAACTCAGTTCACAGATGGGTCCACAAAAAGCCACTGGTGTTCAGTCCTCCCAGGTTTGTCCCACTGCACGGGTGGCGGGATGGCGTCCAGGCTCTGGACACGTGAGCGGTGGCGCCCAGGCCTTCCCCTGCTCTGGTCCCCTGTCGCCCCCGGCATGGTGTTCTCTGTCTGGCGGTTCATTCATCGGTGGCCTCTCTTCCCCATGAGAACGTGAACTCTGGGGCACTGGAACCCCATCCACCTGCCCCCTGTCGCCCCCAAACCCAGAACAGTGCCTGGCATGCTCCGAGAGCGAACAGACTGAAAGAGAGAGAGACAGCCAGGCCAAGCTACCTGGTCGCAGGCGGCCAGCGCTGCTCTGGGGGTCTTCTCTCCTGCGCTGTGGTGGCGGTGACTGGGAAGCACAGAGGAGCGGATGTGCCTGGGCGGTTCCCGGGCATCCTCTCAGGGCAGAGAAATAGCCCACCGCTGCCCCTGGAGACGCCCGATGCTGATGCTTGCTCGCCTCTCCCAGGGGCCAGTGGCGTGTCTTTCTGGGCCTCCCCGGCCAGCACAGGAGCACTTGGGCTCCCTATGGCCGCGTCTCAGCTGCCAGCTTTCTAGCCCTCCCCCCGTGGACTGACCTTCGACCCCGCCCCTCCGCCGCCATCCCCCACACTGCGCTTCTGGGGTTGCCTTCTCGGGCCCTCCGCCTGCCAAGAAAAGCGAGAGCGCCCCATTCTCCTTGTCTCGTTGGCGCTCCTGTCACTAGTGCCAATTTTCACGCACAGATTTCCAAACCGTCAGCCATCTGTCCTGCTCTTAATGACAAATGTCACGGATGTTATTTTCCTGGCGCTGTCGGCGGAAGGGGGAAGCTGTGTTTTTCTGAAGTCCACGGTTCTTGCGCGAGGAAGTGTGACTGGCCGCCCACTCCCAGACATGAAGCGGCGTTCATGGCAGTTACTTTTCGAGAAGGAGGGCGCGGCCCACTTAGGTCTATGCAGAGAGAAGCTGGGTGAAGGCAGCAGCAGCAGGAGCTGACACGGAGGCCCAGAGGCCGGTCCCCACCTGTCCCGGAGGCCCTGCCCTGCCAGTGCAGCGTGAGGCTGCACCGGGGTCTGGGGCCACCCCCTCAGGCTGGTCGAGTTTGGGGGCTGTTTTCTACCTTTTGAAGCTTGTGAGGCTGGTGCTGAGCTGTCGGTACCGGGGGGTCTGGAGTCGCTGCTCCGGAGGTGAGACAGGGCCCTCTATCCTCCCGATGGGCCCAGTCCCCCCCAAAAAAGGTCCCCCTGTTACTTTCTCCTGGTCTTACGTGGGCTGGGACTTTGGGGAAACTGGCGTGGGAGGTGGGTGAGTGGGCGGGTGGGTGGTGTCAGTCAGTGGAGGAAGTGGGTGCTCTGGAGCAGCAGGACGGGTCCCACTGAACCTCCTGTCCCACAGCCGGTGGCCTCTGGGGGTGGGGGAGTGGAGGGACAGTGCATCTGTGTCATTCTGGAGTTCCCGGGCTTCAGAGGAGGCCCAGGAATGGCTGGTGACAGGGTGGCGGCCGTTGAGTCAGAATGGACGTCATGCCTCCGTCCTGGAAAGCAGGGCCAACGCAGGGTGGGACCTTGCATCCTTGTCCCCGAGCTGGTGCTGGTGCCCGGGGGTCAAAGCCTCCCCTCACTTTCCAGGCAGCACTGCCCCTTCGGGAGGCGGCCCAGGAAGCACTCCCATCTTGCAGAGCTGGGAGAGTGATGACGGTTTGCGCAGTGTGCTGAGGGCGCTCCGCATGCCGCAGGGCCCACTGCTTCTCTCGGTTCCTGGAGCTCAGTGGCCTCTGAGGGTTCATCGGGACGTTGCCGTCTGCATTTGGCTCGGAGATGAAAGCGCTTTATGTTTATTCAAATTAGGAGTAATTTAAAATTACAATTTTCATCTTAATTGTATGTACTTGAGGATCCCACTTAAGTCTCTGGAAATAATTGCAGAGTAATATTTTGGGAAGTTCTATGAAAATGCACAGATGTTGCAGCGGAGGAAGGTCCCCGTGGGTGAGCTGCAGCCCCGACGGAGAGGGCGTCTGGGACAGGTGCGCCTTCCCGCCCCTGCCTGGCTCTGGGCACAGGGCCCCTTTCAACACCTCCCTTCCAGGGCGGGTGCTGCCAGGTCCCAGGAAACGGAGGTCGCACAGTCACTGCGGCACCACCAGTCTCTACGCTCTGGTGCGGCATCTGCGGGGAGGCAGAGGGGCAAGGGAGGTGGGAGTAGCTAGGGAGGGGTCATGTTGGCAGGTTTCTGGAGGTTGCCCTGGTAGGGATGGGAGGTTGCCCTGGTGGGGATGGGAGTTTGCACTGGCAGACAGGGCAGCAGGTTTTCCGGGAGCTTTTCTGCAACCTGCAGCTCCCAGTGGGCCTGGGGGTCCCGCACAGCCCACAGGGCAGAGGGCGCTGGCTTCTGTGTCCCTGTGAGAGTGCAGGCTCTGTGCCCAGAATTTGTGGGCATGGTGGGGGGCTGACCCGTTGCAGAGGGGTTTAAACTCGGAGGGCTGCCCTCCCTGGGCACATCCCAGAGGAGCGCCGAGGGCCCCTTTCCTGCTCACTCACAAGACATGGGTGCTGGCCAGCCACTGGGTGGCCACGGGGCCTTGACCAGTGTGCCCTGGGACCTGGTAACCCAGAGGGAGGGTCCCGAGGGGCTTCGTAGTCTCTCAGCTGTCAGTCCTGGGCAGTTCCCGCTGTCCCCTCCCTCCTGCCATCCTGCACAGCAGCTGAGCTGGGGCAGCCTTGGGAGCGGGGAGACTCTCAGCCCGCTGCCCAGGAAGGACCTTGGGGCCAGGCCCGTGACTCCCAGTGACAGAAGTGCTTATGTCTTGAATTCGTGGCTCCATCACTCAGCCATACTCTCGACCCAGCTCAGGGGAGCCGTGGCTGCACGTCCCGGAGTGGAGAGGAAAAGCTGGACGAGCACTTTGCAGAGCAGGACAAACAAAACACTTGGAAGTTCACAGGAGTATGTTTAGGTATACAAAAAATACGCCTGGACGCCTAGTTTAGGGAGTCAGATGTGCAGTTCACATCACCATGAACGTGCCTCCCCGCTCAGCTCCGTAAAACGCACTGAAGTGCAATTACTGTTTATTACTTTAGGGCATGTTCTGAAAGCTTTGCTCTGTGTCTGTGCCTAAATGATATTGTTTTGCATGTTGTCAGGCTCCATCAAAACCATCTTTTACTGTGTTCCTGCAACTTGAGTTTTCATTAACTGAGAACTTTTCCCTGCGTTTATCTTCTCAGCAATCCCGAGGAAGGCAAGAGTAACTATTTCTGTCGTTTGGATAGAGAACAGGAGGACTTACAGCAATAATGTGATTTTTTTTTTCTTAAAGGTTTTATTTATTTTTAGAGAGAGGGGAAGGGAGGGAGAAAGAGAAGGAAAGAAACATCCATGTATGGCTGCCTCTCCCGCACCCCCAACTGGGGACCTGGCTTGCAACCCAGGCACATGTCCTGACCAGGAATCGAACTGGCGACCCTTAGGTTTTCAGGACAGTGACCAACAGTCAGGACTGATTTTTTTTCCCCTAACTTCAAGGAGCTAACCAAAAAAGGCTCTAATTTGCCATCTTCAGAGCCCCAGTCCATGTGAACGGTGAGGTTTATTAGGGATGGGAAGACGAAACTGGTCTCTCGGTCACTTCGCGCCCCTGTCCCTCCCTCCCTTTGCTGGGAGTCTCAGAGGCCTCCATCCTGCTTGGCAAACTGCAGGATCTTGGTAGGGCGAGGCCTCCCGCGGCTGGCTCAGGCCCCGCCCCCTTCACGCCCTGCCCTCCAGCGTCTGTGCCCACATCCTCCACGCTCCTCCTGAGACTGGAAATAACACCCCCTGCTCACAGCCTCCCCCGCCGCCGTTCTGCGGCAGATGCCACCCCTGGAGCTGCTCTCTGCGCCCAGCACCACTTCCCGCTCCGCCTGGGCCCTTTCCTGCACAGTCACGGACGGCACGTTTCTCTCCAGCTGAGGAAAGTGGGGAATGGTTCTTGCTCCCCTCTCCTCCTCCGCTACTGGCTTTTTTTTTTTTAATCTTTGCTGTACAACTTCTGCAAAGAGACATCACTGTGGTTCCTCCAGCTCCTCCCATCCCGTTTGCTCTGAAACCTACTTCACTTCGGTGAGACTTTGGCCCCTTCTCAGACACCCTCCTCAGCAAGGTCACCGAGCATCTGCAGGGTGTCTGAGCCAGCAGTCAGGTCTTGGCACCCCCACACTTGACTCGTCGGAACATGTGTCTTCTGGCTTCCCTAGGAAATGCTTCTGCCCTTGCCTAGGATTTCCCTTCCACGTCACTCGCACCCCTCAGGGACCTGTGATTGCTGACGTGTCTCCAGGGTCAGTTCGGGGACCTCTTCTCCGTGCGAGCCACACCCACGCCCTTGTTGATCTCCATTCTTGTCTCATTACATCCGTCCATCCATATGCTGAGAGTCCCAAATGTATATCTCAGCACAGACGTCTTTCCCGAGCGCCAGACTTGTGTGTCGAACTGCCCACAGGATGCCCCCTCCCCGGAGGTCTGATGGACGTCCCCGTGCTTCCCGTGCCAAGCCATCCCCCAGGCCCCTCCCAGCACTGGTTTCCCGACTCATTAAATGCCAGCCGCATCCCTCAGGGGCCTGGACCGGACTCTGAGTCAGCCACCTGTGCCACCTGCCCTTTCCCCCCTGGATGTCTCATCAACCCCCGCCCCCTTCCCCCGGACGTCCTGCTTCTACCCTGACCCCACCCCTTCCCACCCAGGCCTGTGTCCCCTCAGCAGCTTTAACACTTAAGTCGTGCCTCCGTCCCAAACCCCCAACACCCTGTCTCACTCACAGTACAAGCTGGAAGCCCCTCGGCTTCATCCGCGTTAACTCTGGCCTGCTCATTGACTCTGGCCTGCGCCCCCTAGCGGGGACGCCTGGAAGCTCGGGGGCTCCGCAGGCCTCGTTCAGCCCCGGGATCCCAGCCGGCACACGGCCCAGCCTGGCCGGGCCGGCGCAGTGGCAGGCTACCCTCAAGGGCGGTCCGGCCCTCGCTGGCCTCGCCCTGGTCCTGGCCGCACTGAAACAAACCCAGGTCGCTTCTTGCTCCATCTGCTCTAATGTTGCCACAACGCCCAAACCTATCCAGGACTTGGCTGCTTGTGGGTGTCCACCCGGGAGCGGTCCCTCACCCTGGCCCCCACACTGGCGTGCACGTGGACACCGTGTGGTCGCCGGGTTTCCTGCAGAGTGAGCTGGGCCGAAGCCCCAGCCGCCCCACCAGGCACCCCATGGTGGGCTCAACCCCCCCGGGCCGTCCTGACTTTGCTTACCTGTGCGGCCATGTCACAGTGACTAGACAGCCTAGCATTGCAGGTCTTTGTCGGACATCTCGATTTTAAAAGCATGTTAAAAAAATACATTTTCCTTCAAAAACACATCTCATTTCACTACCTAGGATGTAGATACATTGTAGATCTCGAACAGAAGTTTCATGAGGCCATTTTTATACTCGCGAGAGCTGATGTATTCTGTACAGGGTCCGACTTCATTGCGAAAGTTCTGGTCGCTGCCCAGTAAATGCACCTCGTGATTTGCCTGCGGGTCCCTGGCGGCCTGTGAGCCGGGGCTCCCCTGCCTGCTACAGGTGACACTACTACCCGGGCTAGAGAGAGCCCCGGTCTAGCTCAGGTCACACGGTGCACCTGCCGAGGAGCCGAGACCAGGGCCCCGACCTCCGATTTCCATCCTGTGGCTTTTTTTAGGCTCATAATCAGTTTGGATGATGGTGCCAGTGTGGCTTCTTTAAGCTGCCCCGGGGGAATGGCAGCTGGAGAAAAAAACGGCATGGCAGCCGCCCACCGGCCCTATTTAGGGAAACGCACCTTTTCTGGGATGAGCTCTCCTGGGTAATTGATAGGGTCTAAGAAGCTGGTTGCATAGTCACTGATTCAGCTGCAGGTGACAATGAATAAAACATAAAATAGGCGATTCCGTCTGCAGGAGCAGGTGAGCTATTTGAGGGAGCAAGTATATTCCCCAAGGAGACACCCAGGGGCCTCGGGAGGCGCGCCAGCCCTTGCAGAGCCAGGAGCGGCTCCCACGGCTCCCACAGGGTGCCCCAGGGGCAGAGCTGTAGTGCGGGGGAGGGGCCACGGCCGCCCACCCACTAGGCGGGCTGTCCTCAGGCTGGGAGGGAGCACTGTGGGGCTTGGCCCATGTCCTCTCTGCACCAAACCATCCCCAGGCCTGTGCTCCTGCTGTCCCGCAGGCGGGAGTTAGAGGAGCTGAGATGGTGTGGGAGCCTGTGAGAGCCATCTGCAGACTTTTTTTCTTAAAGATTTTATTTATTTATTTTTAGAGAGAAGGGAAGGGAGGGAGAGAGAGAGAGAGAGAGAGGGGGAGAGAGAAAGAAACATCAGTGTGTGGTCGCCTCTCGTGTGCCCCCTACTGGGGACCTGGCTCACAACTCAGGCATGTGCCCTGACTGGGAATGGAACTGGCGACCCTTTGATACATAGGCCAGCACTCAATCCACTGAGCTACACCAGCCAGGGCTACCTTGCATTTTCCTAATGACTAATAACATTAGACATCTTCCCACAGGATTATTTGCCATCTGTGTATCCTCTTAAGTGAAATACCTTTTGTGCCTTTTACACATTTTCCAATTAAATTTTTTTTGTTAATTCTGAGGGTTCTCATGTATTCTAATTGCATGTCCTTTTGTTGGGTATATAATTCACAAATGTTTTCTCCCTGCCTGTAATTTGTCTTTCCTTTCTCTGGACATGACTTTCGTGAGACAGAAGCTTTTAATTTCCACGAGGTGCAATTTATCAGCTTTTTGTGAATACGCTTTTGGTGTCAAGGATAAGAACTCTTTGCCAAAACCTATGTTTCAAAGTTCTATGATTTTTTTTCTAAAAGTTTTAGGTTTTATATTTAAGTCCATGATACATTTTGAGTTAATTTTGATGTTAGGTGTGAGGCTTAGGTCAAAGTTAATTATTACTTTTTTTTTTTTTTTTTGCCTGTAGATGTTCAAATGCTCAGCACCGTTTATTGAAAAAGCTCTATCTCCCATCCACAGAATTGCTTTTGGTCCTTTGTCAAAAATTAGTTGGGCATATTTGCGTGCATCGATTTTCCTGCATTCTCTATTGTGTTGCATTGATCTATGTGTTTAGTTCTCTGCCAATTCCACACTCTTTTTATAAAAAAAAAAATCCTCACTTGAGGATGTTTGTTGATTTTTTTTTTTAGAGCAGAGGAGGAGAAGGAGGGAGGAGGCGGTAGGGGAGGAAGAGAGAGAGAGAGAGACATCCATGTGAGAGAGAAACATCGATCAGTTGCCTCCCATACGTGCCCTGACCAGGGATCGAACCTGCAACCTTTTGGTGTGCGGGATGACGCTCTGACCCACTGAGCCACCCGGCCAGGGCGCCCCAAGGCTCTTGATTACTTTAAATATACAGTGATTATGCCTTCATATCAGGCAGAGTGCTTTCTCCCACTTTATTCTTCTTTTCCAAAAATATTCGGATACCATAGGGCTTCCATCTTTCCCCGTTAATTTTAGAATGCTTGTCTGTAGTCACCAAGAAAACCTGGCTTCTGGAAAACCGTCGTAACTGATTAATTGGCCTGGAAGGCATTTAAAGATTCCCCGACCCAGGCGGCTGCCTTCTCCTTCAGAAATACCCGCCGTCTCTGTCGTGCGCTCCGGTGATCTGGGCCGCGCCCCCCCACCCTGGACCCTCGGAGCCCCACGAGCTCCTGGGAGGGTCCTGTCTCGTGCCCGGTTTTGGAGCCTCGCGCGGCGATGTGCTTGCTTTCCAGCTTTTCCTGACACGCTCTCCTCCAGAGTCTCCTCTCGCCGACTGGAAACACCCAGGCTTGACCTGGACTTTTTCCCACGGAGGCTGGTGTGGGGTGTGGACGCCCCAGGGTCTGCAGTGCTGGAAGGAGCGGGCTCCAGGAGGGCTGTCCCCTCAGTGACCTTCTCCCCCAGCAGCACGTGGAGAAGCCGCCCTGTCACCCTGGGGTGGGCTGGTGGGGCCTGGCCCGGGGCCAGCTTTGGGGCAGCTTTCGGGCAGCTGAGCTCCTTCACCCCCTGGGTGGGGGGACAGCCCTCCAGGACCCCCAAGACAGAATCCTGCGTCCTACTGGGAGCCCCATGTCTGGGGGGTATGGGCCCAGGGCACTTGTAGGAAGGGGCCCCACTCCAGGCCAGGGTCTGAGCGGTGTGCAGAGGCCCCTGAACGCCCCAGGCACCTACCTCCCGTTGGGTTGCTGAGCCTGCTCTCAGAGGCGCAGCATTTGGGGAGAGCAGGCAGGCTCTCCGCAGGCCAGAGCCTGGCTGCTGCGTCCAGGGTGCACGGGGGGCCGTGTGGGGGTGCAGACTCAGAGAATGGAACCGTTCCTGGGTGCCGGTGCTGGGCCTGGGCCTGGGGTGTTCCCTCTGAGGGGTGACCGTGAGCAGGAGACAGGTATGGGTGTCACTGGGGATCCGTGCTGGGGGCGTGGTGGAGAGCGAGTGGGTGGTTTCAGGCTTGGTAACCAGAGCCGGCCTGCGCCTGCCATTCAGAGCCTGCCAGTGCCACATTGTGCCCCAGCGCAGCCCCTCACTGTCCCTCTTGCACGGGGGGACACGAGGCCCAGGTCTGCTGAGTCCTGAATCAGCGTCCCCCTGCTGGCCTCCTGGCGTGGCCTCTGGGCCGTGGTTTCCGCCCTAGGGCATCAGCTGTTGCCCTGAAAGCCGGGGAGGACTGAGGAGGCCGTGGGGGCCCAGCACAGGGCGGGACACTCTGGTCACAGCATGCGGGGGGAAAAGGCAGGCGGGGCTCAGGCTGGGTCTTGGGCTCAGAAGCCTGGAGAGTGGGAGGGGCCCTGGGGTTGTGGTGGCCATGGCAGTGGGGGCGCTGAGGGACAGGGTGACTTTGGGATCGTGTGTGAGCTGGGGCTCCACTGGCCAGGAGAGGAAGAGGCGGCAGAGGGAGGCCCTCGGGCATCCTGGTCGTGGGTGGCTGAGCACAGCCTCCCGGTCCCCGTCCCGCCCTGCACGGCGGCAGCTGAGGGTGGCTGGGCACGGGCCTCTGCCGCCCCTGCACCACTGACACTGTCCCACTGTCCCCTTCCCACTCATGTTCATCCCTACCCCCTCCCTCCTGCTCGGGAGGGCCAGTGGAGAGCTGTGGTCTCAGCAGTCGTTTTCCTAAGAAGTCAAGGTCAAAAGGAGAATGCTAAAAGGGTGGCTTACGCTCCCCTGTCACCTCAAATGAGTGTTGTTGTTTGTTGTTTTTTAAGGAGAGCAAGCCCTGGCCAGGCAACTCAGTTGCTTGGCATTTTGTGCCGCACACCAAACGGTTGGGGGTTCGACTCCCAGCCGGGGCACATGCCTAGGTTTCACATTTGATCCCCGGCCAGGGCATGTGCAGGAGGCAACCAATACATGTTTCTCTTCCACATCAATGTTCCCCTCTCTCTCTCTCTCTCTCTCTCTCTCTCTCTCTCTCTCTCAAATCTATGAGCATGTCCTTGGGGGAGGATATTTAAAAAGAAAAAGGAAACTGCTCTTGGAATATGTCAGGCATCACTGTCGCTTTGGCAGTCACTGCACGGCAAGAAAAGCGATTGTTTCCATTAAGTTGGATTTGGGACACAGTCCTTTCTGAGCGAGTAAATGGAGGACAGCAGCAGCCCACGTGGCGATATTCTGGCTGTCGGCTCTTAAAGAGGATTGAAACTAAGTTGTCTTAGCCATCAACAGTTCCGTGGGGCTTCTTCAGGGCTGACAGAGGCCGACTCTGCGGGACCTCCCTGGTTCCGACTGGGTCAGCGGACTCAGGCCAGCTCACCCACCTCTAAGAACTGGAAGGCGCCCTTGCCATTCCTGGAACCTGTAGGAGACAGGCAGGCGGGCGGACAGACACACGGACGTGGTGTGGACCGGGCCCCAGCTCCCGGGCAGCCCCGCCCTTGCCCGATGGCCTCAGGGTGGGAAGGGCAGTGCAGGGGTGGGTCACCCTGGTGCTGCTGCGCCCCACCGGGCCACACACCCACCTGCCTGCCAGGCCCACCAGGACGGCCCCTCCGCCGCAGGCCCATGCTGCCTGAGCCCCAAGTCTCCCTCGTTCCATGTGTAACTAGAGTCGGTCCCTCTGCCCCTCCTCCCCGGACCCTGCACCCCTTCTATGGACCCGTCTGGAGTTCCTGTGTCCCTGAGGGGAGCAGCCACCCCCGATCACCCACAGGGGTGACGTGCAGGCCTATCCTGTGTGTCCCCATCTCACTGTCCACCATTTGGGACAGCCAACCAGACTGTTGACCTGAGCCTGGTCTTTTGGATTAAATTTTTACCTTAAAATACTTGCCCTACACAGGAAGGTAACCCAAATAATACGTACCCACAACCTGCTCAAGGTGGAGATGGTTACTGCCTCGGTTCTCTTCCTGTGTGATTTGGTGGCGGAAAACAGTCAACATTTATGATCTTGTGCATAGATCCGCTGGGTGAGGGGTCCCGGGGCAGCTCCGAGGGATGATCCTGGCCGGGGCCGGGGCTGAGACACAGGCCAGGGCCACCATTGGCTGAGGGCGAGGCCGGGGGCTGGAGGGACCACGTGGAGATGGGCTTCCCAGGGCTGTTGGCAGGGGCCTCCGCGGCGCCTGCGCCAAGTGCTCTCTCCGTGGTGCTGACTGAGCGTCCGCACGAGGCGGCCGCAGTGGCTTGTGTGACCAGCTCCCCCCAGTCCCACCTCGCCACTTCCGTCTTACCCTGTCGCCTACAAGCACGTTGCTGCGTCCAGCCCACAACCCAGGAGAGGGGGACGTTCACCTCCACGTTTTGAAGGCAGCGTCCGAGAACTTGTGGAAGCGTTTTAAAGTTTTTCTTATTCACTGATTTCAGAGGGCCACCAGGGTAGACGGCGTCCGTGCCACATGTTCTATGACTGGTGCTGCTTCACAGAGGGGTCCTTCGGTCCTCCCAGCGCCACTGTGAGGCTGTGGCACCCCCATTTCGTAGATGTGGACACTGGGGCATCGGCAAGTCCTTCAGGCTGCACAGGAAGTGCAGGAGCTGGCGTGCAACGCCCCCCCCCCCCGCCCCGCCCCGGGCTCGGTCAGCACCGCGGAGAGCTCCACACGCTCGGCGCCTAGGCAGTGCTGGTGGGAGAGCGGGGTAAGATGTTTCCAGTGCACGTACCACAGGAAGGCTCAACTGATACACAAGGAGATCCCACGACGGCGTGAAGAGTGTGAGGTGGTGATGCTCAGAGTAATAAGTACCTGGGAGAAAGGGGGGCGTGCCTTACTATCCCCACTTGGGAAAACGATTCGGCTGCTTCCAGTAAGTTTGAGGAGGCGTGTGCGCTGTCCCCAACAGTTCTGATCCTTGACACATGTTCTGGGCACCTCTGGCTTTTGGCCACATAGAAACACACGCAGGTGTCCCTCACAGTCTTGATTGTGGCAGCGAGAAGCTGGGAACCGTGGGAACCCCCAGCGATGGAACGTAGCAGCTGTGTGGTCCTGCAGTGAAACAACACCCAGGGGCGAAAAGATTCGAACTGCAGCTGGGTGTTCACATGTGTAAATCTCACAAGGGTAACATGAGGGGGAAAAGGGCAAGTTTCAGAAAAGCACACGCAGTTCAATGTCACCGGCACGTGCAGAAGTAACACGTGCAGGCAAACCCACAAGCACAGTGAGTTACAAACATGCTAAACCACAGCCAGAGTTACCCATGTGGGGGGGGACAAGGGGTGCAGTCCGCCAGGGGCTTCGACTCCCCTGGGAGTTGTGAGGGTGTCAAATGCGTCCATAGGTGCTGGCCGGGTGGCTTGATTGGTTGAGGCATCATCCTGATCCACCAAGGTTGGGGGTTTGATCCCCGGTCAGGGCTCAAACAAGAATGAACTGATGAGTGCGTCAGTAAGTGAGGAGACCTACGTCCTTATTTTCCAGCCTGGAGATGGATACAGGTTGGGAGATTATTCCCCAAATGACCGTGCATCGCCGGAAGAGCATGCCCTGGGGTGTGTGTCGAGAGGGACAGGGGACGCAACCTGGCCCCTGGTGCCTCCGGAGTGGGGGTGGGGGGGTGGGGACGTGTCCTCCTGGGCAGGAGGTGTGGCTGGGCCATCTCGGCTGAGAAAAGCCCCATGTTCTGAGCCGTGTTTGCCTTTCTGGGTTCATTCCGG
The DNA here is from genome assembly GCF_019186645.2 of Phyllostomus hastatus. Classification (NCBI taxonomy): domain Eukaryota; kingdom Metazoa; phylum Chordata; class Mammalia; order Chiroptera; family Phyllostomidae; genus Phyllostomus; species Phyllostomus hastatus. Next base: position 11,567,819 of record NW_025334036.1, on the reverse strand, counting down.
CGGCAGGGAGGGAGCAGACCTGTGAGGTAGGGAGACCCCAGGGAATCCCAAAGGGCCTTTTCCTGTCCCTGAGTTCACGTAGAGACACAGGCCGTCAAACCCACGCAGCCCTGTTGGAACCGAGGGGTCGCGAGAGGCCGGGAGAGGGCTCTGCAGCCCAGAAAAGCCCTCCTTTTCTTTGGAGAGAATGAAAAGTGGTGCTGGGCCTGAGTGGTACTGCCCTTGGCCTTGAGTTACACTTCTGCTGCTGCCTCCATTGCCTCAGGGAAATTGGAGACAGACGCACTTGCAAAGAATGCTAATAGAGGGCGGAGGACAGGGACCCAGAGCCCCGATTCCCCTGCTGGCCACCAGGGGCGCTGTGGGATGCCTGCCGATACATAGACATGTCAGGGCAGTGTGTGAACTGAGCTCAGACATGGGCCCGCTTCTGCATGTGGAAGAGCGTTGTGTAGGGGGCGATGCTCTGCTGTCCTCCCAGAGCGGGCCGAGGACTCTGTGCGTTTGCAGGGGGCCTCCGAAGCATGGGGGCTGCTGGGGCTACAGATGAACAGGACTCTGCCCTTTCAGGGGACCTACAGACGGAGGGCCGGCGGAGGAAAAGCTGGTTCCTTCCTCTGGGGCGGGACACCCAGGGGGCAGCAGGCGGGCCTCAGCACGGGGCAGGGGAGCCTGCCACGCCCACAGATGGGCTCGGGGCTCTGGGGGAGGAGGGAGGAGCTGGACTCCTGGGCAGGTGGGCGTGCTCGTGAGCGCTGGGAGGTTCAGGCTTCCGGGCTGGTCCCTGCTGTCCTGCTTGGTCACAGCTGCCCGGAGCTCTGGACAGTTGCCCAGAGAGGACAGCGTCTTTCCGTCTGACCCGCTGGAGCCTGCGGACGGAGGATGCATCTGAACCTGCAAGAATTTGTATGGGTTCGCTTGAGCCAAACTGGCGGCAGTTGCCGGGAAGCAAAACACCTCAGTGGGTTGAGAACATGCCCCAGAGACCAGGAGTTCTGCACCTGATTCCACACGTCAGAGTCGAAGGGGACGGTGGAAGGGGTTACATGAAATCCACTGGTGATGGGGGAGGGGGGCGGGAGAGAGCAAAGCAGGGAAGCCTCTGAGATTGGGGGAGAGGTAAAGTGGACACACAGGGGCCTCTCTCACGTGGGCGGGTGCAGGACCGTTCACAGTCAGCATCTCCAGCACGTAGAGATGGTATGCGGGGGACCAGGTGACAGCGCGGGGCCCCGTGGTCTCCGCTCTGCGGGGAGGCTGTGCCCTGAGGGGTCTGGGCAAAGGAGATTCCCCTGACATTGCAAAGGCGTGTTACTGTGTTAGCACAGATGCAGAAAAGACAGTAGACAGGCTCGCTTAAGGTAAAGGGTGAGCCCTCGCCGGTGTGGCTCAGTGGGGTTGGGCGTCCTGCAAACCGAAAGGTCACAGGTTCGATTCCTGGGCAGGGCACATGCCTGCCTGGGTTGTGGGTTCAGTCCTGGTTGAGGTGCATGCAAAATGCAACCTATCGATGTTTCTCTCCCTCCTTTCCCCTCTCCCTAAAAATAAAATAAAATCTTAAAAAAATAAAAGGCGAAGACTGACCACTGTCAGGGGAGATACTGGCCTAGACAGGACTCCCCCCCATGACTCTGGCTTTAGGTAGGAAGTTTTCATGTCAGACCATCCGGTGCGGTTCCCTTGGTCTCTGAGTTGGTGAGGCCGCCGCCCAGGCCTGCCCCGCACTGGTCAGGTCTGGCATGTGGCCCCATTTGCAGCCACAGGGTCCCAGCGCTGACTTGTGCTGGAGGGAGGAGTCGAGGCTTCATCCCCCAGCTCCCCGGGTGGCAGCATTCTTGTCCCTGGACGCAACATTTGGCATCTGCACCCTGCCGGTGTGGGTGCCGGGGGATCCCCCCAAATTCCATAATTAAAACCCCTGCTAGAAACGTCTGTCTAGGGACACGGGAGTGATTGTCGGGCTCCGCTCGGCAGGGACAACCCAGAGTCTGTTGTCTGCCTGGGCCGATCACGGGCACGCCGCCGTGCCCTGTGACGTGGGCCAGGATGAAAGCGGACTTCCCAACAGGCACGGCTGTCTGTGAGGTGCTCTCCGCTGTTGTTCCCGGCGAATGAGCCTGCTGGGTTTGAAAGGAGCCCCAGATTCCTCCATGACTTGCCTTTCTTTAGGCAAGTGGGGGGCAGGAGAAGAGGCTCTGGGATGTGATATTTAAGACCAGTAAGTCCCTCCCTTCTTTTATTTTTTAAAGATTTTGTTTATTTATTTTTAGAGAGAGGGGGAGGGAGGGAGGAAGAGAGGGAGAGATACGTCAATGTGTAGTTGCCTCTTGTGTGCCCCCTATTGGGGACCTAGCCTGCAACCCAGGCTTGTGCCATGACTGGAAATCGAACCGGTGACCCTTTGGTTCGAAGGCTGGTGCCCAATCCATTGAGCCACCCTAGCTGGAGTCCCCCTTCTTGCACTGCCCCAGGCTTCCTGTTCCTCTGCTGCCGAGCCCTGTGAACCCCTGCTCCAGCCCTCCACCTGACCTTGAATCCTCCAGTCCACTGGCCTGTCCCTCCAGCAGTCGTTGGCGAAGCGCTGTCTGTCTGAGAGAAGTGTGGGTCCCCACGGCCTCTCCTCTGTTCTCTTCGTGAAACCGCCTGGTCCGAGAGGCAGGGTGGGCTGTGAACCTGGACGGGGCAGCAGAGGGGCCCTGCCCTTCCCTTCTCCCTCTCCCGCACCCCCTCCAGCCCCCAGCGGTGCACCCTCCTCTGTCTGAACGTGTCCCCAGACACCGACTCTGCCAACCAGTGGGGTCAGGCTTTGTCCTGGGGAAATGAATATTCATGAGGACTTGGAGGCGCTTTGTTGAAACGCTGGGTAGCCTCTCCCCCCTCTGCCTCCCTTTATTGGCCCAAGGCGGTGTCCTCGAGCAGTAATCTTGCAGCAGCGAATGGCCAGAGCAACAATTTAACGGTTTGTGTTCAGGTGATTCCTGGCCACCCCGTTGGAATTGTCCTCGGCTCACCTCTGCAAAGCGGTGCGCTCACTCGCACTCCCACACGTGAAGGAGGTCTCCGCGCGCCTGTGTCCCTTCCGGGACACCAGTAACTTTCTCTCTTCGTTCTGCTTTATTCCAGAGAGATTCCATCCCCGGGAGGCCACCCCCGACAGCCCCGAGCCACGCGACGTCTTCGGTAAGAAATGCAAGCCTCACCTGGCGTGAGGAATGGGATGTGTTTTTGTTTGTTTGTTTTCTGGAGCGACACTGCCCCTCAGGTGGGCGGGGCGGTCCCCACCGTTATTTCCTGGGAAGCCGTGTGTGTGTGTGTGTGTGTGCTCGCGCACGTGTGCGCTTCAGCGCTTGCCTGACCGCTCGCTGGGCGTCTGAGGCCGGGGTTGGATCTGCAGCCGAGGGCCCGGGGAGCCCTGGGCCCCCCGCTGGGTGCCCCAGCACCCCAGGATGACAGCAACATCCCCCACCCCTCCTCCTTACCCCACCGCTTCTGCAGAGCAGTCTCCTCCCTGAATCCGTGTTCGCATCTTCCCACCCAGGTTCCTATATCACAAGTAGGTCCCTGTCTCCAGCGGTAGGTGCCAGTGGACGCCTCTCGCTACCCAATTTGGGCCGCGTTGTCAGTGTGCCGGAAGTCCACCACCGAGAAGTGACCGGGCTCCTGAGCGGAAGGCCGTGACTTTGGTTAAAAGGAGCTTTCCTGATCTCAGGGATGAGGGACGGCCTGTCTGGCTGTCACCCTGCGGGTGAGGCTGCACCGTCACCCCGGTTGCACCAACCCACCTTCGGCGTTTGGCTTTTCCTCCTGCCCCGGGAGGGCCTGCGGGAGCAGACGTGCTCGGGTCTCTGCAGATGGCAGAGAGCCCTGTCCAGGGGAGACCGGTGGGGGGGTGGGTCGGCACTGCAGATGAATGGATACATTCCTTCTTGGGCCAGAGACACCCCGCGGCTTGGTGGTGGGCCAGTGCGGACTGCAGGCGTTTGAGGAAGAGGCGAGAAGGCCTGGTCAGGTGCCCAGAGCAGGCTGGAGCTTCTGACACAGCCCGTGGGTTCTTCTGCGTCCGGGGAGGAAGCCGAGGTGGATCGGATGGGGCGGCAGCGGTGCCTTCATCTGTTTCACTAGCTGGTTCCTCGTCTCTGCCGTGTCTAGGTGGCTGCCCGCACTCGCTGTGCTGTGCCTGGGTTGGCGTCCCCTGCCAGCACACCGGGCAGTGGCCTTGTCACAGAAGTGCTGGGTGGGTTCTGGGTGGCTTTGGGGTCCGGGGCACACGCACGAGGCACTGGAGACATGTCGAGCAGCCAGCCCCACACAAGGCGGGATTCGCAGGAATCGGTGATTTCTGATGCGTTCGGGCAAAAGGATAAAGGAGTGCTTTCCGGTTGTCAGTTTTTGAAGTTAGTGAATTTATTTCCGTGCCCTCCAGAAGGCCTTTCCATCCCGTCTGATTCTCTGTTTCCAGTTGTGAACATCTTTCGGCCTCAAATGCATCAGCCAGCCTCAGTGGTGGAAACGCTCATGCGTTCCCGGGGGGGGGAGTGGTGTCCTGGGAAGGGAGGGGGTTTTGCTCTCAAGTGGCAGGAAGGCTGGCCGGTGCGGGAGCTGCCCCTCGCGGGCGGCGGTCTCACCGGGACAGTGCAGTTCTGGTGCCCGGGGAGCCCGGGCTCACACAGCCACCCCGAACCTCCCACCGCCCTGAAGTCGGCTTCTCCATGTTGTCCCCGAGGGGACCGGGGCCGTCCCTGGTTCCAACGCAGCCACAGCGCAGGGCTGCAGGCACCTCTGAGGCGTGAGGTGTTTTGTGCTTTTTGAGCCCGAGAGAGACCAGGGCGTTCCCGCGTGTCCCGGAGCACCGTTCAGGCGTCCGTGTCCCTGGCGGCAGACAAGTGTGCGGTGCCGTCTTCCCCGTGGCGCTGGCCGTCTGGCCGGGGCTGGGACGTCCCTGAAGTGACGGCGCCCCTCACGGCTCTCTCCGGCCTCCCCGCAGCAAAGCCCATGTCTTCCGGGAGAGAAACACTGCACCGAGACGGACGCTTTTCTGTCTTCAAAACGTATTTAGTTATTTTCCTTAGAGAGAGAGGACGGGAGGGAGCGAGAGTGAGAGAAACATCGATCGTTTGCCCCTTGTCCATGCCCCGACTGGGGGCTGAACCCACAGCCCAGCAGGTGCCCTGACCGGGAACCAAACCGGCGACCTTCTGCTCTGCGGGATGACGCCCCAGCCACTGAGCCACGCTGGTTGGGGCTGACGGATGTTTTCCAGCGTCACTGACTCTGGGAGGAGAGGGGAGACCTGGGTCTGTTTGCTCTGCACTGCAGACGGGTCCCTCGGGTACCAGGGAGTACTGAGACCTGGAGCGTGCACCCGGCGTCCCTCCCGGGGGGGTCTATGTGTGGCCGGCGGCGTCCACAGGGCCCTCGTCAGGGCTGTGAGGCCGATTTCTCATCTGAGGATTTCTCTCCCCCTCGAGAGACAAAGCTCATGGGCCGCCCTCTTTGGGGGCCCCCGTGGGACACTGAAGCCACACTACAGCCTGGCCAGCACCTCCCTGCCTGACCACTGCCCTCTTGGTGGGCCTCACATGCACCTGCCCGTGAGCCAGCCTGTGCGGCCTCCGGTCTGGGGCCTCGAGTGTGGGTGTGCGGGACGGGGTGTCTGTGGTCACCCTGGGGCCCTGGCTGCTTGCAGTTCCGGAAGGTGGCTTGTCGTATCCATGAAGTGGGGCTCGTGATATTTTGGGGGGTGGCAGTGAGAACGAGCCACATGGTGGGTGGGGCGTGCACAGCCCACCGTAGCGCCCCCAAACCATTAGTTCCCTTCCTCGGAGGAGGAGGAGGAGACAGGACGTGAAGCTGGTCGGTGAGAGTTGCATCCGGACATGGTGCGTGTGGTTGCAAATGCTGGAAAGTCCCTGCTCTGCTGCCTAAGTTTTTTTCTTAGTTGCACATTAGGAGAGAAAAAAACTCACCACTGACACCTTTTGTTTTGTTTTGTGGTTTTTTTGTTACAAAATGAAAAATGTGTTAAGAAAATAGCCCCACGAGCTGCTACTAGGCAGGGCCCGGCCTCGTTGGTGTGATTCAAGGGAAGGAGGTCAGCCGTTCCGGGATGCGGCTTTTTATGAATGGCGTTCAGACCTAATTAATTCCCTCCCGTTCTGAGTAGTGGCGACACGAGTGTCGGAGCCGGCATTCTCACGCCGAGTCCCGTGGGGTCCCAGGAGGGGCCCGTGGGCCCGGGAGCCCACGTGTGGCTCAGGCCGGGACCCGCCGTCCGTGTGGGAGTCCAGAGCGCCCTGGGAGAGGCTGCGAGAAGTCCTGCAGGGAAGTGACCCAGCTACGGCTCACTCGTCATCTTCCGAGCTGATTCAACCTTTCTTCTTACTTACTGATTTTGAGAGAGAGAGAGAGAGAGACAGAGATCTGTTTGTTGTTTCACTCACTGATGCACTCACTCATTGGTTGCGTCCTGCATGTGCCCTGGTGGGGGATCGAACCCACGACCTTGCTGCAGCAGGATGACGCTCTAACCACTGAGCAACCCACCCAGGGCCCACACTGCTTTTCACCACACGTGCTCCCAGAACCCGAGGAGATGCCGACTGAAGTCGGAACGATTCTTGTACCGTAGCTGGTGCGCGGGCTGGTTGCTAAGCAATGTGCATGGCAACCGTGAGTCTCCCAGGACGATGCTGCTGGGGTCTCCGCTTGGCCGAGTGCACAGCAGAGGGTCCTTCCCATGCCGTCTGGGGCTGCTACGGGCCCACTCCTTTCTTGGATGACAAGTCACTTAATGTCTGTCAGTCACTGGGCACATTTTCAGGGGAGGACCCCCAGACAGCCCCTTGGCCCTGCCCTGCTTTGCCGGGAAAGGGGCTTTTCACCCCGGGGGCCTCTGTGGTTTTGTCCAATGAAGGATGGCGGGAGGGGCCGGGGAGCTGTGTTCTGTGGGGCAGCGTTCAGTTGTGCAGGGGAGGAGCATCCAGTCTGGGTTTGGATGATGGCGATGGTGGCACAGCGGAATGTCCTTCCTGCGCCCAGACTGGACACTTGTCAAAGTTCAAATGGTCACTTTTTAAAAAAATACTTGTTTCTAGAGAGAGGGGACGGGAGGGAGAAAGGGAGAGGAACATTGATGTGAGAGAGAAACATCAGTGTGTGGTTGCCTCTTACACGCCCCCTACTGGAGACCTGGCCCACATCCCAGACATGTGCCCTGACTGGGGATCGAACCGGCGACCTTTTGCTTTGCAGGATGACGCCCAGCCCACTGAGCCTCACAGCCCGGGGCAGGATGGCCACTTCTATGTTGCATGTCTTTCACCACAATTGCACGGGGAGGGAACCCAGCTCCGTGCCCGGCAGTGGACCCCAAAGGGCATTGCGGGAAGCCCAGGGCCAGGCGCGGGGGCGGCCCTCAACTGTGGGCTCTGCCGCCGTTCTTCCTCGGAGCCCTGAGTGCAGCCCTCCCGCCATTCCAGGATGCGGTTTCCGGTCTCTCCTCTCTCCCACCGCTGTGTGGGTGTCACTGTCACCGGGCCTGCGTCCCCCTGCTGCTTAGTCCTGGGGGGTGGGCAGCTGTTCTCTGGTGGTTTGAGCAGGACAGAATATATATGTGTGTGTGTGTGTGTGTGTGAGAGAGCATGTGAGAATGTGTGACCAAGGGTTCATATATCTGAGTCTGGGTTTGTGTGTGGTGTGCACGTGAGAGTGGGGGGGGGTGTGTGTGTGTGGTGTGTGTGTGTGTATAGGAGAAGCTGGCTGGCCCTTATTTCCAGAAGCAGGGCTGTCAAAAATGACCCCCGCCTGGCGACCCTCCCCAAGTGGCCTTGACCCCAGGGGTCCCTGGGAAGCCCAGTTCACAGACATCAGGGCCGTGCTCCCTGGTCGGGCAGCTCACTTAGAGCGTCATTGACCCGATGTGCCCAGGTTGCGGGTTCGGTCGCTGGCCAGGGCGCCTGCAGGAATCAGCCAGCAGACGCATTAATAAGGGGACAGCACATCCGTGTCTCCCCCACCCCTGCCCCCTCTCTCTGAATGAGCGAGAGAAGCAGGCAGGGTAGTGCTGGTGGGGCCTGGGCAGCAGGCAGGGCTCCGGCTGCAAATGGAATCCGAGGACAAACACTGACCCAGGAGGCCCTGCCCGCACTGTGGTGCCGGCTCAGGGCTCCACCCGGTCGGGTCCCCTCCCTGCAGGGACCCGCCGCACCTGCTGACAGAGTGGTGGACAGAGGGCGGGGCCACGGGGTTGCTCTGTGCGAAGCCTCGTATTGGATACAGGGGTCCCGGGGTGTGGGCTTGTGGTGGGCACCTCAGTGAGCACAGCTGGCCGGCTCGGAAGTGGTCGTGACCAACCCCGTCCCACCCGTGGGTGCAGAAGCTCCGCCTGCCCCTCGTCCTGGCCAGTGATGGCCGCGGTCAGTCATTTCAGCTTTATTCTGGGGGACACATGGGCGGGATCTCTGGCTTTAATTCTTACTTCATTGAAGACTAATAATAAATGTTCAGTGTCCCTTTGGGTATTTTTATTGTCCTTTTGGTCTTTTTTGTGTCGGGTTCTTGGCGCTTTGAACAGTTTCTTTACGTATTCGGTTCCCAAGACGTGGGCTCGATGGACGTGCCGCCCATGTTTTCCCATCTCTTTGCTCCCTCTGGGAGGCAGCCTTTGATCAGGAGGAGCCTGGCTTGTGCCTCTTTCCTTCCATGTGGTTGCGCCCGGCGCCCTGTTTGGGGGCCCATTCACAGCCCAAGTCGGCTTCTCCCGCGTCAGCTTCTCCCGCTCCACTGTGCGAGTGTCGCCTCTAGGCCTGCCGTCCACGCAGTGTGGGGTTTGTGTGGACGGCGTCACTCACACGCCAAGACTCGTTTTCCTTTCATTTAAATTGTTTGGTTTGGTTTTGTTTTATTCCGTCACCATGTGTCCCCTCACACCGCCTTCTGCCTCCCCCCGCCCACTCCCCCCCCCCCGTAGTCACCGCACCGCCCTCTGTGCCCAGGAATTCTGTCTCCTTTTTGCTGTTTTTGATCAATTCCGCCACAACCCCCGCAGCTCCCCCTCAGAGCCGTCAGCCTGCTCCCTATCTGTGAGTCTGTCTCTGTTTCACTCCTGGTTCAGTGTGTTCACTGGATTCTGCATACAAGTGAGACCACATGGTCTTTGTCTGTCTGTCTCTGACGGGCTTGTTTCACTCAGCACGATGTTCTCCAGGTCCCTCCGTGCTGTTGCAGAGGGTGACATTTTCTTCCCTTTTACGGCCGAGCGGTGCTCCACCATGTGAACGTCCCGCAGCTGTCCCATCCACTCCTCCCCCGACGGGCACTCAGGCTGCTCCCAGATTGTACCTGTTGGAAATACCACGGTGGCAAACACAGGGGCACGTTTATTCTCTTGAGCTGGTGTTGGGGTTCCTTCAGACACACTCCTGGGAGTGTTGGGATCACCAGTCGTAAGGCAGATCCATCTGTAATAGTTTGAGGTAACTCCGTACGGCCGTCGGTGATTATTTAGCTGGCCCTGCGCCGTTCGTTTCCGGTCTGCCTTCCGTAGCCGAAGGTCTGATTCCGTGTTTGGAGCTGGCCTCCCGCCTGCCCCCCCTTCCCCCGCCCCCCGCCCGTGCTGGAGGTTCCAGTATTCAAGTCACCTGAGCCATGCCTGGCTGGTGATGGGATACAATGTGTATGCATAGCTTGTTGGATCTGGTAATTTTTCAGTAGTTTCTTTGCACCTCTGTTTCAAGTTGAATGGCCTGTAATTTCATTTTCGTTGAATGTCCAAGTCTGGTTCCGGCACCGAGATGACGGCGGCCATTCAGAGCACGTCGGGGGGGGGGGGTGGCCTCTCCCTCCTCCACGCTCCCCGGGAGGCTTGGGGTGGCACTGGTACTGGCTTTTCGTTGCTTCATTTGCTTCAGTGCTTGGAAGAATTCCCGTGGGAAGCCGCGTAGGTGTGAAGTTAGTCGAGAAGAAGGTTTGTAATTAGAGATTTACTTTCCTTAGGAGATAACAGAACCACTTGGATTTTTACATTTCTTCTAAGGTCAGTTTTGCTAAAACTGTATTTCAGTAATTTGGTCACCTCATAAAAATTATCACAACGATTAGCGTTAAATTCGTAATATCCATTCTTGTCTTTTACACGTGACGGCACCATTTGCTCTCTGATGCTGTAATTAAACGGGAGGATCGTTCCCCTCCTGCCCCCGTTTTCCTGTCCGGCTGGAGATGTCTAATATTAATTTCCCCCAAGAATCAACATTCGAGTGTGTTGATTTCTTTCTATTATGCATTTTTTTTCTTCCCTGCCCTTGCCGTTCTTATTTGCTTCCTGCAGCTTTGTTTGGGTTTCATCTGCTGTTCTTTTCAAATTACTTGCGAGTGAGTGGCTCTCCAGAATGTTCCTTTTCCCAGCCTGGTCTTCTGATGAAGGAATGGGAGGTTAAACATTTCCTTGTAGGCCTGCTTTGGCTGTCATACACTTTTCATAAGAATTGGGATTTACCCTGGCTGGCATAGCTCAGTGGATTGAGCTCGGGCTGGGAACCAAAGTGTCCCAGGTTCGATTCCCAGCCAGGGTACATTCTGCGGTTGCAGGCCATAATCCCCAGCAACTGCACATTGATGTTTCTCTCTCTCTCTCTCTCTCTCTCTCCCCCTCTCTCTCTCTCTCCCCCCCCTCTCTCTCCCCCTCTCCCCCCTCTCCCTCCATCTCCCTCCCTTCCCTCCCTAAAAATAAATAAATAAAATCTTAAAAAAAAATTGGGATTAAAAAAAAAACATAACATTTACCATGCTAACCATTTTCGAGTGTACATATCAGCAGTGCTAACAAGATTCGCCTCGTTGGGAAGCCCTCCCCCAGGACCGTTTCTCCTCGCAAACCGGAAACTCTGTCCCCCTTAAACAGCCTCCACCCCCCCACCCGCCCCGGCCCCCCCCCCCCGGCAGCCAGCACCGCACAGCAGGTGGGGTGGGGCAGAGGTGGCACCTGCCCGAGGGGGGTCGGTAGGGCTGTGATACGTGTGCAGCCGTGTGTGGTGTTAACTTGGACACTTCCCCTGAGATGGGCGGTGGCGTGCTCGAGCGTGACGTTGGCGTGTTGCAGAATGACCTGCCAGTGGTTCTGGGATGAAAGACTTTGCAATCCAAGGGGGCCCCGCCCGTTCCAGCCGCCCGAGTGGGCGGCGTCTCTGTTCCCCAGCCCGGACGCACACCTTCATCGGTCGTTCTCTCCCTCGAGTGGCGTGAGAATCTTCCTCAACTCTCCGTGAGCGGCAGAAAAAGCAGGTGTTCGTTTGTGGGGTGGAGGCCTGCGCGGTCGCTCTCCCGTGTGACCCCCCGCTTCCGGCCCCGCGGGCAGGCGCTGCCCCCCGCCCCCGGTGTCCCGCCCGGAGCCCCCCTTCCTCCGTGACGCCGCTCCCCCGGGGCCTGAGCGTGAACCAGCTCCGAACTTACCCAAGGGCCTCCGGTGTTCCCCTTGAACAGAAGGGCCCTCTCTCTTCTACCCAGAGTGCCCCGTTTCCTGTAATTCTGCGCACCCTCCAGGGGTGGGGCTGTGTTCCGGGGGTCCGCCTCCCCGGCCGGACCTCACCCGCAGAGGGATCGAAGGAGTCGGAGGGGGCGGGGGCTCAGCACCAGTCTCTATGGCGCTCTGTCGGAGGGTCCCTGCCAAATGTCCTCTCGCAGCGAGTGCTGCTCCGTTTGGGGTGAGGGGGGCGGAGAGGCCTCGTGCACCGGGGAGGGTGGGGCGCGTGCCTGCCGGGGACAGGGAGCGCGTGGTGGCCTTCGAGGGTCCTCGGGTTTAGGCTCGGGAGACGTAGAGCATCTCCTCGTGGGTCTTCATCGTGTCTTCTGGAAAAAAGCTGCTCTTTGGTGTTGAGAAACACTCCCTGACCCTTTGACCGGTTTCCTGGTCACGCGGGCCACCCAGACGTGGGGGGGCGGTGGGGCTGGTCGGTGCCGCCCGCTGCGTCCCCCTCCCCTCCCCTCCCCCTCCGCCGCGAGTGTCCCCCTCTCTCTCTGCGGCCTGGCCCTGCCTTGTTCCCCACAGACCGCCAGCAGGTATGGGACGCCGCATTGCGTGCACAGAGGCGCGCTCGTTACCCGGGCTCCGCAGCGCCGCAGCGGGTCCCCGTGGCTTTGTCGGGTGCTGACGCTGTTCTCTCTGTCCTTCCTCCCACAGTGGCTGCCTCCCGGTGACGATGGCCGCGTGAGCGTCCGCCATGGCCAACCGCAAGCGGCAGAGCACAGCGAGCAGCATGCTGGAGCACCGCGCGCGGCCGGGCGCCGGGCCCCACGGGGAGGAGCCCGAGAGCCAGGATGCGGAGCTGCCGCTGGAGGCCTACGCGCCCCCGGGCCTGGACCTGGCCGCCCTGCGGCCTGAGAGCCCCGCCCCCCTGGCGCAGGACGGCCTGGCGCACAGCCCGGATGGGGACTCCAGCTCCGACTACGTGAACAACACCTCAGAGGAGGAGGACTACGACGAGGGCCTCCCCGAGGAGGAGGAAGGCGTCACCTACTACATCCGCTACTGCCCGGAGGACGACAGCTACTTGGAGGGCGTGGACTGCGACGCGGACGCATACCTGACCCGCGGCGCACGCCCCCTGGACACGGATGAGTGCCAGGAGGCGGTGGAGGAGGAGTGGACGGACTCGGCCGGCCCGCACCCCTGCGGCCGCCTCCCCGTCCCCGAGGACGAGGCCTCCGAGCTGGGGGCGGCGGACCAGGAGGACGGCCTGCCCTACGGCCCCGGCGAGGAGGCCTACCAGGACTACTACGCCCCGGAGGCTAACGGGAACGCGGGCGGCATGTCTCCCTGCCGCCCGAGGCGTGGCGCCGGTGACGCGGAGGACCAGGAGGAGGACATCGACCAGATCGTGGCCGAGATCAAGATGAGCCTCAGCATGAGCAGTATCGCCAGCGCCGGGGAGGCCAGCCCGGAGCACGCGCCGGTGCGGGGCCCGGAGCCGGGGCCCGGGGTTCCCTCGGAGGCCTGCCGGCCCGGGGAGGCCAGCCGCGGCCCCAGCAGACACGAGGGGAGGCCCAAGTCGCTCAACCTGGCCCCTGAAGCCAAGCTCCCTGGGGACGCCCAGAGAGGCTTCAAGACCAAGCCCAGGACACCCGAGGAGAGGCCACAGTGGCCCCCAGAGCAGGTAGGACTCCGGCTGTCCCCAGGGAGGGGGCGGGGCCCCCAGACACAGAATGTTCTGACACAGCCCGCTGTTCCAAACATGTTCTCAGTTCCACACGTGTTCCATTCCATGCACGCGTGTGTGTTCTGGTCACGCAGGGTCACCTCTCTGGGTTGTCAATAAACACTGGGAAAGGCTCCCCAAGGGGCTGATCAGTAGCTCATGCTGCCCAAAGGCACCCCCTCCCCCGACCGGGAAGGGCTCCAGTCCCCAGCCCGCTGTCCCAGACCTGCCCATGGTGCGGGGTGGTCCCTGAGCCCGCCACTCCCACCAGGCAGCTCCTCGGGCCGGTGGGACGTGGGTGAGGGAGCGCGTTTCCCAGGGGCCGTTCCACCCGGGCGGAGCGTGGGGTGTGGGGTGTGACAGACAGTTAGCTGCAGGTGACCGTGTTGAAAGTAGTGCTGTGAAGGGGTGACGGGGTCCGGGAGAAGCCGTGCCTGCCGGTGAGCCCGACGGCATTGAGCGGAGCCCTACTTTTTAATCACACCAAAGTCCAGTGCGTTTTCTCATAAACGCACCCGGAAAGCTGTGCCTCTCAGACCCGTGTAAAGAGATATGTATGCGGCTGCTTCTGTGGGCCCCTGCAGACGAGCTGCTCTCGCGGTGTCTGAAAGCCTCGTCGTGTGTGTGGTTCCCCGGAAGAGCGTGTGCAAGTTTGAAAAACAGAGACAGAGCTAGTGTTTGGGAGACGAGTCGCCTCAGGGTCCTGTTAGATTTTCCGTCCAGGCATTCGATGCCTTCGGTTCTTTCTAAAGGCTGTTAAGCGTAAATTATCATTTGTGGCAGTTCTGCGTGTGCTGTGGGCCCGTGAGGTGTTGGGGGGCTCCCCCCAAGGGCAGGCAGCTCGGGGACCACAGACTTTAGGCCAGAACACCGCCGGCCCCCTGCAGGGATGGGTGGAACCGATCTGGTCCCCCCCCACCTCGCCCCCGGCAGTGACGAAGGGCCCCAGGGTCGCCGTGGCTGCCCGAGGCGGGTGGTGCCCTGCTCTGTGCTGTGACCAGCAGTTTCCGTGACGAAGTCCTTGTGAAGAGAGAAGGGTCCTCAGAGCGCGCTGCGGAGCGGGTAGGCTGTTCTCTGGCTTCCAGCGAGCCAGATGCCGACAGGAATGAAGGGCGCAGGACTCTGGTATGGAGGCGCCGGGGACGGATGGGAACAAGTGAATGGGGTTGGTGGGGGTGGGGGTACATCCTGGGCCATCGCTGAGAATTCGGGAGGAGGTCCTTTCTTCCAGAAAGGCCACCGAGTGGGAGAGCAGGTGCCTTCGGCTCCTAAATTCTGTCGCCTTGAAGCGAATGTTCTGATCCAGCTCCCAGAAGGGCGGTTTGGGCAGGTCAGCTCTTGCAGAGCTTTTCGGTTCTATTCGCTCCTTCATTCGCAAGTCCCTTCCTCGAGGGGAGAGCCTGGCAGTGTCCGGGCCAGGGCGGGCCAGGCCCTAGCCTGTGCGGCCGAAGCCTCTTCTGAGGGCTCTGGCCTGCTGGGCCCTCATATCCCGCAGACCCGGGGGGCTCTTTGGAGTCTGACCCAGAAGAGCCGCTGGCCACAGGCCTCATCTCCGAAGCAAGGTTGCCTGACACAGGAAGCACCCTGGGGTGCGTGCTGGTTCCCGGCTTCATGCCACAACCGGCCTCCCCGAACGGAACCCCCTTCTTTCCCTGGTAGAGCCGTCCAGGCCTTGGGCAGGTGCCCTGAGTCCTGTGCCTGCCTTTCCGTCCCCACTGCTGTCTGCACGGTGAGTGCGGCACTGCTGAGAGTGACGGCTGCTGTTAAAACAAACAACAAACAAAAAAAACCCCTGGCCCCCTGGCCAGTGTGGCTCCATTGGCTGGAGCGTCTTGTCATGAACCAAAAGGTTGCAGGTTCGATTCCCGGTCAGGGCACATGCTTAGGTCGTGGGTTTGGTCCCTGGTTGGGAGGCAACCGACCAATGTTTCTCTCTCTGTCCGCCCCTCCCTTCTCTCTATCGAAACAGCAGTGGGCGTGTCTTCAGGGGAGAATAAAAAAAAAGTCACATCATCAATATTTCCGAGTACTCGCAGTTCTCTCCGTGGTCCCCGCCACCCCACAGCTGGCCCTTCCCCTTTCCCAGCGTCCCTCCGCCCCCGCGGCCCCGAGAATAAAGGACGCTGTCGCCGTCGTTGCCCTGCAGACGTGGCTCTGCCGCCCAGCTCGCAGAACCTGACGCCCGTGCACTCCCCACGCGCCCCACGTGGTTTTTGTGACTCCCTGACCGTGGGGAGTTCTGCTCGGCCGCGTGGGCGGCAGCACCTGGTCACCTGTCTGTGTGCACGCTGGGCACACAGGCGTGGAGAGCGTGTCCTCTCCCACACGGGAGCTGTGTTCGCCCACGGCCATGGGAAACGTCCGCGTTGAGTTGGCATTTTTGTGCCCAGCTCTGTGGTCCCCCGCTAGCCGGCCCCCAGGTGCTGAGCGTGGACGGAAGACCCTGGCCTGGAGTGACACCCCCCAGCTCTGAGACGTGCTTTGGGGGCCTGGCTGGTCATCGGGCGCCTGCATTGTGGGGGGTTCGCCGAGCGGTGCCCTCCTGCCCCCGGGGGCGCTAGTAACGGCGAGTCCGTCCAGCACCAACAACCCCAGTCCTGCAGGTCGGTGGCGTGGCCAGGGCCGGCGGCCGTGTGTCCGGCTCCGGCGAGGCCTGGATGGGTCCTTTCAGAGAGGGGCCTGTCTCGTGCTCCCCTGTGGCGCCCGGCTCGAGGTGAGGCCCCCTGAGAGCGCCCGCTCCACATCCACGGTTCTCCCTCCCGGTGGGCGCGGGACGCTCTGGGCCTCGGCGAGTCCACGGGCCGCGCCCCAGGGGGCCGGCCACACGTCCGGCTGCAGAACAGTCGAAAGCATTCGATGTTCGTGATGTTCGGGGTGGCACATTGTGTGTTTTGATTATTTGGGGTTTTCGTGGTTTCCGCTTGTTCTTGGCCCCGCCCAGTGCTTTCCAGAAAGAGCCCGCTGACGACAGGAAACCAAAGAAAAATCAACGCATCGTGGCCGCCTTCACACACCAGCGGAAGTGCGGTGGGACCCAGGTTCTCCCGGGTCCCGGATGCCGTCCGAGGCGCTGCCCTCGCCTGGAGCTCGCTCCCACAGCCCCGCAGAGCCACCCCTGCCCCTCCCCCTCCCCCACGCAGATCGGCGCCTGCCGCCTGCCGGGCACTGGGGGTGCACGGCTGGGAGTGGCACAGGCCCGCACGGCAAGCCCCGTGCTGGGGGAGACAGGCACGCAGGGGCTCCCCGTCCGGTGGGGCGGAGCGGCACCCAGGGGTCCACAAGGTCCGGGCCAGCCTCCGGGGACGGGCTGCAGCGTGGGGGACAAGCGAGACGCTCTGGGGCTCCGAGGGGGGGCTTCGGGTACTCAGCCAACCAGGCGGGACGTGGCGCGGGGCACACGCGTGTCCTCTGCACGGAGCGTGGTGGGGCGGGATCGGGATGGGACGGGGGCTCTGCGGGAGAGCGCGTGGCAGGCAGGGGACCGGGGTGAGGCTGGGGATGGGAGAGGGACGGAGGAGGGGCGTCGGCCGGAGGGGCGGGGACGTCGGGAAGGCCGAGTGCAGCCAGGCGGTTTTGGGGAGACCCTGCAGGGTGGCTCTGGGGAGTCGCAAGGGCAGGGGTCCGTATGTGGGGGCAGGAGGGGCAGCGAGGTGGCACCTGTGAGGACAGGTGGGGGGGACCAGGCAGAGGCCGCCCCCACACGAGACCCAGGAGCCAGAGCCACATGCGGCTGACAGAGCCCATGAGTCACAGGAGGTTCCCCACCGAGTGCGGGGCTCCGGGGGAGGGGTTGGAAACACCCCTATTTGGGAAGAGAGACCACGCTGCCCAGGGCGAGACTCAGAGGTGCGTCATGCCCCCGTGGCTCGCCCGCCGGCGGTGTGACACCGTGGCGACGGCAGGCAGCGGGTCTGCACCCCAAAGCATGGAGGCTGAAGCCCAGGCTGGTCATGGGCTCAGGAGGACACGGGCCTGAGGTGCCAGGAGGCTACCCAGGAACTGGCAGCCCTGCCTCAGCCAATCCCGGGGCCGGCCGTCCATCCGCACGGCCGAGGGTGGACCCAGAACCCGCCCAGGCCTGGTCTGCTGGTCGGTGCTGCAGTCGCTGTCACGGAAGAAAGGCTGGTCCTTTTCCACCTGAGCTCCCTCTGGGGCCTGGACTGTGGGGGCTGGAGGACGCTCGGATGGGGCTCATGGGAGCCCTCTGCCTGGCTCCGCGGGGTCAGCAGGGAGTGCGCGGGCTGGGCTGGTGTCCGATCCAGGCCTGCATCTGGGCTCTCTGGTCGCTGTTCGTGTTAAGAGACACCCCGCCCCCCCAAGGCGGCGCTGTCCATGGTGCTGACATGGCGCTGTCCCTGGTGCTGACCCGCGGTCAGCTCCGCTGCAAGGTTGCCCCCCCTGCCCTGCTCTGCGTGCAGGCCAGCGAGCCTGAGCTCGAGCTTGGACGTGGGGTGCCGCTCGGCAGACAGCTTGGGGCACAAGGTCGGGGTGTGTGGGGGGTGTCGCTGCCTGTGTGTGTGGGGGGGGGGTGGTGCCCATGGGCCCTCCTCCGTCCGCCTTCACTGGCCCCAGCACTGGCTAAGGCCCCTCTGATGGTGCCCCTGGGGCCTGGTGGCCCAGTCTGACACTCCCCACCTGCACCTCGGCTCTCCTGCCCGCCGTCCCCAGAGCAGCCGCAGCAGGAGACATCTGTTCCCGACTCCTCGCCCAGCCCGGCTGTGTCTGCTGGCTCCTGACGGTCAGGCACAGCAGCACAATCCCCCCTCCCCCGAGAGTCCCCACCAGGTGGACTCATACTGGGCCCCCCCTCCCTGGCCGGCCACCCAGGGTTCCGGTGCTCTGGGGCACGCCCCTGCACGTCCTGTTGCAGTCATGGAAATGGACCCCCTTCCTTGCCGCGGTCCAGTCCCTGCCACGTCCCTTCCCTCATTCATTCGTTCGTCCATTCAGTCAGTCATTGGAACCCCGGCACACCAAAGCTAGCACAAGACGTAGGAAAGGGAGCCTTCCAGAAGGGAGGGGCGACCCAGCTGCTCACCAGCCCGAAATGTGCTCCGGAGCCAGGACACGGGCGGCTCAGGGCGCCTCCTGCTGCGCGAAACTCGCACATCTGCTGCCTCGCACCTCCCGCGGGGTTCGTCCCCACTCCCCCCGTCCCTTCTGAGCACCAGGAAGAATGGAAAAGAGCAAGTGGGCCCAAGTGGGTCCAACCCACTAACTCTGGGCAC
Source organism: Phyllostomus hastatus (assembly GCF_019186645.2). Lineage (NCBI taxonomy): Eukaryota > Metazoa > Chordata > Mammalia > Chiroptera > Phyllostomidae > Phyllostomus > Phyllostomus hastatus. The sequence goes on along the minus strand of NW_025334036.1, from coordinate 11,549,401 downwards.
TTTGGCCCACGTTCAGAGCTCACGGCCTGGGCTGTTTTTGTTTTGTTTGTTTTTGCTGTGTTGTGTTTCTGGTGTCTGTGGGATTTGTGCCGCAGCTAGTGATAAAGCAGGAGAGAAAGGCTCTTAGATAAAACGGAGTTTCACCCATCCTTTAAAAGGACGGAGCTCTGGCCGGTGCCCCAGTCTGGAGGAAGCTTGCAGACACCACGGGAGGCAGACCCTGCGGAGTGCGCTGTGGGCAGTGTCCAGGGCCGTGGAACCTTCGTCCGACATGCCCAGAGCCCCAGGCCCCGAGCCCCCCATCCCTCCCCCAGGGATGAGAATTAGAGCGGTAGATGGGGTCCCCCCGGGGTGGAGCAGCACAAGCCCACCCCTTGCCTCTTTGGAAACAACCCTGGCTCTTCAGCCTGAGCCGTGGTTGTCATGGTGACGAGTGGTCCAGAGGGAGTGCGAGGAGATGCCGACAGGGAGGGAAGCGTGGGGCTGGCAGGCGTTTGGGGCCAATGATCCTGTGACCCTGTGTGGCCCGGGAAGGGGCACCTGTGCCATTTGCCGCAGGGGCACCGCGCGCCAGGGGAGCAGCCGCCCTTGCCTGGCCTCTTCCCCGGCGCATCCGGCCGCCCCGATGAGAATCTTCTGTCGCCGTGTCTGATGCCACTTACATGAGGCTCCTCCGGTGGTCAGATTGGTGGAGACGCCCCGGGTCGTGCTGGAAACAGAGTTCGCTTCGGAGGGGCCGGCTTTTCAGCTCCGCTGGACGAACAGAGTGTGGTGTCGGACGGCGGGGGTGGTTGTGGGACCGCGTGCACGCACCTGGTGCCGGGACCGTGCGCTTTAACGTGGTGCAGGTGGCAGAGGTTATGTGACGAGTGTTTTACCACAACCAAAAACAACACATTAGTGAAACTAGAAAACAGGACTGAAATAATATTTTAGAATGAAAGGGGGGCACGCGTCGTGAGAGAAAAGGCTGACTAACCGCCCCTGCAAACGCGCCCCCGCCCCCGCACGTAGACGCACGCACCGGCGTGCACCCGCGGCTCCCGGGATCGCGTCCCCTCGCACCCGGGTCTTGCTCCGCGGCCCGCGTTCCCGACGCCGGGAGCGCCGTCCTCATCTTGCGCTCCCCCGTTTCCAGGTCTGCAACGGCTCGGAGCAGCCCCGGAAGCAGCAGCGCTCCGACCTCAACGGGCCGGCGGACAACAACAACCTCCCGGAGGTAACTGCGCGGGGAGGAGCATCCCGGCCCCGGGGACTGGGCCCGGGGTGGGGCTGCCCGCCTGTCCGGTGCCTTCCAGCGGGATCCAGCCCAGCTGGGTGTCCCTGGAGCCGGAGGAGGCGGTGGCGAGGGCAGCCGGCCCGCCGGTGCGGACTTGCACCACGCATGTTCATGGGTAGGGGGTCGTCAACGCCCCCAGACTGGACTGAAGCTCATTCTCCCCATTGTCTGACATGCTCTAAACCCCAGTTTTTTCCACCATGGTACTGCCAACATCGGGGGCCAGGTGGTTCTGTGTCGGGGGACTGCCCTGTGCCTTAGGGGTACTTAGGGGCCTTCCTGTCTCTGACCACTGGATGCCAGTAGCAGCCCCTCCCCAAGTTGTGACAATGCCGGTGTCCCCTTGGGGAGAAAGCCATCCTGGTTGGGAAGGAACCCTGTTCTTCCCAGCAACATGAGTTTACGAAACAGCCCCGTACAAACAAACACGGCCACGGCAGAGGCTACGCCAGAAGTAGTAAGGTGGTTTGGGTGAGACTGTGTGACGCTGATGCAGTGCCGATGGCCCCGTGGGGTGGTGTCCAGTCCCCTCCATCTTGCTCTGACAGCCGGGCCTGGCAGCTCTCACGCCCCCTTACCCCTGGCGGGAGAGCCTTTGGGTTGGATGGCCTCTGGGTGCCCTTCTGGCAGTGACACGCTCATCTGAGGGTCCCCAAGGGTTAAGATGATGGCCTTTAGTTTTCCACAATTAACTTACTAATCCTCACCCCAGGATTTGGTTTCCTGGATTTTTAGAGAGAGGGAGCGGTAAGAGGGAAACACCAAGGGAGAGAGAAACAATGACTGGTTGCCTCCCATACACGCCCTGACCAGGGATCGAACCCGCAAACTTTTGGTGCACGGGATGACACTCCAAACCACTGAGAAACCTGACCAGGACTCTCTCTACTTAAGTTTTATGCATAACTACGGACACTGGTTTTCCCTTGGGCGCTGGTTTTCCCTGGGCAGTAGGTTCCCCACGCGCCCTCCTGCCCATCACAGTGAGACTTCCCGGGGAGTCCGGTTGTCGGGGGTGCGGCCTCCGCCTGTCCTGCAGGCCGCCCGCTCACACCTGTTGTTTCTCTCCTGACAGACGAAGAAGGTGGCCTCCTTCCCCAGTTTTGTGGCTGGTAAGTGACTTTGAGTTTTCTCTCTCGGGGACTGGAGGAGGGGCGGGGAGTGGGGGGCAGCTGCACTTTCTGTCAAAGCAAATGATACTGTTAGCTTTTCGGGGACCGGGGGTGGTGCAGGTTCCCCTGCAAAGCCTGTGTGGAGAGCGCAACTCCGAGGTGGGGAGGACGCCGGGAGTGGAGGTCCATGCGCATTTGTTTACGCAGCGCCGCTGAAGCCTCTCTCTGGTGTGTGTCGCGGGTCCGGTTAGTCGAGGCACAGCCCACCGGGTAGGCCACGCCCTCCGATTACTCCGCCGCCACTGCGGGCTCGCACACACGGCCGCCGAGGGTTGGACTGAGAGACTGAACGTGTCTGCACCAGCAGCCAGCTACGATTGCGCACTTCTGATGAGAGTGGACGCCGTAGGTCTGAGTGCGGGCTGCTCCTCCGGTTTCCGGCTCTTCCCCTCCACCCTCCTGTCCTGTCTGTTTGGAAGAGGTTATTGTTGCATTTCAACATTTCTTTAAAGCCAAACGGATTGACCCATTCTGTATCAACCTGGGGGGCGTGGAGCGTACTTGCTGGGCTTTGGGGTGTGCCAGGTAGCCTTGGGGGGCCCCACAGGAGGTTCCCCGATTCCATGGCGAAGAATCCCCTACGTAGGGTCTCTCTCTCTGCCAGAAAGGTGTCTCCTGCCCTTGCGACTGCATTACCTCAGACAAGGTCACCTTGGTTCTTTCAATAAGCCGGTCATTCATTTTACGGAGGCAAATGGATCTGCAGAAACTGCAGACCTTTCTCACCCCGTTTTTTGTTTTTTAACCTCACAGCAGTGCGTTTTCTGTGGTCACTCCTTTCCTGTGGTCCCCACCCCCAACCCTGCCCCTGGGAAGTGTCAGCCCACCCTCCATCCTTAGGGCCCGTTTCTGTTCCGTGGTGTTCGTGCACTGGTTGTGGGTTGTTTTTAGACTCCCCATGTGGGTGAGATCCCCCAGTGTTTGTCTTTCTCTGTCTGGCTGACTTCACTCCATGTGGTGCCCCCTCGGGCCACCGTGCTGTTGGGAATGCAAGATTCCATTCTTTCTTGGAGCGGGTAACACCCCTGCAAGTATGCGTGTGTGTGTGCGTGCGTGTGTGTGTGTCTGACTCCTCCCTTCGTTCCCCTGCGGGCACTCACACTCCGCTGTCACTGGTAGCGCGGCTGTGGGCACTGGGCTGTGTCCGCCGTTCTGAGTGCGTGTCTCTGTGTTTTGATAAATACCCAGAAGCGGCGTGGGGTGGGGTATATGGTGGCTCTGTGTTTGACTTTGTGAAGACCCCCCGTACTGTTTTCCGTGGCTGCACTAATCTGTAATCCCGCCAGCCGTGCACGGAAGTTCCCCTTTCTCCACGTCCTGGTCAGCACTCGTCTGTGGGTTTACGGGTGGTGGCCACTCTGACGGGCGGGAGGTGACAGCTCAGCGTGGTTTTAATCTGCGTCTCCCTGATGATCAGTGACACTGAGTGTCTTTTCACGGGTCTGCTGGCCGGCCATGTGTCCCGTTTGAAGGAGCATCTACTCAGGTCCTCTGTCCGTTTTTAAATGGGTTTGCTTGTTGGGGTTTTATGTTTTGCATTAAGTTGTATGTTGTACATTTTGAATACTAACCCATATTCGATGTTTCATGTGCAAACATCTCCCCCCCTTCAGTGGCTGTCTTTTCATTTCGCCAACAGTTTTCTTCACTGTGCATAAACTCTTCAGTTTGACACAGTCCCCCTGGTTATTGTTTATTTTGTCTCCCTTGTCCAAGGAGGCCTACCAAAAGGATACGGCTGAGTGTGATGTCAAAGAAAGGCGTTTTCGTCCACTTTGAGTTTACTTTTGTGTGCAGTGTGGGAAAGTGGCACAATCTGTCCTTCCCTCCCCTCTCTCTCTTCCTTGCTTGCATGCATCTGACCAGCTCCCTCTGCACTGCGTACAGAAGAGACCCTCTCTGTTCCCCCGTGTGTTCTTGCCCCTGCTGCCACAGGGGGACTGATCGCAGAAGCAGGTTCGGTCGTGGGCTGTCTGTCCCGTGGGCCTGTGCATCTGTCTGTGCCGGGTCCCTGGCCTGGGGATGACTGTGGACCTGTCGTGAGTACACACCAAAGCGGCTCTTCTTCTCCGCAAATTCGGCGCGTGAGCCCGTCTCTAGCGCTCCACTGGGCATGAATAGGTTGAGACGTGTCTTAAAATAGTGGCTTTTATTCCCTGGTAGGGGTTTGTTAGGGTTTCTGTGGCTCGTGTTTGGGTCAAGACAAGAATGAAAAGTGAATTCGACCCTGGAAGTCTCCTTGTCTCTGTGCATCCCAGACCTGGAGTCCCTCCCCGTGGAGGAAGCCACTGTGAGACATCTTGTGAATCCTTCCAGGAATTTCCTGGACGCATGCAGGCCTACATACAAACCTTTTGCTTAGACTAGACGTCTACCTGGCCTCTGGGGTCTGCACCTCGCTTTTTCATTTCCCAGTAGATCTTGGAGACGACATATCGACCCCCCAATTGTTTCCGTGACCGAGCAGGGTCCCGGGACAGGGACGAGTGACGGTGGTAATTAGTCTGCAGTGAGAGCGGTGGTGAGTGGCCTCGCGGATGTGTCTTTGCGCTCAGGGGCGCGTCCTGTTAGAGCCCCAACAGGCCAGCAGCCGCGGACTCAGACCCAGCTGGCCGGGCTGCCCCTCCAGAGCAGGGGGCGGGGCAAGGGTGGGGGCCGGGCAGGTCCCGCCCTCGGTCCGTCTCAGTGCGGCTCCCCGACGCCCAGCACCTTCCACCTGCTGGGCCTTCGCCCCGGCGGACCGGTGACAAGCCGGGTCTCGTTCCCTCCAGGTACCTGGCTCCCGTCGGGGGTGAAGCCAGACTCCTCACTGCACGTTTGCACGCGGTTTGCGGTTCTCTTCCTGGGCGGCGTCGGTTTCCTCTCCTCTGTCGGGTTTCGGTTTTTCGTACTGACTTGTGCTACTCTTTCCACAGAAAGGAAATGAGCACTTTGGTGTTTTTTGCTAACATTTTCCTCAGGTTACTGTTGTCTTTTATGATTTTTTTTTTGGGGGGGTACATTTTCTATCTTGCTGAACATTTTACGTAGTCAAATAGACTTGTCATTTTTCCCTGCGTTTTTGAGGGTAGTGTGACCATCACGCTTCTAAGATTTATTTCCTTAAATCCTTATCTGAGGACAATGCTTATTGATTTTACAGAGTGGGGGAGGGAGGGAGGGAGAGAGAGAAACATGGATCAGTTTTCCCCCATGCGCGCCCCCCTCCCCCCACGGGGATCCCACCCACAACCCAGGCCCGCCCCCTGACCGGGACGGAATCCTTTTGGTTCACAGAACGATGCTCCAACCAACCGAGCCACACCAGCCAGGGCAGATTATTTTTTGAAATAAACTTTTATTCTAGAACTCTTGTGATTTTATTTTAAATTACTTAACTGTTTGATTTATGTGGAATCTGTAGTCGCCCGCACCTAGGTCTGTTTCTGGCCCTGTTGCCCCCATGCGCCCGCTCAGGGGCCAGGCCCAGGCCGCGGGGGTCTTGCAGGGACCTCAGCGCCCCCGTGTGGCCACCCGCCCTCACCGCGCCGCCCTGCTCATGGCGGCCACGGGGCCTCGCGTGTAGTTATTTTTTTCTAGAAATTTTAGAATCAGCTTACCTAGTTACACAATAAAAATTCCTGTTGTTTTATTTCATGCCATTTTATTTCGGTTCAGTTTATTTCATTGTATTTTACGCGCGCCATGCATTACCATGTCGACGCAGGAGAAAGCACCTGCGTGACTGTATAGAATGTTCCATCCCCAAAGGGACTTCGCTTTCCGTTTATTCTGGGTTTGTAATCACTCAGATTTCATTCATAAAAATTCAGCTTATACGTTGTGAGTTTATTCCTTGCAGTTTTATTCTTTTCATTGCCTTTGTAAACCTTATTATTTTTGTTTTACTCTTTTTTTCTAACTGGTTGCTATTTATAGCTCCAAAGAAAGCTATTGGGTTTTTTTTATATATTAAATTTGAAACCATTGCCTTCATGAGTTCTTATTTTTTAAATGGATGTTTAGTTATTTTCTTATTTTTTTTTAGGGAAACAAACTTATTTATTCTATTTCTCTACGAGTAAGAATGGTTTGTGCTGTTTCCCGTCTTGCTCTCTGTTCTGTTTCCCTCTTCTGTACTTGGCTTAGGTAGAGTGCGAGGAACGGTGTAATACATAACAGACAAGAGTGACATTAAAAAGTGACAGGTTTTTGAAGGACCCACCCATTTAATTACATCATAAACAACTTCAAGCATATGCAAAAGTGTACCTGACTAATGGACCATGTTTAAGGCTAATGCGTTGATACATACTGGCCCTTTCTCAGGACCACACATAGTTTTGACATTTGTCCCAGACCCTCGTTCTTGAGCACACAGACATAATCCCGCCTTTGTGTTAATCCACGATTCACACAGCAGCCTCAGAGTAACCGTCCCAACACCCAAGCGCACCTGACTGCAGGTGCCGCAGAAGATCGGATGGCCCTGACCTCGGTCTTTGGCCCGCAGCCCACGAGGGCGGACCCTCAGACCGCCGTGCGCTCCGAGATCGTCTGAACTAGTTCTCCTCCGCGTGGGCTCGCCCGGCCTGGACGCGCCTCCGGATTCACGCTCCTTTCAGCGCCCTTGACCTCCGGTGTGCGGCTCCGTGAACCGCGTGGCTCTGGAGTGAGGTCCCCGTGGCCGCACGTGCAGCGACGTCTCCTCCTTCCCACTGTGGACATCGGTTTTGATGTTTCCCACGTTTGTTTTCTAAGCCTGTCTTCTCCTTTCTTAGGCAGACGGGAGTGAATTAGACGTCCTTGTCTCCGTCTCGGGTTTTGTACTCAATACGACATCCCGGAGATTAGACGCAAGGCCCACACAGGCAGTGTATGCAGGTCCCACCCTGGGCGGTGGTGGTTCCCAGTGCGGGTGACTGGGGCAGTTCCCAGGTTCTTTCCCCTGTAGTGAGCAGCCCCCAGCATCTTCCTGTTTGTGCCGGGTTTGCGCTCCCTCTGCTCCCGCGACCCCCGCACGCCTGTGCGCAGGGCCTGTCGTGGGCAGCCTGTGCGTGGTACTGAGTCTGACTTCGACTCCGTGTGATTGCTTCTCTCCCGCCTGGCAGCCAGGGGCTTTGCTGGCCCGTGGGGTGTCAGCAGCCCATGCAGGAACTGTCAGACCCTTTCCACGGGGGGTCAGCCAGCCCGTCCTGCAGACCTGGGCACAGCCTCTCGCCGGGGACCGTTCTGTGGGTCTGCATGTCCAGACGGCGTCTTCTCTCTCCTGTCAGCCTTTCAGCGTCACCAGTAACGGGGGGCTTCTCGGAGGCACGCCGTGTGGCGGCGTGGGGGGCAGGTGGGACCCTTTCAGGGCCTGGACACCACGCTCCGGGGCTGTGGGCAGCAGGCCCCCCACCCGAGGGCCTGTTTCTCAGCCCTGACATCCCCCACTCCTGCCCCTCTGCCCCTTCTAGTCCACCTCCCCAGGGCCAGCTCTTGCGCCGATCTGGTGACCTCTCTGACGTGTGGCCTCCACGCTCCTCTGGCCTCACCTCCAGATGGGCCACCACCAGCGGCCCCCCTTCTCCTGGTCGCGCCGAGGCCCCCCTGCGTGCTGGGCCCTCGCCCCCTCAGGCATCTTCTCTTTTCTGTCTCACCCACTTCCCCTCCACTGGCTCCGAGCACGTCTGTCCTGTCCTGGGTCTGTCCACAGCCCCCAGGCTCTCCTTAACCGGAGTTTGGGAGTGGCTGCCCCAGGGTCCGCACCTCCCCCCCCCCCAACCCCTCAGTTCACCGGAGGCTTCTGCCTGGTCTTCTCTGACGGCTCTCCAAGGTCATGACCAGCTTCCTTGTCACCCTGACGGGAAAACAGGAGGGCTCTCTGTTCTCCCACTGGCAGCTGGGTGTGCGCCCCCACCCCCACTCCGTGCTGAGGCTCTGCTCTCCTGACCGCTGTCTGTCCCCTGTCTGTCTCCCGGCTTCTGGGCTGCGGGTTTGCCGCCCTCTGCCTGCCCATGGGGCGTCACTGCTCCGCGGGGCTGGCCCTGGGCCCCCGCCTGCCCTGGGCTCCCGCCTGCCCTGACCATTCGGCCCAGTCTGCAGCCCCACTGGGCGCCACACCCCGTGCATTCCGGCTCCCAAGTCCGGCTGCCTGCTGAGCTGCTTTCGAAGGACTCCCGGCTCCTGCAGCTGAACCTGCCCGGAATTCCCGCCCCTAGCTCAGCCCTCTCACTGGGCCCCTCCCCCATGAGTGGCAGCTCCGTTCTTCCAGTCCTGATTCCTGGCCCTCCTTGTCCTCTCCTGGCACTGCCTCTGGTCTTCCGGTCCTGTTGAGAGCATTCAGCCTGTGGTGCCTCACAGGTCTCATTGCTGTCACCGTCACCGTCTTCATCGCCATCATCATCACCACCCCACCACTTGCCAGGACCCGTAGCAGCCTCAGCTGCTCCCCTTCCTTGCTCTCTGCTGTCCGCCTCTCTGCAGCCAGGGTCACTTTCTGAAGCCAGTGTAGTCGGGCCACTTCCCTGACCCACACCCCGTAGGGACAGCACTGGCGAGGCCCCAGGGCCCTCACATCTGGCTGCTGCTTTGTCTGTGGCCTCGGCCCGTTGCAGCTGCCGGCCTACGCCTACCCAGGCGTGTGCATCTTCTGTGGCTCACCTACGGCACTGTGCTCCCCGTGACCCCAGGGCCTTTGCGCCTGCTCCTGCTTCAGCCCAGAAAGCCCTCCTGCTTCCTCCTGTGGCTTGTTGGCTCCTGTGCGCCCTGCAGACCTCAGCCCCAAGGGCAGCCACGCGGCACCTCCGAGGGCAGGTGTCCCTGTCACTCCTTCCCCGGCATGGTGCCCTTCCTGGGGTTCGCCACCGGCCACCCTGGTGCTTTCACTCGGCCCCAGGGGCCGGCCTCAGCCTGTGAGCTCTGTGTTTTCCATGGAGCACCACCCGTAGACGGGGCCGGGGCTCCGAACCGCGCAGTCCCTGCACTGGCGAGGGCGATCCTGGGCAGAGCCACCGACACGACTCGGGCTGTCCTCGCGGGCGCAGTTGGGGCACGGAGGCCCGCCCCGTGGGCTGGAGGACTGGGCGGAAGGAACTGGGTGGGGCTACGCCTGGAGGCCCTCCGGGGGCACGCCACACTCCCAGCCGCCCCCTCGAGCAGCCTGGGGGGAAGCAGGCACTGGTCTCGGGGCTCATGAGACCCCCCACCCCGCGGCCAAAACAATCATTGGAGACTCTGTCCACACCCACCTTCAGGGGCGGCAGGGGCGGGGCTCCACACACTGCTCTGGGGGTCCCCCACCCTCACCCCCTTCCCCGAGAGAAGTCGAGAGTCTGCAGGCCTCGGGCGCTCAGCCGAAGGCTCCATGGGGGGGGGGGGTCCGGGCGCCTTATTCTTCCCGCAGACACATCCCACTCACACCCGTGCGAGTATGAATGTCGTCGAAGGGAAACAAAAAGGAGGGACCACCACCCTCTGGGGAGGCTGTGTCTCTCCCGATCCTCCATCTTCGGTCCTTTGACCTCCTGACCCCCGCTGGCGGTCCCGGCTCGGGGGCAGCTCACGAGCTGAGCCCAGTGAGAACAGTTTATGCTCTAAAGGGCCGGCCGGCTGCTTTCGCGCAGTGACAGAGCCGTTTGACTTTTGCATCCGCCTTTGTGACCGCAGCTGAGGGCTGTGTCTGCGGGACCCCGCCGCCCTCCCCCCACCGCATCGGCTGCCCTGCTGTTCTCTGCCTCCTGGTTTTCTGCCCTGACATGGGGGGGCGCCAGGTCCGCTGGGCAGGCTGGGGCACCTCGGGCCCCCTTTGCAGGATGGCTTCCTGTTTGAGAATGAGCAGGACGGAATGACAAGCGCCCCCTGGAGGAGGGCTGACTGCTGGGTGCAGGTGTAGCAAAGCCCTGACCCCTCACTCGAGTCTCCCCAGGGAGCAGCTGCCTGTGATTGTGGGGTGGGCACCCTCTGCCCACACGAGTCCGTGTCCCCAGCTGGGCCCAGACCTGGGGAGGCTCCCTGCAGGGCGCACGGGGCCCAGCTTAACTCAATCTATGGGGGATGGGGATTGCAACGGGTACGGGGACTTCAGGAAGGGCCAGTGAGCTGACCGAGGGGCTGGCAGATGGCAAGTTCAAAAACAGTGGCCTTGGCAGGTGGAGGTTGATCGGAAGGGAAGGCCTCGCCCCCACCCCAGGGACTGGGGGCCCATGGGGTGCCATGCCAGCCTGCACTCCCCAGATAGGCCATGGGGACGCTTGCCAAGGCCTGGTTCTGGTGGCGGCTGAGGAGAGGGGGCAGTTACCCCAAGGCTGCTGGGACTACCAGGCCTTTCCTGCAAAGTGACGCCATCTACTGGTCAGTAGCAGTCACTGCAGGGAGGAAGTGACTGGCCCCACCACAGGTGACTGCTGGCAGATGACAGACTCCAGGAGCTGACTGGACCCAGGGCTGCAGGGGGGGTGGGGGGCATGGGGAGGGGTTCCTTCTGCTCTGTGCTCCCAGCCCTCCTCAGCTGGGGGCGGGTCTGTCACCTCTAGAGCGAGGACCGAGGCACAATTGCTGTGGTGACTGCTTCCACGCATCCGCAGAGCCCGAGAGGGTTCTGATCTGTCCCTCACAGAAAAGCCCGCTGACCCCTCGCGGCAGCAGCCTGTCCAGTGCAGATCCACTCACCGCGGCCGGCTGTTTGCATGTACATGAGTTAATTATGCATGAAGTTCAGAAGTTCAGTTCGTTCGTTGCCCTGGCCACAGTTCAGGCGCCCAAAGCTGTGTGTGACCTGCGGTCCCGTGTGGAACAGTGCAGAGATGGGACATTCCCTGTCGTGGCAGAAAGTTCCGGGGACCGCGCAGGCGTGGAGGCAGCGGGTGGGACCAGCACCGCGTGCACTGGCCGCACCGGGGGTGCGGAGGATGGCAGGGCCCAGAGGGCTCCGGGCCAGCAGGAGCCCCGAGAGCAGAGAGGCAGAGAAGGCTCTAGAAGAATCAGAGGGTGACAGGCCGTTTCTGTCACCATCCTGAGTTCTACAGGGTTCCGGGGAAGGCACAGGAATGCTGCCGTGTTGGGGAACGGTAATCTTCTGGAATGGGAGGCCCTGGCTGTCGCCTTGGAGGTGGCAGAGCCACCTGGGCTCCAGAACTGTCGTCCTGACAGAGTTTGTGCACAGTTTTCTGACCCGAGGGCTGGCTGCGCCGCGGGCCGTGCAGCCGCCCGCCGCCCTCCTCTGTCCCGCGGGCGGAGGCTGACCGTGCCCCTTCAGTTCCAGGGCCCTGCGAGCCGGAGGACCTCATCGACGGGATCATCTTCGCGGCCAACTACCTGGGGTCCACCCAGCTGCTCTCGGAGCGGAACCCTTCCAAAAACATCCGGATGATGCAGGCGCAGGAGGCCGTCAGCCGGGTTAAGGTAGGGGCGGGGCGGGGCGGGGCGGGGCCAGGGCGCAGGCAGCTCAGACCCACCGCCCTCCGCAGGAAAACCTGAGGCGCCCGGCCAGGCTGGGGTGGGCTTTGGCCTCAAGCAGGAGGGCCCTGGGCTAGGGCCACAGGGCAGCTCGCTCCGTAAAGAAGAACTGCCCCGGTCCCTGCCCCCTGGGCAACAGGACGTGGGGGAGAGGGTACTGGGAGGTGTGCGGGTCATACGACATGGTATGTGGGGTTCGAGTTCCGGTCCGACAGCCTGGGCCCTTAGCGCCTGTTGAGGTGCCGCCCGTGGAAAGGGAGACAGACGTCACCTTTCATTTCACTTCGTGACCTCCAGGAAACTGGGGCCTACTTGAGCTCTGGGTGTGGCCGGGCTTCTGGCCAAGCCAGCGAAAGTCATGGGGTCGGGGTGAGGGGTGCGGTGGACTGCGGTTGCTGCGCCCCTGTCGGGTGACGAGCTGCGTCAGCCCCTCCCCTGTCCTCCCTGTAGACACGACCTCTTGTGAGCGAGGGGAAGGGATGTGGCGCCTGAGCCCACCAGAGGGCAGCACTGAGCCCGCCCACGGGCCCTACGGCTCTGCAGGCGGGGCCACTCTGCCCGGTGCTCAGTCCCGGGGGTCGGCCCCGGGGGTCGGGTGCTGGAGGGATGTGAGAGGGTCTCTCCGCGGCGTGCTTGCCCGCCGAGGGGCTGGCTGCTCACCTGTCCCTGGGCCGAGGTCTGAGCCCTGGGCTGTGGACCCCAGAGCTGCCGCCCTCTCCTCCTCCAGGCGCCCACATGTTTGTCTTTGTTTTCTCTCTTGCACGCTGCTCAGAGGATGCAGAAAGCTGCTAAAATCAAGAAGAAAGCGGTGTGTAGGCCTGCGGGCCTTCCTGTGTTTCTGTGGCTTGTGCTGTGTGGGTGGCGGGGCGGGTCCCCCCGGAAGCAGGTACCATGGCGAAGGGCGTTCCCTCCGCCCTTGTGGGTAAATGCTAGACTTTCGAGTGAAACCACACTTTTTCTTTTAAACCCTCTGCTGACGGAAGAATGCAATCACGGCCCTTTTGTCTTTCTCATCTTCCTTTGAGGCTCTGAGTGCCGGAATGTGCTGGAACGTGGTTAATGTGGCGCTGTTACTGTTTTGCATAGGCGTTTTTAAGTGTGGCATTTGCCTGGGCCTCCTGCAGAGAGTTAATTAAATTGTTCCGATATTTAAAGACTCATTAAGTTTAATTTACTAAATCTGGTGGATGAGAGGTTCAGTTCTCCCAGGAGACGCCGTCTCCAGTGGAAATCTCCGGAGTCCGGACAGACTCTCAGAAAGCGGCCACCTTCCCTCCCGCGTTTGCAAACCTGGTCATGCAGTCAAGGCCGGGCACCTTCTCACTGCCCCCCACGCACACCCGCCCACCCCTGCACCGGAAGTAGCAAGTGCCCTGTGGGAGAAGGCTCCCAGCTCCGGCTTCTGGCTTGAACAGCGAGCCAGGAGCCAAGTTGTCTGGGGGTGTGGCCAGAGGACCCTGCCCGGGGCTCCCTTTGCTCTGAGGGGACATTTCTGTCCCAGTGCGACAGGTCTGGGTGCAGGCAGACGGGGCTCCGAACAGCCTCAGCTGCAAGGCCGGCCCATCTCCCCCCGTGAAGGGCTGGCTGTCCCTCTTCCAGGCAGGGAGGTGCTCAAGTTCATTGTCAAGGACCCCTTTTCTGATCTGCCCACAGCTGGCCAAGCGAATGACCACAGGAGGTGCTCCCTGAGCCCAGGGCCCCAGCAGAGCGCCCACCCCCCCAACACTCACTGGTGACTCTCGGGGCACGGTCCCCACCCACAGACGTGCCCACCCCATTGTCTGGGCCCCTCTGTAGGATCCGCTCTGTCCCGGCAGAGAGTGTGACCGTGACCTGGCCTGGTCCCTGTCATCAGGCAGGGCTCAGCTTCCCACGGTCGCTCCCCAGTTTGAGCGCAGGTCACGTTCCCCCCAGAACCATCAGGACGACGGAAAACCAGAGTCCCCCTGCCCCTTCTCTCCTTCCGTCCTGACCTGCTTTTCACCAAGAAGGATCTGGGCTGAAATGCCAGGAGATAACCTTTAAAAGCATCCGGATGCGGAGTGTAACCCGGTTTGTAAGACCGGGGAGAAAGGGACCCCCCTGCAGTCCCGCAGACTGGTTTGCATGGGCATGTTGTGGATGCTCTCGTCTTTAGAGCCGTGTAAGAGCAGTGCCACCCCGTGGCGAGCCCAACGGCCCGGAAGACTCCCCCCCAACCCCGAACACAGCAGAAACGCAGATCTGTCTCGGTGGCAGGGGGCTGCCGCCTGCCACCCGCCAGACTTGAGGAATTGCTGGGAGGGGCCTTTCTGAGTCTGGATTTGCCAGCGAGAAATTAAGTCACAGCTTCTCGCTCTCTGGAAGCGGGGGATGCAGTACTGCAGGCCCCTGGGTGACCACAAAGAATGGCTCCCCCCCATCGCAAACCAGAGGCGCTCGAATGGCATCGGCGCCCCGAGGTAGTAATCAGGGTCCCCCGGATGCGCCGACCCACTGGTCGGGCTTGGGGGGGACCCGAGTCCTCCCCAGGCTGCTGGGACTTTTCCTGTGCTCCTACGAACGGCCAGGCAGTGAGCATACTCCAGGAGGTGACAGAGCGGGGGCCCTTGCGTGACAGCGTCCCTAGGAGGGCCACATGCAGCCCGGGTGGGGGGCTGGCTCCCCTGAGGGTGCTCGGAAGGCGGGGACCGAGCCCGCTCACGGGGCGTGGGCACGACTGGCTGCTTCGATTGGCAGGAAATGCTGACGTTGGAATGCAACTTCTTTGAAAACGTCTCCCCCGTTTCCCGGGGATACGCAGAATCCCAGATCCGGGGCACGGAGTCTGGGGGCGCAGAGCATGCCTCTGCTGAGTCTGTCCGGTTTCGGGGGGCGGAGGGACTGCCCTCTGGCCGCTGCAGCGCGGGCCCTGGGCGCCGGGTCCCCCTCCTGCTCGGCTCCCGCCCGCCGTCCCTCCTCCCTCCTCCTCCGGCTCCCCGCCTCCCAAGCTCTCTCGCTGCGGAGCGCACGCCAAGGCGCTCGCACCGGCTCCCCGAAGGCTGCCCCACGCCGCGTGTCCCCGTAGGGGCGCTCGGCCGTGCTGGCCCCGTCGGGCTGTGTTCAAGCTGGGGCTCCTGGTCTGTGACCGTGTCCACTGTCCGTCCTTAGAACTCTGAGGGGGACGCGCAGACCCTGACCGAGGTGGACCTCTTCATCTCCACCCAGCGGATCAAGGTGTTGAATGCGGACACACAGGTGAGTGTGTGGAGGCTGCTGTCGGGATGCGTGCAGCGGCCTCCCGACGCCCCACGTGGGCTCCAGGGCCGGGTCTGGCTGTGGGGCAGGGTGAGTGTGGGTGGCCGGGGTGGAGGCCGGCTGGGCGGTCCTGCGCTGTGGCCCAGCTGCCCCTTGGAGGTGCTGGGCCGCCTGTTGGGCACGGGCCACTGCCAGCCGAGAGCGTGTCCGAGGGAGTTGCCGCAGGAAGGTGGTTTGACAGCCTTGCAGCACCAGCCCAAGGGCTGAGGAAGGGACAGGGGTCAATCAGGGCGGAGCAGGGACTGGCAGCCACCTTGGTAGGAGCCATATTGTCCCACTGTTGTGTTGGTGGGCGGCAGCCCTGCTGGCGGGTGACCCTGCTGGCAGGTGACCATGCTGGCAGCCGTGTTGGCGGGTGGCCCTGCTGGTGGGTGGGCAGCGTCCTCCTGTGAGGACAGTGGCCGTGCCATCGGCCTGAGCTGGGTGGGTCCTGGAGAAGCAGCATATTCCCGACACCTGGAGATGGATTCGGGCACCTCTCGTGGTGGCCAGGGATCGGGAGGTGGTGAAGAGCCCCCCCGCCCCAAACTGTCTGGTTCTGGTGTCTTGTCCTGAAATGTGGGCCCTGTGGCCACAACACCCCCCCCACCCCACCCCCATAGCTTTGGCTGGACAACAACCCCGCTCTGTGGAGACAGACGCGGAGCGGTGCTCTCTGCAGAGACGGATTCTCTGAGGTGGGAAGGGGCCTCGGGGGCTGCAGAAACTCCGGCCTTCTTTTGTGGGCCGGGGACAAAGGCGTGACAGACTGAGCGATTAGTTTCCCAGCGCCAGCGCCGGGGCCGGCCGCCTGGTCAGTGGGGAGCGGGGTGAGGTGTCAGAGGACAAAAGCCATCGGGTGACGCCCCCCGGGGCCAAAGAACTGAGTAGGAGTCCGGTGCCATGGTGTCCCCTGGCCGTGCCCAGGCAGCCTGGGCGCACTTGAAGGACGCGCCCATGCACAGCACCGGCCTTGAGGTGTCCCCTCTACTCGCCGGAGGTCCGGGCCAGGCACACACCTTGCGGGGAGGGGACCCTCCCCCATAAGCACAGGTGGCCTCTGCTCGGGTGGGGACTGGCTTCTCTGTGGGGCAGGCCCCCCGCTCCTGACGACGGCCCGTGCCCAGCACCCTGCTCCAGGGGCATCCCCTCGGGAGCTGTGAACTAAGGCCTGGTCCTCAGCCTGGGGCGGCTCGTCCGTCCAGGGGGTCTCGCAAGGGCTGGAGGTCTCTGTGGGTGTCACATCATGAGGAGGTATCGGTGCCCCTGACTTCTCGGGGGCGGAGGCTGGGGATGCTGCTCAGCCGCCACAGTGCGCGGGGCAGAGGTTCACGTCCAGAGTGGTCCGGCTGCCCCCCACCTCCCCGGCAGCCTGGCGCGCTCCCTGACTCGGACCCCGCCCCGGCCCGGCAGGAAACCATGATGGACCACGCCCTGCGCACCATCTCCTACATCGCGGACATCGGCAACATCGTGGTGCTGATGGCCCGGCGCCGCATGCCGCGCTCGGCCTCGCAGGACTGCATCGAGACCACGCCCGGCGCGCAGGAGGGGAAGAAGCAGTACAAGATGGTGTGCCACGTGTTCGAGTCGGAGGACGTGAGTCGCCGCGCCAGCGCGGTGGGCGGGGCGGGGGCCGCCCTCCCCGGGCTGGGGACCCGGGGCGTCTCTGGGGGCGTGGCCCGCGGGGCGGTGGTTTTCTAGCTCTGAGTTGGCGGAGGGCGGGAGCACGGCTTTACGTCGCGTCCTGACGCCAGTTCGTCGGGCGCTGGGTCTGGGCTGGACCGCGGTCAGACGTGCGGGACAGCAGCGGGCAGAGACCCCCACACGCCTCTTCCCTCCTAACACAGCGCGGCCGCGGCTCACTCTGCCGCTGTTGGGACGCGGGACGCGGTGTCGGCACCTGCCCGGCCACTGTGGCTAGCTCTGCTTTCGCTCCAGGTCACTTAAGGTCCTAGCGCGAGGAAAAGCTATTCGGAAGTTTAAAAGGCGGTAGACTCGCTTAGGGACCGGAAGGCCTTGCAGGCCTTGCATGGGGGCGGGGCGGGGCGGGAGGTCTTTCTGGGCCTAGAGGCAGCACAGGGACAGAGAGGGTGCTGCAGCCGGTCCCTGCGCTGGCCCCGCAGGCGGACCCGCCTGAGGACCCCGGGAGGCCGCTGCCGGCCGTCCCGCGGGGAGAATGTTCATGTCGCTCTCCCTCCAATGCGGACACGCGGGAAGGGCGTTCTTGCTCGCGTCCGGACTGGAGTGTGTGTCCGGGACCTGGCACCGCGGGGGAGGCGTGTGTGAGGGCAGGGCAGGCACAGGCAGTCACCAGCCTGCTTGCTGGGACATTGATGTCACCAGAAGCGCTCTGAGGCCGTGGCCCATGTACAGGAGAAGTTTAAACTCAGACCCCTGGTTCGCCCACCCGTCCCCTCCCCCATGTGCGGGTGTCCGGGACACTGGATGGCGCTTTGCTGTGGCTCTGGGCTGGGGGGGCAGTGTAGAGACCTGGTGGGAGGGGCTGCGGGATGCCGCCGCGCTGAGGGTGCGAGCTGGGGACGCTGCTGTGGCCGCGCCGTCAGCTTGGGGGGGACAAGGCTGAGAGCTGGGGGTGGGGGGTGCATCCTTGTCCCTGAAGGAGCGAGAGAAGGCCCACAGTGGGGTGTGAGGGGCGAGAGTATGGGACCCGGCTGGCCTGTGACAGCAAATGGGACATTTGGGGGAAATGGGGGACAGCATTGAGGGCCCCGGCAGGGCTCTTCCAGCCTTAGTTTCCCCTCCAGGCCAGGGGAGGGGAAGGGCACAGGTGACCTCCCTGCAGGAGGCCACCTCTCGGGCCGTGCAAGGTCCCCACCTGCAGGGGCCAGGCTCCGGGCTCTGGCTGGGAGCTGGGGGCAGGGAGCCAATGGCATGTGCAGCAATGCTTGGGGTCCTGGGCTGCCCCCCGCCCTGGGGGGCCCTGGGGTGGTGGCCTCGCTGTCTGCAGGAGCGTCCTGGGGTGGGGCTGGCTGTGCCGGCAGGACCCAAGGCAGGTTCCGAGGACAGTGGAAGCTGCACTCCCACCCACCTGGGGCACTCCCAGACCACCCTTCAAGCCCGGGTGCCTTGATGTAGACGGGCCCGTGGCCCAGACAGCCACCAGCAGCAGCCCTGTGACCCCAGGGAGGCAGGGCTGGTCCTGGCCTCCTGGTCCCTGCTCTGCCCTCCCCAAGGCCGTGTTCTCAGCGTCTGTGGGGACTTGGCGGTTCTCAGATGTGTGCAGGCTGTGGCGTCCCCGGGTGCTGGCCCTCTCAGGGCAGCGACGTCAAAATGCTGGTCTGGGGAGGGAACCGGGCGGGTCTGCCCCCCACCCCGTGGTCGAGGTCTGCTCAGGGAGGCAGGGCCGTCCACCGCAGGGCCTGTGTGGGGCCTGCTGCCCTTCTGTGCGGGGCCCGAGCACCTGCCACACTGTGTGGGGTCCCATCCCGAGTTGTCACTGGTGTTCGGGCCCTGCTCCCCCGGGGTTTGCTGGGGGTGCCCATGCAGGGGCCCCCTTGGTGGCACTGGGGAGGTGGGTGTGGGTAGACCGGAGCTGCTGGGTGGGAGGTGGCCCCGCTGGGAACTGAGAGGCCACTGAGAGTCCCCTGCTGTCACAGGCTTCACAGCTGTGAAGGTCCCCAATGCATCCCAGGGGTGCGGGTCCTCAGCTCGCGCCTCCTGCCAGCCTCCCCATGCCTGCGGCAACAGTTGGTGTCGGACACGCGGAGGCGTCCACACGTGTGGTCCTGCTGACGCAGAGCGACTTGCCCGTGGGGCCCCCACTGGCCTCAGCCGTGCAGGAGGATGGACTGGCGGTTGGGCAGCTTCCCGCGTGCAGGCTCCCGGAGAACCCGGGCCCCGTGTGCTTCTGGAGGAGAGGGGTGCAGACCAGGGACGGGGCGGTCAAGAGGGAAGTGGCACCACACTGATGTCCGGCAGATGACGTATCGTCTCTGCAGGCTTTATTCGACTCTGTGCTTTGTCCGGGAGCCTCTGGGGCTCAGAGCAGCTCCGGGGGGTGTGTGGGGGGGCAGGCAGGATGGGGCCCTGGCAGGTGCAGGCCTTGGATGGTCCCCCCCGGGGAGCGGCGTTGGTGGGAAGGTGGCTTTCCCCCACAGAGGGTCCCAGCTCCTCTCCTGGGGGCCACGCAGGCTCTCATGCACGCCGTGCTCCCTGGGCCGCAGGGCCTGGCTCCGTGCCGGCCGCTGAGGGTACCCCACCCGCCCCCCGCAGGCCCAGCTGATTGCCCAGTCCATCGGCCAGGCCTTCAGCGTGGCCTACCAGGAGTTCCTGCGGGCCAACGGCATCAACCCCGAGGACCTGAGCCAGAAGGAGTACAGCGACATCATCAGCACCCAGGAGATGTACAACGACGACCTCGTGCACTTCTCCAACTCCGAGAACTGCAAGGAGGTGAGCCGGACCCGGGCGCGGCGGAAGCTGGGGCGCAAGCAGGCCGAGGTGGCAGGAACCCCCCCTAGCCCCCCATCTCCGCTGAAGGCTGAGCTGCTGCCCGACCTGCCTCTCGCTCCTGCCTGGGGAGGGGAGCACTTGTGTGTGAAATGAGGTGTTGCTGCAACAATCAAACTGATTACCATCAGCCTTAATGACCTTGAAAACGCGCCTGCCAGTGCTGGCTGTGCACCCGGGGGAGGTTTCTGAGCAGCGCAGGAGGCAGCTCGCAGCGGAGAACGGGGTGCTCTGCTGGTAGTGGGGGCCCCCAGGGGTCTGCTGAAGCGGAGGAGCTCAAGCCCTGGGGTGGGGGTGCGCATGCGCCCTGGCGCTGTGGGATGGGTGGGTGGGGGGTGACCCTGCTGAATGCGGGAAAGGGGCCGGCTTCTCGTTGGGCGGCCTGGGCGGCTCCGAGAGCATGACCCTGGGAGCCGAGGGGAGGGAGGACTTCTCTGGACGCATGCAGGCTGGGTCTGCGGACACGCCCGTGTGGGGCGGGGGCCCATGTGGGGCAGGGGCAGGCAGCAGTCTGTGCCTGGCTCACCCGCCACCCCCACTGCCGCCGCCTCCTCGCAGCTGCAGCTGGAGAAGCTCAAGGGCGAGATCCTGGGCGTGGTGGTGGTGGAGTCCGGCTGGGGCTCCATCCTGCCCACCGTCATCCTGGCCAACATGATGAACGGCGGCCCGGCCGCCCGCTCCGGGAAGCTGAGCATCGGCGACCAGATCATGTCCATCAACGGCACCAGCCTGGTGGGGCTGCCCCTGGCCACCTGCCAGGGCATCATCAAGGTAGGCCCCCGCGCCCCGCCCTCCACCGTGCAGGTCGGAGAAGACCCCAGGATGCCCGGACCTGGGGGGCACGTTCAGTCTGCCCAGGACTTTCCCAGGAGCCCTGGGTCCCCGTGTGGATCCAGGAGGCGGGCTGTCAGCGAGAGGGGCCGCACTGAGGGTCTGACCTGTGAGCCTGCAGCTGCAGACCCTGTGGAGGGTCAGTGGAGGGGGCACAAGCCGGTGGCCCCGGGGCTTTGGCACCTGGTCACTCTCGGTCTCACGGAGCCTGGGTGCGGGGGTGGGCGGACAGGGGGCCCCGGAGTGCTGTGCACAGCGGGCTGCCCTGTGGTCCCCACCCCACTGCGGCCTTGGTGCCAGAGCCTGGCCTCATGAGCTGGCCTGTGGGTGGTCTTGTGGACAGCGGTGCCGGAGGCTCGGGTGGCCGCCGCCCTGGGGCACTTGGTCACCACCCTTCCGGGGGTCACACCCGGCCCACAGAGCAAGCAGAAGCTGCAGCCTCGGGGAGCCGTGGCACCTGACCCCTCCCCCAACCCCAGGCTGCAGCTGGCCACGTCTCGGCGTGGACACCAAGTGTTCACTGAGCCACGTGACCCTGTCCCCACCCCAGCCAGCACTGGGCCATCACTGGGGGACTCAGTGGACAGGGGTGCTGGGGCAGGTTGTGCGCGGTGTCACAGGGGGCCTCAGCCAGCTCTGTCCCCGTGCTCACAGGGTCTGAAGAACCAGACACAGGTGAAGCTCAACATCGTCAGCTGCCCGCCAGTCACCACGGTCCTCATCAAGCGGCCAGACCTCAAGTACCAGCTGGGCTTCAGCGTGCAGAATGGAATTGTGAGTCCGAGCTCCGGCCTCGGCCGCCTCCACCCTGGGGTCTGGTGCAGGGCGGCGGGCCCCACCTCGGCCGCCACAGCGGGACACACACGGCCAGTGGTGGCATCAGGTGTCCATGCACTCATTTGTGCGCCGTCGTGCCCGACTGTTCAGACCCGAGCTTGAGGCTCCGTGCTGGGCGCTGAGGGGCTGGAGGGCTTCCTGGAGGAGGTCGCCTGGGACTTGAGAGCACGTTGGTCTGCCCCCAAATCCGAGCCTGCTGCTCAGCCCGGGGCGCTTTAGTGTGGAGCTCCCAGATTCGCTGTCCTGCGCTGGGCCAGGGTTCCGGGAGGACCCCAGGAGGACCCCGAGGGCGGTGGCACAGAGATGGAGCTGGGAGAGGCGCAGGGCGAGGGCGGTAGGCCCGTCTGTCCCTCCGGGTCAGCGCGCACTGGCTGTCGTGACAGACGGCCCCCACTTCCACACACCTCTGGCCACGGTGGGCCCCGCTGCGTTTCCTGGCGGCCAGCGCGGCTAGGCCCCCAGCTCCTCTGCCAGGGATGTTGGTCCAGTCAGGGAGTGACACTGTCTGTCACTGTTGCACGGGGAGGTGAAGTCACTTGTCCCGAGGCTCCCAGCGGCCAGGGGCAGGACTGGCCCTGGGGACAGCGCCCGCCGGCTGTCATCAGACCCTCGTGCACCGGTCAGGGTGTCAGCAGGCAGGCAGGCGCGGGTGCGCTGGCTCCGGGGAGCAGCACTGAGGCTGGTGCGCCCTTAACTGTGCCCGGGAGTGCCCAGGGCCTCCCCGGCCGGCCGGTCTCTCCTCCGGCTGAGCCCACAGGGACCACAGACCACGCTGTGCCATGCAGCCAGGCTCCCTTGAGTCCCTGGGAGAGTCTGCTGACGTCTGAGTTAGTCTGGCTCGCGTGCCTCTTCCACTTCCGGCTCCGCTGCACGCAGCCCACGAGGCGTGCATTGGAGGACAGGCCCCGGGGGGCCCAGCGCTCGCTGCCTCTGTCTTCCCACAGCACCAGCCAGTAGATAATACCTTCGTTCTGAGAGGGGCGCCCTGTGACATTAGGGCCCCGTGGCTCCGGGTCCCTACCACACACGCCCGCCCCCAAACTCCCACCGGGGAGCGGGGGTGATGGGAGGTGGCTGTGATGGGTGGGGGGAGCCCCCGAGGGGACGGCGAGCTGACCTGACAGTCTACTGCTTAGATCTGCAGCCTCATGCGGGGAGGCATCGCCGAGCGAGGGGGCGTCCGCGTCGGCCACCGCATCATCGAGATCAACGGGCAGAGCGTGGTGGCCACGGCCCACGAGAAGATCGTGCAGGCGCTGTCCAACTCGGTCGGCGAGGTGAGGCTCTGGGCCCCTCAGTCCAAGGGGTCACCTCGGTGCGGACCACGGTGGGTGCTCCTTCCCTGGAGAGGGAACCCCTCAGGGTGGGGCTGGCACACCCACGGGTGGTGGGGCCGGGGGAGGTGGCAGGGAGGGGGGATCACAGTGCGCCTCTCGTTGCCGGCAGATCCACATGAAGACCATGCCCGCCGCCATGTTCCGGCTCCTCACGGGCCAGGAGACCCCGCTGTACATCTAGGCCCCGAGGAGCAGGGGCCGGACTTGCCCCCGCAGCCAACCCGAGGAGGCTGGCTCCCCGAGGGGCGCCCTTGCCCCCCTTTTTCATGACACGAGGGGCACGTCTGTCGGACGAGCGTCGCAGGAGCCCGTCTCCGCGCAGCAGCCCAGGATCTCACCGCGTTCCGACCCGTCTCTCCTCGCGGCTGACCAGGTGTGTGGGTCCCTCTGTGGCGTGGCGTGTCTGTGCTCCCGGAGCTGGGCCGGGGGTGCCTGACGGCCCCTGGAAGGGCTGATGGTACCGCTGCCACGCCCGCGGGAGCGAGGGCGCCGTGACTTGAGGTTCCGGGCTGCGACCGTGTGGAACTTGGAGGAAGGAGCCGCTCCTGGGTCACACAAAGGGTGACAGCCACGGCACTGCATCGCTGTCGCTCCTGAGACACCACCGCAGGGTCCACTTTGCATTCCGACAGGCCGCTCTTCGGACTTGAGGGTCTCCAGGTGGCCCGAGCTCACCTGCTCCCTGGACCCTCCTGGGCACACCCCACCTCCAGGGACACGGGGGCGGCCCTCTACCCACACACACGCGCCCCCCCCAAACACACAGCCCTCCACCACCCCCGGGCGCCAGTATTGGAGCGCGTGCAGGTCGCCGCCGCCGCCAGCCTAGCACGGCCCCACGGGGCGGCACGAGCGGACACCACGCTGCCCGGGTCTCCGCCCTGGCCCCGGCCTGGGAGATACACTGTGACTAAAAAGCCTTACCACCCTGAAGCGCTAGGACCCCCGTGTCCCAGGACGACCCGTGTGTTGCATGCAGCCGCCCTCGGGAGACTCGCTCACGTCACTAATAAACGCGAACTCACGATGAGGAGCCGTCTGCCTGGCTGGTGTGTCCACAGACAGGGAGGGGGCGCTCCCAGTGGCAGGCTGGTCCTGGTGACGGGGCCCGGACCTGCCCCCCGGCCCACCAGTGTCCCCGGAGTGAGACGGGCTGCTGACCGGCTGCACGTGGGTCACCCTGGGTGAAATGGACACTCCTCCCTGGAGTGCTGCGTGCATACGCGTGTCTGTGTGCGTGTGTGGGTGCACGTAACAGGCGGACCGCCGTCCCCGGCGGTCTCCCTACCTGCAGGTCTGGGCAGCCTCTGGGCGCCAGGGGCCTCTACGGCTCTCGCACAGCTTGTCTCGGTCCGGGGTCACCTGGCGTGGGGCAGGGCTGAGTGTGAGCCTGGGGGCCTCGGGCGGCCGCACTCCCTGCTGTGGCGCCCCCCAGGAGGTGGGGGCCCCACACAACCACACACGCTGGACAGTCCACATCTGTGAGCTGGGAGGCTGCACGCCTGCCCTCCCCGCCCCGGGGCCCGGCTCCCCTGCAGGGCCCACGGGCGCTGAGCCGCCGTCTCTGCCCCACTGAGACCTCAGAGAGACGGGGGCCGGAGAGAGTTTTTATTAAAACACCGACCATTGTGAAAACACCTTGAGGTACATTAAATAAATACAACCTTCCAGTGTACCGATGGCCCTCCTGGGGCTTGGAAACCATTTCCTGTAAATTGTGCCTCGACAGCAGCATCTGTGAAGCGATACGGCAGGGGAGGGGCAAACGTACGTTTGAAATGAGCGTTCCGTGACTCGGTTTCTCGCAGGCAGGGAACTCGCCCCGTGGTGGCCAGCCGTGGGGGGGACCTGAGGCCCTGGTGGAGGGAGTGCCCCCACCCCCAGAGCGTCTCCCCGTCCCCAGGCCGGGGTCAAATAGAGTTCACACAGGCTGCGGTCCTCCCCTCTGGGTCATGGGAGGGGGCCGCGAGAGCACCCAGGCCTGTGTAGACAGGGGTCCCTGCGGGTGGGGGTCAGCCATCCCTTGGTGCCCCACCCACGTGGTCCGGGGCTCCGGCTCCCAGTGCCGCTGAGCAGAGCAGGGCTGAGGGTTCCAGAGCCGGTGAGTGGGGTCCCGGCCTGTTCTGACTGCACCCCTCTTCCCAGGACCTTTCCCAGAAGCCTGGGCCCTCAGGCCACAAGGGACCCGGGCTGGGGGAGCCTAGCTGTGTCAGCGCAAACCCAGACCTGAGCCGAGGGCTGTGGGCGGGGCCCCCAGAGGGGCTGGGAGCGTGGGCTTCCGGCCAGACACCTGCTTTGCCTTTAAGGGGCGGCGGGGGCGGAGGGCAGAGAAGGAGGGAGAAGCAGCAAATGACAGCACCAGGCCAATCTCCTGGGGGTCCCCTCACCCCGGTGCTCAGTAGGGACAGTGTGCTGGGGCGAGCCCGAGAGGTGGGGGTGGGAGGGGTCAGGGCTGGCCGCCAAGCACACAGCCCCCGGGGGCCCGGCCCAGGGACCCTGGGACACAGGAGGCACCGGACAGGGCCTCCCCCAAGACCAGGGTGTCGGGCGCTGCCGGCAGACCTCAGGGGATGCCCCTTGGAAACGTCGCCGAGGGACTGGCTTTGGGGGACTTGAAAAGCCCTCCACTGAGGAAAATTAGAGAACAGACTTCCCGTGTCATCCTCTCAGTAAAGTGTCCCGTGTTGTATCTGAATAAAGTGCTCTGAAGTTTACCTCCGGGCCACCTGTCTGGTTGTCGTCAGAAGGCGGGACCCACAGCTCCGGCTCTCCTGCCCGTGGGCGGCGGTGACAGGTCAGTCCAAGTGCCCACTGCTGAGGGCACAGCGGCGTCCTTCCCGCCTCCATGGTCCCTGGTGCCACAGGGGGCTCAGCGTCCCCTCCTCAGCTTCCAAGGACACAGACACGGACACCAAGCACAGCGGGCACCGGCCAGCCCTCCTCCTGCCAAGGCTCGTCGCCTTGTCCCTCCAAGGGTCCACTGGCTGCAGCGGAGGTCCAGGTGCTGGTGGCGGCTGTTGTGGGTGGTGCAGCTGCAGGCGTGCCCCTGGCTGCAGAAAGTGCTCCAAGGCTACCGCTGGGCAGTGGCCACCACTAGTGCTGCCGAAGTGCCCAAGTTCAAGGTGCCCCAGCTGCCGGCCAGAGGAGGCTGGGCCTGCCTGCTCCCGCAGACCCGACCCGGTAGATGTGTGCGCGTGAAGACACGGCCGGGCCCCCAGAGACCCGCTTTCTCAGGAGACGCACAGGTCGGGGACACCAGGCCTCGTCCCCCGGACACCGAGAAAACCCGGAAAGTGGGCTTCTCACCAGGGCTCGCGACTCTGAATTCAGTGACGTGCATCCGCTGCTCGGTAGCACTTGAGCCAGTTAGTGCAGAGGGCGCTGGAGGGGGAGGCACTCCACAGGGGGTGGCACTCCACAGGGGGTTCCCACAAACCCCTCGCCACACCCGTCACTGCCCGGCCACAGCAGGCCCTCCCTACGGTGGTGCGCGCGGCAGCCTACAGTCCCTCGGGCGGCGCGTGGGCCCAGCGCAGACGCGAGGCTGAGGACCCAGGGAGAACAGCGCACGGGAACACAGCCTTGTCACTGGATGTCACCCCCGTCCCCTTAATGCCACGGCAAACGGGGGTCGGGGGTGAAGGGAGTCCGGGTTCCACGGCCCTGGGTTTGAAAACACTGTGTCTCCATTCCGTGACTGTCACCTGCCACCAGGTTCTCGTGGCGCCGATCAGTGCAAAGTGCCGCCTGCTTGACAACCGTAGAGTCCACGAGGGACAGGAGAGGACCCTCCTGCTCTGCGTCACCCCCAGGAAGACAACTGAGAGCGGCAGCAGCAGCCCCCAAGCCACCCCGTGGCCCCCTGGGCCGCCGGCCTCTCCCCACACGCGCACTGGTTTCCAGCAAGGCTGCTCTGCTGCCCGCCTGTCCGAGGCCCCGTCTAGACTGGTGACCGCTTCACACCCGGTCCAGAGCAGCCGCGTGGACGGTGGCACTCCTCGGACGTTACTGCCGCGTGCCGTGTCTCGGGGGGTAGGGCGTGGCTGGCGTGTTCCAAAAACTTAGCCACCGAGACCCTGGCGTCTGCATGGGCTGTGCCGTCCGCCGCCGAGCGCGGCCGCTCTTTGGAGACCACCCGTGAGGCCTCCGGCACCACGTGCTGCTGGCTTTTCCAGGCATCTGGCTCCAGGGGAGGCACAGGCCGGTGCCGACGGGCACAGGCAGGCGCGACAGAGTGAGACCGGGAAACTAAAAGCCAAGGGAAAAGATAAAAACCTGAAAATGGCCGGAACAGAAACAGCACAGAAGGCAGCCGTTCAATAGTCTTTAAAAAGCTGACGCAAGCATGCTAGGATTTCGGGTCCTGGGTTGGCGACGGGGACATCCCTGCTTCCTGTGTCCCCTCTGTCCCCCTTGGGGCCTGGCCCCTCTCAGTACTGAGCTAAGGTGGGATTGAACTAGGGGGCTGCAGCTTCCCGGAGCTGGACAGGTGGAGAAGGGCCATGTAGAGCAGGGTCCCCCTCCTGACCCCTCTCTGCTAGAATCTTCGAGCTCACGGGGGGCCGGGGTCCCTCTCGACCTTCCCGGCTCTGTGCCCTTCACCCTTGTTGGTCTGATGGGGTCTGCAGACAAGTCTGCCTGGAGGCCAGAGCTCAGTGAGAGCCCCGCCGCGCACAGCGGGCAGATCTGAGGGCCCCTCCCAGCGCCCACCAGGCCAAGGGCCCACGGACGAGTGCTGGTCTCCACTTTCCCAGGGGCAGCCAGTGGTGGGCAGACGGCGGCGGCCTACTGGCCAAAACCAGATCAAAGCCCGACTCGCCCCGTTTCAACTCCCACGATAGAAGCGCTTGCTGGTGGGCTGGGCGTTTCCGGGTGGCAGCCAGCCAGCCCGACCGCTGGGCACGAGACCCTGACACCCCGCAGGTGGGGACAACCGCCCCTCAGGGCAGAGCCTCACAAGCACGCAAGGCGGAACATGCGGCCGCGTGCGTGTGACCTCACAGCCTCTGGTGCGTCCCACGTGGGCGGGGCTAGTGGGGCCCTGCTTCTGGTCAACGCTGTGAGGAGCTGGATGACCAGTCGTACCCCCCAGCATCCCCGCTGCCCCCGATTCACAGCAGGTGTCACGCTGTTTTAGAAAAGAAGCGTCTCACCGGTCCCCAGAGCAGCCGGAGACGGTCCTGCGTCAGGGTCCTGGTGGCGGCAGGCATCGTCTTCGACACAGAGCACGCAGCGCACGCCCAGAAGGGAAGAGGAAATTCCGGGTCACGCCACACCTAGCCTCCCGAGGCTGAGACGTGCACTTGCGATGCCAGCCCAGCAGAGGGCGCCCCGCCACGGGGCAGGCAGCGTGGCAGAGAAGGCTCGGCCGGCCCACCCGGGGCGTGGCGCAGCAGGCCAGGGCCACAAAGCAGCCAGGACCCGTCATGGGGCACCACTCGAGTCTGGGGGCCTCCCGGGGCCTCGGGGGACACAGGCCTTTGCCGTGCAGAACACTAACCATCCCACTGGCAACAGTGTGGGGTGGTGGACGCAAAGGTGGCGCTGAGACAACTCGTCACTATACCACCTCTTCTCACCATCCCTGACACCTCCTGGTTTGAGGACAGCAATGTCACCAAGGGGGGTAGACCAAAGAGCTGTCGGGGCCACAGAGCAGGGCTCCACGTGCGTGGGGACCTTCCTGCCCCTCCGGGAGTGAACCTGGGCTCCAGTCTGCTCTGGGGGCAGGGGCTGGGCCTGGACCACAGCGTCAGAGGGGCCGGTTGGGGCGGGGCTTCTCTGTGGGAGCTGCGAAGGCGGGGTGGGGGGGGGGGTCGTGGCAGACAGGACTGCCGGCCTGCGGGGGCCGCAGGGGCAACAGCAAGCGTGTCCAGACCATGACCGACTTCTGCGGGCTCCCGACCCCTTTCAGGGACACAATTTTCCGGGGGCCTATGCCATCCAGGGTTGAGGGGGGCAAGACAGCTCCTCAGGTGAGGCTGGTCCAGCACCCACCGGACTTCCCCTGGGGTCATTTACTTCCACATTGTGACAAAGTCCCGCGACAAAGGCCACCAATCTCCACAGCAAACACACGGCCATTGTCTCCACCCACAGCAGCGACCCAGGACCAGGTGCGGGCTCTCCAACCTCAGGGGCGCAAGAACCCCCACACCACATGGCCCGGGCGTGGTGCAAAATACGAATTCCTGGGATTTGGAGCACAGGGCTTCTGGGTCACGCCCTACAGCCCCAGGGGGACACTGCACACTCCATGATTCCAACCCCAGCTAGGCTGATAGCCACGCATAGCCTGGCTCCCTGCCCTTCCTGGGCCCCAGGTGGGTGTGCGCCTGGAGGCTCATGTTGAGGCCTGGCTCCCCGACCCCATGGGCCCATCACCCCCAACTTCCCACCTCCCTTCCAGGGCCAGAGCAGCTGGGGCCCCAGACTGCCCACCTGCCTTGGGGATGGAGAACATCAGACCACGGTCTCAGTGTGGCCCCTGGGCAGGGCCCCCAGGGCCAGGCCTCGACTCTTGGGGGTTACTGAGGCCTGAAGCATCCAGGGCAGAGCCAGACGCATGCTAGGGACACGGGTGGGCGGTGTCAGCCATACCTGCTGCCCAGGATGAGCATGAGGTGGGGTCGCTGGTGGAGCGGGTCACGCGACTAGCACCCAGACGTGCCCGTGCACCCCGGTCAGGGCCTTCGGGGCATGCGAGGCTGGGGTGGGGGACTGGTGGCGGGGCACCCGCAGGGCCATCAGGGGACAGGTGGCTTGGGTCTGGTGCGGTGACACCCTCAGATGCTGAGAGGCTCGTGCTGTTGGCAGTCACTGTAAGGCAAGGGACACCGAATCGGCACTGGCCCGGGTGACCACAGTGCCACCCAGTTCGGGGACAGAGCCCCATGCCCCTTGGGGCAGAGGGTGCAGAACAGGTGGAGCCCTCCCCGGGACACACCCAGTTACAGGGGGAGAGGTGACACTGAGCAGGGCAACAGGTGCCCCGTGGTGCAGGAAGGTTGGGGGACCAGACCGTCCCCCAAGAATCATTCTGGGAGGCATGTGGGTGGGACTGCACAGCCCACGGTGACTAAAAGTCAGACGCCAGACACAGCCCTACCCAGGCAGCCCCTGGCAGACCCCGAGTTCAGACAGCAGGGCAACAGGATGCTGGGCAAATAGGGCCGGTGCGGAGAAAGGTGGGGGCGCCAGGGGTCCCAGCCAGGCCTGGTGGGCACAGAGCCTATGCCCTATGCCCCCCATGGGGGTGCAGCCCTGGTCAGCAGGTGGGGCCGGCTGCCCACCTGCCTGCCTGCCCACCTGCCCTGGGGATGCCTGCCTGGTGCTCCAAGCTGAAGGGC
This sequence comes from Phyllostomus hastatus, assembly GCF_019186645.2. NCBI lineage: Eukaryota > Metazoa > Chordata > Mammalia > Chiroptera > Phyllostomidae > Phyllostomus > Phyllostomus hastatus. The sequence goes on along the minus strand of NW_025334036.1, from coordinate 11,519,451 downwards.
CGGCGGCCTCAGCAGGCTGAAAATGTGCCAGCACGGCAGACCCCCTAGAAACCCTGCGGGCGGACCTGGCTGGCAGGGCTCGGACAGGCCCACAGGGAACTCGGATGCTGCCAAATGTGGGAGCACCACTGTCCGCCTGTGACGACGCACGGGCCGGGTCTCACCCCTCACTCTCCGGAGTAGCACCCAGGGGAGGAGAGGACAGACCCCGAGTCTGTTTGAACAAGATCCCCAGCAAACCCGCTCACCCGTTAGGGCCCAAGCAGCTGTCCCCTACCCCGTTCTCTCTGCCCCGCTCACTGTCCGCCTTGGCCCCTCGCAGCAGATGCTGCGGACAGAACAGGGAGCGGCCGTGTAGAAACTCAGAAAGGTGACCCGGAGGTCCGATACATGTGCGCAGACAAAAATTCTTCAGGACAGTCACTCCCCTCCTAAAACACCGCACGAACAGGAGGAGGAAATCTACAGACACAGATGCACCACCTCGGGTGGAGAGAGCCTTTGTAAGCGCTAGAAACTACACGGGAAAAGCGTGATGACTTCGACGACGACAAAGATGGGGACCTGGGCATGGCCAGCACATCCTGGGGGCCAGGCACGTGCACACTGGGCATGTTCGGAAAAGTGTTGCTCTTGCACAAACTCTCACATTTCTGTTTAATGTTTAGTTTGGTGTTTTTTTTTTTTTAAACAAATCTACAAGAAGAAGAAACTGCAGGAGTAAAAAATGGACCAAAAACTGACATATGAAAAGTGCTCAAACTTTAAGTAGAGTGTACGTCTGTATACATACACCCAGGTTAAAAACCAAAGTTTGCCCTGGCTGGGTGGCTTAGTGGGTTGCAGCGCCATCCCATGCACCAGAAGGTTGCGGGTTCGGTCCCCGGTCGGGGCGTGTACGGAAAGCAACCGATCAATGTTTCTGTCTGTCTTTCTCTCTCTCCCCCCTGATTTCTCTCTTAAAAAAAAAATTAATAAACATATCCTTGGGTGAGGATTAAAAACAATTTTTTTAAAAAAATTCAACTGAGAACATTCTGAGACCTCGCTGGCCACGTTTCTCCAGCGGGAACTCGGGGGTTCACGTGGCTCACAAAAAGGCGGCAGCGACCTCCGTGCCCGCGAGAGTCAGACCCGGACCCAGCGGAACAGCGGGAGGAGGAGGCGTCCTGTGAAGACTCTCAACTTACTACTCCCAATGCTGATGGGCAAGCTTACCTCGGGCGCTGCAGCCTCCAGTGGCGCCTGGGTGCCGGGGACTGGTCTCGGCGCCCTGCTGGTCAGCACTCGGGAGCTGGGGGTACAGGCAGAGGCGATGAGCGGTGAGTGGGAGTGGGCCTCAGAGCTCAGCTCCCGGGGAAATGCTGAGAGACGGGCACTGAGCTCTCCCCTTCTCCCCTAAAGGCGCCGGGTGTGCGGCTGAGGATGCACCTTCTCCAAACCTTGTTCAACCAGCACACGCCCGTTCCAGGGCCCTGTGCACCCTCAGCCCCTCGCCTTTTGTGTAAGGGCTGTTTGGGGGCCGCACAGCATCCTCCAGAGTGACCGCAGGCAGGAGGTGGGACAGTCCCCGTCCTCAGGCATAACCCTCTCCTCTCAACCACTGTCCCCTCCGGCTCCCACTCCTGGAAGACGGTGGCCACAGGAGAGGCACAGTGATGGCCTTGTCACGCTCCGGGCCACCATGGTTGGGACCCAATGTGGGCACCTCACAGTCTTGGCCCCCTTGGGTGTCCAAGTCACCCAGCACTCGCATGGGCCGTCTGCTCCCTGGGTCTCTGCCCCAAGGCCGCCCCCCTGGCTGAGCTGGGGCTCTGCGTCCAAGTTCAAAGGGCAGGGGGTGGGGGGGTGGGGTTTCCGGGTTGAATGCAGCCGGAGGCAGCCAGTCAAGGCGCTCGGGCAGCTCCCTCCTCCAGTGAGTGGGCCCCTTAAGCCCAGAGAGGCCGCGGGAACATGAGGGGCCTGTCCTCGCCTCTGGTCAAAAAAAAAAAAAAAGCTCAATCCTCATGCTATTCTGGGCCCGTTCTGGGGACACTCTTGCAGGTCATGAGCTCTGGGGGACGGCCGGGGAAGGCCAGGTGACCAGCCAGTGCCCGCTGCCTCTGCTGCCACTTCCAGGGGCCCACAGGCACCGGCACCGGCCCGGGGTCTGTCTCCACCTCTCCTTTCGTTCCCAGGGTGCCGCCGTCCGTGGCAGGCGTGACCGTGCCCCCAGTGCCCAAGGGGGAGAACCACCTAAAATGATCCCAATCACACACGAAACACTGCACGAGCACTCGCCTCCCTTTTTACCAAAACCGCTCCGTGCCAATAGCCAATTCTGGAAATCTCTGCCCACAGCGCCCTCCAAATCCCCCCAGAAGAGAACAGCGCCCTGAGCTCTGTTTCCCTTCCATGGAGGCTCCCACAGCTCACCTCCTTTTGACTTTATTGATTGATCAATTGATTTTTGCAGGGGTGGGTAGTGACTTCAACAATCGCTACCCCAGAGAAAGCTCCTGGTAATAAAGCGACAGGGAGAGAACAAGAGGAACGCCTAGCGGGCCGGGCCGGGAGGTAACGGGCTGCATTTCAGGTTTGGGGGGCACGCCCCCGGCTCCCGGCCCAGGGTGGTTTTGGGAGGAGACCGCCTGGCTCCCGGAGGTGCGTCCCAGCAGCTCTCGCAAGCAGGGTGAGAGCGAAGGTTTCGTTTGAACTTGGCCTTCCCCGATGTCCAAAGCCACAGAGCCGTGCAAAAGCGGGGGGAGAAACAGCTATTCGGTTCGTCCGGCATTTTTCATTAAATATAAAGACAGTGGACATGGTGGAGAAAAAAATACCCACTTTTGTGGCCCAGAATTTAAGTTGAAACTTGAGTTTAGCAACAGAGGCTCAGGATGAAGCTCTGGCAGGAGGGCGGGTGACGGGCTGTTGAGGAGACAGGCCCCCTGCTTTCCCGGACAGTCTCTTCTGACCAGGTACCGGGACTAGAACTTCCACTGGGCCCTGGCTGGGTGGCTCCGTGGGCTGGAGCGTCACCCCGTGCACCACAAGGTTTCGGGTTCAATCCCCGGTCAGGGCGGGTTCAGGAGGCAACTGATCGATGTTTTCTCTCTCAGATTAATGTTTCTCTCTCTCCCCTCTGCTCTTAAGTCAATAAATACATGCTCAGGTGGGGGTTGAGAAAAACAGAAGCCGACTGGCACTGAGATAAGTGAGCCAAGCTCTCCTCCCCCACTTCTCTCAGGAAGCTCCGTGGCCACACACCCCTGCACAGGACGTTCTGCCCACAGGGCGGGACCGCACTTGTAGATGCAGCCGTCGCTGAGGCTTCTGGAGGCGCTGTCCCTACTGTGGGCGTGTAAACCCCTCCACACCTGCAGAGGTGGGGGGAGGGGCAGCACCTCCCCAGGGGGGCGGCTGGGCAAAGGGCAGGCACTGCCATCCGCCATCTGGGTACTGGATCTCAAAGGGCAGCGACAGGGGTGACGAGGGAGGCCCTGGGCCGGGTCTGCGGCCAGCACCGCTCCCTGGAGGTGACCCGGGAAGGGACGTGGGTCAGAAGCACTCCCCGGCTGCCGGGAAGCCCGAAGGCGTGCGCGCCTGGGCCCCCGGGGACCTCGCTGGTGGCCGCAGGGTCGCCTCTGCCTGGCGTCCGCCCGACCTGGCCCGGCTCTCAGTGTCTCCTCAGTTCTCCGCACACGTCCCTGTGCAGCCTGACCGCCGTGCTCGCCACCCCTGAGGCCGCCCCGAGGGCCACCCGCACGGCCCTGACCGCCCTGTCCTGTGCTGGCTGCCGTGGGACGCTCCCAGGCATCCGTGTTTCTCTGCCCTGGCCGGCGCCCTTCGATATTCAGCAATGACCGTGACGATGATGAGAGTGCCAGAGGCAGGCAGGTGCCTTTCGGTGACTGGGGGCCTACGATGTGCTGAGTCCCAAACACCCTGCTCCATGCCCGCTTCACAGATGAGGCTCCGCCCACTTATCCCCCCCCCAGGACCCACTGTGGGCTGGGCACACCAGGCCAAGGGCAGGGCCACGGATCCCTCCGCCACCAGGTGACCATGACGACTCGGAGCCAGGACAGGCCAGAGTCCCCTGGGTGTCTGTGGCCAGAGCCCCACGGTTGGAACCTGTGCCAGCAACGTCTGGGCAGTATCCCCAAACATGGGCTGGTGGGAACCCCGGACCCCCCTGCAGGGGGCCACGGGGAAGAGGCACAAATATTGGGGCGGGGTCCCCAGGCTGCCGGAACCTCTGCAGGTTCCACTCTGCAGGCCTGGCCTCCTGGGCGCAGGGAGCCGGCGGGTCCTCTCACCTGGCTGGCTGGGGCCGGGCCCACCACGGCCTCGTAGGGCGGCGGGAGCTCCGCGGGGTAGAGCAGGCCCGGGCTGTGGATGGCCACGTCGTACAAGGCGCTGAACGGAGAGGGGGCGAAGTCCAGGTGCAGGCCCCTGCGGAGGCGGAGCCGCGGGGCGGTCAGGCTGGGGGAAGGGGCTGCAGCCCCTCTCTCGCAGCCGTCAGCACAAGGCTGGCTCCTCAGCCCCCTCCTCACACCCCCACTGTGTTTGGGAAAGAAAAGCCTAGTTCACTGGACAGCGTTAGCTTTTGTTTTCTGGAAAGACAGCACCGTTTTTGTTTTCGGTCAACCCGAGGGCCCCATCCATTCAAATTAAAATGACCCTACAGCTGATTCCATCTTTCATTAAAATTTGCACTTTACGGTCATTCAGTAGTGGTTCTGGGTTTCTTTCCTAAGGAAACAGCGGAGCCGCTTCTGGCTGGCTGGCTGGGTTTCTGTTTCATGAGTCTGCAAAGATGCCAACAGAAACTTCTATCTCTGAGCTGCCATTCTCTTCCGGGCCCTGCTCTGTTCCCCAGGCAAACTTTCGTGGCCCTGGCCAGTGTGGCTCGGTTGGTTGGAGCATCGTCCCACAAACCGAAAGGTCGTGGGTTCGATTCCCAGTCAGGGCACGTGCCTGGGTTGCGGGTTTGATCCCTGGTCTGGGGCGTACCAGAGGCAACCGATTGATACTTCCCACTCGCACCCATGTTTCTCTCTCACTTCCTCTCTAATCAGTAAGCATGTCCTCAGGTGAGGATGGGGAAAAAAAAAAACATGCTTTCGTAGCTTGCTTTCCTGTTCTCCACTGAAAATGGCGAGACCTTTGCCACTTCTCTCTCCCCCAAAGGGTATTTCCCGGCCCCCCTCACGTGGCACAGGCATTGGTGGACAGACGTACCTGTGGGCCTCGGCCGTGGGCGTGCAGGTGTACTCGGGAGGGTAGTAGGGGGGCGGGGGCAGAGGCGGGATGAACTCCTCGAAGTCCAGGGTCTGGTGGAGGACAGTGCCGTGCGGGGTCGCGCAGGCCGGGCTGGTGGAGAGCGCCCTCTGCGGCAGGAACTGAGGGGGGGATGGACAGAGAGAGTCAGAATTACCGGGGACACCTCGTGCGGTTTGTGACTAATGGCGCTAATGGCGCATAAGCTTTAATTTGGAACTTGCGTAATTTAAACAGTCAGGCCTCGGTGGCTAAACACACATTTTAAAATGATGGCTCTGTGGGGAAGGCCTCAGTGCCGGAGCCTCTGTGTGCTTTGCTTCCCACGCGGTGGCGCAGGAGGCCTCTTGTCGGAGGGGAAGCACAGCCCGGGGGGGGGGGGGGCCTGGATTCCACTCCCACCGCTGAATCTGACACCGTCAGAGCCCATGGGCCGAAGGTGTCTCATGTCCACAGTTTAAGACAGCACTGCCACCCTGCCCGGAGTGGCTCAGAGGGCTGGGCATCATGTCACAAACCCCAAGGTCACAGGTTCGATTCCCAGTCAGGATACAGGCCTGAGTCATGGGTTTGATCCCCAGTTGGGGCACGTGCAAGAGGCAATGGATCGATGTTTCTCTCACATCAATGTTTCTCAATCCCTCTCTTTTCCACTCCATTCCCCTTCCGGCCTTGCTTTAAAATAAATCAGATTTTTAAAAAGGAGAGAAAAAAGACAGCACCTCCTACAGTGCAGTCATGAGAAAACACCAGACCTTCAGTGTGGTTGTCTCTGTCGCCTCCCAAATTTCTACAGTGAAATCAATTCGGGAAATGCCACCCACCCTACCCCCGCCACCACCCCCGAGCCCCGCAGCGTCCACTAGTGAGTTTAAGGCCCTGAGCAGACCTGCGCCAAAAACCCCGCCCAGGGGCTACCCCAGCAACAGCACGATTCCCAAATACTTCATCACTCGTCCCTTTCGGCACATGGTGCCCATAATACTCTGCATTTCCAGGGCACCTGCACACTTTGTAAAGTTCTGCTTGGAGGGAAAAGGACCCTTCGTGTGCTCCGGAATGTTCCGCAAGGGGCAACCTTAAAACAGAGACGCTGCTGCTTGAGGAGCAAACTGAGGTCAAAATCAAACTGAAGGAACGCTGTCTCTGTCCGGTTTTCTGTATCTGCCCCTCGAACGCAAGGATCGATAACTGTTTCTCTCTGCACCCTTTGGTCACGGGTCCCCAGAGGTTAGCTGGTGCCTGAGACGTCCCTCCAGGTCCAATCTCTAGGTCACTGTGAGTGATTACAGGTGCAAGGAGGCCCCGGGCCACGGAGGACCTCCCGCTGCCCAGGAGCGAGGCAAGGCCTCCGGGTCAACAGCATTGAGTGGAACAAGTGCAGTCCCATGTGGACACGCTGAACTCTGCCAGTGCCATGCACGGGATGCAGGGGCCCAGCCAGGTTCACGAGGAAGGTGCCATTTGAATGGGAGTAAAGATCAGTGGGACTTCAGGAGGATGGCTGGCGGGCCTGTGCTCTGGGCGCGAGGAGGACTGGGGAGCTGGGGAGAGACGTGTTGAAGAAAAACACGTCTGCATCAGGCTCCAGAGGTGCATCCCTAATTCTGGGGGCCCTGGGGAGCCAGCAAGGGTTCCGGAGCTGGGGGGAGCCACACTGTTAAAGCTGGGTGGTGGGAAGGGCCCTCTGGGTGGGGCGGCCTGGCATCCACAGAGGTTGGAGGGTCGAATGCTTATTTATGCACGAGTGGGGTTGAGGTCTCGGTTCTGAATACGATCAACTGCTAGGGTGTGGAGAAAGGGTGGTGGCCTGTGTCTCAACGAGGGGCATGTCAGGCTGAAATGGCTCCTGCGGGTCTTCTGCACACCCAGAGCACGTCTGGGCCTCTGCTGCTACTCCGACCCACAGCTCTGTTTGTTTAATCCTCTGACACAGCCACGTGCTGAGGGCACCGGGAATGTAGCGCTGCCGTCCTCCGCCTGGAAAGCAGGTCACCCTCGCGCTCCTCACACAAAGCAGAGCAGCCAGCACGAGGCCAGATGCCTTGAAGGTCCAATCGGGAACTAGCCTGCACTGGGCTACCAGAAACGGGAAGAGTCACTGGCATGCTCTGAGTGCTCCAGCGTGACACGCAGAAGCGGAAAGGCCATCCCGTGAAAGGTGCAGTTCCCCCAGAAACGAGGGGAACGAGCGTTGTCACCCGAGCGGGAGAAGTGCCGATGGTCCCATTAGCGGGTTGAAACCAGCCAATGCCGCTGCCCAATGGGGGCTTTTAGAGGTTAAGCGACAGGCCCTGCTTCTGCTCTACACGGCAGGTCACCTTCCCGATGGTGTGTTGGCCCCACCTTTGTGGAGGCATCTCAGGCCCAGTTCATTCTGGACTGAGCCTTTTACCCTGGCTCCTCAGCCCATGCGGTGGGAACCTGCAAGCCACACCTCCCCCCCTCCCCCCATCAGTGTCTGTTTGGCGAGGCAGACTCTGTCTGGAAGCCCCAGATCACCAGCTCTGCACTGTACTCAGAGACCCTGGGCCTGGAGGTCTGCACACCGCATTTCCCGACTCCCTTGCAGCTAGCTTCCTATTAGGTTCTGCCAGCAGGGGGCGCTAGAGGGAGTCTGGAAGGCAGTGGGGGGCAGGGAGTTCCTCCCCGACTTTTCCCTTTCTGTCCTCCCAACCCCAAAGGATGGGTGGCAGCTGCTTCCCCAGTTGCTCAGCGCTACGTGACCTCAGGCCTGAACCCGGGTAACCAGCTCCCCACAGTAACTGTGCTGAAGTCCCAGGGGCCTCAACCCGATGGCTGGGGTCTGTCTGTGTCGTACCCACTCCGTGTTCCCAAGGCCCAGCCTGCTCTTGCAGGCACAGCAGGTGCCCAATGAGCACCAGCTCCCCAGCGGAACGCCCCCTCCCCGCCAGAGCCCCTGCCGTGCCTCCCCGCCTGGGTCTTTGCCTCTCGATTTCAGCCTCCTGTCCCCAGAGACCCTGTACTCAGAGACTCCAGCAGAGCTATTTTTAGAGCAGTCCCTCACTGAAAAACCTTCCACGAGACCTCTGCTCCCGGAACCCCATCGGTCCCCAGTTCCCGCTGACCAGACTGTGCTGAGAAACGTCTCCTCTGCTCTTTGAAGCATCATCCCCAAGTGCCAAACACACCTTGTTCCTCCTCCCAGATCCCCACAAACTGCCCCCCCCCCACCCCCGTCCCGGCTCCACACAGAACACCCTTTGGGAGGCGTGTTCTGGCAGAGAGCGGGCTGCCCGGAAATTCCAGCCCGTTGTCTCTCTGTCCTGCCTGCCTTCCCTCACCGGCTCCATGCCCCTGGGGCAGGAGCTGGAGGTAGGGGAGGGAGAGAGACAACACTGCATGGTCCTTTGTGTCTCACCACATTGTCGTCTGAGTGCCTGACTGCTAAGTGCTGTTTCTCAGTGTGACCCCATCAGGCTGGGGTGGGGTCAGGGGTCAGTAATGCGCTCACGGTCCTGCAGGCCCTCAGTGGTCACGCCACACACTCCCCAGCCTCACGCCCATGCGCCCACCACCGGGCTGGGGCCCGAGGCTGCACTTGGGCGTGATGGCTAAAATATAAGCCTCTGAATCGTGGCTTCTTGCCCAGCTGGCTCTGCCTGCCCTGGGCCATCTGTCAGAGCCTCGTGTGACCCCTGCGGTGACCAGGGACGCCTCTGCCTGGCCAATGGAGCATCGTCCCTGGCCTGTCCTTGTCATCTGCTAAAGGGGAGCGTGAATTCAAGACCCTGCTGGGAGAAGCCCCTTCTCATGCCCCTGCCCCGGAAAGGAGGAAACCCCAGCTTAAGTGTCCACTGCTCTCCACGTGCATCCAGGACCAGGCTGGGGCTCTGATGGGACCTGGGGCCATCTGGCTGCAGCAGCTCCCCGAGGCCCAGTTAACAGCATCTGTACAATGTCGTCCCATCGGGACAGTGCAGAGTCTGGGGTCCGAGGGGCAGTGTGCAGAGGTCAGCGGCCCTCGGGCCCGGTCTCAAGGCCCTGCCTGACCACTGAGGGCCTGCAGGACCGTGAGCGCATTACTGACCCCTGACCCCACCCCAGCCTGATGGGGTCACACTGAGAAACAGCACTTAGCAGTCAGGCACTCAGACGACAATGTGGTGAGACACAAAGGACCATGCAGTGTTGTCTCTCTCCCTCCCCTACCTCCAGCTCCTGCCCCAGGGGCATGGAGCCGATGAGGGAAGGCAGGCAGGACAGAGAGACAACGGGCTGGAATTTCCGGGCAGCCCGCTCTCTGCCAGCTCCAGGTCCGGCCCTGGCCTCCTCTTCCGCGCCGCTCCAGGCCCCTGGCTGCCTCTCTGGTTCACTGGGGAACAGAGTGGGAATTCTCCCCACGTTCGCGCCTTTGAGATTTTCTGTAATAAATGCAGGGGGAAACCCCTTCCTGTAGTCCCCGAGCCTCAGAGGGAGCTGGCGGGACTATGACCACAGGAGGTTTCTTAACCTCTCGTTGCCCACCCACCGATGAGCCCGCCAGGGGCCCTGCTGCTTCCTGGTCCTGCCGCCACCCCCGGGCCAGCGCCGCACCACCCAGGGCTGAGTCTCCAAGCCAGTGAGAGTTACCACTGGAATTCATAACCATCTAGGAGTGCAGACAGGACAACCTGCTTGATCTGTAAGAGCCAAGTGGTGTGTTCCGGAAAGACCCTTTAATAGAGGGCAGCTCAGCAGAAACTGCTGCACGGCGGTCGTCACGGAGGAGCTCCCCAGACAACCGAGGGGAGAGCAGTGAGTCTCACTGCAGTCGGAGGGAACGGGACCTGGTGCGGTTTCTCTGAAGTTTGTGCAAGAAATGCAGCCCGGTGCACCAAGTGGCCAGCAATCAAAGAGAACACGAGGCCTCTTGACGAGACGGGTGGACACAGGCTCATGTGCATATTTAGAGCCAAAGGAAGATGTCCGTGCTGTGGACACATCACTGTGATGACCGTCTGCTGTGATTAGTTTTCTGGGCTCATCAGCCCCCAGCGGCCCCTGTCTGATAGGTGAGCAGCACCCACCGCCCAGAGACCCTTCTGTTGAACCCGACCGCACGGAAGGAAGACGCGGCCTCCATCGGGGCTGGACCGGCACTGGGGTGACCTTGGGAGGTGAAGATACGGGTGAACTTGACTGACACTGAAGCCGCTGCTGGGGGTGGGGGCAGGGTAACATCCCTCCCTGACCCCTAACTAGCTCTGTGGGCGTGACCTCGTCTGTGAAAGGCACAGAGTCCCACCTGCCTTTTCAGAAAGAGTTCTAGTTCACAAAGCGCACAACGAGAAGCAAGAACACAAATGACGATACTGAACATGAACTTCACAAGCTGGTGCCCGATGGCGGTGAAGGTTCGGCGGGCGAAGGTTCAGCCTGCAAAAAGGGTTCACCCCAAGGTGCTGACCCGCAGAAAGGGGAGGGGAACTCGGGTCCTTCCCTGGAGGGTCAGCCCTGCGCTGTGAGGCACCGCGTCGCGTCTGTAGGGGGGAGCTCCTGTGGCCTCTCATGCATGCGCCGTGCCGGGAATTCGTTCCCTGACTTCCCATCTCTGTGGGTGGAGAGCGGAGCTGAAACTTGACGGTACTCACGGCGATGTGTGCAGAAAATCCCTAGAATGTTCTCAAGTTTTCACCCCAACCCCTTGCACTTGCCTCGCCCCCGATCTCGACTGACAGTGACAGACTCGGTGACGCTCTTTGCCCGAGTCTTTCCCGAGTGCTCCGTTCTGTTGCGGTAGAAATTAATCACCTTTCCGGACTTGTCCTTCCTGGGTTTACACGGAATATGCACTTAGAATCCGAATACCACTGGCAAGAACTGGTGTGGGGACAGACAGACTGGTCTCCTGGACGGCTTGTGACCAGACTGCTGAGACAGTGAGCCACGGGGGCTTCTAGCAGGGGACAGTGTTGAGGGCGGAGGCGGCCGGTCGCATGGGTGGGCAGAACCCTGCCACCTGGCCCGTGGGCCCACCACGGCTGGGTTAGGAGAACTGCGACCGCCTTCACAAGGCCCTTGCCGGAGCGCCACTGGCAGCGGCATGGCCAGCACCCGAAGCCAAAGCCAGGGAACAGCGCCCTGGAGGAACCTTTGCTCGCACTACGCACTGGAGAAAATGACCCGTGTGAGGCCTCAGGGAGCAAGGCTGACGCTCGCTGCTGCTGAGGGGCTGCCTCCCGGAAACCCGGAGCGTCCACAGAGAGAGAGAGAGGCGGCCCAGTGACGCGCCACGTCTCCGTGAGGGTGCGGCGCAGCAGTGAAAACCTCTCTCTACACAGTGACCCCGAGGGGGTCTGTGATCACCGTGGGTTGTGAAATCATGTCACAGAGTAACAGGCACGGTGTGCTCCCGTTCTGGCTGAAAGGAAGGAAGAAAGGGGAGGAAGGAGGGAGAGGTGGAGGGAGGGGAGGAAGGAAGGAGGACCATTTATACGTGTTAGTCACGAAATCTCAGAAATCAGGGAACGCAGGGGAGGGGTCGTGGCAGAGTTTCCTTAGAAAAACGGGATGGGAGAAGGGAGACCATTAACTATGTGTATCGCTGTGTTTTCCTTGTTTCACTGATTGTATATTACTTCTGTAATTAAAGAGTCTAATGAAATGAAGTAAGGAAATGAAAGTCAAGTACATCTCAATAAAGCTGGGTAGGAAAAAAAAATGTTTTTAATTAAAAAGAGCTTCTCAGGCATCTTCACGAGCCACTCAGTTCCGGGTCCTAACCCTCAGGGTGTGACCGTGATGCCGTCAGCTGTCCCACTTCTGGGGTGCAGCCTGGGAGGCCAGCCCTGCCCCTGACCCACGTGGTACACAGCGACTCCACGTGGCCCCCATGCCTGCGCAAAGCCCCACCACACCTACTATCTCGTGCGTCCTCTCAGCGGCCCTGGGAGGACCGCGCAGCATCAACGGTCTTTTTAGAGCCAAGGAAACTGGCACAGATAGGCAGTGATGTGCTCAAGGTCACGCCCCTGGTCCCATTCGCGGCCACGGTCAATGTCACCAGTTCTCTCTTGTATCCCCTGTGGCTCTGCAGGTTGGCAGTGCAGCCAGGCCCTTAGAGCCCTGCCTGTCCCATGGCCCAAGGTCACAAAAAGGGAGAGGGACTCGCCAGCAGGAATCTCATTGATTTCTACTTCCAGGCCAGCGTTTAGCAAACTATGTATTTATTTATTTATTTAATTTATAAAGATTATATATTTATTTATTTTTAAAGATTTTAATTATTTATTTTTAGAGAGGGGAAGGGAGGGAGAAAGAGAGGGAGAGAGACATCAATGTGTGGTTGCCTCTCGCACACCCCCTACTGGGGACCTGGCCCACAACCCAGGCATGTGCCCTGACTGGGAATCGAACCCGAGACCCTTTGGTTCACAGGCTGGCACTCAACCCACTGAGCCACATCAGCCACAGCTAACTTATCAACCATTTAGCAATGAAACAAGCTGCAGCTCTGAAGCCGCTGGTGTAATTACGACGACACACGACGCTCTGCTCCCACACAGTGCTTCACAGTTGACGACCAACCACCACCAGGGACCACGGCGTGTACCGTCATCACTGCAGTGGCCCAATGACAAACTGACGCTGCCTCCACGTCAAAGAACAAATTAGGTCACACTTATGGGGTGCTCGCCAGGTGTTCCCTTAGGTCCGCATCATAGCTGAGGACACGGGTTCTGGGAGTCACCTGCCTCACAGGACGGGTGGGACTCTGCCCCGACGCGGCTGGCTTCAGACCCACGCTCCTGGGCCCAAAGGACCCAGACCCCGTTATAACTGTATCCGCTATTCTAGCTGCGACAGCCTTTCTCCTTCCTAAGCCGGCAATTTCCACGTTAAAGCTTCAAACCTGGGAGTGCAAACTTGTAGCACTTCCGACGCTCTGGTTCTGTCAGTTTGGCAAACTGACGTGACATTTACAGATCGACAGTAAAACCCACGGAGGTGGCGAGACCGCGGGGCAGTTAACCTTTCCCCACGCTAGGCACTGGAGAAAAGCCCCTGTGGGAGGCCTCGGGAGCAAGGCCGCCGGCTCACTGCTGCTGAGGGGCTGCTCAACTAGACGCCTCCGGGAAAACGGAGCCCGCAGGGAGGCCAACCGGCAGGGAAGGCCGTGCGGTGCGCTCTGCGCACAAGCAGAGTCAGTGCGGTTTCAACGTCAAGGTAATGACGCCCGCGCCCAGCCCCCACGGCCCCGAATCTCGATGAACTGATGTAGCGCCACCAGGTGGATGAGAAAGGACACACAGTACAGGCGACTACAAGAGCAGCTTACTTTTTCTTTCATGAGATGCAGGAAACATTGGAGGGGGAGCTGGGGAGGTCCTGAAGGGCAAGTCCAGAGAGACAGAGACGGAGAAAGAGACAGAGAGAGAGAAAAACAGAGACACAGACAGAGAGACAGGCAGAGATGCAGAAATCGAGAGAATCCCTACCCCTAGCATCACAGAACACTCTCTTTCCATCAATTCTCCTTATTGTGCCAGCTTTGGCGGCAACACACTGAACAGGGGGCTGTGCCCGTCATTGCTGAAGTAACAAAGGGCCCTCTTCAGTTGTTGAGCGTGTGCTTACAAACGTGTACTGGGAAGAGTGTGCCCTGTGGGCGGCCTCTTTGCCACCCTGGAAGACCCTGACCAGAGGGTCAAAGGGTGGCTGACCAGCAGCCTGCTGCTGGGGTGTGAGCTCAGGGTTAAGGAGCGTCTCTAAAGAGCACAGGTGAGCAATTTCTTAGCTTGAGAAGCCTTCCTCTTCAGAAGAGCCTTCCTGTATCAGGGGGCACTGCGGCTGAGGAAGGAGCCTTGCCCTGGAGGTGCGGAGGCCGGAAGATGTCTAGGCCTGCAGAGCTGTCCCTACAATTAGGGCACACACCCAGGGGCAGGGCTCTGTCAACAAGAAGCTCCCACAACACCTCAAATAAATACATCATGGCACTAAACGTGCTAGTTCTCTGCAGCGTGATGGGGCCTCTCAGCGTCTCCCAGCACCAGGGGCTCAGGGCGGCCGAGCTGCGCATGCTCAGGAGGGAAGGGGCCACTCACCATCTGCAGGACGTCGGAGGAGACCATCTGCATGCAGCACATGGCCGTGGCCAACGCGCACACGATGGTGGAGAGGACGTTGAGGGCGCACACGCTGAAGAGGAGGTCCTGGGAGAAAAGACGCGGGAGGGAGATGGTCAGCCTCGCCGTGGGGACCCAGACGGCAGATCTCTGGCGTTTCTGTCAGGGTCCAGAATCAGTCTGCCAATGGCCTCCACGTCATGGAGGTTTGGTTTTGTGATTTCCTTTTTTTTTTTTTTTTGTCTTCAAAACTGGCCTTTCCATGCCTGGGTAGTGAAACCTCCGCAGAAGCCCAAGCACAGGGTTGGGAGAGCTTCCGGGGTTAATAATGCACCTGGGACACTGGGGAGAGGAGTGCCTGGAGGGGGCACAGAAGCCCTGCCCCTTTCCCCATGCCCCTCCCCTTCCCCATGCTCCGCCCCTTTCCTCACGCTCCGCTCCTTTCCCATGCTCCACCCCTTTTCCATGAGGCGGGGCCCAGGCATCTCTTCCATCTGGTTCCTAAATTACAGCCGTTTATAAAAACTCGGTAATCTATTGAATAGTAAGTGAAACAAAAACAAAAAAACTGGCCTTTACACAGAACCATTTTTTTCCTACAGTTCTAATCAAATTCTTCTTAGACCCTAAATCATGTATTTTACAATTTTGGTAATTATTAGGCAGACACTAAGAAAACCTCGAAATGGCCATTATTTAAGGAGGCGGGCAATCTTTATGAATCACACAACATAACTGAAAATCTGATAAGTATTCATAATACTTATGAATATAAGTATTATATTCATAATACTTATGAATTATGTATTTCATAATACATCGCCACGTTTTTAAAATGGAACTTTCTATCTTGAGACGACAGAAGATCCACATGCAGTTTTAAGGAATAATCCAGGGAGACCCTCTGCACCCTCAGCTCACCGCCCCCACCACCCCCTGGATGGAAACTCCTCACAAACCATGACGAGGGGTCACAGCCAGGACGGACAATAGTGTAGTCAAGAGACGAAATACTTCCATCACCACAAGGACCCTCCACACACACACTCTGTTGCCTTTTCTAGATGCCCCTACCTGTCTCTCTGTTCCCACCCAATCTCTCCCCAACCCTGTCCGCCATGCGTTTGTCTCTATTTTTAGAATGTGTCATCTCAAGAATGGCAGGTAGACTCAGAGAGCACGTAGCCTTCCAGAATTAGATGTCTTCACTCAGCGAATTCCCTCAAGATTCCTCCAAATTTTTGCAAAGCTCATCCCTTTTTCTTGCTGAGCAGTATTCCACGGCGTTAATACACCGCAGTGTAATCATTCACCAGTTGAACAACATCTGGACATTTTTTTTTACAGTTTGGGTTTATTACACATAAAGCTGCCGTGAACATTTGTTTACAGGTCTTTGTGTGACCATAACTTTTTATTTCTCTGGGATAAACGTCCATGGGCACCACTGCTGGCTCCTGTGGGAGCTCACGCTTAGTTTTATGAGAAACTGCCGAATTATTGAACAACAATAAAAAAATTTTTTAAAAACCTGCCAAATTGTTTTCCAGAGTGGGGAAACCATTTTACATTCCTGCCAGCAATGTGTGGCTGACCCAGGCTTTCCGAATCCTTGCCAGCATTTGGTGTCCATGGACGTTTATCCTAGAGAAATAAAAAGTTACGGTCACACAAAGACTGTAAAAAATATTTTTAAAAATATTTAAAATATTTTAAAAAATATTTTATCTATTTTATTTTATTTTATAGAGAGGGGAAGAGAAGGAGAAAGAGAGAGAGAAACACAGATGTGAGAGAAACATCAATTGGTTCCCTCCCGCACACCCCCCAATCAGGGATCGAACCCACAACCCAGGCTTGTGCCCTCACTGGGGATGGAACCTGAGACCTGTCACTTTGTGGGACGACACCCGACCCACCTAGCCACACCGGTCAGGGCAGCGTGCCTGCTTTGTGGCCCCGTGATGTTAGACTCGGGCCCTGGACCGTGCCCTGACACTGCGTGGGAAGAGGCAGTCTGCCAGGGCCCCAAGCGTGCCGGCCACTCTGGCTGGATGTGCCCAGGACCGGGGTGTGCCTTGTCTGCCCCTCCCCTCGCCCATTTCCCAGGGCTGGGTTTGCAACCACAAGCAACCTTGAGGGAGCAGGTACCATCTCCTCAGACAACGTGCAGTCTCACCGCAGGGCCGAGGCTCCCCAGGCTCGGTATCGCCGCCTGGGAGCAGCCCAGCACACGCGCAGGCACCCTGAGGGGCCCTCCGCACCCTCCCCTGGGATGTGAGGGGCCTGGGGAATTGGCTCAGACCAACGTGACGTTCTGGCTACTGCTGCTTCCGTATGTAAGGAAAAGTCTTTTGTCTCTGAACCAGGAGTCTCGTGCCTTCAGCCAGGGAAGCCACCGTCAACTGGAACAGGCTAGTCCGTTAGCTTCAGAGCAAGGAAACAAGCTCAGACTCCACACTGTGTCCGCCAGTGTGTTTCCATCTCCAGCTTGAGCAGCCACGCAGGGCAGACACGCAGCTTCATGCTCTTCTCTCTAGTAGACTGTATCTCACTAGACACAAGTAATGGGTAAATATCTGTCTGAAAATTTATAAAATATTCCACTGTTGCCCTGGCCGGGTGGCTCGGTTGGTTGGAGCATTGCCCTGTACACCAAAAGGGTGTGGGTTCAATTCCTGGTCAGGGTACAGGCCTAGGTTGCGGGTTCAAGCTCTGGTCGGGGCATGTACGGGAGGCAACTGATCAATGTTTCTCTCTTGCATTGATGTTTCTCTCTCTCTGTCTCAAAATCAAGAAGCATATCCTTGGGTGAGGACAAAAAGAAATATTTCATTGTTCTCTTCTGCCTTTTAAATTCAGACTAGAAGGAGATGATGTGTTTAATTTCCTCATTTCCAGCCACACACAGAGAACAGTCCACCATTGCCTTTAAACAAAGGAGCGCATGAGCAAGACTCTTCAAGAACTCTGAGCAGGCGTTCCGGTCGGCAGTGGGACCGGCATGTGTGTTCAGTCTGTGACTTGTTTTTCTTTAAATCAAATTTCTCGAGTTATGAGTACTTCCTGGAACAGATTCCAGGCCATGTACTCTGTCTCTGCAGAAAGCCGCTCTTGCCCGCGGAGGTCTCTGCAGCTGACCTGACTACTGATCCTATGAAAGGAGCTAGAATGAGGCTGTCCTGTGGGGAAGGTTCATGAATCGCAGAGGAATCTGTGGAGCTGTCATTTCAAGACGTAAACGCCCCACTTAAGATCTCTGCAAATGTAAGTCCATTTGGGACTTCCTTTGAAGTCTCGGGTGCCATAAATCACCCAAACGCTACCACAAGAGGACAGCTTCTCCTGCAACAAGTGCACTTTTAACGTTCAACGGCACTCTGAACTTTGAGAAGGACCCACGAGGAGATTAACACTCTCTCCACAGCGGTGCAGAACCAGGCCTCACCGGGTCAGGTGGCCTGCCCTCTGGAGCGGCAGCACTTAGCCTGCAGCTGATGGGTGTAAACTGCCTCAGCTATAACCCATACAAATAATCGTAATTCATAGGCTACATATTTTCTTACTGTTCCATTAGGTTGTTTGCTTTTTTTTTTAATCCTCTCCCGAGGACGTGCTGGCTGATTTGAGAGAGAGGAGGGAAGGGAGGGAGAGACAGAGCAGGACAGAGGAGACATCGGTGCGAGAGAGAACCATCAACTGGCTGCCTCTCGCATGCACCCCGACCAGGGACCGGACCCATGACCTTCCGGTGTACAGGATGGCTCTCCAACCGAGCAAGACTGGCCAGGGCCAGTTTCATCCAGTTTTTTAAGATCAAGAAAACTATTTGCGCCTGGTGCAGAACTCAGCATGCCATGACTCCTGGGAAGCCACGGAGAAGTGGGGTGGGGACTGGGGCCCAGACCACTGTGGCTCTGGGTAAGTGGGAATAAAGGATGGAGCTGACCCCGTGGGAATCAACCGCACTGGCTACACCGACACCACGCAAGAGCTGGAGCATCACCTGGATCAGGGGCAGGCAGGACAGCCCCATCCCCGACAGAAGAAGAAGAAGAAGGCTACTACCCCCCTCTCTCCACCTGCCCTTGCCCCAGAGGGACCAGACCCAAGGCGGAGGGGACAGAAGCGCCCCGGACCTCTCCCCACAGATGGAGGGGCGGAAAGAGGAAAAGTGGGACTGAGGCCCCTCCCCCGGGAAGGAAGCACCGAAACTGCACATGGACACAGCTTTGAGTGGGACGAACGTCAAGAGCTGAAAGTGACCAGAAGGTCAGAGAGACAGCCCGAGCAGCTCCTTAAGGAAGGAGAAGTGCCCTGCGCAGCCGGCGGCAGCGACGGAGGGACGCCAAGGACTCAGGGCACAGCGGCGGGAGCTCTGTGAGGCACGGGGGCCCCACGCCCATGAAGGCAGAGTGAGGGGTCGCCGGGAGGAGGTGACTGGGTGCTTATGAAAGGTCTGCAGCCCTGGCGGGTGTGGCTCAGTGGACTGAACTCTGGTCTGCAAACTGAAAGGTCAGTGGTTCGGTTCCCAGTCAGGGCACATGCCTGGGTTGTGGGCCAGGTCCCCACACTAGGGGGTGTGTGAGAGGTAACCACACATTGATGTTTCTCTCCCTCTCTTTCTCCCTCCCTTCCCCTTGCTCCAAATATAAATAAAATCTTTAAAAAAATTAAGAAGAAAGGTCTCCAGTGCTCCAACCCAATCAGTCACTGGTGGAGAATAACAGTGGGCCATGAATTGTTTTCTCTGTTTTCACATGGAATAATTTGCATTAAAATTTGTTTGGTAATCCTCACCCAAGGACATGTTTATTGATTTTTTTTTAGAGGGACGGAGGAGAAAGAGAGAGAAACATCAATTGGTTGCCTCCTGTATGCACCACAACCGGGGATCGAACCTGCAACCTTTGGGTGCACAGGACAACACCCAGACCAACTGAGCCACTTGGCCAGGGCAGAAATTTTTTTTGGAAAGACAAAACCCAGCAACTCTGCAGCTTTAAGATGCTGAGAGACCAGTGGTGACCCAGGCGTGGGAAGGGGCCCTCATGTGGTGCTATGGGGACGTTCACTCACTTAACCGCCATTGGCTCCCATGACTGTGCCCCGTCTCAGACCAGCATGGTCCCCGAGCGGGCAGAGAGCGGTGCAGGGTCTCCACTCGCAGAGCCGCCCCTCATGCACCTCCTTTGTGTGGGGACTGAATGGCAACTTGGCCTGAGCCTGCTTGAAAGAAAGTCAGAATCAAAGGAACTGACTGGCAGGCCCTGTAAACCCACACAGTAGCAGGCCAGGGACCACGATGGACTTCAGGAACTGGGTCCAAACAGCAAGTGACTGCCCTGTCGGTATTTACTGATGTGGCTTTGATTATGCGGGGCTGCCACTGATGAGTCATCAATCCAGCCGCTCAGCACCCCTCTTGTCGAGCCCCAGGGGCAGTGGCTGCCCAGACGGCCTGGGGGTGTCCACCTGTGCAGACGGAGGTGGGCCAGTGAGGGCGCCGCAGAGATGAGCCCCCAGACGGCCCGTAGCCCTTTCCCCCAGGACAGCTGGCGCCTGCACGACCTTCCAGGTTTCCGAGGTAGCGAGGGCGCGGGAGGGGGGTGTAACAGGAACACAGGTGGGGGGCGCCCCCCCAAGATCATTCAGTCACTCACAGAAACACAACTAACGTCAAAGAGCTCAGACTCCCAACCAACCCCAAGGGTACCTTCCCTGGCACAGTGTCCACGAGACACAAAGTGTGGGTAATTCCTAACTTCAGGCGGAAATCAGGCACGGAGTAGTTCTCACCAGAGGGCTGGAGCCTCGAATCAGACCATGAAGAGGCCGATGAGCATGCTTTGGCAGTCGACCCAAAAGAGCAAGCACGGGAACAGAACCCCAGGGTCACGCCCCCCTGCACCCTCTTCTGCGAAGCGTCGGGAGCATTTACGCGCTATAGGAAGGGGCTGCCCTGGAGATCTGTCCCGCGGAGGAGCTGTGCGTGTGTGTGTGTGTGTGTGTGTCCTGAGTTTTAACACTGAGAAGCATCGCCAGATCCCTCATTATTGCGGGGACAGCGAGGCTCAAATAAGTTTAAGAGCAATGATTCCATTAGAACGTCCTCACCCCTAATTATCAGAAAACTAGCAAGTGAGGCACTTGGATCTGTAGAAATCTCAGAGGCACTGGTGTCGGACCCATCAACTGAGGTTATATTGCAACCAACTACCCGCAATTCTAAGGAAGGACAGACGCCCCCGTGGACAGACACGAGGACCAGCCCATTTGGGGCAGACGCGGTCAGACACCAGCTCTAGGGGCCGAGGTGGACGATGTGCAAGCCCCTGCGGGTGACGGGGCGGAGACACGGAGGGGGGAGTAAAAACCTCGGCTGCAGAGAGGGAGTGTGTCTGTGACGGGCTCCTCCGCAGACTCGACCCCGCTGGGGGAAAATGACCAAGGGCGGTTTGTCTTTGAATGCAGGGCTGGTTCACCCTTCAAAAGCGATCGGTGGGCTTCCCCGGGCCAGAGACCAAGGGAGGAAAAGCCAGATGAGTATCTGAGCACAGGGGAAACTACTCTGACAAACCAGACAGCCCTGGACAGCCCTTCACGACAGAAACCGCTGGGAAACCAGGAATAAGAGTGTGGCCTGTGGCTCCATCCACGTGAGTCTGCAGAGCTGTGAGGTCCCCGGGGAGGGAGGGGGTTGTCAGATGATTTTAGGGGTAGCTGCTGCACTCTAAGCACAACGACCTGTTGTCTGGTTGTGCTTTCACACATGGAGAGAGGTGGTCCCGCTGAGCACGTGACTCCAGGGTTGTCAGAATGAGAGCTCGGGGTGAGCGCTGCTGCCAATGTCCCCACCCCCGGAGGGTGGGAAGGCGGGGTGGGCCCTGGGCACTGGCCGTGAGCAGGCCCAGGGTGCAGAGGGCCAGAAACCAAGGCTGTGGAACATCAGAAACCAGCTCGCACGGAAGAGAGTGGGCCCCTGCATGCTGCTCTCTGGGGCCCTCTGACCCTGCCGGGCCGGACTCCGGCGGGCTGCTGGGGCCACTGAGTTTGGGCCGCTCCTCCCTGAGAAACAAGGCAGGGTGCCCACTGTCCCCCAGAACTTCAGGCACATTCTCTGCCTCTGTGCGTCACTGCCGGTTCGCCAGTGGGTCTCACAGCACGCTGGAGTGAGCAGCGAGCTCACCGGGACCGAGCTGTCACCCTTGCCAGTCACGCCGACGGAGGACCTGCCCCACGCACCCAAGGACACAGAGCAGCCCTGTCCTCCTCTCTTCCCAGACTCCAGGGCGGCTTTCTGGGGGCTCCAGTCCCCCCACACACTGCATTCCCTACACACGTATGACAGAGCTCGGGGCACGTGACTGCAGCCACATCGTCTTTAAAAAAGTGGAGTGCACTGTCATTCAGGGAAAAGAGAAAAACTAGGTCCACTGTTCACATGCATTGTTAAGCAGTCAGTTTTGATTTCTGGGAGTTAAAAAGAGAAACACTCGCAGAAAGAGAAAGAAAGGAACAATACAAACAATTTCCTATTGCATTAGAAAAATCAAAGAAACCAACAAGAAAAATAAGAAAATTTCAAAAAATCAAATGCTGTCCATAAGACTAGGTTGCCAGGGGAAACCATACCACTTCCATTTCCAGATTTTTTTGAAAAGGCGAAATCCACAGCCGCCTGCTCCCAGCTGGCGGGGCAGCGAAAACGTGAGACAGGCCGTGGACTCCACCTCACCCACATCTGCAGAGCCTTTCCCGTCCATTCAGGGCCCACTCCACACACGTGGGAGGCGGGACGGCGACGTGGGAAAAATGGGAAAACCAGACCCAGCAAAAACGACACCCTGCGAGTGGGAAATCGACACCCCTGCAGAAATGCTCCCTGGACAGAGATTCCCGCCCCTTACCCAAAGGAACACGCGCATGAATCAGATTCCCCTCCCCCCCCCCACGTCTGCAATGCCCGGGGGAGACATGCACGGGGGCGGGGCCCGTGCCGTCACCTTGAGGGTCAGCCGCACGGCGTTGCAGTCCTCCCGCAGCGGGTTCAGCTTCAGCGTCTCCCCCAGGTTGCTGCAGCCGGCCGACTGGTGCTGCGTCTCGCAGCAGACGCACACCTCCACGCTGTCAAACTTAATCTGGACAGAGGAACACAGAGCTCACAGTTACAACGGCGTTCCGCCCCGGCGGGTGCCCGCGAGCCGCGAGGGGACGCACAGGTGCCCGCGCCTCAGCTCAAGGCATCCCGATGCAGCGTACATCGTGAAGCCAAAGTGACTTTTGTCGTCGTTGCTGTCGACAACACCATGGGAAACACCGGGAGGAATGCCTCCAAATTCCTGTTTTAAAAGCAATTGATACAAAAGAAAAATCAGTCGATTGGAAGAAACCTAAGCTGGACTGTTGGACGAGATTACAGATGCATCACAGAAAGAGATCGAGGTCCAGGAACAGAGAATCCCTCACGCGGAGAGGCCCATGGGACGTGTTATCCTGGCTCTGTGCCCTGGCACATTCTGCTCCCGGGGTCAGCCAGCTCCCGGCCTGCTGCACCACCCATCTGGGATGAACTCCTGTTCATCCCAGAGTCTTTCTCCGGCTCTCCCTCTCCGGGGCTGCCTGCCTCTCCTCAGAGCCCCGCCTCTGTGGGAGACTTCTGCTCTCTCTGGCCGCACTTCCTCGTGCCCCCTGGGCCCCCCAAGGGCAGCCACCACATCTCGGTATTCACGGTGTCAACGAGCTGTAGGCATTTGAAAATGATGAAGAAATAAAAGTGCCATGAAAAATTTAAAACCATGGAAAGATGAAAAGAAATGCAATTCAGGCCCTGGCTGGTATGGCTCAGTGGATCGGGCACTGGCCTATGAACCAAAGTGTTGCCAGTTCGATTCCCAGTCAGGGCACATGCCTGGTTGTGGGCCAGGTCCCCAGTAAGGGGCACTCGAGGGGCAACCACACACTGATGTTTCTCTCCCCTTTCTCCTTCCCTTCCCCTTTGGTTCGCAGGCCTGCACTCAATCCACTGAGCTACCAGCCAGGCTCGTTCTTGCATGTTTAAATGTCGGTCACCTTCAAAGCACTCTCCATTTGATACAACACACCTATTGAGACAGTTTTGCCCACTGCTCAAAAGTTTTGAACTCATCAATTTTAAGTCTTTTAGTGCTTTTGGTACTTTTTGTTTCACCTCTTCCACATCGGCAAATGGTTTCGCTTTGAGGACTTTTTCAAGCGGGGAAACAAAAAGTCACTCAGGGTAAGTTCGGGTGAACAGGGAAGGTGGGGCAGGAGCGTCAGGCCATTTCTGGTCAGAAACTACTGAGCACTCAGCGCGGGGTGGGCATGCACACTCGTACATCACCCATCATGAAATGAGCAAACATGTTCAGTCTTCAAAAACCATTCACTCAAGCCGAATGCAGCCTCTCACAACAACGCCAGCTGATGCACTGATCCAGATGGGTTCCTAGAACACTCACCTAGATGGGGAAGCCTGTCCTACAAGGGGCCCGCCCTCCAGGGGGTAATTCCAGTATTTTTTGGGTTCCCTCCACTCCTTTTATACCTCATTTTTGCTCTTTTAATTTCCTAAAATCGCTCTGATTTTTTTTCTGGATTTCTACATGTGTTAGAGTAAGTGGGGGGTGGGCACCGCAGTCTGAGGAAGAGAAGTGTACGGGCTGGAGGCCGAGCACGGGGAGGTGGGCCTGCACAGGCACCGGGGTCCGGGGGCAGTGCCTACAGCTGCAGGGTCAGCAGGGTCAGCTGCAGGCTGGGCTGCACCTCAGCCCAGGGCTGAGGACGGGGCTTCTCTCAAAGCAGTTCTGAGATAGGACCTGGGCCATCTTGCCTCTCCTGGTTGTGCGGCCCTCCACACTCAGCCATCCTGAAGACTCCGTGAGCTCCGTGGGGTCCTAGGATCATGCCTTCTAAGGGAAAGCTACCTCGAGTTGGGTTTCTTCACAGCTGAGGACCCTGCCTGGACAGGGGGGCATGCTGACTGCACCCCCAAGAAAAGCTGCGGTCCTAGAAAGGCCAGTCCTTCCCGGGGAACGCACCTGTGGGCCGGTATTCCCGTCACAACGCCAACAGAGTAGGTGGAGCTGGACAAAAGTCTTTTAAAGAAGGTATGGAAGAATAAGTTACTACTATTCAGAAAATTTGAAAATGAGTAATATTAGGAGGACTAGATGCCTTAACCGATGTTGAATTTATTTTGAAGGTGCTTAATCAAAACATTAAGTGGGTGGTCTTGGCCCAGTGGTTTAATCGGTTGCAGTGTGGTCCCGGACAACCAAGGGATGTGGGTTGATTCCAGGTCAGGACACAGGCTTGGGCTGCGGGTTCCGTCCCCGTTTGGGGTGCAGATGGGAGGCGACCCTTCGATGCTTCTCTCTCTGTCCCTTCCTGTCTCTCTAAAATCAATAACTATATCCTTACGTCATGATTAAAAAAACACATTATGTTAATGGTTTAAAAATAGCTAAAAAGTTCAATGAGATAGGACAGCTTCAGAAACCAAACCAATAATCTGCAGGAACCTAGTAAATGAAAAATACAGTATTTTAATTCAGTAGGAGAGAGAGAGTTTACATTAAAAGGGGGGCTGGTAAAATAGGGTATTCATCTATGATTGTCTCCAGACATGTAAGACTAAAGTATATTTGACTAAGACTCTAAATAAAAACAGTAAAAATACAGGAAAATGAAAAAGAATGGTTGCGTAAACATGGAATGTGGAGTTGTCCCAAAATCTCAGAACTGATAAAGTCTCAGAACGAAAGACGGACCCGGACAGTGTCTCCAGCCAGCCAGGCCCGCGGCTGGAGCTGTCAGGAGACACGCCTTTCTCACCGAGGCCTCTACGCTTCCTGCTGGGGGTCTGCAGCTCAGGGCGTGTTCTTACAGACGGACAAAAAGTTAACGTCTGCTTAGCAGCATTAGGCATGAAGGGATGAGAAATGAGAAGAACATGCAAATAATAACTTTGTGCCAGTGAATCTGAACACCTGGGAAGAAAAATAGATGATTTTCTATGAAAATAGGAAGTAATAAAACTGGCAATGCAAAAAAAAAACAACAAACCCAAAACAAAAAAACAACAAACAGGTTTACAATTGAATGGACTACAAACCATAGAAAGGCTCTTACCAGCCAGCAGCCGGGGACACTGAGGTGGCCTAAGCTACCTGCCCTCGCCTTGAGATCCACAGCGAGGGTGAAGTCCCCGCGTGTCCCCCACCCATCAGTGGCTCCACTGAACAGCCCCCCGGGGCAGAGTCCCAGGCCCTGGTTCTCGGGCCTTCCCCCGGGGGCCGAGTGCGTGCTGGGCACCCACAATGCACACAATGGGGATTCCCTGCCCAGAAGAATGCTTCTGGCTTCAAGGCTGATCAGCTCGTCAAAAGCAGCCACGAGAAAAGCACAAAATGGCCGTTTTCCTTTCCTTCTTCCCACGGGACTAATTAGCACACGGGAGCCCAGTTCCCCTTGGGCAAGTTCATGTCTCACATCGCCCAGGGCGAGCAGCCAGGGCTGGGCCGCATCACCGGACTCTGGACCTGGGAGGGCTGCTCTTGGCTTCAGGGGGTCCCTTCCTTCCTCTCATCTGCTGGACAAAGCCCAGCTCTCCTTATGTAGTCTGCTCTCCCACGCCTCAAAACACGCAAGGAATTGTCTCAGACGGTCACGCCTGGCCCTTGGAATTGACGAAGAAAGGACCCAGTGTAAGTGGCAAGCCCGCCTCCCTGGGGGGTGGGGGGAAGGAGGAGAGAGACTGCACTCGGCTGGAAAGCACAGCCGATCACGTCCCATAACCCTTCAGTGACCCGGGCAAACAGACATCCAAATAAATCTTCCCCCTCAGTATTTCACTGAACTGGTCATTAATTCTGAGAAAAAGTCTGGAAATCTCCCGATGAGTTCTCTGACCCCGACGTCTCGGTGTGCGGGAGGGCTGACAGATTTATTTCGGGGATGGCTCTCAGGGTCCGGGGCGCCAGGAACGACGCAGCCAAGCTTTGCAAATGAAGCCGCTGTCATTTTTCACGGGTCTCGTCGGGGCATTTCACAGCCAGGCGCCCCTCTTATTTATGGCCATCAGCCTGTCCAGGAGTGAGAAGGGCTGACACAACAGGAAGAGGGGGTGCCCCCGAGGCTCTAACAACAGCATAAATGAGACAGACGGGTGACCTCTGGGGAGTTCCCAAAGGCAGGCAGGCGGCCGGGAGGCAGGACCCGGAGGGAGGGAGGCGGGGCGGGGAGGAGGAGAGCTCAGGGGGTTGGGCAGCGAACCCCAGGGACACCCAGTAGGCATTCTGTCCCTGAGGGTCACTAACTGGCCGAGACACAGAGGAAGCAAGGCACGGGGGACAGAGTACCTTACAGGGTGGCTGTCACCTACAGAGTGACCCACGACAAGCCACAGGACCTCTCCGGGCTTCAGGTTCCCGGGGTCACGGTGAGAGCATCAGACGAAGTTAAGGAAGTAAACACAGTGCAAATGCTGTTCGGTGTTAGTGTTATTTTATTATCTCAACTGTGAAATGGGTTTGCAAAAACTTGCCGCTGTTTTCGAATTCATCGAGGGTTCTACCGCTGTGACGGACCTTCTCCTTCATCCGGTGACACCAGATGAATCTGCGCGCTCGGTCCAGGCCCAGCCCATCCAGAGGGACCCCTCTGTCCCGCAGGGTGCCTGCCAGCGGGATCCTGAAACACGCGTGGGCCCCGAGGAGGTGGGGTCTGACAACCTCATGCGGGTGGGCACTCGAGACCCCAGAACACCAGTGATGGGTCTACACCACCACGACGCTGAAAACATCACGCCGAGTGACGGACACGAGACATGAAAGGCCACACGGTGTACGACGCCATTCCCACGCAGAGTCCAGAACACAGAGGACCTCCAGAGACAGGGAGGGGGTCTGTGGGTGACGGGGTGGGGTGGGGGGATGGGGACCCGACACCTGCAGGTGATGGGGTTTCCTCCTTGGGGATGAAAAGTTCCAAGATGAACTGTGATGACTGTACCAATCAGGGAAGGTGCTAAAAATGACTGAACTGCACACTTAGAACAAGTGAGTAGTATGGTGGATGAATTACATCTCAAAAAAGTCTTAAAAAAAAAAAAAAGAAAAATTGCAAGCACATGGAGATTACCGACTAACAGTTTTAAGGGTTCCAACCTCTTTAACATTCTGCCAGATATTTACTCTAACACAGGAAGTCTGGGAGCAATGACCTCTGCCTCTGCCACAGTGGCCTCCTGACTCGGACACTGGCCCACAGCGCCCACGGCGTTGTGGCTGAGATACAGGACAAACCCGCGCAGATGACCAAGTCCTGTGGAGGAAAAAGGATGGTGTGGCTTCTCTCTCACGGGGAGAGCGCCCCACCCTTGCCTGAAGAAGCTTTTATTGGATTCAAGTTGCACAGGAACATAAGGTGTATACGTAAAGCTCATTAATCATTATCAGGCAGTCAGGATCAAACGATAGATAATATACAAAGAACTCTGAGGGCCTATTCCGAGTCAGGGTCAGATAGTTAAATGGCCATAAAACTTTGGGGAACAAACTCCCTTCCTGCCGGGATCCTTATCATTTAATCCAGAGCATTCTAAACAAAGCAGGTTTCACAGGATTTTACAAATTCTTTCTTAGGCCTGATCGCCTGGGGAGCCCCTGCTTCCCAACACAGGGCCGCACCCACAACTGGCATTATTTCAGGCTTAAGTCAGGCAGGGGAAGTAAGGCAGCGAAGAGATTAGGAGACTTCTTATAGATAGAATGAGGACTCAGGCTGTGTCAAAGCCAAGGGGCAAGGGTCCATCACCCATTTTCTATAGGCCCCAAGTCCTTCCCTGGGGGGCCCCATGATCATGTCTGTCTTAGGTCATCCCTCCCTTGAGGGATCTTACCCATCTTACACGTGATTCCCGGCTGATACTCATGTAAGAGGAAAGGACCCTTTAACGAGGAAGCCAGCCAGGACACCCGTTGGTTTAGAACGTTTTCTCTGAGAGATAAGAAGATAATTGGTAATGGATTTCTTACCAATTTTTATTTCCCGGGAAACGTGGATTTTAAAAAACTTCATTAGAATTGAACTCTCCACCTTTAAACTGGTTTTTGGTTTGGCTCTACATTGCTTTCCTTCTATTTGACTCTGCCACAGTAGCTTGGCAGTCACGACTGTTCCGTGTCTCCCCATTTCTCTCTCCGGGCACTTGAGCGCATCGGAACACAGACGCGTGTGGGGGAGAGCTTCGCGTTGCCGATGGGGGCACACGGGTGCAGCGCTGCTTTAATTCCGCTCCGAAACGGGCTTTCTGGGTCAAAGGGCGACGTCCATTAAAGAAAAACCCCCTTCAAGCCCCAAATCGGCTGAGAAGCTAGGGTTCTGTTTTGCATGTGTACAAAACATCTAAGGGAAAAGTTATCTGATCCAAAAACTAGATCTTTCAGTAGAGCGCTTGTTACGTAAATTATACATTTAAGCCTGTAACCTCCCCTGATCTTTGTGTTGAGGGGGGATAATAAATGCTTTCCATTTGTGGCATCAGAGATTTCACCCTGTTTGTCTCTTATATCACTGCATTCTTTCTATTTGCTCATTTCGCTGCTGCCTCTGCAACAGATGCTCAAATTAATTGTGGAGCGGTAAATCTATCAGAGGAACAGGCTTTTCATCTCCGTCGTGCATGCGCCATCCCGAGAGAGAGAGAGAATCTAAGGAGCGTGGGGTCGTGAAGGTGCCAAGGGCGACACTCCTGCCAGGGAGGGCACTGGCAGGTGAGAAGGCCAAGGCCAAGGCCAAGGCCACGGGTCCTCTTCACAGGGCATGGGGACTGGCCCTACAGTCCTGGGAGCGTTTATGAGACCTTTTTGTTCAAGTGACACGTTCGAGGACAGCACGCGCTGGTAAGCTGGCAGTGCTGGCAGCAGCCTCCCCAAAGAGTATGACAATGAGGTGGCTCTCCTCGAGACAGTCTTGTCCCCCGAGAGGCGGGCAGCTAGCTAGCTAGGAAGACTCCTCTTCTGGACCCACACGGGCGGGCTCTGCCTTCCTCTCCTGAGATTCCTCTGCTTTAATTATGCAGATGTGCATTTTTAGGCCAGACTCTGAAATTTCATTACTTTGTACTATAATCAAAGCTGGGGAAAAAAAAAAAAAAAACCTTAAAAAAGCCAAGCAGAGCTCTACACGGCTGGCAGGAATAAGAGAAAACCGTGCCGGGTAGCAGGAAAATGAAGGGCCAGTTGCATTGTTCTTCAGAGAGACCCAAGCAGGCACGCTGGCCCCGCAGCTGTGCTCGGAGTAACAAAAAGATTGGAAAAAACCTGCATGAGGTTCTGGGCGCAAATTAACTCGGGGAATGGTGTTTTAAAAAATTAAACAGGCCTCTCTCCTGAATGACTCTTCAGACATATCACAGGCCAGTGCAGGGTGTTGTCACTCTCCAAGAAGCTGAGGGACCACAACCTTCTTCCCCTCCTCCCCTCCCCCTCGGTCCTTTCTAGCCTCACACCCCTTCGCATCTGGCAGGACTAATGCTCAGGAGCAGCGCCCAGAGGGGTGGGGAGGGGTTCGGCAATCCCTGTGGGGTCCTCGCTTTGCCCTCCCCACCACCAGTTTTTAGGGGCAGCCCAATGGACCCCCCATCCCGAGGCTCAGCCCCACTCCACAGCATCGCGGCGCCCTTTGCAGGTGCAAATATCTGCCAAGGAGTACGTGCTCCCTCCTAGAACACAACACACACATCAGCCAATAAACTACACCTTCTTACTCGTTTTTTTTTTTTTCTGGTCTCTAATCTAACCTAAGAGACTGTGGCAGCCTGGTGACCTTCAGAAGGATACGTGAAAGAATGTTACCCATGGCGGCCTGGTGTGTTTCTGGGTGAAACTGAACACACTAGAGCGCTAGGCCCCCAGCTCGGCCTTTGAGAAATGATCGATTTCAGAACTGCGAAAATGTCCACTGGGGGGCGCTGATCAAATGAGGACTGAGGGAGGAAGGACCTGGGCAGGGCTGCCCAACGCTCAGTCACCCCAGGGCTAATGGACACATTTGGTATTTTTACTTTCTTTTCATCTTGGGGATAAAAGAGGGGACCATCACACAAAAAAAATCTCAGTTCCTAGCTTTCTTTGAATAGGTTCCAGGTTCACGAGGCCTTCGCGAGGAGCTGTTCCCTCAAAGCAAGGCCTCCGGCTCCGGGCTCCAGTGAGTTTGAGGCTGGCTCCGCCCCCCGCGGTGCAGGGGTTCGTTTTCTCCCCTCTGGGAAGTGAGGCGTCCTCCTCCCGCTTTCCACCTTCCACGACGTGGACCCCACTCCAGCCCCGTCATTTCGTGCCCACTCCTTGTGTTCTTGCGAGTTTGCTCCCTCTATAAATGAGCCTTTCCTGGCATGCCAGTGGGGTCTTGGGGGACGCAGATCCTAGGTGCAGCTGAAGCAGCTGCGTGTCACTGTGCTACTAAAACCCTGGGTCAAGGGCCGGTTTTTCAAGGGCCACTTTTCCTTCTAGAGACCCCCCTCCAAGCAGATTTTAAAGCCCTGTTCAATACAGCATGGGCCCAGCAGGCCGGGAGGCAGAGGGTACAGAAAGGTCACCTGAAAGGCTGGGCCTGGAGACGGGGCCCCCAGGTCCCTCCCCAGCCTCACCGATCCACACCCTGCACAGCTCGGCAGGAGGAAGGCAGGCCTTCGGGGAGGGCACACATAGCTGACGGAGGGTGAAGAGGGGGGAGGTCCCCCAGGATGAAGGGAAGCCTGGAGCTGCTGCCCAGGCCTGGCTGGCTCCCTCCCTGCTGTCCCCAGGCACAGGCGACCCCAGCCCTAGGCTCAGAAGACAGGAGGAGTCCAGCCCAAATGGGAACAAGGACATCGGGTGTCTCCCGAGGAGTAGGAGCCCCTAGATCTGAGTCTATGATGTGGGGAAAACGACGGCGAGCCTTCAAGTCCCTGTTAAACTTCTGCGACCAGATGTTGGAAGTCGGGTGGCAATCAGGTCTTCCCACTGCCTACCCGGGTGGATGTGCCATGGGGAGCAAACAGCACCCGACAGGCGACCAGAGACTGCAGAGACGGTGAAACGTCACCGAGCGTCCCGACCACGAAGTCGCATCGACAAAACCCCCGGAGGACAGCACGGTGGTGTCCCTGGGAGGCAGGCGACGAGTCCAGGGGAGAGAAGTGTAAGGGACGGAGACCCTGTAGTCACGGGGTCCAGGGAGACTGAGGGACACAGGCAAGCGCTGACACTGCGAGGTCCCCGCCCGCAGGGCCCCAGCTCCCTGTGGCCTTCCTTGGGGCCCTGTCCCTGCTGCTCTGCTCCTGAAATCCTCTCCCTCCGCTGCTCGCAGGGCTGCCTGCTTGCTTTTGCTCAGGTGGCAGGTCCCATGCTGCTCTGAGCTCATCGCCCCTCCCTTGCTTCTGGCCCAGTCCCACTTCCTGTTGTCTGAAACCACCACCTCCGCCTGTCTGTCATCGACCTCTCCTCTAGGAACACACACGAGCTGCACACGAGGAAGGGGCGGAGCCAGGGCTTCCCACTCTTGTCCCTGACACGTTCCTGGCATCTAGGGCATGTCAGATGTGTGGCTCTGCCTTTGTACAGAGTGCAGTGAACCAATAAATTTAAGAATGAATGAACGTACATGGGACTGAGAAATATGCATATGGACCCGTGATTGGCTTTAAACACACCAATTTTCGAACTGGCTGGGTGGCTCAGTTGGCTGGAGCATCCTACCATACACCAAAAGGCTGTGGGCATTCAATCCCCAGCCAGGGCACATACCCTAGGTTGCAGGTTCAAACCCCGGTGGGGGTGCTTATGGGAGGCAACCAACTGATGTTTCTGTTTCTCTTTCTCTCTTCCCTCCTACTTCCTCTCTGCCTAAAGTTAACAAGCATTTCCTTGATTAGGATTTTTCAGGAATACCGGATGTGGTTTTGCTGAGACTGTTTCCTTTGCTGAGAAACTCTGGGGTTTGGAACCAACGTTCAAACGGCAGCTTTAGCTATGAAACATTTACCGATGACAATGGCAAATCCATGTGAAAATGAATCCGAACAGAATGGCATTAGTACAAAAGGACAAATTCTGTGTGATCATGATAAACCACGAAGAGCAGTTAAAACGCCAAATTGGCTACAAAGCCAAGAGAGGCCAGGACCCCCCTCGCTCCATGATGAGTAGAATAAAAGGCTACGTCTCTTGGCAACAACGGAAGCCACAGTGAAGGGGACGACCCACCGACAGACCAGCCTCGAGAGGGGCTGTGGGCCTCCAACTGTGTTTCCCTTCATCTTTTAGCCAAGCGGTTCTGAGAGTCCAGCCCAGGGCCGTGTCCTCTTGTAATTCATTATTCATCCCAATGAAGCTAAATCAAGGTTGCCCTGGTGACAGTGGGACTCCTCTGAGGGCTATGGCAACATAATTAGCGTTGGCTTGGTTACCAGATGCTTTCCATTCTGAGATCAGAGTGCTGGCCATCCATACGGCTACAAGCCTCAAGAAGAAATTCTAACAGGCTATGGGAAGATGGAGGTAGTTACCAAATCCGCACAGGTGCATTCCCAGCAGACTTACGTGTGATAACCCGAAACGGTAGTTAGCTCAGGGGGCCTTTGGCAGGTCGGCCGATCAGACAAA
The DNA here is from genome assembly GCF_019186645.2 of Phyllostomus hastatus. NCBI lineage: Eukaryota > Metazoa > Chordata > Mammalia > Chiroptera > Phyllostomidae > Phyllostomus > Phyllostomus hastatus. The sequence goes on along the minus strand of NW_025334036.1, from coordinate 11,486,453 downwards.
CGGTCACATGTAGGGACCACGCAATGCCACCCAACAATGAAAAGGAACAGACTGATATACCCAGCAACTTGGATGGATCTCTATGGAATGACGCTGAATGAAAAAAGCCAGTTCCAAAGGGTTGCAGACTGATTATTCCATTTGCGTAACTCCTTGGAAACGACAACATTCTGGAGACGGTGCACAGATTCGTGGTCGCAGGAGCTGAGGTCAGGGTGGAAGGAAGGTGAGTGTGGCGTTAACAGGATCAGCCGGAGGGGGGCCGTGGCACTGACACAGTTCAGGCCTTCGGCTCAGGTGGTACGTACACGAACCTACGCAAGTGAGAAAAGTGCCCCTAACTTGGTGCACCCACTCACACAGGCAGACACGTCAAGTGAAAATGGGGCAATCTGGCTTAGATGGGCTGGTTGTACGTACCAAGGTCCCTGTTGTGGCTGTGACACTAACAACTTTGGGCAAATCTACAAGTGTCTCTGCAAGAGTTTTCCATTTCAGAGGACTGGCCACAGGTGCCCAGATTCCACACTGTTGCTGGGTGCGTCTGGGAAGGTATTCGCCAGTGGGGTTGGCATTTCAGTTGGCAGACTCAGTGACGGGAACAGCCCTCCCCAAGGTGGCGGCAGTGTCCAATCCCCTGGAGGCCCGGATGGAACTAAGGTGAAGAAAGGAGGAATTCACCCTGAATCTCCTGCCTCGCTGTTGGGCTGGGCCACGGCATCTCCTCCTGCCCTCAGGCCGGGATGTAGTCCTGAGGGGCCTTCGGCTTCCCTGGCTGCCAGGCCTCAGGCTCAGACTGAGTGAGGCCGGAGGCTATGCTGGGTCCCCAGCTTGCAGACAGCAGGACATGGGACTTCTCAGCCGCCGTGGTCCTGTGAGCCAACTCCTCACATAAATTTCCTATATAGTTCTGTTTTTCTGGAGAACCCTGACTAATATAACACGTTATATTGTGTATAAGGATACAATAGACGTAAACAACCTCAAGATCAGGAAAATAGTAAAATGTATGTTTAAAGAAAGAGGTACTGAGTTCTAATTATACATTACCTTTGTTTATAAAATAACATATTTAACTGTAAGTTCTACAGTTGCATTTTTCACCATGTCCATAAGCCGGTCCCACAGCCTGGCCATTCCTGCCTCAGGAGACGCTGGGGCACACCACAGCGGGGAAGAGCCCCCTGAGAGAATCAGCAGCCCTTCTATGTCACCCAGGTGAACTTGGAAAAAAGAAGGTGGGGATTAGAACTCCCAAGTACATTGACCCTTCTTCCTTTGCTACCAGAGGCTTTTCTTTATCACCGGTTCTCCTGGACCTACGGACAGCCCTTTGTTAAGCTGCTTTTAGGAAAAGGGCCGCATGCTGGCCTCCCCTCCCAGACAGCGGGTGCTGTGCTTGGGGGTGCACGCCAGGGAGAAAAGCAGACGAAGCCCTCCGATCAGAAAGAGGCAGACAAGGAAGTAGCAGGTGGGGATCTGCTCTCCATCAAATCGCCTGCCCAAGTGTCAGGTCCCCTGAGGCCACCCTTTTTTTGTTCTGGGGGACACAGGTACGCAACACGCAGTGTGGGCGGAGACTAGAGAGACGCACAATTAGCCTTCAGATCACAGGTACAGTGGGATCAAGGGCCAGCCAGGTGGCCCAGCTGACGCGGATGAATCGCGCTGTCCCTGCGGGGTGACGCATCTCACGGGAAAGGATTTGGGGTCAGGAGAACACTGGTGTGCGCACGGGGACCCTCGACGTAAGCCACGTCGGTACGTACTTCACAGAAGACATTTCTCCAGTACATAAGCCACGTTGGTACGTACTTCACAGAAGACATTTCTCCAGTACATAAGCCACGTTGGTACGTACTTCATGGAAGACTTTTCTCCAGTGATGTGCCTGATATGGCTGGACAGAAGAGCTCACACTTCTCAGAAAACTGCCTACTGTGTTCACCTCCTTTTGTTGCGATATCAAAGCTGTGGATCAGGTTCCCTTCAATTCTCTATTTCAAAAGAGGTATTCAAAGATGTGCTTTAACTAAAAATGAACGGGATATAGTCTTTACCTCTACTGTCCAAGGCTTCTCCTCCATCTCCTTCGCTCTCTCTCCCTCTCTTTTTCTTTTACCCTCACCTGAGGGCAGGTGTATTGATTTTAGAGCGAGGGGAAGGGAGGGAGGGGGGGGGAGAGAAACATGGATGGGAGAAACGTGGATCGGTTCCCTCCCATATGCGCCCTGACCAGCACCGAACCCACGACCCAGGTACATGCCCTGACTGGGAACTGAACCCGCAACCTTTCAGTTTACAGGACGACACTCCAGCTGAGACACACCAACCAGGGACATCTCCTCTTTTAATTGTTAGCATAATTCTACAGTTCCACTGTCATGTGAAACAAAAACTCCATGATTCATGGAGGGTGAAGAGCACAGGGCACAATCTGATGCCAGCACCTGCCAGCTCCGCGACTTCGGGAAAGTTATGTGACCCTCAAGGTCTCCGCTTCCTCACCTGGAAGCAGGGATAACAGGCGGCCTGCCTCCGAGGCACAGTCGTCGGGAATAAATTAGAGAGCCTGTATCACGTGCTCAGAGGTAGCACTCCTCGCAGCTCTCCTCCATCACTCAGGGGTCCAGAAAGACCGATGGGCCTATCTGCGCATGTGCGTGCGTGAGCACGTAAGCACGTATGATAATGCCGGGAGAGCAGGCGCTGGCTAGCCGTACTGTGACCACCCAGCACACATCTCCTGCTCCCCCGCTCCCTTAACTTTCTGTATGACAATTACTTCTTGGGTCCCATTGCCGGGACAGAGAAGCCGATTCTTTCTGGTCCTGGCCAATCAGAACGCCGCCCTCTGGCTTCTGCGGACAGAGCGCGAACGAAGAGGTTAAGGACCGCTGGGACGTTTCACGGCTGCAGACCTGCACACCGGTGAGGCCGGGACTCCTGCTACCGGAACATGGGACCCCTCTCCGGCTCAGGCCTCACACCCATGGCTTCCGAGCTTCACCTCTAGGCCTCGGATAACCTACAGGCCCGCCGTCCTTCCAAGGAAAGCCTTCCGGAGCTGTCCATTATTGTACCTTGTCACCAAAGAATAATTCTTAATAATTCAGGTGGCATCTCAAATCACCAGGGAAATACTGGGTTACTCAAGACATAGTTTTAGGAAAGCTAGCTACCCACTTCTTGTGTGTGCCGGGGGGAACTTAAATCCATCAAATGAATTCCAGAATATTAACAGAATTAACTATATGAAACGGCACATATAATTGGGGGAGATTACTCGGGTCACGTGATCTTGGGAAGGAGGAGATCTGGTGATTGGTTCCAAGGGACGCCCCCAAAGGAAAACGTTCATAGGTTTGAATACACAAAAATTAAAATTTTTCTAGGTTGAAAAGGCGAAAGATTTATACGATCTGAAGAGAAACCAGAGTATAGGTCAAAAAATAAAATTAAAAAACAAGTAACAATCCAGGACACGTATTTGAGCTATATAAGCTGCCGGACTCAGAACCGTAATAAAGAATTCTTACAAATCAATAAGATAAATTATGAAATCTAAAAATGGGTAAAGGTCCTAGTCGATTCACAGAAGAAAAAACGTAAATGGTGCATATGTATGTATATATATATATTATACATAAATATAAAATTGTGTATATAAGTCGCCCCTTTCCTACCCTTTCATGCAGAATAGGGAACAGGGAAGCAAGCCCTGAGGCTAAGGCCAGGAGAGAGCCTTTCCAGACTGGGCACTGGGCGTTCCTTGGGATCTGGACCTGCAGGCTTGTTGATTCATCTCCCCAATCACTCTGCCTCCCTTGCACTGGAAATAGAGGGTCAGAGAAAATGGCCAATCCCATGGACATGGCCAGAGTTTACCATATTTATAGCATTTAGTATTTCGGAAGCAAGAAGCTGATTAAGTTGCGGGTATAAGCAAGTCACCCTTTCTGATAGAGCTGGGGCTCCAGGTTGTGAGAGTTCTTAGCAGTCTGGGGCATATACTGCACACACAGGACACTCTGTGTACATCATGTTGGGATGCAATCTGGTCAGTGTGGTCCAGGCCATACTGAACAGCAAATGACAAGATGAAGCTCTCACAGTTCGTTTTTGGAATTCATAGCTGTTTCAGCACCGAAACTAGGCCAACTTATACTAGACCCGCTGGCTTTGGTAGGTAAGGGATGTCAAAGCAGCAGCTGCCTGTCTGGACCCAGACAGCATGGCCCTGAGAAATGGAGACCTGACCTGGCTACAGAAAAGCTTCGGTGAAATGGTGTACAGCCTCTCAGAAATGAGAGCCACAGGCTGAGCAAGTTCATGGGCGGCTGGGAAGGAAAAGTGTGGCTCTGAAAGGGAGCCCTGTGTTGTCTCCAAGATACAGAAACAGATGCTCACGTCCCCATACTCAGCAGCCAGTCCAACTAGACCCTTACCAAATGCAACCAGGCATATGTCAATTTCTGCCCCAGCCGGATGCACGTATTACTGTAACAGGAGCCAAATCATGGTATGGAATGATGATTCTATGCAACAATTTTATGATCCCCTACAATGTACGTAGCACACTGTCTACAGTTATCCTAGATCTAAAAGTTAATTCTCTTTTAACACTGAAATTCTGAGACCAAAATTGTTTTGATGCACTTCTCTCATATATATATATAGTGGTATATTGGCACTTAAAATGGACTTACAAAATTGATTTCTAAAAACCCAGGAGCGAAAAATCAATGCAACAAATGCTAGAATAGGATTGTTACTAAAGAGATTCCTTCTGCAATAGCACTACACTGTGATCCTTAGAAATATGCTGTTGTACACTTATACAAAATATGCTATTAATACGCTTGTACAAAGGCTGTACAAGTGCTCATTTGTGAGAATTTTTAGAAAGGAGTCAACTTTAATTCCCTGAGCAACCATGAACTATCCTAATAAATCCAAGGATGCAATCAAATGATGTTCAAAATTACCTTCGTGCAAAATGAAAGCCTGTGACCTTCGTCAAAAGGTTTGCGTTTCATTACTCACCAACTGACAGCCTTCTAGGGAGCTGACAAGCTGAGCGTTCTGACAGGAGAGGATGGAGCCGGCCAGATTCAGCATTACGCACACTGCAGAGAGCAGCATGAAAAAGGTGATCTGGAAGCGAACCAAAGAGAAAATTGATTATTCACCAGGAGAGGCTCCAAGGAAAAAGGATTTGGCTGTAAAAAAAAGAAACCCTTTCCGTTGATCAAATAATTCCACGTGCAACCTGTTTTAAAGGAAAGCCTTGTTTCTCAAGAGTTCAAAATCTTTTCCCTTAAATCAAATGGAAAAAAAAAAAAGCCATTGTCCGTGACCAAGATTTGATCTGAAATCTGTTGTAAAAATATTTTAGAAACTAAACTTGAAAATACTATACATTACAGTCTCAAAATAGTTTTAGAGTCTCAAAAATAGCAACCTATAAATTACTTAAAAAAAAACAAGTGAAAGTTCATTTCTTAGAATGCCTTCGGTATTATTTTTTGTTACTCAATTACAGTTGTCCCACTTTTTCCCCCTTTGCCCTCCTCCGCCCAGCCCACCCCCTACTCCGTCAGTCAGTCCCCACAGCTGTCCATGTCCATGGGTCATTCATACATGTTCTTTGACAAATACCTACCCCTTCTTTCCACCATTATCCCCTGCCCCTCACCCCTCTGGTCACTGTGAATCTGTTCCAAGTTTCCATGTCTCTGGTTCTATGTATTTAAGATATTTTTAATGGAAAATTTCATACCTACGTTTTAAAGCCAGAGAGAGCCGCGTACTGAAGCCCCAGGTACCCATTAGCCACTCTCAACAATTAATCAACTCAGGATCAGCTGGGTTTCATTTACACCCACTACCCTCCAGGAATTTTTGCAGCAAATATCAATACTGTATGATTTCATTATTAAATATTTAAGTGTCTATTTCTAAAATAGCAACTTTTAAAAAACACACCCACTGTCAACTTTATAATTCATTAGAATCAAATATTCAGGTTTTATATTTCTTTAATTACCTCAAAAACTGTTTCATACTCTGAACCAGGTTGCATCAGATATAAAGGAGTTCCGTACTGAATGTTAGATATTTTTAAATTTATGGGTGTTCCCCCTCCACTGTTCTTTTTTTCTTCCTTGAAATTTGCTGAAGAAACCAGTTCAACTGTCAGTTTCCTGTGCCCTAAACTTTTCTAATTGTCCCCCACCATTTCATCTATCTTCATCCTCTGTATTTCCTGAAATTTGGTTAGGTCTACAGGCTTAATCAATGTTGTAAGGTGCTACACACACAAAAAAACACAGCCCGTACAAAGTAGAACACTGATGATTTTGACACATTAATATCCAATCATCTGTATGACAAAAATAAAGTGGAAATGTGAGAAGGCATTTGCAGTAGATGTAACAGAGGAACACACAGAACAAATCAGTGGGAAGGTCTAGCAGATTTTTAAAAAACCTGATGGCAAAAAAAAAGAAAGAGAAAGAGCAGAAGATGCTTCATAGCACTAGTAAGCAAGAGGTTTAAGTCAATACTACAATGGAGTGCCACTTCATACCCACACAATAGCCATAGAGACTAAATTTGCTTAAGGTGCAGGCGGGCAGGTCAGTAAAAAGGACTCTAAAACGTGGGCAAGAGTGTAACTTAACGCACCCTCAAGAGCAACTGGGCAGGGAATGCCTCAAGTCTGCTGCTTGTTTTTGGCTGGAGAAACTCTCACCCAGGCCTATGAGCTGTATATGCCTGCAGATAGCAAAAGATTAGAAATGACCTGTCTAACCTTTAGGGGACGAATAAGCAAACCGTTCAACTTTCCCGCATGACAGAACAATGAAAATGAATTAATTAGATCTACCTGGCTAAATCTCAAAAACAATGTCAAGTAAAACAGCATGTTGTAAAAGGATACGGTATAGGACCAATTTTTAAGTTGGAAATGCTAACAAACCACTACCATACAATGTTCGTGTGTATGTACATATAAAGTATTAAATCACACAATAGTATGACATCCACCATCTTTAGACACCTCTGGGAAGGGTGAGAAGAAAAGGTTTAAGGGCTTGACCTGGCTCTGTAAAGTTTTTTATTTTAAAATCTGAAACAACATGGTAATTCACCGATAGTAAATTATTAACGCCTCTCTGACAAAAGTGACACAACAGATAAATGACATAACAGATAGTGGGTGCTGGGTTATGATTAACTTTCACCAGAAAGATGAAAATATACCAGCATTAGAACTCAGCAGAGGGAAGGCAGGCAGTCACCCCCGAGGCAAGGGGGGCAGTAAGCAGGATGCTGAGCCAGAAAGAAAAGGCAAACAAGGAGGGTTTTTCTTCAAGAACCAGGTACATTCCACCGATTAAATAAATGCAGACTCTAATTCAACACAATTAAATAAAACCCAGTGACCTATCACACCCCTCTATCCCACCACATACCCACCACAGACTCTTCTAGAATATTTCAAGGTGAAGGTGTTGATCAAGTACACATATTTTTTCATGGTTAATTTGCAATATCTTCCACCCCCCAAGCAATTACACTTACTCACCCACTGAATATTTATTTGCTGAATGCCTGTAAATAAACAGTGTTCTGCCAGAAGCTATGGAGGAACACAGGAGACCACGAGCTGTTTTCTGCAGGTTCATTTAATCCATGTAACTATGATGTGGTCATTATTTTCCCCATTTTACAGACACAGTGAGATTCAGAGAGTGTATGACCTACCCCAAACCACCATGCTGACCTAGCACGGGCCACAGTTCAAATGCAGTGTGTCAACCTCAAAGCCGAATACCCTTTTCACTACCCTACAGTGACCTCTCAAAGCTGGAGGGAGACCTAACATCTACCTTCCCCGCTCTTCCTGTTTTATATGCGCTATACCCACCATATACCATGAATTATGTTTTTTCATAAAACCATATAATAGATTAAGAGAATACTGTCATAACTTTTGAACCAGTGATTCTAATTCTAGGAATTATCTAAAGCAAGATAATGAAAGAAAACCTTTAAATTTTTTTCAACTGTTCCATACCAAAATAAATTTATTTTTTTTTTTAATTTAAGGAACAAAGTACCAACTAAAATCCTGGGCCAAGATGGAGGTGTAGGTAGACACACTGTGCCTCCTTGCACAACCAAAACAAGGACAATAACACATTCAAAAGCAAAAAGAACAACCAGAACTGACAGAAAATCGAACTGCATGGAAGTCTGACAACCAAGGAGTTAAAGAAGAAACATTCATGCAGACCTGTAGGAGGGGTGGAGATGGGCAGCCAGGTAGGTAGGACTCGCAGCAAGGAGGTGGCTGGAAGACCAGGGGGTCCCACATTCCTGTGCAGATAAACCGGGAGGAACAACTGGGGAGACAGACTGCGCAACCCAGGGTCCCAGCACGTGGAAATAAAGCCTCAAACCTCTAATTGAAAACACCTGTGGAGGTTGAGGCAGCAGGAGAAGCTCCCAGCCTCACAGGAGAGCTCATTGGAGAGGCCCACAGAGTCCTAGAATATACACAAACCCACCCACCCAGAAGGGCCCAATTTGCTTGTGGGTAGCAGGGGAAGTGACTGAAAACCAGCAGAGAGGGGAGCAAGAGCAAGCTGCATTGTTCCCTCTTGGACCCCTCCCCCACATACAGCATCACAACCCTGACCCGTGGGTTACCCCGCCCTGGAGAACACCTAAGGCTCCTCCCCTTACTATGTAACAGGTGTGCCCAGACCAAAAAAAAAAAAAAAAGGCCCAAATGAAAAAACAGGTCAAAGCCCCAGAAAAAATATAACTAAGCCATGAAGAGACAGGCAACCTATCAAATGCACAGTTCAAAACACTGGTTATCAAGATGCTCCAGGAACTCACTGGGTACTTCAACAGCATAAAAAAGACCCAGGCAGCAATGAAGGTTGCATTATGTGAAATAAAGAAAAATCTACAGGGAACCAACAGAGATGGGCAGGACATCAGGACTCAAATCAACAGTTTGGACCAGAAGGAAGAAAGAAACATTCAACCAGAACAGAATGAAGAAACAAGAATTCAAAAAAAATGAGGAGGGGCTTAGAAACCTTCAGGACATCTTTAAACATTCCAATATCCAAATCATAGGGGTGCCAGGAGAAGAGGAAGACCAAGATATTGAAAACTTATTTGAACAAATAATGAAGGAGAACTTCCCCAATCTGGCAAAGGAAATAGACTTCCAGGGAGTCCAGGGAACTCAGATTCCCAAAGAAGTTAGACCCAAGGAGGAATACACCAAGGCACATCATAATTACATTAGCCAAGACTAAAGGTAAGGAGAGAATCTTAAAAGCAGCAAGACAAAAGGAGAGTTACCTACCATTAGACTGTCAGCTGATTTCTCAAGGGCAAGAAGGGGTGGGAAAGAAATATTTGAAGTCATGAAAGGTAAGGACCTACATCCAAGATTACTCTATCCAGCAAATCTTTCATTTAGAATGGAAGGGCAGATAAAGTGCTTCCCAGATAAGGTCAAGTTAAAGGAGTTCATCATCATCACCAAGCCCTTATTATATGAAATGTTAAAGAGACTTATCTAAGTAAAAGGTCAAAAATATGAACACTAAAATTACAACAAACTCACACCTATTAACAACCAAACCTAAAAAACAAAACAAAAAACAAAGCAAACAACTAAAATAGGAATAGAATCACAGAAATGAGTATCACATGGGAAATTATCAGGGGGGAGTGGGGGGAGAGAGGGGAAAAAGGGACAGAATAAGTAGCATAGATGGTAGGTAGAAAATAGACAAGGAGAGGTTAAGAACAGTATAGGAAATGTAGAAGCCAAAGAACTTTTATGTACAGCTCATGGACATGAACTAAAGGTGGGGGAATGTGGGTGGGAGAGGGTGTGAAGGGCAGAGGGGAATAAAGAGGGTAATATGGAACAACTGTAATAGCATAATCAATAAAATATATTTAAAAGATAAATATTATTCCTGCTCTGATAAAAGATAAAATAAAATCCTCCACACCAGGCACTGTGCCAGGAACTGTACATATACTTCCATCTCCAACTGTCACGTGACAGCACCAGACAGGCATCATCAGGCCACCTTACAGATGGGGAACCATCTGTGAGTTAAGTAACCTGCTGAAATTCCTGTGGCTAATTAGGTGGGGGGGGCAGAATCTGAAGCCAGGTGACTACCTGCTTCCCAATTAGTTGGTCACTAAAGGTTTTAGCAACTTTCCTGTGACCACCCCCCCCCGTCAGAGAAACATATTTTATATGAGGAACCAACCTGCATACACACATATATATAGAAGCAAAACTTCTACAAAACACTACTTACCTGAATATGCAGCATAAACTGCCTTTTTTAAAAAATGCTGGTTTCGAGTCATGAAATTTCTCATGACTTATGATTTTAAAAATGCACAAGGCTTAATTCCTTCAAAGATACAGTATTTATTATAAGTATAGTACAAAAAAAATCTAAATGGAACTACAAGGTTAACCACAGAGCTGAATAATTATGCATGTAAAAAATTGTTATTTGGCTAAAACACATTTTTTTGAATGATGTATGTTTATATAGGTAAATAACATATAAAATAGTTGTGTTGACCAAAAAGGATATGAACAATTATATTTTTATTGTTAAGTTATAAAGCTTTTTGGTTTTCCTTACAAACGGGGGTAGTTAAGAAGCCATGTAATATCCACTTTGCTTTTATTTTCTTGGCACCAAAGCACTTGACCGGTGTCTTTTGTTCTGATCACGGTGCAGTTTTCCAATTAGTTCTATAACGCTAGCCAAATTTTTACACCAAAAAACCCACACACAGAGTAAAACAAAATAAATGCTCTCCTCGTATTTTTATAAATGAAAATTGGGAACCAAATACTTTTTACCAGTAAAAAAAAAAATCAAAAAGTAAAAACCACACACGAAAGTTTGCAAACATGTCCGAAAGCTACACAGATGTACGCGTTACAGAAATGCGCTGCCTCCTGCCCACACCCCTCCAGGCCTGGGCTCTCTGACCCCTGCCCAGGGACTCCCCGGACTGTAAGATTTCAAGAGGAGGGGGCCGGGGCGCTGGCCGCAGGTCTGGCCCGGTCCTCCTCATCTGCCAAAGCCTCGCAGTACTGGGCCGGCCAATCTTTGGGGTCCTGGTTGTGGACTTTGGCCACGAACTTGAGCACCTTCATCTTGCTGGTCTCCAGGTTGGTTCGCGGGCCCCACTGCAGCTCGTAGTCCACCGGATCCGTGTGGGGTATCCGCCGGTACTCCAGGTAACGCTGCCGCACAAACTCTTCCGTAATGAGTTTCTTTGGGTCTCCGAAAATCAGGTGCTTCTTTGTGGGGTACACCCCGAGGCGACGCAGGAAGTCCCAGACTTCCGTCTCCTTGACGGTGTTGCCCTTCATGAAGATGAGCCCCAAGACGATCATGAGGAGGCCGGTGGTGGGCGTGCCCTGGTCGCCCCTCACCTCGGCGTCCTCCTCCACGGGCTCCAGGGTGTTGATCAGGATGTAGCTGTTGCTCTTGGGCTCCAGTTCCACCAACTTGTACCCGAACACGTACTCGAGGCGCTCGGCGGCCAGTCTGAGGAGGTTCGGAAACACATCCTTGTAGTCCCCGATGACGTGCTTCAGGATGTCGGACCGCTTGATGGGGATCTTCTTCTGGTCTTTGATCAGCAAGAACTGCACCAGCTCCGCCACCTTCAGCTCCAGCTGCTTCTGGGTCCTGGGCCCCACCGCGGGGCCAGCCTCGGCCCGGCGGGCGCCCTGCGACGAGGACCCGCGAGGCTCCTGCGAACCGAGGGCCCCCCGAGAGGTGCTCGGGGCCTCCTCGGCGACGCCGCTCCTCGAAGACCGGCTGTCGCCGCCGCTCCTCGAAGACCGGCTGTCGCCGCCGCGGCCCCAGTCCCGCTCGGCCTGCGAGCTGGGGCGGCCCCGGCTCCGCGGTTTCTGCAACATGACGCCAGCGGGGGAAGACCGGGGCGGACTTCAGCGGCCGAGCGGGGAAGCTCTCAGTAACGGGAACTGGCAACTAGACAGGGGCGCGCGGCGGGAATTGTGGGCCCGCGCCCCGTACGTCTGGGCGGGGCCACAAAGAGCGCGCATTGCGTCACAGAGACTGCGCGATGCGTCGGAGGCGGAGACTACGCGTTGCGTCATGGAAGCGACGCGAGGCGGGCTCGGCGTTTCCGCGGTTGCAGCGCGTTCGCGCGCGTCTCTGCGGTTAACCGCGGTGGTACTTGTTAGGCTGGAATTAAAAGTGTCGCCTTGACCAAACCATGCCCGTGGAGGACAGGCGCCGAAACTCCTGAACAAATGTGCGGCTAGGTTCAGACCCAGGACAGTGCGATAGAGGACGAATATCAGTAGGGTTAAAATCGGGAATGTTTTTAGATGGAACGCAATGAATGGGAGAAAAATAAGGTAGAGAGGAAGGCAAGAGCCTGAAAGTAGAGTGAAAGCACTTCCTTCTACACAGAGCTGGACGAACGTGAAGAAAAGACCTAGGGGACGCCCGGTTTGCTTTGCTTTGGCCACTCCCTCCCTTGCTCAAGTTTAAACCCTCCCAACCATTACCACCAGTTACCTTCTCATGCCACTAAGAGTCTATTCTTGGCTCGCTAACAGAACTTTTCCCCATCTTTTCATTGTTTCGGTATTTATGTTTTTGCATTAAACTCCCATCAGCTAGACAACTACAACCGAACCACCGCTTAAAGTACATTTCAGTGAAGTGTTTTTGCTTGGTCAAATGAGTTTATCTTTCGGAAAGCACCCTATCATGTAAACTGCCTTGGGCCCACAACCATAATTATTGCAGAAATGGGTAAGAAGGATGCTACAGAAACTCGCACTCAAGAGATTACCATTTAATGTTGGGCATTGCTGATCAAGTATTGCAATGATGTGGATCTCTTAAATTTAATTTTTACTATGTCAGCCTTATGGGTCGATGAGAAAGAAAAGGGTACCAAAGGGTATCATCTCTCATAATCTGTTATGTGTGCAGGTGTGTGTGTGTGTTTTAATTGTCAACTCGAATAGCCAATATGAGCCATTTCATTAACCCAAACTATCTGGAATCTGCTATTATGAAGATCTTAGCAAATGTGTTCCTCTTCTATTTTCTGACTCACAAAGAAGAAACTGAATTTCCCTGTCTTTTTTTAAAGCTACCCAGAAAGTGGGTAAACTCTTTAATGAACCAAATCAAACTCAGTTCCTCTTTAATGCAAATATATTCAAAGGAAAGCAATTCAAGAACATATTATTTGAATAACAGCATCAAAACACAATCTTATTACAAATTTCATTAAATGTTAGTCCCCTAAGTTTTTGTTTGTAATTCAATATGAAAATGCAATCTTATAGTGGCACTAGAATTGCAATATGAAATGCAAGATGATATTCTATGTTATCATGCAAGTATGCTAGCTAAAATCTGGTAAACAATGAGTAATAACTTTCTGTTGTACACAAGATCTAACAATATACCCCCAAGCATCAGTCTTTATGACAGAAGCCTACTAAGAAAAACAAATATATCATCACAACATTCTTTTTTTTTTCAATGAGAAAATGCATCTGCTTCAATTTACTTGCAAATTAGAATTTGGACTCAGGTTCAAAGAATGCTCCCGCAGTGAGAATTCTGTGAAAACTCTCCCCCTTCGAAGGATCAGTTTAAAAAAAAAAAAATCAGCAACCAGGAGATAACAGAGAAATGGAAAATAAGATGAAAGCCAGTGCCCACCACTGGGCTGGTATTTTTTTTTTTTTCTTGCTGAGGTGTTCACTTAAATTACCACGCAGGCTCTGGGTCAAGCTACCCCCTGCAAGTGTGTGAATGAAAATCAGCAGTGTCTGTCAATAGCATCTTTAGCCAGACAGCCGATCGTCATACTGGACATGAGTGAGAAACGGTAACAGTTTTAAGTCTCTAAACGCCTCTCTTCACTGTGTCCAGAAGAATGTGAGGGAGACAATATAAACAGAAGCTGACTGTACTAGAATGAAGGTCAGGCATTGCATGGAGGAGTCATCCAGATGCACAGTCCACCTCAGACACACGAAGTCTTGGGTGTTTGGGAGAAAATGGTTGTGGCGATGATGTTAATAACAATAGGAACACTAATAATATAACAATAGCTACTGATTATTACAAAGGGAACTGTGGTTAGACCCTATTCTAAGTGGCCTTCATTTAATCCTCACAACAAACTTAGGAGACACATGCACTCCTAAGGTTAGGAAACAAACCTTACTCCTTTCTGGTTCCAAATCAACGAAATAAGAGCCAGGCTTCAGGGCACTAAGTGAGACAGGTTTGCCAAGTACCTAGTACAGGGCCAGGACACAGCAGGTGATAATGATTTGCTTCTTTCCGGGGGGGTTAACGTTACGGAAAACGTCCATAGGCTCCACAAAGCATGGATACACAAAAATCAGGGAAAGGTTTGAAAATAAATATATCATGGTATAAAGTTATCTTCTTTTAATTTTTATTTTACTTATTTATTTTTAGAGAGAGGGGAAGGGAAGGAGAAAGAGGGAAACATCAATGTGTGGTTGCCTCTAGTGCTCCCCCTACTGGGGACCTGGCCTGCAACCCAGGCCTGTGCCCTGACTGGAAATCGAACCAGGGACCCTTTTTGGTTGGCAGCCCTCACTCAATCCACTGAGCTTCACTGGCCAGGGCTAAAGTTATCTTCTTTTAAACATGAAATTCAATGTTTATTTTCTTGTTTTGGAAGATAAATGAAAAGGCATATTTTGAATCACTGTTAACATCACAGTTACGCCCTGATGCCGCAGTTATCCACACGCAAGTTTTCAGTAAATTCAGCGTGATTTGAATATGACATTTGCAACTTTTCATTCAGCATGGAAAGTAATAAAGACGAGTGGTTAAAAAGAGAGAAACATTTTCAAAGACACCATGTTAATGACCTTAACATTTTTATTACTAGACCCAAAAGAAAAAAATTAAACGTTCTTTGAGGCACTCTGGCCAGGTAGCTCAGTGGGTTAGGGCATTGTCTGGATATACCAAGGTTGTGGGTTCGATCACCACTGGTCAGGACTCATACAAGAAGCAACCAATGAGTGCATCAATAAGTGGAACAACAAATCAATGTTTCCCTCTTCTTCCCTCTCGTCCCCTTCCCCTCTCTCTCAAATCAATGAATAAATTAAAAAATTTAAAAATTCTTTGAGGCAAACACTAAAACTAGTTAAGATTTCAAATGCATTGAGCAAAGAAATGCCTATGACCAATTAATTGCCCTTCAGATGTCTCTCCGTAATTAATTGCTTTATTCCCTCGCCTTGATCGCACACGCCTGCCAAGAAGCTCTGTCTTTATTATCTACTGAATCCTCCTCTTCATTCCCTGGTATTTCTTGCAAAACTGAAGGAAGGTTTTATATTTTCTGACATTAACCTAGTGGGAGAAGCAAGGACTTCCCGGGAAGGAAAGCAATGATAAGACCACGCAGCCGCCGTGTGTGAAGTGGCTTTGCTGCCTGCCCCGCAGAGCAGACCGGACAGCACGTGAGCAAAGGGGTCGGAGGTCTGCAGGGAGCAGGTGCTCTCTGGGTGGGTGGATAGTAGGAAAAGCAATCCAGAGTTTATGTATATATATTGTATATACATACACACATATATTTTAACCTCACTTAAGGATATTTTTTAAATTATTGATTCTAGAGACAGAGAAGGGAGAGGCAGGGAGAGAGGAGAGAGGAGAGAGAGAGAGGGAGAGAGGTAGAGAGAGAAACATCAACAA
Source organism: Phyllostomus hastatus (assembly GCF_019186645.2). NCBI lineage: Eukaryota > Metazoa > Chordata > Mammalia > Chiroptera > Phyllostomidae > Phyllostomus > Phyllostomus hastatus. The sequence goes on along the minus strand of NW_025334036.1, from coordinate 11,470,608 downwards.
TGATCAGTTGCCTCTTGTACGTGCCCCGCCCAGGGATCGAACCCACAACCTAGGTATGTGCCCTGAGTGCGAATCAAACCCTCAACCTGTTGGTGCACAGGACTAAGGTCCAAGCAACTGAGCCACCCATTCAGGGCAGCCATCCAGATATTTGAATGGTTACAATAAAATCCCTGCATGAAAACTGTACTTCAACAACAATTAAAATAAAAATAAATAAATAAATCCCTGTGTCCACTCACTCGTAACAAAGACCCATTCTGGGGAAGTCCCAGATAAAGGGCTGCCTAGAACGACATGCTGTCCTGCCGAAAGAAGACTAAGTGGCCACAGAGCTGTCCTTGGCTGGCGGAAGGGGGTGAGGAGGTGGGACTTAAACACAGCTCTTCCCGAGCGACCATGGCAGCCGCCTGACCTACAAGCCTAATCTTACTTAGACTCTCTTTTCTAGAAGTCTAAATCTGCCAATTACCCAGGGCCTTTGCCTTCTGGAAATCACTAAGATCTTTTAAGTTGTAGAATTACCAACACATAAAGTCTCAACAGTGGCCAATACGTTTCTTTTTATTTGCTTCGTTTTTACCCCCTGGGAGACCCAGATTGCTGCTCTGCCTGGCTCTCCTGCGTGCACGTGATGCAGGCCAGCCACCGAGACTGGTTGAGCACTCTCTTAGGGATTCGTATAGTCTCGTTGAGCTAATAAGCTGAAGGGTGGGAGCCCAGCCACCTCTGCCTTGCCTTGGAAATAGTCTGCCTCAGGGGGAAGCCACCTCAGAGGCGACTGAAGAGGCGGAAACGGTTCCGATGCTGCCAGCTGAGTCCCTGGTTCCTCACTGCTTAGAGGTCGGGAGGCTGGGGCTGCCGAGTTTCTTGGAGCATCTATCTGCTGGCGACACGAGGTTTTGAACCTGGCTCTGTTATTCTTTGAAGTGACACAGCTGTGTGACTTCTAGGACACACGGAGGTCTCCACTTAAAACCACTCTGTGGCAATGAGTCTTCAACAGTGGCTGAACCTTTGGAGGAAATGGGGGCTCTGGCCATTCCTGCTGTTCCCTGAGTGTCGTCCTGTGCACCAAAAAGGTTGCAGGTTCAATTCCTGGTCAGGGTACATCAATACCTAGGTTGTGGGTTCATCCCCGGTCCAGGCACACGCAGGAGGCAACCAGTCCATGTTTCTTTCTCTCCATCCCCACCTCCTCTCCCTCTAGAAACAAAACAAAACAAAATTGACACTGTCCCGGTCCCTACACCACCCCTGCCCTATCAATTGTAAAATGAGACAACGTGGTTGGCCAACCCAGTTGCCCCTCCCCCACAAGGGAAACCGGTCCACACTGTCTGCTTCCGTCTCTTCTGGTCGATCTTCCACAGCCTGAAGGGGTCTACAGCAGTCCTGGCCACCAGCTGGCGCACGCCGGCACCGGGGAAACCCCTGCCCAACAAAACAACCCAGAGAAGCACACTCACACGCCGCCACCTCAGAAGTGCAGGGGTTGGAAGGAAGGAGACAGCCAAACTCTAGAACAGATGGCTACTCTGGAGCAGAGCTGATAGAGGAAAACAGAAATAGGCTGTACAATAAAACACAGCGAGAACAGAAGGAGGCATTATTGCGGCACGACAGAATGCTTCTAGAGCAGAATAATGCTTTTTAAATGGAACACGTTCGCAGAGGTACTGCAGCGGAGCACCGCCCCTGCTGAAAACCAAATTACTGTTTCAGGAGGCCCCGCTGAAGGCTGTGTCCCACAAGATGGGGACCAGAAGTTCGTGAAATAAAAGTCACAAGGGAAATAGCAACATATAAAGGGTAGAAGCAGGAGGCATCATTTGCAAATGATACAAGTTGGGGAATAAGAAAACATACGACAGAGCGAAAAAACCACATCAAAGAAAAAGCAACACCAGGCCCCGGCCAGGTAGCTCAGTTGTTCCCGTGGTCCCCAAGAGGTCCAGGTTATGGGTTTGAGCATAGTCCCCCATGGGCCAAGTTTGCGGGTTTGATCCCCAGTCAGGGCACATACAAGAATCAACCAATAAGTGCATCAGTAAGTGGAACAACAAATCCATATTCTCTCTCTGTCCCTCTCTCTCCCCCTACCTTCCCTCCCTCCCTTCTTCCCTCCCTCCTCCTCTCTCTCTGAAATCAATGAAAAAAAAAATAATAAAAGCAACTCGCATCTTCCATTTGAAAAGGGCTCTGAAATGGCAGAATTGACATGCAGCCTGGCAAAATTTCTGAATGTCAAGAAGGGAAAGAAAAATCATACAAGCTTCCAGACAAAAAAGAACAAGCTGTTTGCAGAAACAATCAGTTTAATGTCACATGTCTCCACGGCAATCCTGGAAACTAATGGACAAGGAAATAGCACTGAGTGAGTAGGGAGAAGAAAAGAACCGCCATCCACGGATGTTCCCCCAGGGCACGATATTATTATGTCCGTCCACAAGAGTGGATTATTGGACGTGCCGAGTGGCAAGCGTCTCCCTGGGGGTCCAGTATATGCTTGCCCAAACCTGACTAAACAGGAACCCAAAGGGAGGTGGAGACAGTGTTGGGAGCAACTGTGAGGATGATCTTACAATGTTCATTTTTATACCTTAATAGACAACGACAATGTAAATGTAAATCACACTATCATTGTTGCTAAGGATTTTTTTTAAAAGATCTTATTTTTAAGAGAAAAAGGAGAAAGAGAGAGAGGGAAATATTGATGTGAGAGAGAAACATCAATAGGTTGCCTCTGTTACAGACTCCCAACCAGGGACTAAACCCACAGCCCAGGCATGTGCCGACTGGGACTCGAACCGGTGACCTTTTGCTTTGCGGAAAGATACCCAACCCACTGAGCCACACTGGTCAGGTTAGGATTTTTTTTAAGACTCTTTTTATGTTTCATTTACATTAATTAGTTTTTTTTTAAAAAAGATTTTATGTATTTATTTTTAGAGAGGGAAGGGAGGGAGAAAGAGAGAGAGAGAGAGAAACATCAATGTGGGGTTGCTGAGGGCCACGGCCTGCAACCCAGGTATGTGGCCTGACTGGGAATTGAACCTGAGACACTTTGGTTCGCAGCCTGCACCCAATCCACTGAGCTACGCCAGCCAGGGCTAGGATTCTTGAAATAGAAGAAAAACCTGGGTTCAGCCTGTACCCAGCCCATCTCAGCACACTCCAGGAACAGGGAAAAAATGAGGGAGATGGAGTGAAAGAAAATTGGTCCTCAGGGTCTGTTCCAAGTGGGGCGAGGTTAAGGAGGCACTGCAAATTATTTAGGGTAGGGGGGGTGCTGTTTGTCAAGCCCTGACCCCTCGGTCCCAAATCCACCGCTCTCCCGTGCTGTAAGCTGCTTGTCTTTGGTCCGGTGCCCTCCTGTTGGATCCTTCCAATGAGAGGCATCGGGAGGGGGCTGAGAAGTAGGGCAGGGGGAAGGCCTTGCTCCTTGCCGTGTGCTTGCGATTTCTGCAGTGTGGGCCCAGCAACACCCCCGCCTGCCTCCAGCCTCTATCACCACCAACCCTGTGCCCTCACAAAGGCAGGGACAAGAGCTAGGCATGCTCCTGCAGGTGTCAAAAGGACAACAAGAGAATCTCATGCATGGCGTCTGCTGACACTTGAGAACAGATGAAACGGGCAACTTCTTAGAAAAGCGCAATCCAACAAAACCGGTGCAGGAAACACAGGAAGTGTGGGAGGCTATGGGATCAGTCACTCCCAACCTCCCTGCAAGGGAAACCCCAGGCCCAGACACACCCACGGTGGAGTCTCCCCGACACTTAACAGAAGTAACGCCGGCCTTAAATAAGTGCCTCTGGAAAAGAATGAAAGGGCCTACTCCCACTGTTTTATGAAGAAAATCTAAGCTTAATATAAAAATCTGGCACGGACGTTTTGGAAATGAAGATGCAGGCTGAACCCCTGAGCCTCTGACAGATGAAACCAAGAGATGCCGCAGAGGAAGGCGAGTTCGACCTGGGAAAGCAAGCTGGTGCAGGGTCAGTGGAGAGGATTCATGGTCTCCACAGAAGGAAGGACATCTCTCCAATGGTTATCTCAAAGGAGACAGGACAGTCATAAGAGAAAACACAACATCTATCCATGATTTTTATTTTAAAAAATTTTAACTTTATTTTTAATTGTATTTTTGTTACAGAACAGACCTGTGGGTGGTGGGAGGGGGTGGGCAAGATACTATTACCGAATGGGACCCCCTTCTCCCAGGGTCCCCCTGTACTAGGTTCGCCTTGCCCACTGCCAGGCAATTATAGCTCTCAATGTCAGAGATTGGTGAAAAGGAAAGGAACTATTTATTCAAAAGTTATATAGATCTAGGAGTAATGACTTGATGTCTTCATAATAATCCTAAAGTCTCTTAAAACACCCACAGACACACACAGTCCTTCCTCCCCCACTTTGCCCAGTACAGGTTACCATATCTCAGGGAGAAAAAAGAACTCCGTGGCTCTGGCAGCCCCTGGTTCTTCCCAGTAATCCGTGCTCAGATGGCGGGCCTCCCGAGGTTCCCAGCACCATCCACTGTGCCACCGGGATCTCCAGTTCTCAATCCAAACCCATGTGGCACCTTCTCCTGGCCCACCAGCAAGAGCCCTGTCACCCCTTCCCTTCCTGCAGCGTCTCTCCTGCCTTCTTCCAAACTGCTGAGAGAGAGCTCTGCACCGCTGCTACATCTTGCTTTCCGGTTTCCTAAGCTGTGTGATGAAGGGAGCCCCAAAGCCGCTTGGTTCCAACTCTCACCAAACCCGAGTGGTCCCCTAACTTTGCATGGCTGCTGAGTCTGGATTTAAATCTCAGTGCCAATCTTCCTCTGCAGCCCCATTTCCGACTCCTCCCATAATCGGCTACACCTGCTAGCATTCCCTTATTTTTCCAGCCTTTCTGGGCTGCCATAGTAAGTCAGGGCAGGCGTGGCCCCATGGCACGGAGCCAATCATCTCCAAGCTCTCACGCAGGCGCTGTAACCAGAGGGAGCTGCCTTCCAGTTGAATCCTGGGTGGAAGCCACTGCCCTCTCCCTGGCTCAAAGCAGGGCCATGGCTATTTAACTATCCATGAAACCAGTCAAAAGTTACAGATCTGTTTAATGGCCATTCCTGAGGTTATTTGCAAAACTGTTGCTATGCAGAACTGCTCTCAATGGCCCTGCTCCCTGTTCAGACATGTGGGGGTGAGGATATCCTACATTTTTAATATTTCCCGGATACCCTGAGTTCTAGACCCCGTTACAAATTCCTATTTGGGGCCCCCCCCGGCTGCACCATGTTACACTTCTCCATCACCACTTATTCCCCCCTTCTAACCTCCTTTCCTGCATTTCCATGCTTTTTAAAAACCCTAACCAAGCAAGAAACTTAGCAAATCAAGACAGAAGGACATTGAAACAATCACTACAGAAATAGCTGCAGGAAACCTCACGCTTTCTTATGAAATATTGAAAATGCTCCCTCTGAGATCAGGAACAAGACAAAGCAATCTGCTATCTGTCGTTTTACTGGAGGTCCCAGCCAGGGCAGTAAGAAAAAAGAAATACAAGTTAGAAAGACTGAAAAGAAAGAAATAAAATTATCTTTCCCCCCAACAAATAACATCATTTTATATGCAGAAAATTCAAAGGAATGTACAGATTAATCATGAACATTAATCGGAGAATCTATCAAAGTAGTTAAATGCAAGGTCAACAGACGTAAGTCAGTTTTATTTCTATTTTATGACAAACCGAGAATGGAACTAAAATACACACCACATGTGCTACATTTCCTCAAAGACAGCTGTCCCACTGCGTCCCCTCCCATGTGTCCCGCTAGACTGCAGCGTGGGCGGCTGCTCCGCCCCCCCCAGAGGTACGGATGACTTCTCCACCCCCTCAAACTCGGACTGACATTGTGACTTGCATTGAGCAACAGAGTGTAGAGAAGTGACATCCATGTCTTCTGCTTTTGTCCTGCTGGAACAGACCCTTTCCTAGCGCTCTCCTCACCCTCCTCACCGTGTGCAGAAGCCCCGCCCACCTTAGCCTGCAGCCACGTTCTGGATATAAGAGTGAGGCCATGTGGACTGGCAGGCTTCCAACAGCCATCATCGGGGCCCTGTGACAGGGGGGACTCCAGGCAAGGGCAGCAGAAGTAGTATCCGCAGAATCATCAGGAGTGAGAAACTCTTGTTGTTCTAAGCCATTATGTTATAAGGTGGCTTGTGGCAGAGCAACAGATAACTGACACACTCACTATGCACAACTCGCCGAAACAATGATATACACACATGCGTATTTTATCAGACTAGAGTCTGATAAAGGACATGCAGTGCCTCTATTCGGAAAATGAGAAAGTGAAACCAGGTGAAAACACCAGGAAAAAAAATTAAAAAATAAGAGAAAATGATAAAATGATAAAACATTATGGAGAGACACTAAAGATGACCTAAATAAATATTCACAGACTGAAAGACACACACACCGGTAATAAGTATGTCAACTGCCTCCGTATTGATCTACAGCTTTTACAGAATCCCATCTAAAATTCCCACAGGATTTCTTTGTAAAATTTGACAAACTGCCTATAAGTTTCATATGAGAATGCAAAAGGCCGTGAATAGCCAAACAATCGTGAAGAAGAAGAGCAAAGTGCTTACCCTGTTGGACACCAGATTTACTTACAAATTTATGGTCATTAAGGCAATTTGGTACTGACGCAAGAACAGACAGAAAGGGTGGAGGATCCAGGAAGTGACCCATCGGCACAGGAGGATGACATCACACCGGCACAGGAGGATGACATCACACCTATGCAGGAGGATGACATCACACCGCAGCAGGAAAAGGACTATCCTTTGGATAAACGGCCCTGGGTCAAGTGGATATTCCCCTTGGAAAAGTAAGACTCCATTTCCTGGTTATAAAAGTCAGTTCTCAGTAAATTTATAGTTCTAGGTATGAAAGGGAAAATAATAAAGCAACTTAAAGATAATGCAAGAGAAAAATCTGTGACCTTCAGGTAGCAAAACTTTTTTCTTAAGATGCTGAAAGACCATTATGTATGCAAAGTGTATATGTGGGTATATCTGCATATGTGTGTTATGTGTGTATTGTATGAACATGTGTACATTGTGCATGCACTTATCTGACAAATTACAGATAACTTGGCAAAGGGCTCGTTTCCAGAATGTATAAAGAACTCCTGAAAACAAATGAGAAAAATGCATACAACACGAAGGAAAATGGGCAAGAGTTCTTATTGGTCCCCGACAGACAAAGGTATCCAAATTCCTAATGAAATGTGAAACGGTGCTCACATTAATAATCAAGCAGGTGCAAAATACAACGGCGATGACGTACCACGACTTGCCCGCCACGTGGCTGAAACGAAATGACGGTGACACAAGGTACAGGTGGTGTGGGGAAGGGGCAAAGCATTCGGACGCCGCTGGGGATTATGGGAAGGGCAGGGCCACTGTGGAGAACTAATTGGCATTATCTGCTCAAAGTCCCTGATCTGCATCAGGTAAAAGCCAAAACCCTTACGATCATCCACCAGCCTGCGCTCGAGGCAGCCCCTGAGCCACCTCTAATGTCAACGCCTCATGGGTCCCTCCCAGGCTCCCTCCAGCCACGCACCTCCTTGCTGCTTCTGGAGTGTGCCCAGCACGCTGCCACCCCAGGGCCTTTGCACAGGCGGTTCCTGAGGCCTGGATGGGATGTTGCTCCCCGGGTAGGTGGTCACACGGCTCACTCACCTCCTTCAGGTCTCCAGCACAACGGAGTGCCTCTCACATTCTATTCAACAGCACCCCATTCCTCCTATTCCCTATGTCCTTCCCAGCTTTCCATTATTATTATTATTATTATTATTATTAATTAGTTTAAGTCCTCACTTAGGGATATGTTTCTTGATTTTAGAGAGAGAGAGGAAGGGACAAAGAGGGAGAAAGATTGTCCGGTTGCCTCCCGTATGCACTCTGACCAGGAATTCAACTCACAACCTAGTCATGTGCCCTGACTGGGAATCGAACCCACAACCTTCTGGTGCATGGGACGATGCTCCAACCAACTGAGCCTCCTGGCTACGGCTCAGTTTCCTTGTTTTTCACTGTAACACTTACTGGCATGTGCCATGTGATTTATCTACCCATGTTTCTATCTCCCTGAACTAGACAACGGTTTCGTGAGAATGTCTATTTTGTTCATTGCTCTATCCCAGCACTCAGGACATTTCCTGCCACACAGACGGGGCTCAAAAACATTCTGTTAAAGACTGACCACCTGAGAGACACCTGAAATGCTGATTGACATGCTCTGTGCTCAGCTGGAGCTGGTACACTGGCTTGCCTCAGTGGTGGGTACCTCTGTGTCCCCAAACCTATGGTATTTTTCACGTTAGCCATGCATTTCTACAGAAAGGACTCCCTCAGCCCCAGCCAGAGGATGCTTGAGACCTGCAGCCAGTACTCTGGGAGCTGCAAGGAGCAGGCAGAGATGCAGATGGAGGCGTGGCCTCCCCCTGCTCTCCCAGACTCTCCCTCAGCCCCACGTGACAGAGACAGCTGGTGGTCACAGAACAATCATGTGCATGTGCGTCCCTACAGTTCCCGCATCCCTTGCAGATGCGAGGGACCATGTGGCCGAGTGTGGCAAATGGGCCAGTAAGCAGCAGGATTTTGTCACCTCTGGTCGGAGACGCTGAGCAGTGGAGAGGCATTCTGCAGCTTGTAGGAGACATTTGGTGAGCAAGAAATGAACAGTGGCTGTGCGGAGCCATTGACATTTCAAGGTCTTTGTTATTGCGGTGTACAGTATCTCATCCTGACTCTTTTCCGTATGTCCTCACCTTCCTGCCTGAGCTGCAGCTGCCTTCTCTGCAGCTTCCTCTAACTTCTCTCTTCTCCCTTCTTTACCTCTGGGGGGTAAAGAAGGGCAATTTCTTAAGTGCACAGTCTCAGCTGGGGATGCTGATGGGTTGGACTACTTATCACACAGCCTGGAAACCAATGCTCTCATTTTGCCTGGCCCATATCCTGCCTTCAGAGACATCCAGTGCCTCTAATTTCTGAGACTTTCTCAGGCCATAATGTAAAAGTCAGCCTGGCCCCCCTCCATGCACCTCAGAACTCGGCAGAGGGGAGAAAGCAGAAAATTCAGCCAGCTGCCAGCCAACGACACACTGTCCATCCTTCGGAAATGCTGCCCACATTTCCCATCTGCTCGTTTCCTCTTTGTGAGTTGGAATTATTTTTATTCTTTTTTTTTAAAGACTTTATTTATTTATTTTTAGAGAGGGAAGGGAGGGAGAAAGAGAGAGAGAAGCATCAATGTGCGGTTGCTGGGGGCCGTGGTCTGCAACCCAGGCATGTGCCCTGACTGGGAATCGAACCTGCGAACCTGGGTTCGCAGCCCGTGCTCAATCTACTGAGCTACGCCAGCCAGGGCTGAATTATTTTTATTCTTGTACTTTCATTTTACCGGTGTTTCAGGAGGAAGGCTGATAAATGTATATTTATTGACTACTTATTTACTTTGAATATTTATTGTGTCCGTAATGTATATAATTATACTTAGTCACAAGACAAAAGGCAAACGCATATTAAGTAAGTTTGTTCCAGGTTGTACGTAATCACTTCTCAAAATGATATCACAATTCATATTCTTCAATTTCTTTGACTCGACTACCACACTAAGAAATCATTACTTTCCTAAAAGTAATTTTAAAAAATATTTTATTATTTTTAGAAAGAGGAAGGGAAGGAGAAAGAGAGGGAGAGAAACATCAATGTGTGGTTGTCTCCCACATGCCCTGTACTAGGGACCTGGCCTGTAACTCAGGCATGTGCCCTGACTGGGAATCAAACCAGCAACCCTTTGGATTGCAGGTCAGTGCTCAATCCACTGAGCCACACCAGCTGAAGAGATCTTTATGGAAAATATAAAACGTGCTCTTCTCTGTCCTCTGGCCAGCGATCCCTGCTTCTGTCCACCCTGCCCAGTCTCGTTCTGTATTATGTTTATGGGTATTCACATTTTTTTCTAAAATGCATAGCTTATTTTCCTTTTTAATTAATTCTATTTTTATTAATTCAAATTTCTTTTGAAACCCATGTTCCTTAGAAACCTAATTTCTTTTGAAACCTAAAAGGCATACACATGTCTTTTTTTTTTTTTAATCTCCCGATATCTCCTCTCCACTTCCTCCTACTCCATCTCCTCCGGTAATCGCCAAAGTGCTGTCCATGTCCATGAGTTTTTTTCTTTTTTCCTTTTCTTTTCTGCTTATGCCTTAAGATATGTTTTCTTAATTAAGAATAGCCATAAGTCATCTGAAAAACACTCTCTATAGAGTCTAAACTCAAAGATCAGTTTTGGTTGGAATTATCCCTGAGAAAAATTGAGCGTCTCCAAGCATTTGCCTGCCCTGACCAAAAAACAAACAAACAAACAAAAAACAAACCAAACCACAGTAACCTGTTCGGAAGATGTAATACAAATCTAAAAAACCAAATTGACTGCACACAGACATGGAGTAAATGGGGGATAATAATGACATTCAAAAGGGACTTTTTTTGCCTCGTTTTCAGTGAGGACTCAGGGCCCCTGTTCCACAGGACAGCAAACGACGCAGCCCCTGGCAGGGACCCCCCTGGAGGGCCGGGTGGGTTTTGGCACCTCTCAGAGGTCTTGGGTGGAGTGGGGGCAAGATGAGTCAAAGTCAAAGCAAGCCCCCCTAACTCTGCTCAGATGGTCTGCCCTCCCAGGATAACCTAGAGTCAGGTCAGCTGGGGTCACTGGGTCGCCCTCAGCCCATGAACCCAATGCAAGGGGCCCTGCAGACAAGCAGGCACCACAGGAAGCAATCCCGGTGCGATGCCGGTCTTAAGATCGTGGAAGGGCAGATAAGGCGCTTCTCTGATAAGGTCAAGTTGAAGGAGTTCATCATCACCAAGCCCTTATTCTATGACATGTTAAAGGGACTTATCTAAGAAAAAGAAGATTAAAAATATGAACAGTAAAATGACAGCAAGCTCAGTTAATAACAACCACACCTAAAACAAAAGCAAAAGCAAACTAAGCAAACAGCTAGAACAGGAACAGAACCACAGAAATGGAGATCACATGGAGGGTTAGCAACAGGGGAGTGGGAGGAGGAGAGAGGGGAAAAAGGTACTGAGAATAAGTAGCATAGATGGTAGGTAGAAAATAGGGGGAGGGCAAGAACAGTATGGGAAATGTAGAAGCTAAAGAACTTATGACACATGGACATGAACTAAAGGGGGGAATGTAGGTGGGAGGGGGTGTGCAGGGTGGAGGGGGGTGAAGGGGGGAAAATGGGACAACTGTAATAGCATAATCAATAAAATAAAATTAAATTAAAAAAACAAAATCGTTCTATCACTGAAAAAAAAATCGAGGCATTTGGAAATCAATGTGGTATACTTGACTTGGGGAATAAATGACTGGTAAAGTAGATAAATAAACATCAAAATAGGGAAGATTCCAAGACAGAATGTTCTGGAATTGCAAGGCTCCCAGGTTGCTCAAAGATACCAAAACCTTTCTTCTTCCTTCTGGGAAACACCCTACTTGCACCAGCCCCCTTTTTCCATTTTCTGTGATAGGCATTTAAAAGATTGGCAGGGGGGCAGGGGAAAGAGATGTACTTATTTCTGGCAAGCAGGAGAGGGTTATAAATATGCCCATTCTGAAACTATTATGAGAGCGCTTCGTTAATTTCTCATTCATTTGAAGATCGAATATAAAGTAGTCTGGCTATGGATGCGCTTAAACTTTATCACCTTCCAGGAGAATTCTTATTTGCCTTCAGTATAAGTGACCTGCGAATGCCCATTAAAATAGCAAATTCTCATTTGCTGCCGTGTAAGTGAGCCGTGTGTGTTTTCAAACCCGAGCATCTGTATTTCCCCCCGCCCCAGCCGTATCCTACTTTAAAATGTTGGTCAATGAGGATGTTGTATCTCAAACTGCAAAATGCAAAGATGGATGAAAAGCTCGTTGTGATACATTTAATATACTTTTGGATTTTTCTTTTTGTCTTGGTAATCAAATGCATTTCCTAAAATGGCTTTTCTTGACTTCAAGAAAGAAAGAAAGAAAAAGGAAGGAAGGAATTTTCTTTTCATTTTTCTTGTGGGGTCTTATCAGAAAACAAGCCTCCAGCAAAGCCTGTGTTATCTGAGGCATCTGCAGAATACAAATGGAGCCGACACCACACACACACACAGAAAGCTCGGGGAGAATGGACGTGGGTTTAGAGAGAAACACACAGTCAGACAGAGACGCAGGGCTACCAAACTCCAGCTCCCACGAGGAGTTCTGGTTTCACGGACAATCACACCACCCTCTGAGGCTCCAGACTCAGATGTGACCTTTAGCAGGAAAATTGTAGAACTCTGCCCACTTGCTGAGAGTTTTTCTGGCCATCTGGTCTACTATAAATAATAGTAAGATCACAGAAAAGCAGACAGGACAGGGAACCAAGTCCTCTGATTATCAGAAATTTGTGTTGCCAAGAACCTGGAGGGCCCACGTAAACGTTTTTCTGCCTTGGCAAAGAGAAAATACTGAGAGCCATCTAATCTTTGTTGGATGAAGTGAGAACTTTCTGTGCTTCAGGGAAGTCCCTAAAGATTAGCAATGATTTTTCTCAAGTTTTGTTAAATGAAATACCTTTAAAATTTTTTATAGCAGTTATTTATTTCAGAGGTGAGCACTGCAAAGAAAAACTCCTTACGTAGTCCATAATCTTACCACCAACCCTCGCCCCCTGAAAAACCTTCTGGTATTTTAAAACAAAAAGGAGTAGCAAAATGAAAAGATTCTAACTGTGCGGAAAAACACTAAATGAAAAGGGGAGGCCTACTGAGTTGCCTGTAGTCCGACCAACACTTCCATCGTGGACAGTGTCTGCTGACACCACGACTGTGTGTCCACACAGAAATACTCATCTATGTAGAAATTATTTTCCAACAGACAACAAAAGGGCATACTGGACTCTGTCCTGTACCTCGATCTTCCTCATAATAAATCTTGTGTAGGTTGATGGGTAAAACGCTCATCAAAAACATGTGTATATCAACAACATATGTATCTACAGCTCTGGCTGGTATGGCTCAGTGGATTGGGCACTGGCCTGTGAACCAAAGGGCTGCCAGTTCAATTCCCAGTCAGGGCACATGCCTGGGTTGTGGGCCAGGTCCCCAGTAGGGGGCGTGAGAGGCAACCACACATTGGTGTTTCTCTCCCTCTCTTTCTCCTTCCCTTTCCCTCTCTTTAAAAAGTAAATAAAATCTTTTTTTTTTTTTAAAGACAAAGGGCATAACCCTGCCTTTTCTATACACTGGAAGAGTTCGTGTTCAACGGTACAATTTCTTCCTTCAGTGTTCAGTAGAATTCCCTGGTAAAATCAATTGGGCATGAAGTTTTCTTTCAGGGAAGGTACTTAATTATGATTCAACTTCTTTAATAATTAGTTGATTGATCCCTGGCTGGGTGGCTCAGTTGGTTGGAGCATTGTCCCATACATGGGACGTGGTTGTGGGTTCAATCCCTGGTCCGGGCACATACCTGGGTTGCAAGTTTGATCCCTGGTTGGGGCGTGTATGGGAGGCAACCAATTGATGTTTCTGTTCCTGAATCTCTCTCTTTCACTTCCCCCCTCGTCCTCCTCCTTCTCTATTAAATGAATATATCCTTGGGTGAGGATTAAAAAATAATAATTAGTTCATTGAAATTTCACATTTCTCTTGTGTCCGCTATGGTTGCTTGTATTTTTCAAAGCATTCCTCACTTAAAATTTTCAAATGTATTGTCATAAACAGGTTGATAATACCCTCTCATTATCTTTCTAGTGTCTCTGTAAGAATCTTAAGTGATATCTCTTTTGCATTTCTGACATTAGTTATTTATGCCTTTGGCTGGCTTTCTTCATCAGTCTTATGATGAATTTATCAAATGGAAGAGTCAGCAACTCATCTTCTTTTGCCTTGATTCATCCCTTTCATTGCACGTTGAAGTCTCAGTTCATTACTCTTTGTTCTTTATTATTTCTCTGTCCTCTTTTCTGGAGATTTAATTTGCAGTCCCTTTTCTAACATCTCGAGATGAATTGTTGCTGTTAATTTTCAGCTTTGCTTCTTTTCTCTTGGATACTTTCAAGGCTATGAATTCCCTCGACACACAGCGTTACTCGTGTGTCGTTAGTTTTGATACGATCGTTCCATTCGAGACATATTCTAATACGGGCTGACACTTCTTCGTTGATCCGTGGGTGATTCAGAAGTGCAGTACTTAATTTCCAAGCACAGGCGGGTCCTCTTACCTTTTGGTTTTTATAGTTCTGGTTGAATTGCATTGTCCTCAGAGACCATACTCTCCCCCTCTCTCAAACCTTTGACATTTGTTGAAGCTTGATTCACTGCCCTGTGTGTGGTCCATTTTTATACACGTCCCCCGTCTTTAGAAGCCACACGCTGCTGCATCCTTTCATGGTTTCATCGCTAAATGTGCATCTCAAGACACTGCTGTTTATTCTTGCTCCTTCAAAAAAATCTTAACGCCTGTTGGTCTCTTTCAACCTCCACCCCTCCTTTTGCCTTAGAGTGTACCTGTTGAAGAACCTCAGGCATTTCTTTCTTTTTTAAAGATTTTATTTATTTATCTTCAGAGAGAGGGGAAGGGAGGGAGAAAGAGAGGGAGATAAACATCCATGTGAGAGAGATACAACAAGCAGTTGCCTTTTACACGTCTCCAAATGGGGGCCCAGCAGGCAACCCAAGCATGTGCCCTGACCAGGAATTGAACCGGTGACCTTTCGGTTCACTCAATCCACTGAGCTGCACCAGGCAGGGTAAACCTCAGGCATTTCATATGACTTATAATCCCCTGTATGGACTCACTGACTGTTCATTTTGGTGCCATTCACAATGTACATTTCTCCTGTGTATTTCTTGTAAATAAGCTACAGGACCTAGAGGCCTGACCGGGCTCAGCGTTTTTTCTCTTTGGTAAGATATCCTGTTGATATGTTCATTCACAAAAAGACATGTCCAGTCTGCCTGCCAGTGCCCAGCTTCCTTAATACACTGGAGGTTGCTAAATCCTGATATTCTAATTTAATCATTGCACCCTCATTTATTAGCCTGAATTCTTTCATACAGAGATGGGACTACTTGTCTCCTCTACTTGCTTATTTCCCTTTATTCTCTTCAAAAGAATAAATCGGTCCTCTAGCATCCTCTAGGGGTAGCAGTTCATTTTTTGTGTGTGTGAAGATCATTATGAACTCCTAGATCAAAACACACTGAACATGTTTCATTCCTCTGCGATTGTATTATTCTTTTTGATATACATGCTGTCTGCATTTAGCTGGGGAAAGCTTACCATCTGTCTTTTGTTGTGGTCTTTTTGGTCATTTTGGTTGTGGGAGACTTGTTCTCTAGTGAATTCATCTAGTAAGTTTTGAGTGTATGCTGGAAATCGTGAATGCGACGTTGAGTCTGCATTTTAGTTTTCTGCTTCAGAGAATGCTGACTTTTGTTCCACCAGGCAGCTGATTTACTAGTGAATCAGCTCAACTCTTCCCAACTGGTTTTGGAGATTTATTATGATGCGTCTACAGCAGAGGTTCGTCAACTTTTCCTCTATAGGCAATATTTGAGGCTTGGTGGGTCACATATGGTCTCTGTTGCATGTATTTTTTCATCGCTATTTTAAAAACATATTAACACTTTCAGCCCTGGTTGGGGACTCAGTTGGCTGGAGCCCCGTCTCAATACCAAAAGGTCATGGGTTTGATTCCCAGTCAGAGCACATACCTGGTTTGCAGGTTTGATCTCTGGTTGGGGCGTGTATGGGAGGCAGCCAATTGATGTTTCTTTTTCACATTGCTGTTCTCTTCTCTGTCTCTCTCTTTCTCCACCCCCTTCCATTCCTTCCTACCTCTCTAAAATCAATGAGTGTATTCTTGGGTGAAGATGTAAAAAATAAAAAAACACAGCACTTTCAAAACATAAAAATCATTCTTAGCTCATGAGTTGTACAACACTCCCACCAACTGAGCCACACCAGCCAGGGCAGTTCTCTCCATTTCTGATAGTCTTAATTGTGAGGAATATACAAGTGTACGACAAGAAAACATTTAAAAACCAATGTTTTCAGCCACACAACTTTAGAACTGAAACATACTTAAAGAACTGAATCCTGGGGGCAGCTGGAACAAAAACTTCCATAAGCTGCCCTGGCTAGTGTGGCTTGGTGGATGGAGCATCGTCCCACAAAGCTAAAGGTCGCTGGTTCGATTCCTGGTCAGGGCACATGCCTAGGTTGCAGGTTCTGTCCTGTCAGGATGCGTGCACGGGAGGCAACCAATTGGTGTTTCGCTCACATCAATGTTTATCTCCCTCCCTTCCCTTTTCTCTACAAATAAATAAATAAAATCTTAAAAAAACACAAAACTTCCCCATTTTCCGTGGGCCCTCACCAAGCAGCTTTGGTTCAGAGCACCATCCTACTATGATGAGTACCAGACCTTGCTCCCTGCAGAGACCCAGGCCGGCACCACCAGAACCAGCCTCTTTGGAGTGCTCTTCGTGGAGCCTGGGTGAGGGGAGTCCCCAGGCTACCTGCAACCACCCGTCAAACCCACCGCTGGGACGTCAGTGCCCCACAGCACCCCAGCTGGGAAGATCCGAGTCGGCCAATCCTCTACTAATGGCGCTTTGGTGTTTTAAGCCACCCAGCCCGGGAGACTCCGTCACAGCAGCCCTAGGGAGCCAATGCACTTCTGCCCCAGGCGTTGTCGTCATCGGCACCCACTAAACTCATGTCCTATTTTATGGCAAACGGACACCTTTGTAATACTGAGTATTCGTGTCTATTGTCCCATTTTTTTAAAAAAAAATCATGTTTTACGGTTTTCTGTAGAGCTTCGGAGTTCTTCCTTTCCTACAGGTTCATAATACTTCTTGTTAATTTTAGGACTAGGTATTTTACAGTCTTGCTATTTCAAGAAAAGGATCTCTTTTTATAACAGGAGAAGCCGCCTCCACAGCTTCCGCCCTCTCACCGGAGCTCCGCCAGTGCGCGAGGGGAAGGGGGAGGCGCGGGAGCGCGCCGGGAGGCTGGGATCAGGAGCGCGCTGAGCCCCGTGCAGAATCCTAATAGTTCAAAGCTGTGCAGTTCAGGCTACTTCGGCTTGAAGGCTCACCAGGAAGCTACAGGAATCACTACAGTGTGGTATCCACGAAGGGTAGACACAGATCATTGGAAGAGAAGAGAGAGCCTAGAAGAACTTTCACACACACACGTGACCGGTTGTCCCTTGCTAAAGCTGCATGGCGATTCAGTAGAGAAGGAAACACGTTTCAAAACAAAACAAAACAAAAAAAAGTGCAGGAAAAACTGGGCGACTGAAAGCCAAAAGATATAAACCTCAAGGTACACGTGACATCACATGCAAACACTAACTCGAAAAGGTTCATAGACTTAAATGTAATATGCAGGGGTGTGGCACAAATAACGCCCCTTTTTAAATTACAAACTTTTATTACAAAATCATAAGCATGCCATTCTGCAACAGGACAATATCACACTCAAGCACACCATAGGACATTTTAGGTGACATGTTCAAATTAAAACTATAAATTATCACACCCCTATTACTACCCTACCGACCACACTCAAGCAGGCCTCGCTTCTGCAGGACCCTGCATAAAACTAAAAAACTCTCAGATAAAAAAAAACCAGAGAATCTTCACAACTGTGGTGAGGCAAAGAGTTCCACACTACAATACCAAAAGCATGGTCCTTAAAAGAAAAGAAAATGTTAATTCCTTGGAAAAGAAACAATCAAAACATAAATTTCTCCTCTGAGGAAGACAATGTTAAGGAAAAGAGCACAGATCTGGCAGAAATGCTTTCACATCACATAGTTGAGAAATGACTTATATCAAGAAAACGTCAAAATTCTCAAAATAAACCTCCGAGTATAAAAATGAGATAAAGCTACACAGGTAAGAACACAGATAAGAACACAGATGTCAGTGATGGGCAAAATATGCAGATTACAGCCACAAGGACCCACTGCCACACACACTTACTCGCATGATAAGACAGACTAAACTCAACGAGTCTGGGAGAGGAGGCGGAGCAACTGGAACCATTAGACACTGCTAGTAAGAATGCAGAACGGCCAGGATGGCCTAGCTCAGTGGATTGAGCACGGGCTGCGAACCAAAGTGTCGCAGGTTTGATTCCCAGCCAGGGCACGTGCCGCGCATTGATGTTTCTCTCTCTCTTTCTCCCTCCCTTCTCTCTCTAAAAATAAATAAATAAATCTTAAAAAAAAAAAGAATGCAGAACGGTGCAACCACGGGTCAACTGTTCTGGCAATGTTTTACATGATTTAAGTAACCTTTACAATCCAGAAATCCTACTCCAAGGTATGGAATTGGGAGAAGTGAAAATGTATGTCCATACAAAAACCCACATATACATGTCTACAAAAACTTTATTCATCTTCACCCAAATGTGGAAATAACGTAGCATTTTTAGAAAGATTTTATTTATTTCTTTTTAAAAAGAGGGGACAGGAGGGAGAAAGGGGAGAAATATCAGTGTGTGGTTGTCTCTCATGCGCCCCCTAGTGGGGACCTGGCCTGCAGTCCAGGCCTGCGCCCTGACTGGGAATCAAACCGGTGACCCTTTTGTTTGCAAGTAGGCACTCAATCCACTGAGCCACAGCAGCCATGGCAAATGTACTGTATTAATGAGTTAAGGGATGAATGCATAGTACCTAGCAATTAAAAAAACACAATTATTCATGTACACAGCAGCACGGATGAGTATCACATGCACTGTGTGAAATAATGGAGTCTCGCGAGAGTTCATGCTGCATGAGTCCATTTAGATGGTGCTCTGGAAGAGGGCAAACTATAGGAATGGAGAGAAGCTCATTTGTTTCCGAGTGTTAGTAAGAAGGTCAACGTTTGACTAGGAAGGGGCAACAGAGAATTTCTTTAGATGAAATTGTCTATATTCTGCCTGTAGTGGTGGAGGTTATGCTAATTCATGCATATGTTAAAATTCATGGAACTGTACACCAAGAAAAGGTGAATTTTACCATATGTAAATTTAAAAATATTTTACATTCACTGCCATAGTTATAAAAATATTTGATATCCTGCCCTGGCCAGTGTGCCTCAGTTGGTTGGAGGGTCATCCCGTAGACTTAAAGGTTGTGGGTTTGATTCCCAGTCAGGGGAAATACCCAGGTGGTGGGTTCGAATCCTAGGCAGGGTGCGTACAAAAAGGCAACCAATCAATATTTCTTTCACACTGATGTATGTCTCTCTCTTTCTCTCTCTCTGCCTGCCCTCTTCCTCTCTCTCCAAAAGAAATGAGAAAATAACCTTACAAGAGGATAAAAAGATTTTTGATATTCTGAGACACTCAAGACCCACAGTGTCTGACCATCATTGTAGAACTGCATATTCCTGGATGAAACTGGAGAGCACAAAGAAAATCTCAATACAATAATATTTTCCCCATATTTTTTTATGCAGCAGGAAAGAAAAAAAGCTACTTCAACTCTTAACCTTTTAGCTTTGAAAATGTAGCTTTATGATTTTAGGTGTCCTCACTGATTTTAGGGAGAGACGCCAATCACCTGAAGGAACAGGCTTGTTGTTTTAGAAGAAGCAGTGGTCTCTCTCCTCTGGTGCTCCCACTAGGGAACAGAGCCCCTCCCTCCCGGATTCTCACCTCCACTTCCGCTCACAATCTCCACTCATTTCAGGAGGAGGAAGCAAAGGAGAGCGAGGATCAGATTTTGGTGCCTAAAAATAACTCGGGGTAGGGGGCCATTGGGCCATTTTCAGGAGAGGTGGTTGGGCGGTCAGGCGGCCTTTATGTAGAGCTGCCATTTGAGCAGCGGCCTGCAAGAAAACAAGGAGAAGGGCGGGGTAGAATCCCGTGAAAGGGAGTGGCGGGTGGGGAGAAGAGGGCGCACCCAGACTCTCAGGAAGCGCGGCAAGTGGGTGCCCAAGGAGGAGCAAGAAGGTGGGCGTGGCTAGTGCAGAGTGAGCGAATGGGAGGGGCTTTGGGGATGGGCGGGGGACAAATCCCACAGAGCCTGGTAAGGCACGATGAGGCGCTCCAATGAATAATTAATAATAATTTATGAGACTAGCAGCCACAAGACACTTTTGAGTTGGGGAGTGATGTGATGTGACTTGGGTTCTTAAATGTTCACCAAGGCACCCATGGGACTCACTGGCTGAGACCAGAGCAGAATTAGAGAGACAGCATCATGGCTGCGTTGTTCCAGCTAGAGATCATGGTGCTTAGACCAGGAAAGTCAAGGTGGGATGAGGAGAGGTGGGGGGGTGCTGGACATGTCCCGAAGGTGGAGCTGGGAGGGCTTGCCGACGGACCTCGCTGTGGGAAAGCGAAAGGGGGACAAGAACAACTGTTGAGTTTTTGGCCTGGGCGACCAAGTAAACAAATGGCTGTATCAGTGACCAAGACGGACATGGGTCAGGAGGAACAGAATTGGTTGTGAAATGAAGAAATACGCGTTGGGTGCGTTCCATGTGAGATGCCTACCAGACATTCAAATGGAGACTGCGGCTGGATACAGGAGGCTGGAGCCGGAGGAAGAGGTGGGATTAGAGATGGGATTTCAGGAGAAGGGTCTGGTTGAAATCACAGCAGCGAGAGAACGTGGGTAAGGAAGAAGACTCAGGACTCAGCTCTGGAACACACTGCCCTTTAGGGGAAAATGCCAGCAGAGAGGCCGAGTTGGAGGCAGTGGGTGAGGTAGGGGCCCCTGCAAGACTACTGAGCTGGAAACCATGAGCCTGAGACTTGACATTGAACTTGGCAATGTGGTGATCATGGGGACCCAGGAAGAGTGCCAGGACGTCCAGGCAGCGTTGCAGGGACCCTGTGGGCTGCTGCCGGGACCGGTGTCGGCATTCCTTTGGGAGGGGAAGTGGTGTCCAGGCACAGCAATCTTGGGGACGGAGGACAGGAACAGACATGCCGGGTTCCCCAAATACGGGGTGCTGAGGTGCATGTCTGTTCACTCGACTAGGAAAGGGAGTGAAGATTCTGTGTGGCTGGCAGACTTAAGAAACCAAGATAATTATATTTATGGAGAAGAAAGAGGCATCATCTTTTCAAGGAAAAAGCTAAATATAACAGGTTCAGATTACCATGTGACACGTCCTGGCTTTAATTAACTCTCAGAATTCAGCACACTTCTAAAAAGATAGACTCTTCTTCCGATCACATGCAGAGCCTATTTTTTAATACTCATCTCACGTTTCTTTCCCCAACAGCGAGTTCTATCAAGGGCCCTACGGCCAACCGGGAAAACTGACAAATAATGTTTTTTTTATTTTTAAGTTCATTTGTCAAGAACCCAACTGTTCAAAGTGGCAGCTCTCACCAGCTTTCTGTAACTAAATGAAAACAGTGCATTTCACATGTGCCTCTCCACTAAAACCGTACAGGACATTCTGTTCTTTCTTTTATACAAAAACCAAAAACTAAACAGGATGACCCCTGGCCGGTGTGGCTCAGTTGGCTGGAGCATCATGTCGTAACAGAAAGGTTGTGGGTTCGATCCCCGGTCAGGGCGCATAGAGGAGACAATGGATGCTTCTCTCTCGCATCAATGTTTCTCCCTCCCTCTTCCCCTCTCTCTCTGGAAAAAATGAGGAAGTGTCCTTGGGTGAAGATTAAAAAACAAACAAACAAACTAGATGATTACCTGATCCAGAAGAATAAAAATGCGAACACCCACCATTCATAAGTTGATCACGTTATTTTTGCACGTAAAATACTCCAAGTCAAGAGACCGGGGCCTTTGGCAGGGCTCAGCCTGCTGGGCCTTGCCCCGCCCTCTCCTGGGGGAGGAAAACAAGGCTGGCAGGCAGCAGTGTCTTCAACAGGGAACGACACACCAACGTGAAGGTCGTCGGGTAGGAGTGGCACGCGTGGGAGCCCAGGGACACTGCTGACTGCGTGACATACAAGCGAGCCAGAGCGCAGCAGGGCGTGTGGGCAAACAACCCGCCCCTCCAGCGAGCGCGCAAACAAACAGAACCAGAAGGACCGCGAGAACAGCGCTGGACGGCAAGGACGGAAACAGAAGCTCCCCGAAGCACTTCGCGGAGCCCGAGGTCCTCATCGGAACACACGTCCAATACCAGGAGGCCTGGGGGTGATAATCGGGCGGATGACGATTACAAGAGACTCGAGACGGAGCTGAGGAAAGCAATTCCGAAGTGAGAATTAAGCCCGCGCCGCGGCACATCTGACACATCGTTTGGAAGCGGCGAGGATCCGAGGAGACAGGAGCGAAAATAACAGCAAAACCCCGGGGGGGCGGGGGGGGGGCAGCCTGGGATCGCCATGGGGATTCTCTGGAGGAAGAAGGGGACAGCAGCCAGAAGACAAGGAAGGGGGTCCGGGGGTGGGGGGGGGCGGTTGGGAGTTTCTGTCCTTAGTTCTAGAAACCAGCGTGTCTCATCATGAAGGACACCCATCTGAAGTTTACAATTAGGTTCCGTTTCACTCCGGTGCTGTTCCTCTGTTCCTTTCAAATTCAAAACAAAACAAAACAAAAACAAAAACAGTCGTTTAAAACACACATTCTGTAGCTCGTGTCTTTTATGACTACACCCATCAGGGGATTTCTGCATTTACGGCCGCGCCCTGTGAAATGCCTCCCATTTCTGGGTGGTGCAATTCTGTCAATGCATTGCTTCCGTTGCTGCAATTTTCTGTATCGCTTGGGTGCCCGAGAAATGCACTGTTTTGACATTTAAAACTGTGATCTTTCCTGTAAAAGGAAGAACACGCACCCAACATTCCTTCAATAACTCGTACACCGAACACACCTAGCACAGTATGTTACGCAGCAAAGAGAGTTCAGCCAAACCAAGACCTCGCCCAGCAGCAGATAAACCCATGAAAGGCTGCAGCTTGGAGAAGACCAAGGTCGATCCAAATGACCCCCAGGATTCAGCAGTAGGTTCCCAATCAAGGGCTGGGACAGTGTGTATAGTCTGCACACTTATGTGGACAAGCATGCATGCATGCCTGTAATTTTAAAAGGAAAGTATAAAGCCCAAACACACAAGTGGAGGTGGAGAAGAGAGGAAACAGAAACTGGTAAAGGGGGGAGTGGACAACTAGAATCCTCCAAAAATACTCTATGGTATGGGTCTGACCTTGTAACAGCCAATGCTCTATTGTAATCATGAAACAAAATGAGACCAAAACTTAAAAAATACACCCTGGCTGGTATGGCTCAGTGGATTGAGTGCCAGCCTGCGAACCAAAGGGTCGCTGGTTCGATTCCCAGTCAGGGCACAATGCCTGGGTTGTGGGCTGGGTCCCCAGTAAGGGGGTGCTGAAGACGCTACCACACATTGATGTTTCTCTCCCTCTCTTTCTCCCTCCCTTCCCCTCTGTCTAAAAATAAATAAATACAACTAAAAAAAAAAAACAACCTTAAAAATACATCCTGAAAACCAAGAGCAAAATGAAACAAGCTGGTGCACTCGGTTGTTGGCTTTAACCATGGACAGTGGTTTTTTTTTTTTTAAAGATTTTATTTATTTATTTTTAGAGAGAAGGGAGGGAGATAGAGGGAGAGAGAGAAACATCAATGTGCAGTTACTGGGGGTCATGGCCTACAACCCAGGCATGTGCCCTGACTGGGAATCGAACCTGCGACACTTTGGTTCGCAGCCCGAGCTCAATCCACTGAGCTACACCAGCCAGGGCTGGACAGTGGTTTTAAAGTGGCCGTAGTAAGCTCAGTAGCCACACCGTGTCTGCCTCGTGGCAGGTATCCCAAGGCTCTACCGAGGGATGTGTGGGCTCCAGCAGCCCCCTCGACGGGTCCGGGAAGGAGAAGTAGAAAGAGAGAAGAGGCGTAAGAGACGCAATGACCGAATGCAGAGAGAGGAGAGAGAGGAAGAGAGACACTGAGAGACACACAGATCCACTCAGAGAATTCCTAACGGGGGCGATTTGATCAATGGGCAAACTGCAGGTATTTAGTCCACAGGACAATGGCATGGTGACTACAGTATTTTTTTTTTAAAGAATCCTTTCTTTTAGAGATACAGACTTTAGTATTTTGAAATAAAACGACATGATGTCCCAGGTTTGCTTGAATAACCTGTGGAAGTGGTGGGGGAGGGGTAATGTTGGTAAGACAAGAATGGGGGGTGGGGCTGAGCTTGGTTGTAGCTGAGCGGCTGGGGCATAAAGGTCCAATGCATTCATTCCCTTACCTTTGCACGTGCTTCGAGTCTCCACGGGTAAAAGTTTTAAAAAGGACGAAAGATGTAGGTTCAGATCCCAGCTCTGCTCCTTAGTTATGTATGTACCCAATTTTTTAAAATCTCCGGTGTTTGGGGAACCTCACTTTCTTCATGCTTCTTTTTTTTTATTTTTTAACTTTTCTTTTTCTTCCAGTTCCTTCTTTTTTGAGAGGACACCTACACCCAAGTCATAAGGCAAATCCACACCTTGACAAAGGCCCAGCACATGTTCAGAACTGAACAAAAGCTCGTTCTTCTTTATACTTACACAAATACAAATCAAAGAAATATGTAAGTATCATTCAGTCAAATTACTGAAAAGTTTATTAGCCCTGGCTGGCCTAGCTCAGTGGATTGAGCTCAGGCTGCGAACCAAAGTGTCGCAGGTTCAATTCCCAGTCAGGGTACATGCCTGGGTTGCAGGCCATGACCCCCAGTAACTGCACATTGAGGTTTCTCTCTCTCTCTCTTTCTCCCTCCCTTCCCTCTCTAAAAAATAAAACAAAACAAAAACAACAACAATAACAACAAAAAACCTAAAAAGAAAATAGTTTATTAAACACAAAATCAAGGTAAGACTACAAACGATGCTTTAAAGGACAAGAAAAAAAAGAAGCATTTCAGTTGGATAATTACACAAAATGGCAATGTTAGAATGAAACTAAATCTATGCCCAAGTGGATCCTTCACCTATTGCCACACTCAAATACTGGATACAATGGAGTTGCTTTTTAAGATTTTACCTATTTATTTACAGAGAGAGGAGAAGAGAGGGAGACAGAGAAGGAGAGAAACATCCATGTGTGGTTGCCTCTCATGTGTCCCCTACTGGGGACCTGGCCTGCAACCCAGGCATGTGCCCTGACTGGGAATCGAACTGGCAACCTTTTGATTTGCAGGCTGGCGCTCAGTCCACTGAGCCACACCAGCCTGGGCACAATGGAGTTATTCTGAGTAACATTCATAAAACTACATATAGTTACTTCCATATATAACACTGAATTAATTTGTGGGACCACAGATGTTATGCTGTCTCTTGTTCCTAAAACTTTGCTGACATATTCAATCTGTTGTTCCATAAAAAAACACACACAGTAATCAGAGTAGGTTAATTAGAAAGTCACAGGCAAAATACTGGTCCTTTTAAAACACCCTGGAAAAGAAGATCATTAAAAACGAAGAAATATTTTCATACAAATAGTCAGGGACAGACCTGAAAGCATTAGAAACTCGATCTGTATACCCTTGAGATTTACATTCAAAGACAATCAAATTTAAATCCACCACGTGTGCGAAATGGAACAAGACTCTCCCATTAAAATTACCATGACTGCTGGTTTGTTAAAACGTTCGTGCATTAGACAGACCAGCGGAAAATTCGATACTATGTAATTCCGGTAATGTTCCTGCCCAAAAACACACGGGTTTGACCACAGAGCAAGGAGAGATGACGCTGTGGACTACTGTGGGTCATCTGCGTTACTGCATCAGAAGCCACGCCCCCCCCAAGCGGCAGAAAGCGTCAGCGTGCGGAGCCCAGAAAAGCCACGTGGGATGCAGGGGAGCATTTTCAGCACGAACCCCCAGAAAAGACCTGAGGTCGAGGGCAGATGAATAAACTGGGTGACGTGACCAAACCAGAAATTGTCACACAATGACGTGTGTCACGGGCGTGGCTTTTCTACGGGGCCACCTGAGTCATTTTGATAAGAGTGAAATTCTTTTGAAAATGGGTACTCACTGAGTTCCCCCGACAGCACCCCCTGAACTTAGCTCTTGTAATTAACAAGCAACTCCAGAATCGAGGTGTGAATTTTCCTTGGTTCTTGACAGCTGTTCATTCATTGATGGCAAAATCCTAGCCACACACTTAATCATGTTCTATGGGTTGGCTTTAGCGCAAGAGATGCAAACTGGTCATTTTTATTAGGTGGAAACCCATGTCTGCAAACGGAATGTTCTCTCTCCACGAACACGTACTGCCTGGTAGCCCTTCCCGCTACAAAACTGGTCCGAAAGAGACGCCCATTTGCTAGAAATAACACTTAAATTTCAAACCTAAAATGGAACTGTATGTCCCCTAAAATACCTACCCCCTTTTTTTTGAAGCTATGAAAAGTAAGAATGCCTCATTTCTACACCTGCTTTGTAGTCTCCAGCTGTTACAGAGCCCTGCATGGAGGTGCCAGAGGGCTCCCTCCGCTGCTGTGCGGATGCTGGAGACAGTCGCAAGTAGTAACGCAGCTGCCTTGTTCCTCCCTTTGAAATGAACGGAAATATGAGAGACTGCGCGAGGGCTTCCACACCAGACACAATTAGCATACGAAAGGTACCCTTCGAGTTCTGGAAACTGGCAAGACTTTAGAATCTCAGTGCCAGGAACCCGGAACAAAGAACGAAAAAGCATGTGTTTGTGACACCGTCCAGGTCTTCCAAATTCTAGTCACTCTGGCTTTTCCAGGGCCTCACGTTAGGGAAAGCAGAGCGGGAGCGAGGAGGCCTGGGCCAGACCGCTGCTTTAGAGCACCAACGAGCCGTCTTGGACAAGAAGCTCAGCCAGCCCAAGTTCCTTCTGCAGCCACACAGGGATGCTTAGATCGAATGAACTGCGAGATTGCCGGCTGAATCCCCAGCTCTCCCCTCTCATTGCCGAGAAACAATGATTTGCTCAGTCACGCCTACAGAGTGAAATCTTCTTGAAAACCCTAAGCAGAGGGGTTTGGAGAGCGTCCAGGTTGCTGAACACGTGCACCTGGAGAGGCAGGTGATGGGGTTTTGCTGTTTCTCTGATTTATGCATTCATTGGCTGATTCTTCTATGTGCCCCAACTGGGGATCGAACCGGCAACTGTGGTGTATGGGTGTTACTGGACAGGGGCCTGGCCCTGAGCGGGGCTGCCCAGGGCCACCTGCAGTGTGTGGGTTCTTGACTTCATGCAGGAAAGATTTCACAACACAAGTCCAGGTGACCATGAGGATCCGTTTATTGAACCTGAGGACAGTGAAACAGGGAGGGGCTTAGCGTGGAAGCTGCATCGGGGGAGCCCAGGCGGGGCTGCCTTCGCCCCCTGGGACGTCAGAGAAGAGGGGCCTTGGGGACAAGCTCAGGGGGTCAGCCTGGGACGAGCTGCTAATGGCCCCTGCCTTAGAGTGTAGGAGACGCTCACCTGTGAGGAAAGACGTAAGGGCAGGAGAGGGGGGAGGGGGTGGGGGCTGCCCCCCAGAGGGAGCGCCTTCCGCCTTGGGGACCCTCTGCCCTGGCTGTAAACTGCGCGTCCACTGTGTCCCGCTACCTGCCTCAGTTTCCCTATTCCACTCGCCAAGGAGTGTTCCTAGCTCCTCCCTGACCTGTCTCGTGGGGACCGCACTCTCATGGACCAAGCTCCTCGGCCAGGCCGGAGCTTTGTCTTTTTATAATCAACGCGTGATATAGTAAGTAAACTGTTCTCTTGAGCTCTGTGAACAATTCTGGCAACTTCGAAAACTTGAAGAGGGCGGGGGGGACCCCTAATTTGTGACTGAATTGCCCACAAGTTGTAAATAACCCAGGACCCACTACTCTCGACTGGCCTCTGAAGTGGGGGGCTGAGTGGTTAGCCTATGGGGTCCGCACTGACCCCGGGAAGTGTCGGGACGGAACTGAACCGCAGGACACCAGCTCGTGTCCAGAGGGGCAGGGCTGGCTGTGTGGGAACCCCTCCCCCCACATCTGGTGACCCGAGGTCCAGCACTGAGAGAGCAGAGAGAAGCAGCCGAGTTTTGCTTTCACGTGCAGAAATATCTACAGGTGTGAATACATGCACGTGTTAGTACACACACACACATAGTTCCATGTGTTGTTAGCAAAAGCCCCTAGAAGCACCGATCCCCAGAATCAACAAGCATACCCCAATTTCAGTCCCTAACACTACTCTCCAATAAAAGGGCTCCTTGGAGAAACAGCTGCTTCTAGGCCTGGGGCAGGAAATACAGAAGATGATCCCGGATCATTGTGTAGTAACCAGAAAGTAAGGAACTGGATGGACATCACCTCGCAATAACACTGTGCGCACGCGACCAGACAGGGGGGCTAACTAGAACAATTTCGGCAACGTGATGAAGTAATATTAGACCGTAACCCAAAGTACGAAAGAAATGCCCATGCGTTCACAGGGATATAAATAAATCATTGAATAGATACATAGCTGAGCGAGAAGAGACAAGTCTCCCGTGCAGAAGAACTACAGTTGCTTTATGGGGCTGGTCTGCCTTCATAAGGTATAACCCCCCCTCCTTACGACTGAGCTGCGTGTGACAAGGGGACACTCCCAAAGCGGACGGTGTGAAGCCGAGAGAATGGGGCAGCTTTACAGGGGGGAACCCTACAGCCACGCAGCCCCGACAGTGCGAACCCTCAGTAGCAAGTGGTGAATGAGGGCGGCGCTTTCCTCTCCAAAGCCACCGCCCCCGGCTGCTCGTGAGAAAACCTTCAGAGGCATCGCAGGAGAGGGTCGCCCTGCGAAATACCCCCGCGGAGCCCTCGAAACCGTCAGGGTCACTGAAAACCAGGCCGGACGGAGAGACGGGCACAGGCGAGAGGCCCCTCATGCAGACATGATGCCGGGAGGCAAGCTCTGGTCCCGAATGTGATCCCGGAGGGAAAGGAAGTGGGTAAAAAACGGAGGAAATCTGAATAAGCCGGGGACTCGAACTCGTGAGAACATATCGGGATTGGCTCGTTGATTATAAAAACAGAGCGCACGGTCTTCATGGAAGATGTCGGGAATTCTTTACACGCCGCCCCCCACCCACCCCCGCCATTCTTCTGGGAGCCTAAGACTGCTCTCAGAGACTATTTCTTTATTTTAAGAATGGAAACCGCCATCGCGAAGCGGCGGTGTCTCGGACAGCCACGCCCCACTTCGGGGGTGAGCTGCGTCTGTAAACTGTCTGTTGCTCGGGGAAACCCTGGGACGGTGTGCCCACGACACGCGCACGGGGCAGGCGGGTGAGCGTGAGCTGCCTGCGCTGGATCCAGTCCCCAAACGCAACGGCAGAGCGAATGCTCGCTGGATGGAGGGAAAAAGAACCTTAGGGAGCAGGTTAAAGCGGGGGAGGCTCGCTCTCTGTAACAATGACATACCCTGAGGGTTCCACTGTGACCTCTCGGCGTGACCCCTGAACTGGGCACACGAGAGGAAACACGGGTGCCCCCGCACGGGCCAGCGACAGGGTTGTGATCGGTGCACGGGCCGGAATGCAGGCCGAGCCCCCCCCCCACCCCCCGCCCCATGTGGGAAAACCTCGTTCCTCCCCAGGTCCCGTCTTCCCACCTTCACCGCTCAGCGAACACAAGCACGGGAGCTTGGGGGCCGCCATGGCCTACAGTCCCCGCTCCACGGGAGAAAGGAAGGGGCCCCCAGGGACCCAGCCGTTCGATCTGTGCCATTAGCTTCCCTGTGCCGCAGGGAGCTTAGCGCTGGAGAAAGTCTAAGTAAGGGTAGAGACTGCAATACCTAGAACCACGATAGACTGTTCTGGAAAGAGCTTCTCCAACATTGTTATCTCTCTTCTTCCATCATGACCAAGTGAATATGAAAACCTAAATTGCATTTTTGGGCAAATCTACTAAAAAAATAAATACTTATCATGCCCTGGCTGGGTAGCTTAGTTAGAACATTGTCCCGACACACCAAGGTTGCAGGTTCGATCCCCAGTCAGGGCACATACAAGAATCAACCAATGAATGCATAGATAAGTAGAACAAAAAATCAGTGTTTCTCTCTCTCGCTCATCAACAAAATAAAATAAGTGAAAGTGAGCAGAAAACTCTGAAAGATAAGATGCTATAAAAATTCAGAGAAAACACAATTAGAACTTAAGACTCCACTATAATTCTGCAGCTGTAACACTAGGTTTAAAATGCAAGATCCGTGGTTACCTCTAGACTCAATTATTTATACTGATTATTTACAGGTAGCTCTTAATGGAAGTGGCCATCAAATGTTTTTAAGGAAGAAAAACAAGGAATAAATTCTCATTTGGCCGAAGAGCTTTGGGGTAGTATTGATGGGCCCAGCTTCTGTTCAGTCTGTGATGCTGCAATGAGCAAACAGAGCTGGTAAAAAGCCAGACCGCTAACAACCCCGCCCTGCACCACGAGGCTGCACTTACCCGCCGTGGTTAGACACGCTAAGTGAGCGTGCCGCACTTTTCTAAAAAACTCTCATGCTTGGGTTTGACTCGAGAGTCTCTCCAAAACTCATTCTAATTAGTGCACATGGGCAAGGTAGGGTTCACGGCTAGAAATTGGGAAGAAGGTCGAAAAATGCCTCTGATGAGACCCACTAGGGGGACATGAAGAATGACATTAAGAAAGGGTTGTCGTCCTGGCTGGTGTGGCTCAGCTGGTTGGAGCATTGTCCCATAGACCTAAAGTTTCCAGGTTTGATTCCTGGTCAGGACACATACCTAGATTTTGAATTCCATCCCTGGTCGGGACGCCTATGGAAGGATACCCAATTGATGCTCCTCTTTTGCACTGATGTTTCTCTCTCTTTTCCTCTCTCCCTTTCCCCCTCTCTAAAAAAGCAATGAAAAAAAATGTGCCAGATGAGGATTGAGAGAGAGGGAGAGAGAGGGAGAGAGAGGGAGGGAGAGGGAGGGAGGGGGAGAGAGAGAGAGAGAGGGAGAGGGAGAGAGGGAGAGGGAGAGAGAGGGAGAGAGGGAGGGAGAAATGGCTGTCAGTGTGATTCTGAGAAACCAGGAACTGTCTGGGAAAGTGGTCACAATCTGCCTTCAGAACAGAACTATAATGAATATCAAAAAGCTATGAGAAACAGGAAATGGAATTCTAACCTCAGACCTGAAGAACGTGGGTCCACCCAGGAGCCTGGGAGGCACCTTAGCAGAGACCAGCAAAGAAGGAGGCATTGGTGACTGTACCTTCAGCACTGGCTGCCTGGCCAGTGCCAGCTCTGCCCTGATGCAGGCCCCCCCCGCCCCCGCCCCGAACCTTACAGAAGCCCTTGATCCCTTGGCTGACACCTCATGGGTGCCTGGGGTGCCCAGCCTTGGGGATCGGGGTGCATGTGCGCAGGCAGCAGGCATAGGACCCCACTCCCTCCTTCCTGATTAGTATCACTACTTTCCCAATTTCCCTGATTTGATAACATTTTATCCCTTTTCTCTTATTCCCAAGGAGAAATCACCAAAGTTACTAGTGTTCAGAGGCTGGCCTCTGCTATGGGCTGAACTGCGTCCCCCCAAACTTCTTGCGTTGCTGTCGTGACCCCCGGGGCCAAAGAATGTGGCCTCGTGTGCAACCTGGGCCTGCAGTTGGTGTTGGTTGAATGATGCCAGAGCGGGGAGTGTGCCTTGATCCAGGTGTCCTTTAGAAAAGGGGAAATTTGGACACAGAGACAGATGGTCACACAGCGAGAAGGCCATGGGGACATGCAGGCACATACTGGAGCGACGGTGTACAAACCAAGGAGCCCCAAAGGTGGCAGCAAACCAGCAGGTGTCAGGAGAGAAGAAAGGAACAGATTCTCCCCCACAGCTCTCAAAGGCGACCACTCCACTGCCACCTTGACATCAGACATCCGGCCTCCAGGACTGTGAGACACTCGATTTCAGCTGTTTAAGCCGCTCAGGTTGTGGTACCTCGTCATGGAGCCCTACCCAGCAAAGAGATACAACCAACAAGATTGACTTCAGTTTCAGAGGTGTTCCAACAACTTCCCCGGGGCACACTAACCCAGCAGACAAGAGGAGAAGGCCATGGGAAGACCCTGTCACTGCCACACCCAACAGTACCTGTGCAGCACCCCTGGGAGGCCCCCAGGCCTTCAACGCAAGAGGAAAGGACTCTTACAACAAGCTCAGAGGGGTATACAGCGCCCCCTGCAGATACACTGCATCATCTCAGATGTGCCAGAGTTTTACAAGGTAATAAGCATCTCATAGTGGTTTTCTTTCTCCTATCAATTATTCTAGAAGGCCTGTTTTTGCCATTAGTGATTTCTAAGGGCCAGGATGCTATATAGCCTCTGCTATTACATTAAGCATTTGAACAATCTTTTAAATATTAAAACAGAACTTGAAGCTGAATTTCAACGTAGTTCATTAAAACACTTGAATGCTACCATGTAAAGGCATGTTTTGGAGTAACACAGAAATGGCTGCCTCTCCCCCGATGGGTGGAGTCTAATTCCCATCCCCTTGCATGTGAGCCACGCTCTGTGATTTGCTTGATCAAGAGAATGTGACGGAAGTGAAACTCTGGGACCCAGGAGGCTGAGTCACAAAAAGCCTGGCAGCTTCCCCTTAGTCTCCTAGGATGCTTGCTCCTGCAGAAGCCATAGAGCAAGTTCAAACACCACAAGACCACCATGTTCTGGGGAAGCCCAAGTAGCCACATGGAGAGGCGACGAGAAGACAGCAAGGCAGCTTCTTGGATATTCCAGCCCCAGCAGACGGGACATGAAAAAGAACCAGGAAACCCCAGCAATGATCAGAACCAAGCCAGCAAACAAACACACTGCCTGCTCCAGCCACCTGGTCAGGCTCCAGTCACCGTTAAAACGCTCCGCCGTGCCCTGCCTAAATCCCTCACTCACAAAATCATGAGCAGAATAAAAAAGGGGTGGTCATTTCATGCCACTAAGTTTCCAGGTGGTTTCTGGGGCATCCACAGGTCCCCGAACACCCTTCCCGTGAGGTGTTTTTCTTTCCAGACTCTAACAGATGTCGGTGGGTTTATCCAGAAGTCATGGGGTAATTGAAGTTCCATTTAAGATGCTTTTTAAGGAGTGAGTGGGGCTAATACACCTCCTTGCTACAAAGGACAGAGCTATCTTTGTCCATCTGCATCTCACACTGCGAGGTTGCCTGGTGCTACACGTATCTCGTGTTTATACTTTCTAACAGCTGCCCACTTACAGGAGAGACGAAGGCGGGGTCTGAGATGAGCGTTCCTGCCGCCCTCACCAGCCAAGTGTGACGCAACTCCAAGGCGGCAGTCAGAAATTCCAACGGAAATGCACGCGGGGGTCATTCATGGGCTTCGGGGCTCTGATTCCCACCAGGCGTCAGACGCGCCGAAGAAAATGGGGCCAAAGACCACAGAAACATCAGTTCTTTGGGCTCAGCAGGGCCACAGGTCACCTGCCCGGCCACCGCTGCAAACACGACAGCGCCACCTGAGCCAGTAGCTGCCTCCCCAGCCCCTGCCGGTGGTCTGCACAAGCTTTAGAGGCAAAATGCCTTCCTTCTGTCTCCTAAAAATATCCCTCGCTCAAAAGTCGCCCATTTTCCTACCGTCACGTGTCTGAACCGTACAACCAATGGTATGGGGACCGGCGGGATCGGCTTTGCAGACAATCTGCACCACATTGTTTTCCAAGCAGCAGCGAGACCGGCGGTACCATGACCGGAAACTGAAACCTAAACCACCAAGGGCGCCTGGCAACCTGAGCGCGCCTGCGCATTGGGGTGTGCTTGTCTCCTAGGCACCGCGACGCAGTCTCCTCGGTGCCTCACGCCCAGCCCAAGTCATTCCCACTTCCGCAGACCTTCGAGCCTCTCTCCCTGGCCCTGCAGCGGGTGTGTAGCAGAGCACTGCTCACAAGGAAGGTCTACCAGATGTCAGAGCCTAGGAGAAGTTCGTCTAGAAGGCTCCGACCTAACGCCGCCACCCCCACAATGCCCAGGCTCTCCCACCGGTACTGTGGTTCTCTCCCCAGCTCCCACCCTGGCCTCTCGATCTGCATCCTAGACCCGTCTTCCCGGGTCTTGGGGCAAAACGGCCAGGATTCGCAGGTCGGGGGCTGTGCGCTGAAGTGCTGTTAGATTTCTGTTTTTCCGTCGGTAGGGAAAACTGTTTTCAATTGTGCGCGGCAAGGGAAATTGATTGGAGATTATGAATTTCCTGCAGCCTTCAGAGAACGGTGTTCTGTAGCTGTGAACGGCAAACTGGCCAGGGCTCCCCGGATCGATCCGGAGTAACGTCCAAAGTGTTAAGTGAAATCACAGAGCCGAGATCGACTGGATCGTGGAAGTTCTCGTCTGTTTACAATGAGATCAGAAAACAGGAATCCCTCCCACTGGATCCGTGTGTCTGCAGGCTCACCAACCTAGGTTAGCGCGGGAGGGAGGGAGGCTGGGTTGGCGCCAGGGGGAGAGATGCCCGCCCCCTTCTGTAGACCCTCCCTGCTGTCTGGTCACAGGGAGACTGTGTTATGTTTGTAATTCACAGTGCAGGGACAGGGCACACAATGCAGAGAAATAAATGGCACCAGCATATGGCCAAAGAAGTCAGCGTCCACCTTCCCTGTGGATTTCCAGACTTTGAGATTGACTCTGAGGGAGAGCAGTTTCCGAGTTGAGCCAAGTCGCAGCTCTGCCTCATGGAGGCTGTTGGCCAAGCTCTTCACATAGATTGACATTGTTTCTTAAAAAAAAAAAAAGATTCTATTTATTTTCAGACAGAGGGGAAGAGAGGGAGAAAGAGAGGGAGAGAAACATCCATGTGCGGTTGCCTCTCCCATGCCCCCTAGTGGAGACCTAACCCGCAACCCAGGCATGTGCCCTGACTGGCACTTGAACCCTCGACCCTTTGGTTTGCAGGCCAGCACTCATTCCACTGAGCCACACCAGCCAGGGCTGCACTCAGTTTCTCCAACTGCCCTGTGAGGCGTGCCATGGACTATGTCCTGTTATAGGTGGGAAACTGATGCACAGAGGGAGTGGCAATTTCCCGGTCAATGGTAGAGGTGCGACTCTGACCCAGGGAAACTATGATAAAAAACACGAGGTTGTGACACTTAATAGGTATGCTGACTTGGAGGCAAGTCACTCCATGTCTTCAAGGATCATCTTCCTTACCTGTCCCATGAGACTGCGAGAATTCTGAAAGGTGTTATGGGCACCTGCGTGTGTGGGCACCTTGCCTGCGCCAGCGCAGACGTGCTGCAGAACCAGGGATGCTGTTACTGCCACGGGTTGAGCTGCTCAGACCCACGGGGAGGGAGCCAGCGCTGCTGGTGGCACCAAAGTGGCTGGCATGGGACGGCTTAGACAGAGAGGTCACGGCAAGTGCCACAGGTCCCCTGTGTCTAAAGAGTACAGGGAAGGTGGCTGTGAGCTGGGCAGGGCTTAGAATGGGAGATGGGGCCAGGAAAGCCGATGGGCATGACCTCACTGCTGGAGGCGGCAGTCCCCAGCCAGGACCCTGGGCACAGAGGGGAGCCTGAGGCAGGGAGGTGAGTGGCTGTTTCTCCCGGTCACTTCCTGTGCAAAACTGCCCCACCCCTCGGCTCCCCCCATCGCATCAGGCATCCATGCGACCGGGCTGACTCACAGCCCGGCTGCCGGCTCAGCACCGGCCCTGCTTCGCCAAACTGTCCGACTCGTGTTCTTAAAATAGACGCAAACTATTCTTCTTTTCACACACGTGCAAAACGTCCTGCCCTCCTCTGTCATGGCAAAATGAAGGGGTTCCAAAATATCGTTTTCCAAATAAAGCAACTGCGAGGGGCACAGCAAACGTTTGCCACTCACACTAGAACGTGGACGACTGAGTCCCAGCAGACGCTGCTCCCCGATTACTCAGCTTCCAAATTCCTGCTGCGTGCACCCCCATGGCCTCAGGGCCTGCAGCCAGCCCGTCCCCGGTATTTGAGACCAGGTAGGGGCCTGTGGCAGTGATTCCAGGGCCGGCCTCAGCAGGTCGGGTCCTCTCCTGTTTCTCCAGCTCTGTCCCGAGTCCATCGCCTGCAGAAACCTTGGGGCCAGGTGCCACGTTGCTGACTTACTCCGATGCTGCCCGGGGCCTCGGTCCAGCCCCGGTGCAGCGGGGAGGGGGCCGGTGAGTGTCAAGCCCTTCTGAGAGGTGAAAGCAGGAAAGCAAAGGGGAAAACCAGGAGGGAAAATAAGAATGTGTTCTAGAGCTCGGGGAAGGGGAGAGGCATGCACAGGGACTGAGCGCATGTGATGAGAGGGAGCCCCTCCAGGAACCGGCCCCACAGCTCTGGGACGTGGGACGACCTCTGAGGCGAAGACAGGAAGGGGAAACGTAGGCCCTGCAATGCTCGGTCCTTCCCCCGCCATATGTCACCGGAATATTTCAGTCATTAGACCCGAACTAAATAGAGACGTAATTTACCAAATAATGTTTTAATGACAACGGCAGTGGCACCCAGCCGCGCTCTGATTTCTGCGCAAGTTCAAGATAAATGACAGCTCTGGACGCTGCGGAGAAAGATGTCTCATTAGGACGATTTGCAAATGTAAGGAACTGCCAGGGGAAGCCGTGTAGACTCAGCGCTGCAAAGTCAGTCATGCGCTGCGGAGATGACACCACTGAACAACAAACAGGCGACAGAAAAGCCGGTCCTGGTATTCATCCCCCCAACACAGATGGTGTCTGCCTCAGTCCTGCCCTGACTAAGGCAGGGAAGGCCATGTCATTGCCATGGCCATGTCTTTGCCTTTATGTGTTTATTTCTTTAATCCCCGCCCGAGGATATGTGTATTGATTTTAGAGAGAGAGAGAGGAAGAGGGTGAGAGAGAGAAACGTGCATCGGTTGCCTCCCCTTCGCATTCCGACCAGTGATGGAACCTACAACCTTCCCGGTGTGCGGAAGATGCTCCGACTCACTGAGCCACCCGGCCAGCGCTCTTTCCCTTCAGATGCAGCCACGAGACCGTTATTTTTTGCCAAAAAAGATCCTCTTTTAACTAAGATTTTATGTATTTATTTTTAGAGAGGGGGAGAGAGGGAGTAAGAGATGGGGAGAAATAAATATGGATATGTGAGAGAAACATCGATCAGGAGCCTCTCATCCACACCCCGACCAGGGACCGTACCTGCAACACAGGTGCGTGTTGGGAAAAAATACCTGTGGTGAGTGGCAGGGCATAAACGAAAACGCAATAAACCTTTTTCTTTCCACATAACTGTTAACGAGCCTCTTAGTTGTGCTCGAATATTTTAACATAAGGCAGCAAGATCATTCGGCATCTTAGACCTGGAGACCCACAGCTCAAATATTTATCGACTGCAGTTGCAATGAAAAAAAAAATATCAAGCCAGAGGAGCAAAGGCTACGGGATGGGATGATGCGTAGCCGAGAGGGCCACTCGCAGCGTTCCCCTTCGTCACGGACGGAGGTGGTGGCCCTGCTGAAGCCAGGTGGTCGGGCTGGGGCTGCTATCCTTCCTACAGGGCCGGCTTCCCCGACGTTCAGCAGGTCCTCACCCTTGGTCTGCAAAACCTGCTCCTGCCAGGAGACACCAGGAGGGCGTGAAATCCTGATCCGGGTCCTGTGGTCGATGATGGGACATGAGCAGGCCTGGTGTCACGTCCGCCCCACTGCAGACACCACACACGAGTGGGACTGCGCCGTCCTGAGGAACATAGCAATCGACACGCATGGAATGGCTCAGTCGGACTCGTGCCCCAAGCTACACTGTACACACACACACACACACACACACACACACGAGCCTCAGCCGTGCATGCGTGCATTGGGGCTTTGCAACTCGGCGAGCACGGCACCTGTTGGCAAGGGCGCGCTGGCGGCCCGGGATGTAAACTCACAGCACAAGTGACAGCACAAATTGGAAGCATCCCCCAGCTGCCAGGGACGGGAAGACAATGTTTCAGCTTCCTCTGATACGACACGCTTTTCAGGGATAACAATGAATTCACAGCAAGGCAAATTGAGAGCGCAGTGCACCGACCCGGAGTCAATGAACATGGGGCTGTTTTCCATTTCCCGCAGACACCGAAGGCAATCTCGCCCCTGGCCGGCGACACTTCCGAGGGGCCCCCACCCCCATATCAGGAAGCACAACACTCTGAACCAAGCTATACATGATTTATTATTTTACACAACTTTTCGAATTAAGGGCATTATGTCAGGTGAAATAAGCCAGTCAGAGAAAGAATCTCATGCAGGAAATGAACTAACAAGCACAAGAGAGACAGACTCATAGACAGAAAAGGGTCAGGGGGCCTGGGGGAGGTGGAGGGATTGGCTGAAAATAAAAAAGAGAGAAAAAACTCATGGACACGGACAACAGTGTGGGGACTGCCGGGGAGGAGTCGGGGTGGTGGGGGAGGTTACGGGGGATGAATGGGGATGGACGGAGACCTGACTTGGGGTGATGCACACACAGTACAGGGTACTGATGACGTGTTGTGTGGAATCGTGCACCTGAACCCTATATAATTCTGTTAACCGGTGTCACCCCCATAAATTCAATGAAGAGGAAACAAAAACAAAGACCAAACTAATTTATCCATTTTACAAAATTAGGTGTGACGACAGAGTGTCTAGTTGATGAATTAAGGAACTGAGATTTAAGTATAGTACTTGATATTATGGAGGTAAACAGTGGAAGCGAAAAAGCATACGGCTGCATTAGAAGACAGTCTAGCCTTGACCAGTGTGGCTCAGTTGATGGGGCATCGTCCCACAAAGGTCGCGGGTTCAATTCCTGGGCAGGACCTGTGCCTGGGTTGCAGGTTCAATTCCCTGTCAGGGCTTGTGCGAGAGGCAACTGATCGATGTTTCTCTCTCACAGTGATGTTTCTCTCTGTCTCTCTCCCCCTACCTTCCTCTCTCTCTAAAAATAAATACATTAAAAAAAAAAGAAGACAGTCTATCTTCTAGCAAATAAAAGGTCAACCCATAAATGTGTAAAGGTAATTAAATTTTTAAAAAATGGTAATACGGTCACATTACCTGGTGACATGGATGTAACCCCCAGAAAAAATTTAAATAAAATTGTGAAATTTGAGCCCCCAAGGAATGGAGGCGGCAGGGGCAGAGGACAGTGACCTTGTGGCCACCTGTTTGGGACTGGCGTTTACACCTCATTTCCTACTGAATCCTCTGCCTCTTACTTACTCACCTGTCGCAATTTAGAACATTCTGTCCACTAAGTCTTTCTGGAATGCACGCTGGCCATCCATCTTCACCCAATCTGGGGCCCGACTGTTGCCTTTCTGATACGTTTCTGAAGCAGCAAGTATTGCTAATTCTACTATTTTTCTTGGAGGGGTATCTTTTCCTTAGGCGCTTTGCCGTGTTTTACTTTTCAAATGTAAATCTTCAACCTACAGGGAACTTCCTTCCCCATCTTGTGTGCGGCACGTTATTCTTCCTCTTTTCTCTCCTGCAAGGCCAGCTGTACACCCGGCTTGGGTTGAAGAGCTGTCCATCCTGGTGGAACCAGTTTAAGTAACATCATTTCTGCAACGAACCAAATGCCGACACCTGTGAGTCTGCTTCTGGGCTCTTTACTCTGTCCAGTGGGTCTGTGGGGCTCCCCCTGTACTAGCACTGAGCCATTGTAAATATTATGGCTCCATGATAAATCTCAGGACCTGGTACCCGAGTCCCACTTACGAGATCTACTTCAGAATGGGCTTGGCTATTCTGGGACCTTTTACTCTTCTGTATGCAAACTCTTCTGTATGCATTTTAGGAGGACCTTATGAAGTTTAGAAAAAAAAAAATCCCTCGGAGGTTTTGGCAGGAATTGCATTTAGTTTAGGGGTTCATTTAGAAGGATGTCATTTTCCTCACACCCAGCTTACTAGCCTGGAATATGCTCTGTCTTCATTTAATTGAGATTTGTGTGCCCCTCAATGAAGGGATTTGTATCTTTTATTACATTGAACTTTAACTTTTAATTAAATTTTTTAATTACAGTTTTAAATTGGTTTGTATGTTTACATGTAAAAGCTACTTGTTTTTTTGTAATTTAGTCATATCTAATCTTCTTATGGGTTCTAACAGTCCGTGGGTTTTCCTAAATTTCCTACGGAGATAAAAAGTTTGTGAATAACGATAACTATGTTTTTGTTTTCTTTTTTAATTCTCATACTCCTGATTTACTCTTTTCTTGGCTAATGGCGTTGGCTAGTGTCGCCAGGACAAAACGGAATAGCAGGAAGAACAGCAGGCCTTCCTGTCTCGCTCCCAATTTAATTTCAAACATTTACGAAGTTTAATACGGCATATGCCACGGGTTTTCTGTGCACACACCCTACCAGGTTACAGCAGTTTCTTCCTACCCATGTTTTCTGCGGGTTGTTTTTATATTATGAGGTTGACTGAATGCTTCTGCAACATTTATTGAGAAAAATCATATGGCTTCTCATCTTTAATTTTTTAATATGGAGAATTGGTGGATTTTAAGTCAATCCACTCTTTTTTCCTAAAATGAAATGTATTTAAGTTATAATACATTTTAATGTAAGTCTCTAGAATCGATTTTATGTGATTTTTTTTTTTTTGCCATCTTGTTCATTAGTGAAACTGGCTTATAACTTTCTCTCCTCTACTTTTTTATATCTAGTTTTGCTACTTGTTAAACCAGATTAAGAAAATAAGTCAAGTAGTATTCTCCTCTTTTTCTATTACTATTTCTTAAAGTGTCATTAAAATTCACCTGTATAAATAAGCCTGATGTCTGCCAGGAAACAGGGAGATTTTAGATCTGAGTTCTTTAATGCTTATTTCTCTATTTCAGTTTTCTATTTCTTCTTACATTAATTCTGGCTCCTTATATTATTTATGAAACCTAGCCATTTAACCTAAACTTTCCAATATATTTGCATAAGATTGCTACTTATATAAGGTCTCAAATCCCTTCTTTAGGTTATGTTCCTTTTTAATTCCTCTATTCATGTTCTCCATTTTATATTAATCTGTAACAGAGATTAATGTACGTATAACTCTCCTCCAACAATTTTTGGTTTTTTGACTGTCAGGTTTCTTGGCTTTTAATTTCATTACTCTTCTTTTAATCTTAAATTGGGGGTTTTTTTGGTGACTTGATTACAAACAGGAATTTAAAGTTAACTCTGTTGTTTTTCAATTTTGAAAATTAAACTCTGAAAAATGAAAAAACAAAAAAACCTGGACACCCCCTTCCTGAAAAAGTTGTCAACCCTTACTACTTATTCAGTAAGAGACAAGGAAACTCATCAGTATTTCATTTATTCAACCATCGTGACATCTTTAGGATGATCCCTATACTGATTTAAACACTGAGGGTGTGTGAGATAAAATCCCACTCCAAGAAGGATACAAATGCAGAATTTTAAAAAATATGATTAAGAAGATCAAGCAGCATCTAACAGTCATTTCTTTGTTACTGAAAATGTGCCAGGCACCGTTCTAAGTCTTCCACATGGACTTTAATCCTCAAATGATCTGCCATAGAAGGATGAAAGGTACCATTATCATTATTCCCATCTTATAGGTGAAAATCCCCAGGAAAGAAGAGGGTAACAGCTAGCAAGCAGTAGGCATATACCGCAAATCACTATTAATAGCAACGAGCACATTACGTGTAATCTTGTGTCTTTCATGGGAGTTTCGTTATGTTATTAACAGTTATCAAAGCAGATCAAGTGCTGTGATTATTCGTTTCATGACTCTTTTTCGTGCGTGTAAGATCACATTTTAAAGCCCCCTGGTTTCAGGAATGCAGGCGTTCTCTGCTCCTGGCTGTCTTTGCTGACTGCCTCTCCCACGTGGCCTCTCTCTGTCAGCCGTCAGATGTGTATCGTCAGCTCATTCATCATCTGACAGATTTACTCACTCGCTCATCATCTTGCCATTTACGAGCCTGTCCTTCCGCATCATCCTCCACACCCCAGCTGTCGCTCATTCTGACATGCCAGCTGCCTGCCAACCTTTGCCAGCCACACCGGCACTTTCCCTCGGTCGCTGCCACTCTCTCAATGGGTCAGGTCATTTTATGCCTGTTTCCTTATTAGCTGGCCTTCGAAGATTCCCTGGATTTTTTTTTTTCTTCTCATTCCACTACAATCACTTGGTTCATTTTCTTATTATCAGAGGAGATTACCCATCCCTTGTCATCTGACAGCTTTTCCCATCCCATTAGTCAGGAGGCATACGCTGGGTTCTAGCTCTTGTCTCACTAGATTAAACGCTTCCACGTTTGGCTCTGTGTTAACTGGCTGAGAATTTGCATGAGGGTGACATTTAAATTAGCATGTATTCACTGCGACACGTGGCTATCTGGAATAAAATGCCCATTTCCCTTTCCTAGGGAGGGAGACCTAGGATATCAACAGCACTTTGCAGAAGATCGCGTAGCAGCCTTGAGAAAGCATGTTTTAAATATTTAATGCATTTCCTCTTATTGCACAAAAGTGGGGGTATGTGATCTCCCAGGTTGTTGAAAAAGACTCTCTCTTCAGTCTCCCGTGCACTGGTGCACGTGGCGGTGCGTGTATTTCAGAAGGCGAGACAGAACCAAGTTCCACACGCAAAAGGGAACTGGGCATGAAGAACACGCCCCTCTCCCACGTGAGCCCCTGAAGGGTCCTGCCTGGATAGGCTGTGTGTCTATGCATGTGTAACTGTGTATGTGTAACTGTGCACTGTACATGCATGTATATATGTAAGTATGTACGAGAACGTGAACGTTATAAATATTCCAGTTTTCCCCATGAGTGATTTCTAGTTTCATACCACCGTGTTCAGAAAAAGTTCTCGGTATGCTTTCCATTTTCTTAAAACTTCTAAAACTTGCTTTGTTATATATATATATATATGATTGATCGTGGAGGTTGTTGGATTTGTGCTTGAGAAGAATGCGTCGTCTGCTGCTGACGGACGGAATGTCATGTGTACGTCTGGTAGGTGCCTTCGCTCTGAGTGAATCCGTTTGCTCTACGTTAGGTTTGTCTTGGTCGTCATGTATATGTTGGTTAGGTCCATTTGGACTTAATTCAAGTCCAATGTTTCTCTATTGATTTTCTTTCTGGATGACTGATTCATTGCTGAAAGTGCGGTTCTGCCCTGGCTGGTGTGGCTCAATGGATTGAGTGCCAGCCTGTGAACCCAAGGGTCACCGGTTCAGTTCCCAGTCAGGGCACATGTCTGGGTTGTGGGCCAGGTCCCCAGTAGGGGGCATTTAGGAGGCAACCACACATTGATGTATCTTTTCCTCTCTTTCTCCCTCCCTTCCCCTCTCTGTAAAAATAAGTAAATAAAATATTTTTTTTAAAGAAAGAAAGTAGGGTTCTGAGGTCCCCCACTATGACTATTGTATCGGTGTCAATTTCTCCATTCAGTTCTGTTAGGATTTGTTTAATATAGGGAGGTGCTCCACTGTTGGGTGCATACATATTTTCAATCGTCATATCCTCTTGATGAACTGACCCCTTTATTCAGATGTTGTCTCGTGACACTTCTTGACTTACAGAGTATTTTGTCTGATACAGTGTATAGCTACACTCTTGTCTCTTCTGGTTTCTACTTACATGGGATGTTGTTTTCCAGCCCTTCCCTTTCAGCCTACGCGTGTCCTTAAAGGTGAAGTGAGTCACTTGTTGGCCT
Organism: Phyllostomus hastatus; assembly: GCF_019186645.2. NCBI lineage: Eukaryota > Metazoa > Chordata > Mammalia > Chiroptera > Phyllostomidae > Phyllostomus > Phyllostomus hastatus. Next base: position 11,426,873 of record NW_025334036.1, on the reverse strand, counting down.
TATTGTTTATATAGTGGGTCTCACTTTATTATTCACTCATCTATTCTATGTTTTTATAAAGATTTTATTTACTTATTTTTAGGGAGAGGGGAAGAGAGGGAGAGAAACATCAATGTGTGGTTGCCTCTCGAGCGCCCCCTAATGGAGAACCTGGCCCACAACCCAGACATGTGCCCTGACTGGGAATCGAACTGGTGACCCTCTGGTCCGCAGCCCACACTCAGTCCACTGAGCCACACCAGCCAGGGCTCACTCTATACCTTTTAATTGGACATTTTAATCTATTTACATTTACAGTGATTATCAATAGGTAAAAACGTACTAATGCCATCTCACTAGTCATTGTTTTTGGCTGATTTTTTGTTGTTGTTCCCTTGTTCCTTTCCTCCTCCCTTGCTGTCTTCCTTGGTTCCTTTGCAAATTTTTTATTCTCCATAGTGGTATGCTTTGATGCCCTTCTCTTTGCTTTTGTGTATCTAATGTGGGTTTTTGCTTCGTGGTTCCCAGGAGGCTCACATAAAACATCTTACACATATAGTAGTCTATTTTAAGCTGATATCAACATAATTTGAACCACATACAAAAACCCTATCCTTTCATGCCTCCTCCCAGCATTTTGCTTCTGATGTCCCAATATACAACTTCTGTACTGTGCACTCGTAACGAATTACTAGCCTTGGTTATTTTTAATACTCTTGCCCTTTAAACTTTATACCAGAGTTCAGTGATTAACACACCACAGTACAGTATCAGACTGTCCTGAACTTGACCGTACACTTGTTTCTGCCATGTGTTTTATGTTTTCCTATGTTTCCACGTTACTAATGATTGCCATTTCATTACAGCTTGAAGAGCTTCCTTCAGCATCTCTTACAAGGCAGATCTAGTGGTGATAAACTCCCTTGGCTGTTGTCTGTCTAGGAAAATCCTCCCATTTCCTTTACTTCTGAAGGACAGCCCGGCCAGGAAAAGTATTCTCGGTTGGCAGTTTTCTTCTTCCGGCCCTTTGACTGCATCACCCTGCTGTCCTCTGCCCTGCCCAGTTTCTGCTGAGAAATCTGCTTATGATGGTCTGTGGCAGTTTCCTTGTACGCGAGAATTTTTTTCTCCTGCTGCTTTTAAAATTCTCTCTCTACCTCCAATTTTATTGGTTTAAATTTATTTTTAGAGATAGGGGAAAGGAGGGAGAAAGAGAGGAAGAGAATCATCCATGTGTGAGAGAAACATTAATCAGTTGCCTCTTGCACGCACCCTGCCCAGGGATCTGGTCTGCAACCCAGGCATGTGTCCCGACCGGGAATCGAACCGGCGATGTTTTTTGCTTTGTGGGATGATGCCCAACCCACTGAGCCATGCTGGTCAGGGTTCCATAATATGTATCTGTTACTCACATAGCGGGTAGGTACAAACATCAAGACCTGTGTTTGTCGACAATGCCAGATGTGTGAGAAAGGCAGATCGTTTCATACCTTCTCCTGACATCAGTCTGCCAATAATCAATGTAATCGATTTAAAAATTTCTATTAGTCCTTAGATCATACTGTGCCTACACAGTGCTGTCTTAAATCAATTTCAATCCATTTTTCTATCAACTGTTAAAGTGAATACAGCAAAATAATCAAATTTGATACCTTTGCACCTACTTTTCACTCCTACTCAGAATTTTTGCATTTTAATAAAAATTGAAACCTATGATAATTTAATACACAGAAAATCAGGGTAAAAGAGGAAAGTTCCAATATTACCATCACTTACTGCACAGCATAAAAGAATTCAGAGAGCAAAGACAAGGTCCATGAGTAATATGCTTCATTAAAAGAGGCTGGACATTTGAAAGAAGATCTGATAACTAATAGCCTATAAGTTACAATGTTTAAAACCTGGATAAGTACAGGCGGTTCCTCAGAACAGCACATTAATTTCACTTTCAATTAGTACAGTTCAGCATTTTAGTCTTATGACTTGTATGCTTGGTAATACTTTGAAAATGAACTGTGCCACAGACATGTACATCACATACTCCAGAGCCATAATAATTTTTCTAATGCTACATCTTTATAACAGTAATTGCCTTCTTTCTGAAAGAATACGCATTTTGAATCTAGAGACACTTCATTTATTACTTTTCTCATATTAGAGCTACCTCAGCGTATGAGATTTTTTTTTTTTTTTGGTCTTAACGACTTTTTTCTATTAGGAGCACATGAAGGCTCCAGGGCAAAGGAAGTGCATTAGGAAGGGAGGCGTTTTCGCGGCGGCGGAAATTTCTAGGCCGGACGTCGGACCACTGTCTCGTCAAGAACAGGCCACACAGGGAGAGCCACCGTGCGTCTGAACGAGCGATGCTTTCAACACACCGTCACGTGCAAGAGGCTATGAAATCTGCAGGACTCGTCATGACTAAAGTGAGCTAAAGTGCCGACACAGCAAAACACATACAGGAAGCACATCACCAGTCATCACACTTCTTCTCAGTAAGGAGCCGCCCTGACCCTCCTCCCTGGTCCGCATCTGCCAACCACAGCATCTTGCTTAAACCACTTGGACCACGAGACAGAAGGCCTTCCTTTTTTTTTTTTTTTTAATCTTCATCCAAGGATATGGTTCTTGATTTTAGAGAAAGAGGAAGGGAGAGAGAGAGAAACATCGATGTGAGAGAGAAACATCTATTGGTTGCCTCTCGTATTGGGGATCTGGGGATACTGGGGAGCTCTGACTGGGGATCGAACCCGCAACTTCCTGGTGTATGGGATGATGCTCCAACCAACTAAGCCACCCGGCCAGGGCGAGAAGATCCGCTTGCTCTGAGAGTACTCCCTCATTTCCAGACCATAAGCATCAGGTAGGTGATCAGGTCAGTGTTCAGACAAACGGAGGCCCTAGAACCCGTTGGGGTTGAGGAGATGGCTACTGAAGTATCACCAGGAAGGGCTTCTCAGAAGCCGCCCCCCCACACAGGCAGGGCTACCGGGGCAGCCGCCCCTGTCCCAGTGCTGGCAGTGCGCGAGCACTGGCGGGAGAGGAGATTCAAGCACCAGCGGGTGTCTCAACCATCTCCGCTCCTCGCTCCCCAGAATGTCTGCAGTTGGATTTACTCCCAGACCCTTGGACTTGGCACTTTTCTTGCTTCTTGGATTTGCTTTATGTTGGTCCACGAGCCTACAAGGACTCCCCTGAGCAGCCCACCTGCCCAAAGGCCGCCTGCCCAACAGGTAGGCTGACCCCTGTTCTCACCGGCAGTGGTGGTCTCTCCCCACTTCAACTGCAGTGCAAACAGGTCACCAAGCACAGAGCAGGCCCTCTGCGTGCAGGTGGACCCAGAGCGCCCTGTGCAAGCTCTGCCAAGTCCCGCCCTGGCAACTGGGGCCGATGACCTGTTGCTTCTGGAAAAGACGCGCCCTTCACTTGCCTTGCAGGTCTGTCGTGAGCTGGCGTGTACAGATAGCACCGGGGCGGCGCGTCTTCCCTTCACCTTTCTAAATAAAACACTGTGACCCAGCTCACTCCCTGACCTGCCAAGTTCTAACCGGCAGCTATTTCCTCTTATTATCTTCTATTGGCCTTTTAATACTTGGTGGCTGTTCAGATTTTTTCCAGCTCGGCCCACTCCCTCATCTGGATCCTACACTTCTCGAAGGCGAGACCACGCCTGGTGCTTCTTTGCTGCCACCTCATCACCCAGCTCGGGGCCTGGCGCAAGGTATGATAGTTTTCTGGAGGAGGATGGTGGCACGACGGGCTCTGAGCTTTACCGTGGGACCATTGTGAGACCTATTATGTGCTGGCCACGCCCCTCACATGTCCGGACAGACAGAACACACTGCGGGCTATGGGGCGTGCTGCCGGGTCAGCGCAAGAATACACGCGTCAAGCTCACCCACTGAAGAGCCCCAGGAAACACATCAGCAAAGCACCAGTGACCAGTACCGGTGAGCTCTTCTCTCCTGGAAACGTCCTTCAGCTGCGCTGATGCCCACACTGGAGAGACTAAGGGGTTTGTCATAATCAAGGAATGCATCAGGGTTGGGGGTCCAGCACATGCAACGCGCCTCATGGCATGTGGACCAGTCCGCGCGGATGAGGAGCAGACCCGCTCCATCTGAAATATAGACACATGCGCAGAACAAGTGCACGCCCCCATCCGGAGGCGCGCACAGGGATACCTATACAATGGACACCTGGGTGCTCCTGCAGCCTCCTGAGCACCCTGAGATGACCTCACCCAAAGAGACCTCACCGCCCTCTGGTCTCTTCCTCTCTGCGGAGAGTCATTTTCCCCAGACGGGGCCAGGGGAGTAATTCACATTTTCTGAGAAGGGTCTCAACAGCCATTCAGAAGCAAGAACCAGGGAAAAGCCTATTACAGTCAGTTCTACGTACCGTTCAAAGAAATGCATTTCATCCATTATGCTTTTAAGCACACGACGACCTCATTAGGTGTCTTGGTTTACCTTGGTTTTTAATCTTCTTATCCAAGCTCACTGACCCTCGCAAAGAAAATGTTTTGTTTTGTTTTTTTTTTCTGTACTGAAATGATTGGGGTAACACTGGTTAATAAAACCCCGCAGGTTTCTCTGCTGTTGCTGTTGTTGAGTTTAGAGAGAGGGTAAGGGGAAGAGAGAAACAGTGATTTGTTGTTCTACTTATTTATGCATTCACGGATGGAAACTGCAGTGTTGGCATATCGGGACGATGCTCTAACCGAGTCACCTGGCCAGGGCCAACCACACAGGCTGCAAGTGTAGAATTCCGTAATTCATCATCCACACATCGCATCGTGCGCTCACCACCCAGACTCAAGTCTCCTTCCCCCACCACGCATCCCCCCTTTGGCCCCTGCCTGCTCCCCCAAAACCTCCCCCTCCCTGCCACCCCACCTGGCAATCACCAAGCTGTTGTCTGCGTCTTTTCCCCCCCCAAAAATAATGTCTCATTACATTTTCAATTAAATATAAGCCCGATGAGCCAACATAAAAGAACTGACACTTAGAAGCTGTGACTATAAATGACTGTCATGTTGTAAGAAAAAGGGGTCTTTCATCAATGAGCATTTTCAGTTTCACTGGGCCTTGAGTGGTTTCCCTATGTCATGTTTTAATTCATTCATTTTAGTCTCGATTCCTGGTTAGGCTGTCTTTCCCTGATGAAATTTAATACTGTTGGTGAATTTAAAGACAAGCATATTAGTCTATTTTTACACATGAGATGGGGGTTTTAGAAATTCAAGCTGCTTTCTTTGCAAAGAAAAACTCTGGCTTGTTTGTTTTCTTAACTTTTAATATATATTTATTGATTCCAGGGAGAAAGGAAGGGAGAGAGAGAGAGAGAGAGAAGCGTCAATAATTTGCCTCCCATACATGCCTTGACCGGGGACCAAACCTGCAACCGGGGCACGTGCCCTGACCAGGAATTGAACCCACGACAGTTCTGTTTCCAGAATGAAGCCCCAACCCACTGAGCCACACAGGCCTGGGGCTCTGCATGCGCACTCTCCTTTCTTGTCCTCGTCAGCACTTAATGAATGGAGCCTTCGTCTTCCATGCGCTCAAGCAAAACACACTCTCTTGAAGAGAGGCCACATTCGTGGCTATAAGAAACCCCCAGAGTAGATTTATAACGAATTTTCTGAATAAATAATGATGTTGAATACATTTACATGAAATATATTAACCTTTCACTCATCTCTATTTTTCAGTAGCGTATTGAAGTTCTACTTGCGCTCCATTCATGGGCTTGAAAGGAAGCCCTGCGGGCTCTCTGCGACTTGTATTAAAGGTTAAAGTGATTCAGAGTCCCCCCCCCCCCCACAAAATATGGCCGACTAGATGAATGTGCAGTGAGACCAGGACCGGATTTCCGATGCCACGGCAGGAAATATATGTGAGCGCAAAAATTCAGAGACACTTTAAAAAAGAAGTTAATGTATGCTGCAGAAGATTTTTAGCTTCCTTCCATTGGAAACCGATCAGCATATCAATGAAGGGGGGGAAGGAAACCCGTCCCAGCCCAGGCCCTAGTCCATTTGTCACACGATCCAACCCCTCGGCATCTGCATAGGTCATCAAACACTGCTGTGGAGGAAAACAAAACAGAAATAACAGAATTCAAGCGGAATGGAAAAGCAATCAAAGCTGGTTTTTTCCCCGCCCCCCATCGGTTGTCTTTAGGTTTCCAATCAGGCTGACACTATGGTAAGAATCGGGCCTGGTTTCTCCAAACCGAGGACTAAGTGTCAGACACTTGTCCCCACCGCTGCTGGGACAGCCCCAGTGACCTGAGCTGCAGGGGGCGGGGCACGTCCTCAGGGGCACCCAGCATGGGGATCCTGGGGCCGCCCCCCTGGGTCCCTCAGGACGGCCCCTGCCCCTCCCAGGTCCCAGATGTCTGCTGGAACTAATTCAAAACTCTGCAAGCCCCCTTGTTTTGAGAGAAGGAAGTAGAAAAACAAAAACTCTTCCCCTCTTTGCCTGCTTCTTATGAACAAGGAAAGCAGGAAATAAATGGATTGGACGTGGAAGTGTTTTTTGTAGCCTGGACCTCCAAGGAAGCTGGATGTCTGCCTCAGTAAGCCACAGAAAGACGGTTTTTGTCTGTTTGTTTGGGGGGGGGTTTGTTTTTGTTTTTTTTTTCCCTGTTAAATGTGAAGTCCTCAGTAAGGAAGACTAGTGCAATGATTAATGCAGGGGCCCAGGAAGCCAGTTGGCCTGGGCCGGTGACCCGCTCACCCTTTACCCCCCACACGTGTCCTCTGCCTTGGTCCCTCCTTTGGGTGCGAGGACAACAGAGGGACGCCACCAGGGTGTCGTGACAACTAAGTGTTAGCAGGTGCTCCTCAAGCCTGTCCGCTCTCTCCCTCCCTCCAAGAGTGTGCTATCCCTTTAAGAAATCCCGCCACTGCCTCTTGGGGGGGAACCAGTTAAGTGTTGAGACTATTTCAAAAGGGCCGGGCACACAGTGTGTCGTACATTCATGCCTGCCTGCATGGCAGCGTTCTGCCGGGTACAGTGCGCACTTGTCTGCCCAAAGTGTTGAGGGAAAAATAAGGGTGCACGTTATGCACGGATAGTACTGAAATACCTGGTATCTGTTCTTATGTTTTGTAATTATTTCCTATACCACAATATGTTGAAAAATAAATACTAAAATTCCTTTATAATGCAAAAAGCAAGTATCTAAATAAATAAATAAGTGAATTAAAAATTAAAACGAAAGATTTTTTTTTCCTGGAAGTTTGGGCCCAAAATGTGGGTGTGCATTGTATCGGGTAAAATATGGTAAACAGAACTGACGTGATAGCTCTGGGGTCGTACGTGTTGTAATGACTGTGGTGGTTCTGGCAGGCAGGCAGGGTGCAGAAACACCAGAAGAGCCTGGCTGGCATGGCTCAGTGGATTGAGTGCTGACCTACGAGCCAAAGGGTCGCTGGTTCAATTCCCAGTCAGGGTGCATGCCTGGGTGGCAGGCCAGGTCCCCAGTAGTGGGTGCTCGAGAGGCAACCACACACTGATGTTTTTCTCCCTTTCTCTCCCTCTCTCTTTCTCCCTCTCCCTCCCTCCCTTCCTCTCTCTAGAACTCAAGGGCGCCTTCCGGGTCCACCTAGGAAACCTAAGGAGGTCCCTCCAGTCAACAGGGACCCCCCAGTCCCACAGATCCCAAAGGCGGCCTTCACATCGCGGGCAGAACCACTCTGGGTGCGGTGCGGGGCAGGGAAGTAGGAACTGCAACACACATCCCCTCCCGGGGGGAGGGGGGGGACCACCAACCACACAAACTGCCCACATCACCCACATGGCACCTCTTCCTCTTCAATAAATGTGAGCAGAGTAATCACGGGTGGGCTAACCTCAGAGCACAACAAGTATCGCCAGTAAGGACGTGGGCGAGCCAAAAGACCAGCTGACCTGGGGGTGGGAGGGCTCGAACACAGCTCAGAGAGGACACCTGACGTGGAAAAGGTTCCCATCCATGCCCTTGTGGGAGACTGCGCCTGTAACACCGGTGCTTCGAGGGCCTGGAACCCAGCGCCATGAAAGGGGGGCGATCAGAGAACAGCTGGGAGGCCTTCCGGAGTGATGCCGCCGTCTGTCACCACAGAAACCTGAACAGAGGGGGCCCACAGCCCAGGGCCCCCACTCTCTAGGTGGCCTGGAAATGTCGGCAGAGCTGGACTCACTGGTCGTGGTGGGAGAGCCCTGCGTGGCACCAGACCGATGGCAATGGGCCCACCAAGCAGAGGTCGTGGCACTCCCTGTGTGAGCCAGGGGGGACCTGGGCACAAAGCTCCCGGTGTGTACGGGTGAGGACTTGGCCGACACACAGCCCGGACGGCAGACTGACACCGAGTGAAGCTGAGATGCCAGACGGCCGTGGCATCTCACCACAGGGCAGGCACCGGAACCGCTTGCAGGGGTGTCCAGCCCCCTCGGCCCACGTGCGGCCCAGGAGGGCTGTGAATGCTGCCCAACACGAAATCATAAATTTACTGAAAACATGATGAGATTTTTTTTGCTTGTTTTCGCTAGTGTTTGTGTATTTAATGTGTGACCCAACAACTCTTCCTCTTCCAGGGTGGCCCGGAGACCCCAAAAGGTCGGACAGCCCGATTTCCATGATTAAAATACAAGCAACCACAGGATGTTTCGCTGGGTCTTTCAAGAAGTTATCTAATCGGAGCTACGTAACCTGGTGCCTAGCAGGCATGTGGCATCATCAGAGCCTTTTATAGTGCAACGTGAGGAAGACAGTGGTCTCAATCCCAGGAGACACCGAGCATGTGGGGGAAACGGCCATGGGAGTGTGAAAACACACGTCCCTCACTGGCCCGGCTACCACTCATCCCAGCACGCAGCCAGGCTCCGACGGAACACCGTGGGAGAGAAGTCACAGCATCTCCCTCCTCCTCCTCCGTCTCTCCGCTCACTCGCCAGGCTGGAGAGGGCAGCGTCCTTCCCTGTCCTCATTGCACAGACTGCTGCCTCCTTTCTCGTCCTCACTTGAGGATTTTTTATTTTTCATTGCTTTTAGAGAGAGGGGAGGAGAGAGAGAGAAGCACTGATGCAAAAGGGAAGCAAGGATTGCTTACCTCCCACATGCGCCTGGACCAGGGATCAGTGCCCGGACTGGGGATCGTATAAGTCTGGACCTGGTGTCACAGGTGTCCACACCCAGAATGGAGATCGAATCCGTAACCCAGGTATGTGCCCTGACCGGGAATCGAACCTGTGACCTTCCGGTTTGCAGGATGATGCCCAACTAAAGTGAGCCACACTGGCCAGGGTGAAAAATTCTACTTAAAAACATTTTTTAAGAGGGAAACTGCTCATCTGAGCTGACACAGTGTGGGAGAAGAGTCTCCACAGAATTTATGCCCAAACTCTCTTCTCGGTACCTGGAAGCCATCACGGTGGCTCGCATAAAGCAGGAGGGATTTACAACCCGCGTATCTGAGCTGTTTTCTATTTCCATTACTCTCTGGTCCGTGTCCTTATCTCCAGGTCTAATCACTTCAAGAAGAGATTTTAAATAATTGATCACTACAAAAGGAGGAAAAAGCCACGCCGTCTCTTTCACCATCCATCAGGGAATGGGAAAACCTCTCCCTTTAGTACCGACGCGGACACATAAATACATTAATGTAGACACCGAGGAGAACACGCCGGTGAATCTACAGACACGCGTCCGCCCGGGGTGCTGCTGGGAGGGAGAAGCCACATCCTCTGCCCAGGCCTCCCCAGCGTGAGGCCTGAGCAGGAGGAGAACCCATCCTCAGCAAGGGCACTGCTTTCTTCACCCCAGTAAACGCCACCGGCACTGAGCGGCACAGTCTCCAAAACACACACAAAGCTGACATCTCTTGACCTCTGTTCAGACACGTCCTGTGTGTGATCACCCACAAGCGTACGTAGGTGTACGAATGTGTTCACGCGTCTAGATGAATCGCTTCCATGTGCACATATTAAAAGGCCTGTGTTCGCGGGGTGTCCTTGTCCAAGGGCCCCCAGACGGGACAAAGGGAAAGAAGGAGGCACACAAGGCCTTAGGCAAACCCCCGAGAGCCCCTCTGGGAAGTAGAACAGGCTCGGGGCTCATTCCCGACGACACTTCCAGAGAGGCCCGAGTTCCCCGTCGTGCGGAGAAGCCAGAGTGCTCTGCCTTCACGTTCAACGCACTTCCCTCTGCAGCCAGAGCCCCATCCCAGGCCGCCGTGGACACGGGGTGCGACTTACCACAAGGGAGAGGGGTCTCTTCCAGGAGACGACGCCAATGAGTCCTGACAGCAGCACCTGGAATGACAAATGGTACGGGAAGGTGAGATGCCAAGAAGCCTCTGGCAACCAATCAAAACAGGATCTCGTGTTCCAGCCTGGAGAAGGATCGCTGCCAGGCCGAGGTACCCACACCTGAGCAGGTGATGAGGAGGAGTACAGGCTACCTGATGCACCCAGCCTGCAGCCCCCAAGGTTCCTGCGAGGCGAGTGCTCGGGCCCACACGCCCCTGTGCTCCAGGAAAAAGGCATCCACCAGGCCCTTACGCCACTCTGGCCCTGGAAGTTATCTGGCTGCACAATCTCAAAATCACAGACAGCAGAGATATTCCCACGCTCGGGTCACTGGGCCACCTGCCTTCTCTACAGGGATGGGGACACAGGAGGACCCCTTAGCCAGCCCACTAATGCCTCCTGCAGTCATTCTCCAGCTCGCAGGCCAAATAGCACACCTGCTCTCACCCTCCCCAACCCGGCCTCCCTCTCGCCAGCTCTTCCTTCCACCTACAGAAGCACCCTCCTCCTGGTCACTGAAACCCTGGGGATGGTCCCCTTGCCCTCACCCGACATCCCACCAGGCACGGTGCAGAGGAGGAGGAGGAGGCTGTGGCTCCCCGCCCCCCCCCCCCACCAGCCGCAGGGCAATACTCTAGGAGACCTGATCGTAAGGATCGTCCTGGTCTTTTCATTCAGGGTCTCCTTAAACATAAATCACCCAGCTTTCCATGGTGGGTGCAGGCTAGTCAGTTGGGGACCAAACTCGAGGGGCTTGGGCATGTTTCCCTGGGAGGCCCGATGGACTCACCCCAGACCTGAAGGGAGAGCGTGCTACTGAACTGGCCCACGAGGATCCTTGGTGACAGACGCCACTCATCCCCAAACATGTCCGCGTGGACCTGTCGCCCCTACCCCACCCAGCACAGCGCTGGTCTCGGAGGCTCCCCGGAAGCTCTGGACAATCTCTTACACCTTCACACCAAGAGCTTTCGAACCAAACTCACACAAAAATGAAACAAAACACAAACGGAAGAACCAAAGAGAGCTCAGCAGGGCTCCTTCCCCTCCAAGCATGCACACATGCATCCTTCCTCCACCGCACACCGACGCCCAAACGCAGTCGTCGCTGACTCAAGGCACTTACGACCATCTTGCCCACCTCCCCAATCTCTTGCCATGGTGCCACCCCCCTCGTATATTTCAGCTCCAACCCCCCCCCCCCGCAACCCAGGGAAGTCAGTTCGTGTCTCTCTGAGTTAAGTCTCACTTGCACTTCTTCTACGATGCCCTGAAAACCTCTCTTCCCTTCTGTACCTCACACTTGACCTTCAAAAGAGATTCAATTATCATTTCTGCCCTGGAGACGATGCTCGGCCTCTTGCTGTCTCTCATGTTGGCCACTTCCAAGTTCAGGAACTCACCTCCCGACCCCCCACCCTTCTCTTGATGAACTCCAAATTTCTGCCCATGACACCGTCCTGCTCCAAGCTCCCCATCCAGGCCAGTGGGCCGGTTGTGGATGAAACTGGCTCAGGCCTTCTCAGCATCTCTCCACGTGCCTGTTCCTCTCCGTCCCCTCGGCCGAGCCAAGGCCCTCACCTGCTCCCTCACCTCTGTCCCGCCGTGGAAGCTGTCCTGGACACGCCAGCAGCTGAATCTCAGCTCCCGGGACTGACCACCGGGCCTGCAAGAATTCGGCCCCCGACTTCCCACCAGCACCTCCCTAAACAATACTCCAGTGCATCCAGGCCACTCGGGGCAGCTGGGGTGACCTTGACCATGGAGAAGACCTGCATGAAAACCACTGCCTTTGTCCCTCAGAAGGCATCGAACTCTTGGAGGCTGTCTGTGCTCGGCATACCCCTTCCTGAATATCTCAGCATCCCGTCCTGGTACCCCAGCCCTCCCCCTTTCTCTCCCCTCAGACTAATGGCCCTGGCTCTGACGCCACCATGTCCCCAGGAAAAGTCCCCCATGGAGTGCCCCCTTTATGCTCCCTGCACACCAACATCAGCCTCGCTCAGACTGAGCCAGGGCGGAGGGTGGGAAGGAAGACCTCCCAGGAAATGTCCATGCGCTGCCGTCTGCTTCTCCATGTCTAGCGCATGAAACGTGACCTTCTCTTCCAGACCCCTCGCTCATGAAGGGCCTGAGAGTGCGAGAGTGCCCGGGGCCCCACCACGTCCCTAAGCCGCCACCAGACCCCTGAAGCCACCTTCCGTGAGCTCGCTCGGAACTCCGTGATCTCTCCTAAACTGAAGTTTACGAAACCATCAAAACTCCACAGTGGCCCAGGCGCTTGTAACAGGGATGTCATTAGAAACCCACAAACCTCTAAAGAGCCGGCATTTTCTAAATGCGAAGGACGTTAATGTCACCGATTTTAGGCTGCGGGTACGAATCCTTGACTTTCCCCACCTTCACGACAAAGTCATTATTCAAGGGACCAACCCCCTGAAATCATGTTGCTTCCAAGCAACGCGGATGGTTTGCCCGTTGAAGACAAGTGACACGTTTAACTATCATCGATAACTGTCATTGGGATTGCACCCAATCCCCTACACAATGACACAGAAGCCCATCAAACTCAGTGTGGTCTGCAGGTTCTCAGGTGACCCCTGACGACCCACGGCCTTGTACAAAGCCCCCCCTTCAGTGTGAATACGACGGGCTCCCTAGTGACACCTTCAATTGGCGCTGGCCCGCCAATGTCTTGAACGCAACCTTGTGAGACTCTGGCCAGTCGAGCCCAATGTGCCATGTCCACGACCCGAGAAAACTGCAAAATAATAGACGGGTGTTGTGTTAGGCTGCCAAGCTTGTGGCCGTTGCTACACTTTGATGAAAACTCATGTCTGTGGAAAGGACGAATGTCTGCGTCCTTCCCAAACCCACCTGTTGGAGCCCTGACCCCGCCCCCAGCCCATGTGACCACATTGGGAGACGGGCGGTAAACTGGGATGGGAGGCGGGGCCATCACGAAGGGGTGGGCGGCCTTACGGGAAGAGAAAGAGGAGGTGATCTCTGTCTCTGGCAACGCACACCCTGTGGACGGGCCAAGGGAGGACATGGCGAGGAGGTGACCGTCTGTGAGCCAGGAAGACACCCGCCCGGAACAGGACCCAGGCGGCGCCCTGGCCTCAGGCTTCCAGCCTCCAGGGCTGTGAGCAGAAACTCTGCTGTTTAAGCCGCCCAGGCCGTGACACGCAGTCAGGGCAGCCCAAGCGGACGAACCCACCGATGCATCCAGAACGGAACCCTAGTTTGTTGGCCGCAAAGATCCGCTCCTTCCCCGTGTCTGCCCGGACTTCCCCGCCCCTCCGACCTAGCCACACCGGCACGGGCTCTGAGGGCAGAAATCCTTCTCAAAGCCCAGAGGATGGTGCGCCTCCACCGGGAGGACCCCGGCCCGATCCTGGCGACTAAGGGGAGCAGCGTGTGCCCCACTCTGAAACGACCAGGTCTTAGTTTGTGCTATTTTTGCTCCAATCCAGCGACCAGCCAAGGATTCTCGGCCTGTGCTGACGTCTCGGCCATCCCGCGGGTTCATCCTGGTCCGCTCCTGCGAGGAGCCGAGAAATGGCCACACCTCACAAAACCTTTCTCCTGCTTCCTCTGCCAGGACCGTTATTCAAAGTCCGCAGTTTGCAGAGAACAAACTCGAGGAAACGGAAGGCAGTCGGAGAAGAGGAACGTATAATGAAGTGGCTGGGGAAGAAAAGCCAGAAAGAGCGGAAAAGGCTGACAGATGCTCGGAGGGAGGAGGCCTCACTTTTCAAGCACCTGCGAGCTGTCCTGGGGGCAGCTGACTCACTGCTTTCTCCACTTGTCATCTGGCCTTAACAGAGACAGGAGATGAAATTAGAAGTCAGGAAAGACTTCCCGCTCTGGCGGCTGATGCAGGGGGACCAGAGACGACCGGGAAGCAGTGGCCTCTGTGGAGCCACAGGGCTGCCCTTTTCGGGCGTGCCACAGGACACAGAGGCTTGAAACACATCAGCTCTTTGAACCTGCTCCTCTCCAACTGAGAAGTTCTTTCGCTGCCTCATGTCAAGAGTTTCCTTGAGCTCAGAGGCACCGTTTCAGGCAGGGAACTGCGTCCTTCAGAATGCAGGCTTGAGCGCGCTAATGACATTGCAGAGTTCGAGAAACATCTGGCAGGCGTGCCCGGTGGCTACAGGGGGAGGCGCTTGCCACCGAGAAGCCAGCATCTGGGGAAGGAATTACGGGCGCAGACATGCAGCAAAGAATATTCTGAGCTTCCCGGATGAAAGAGAGTGGATCATCAGCCTGTGTCCCCCAAAAGCCTCTCACCCTGCAGACCTGTCCGTGTGCCAAATTCTTTGTCCTGTTTCAAGGAGTGGGAGACCCTCCTCCTTTATCCTGCCTCGAATGTGTTTTCTCTCCGCCTGGTTTTCTTTGTCTGGGGCTCCCTGGGGACCACAGCAGGGCTCACTCAGGTACCTGGGCCCTCCGTCCTCGGTGGCCTCATAGGCTGCGTGCTGGGACATGCACAGCTCTGTGCGCCCACCTCCTTCCGTCAGAACCATTCCCCGTGCGCCCCACGCCCTCCCAGTCGCTCAGGGCCAGCCTGGGGCTCCGATGTCCTGTGAGAGGGGTTCCACCGCAGGCTGCGCTCCCTCCTCAACCTCGGAACCTCCACCAGAACAGGCACCTGCCTTCTCAACCTGCTCCCTCCGTGGGAGAAAAAGATCTCCACCGCTTCCATGCATTGTCCAGGAACTAGACATCGGTGACAGAGACAGCCCCGCAAAAGGAAGCAAAATTACTGAAATGTAAAATGTTTAGAAACACAGTTGACCTTGGAAGAACCCGGGTTTGAACTGTGTGGGTCCACTTATACGCTGGGTTTTTTCAATAAATACTGTAAAAGTATTTTTTTCTTCCTTATGATTTTCCTTTTCTTTTCTTTAATCCCCACCCAAAGACATGCTTGTTGGTTTCTTAAAAAGGGGAAGGGAGGGAGAGAGAAAACCATCAATCAGTCACCTCTCACATGCACACTGACTGGGGACCGAACCCACAACCTACGTATGTGCCTTGACCGGGAATCGAACCTGCGACCTTTCAGTTTACAGGACGACACTCGACACAATTGAGTCATACCGGCCAGGGCTGGTTTTTTAAATATTTCAACAAAATTCAGACTCTATTTTTTATGAAGAAAGAGCTCTCCGTTTAACAGCACAAGGCAAAGATGATCATGACCACCCCACATATTTACAATGATTCTGGAAACACTAGAATGGGATGCGGAAGAATGAGATGTCCCCACCACAGTCCCCACCCCGTGTACGTCCCCTGCAGAATCGCTGACCCTCGAGTGTGGGCGGGGCTACGATGGATTTCAGGTCTGGTGTGGCTCAGCTGGATGGACATCACCCTGCAAACAGGAAGGTCACAGGTTCAATTCCTGGTCAGCGCACATGCCTGGGTTACGGGCTTGGTCCCGAGTTCAGGCGCATACAACAGGCAACCAACTAGTCGATGTTTCTCTCCCTCTCTTTTTCCTTCTCTTTCCCTCTCTCTAGAATCAATAAAAGAAAAAAATTACTAAAAGAAAAGGACGATTCTCCCATGTGGGCCTGGCCTCACCAGGGGAGCCCGTTGGGTCTGGGCCCTTCCTTAAGTCAGAACTTCGAAGCCCAAGGGAGAGACAGTGCTGCAGACCTTGAAGGAGTAAGGTGCTGTGGCATGAGAGGGTCTGTGGGCACTGAGAGTTCTCCGGAAAACAGGGACCTCAGCTGTATGACGACACCAATGCCTCCCCCCCACACACACACACAGCCTGAGGGACCGTGGAAGCAGATCTTTCTCCTCTGCAGGAGGGAACAGCACCCCCGCCCCACCCCCCGTGACTGCAGCCTTTACGCCCAGAGCAGAGGACCGAACTCACACGTTCTGGTCTCCTGACCGGCGGAAACCGTGAGGCAATAAATCTGCCATTTTAAGCCACTCTGCTTGTGGCAGTTTGTTATGTGGCAACAGAAAACCATCACAGCTGGCTAATCAAATTAAACAAGATAAACAAAGGCATGTTTTCAGGATTGGAAAGAGCGGGCAAAGGTTATTGCCGCTGGAAAGTGATTCAACTATTGAAACTAGAAAACTCCAGGAAATTAGAGGAAAAGAATAAGAAGTCATAAGGGAATTCGGTATATCACCTGGCTACACGATACACATGTTCAAAAACTGTAACAGCAGTGGCATTCATTGAGCACCAAGTGTATGCCGGACACTTGGCTAAGGTTTTACACTTTAACTCTGGGTCAACCCTCAATCTTGACAACCGTCAGAGGACTGTGTGATCTGGGGGCCCCTGCACAGATGACAAATTAAGGCACAAAGTCTGCAGGGGCTCGCCCACATCCCCTGCGAGGCAAGACTGGTTAGAAGAAGAAAGAAAATTAACGACCTCACTGACAACACCAAGCAAAAAGCATAATGTCTTAGAACAGACAAGACGCAGAAGAGCAATATCAAGAAAATCTTAAGCATCTAGTGTAACAGACATCATTATTAGATGCAAAAGAATTCTCTTTTTTAAATAGAAGGACCAAATTACTTTTAAAAGGGTAACTTTCTGTGATCTTCATCTTTAATCTATTAAACGTGCTATGCAAATGCACTATGCGTGTATGATGTTGGGAATGACTTTGAACTCTGCAAACCGTCTGAACCAGTAGTGACACAGTTGCTGAGAAGTCCAGCTCTTCATCAAAGTGTCCTGTATAATTTTGAACCTGGGAAAGGACCTGGGTGTGTGTGTGGCTTAAGGGAACTGCCCGCATTGGTCGGGCCCCTCCCGACGGCTGCCGTGAAGTCACGTGATGGGAGGCTCCACGCCAAGGGGGAACGCTGTTCACGCTGCACAAAAGGAAGAGAAGCAGCACAGGAAAAGCAGGCTGCAGCGGGGGTAACTCCCCTTGTGTTGAGTGAGTAACACAAATGCCAGCGCAGAGGTGCATCAGGGAACCAGCACCGAAGCCCAAAGGAGATGATTACCTCCGGAGACTGGCATTCTGATTTCCAACGTGTACTTCTTTTTAAAATAAATTTTTGTTGACTTTGGAGTGAAAAAGGAAAGGAAGCAGGGGTTGAGAGAGAGAGAGAGAAAGAGAGAGAGAGAGAGACAGAGAGATCAATTTGTTGTTCCACTTATGAACCCATGCATTGGTTGATTGCTGTATGTACCCTGACCAGGGATCGAACCCACAACCTTGGCACATCAGAATGACACTTTAACCAGCTGAGCAACCCAGCCAGGGCTCCTCCTTGTACTTTTCCATTTCCCGTGTTTTGCACAGAGAAGAGAAAACCTGTGGTTAAAACTCCAGCCCAGGACAAAAGGTTCTGCCTTCTGAGGGGCCGGCATCTATATGTCAGTGGGAGAGAACTCCCTGCCACGGGTGGGGGTGGGGCCGGGGCCGGCCAGTCCCCACCTTGCCCTGGAGGGCCCTTGGCTGCAGAACTGAGGTCACGGCTTCTGCAGGCCTGTGGCTGCCTGGCTGAGGGAGCAGGCAAGAAACACCAGAATCCCACACAGTGACAGGGTCCAAGGTACAGGTGGACTGGTCTGCCCAGAAAGGTGCCAGCCAGGTGGCCCTGGTCAATTCCACAGGGGCTGCTGCTTCTGGCTGGAGAACAGTGAGGATATAAGACATACATGCATGATTCAAAGCTGAAGTCCAGCCGGCACCCACACGTACGCACGAGCCTCCTGCCCTCTCCTCCTCTCCAGCCGGCAGGGGACAGGAAGCACCGAGCGGGCAGGTGTATCGCCCAGTCCCAGGAGGGAATGGTCCATAAACCACCGGCACGCCATTTTGATTCTCTTTTTTTTAGAAGTCTCCTCTTGGCACAATAAAAACAATGTATTTGTTGACACAGGACATTAATTCCATTAAAAGCGCGTTAAGTGTAATGAAAAGCTATCAGAGAATAATTACGCCTGCGAATTCGCAGACCCGCATCAACTTTTAAATCCGCTGGAATTGCAATGGGAAGTGTACCTGTCTGGTAGACAAATGGCTCCTCCACTTCCAAATGATTATGAATAAAAGCCCACTGCACTCCTGTGATAAACCACACATTACTTATGCAAACTGTGTTCTTTAAAGGTGCCTTTGCCTGGGTTTTCCTGCAGCCTTTCTTGGAATCCCTGCCCTAAATTCACGAATATTCACAGTTACCTCTTGGAGCACCCTCTGCAGTCCAGACCTGGCCACTGCAGGGCCCACAGGCTGCCTTCCTTGCCTGGTCCCTGAACTCAGCCATCCGGAGGCCCTCAGCATCCCACTCCTGGCTTTCCAGAACACCCTCCTGCCTTGGCTGTCCCCACCTGACCTCTGCAACTGCCCCTTAGCAGGAGCTCCCTCACCCCCCACCCTAAAGTCCCATCCCTTCCCCTCCCCTCCACATACCATCTGCCCTGGGGGAGCTGGTTTCCTCCCACCTGTCCGTCCTTCCGTCTGCCCATCCTTCTGTCTGCATCTAAACCCCTTGTCCCAGCCCTAGTGGAGACCACCTACAGGGAGCCTCGTCAGCAGGTCTGATTCCAATACGCACAACGGTGCCACCACGTCCCCTCAGCCAACCAGGACCCATCAGAGGCCCATAGTTCCCACAGGTGTGCTTGTCAGACACCCGGAGCCCACCCTACCTTCCCTGACCCTGCGTCACTCTCAAATCCCACCTAAGGCAGGGGCATCCTACTGCCCAACTCACACGGGGCCTCATCTCCAGTCCCCAGCTCTTCGGCCCACCCCTCCCTGGCTCCCTGGCACCTCTCACCTACAGCAGGTATCCTGGCCCTGGCTCCTGTCTGCACCTCTAACCTGTATTCCCTACAGCAGAATCACCTCGTTAAAATGCAAATCTGACCACATCACTCCCCCCACCCCACACTCTTCCCTTCTGTGCTTTCTTCTGCCCTGAGGGTAAGTCTCAAGTCTTTCAGGATCAGAGTGTCCCTGCCCACCTGTCTCCCCTCATCCAAGCCCAGCCATTGCCACTGTGGTGAGTCAGCTCCGTCTCCCCTCTTCATGGCGAATCACCCGGAAGTTCAGCCTCTACGAGCTCCAGGACTCCAGAGCGAGGCTCTCAGGGCCCAGGCCCCTGCCTGTCTGCCCACTACACGTCTTTCTCCCATGGGTGGCCCTCACACTGACCGGGGGCCCAGGCCGCAGTGAGTTTACAAGTGATGTCGCCCAAAGGTCCAGGCGCAGCTGGACCAGCAGCCTGCTGCCGGCACGCATGCCCAGCTCTGCAGCCACGCAGGGGCGGCCTGGCCAGGGCATCAGCGTCCTGACTCTTTCCCCTTTCCTGTGTCACCAAAGCCATGCCAGTCCAATGTGTAAAAAAACCAGGAAAGTCAGAGAAGCCAAAGGAAGAAAATGAAACCACTCACTTCTCGCTACCTCTCCGATTTCTCTGTCCTAGATTGGATGGTGCCAGATTCTGTTTAAATAGGCGCCTCTAAAAATGGGGGCCCAGTGCTGTCCCTAACCTGCCCTCCCTAACACTGTGAAGTCGCCTGACCGTGACATCAAGCCCTGTTAAGTGTCCACGCGCATTACTTCCAGGGCCGAGCGGCATCCCATTCATAAACACGCCTTCCCTGGTTTAAAGAGCCAGCAGCTGTTACTCTATAAGCCTTTGAAACCACGAACATTAGAAGCAAAACATTTTTGAACAAGCGTATCCATATACGAATACTTAATTTTCCCGACCTAAGTGATTCTTTTACATAATCTGACAAGCCGTCCTATTCCCTAGAGAGGCTGTCGGCTATAACTGTGGTTGTTTCTCCTAGTATTTACTTTCAAACTCAACTTGATGTTCCGACTGCTCCCCGTGACAGCTGAGGATTTTCACTTCCCCGGCAGACCCCGCCCCCACACCCGGCAGAGCCAATGCGGCTCAGTTTCAAACCCCGCCCCCACACCAGGCAGCACCAATGCCGCAGCTTCTCACCCTTTCTCAAACCCCGGCAGTGTGGTTCTGCTATTTCAGCACCAAGGTCTGCATGGTCACGACCGCGTAAGTTCTATCCAGAACAGAGCCACGAGGAGTGTTAGGATTCCAGTGCCTTTTAAAATCACAGACAAGATGTAACTGCCGCTCATGTCCCCCGTCTCTTGAGTCTTCTGTGTCTCTGTTGTAAATCCACCCCAAGTCTTCTACACACCTGAGCCTCCTCCCTCTGCGTCTGAGCAGTTTTAAGCGTCCCGTCTACTTCGGTTCTCTTGCATGCGTCTGCCACCCGCTCCTCTTCACCGAGCCACCACCATGGCCTGGGCCACTGCGGCTTCCAGAAACTCCCCTCCACCCTGGACTCCCTTCCTCTGTCCCCTGAGTGGAGCCAGTGGGGTTTTGTTGTTGTTGTTGTGTTTTGTTTTTGTTTTTTTGCTCCCATGTCTTTCTGGCTCGTTTTTCTCACAAATGTACTAGCAGACCATCCAGTAACTTTCAGAGAAAGGGTTCCTAGCAGGTAGAACTTTTGGGACTCTGCACAGCTGAGATACAGGGACAGAATTTCGAGGCTGTATCGAAAATGAATTCCCCTCCAGACTTTGTTAACGTGTCTGGTCTTCACAGCCTCTTCTGGAATCTGTTATTTCAACATAGCTTCACGCCCACGCTCCCAGGTCAGCTCAGAGCTCCTCAAAGGCATTTACATGGGGGAGTGGGTTCTTGTTCAAGCGGTATCTCTCACCTACCCTACCCTGCTGTCTGTTTCTCTGGATTTTGTCGTTTAAATCCCTACACAAGAAGCTACAGTTTCCAAAATACACCGCGCCCAGGCTCACCCATCACAGCCCCCACAGGCAGTGCTTGCTCATGAGCCATCTCCCCCCGCCACCAGATTTCGTCACAGCCTTTAAAGCTTTGCCTAGACTTCCTAAAACAGTGCTGAAGGGCACCTGGTTAGCCTCACGGAGTACAACGCAGGAGACAACTCGCAGCGTAAACTCGCATGATGAGTGTCTCCTTAGGCATCGGCAGCAAGGTACACACTGTCTCCCCTTCCTCCAGACACAGAAACCAGGTCACTGAGATGGGAACCAATCTGTTCAAGGAAGCGCCTCTTGTCCATTGTAGAGTCAACACTGGAAGCCTAACCGATTCCATGGAAGACTCAACACTGATAAACTGACAGGCTATACCATAGAATCAAATGCACACTGAAGGGCCCTGGCCAGTGTGGCTCAGTGGGTTGGGTGTCATCCTGCAAAGCAAAAGGTTACCAGTTCGATTCCCAGTCGGGGTCCATGCCTAGGTTGCATGTTTGGTCCCCAGTCGGGGTACATACAAGAAGCAACCGATGTATCTCACATTGATGTTTCTCTCCCTCTCTTTGACTTTCCCTTTCACTCTCTCTAAAAAATAAATAAAATCTTTCATTTGTGATTTTTTAAAAGCTTTTATTTATTTATTTTTAGACAGAGGGGAAGGGAGGGAGAGAAACAACAATGTGTGGTTGCCTCTTGTGCGCCCCCTACTGGGGAGCTGGCCCACAACCCAGGCATGTGTCCTGGCTGGGAATCAAACTGGTGACCCTTTGGTTTGCATGGCCAGCACTCAACCACTGAGCCACACCAACCAGGGCTAAAAAATAAATAAAATCTTAAATAAAAATCCACACTGAAGATTGTTGTAAGTCTCCAGGCCCACATGCAGTAAGCTGAGTTAAAAAAAGAAACTTTTATGTGGGTAAAATATATAAGTAGTGTGTATTATCTTGCAAATAGAATTCAAACGTATTTTCCACATAAATCATCTCAAATCAAGATTTGATTTTCCCTAATAGCTCTGGTCTGAAAAGAATACTTTTGAACAGGAGCAAAAAGACACGTGCATTCACGGCTTCTTTAATTGCATTTTCCGCAAAAATCTGCAGTTCTATTTTTAATATTTGATTACCCCATCAATAGAGCTACGTTCCACAAAAGCAATTACGTTTTGCTCAGCAAAAAACCAGAATGGAATAGTACGTGGCATACTAAGAGCTGTAAGAATAGAGGCCATTTAGAACACTTTCGAGTAACGATTCAGACAACAGAGTCGGCATTTTCTGCAAACACTCTTTAAAGACATACTATCGCGGGGTCTGCTGCAAGGTTTATGCGATGCAGTACACAAACTAAAAACGCACAGGGAGCCCAGTATTTCATCAAAACATTAACGACAGGGTTCTTATCACACACTTCCCCCTCACCAGCTCACTCCACGGCTGGAGCGGCATTGAACTTAATGTGCTTTCCTTTTCCTGAAGGGCTCTTGTCCCGACGTCTACAGAGCAGTCAAGTGGAATCGCTGAAATAGCACAGAAAAGGCACCCAGGTGGCAGCCTGCTGCTGTGACCCCAAGAGGTGACGCTCATCTGCTACATCGCCACTCCCAGTCAAGTACACGTGGGACCCCAGGACCCTCCTTGATTCCAGGCACCGTGACTTAGAATTTGTGTTGGCATGCCGTAGCTGCCCTGCGGGAAGGCCCCACACAGACGGGCTAGAGAAGGCAGGGATGCAATCATGCTTGATTTCTGCTTCTAAAAGGCGGTTTGTGGTTGTCCAGGGCTTCCACTTCTGGGCAGGGTGAAGTAGTTAGCAACATACCAGTGTTCTCATCAAGAACAACGCAGCCATGGCTGGGTGGCTCAGTTGGTAGGAGCATCATCCTGTACACCAAAAGGTCATGGGTTCGATTTCCGGTCAAGGCACATTCCTAGGTTGCGGGTCTGGGCATGTACAGCAGGCAACTGATCGATGTTTCTCCCTCACATTGATATTTCTTTTTCTCTCACCCCTTTCCCCTCTCTCTAAAATCAATAAAAACATATCCTTGGGTGAAAATTAAGAAAAGAAAGAGACAACTTAGAAGCCAGTACAGAGAGACCATCTTTTACTATTTAGAGAACAATCGAGAAGGGGGTGGGGCTAAAGGAAGGAAGGAGGATCGCAAAGGCCTCGTGAAGACAGATCCCTAGATTCCCTCTCCACTTACCCTGGCAGAATTACGTAGGTTTGTTCCCTGAAAAGGTTAAAACATAAGGTCTGTAGCATGGGGACCGACTAGCAACAGTTCACACTAAGCAGTGTAAGCCACGAGGGCACCTGTTGAAGCCACGCCCTCTGCCCCTGCAGCATCATTTTAGAAAAAACTAACACAGGATATGTGCCACCAAAACAAGGGAGGAAAGCCAGAAAGAGGAAAACCTGAAATCCAGAAAACAGGCAAATGCAATTCCAAAGAAGATGGCAAAGGAAGCTTCCAGGATGACAGCTGTGTAACAGGCCTGGGGAGTCACCAACTCAAGGGAAGGGAGTGAGGTGTCCTAGAGGACAAAGGGAACAAACAGAGACATACCTGCTGAACCTGGCTGTGTGCAAAACTGTACTGAGAGGCTACAGCCAGGAGCGGCACTGAATGGCTAAGCACATGAAAAAGCAAGGCAAGTATCCACTCCAGGAAAACGAAAAGTGAGTTAGGCAACAACCACACATGCCACATAGTTCTTCTGCAGTCATATCTGCACTCACGTGGGAGTGTAAACCCAAATACTAATTTAACTGAACTAGTAATATACCCTGTCTGGAGAGTGAAGAAAAGGGAAGGAGAAAGGGCAGTGAAGTAAAAAGGTAAATCCTCGTTGCCCTAAGAAGTCGCCTACAATGACGTCTGAAAGTGATAAATGGAAAAGAGGAGGATTTGTACCCAATCAGAAACGTGAAGGTGTAGTAAGGGCCCGGGTAAAGATATGAGTCAACGGTGTTGCCTCTGGGCTGGTTAGAGTAGGGAACACCTGGGTTTTCCTACTTCTAATTTGACTTTTTTTTAAATCCTCACTTGAGGATATATCCATTGATTTTAGAGAAAGAAGAAGCGGGGGAAGGAGAGAAAGAATAAGAAACATTGATCACTTGCCTCCCATATGTTTCCAAATGGGGCCAAACCCACAACCTAGGTACGTGCCCCAACTGGGAATCGAACCCACCACCTTTTAGTTTATAGGATGACACTCTAACCAACCAAGCTACACTAGGCAGGGCCCAGGGCCAATGTGACTTTTTTTTTTGTTTATTTAAACTATGTCCTTCTTTTATGAGATGACATAAAATTTGAAAAGAAGTATATACGTATTTTTTCTTTTTAGTAACGTAAAACTTTAAATGTTCAAACCATCTAAAGTTAACACCAGCATCTATAATACCTCCTAAATTATGCCCAAATGCCCCAATTTCTCCAGTTTTCATGACACCACGGAGAAAAGCAAATCTGATTTTTCTTCCCCCGAACACCAAAAGGATTAAGATCAGTTGATTTCCTCAATTATTATATCATGCGCAATGTACTAAGTTACTGGACAGCAGCCAACACCATTCCAGATGCTGACCACAGCTGGCATGAAGCCCGGGAAAACACCTCAAAGTGAGGCCACGCCCACTGAGTGGCACCTCTCACCTGGAAGCAGGACCCCCGCAGACCTAACCTCTGCTCTCCCGCCTCTTGCTGGGTGTTTGCAATCTTGTGACATTCTCAGGGGGGCTGCTAGGGCTGAGCTCAAGTCCTTGAACTACAGAGGGGAAAGAAACGTTCAATTCTTGTCTTTGGAAAGAAGAGGCAGCAGGGTGAGATCCAGGAGTTTAGAGGAAGAAAAGCCAGCAAGTTGGTGCATTATATCAGAGAAAAAAAAGAAACTAAGATCCCTGGCAGCTAGAAAGCCGGAGAACTCTAGAGATTTCTAACGTTAAAGTTGGTGGCTCTCGGCGATGCGAGGGAAAGCCACCAGCCACTGCTGTCTCCCCTACGACACCATTAGGAGATTTGTCTTTTGGATGTTCCCCAAAATATGCCTTCATATGGATAGACAGGGGTGGAGGGAAGGTGACAAGACTCTCAAAGGTTTTTTGAGTGTCCAAATCGGATAAGACAGGGCAGTGCGGAGACAACCCCCAAGCGTGGGGATTTGAGGGGTTGGGCCTCCTAACCTGGGGGAATTAGAAAAGAAAATACAGAAAAGCTTAGGCCATCTTGGCAGGTCCCAGCCAATCGTACTGGACCTTGGATGGAAACAGAGCTACGTAATCAAATGAATACTTGGGGGCTAGATGAGTGAGTGTATCTCAGCATGTTCCCCACAGGATACTGGTTTCTCAACAAACGCACATAAACAACGGGTCCAGAGTCGATGGTATCTGAATGCACGACACCGCGCACCTTGCTCGTGAAGAGGCGACGTGCACTTCAGAACAGCGAACCCTCTGAGTTCTATAGGGTTCAAAAACGTGACCTTAGAATCTTTTTTAATGTAAAATACATATTCAACACCTCGCAGAAGCCGCCCCTCCCTGCACACGCTACAGGAAGTTCTGGTGTAGGAAATTGCAGTGAGAATTAGCAGAGAGATATAAGGTAGAGTGGATTTTTTTTTTCCAAAATGGAAATAGCTCTGACTATATAAATAATACATATCCATGCTGCTAAAATTAGAGAATATGAAAGATTATAGGAAAGAAAGTGAAATGTACCCACACTACCACGGGCAGACACAGACCAAAGGCGATATTCTAGTGTGTTTATCCCCAGCTCTTTTCCTATTCATAAAGTTCATATAAAAAAAAAAGACCAGGTTCACGGGAAGGTTTTTCATTTCAAAATGTTTCGTGGACACCTGTGGACAGCTATCCTCCAATGGTGGACACTCAGGCTGTCTCCAGATGCTCTTGGTCTCGGAAACCCTAGTAGACACTGCAGGCAGCCTGGACAATGAGGAACCCACGCGCATTAATAACCGGGGTAACTGCTCCGTGAACCGTCGGTTTACTTGGTTTGCTGTTAGTTAACCACGAGGCAGGCCACAAAGCGGGCCGGTGCCCAACCCGGTGTCTCGGAAGCTCACAGGCGCAGCTCGAGTCCTGTCTTTCCAGCTGAAGCCTTTCTGAGAGTTGTTCTCTGCAGAGTCCCACCAAATCCTTCCCTAGTCCCACCGTCACTCGTCACAAGAATATCATCAGCCCTGGCTGGCGTAGCTCAGTGGATTGAGCATGGGCTGTGAACCAAAGTGTTGCAGGTTCGATTCCCAGTCAGGGCACATGCCTGGGTTGCAGGCCATGACCCCCAGCAACCGCACATTGATGTTTCTCTCTATCTCCCACCACATCTATCTCCCTCCCTTCCCTCTCTAAAAAATAAATAAATAAATAAAATCTTTAAAAGAATATCATCAAGTCTTTTTCGTGTCTGTGTCTCCAGGTAGCTGCTTGCCAACCAACTCATGTTCTTCCGATGCGACCGACTCGGTGAAGTCTACGTCCACCATGGAAACCCGTTTAAGATGTTTCCAAATACCTCTGAGGATGACCATACTTTAATCAATAGTCTTAAACCCTCTTTATTCTGCTTCAAATTATATTTATAACACATTCTATTTGATCTTATGTTCATAGTGCTCCTCTCTTTTTCTTGGCCCTGTCCATATATATTTATTTCCAGATGCCTCGGCCTGTTATTTTAAGCATGTTTTCTTGCTCAGCAGCATCCGACTGACTGTGGCTTTTGCCCCAGTCCAAGAGCACTGTCTTTTAGAATGGGAATGTAATGTAAGCAACTTACATTTACTGGGATGTAGCTAACATATCTGCTGTTTTCCCCTGCTGCCTTATTTTTATGTTTGCTTACTATAGTTTTTCTGTCTTTTGTGTTTCTAATTTTCCCGTCTTTTGCTATTTTGGTCAGCTTTTCTACTGGCTCCTTCTTTTCTTTGTCTACTCACTTGGAAATTATATATCTCTTTTCTATACAAACTTTTAAATACCTATTTGGAATTATATACCTAACATGTATAAATCAACAACATATATACCTACAGCCCTGGCTGGTGTGGCTCAGTGGATTGAGCACCTGCCTATGAACCAAAGGGTCACTGGTTCGAGTCCCAGTCAGGGCATAGGCCTGAGTGGCAGGCCAGGTCCCCAGTGGGGGCCACATGAGAGACAACCACACATTGATGTTTCTCTCCCTCTCTTTCTCCCTCCCTTCCCTCCTCTCTATAAGTAAATAAATAAAGAAGTAAAATAACATATATACTTACAGGTTTCATATAAGATGGCAAGATTTTTCTGCTCCACCTTATCTCCCAGATTTTCTTGAAATACCATGTTATCATCAACTAGTCAAACTTAACTTTACATTTTATTGCTTTGATGGCTTACTGCTGCATTATTTATACCAGTACTCCTCATTTCTTGATTTATTGTTATTGAAAAGGTTTTACATTTGGCTTATGCACATCAAGTAATTTCTTCTTTCAGAAACGGAATGCAGAGACTTGGAATTATATTTCCAAAGATATCTATTGTTTGCTCAGTTACATGAACAAGCTTAGCAATCCCACATATATAGAAAGCCTAGAGAAATTTACTTCAATACTGTTTTCTTTCTAAAACAAATACATGTTGCCACATTATCTTCTAGCACTTAGTGTTGAGGGTTCTAGTATCGATCAAATCCTTCCGAACGTGGCTTTTTCCTTATGTAATGCTTATCTGTGATTTTTTCATCACTGAGATTCAGAAGATGTACCAGAATCCAGACTAAAATACCCACTATACGTCAACCCCATGCCTTGTGCGTACCCTCTCTGTTCCTGGGTTTTCCCCCTATAATTCCCCTTCTCATCCAAAGCTGATCCTGCAGCGAGTCTTCGAATCCTCTCATCCAGCCCCGCCCACGGTCGCACATCCACATTGTCTCTCCGCCTCCCCTGCATTTCACAGTCTCTTCTTCTGCCACGTGACTTCCTCCTGGACCGCACGGAAGCCCTGAATCAGAGTCGTTTTTTCATTTGGTCCCATTGCTGCGTTTCACTGGGTGCCGTTTGCTCCCATTGCTTTCTGCAGCAACGGGACGCTCACAGACGGGCCCCCTCTCGGGGTCCCGGGTCAGACTCTCAGGGGTGGAGGCTCAGGCGGTCTGCCGTTCTAGCCCCTGTCCCCACGGTTCCTATGACCAGCGGAGTAGGGGAGTCGTCTGTTCTCGAATTGGAAAGTAGCTGCAGGATAATGATTTGGGCCTGGAAGGCTTTGAGAAGGGAAACATGAGAAGAAGAAGAATAGCACACAAAATGTGTATATAGACACTTATAAATATACCACAGCCCTGGCTGTGTAGCTAAGTTGGTTAGAGCAGCATCCCAATACACCAAGGTCATGGGTTCGATTCCCAGTCAGGGCAAATACAGAAATCAACCACTGAATGCATCAGTAAGTGGAACGATAAACCAATGTCTGTCTGTCTGTCTGTCTCCCTCTCTCTCCTTTCCTCCTTCCCTCCCTTTCTCTCTAAAATGAATAAACAAAAATTATTAAAAATATATCTACACACAACAGAAATTTCTAGTTCATTCTATCACATACAGCCAAAGAACAAAAAAAACCTGGAACACTCCTGAAGAAGTAAGTTCCGCTCTGCCACCCCTGCTGGAGACCCACACGCCCACGGACTTGGCTCGGTCTTCCCTCATTGCTCAGTTTCAACAGACGCCAAGTCAAAGCCCTTGTGGTTAATCCCGATTGCTCGATTCTGTTCCACCTCAGTACAGAAGGCTCGGCCTCTGACATACGTTGACTCTTTGGTGCTCAGTGCACACGGCGTTTTGAAGGGTTTGTTATTGTTTAGGAATTGAACCGCCAGCCTTTTGGTTTGCAGGACATCACCCAACCCACTGAACTGCGCCAGTGAGGGCCCGAAGTCCTTGATTGTGGTCCCCAGCGCCCTGCCCTCTGCTTCCCTCCTCCTTCTCTGACTCCCTGCCTCCTTCTTTCCCATCTGAGAACCTTGCAATGGCAGAGCACACCCCAGTCATCCAGGAAGATGGCCCCATCTCAAAATCCTTAGTGTAATTGCACTCACAAAGCGCCTTTGGCTGTGTAAAGTAACACATTCACAGGGGCCAGGGATTAGGAGGTGGCCATCTCCTAATCTCCAGGGACCTGCACCTTTAACCAGAACCACCAGAAAACCCAGAGACAAATACCGAACTAGACGTCACCATGCGGGCACCAGAATGCATTGTCTAGGGCCTCTTCGCGTTGGAAGTGCAAAACCAACACCAAGAAGAAGAAATTCACCATCACGTGAGCAGAATGTTTTCTGGGTCATTACGATGGTAAAGTACAGATACGCACCTAACCTACTTATTATATGAATTAACTTTCAAACAGAATATCAAGTGAGAAAACAAACATGTTTAAGGCTCGGTGGGGTAAAATAACAACCAAAGCCAAAACCTGGGATGTGATGTTCCTAAAGTCCCTGGAAGTCTGATTCGAGAAGGGCCCCGTAGTTAGCTTTGTAAATTCCTAATCAGTTCTTTCCTGGGAAGCTTTTGGACAACTAGAGTCTCATGCACCCCAAAAATATTATTTCCATTTTTGAAAGCTTCGCCTCCCCAGTTTTCTTAAGCTATTTTATTTTACCAAAAGCAAACTTTCTGCACTGGGTACATATGCGTGTTTGGGAGACAGGACGTGGAACAGTCAGGGTCCTCAGTCCATGCCCACGGTTCCCAAGGTGTCACTATTCACGTTGTAAAGAGCACCCAGAACGGACAGACTTTATAGCACGAGGGGTTCCTATGCTGCCGTTCACCTGCTGATATAAAAGTTAGTGTGATGAACAGGTTAAGAAACAGCGTCACATTCAGAAACCATGAAATGCAAAGACGGAGCCGTCAGCCACCCCTGATACTTGCCAAGTTCAAAGTTTTAAATACCGTCGTGGGGGTGGGGGGGCGCAGGATGACAGGCAGCCACCTTCACTGTCCAGGGAGTCGCCGAGCTTCGCTGGGTCAGGGGGCCACGCTGAACTCGCACTTGAGGGATGCACCCTGCTCTGTGTTCACGCTAACGGCCCAGGGGATGGGTCTCTCCATCTCAGGCTTACAGTGTCAGCATTGACTGCGGGGATTTGGGCGTCCCAGGTTAAAGCTGGGATATGCTGCCCTGACCAGTGTGGCTCATGGGTTGGGTCTCGTCCTGCAAACTGAAAGGTCACCAGTTCGATTCCCAGTCAGGGCACATGCCTGGGTTGTGGGTTTGGTTCCCAGTTGGGGCATGTACAAGAGGCAAGCAATTGATGTTTCTTTCTCACACTGATGTTTCTCTCTCTCTATCTATCTCTCCCTCCCCCCTACAGAATCAATAAAAAGAACAAAAATTAAATAAATAAATAAATAAATAAAGCTGGGATATGTTATTTATATGCATACTTACATAGCACTTTTTAAAACTGATTTGAGAGAGAAAGAGATTTGTTTCTCCACTTACTGATGCATTCATTGGTTGATGATTCTTGTATATGCCCTGACTGGAGATCGAACTTGTAACCCTGGCATATCAGGATGATGCTCTAACCAGCTGAACTACCTGGTCAGGGCCTCTGCAGCACATTTAACCCATGGAAAATGTCACCTTCTTTGTTGGCTTCAGCCCTTCCTCCCCCTCTGTCCTGATTCGGACGAGATCTGGTGGGAGAACAAATCAGTTTGTGATTGAAACCTATAGAGTGCAAAGGTCAGAAGCTGTATTTGCCCGGGTCTCCCCAGGAGTAACCAGGTAACAGCTTCAGAACAGCACTGACCAAAATACCCAATCCCATGACTGAGGGTGATGGGCGAAGGAAGAAGTCCCATTAAAGAAGCCAAAATGAGGGGTCACTGAAACCAGCGGAGCTGCTTCAGTCCCCCACACCTGGTAGAAGGAGGCCATGAACCCCCACCTGCACGGAAGCGGGACACAGACTTTCCAGTCCTGTTTCACCCGCACTGTCTCTGACCCAAAGAAGCCTGCGTTACAGACCCCAACCGCCCTGGACACACTCTAAGGAGAAGTCAATTTGGAGGGAAAGTGGAGGAAATGTAGAGAGTGGGAACTTCCGCTGACCCCCCTGTCCAGGACCCAAGCCCACTCGAGACTTGGCGAGGGGCCACGGGGAGTCACAAAGATGGACGTTGTGCCCAGGCTAAAGGGGCACAGACAAAGGTGGCCCCTGATGTCCCTAGATCCAACTGATGACCGGGCCAAACCAACAGCAACCTGGAACTGACTTCCGGTGATCTCAACGACACAGGAAGTAGGGAGGGACAGGAAGTTTTTGTCCCCCGGAGGTCGAGATACTAACGGCTTGTCCTCCTTGACAGATGGCTCTTTCCCTGGCTGGCTCTGTCCATCAAGCAGGTCTCAGTTCAAAGGTCACCTGCTCACAGAGAGACCTTCACAGAGCCCCCAGTCCAAAGCAGGGCCCACATTCCTGTCTACTGCATTGCAGTTCAGTTTCCTCTTCGACACATTTCTCCGTACGAAACGGCTTCCTTAACTGTTGCCTGCCCTCAGGCCCCAGAATGGACGCCAGCCAGGCAAGACCTGGTCTGTTGAGTCTGACACCAGGAATCGCCAGCTCCTATTGTAGGAGCAGGTGCTCAGACCATTATGAATGGATGGCATGGGTGGGTGGATGAATGGATGGATGAAGAAATGACGGAAGGAGAGATGGATAGATAAGTAGATGGGCGACTGGGTAGATGGAGGGGTGGATAGGTGAGTGGATGGACAGATGGATGGAGGAAGAGATGGGTGGAGGGATGATGGATCTATGCACGGGTGAGTGAATGGGTGGACGGGTGGGTGAGTAGAGGGGGTGGGTAGATGGGTGGGATGGGAAGATCACTGGAAGGAAGAGAGGGAGGGGGGCTGGGAAGAAGGAAAACTGCACAACTCACTCTGACCAGACCTACCTCCACGTTCCTGGAGTCCACCAGCTCCCCCCAAATACCCAAGGATCCACTTTGAGTCTGGGTGGACTGACACACGGACAGATGGAAAAACAAAATGGAACTGTGCTAGAGGTCACTGGGGTCGCCCCTATTCCTACTCTTCTGAGCTCGCACCCTCTCCAACATCCTTCCAACATCCTTCCAATCCCCCCCTTTTGCTTCAGTTAGCCAAAGCTGCCTTCCGCTGCTCGCCCGCGCATCCGCCGCTTCCAGCGGTGTAAATACAGCTAAGACTCACTGATGCGCACAATGGGCCTGAACTGTCCTTCACTCTTTCTGTCCATCTGCAGCTCCATGTAACCACCACAAGGCTCTGAAAAGGGAGGTACTGTTACGACCCGGTGTTTGAAAGAGGAAAACCGGGTCTCAGTGGCCAGGAAGCCTGTGTTAAGGCCACACTGGGTAGGGGCAGCGGGTGGGGCGGGGTGTGAACTTGGGCCATCTGGGCCTAGCACCGCTGGGTGCCAGAGGTCCCCTCTGGCTATGCCACTCTGGCCCCTGCCGCTATGGTTTCGCTGTGCTGACACCGAGTTGCATAAAGAAAGAATTCCACATATCGTTTTTTACAAATCTAAATTTTTATGGCATGGGTCTACTGGGGTGGGGGGGGTCCAACTCTGTGTCATTCTGAATCATTTACAACCACTGACAGTTCGGGGAATCATTCCCCTAACAATATAATTTTACAACTCTCCCCAGAGAAATTTTTACAGGCATGGATTTAACAGAAGCATAACCCACAAAATAAGTTATCTCGTGGAAACCTCTCCCCAAAATTTATATCACATTAATAACCACTTTTTTGTTGAAGTCATTTTAGACTGAAGCAAGTAGCCTCATCAGCTTGGTTCTCGTCTTACAATTCCTGGTATTTCCAGGAGCAGGACAGAGAGAGCACAGCCCAGGAAAAATCAGTGCACGGGTTTAAAAGGAAAATAAATCTCATAAGCCTATTTTTACCCGAGGGGAAAAAAATACTTAATTACAATTTTTTTATAAGGCCAAGGAGTGGGAGGTGGAAGCAGAGATCAACCCATCTCCTTTCACGCTCGGTCTCAGAATCCTCATTTTCTATTCCCCGAACTAATGAAATGAACACAAAACGGCTCTGATTAGGAAGTCTGAAATAATGGAAGCGGCGAGGCATTTGCATTTTCTTTCCATGCGAACAGCTTTTTCTTTTTCTTTTTTTTTTTTTTTTTGCTAGTTAGAAAACCCATGAGAAATTGCAGGAGGGTTCACCCTTTGTGGCTCCCACGTGGCTCTCTGGCTGTGAACCTGCCGCCTGCCTGCGACACGCCCCCTTTCCAGTGCGCGGGCGGAGGGGCTCGCGTCACCAGCGGAATCAGCGTAAGGCTTTCTCAGCGCCTCAACCCTCGTTCCAAATGCAAGGCCCTCTGTCAGTTAAAGGTGGACTACTGCCTATTCCCGCACACTGCCTCGATGGGAACTTTTTGTAATGAGAACCAAACACACATCCAGCCCCGGATCTCGCCCTTCCCCTCCAGTCCAAGGGCACTTGGCCCGGGGAGCCCCGCCCTCTGTCTGTCCAACCGCACGAGAGTCCGAGCCTGTGTTTTGGTTTTGTATTCCGGTTTGCCGGTCTGTGCTGCCCAGAATGCCGTTCGCCGGGTCCGCACGTCCCCAGGTCTCCGCTGAACCCTCACCTCCACTGGGCAGCGGCCCCAGTGCCATCGTGTGGGTGTTGGCACCACCTTAGGTCATCTGCCTCGCGCCTGTGTGCAGTGTCCGGTCCAACCCTCCCCGCCAGGACTGTCAGCCCCACTCAACTTGGGGCTCTGAGTCTCTGGCACACATAGGTCTCCGGAGACAGTGGGTGAGTGAGGCTGTGGGTGTCACACGCAGGACAGCAGCCCTGAAAGTAGGCTGGAAACAGCGTAACAGCTTGCGCCTACCGGGGTCGGGTATGTCCTGTTTGTCCAGCCCTCCCCTCCCCTCCCCTCCCCAGACCCTGGGATGCATGCTGCAGCGGGGAGGCGCCCTCAGCGATCCCCACAGGCCAGGAATCAGGCTCCCAGACAGCTGGTCCACCACGGACCTCCCGCTTCCTGCCTCACACCTGGGCGTATGCCCCACTGCTCACACCTGCGGGTGACCCCTGCAGGTAACTCAGGCATATTCACCTGGGCACTGCACCCCAGGCTGGCCTCCGGCACCGCAAGGGAACATCCGTCCTCCACCTCTAATGAAGCTTCAATGAGCAAGGACACCCTGTCTTACTCATACTGAACCCCGGCACACATGAGTCTCAGCCATGCCCGCAGCTCCCCACGCCTGGCCCTCTCAGAGCCTGAGGTGCCCACCTGCCCCCCCCACCATGCTCCTTTCTTAGGGTCCTGGCCCCTGGCTCCTGAGACCCCTCCCCCCAATATCACTAGCATGAGTATCTAGTTCAGCCAGCCCCAGTGACCTGGGCCTCTGCGGGACATTTTCACTACAGTGACTGACCAGAATCTAATGAGGAACTGAACCTGCTCCTGCCTTAAAGGGTCACAGGTACCCCCTTCCTTTCTGATGTCCTCGTCTTCTTCTAACACAGCAGCCAAACTCTCCTCTGCCCTTTGAAATCCTAGACAGCAGAGGCAATTTGTCTGCGTTTTCTTCTTCTGACCCTTCGGGTTAATTCCCATGTCCACAGAGAGCGTCTGGTTTATTTAATGATGTAAGTGTAACACACACAACGAGATAAAAAAAATGCATTCTCTCAAATCAAGAGAAAATACTAACTCCCAGAAAGTTCCTTTGATTCCAATTTGGCTCTTGGTGACCTCAAGGGAGGACCCCCAACCCCCACCCCCGATGACGGGTTCTGCAGGCCGGCCCACAGCCCGTCCCAGCAGCCGCTGGAGGTGAGGGGGAGGCTCCCCGTGTTTCCCCCCCGCCCCATCCCACTGCCCGTACCCGGGGGGTTGGCATCGGAGATACCAAAGGAATCTGTCACACAAAAGCCGGGGACTCCTCCCCAGGGGAAGGTCCAGCCCCCCTTGGACCCTGAGGCCTGTACATCCTCCCCAAGTAACTACTGGGCCCCCCTCCCCCTTTCGTAAAGAATCAAACAGCAATCCCTGTACCCTGTGGCCTGAGCCACCGATCTTGTCACTCTGGCCCCACCCCCTGCCTTCTTCGTCATCACTAGACTTGTTACTACTGGACATTCTGTTGTAGATTCATCTGACTTCTCGCTGTCTCTCCCAGGGAATGTGAGCTTCAGGCCGCACTGCCTAGAGAGAGGTGGCCCAGAAAACCTGCAGCATGTACCGACAACCGTGTGGTCGCTGTAGCTCTGGCTCGCGTGTCGTTTTAGCGGGGGACCCTGATCTCTTAGGACGTCTACAATGCCCGGCAGGCTTCCAGAGAGCTCCGCTGGGCTGCCGCCACGGCAGACTTCTGCAACCCCTGAGCAAACAAACCTTTCCAGCTTCGCTGTTTCCGCCTGGGAAGGGACTGGTCGTCTGAGGCCGGTCTGGGACTCGTTAAGCCTTTTAAAAAGCCGATTCCCTGACACGGAGGTCAACACCGTACATTGTTTCCTTGGCCGTCCGAAACGGGCCTCATGTAAGACATCGTATGATGGCTGGGTGTGGGGGTGATTAGAACCGCATTCTTGCCTTTCATCGATATCCCTTCTCCAGTGGCCCCCCGCAATCCGCAGTTTGGGTGACGGGCCGTGGAGAAGACTGGACATCCCTGAATGGATCTGGTGCTACAGCAAGGTACCCGAGTGCATGCAAGACACCTCCACGTCCCGCTGAACAAGACAGACAGCCATAGAGAAAGCAGTTTCCCTCCTGTGAGTTCGACCTGAAGTGTAAGTGACCAAATTATTGGGTTGGCCAAAAAGTTTGTTCAGATTTTTCTGTACGGTGGCTCTAGTAGTGCTTAGCTCTCTTTAACTTCATTCAAAAACAACTGTTAGATTCGACTGTGACAGCTGTCTTATCAACATGCATTTTTTTTAAAAAAACCACCAAAATTGGTGAATTTTTGTGCAGCCATTTTAATATTGAAGACGGAAGAAAATTTGCAACATCTTTGGCGTGTTGTGCTTTATTATTTTAGGGAAGGTAAAAACACAACTGAAGTATAAAAAAAAATGTTTTGTGCAGTGCATGGAGAAGGTGCTGTGACTGATGGAACGTGTCCAAAGTGGTTTGCGAAGTTTCTTGGCACTACTGACATTTTGGCCAAGTAATTCTTTGCCGCGGGGCTGTCTGATGCATCAGAAGGTGTTTAGCAGCACCCTGGCCTCTACCCACTAGCAGCCAATAGCAGGACAGAGCCGATATACTCAAAATATCCCGAACAATAAAGTTATTGGTGCAAATGAAAAAGGTGTCTTTAACTTTTTGGAAAAATCTAAATAGACTTTTTAGCCAACCCAATACTTCCGACCTTACAGCTTATTCTTTGACCATCAAGCTGAGGTTTGAGGACACGTGGGTGGTGGCCCAGCAAGATGCCACATTTGAGAAATGACACCTCCCACGGTGCGAAAGGCTTGTGTCAAAAATGAACACTTCGGAGTGGAATCCAGGTAAACGGTTCAACCAGCAGGAATGGGGCTGGGGAGGGTAATGGGGGTGGTCAGCAGCCCTGTGTTTCTCAGAATGGGAATGGTGGGTCCCAGGGCGGCTCCGATGGGGCCCAGGTTCAGAAATGGCTCTCAACTCCGTGATGCCTGCCTCCTGCCGCCCTCGAGCTGCCGCCTGTCGGGGGCGCTGAACAGCCTGGTTTCATTCTTCCCCTGTTTTCCCGACTCACTCCACCCCACTTCATGAACACGTGTCCCCCCCGCCTTTTTTTTTTGAGAGAGAGAGGAAAGGAAGGATGGAGAGAGGGAGAGAAACATCAGTGTGATTGCCCATTGTGTACATGTCCTGACCAGGGACTGAACCCACAACCTAGGCATGTGCCCTGACCAGGAATCGAACCGGCGACCTTCTGGTTTCCAGAACGACGCTCCAACTAATTGGGCCAGGTCAGCCAGAGCTGTTTTCTCCTTTCAGTACTGCGATCCTTCCCCATTTCCCTTTTTGGGAAGATGACCTCTGTTTGGTATTGGCAGGGGTGGGGCTGGTTTATTTGTTTAACACAGTGATTTTTCCACCGTGATGCTGCAAGAATTTTTAAAGTATGCAGTCCCTGACTCTTTCGTCCTGGGCACTGACCTCTTTTTCTCTTAGATGGTCAAGGTTAAAAATGTCAACAGCCAACACAACAATAGCCATCTGGTATGAATCAATCAGAATGATACCTATTTTTTTTTGTCAGATTGGCAAAAAACATTATCTATTTTTTGGTGTGCCACAGAATTTTAGTGATTGGTTCATGTGTGCCTATGAGATGGAAGAAGTTGAAAACCGCTGCCCTAGAGAAATGAAAATGTGTTCACAGACAAACTGGTACGTGAATGCTTATAGCAACGCTATTTGTGGTTGCCCAAAAAACGCTGGAAATAACCCCAATGTCCTTCAGCGGGTGAGTGGGCCAACTGTTACATTCCCGAGATGGAACTCTACTCAGTAAATAAAAGAAAGAAACCATTTTGCACAGTAACAATCTGGACGAATCTCCAAGGCATTATGCGGAGCAAAAAAACCGAGTCCCCCAAGGCTGCATACTACAGCATCTCATTTGCATGCCTCTGCAAAGCTCTCTTTTCTGAGGACATGAGCCCAAAGGTCTATATTTAAAGGGGGAAAAAGCACCATAATTGCGATGTGTGTGCAACTAACTATAAAACATACAAGTTAAATAAGTGAATGCTCACATTCCAAAATAAGCTGATTATTTGGATTCTAAGAGATTAGTCACCGGTTGTGAATACGGAGGCAAATGAAGACATGTCGAAGGATCGTCTTGAAAACACAGCCTTCAGTCTGTCGCCAGCGGCCTGTTCTCGGAGTGACGGGAGAGGTGGTATTACATTCCTGCTCCGCCGACTCACAATTCTGGAACTAAAGCTCGGGTCTGGATAATTAATAAAATCACCCCTTCTGCTCGCTCTTGAGTGTCATTCCTCAGGGTCACACCCGCGCTCGCCAGTTGTAATCATTTACTGGAACCAGCGTCTCTGCGGCTCATCAGCCCTTCATGAGTGCCTGGGGGTTTCCGAGGAAGGCAGTTCCCTCTCCAGACTTCACTTGGGGTGTTTTCCTGATGGCAGGAACTCACGCCCTCATCTAGTAAACATTTAAAAGACTCTTTAACAATCCCTGGCAGGTGTGGCTCGGTGGGTTGGGCTTGGTCCCGCAAACCAAAAGGTCGCCAGTTGGATTCCCAGTCAGGGAACGTGCCTAGGTCACAGGTTTGGTCCCCAGCCAGGGTGCACACAGGAAGCAACTGATCAATGTTTTTCTCTCACATCAATGTTTCTCTCCTCTTTTCCCCCTCCCTTCCCCTCTCTTTAAAATCAAAAGTAAAATTTTAAAATATATGTATTTAAAAGACTCTTTACCAGTTCGGTAGAAACCCCTCCCCCCTGCAATAAAAAGAAAATAATTGTTTTAACTGGCATTTCTCTGATTGCTTGTGAGGTGCAGCACCCGTCTGGTCATATGCCTTTCCTGCCGCTTCAGGGACTCGCCCAGCGAGTTTCCACGGGAGTCTGCTGCACGCGGCGCCTTCGGATGTGCGTGCCTGGGCTGTTGATTAATGACCGCTCTTAGTGCGATGGGGACGGGCGGGCAGGGCGGCAGTGCGATGTCCTGACTCGCCGGTTCCGGTTCCGGGCGCGGCATCTCACACACACACACACACACACACACACACACACACGACGCTAATGGATTGTGGTCGGCTGTATCCGTCCTTCCCCTGATTGCACCTCCCGCTGCAAGTGGGGTGTGGCGGCCCTTCCGCCGGGGATCCAACCCTGGCGCCCCTGCTTGCCATCTGGGGGACCCTCTCTCCACCTCGTTTCCTTGAATAAAAGTGGAAGATAACGAGCGTGCGTTTACAGTTGCCCCCCCATCCAACCCCAGTCCACGGGGGAGACGTTCTAAGACCCCTGTGGATGCCTGAGACCTTGGGTAGCACTAAACCCTGTGTACGCTACGTTTTTCCCTACACACACATACACCCATGATTAAGTTTCACTTATAAATTAGGAACAGTAAGAGACCGACAGAAATAATCATAATGTGTAATTACAGCAACGCACTGTGACAGGAGTTATGGGGCTGTGCCCGCGCTCCCGCGCTCCCGCTCTCCCTCTGTCTGACAGCGGATCTGGAGACCCAGCCGCCAGCGGAGAGAGTAACAGGCAGGAGGCGCAGACAGCGTGGAGACGCTGGACAAGGCGGGATTCACGCCGCGAGCAGGATAGAGCAGGACAGCGAGAGAGTCCACCAGGCTACTCGGAATGGCACACAATGTATAACTTCTGAGTTATTTCTGGCTTTTCCCATTTAACATTTTCAGACCAGAGTTGGCTGCGGGGTAACAGAAACCGCGGGTCCCTGGCACCGCACGAACCAAACCCGCGGAGAAGGGGGAGATGCCGCCTGCACAAGGCTGGTGTGTGGCAGGCAGCCTTGGCCCTGGCGCCCAAGGACGCCGCCTCCTGGTCCAGCCAGCGAGGACCGGGATCCTGCCCACAGCTGCTGTGTGAGCTTGGGCCCAAACCTCCCCACGGCGCCATGAGATGTCGCAGCCCCAACAGACACCTTCACCCGGGCCCCGACCAGAGACCTGGATGAGCCGTGACGAGACTCCTGACCCACGGACACTGCGAGGGGATAAACGTTTCTGGTTCTAAGCTGCTAGTGCACAGGCTGACTGGCCACAAAGCAGGAGATAAGTAACACATAACATACGCAAAGTACTTAGCATAGCAATTATGGTAAGGCTGTAAAGAATAGTCTAACACTCGGCCATTCCTCCCATGAAAAGCTGGAATCTCACCCCCACCCTGACCCTGGGCTGCTGTGTGACTTGCTTCCCCTGAAAGAGCAGAGGTAAGCGGGACACAGGGGGAGAACAACACGGAGTCCCACCCCCTTGCCCCAGGCATCCCCGAGGGGTGCACTTGAGGTAAGCCAAAGTCATGGGCACGGCCCCCCGGATCCGGGTCTGCCCTGTACCGGTCTCACGGTATTTCAACAGTCCTAGCCAGAAATATGCTTCTACACAGAAGGACAAGTTCTCCACTGAGGGTGACACCCTATGTGACAACGTGACACCATCCTTTTACAGGTCACGCTCTAGTTCACGGTCGGAGGGACGCGTGCCTCGGATCTGCAGGAGACAGTCCCTCGGTCCCACGAAGAGCACAGTCTGTCGCTGACCCCACTGGGCGTTTTCTCGGTCTGCTCTTCATCCGGTCAAGGGGACGGACCCAGACCCGGAGGCAGCTCACAGACGGGGCGCGGGATCGCCAGGCGGTCTGGTGCTTCCTGTCGCACTTCCTGTCACACCTTCCCGGATGCACAGCTGGAGGACCCACTGCCTCTCTCTCTGATGCACCCCATCGACGGGGCTCCCAGGAAACTACCATCTCCCCCCCACACTGCCGCAGGCTCGGCCCGCCTCCACCCTTCTCCGGCCAGAGTACCAGCCTCCGCCCCTCAGGGCAACCCGCCACAGTTGGGGAATACAGTCTCAAAACAAACTCGGAAGCTGAGATGGGAGGGACAGGATCTATGGCCAAGGAAACCTATCACATTTCTGGTGCGGCCCTCCTTGCGGGGAGAACAGGGATTTTCTTCGGTCGCCTCACTGAGGGGAGACCTCTGCTCCCAGGGCCGCAGGGAGCTGGGCCAGCCCCACCAGGCCAAGGTGGGGTGCTTTTCACAAGGCAAGGGGCTAAGGACAGCCCCTTTCCTCAGGTGTCCATAGCTGCGGTATCTTGATCAAAGTAGAAGGCATACGTTAGGTTTCATGTGAATCACCGTGTTGATTCGGGAGCTGCCATTCCTGGGCAAGCTGGCGAGACCAGGGCAGGGGGGGAAGCCAGGGGTCCCCATGGAGCCTTTCCTTCTGATCAGCCCTTGTTCAGCAACTCTCCCATCAGCACAGTTCATAGTCCGTCACTTGACTAGAGAAGCCAGTCCCCTTTGTTAGTACAAACGCCGCAGCCTGGACCTGTATTAATACGACCGCACGGCGTTCAAAGTCTTCAAGCGATCCGCTTCCTCGTTTCCACTGGAAGCACCCGAAGACAACTCTTTCATGCCGAGTGTTTCATTCCCAAAGTCTGAAACGACCTGTGTGTCCCTTCCTGTTCTGAAATGATCGTGACCGGCTAGGGTCAAGGCCTCAACATGGTTGGAGACACATGGCAATTGCACAGAGATCACTAGGATTGCCCTGAGCTTACAACGCAGACCAGGGAGCCCAAGACGCCGGCGGGCTGACCACCTTGAAAGGAAATGGCCTCCACGCCGGCATCCCATGTTTTCCAGGCTATGTCATGAATGACACTGAGAAGCCGGTCTCTGGTAAGTTCTAAATGGACAAGAAAAAAAAAAGCTTGCCAGCTGTCCGGCGATTTCCTGGTCACCGTCTCGTCCTCATTTAATGGGAGACTTTCGTGTGTGCCTCGCTGCCGGGCATTTCCGCGCAGACGAGATTCTCTCAAGGCAGTACCGATCCCGACAACAGCCGGCTGGACTCTATTTCTTCCTGTTTTCACGGATGCGGCACATGCCTGACACTGCCCTATGGTGGAAATTTATTGCCTGGTGCCGTGTGAGCTTCGTGATGAATGTGTTGTCACAGAGCACGTCGCTGACCAGCCTGTCTTTGCGTTTTGTGAACACCAGGTTTATTTAACCCTGCTGCCACTGAAGGGTGTCGCCCCCATACAACGGCGGAAACTGCACTCTCAGCCAAGGCTGATACCGACAGCGATGCCTCAGAACACGAGCTGGTTCTCAAACATGTTTCTGATGGTCCAAATATCCCAATAGTGTACCCCGAAGCGGGTCAATTATTCATTTGGTGCTTTTTTAATTGTGGCACAATACATATATGCTATAAAATTTACCACTTTAATCATTTTTAGGGGGTGGGAGCGTTCGAAAACTGGGTGGTGGAGTTGACCGCGCAATCACATAATTTATTAAACCCATCAAGTCTTACACTTAGGATAAGTGAATAGTGCAGTTTGTAAACCATAGCTCAATAAAACTGATAGATAGATAGATAGATAATGGATAATAGACAGAAGTGGCCAAAATACCAAGATAACACTGATTGGCAAGTTTCCGATTTTTTTTCCCCTGACACCCAGTGGAAGATGAGTCTGAGAACAAGATGGGGCCAGTTATAAAAAAAAAAAAAAGTAAAATAAAAATAACCACCACATTTGAGACCCAGCAAGCCCACTTCTGGAGGCACACCCAAAAGAACTGAAAGTGGAATCTCAAATAGGCATTTGCACACCCACGTGCACAGCGGCATCCCTCACACCAGCGGAAAGGCAGAAACCACCCAGGTGTCCATCCACAGACAAACAGATGAGCAGAATGTGACCTACACATACAGTGAAGTATCATTCAGCCTTTAAAAGGAAGGGTGTTCTGACACGTGCTTCAACACGGACGGACGTGAGGCCGTTAACGCCGAGCGAAATGAGGCAGTCACTAAAGGACGGATGCTGTTCAAGGTTTCCCGAGTCATCAGATGCAGAGAGACCGAGAGCTGAGGGGAGGTCCAGGGATGGGGGGAGGAGGGATGGAGGAGTTAGTGTTTAAGGAGGACAGAGTTTCAGTTCTGCAAGGTGAGAAAGTCCTGGAGACGGATGGTGGTGATGGCTGTTTGACAGTGTGAACATACTTAATGCCACCGAACTGTATGCTTAAAAATACGGGGGAGCCCTGGCTGGTGTGGCTCTGCGGAATGAGCATCCACCTGTGAACCAAAGGGTCACTGGTTCGATTCCCAGTCAGGGCATATTGCCTGGGTTGCTGGGCCAGGTCCCCAGTA
Organism: Phyllostomus hastatus; assembly: GCF_019186645.2. Classification (NCBI taxonomy): domain Eukaryota; kingdom Metazoa; phylum Chordata; class Mammalia; order Chiroptera; family Phyllostomidae; genus Phyllostomus; species Phyllostomus hastatus. The sequence continues at coordinate 11,383,805 of NW_025334036.1, read as the reverse complement.
GGGGGCGCATGAGAGGCAACCACACATTGATGTTTCTCTCCCTCTTTTTCTCCTTCCATTCCCCTCTCTAAAAATAAATCAATAAAATCTTTAAAAAACATAAAACATTTTAAAAATATGAAATAAGTTAAACAAATGGGGGGGGCAAGGTGTAAATATGATCTGAAATGAAAATAAACTGTTTTATCAACATGTCCAAAATAGAACTTCTCTTTTTTCTTGAAAAGATGGTGAGTTTGGTTATGGATATGGTACCACAATAAAAAAAAAATAAGATTTTTTTCACACACACACAAAGGAATAAAGCCAACGAGCCTAGCTAGCTGCCTCTGTGGACGTGGGTGTCCCCGGGGTCGAGGCGTCGTGCCCGGGGGGCAGAGCACGGATAGCCGTTTTCATTATCAGTCCCCCCCACGCTCCGTGACTTCGGCCCTGTTGTATACGAGATGGATTTTTTAATATTAATTCTAAAACATAACGGGGAGCCGCGGGGATGAAAAGAAATGCCGACAGAGGAAGCCGGGCCTCAATAAGCCTGATGTCAATCATGGGCCAGATCTGCGGGGATTATCTGAGCCGAAGACTCTGGAAGGAAGTGCCAGGCCAACTCGTCTGGGTTTCTCTTTAATAATAAGATTACTGCATTGGTGTCTTAGAGGAATGCTGAGCAGATGAGGGCCTTTATTTCAGCAACGTGCTAACCCATGGGGCAGGGCAAGCACCCGCTGGGCAGCCTTGGGGGGCGGGGCTGGGGGGCCAGGGCACGAGGCCTGCATCAGATCAGGGGCAGGTGACTAGTTCAAGGCCAGGAAGGGCTACGACACCAAAACCGGGCCTGGGCCCTCCAAAGCCAGGACCAAACTGAGAAGAGATCATCTCAACAACAGGCTGGAACGCTCACTTTCAAAGCGAACAGATGAATTCGTCTGTGTGACAAATGTTCTGCATTTTGGTACGGAAACTCACGAAATTCCATGAAAAGCAAGCAGACCATGGGGCCCTGGGGGGGGACGTTGGAGGCTTTAGGGGACCACCCCCCCACCTACGGCAGTGGGCTCTGCTGTGGGGGGCTGCCCAGAGCACAGTGAACACAGTTCCCCTGAGGTCCCTCAGCCCCCTTAAGCCCAGTGCTGTGTCCAGAGGGACAAGACACTTAGAAGACAACAGTTGAAAACCGGTGATAGGCCTTTGGATGTGCACGGTGGACCAGAGCTGTGCAGGGAACGGGGTGCAGAAGGGTCCCCCCATTTCAAGGGGCCTCCGTGTGGGAAGGGGAGCTTGGGAACCTGGTTCTGCAGGAAGAACCAGGGAAGTTGAGTCATGGCGCAAAACTAAATCTGGGGCCCTGACTGGCGTGGCTCAGTGGGTGGGGCATCATCCCACAAAGTGAAAGGTCACGGGTTCGATTCCTGAGCAGGGCACATGCCTGGGTTGTGGGTTCCGTCTCCAGTCGGGGGTGTGTGTGAGAGGCAACTGATCAATGTTTCTCTTCTTGCATCAATATGTCTCTCCTCTTTCTCTCTCCCACCCTCTCTCTCTAGAAGTAAATGAATAAAGTCTTTAAAAAACAAACAAACAAGCCTAGATCTGGGTAAAGTTACTTCTGTGAGCACTTCCCACACACACCCTGACCTCCCCACACACACCCCGACCTCCCACACACACCCTGACCGGGGACCAAACCTGTAACCTTTTGGTGTACGGGGACAATGCTCCAACCCACTGAGCCACCTGGCCAGGGCGCATATTTACTCTTTAACCCCTTGCTTCCTGAACTGATTGTCCCCTATAATATAATCAATAATCAAACTCAAAGAAAAGCTATTTCAAACAAACCATGAGTTCTTTAAAGATGACAGTCACACTTCAATGGTTTTACATTTCAAAGAAAAATGCCATCTGTTTCAAACAGAAATGAACCGCCTCACACTGACACCTAACTCTTGCAGAGAGGCCGGTGGGCTGCCTGACGGTTCCCGGAGTCAGCTCTCAGGTGCGTAGCTGCTCCCTCCCCATGTGTGGCGCAGGGTCACAAAGCCGGACGGGGCCCAGCCTGGCTCTGCCCAATACTGACGAAGGGCCTGGTTCGTTAGTTTGCCCAACAACTATTGACCAAGTATCATCTCAGTGCCGGGCGCTGTTCTGTGTCCCGGAGCTTCTGCTATAACCCAGACCGATGCACAGTGACTCCAGAGACACAGGTACTGAACAGCCCAGGAGGAGACAGACAAGGCCGGCCCAGTGTGACCCATGGAACCAGGGGCTGGTGGCTGAGGGTTCCTCTAGGCTGCGGGTTCCTCTAGGCTGCGAGTGCCGGAAGGGGAGCTCTGAGAAGGGAAGGCAGTTCAGAGGGAGGCCGGGGGCTGGCTGTGTGAGGCTCAGGAGCTGTTGGTGGGGGGCAAAGACCCCCGGAGACAGGAAGAAGCTGGTGTGAAGAGCAGGGCAAAGGGCGAGGAGAGCCAGTCCCGCAGGGCAGGACTGCCAGGTGCAACAGAAAGACAGAAGGCAGGGAGAGAGCACTCTCGAGGGAGCTTATGCACAGGAACAGTGAGGGCGGATTTATGTCTCTGTGGCCACGGCTCGGGCTGCCAGGCGCAGGAGGTCCGCAGAGGGGCAGGCGGAGAAGATGCCGAGGCCCTGGGTGCAGAGCAGCAGCAGCAGGATGGGACAGATGGGACAGATGGGACAGATGGGACAAGGGAGGCCGACTGGGTGCGTCCAGCAGGCAGAGCCCAGGGTGGGGGGCAGGGGGAGGAAAAGGGGGAATCCAGATGCCTCTTTGGTCTCTGAACCATGGACAAGTGGCGAAGCCATTTTTTGAAGATGCACCAAGAAGTGTCCCGGACACAGCTGAAGTCCAATCAGCTGCTAAGATGGTTGTTGCCAGACTCGTGGTCCATGCGCGTCCCACTCAGCAGGGATGGGCGACGGCAGGACGGCACCGTCACCTTGCAGACTGAATGTTCTGAATAAAGCACGTTCAGCAGTCTGCCCCTCACCCCAGGTGTCGCTTTCCACGGTCCCAGTTGCCCACAGTCAACCAAGGCGCGAAAATATCACATGGAAACTTCCGGAAACGAACAATTCCTAAGCTCTAAATTGCACGCTGTTCTGAGTGGTGGGATGAAATCGCACCCCGCCCGGCCCGGGACGAGAACCACCCAGCATCTCCGCGCTGCATGCGCTCCTGCCTGCGGTCACCACGTAGCCGTCTCTGCTACCAGACCCACCGCAGTGGTACCACGGCGCCTGGCCGGAAGGGGGCCCACCGCACGCGGTGCGATGGCTGCGCCATTCACCTCCCCTCCCCTCCTTGCTAGGGCGCTTCCTCCTCGCTCATCATCTCAACAACCAGGGTGACACGGAGCAGTAAGATATTTGGGGAGGCATCCCATTCCCACGGTTTTTATCACAGTATATTGTTACCAGTGTGCCTCTCGAGTATCAGGTATTGTTAACCTCTTCCTGCACCTCAGCTATGCATGAAACTCTATCCGAGGTAGGTTTGTAGGGGGTTGGCACTATCTGTGGTTTCAGGCATCCTCAGGGAGTCTCAGAACATGTCCCCTGAGGACAGGGGCGGTGATGGTATGATCCTGTTTGCACGGAGGCAGCTAAAATGCTAAGGAGAGGTCCCCATGGGCATTCCCGCCCCAGTTATGGGCCCTTCTGGAGGCTGTGTCAGAGAAATGAAATGTAGGGACCGCACTGTGGGACGACCACATTGTCCTGTGTTCATCACGTCACTCCTTACAGGATCACCCACGTTGCCCTTAAGAGTTCAAGTTGAAAGGCCAGAAACAGAGCTACCCAGCCCGGCCTCCCTTCCAGACTGCTCAATCTGCAGGGGGAGTCATTAGCTTTTTTCCTTTTAAGATTTTATTTATGTTTAGAGAGAGGGGAAGAGAGGGAGAAAGAGGGGGAGCAAAACAATGTGCGAGACAAACATCAATTGGTTGCCTCTCTCAGGCGCCCTACTGGGGACCTGACCTGCAACCCAGGCATGTGCTCTCACTGAAAATGGAACCAGAGACCTTTCAGGTGGCAGACTGGCACTCAATCCACTGAGCCATACCAGCCAGGGCTGGACTCACTAGATTTGAAATACATGCTGCTTGCTCCTGCTCCTGCCTCCTAACTCGGGGCACCCACATGCTTCTGTCCTGCCCCACCCCCTGCTCAACAAACCCCAACCACCTACCATGCCCGGGTCCAGCTTGCCTCCTCCTAGAAGCCTTCTCTGATTGTTCCTGCCTCCAAACCATTCACCTGTCCCCGTGCTGACGGAACCAACACCTAGAGGACCCCACATCACCCCAGACTGCTCATGGCTCCTTCTCATGAGTACAGATGGCACATGCCAGACAATACAAACAGCTCAGAAGCAAAGATCATTTCCCCAAAGAACCTAGGACAGCGTTTCTCACTCGGGGAGCAACCCCCTCCCCCAATACTGACTGACTGGTAGGCGCTTACAAAATGGGGAAGCCATAAATACTCCTGAATGTATATTGAACATAACCGAGAAGTTCCAATCTGGCAACTGTTCCTGCTACCAGCTGGTCCGTGAGGGGGGATCTAGCTTGCCGTGGTGGACCACCCATCACGCCCAGAGTGAGTGATTAATACAAGGGAAGACAGATAAGTGACGCAGGTGGGTGTTTGCACAGTCCATTAAACTAATTAGTGTGGCTTCAACCACATCTAAAGTTCTTTCCCCATTACTATTTGGGTGCATTTTTATTAAACTTCTGAACGTAATTTTTAAAATTTAGTCCTAATCATTACCCAATAAATACATTTTCTTTACCACTATATGATGATCAAATCTGTTTCTGGAAGTGTAAAAGGATAAAGGTTTTCTTACAGAACCCTAGTTTTCAGGGTTACAGCAAAGATGTGTAAATATAGTTTTTTTAAAAAGTTCTTCTAGCACACAGTAATGTCTCTCCAAGGACCTGCAGAAAAGGCCACGTGAGCAACCCTGTGAGGCTGAAGGCTGGGAGATGTTTCTTTCCCCAGGCTCAGGGCTCAAAATAAGTCTGGCGCTCTCATTGAGTGAGGGCGAGCGTCTCCAGTGGCCGCCCCGCCCCCTCCCTCCCCCTCCCTCCCCAACAGAGTGCCTTCCGGAAACTCTGGCTCCCGCTGCAGCACGGATGAGCCTGGGAAACGCTGTGCTAAGTGCAACAAGCCAGTCACAAAGGACAACTCTGACCCCACTTCTCCGAGGCTCCTAGAGTTGCGTTCCGTCCTAGAGACAGGACCGAGAACGGTGGCCGCCAGGGGCTGGGGGAGAGGAGGACCGGGAGTTAATGCTTCACAGGCGCGGAGTGTCAGCTAGGCACGATGCCCGGCTGACGGACTGTGGGTGCGGCTGCACAGCAGTGCGAATGCACGGAGGTCTGTGCACTTGGCCATGGTTAGGTTGGCAGTTTTGCTCTGTGTATTTTACCATCATCAAAATTTTTAAAAAATAAAAAAGGGCCCTGCTCGGTGGCGCCATTGGTTGGAGCATTGTTGGTGCAACGAAAAGGTGGTGGGTTCCCCGCCCAAGTCAGGGCCCGGGCAGGAGGCAACCAATCCATGTCTCTCTCTAAGGAAAAAAAATCAATAAATATATCCTTGGATGAGATTTTTTAAAAATAAAAAGTTAAAAAATTTTAAAAAGGCCTCCCAGCCCCCAAGGCTGCCTCCACCAGAAACCTCCTGGCAGGAGCCCAGCAAAGCCTCTTCCGAGACCCCGCCCACGCGGGAGTCTCAGGGGAAACCATCCGCCTCCGACCTCTCTGCACGGCTGCCTTCTCCTCACCACCAGGAAGTGACGGGCTCTCCTCTTCCGAGATCAGTGCCCACGGGTGTCAGAAGTAAGAGCCAACACCACTGATGTTCTACGGGTGAGCAGCAGGAAGTCGATACTATGTATGCTTAGTACAGCTTTAAGAGCCCCAGAATGGATTTTTTTTTTAATCACTAAGACAAGCCTCAGACAAGAACCAAAGATTGGCGATGAATTCCACAAACCTTAACAAACATGCCACAGAAAACCACAGCGTGCCTGTGAACTCTGGCAGAAGAGGGCACAGCCGAGTGGGGGTGGGGGGCAGGGGGACCAAGGGGGTGAGGGAGGTGGCGGCGTTTCTGGTGTGGGGCCAGGCAGAGCCAGTGGACTGACTGGCCCCAACCCTGGGCCCCGCATGCCTGGTCCCCGGCTCCATTCCACTCATGGGCAGGCGAACGGGTGGGTCCCTGGGTTTAATCTCAGAGCATTTCCCCAGCTCCTCTGCAGACTCTGTCTCAAATCGCTGCCTCCCACACACATCCCCTTGCTGCAGACCGCCTTTCACTGGAGCCGCCAGGTGCCTCTCCCTTCAGCCATGGCTGACGTCGCTCGATGACGGTGTCGGAGCCCAGCTACACCTCAGCGTCCTTCTCGATCCTTCCAGGACCTGCTGGAAGCCACTGCCAACTGATGAGCGACGGCACACAAGGTGACTGGTGCAGGTGACTGTCCTGAACAGGGAGGCATGAGATGGCCAGCTTGGTCAAGGAGACACAGGAGGGTGCTTTGCCTTCAAGGTGTCTGAGATGAGACAATTCCTCCAAGACGATGCTAACCCTGAGAGGCTGACCTATGGCTGCCTTTGACCCTCGTCCTAGGTCATTTCATTACTTCACTGCTAATTCATGTTCATTTCTGGACACCCAGTCAGCATTAGTAATTGCTGTCGCTCATAGAGTCACTTGACAAACACCCTGTTAGCAGCCATTGTTAGGCGTGATCTTACAGTGTCTTAACATATTGGCTGTTGTTGGTTGGCTCCTGGTGACTGCCAGCTGGAAATCAAGCCACGGTGGGGTGGTGGGATTACTCTGCCTTTTCCCACCGAATCCGGAATCCACCAGGCAGAGCTCAACCCAAAGCAGCGGCTCTGGGGGGGAAAAGTCACGGGAACCTGGGGCTACTCAGGGCCTTCCCCACAGGGCGTGGGTTCATCCTGAGACACGTGCAGCGTTCGAGAAGCAGACACCAAAATGAAAGAGCGGCCTATGAGATGGAATATAATATTTGCAAAGTACGTGTCTGATCAGGGGTTAACATCTGAAATACATAAAGAATTCATCCAACTCAATGCCAAAAAAACAAACAATCCCATTAAAAGTGGGCAGAGCGTCCGAACTGACATTTGTCCAAAGAAGCCACACAGAAGACCCCAACAGGGTCATGCAAAGGGGCTCAATGTCATTGACCATCAGGGAAATGCAAGTCCAAACCACAGTGAGATGTCATCTCCCACCTGTCAGAACGGCCGCCATCAATACATCCACAAACAATAAATGCTGGCGAGGATGTGGAGAGAGGGGACCCTCGTGCACTGCTAGTGAGAATGTCTAGTGATGCAAACACTAGAGAAAACAGTATGGAGGTTCCTCAGAAAATTCAAAATAGATATGATCCACAATTTCCATTTTGGGGTATTTGTCTACAAAAATGAAAACACTAGCTCAGATATCTGCACCCCCATGTTCGCCGCAGCATCATTTACAATTGCCAAGACACGGAGGCAGCCCAGGTGTCCATCAAGAGACAACTGGATAAAGGAGTTGTGGTCCAGATGGACAAGGGACTATCACTCAGCCATAAGAACTCGTGAAACTTTGCCGTTTGTGACAGCACTGATGGACCTGGCAGGTCTTGTGCTAAGGGAAGTTAAGTCAGAGAAAGGCAAGTACATGTGGTCTCACGGATACATGGAGTTTAAAAATGAACAACAGCCAAGATCATGGATTCAAAGGTCAGACCAGCCATTGCCAGAGGTGGTGGGTGGAGGTGGGTCAACACGTGTGAACCTCCAGCTACACAATAAATCAGTGGCGTGTGACGTACAGCACGCTGAGATGGTGAATACTGCACTGCATACTTGACAGTTGCTGTTAGAGGAGATCTTAAAAGTTCTCACATCAAGAAAAAAAAATTATAACTGCGTGTGGTGTCGGATGTTAACCAGATTACGTGCAGTGATCACTTCGCACTATTTACAAGTATCCAATCCTTATGTTGTACACCCGAAACTAATGCATTATAGGTCAGTCACACCTTAATTTAAAAAATAAATTAAAAAATAAACAACAGACAGGCAGTGTGGGGCGGGGTCGACAGGCCAGTGTTGACCGGCGGCGGCCTGCCTGTGCCCCAGTCCTCACCGGCAGGAGGCCAGTGCTGACTGCTGCTTCTGAGCATGGGGCTGGGACGGACACGGCTCTCCGGCCAGCGCCAGGCTCACAGTAGGCGCCTGACCCCTGTGAGGTCTTCAGATGAGGGTTACGACCCCTGAGCTGAGCGGGAAAGCCCACAGGACCAGGCTGTCCGGCACCGCCCTGCGCTCCGCTCAGCCTCCCTGGCCACCTCCCGCGCCAACTAGACACCCGCAGGGACGCAGAAGGACTGTCCACCCCCCAGCTCTGCGGACAGCAGTGCACTCGGAGGTGTTCTGCGGCTGACTCCCGCGGAGGCAGCCAGCAAAGCAAAACCGCCAGGAGAGGAAGTGTGGGAGGCAAGGCGCTCAGTAGGGGCCACAGCGGGGAACTGACACCCCACCCCCCCACCCCCCCACCCCCCCACCCCCCGCCCCTAGGGCCAGACGCAGCCCTGGGTGTCCCAACAGGGAGTGAGGAGCAGAGCACCCGGGAAAGGAGGGCCCGCCCTGGACCCGAGGGGACAGGAGGTCGTCCTGGAACAGAACGGGAGTCCTGTGAGATCTGTTACGGCTAGGGACGCTCACCCTGGTTCCCCCACGCCCGCGTCAGCCGTTCCGCCTCCCCAGGAAAACCGTGTCTGGAGGAAGGCAGGCTGACCCGGTAAACCGGCATCCCATTTCACTTCTCAGGAACGTCCCTGCCCGAGTGTGCGCCTCTGTCCCCCGCCACATCGATATCTATCCTGGAGACAACGGCCTGTAAAGAAATACTCACAGACGAGATAATCGCATTTGGGGAAATGGGACGGATCAGCAAATGAAAACAAATGAAGCTTACAAAATGTCAGCAAGCAGGAGCCTGAATTCCGGGGATTTCAGACACGCCCCTTTTAGACAGCAAATCACACTGTTCGGGGTAAAATGCGAGGTCTGTCATTTGTGTGACTACAGTCTGTCATTCTGTTTATCCTGGAAATAGTGAAACTGGTTATTTATATAATGGGTATTTTGATAAAGCATTGCGAGCATTTTATTATATGCTTCCAGACTCAGAAGCCAATGAAGAGGTGAGTTCTCAGCCCATTCCTTCCACAAAAAAAAAGTCTATGTTCACATTTCTTAGACTCACAGTTTCCTTATTCTCAGAAGGTGTTCTTAGCTGCTGTTTCTCCGTCTCTTCACCAGCAATGGGTTTTACCATTTTTTTTTTACCTTTTTGACTTGAGAAAAAAAAAATCAATAATAATAGCAGTAGCAGCCTCTCTGTATGAACTGTTCACCATGGTTCAAGCATTGTGCTAACAAGTTTTGCATAAATTATCTGTTTCCTTCACAACAATCCAAAGAGAATCAGGGATTACTGGGCCCACTTGCAAGCAGAGGCTTGGAAAATTAACGACCTCGACATGCCACAGACCACATGCTCAGGGCTGTCAGGGGTGACAGAAGCTTAAGTATGCAAAGTGCGGGGGTGTCTGGAAAACAGGGTGTAATCTTGTCATCAACTTCACTGACTCAATTCCCAGGAGTGTTTTATCTGGACTCAACCTATATCTCATGTTTATTAGCCGTTTCTATCTGTTTTTTTTTATTTGTATGTTTGTTTTTGAGGCAGAGGGAGGGAGAAAACAGGGAAGAGAAACATCAGTGTGAGACAGAAACATCAATCAGTTCCCTTGATACACACCCCCCAACTGGGACCAAACCCAAAACCCAGGCATGTGCCCTGACTGGGAATCGAACCGGCGACCTTTCAATTTGCAGGAAGATGCCCAACCAACTGAGTCACACTGGCCAGGGCTGTTCTTTTTTTAACTGTTCATTCATTATACTTTTACTGATTTTCTGCTCACATATTCATTTTTTTTCATATTGTCAAATTCAACATTTTAAGCACTTGAATGCATTTCCTGTCATAGGCAAATTTTTTTTGTTCTGAGCTTTCTGTTTGTATTTAAATTTGTTGAAGTACCGGGAACACAATTAATAGCTAGCTGGGACCATTTCCCTTCATTTTCTTTTAATAGTTTCCTTTATTAAAATTTCCTTGAAAGCTGTTTTTTTTTTCTGATTCTCCCTTGGATACAAGTCCATTTAGTGTTTTGCTTATTCTTAAGAAAGTGTGATGGTACCTTTTCATAAAAACATCAATTTCATAAGATTTCAAATGCATCAAGGCTGCACAAACATTTCTTACATCTAAATGCTTTTCTCTGAATTACATACTCCTCCTTTCAATATATTTTACTTGTTTCTCTGCGTTTTGGATAAGATTTTTCTTAAAACACGATTCTTCATTTTACTGGCCCTTTTGAAGCACAAGATGTTAGGTTTATTCATCGATTTTGTTGTGTTCCTGTCTCCTAATTTTGTTCCCTTTTTTTTCTTCCTTTTATCCTCACCTGAGAACATGCCTATTGATTTTAGAGAGAGAGGAAGGAAGGGAGAGAGGGAGGGAGAGAAACATCCATACGAGACAGACACAGCATTCATTCGGCTGCCCCCCGGACAGGCTCTGACCAGGGACCGAGCCTGCAGCCCAGGCACGTGCCCGGACGGGGAATCCAACCCATGGCCCTTTGGTATTTAGGACGAAGCTCCAACCAAGTGAGCCACATGGGCCTGGGCCATTCCCTGATTTTTCATCTCCAATTGTAGCTGTACTCCTCCCTCCTCCTATTTTTACTTAGATGTGGATTATTGCTGCTGCTGCTTCTTTTTTTTTTTTTTGGTCTAATTTATTCAAGAGGCATATTTGATTCATTTTTTGCAATTTTTCTTGTTTCACCATAATAGCACTGAAACCATCAATTTCCCTCTGAGGACATATACAGGTGGGGCAAAAGTAGGTTTACACCTATTTGTATGGGAAACAATATAATAATTAATAATACATGAAAAAACACTGAGTTTGGCATACTCGCAACTGTAAACCTATTTTTGCCCACTGCTACATATACGTTTGATAGAGAGTATTGTTATTTGTTGTTTTTTAAATTTCATTCCCTATTTGGTGTTTATTATTTCCATGTATTTTATATTTACACTGCAAAGGAAAGCTTCCTAAAACAATATTGTTTTGTGTACTTTATATAAACAGTATGGTGCTATTTTTTTTTTTTAGTCTGAAATGGTGTTTTAAGATTTTGTTTATTTTCAGAGAGAGCGGGAGGGAGGGAGAGAAACACTGATGTGTGAGAGAAGCATCAGTTGGTTGCTTCTTGCACGCCCCCAACCAGGGACCTGGCCCACAACCCAGGCAGGTGCCCTGACTGGGAATTGAACCGGTGACCTTTCGGTTTGCAGGCCAGTGCTCAATCCACCAAGCCACACCAGCCAGGGCTGAAATCTCAGTTTTGATTTCCCCTTTGACCCAAGGGTAAATAGGGCTTAATGGCTGCTGTTGTTTGTTCATTTTTATGTGTGGGTTTACCTCTTTAAAAAAGACAATCGGCTGTTCATCCCTTGATTCAATTCTAGCTTTATGGCAGGAGAGTCACAGACATACAATGTCTGTATGTTGGAATAAGCTGATGTTTTCCTTGCGACCTAGAACGTAATCAATTTTTAAATGGCTCATCAATACTTGAAATAAATGGGTATTTGTCTGCTGGTGGAACAGAACATGGTGTAGAGCCATTCAATTGTCCTTTGCTGTCGTAAGTCATTTACCCGCACTCATTTCATTGTATCTGCCAGAGACAGAAAGGCGCACCTCTCAGCCCACAACTGTGCCTTTGTCCACTTCTCACTGCGTTTTCAACAGTTTCTCTCTCATGTGTTTGAGGCTGCATTTTTGGTGAAGGATCAGGGCGACTTCATCTCCGTTGCAGAGTTCACCTTTGGCTCCCATGACGTAACCCTTCCCGCCCTTCCTGAGGCCTGCTGCCCTGACGTCATGCTGGTCTTGCGTACCTGCGCCCATTAGGTTGGACCTTTCTTGGTCTCTTGCTTCCCCCCATGTCGCTGTTGAAAGCCAATGGCTCTGGCCATCACCTGCCTGTGTTTGCTGCATTTCTGGGCCCAGAGCTGAAAGGCAACTGAGGCCCGGATGTCATCTCCAGGGAGGAGAGGCCCAGGACCAGCTGCAGGGTCTGACGACCCCTGTCCTGTCACGGACCCATCAGTGGGGACCAGGACCTGAAAGGCACACACCTGGAGAGCTGATGCGCATCCCACTAAAACCGCCCCTGAGATTCCCGCCTGCAGGAGAGAGATAAAAGCCTCAGGACAAAGGGCCCAGCCAGCCTGTCCCTCTGGGGAGCAGCTCGCACCATCCCCTCACACTCTCTCTCCTCCACGTCTTTCCTCACCGGCGCGAGTCTCCTACACTCTAAGGCCATGGGGAGCTGGCAGCTCGTCCCAGGCTGACCCCTGAGCCTGTCCCCAAGGCCCCCTCTTCTCTGACGTCCCAGGGAGGGAAGGCAGCCCCGTCTGGGCTCCCCCGATGCTGCTTCCACACTAAGCTCCTCCCTGTTTCACTGTCCCCAGCTTCAATAAATGCATCCTCATAGTACCCCCCAAAAATAAAAAAACTTATCTCGACATGTTATTGTCTGACTAAATCTGTTGGGGAGCTTAAGCCATGAACTGCAGGCAAATCTACTCTATGTAATACACTCCTCTTCCTTCTGTCAAGTTTCATACCTGATTTTTTTTTTTTATTTCCCCAGATTCGCCATTTGTAACAATGTTGACTTTCCTATGCTTGCCTTTCCCTTGCTGGCTGTAGTCTGGGTGTGTCCTGGGAATGACCCCCCAACACTGGTGCGTGATTTCCCCCACTCCTCACAGCAGCTGAGCCCAGGCCTGTGGGGGCCAGGCTGGGCCACTGGGACTCCCTCTGGACATCTGCCTTAGCAGAGTGGAAGGACCCGAGCGCCCCAGCCGCAGCGCTCCGGCAGACGGTGGGCAGGGCCTGGGTTCTGTCCGGCTCCATACCTGCCTGTCCAGCCCGGGTGACCCGGGAGGGGGCAGGGCGCAGAGGATAGGTCTCCTGCTGGAAGCACAGCCCCTACTGCCTGTCCCCTGCCTTATCCAGGGGCTCCCCCGTGGGTGCTGGGAGGCTGCAGCGTTAGGGCACATGGTAGGCTAAGTTCTGCTGGTTGGCCTCGGTGGGCTACCTTCAGTGACCCCCAGAGCATTTCGGGCAGGACCCGGACCATCAGAACACAGGAAGGGACAAGAAGACTTCAGTGAGGGAGAAATAATCCGGTGCGCTTCAGAATCCAGCAATCTTACTCTCCTGGGACCAGGCAGGCTCACTGCTCAGGCAGATTTAAAGTTAGCACAGCCCTGGCCGGCTGGCTCAGTTGTGTGGAGCACTGTCCGGTACACCCAAAGGTTGCGGGTTCAATTCCCGTGAGGGCACATACCTGGGCTGTGGGTTCAATCCCTGGTCAGGGCGCATACAGGAAGAAACCCAATCAATGTTTCTCTCCCTCTTTCCTCCTCTCTCTCTAAAATCAATAAACATCCCCTCAGATGAGGAGTAAAAAAAATAAATAAAATGAGCGCAAAGAGGTAACGAATGAGATCGGAGTTTGGGCCACAGGAAGGAACACGATGGCCGAAGTCCCTCTGGAGCCAACGCTGCCCCTCAGTCTCTCCCCAAGGGGCTGCAGCAAGGACGGGCTGAAATGCCCCCTGGGGGCAAGAGGCAGGTGGGTGTCTCATTTTTCCTGGGGGCACAGGCCATACAACGACCACTGAGGGCTGAGAAGGGGCAACCAGCACCCTCGCACACCACCGGAGGGAGGGGACATCAAGACGACACCAGGACACTGGCACTAAGCAGGACAAGTGCACGCCTGCACACCCTGTGCCCCGAGGTTCCGCCGCCTCCCACACTCCTTCCAAACGGGGGCGCGTGTCCACCCAAGTCCACCCATGAGCATGCCACAGGCGGCACCAACCTGAATCGGAAACCCCCCAGACGCCCGCCCTCAGCAGCCTGGTAAATAAATGACGGGGTCGCCCCACAGCGAGGGACATTGCCGAACCACAGCCCCACCCCACACGGTGAACACATTTCACTCTCACACACTGCTCCACGGGGAAAAAAACAGACGCTAACTAACACGTTCTCTGAGTTTCCATTTCTAGGAATCTCAGAAACCGGCAAGACTGACCTAGGATGCCAGAAATCAGAACAAGGGCTGACCTTGGGGTGGGCGAGTAACAGAAGGGGGGCTCCCGGGGACTGTGTGAGGGTCTGCGTCTCGATCTGGGCGCTGCTTCTGCAGAGATGTTCATCTTGTGAAGAACACACCCAACAGCTGGCACCGTTCTCTGCGTGTGTGTTAGACTTCCACAAAACTTCAACAAATAATAATAATAATAATGAAGGCTAGGAGAGACCCTGTTGCTAGGAGACCAGGAAGCCAGGATTCTGGCTGTGGTTGTCGGCCCTGGGAGCTCAGGGAACGCACAGGCTCGGATGTCTAGAAATGTCTCAGGGGTTCTCAGTGCCAGAAAACCCCCGGTCTGGCCCATAGTGGCTTCCTCGGTCACCTGACACCTGCCAATCGCCACCCTGAGGGCCACGGGACGTGGTTGTGAGAGACATCCGGGAGGGACACGGCCTGCCCATCTCAGACGTGTCTGCGGAGAGCGCTCACTGCAGGCAGGGCTGAGGCTGCTGAGGACCCAGCCCACACCCAGAGCTGGGGAGATGCACGGCTGTGCCCTCCTGGGGAGGGGGTGGGCACACTTCCGGCAGGTACGCACATTCTTTTTTTTTTTTATCCTCATCTGAGGATATTGTGTTCATTGCTTTTAAAAAGAGGAAAAGAGAGAGAGACGTCGACTGGTTGCCTCCCGTACGCACCCTGACTGGGGATTGAGCCCACAACCTAGGTGGGTGTCCCGACCAGAAACCAAACCCACAACCTTTTGCTGTACAGGACAACACTCCAACCAACTGAGCCACA
Source organism: Phyllostomus hastatus (assembly GCF_019186645.2). Lineage (NCBI taxonomy): Eukaryota > Metazoa > Chordata > Mammalia > Chiroptera > Phyllostomidae > Phyllostomus > Phyllostomus hastatus. The sequence continues at coordinate 11,368,678 of NW_025334036.1, read as the reverse complement.
CGGGCTCAGGGCATTATGGACACTCTGAAGGTGCACACTGGGAAGAATGGATGGTGTGAATCTCAGGTAGCCAAAAAGGGACATCTCTTAGAAACACCCGTTTCTACCGCACTGGATCCTTCCTCTTCTTCAGCAAAGCCGCCTGCTTCCTCTGCTCTGTCCAACGAAACCTCAGTTCACCGTCATGTGGAATTTACAGTGTCTTGGTTGCCACTTAAAAAAAAATAGTATATTTTCCCCAACAGGATAGATCAAAAATATTATTTCAATGTGTCCATGATATAAAAAATTATGAATGAGATTTGTACACTTCTTATGCACACCAAGGCTCTGAGCTCGGGCAGGTGCTTTACGCACACAGTACATCTCCATGTACGGTTTCAGTTTCACGGGTTCATCCGGGGACATAACCAAACAAGTGTCAAAAATGTATATGTAAGGCCCTGGCTGGTGTGGCTCAATGGATTGAGCATTGGCCTGTGAACCAAAGGGTCGCCAGTTCGATTCCCAGTCTAAGGTACATGCCTGGGTTGTGGGCTAGGTCCCCAGTAAAGGGGCTCATGAGAGGCAGCCACACATTGATGTTTCTCTCCCTCTCTTTCTCCACCCCTTCCCCTCTCTAAAACTAAATAAATAAAATCTTTAAAAAAATGTATATGTAAGACTGTATCCAGGGAAATAAGCAAGTATTGAAAATGTACACACAAGAATGTTCACTACAATAATAATCAAACAAACAAAAAGTGGAAACATAAACACACACTCAGAGAAATAACCAGGTGTCCAGCCCTAAGGGTTCTGCGAGGAAAGACAGCAGGACCAAAATGGAGTCACTTCTGCTAAGCCCCACGTCAGCAAACAGAGACCGAATTACATTTCCATCTCTGTCATAAATAGAATCTTCAACCAGCCAATCAGGAGTCACCTGCTCAGCACTAGCAAGGCCACCTGCCTGCCAGACCGCTGCCATCCCCTAAGGAAAGTGACCTTGAAATTCACCAACCTGCTTTCGTGCCCAGGAAAACATCCTGAGACCCGCCCTCTCCTGCCCATAAAGGTCTTCCATGGTACAGCCCCCCGGAGCTCCTTCCTGCCGGCCAGACTGGATTCTGCCCGATTCACGAGCCCCGACATAAGACCCTTAACGCTGACTCCACTGGATTTTGTTTTTTAACAGTTGCCTTTGGCCCATCTGGACATCTGACTCTCAGCGTTCTTCCCTCTCCGGGTGGACAGCCTCTGGGCAGCGCAGGGAGGCCGTGCGGCTGGATGGGCTACACCGACCCTGGGACTGAACGTGTCAGAGCTGATACTTCCCAGGCCATCCCAACTTCCCAGGGTGGGGGGGGGGTGTGAGTGGGACCCAGACAATCCCACAGCTGCAGTGTGTCAGCTGGGCAACTTGGAAGGGAGCCAAGGACCCTGGCGCACCATGACAAGGAGGCGAGGTGCCCCAAAGGCCTGATGAGGACGTGCCCAACACAGGGGTCCCACGAGGAGCCAAGGGGAGCTGAGTCACCCAGGCCCGGGGGACCAGTCTACATGCAGCCCTGCCTAGCCTTGGGCGTGGGGGGTCAGCAGTGGGACAGCAACAAGCAGGTGGAGAAAGGGGTGCTGCCTTGGGGGTCCTCAGCACCCAAGGACACCGTGTCAGGCCCCTGCTCCCCACCTCCAGCAAGGCCAGAGAGCCAAAGTGTCCCTACAACCTAATGCCCTTCTGGGCAGGAGCCTGCCTGCAAGGAGGTGGGAGGCTGCTGAGAACTTGGAGAAACTCAACAGTCCCTGCCCGGCAATTTTCAAACCCAGTCCTGCCTCAGCCTCCCCGGGGGGCCTCATTCAAATGCAGACCCTGACTGCATCTGTGTGGGTGAGGCCCCAGCCCCTGCATTTCTAGCAGATTCCCACCAACGGGAGACACTCCCAGTCTACGGGCCAGAGACACTCTTAAAAGCCACAAGACAGAAGAAGTGACTCATCACAGGTCGGTGATCCACAAAAACATTACCGGTTGATTTCTTATCAAAAACCACGAAGGCCAGAAGGCCATAGGATGAGGTTTTTTTTAAGTGCTGGAAAAAGAAAAAAAAATCTGTGAACTAAAAACTGTATATCCTACAAAACTATCCTTCAAAATAGGAAGGAGAAATTAAGAGCCACGTTGTGTATGATTCCAACCGTTTCAAAACATCCAGAGCAGGTGCGGAGGGACCGACCGCCGATTGGCGGTTTCCGGGGCTGGGGGCGGGGCAACGGGAAGAACGTGCTTATTTATTGGCAGGTGCGGCGCCTCCCCTTGCTGGGCGGCGACAGTGTTTTGGAACTACGCCGAAGTGACAGTTTGCCCACAAATGTGAACGTACTCAATGCCCGAGAACTGTTCACTTCAAAATGGTCAATTTCAGGCTATGTGAATTTCACCTGAAAAAAAAAAGTGACCACTGGAAATAACATTCCGGGGGCTTCGGAAGGCTGGACAGAAGTTTCCAGGACCCAGTCTCGGCTGGGGCCCCACGGACGGGCCTCTGTTCACCCCCCTCCTGGGTCACCTGCCGGCCTGGGGGCGTGTCTGCGAGGAGGACGCTGGTCTAAGGCAATACGCTCGCTGGGCGTTTCGGATAGACCAAAAAGCCACAGGATGTACCCGTATTCTGCCGCGTATAATGCGCTCCTGTGTATAATGCGCACCCACATTTTGGGCCCAAACGTTCAGGGGAAAAAAAAATCTTTCATTTTAATGCTTTAATTTTTTTATCTCTTTATATTTAGATACTTGATTATTGTACTGTAAAGGCATTTTAGCATTTATTTTTGAACATATTATGGTCCAAGGAATTTCATGTAACAAGTAATTACCAAACACGAGAACAGACACAAAGTGTTTCGGGTGTGACCCATGTGTGAAGCGCATCTTTATTTTTCCACTCAACGATTTGGGCACAAAGAGTGCATTGTACGTGGCAAAATAGGGTAGATGACGCTCTGTGAAGATCAAAACAGTCCAGGATAATTAGTGGAAGTCTTCAGAAAACTTTGCAATCCCCTTAAATATGTTGAAAGTAAACGTTTCTGGATTATTGGAAGACCACGCCGTTGAGCAGTGGCATCCACAAGCACCCCGCACTGCAGAGTCGCAAAAACCTGCCCCTCAAGGAAAGGCAGGGGGAGGGAGAGCTGCCCACACGGTCAGAATCGACGTTCTAGGAACTCGACACACCACCAAAGGCTCACAGAGACCCGGGGGCTGTCTGTGCAGGAACAATGCCAATGGCCGTGAGAACAGGCATCTCTGGGCCACCCCTCACGCCCCCGAGGTGGCCTTGCACAGAACAGAAAGGAGACCTTTTACAAAAAGGAGTGTCGTTATTTCTCCTGCCACGCCTGGGGAGGCTGTCTGGAAGACCAGATCAAAAGGCTATTTTTAGCTCCTCTGCCTGGGAGGTCTCCCAGGCTAAAAGCTGGTCCCCAGGGATGCTTGTCCGAACATTCCTAGGTGGGCACTTCATTCTCTGCTTCCTGCGATGATGTGTAACAGTTTGGGCAAACGATACACTCACCAGAAAGCTCCGAACCAAAGGCTGGGGGAAGAGATGTCGCAGGAGTTTCGAAAGGTTTTGGAAGCATTCCTGGGGACACTTTGTGCTCACAGCTGCCCTCACAAAGAAAACTTGAGAAGGCACTAAGCTCTCACTCCGGGCTGACCTCGGGGCTCTGCAGGAGCAGGGCATGAAGGCTAGGTCAGAGTCCCCAGCCATCTGGCTGGCTCCGGGAGGCATTCCCCAGCCTGCACGCACAGTCCCTTGGCAAAGGCTGGGAGGCTGTCTTGGTTGCAGGTATTTAAGGAAACTGACATGCCAGCGGCCACACACAGTAAGAAATAAGAGGTGTCACAATGTATTCAGAAAAATGACAAAACAAAGAATGACTGTAACAAGTAGCTACCACAACAAACCCCGGCGGGAGGGGAGGATATGATTTGCAGAGTTATGACGTGACAACATGAAACACTGTCCACTCTTCAACGAAAACATGTGAGGCATGGAGAGAGAAACAAGAAAGTATGGTCCAAGCCAGAAAAAAAGTTGATTAAAAAAAAAAAACAACAAAAACCTGTGTCTAATGAAGCACAGACCTTGGACTTACTAGACAAAGACTTTAAATAAGCTATTTTAAATGTGAAAGCACTAAAGGAAACCCATGACTAAAAACAAAACAAACAAACAAACAAACAAAAAAACTAAAGGGGCCTGGTGGGTGTGGCTCAGTGGAATGAGCACCAGCCTGCAAACCAAAGGGTTCGTAATTCGATTCCCAGTCAGGGCACATGCCTGGGTTACAGGCCAGGTCCCCAGTAGGGGGTGTGTGAGAGACAACCACACACTGATGTTTCTCTCCCTCTTTTTCTCTCTCCCTTCCCTTCTCTCTAAAGATAAATAAAATCTTTTTAAAAAACTATAAGTAGCAGAACAATGTCTCACCACATAGATAATACACTAAAGGTAGAAAATGTAAAAGGAAATTAACAGAAATTCTGAAACTGAAAAGTACACCAATGTTCGCAGCAGCAGGCCTCATACAGCGAATAAGTGGGGACAACATGAATGTCTATGAGTTGACAAGTGATTAAACAAAGTGCAGAATGTCCACGGAATGGAATGTCATTTGCTATTAAAAAAGAATGATATCTTGTTTCATGCTGTGACAGCGATGAACCTTGATAACACCATGCTACATAACAGAAGCGGGATATGGAAGGCACCTATTGTATGATTCCATTTATACGAAATGTCCAGAAAAGGGAAAATCCACAGGAACAGGAAGTAGATTACTGATCGCCCGTGGCTGGAAGGAGGGAACATCAGAGGCGACTGCTAATAGTTACGGGATTCTTTTTGGAGTCGTAGAAATGTTCTGGGATTGGAGAGCAGTGATGAATGCACAGCACTAGAATGCACTGAAAATCACTGCATTGTACACGGTAAAAGGGTGACTGTTGCGCTATGTAAATAACACTTCAATGATAAAAAAACAAGATCATTTTAATCAGCCATGCTAGAGGGAAGAAATTAAATATCTCTGAGAATCGAGAGAAAACAAAATGACAATCATTGTCCTATGATTAGAGAGCGGAAGAGTATATGGCAACATAATATAGGAAAAAATGTAGAAATATGTATCACAGAGGCATCTGGCAATTCTTTTAATTTTTTTCAAGTGTTATTTTTCTGGATTGCATAATGTCTTTGGTACATTTTAAACATGTTTTAAGTTTATAACTAGAGATTTATTTTCTCCTTCTGAATAAATACCCACTTTCGTAACTGAATTTGTACGTATAATGTATTCTTCTTGTTAAAAGATCTGTAAGCACTGGGTCCCACAGAACAGGGAGAGGAAGTGGAGAACAGTGACTCTTCTCGGCCTCTAAGGGGAGCACAGACAGATGAACCACCGCCCAGATGTGGCTCATCCGATCAACCACCGATGAACAACGTGGGGGTTTTAGTGGTCTTCAAGTGCCCACCACCCAGGACCCAGGCCTTCTACATCTGGGTACGGGCTCTGCTGACCCAGTCCTCCACCACCACACATGCTTCAGGCCCCCAAAACTATCATTTGTCTTGGAATCAACAAATACAGAGCATCTAACAAGCCTGTGCTTACTGCTTTAAAAGACAGAGAGGAATGGAAACATTTTCAGCTTAGGGGAGGACAAAAGCAAGCCTAGGTAATCACACCCAGCAATAACACCTACATTCCCCTTCTGCCTGTCGCAATGATCACCCCTGCTGCTCTGGACTGAATGGTGTTCCTCCCCCCTCCCCCAGGGAAATTCCCTTGTTGGAGCCACATCCCCCCAGTGTGATATTAAAGGGCGACTGGGGTTAGACAAGGTCAAGAGGGTGGAGCCCCATTGTGGGATTAGTGCCCTTGTCAGAAGAGGAAGAGACCATGCTCTCTCTCCCTCTCCCCACCCCCATCACGTGGGCACAAAGCAGGAAGGTAGCCATCAGCAACCCAGGAACGGGAGCTGACTGTGGGCTCCCCGACCTTGGCTTTCCAGCCACCAGGACTGTGAGAAAGAAACACATGTGGCGTAAGCCCCGCCCTCCCATCCGTGGTATTCTGTACGGCCCCTCGAACTAACTGGTACGCCTGCCGCCCTCCGTGATAACTGCACCAGGTCACGCACGCACCCACCCACCCACCACGGGGGAAACTCTCAGCACTGTAAGCCACTGCCGATCTCCGTACTGCCGAAATTTTGCCCAGAAACAGCGAGCCCCCGTGTTTTATAAGAGCTACAGGGGACAGCCAGCCAAGAACAGTCTTTTCTCTGAGCTATGAAGTCAGGTTCTCTAAAAAGTCAGCCTCTTTTCATCTGCGGTGAGATTTTCTTTCCAGACCCCTCTTGAAACCTTTCCTTCTGTGTGATGTCTTAGCCTCAAGTACCAAACCTCACAGAAAAGCTGTTTTCCATTTGCCACTGGGTTTCAGATCTGCTCTCCGTGACCTTTGAAAAGGGCAAACGGAGGAGCCTCGGGCCACCTGCTCTGAATCTCACAGCAGCACAGGAGCCAACTGACACACTGGGTTAGGATACGTGGCCCCCGGTACCCTGGAGCCACACGTGACAGACATCTCTGCCAAAGTGAACACACAGGCTGAAACTTCGAAACATGAAGCCGCGAACCTGGAGGTGCTCTGCCTGAAAAGGGATAGGAAACCCCGGGGTTCCACAGAACCTCGTCTGAAAACCACTGATCTCCGCTACCATCAGGCAAGAGCCAATCAGAATGCAGGGTTTTCCCTCTGCAAGAGCCAGGCCTCCTCCACCTTGTCCACGGGGTGCAGGGTGGAGGGGCGGCTGGAGTACGCCCAGAGTGACGTGCACACACCGGTGACACTACAGGGAAACGGTGTGACACAGCTTGAGGATGTGGGGTGAACAGGCAATTCTCACTTGAGGGACACTTTCACTACGTTCATTCAGAAACAGTGAATACCAGGTCCAGTTCACACACCAACAACGTACTTTCCATACCCAGCCCTCAAGCTGTCATCCTCCCCGGATGCAGATCCTCAGCCTCACACACAGCCACCTCCAGGAGCACCTCCAGTCCACGTTCAGGTCTCTGGGGAGCGGCTGCGCCGAGACCTGGGGCACAGTTATGTAACCGACACATTTATCCAGGGCCTGCTTGGGGCCCAGCGCTGGTCTGGACAAACGGCGAACTAAACAATCTCACCTCCCTGGGGTGTACATTTGAGCGGGGAGAGCTCCTGGATAAGTAAGGTAAGCGCATGAGAGAGTCATGAGTGCTCCAGGGAAAAGGAAAAAAAAAACAACAACACAGCACCACAGAGGTTGGGGGAGGAGGCACAGAGTGATGGAGAAAGTCTAGGTTTGGTTTTTTGTTTGTTTTTTTGTCCTCACCTGAGTTCACGCTTACTGGTTTTAGAAAGAGGGGAAGGGAGGGAGGAAGGAAGGGTGGGAAAGAAACAGCAATGTGGGAGGAAAACATCAAGTGGTTGCCTTTTGTACACACCCCAACTGGGGACCAAACCTGCAATCTAGACACGTGCCGTGACTGGGAATCGAACCCACGATCTTCTGGTCTATAGGTGGATGCTCCAATCAAGTGACCCACACTGGCCGGGGCAAGTTTTGTTGGGGTTGTTTTGTTTTTTATTTTTTAAATAGTGGTAAAGAACACATAAAATTTACCATCCAAACCATTTTCAAGTGTCCACAGTTCAATAGTGTTAACTTTATATATTGTTGTAGGACTTTTTCATTTTGCACAACTTAAACTCTGTACCCACCGAACTGGCCCTTGCTCACCGGACCCCCCAGCCTGGGAACCGCATCCTCCTTTCTGTCTCTCTGGCCTTGACTGATGCAGGGACCTCCTACATGGCGGAATCACCCAGTATTCGTCCTTCTGTGACTGGCTTACTTCAGTCAGCATGTCGCCAGGGTTCATCCAGAACGGCCTTCCTTTTTTAAAGCTGCATAATATTCCACCGTATGGACCTATCACATTTTCTTTACCTGCTCATCTGTCAGGGGGCACTTAGGTTGCTCCACCTCTTGGCTATTCTGAATAATGCTGCCATGACCATGGGGAGGAGACACCCCCTCGGACCCTGTTCTGGGGAAGGCGTGGCTTAAATGCAGCAGCCAAGGTGGTTCTTATGGAGACGCTGGTATCTCGGGAAAGACTTGGAGGGACAGAGAAAGAGGGAGCCATGAGAACACCTGAGGGCAGGGTGCGGTGTGGGGTGGGCCAGGGCCAAGGTGAGAGCCAGGAGCCTTCTGGTGCAGTGGGAAGACCACCAGGAGGCCTGAGAGCCTGGGGGGAGGGGTGAGAGTGAGCACAAGCGCCCGGGTGAGGAGACCTGAGGTCGGAGTGGGCAGATCACACAACGGGAAAGGGGGCGGAGCGCCGCGGATCTTGAGCAGCAGTGACCTGCTGATCTGGATATTTTTAAAGTTTTCCTTATCAATTTGAGAGGGAAGGGAAAAGAGAAACGTCAATTTGCTCTTCCACTCACTGGCGGATTCCTGTAAGAACCCTGACTGGGGATTGAACCCGCAACCTTGGGCGACACTCTGATCAACTGCGCTACCTGTCCAGGGCGAATGTCTGAGTGCAGAGCGTGGAGGAGGTCCTGCACTCATCAGACGACGGTGACGGGGGCTTGGGCCCCCAGTGGCAGGGGAAGGAGGAGGACCTCGTGTTCGCACGACAGAGTGGCTGACGCAGGTGCGGGCACAGAGCCCGGTGCATAGCCCGCGTGGGTGCAGTCCCCACCGGCCGGGGCAGGGAGCGGTCAGACACAGCGCCCAGTCTGGGGCGCTGACACACGCCCCCCTCGCTCCTGCCCCTCTTCAGCCACCTTTCTCAGGCATTCACACCTTCTCTGTCCTCCACCCACTTTAGCCTCTTTCCTGCCCCTTGGTTATCAGTAGCTGTACCACCCACACCTGCATTTTCGGAACGACCCCCACGGACATCTGAGAACTCAAAGCCTCTCTTTTCGGAGGATGGGTCTCTTCAGGGCCCAGGGCTGTGCGGGGCAGAGGGCACTGAAGGAGTAAGGGATGCCATGGCAAAGCTACACACACACACACACACACACACACACACACACACTGTCCCAGGCACCTGTCATTCCCCCCACCCCTGCCCCAGAGATACCTCCTCCTCATTTCCACCTGCCACCCCAGAGGGCCATGCCCTCCTCGGGGGGCCCCACCACCCTGGTCTCCCAGGACGGAAGGACGCCCCCTCGGAACTGCGAGGTCAGCATGAAAACCCACCTCACGGGCTTCGTTCAGAGTTCTGGGAAGAAAAGTCTGACACCTGCTTCGGGACTCCTAGGAATTCAGTGAAGAAGGCCATCCTGAAGTCCTCAAGGAACACGACACGACCCTCTGAACTAACTGTCCCGTGAGTGTGGACGGAGCTGCAGGACACCGGCTGGACAGTGCAGAGGGCCCTGGCCTGCTGACCACAGCTCCCAGCTGCGGGCCAGGGAGCCTGCACCCCGACAGTAAGATTCGCTATGAGGCGAGTGTATAATGAATGTCAATGAGGACTGCTTAAAGCAGCATCTGGTGTTCTATTCAACCTCAGAGAACTGTGCACCCCTAAAGCCAGCGCATTCAAACCCAACCACAAGCAGAAAGGAAAGAGACAGGAATAAGTCTCCCCTCTCTGAACAGGCTCCTTCTTCAGTCATTAATTGGAAGACAGTTTTGCAACTCAAAAAACAAACAAAAAATTAATTTACAGAGACTGATTTCAAAAGTGAGCTCATCCCCTCCACATTTATTAAACCCAAGTGCTTCCAGCGGGCAGGGTCAAGGTGCTCAAGCAGGGCAAAGGCCGTTCCAAGTACCGAAGTATGAGAATTAATTGTTCAAGTTTGGATGCCAACGGCAACATTAGAATTCCAGGTACGTGATATAATGCTACACTGCGCGGGCGGCAACGGAGGCAGTATTCTTACAGATAAAATGGAAAGACCCTTGCAAACATCTCAATCACCTGATAAAAGAAGAAAATGGGTCGCCACTCAGTTATTACAGGGGCAGGGTCCCTCTTCCAAAACCGAGGGTGGCCCTTGGGCTTCTAGGAGGTGGTGTCTCCCTGAGGCAGCCCCTGTCTCCCTCAAACAGTCCCTCCAGCTCCCACTGACACACTCCGGGCTCCAGGGCAGCCCCAGACCAGGGGCTACCCCCTCTCCCTGCCTCCCGAACAGAGCCAAAGGACAGCGACTCCACTGTCAGCAAGCGCCTCTGCTCTCCCTCCAGCCTGCTGGCTTCCAGTCCTACCCCAGTCTCTGTCTGTCAGCCCCACAGCCCCAGGGAGCCCCGGCAGCCCCAGCCTCCCACACGCTCTTCCACCCCTCCCGTCGGGCTGCATCACCAGCCTTCTACAACGGTCACCAGCGATCTCTGTGTTGGGAAATCCGAAAGGCACATTGCTATTCTTTTTTTTTTTTATCCTCACCCAGGAATACATCCAATTTAAGAGAGGAAAGTGGGTAGGTAGAGACAGATAGACAGACACCAAGAAACATCGATTGGTTCACTCCCACGCGTACCCCTACCATGGATCAAACCCACCACCTAGGTATGTACCCTGGCTGGGGATCGAACCTGCAACCTTTCTGGCTGGGGATCGAACCTGCAACCTTTTGGTGCACTAGTGTACAGGACGATGCTCCAACCCACTGAGCCACCGGGCCAGGGCTGCAATGCTATTCTTTTGCTCAGCTTCTCAGATGCCATCAACGTAGTTGCACACACATGCCTTTGGGTCTTATTTTCCGCTCTCAACCTCCTTAACGCCCCATTCTCCTGCTTCACCCTGATCTGGTCGCACCTGGTTGGTTCCTTCGCTGGCTCAGCCTGCTCTCGGGCCTATTAAATAATATTAGGATCCCCCGGGGGCGCTGGCAGAGCCCCACCTTTCTCTGCTCCCTCTCTCTTCCTGCCCATTTCTCCCCCTGCTCTCACAGGCATCTGCTCACCTGGTTCCACCAAGCCCACCTTTCCTGGCTCTCAGGACACTTCTGATTGGCCCGTGAGAACTGAGGAAACGATGCATTAAAAAGAAGGTTCTGTGGGAAAGCCAGCTTGACAAACACCGCTTCCCACGACCCTCTTCTCAACGCCCTAGTAGACAAACAAACATGCCTACAACATCCTTAGGAAAACAGCACCAGGCCAGTCAACTGGTTCTCGCTCCTGTTTCCACCCCACTTATCTAGCACAACTTCTTCTCATCCTCCCTTGCGGACATCAGGCCCCGAGTGAAATGAAACCCGGAATTCGCTACTTGACTCGCAGGTAGTTCCAAGGGCACCTGCTTCACCTCCTCACCCAGGGGCGGATTCGGAGAAGTGCCAACAGGGGGTCTGCAGACCCACTGGCCTTGCAACCTCGGTTCTTCACGGGCTGCGGAGAAGCTGATGAACGGCGCAGTCCTCACGCTGACCAGTGTAACTCGGGGGGTCAGCGTCTCATTCCGCAAAGGGAAAAGCTGTCGGTTCAATTCCTGGTCAGGGCACATGCTTGGGTTACAGGTTTGGTCCCCTGTCAGGGCGTACAAGAGGCAACTGATCAATGTCTCTCTCTCATATCAATGTTTGTCTCCACCTTTCTCCGTCCCCTCTCTTCCCTCTAAAAATAAGTAAAAGTCTTTTTTCCAAAAACAGTGCAGTCCTCTCCTCTCAAAAACACATAAGCTTCTGTACATAATTTTAGCGGTCCACCTCTCAAGCTCATTCCCTGGCCTGTGGACTCAAGCTCAGCCCCCAGACTGTGGGTTCTTAAAGGCTCCCCTTGACTCACAGTAACCTCTGACCTTAACCTCTGACCTCTCAGCCTTCCCAGGGTCACTAAGGAGACAACAAAGGAGGCCCGATGCCATGACAGCGTGCATTGTGGCTGAGGCCCCTCAGCCCACTGATCAGCCTGTAGGAACCCCGGATCCATGCACTGAACACACGTTTACTGAGTCTACATTCTAGGTGCCGTCCTAGCTGGAGAGGACAGATGCCACGAGCCCCGCCCTTGGGGCGCAGGGAGCCCGGTGAGGGGTCAGCCTTGACACTGGCGGGCCAGTAGTATCATCTTTACAGCATCTGACATTCCAGTTCCTAAAAGTCCCATCAAGACTCAGAAATGCCTCCTTTGGAATAAGAAGTCACAGTCTCAATGTCAAGGGCTAACAAAAAAAAAAAAAGGATGAGTTAGAAGAGCAGCCACATGTCCTTCTAAGTCAGTGAAGCGATGCTCAGCCTCCCGCTGTGGTGGAAATCTAGCCTCTGTTACTACCCAAGTGACAGCCACACACTCCTGCCGAGCATGCCTACAGTCACCACCATATGGCACGATGGCCCAGTGCCCACTTCAGAGATGAGGAGCCAGTCTCAAATGGTAAAGGACCCAAAAATAAAGATGTCAAAACAGAGCTCTGAGAGCGTGCCAAACAGTACTTCCGCAGCAAACTCATCTTCTGATGGCGAAGCAGGTCCAAAGGTCCCCTTGCAGAGAACTGTGACTCTCGGAAGTCGGAGAACTAGTTCCACAATGACGCTTCTGTGCCAGAGCTCTTTGGTAATGCACTTCATAATCCATCTCTGCATTTGAAAATTACATTTTGTTTCAAATAGCAAAAAAAAAAAAAAAAAAAAGGAATTGTCTCAACTCCATCCATAGGATGATTACATAGATTATGTTCATAAAATAGAGCACTATGTAGCCATTAAAAATAACTGGGTATGCCCTATCTGGTGTGGCTCAGGGGATTGAGTGCCAGCGTGCAAACCAAAGGATCTCGAGTTTGATTCCCAGTCAGGGCACGTGTCTGGGTTGCAGGCCAGGTCCCCAGTAGGGGGAGTGTGAGAAGCAACCACATGCTAATGTTTCTCTCCCTCTCTTGCTACCTTTCCCTGTCTCTAAAAATAAATCAATAAAATCTTTTTAAAAAATAACTGGGTAAAAACATATTATTCAAGTGATGTGGACTGTTGTGTCTGCCCACAACTCCAGTTTTATCAATTCTTGTTTATTCCGTGGGGTTCTCCTTGGAACTTGCAATTATACTCTTTCGATCCCCACCCTGGCCGCTGCGATTGATCCGGGGAGAGAAATCATGCTAAGAAACAAATGCATTACCATCTCCCTAGGTTTTCCAGCTAGAAAGCAAAAGCCTCTTGCGTGTCCAGTTATACGTTGCGGGCTTGCGAAAGCCTCCGGGACAGTAATCCACATGAATGTGGGCTGCGTGCTCCTGCTCGTGCGCATGCGCACAAAGCGGTCCTGGTGGGGTGCGAGGGTACGTGCGCATGCGCACAAAGCTGTCCCGGTGCAGACGTGGAAAGAGGTACCTCACCCGGTTTCCCATAGAGTGGAAAGCAGAGGAAGTTCCACTTCATCGTGAAGTTCCAAAGAAGTGTTAGGATTATTGGTGCTATTTTCCTTTCTCTTCTGTAGGTAGCAAACGAAAGCAACGGCACCACAGTCTCTCACCGACAATCCCCTGAGTTGCATTCCATGACTACAGTTATGACTCAGCTCTTTGGAACGGGAAACGCATTTTTCCAGAGAAACCGTGCTATCAATAGCTGAGGTTCGAGCCCAAGCCAAACCCGTAGACGCTTATTTAAACCGTAATTTACTTTTGGGAAGTCACGTTTTTGTTCAAGTCCTTCCTATGTGCCAGACAAGATGTCTTCCAAAGACACTGACTCACTGAATTCTCAAAACAATTACCGATGGGGTTTTATTTCCTAACCAGACACTTACCCACCGCTCTGCTTTCCCAACTTAAGAACCCCAAGGGGAAGAGCGAGCAGGGGTCCCTTCCGGTAGAGCCACCGCTGTGCCCGCCACCACCTCTATCATCTGCGCAATAACACTCGCCGCCATTAAACCCCGCCCCGTCTCTCCCTGAGGCTGGGCTCCACTCCCACCCACTCGTCTCCCACCTCCCCACCCAGCTCCCACCAGCTTCTGCCCCCCACTGCTCCCACCGATTTGTCCTGGTGTCTGTCCTTGCCGAACGCAGTGCATACATTTCCGTCCTCTGGTGTGCTGGCCTCTCAGCGGTGTGGGGCCCTGCTGGTCACTCCCTGCCCAGGCTCCTGGGACACGTCTCTCTTCTCCTTCTCCTCCCACTTCTTGGTCCTCTCCTCCGCCCTCTTCTGCCCTCATTTCCTCTTCCGGTTTTCCTTAAAACACCCTTGTTCTCTGGAGCTTTGCCCTCAGCCATGAGTCCTGCTCATTACATGCGCTATTTTTTAAAAAAATTTTATTTATTTATTTTTAAAGATAGGGGAAGAGAGGCAGAAAGGCAGGGAAAGAAGCATCCATGTGTGGTTGCCTCTCACGCACCCCCTAGTGAGGTCCTGGCTTGCAATCCAGGCATGCGCTCTGACTGGGAATCAAACTAGCAACACTTTGGTTCACCATTGAGCATTCAATCCCCTAAGCCACACCAGCTGGGGCAACACATGTGCTTTTCTTGGGTAACTGCATCTACTTCCTCAGCCTGAGTCACCACCTCTGAGCAAAGGTTCCCAGATCTTCATCTGGAGGAACTACCGAGAAAGACCCACGTGGTCTCCCCAGGGGCTCAGCCATCTCAGCTCTAATGCTCCCACACTGAATTTAACTTGCATTCGCAGCCATTCTTCCCAGCTCCACTCCCAGCCCAGCGAGAAGGGCCCCACGATCCTCGCTGTGCCAGACTGCACTTCCGAGTTCCTTCCTGCACATCCTTTTATGACGGGAGATTGCCCCCAAGCCCAGAATTTATTTATAAAAAATTGTGTATTTATTCTTCCATGTTTAAACTTCAGCCACCTTCAAAGGACTCTCCATTTGACGCGATACACCTATCGAGACTTTCATGCACTGCTCAAAACAGCTTTTGAAGTCATTGACTGATGCCTTTTAGTGCTTTTGCCATATTTTTTTTGTTTCGCCACTTCCACATCGGCAAAATATTTCCCTGTGAGCTTTTTCATCCAGGGAAACAAAAAAAAAAGTCACTTGAGGTAAGATCGGGTGAATAGGGAGGGTGGGGCACGGGGTTTCATGCTGTTTCTGGTCCAAAACTGCTGAACACTACGTGCAGGGTGGGCAGGTGCACATGTAAATCACCCATCATGAAATGAGAAAACGCCTTGAAAGAGTCCTCAAAAAAAATTCACTGAAGCTGAACGCAGCCTCTCACAACAACGCCAGCTGGTACACTGACACAGATGGGTAGAGGGGAGCAGGCAGTCTCGCCTGCCACTGATTCGTTCAAGGAACCCGTTTTAAATGCCTGCGCTCTCTTCCAGCAGGGCTCTGTCAGCCACTGCGCACTCTGAAACGGACCAGGGAGACGTGAAGCAGTTCAGAGTTTCATCCTGGGAGCACTGAATACTTGAAAAGTGGGCCAGCCCTGGCTGGTGTGGCTCGGTGGATTGAGCACTGGCCTGTGAACCAAAGGGTCGCTGGTTCGATTCTCAGTCAGGGCACATGCCTGGGTTGCAGGTGAGGTCCCCAGTAGGGGCTGTGTGAGAGGCAACCACACACTGATGTTTCTCTCCCTCTCTTTCTCCCTCCCTTCCCTTTTCTCTGTCTTAAAAAGATAGAGAGGGAGGAAGAGAGGAAAGGAGGGAGGGCAGTCTACCTTGATGAGAGCCTGGGAAGTCAAGCAGACTCCTGGCCTGACCTCCAAGTTCAAGTTCAAGTTCCAGAGCTCTGGAACTTGAAAGAAAAAAAGCAGGGCTGACCTGGGAAGGGCTGAGGGATCCAGTGGCTCTCTGAAGTGTCCCCTGTTTAACGTTTATCCTATAGGTATGCAGAGCGCTTTTGAATTCATTTCACTACACCGTGACCTGAAGAAAATAATTTATTCAGAAAGCTCCGCTGGTAAACAAAAGGCTCAAGGAATGATCTGTGTTTACTGCAGCTCGCCAGTTCACTTTCAGTGCCTTCTGCGGGAATGAAATGTAGGTATGTGAAAAGGAGACAGTGCTTCCCGACCCGCAGTATTCACGGCTGAGATACACGACTAAAAAATTCGCCGGATGATTTAGGCATCGATTCAGAATCGTGGGCCGAAAACATGGTCATACCTTCCCGCTGGCAGACGCACAAAACTGCTTCCTCCCACGCACTTGTTTCAGCGGCCACAACACCGGCTGTTCCCGAGAGAAGCTGCCGTCGCGAGCTGACTGCTGGTCACTGATGTGCCAAACGGCATCATCATCTCACCGAAAACTAGAACCTCACTTCGACAAATAGGCTGCCCAAATGAAGTTAGCTGAACCAATGCTTCAACCTCAGTCTCAATTTCGTTGCTTACTGATTTGAGAGAGAGAGAGAAAGAAACACTGATCAGTTGCCTCCCATATGCAACCCGATGAGGGATCAAACCTGTAACCTAGGTACAAGTATGTGCCCTGACTAGGAATTGAACCCTCAACCTTTTGGTGTAGAGGACAACGCTCCAACCAACTGAACCACCTGGCTGAGGCCCTACATCTCAATTTTTAAAACTTCCTGTTTGTACTATACTAGCCAAAACCAGATTTTGATTATTTTAACAAAAAAAGAGCTTCGCCTGTTCGATTCCCAGTTAGGGCACATGCCTGGGTTGCAAGCCATGTCCCCAGCAGGGGATGCACTAGAGGCAACCACACACTGATGTTTCATTCCCCCTCTTTCTCCCTCCTATCCCTCTCTCTCTGAAAATAAAGATTTTATCCATTTATTTTTAGAGAGGGAAGGGAGGGGGAAAGAGACAGAGAAACATCAATGTGTGGTTGCTGGGGGCCGTGGCCTGCAACCCAGGTATGCGGCCTGACTGGGAATTGAACCTGCGACACTAAATAAAATATTCTTAAAAAAAAAAAAAAAAACTGGGGGGGGTGGAGATACCACCCATGGAATTTATCCCTACTAGATTTAAAGCCTACAAAGTCCAAGATCTCCTCCCAAATTAAAAGCAATTCTCAGACTGAAATACTACTTATCAAATATAAATCTCACTGGCATTTCATAGAAAATAAATACACAGCATTCAAGAGAAGGGTCAAGATTGGAACCAAGATTCTCAGCTATTCCACTGAAACTCAGTTACACAATTACCAGCTGGGATAGCAGACCCTTCCACGATGCTCCGGTCCTTGTGGACAAGAAGGGCTTCACACGTGCTGAGTGTGTGGTCTGGGTGCTGTGGACGGACCACATTAGTGAATTCTCTCTGACTTTGGACTTCCCACAGGACCAGCTCCATATCACCACTCAGTTGCAGAAAATGAGGCTAAGTGGCTCACCCAAGGCTGCCCAGGGAAGGAAAATCCAGCCAGGTCTAAAGAGGGCTCCAGCCCAGGCTGGGTGGCTCAGATGTTTGGAGTGTCATCCCATAGACTGCAAGGCCATGGGTTCGGATCCCAGTCAGGGTTCCAGGTACCCAGGTTGTGGGTTCGAGTCCCAGCTGGGGCACGTGCAGGAGGCAACCAATCGATGTTTTCTCTCACATCAATGTTTCTCCCCCTCTCTCTCTCTCTTTCCCTTTCTCTCTCTCTAAAGGCAATGAAACAGTGTCTTTGGGTGAAGATTAAAAATAGTAATAATAAAGAGGCCTCCATTCTTGCTAGTGTTCCTAAATCCACAGCACACCAAACTTCAACTCTCCGGAAAATTTTTAACCAACCTGTCTACGTTTTCTTATATCATAAATATTACATGATTTGGTCTTAGGAACTTGAGGAGAAGATAGCTTCCATTTTCCTTTCAAAGTTACCTAGTGGGGAAAAAGAATGCCATGTTTGACTTTTGGGGGAAGAATTTTAAATCCAGCTTCATAAACCAGTTATACGTCTCACGCTTAGAAAAGAAAAACATTTGCTTTCTTTGAATCTGTAATCTGTCTTTAAAGTTTGTAATGAAGGTGACCAAGAAGGTTGGCTTGATTCTATTACCAAAATAGTCTAAATTTTTCTCTTTTTTTATATTATTCAAATTTCCTGTAAATGGTGGTTAACTTTAATTAGAGGTGTTTACAAAACACTTTATTAAACATAACTTCTACATTTTAAATTTTTATTTTATATGTTAACTTTATATAAATTTATATTTTTATTAAAATGTTTTATTCGGAGTAATTTTATTCTGTACATTTAAATATTTAAAAAACTGATGGATGTTCCTCTAAGGAGCTTATTAATTTTACAAAATACAGGAATACCAGAGAAAGAAAAATCAAAACATTCTCCTAGTCAGATAAGTAGATATTAGAGTAAGGACGTTTGCACATTCAAACGTGCTAACTGGCACGTGGAACAAAATAACTCATGGTTAGTAATCAATTTCGTACAGACAGGAATTGGAATGGGGGTGCCAGGGGTCGGAGGCAGGAAGAATCAGGGGTCACCATGTAAAGGGTCTGTAGTTTCAGTTTTGCAAGATGAGAAGACTTCCGGAGGTTGGCCGCACGACCGTGCCCAGTGGATTTAACACTACTGAGGCGTACCCGTAAGTGGTAAAGATGATACATTTTATGGTGCGTGTATTTTACCACAATTATAAAATTTAAATAAAATTTCAAATTTAAAAAAATCTACTGTTAGGTAGGACGGACCACTGGTCGTCAGGAAGAGCCTGCTCCCGAGTCGGCTCTGGTGAAGGAACACCTCCGCCACAGTTACTCGTCATTCCCCAGGCAGGTGAGCAGCTCTTCACTGGCACGAGGTGTTATGTCGGCAGCGAAGCAGAAGGGGGCAGCACTGAACGAGGCACTGAGTTTCCTTCAGTCCAACACGTGCGTTTCTTCACGTGCTAATGGGTCCTGACCTTGAGCGGCCTCAGACGAACAATGTCAAAAGCAACCTGTGGCCAAGCAGGGGTGTAAACTGAGGAACGGCCGGGACTGCCTGAGCAGGTATCAACTTAACCAGGCAGGAAGGTTCCCAGGGACACGTCTGCATGGGTGGTGGTTGGGGAGGGGGGGGTGCATTTGAACTTGAACACCTACCTGTCCCATGTCAAATGTCTTCAGAAACGCTACACTATGATATGTATCGAAAACTAACTGCTATCGTGTGGGCAGAAGGCTGCCCTTCACATGGCTAAGTTGCACAATGAAAAATAAGCCACAAGCGCCGAATCTTCTGGACAGATCGGAATATAACCAAGGTCAGGACAGGCTGATGAGGCTGACCCATACACTGTAACAGTTTTCTGTCCAGAGTTCCAGCGGACTCTCCTGAAGGGCTGCTTAATCTCCGCAGATACATAATGCAAAGCGGAAAAAGTCAAATTCAGAGATGAACCACAGAGAAAACGCAGCCACCCGGTAAGTTTTAATGTGCCTTGACATTACGCTGTCAGTCCTAAAAGGGCATAAAAGGTCAAGACCACGAGCATGGATATGACAAGTATCCTGAAGAAGGCTGCCAACGCAATCCTCGACGGCCAAGAGAGATTAGAGAAAAAACTGCACCGTGAGTGAGAAGAGAGTCTAAGACTCAAACGGAGGGGCCAAAGAAGAAATCTGTCCAGGGATAAACGTAACTACCTCTGGTTGGACATTTTATGGAAGGTTAGGGTTATTATAGTATTTCTTTTTACCAGAAAGATGATGCTTAATAGAAGGAGGTCTTCATAATAGAGGTTTTATTCTCAAGTAATTTATTATGTGCTGGGCCAACTCATTTATGGCACAATGACTTGTAAAGGCCACCTGCTCCCTCAATTTTTATTATGAACCCAGTGCAAACTCTTCTGATAAAGGTAAAAGACACTTTTTTAAATTAGTCAAATATGGGCACTGTAAATTCAGTTGAATACTCCTAACAAACAACTGAAAACGTCTCGCAATATAAATGCTAAATAGATCCTAAGCATTGTTTAACATGTTCAAGATGGTTGCCTCTGGTGTTGCTCAGTAGATTGAGCACCGGCCTGCGGACTGAAAGGTCGCTGGTTCGATTCCCAGTGAGGGCACATGCCTGAGTTGGGTTGCAGCCCAGCTCCCCAGCTGGAGGCCTTCGAAAGGCAACCAATGCGTGTATCTCTTGTACATGTCTCTCTCCTTTTCTTTCTCCCTCTGGTTTCTCTAAAAATAAATAAAATCTTAAAAAAAAAAAGATTGTAGATTGTTGCTTCCTTGTTCTTGCCATAGATGAACTTCCCTTAAAAAGCTAACATCTGAAGACTTTCCGGGACTTTAAAACCACTGGACTGTAAGCACATTGCAATTTCAAACAAGATTCAAAATCTTCTCTGTCTCTCGGTGCATCTGTCTTTCTCCAAGGCCCAACCACTAGCAGGTTCATTCAGTCATTCAGGCAGCAAATGTCTCTCCTAAGTACCTCACACATGCCGCCGGAAGAGATCTGAAACACCTCGCTTCCTGAGCCTCTTTTTACAGCCGAGGAAATTGAGCTCAAAGGGAGTAAGTGGCCGGCCCGGGTCGCAGAGCGAGTAACAAGGAGAAACCGCAGGAGTGACCAGGTTTCTCCAGCTCCAGCACGATGCCTTCCCCACCCCGCGTGCCTCCGCCTCCACGCTCCCCCCAGTACAGAATGCTGCCGCAGCAGGTATTTTTGTCACAGGGGTGGTTCAAACATCCCCCCACCACCTCTGGGGAATGTCCCCCCAGCGTTCCTTGCAGCTAGGGCTCAGGCTGGTGACGGCCGTGCCAACCCGGGAGCCGTGTGACACGCTGGGCAGCAGTGGGGGGAGGCAGAGTCCACAGCATCGGGTCCCCAGGAAGCGCGGGGGCGGGGTGTGGGTGGCAGGGGATGCGGCTGTGCTGCGCTGGTGGCTGCAGAGCTGCCTCCGTTTGTCATGGCCCAGAGCTGCCAGGGTCTCCACCACGGCCCCGCCACCTGGGGTTTTGTAACATTAGCTAAACTGGACTGTTCTCTGCCACGAAGCGCCCTGGCTGGTACCCCACTTGTGCACTTTATACCCTCCTATGCTGCGCAGCGATGCCTGGGAGCTGTATTCCAGGTAAACGGAGACCGGTCCTTTTTTATGACTGAGACAGCGCTGGGCCTGCTGTGCGTTTACCAACCTGTCCTGAATTGTCAAGTGCCTCCTTACTTTGAAGAAAATAAATATTAAGAAGGTGGCACAGTAGGAACCAACACTGAAATATCCTTTCCCCAAAACCTAACAGAGTAAAGCTGCACAGCAGGACCGCGTGGCCCCCAGCTCTACCCTCCTGGGAGGCAGGAAGCGAAGGGGAAGAAAATAAAATCTCACTCAAGGTCCCAACTTAGAGAGGGGCCGGGATGGCAGCTGCCTGCAGAGAAAGAGGAGGGTTTCCTCCAACACCTCCATTCCGGGCCCCCCCACCCACCACCCAGACGGAGACGAGGCTGCCACTCCTGCCGGGGACAGTGGGCACGGAACCACACACAGAACGAGGACTCACCCCGGGTCTCGGGGAAAGAGGGACCGGGGTGCCGCTGGCCCGTATGCAGACAGGCGCGTGTCCGGAGCTCCCCCAAAGCTAACAGGGGCCACTATACCTGCCCGCCCCCCCGTGAGACAGCAGGGCTTCCCCAAGGACGGAGAGTCGTCCCTTCCCCAGGCACCGTCCTCAGCGGGGTGCCCACGGGCACAAGGACAGTGTGGCCTGCGGGCCAGGAGGAGGGCCTGTCCTGGCCTTTGCCCCGAGGAGCACGGTCCCTCCTTCCACGGCCGCCACCCCAGACCCCTGCTCTGCCAGCGCCGAGGGCCACCCACGAGGCTTGAACACACCGATGATAAGAAAGGAGTAGGTAGGAGTCCTCAGTCGCTGTCACAGGCTTCCTGCCATGCTCTTTGCTCTGATAAAACCGTAAGATCCAGGACTTCTTGGCCTTTGCATAATTCAACCTCAAAATTTCCCGATAAAAGGCTGAAGTATGAAGCAAAAAAAACAAAACAAAACTATCTCTTGCACACTCAACTTAAGTAAACTACTAGTGTTCGAAGTCCATTTGCTTTTGAACAAGTCTTTCAAAATGAACCAGAGACAGAAAGGTTCCAAAGGTGTCTTCCTGGGGGTCAGCGTGGGGGGGGAGGGCAGGTGACGGGGTTGGAGTTGGGGGGGCATGGGTTTCATGTTCGGGATCAGGGGAGCAGGTGATGGGTTCAGGATGGGGGGGGCTGGGGTGGGGTGGGGGGTGACCAGGTAGGATGTGGAACTGAGGCCTGGGACAACTGGTGTCATCAGTAAGACGCATTCATAAACATTTACACCCCATACCACACAAAGGTAAAATACATAAAACAGCGTCTGAGAAATACAAGAATTCAAGAAAACAAAACAGAGGGATGATTTTAACGCACCTGCCAAACCCTGTAATATATTACACAGACAAAACAATAAATAAAATAGTAAAAGATTCAAACCTGAAAAAGTGAACCATGTACTGATGTCTTTAAAAAACCATTAAATGATGAAGAGTAGAAATTTCACAGCCACACTCACCGGCCGTCATGCCGCCCAACCTCCACCTCTCAGAAAGGACTACAGACTGATTAAGAAACATTCCTCCACGGAACCCCAGGATCAAAGAAAAAAATAAAACTAACATTATGGCCCTGACCAGTGTGGTTCAGTGGGCTGGGCACCCTCCCACAAAGCGAAAGGTCATGGGTTCAGTTCCCGGTCAGGGCACAGGCCTGGGTTGTGGGTTGGTCCCCAGTCAGGGAGCGTGTGGGAGGCAATCCATCAATGTTTCTCTCCCTCTCTTTCTCCCTTCCTTCCCCCGTCTCTAAAAGTAAAAACAAAATATTAAAGAAAAAGCAAACTATAAACATCTAAAAATTAATGAAAGTGGGAGAACTCCATATAGAAATATATGTGCTACAAATATACCTACACGCAGAATAAAACTTTAACTGTACACCTGCCTTTATTATTTTAAAAATATGACTATATATTAAATACACAACTGAAAAATCCATGAAACCAAAGAAAGCCAAATAAAGCAGGGGTGTAGCAGGGATCAAAAGTGAAAATTGATGAAGTAGAAATTGTTATAATAGGAAGCAAGTGACAATTTTTAAGGAGAAAGAAACATATAAAACAGAAAATCAAAACTCGCCGAAGAAGACAAGTTAAATAACATGTAAGACAACGAACGGTCACCAAGGATCTAGCATTCAGAATGACTCCAGGTTTACAGATGAGCTTTCTGCCTTGCAGAGCACACACCTTCCCTCTGCTAGTGCGCGGAGAAATATGGAAAGCTCACCAATTTCTGTTTTAATCCTCACCCGAGGACATGCTTCTTGATTTGAGAGAGCGAGACAGGAAGGAAGGAAGGAAGAAAGGAGGAAGGGAGGAAGGGAGGGAGGAAGGGGGGAGGGAGGGAGGGAGGAAGGGGGGGAGGGAGGAAGGGGGGAGTGGGAGAAGGGCAGGAGGCGGGGAGAGAGAGAGAAAAGAAAAACATTGATTGGTAGCCTCCTGTACTTGCCCCTACCACAGATGTAACTCAAAACCTAGGTATGCACCCTGACCAGGAATCGAACCCGCTCCTTTTGGTGCATCGAACAATGCTCCTACCAACTGAGCCACCCAGCCAGGGCAGGAAAGCTCACCAAACTAGTTTACAAAGCCAGCACAACCCAGGTCTTCATAAAGATAGTGTATGCTTATGTGCCTGCATGCACACAGACTCCAGGCCAACTGTTCTGTGGCTGTGGAAGCGAAAATCTTCACACCCTAGCACGTGGTTCCGGCAGCATGTTCGAAGAATGTGATAAGCATGTTTCCAAAGATCCAAGGATAATTCAACCCGAGGAAATCTATCAACCTCTTTCGGCACGTCAGTTACCGAAACAGGACAACCAAGAGATTCTGTACATGAATGGCTGCAGACATCTGCAAAATTCAGCAGTCAGGTCTTGTAAGGATTCTCAACAGAAGGGAACTGCCTGATTAAAGCACATGGAATTGTTCCTAATTTGAAGACTGGCCTGGAAAGCTGGTGGGGAAACGGTCATGGAGAACATCTGGGGGACAGCTCATAGCATTGGAATACGGGCCGTGGATAATGTTGTGTCGATCTTCATCTCCTGACTTTTGCCATTGCCCCGTGTTTATGTCATGCCCCCGGAGTTGGGAAGTACTTCGGTGTGAGAGGCCAAGGGGCAACAGGTCTGCACTGCACCCAAAAGCGATTCAGAAAAAATACGTGGATGGATGCATCTGTCGGCCAACCCTCCGATCAGTTTAGGAATCTGGAAACGATACAGGGAACGGGGCACAGAATGTTAATAGCTGGTGAACGTGGTTTAAGGAGAAATGAGATTCTTTGCACTTGTGTTGCGACTTTTCTGCATGCTGGAAATGACAGCAGAGTTGAAGTCATCAAAATTATCTATTAAGAAATGAAAGCAAACATCAGATGAAAGCAATGAAATTAAAGCTATTCCCACTAAAATCAAGAGCTAGACAGCACCGTCTCCACACTTTCAACACTAAGGTTTCAAATAAGGAAAAGGAATAAGAATATGAGACAAATATTGAGATGTGAAGAATATTGACTCTAAAGAAACAAAGCTATTTGTCGACAATGGGAATATAGATATGGAAAGCAGATACATTTACTTAAAAATGGAGGAAATGAGCCCTGCCTGGTGTCACTCAGTGGACTGACCAGCAGCCTACGAACCAAAGGGTTGCAGGTTCGATTCCCAGTCAGGGCACATGCCTGAGTTAGGGCCAGGTCCTCTGTAAGGAGCACGTGAGAGAGGCAACCACACATCGATGTTTCTCTCCCTCCCCTCCCCTCTCTGTAAAAATACATAAGTACAATCTATTAAAAAAATTAAAAAATAAGAATGGAGTAAATGAGACAATTTCTAAGGAAGGGAGAAAGAAGTAAAAGTCAGTAGTTTCTTTGTACAGACATAGTAAGTACTCAAGAAGGGGAAAGTTCCTGAAGAAGAGGACACGAAGCTACACAATGCAACCTGGATACCTTTAACCAGAAAGGTACGGCCTGAGCCTTGGCCGGGCGGTTCCATTGGTTGGAGCATCCTCTAGTACACCCCATGGTTTGGGGTTCGATTCCCAGTCAGGGCACATACGGGAGGCAACCAACTGATGTTTCTCTCTCTCTCCCCCACTTCCTCTCTCTCTCAAATCAATAAATACATCATCGGGTGAGAACTGAACAAAAATAAAGGCAGAGACAAGAGTCTTATGATGAAACCTGAGAACACTTTATCCATTCAAGTAGTTACTATTCACGCTGAAAATGCTCATCAGGAGATCCAGAATATGGACACACAGCATTCTCGTATATTGTGAATAAGCAGGATCACATGATATGTCTACCTTGTCTCAAAAGAGGAAGCCCTGTGTTCTGTTTATTCAAATTTGCCCGGTATGGGGTTTTCAGTCCTTTCCTTTTCAGCCTTTCTAAATCTCTTCAGTTTAGGCCCATCTCTGGATCTTGCCTGGTTAGTCAACCTGAAACGCTTTTTTTAAAACTAGGTTAATTCAGCCCATTTACATATTAATACTGTCTATATGACTGGCATCAGCTTTGCCAGGGTTTTAACTGTAAATTTAAAACCACAAAAGAAACAGAATAAAGAATCATGATGCACAAAAGAAAAAGAATAAAGAATCATGAAACATTGATGCACAGCCCTGACCTGTGTGGCTCAGTGGGTTGGGCGTCATCCCTCAAACCCAAAGGTCACCGGTTCAATTCCCGGTCAGGGCACGTGTCTGAGTTGTGGGCCAGGTCCCCAGTCCGGGTGCGTGCAGGAGGCAACCAATCAGTGTTTCTTGCACACATCGATGTTTCTCTCCTTTCTCCCTCCCTTCCCCTCTCTCTAAAAATAAATAAATTTTTAAAAATCTAAAAAAAAAAAACCCCAAAAACCCCACACACAGACACAAACCCCTTTAGAATGCAGGCTGCTGTGTGCTCGCTCGTCCTCTCTGCCCCCCTCTCTAGGTACGTGGGAAGGCCCTGGTGCTAGTTACTACTTTTACATTATTACCTTATATAACCGCCTTAGCAACCTCTTCTTTCAGACAGTTACTTGTTACTATGAGCAATAACGCAATTACCTGGTGACTGCTTCTTCTTCCCTCCCTCCCCTCGCCAAATCACCGGCATTATCCTGTGTCCAGCTTCACAGGCTCAGATAAGCTTGCCCTTCCTCCGCTTGCTCGGTCCGTGTCAAGACATCCTGTTTGGTCGCTCCCTAACACCCACGGCACAACCACAGAGCGTGCTGGACTCTGCCCTCGTCTCCTCCCATTTCTTTTCCGCTCCATAATTCTATGGAACCAGAGCATGTAACACTTATGTGTCCATTTGCCCTCCTCCCCGCCTTAGCACTATCGTTTGGAGATAAATCTAGTCATGGTGCAGCCCCGGAACTTAGGAAAAACTTCACCACTTATCTCCTAGTTCTCTGAGGTTCATTCTCTGGTAAACTCCTAAGAAAGGGCTCCTGGGGGTGGGGGGGCAATAATCCTAGAGTTCTTGCAAACTCAGAATCAGTGTCCTTTACATGGAAAGGATGGTGATCTGGACATAGGACTCTTGCTCACTTAGTAACCACATTAAAAACAATGAAGCTCCAGCCCTGGCTGGTGCAGCTCAGTAGATTGAGTGCCGACCTGTAAACCAAAGGGTCACTGGTTCGATTCCCAGTCAGGGCACATGCCTAGGTCACAGGCCAGGTCCCCAGCAGGGGGTACATCAGAGGCAACCACACCCTGATATTTCTCTCCTTCTCTTCCTCCCTCCCTTCCCCTCTCTAAAAATAAAATCTTTTTAAAAAGAAATGGTAAATACAATGTGGACTATTCTTCCACAGCTGAGTTCTTTAAAGCAAAAGCACAATGCCATCTGAGTTTTCAATATAGGTAGACGTGATACATGAAATAAATTATATGAGATATAACACATGAAACAACTACAACATAAGTAAGGGACATAACTGGTGATGAGCTTTCTATATCCCACTGGAAGTGGTAAAACAATGATTCCGTGAAAAGTTAAGGATATGCACTGTAATCTGTGGAGCAACAACTAAAAATACTGCACAAAGAAATACAGTTAAAAACATGAGACATGAATTAAAAGGCAGTGATTAGATAAGATTCCAAATAAACCAAAACAAAGCAGGAAAGGGGAAACAGAACAACAAAATGAGGAGGGAACAAAAAGGAAAAAAGGTAGATTTAACTTACAACATATCGGTAATTGCATTCAATATATCAATAGAGACTGGCGGAGTGGGTCTTTGTACAAAAAGACCCAACTATGTACTATCTATGAGGAACTCATCACAGTGATTAAAGTGAGTTAAGAGCATGGTAAGCGCTTTAAATATGAAGGAGATACACCATCGAACAATAACCAAAGCAAAGTCAGAATGGCTATTTTAATATCAGACGAATTAGACGTCAGAGCAAAAGAGAAAAGTGATCGGGGATAAAAAGAGACATGATGTAATAATAAATGTGCCCATTCACTATAAAAATATATATAACTACGTATGGTGACTAACGTCAACCAGAGTCACCGTGTCCACCCCTCGACAACGCACACAAACACCGAATCACCACTGCATACCTGAAACTGACATAATGTTGTACGTCAGTTACACCCCCACTAACAAAAAAGAGTAAAACGGAATGGCGTCCCAAAGCAGAACCATACATAGATTTGTCTGAAGGCAAATAAACTGAGGGTGTTTTTTTCATCCCATGTGCAAAATCAATTCTGAATGAATTAAAATCTGAGTATAAAAAAAAGCAGGGAAAACACTGGAAGTAGATTTAAAAGAATCTTTATGAAGCCCTGGCTGGCATAGCTCAGTGGACTGAGCGCAGGCTGCAAACCAAAGCATCGCAGGTTCGATTCCCAGTCAGGGTACATGCCTGGGTTGCTGGTCATGGCCCCCAGCAACCGCACATTGATGTTTCTCTCTCTCTCTCTTTCTCCCTCCCCTCTCTAAAAGTAAATAAATAAAATCTTTAAAAAAAGTAAACAAAATGAGCAAATTTGTTAAAAAAAAGAATCTTTATGGGACCTCTATAGGGACAACCTTCTGAACTGTAAAAGAGTACAGAAAAAGCTCTGAAATTTTCCAGGTGGCCAAAGACAGCAAAAACTAAGCCGATTTAGAAGTGTAAAACTGCAAGAAAATATTTACAACACAGATGTAGCTGTGACACTTCAGATCCAATGAAAACAATGAAGTATTTGTCTTCCATCAGAAAGAGGAAAATCTGAAGGACAGCTAACATCCTTTGCTGGGGAGCAGGTGCACAAGGGCACTCTTGTAGCGCGTAGGAGTGGCCGCAACGCCATGTGGAATTAGTAAATCGAAACCTAAGGACATCCCAGATTTGAACGCGCTCTGACTAGCAATTCCACTCTGGGGAATTTTACGCCCAGAAAACAAGCGCTGGCATCTGAGGTTCGAGAAGCAGCATTGTTTGTAGAAACACAGAACCGATACAATCGGAATATTCCCAGGAGGAGAATACATGAATATGTTATAATAATAATTCATACCATGGACTCTTACACAGTCATTAAATATAATGGGAATAATAATAATAGTGGGCTACAGTGGGGAATATCTCTTCCATTCTAAATAAAACAGAAGTCACCCAGTAAGGAGTGTGGTGTCCTCTTCGTTCTAAATTGTTTTTTAAAAAAAACATATTCTAGGTATACGTACATTCTAATATATTTTTATTATAAAGGGAAGTGTGGATCGCAGCGAACACTCCAGTGATATAGGTGACCTCTGGGCACAGAATCAGAGTGGAAGGCACTTGTCTCTGTAAGTTTGTGTGTACACGTCTTTGATTTTTGTGATTGCGACAGGCACAGGTTGCTTTTGAACTATGAAAAAACCCACGGGCGTTGCATCCACTGGCGTTGCATTTAAAGGAAAAAGATAGATTGACACAAACTCACACAGACACACATACCCCTAACGCCAGTGTCGCTATCGGCAGGTGAACCCGGCAATGTGAAAAAAGCCCAGTGTGCTGGCCTCGGATGTCCTAGGCATTAGAAACGTTTTCAAAGGAAAATCATGACGCTGCTCCTTTAAAGGAGAATCACGCAAGATTGTTATCCACCCTGCTCTGTTAACCTTCCAGTCTGCCAACAGAGCCATCACCTCTCCAGAGGGGTCAGGCTTTCAGCCCCAGCGTCCCTGGCGTGAGTCCTAGCTGGATGGCAGCTCAGGCCAAGGACCCCATTGGAAGGGGGTCCTCCAGTGACTGAAACAGCGGCTGTCCCCAACTCTGCCAAGGTTTCTCCCCCATTCCTCAGTCTTCCTCAGCTTCCCTAAGGTAACGCCTCCCCAAGCTTCTCTCTGACTCTGCCCCTTTCCACATGCGTTTTGCACTGTCCCTAAGAAACTGGGGATGTGACCTCCTTGCAGAGGCTTTACCTTGGACCCTCTCCCACTGGGCTTGATCCAGTCCCCTTCTGCCTGCCTGGGGTGGGCAGTTAAGCCCAATGGTTAGGAGTACAGCCTGTCAAATCGGCACAACGGAATTCAAATCTGACACCAGCCGCTTCGGAGCTGAGTGACCTGGGGCAAGTGTGAGGTCAATTTTCTGTGTCCCCTTCACTGGGCTGCGTGGGTAGATGGTAAGACATTATTTTGAGTGTGAGTGGGAGGGTGCCCAGGGAAGAGATTAGCACCTGCATCAGGTGACTGGGTCAAGAAGGTCACTCTAGCCGTGGTTGGTGTGGCTCAGTGGACTGAGTGCTGGCCTGTGAACCAAAGGGTCGGTGGTTCAATTCCCAGTCAGGGCACATGCCTGGGTTGTGGGCCAGGTCCCCAGTAGGGGGACGCGTGAGAGGTGACCACACATTGATGTTTCTTTCTGTCTATTTCTCTCTCCCTCCCCCTCTCTCTAAAAATAAATAAATAAACTTTTAAAAAGGAGAAGAAGGTGGTCCTCAGCAGAGCGGGCTGGCACCACCCAATCCTTCAAGGGCGTGACTCAAAGTAAACACAGAAGAGCAAATCCCCTCTCCGATGGAGCGGGGACACCCGTCTCCTCCTGCCTTGAGACATCCGGGCTCCTCGTTCTCAGCCCCGGACTTACACCCCCGGCCCTCTAGCTGGTGGCCTCGCTCCAGGCCAGCTTCCTGGTTCCCCAGCCTGCAGACGGTGGAGGGTGGGACCTCCCGCTGCCCTGCCACCCCAGGCCTCTCCTCCCCCTCCTGTGACGTGCGCACAGGTGTATACATCCCACAGGTCGTTTCTATGGAGAACCCCAACTTACAGGAACTACTTAAGCCCTCGGCAGCGCAACATATTCCACAGAAGATGCCAAGACTTCTCAGGGCCTAGGCCCAGCGCCGACACCACCGCGAGTGTTCATGGAACGTCCCCAGGAGCGCGAGCACCAGGAACCGCCCAGGAAATGGGCGGCTACCCCATCTGGGCCCTGAACCCCACCGAGCAGGGCTGGTTGTGAAGCCGGCCGCCCTGGCCACCATCCTTACGTGAAACATCTCCTTCCCAGGTGGTGTCCCGGTGTCCAGGCGCAGCGGCTGGTGTTACCACTCACAGCCACACGCTGACATGAAAACGTGTCCCGACCGCACTGGAACCAACCCCTACCTCTGCGAAGGGCAGAGACAATCAATACTCGGGGAAAAAAATGGTGTTTGCTGGTATGAAAGGATTTTAAAGGTGCCCGCGGCAAATCCAGTTTGAAAAGTGAAAACAAAGCCCTGGCTGGCGTAGCTCAGTGGATTGAGCACGGGCTGGGAACCAAAGTGTCCCAGGTTCGATTCCCAGCCAGGGTACATTCCTGGGTTTCGGGCCATGACCCCCAACAACCACACATTGATGTTTCTCTCTCTCTCTTTCTCCCTCCCTTCCCTCTCTAAAAATAAATAAATAAATAATATTAATAAAAAAAAAGAAAAGAAAAGTGAAAACAAGCCCAGGAGAAAATGAAAGGAAAGGCAGGGGCCTGGGAGGTGGCCTGAGGGCAGAAGGGATCTGAAATCTCTAACAGGCCAGCAGAGCCCTGGTCGGGGGGCTCCTTTGGTTGCGGCTTTGCCCCTTGCACCGAAAGGTTGTGGGTTCGATCCCCAGTCCGGCCTCGAACGGGAGGCAACAACAACAATATTTCTCACATCGATGTTTCTCTCTGCCTTCCTCTCTCTCTCTAAAAGTGAACCAACATATCCTCGAGTGAGGACTTTTTTTAAGAGTTGGGTTTTTGTTTTGTTTTGGTTTTTTAAAGGTAAGCAGAGTCTTCTGTGTTCATTGCTGTTCCCCAAAGCCCCGAGGCACGTCCGCGAAGAGCACACGTTTATGGAATCACTCTCAACCACCGGAAGCCAGAACTGATTTCCACCAACAGCTGTTGAAAGTACTAACATTGGGAACGCCAGTCGAATTCTCGTTTCACGTATTTCTTTTAACTCTTTAGAACGAAATGGAGCGAACGTACATTTTCCCACAGGAACAGCCTTCCTGTGCTGTCCAATGCACGTTTTCCCTTTCAGGTTTATCATCAAAAGGCAGCCCTTTGGGAGCCCCGAACCCTCGGCTGAGGGTCAGTGGCAAGAGAGCAGCCGGCAAGGGACCCTAGCCAGCCTGCCCCCTGGAGGCGGGTTCCAGCGGCCACAAACCTCGGCGCCCACGAGGCGGACCACACGGAAACAAGACATACTAAATCGTGCCAAAACCCGAGCAACAGATGTGTGAAGACCAGAGAGTGGCGGGTCCGAACGCCAGCCCCCGGCCTCCCCTCCCGGGTCCGGACGCGCACAGCCGAGGGCGCTCTCCCTCGGCGTCTCCGCCGCCGCCGCCGCGCGAGCCTCTCCCCGCGGGTCTGCAATCGGCTCGGGAAAGCGCCGCCCCCATTAGGCTGACCCGCCACCCCTGGGTCGATCGGCGCGCCCGAGGGTCCGTGGGGCTCCGATCTCCTTCTAAAAGCCACGCAATGGACTCGGAGAACAAAGGCCAGCGGCGCCAAAGACGGACAGCACCCACCGGCAAGGCCGGGGCCGAGTGTTTAAAAGGCAAAACTCCAGAACGAAGAGCAAACACTCGGCGCCCAGGCCGGGTCTGCGTCTCCCGAGGCGCCGCGTCGGCACGGACTGAGCGCGCCGGGAAGCCCGCGAGGACGGATGGGCCCCAAACGCGGGGACGGAGGTCGGGAGTGCGCGGGCGCGCCCGTCTATAAACACCCGCGCCGCGTCTCCCTGTCCCGTTTGCACGGGTCCGATCCTTGTAACACGGGAGGGAGAGCAGCTCTCACCAAAAGGCTGTAAATGGCGAAACACTTAACTGGTGGGGACCGTCAGTTAACGGAGGAGATTCCTGGTGGATTTCTCCCGCGGACGTTCGTCCGTCGCAAGCTTCTCCGAGGTGGGGTCCGCAGCCTGAACCCCGCCACCCTGGTGGTCTCCGCGCACACGCCCCCGCCGCCGCTGCGGGTCGGCTGCCGGGTCCCGCCGCCCGCGGAGCCCGCAGGCCCGACGGACGCGGGAAACGCGAAGTCCCCGCAGCCGAGTCCGTGGGCGGCCGCCGGGGGGGCGGGGGGGGAGGGGGGCTGCGGCGGGTCCCCGCGCCCTCAGCAACCCCCGGGCGAGGCGCACGCGGGGCCACAGCCCCGGACCCGGTTCACACCACCCCCCACCCCGCTCCGGTCCCGGCCGCTCGGCTGGCGCGGCGGGTCCCCGGTCCCCAGCGCGCAGGGTCCCCGAGGGTCCAGCCGCCGACCCACGCGCGCCCGATGCCCACGGTCTCCCGGCGGAGGGCGGGCGCCCGGCTTGTTCCTCTAAGAAAAGTAACTGCGGGATCCGCGACGGGGACGGGAAAGGACGCCTCGCCAGACGCGACGGGGGTCCCCGGAGTTGCTGCGCCCGGAGTTGTGAAGTCGCCCGCCCGGCCGCGACACTCACCGAGAAGCCGGCCCAGAAGGGGCAGGAGTGGCGGACGCGGGCCGAGGTGGTGAGCGCCAGCGCGGCGAAGCTGACGGCCACGATGAGGCAGCCGAGCGCCATCTGCGTGGCCCCGAGCGCCAGCACTATGCGGGAGCGGCCCGGGCACTGGCGCAGGCGGGACAGGCTGCGGGGCAGCGCGGCCGGGCGCGGCGCACGGGGACCGCCGGCCGGAGGCATCGCGCCCGCGCCCGCACGCCTCGCCCCGCTCCCGCCGGCCGGCGCCGCCTCTCCTCACAGAGGGTCTGAGGCAACTTGCGCCGGGCGCGGGGACGGGGACGGCCTCCCTGCGGGCCCCGGGGGCTGCGGCGGCCGCTCACCGGGAACCGGCTGGGCCGGGCGGGGAGCCGCGCGCCCGCAGCCCCTGCCGGCGCCCGTGTCCATGCCGCCGCCGCCGCTCCGCAGGGCCGCCCGCCGCGCGGCGCTGCGCTGCGCCTTCTCCCGCCCGCCCGCGCGCTCCCCGGCCCGAGCGCGGGCGCGAGCCCCGCCGTCCCCGGGCGCGAGCCCCGCCGCCGCGCGCTGCGCCGGCCCCGTGCGGGCGGGGAGCGGATGGGCGCAGGTGCGGCGGCGGCGGCGGGTCGGAGGCTCCGAGTGGGCGCCGCAGGCGGGTCAAGGGCGAGAGCGGGGCAGCCTGCGCGGCTGGCGGCGATGGAGGGGCCTGGGAGCTGGGCCCGCGGGCGGAGCCGGAGGCCGGCCCAGGAGGGGCGCGCGCACTTGGGGCGGGGGCCTGGGGGAGACCGCGGGGGGGGCTGGCGGGCAGCGCAGGTGAGGGCAATTCCCACGCGCTCTGCCCCAGGTGTGGAGGCGCACCCTGTCCAACGCGTAGCCCGGAGGTCCGCGCTGCCGCAGTTCCCCGGCGTCCGGGCCTGCCCCTGGGCGCCGGGCCCTGAAGGACGCGGCTCTGAAGCCTCCCCGAGTGCACCACGACGTCTCTCACCCACCTGTCACTGGCAGGGCTCCGGATGCAAGCAAAAAGTTTGGGCCTAAGACGAGTGACCAGGATAAGGCTTTAAATACCTGCTTATCGGTTTCCTTGGAATGCCAGGAGAGCGTGCAAGCTCTGAGGGCCACATTTCGCCTTGGGGCGCGGTGGGGGAGACGACTGTGAGACTGCACGGCCGGTGCGGGAAAGGCCGCGTGGACCCCCGCAGAGACCCCGGAGTGTTAGGAAGTCGGAGGGATGAGACACAAGGTGACAAAGTTCGCGGCGCTGCTGCGGGGAAATGGCGGGCTCTCCGTCCGCAGCCCGAGGCAGATCTCTGACAGCGCCCGGGGTGGGTGAGAAACACTGCAGCCTCCGGGGGCTTGAAATTCCCCCGTTAGAGATATGGATTCCTTGGGGGCTTGGAGAGCCTCTATTAAAATGCAAATTCCTCTGGAAGGGGCGATAGCTCAAGTCTCTATCAGCCAACACCTTGGCGGGGATGGGATTTATTTTCCAATTTAATGGGATGGCCGAGGGAGGCACGGGGTGGTGGGGGGGGGGGATTCCGCAGATGAAGTGGCTGACCTCGAAAGGCTGGCCGGAGGCCAAGGCCGCTTTCTCCTCCGGTTCGTCTCTACAATGTGGCCGAGCCCCTCCCGGCGCCACTTAGAGCACGGATTTCCTGGAGGCGCTTTCCCTCTAGAAATCCGCAGGGCAGCGAGGAGGGCCTGCCCGCCAGGAAGTTCTGTTCTCCTCGTGGTTACCTGGTTGGTTCGTTCATTCATTCATTCATTCATTCATTCATTCATTCATTTGCACCTCCTACAAAAGACCACAAAGGGCCCTCTGAGCACCGGGTACTCTTTCAGATGTTATGAAAAATAGGAAGGTGCCTCCAAAACTTACACGGAGAATTTACCGTATGACCTTTGTGATCCAGCAGTGGCACCTCCGAGTTTGTGCCCCAAAGGTAGAGGGACTCAAAGAGATACCTGCATTCCCAAGCACTCGTAGCATCATTCACAACAGCCAAAGGGTGGAAATAGCCCAGATGTGCATCAGTGGATGAGTGGATAAACAAGATGCGGTGTGGTAAAAAGGTGGGAAATTCGGACACAGTCTGCTGAGCGAAACCAGTCACAAAGGGACAGGAGGTACTAGTGACTTTCACAGACACGAGAAGGCCCCCGCTGGCGGCCAGGGGCTGCAGGAAGCGGTGTGGGGAGTCAGTGCTGGAGGCGGACGATGGGAGAGTTCTGTGGGTGGATGACGACGATGACGATGGTTGCACAGTGTGACCATCCTGAATGCCACGCCACACGATTACTAAACACTGGAAAACGGTTTTCCGGTGGAAATTTTTATCTTCTATTTTACCGCAGGGAGAAAAATACACAATGAAACACCACTTCCCATCCACTAGGATGACTGTAACAAATTATTTTTAAGAGCCTGCAAATGCCAAGTGATGGCAAGGATGCAGATAAACCGGACTCCTGTTCCGTGCGAGTGGGAATGGAAATGGTGCAGATGGAAAATAGTCCAGCTGTTCTTCCACACTAAGTACAGAAGCATCCCATGACCCAGCCATGCCACTTCCAGTGTCCTCTGGTCCCCTCCGCCAGGTCCGGGGCGCATTTGTTCACACGGTTGTACATGGATGTCTTGGAAGCAGCGCAGGTATCTCTGGACTTTGACAGAGAATAAAAGTGTATGAAAACTTGGACTTGCCCTGACTGGTGTAGCTCGCTCCACAAACCAAAGGGTCACCGGTTCAATTCCCAGTCAGGGCACATGCCTGGGTTGCAGGTCAGGTCCCCGGTTAGGGGTGTTCAAGAGGCAACCCATCCTTGTTTCTCTCTCAGGTTGATGTTTCTCTCCAGCTCTGTCTCCTTCCCTTCCCCTCTCTCTAAAAATAAAGAAAATCTTAAAAAAAAAAAAAGACGAACTTGGGCTTGTCTTTGTCCCTTGGGTAATAAATTGTGTAACTCATTGCCACCTGGGAATCAATTTAACCAAGGAGGTGAAAGACTACATTGGAAATCATAAAACATCGCTGAGAGAAATGAAAGAAAACCTAAATAAATGCAAAGATACCATGTTCGTGGATAAGAACACTTAATATTAAGGTGTCAGTACGCAAGGTGTTCTACACTTAATTCGAGGACAATTCAATGAAGAAACATAAGAAACCTAATTTTTAAAAATCATCACCCTAGAATGTTTCGTTGACTTTTAGAGAGAGGAAGGGAGAGAGAGGGAAATATTGATGTGTGAGAGACATCAGTCGGTTGCCTCCCACATGTTCCCTGACCGGGGATCGAACCCACAAACTTCTGGTGCACAGGACAACACTCCAACTCACAGAGCCACCCCACCAAGGTGGAAGAGATCTCATTTTGACAGGCTTTAATACTTACCGTGATAGTTTATAGGTTCTGTGATGACATTTGAATAAGACTGTGATGATAGAGAAGCATTTTCGAACCACTAAGGCACTTTGTGAGTGCTGGGTGACATGATTCTGTTAATAACGAGTTCCTTACAGACAGAAACCGCTTTATCCATGCCTGCAATCCCGTAATGCACCTGATGGGAGTCCTCAGCAGGATGTGGGCTCCAATTACTATCCAGTCAATTGAATTCTCCATCTTACACTCTCTGTTAGAATTGAAGTTTTCAATACTTCTGAGCTACTGATGAGAATTTTGCGAGAGGCCCCTGAGAAACAATAATTGCTCAGGGGAGGCACGAGGCTAAGAAGCGAGTTCCACTTAAACCCACTCGACTAGCAGTACTGTTACATCAGGTTCCCAGAAACACATATATAATAATTTCATTAGACTAAGCAGTTATGCACATTCACACACACTGACGCAAATGTGATTATACAGGGGAAAAAAATGTTTGGCCTTTAGGGAAAATGTATGAAAATTATGAGTCAAGCCACGTGAGAGTTGATCATGCTCATCCATCAACTGCACAGAAAAGAGCGGAGCAGAATTTATCATTGGGTTTTGAAGGGTGAGAGTCACCTTCAACCGGAAGTCCTTGAAGAGCTTCTTCTTTTCTTTTAAAGTAAGAAACGAAAGGAAAACACTTTGCTCACGGATAAGTGGGACGTCTCTGGGAAAATAAGCATTAGTGTCGATTACGTGCTGGTCCTCACTTTTCCCAGCAACAGCGTGCTGCTGAAATGTAAAATTCTTAGGGGTTATGCTGGCCTCTCTCCTGCAGGTGAGCCGTGTGCGGTACGCAAGTCACAGGGGGGCTTGGACCTCGCAGCAAACCCCTCTTCCCTCCCTGAGCCCGCCGGCGTTTCCCCCAGGCCCCCTGCTCCAGCCAAACCCTGGCCTTCGCTTTCTGAGCTTCCGCACATTAGTGGGTCATTCCTGCTGAGCGCGACCTACTTCAACCCCTGTGCAAACTTTACACAAATGCACTAAAATTAATGGTGGTGGTTGCACAGCTCTGCGGACACACTAGAAACTACGGAATGGCACGCTCCCCAAGGGTGAATTTTGTGGTATGTTCTGTTTCAATAAAGCTGTGATATTTAAAAAGACCCAGTGAGTATTAGGAAGAGTGCAGTATGTACCAGTTACGTACTGCGCTATAGAGTAAGCAGTTGGGTTCCTTCAAAATTCTTTTGTTGGAACCTAATCCCTAATGTGATTGATATTTGGAGGTGGGGTCTCTGGGAGGCCCCTCCCCTCATGAACGGGATTAGTACCCTTCAAAAGGGGACCCAGAGCACTGTGCCCTTCTGCCAGCTGAGACAGCAAGAAGAGGGCCATCTACGAACTGGGCAGCTACCCCCACCAGACACTGAATCTGCTCGCACCTCCCTCTCGGACTTCCAGCCCCCAGAACCGTCAGAATTATATAAATGTCTGTGGTTTAGAAGCCGCCCAGTCTGCCGTGTTGGACTCTAGCAGCCTGAACGGACTAAGGCCTCGTCTCACGATGTATATATAACACGACTGTCTTTCAAATCGGAGGCTGAATGCGGAGAGCAAATGCTGCTTTTGGTGATTAATTGGCTGTAGTAGTAGTATTCATGTTCCGATAATTCATGTTATTATCACAAGGCTCTTGGATGCATAATAGCAGAGTAAGCAAACAAGGAATTATGGGATATTCTAAATCTGTCATCCCGCCTGTCCCGGAGAATCAGGATTCTCAGTATAGAAGAAAGGAGTTGGAGATGTAACACGGGCCAGGTTACAGGAAAATCCCACCATTCTGGCTTTGAATTGGAAATAGCAGTATGAACTCCTGTGATAGTTTCTCTACCTGTGTAGGGATGTGTGTTTCTTACCTCTGTGCACTGAAAAAAACACTAAAAAAAAAAACCAAGTAGCAAGGAACATCCTAGGGCCCCAATTAATGGTCTTGATATATACCATGTCTCAGAATAAGAAACGTGTATTTCCAGGTTGGACCGTATCGGACAGCAGAACGCTGTGAGACCACTAGAGCTGCGCCGGCAGATGCAGGAGCCAGTGTTAGGTGCTCCTCCTTGCCTCACTGGTGTGTCAGTAAGGATGCTCTCTACAATGCGCCAGACCTAGCACCTATGTTTAAATCCGTACGTTCCTAAGGGTACTTAAAAAATAAAGCTCATCGCCCTGGCTGGTGTGGCTCAGTGGGCTGAGTGCTGGCCTGTGAACCAAAGGGTCACCAGTTCGATTCCCAGTCAGGGCACATGCCTGGGTTGCAGGCCAGGTCCCCAGGAGAAGGCGTGTGAAAGGCAACCACACACTGATGTTTCTCTCCCTCTCTATCTCCCTCCCTTCCCTTCTCTCTAAAAATAAATAACATTTTTCTTAAAAAAAAAAAAAAAAGCTCATTGATTGTCCTCAGATGAGAGGAAAACAATTCATCACTTTGAACACTGGCAAATGGCAAGCACATAATTAGGCATTTATCTTGTCTTTTCTATATGGAGTGTGTGTACCACTGGGTAACCAGACAGTGGATGGGGGGAGGTGT
Organism: Phyllostomus hastatus; assembly: GCF_019186645.2. Taxonomy (NCBI): domain Eukaryota; kingdom Metazoa; phylum Chordata; class Mammalia; order Chiroptera; family Phyllostomidae; genus Phyllostomus; species Phyllostomus hastatus. The sequence goes on along the minus strand of NW_025334036.1, from coordinate 11,329,755 downwards.
CATTGTATAGCAATATCCCCACCAATAGTTGAACAAGAAATACTGAATTAAAGTATCACCATTTTGCAACTCAGAAGGAATTAATAGAGGGACTGACAGCTGCTGACATCAAAAAAAGAGGGAGGCTTGTCCGGGTGGCTCAGATGGTCAGAGTGTCATCCTGTATACCAAGAGGTTATGGGTTTGATTCTTGGTCAGGGCACACATGGGAGGCAACTGATCAATGTGTCTTTCTCTCTCTCTTCCGCTTCCTCTCTAAAATCAAGAAACATATCCTCTGATGAGGATTGAAAAAAAAAAAAAAGTGAAGACAGGACCTGGTAGGCTTCCGGATGAAACACAACATCACTCATATCCTGTGAAGGGGACTCAGCCTGACTCCCATCCAATCTCTGGACCCAGCTGCCGATTTGCAGAAAACTCCGAAGACAGATTCACCGTGTTCAATGGCACCAAGGGACTTAGCAAAACCGAGACTGCCAGATGGCCTGGGTTCTTCAACAGATCAACTGGAGAGAAAAGAAAGGGATAGAGGGAAAACCTACAGAATAAGAGATCAGAGAGCCTGGCCGGGTTGCTCAGTTGGTTGGAGTATTGTCCCGATACATCAGGATGGTGGGTTCGATCCCCAGTCAGAGCACATACATGAATCAACCAATGAATGCATCAGCAAGTGGAACAACAAATTGATGTTTCTCTCCCCACCCCCCTAAAATCAATTTTCTTAAAAGAGATTTGAAAGACACACTTTTTTTAAATGGGCAAGAATAACTACAGTGTCAAGGGATAAACACCAGAGTGATAAAACTATAAAGAACTGAAAAGCAGCGATTACTGAAAGTCAGACGGTGGTGATTGCAGGAGAAGAGGCTGCTACTGCAGCAGGCACAGACAAAGGATTCTGGGGTAGCTGGCCAAGGTCACCTTCTTGACCTTGGGGAGTAATTCCAAGGCCACTCACCTTGTAATAATTTATCTAGCTGTCCACTTGATTTGTGTGGATTTGTAGATGTTTCGCCTCACCTTAAGGTTCTGAAAACCTCTCCCCCGAAAGTGTGATTATTTGCAATTTCTGATGAGAGCCTCACCTTCGTGGCCTGTCCACGTTCGCCATGACAGTCCCATGCCAGGGCTGTGGGGCCTGCATTTGGGAGCAAGTTCTCCAGCAGCTCAGTACTGTGTCTGACATCGCAGAACGAAGACGTGTGTGCTGTTCTGGACCGAGCTCCTGGACGACTTCATCCACCTTGGACAAGTGGCTGCTTTTGACAAGCCGTTGCTTTTGACAAGCCAGCCCTCTGTGTGATGAGCAGAAGCCGAGGCTAGAACACCTATTCAGCTGCCTCTCCACAACCTTCTCAGATGCTGACATATACCGCCTGCCCGCTGTGGATTTATCACGATTAGGATGTCAATGCTATTCCTTCCAGACTTAATCTACAGATTAGCCAAAACAGGCAGCCGTGATGTGGGAGACGGGGGGGAGACAGTAGGCTGGGATTCCAACCACCTGTCTCGACCAGCAAGTCTTCCCAGCTACGGGGGTGGGGGGCGGGGGCAGGCCTGCTCATGTTCCTGCATCCGGTGCCTCCAGCAGGAAGCGGCGTGATCCACGGGGTGGCTGCGCAGCTCCGCGCAGGCGATGGGTGAAAGAGCAAGCTCTACAACCGACGCAGCTCACACGCCACCCATTTCTTTCTCTGTGTCATCACCTATGACTTCATAACAGCTGGCGTGACAGCTCAGCCCCATCAAACACAAAAATGACCCAAAGACCTCAATGTCCCTGAATGTCCTTGCAGCCAGGCCACTAGGAAAGGGAGAATCGGAGAGGTCCAGTCTTGAAACCTGAGGGTCTCAGGGAGTGTCAGAGCCATTGGTACCCAGACTGTCGTGCTGTGGCCCTTCTGAGGAGCCAGGGGTTCGAGGCCAGCTCCAACAGCTGCCTGCGGACCAGGGAGGAGGACAAACCGGCAAGACTCTACCCGCTTCCCCCGTGCCCTCCGGAGCAGTCTGCATTTCCCAATCTACTCCTTGGTGCCCTGAGAGTTTATTTTGCAGGTTCAGAAAAAAACAGCAAACAGACAACCACAGAAACGAACCTGTTTTAATTCTCATGTTGCAGGTGGGAATAAAGACCCAGGAAATGTAAGAGACCTGTTCGATGTCTTTCAACCAGAGACGGGCAGGTTCCACACCTCTGCCCTCTCCAAGTCTCTCTGGGGCGTCTTCTGGATAAAAACACGGAACCAGCAGCTGGGCACCCCGTCATGCCCGTCACCTGTGTAAAGGACATCCCATCAAGGGGGCACAGCGAACGGGGGGGGGGGGGTCTGCACATTTTGCACCTTCTACTCGGCACAACAGTGTGGTGTGGGCTGACCTCAGCCCTGGCTGCAAGGAGAACCAACTCTGAGCGCCAAGTCTCATGCTTTTGTCCTCTGACCCCTTGCAAAGTGCCCCGCCCCCCCAGCCCCATTCAGCCACATCTCAGCTCTGCTGGAGAGACTGCAGGGAGTGTGTTTCAATACCTACAGACTGGTGGGGCCCCGAGTTTTTCCAGTCTGCTGCGTCCTCCACAGTAGGTGGGATTGGAAACTGTAGTAGCGCATCCAGGCCACTAGGGTACCACTTAGGAAATGACTTCCTCAGCAACACGGAGTAAATTACCGCGTTAATATAGTAAAAGTAGGCTACGCTTTGGCAAATGGGTGTCTTGGGGCGGTGGCGTCTTTTGCTGAGCAGAATTTAGTGAGTGATATCCTGGTGACCCAGAATCCTAATGCCCCTTCTATGGATACATGGGGCTGTGAAAAGCACAAAGCTTGCATGTAAAAAAACAAAAACAAAAAAACCCCCAAGACTCAGTTGAATTATAATTTTTGGAGACAGGAGACCAAGGATTTTTAGGAGGTCAAACTTGCCCTCCCTGTATTCTTGACGGATGACTGCTTAAACCAATACAGCTGCACGTATAAATGTCTCTGGAATTGCATACAAGATCCAGAACATTCCACAGCCTCCCAACTTTCAGGAAAGATCAACTTGGAGGAGAGGAAGAAGGAAGGACATTTTTGTGTGTTGCTACTCCAGGACGTTTAAAGACACCACACAAACGGTTTTTAAGGGATCCAAATATTCAAAAACACGCAGATAAGAAGACTGACTTTATAAATGCGCCAACGTAAATTCTTGTTAATATGCAAGGAACGCCCCAGGGGACCTATAATGTGATTCTCCTCAGAAGTTTAACAAACTGCCGTGTAAATTACTAGCTTTAATACTTTCTACATTAATCTTATACATTAATTAAATCTTCAGTCGGTACTTTTTGTTCTCTTGGCGATCTCCCTTAGTCACTATTAAATAAAATGTTGTTTCTCTTCCTAAAACACCCTTTGAAAAAGATCTTTCACAAATGTTCTAATCTACCAAAAGATTCGAGAAAAATCTGTCTCTGAGAGACACTGTAGCAAATCAATTCCTTCTAAAAGAATTTATGTTCTTGAAATCAGTGTCTAACTAGTTTTTTAATCTTCCTTTGAATGTACAAGGGTGAGTGGATGTGGAAAAGGGGATGGGGGGATAAATGGTGATGGAGAAAAACGCAATAAAATAAAAAAAAATCCACCAATGAATGCAACCATAAGTGGAACAACAAATCGAGGTTTGTCTTCTCTTCCTCTCTCTCTAAAATCAATCCATTGATCAATCAATACAACACCCACTTATTACCTCACAGTATGTAGGTCAGAAGCCCCGCTGGCTCAGCTGGGACACTGCTCAGGGCCCCACGGGCTGGCACCAGAGGGCCGGCCGGGCTGGGTTTTCATCTGAAGGCACGAAGAAAGAACCCACTTTCCGAGCTCACACAGGAAGCTGGCAGGATTCAGTTCCATGCGGTTGTAGGACTGACATTCCAGGCTCCTTTCTGGTTCTGGGCCAGGGGCCGGGGGCCACCACATCCCTGCATATGTGGCCCTCCCCACCTTCCGCCAAGGATGGCACCTAAATTCTTCTCACTCACGTAATTTTTTTGTAAACCCTCGCTTGAGGATATGTTCGTTGACTTGCGAGACAGAGAGGAAGAAACATTGATGTGAGAAACATCAATCAGTTCCCTTCCATACATGCCCTGACCGGGAATCGAACCCACAACCTTTTGGTTATGGGATAATGTTCCAACCAACTGAGCCACCCAGCCAGGGCACAAATGTTCTTTCTAAATGAGCAAGGTCATTACCACTGAGGTTATGCAGTGACTACATGAAACTGTGTAAGAGCAGAGGTAACATTCCACTCAAAGCTGGGGCAGCCCAAGTGGTGGAACTTGAAGTCATTACAAGCCTCAGTGTCAAAGAGTAAAGGTCAGAGCACAAAGGGTAAGGGTCAGAGCAATAACAAAATAATACATGAGGCATGCCTGTCATGAACAAATTGTATCAGTGTTTCTTTGGATTTCTTGTTGATAAATAGTGTTAAGTCTTGTGGGTAAACGGTTTTTAAAGTACCTTATTTTTATCCTTTGCCATAAGAATCTCATGATTGTAATTATTCTGAAGCATTAATATTTAAATAATTAAGAGTGTGGTTGTGATTGCAGCATTTTTTTTTTTGCTGATTTGTAAAGAATTCTTTGTTTAATGAAAATTAGCAATCAAGTCCAAAAATGTTCTTAGGTGTTAATTGAGGGAGGAAATTAAAAGTCCATTCAGAAGAACGCAGAAAATTATACCCTTTGGGAAGAAGAAACTTGATGTCATAGAATTCAGACACCTTCCCTGTGGTTTAATCTAGCTGACCTAACTTGTCTGAGATCATGCTTTAACATTGGACTGCAGCCCGGACCAGGAAGGCTCAGTGGACTGGGCACTGTCATCCCACAAAGCAAAAGGTTGTGGGTTCGATGCCCAGTCAGGGCATATGCCTAGGTTGCAGACCAGGTCTCCCACTGGGGGCGTACAAGAGGCATCAAATTTTTTTTCTTTTTTTTTTTTTTTTTTGCACAGGAGGCATTTTTTGATGTTTCTCTCCTTCTCCTCCTTCCCTCCCCCATTCTCCAAAAATAAATAAATAAAACCTTAAAAAAGGAACAAAAAAAGACCTGAGTATAAATGACAGAGGACCGTGTAATATTAGGGTGCGTATTCGACTCCAGCAGGACGCATAATGAGCCACGAACATCTGCGCAGGTTTCCAAGAGTCTAAGGCTGCAAGGCACAGAAGTCATAAAACCATTAGTGGCTTAGCGTCTCCATTTTCCTGTTAATGGTTAAGCTCAGGGACATTTTTAAATGCGTGTAAAAAGTATCGCCCAACGGAATAAACTGACCTTATCCACCTGAACATAAGTGTGATCAGTGACACACTCATCAACCTTGGAAACACTTGTGTTTTCATTTACTCCTTATCCTCACCTGAGGACACGCTTATTGATTTTTAGAGAGCGGGGAAGGGAGGGCAGGGAGAGGCATGGGTCAAACCCACAACCCAGGCAGGCCTGTGCCCTGACCGGGAATCGAACCCATGACCTTTCTGTTTACGGGACAACGCTCCAGCCGAGCCACCAGGTCATGGCAAAACACTAGTATTTTCCACGTCCATGGCTACTTAAGAGATCAGAACGCTACTTACCTAAAGAAAACACAGATGCACGACTGGGCGCTCTCAAAGCTAGGCTACACACTCAAGTGAGAAGCCCTGGCTTCCGTGCTCAGCCTCCATCCTCTGGGCGCCCGATCGCCAGGGGAAACTGCCCGACCCCACGTCCTCTCTCATTTTCCACATGGTCGTGGCTCGTCCTTGCGCACTGAGCTCCGCACAAGGAGTCCTCAGGAAGCAGAGCCTCGTTCAGCATTAAGGACAAACACAGCAGCTTCAATGCCCAAAACGCCACTTCCAGAGCAGCTGCCAAGCGCTTTCAATCTAGCCCAAATGCAAGTATTGCTCAAGCACCTGGGGATCGAGTACCTTCTTTATTTTTATCCTCACCCGAGGGCATTTCTTCATTGCTTTTAGAGAGGGAGAGGAGAGAGAGAAAACGTTGACTGGTTGCCTCTCATACACACCCTGACTGGGGACTGAACCCGCAAACTTTGGTTTGCAAGATGACGTTCCCACCGACTGAGCCACTCGGCCGGGCCCTGGGTGTCTCCCTTCTCTAGCCACTACACTCCCCTACAGGGTGGCACAGAGCGCCCTCTCTGGGGAGCACAGAGCATCCGTTTGGGACTCCCTTGCTTTAGGGCTGGAGATGCTGGAGACCCTCGGGGGGACACTCACGCCCCTCTGACCCCACTTCACGGGAGAAAAACTGGGTTGTGTTGTCAGACTGTCACTGAAGTCCTGTCTGCAGAGCTGCAGAGACGAGCCATGTCAATGCTGGGCCCCATGAGCTGGCCAGGTTCTCTCCCTGCTCAAGAGGCGCACCAGCCACCAGGCCCACCTTCCCTTACACAGGCTGCATCCCCCCTGTCCTTTGGGTCAAAGGACCCGCTCTGCATGTTTGAAGGTTCGAGACGGTCCATCTGCGTGATGCAAGTACAGACATATGCGTTTAAGGAACGTGAGGAACACATTTCAATCATCTTTTGAGAGGAAACAGAAGTTGTTTTTGTACTTGGATGTCTAATCAGCATTTTATTTATTTTTTATTTTTTTAAAAGATTTTATTCACTTATTTTTAGAGAGAGGGGAAGGGAGGGAGAAACAGAGGGAGAGAAATATCAATGTGTGGTTGCTTCTCACGTGGCTCCCCTGAGGACCTGGCCCACAACCCAGGCATCTGCCCTGACTGGGAATTGAACCGGCGACCCTTGGTTCTCAGGCCAGCACTGAACCCATTGAGCCACACCAGCCAGCACTCCCTACGGTATTTTCAACTATTATATGCCTTTGGCCATCCCAAACAATAATGGCAGCTGTTGAAATGAGACTCTCTACCCATGCAGCTAAAAACTGTCCAGATAAGCAAAACCACCCACTGGCAGAGAAAGAAGAAAATAGCTAAAAATAAGAGCTTGGCTGAAACAAGACTGCTCCATACTAATAATGTGGCAGAAAAAAAAAAAGGTGTGATTTCTTAAACAAACTGCCCATCATTCTATGAATAGAAGAGGGAGCAACTGAGCTACAAAACCAGGCCCCCCCCCCACAGCCACCTCCCTGCCTCCATCCATCCGGGTCATCTACGGGCAGGAAAACGCAACATAAATAAACAAGAACAATAACCAAAGGAGCCCAACACCCACATCAAGTTACAATAAAACTAAAACAGAAAAGGAGAACCAAACGCTTTTGGCCACGTTGGCAAATAGTGTGGCAGTCCCTCAAAAGACTGGACGTAGAATTACCATATGACCCAGCAATTGCACTTCTGGGCATGCACTCAAGGGAAATGAAAACACGCATCTGTGCAAACACCGGTACCTGGGTGTTCACAGAGGTGTTACTTTATAAAAGCCAGGAACTGGAAGCAACGCCAACGGGCGTTAACTGGTGAGTGGGTAAACAAGACGTGGCACATATCTACACATGGAAGTCTATTTGGCAGTAAGTAGGAATGAAAGACTAATTCATACTAGGGTGTGGATGACCGCATACTGCATGATTCTATTCATCAGACGTGTCCAGAAGAGGCAAACACACAGAGATAAAAAGTAGTTACATTAGCGCTTGTCAGGGGCTGGTCAGGAGACGGAATGGGGAGCAGTCGCTAATGGGTGGGGGCTTATTCTGAGAGTGACGGAAATGTTCTGGAGTAAGACAATGGTGCTGTTTTCGCAGCTCTGACTACACAAACCACTGCTGAAGAGCAGACCTTACAAGTAAATGTTGTCACCTGCAAATACGGTGTGAAAAAACAGTTGGAAAAGACCTTCACTTACAAAGAAAAACGTGTTTGGGTAGATAAAAACCCACCCAAACAAATGCAACCGCTGTGTCTGCCTCTTGGCTGCAAACCCACCTCTTTGCCTCTGCCTTATTAAAGGTCAGACCCTGTTTCTGGATGCGCTGCAGAAATAAGGGAGTTTAAGTTGTAATTTCCGTAACAACAGTGAAAGCTTATACAGCGGGTGGGTCAAGTACTTACTTCACTCACATTTTATCCTTTACATTTCCACAAACCAAACATTTCGAAAGGTTATAGTCTTGTCCCAGTAATTTAATTTCTAAGAATTTATCTCAAGAAGGAATAGAAGGCACACTTCATAAAACTGAGAAAAAGATTACTTACTTAACGGCATGGCATTCGGTGAATCATGACGCGTCCACAGGAAGGAACCCCGGGTGCCGAACGCTGGCTTAGGAATGTGTTTAATATCTCAGAAAATCGTGGAAGATCCGAAGTGGGAAGTGTCGTTACGTTCCCGTTGTCATAAAAATGGACATAAAGAAGGCTCAGTGGAGATAAAAAAGACTCAACAGAGATACACGAAAATATTAACTGCGGTATCTGGGGATGGGGAAGTAGATGCACGGATTTTCCTTGTTGATGCTTTCACTCAATTAAAGTGTTGTATTTTGTAATTAAAAAATAAAAAGCTCTTTACGAAGACAAAGAAAAAAAGAAGTGTTACCCAGCGTGCACACGTATTGTGGATTTCAGGGCGAAGCTGCTGGAGCCGGGAAGAGTCAGGTTCCACACCCCACGCCGGTGGTGGCTGCAGAGGCCCAGGCAGCAGATGGTGGGAGGAGCCGGCCCCATGGAGGCCCCTCAGAGGCTGGCTGATGCTGGGCACCTGCCACCCCAGCTGGGCAAACGGGCCTAGGGAAGTGAACGGGAGCCGGGCAATGTCCCCCAGCTCTGGGGCCCAGGCCTTCCATTGAGTGAAACAGCTTTACTCACATGCACACTCACACACACACACCCACATGCTGCCGCACACCAGCTTCAGCCTGCCCTGCAGGAGGGCACGCACTGCTTTTCAGTGGGGCTCCCCACGGACTCGAGTTCCCTCCAAACGCACAGGAGTTGGAGGCTCTGGCGAACTCTCGTAGGATCCCTTCAGGAGACCAGCAGGTACTGACTGGTGCCTAAGGGTTTGCTCAGCTGTCCAAGGTTTATCCAGGAGCAACCCTTGGTGGGTTCCTTCCGGGCTCCTGCAGAAGGGACGGGACACCGCCCCCTGCCCCACCCAGCTGACCCAGCCTGGGATGGGGCTGCACGGAGAAGGCATTGTTTCCCGATTGTCTCATTCTGGACTGTGCTGGCTTCAGCGATGTGTCCCTCACCCATCCCCTGTTCCCATCAACAGCACAGCCCTGGCTGCACCTGGGAAGTACTCTCTGCAGGACCGGGAGCTGAATCCCATAATGCCTGGTGGGCATGAACCGCTTTGCTGACAGCCATACCCCAGCCCATCCCAGAGTACATGGGACACACACAGTCATCGTAAGCTGCCTTGCAGATGCCACTCAAAGTCACACCAGCTCTGCTGTCGACAAGGGGGCTGACAGCATCTACTTGTGACAGGCCTGACACTCGGATTTTCAATGTCTTATTTTGAAGCAATTTTAACCCAGGTTAAATGCAGCTTGTCAAATTCAACTTCAAGTCAGAAGCCCAGGCTGGGGCCGGAGCTGAGAGTGAGGATGGCAGTCGGGCTGGCAGGCAAAGGAGAGGGGACGTAGGTGACAGGGAAAGGGGGCCTGAGCACCCAGACAGGGCTCCAGAGCTGAGCCCGCTCTGCTGCAAGAACAGGAACCCTGAGGTTGGATGCACCAAGGACTTGCTGGGGGAGCACAGAATGGGGGCTCCAGCGTCAATTCCCAGCCATTGGCTTGTTTGGGGAAGACCCACCGAGTCCTCAGGGTGGAGGGACAGGTCGTCAACGCAGGATTTGGGTCTTCACAGGGACACAGGATGCCCCTTTAAAACTGAGTATGCCCTTGACCTCCCTTCCCCTCCACTAGATAGATGAAGTTGCTAGACTGGGCGTCTCTGTGTTAGAAGCCAAATGAAATGACCCCGCCCTGAACGAAGAGTACCAGGGAGCCCTCTCTAAGAGAGTGAGAAATGATGGTATAGGAAATAGTGGGGGCCCGCCGAGGGGGCCCGTGGAAGGGGTCTGCCAGGCACTGAGGATGCTCAGTGGCTTCCTGCCCATGAAAGGCTGGCATTGGGGGCGGGGGGCAGTCTCCGTTCGCAGCAGTGCGGCTTTCGTCTGCTTTGCTGTTCAACACCCCCCGCCCCCGTTTCATCTGGGCCTTTAGTAGGGAAATAGACCTTTTCACCCACAAACTGGTTCCAGACCCGAGTCCACGTTCTCATCCTTCGGGGGCGCCTGGCTCGGTTCAGATGGGAGATCCCAGGGGAGGAGCCCACCACTTCAGGGCCCGGGAACCCGAGACCCCCCTCTTCACAGGCAGCGCCTGGAATCCCTGGTGACCCTTGAATGTTACCAACAGCACGCCCACTGTGGCTTCGTGAGACCTCACCACTGTCCCCAAATAGCACCCACTACTTAAGGTCTTTTCTTCAGAGGAAACCAGTCATCAGCTTTTCAAAGGGCTCACTGATCACCCCACCAAGTTCAAAGGAGAGAAACCGAAGAACAACACTGCTGCATCCTTCCTTTCCCTCGTAAACGTCAGACCACGTGGGAAACCCCAGTTCCAGAAAGGCTGCACCAAGGGGTTTCCCGGCTACTTGATCAGAGTTCCATCAGATGTTGCCACGCCCGCCTTGGAAGGCACTACACTAAGGGAATGAACAGAGAAAAACCTTTGCAAATCACACCCCTGACAATGGATCTGATTCTACACAATGGCTCTCCACACGGTAGGAAAAGCCCATGGTAAGAAACGAGGAAAGACTTGAACACCAACGAAGAGATACGGATGGCAAGGGAGTGAAAAGATGCTCAGTGGTGCGAGCCACTAGGGAGACGCACGTCACGGCCACCACGAGCCCACGGGGCGGCAGGGAGACGCCACTGGTGGGGCGCTGGACCCTCGAGGGCTGCCGAGCGAAGAAAGGTACCCCGGGGAGCAGGTGGAGCTTTCCTACCAAGTCAGCCACCCCTCCCCATCCGAACTGGTGATCCTACTCAGGTGTTTATCAGGTGAAACAAAAAGGCAAGTTCACACAAAAACTTGGAAGTGAATATTTACGGTGGCTTTTTTTCATAATGGCCAGAACCTGGGAACGACCCCGAAGGTCCCCAGCTGGGGGATGGGGACACTGTGACGCGGTCACTGTGTCTGTCAGTACCTTAATAAAATGAAACAAAGCACACTAGGGCACAGGTGGCAAACACAAGGCCCGTGGGCCGAATCCGGTCCTCTACCCTGTTTTATCCTGCCCGGCACCTTGTTTCTACCTGGCGGCAGCTACGAGCTCTTGCTTACCTGTTAAGAAGTAGTTACATGTATACAGCCCTAAAATGACATTCAGCCCTTTGAAGGCAACCTCAAGGCTGAAGGGGTCCCCAGGAAAAATGAGTTGGACGCCCTTGCACTAGATTGAAGTTGACCGTACAGCAACGTTAACAGGGGTGGCAGTTAAGTAAACGTGGCAACCACACTGGAATAGTTATCACCATTAAAAATCACTTTCTTCCTCCCAAAGCAGCGACAAGAGAAAAAGCCCATGTCCATGTTCTAAGGCAAGAGCAAGATAGAGAACATACAAACTGGTCCTAAGGAGCGGACACCCCCCCAACACACGCACGTTTACAGACACTGTGGGATGCCTTCGCCCATCCGCAGGCTTCTCCTCTTGCTCCGCGTCCAGGCTTCCGTGACAGGCCCTGCCCACCAGACAGGACGCACCGGCCACGGACACACACACACTCCACAGGCGCCCCACCAGGCCTTGGCGTGGGCAGGTTCATGAAGTTGCACAAAACCAGAAGTAGTGGGCAAACAGACCAAACCAGCACTTTATTTTAAAAAGTTTTATTCTGCAGATTTAGAAATTTGAGAATTTTTTTAATAACCACAAAAGAAATTCAGTCACACCTAATGATTAACAGAATGTAGTGGTGTATTATCCAATCAGAAGTCGTGCTGATGTGCCATAATAAATTGTCTATTAGTAAAAAAATACACTTTAGGGCACAGCATTGTATCACAAATTACAGTAGGGATATTTTGCAAGAATTTAATCAAACTAGAGAATTCTGAGTAACTTTATCTTTTAAATGCAGCACTTAAAAATGTAACAACTCTGTGCATTCTTTTTCTTAAAAAAATGACCTTGTGTGTGTCATAAAAATGCTGCGTTATTGCTGCAGAGGTCAAAGTTCAAGGCTCAAGAGGTACAGGAGAGAATACAAAGGTAGCCTTAAGAAACTTGGTTTTGTTTATGTATAAAAAAGGTCAAGTTTATAAAAGTTAATTTACAAACCAAGAACAAAAGTGGTATGCACGCATTATGTACAAGCATCCTTAAAACATCAAAATTTTCAAATGCGTAGCCAAAAAACAAAACCACAACTGCCCGTTGCCAAAAAAGAAAAAAAAAAAAGATAGGAAAAAGCAGTTACCTAAATCACACCATTATTTCCGTCTGGGCGATCACACATGTCTGAAACCACCAAATCCACAATTTACTCAACCTGTTTCATGATTCAGTATCTGGATGCGCACAAAAGCCATAAAAACTTAGTGATACATAGAGAGAACGACCTAAGAGTTAAAAACAGGAGGGTAAGGCATTCCTGCTGGTTAGTATGTCTGGTGACACGGTTAATTTATAGAGAGATCCAGAGAGGCCACGGAGCCAGTCCCGCGCTTTGGTGTCCTTCCCTAGGAAAAATGTGTTTTCACATACAATCAGTAATTGTCTTCACTTGACCCCCCCACCCCCGCCCCAAAGCTGTAAATTCCCCTTGCTGTACATTTCTGTTAAATCCACTACTCTGGTTATATATTCCAGGTGCATTTTTAAAATGTGTGCATATTGCCTCATGCATAACAACATAAAGTGTGGACGCCAGGCCAGGGCCACGACGGAGTGGAAGCAGTGTACTTTGGAAAGAACAGGACTCAAATGCACCCCCTTCACTGGCTGGTATTTTAACGGAAATCAATTTTGTGAAGTTAAGCAGTGACCGTAAAAAAGTACAGTAATCATTGTGTAGCAAAATGTCTTTGAACCTCGCACCAATACCAACAGTCCTTCGGGCACAAACACGCAGGTCGCGGCACGCCGTCTGCCCACGTCTCAGGAGCGTGCGCCGCATCTTCATCAGTTTGAACAAAATGCTTAATAACAACAAACCGCAGATCGAGTCTAAGGAGAGCACAATACTTGATAGGGGGGTCCGTGTAGATTTAGTAAGTTTACCCCAGTTCACATGATTGAATCACGTTCCTACAGGCTAGGAATTAAAAGTGGTCGATCAGGACAGAAACGCAGTTTGCTCCAACAAGGTAATTGGGGTCTCCAGGAAGACACTTGTTTTGCCAGGTTTTAGGGTCACCTGTGAGAGAAAAAAGTTCACGTCATTTATAGTTGCTGGCTGCAATGCTTTGTAACCACAAGGCAAAGATAAATACACATATTTAGGTACCAGTTTCTTCTACTTCTTTATCATTTTGCACTGACATCCCAATTCTACATGCTAGATGATGACTAGAATTAGTGGGGCACTCACACAGTAAGACATTAAAACACTGAATCATTACACTGTAACCTGAAACTATTTATAACTAATATAATATTGTATACAACTTGACTGAAAACAATTAACTCCTAAGTGCTGTATGTCAATGAAGAACCACTGGAATCTAAGGATTCAGAACTTTTGGATTTCCCTTTCAGTATATTTTCACGTTCATGCTTCTTCAGAAGATGAAGAAAGCGTAGGGTCCACGTGCCGGGGACGACTCCAGCTTGCCCGAGCCCGCCTCATTATCAACAGTATCCTCCTTTCACTTTCCAAAGTCTGGACAATAATTTATATGATCGCCCATTTCAGCTGAGTGTGAGGACACATTTCTCACACTCTACTACACACCAACAAATGAAAGACCCCCCCGCCAAAAAAAATCAGTAATCTGGACCATCCTGGCAGCCAAACTCCGCGTGGAGCTGTGTGGCCAAGGCCGACGCTGCGAGCCTGTGGCAGGGCCTGGGTGCTGGCGGTGCTGGCGGACTGACACCCGCAGCTGGAGCACAGAGTCCCGGGAGGGGGACACTGCCTGCGACAAGGCCAGGATGGCTGTGTGTCGCTGGTTTCCAAGGTTAAGTGGCTTTGAAAGAGGCTCACTTCTGCTTCCCTAACAGCATCAGCTATCAACCAGGAGCTCGGGACAATGGCTAGAGGTGATTCAACTTGTCACAGCTAGCAGCCAGTGAGTGGAAGCCGGGGAGGCCACTAAACATCACACAATGCACAGGGATAGTCCCCACAACAAAGAATTCTCTGGCCAAAATGTCAACAGGGCCAAGGGCAGGAAACCCGCCCCCAGCAGGTCGCAAACCACCTGAGTGACACCTGAGTGGCACCCGGCTCAGCAAGAAGCCAGAGTTTTGCGGATCCCATTTCTCAGATACATGTGGGCTCACACAACACTATAGATAACACACTCTTCAGGCAATGAGCTGGAGCTATAACTCCTTGGAAGTAAATTAAAAACCTTATCTTTAGGCTCAAGTTTTCAAATAGCCTAATTTGTACTGGGATTAAGGTAGTAGTTATCAAAACCCACCCTTGACTTCTTGAACAGAATTTAGAGTAGCGAACTATTCTACAGCCACATGGCATTTCATAACGGTACATTCCTCTTCTGGGTGAATATGCTCAGATTCGAAACAACTTCTTCCTGTGTTAATCTAATAAAGTAACTCATGTTTTGTGGCATAAAACACTGGGGTAACAAATGGAAGAATCACTTAGGCTTCATATAATAGCTAAAAAAAAAACCCCACTAACAAACAAGGGGCTACCACAGACAGGGATCTGAAGGACCCTCACCCTAATTTGGCTTAGAGGACAATCAGAACTCATGCTACAGCTCGACTTTCAGAATATACTTTAAACACCATTGTATTAACTCACTAATTCAAACTAATAAAATGTTTCTCAGTGGAGTCCCTGAGGAAATAGCTTTTCTATCAAGTGTGTTAAAATTAATTCTTCCCAGAAAATGGGGTTACTTGGGAATACACACTTATATAATCTTTTGTCTTGCATAGGATTAAAATATTCTCCTATAATCTTTACACTATAAAACCCTATTTCCTAGTGCCCCATGCTAACACTGCATAATGCCCCCCTGATTTACCAAAAATTCAGAAGCGGGATTATAAATTCATATTTTTCTGTATCAGCTCAATTAAAGTGATCTATGCCAGAAACACAGGCAGCTCCAACTGGTCACTGCACAGTCACCCCCAGGAAGCAGGAAATGTGAAAGTGCAACAGAAGCTTTGATATTACGATCGGAAGGACAAAAGCCACGTGGAAACAGCGTGGACAACAGAAGTGATTTAGGATTTTGCATTGGAAACCCGGGGCCGAGTGCAAGCACAGTGGAAGGTCTCCTGTCTTTCAAGCTGCCCTGGGACAGACAGACTTTGCAGGCTGAAAAATTAAACAGTAACCAGTAACAGAAATGAATCAAATCATTGTAGCAAGAAGGTGAAAATGCCTGTGTTATGGAGGCAGTGTCGATTCTCTCATTGCACCACAACTGCGACAGAAGAAACGCGTGTGTCAGCCTTCGGCCACACCCTCAAGTGTGAGAGGCAGAAATGCCGCCCTCCCTGTCCGTTCACCGCTCAAGTACACGCAGCACAGAGGGGTGTCCGCAAGGACCGAGATGCCCACGGCTGCAAGGACAGAGGCAGAGGGCTGCTTCCCACACCGGGAGCTCCACCAGCCCAGGGACTAATCAACGACAGCACCCAGAGCCCCCAAAGGACAGAGTGAAGGCAGCATACCCGACGAGGAGTCGGATGATTTTAGAGCAAAAGACCAACCGTCAGGAGTCATGGACGCACAGTGTGGTAGGCGCAGCTCCACGGGCTTCAGGAACTTGAGGCCATGGGGCCCACACATCACCAGTGGGCTCAGCAGGGTCTCACCTGGAAGCGGGGAGGGGAGGGGCAGGGTTAGATGGCGTCTTCCTTCCCCAGCACTTCGCCTATGGCAGAACTGACGCAGAAAAACGGAAAGGACGCCACGTGTATAGTGTTAAATTTCCTCGCAGCCACTTGAGCCCACTCTATCCCCAAATCACGCCGACGTGCCATCAGTACACTGCATGTGGGAGACCCGGGCCTGGGGCACTGCTGGCACACTTTACTTCAGAACGGCCCCATTTCACGTAGCCACAGAGCTGGGGACACGTGCATGAGATCGCAGGTTCTGACAGCGTAAGGTACTGCCAGGCGTACTTCCTATACATGTTACTTACATCTCGGGTTTCTGAAGCTACAGGCTTGGTTTACGGGGTTGTCCAGGACCAACATACATTAGCATTCTGGCAAAATGTGAGCAGGTGAACCTAAGTAAGGCAGGGAAGCACCGCTTGCAGGTTCTGAAGGAAGTCGTGGCATGGGCCACCGTGTCACTCTGACCGGTATGGGCAGACAGGGAAACCCCAGCAGCCCTGAGTTCCGTAAGGAGCTCCGAAACACGGGCCGTTGTGCCTGACAGGGGCCCTGCATGCCTCTGTTGAGGTTTCCCTAGTGCTGGGTCTGGGCCAGTGAGTCAGACCTGCCCCGAGAGGCTTACATTCCACAGGCACAGAGCAAGGCCACACTCGGTGGGTGGCACCTGGCCCCTCTCTGGAGATGGAAGGGATGAACAACTCACAAAGCTGGGGATGTCGGTGAGAACTGCCCGGCACACTGAAGGAGGAATGGCCAACGGCCCACCCCCGGCCACTCTCAGGCAGGAAGTGAAGCACACTGTGGGGAAGGGCCAGGGAGCTCACCTTCACCTCCCCGGCCTTCCTGTGGGACCCCCACCACGTGCCACCATCAGGTGCCCCCCCCGCCAGTGCTCTGTGGGGCCAGCAGGCAGGCAGAAATGGGGTCTGGGTGGTCTGCTCAGCAGAGCCCGACGAGAGCTCACTGGCCACCCACACCCTGAAGACACGGGCACCGTTACCTTTCTCTTTATCGAGAGGCGGCAGGATGCTGTTGTCCCGGCAGACCTTGAAGTAGATCTCCTGCTCCACGCCCTCCGGGATGGCCCCCTGTGGGATGATGATGCTCACTCCCGTCTCTATGGAGCTCAGCACCCCACCGTTGCTGTTGAACACGCCTCGGGCCGTGGCCACCACCGTGTGACCGTCCTCGTCGTCGTCCTCCTCCACCGCCGAAGGGCTGAGGGTGCAGAAACGCCCCGTGAGCAGACTCCCGGCACGACGCAGGCACGCTCGACCACTGTAACCGGTGGTGCCATTGTATTTCCCTTTCTCCATCTGATCACCGAGTTATTGGAGCTTCTCCACCAAAGTGCACAGAGCCCGATCCGGTGCTCACCCGACTACTACAGCTCACAGGCAAGGAGCAGCACATTTAATGTCCACACAACTGGCGTTTGGAAGGACAGGATGGCAAGCCACGGTTCCCTCTTAGCATTACATGAGAAAATGGTGCACCTCACAACCGACGGCACCCGAGGCCTCATAAAATGTACTCATTAGGTAACAAACCCCCGGGGACCTGAGGAGTGCACACCGTGGCCTCTCCCTAGCACCCGAGGCCCACACGCCCTTGCTGGCAAAGAGGCACGGCTGCCACGGTTCCATGAGGTGATGAAGATCAAGCACCCACAGAGAGTAGCACGTTAACAAAGAAAACCAAGGGCGGGGGGATATGGTAGCATGGCCACTTCGGCAATGGAGACTTTTGAGATTCACTGAAGTGAAACTGTGAGCCAGGACCTAACAGGGAGCAGAAGATGGACGGACAACATCGAGGTACACGTGAGCAGGACAACTCTGCTCCTGCACTACCGGGGCATCAGGGACGGGTACCCACACCCGAGGGAGTGCTTTCCCCCAGGCCCCCTCCTGGGAGGGAGGCAGCCCTGCTTAGGGCGCAGGCCATGGGCTCCTGGCTTTGGGTCCTGCCTGTGAGTGCTTCTGCTCGGTCAGTGGGTCTGGGGCTGCGGTGAGCTCGAGTGTGGCCGCTGGGCCTGGTCCACACCACAGATGACAGCACAGAGGGAAGCTGCAGAGTGGGGCTCCTCACAGGCACCCCCTCTCTTGTCTGCTGAGACAGCTGACTCCTTAAGACTCTAAAACAGGTGCTATTGCTTAACAACCACTTTGAGCTTATTATACCTTCATTTCTGTTTAATATCAGTGCTGAATACACAGTGGATGAAAAGCACAGACGCTTGTGTTTTTGAGGTCAGAGGTCATGGGAAGCCATGGGTGTTAAGGGTACGGCCTAGGGCTGGAGGACCAGGGCCCAGGTCTAGGCTCCTCAAACCCTGGCTGTGTGAGCTTGGGCAAACTGCAGTGTCACTCAACCTGAGTGCCTGGTAAAACAGGGCTAATGACAATACCCACTGACCACACAGGACCCTCAGCTTCATTATCCTACTGGCGTCGTCCTGGGCCTCTTATAGGACCTACGCATCAGCATGTGTGGCGGCACTGTGGTCAACAGCGTTCGGTTTAAAGTCTGAGTAAAAGCTGAGTCAAAGTCAACTCCCCAACCAGAGAAACCACACTGACTCACGTCAGACAGATCACAAGGCCAAGAGCAAGGCACAACCCTCTTACCTCACAGGAACGGCCTTCGGCCCCGAGCCGACATTGTTTATTTGGTACTTCGGCTTGTCTGCGTGGAGGGAGAAGGCCTCGACGCCGCCGTCGAACTCAGGAGGCGGTGCGGAGCTGTGCGTTTTCATGAGGACTTTCGGAGAAGAGGGGACTTTTGAGGACAAGTCGGGCTTGTGTGCAGTCTCACTGGGCAGAAGGTTGTGACTGAACTTAGGGCTTTCAAACTTGCGCTCAAACGGCCGTGCGGAACTTGTGTATGGTTTGGGGGTGAATCGGTTGTATGTTGGGGCAACTGGTTTCTGAGTCTGCTCAGTTCCGTTCACTGGCGCTTTCTCTGGGAAACTTTTCTGGGGGTAGAAAGTGGACTGAGCAGGATCCTCTCGGTTCGGTGCTCTGAACGTTGCTGGCTTATTCTGAGATGGAGGTGGATCTGGTTTGGACACTAAAGAATTCTGAAAATCCAACGACACTAAATTACCTGGGAAGAAAAAAGAACATATAAGCCTTTTTCAAACTTCTTAAAAGGAGGTCTTATAGGCCCTCTGGCGTCTCCTCATCTTGACTTGCCCTGGTGCAGAAGTCAAGGCCTAGTTCAGGGCCACCACAGTCGGAGGGCAGCTCGTGAGCACTGGTGGCTGTATGTGACGCCGAGGGCCCGGCAGGTGGCTGGGACACACGGTGCTGTCAGTGCACCCTGCTGCCTTGGGATCAGGGCCACGCTGCTGAGGGTCCTGGCCCCTCTCTAATGTCCATAACAAATTAGAAGCAGAATGAAAAAAAAGGCTATGTTAAAAAAATTAGTACTGAAAACTCACCATAATTAGAGTCATGAGAAAAGCCACAGTTTGAGAGAAGCTATTAACAACAACATGTAATGGATAAAGAATTAAGACCCAAAACCCATGAATACCTAAGAAAGACACAGCCTAACAGGAAGATGGACAAAGACACGGACAGAAGTGAAAACCAGAATGCCCAGTACTCATGTAACAAGACTCTCACCCTCGCTAGGAATTAGGAAAATGCAAGCCCCGAACAAAGAAACATGAAAAACGATTTCACACTCATTAGATTAGTGAAACTTAAGTCTGGTAGTGGCCAGGGTTGGCAAGATGCAGAACAGAAAGAATTTCCACGTCCTGGGTGGGAGTGTGCAACAGTCCCAACTGGACTGCAAGAAGTAATTAAGGAGAAAAGACCATCCACGCTCTACGAGCTCTTTCAGAAAAGAGCAAAAGAGGGAACATGCCCTTGCTGAACACACAACCTTGATACCGAAATCAGGCAAGGACATTGTAAGAAAAGAAAATTACAAACCCAAATTCCTTAGGAATGCTGTAGTGTAATTTACTCCATTAACAAAATAAAGGAGAAAAATCTTATGAGCCTCTTATTACAGGCAGAAAAAGCATTTCACAAAATGATTTCAGCAAATAAGGACTAGAAGGGAACATCCTAAACTGAATAAAAAGGAAGCTACGAAAAACCACAAAAAACCCACGGCTGACACCATAAAAGTGAAACAGTGAATCCTTTTCTCCCCGAGACAAGGAGGCAGCAAAGATGTCTGCTTTCATCACTTCTACTCAATGTTTCAGTGGAGGTCCCAGCCCATGCAAACAGGCAAAAATAAATAAATAAATAAATAAATAAATAAAAGGCGCGCACACTGTAAAGTAAGAAATGAAACTTTATCTGCAGAGGTGACAGTGTGTAAAGAAACCCTAACGTGAAGTTATGTAAATCTACAACTACAGCTTGTCTGGTTGAGACTCGGCCTAGAATCTGACTCCTATATAAATAGCACAAGTACTGTTTGTTTCGTCGTAGCAAACTGTCAACAGAAGGATAAATTGCGGTATATTCTAGGGGTAAAATATAGCTTATTTATTCTGGGGGAGGGGTTGTGGGTGGAAAGACCAAATAAGAACAGGGGTGTCGGGAGGTGGAGGGGGCAGTTTTCATTTCAGGGAGTGTGATGAAAGGCAGAGATCCCAAGGTAGTTCCGGGAGGCAGCAGGGTCAGAACAAGGGGTTACCGAGGGAACAGGCGGCCTGCATGAGTCTGAAGCAGACGGAGGAGTTCTGTGAAGGGGGTAGTGCTGCAAGAGGCCAAGAGAAGGATGAGGGGAGGAGGGAGGAAGAGGAGCTGGGCCCCGGCCCAGGAGGAGGGTCAGCACGAACAAGGGAGATGGCTAGTGCTCGGAGAGAGGTGGGGGAGAGCGCACAGGCCAACGTGCAGCGCCACGGCTATTACAATGAACACCCTGGGGCTCTGTTCCCCACCCTGAGGTTCTGCTACGGGACATACATGTAAAAGGCAAGGAGCAAGGGATACATGTTAGGTGAAGCTTTACATCTTTCCTGTCACGTGTGAAGAGGGAACAAACAGTAACTTTTACAACACCATTCAAGTATTTAGATCAGACATACTGGAAAACACTACTTCCAGAAACTGAGCTATGCTAATAAACCAATAAAATCTATTCGGCAAAGGATTGTCCAATATAATGCTCACAGTCGTAAATGCAAGTGATGCACTTTTAGCGAAATCCTTAGTTTTCCTTGTTCCCAACCTAACGATTTTAGGTATTATGTCTGATATGAAAAACCATCAGAAACAAGAACTTAAGTTTGTAAGTATTACTCCATGACCGAGGTGACGCCAACCTCCAAGGGCCCTACCTTCCCCGTGGGCTCCCTTCGCATGTGTGTGCAGCAAGGAGCTGGCAGCGGGCAGGGCAGGCTGGGAGTACTGCGCAGGCAGCGGGGGCGGTGGGGGCGTGGCCTGGCTGGGGTCGTAGCGTTTCTCACCAAAGGGCCTATCCACGGCGTCCGCCTCGGTAGACTTGCCCCTGCAAAAAA
The DNA here is from genome assembly GCF_019186645.2 of Phyllostomus hastatus. Taxonomy (NCBI): domain Eukaryota; kingdom Metazoa; phylum Chordata; class Mammalia; order Chiroptera; family Phyllostomidae; genus Phyllostomus; species Phyllostomus hastatus. Next base: position 11,308,192 of record NW_025334036.1, on the reverse strand, counting down.
AGGAAGACAAGGCCAAACCCTGAAAACGGATTCTCACTGACAAAGCAAATTCTCATTCTCTAAGTATATCCAAGTTTTTTTCTTTAGTCCCGAAATTTCACAATTTAGTCTTATGATATGGGTAGCTCCTCTACCAAACTAGGTGAACAAATTCAACCATTCGTCAACACAAGAGATGCAGAGACAGCACAGATACTTTGAGAATATCAGGAAAACATCCAGAGATGGCAACCGAAAGGCAGATGAAATTCTGGGTATACTTGTAATAGTTAACTGTGTCGTTCACAATTTAAGATCTTGCAAATATTTTGGAAAATACTTTATGGCCCAAATGGTCCTTAGGTTCACCGCTGATTTCGTCTGTAAGGTGCCAAGGCGTGGCCCCTGGCTCCCTCAGAGCATCAGACAGGATGTCGGACGGGGTCAGCCAGGGCTCCTAGTAAAGGGCTGGAGAGTGAACGGCTGCGGCTCGTGGGGCCAACAGGTCTCAGCCGCAGCTACTGAAACTCTGCCCGAGAGCGGCCAGGGACCATGTGGAAACGAAGGAGCGTGGCTGTTGGGGCCACCAAAGAACGGGCAGCTTCCACTTTACAGTCTGCCCTGGAGGCACCAGGCCCATTCTCTAGTAACAACAACTAGGGGAGCAGACATGCTTCATTGTTCAAAGCTTACTGAAGTCCAACTGGGCCATGCTTGCGTATTCTCTCACGGTGCCAATCGTTCATACAGGACGTGAAATGCACACACAGGAAACCGTGGAAATAGACCCACAATTGCAACACTGCCATCTAGCCCTTTGCAGAGAGCCAGGCCGCACTGGCTTTATGTGCACGAACGGTGACACGGACATGTGCAAGGGCCTCGCACAGGAGACCTTCACTGAGGAAGTCTGGCTTTATCATGAGCTTTGACACTGAGCTGTTATCTCGCTTCCCGCACCCAGACTGAGCATTTGAAGACAACGTTCCAATCCGGAAGTGCACATAATGCCAACGACACGGCGAGAGACACCTCACGTAACAGCCTCACACGAATGCCAGTCTTACCACTTGATGCTCCTTCTCAAGTAGTCATAGCTAGTGTAAGAGCCCAGAAATCTAGGCGACGGCAAAGTGAGCGCAACAGAAAAATGAAAGAAAACGGTCAATCTAACTAAGAAACTTGCAGCAAACGCGACTCAATTGTCATTGCAAAGTATCAACCAAAAGACAGGCACCCACCACTTCAAAATAACTTGACCCATAAATGAAACTATCCCTACCTCCATTTAGCTAGGGAAAGGACCAGTAAACTCAACCACAGTTAACTTGGGTCCTGCCCCACCCCTACCTGGTCTAACTGGTGTTCTGAGTACTGGTCCACTGCCCCCTCTGCCCACTGTTGCTGTAGCTGCCAGTGCTGACCCAGGAATGAACCCAGTGAAGGAGCAGTACTCAGGATAACTGGCACGTTCTGAGTAAGTGAGGATGAGATGCTCCTTTAAAAGTAAATGGCTGCCCTGGCTGGCGTGGCTCAGTGGACTGAACGCTGGCCTATGAACCAAAAGGTCAGTGGTTCGATTCCCAGTCAGGGTATAGGCCTGGGTTGCGGGCCAGATCCCCAGTAGGGGGATGTGAGAGAGGCAACTGATAAACACATCTCTCACACACTGATGTTTCTCTCCCTGTCTTTCTCCCTCCCTCTCTAAAAATTAAAAAAAGAAAAATTAAGGGCTAGGGAAAAGAGATCCCTGAAGTGAAAACAAAGGAAGAAGTGATAGTCAGGTTCACAGACCCCCAGCAGGGAAAGGAGAAACGGGCAATGGGAACGTGCACCCCTCTGAAACGCACTCCAGTTCCCACGCACGTACTCCTGCCCCGCAAGACTGAACCCACCACCAGCCCTCAGGGTGGGGGGAGCCTACCTGCGGAGTTGCTGTGCTTGGATGTCACAGCTTCTCTCGTTTAGTGTCACACACACACATACACACACACAAACAACCCTATGCTACTCTTACACTTAGTTCCTAAAAAGTTGGAAACTACCAATGTTTGTTTTAAGGCCTGGAAGTCCCACAGCAACCTGACCCTGGAGAGAGAGGGGTCCGAGCATCAGAACCTGCAGCTTCCCTGGAGGAGCTGACACCATCTCTGGGCCAGCACGTGCGCACAGGCCCGGCCTGGACTCCGGGGGGCCCTGACCTGCTTGGAGACGCTCTCTCCCAGCGTTCCTGCTTCCAGCCCAGCTCTCCACACTGTAAGGCAGGGCAGTGTCTCCTGGCTTTCTGGGGCGCCTGTCCTGCGCCAACAGAGACTTCTCCGCTCTCTAGTTCCCACCACTGGGGGTGTGCTTTTAAGATGAATACAAGCATATATTGTCCAGAAGATAACTTGGCTGTTTTGCTTTAGGAAATAAAGGCCTGTAGGCAAAATGCTGGTAACGGTAAATAGTCTTGAGGTGCAGGACAAAGGCAATCCCATGTGCTAAACCATTTTCCTATTGTTCAAGTTGTACTAACTGGTCAGAAGAGCAGCAGCGACAGCAGAGAAACTGCCCGTGACCCGCACAGCACCGCTGAGGAGGAGGGAGCGCACACCAGTGCCCATCTCGCCCTACTCTCTCCCTGCGTCCTGGGAGCCCCCGCCCTGCCGGCGCCATCCCCTGCGCCCTGCTGGCGAGCAGCTAGTGGTGGCTGACACGCTAGGGCACTGCGCCATGCGCTGAGCCCCGTTCACTCGGCGAACTGTCCCTGAGCCCCCGGCCACCAAACCTGCTGTGACAGTTTCCCATCACAGACGCCTGGAGTCTTCTGCCTGGAACACCAAATGAACACACAGCCAAAAACGCCTTGCTAACTGACTTTCCGGCAAACCTTTGTAGACCTAAATGTATTTTTTAATGGTATATGGTATTTAACAAGTAAGTAAAAGGATAAATAAAATCTCTCTCCTTAAACTCCAGTCCCCGGACCCTCTTCTGACAGGAATGAATGTGTTGAATGAGTTAAGCCGAAACAGTGACAACAAGCGCACCCTCCTACCTTACCAAAGGGGAGCTCCGGAGGCTCAGGGCTGAGCCCGCCTCGCTCTGCACGTTCGGGACACACCAGCGTTTCCCTAGCGTGCTGTGAGGGGAGGCTCACGCCACCGGCCTGAGCCCGTGTGCACAGGCTCAGCAGGGGTACGTGTGCGTTGTCATGAACTGCTCCCTCTGTGGACGAGGACTTAGAAGGATGACAGTGCAGAAAAGGTTTTAAATCCTCACTTCCAAGGATGTCTCAGGAAAAAGGGGCCGGTGACGGCTTGTTGATGTATCCCCTTGGCCCCGCTGGACCACACACGGTCACAGAGTCGTTCGAACACTAATGCAGTGGCAACACTAATGCCACCAGGAAGGAAACTTTCACACGTAAGGCCTCGAATCAGTTTTTTAAGTTAATTAAAGAGATGGGGTCTTACTTGACAGGGAACTCGGGTGTCCCTGAGCTCAGATGCTGATCCCCTCCCTCCTCCAGCCCCAGGGACTGTCCCCCGACTCGTCTGTCCTCCGTTCTTGGGGGCTGCTTTTGTGGATGCATGAACCCACCTGTGCCTCTGAGAGCTCACCCCCTGCACTCAGCACCAACCTCTCTGTCGCTCGGGGCTCAACCAGGGAGACAGAAGCAGCAGAGACAGGGACCCAAGCAGGCGCACATGCGTCTGTGCCCTGACAAAACCCACAAGGAAGAACCACCGACCAAAAACCCAAGAGATGAGTAAACAGAACGAAAGGAAAAGGGAAAGGAAAGGAAAGACTGGGGGTCAAAAACGGGGGTTCAGTGCCAGCTCTGTGCGTCACGTTGCCTCACGGAGCTCGGTTTCCCTGTGTGTAAAGCTGGACAAGAGAGCTCTGAAGTGCCCCCAAGATCCAATAATAAAAAAAGACAAGCTCTCTCTCTCCTTGAAAAAATATAACTCTATTCTCTTCCTTCCAACAATGTTTCCTCAATACATCCATTTTTATACAAAAAAATAAATAAATTAAAACATAAAGAAAAGAGCCAGCATTAACTGTGCTGCACAGAAGGGAGAAAGGCTTACGATTCACCTAAAAACCAGGGTCTTCAGTTTATTCTCTCTTCAGGTTTCACCATCTTTCCCTAACGCAAAAACTTGCTGTATCTGCTGCCAGAGCTTAAGAACAAACTCCGAACGCATCCTAGAGCTAGAAGCATATGCAGTGCTAACCTGCCAGAGTCTACAGAAAGTGTAAAGTACACTTAAATATTTCCTTCAAAATATACTGAACTTCAAGAAATCAATTCCTCTTTACCCAAACCTTTCTGTGCCGTCTTGTTTTCAAAACGGGAGGTGTCCCGTGAAACAACTCACTTCGAAGAGTAACTGGACAGGGCTGGCGGAGGCTGAGAAGGGAGCGGCTTGGCCGGCTCGGAGAGGTGGCCGGCAGGCATGTGCACAGGAGGCTTGTTCTCAAAACTCCTCCGGTCGAAGTAGGAGAGCTGTTTTCGGTAATACTCTTCATCCTCCTCGGGGTCATAATGGTTCGACCGGACGATATCTTCGGGGGGCTTCGGCTGAGGTTTCTGAGGTTCTGGGATCCTGACAAGGAACGGCAAACAGAACAGCTTTCTCAGTGCCGATTTCACAAGGAAAGTGGACTCTGCGCATCGTTTACCTCGACCCTCCCGAGCTGCGACTGCTCAGGACCCAGCCAAGCAGCACGACCGTCGAAATGGACACTTGCACTCCGTCTTCACACGCCGTGCGCAAAAGGCAGCCCTCTTCCAGCCCGCGAGTTCACGACCACCATCCAGTAAACCCAGTAACTGTCTGGTTGGAGGCCTCACAGCAGGTTACAAGCAGTTAGTCAGAAAGAGAAGAGGAAGTGGGCTCCACCCAGGGAAGACCCTCTCGAAGTACATACACCAATGGCAGCGACAAGTAATAACCGAGAGGGTTTAACAACTTTTTAAAAAAGACTTTTTAGGAACTTTCATCTGAGATCAAGGAATGATCCTCACATAAGGACACAGCTCTGTACAGTCCGAAGTTCCAGAGAGCACAGGCAGCAGAGGAGAAAGTACATCATTAAGCACGCTAGTACACTGTTACTTGCATTCTGTTTAGTACATCTCAGAAACTTTGCATCAAAACAAATGAACTTAACTAGGTTTTACACCAAAAAAAGGGGTAAGCGTCAGTTCTTACGTATTTATTTTATGCGACACAGATCATATGCTAATGAGACTGGCCAAAGGAGACACCACAGCAGCTCACATTTTGGTGAGAAACACCCCCGTCGTCAAAAACAGAGGACAGTGTCTATGTGCGAGTCCCTCTTCGTCACAGGCACAAATGTCAGCACGTAAACACACGAGTGAGGCGGGCGCCCGTCTCCACACCCAACCTTGGGAGCAGTGCTGAGGCCCCCGGGGAGAGCGCAGCGGGCCAGGCCTCTCTCCCTGGGCCCACCCTGTTCTGCAGGTGCCCCAGTGCAGCTTCTGCCTCCCTCCCCTCGTGGTGCCCCCACAGCAAGCACATAGCATGTGCTCACTAAACAATGAATGTGTTACTTCCACCAATCTGGGCTGTTTCCTTACCTCTCAAAACTGAGAGTTTGTATGTCTGAAAACACTTTTAAAACTAAAAAACATGATGCAAATATTAAGGCTTTAAAATTCTCATTTGAATGATCTGCTGGAAAAATGTGTTTTCACAACACTGGTTCCCCAAAGCCACGATGTAGGCCTGTCCCAGATGCGTAACACGGACAGGCCTTCCTTTCTCTCCCCCAGGGCCACTGCGCCATTGGGAAGGCTGGCAGTTTTCACATGAGGACGGGAGAGTCCTGTCGTTCCTACACGGGCACCCTGAGAGGCTTGCCCACTGACTGAGAGGGGTGGACTCCTGGCCAGCCCCATCCCACTCACACCACCAAGGGTACCCACCTGTACAGGGTCTTGTCGTGGTCACTGAACTGGCTCTGGGGAGTGGCTTTAGGGCCAATGATGGGAGCGCCTGGAGGTTTGGATGCTACCTCTGGAGGCTGCAAAATAAGACAAACACGCCGCAGGGACAGCATTACCAAGCAGGCTGCACTGGGGGGGAGGGAGGGCCCCCGTAATACTGCTTGGGGGTGCTGGGAAGCATTTAGAACTGCCTGTCACCAAATATGCTGGGTACCCTGGGCAAAGAGGCCCCAGTCACAGTTACCTTAAAGCTGGCCGTGTGGTTTTCATCCTTCCTGCTCTCCAATGATTGAGACCTTTTGTTTTCAAACATCTTCACCCTGGTAAGCACAGACTGGGGTTTCATGGCCGGGTCTTCCTCCTCTTCGGTCAAAATGGGGGGTGGAGGCAGTGGCTTGGTAGAGGACGGCGGCACTTCCGGCTTGTGCTGAGATGGGGGCATCAGAGGAGGGACCCCTGCAGCACCGTGGACAGGCTCGTACTGGCCTGCTGTAGGGGGAAACCCCTGTGCCGGAACCTGCTCGTAACTCCGTGGGTACTGGTCGTAATACTGCTTGGGCTCGGACGCCTTGGGGCCTGCAGGAGCGTAGGGCTGTGCATCCGGCCTGTATCTGCCGTGCACGTCATACCCAAGAGCGGCTGGCTCCTCGTGTCGGAGGGTGGAGGTTCTCGGGGGCTGGTCGTAGCGCGGCCTGCTGTCGTAGGGCAGAGGACCTGGTTCTTCAAACCGTGGGAAATACCCTCGCTCTGAGGACTCTTCGGGGTGCGGCCTGGAGTCCAAGTCTCGAGAGTGCTGAGTGTCAAAAGGTGGCCGAGGCTGGTAGGGCTGTTTCTCGTCATAGTAAGACCAGTGCTCTTCATACGCAGGGACACGCTCTTCAAAGCGCAGGCGGTGGTCAAAGTGCCGAGAAAACTGGTCTGTGTAGCTGGAGGAGTCGTATCTGTACGTGGGCTGCTCGAGGTCTCTGCTGGCTTGCTTCTCCAGGTAGTGGGGCTGTGGCTCGTAGCTCAGGCTAGGCTCCTTGTCCGGCCTCTGCCCTGGGTGACCAACCACTGGCTGCTTCAGAACATGGTTCTGCCTTATCATGTCCTCGGGATATGGGTCCTTTCTGTACACCTGTGTAACAAGTTCACAGGTAAGTATGCAGTCTTGGTTCTAATTTGGGTCTATTTTAATAGACAAAACTATGGTTTAATATGTAAAAACGATTATGTTCTACCATTTATTACCAGGACAGAAAGAGATTAGTGGAGAAAGCCAGTTTACATGAAAGCTCAAAATTTACAATGCAGGTAAGGGCTTTTATGTTCTAGCATGTGCTAAATGAAAAGGGAGTGAAAAGCAATTATTCAGTTTAGTTGAACACTACTAATGCACTAAAACACTGATTCCCCTTGATTCTCACACTGAAAATAAAAATCAGAAAGAAAATTAACAGAAGCAATTTATAAAACATAAAAATGTCTACGATGGGTATCGATGACATCGTAAGGAAATCTGGTAGATACAGAAAATCCCAAAATAAAAATAACAGAAACATGAAGCAAAACCCCAATTAAAAGGCCTGTTTCCGAATCATGTGTATGCCACCAGAAGCCATGCAAACTACGAGACGCAGACGCTCTGTGCCGACGGCAAGCGCTCTGGTGTGCACGCCCACGGGGACACAGCGGAGGGACAGCGGCGGGGGCCCAGGCGACCGTGGGCCGGCGGGCGGGGAGCGCGAGGGCGGCGCTGCAGCACAGGTACCTGTGGCGGGTCTGCGCGCGGCGGCAGTGCGGCTCCGCGGTCTCCCGGCACTGCGTGGGCCGCCTCGGCACCCGGTGCTCTGGGAGGGTCGGCCTGTGCTGAGTGAGAGGCGGGGGGAGCAGGGGCGGGCTCCTCCAGTCTGACATGAGTTAATGTTACATGAGGGGTAACGGCAGAGGCTGATGGTGCTGGGTTTGTTTCAGGCGAAAGGTAGGGGACTGGAGATGAGGCTTCTGCTTTCTGTGAAGTGTTTAAAATATTTTAAATGCTGTTTCATTTACCACTAACTTCCCACCTCTGCTTATCATGGTTGGTCAACATACATTTTAAGTGTGCAGAATGATGAAACTATGACTTTAGGTCCTACGTTTCTAGAAAATTCAGTATACTGTTGTGTAAGAGGAACACACAGAGTTTAGAGTTAAATCCTTGGTGGTCTCATCGCAAAATTAAAAGTTAATTCTTAATCTGGAGAAAGGACAGAATATATTCTTTAGCTAGACCGCCACTCTAAAATTCCGTAACGCACCTCTAACTACAGAACGCTGGGCGCTTGCTGCTTACCTGTTGAGAGGCTGTTTTAAATCCGGGGGAGTCTAGTCTATGGATGGGCTGTGGCTGCGCTTGTGGTGAGTAAGGAGGGTGTGTCTGGCTTTCGTGGTGCACTCCAGAGGGGTCCTCTCTCACAGGCTCAGAGGACCGCGTAATGGCAGACTCCGGGGGAGTCCCCACCTCATCGTTAAGGGTTTCGTCTAGTTCTTGATCAGTGTAGGCCCCGCCTTCTGTATCTGTGTCTTCATAGTCAGAGGTGTGTCTACTGTCCGTGCTATACATTGAGTATTCACTACCTGGGGCTGACAGGTAGGACAGACGGTCGTCATGCAAATCAAGGTCATCGCTTGTCGCACCATCCGCCTGGGTCAAATAAAAGTAAATTGAAAAATTTATTCGGCAGTTCTGTAAGAGATGGCCCTTCTTTACAAGGAAGATGGAACAAGGTATTGCTCTGTGAAGAAATCACCTAGTTCTCGAAGCTTCTGCGGAGGAAAGGTCAAGAAGATTGTACAAGCACACATGCAGACACACAGAGCGGCCTCGGAGACCCGCGGGGCGGGGACGAACCAAGCGCTGGCTGGCAGGTCGGGACCCAGCGGGGCTCTGGGGCCCAGCCCGGAAGACAGTGAGGTGACCCCAGCACCACTCAGGGTCATGAAACCTACAGTCACCGGCCTGTCTGCCCACAGCCAGGCAAGGAGACAGTCAAACCAAGCGCACAGGAACAAGGACACACTGACAGAGCACGCACAGGAGGACAGCCATAAAAGAAATGCCCCGGTTCACGCTGGGGAAGAGCTGAAGCTTTGGTCAAATGCAATGGAAAAGCGTCGCCTCCGTGCTGGCTGCCGCCCTGACAGGGTCTTTCTGCCACTCGTCAAAGACGCAGCAGCCCACGGAAGGCGAGAGGAAGGCAGTTACGCTTCTCTTTCACAAGTAATTGAGAGCTGAGTCCGCGTGTCCCAGTCTTCGCCGTCTTCGGAGCGGGCCAGAGAGAGAGGAGCACTGCAGGGGAGGGGAGTAAAGAGCTGCGCCGACAGGCTGGTGCTGCGCACTGATCTGGAACTAGCGCCTGGGTGGGACACCATGGTCCCCGAGACCCTGCTGGACACGGTGTCCGGTCAGGCACGAGAGCTGAAGGATGTGGAGCCCAGAATTCAGACAGTCTTTCCTCCATGTCAGCATGGACTGAAGGACAAAGAGAAGACGGGAGCCACCTAAATGGGGCTTCCCATGCAGTCCCACGCTCGCTGTGTAAGAGCAGGACCCTGACCACGGCCCCCGTGGGAGGGAAGGCCAGGCTGCGTCAGGCCTCCCTCGGGCTCTGGTTTGCACCTGCTGGGCTGGGACAGTGCGAGTCCAGGCCACAGCAGAGCGTGTCCCCTGAGGTCTCCATGGCTCTGACTCCGAGATGCAGCTGCAGAAGAGAAGCCCCGCTGTCTGCTGGGGTCTTTACCTTGCAGGGTTCTGGGGGGGCTGCTGCCCAGCAGGCAGCCAGGGTAGTAGTTAAGGCATCAGGAAGAGTAGCTTGGAACTCACCAGAGCACTTGGCTCTTGCCCTGGTACGAGGTGCAGAAGCAAGCAAGAACCACAGGTCGCTGTGGACCAGGAGATGGCCTACGCCTACATGTTAAGAAAGTTTCAGGATGACTTTTCTTGGTTTAGTGGGGATCATACAAGACTGTACCAGACCGTGCACACAGGAACTCTTCCTAGGCACTAATTAGATCAAAGCAGTTAGCTCAGGAAAGTCAGCGTGAAATGAAGTGGTTTTAGTTGAAAAATCTTTTCAGGTAAAATATACTTGAATGAAAGAGGGTGGCAGAAATTAAGCTCGATTTAAATTGTAACAACTTTTTCTGACTTACAAAACACATCAATCTCTCCTTATAATAAATAACCTACTTTCCTCATGTAAAAAGTTGGGAGACTTAGACCTTTACTTTACATCTAAGCCAAGAAAGGAAACATCATCTCAAAGAGAAATGATAAATAAAAAAGATTTGAGGATTTAAAAAACCTCTCAGGTAGGCAGGCAGTAGGCTTTGTGCTTTTACGAGCCAATTTCACGTCGGGAATCGCCAGCGCAGGCTGTGGGCAGGCTGCCTGACAGAGGGTGCGGACGGAGCTGTGCTGCCGCGGGAGAACAGCGCGGAGCGGGCTGCGGAGCGCAGTGGCTGGCGTGTTCCCACCCTCATTTCCCTCTCAGGTGCCCCAGCTGATGTGTCAGCTATTCAGAGTGCGCTGACAGGTCTCATATGCACAGTTCCCCCACCCCCGGGGTGCTGACGAGAACCAGGGTTCTGGCGCTTTGCCGAGGGCGGGAGGAGCAGACGCCACCTCTAGGTGTCACAGCATCTGTGCCTGCAGCGGCTGTGTGCGTTTGGGACAAGGGGACGGTGGCTCTGAGCATGCAGCATGCACCGTCAGAGCACCTGTACCCACAGCCAGGCAGAGGACAAAGGGGTCATGCGGGGGCAAAACACAACAAAAACCAAGCCAACAAAGAAATGTGAAGAACAAAATAAAAAAGCAGACATTCTCAATCTCCCCTAGCAACCGAAACATATTAATATTGTACTGATCTCAAGGTAAAAGTAAAATCAAAAGGTTCATTCAAATGTCACCTTCGAGAAACCTATTAACTGTCCCCCAAAATGAACACACCTTTCCCATGAAGATGGCTCTCAAGTCACAAGGAGGGACAGCAGAAATTAGATATTTTAGAGCTGGCCATCTGGACACATATAAGCTAAGTTTAAAGCCAAAAGGACGTATTGCTTTGTCCAACATTTCCTTGGCTACGTTGTGAGAATGTTAACAGGTGCTGAGTGAAGAAATAAAACCCACAGGTGAGGACGCGTCCATCTGGAGCACGCAGGGGAGACTGTGCTCCCGCCAAGGGCTGCGGTGGCAGGCCCTGCCCTGCCTGTGGCACCCCCCTCTCCTCGTGGCAAGCCCTGAACTTATCGGCCGAGGACAGCATTTTGGGAAAGACTCACCTAGTACAGGCGACTCCCCTCCTTGTCAGAGGAGGAACCTGAAGCCAGGTTCAAAGTCACTCCCCAGGCAGACAGGGGCCAAGCCAGAACTCAACCCTGCTCCTTCTGTTCAAGTTCAGGAGCTCTCTTAAGGGAACACCACTTAAGTGGTCATTCAATAGTTGGGAAAATTTCTGAGTATCTTGTTATCAAAAGCAACTCCCATAAGCCCTGCTTACGAATTATAAAAACCTCACTAATCAGAAAACAAAGTAACTCACAAATCTCTGATCAGCCGTATAATTTAGTAAAGCAGTTTAAACAGCAACAGGAAATCTCTCACCTTTCCCTCGGAGACCCACACCAGCTGGTTCTGCTGTTGCTGAATCGCATCCTTCAGGGCGCCGTACCACCCGTCGTTCATCGAGTTTAAGTTGATGGTAGCTGAAAACGAGTGAGCAACAGCACTTTACAGTTCGCACGCTGCCTAGAGGCCAAACTCGCTGAGCCCTGCCAGGGCTCCGCCACCAGTGCTGGGCGACATGGAAGACGGTGTTCGAGGACACAAAACTGAAATTTCTATCAAGCACAAAACATTTGCTCTCAATCCAGGCCAAGGTTACGTAAGTTTTCATACTGGGACAGCACAACGTTGGTGTCTACAGACTGCTGCCCAGACGCTGAGGCCGAAAAAAGGCCTTTTAAATACTCACTTGTAAAAAGATGGTGATTATTTTTACGCAGTTTATGAGACCGCTCATATAACTTCCTGGCGCTTTTCCGAGACTCTGGACATAACCTCATTCTCATCGTCTTCACACCCTGCTTAGAATCGGGGTTAAGGAACACCACAATTGGGTACCACTGGGCGTAATTCAGACGATCAACTGCATTTGGTGTTACATCTAATAACGCGTGTTTGTCCTGGAGACAGAAGGAAGGAGAAATAAGGAGGTAAGACACACCTAATTAAGAGTCATCGCAGGACAAGTCACAACCTGAACTGCATCCCAGTGCAGCGGACCTTCACGTGCGCTCCGGGGTCTCAGGAGCACATGCCAGACGTCTGTACTCAGAAGGTAATTCAATTACAACTGCTAGCCCAAATCAGAAAAAGACAAACAGGTAACTAGCTCACTTTTAAGATAGCCCTGGGGCTGTGTTTGATTAGATCAGTGATTTTCAACCTTTTTCATCTCATGGCACAAACTGATTACTAGAATTCTGCAGTACACCAAAGAATATATTTTTTGCTGATCTGACAAAAAGCAAGCATAATTTTGATTCATTCACACCAGACAGCTACTGTTACATTGACTGCTGTCATTTTTTATGTGATAATCTAAGAAAAAAGAGGTCATGCAATATAAAGAGAGTCTATTAATATATACGAATATTTTAACTTTTTTGTGGTAATCAAAAAATCACCTTTTGATGCATGTACTACTAACCCTTGAAAGTGGTTATTAACAGCTTGAGGTATGGCATACCAGTGATAATTTTAGAAAAAAACTACTTTCCACTTTCAAATTAAACAAACCTCATCCCACTAAAAAACAGAACATTTACAGCTTATAATGAAATGGGTCAGTGTTTAGTAACTTACCTGATCTATGATTTGCTTTATTGTATGAAGGCGAATAATGCCCGAGCTGCGCTGGTCCGTCCCAGCATCGCGTGGTTCACTCTCTGTTCACAAGGTCAGGACAAAGACAAACATGCGAGTTCCACTGGTTAGATCAGAGTTTCTCCATGACAGTGCTCTACCGACACCTGGGCTATGTAATGCTCACTGGGGGAAGCCCTGTGTGCTATGGCCTGTTTCGCAGAACTTCTGGCCCCCACCTCCCTTTTGCTCCCACTGTGACAACAGAAATGTCCCCAGATGGCCAAATGTCCCCAAATGGGGCAGAAATGTCCTGAATGAGAACCACTGGTTTGAGCTCGATGCTTTCCAATGATGCCCGGGATTCAGAGAAGGCAGGTGAGGCATGTGACTCAGGCACAAAATTTAATGGGGTTCCTCCAAGACCTCAGTAATCATGGAGTATTTGGATACAGTAAGTTCAAAAAAATCAAAATTAATTCTCTATAATAAACAACATATCAAAATTTCAAAGAAAATCTGGAAATGGAACTTGAATGAAAATTATTTAAGACTGTCACTTGGCTAACAGAGATCGTCAATTATGGCAATTATCTCAATTAAAAATGAGATTAAAAAATAGATTTATAAAATAATATTAAGCTTCCTTCCATTAAAGCCAGGAAAATGAAATTATATTCTGTGTTTCATATAAATAAAGTAGACTTACAATAATGACTTTTAATATGAGTATTATTCATGTTTTACAAAAACTTTCAATCTACTTAGCTGTTCTAGAAAAAGAAATTAACCATTAGAAAAATGCAAAAATGTGTATACAGAAATGCATTTTGTTTCTTTTGCCTAGGGCTCTAATATGGCTTGACACAGCTCTGCTTCCAAACCTTTCCCACACTGTGCACACACGAGGAAACGCCAGCGTCTGTAGGGCAGACTGAGATGCACCGAGACAGCCCCTCCTGGCCGCGGCCCCCAGCCCCAGCAGGCTGAGTCCAACACCTGGGCAGGTCCATGACCCATCGGTGATAATGCTACCGAGGACTGGCTGGGCAGTCCAGGGTTAGGGCGAACGGGGAACAGAGAAGGCTGCTCATGGTTTCGTGTTGGCACCTGTCCCTCCCTGCTGGTACATCACATGCCCCCTGGGGCTTGAGTTGATGTGGCACCTAGAATCTCAGAGGTCCAATTTACATGAATTTCTTCACTAAAAAGGCACAGCAATGTTTGTGACCCTGGTGACAAGCAACGTGTGAAAGAAAAATCAGATCCAACAAAGGCAGCCATTTGGAAGGACAGAGGTCACACTGCGTGGTGAGGGGAGTGATTCTAGGCAAGGAGACTATGGTGAGACCAAAGTACACTGGCGAGGAGGGCGGAGCCTCCTATCTGGTGGACATACAAGAATACAAGGGAGAGATCAGCTGGGAGTTTGGGCTGGAGGAAATCTATGAATTCCTAAACTCAAGGACTCTCTTAGATCCAAAGATGATGAATATAACTAAGCCATCTGAATCCCTTTTCTAAGAGCCTGGCTGAGGAATAAAACCATTAAACCAAGCAATTTCCCCTCAAGGGAGAGCTCTGTAAATCTTCACACTTGCTTTCCCTACACGTAAAAACCCGACGTCTGGTCACAGGTGAGGTTACCACCTACTTAAGGCAAAACATCATCTACAAACAAACCATGGCCAAGAGGAACTGCGTGGGGAATGAGAAAGAAACGTTTTCTAACTTGCTCAAATTTTACCATTATTTGTTTGCAAATCTGAATTTCAGACAGTCAACACCCTCATTCAACCTTACCAGCAACCAAATGAAAAGGAGCTCAACAAGGCAACATTCTCATTCTCGGAACTAGCGCTCACGGGTTTAGAACAGTGCAGTGGGAACAGGCCCGCCCCTCCGGGGTGCAGTGACACCACACACAGCAGCAGCCCCGGAAAACATGCACGTCCTACGGCTCACCCCTTCCTGTCTGTGGGAATTCTGTCGGGAAAAGCATCACCAACACGGGAAAATCTACCCTTTAGAAGTCAAATCCTTCAGAACACAAGGCAAAGTACACCGAGCAAATAAAACATGGGCAGCTTTCTACACCCTTTGTGATAACATAAATTTAAAACAAACTATACAAACAACAGAAGGCTGACCACACCATATATTAATTGCAGGATAATAAAATATGATTATTAAGAAGGAAAACGGTATAAACTTTTAAAAACAGTCTATATAAAACTTCAAAAAATAGGTCTACAAAGGGCGGGAAGGATGGAAAAAATACAATAGGGTAAAGTTTAGGGCAATGGTAATTTATGTCAAAATTAATTTTTTAACTTCTCCAAATAGAGAGCAATACTCTATAATTAGAAAATAAGTTTAGGCTTTTACATGTAATTTATGCAATGTAAGTTATATATAAGTTTTTACATATAATTTATGTAAGCCTAAGTGGTCATACGGAAGTTTGCATACTTAAACCACCATAATAGCCAAACTATACAAAACTACGAAAGAATGTGCAGGCAAAAGCACTTAAAGCACTTCATGCTCAAATGTTTGCACTTCTCACTTACTATAAATGTCTGCAACAACAACTGATAGCATGAATCATGCTTTTATTGCCCTTTTTAAATATTTGAATATTTCTGTTAGCTTAATGGCCACAAGCACTGGGCTGGGGCCAGAAGGGCTGGGTTCAAAGCTGAGTCCCGTGGCTCAAGGGCCGGGCGTTGCCAGGGAAGGCTAGACCAAGCGATGGGTGGCGTCCCACTGTATCCCCGAGGGCTCAGGCTGCTCCCCGTCGGCAGGAGTACTCATCCAGGGGGGATTCTGTTAGACGGGCTAAACAGCATCGTCTGCTGGGCAGTTTTCTTATAAAGCCCAGAGCTTCGGAAATAGGAACTCATTATTAAAGGCAAATGGACGAATGAGGACCCAGTCACTCGGGTTTCCCTCCAAGTTAAATAAAATGGAGTAAACTGCAGTTTCTCTTACATCAAGTTCTACCTCCCTTAAGTGAATGGATCAGACCCATCTTTCAGAGGAGTAACTAGCAGAGGAACCCCTCCCCCTCCCCATCAGTCAGCTCTGAAGCTACTCACTCGCAATCTGATAAACGTCTGGCTCTTCTCGGGCCAGCTTTTCTCTGGCCACGTCAGCTATGGGTCCGAAGATGGTCACGGGCCTCAGAAACCCAGCTGGGGAGAAATGCAAAAGAGAAGGAGCACAGCTTACACCTTTTCTTTCTCGGCACGCTGACACTAAAGGGTATTAGGTTAGTCTGTAGAAGACAAACCACCTTCTCGAAGAACGACTCTCTCATAGGCCGGAAACTTCGTCTGAACTGGCTGAGCTGACAGATCCTCTCTGCTTTTCCGGAGGTTTCTCTTGGAGCTGCGAAGACCTCGGAATCTCCAGAAGTCAGCACGGTCTCCTCCTGCGGTTTTTGGGAGGGTGTACTGCACACTGGCTAACTGCTCAGCTCTGGACAGGAGATTAAAAGAAAACACAGGTACTTTAAGAACACAAAATGGAAAAAGACCCACAAAGAACGAGATGGCAAAATTCTGGACAGAACCTCCCATGTAGTTTACATCTTAATGATGGAACTAAAATAGAGGAGGCTGGAAAACAATTATAGCTGCGACAAATACAATGAAATCTAATTCTTTACATTACCCAAACTTCCCAGTGGGACAGAAATCTGTCATCGTCATGCAACTTGTTCTGAGGAGCATTACAGATATCCGTACCTGTTCTTGTTAGGGATGATGCCTCGCTCTACCTCCTTGTGGTTTTTGCCGATTCGAATCGCCAGCCAGGAGCCCAGTTTTCCATTGTACAAGGTGTCCACGACGCGGAACACCTCTCCTTTGTTAAAACTAAGTCCATAGGGAGATTCCTTCTCATATTCAAAGTGGGTTCTAATGTAGAAAGAATCTCCTACATCTGACTCTACGATGCGACGATAAACTAAAAAGAATCCAGAGGAAAACAACATTATCAATAGCTGGAGGGGTAAGAAATTAACCTGAAGAGGACCCGTGACGTGAAGACGCTGTCGGCAGTGTTACTGACAACAGCTGCAAGAGTGGCTGGTGAACGCTGCACTGCTGGGCACGGCACTGTGCTGAGTGCTCTGCCTCAGGTGCGTCACCGTGACCTCATGGAATGCAAACTCCCAGCACCGCCGCTTTGCCCCTGACAGACTGATGCACAACCGGATCAACAGCTTGTCCAAAGCCACACGTGCTTTCTATTTGAACCACCTTATTTAAAGGTGCAGAGATACAGGTATCCCATTTTCTAAATGAGCTGCTCCCAGATGAGGGGCAGTGTTGCCCACCCCCAAAGGGGGTGTGTGTTTCCTGATTGCTGTCACTGCAGGTGTTGGGAGGAGGGTATGGGCACTACTGGCATCTAGTGGGTAGAGACCAGGGATCCTTCTAAACGTCCTGCAACGCACAGAACAGCCCCATAACAACAAACTGTTTCACCCAAAGCATCAACACTGGGAGGGTGAGGAACACTGTCGTGAATGAACAGTGCCTCCGTTTAATCACAGAGAGGATCCAGCATTCTCTTGAATTAATGCTACAAGCATCAGAGACTACGGCCTGGAAAACACCAGCACAAAAATCGGAAGCTGCCCATACACACTGCTGTGTGGTTCTGACGGCTGATAAACAGATGGGACTCTCCCGTGCCTGCACTGGGCTGGACAGCACCCTACTTCGTCACAAAGCCATGGCAGCTGGGTGGTCCCTGTTGCTGTGCTGTGCTAGTCAGCACGGTCAGGTTGTGAGCCTCTAGGGACTTACAATAAACTCTCTGTGAGATGAGCAAAGTCATTTGTCCCTCAACAATGACTGACTTATTTAAAAAAGCTGAAATTAAAATCCCTACTTAAGTCCCCAAACTTCTTTCTACAGGCTTATTTCCACCCTGTCCTGGCAGTCGCTCACCGTCCTTCTTCTTCTGGGCCAGTATGGTCACCTCCTCGCCCTTCGGGAGGTCGAGCAGGAAGAGGACGGCCTCCTCTCTTATGATGTTTGTGAAGTCCACGTTGTTTACCTGTTGAAATGCATTTCACAGATTACTGAAATATCTGTGCCCACAGGAAACAAAGACTCTCAGCGTCCACCTAACTTAAAAATACCACAACTTCAAGAGCGTAAAATGTATTTTACTTTAAAGAAAAGAATATACTATAATTCAGAACTAGCAGAAACCAAGTAAACAAAATGAGTAAAGGTGTAAATGCATCTAAAGAGTAGTCACCATGCATCCTGACATTCAAGACTGCCCACCGCAAACTCTAACCCATTTAGACCAAAAGACGACTTCTAATTCCAAGTATTTGTTATCACTGGGAAATCTCTGGCTTTAACATTTAAAATTCCAAGTTCTGTAAATGTGAAAGAATCCTACATATCTGTTATCATTGGGAGATCTCTGACTTTCAAATTTAGAAGTTCCAAGTTCTGTAAATGTGAAAGAATCCTACTTCGCTAGTCTCTGCAGAAGCAATGAAAAGGAAACCAGATGGAGGGAGCTAGTATGTGCACCTCGGCACCTCCGAAAGAGCACCTGTCAACACACAGAAAGAGCACCAAGTGGACAGCCACTTGTACCAGAAGCTCCGAAGGACCGACAGGGACTCGTCCACATGTCACGGGCGAATGTGTACATAAGTGCAGGTACATGTGCTGCTTTTCATCTTCTGGAAGTTTCCCACATTTAGGAAAAAGTCAACATGCACTGCTTTTATGATCCCAAATAAAAAGACGATTAAGAACTATTTTAAAAACAATGCATGCCCTGATTCCCTTGAGTGTAGAATAATCATCAGAGAAGGTAGGAAAAGAATTAGAAAAATTAGAGGAAGACCAGAATGGCAGAGTCAGGGAGTCCAAGGAAGAAAAGCACTTCAAGAAGGGTAACTTAAGACCTTCAAAATGCAGCAAAGAAATAAGAACAGCGAGGGCTGCGGCTGACATTAGGTCTCTGACTGCTTGTTCAGTGGCAGTCAGGGTGGAAGCCAGGCTATGCAACGGTGTGACAGTGCTGGCTGGAAAGAAAGTGGGGGAGGGACTGAGGAAGTTCAACAGTCAAAGGAGAGACTAGCACGGTGGAGGAGAGATGAAGAGCCAGCGGAGGAATAGAAAAACACACCTCAGCAAGACTCTGGGCCGGGAGACCACACCCAGGATGCGGGTAGGAAGTCGCCAGAAGAGAAGGGCAATGACAAGGTGAGGATGAGAAGAAACAGAGCAGATGCAGAAACGCACACTTGACAGATTTGACCTTCTGACTGAAATGGCTTACCCACCAAGAGTTAGGCTATTTTAGAGAGAGAAGAGATAGGTAAAGATGTTCGCATGTTACTGGCCACATGGCCACGAAAACAGAAGAAAGGAAAAGCCCCCACAGGTAGGCTTGCATCTCCACAGGGCTCCTCTGATGAGTGTGGGGCGTGAAGCCTCAGAGCCAGGGCAGCCCCGCACTGCCTAAAGGCAACCCCACCTCCTGCGCCTGGGCCCTCAGCGGGGCACATGGGGAGGCCCCCCCCGCCCCGCCCGGGGCTGTGTGGACAACTGCCACAACCATGCGGGGGGCGGGGGGGCACGGCGGTGGGGGGAGCAACACCTGACTGCTGGCCTACCGGTAGGCAGTGGCTCAGGGCGGAGTCCTGCCAGCCTCAATGCTGAAATGAACTACAAAAGATGCATATCACAGGGTCTAGGGCTTACTTTGTTTTGTAGGTTCTATACCACCAATGACTAAAATGAGACCAAAGCATCACAACTGTGTAGTAACACAAACACAGCAATTTTAAGAGCAAACGTGGGGACAGGAAGTGACAAGCCCAGCACACCTAAGACCTGATGGATTCTTAATCTGAATGTGTCAGCGGTTCAGGAGACTGCCACGTAGGTTACGCTCTACTTACTGTCGTAGATTTGCTATGTGAGGCCCTTTTCTGCAGACCGAAGTATTGAGACCCATGTGAGTCAGTGTGCGGACATACCCTGAGAATTTGATCACCCTCTTCTAAGCCTTCTTTGGCTGCAGGGCTATCTTCTAGAACGCCAGCTACAAATATTCCGACATCATTTCCACCAGCCAGCCGCAAACCCACACTATCTCCTTTTCTGAATTTTACCAATTTCATGCTGGGCCTGTTGAAACAAATATCTCGTTTGAAACAGTTGACAGATGCGTGAGGAGCTCTAGCAAAGGGCTGCAATGAAAACCACATTCAGACTGGAACAAAGGGCCATCATCTCTGTGCTTTCCCGCACACCACCAGTTTGCTGGGTACAATGGAGTTTAGTGTCAGAATTCCAAATCAGATTTAATTGCATTTTCTTTTATTTTCTGATTAACAGAGTAAGTTTCAAAATATCCAGGTTTGATGGGCAAGCATTGCTTTACATACTCATTTCTAAAGTTACTTGATAGAAACAGTGTTGGCCAATGTTTCCCAATACAGGGTGCATTCCCAACAGCTAAAACCACTCCCATTTTTTAACAGTCCCAATTCATACCATACCATCTCTACCGAGTAACTGAGAGGTACTGCGTTTTACAGGTAGAACCTGAAGCATGAGCTGCTGCAAATGTCCCCAACACCAGGGAGTAGGACCCAGGCTCCACACACTGTGATCTCCGCAGCCAAGACACAGGGGAGTGGAGACTTCACAGCCTGTGGACGCTCTCGGCTGGCCACAAACAGCACGCACTTGGCAGCCCTCTGCATCTGCAGTGAACGCCTGGTCATCGCTTGGCGTTCCCGGGCTAGCCCCGTGTTCAGTCTCCACCCCTCTGTTGCTAGAGGCAGTGGGAAGGAAGTGATGCACGCACGGCCCTCTCTAACTGGTGTGGGGTCAAAGGCCTCTGACACCCCTATGACCCAGCACTGAAGGATGCTTTAGGAGCACGGCTGGGCAGAAGCAGGTCCCAATTATAAATTTCCGAGGGTAATTAATTACAAATTACATACATAACTACAAACTACCCTTCTAGGTTCCATAACTGTCCCACATTTTTCTGCCTATTTTGACGTGAAGTATAGAAAAAGTTCCTTTCCTCTTCATTCAGTAAGTGACAATGAGCTAATTATCAGAAACTAACAGAATCTAACTAAAAAAAAATCCCTCCCCTGAAATGAAATGAATGGATGAATGGGCTGAGGAAAGAGAAGTCTAGTCCTTCAACCCCCTGCAGACCACCTCAGCTTTCAGAACCGAGAAGGCATCCACGATTGGTGTCCTCATCTGGCCTCACATCAGCTGGACACAACCCCGTGCGGCTGTCGCTATGATGCAATCACTCACTGCCCAGGCTGGTGGCACCTGGTCTTACTGTGAAGGGTGCGGGGCCCTTGGCCATGAGGCTGTCCTTGCTTTCCAGCGAGCCAAGAGCTCATCGTAACAGACTCATCTTCCTTATGACCTAAGTCCCCGGAAATTCTCTTCTAACACAGACCCATCTACTGTGCCTCAAAAAGCAAACAGGCGCACTGCAGCCTGCCCCCTCACGCACAACCTGGCCGTGAAAAACCACTGTTTGAGGACTGCTTTAGGCTCAGCCTCACAGTGTTGTGTTGGGTCCCTTTTACCAGAGAGGCGACAGAAAACTAACTTGATAATCACGATGGTTTGAATTTGGCTATTCAGTTTACATCTCAATCCCATCAACCATAAACTATAAAGCAATACAAGGTGCAGAAGATAAAACACCTAGAGATGCCAACTAATCTGGAACGGGCTCTCAACCGGCTGTGACTTTGCTCCCAGGAAACATCTGACAGTGCCTGGAGACATTCTGGTTGTCACAACTGGGGGTGGTGGGTGCTACTGTCAGTTAGAGGCCAGGGATGCCACTGAACAGGCCACAATAAACAGTTCTCTGGACAAAATGTGAATAAGGGAAATGGAGAAGCACTAGGATTTTTGTTTTGTTTTTAACGCTAGGGCAATAGAAAGCTTGTGAAAAATCTGATGTCTAAAGAGACAACAATTTTACAATTTTTTAACTAATGACCTAAAAACTAGGTAGGAGATGGTGGTAAGAAAAAAAGTAACATCCAGGAAGCTTCCTTGTTGTTCTTTAACTTCTGATTCTATCATATAAATAGATTTTTAAGCCTCCTAATCATAGTATTAATGGTATACGGTATTTTTAAAAGTAGATGAACACGGTTTGCAACTGAACTCTCACTTTAAATAACACTTAACGCTGCGAGAGAAGACGACATGAGTTTAAAACCACATTACCGAAGAATCCCATCCTCATGGGTGGAATTGGGCAGGACACCGTCAGACGGACTGACCGGGAGATCCACATCCGGCTGTCCAACCTGAGCATACACAGGCTTCGGTTCTGGAAGAAAGAAAATTTAAATTGTGTAGAAGTCATTTATTACAAAATGGAATAATAATGTAAGCAACCAGTAAACAAACAGAAGTATCTACAAAACACGTGCGTCCAGAGAACCTGATATGGAACATATACACTATACGTGTTTGGTTGTCAATTCTAGTGTCTTTATAATAAGTATGTGTGTTACACAATCACCTGTGACTTCCACAGAAACAGCTGTTCTGAAAAATGGTCTCAAAAATGTATTCCTTTTCTAAAAAATATTTTCTTTATTTTTAGAAAGAAGGGAAGGAGGGGAGAGAGAGAGGGAGAGAAACATCAATGGGTGGTTGCCTCTTGCGAGCGCCCTACTGGGGTCCCAGCCCACATCCTAGGCATCTGCCCGGACTGGGAACTGAACAGGCAAACCTCTGGTTTGCAGGCCGATGCTCAACCCACTGAGCCACACCAGCCAGGGCTGAAAAATGTATTCTTGAGAAGAGTAACAGAAGAATAAGAATGTGTGGGAACCTACATTTCAGTTAAGGCTGTCAAAGCAGACTTCTTTCTTCCCTGTGGTAAAATTTATTTCTAAATATCTACATTCCCGCCACTGAACATGCAGATCAAAAAGAAGGTTGGAGAAATGGAACAGACAGTACCAAAGTCTTCAGGCCTTTCAAGCAAATCTTGAAACCTTGCAGATTCTTATGTCCGATCTCATACACAGCACCACAAGTGTTCATGACACTTTCAGTAAGCAAGTAACTTAAATTTTTTTCTGAAACCATGAACAATTTCTACCTCAAAAAGAAAAGTCCATGCCTACTGACCCATGCCAACCTTCCACCCATGAAGAAAATGCCGAACGTCCGATACAAAAGAATTCAAACACAGGCAGCAGTAGTTGCAATAATAATAATATAATAGTAGCGTTAGCACTAGCAGCATCTTTTACATCTCCCGTAAGTCCCATGAATACTTTAGTCTGAGTGAAAATGCCTTTGGACTCAGTATCTTGAGGGCTCACCTGGAATAGTAGGTGCTTGCTTCTCATTTCTTTCAACTACGGCTTCCTCCACTGCCTTAGGCACATGGTCATCCGCATGCTTGACAGGAGTTGACGCAGTCCCGGGTTTAGAAGCTCGCTCCTCCTCTCTGCTCCGGAGACTACACATTCAGAAAATGAAAAAATCATAAGCCTGAAGATGGGTGTGAAAATCATTTGTAGGAGAGCTTTAGAAAAAATGACACGGGACTTGCTGTAACAGTTCAAAACAGTATTACAGACTGGTCATTAAAACTAGAGCGGTGCTGCCAGAGAAGCAGAAAAACAGATTGATGCGACACACAGAAAACGAAGAAGTTCACCCAGAGCAGCAGCTGACTGGAGCGGCAGTGCAGAACTGCTGGGAAGAACGCACTGCCTTTCACCATGTTAGGACAACTGCCCACCAACTCGAGAAATTAGATCTCTGTGCCCACTAGTGACAGAAATATAATTCATTTCAGATGGCATAAAGTCCTAAACATAAAATAGTTTTTAGAAATTTATATCACTGAAAATAAAGAACTTCAAAAGAAAGACTCAATGCACAAAAGCTATGATGCACCATCAAAGGTGATTACATAAAAAGTTAAAATGCATGCAAATAATTGGTAAAAATATATGTTTTGGGTTAAACCAAATGAAATGAGGTTGGTTTCTAGTGCAAACAGCTGAATATCAGCAATTGCATACAGTCTGACTTAACAACATACAAGGATTTGATATTTAAAACACATAAAAATCTGTAAGTCAGTTTAAAAGACACAACTGATGGTTAGATGAGGAAGCACTAGAAAGAACGGGTGCACAGACAGACAACACATGTGCACATGGGCTTGGCCTCAGGAGCAACTAGGGAAATGCCGGTTAAAATCACTAGACTCATCTTGTCACTCCCAAGAGCTTTCCCGTGACATCAACGGCAGGGAAACACATGGAGAAGCAGGAACTCATACAAGGAGGGTGAAAACCAGTGTAAATATGTGTAACTGTGCGAGGGTCAATTGGTAGCTATTTATCAAAACAAGAAACACAAACATGCAACACCTGTAATTAATTCCACTTCTAGGTTTATCCTAGAGAAATGCATACATTTCTACAACATTTACAGAAATAGTTACATGGCTATCAGTTCTATTAGCAACAAACAAAATAATTAAAACTAAATCTCCATCAACAGGTCCCCCCCAAAAATATACAAGTTGAGCCAAGGAAATCCATACACTTTTTTAAAAGAGGCCAATAAATATACCTCAAATAAAAATGTAAATCAAGCCCTGGCTGGTGTGGCTCAGTGGATGGAGCGCAGGCCTGAAAACCAAAGAGTCACTGGTTCAACTCCCAGTCAGGGCACATGCCTTGGTTTCGGGCCAGGTCCCTAGTTGGGAGCATGCGAGAGGCAAACATACACTAATGTTTCTCTTCCTCTCTTTCTCCCTCCTTTCCCCTTTAAAAATAAATAAATAAAATCTTTTTATTTTTTTTAAAAGATTTTATTTATTTTTAGAGAGGGAAGGGAGGGAGAAAGAGAGAGAGAGACAAACATCAATGTGCAGTTGCTGGGGGTCATGGCCTGCAACCCAGGCATGTACCCTCACTGGGGATCGAACCTGCGACACTTTGGTTCACAGCCTGCGCTCAATCCACTGAGCTATGCCAACCAGGGCTAATAAAATCTTTTTTAAAATATTAAGATCTACAATTTAAAAAGGTATCAGGTATGGAAGGTTTTACAGCCAAGACTTCCCAACCTCTGAAAAATAAAGTATTTCCTATTCTTCCTAGTATCATTGATCACAGGAAAATATAGAAAAGTCGCTAGTTCAATTTTAAACACTTCGTATTATGGAAAATTCCAAACACACATAGCAACACAGAACAGTATCACAAAAACGTATGTACCCATCTTTAAACATTTTCAACATTCTGTCAATCAGCAATTCAGTGTGAAGCTAACAGAACCCTAACACCCCAACCTTGATAGTGACAATACAAAAGGGAAAACAAGTATTTTAAAGTAAGAACGGGGAAAAGTTCTAAGCAACATAATACTTAAGGGAATATAACAACGATTCAAAAACTACTGTACTGTGACCACACAGAAGGGTGATTTCAAGACTTTGTGGCTCCTTCAACATCAGGAATCAATCGCAAAATTTATTATTACATCCAAATATTAAAAAAAACATTTTAGTGTCAGTAACACAGGCATGTGAAAAGTTTAAGTCGTTCCTAATAAAAAACATAAATAAAGCAAGCTGGCAATGCAAACGATTATGAGACTGTTTTCCAAAACCAAGAGCCAGCACCGTGTGAGAGAGGGAAACGCCGGGGTGCGCTGAAGCCAGGAACGGCGCAGCGCAGCCTGCCCGCAGCAGGTATTTACCACCACAGTGACGACTCAGATGGTATGACCAGGAGACAACAGGCCTGAAGTACCGGGGGGAAACTTCAGTGAGCATGAAAGAATACTAGAAAATTACTTGAATTAAGAGAGTATTACTTAATTTTAAAAAATCAGATTTTTCTCAGTATCCTCAACAACCAAATAAAAATGGAAAAAAAATTGCCAGAAATGATACCATCACAGATCATACAATTTCTAGATAAAATTTGGACAATTTTAGATTGGGGAAAGCTGCCCTAAATAAGCAAGATAAAAATTGAGAAGTCACAAAAGAAAGATAAAAATATTTCACTAGATTCGATGTTAACTGCACAAGATACCATGAGGACATATTTGCAATACACTCACAAAAAGAGCTACTGCTAACTGGTGAACAAACAAAAAAGAACAGCCCAGCAGAAAAACGAGCGACAGAAACAGACAAGCACTGGACTGAGGAAGCGAGACAATGAAGGGTCCACGGTGCCGTGGAAAGGTGCTCAGCTCCATGCGTAGTCGGGGGGGGGACGACCTCAATTTACAGTAAGGAGATGATGCCGTGCAACCATCAGATTGGTAAACAAGGAATTCTGAGAAACAAGTCATCCGGAGTTACAAGTATTTGAAAGAGTAATCCAGTACAATATTATCCAGGAAAATGTTAAAGGTAACACCAACACCCTCTTTGATGACTTCAGAAATTGTTTAAAAGGGCCTGTCTGTAAGTTCACGGACAAGGATGATTATGCAACGTTGTCTCCATGGGCAAAGACCTAAAAATGGCCTTTCCAAATCATGGGACGTTTCTCATCAAAAGAACAAGCGGGAAGATGATCACCTCGCACTGCTAAGTGAAATAACTAGCTGGGAAATAATGAGCAGAGCCTGACCTTTTTAATTACTAAAACACACACACACAAACTCTGCATGTGATGCCGAAAGTGTCTGAGGGTGAAGAAGGCTTAACTCGAGAGCAGCGAGAACTGGTGATTTGACCTATTTTCACAAGCACACATTGCTCTTTAATTGAACATAAAATCTAAAATAGTAAAGTAAGTTACGAGTGTGCGCAGGGACATGAAAACGGCTCCAGGACACAACGTGAAGCAGCACAACTACAACTACACACACCGTGCCACGCCCTGAAGTATGAAAGAAAACCCGCCCTAGAGCAGGCTGACACGCGTGCACACTTATGTCCCCACGTGCAACGCCCTACATGGATACAACCAAGCCAGCAACAGCGGCTCACCCTGGTGGGAGAAGCAGACGAAACAGCAGCCCAGTGGAATTTTAGATTTATCTCTGATATTGCTACTTTTATAAAAGACTACTTACATGTTACTTACAAAGATCAAAACAACTTAGATGCTTAAAGAGTAAAATATTTTATAACAACGTTGACTTTAAAGTGACAGTATTTTTAAATGGAACTGTGTTACTTTCAACAAATAATCTGGCTCTATTCTGGCACACTATTAGCAATCTCTTATCAGGAAAACGTTTCTTCTCTGCCACCTGCCTGAGAGAACAAAACATAAGCACTTTTTATAGTTTCTGTTTTCATATTCATTAACTGCTCTGGGGAGCATGCTCTAATTTTAAATTGCATTTACTAAATGAGCGGCACGTAAGTAAAAGTTTTTTAGGAAAAAACTCTAAAAGCCAAGCTATTTTTTAGTTCAGATCAGAATGTACAACTTTTAAATGATACAAGGTAAAAAATTTTAGCCACTGCTTACCTAATAAGCTCACATACAATTAGTCTAAGAATAAACAAGTACGATTAAACTTTATCCCCAAACTAATCTGGGTGCCTCAGAATATAAAGGGCAGGATAAAACAGTATATTCTCCCCGCAGTCTTTGTGTTAAAAAATGCAAATGCTATTTATACCTATGAACATTTTGAAGAGAATGAGATTAAAGAATTACATGATTTTAACAGTTCAACAGATCTCTGCTGCCCTGCAACAAGGAGACTAAACTATATAAAGACCCCAAAACAAGCATTTCAATTAATTTTTTTCTTACCTGCAATTAAAAAAATAACACTTTAAATTTAAAATGTGACCAACATTAGTTGACAACCGCATTTCAAGAATGTAGAGTCAGTTATAAAGTTTTAATCTGAATGTCCTCCCCACAATGACCAGTGTCATTTGTGGGACGACGCGGCTCTGGCCCCGCACCCCACAAACCCTGCCAGCACTTGCATCTCCGACTCATTTTCATACCATGCTGCCTTTCACCTTTTCCCCCTTGTCATACAATTATTGTAACTTAGCATTTCAGATGATGGAACTCACATCATTCTGTTAAAATTTTTCATACAATTAATACTTGAAACATCAATGCTGTTTTAGTGCATTTCTGTTATCTACCAAAAGATGGAGGCATTATGCAGCCATACACGCAGGCCCAGAGCTGTGCTATTAACAGAATTATGAAGCACGTCACTTACATAATTTGAAATATTCTAGGAGCCCTATCAGTCCTTCGTGTTCTTCACACAGGCACAAGGGGGCTCTGAAACAGTGCTGAATGAAACACGAAACCACCATCAAGGTGCACGGAAAATCAGTATAATTGTTCTCTCTACACATACATTGTTTTTTACTTTAAACACAAAACTGTTTTAACATTCCAGACTAGGGCTTGGCAAACTCCACCCACTGCTGCCACCTCTTCGTCATGTTCCTGAAGGACAGGCTCCAATAAAAGTTTATTTGCAGAACTCGGCAGCGGGCTGGAAGTGGGCCGCAGGCTGGGGTTGGCCAGCAACAGCGAGGGTGTGCGGCTCAGAGGGCAGCAATGTCAAACAAGCTCCTGTGTTTTTCTCGGACCTCTGTCCACGTAACTGTTGCTCTCTAAGAACATCACACGAAGCGACGTAAGTAGGTCATGACAACAATGGGACGCTTTGTGGACTTTCGTCCCTCAAGGTTAAATGGCAGTTAGCCGTCACTTTCCTTCTCTCTCTACACCAGTAAGGTCAGAGGCCTGAAAAGCCTGAAGTTTTAATCCTGGCACCAATCTCTCCCATGAACTACACCTCCCTGGACTTCACCACTGCACCACGGCCTGAGTTCACCTGCCGACATGAGGAAATCTTACAAGTATTAGGTACTGGCAGATGTGAAAGGTCACTCCTCCTCCAAGTGATAACAGCAGCTAACACCTGGGTCGGGCATTGCAATGACTCATTTAATTCTTGCGACTCTGTGGTGCAAGGCCATGCGTACTTCCCGGCCAATGGGAGAGCGAAAGCACCCTGAACAAAAGTTTCAATGCCCTGAAAGCACGCACAGCAGGCGGGCCTCTGACCGGGCCGTCCAGCTCTGACGCCCAAGGACATCGGCACACTCCACTGCCTCTGACGAAGTGAAGGTGTTATCCTCCACACAGACCCACATGGCCTGGGAACACACAGAAACCTAGGAAGAGATTTTTACCCAGCCAGACCTCTTTACAGTCTAAACTGAAACTTCTCTCACAGAGGGCAAGTCACTTTGTATCGCTTCTATAAAAAGGGAATTTAACTAGCATTTATAAAACAAAGACACCCGTACAAACAAAACCACAAAAAGTGAAAACCTGTGTGACAGTCCTGCAGTGTTTTTACACTAGCGTCTTCCTGTTCTCGATGCAGGGTGCCCCGAAAATGAAAACGTCAGCCACATGGATGTGGACTTCCACACTAACTTGTGGAGAAGTGCACCCTTAAAGAAAACAACTGGCACTATTTTCATCCTGTCTACAGGCAGGTGACTGCATTTTCAGGACTTAAGTCCCCAACGTGAAGGTGTGGGAAGAATACAGAGACTGCTGGTCCTCGGCAGTGGCAGTACTCTCTTTCCTGCAGCGCATGCCACGTGCTCTAATCAGAAGTTCCCAAACCTGGAAGCGCACGGAAGAGGATGACACCAGAAACTTAAAGACACAGGCAAGTGTCCCTTGCCTGTGTGTCAGATGAACTGAGAATGGGGCCCAGGATTCTGTATTTTTATTAAAGAACTGCACGTAACTAGTGTCGTCCATAAGAATACTTGAGGTTCCCAAGAGAAGTAAAACATCCTACTATAATATGAGAAAAGTTGATTATTTTAAAAAACCTCTTCAGCTTTAAAGTTGATGTTCCAGTTGCCAAGTGTTTAGAAAAGCTAAATGAGAAGGAAATGTTGAGATCAAGAAGAACTTTCTAAGATTTAGAACTAGCTTACGATAAAAACAAGTGGCCAAAATTTCTGATGAGTATTTCTTTCTTTCTTTTTTTTTTTTTACCGGAAATTCCTGCCCAAACTGCTGGAAGCCAGCATGGCTCCCAGGGGAGAGAAACACGCAGGGCCGGGGCCGCCGCCCGAGGCACCAAGGGCCCCGGCCCCACCGCTGGGTCTGTGCTGTGGCAGCCAGAGCTGGGCAGCTAACGCAGAGCCCTGCAGCAGTCCATGTCAATCGACTCCACGAAAAGCCACTTTTGCATGTAACACACTGTACTTTGAAAGAAAATCATTAAAACCAGAAAATAAAAATCAGGTTTAATGTGATTTGTGAATCTAAAATTTGAAGTGTAGAGAAAATCAGCTACATGCACACCGAAACACAGCAGTGTACGGCGACTGTGCCACTGCAGTTCCCGACAATCTTAAAGATACACTAGGCGCCTCTGCTTCCTCCATTTACCGCTCCCTCACCTCTGGCCTCCTCGCCCTGAGATCTGGTCCTCAGCCTTCTCCCCACCCTGTTTCTCCCAGCACGGTGAGTGACGTGGCCTGGGGTGATACCTCTATGCAGGTAAGTCCCCCACCACCAACTCTAATCCTAAACTGGTCAGCTCTGCACTCGAATTTCCAAGTGCCTCTAGAAGATCCCCACGTGGGCTGCTGTCAAACCACAGGTCCACAGGAGGCCTACACAGCCCCGGGAGTGCCCAGAAACTGTGTAAAACACTCCATGTATGTGTGCACGTGCACTTTCTGGAGATAAGGGTCGCCACTCTCTGTTCTCGAAAATGTGTGTGTGGCCCCAAAGACAACATCAGCTCAGGTAAGCCACGTGCTACCAGCACAGCAGACCCCTGGGCATGAACACCGCTGTATTCCTGAAAGGGAAAACTGCGTCCAGGTTCATCTGCTAGTCAAGGACCCCCGCTACAGTGAACATTCCGAGCAGTGAAGCACGGAAGCTCACTGGCTTCTTCTAATGCAGTGGGTCGGCAAAGTGCAGCTGGGGGCCAGCTTGTTATAAAGAAAGCTTTACCGGAACACAGCCATGCCTGTTCATTTCTGTACTGTCTCCGGTTACTTCTGCGCTACAAAGACAGAGATGACTAGTGACAAGAGAGAGTATGGTTCACGTGCCCAAAATATTTACTATTTGGTCCTTTCAGGAAAAGTCTGACTGACTTCTTTCCCTAGATAGGAAATACCTACACTGATAAAGAAAAACAGACATGATCTCCAAAAGAAAATAACCAGAAGAAAACCCACCCTCGCAGCTTTGTCAGCAAGACCAGGAACACATGCCAAGCCCCCGGGACCCCTTGCTGTGGCCTGAGGGTGTGATTACCTGCCACTGCTGGGCCGCTGCGGAGAGTGCCGGGAGCGGTCAGAGGGCTCCGCCCGCTGGTCCGGGGATCGTGACCGGCTGTGGCGGGGAGGCCTGTCATGCGAACGCCCAGAATGATCTGATGCCAGTGACTGAATTTCTGAAATGTCTGTGAAATGAAGTAAAAGAGTACCATTTATTTTCCAACGAGCGTAATAAAATATTCTACAAGGCATTACTCCAAAGACAATGGAGATAAGTAACTAAATGTAATTCCATGGAAAATGGTTGATTCAAGCAGTAACTTCACTGGCCACTGATCAACAGTGGTGTGCTGTCCGCAGGAAAACATCTGTGTCATGACAACGCAGATAGACCTTGAAGGCATTCATTAAGTGAAATAAGTAAGTCAGACATAGACAAATACTATCCAACCTCACTTACATGTAGACTCTTAAAAACCAACCCCACGAAACACAGAGAAAAAGAGACGAGATGTGTGGTTACCAGAGCTGGGGGCAGGAGTAGGGAGAAATGGAGGACGGTGGTCAGAAGCCTCTGCAAACCTCTAGCTAGAAGGTAAGTCACTACAAGGGGTGTCCCTGTGCAACACAGTGACTGCAGATAACCCCACCGAGCGACACACAGGAAGTTCTCAGAGAGCAGCTCTGAGAGTTCCCTTTACAAGGAGAAGCCTTTTTCTTTTCTTTTTATTGGATCTAGAGGATCATGGATGTTAACATATTGTGGGAATCATGTCACAATATACACAAATCAAACCATCATGCCATATACCTTAAACTTATTCAGTGACATGTGCTTATTATTTCTCAGTAAAACTGGAAAGAGCGAAATTAACCACACACGTTTGTAATTCTTGGATTTTGAGGGTGGCTTGCATGCAGAGAACCAGTTCACTCCAGCACGTCCAGCCTGCTGGCCCTGTAAGGAGGGGTCCCTTTCAGGGTCCTGCCCACCCGAACGGCACTCACCATCTCTCTCGGAGGCGTTGGCAGAGTGGACGCTGTCGGACAGGTCAGGGACGTTCAGCAGGGTGGCCCGCTCGTCTCTCTGAACCACCATTTTCAACTTGCCCTTCGACCTTTCTATCAATGTCTTCGCGTCTGTCAGTGACATGTTTTCTGTCACGGTACCATTTATCTGCAACAGAAAAGGAAGTACAGGCTGACAGTGTATGACACGAACATGGATGTTCATGTAAGTCTATTGTGAACAGGAACAGCTACACTGCTCCCTGGCTCGCTGTGAAACACAATGCATTCTCTTCACACTTCCCGGTATTATGGAAGTCCTCCTCCTTCCTGAAATACTCAAATCTTTACTGCACTTTCTCTGCCAGAAAGCCCAAACTAGCACCCACCGTCCCTCCCCCAAAAGCCTGTCACTTTCCATTAGTTAAAAGTAAATTAATGAAGTCAACATTTCAAAAGTATCTAGAGCAGCTGTCAGAGCCACTTACTGTGTAAGAAACGTATCCACAAAGCAGCTCCTACTAGTGACTGATATAAATCTGCGGCCATTAATTCTCTCGGGATGGCTCTGAGCCAGAGAGAAAGGCATCAGTGGTGACAGAGACAGATGGATCAGGGCAAGTTACCCAGCCCCCAACACTGATTTTTAGGTCTTTTTGGAAAATTGCTTCAAACGTCAGCAGAAGCTCTATGGTCCTGCTAGAACGTGTTTTCTGTTTCGGTTCATTAAAACTCAAGAATAAGAGCGTATACCTTCAGTACAACATCGCCTTCCTGGATATTGCCGTCTCTTGCTGCCAAACTATCTTGTGAAATCTCCTTTACAAATATATGGCTGGCCAACCGAAGACCGTATTCTGAAATAACACATTTAAATGTCCTTAGTGTAATATCCTAAGCACTTCAATAGAGCTGCAGGACGAACAATCACGGCCGGAAGAGCTCTGAAGTACAACCCATGACGAGGTCATTCTCAGCCGCCCGCAGAGATGCCGCTCCCTCCCATCACCAGAGCGCCTGCGGTCTGCGGTGTCCCAGGAAAAGCCGAGGGCCAGCACGCGGCTCCACAAGACTGACACGCCGTGCTCCGCTCTCCTGACTGAGGGCAAGCCCCAAAGAGAAGGTCATTTCCGTCCAACCAGCTTCTCAAACTTTAATGACTATAATTCTAAAAAGCGCTCTGGACAAACTCTGGAAAGGCGGACGATTCTCATGCTGACCGGCATTACCAAGCACAGACCGTTTTTGTTTCCTAGCTCCTATGGCAGAAGTCTTCCCTTCCGCCCCCAGACCCCTGCGGCACCAGGACGACTCCCAGACGGGGGGGCCTGTGCTGCAGTTAGAAATGCCACTCCTTTCCCTCTGACGACCCACCAAACAGCCCACAGTGAGGCCACAATGGCTGCACCCGTGGGTGAGGGCGCTGGCTGGAGTCGAGGAAACTGCCGGGAGAATCCAGAAAACTCTCCAGAACAACAACTGCAACCTAACGTCACAGGAAAAGGACACGTCCCGTCTGCCAGGAGGGAGAAGAGGACTCCTGAGTCTCACCACATTTAAAACAGAACAAAAACCAAGATTGGAAATAGAGAACCTTTTAATATGAGGTAAGAGACCTGCTACTCAAACTCATGGAAGTTCCACCAGGTAGTTCAACTTATGGAAAATATACACAGAGTGCTCACAGCAGGGACAGAATCAGCGAGAGAAAAGGATTTTCTGGGGGATCCAGGCAACTAACCACACGCTTTAGAAATAAATGGCTGTTATTCCACAGAAGAGTATGAAAAAGACTGTCCATATTCAAGATTTAAAAGTTGTAAATTATCAATACAGAGATGACTCCCAAATACTCCTTATGTATTAGTTTATTCACTTATTTGAAGTACTCCCTTGAGTAAATATGGAACTGTGGCTAAAACACAGCAAATGAGCGAGACAACAGCTGCGCCCTGGTGAGTTCCACCGTCAGCAGGGGGAGATGTCAGCACAGCAATTAGCAGTGTGGGGGGGGGGGTGGGCAGCACAGGGCTCCAGGAAGGCCCCCCACGGAGGACTGCTGTCCTCAAGCCGAAACTGTACCTGAGACACACTCAAGGGGAAATACACCAAACCTGGAGGCTGAGGTGCATGTGTGTGCATGCAGCATGTGCTGTGGCATGCGTGTGTGGTGGGGAGGTGGTAAGACAGATGGGTATAAACAAATGCACCAGAAGACATGAAAGAAAGCCTTAGGTCTGCTGAAGTCACAGGGCAGGGCAGCTGGGACTGAGAAGTCACGAGAGGGGGGCAGGGAGGGAGAGAGAGGGAGAGAGGGGGAGATATGAAAGGAGAAGAATTGCAGAGAATATCGCCTTTGTGGGCAAGTCTGCAGAACCCACTAAAAGGGATCCAGAGACTACTTTATGAGACAGGACGAGCCCACCAAAGAGATGATGGTGCTCAACACACGGACGTGCTACCTATGTGAGACGTCAGATATGTCCGTTAACTTGATTGTGGTGATCATTTCCTAAGGTACATGTACACCAAACCATCACGTTGTGCACCTTGAGATATACAATGTTATAATTTACATACAATGTCCATTAAGCCTCAATAAAGCTGGAAGAAAAGAGAGAACACTAGCTTGGATGAGGGTGGTGGTGGAGGAGAGATGCAGAAGCAGGGCAGTTCACAGTTAAGAGTGGTGTTTAGGAAGCCGGACGTATTAACTGGACGTAGGACAGTGAGGAGAAATGTCAAGAATAACTACCACGTCACCTGTGACGGGCTTGAGACACCAGGGAGCAGGGAATGTATTTGGTGGAATGCTCCATAGGAAAGACTAAGACACACTGTAAGAGGGAGATGTGTGGAGTCCGGGGACCTACGCAGACACCTGGAGGATGCGCCTGGCAGTCAGCTGGCTCACAGGGCACACACACAGGCTCGGGCTGCAGAAGTCCCGTGTTGCCGTTCTCAGAAGCTAAGCCAGAAACGGCCCAGATGAGACTGCCTAGAGAGGCTCTGTTAAGTGGAGAAGATTCTAGAACAGAAATCTAAAAACATTAAAGGGTAGGATGAGGCGAATGAGCCTGCCAAGGATACAAAACAAGGGAGGACCCCAAAAGGATGCCGTATCACAGAAGCCAAGAGAAGACGTTATTCCAAAAACCAGGGAGCGGTGAGTGTACAACATGACTGAAAAGGCAAGTGAAGTAAAGACTGACCATTTCCACTGGTTTAGCGCGAACAGTTTAGGGAAGAGCACAAAACAGACCCAGAGAGGGGCGCAGAGGGAGTGTCTGATGCAGAGTGTGACTGCGGAGCCCACTGCAGAGGCGGGTCGGGGAGCAAGCACTAGGAAGGGGTGCATCAAGGTCTGGCAAACCAGATCAAGGTGAGCCTTTGAGTATTCTTGCTCTAACACCTTGCCGTCAGAATGATCGGTTGTAAACGCTTTCCTGCACTGGCCAGATGTGCCCAGAGCAGGAAGAGGCCACAAGTTATGCATTTCTAGCAAACGTGACTGAGGGGAGGCAGCTGGCCTTCGCTCCTGATTTTTTTGAGACCTGCATTATAGAGAAATGCCCTATAAGGGGCTCCTTCCCCCCAGTCTCTCTCCATTTTAAAAACACTTGCCACCCACCCCACCTCCAATACACAAGATTTCTCGCCAGGGTTCTGCTACTACTTAGCTGATCCTAACAACTAAGTAAAACACTGCATTTCAACTTGGTCACAGTGTGATCTTTCTTGTTAGCCTGATCTGTACTTGGCTGTTCTAAGCACAAGAAATCCAAAGTCCAACCATGGACCATCCATCTGAAGTACTATCCACTACAACAAAACGCTTCCAGAGGAGAAAACAGGGGATTTCTGAAGCCTGACGTAACAGGAGCTGCCTTACAGCAGCAGGACACGAGAGCGAGGGCAACAAAAGGCAACAGAAGCAGACACGACGGAAGGACAGCGTCCACTGAAGCCAGCATTAAGCTTTCCCCGTGCAAACGATCACCAGGTTGGGGGAGAATACCTTCATTCTTCCGGGACTTCACCAGCGTGACTTTGGTGGGCTTGGCAGGCTGGCTGGACGCCACAGACCGCCTGTCAGAGCGCGGGGACAGACTCCTCTCCCTACTCGCGCTTCTGTCCCTTGCCCAGCTCTTCTCGCTCCTTCTGTTGCCCAGCCCCCCACGGCCACTCCGTGGGTCGTGTGCCTCCTCATCATAACTGTCTTCTTCGTTTTCAGATGCTGGTTCAGGGTCAGGACGACTGACAGGTATCTGAACTTTCTTCTTCCTTCGAATGGTCTACAGGTAAAAGCAGATTATAAAAGAAGCTAATAGGTTTGCATATCATAGAAGCTTTCAGGTCCTAACAGAAAGGAAAATTACATTTTTCTGGTGCCATTTAATTAAACCAATTATAAATCAGAGATATAGTGCACAATTACGACAAATAACTAAGGAACACATTCTCGTAATGGTTGGGTTTTCTTCTCTCCAGATCAATAGGGCTGCTGAGGAACCAAATTTGAAATGGTGGACTGAATGAAGTCCTTACTTTAATTAATTCAGAAAGACCTTCCAGATGTAATTTCACAAGCTTGAAGGAAAACTAATAATTATTGGTGGTCTCCATAAAAAATGGGGCATTATATTCCCAATACCGAAAATATACTGCAGCTGCTACCAAACCACAGCAAACTTGCAAGCCCAACTTGATTTTTTAAAAATCTGAGAATCCCTCCGTATCGGAGCCCATGATGGTCCTGCTGGACCTCCAAGAGATCCTTTTATTTCTACCTCCACACTCACATTGGACCTAGCAAGCTGGAGCTAACACCCCATCACATCGCACCAACACAAACTGCTGTCAGTCCTGCATCCCTCCAGGCTGTGATTTCTGGTCTCCGTGTCAATGACTTCTTCAGGTTTTCTTTCCTCAATGACTCCAGTAACTGGATCAATTTTCCCTGTCCACGTATTTCCTTCACTTTCTGTAGTTCAAGGTCTACATGCATGACTTCCTGATTAAGTGGCCTCCCGTGCCCGGTCTGCACTTGGCCTCCTCACACTGAGCCACGCCGGATTTCATCAGGGGTCTCTGAGACCTTGGGTACCACTCCTTGTCTTTCACTTCTGACACCTTCGCCTCCTGACACCCTTCTCTGTCTATCTCATTTCTGGTCCCTCCGTCCTCTCCTGTTCTCTCAGCCCATCAATCCCCCTCCTGGTTTCACCACCTCCCATGGTGGCAGGTGATGTCACATGCAGTATTTAAATGGCTTCCTCCTGACCCTCAGTCACCCGCCACGACAAACTCCAGTCCTCAACTACCTTCCCGCTCAGATGGCTGCATTTCCACACTTTTCTGATCAGCTCCTCTACAAACTCACTGTACTGGACAGGATTCCCCATACCCCTGAAACGCTGAGCTCTTTTGTTTTCCCCCTCCAAATACTCAGACACACCCCACCTGGACAACGCACCCAAGAAAATTGTATTTCTACACCCCAGACTTCCCCGTAGAAATGATGATGTAGGACACAGGTCTAAAACCTGTAGTGTATTTGGAATAGTACGTGAGTACGTGTAAAAAGGATCTGGGACAGCTCAAAGGATGGATGTTCCTCTCCATCAGCTGGAAAGGTAGAACTCTGGAAGCTTGGCCAAGTATTTTTTGCTCTGGGGCGGGGAGTTGCACAGGGAGGTTGGGTAGAAGGGTATTTCAATCAGTAGAGAACAGTTTGTTCATCTCTACACTGGGAGAGACTGGACCATGTCATTAATTTATGTTAAGTTTTCACTGTCATATGATGTGTAGAATAAAACCCCAGGGTGGCCTTTCATTGTAAGATGTCTTTCTTAACTTATCCCTGGCCCTCACCAGAACCTCAAGGTCCTCAGAGATGGGTTTTGGTTTTTGCAGTTCTGAGTAACCAGCTTCCCCTTCCCCTCCCTGGCCTACTAATCTTTCTTCTTCCCTGTGCTCTTACAGTATAATGGTGGTTTGTTGATGTAATTATTTTTTTCATAAGCTTAGAGCCCTTTGGGCATTAAGCTCAGTAAATGATTTCTTTTCCATTGAACTAAAATGTTAGTACTTCTTCACTAATATAACTACCATAAATATGCTTAATTTTGTTTTAATGATAGGTGAAGATAGAAATATTGCTTTTAACACAGTGAGCATGTGTAACTTTTACTAAAATTCTGAACATACTAAAAATCATTACAAAGCAAATAAACGGGCCCAACACCTTCCTTGAGATGCCTCATCTCTGTGAACACGTTGGTGTGCATGTACGTGGGGGCGCAGCAGCTCACTGGGCTGCACGTACTGCCCACGCCAGTCGTGGCGGGCGTCTCGGGGTCCAGTCTTCAGAGTTAACTTCTCAGGAATGGCTTTGCGCAGTCAGAGGGTGTGAATGACTGTTGATGTGTGGAATGACAGATGGCCCTTCAGAAAACCAGTAGGGCATTTAGATTCTAACTTCATCAACACCCTTTCATCTTTGCCAAGCTGACAGACTAAGCATAATATGCAAATCAAATAGTTTAAAATGGCAAGTGAGTGTGATCATCTCATAGTGTATACATCGCCCATTTGTGTTTCTTCTTCACTTATTCGTATCCTTTGCACTTATATTGTGAAGATCGGCATACCGGAGTGCTGTTTTGTTAGCCTTTTGTCTGTCCAGGAGGTATCCAGTCATGTGACATGAAAAAGAGACATTCATTGAAGAAGATACAAAATACAAGAAACACTGTACATAGGACAATGACACCTCAGTCCCCTTCGAAGTAGGCAGCTTGGGACCTCATGGTTCTCCCAATCACCATCAGCTGCCCCCTCATATTTTCCTGAATCTCATCAATGGTCTGAAATCTCTGCCCTTTCAAAGGTGATTTTAGTTTTGTGAAAAGCCAGAAGTTGCAGGGCACCAAATCTGGGCTGCAGGGGGGGCCGAGTCACCTCAGTGATTTGATGTTCAAATCACCGCACGAGATGTGCACGAGATGTGATGCACAAGCGGGCATGCTGTCGTGATGAAGCTGCCGATATCCAGCTGCCCGTAACTGTGGCCTTCTGCATCATCTGAACAGTCTCCATGGAGGAATGTTCAAACTTCATGCAAAATCTGATGCAGATTTGCTGCTCTCCTCGCTCAGTCACGTTGACTGCGATGGCCACACGGCACAACCCCCCACTCAATGGCATGTTCCGCCCCCACTAAGTAGTACAGTGAAGTCGTCAGTGTTCACACACGTGCATTCCAGTCCACTCTCCTTGGCTGCCAGGCTACATCCTTGTCACGCAAATTGTTCTCATTATATTAACAATGGCTGGACTTTCACTGGACAAATCTCATGTACTGCATGGGTATTTTGCCTATTTGCTTTTGTGGTGTGTATAAGTTGTCTGTGGTCATTTTTTGTTTTTTGTATCATTTTGTTTGAAATGGGAGTTTTTTTAATTTTTATGTTGTCCTGTCACTTTCACTTATTTGGTCCTACCTTTGGTATTATGCTCACGAAAGCATTTACTTTCAATAGATTATAAAAGCACATACCCTGTATTTTATTCTGGTAATTACATTTCACTGTTTTATCTTATACTGATTCTTTAATTCAAATAAACTGTTTTGAGGTAGGTATTTTTTCCCTAAAATTTGCTTCAAAATTTTAAGTGTTAACATCAAGCATCATTGCCACACTCGTTACACAGAACAGTATGGGGGACGCTCACAGCCGCACACACAGGGAAAACACCCAATTTACCTAAGCTGCTCGCCTCGGAATGCGTAGCCACCGTCTGAAAACACTGTGAGTCATGATGATAATTCAAGGATCAGCAGTAAACTCAAGAAAGCTAAAGCTTATTTGATTTATAGAAATTAGCAGTTTGCTTCTGTAAATACTAAGCTCATGTTACAAAACTGCCGAGAACCTCTACCACCCACTAGCCAGTCTGCGTGTGCACCGCAGTTTGAAAATCGCACTGATGGTGTAAAAATGCGAGCACACGAGGCTGTGCGAATGTGCCCGACGGGATGTCTGTCACTTGTAATGCACTGACTGAACACGGGCTCCACTGGGGCATGAGAAACGCAGCACCCACGCTGGGCGGCACCCTGCGCAGACAAGAGGCCCCCAACTGTGCGGCACAGTCTCAGGGAACACCGCTGCTTGACCCCTGACCCCCAACAGCTCCCACAGGTCAAAGCACAAGGCACTCCCCTCTCTCCCTCCAGCCTCTCCTCTCTGCTGGGTTCTGAGTGTCTGCTGGGAAGTCGAAGGTCATCAGTAGACAAGGCAGGCCAACCACCTAGCCGCCAGCCTCCTCCTGCTCTGTGCACCAGAGCCGAGGCCACTACAGGGCCTCACTCAGTCCCTTCAGAGGCCACACGGGGCAGAAATGGGGACGAGCAGAGTGGGCGAAGCAGCGACCATGCTTCTGACTGTGGACGGCATTTGAAATAGGACCTTTACATGGCATCCACCTACTTTACTTCTGTCTGGAAGCCAATGTCAAGAGCTAATTGAACTTCTTTTCCCTTACTTAAAGAGAAAATTCTCAGAGAAACGCTAAGCAGAAGAGCCTACCTACAGACTGAACCAATGTCATCAAGAGCACCCTGAAAAACTCCACGAAGAAACCCTTACCACTCCCCCTCCCGTTGAGCTGCCGCGCAGTGACTGGGAAAGCAGCCAATGGAACTGTGTCAGAGGGGAATGGAGACCCTGCCCATCCCACACGGCCTCCCACAGAACAGAGCTCTCCAGGGCGGGTCGGGAGCAGGCTTCCAGGTGGCAGTATGCGAAACACAGTTTATTCTCGTCTCATTCTTTATTAATTATTGAATCACTTCCCATACGAACTGTAAGCCTCCTTTTTCCCACCCTTTATATTTCAAACAGGCTACATGCCAGGATTCACTCCAACTTAAGGACCTAAAGAGAAGGAAACCTGAAGCCGTAGAGGACAGTAACCACTCAGCCTCTCCTTCAACTGAAAAAATCCTGGTATCTGAACTTTGAGAAAATAAACACACCAGTGACAAAACATATCGCCAGTATCAGAAAAAAAAAATTCTTATAAAGACAGCTAACTTCAGAACTCCTGGCCCAGATTTCACTTTCTTACAGAGGAACAATACAGCCAACACCAGGCACGTTACCGACAACAGAGTTGGCACCTTTACTGAATCAGAGGTAGAGGAGACTTACAATTTTTGCATTCTTCCCACTTTTCCTTAGTTGCTGAACAGCAAAAGCATGTTCAACGTTATCCATTGAAACTCCATTAACCATCGCAACACGGTCATTTTCCCTAAGGAAAGAAGTCACAGAAACAACACATTAGAGAGAAACATACAGATAAATTTGTAAAGATATTTTCAGTGTGCGTACTTCTAAAAAATATTCCAATTATGGGCTAATTAATCTATTTGTCTTCAGATCAAAGATGAAATGTCTATTTACTTTCAGATCTCCCACAAGCACGTTTAGCAAGTAACTAACCACAGATCACTGATTTTTTTTAAATTAATGTTTCCCCAAAGGACTGAACAGGTACCAAGATACACAAAGTAACTTTGGCAGTACAAGAACAGGGCGTAAGTGATACTGTATCATAAAGCTGAAAGTGGTTTTCTCCACTCAACATAATAAACACTCTCTTTCCAATTTCCTTTTAACCTTTCTGATGCTACTCTTACATTTTTGCTAATAATGTATCTTTGCCTCTTCTTATTTGATAGTCTTACTGAACAACAAGGGCAGAACTCTAGACGAGGCGCTCCTAAAGGCTAGATTCTACCCCAAACTGAGTAAGGGTGCTCTTGTCCCCATCTTTCTTTTGACAGGGACCTTCCTTGTACAGTAAGTACTCTAACTTCCCACTCAGGGTCAAGGTAGAATAAACGTGCATGAATGTCAAGGCCTCCTCGGGCAGTCATGAAACGAACAGCGTGCCAGCAGCCTGCCCCCAGCTGCCCCGGGGGAGGACACCCACTTACTGCAGCTGCCCCTCGGCTGGGCCCCCTTTCAGCACGTCGGATATGACGATCGAGGTTTCCCCGCTCTGAAAATGGGGGTTATCTCTTCCACCGGATATTGCGATTCCAAATCCAAATCCAGGAGCCTAGAGCAATAATTACAGTAAAA
This sequence comes from Phyllostomus hastatus, assembly GCF_019186645.2. Lineage (NCBI taxonomy): Eukaryota > Metazoa > Chordata > Mammalia > Chiroptera > Phyllostomidae > Phyllostomus > Phyllostomus hastatus. Next base: position 11,265,858 of record NW_025334036.1, on the reverse strand, counting down.
TGTTACTGTTAAGAAAAGTAACTTCATTACGTCATACTCTGCAAACTACAAACACTGAAATGGAAAGACGACAACCTCGTTACATCCGTGATGCACACACTCACCTGTAAGACTACACGACGGAATGACCTATCCTGGTGCGGAAATGCATGTCTCTGATAAAGTAAATGGCACGAGACAACAGTAAAAACTGCCAATCACATGAATGTTCTTGAAGAACTAACATATATTTTAAAGTTCTGAACGCCGAAATGCCGAGCTGTAGCTCTGATGATCAGAAGGGTTCCTGAGGGGCCTGGCAGTGCCCCAGTGTGATCCACACACACACAGGCCACTAATGCACAGAGTGACGGCCTTCTCTTGCGCACACAGCGGTGCCACTTTACATAGTAAAACACCAACAGCTGTGGAAATCGGGTGCCATTTCAATTTCCTTCAATTACACCAAAATCTCTTTAGAAGTTGTATGCTATAATGTTTTATGCACATTGTGTACAACAGAAAGAATACAGTAATCATATCGAACATTTTAAAGTATATTTTCCATTAAAAATGATAATAAAATATTTACTTCTAAATGAATTGAAAATCTTTACCAGAACAACTGACAGCCCTGCAACTGAAAAAATTCAAAATATTTCCAGGTTATTCCTAATCTCAAAGAAATCCACACCATCCCCTAGAGTGAAATGAAGAATTCAGCGTAGTCTAAAGAAACACCAACTTCCCCGGAAGCACTAAACCAGATAAGGTTTTTCTACGGTGTATTCTACACATGCCAAGGCACCTGAGGACAAAGGCCATCTAGTCGACAACAGAGGAGACCTCCTCACCCAAAGGGGACTGGGCGTGGGTCACAACCTTCACTTCCACCCTAAAGCCTAATGAAGTGACAAAAGAAAAAAACTCTTCTTAAAGAAGAAAACCAGCAATTTCGCTCCTGCATGCCCAAGAAAAATGGAAGCATGTATCTATACAAACACACCCACATGTTCATAGCAGCAGCATTTACAGTAGCCCCACAGTAGAAATAACCCAAATGTTCACCAACTGATGAATGGATAAATAAAATGTGGTATGTTATTACAATGGAATATTATTTGCAATAAAAAATGGAGTACTAATACATGCTATGCAATACACAAACCTTGACAACATGCTATGTGAAAGAAGCCGGTCATAAAAGACTGTATGTAGGGTAATTCAATTCAGATGAAATGTCCAGAAAAGAAAGGTCTACAGACAGAGCAGATAGAATGAAACAAGACCGCTATCCTACACCACACAAAAATTAACTCAACGTGGACTAAAGGCTTGATTGAATGCAGGACCTGAAACTGTAAAATGCATAAAAGAAAGCACAGGCACTAAGCTCTCTGATACTAGTCTTAGCAACGTTCTTATAGCAAAGGAGACAAAAAGAAAGTAAACAGATGGAAGTTTACCCAACTAAAAAGATTCTGCATGGCAAAGGAAATAATCAATAAAATGAAATGACAACCTACTAAATGGAAAAAGATGTTTCCAAATAATACATATGATAAGGAGTTAATATCCAAAATATATATTTTTAAAAAAAACTTCACACAACTCCACAACAAAAAAAACCCTGATCAGAACAATGGCTGAGGATCTGAATAGACATTTTCCCAAAGACGACACAGAAATGGCCAACAGGCACATCAAAAGATGTTCAACATTATTAATTACTAGGGAAATGCAAATCAAAACTACAGTGAGTTTTCACTTTGCACCTGTTAAAATGGCTGTTACCAAAAAGACAAGAAACAACAAGTGCTGGCGAGGATGTGCAGAAAAGGGAACCCTTGTGGACTGTGGGTGGGACTGCAAACTGGTGCAGCCACCAAGGAAAACAATTAAGGAGATTCCGCAAAAGATTAAGACTAGAACTATCATATGATCCAGCAATGCCACTTCTGAATAGCCAAAGAATTTAAAAACACTAATTAAAATGCTATACGCACCCCTGTGTTCACAGCAGCAGCACTATTCACAATGGCCAAAATATGACAACAACCTAAGTGCCTATAGAGGGATGAATGGGTAAAGAAGAAGACACACACACACAATGGAACACTATACTCAGCCATAAAAAAAAAGACAAAACCTTGCCATTTGTGATAACGCAGACAGACCTCGAGGGTATTATGATAAGGAAATAAGCCTGATGGAGAAAGACATACTGTATGATTTCACTCGTATGTGGAGTATTAAAACAAAAACAAACTCACCGATGTAGACAACAGACTGCTTTTTTACCAGAGGGGGAGGGGTGGAGGGAGGACACCACGGGGGAAGGGGGTCAACTGCATGGGGGCGGACGGACACCAGACCTTGGGTGGTGAGCACACTGTAGTGAATACAAATGTGGAATTACAATGTTGTACACCTGACACTTATATAATGTTGTGAACCAACATTACCGCAATAAAAATAAACAAAAGACAATGAAACAATTTACCAAGGCCACATGAGATGTTGAAACTCATACTTGGAGAAATTCCAATTGAAAGCGCACAGAGAAGGGTAAGAATCAAAGCCGGGCAACACCTCCCGCTGGGGTGCTGCAGAGAAGTGGGTGCTCGCACAGCCTGCGGATGGGCACCGAAGGGCCTACAACTCTTCAGGAGAGAAATCTGGCAACACCTAACAAAATCACTACACTCACCTTTAGACAGTGTAACCTGAAGATACACATCTCTAACGATATGAAAACCCACATGCACACAATTATTTATTGCAGACTGTCTGTCAGTGCAGATACTGGGGGAAAAAAACCTAAATGCCCACAGTCGTGGACAAGGGGACTGTTCTTTTGCGTTCTTTTGCTTTTTGAAGGCTGCCGGGCTACTCTTTCACTCCATACACGGGTATACTGTGCACTTCTGTCTGGCCCAGATCACTGCCTCCACGCTGCTCAAGCACTGAGTGGGGCGCATAATCTGCTGAATCAGTGTTTGCCACAGCTCGTTTAGCGACTGACTACCCGGGAAGCCTGGTTTCCCACCCTGGCTGCAGAGAACTATCGCTGCAGAACGGTTTCAGAAACGCTTGCTGGTGCCTGAACCCCTGCCCCACACCCACTAAGCTGGTGACTGTCACAGGCACCCAGGGCCCAGAGCTCCAGCCTTAAATGTCGTGTGAACAGCAGAGCAGGGCAGTGACCAAAACTTCAAAGGGTCCAACGACTCCACATTCCCCCACCCCTCAGGCTCTGTCTGGCCCCTGCAGACCACTGCTCACTGCCACCGCACTAGGTTTCCCCTTCACGTCTGAAGAGCTCTTCTGAAACCCACCGGACTCTGTCATTCCACTGCCCAGAGATCCAAAATCCCTCGGTGTCAATATCCTGAAACAGAACTCCAACTTGCTCCCCAGCACCCTTCTTTGCTCTCAACAACCTTAAGTCCAGATCCCTGCTTAAGCAGCCCATGCAATATATCAAACTATGCTTTTGTGTCCTCTCGGCCTAGGACTTCATTAGCACCTCAACAGTCTTGCAAGCTTCAGCTCAGCCTTCAAATTCCAGGTTCAATGTCATCTCATTCATAAAACCATCCCAGCTTTCCTGCAAGCTCCCAGAGCGCATGTACGCACTTCGGCCACCTGACACACAGCACTGCCGGTAAAGCAGCCTGGGGTGAAGGCTGCACTGGGGAAGGATTCACGTATTATCTATGTTTTCCAATAGGCACATCCCTCCCTGCATGTGGGGGCCCCACACAAAGCATTTCATTAACGTCAGTGAACTAAAAAACAAGTATTTCATTTTAATTCAATTCCCCTTTATAGAGAGTTGCCTTTTTTAAAACGAACATTAATTTAAGCATCAAACACAGACTTCTGGAAAAATCTGCAACCATGTTAGTAGCACGGATTTGGAACTTTCCTGAATTCCCAATAAAGACAAGCACGGCAACCACACAACAAACCAAACCACCGTGGCCGTTTACAACATAGTCAGGTAAACAGGGTGTCCCCTCCAGGTGCAAGATGCAAGCAGGCGGGGACAAACCAACTAACCAGAGACTTGAGGAAAGCCCTAAGGTGTCTCACACACCCAAGACCTGAGACCTGAGACCTGAGAACCCCAAACAACCGGTCTTCTCTGGGAAGAAGGGCAGGACACCCTGGGAAGGGCAGCTGAACTGGGAGGGGCTGTGCCCACTCCAACAGCAGGGGAGAAGGAGGAGCCGGCAGGGTGACCCCAGGGAGTCCTCTTGTGGCCCTGACAGGCCCTCCCAGCACGGGCCCTACAGAGGACGCACTGCTGGCAGGCGTTGCACTTCAGCGGGACCAGAACAGCAGGGACAACGTGAAGAGAGGAAAGTCCAGATAAAGTGTACACAGGGCACAGAGAGAGCCAGTGTCAGAAAGCAGAGGTATGACTTGTAGCATACACATGCACACACACACACACACACACACACACACACTCACACGTGCGCGCGCACCCACTAGGAAACTAAGCCAATTTCCAAAAACTCAAAGAAACTAATTTCACATAAAAATAAGCAGAGTATCAGGATCAAATCCCTTACAAAATTACTATGAAAATAATGAGGGGTGGAATAATTTCCTTATAGAAAATGAAAGCATACTGGAATGAGTGCTCAAAAAAAAAAAAAAGGAACAAAACTGTTACTATTACAAAACAAACTAAAAGGCGTAAGAAAATATACAAGACATGAAACAACATAAATAAGAATTATAAAAACTCAGAAATGAGGTGACGGAATTCAAGAGCTACTAGAAACGTTAAAAAGTGAGTTCTGATGGGGCACAAGACCAAGCAGGCAAACAAGATACAACACATGGATAGTGGGAGTCCCTAAAAAACAAAACTATGAGAGGAGAAAAAATAAACAGTAAAAACTGTAACTAAAAAAATAAAGACAAAATAACAGTAAAAACTATAATTAGAAAATAAAAACTTTCCCAATGTTTTTAACTGAAATTACACTGTGCTCTAAGAACACTCATCTCTGTAGCTGCCTGTTATCTGATATGTCGGTTCACAGGGACTAACACCAAGATATATTCAAATAACACGACTAGGTTTTTAAGAAAAAGATTTTTCTGACATCTAGGCAAGAAGACCTTTTAACTTATAAAGAAAAGAACCTTAGATTATCGCCGCATCTGGGTAGCAACATGTTATGCCAAAGATGATACAGAGATACTCGAGGGAAACAGTGAGCCAGGACTTTGTGTCCAGTAGAACTGACCTTCAGATACAAAAGGACACAGATAAACGAGTAAACACGCGAGGAGACAGAGGATACTGTTTTCATGGTCCCTTCCTATGGAATCTAATCAAGGACGACATTCTGACAATCAAAGTGACAAGGGACACAGGTGAGGACTGGTGATAAGCATTCAGTATATTCTTACTTATAGCAGTAAGATGAAATAGGAGTTAGGGTGAGAGAATTACAGTGTGATAGCTGTATCACAGAGATATAGTAAAGCCATTTTTTTAAATGGGTAGAGGGACAGGAACAGCATGTGTAAAAAATTTTTAATGCTGTTTCCAGCAATCAAGACAGAGTGGTGGAGTTATCACCACGTTGAGGCCATCGGAGGCTCTGCACTGGACTTACTGGAAGACTAAGGTGGCGCCTTCCCAGGGAATTTTCAACATACATGCAAAATATTCTATTTTTCCTCATGTATCTTGACCACACAAATTTTTAAATGTGTCAAAAGATAGTTAGTTTTTCTATGTTTCCATGAGAAGATGTCCCAGACAATGCTTATTGTTATGGAGGTGTGTGTGTGGGGGGGGATTTAAAAGCCATACGAGCCCTAGCTGGCGTAGCTCAGTGGATTGAGCGCGGGCTGAGAACCAAAGTGTCACAGGTTCAATTCCTAGTCAGGGCACATGCCTGGGTTGCAGGCCACAACCCCCAGCAACCGCACACTGATGTTTCTCTCTCTATCTCCCTCCCTTCTTCCCTCTCCAAAAAATAAATAAATAAAATCTTAAAAAAAAAAAGCCATACAATATGACCGTGTTTGCTCGTACACGCACGCACATACTATACGGTTGTAGCTTCTGAACAGAGGGAAGAGCATCAAAGGATTTCCTTTCACCGTGTTCTCCTTTCTGAGACCGTAAGAGCCATGAGCAGCAGTGACCTCTGTGTTTGCATCTCTGCCTGGGAGTGAGCTGAGTTTATGGCAAACGAGAGACGCATGACTCTGCAGCACGGGAATGTGACTGGTCTCACCAGAGATGCGCTGCAATTGTGAAGCGTGCGTCAGCTTTGTAAGACTCTATGGGGGAAAGGTAGAGTACATCGATTTTTAAATACTCACCAAATGCTGAAAAACGGTATTTTGGATATACCGAGGCCAATAAATAAGATCTACTGTAAAATTAATTTCACCCGTATTTCATTTTTTAAGATGAAGGCTAGACAACTGTGACTTGCACGTGTGCTCCGCACTGTATCGCTACTGGACAATGCTGCCACAGAGACCTCCTAAGACAGAGACCTCCTAAGAGTGACCATGCTGACCAGAGTGGCCTCTAGGAAATGACGTTTTATCGGGTTTTAACCAAGCACTAAGCAGGAAGGGGATGTCACAATGATTGAGATTTCTGACGCTGGAGCCAGGGTGGACAACCACCTAGTATACAGAGCCCCGGCGCTGAGGCCCTGCAGAGAGAGCAGAGTCCACAAGGCAGGCTCTGCCTGTGTTTGCTTTCTGATGGAATTCCAGGGCCTGTAACATTGCTTGGCACACACTGGAGCACCAGAAAATTACTTAGCCTTGAAGAATGAATAGGAGTTCTGTAGTTTCTAATATTCTAACATGAAGAAAGTGTCCTCTGGGAATGCAAACAGAAGACTGAAGCAAATCATATTATTTATTATTCTTGATTAATAGCAGAAAATGTTGAGTGCTAATCCACAGACTTTTTATACCCTTAAAAATGAAGTTACCTCCACCTTAAGTGTAACTGACCATCCAGGTCAAAGAATATGGATTTGTGCTTATTTGGCAACACGTGGTATCTATACTGCAGGTCACTGACGAAAGAATACAGCCTCGAATTATCTCCCTCGCTTACAACTGTTACCAAAAGCCCACTTGGTCGCCTCAAGGAGAATGCCTTTCACATTCCCATCAGTGTTTCTCCAAAATCTGATGCCAGCGGCCATGGCCTCCCATTTCAAAGTAAAACATTTCTTAAAATCAATGTTAGGGGCCCCAACCCAGACCAAGTGAGTCAACTGGGGGTGACCCGGATGATTCCTCTGTACAATAAAACTGCTCTGCATCAGTGGTCAGAAGCCACAGCCTCTAGGCCAAATTGGGCTGGCTGCCCACTTTTGTAAATAAAGTTTTATTGGAACATAGCCATACCATTTTTTTTTGGTCTATTGTCCGTGGCTGCTTTTGCAATACAACTGCAGAGTTGCAGCACAGTGAGAGATTTAGCCTGCAAAGCCTGAAATACTATCATCAGGCTCTCGACAGCCCAAGTTTGCTGACGATGCTCTAACTGAGCTAACTTTTATTCTGGATCAACTCAGAACACCAAAGGACTGTGCTGCAGCCTCAGAGAATGAAATCAAATGAATTCTGGTTTGACAGACAAGCCTCTCAGCTTGCTCTGACAGGGAGGGCTACTTTCAAAACCCCTCAAAACCATTTCCTGGAGGGATGGCTGCGGAAGACTTCCCCTCTGCCCCAGACTCCCTCTGATGAGGCCCAGAGGCAGCACGGCTCTGTGCCTAGCACGGCAGTTAACTGTCTAAGGACAGCAGCGTTGTGAACGGCACACTCGCCTCATCCCATGTATCTCCTGACAACACTCTCGGGGCTGGCACCCTTCTCGTGGCAAAAGGAGACTGAAGCTCTGGAAGAGGCCGGCTACTGAGTCAACTCATACTGACCTTCTGGACAGGAGCTCGCAGACCTGCCCGAGTATCATCCCTACTATGAGGTGTGACACTTAACACATTCAGAAAATCAGGTTCTGTTCTCTCAGCATCCAAGATATTTCCCTGCTTTACTTAAGCTAATGATCTATAGCAAATACACCATTTTCCCACACCTGAATTCCTAACAAACCAAGGCACAATCAATAGTAGAAAGGAGAAACATTTCGCCTGATGTGTCTTATTTTGCCTATTTAAAAACTAAAAGGTACTAGGAAAAAACAAATGCAATGTGATGATAACACCTACAATCTCCAGAGAATGATCTGGCTTCTACCTTATGAAATTACAAAAAAGAACAATTTAAACCCAATGTCAGCAAAAAAAAAAAAAAAATACTACAGTAAGAGCAGAAATCAATTAAACAGAACACAAAACAAAAAATATTAATGAAAACAAAAGCTGGTACTTTGAAAAGATCCATCAAAATTGTTAAACCACGAGCCACACAAACCAAGAAATAAAAGACACAAAAGAAAAAACAAAACACCCTCATTGCAGATCAATAGCAGTAAAATAAGGGAACATTGTTAACAATTTTATGTTCACAAATGAAATGAAAGAAACAAACACTCTGAAAGATACAAACTATCAAAGCTACCTAAAAAAAATCTAACTAACAAAAGAAACACATAAATGAATACGTCCATTTAACATCAAAGAACTGGAATTTACACTTAAAAGCCTTCCCACAAAGAAGACTCCAGGACCAGATGGCTGGCTACACTGATGAACCCAGGGAACATTAAGGAAGAAATAACATCAACTGCACACATGAGAGGAAGGAATGCTTCCCAACTGCTTGCTAGTAGCTAGTGGCTAGCAGCTTTCCCTGACGCCAAAACCAGATAAAAACAATACTCGAAAAAAGTACTGACCAGTGTTTTTTATGAGCATAGAAACAAACACCTTCAACACATCAGCAAATCAATCCAACGATATATAAAATGGATGCTACATCACAACCAAGAGGAATTTATCTTGGGAATGCAAGGCTATTCAACACTCAAAACGCAAGGAAATGACCATACCAATACACCAAGAAGAAAAGTTATGGTAACCTCATTTCTTTTCTTTTTTTAAGGTTTTATTTATTTATTTTTAGAGAGAGGAGAAGGGAGGGAGAAAGAGAGGGAGAGAAATGTCAGCATGTGGTTGCCTCTCACGTGGCTCCTACTGAGGACCTGGCCCACAACCCAGGCACGTGCCCTGACTGGGAATTGAACTGGAGACTCTTCAGTTCACAGGCTGGTGCTCAATCCACTGAGCTACACAAGCCAAGGCAACTTGCCCATTTCTAAAGGGAAGGAGGCAGACCAGGACTCAAGGGCAGGGTGGACAAAGCTCTTACTCTTACCCAGCTTGCTACTATTTGCTCTGTGCCCATCTGTAAGTGTTTAAGCAATAGCTCAGGGTCTACAAGTTTCAAATCAACAAGTATCTTTTACGATTTTATTACCCACACGACCTGGTTTACTTTAAATCACAAGCTTACAATGCATGTGTATGTACTCAGAAAGGCTGAAACAGTTTACAAGTTATACAACATACAGTGTCTCTTATCTGATCACTCCGAATTTTTAAAATAACTTCAATTTCTTCACGCAGGAATGAAAACAGCAAATATACAAATAACCACACCAAAAAGGATATTTGAAAAAGTAATTATGTTCGCTTCTGACCTTAATAAAGAATTTATTGCAAGTCTAATTTTAAACAAAGGAATATAGAAAAGTTTTTCCCCTTTCTTTGGGCTTCCTGACATCTGGCTTTCCTCTATTGTTTCCAAAAGCTGCCGATATCCTGAGTTACACACGGATTATTTACTGCAGCAGAAACTCACCCTGTGAAGCGTCACCGTGTGCTGTTCCCATATAGCAGTTTCCTCCATTGCTGTGCTCTGATAAAGGAAAAGAAAAACAAGTCACTTATCTTTTAAGAAAATGTCTTTAATAAAGCGAGCGAGAACATCTAGAGAACAATTTAGCACATTAACATCCATACTATTATATTAGGTACTCCAAAAAGAGCTTAATAATTATGGAAGGGTTTTTTTGTTGTTTGCTTTTGCTGTAAGAGACAGGAAACTACACACAGGAACTTCCTTTGTTTTTAACTTAATTTGGACAGATGCCGCTCTGTTCCTTTCTTGCCAGCTAAAATCAGTATTCCAGCTAATTCTGCAACTTTATACTTAACATGAGGTAGAAAAGAATAAAAGTTGGAATAATATCATCTTAAAATATCTATTGACACAAAACATTTCGAAGCATTCCTTACACTGTGCAAAGAAAAGGAGAAAGTCAAATACCTCTGAACTCAGCAATTATAAATATCCATGTTACAGGAAACAAGATGGGACCGTTTGATAGGCTTGGTCAATGGCTGCTTGCATATCACAATTAAACGCTATTGGCCTACCTAGTTAAGGTTATACTACAAAACTGTCTTCAAGCTTTTTTTTCTAGGGTGGAAAAACAGCTTTTCTAGTATACTATTACACACACACATCCACACATGAAACAAAAAAAGAAAAACAAACAGACAACTCCATAAAAACTCCCCAAGGATCACCATAAAGTAAGAGCAATACAAGCTCCAATGAAGGTCCTACTCAAACCACTGTGTAGAGTTCAGGTTCATCTACAGTCAAGAAACTCTTACTAGAGAGGGAAATAAATTACTACCCGAGAGATGAGCACTAAAGAATTCAAAATAAATTTCTTATAAATTGTGTTATGCTCTTGAAGGCTTTAAGTAATTCAGCTCCTCTTACTGCTACCCCTTTATGGAACTGGGGCTCCTAAAAATAATGCACCGATAAACAGCTTCTTTAAAGGCCTTTGCCTAGGCAACCAAAAGTGGGGGGGGGAGGGGAGAATGCTGAGCAGAGTTCTGTTGTGACTGCCCACGTCACAAGCGCCAGCTGTTTTCCATCACACCCTGTCATCAGCATCACGGGAACGTGCCCATCAAGGTGCCAGGGGCCCAATTCTCCTTTCCCACAGCAACTTTAATCGAAGATTAATGCTACTTTAGAAAATGAACCCCTATGAAGAAAGCCTGCTTCCCTAAACTCAAAGCAACTAGATTAACTTTCCTGCCCAATGAATACGAGAGGGAGAGAAAGGATCTCTCTGTTCACTCCCACAGATAAGAACTGCCAAGCTTACCAGTGTTTTGTTTCAACCTTCCAATCGAGTGCAGCAAGCCTCCCTTTAATGAGACCTCTGCTGGAAACAGGGCTGTTTTGTTTTAACAAAAATTGACCAGGATTTAATGTATTAAAAGAAAACCCCTCCATTGGTGTGAAGCAATGATGATGTAAGTAATTCTGCTGACAAGCATTAGTTCTCCTAAGAAACACTCATGATCACAGTATCTGCCCTAAGTGCCCGTCCGCCCGACCCTCACTGACAATGAAGACACAGCTGCTCGCACAGCCCAGCTCCTCTCTCCCTGACCCCTCTCCAACCGCGGCACTGCCTCTGGCCTGTTCAATCCCCTTCCCATCGGTGGGAACTGAGGGACCCGCATGCAGGCAAAGGCCTGGAGAGCCTCCACTCGGGTATGAAAGGGTTCACCACCCTCCATGTGGTTTTAATGAGCACAGTTTTCCATTTTGTGAGAGAATATCGATCAATGGGGAAACTGACTTAATGTTAATTCTGTGGAACAGCTTATAGGTTGTTAGCCTCACTCGGTTGAAACACGAGTGGGGAAGGCAAGGCTGAAAGGACGGATGGAATGCTGACAGTGATCACATCCGAGTGAAGGGATCGCGGGTGACGAGTCTTCATTAGTTCTTTTATCTCTGGGCTCTCCTTTCATCATTCCCAATCTCAACACAGTGCCAAAGTCTTTTAAGCCACATTTACCAAATCCTGTCTGAAGCTTCAGATATCTATTTTTAACTTAGCTTTTGGAAAACCAAATATTTAAGAAGACTGTTTTATAGTTAATTAGAAAAGACATTTAATCTACTGTTACTAAGGGATTTACTATATTCTTCCGACTATAAGACACACCCTCCCCCCAAAATTTGGGAGGAATAATGGTTGTTAATGCTGCTGTTGAGTTCTGTTTACATTTACATTGGCGAAATATTATGTTATTTATGTTATTAAATATTTTACCCCATTTTTTGCTTCAAATTTTTCCCCTATTTTCCTCCTCTAAAACCTAGCTACGTCTTATGGTCCGAAAAAATACATACAGTAAGGTCTTACAGTGCAAACTTTAAGGGGAGTAACCGCATGAGAAACTTCCACTGTTTTGTTGGTATAAGATAAGGGGAAAAATTAAAATATTAAAACAATTCTTCTCAGCAGTCCAATCAAAATAGGTTTCTTCTTTGGAGGGATTAGAAAAGTACACATCTCAACTAACTCAACAGCTTCCCCCAAAACGGTAATGAAATGCAATGCCTCACTTCTCTGTGCAGGCCAGAGCTAGTCTTCTCAGCTTGGTTTACCAGATGGGGGACTATGCACAGGCAGGCAACAGAGAATGAAACATCAGCGAGGTAGGCAGGCTGGCTCTTGACCAGCACACTAAATCAAGTGAATCCACAATATGAATGAGTATTATGCCTTGCCAATACTTATCACTTAAAAAAAAAAAAAGAAGAAAATGTATTCCTAGGTTAAACAATAAGCCATGTCATCTCTCTTCACTCTCCAGCCCTTGGTTTCCTTCAGTAGAAAAAGCAGCAAAATTCTACCCACGGTTGTTTGTAAACCCAGCAGACCCCAAGGAGTCCTGAACACACTGAGGGATGACCGGATGGGTGGACACACCGATGTATAATATGCAAATGCAGTAAAATAGAAGAAGAAAATCTCAGTTGTCAGGACTCAAGGTTATTCATTGTAAAATTCTCTCAACTCTGCTATACTCAAAAACAACTGCCATAAACTGTGGAGGGGTGAAGGGGAAGGAGCTTCTTCCAGTACATCACTCAGACACGAAGGCTAAAAGAGAGAGAAAACACGCACCAGTGAATTTATCAGCACTCTTTTCGTGAGCACTACATAAAGACGAAAGGAGAAGGGGGCTTCCTTTGGAAGATCTAAACAAGGGGCCTCTGGGGTGCAGCAATGGAAATGGGGGTGGGGTGGTGAGAATCTTTTCACTATGAACCCTTTTGCAGTTTTCATCAAGTTCATCTTTTATCTATTAAAATAAATAATTTTTAGAACACTGTTATTGCAAACTTGCTTGTCATTTTTCCCATGACCAAGCTAGCGTTCTCCAAAAAAAAAAAAAAAAAAGCAGAATGCATAATTGTGTGACTTGGACCAAGACCTTCCAGAAATCTATACTTCTCAGTCCCCGAATGTTCAGGTCTGTGGGAGACCAAGGAAAAAGTGTGATTCCTACAGCGGGATTCCAGTACTATCCCTCCTCAGTAACTCTGAAAAATGCTGTTCAATGGAAAATGAGCTAGATCAGAAACAGCAAGACCAGAGCCCACACCTGCCATTAACCACTAGACGGTGACCCCAGTTGTCCTATCAAGTTAGGGAACTGGATGAGATTTTTCTCAAGTGAAAACGTCCTCTGGCTCCAAAATGCCATCAGACCGCAATTCCAGCTGTAGTTAGTCCCCACAGGCCCCGACTCTGTACACAGTGACGCACCCCAGAAGGCATGGAGACATCGTGCGGTCTGTGACTACTGGGTCCTCAGCCCTGCATCCATTTCTCCGTCAGCACCAATGGACTAGAATCACAATTTCTGAAGAAGCAAAAAGCTGCATTTCAGAATCTACCAAGAGCTTCTTTGGTTTCTTTGTTCCAAGCTCCAGCTGGCAAAGACACTACTCAGATCGCCAACTCGGAAGGGCTTCCTGCCAAAACTTCAGATCCCCATTCTAGGCAGTTTCACTGTCCTTTAGGGCGGACGACAAATCAAATGGAGAAAAGACTGGAGAACAGAAACTGAAAACACAGGGTGAACCTATAATTGGAAGAAGGTCAAATAAAAAATAGAATAAATAAAGCTAGTGTTCTCCAAATAATCTTAGCGCATAAGAAAAACTTTATACATTATCTAAATATATAAGCAGCCAGTTAAATTTTACTATCCTTATGGCTATAATAACAAAAGAATTCATTCATTCATTCAACAAACATTTACCAGACATGCTAAGTGCTGTGGAGACAAAACGAGGTCCCCCCTCCTCCTTCCGGCCCAACGAGGCTTGGAACAATACATAAATGGTTTGTGCGCGGCGCTGTCCTGGGGGATGGGAGGACTCTGTGTGCTGTGATGATCAGAGGCTGAGTCTCTGAGGAAGCAACACTGGAGTTCAGGCTTGAAGGGTGATCAGGAAAAAGTGCGGAAAGTGGTTTTGGAGGAAGAAACAGTGTGTCAGCAAGGTTATGGATGTTGTACACGAAACTGGCTTTGATATGGCCACCAAGCTCCACCTGTGGACTAGGGAAAGGGCAGAAAGAGAAGCTGCCCAAGCACCATCACCACAGGTCCAGCAATGCTACAGACTTGAAACTCCAGGGGAAATCACTAGGGCATGTGAGGCAATCAAATGATAAAGCCAGAACTCCTGAAGGCCGCTGTGTGGAAGCTGGTTTTGCAGCAGGGAGATCAGTTAAAAGTTTAAGTGAAAAGGGGGAGGAGTCAAAGAGGGCTGGTTTCTGAACTAGGGGACTGAAGGAAAAAGCAGATACAAGATTACAAATTCAGTTTAACATCCTTAATTTAAGGTGCCATCGAACAATTGGCAAGAGTAACAGGCAATAGGCAGGAAGATCAAGACCAAGACTGGAGTAAATAAGGACCCCGAAGTAATCAACAAAGTAGTATTAAACCCAAGAGAAAAGATCCAATTACCCAAGGACCAAGATGACAGATATTTCACAGGGAAAAAAGGAGGAACCAAACTAACTTGAGAAGGAGCAGCTAGTGAGGATACAAGGTAAGCAACGGAGGATACAAGAAAGCGCAAGTTTGAGGAGTAACAGGATTAACGCAGCCTCAGGTAAGTATCAATGACAAAAACATTAACCTTAGAGAGGAGACCCACCGCCTTCGCCAAAGCATCAAGGTAAACATCATCAGTAACAAGTCACACCAACATCGTGAACCCCATGACAGGCTGCACCAAGGCCACAGCAGGATTTCCCAAAATGCATCACCTATTCCAACGAGGAGAGAACATCTGATAAACTAAATGGAGCTGCATTCCACAAAATGATCAATCAATTCTCTCCTAAACTGCAAAGGTCATAAAAGACAGAGAGAAGGCTTGAGGGTCTGTGACAGATTCAGAGACACCAAAAAAAAAAAAAAATGACCAATTCAATGCAATGTGGAATCCTCAAACAGAAGAAAGGAAACTGGCATAATCTGAATACAGTCTGTAGTGTAGTTATTGTGGTACTGATGTTCACTTCTTATTCTCGAAAATTGTTCTATGGTTATATAAAATGTAAGAGGGATATATGGCCACTCTAAAATTTTTGCAACTTTTCTCTAAGGCTGTGATTTATTCAAGATTAGGGGTTTTAAAAAATCCTTTCAGTTTAAATAATAACATGTATGAAAAATCATGAGACTTACACATCAAAGCACTCAATGAAAAACAGACCAAATCTGTAGACTCACCAGGCCATATTTCTTTACTACTGGCCTCCTTTCTTCGCCTTAAATCATAAACTAGTTTAAACAAATCATGACATACCTAAGTAAAAAGGTGACAAGCTATGTGTCAACTGCGGAGTTCACTTAGGTGCTCCCATCAGGTCAGGGACTCCCCCTTGGTGCCAAGCCCAGCCACCTTGAGGCTGACAATCTTACTGCTCAGGTGGCAGCAGTAATGGGTCAGGTTCAATGGTAAGTGGGCTGATTTTAATTCATGCCACTTAGGCATTACAATTGTTGATTAGGAATTTCCCATCCACAAACAAAGAAGAAACATCCTTTATTTTCATGTAAAACCGAGCTGTTTAAGTAACATGACAGATAATACCTATCCAACACAGTACCCTAGTAGAAAAGATGGACTAAGAGGCCAAAGACACAAGTGTCAAAAGAGGCTATGAGCACAGCCACTAAACCCGTGGGGAAAGCACTCAAATTCACTACTCGGCAGGGGAGTACAAACTCGTAGGAGGGACTAGAAATCAATTATTCGTCTAGGAAAGACCCACACCAAGACAGCTGCTAGCAAAACGCCAGGTCACTGAGCCACTTCCCCAGGAGCTGCTGGCTGGCTGCTCCAGCAGCCTCCTTCCCTTGCAGAAAAGGAACACGCAGCTAGTGCTGCAGACGCACTGGGATCTTCTGGGCTGAATTTAAGCTTTAAACTCATCTGCTACCAGGAAGGGAGTAATCGAGTAAAAAAGGTAACTCTGGTCTAGGAGAGATGTCAGATATTAAGCAAATATCCAGCAAGCAAACTAGCAGAAGCTGTAAGTGCTATACAGGGAAATTCTGGGGAGCTCACAGCAGAGTTCTGATATAGTCTCTGGCTTCAGGGCAGGGTTCTCAAGGAAAAGAACTGGACAGGGGCTAGGTGAAGGAGGGACAAGCTTTCCAGGTAGATAAAACAGCATATACAAAAGCCCCAGGGTACTGACATGCTTCTCTTGTTCATTCAAACAATATTTGAGTTTACTAAATGCCAGACCCTGTGTTTAGCTCTGCAAATAAGAGGACACAATCAGTTTGACCTTGTCCTCAAGGGGGCTATAGTCTAGCAGAACTGGATGACCAAAAAATTTCACAACCAAGTGCATAATCACAGGCTTAAATACTACAAAAAAGAAAGAAAGAAAAATGGTGCCACGAGGGAGGCTCAAAGAGGAAGCTGGTAGGAAAGGCAGGACCTGGTAGGAACAGCAGCGAGGACAGCACAGTTTGGGAACAAGGAGTACGAAGGAGAAAGACGCAAGGGGAGGCCAGGGGCAGGCAGAGGCCAAGTAATCCAGTAGGAGCTCAGCGACCACATTACGGATTTTGGCCCTTCATTCCTAAAGGCAATAAAGACCTTAGCAGTTTTAGGATGAGTTGGGGTGCAGGGGGGAGGGGACACTAATCAAAAGTGGATTCTGAAAAGATCATTTTAGAAAAACAGATTGTAAGTGGGGAGAAGGGGTATGATACTTCTTAGGAGGCTGTTACAGGAAAACAGAGAGATTATAATGGATTATAGTGGTGTGTATGTGCGTGTGTGTGTTAGGGGAGGGGGCTGTAAACATTAGGAAGTACAGATGGAACAAGCAGAAAGACAGGAGGTAAAAACTGAACAGAATTTGCTGATCATTCACCACACAGGATGGATACCCCAAACTGGGCCAGGTGCACTGGATTTGGCATAGTCTTGAACCTCTATTCCCCAACCCAGCAGACTACACACTGCCTCTCTTCTTTAATGCTATAGTCATTTTTAAAAACTAAGGAGTTCAAGGGTCTTTCTGAAACCACAGCATACCTTGTTGGGCTGGGACTCCTCATCTACAGGCTGACATTTGTCCAGTATCCAATAAATACATAAATACAGACACACACAAATTAGATGTTTGTACAAGTGTGCACACATGCAAACACAGCTCCTATACGCCTCTTCTCTGGTATTAGGATGGGCCTCACTTAAATGTTTTTAAGAGATACGGCTAATGTAATGGCTTATGAGGCGCTGGGCACTGCGCCAGAGCCCAGCCACCCTGAGAGGGGTGCTGCTCCCTTCCACTGCCTTTCAGATAAGAAAACAGCTATTAAGTGGTGGCCGCAACATTCAGAGTCCAGAGCCCAAAGTCATAAAGTAATACAGACCGAGGGCTCCTCGACAATCGTTTTTTCAGTACTTTTGTCACCTGACCTCCCTCCGTGCAGGACCCAGTCTGCTGCGGGTCCCTCTCCTGGAACTTCCCCTCGCTGACCTTTCTCTGTGCCACTACCCTCAGCCTACATTCAAATGAAGAACTTGCGGTCAGGAAAACACCAGTCAGAGACCGCCACCAGGTGGGAAAGTGTGGCTACAGGACATACAATCAACCAGTTTTGGTCCAAGAAGGTATGAGGAAAATCAGGAAGAAAAATGATCCCCAAGAAAAGCAAGCAAAAGACTTGAACAGGCCATAAATATAAAAAGTTGCTCATCTAGTCAAAGAAATTCAAATCAGAACTGCAATGAGATTATACGATGGACCCCCTGTAAGGGCTGACATTACAGCCATTGATACCGAGTGCTGGTACAACTCAGGGCAGCAGAAATTCCTTCACAGAGGGTGAAGAGTGTAAGAGGTACGGCCTCTTTGGAAAAGACGCTACCTACTAAGACTGAAGACGCATTAAGCAATCCAGTAGCAACACCGTCCCTAAATACATAAACACATGCAATGTTCACCAAGAGGCACCTGCAAGTCTTCGGGGAAGCAGTATTCTTAACAGCCAGCCTTAGGAGAGAACCCGAGTGCCCGTCCCGGCAGACTGAGTCCACTGGCACAGTCCTGCAACACCGGACAGAGGTGCAGACGAGTCCGAGAATACACAACAACACAGGAATCTTAAAAACCAAGTCAGAACAGTGGCTGCCTTGGGGGAGGAAAGGTGTTAACAACAGGACAGTGGCCTTAGCATTTTGCAGGGTGATGTTATTGAGAAGAGGCAAGTGGTGCGGGAAGCTTCTGAGACGTTGGCAATATTCTACTATTTGGCCTGGATCATGTTTACATGGGTGTTCGCTTTAGAGTAATTCATTCAAGTCCGTTTGTTTTGTGTACTTTTATACAGGTACTGCATTTCACAATGAAAAGACAGAAAAGAATGAAATCAGCTGACAGCATTTAAGTCGAGGTAATTTACATAAAAATCCGGATTGACAGCCTGCTTGAAAAAACTGGCAGATCTGGCCCGTCTTCCTCCTCGCCAACGATCAGCTGGAGTTGAGCAACAGCCACTTCCTCCAGCCCAGCTTGTGCTCTCTGACCGCCAGGGCACTCTCTCCGCACTTTATGATTCATGCTGCTGGGCTGGTCGAAGACGCACCCAACCCCATTCCACAGGCAGCTCCCCGGCACTCCTTTAGAACACAAGCACATCTAGGCACATGCACATGGGAATGATGAAGCGTGTGAGCAGGAGCAAGTGAACTGAACCTCAGATTCCTCACTGATTAAACAGAGATACCAGTAGTACCTAACAGAGGGGACATTAAATGAAATGACACACAAAACACTTAGCTTAGTGCTTGTCACAGAACCAGTGTCCAGTATCATGGGGCCATTATTTATTACTGACACAGTTCTCATTTTTACGACAAGAGCTTGAATCTGTCTGCCATGGGCACCCTATTCTGATTGTCCAGGCACTACAGCATCAAAATACAGGTTTGTTTGTTTAAATATTCTAACACTCAGCACTGTTAAAAACAAAAACCACCGGTAAATAAATCTTCCAAAGCTTCTTTATGTGCCACAAAGGGAAAGATTTCCCACAATTATATTTTGAAAAGTAGACTTGTTTTCATTGTTTTTTTTTTTGTCCAACACACGTATTTTGTCTGATTGTGGCTTTTACTGGTCTGATCAGTCAAATAACATGGACGCATACAGATGATAGACTTTAAGACCTTAGTCATAAACTGCCCTCAAAACTAAAACCGGCTGTTCAAGGTGAACACCGGAAGCAGCCTACTACCTTTCACACAGTCCTTAGTACCCCCACAACTGACGAACATGCTTCATCTACTCCTGCCCCTCAGACAGAGGCACACCAGCATTTTCTCCGCAAACCGCAGAAGTCTAATTCAAACTATTTTTTCCCAGCCAGTCTGGCAGTAAGCCCTCATACAATGGATTACTGGGAATTTCATCCCTGGATACAATGAAAACGAATGAACTATAGCTACCCACAACATCAATCATCTAAACACAATGCTCAGCCAAAGCAGCAATACACAACAGAACCCACACTGCACGGTTCCATTTGTGCAAAGTTCCCAGGCAAAACTACAGTGCTTATGGAATGCATAATTAAGTGGTGAAATTGTGAAGAAAAGCTACAAAGTGGGCACCGCAGAAAACAAGATCGTTGCCATCTTTGGGGGAAGGACACAATCTAGAACTGGCACGGTAGGGAGCCTGGCATCCGGCGTCACGTACAGCATTCCACCTGTTGCTCCCCATGTGCACCATGAAAATGTGCCAGGAGTGCAGACGCGTGTACGCTGCTCTATCTCCAGCACCTGAAATGGTGCCTGGTACGTACCAGGTTTGCAATAAATATCCATTGAGGAAGAACTCCAAACTGTTAGGCATTTCACAGCTTGTTACACCCTACGTAAACAGTTAACGGCTAGCAGACTGTACATTGTCCACATCAGTTTATTCAAGGAGTTATTAATTATGTAAGTAAATTCTAATTTCTCCATAGTTCTTAATCTTTTCTCCTATGGAGATCCTTTTACAAAACATGTGGGTTTATCCAGATTTAATTAAAGCACTTTTCTGTTAACCAAAAAATATGCAGAAAATCAACTCTTACAGCAAGCCCAAGGTTTAGCTGTAATCACACCACTTTCCCAACCACAAGTCACCAGCATGCAGTGCTATTAAGGAGGACCATAATCATGTTCATATTCATTTTTCATGAGTAAGCAACACAAGTCCTTGGATCTTAAAGGGAAATCACACATTTCACAACTGACTGTTATAGTATACAGCATTGAAAACTGCAAGCTTCTACAGAGCAGGGATCTAGAAAATGTGCTCCATTTGTGTTTGCTGAGCTAACCAAAAAAAATTAGTCACTACTGATATCCTTCTAGATTTGATAATTATGTCCTGAATTAAGAGAGATAATCATAAAATAAATTGAATTCAGTCACCGGAAATGGTAAAACCCTGCATGGGTGTCCAACCTTTTGATGTCTCTGGGCCACACTGGAAGAAGAGTTGTCTTGGGCCACATATTAAATACACTGTGACACATAATCACATAAAAAATCTCTGAATGTTTTAAGTAACTTTACAATTTTGTGTCGGGCCGCAGGTGGACACCCCTGCAAGGTTACTACTGACAATTCCAAGAGAGTGAAAAAACTCTGAAGATAACCAAGAAAAAAATGAACTTTCACTCCTTGAGAATGTACATTATTAAAAAAAGCAAACAAAACAAAGAAATTTCAGCAAATTAATAAAGGTACGTGTGCTAATCTTATGCCCTGATAAATGCCCATAGAAAGTACTGTCAGCACCTGTTTCCACCTCCCTTCTGGGCACGAGAAACCAGAATGACTGAGGTCTTTCATCAGTCAACTCACTTGCCAACATTCTCCTAGTGAGAGCAGGTGGTTCCAATACAGTAACTGAAAGGTGTAATTCACACTAGTAAGAACTCATCTTTGGACGCATCCCGAAGTCAAGGGCCACGTGAGATTCAGTACTTAACACAACATATACAGCAGCCAGGACATTGTTATTGAATCTCAAATGGTGAGTTTTATGGTAATTTTGGCAACGTTGGTTTTCTGATGTTTTAAAGTAGTGCTTCTGTGGTGTAGTTGATCATTCAGAGTCAATTATTTTCATCCACTTTTATGATGTAAAATGAAATTTCCTACCCACATGCTCACCACACCCTTCTCATTATTAAGAATTTATCTGTTTAAGAAGGAATGGAAATAAAGCACCTGGCTAACCCATAAAGGAGCAACCCGAAGCCACCCTTCTCTGCAATAAATAAATGAAGAAGCACTCTAGGTCAGAGAAGGCAAAAGGCCTATTTTTATTGCTGCCCTATACTGCAAATACTGTTCTGAAACATGCCAATTTGAGATCAATTTAAAAATCAGTAAACTATCCTAATGTCTCTTCCTAAAAGATTCGAAGTTGTTAAACTAGTAAGTTTTAAGATTGTCTTTCAAAATTCAGAGATTCAAAGTATGTTCCAGTCAAATATTTCAGAAATATCATACTAGACACAAACTATCTTTTAACCTTATTCAGCATTTGATCAAGAACTCCAGAATTAAAAAACCACTTTGCTCAGTCCCCTCACTTGTCCTCGGTCCCCCCAGTGCTCGGTCAGTGCTCAATACTGGGTCCCTGCATGCCTGAGCACGTGACCCTGGGGCTAGGGGTGCAGGGCCATCAGGGGTGGGTGGCAGGCGCTACACATGAAGGGACAGCCAGACTCACAGTCTTTCAGAAGACTGAACTTCAATCATGTCAGGGTTATGTCCAAAAATATAATGTAATTCATTACACTTCCCAATTTTTCACCAAAATTATTATTTTTAAAGCCAATTTCCTTGGCAGCATAGTGATCTGTCTTATTTATACTTGGTTTTATTCTTAGAACTGTACTGAGTTTACATTTGGTCTCTAAATAGAAAAAAAGATTAAAGAGCAAGTAAAAGTCAGAGCCAGTGCATTGTTTCCAGGACTGAAAAAATGAGTGAAACTACTGTAATCTTTGTCCTTCAAACCAAACAGGAAACAGTACTATATACGCTGTATTACAGCCTCCAAGTCACAGATTGCTTTCAACCTCCTCATTTGTTGGTGTAGATGGCTGACCTCCTCTACCGCTTGCCGAGAGCATTCAGTGGGCAGCATGATCTCCCTTGAACGTGAAATAAAGGTCCGCAAGTCCCTAACATGAAAACATCAGTATTCAGAGAGACAGGCAGGGGTGGGGGGTAGGGGGGAGAGACAGTCTTTCCTGACTCTGCAGTACAATCCGCACCACCACACAACCTGGGGAGAAGGCCGTGTGTGACCTGAAACGCAGCTAGCTATCCAACAGAGCTGTCCTCAAACAAACTTAAGCGTTGTAAATGTGGTCAGGATAGTCAGCCAAGAAGAGTGCAAGTTACAGTTTCAACCATGAATGTCTAAAATGCAAAACAGGCTAGCATAAGTTAAAAGCCTTTTGCCTTAAATACTATAGGAATAGTTCTAGTGCAAAGTAATTATTGTACAAACACAACAGGTTCAGAAAAATGCACTACAGTAAAGCCTGTTGAAGGTGGAAGCCCATTACATTAAGCACAGTGAGTTTTTAGTTTACCTTTAAAGCAACATGAAACAAATAGACATTGATCAGTAACTACCAGAATAAAAGCTACATTACAACAGCCACTCAGGACACAATTCCTACCTGTAAAGAGTAATTTTCAATTACTGTTGGTTATTTACTTAGCTACCATATTTTGCCATGTATAAAGAGCACATTTTTCCCCAAGTTTTTGAGGGAAAAATAGGGACACTCATTTTACTTGGGTGTAATGATTCTCTACCATGAATGGGTATAGTAATCCCATGTATAATGCATACAAAACATGGGCGCATATTATATATAGCAAAACATGTAGTATCTACAGTTATCTTTCAGATGTTTTACTATTTAAAAAAAATCCATTGTGCCTTAGTTGACACAATAAATAGATTCCTAAGAAGTAGTGTAAATAATTTTCATACTAAACTACACTAGAATTTTACAGGTAATCGCAGGGAAAAAGATATGGTCCCTGAGACATAATGAGAACATTTAAGCAGAAAATCTAATAAGCACATATAACAGTACAATTTTAAATTTTATTGCTTCCGCCACAGTGAAACAGCTTGAAAATCCAGAAGCCACTACAACTTCCTTCAGCCACTTTCCATGATTCAACCAATGAAAATGTTCCTAATAATTGTTCATATCATTTTCTCGTGTAATTATTTAACAATTCTCCGGTGAGACAGAGAACCACCCTCAGGTTCCTGATGTCAACTGTTGAGTAATTTTATGCCAGGGACACTAGTTATGGTGCTCACAAAGTCAGGCATGTATCATGCACATGAGAACAGTTTCCTTTATTACTTCTTAAGTTATTTAGGTACAGAGGAGCCCTTTCCAACCGGAGTATATATTTTTTAAAAGTGACTATACTGTCTTCTAAGTACTCTATGATTTGCCCTTTTCCAAATTTCATTTCCATTTTTTTTTTGGCCTGAGGCATAAACCCAGACAAAACAAAACAAAACAAAGTTAACCAAGAGTCCCAGTACTGTTTACTAAATAACCTATCCTTTCTCTAATCTACGTTATTTTAACCATATATCCCTGCTTTTCCTTGTTGCTGGCTAAATGAATTTGGGTAGGTTACTTTCATTATCTGTTTCAGTCTCCCCATCCATAAAGTGGGAATAACAGCATCGCTCCCTCCATGGGCTACCCCGAGAATTACATGGTTCATTCGTGGTAAGCTCTCAGAACAATACCTGACGCGCAGGAAGCGCTGACAACCACAATCACTAGAAGCTCATAAACACACAGACGTTTCTGGACCCTTTGGTTCCACTGCCTGCTGCTGAACTGACAGACTGCTTTCAATTACTCTGAACTATAACTCATTAGAGGTTCTGATAGGACCTTCTTTCAAAATTCCGTGACTATCCTTCATTTATTTTATCAGATAAACTTTCTCATCCATATATCAAGTTTTCTATAAGGCAACACTGAAATTCTTTCTGAAATTGTATTACATTCATACATCACCTCTCAGGGAAAACTGGTATAGTCTACAATAGCGACTCTTCCCATCCAGCGAGTATATCATCTCATCTCATTTATTCAGGGTTTATTTTATGACCTTCTTTAAAATTCAGGTAATTTACCACTAATTGTTATATTTATTCCTAGGTTACAACCTTTTTGGAGAAAAATGTACTGGTATTTATCAGAACTTTAAATGCACATACCCTCTGACCCAGGAATTCCATTTTAAAGAACTAGAAATATATACAATATAAATACACAAATACAAAAACATGATGCTACTTACTACACTAGCAAAATCCTGGGAACGAGTTAGGCAGAGCTGATACACAGCATATTCCCGGGACAGAAAGCTATTCAACCATCACAAAGAACACAGCCTCACAGGTATTAGCTTAGAGGAGAGTTCTACAAACCATCAGGCAAAAAATAAAACAGCAGGCTGCCGAATTAATGTCGTATTTTTCTAATTGAGGGTGAGGTTAACAAAAGCATCACATGTAAAGTATTAAGTACCAAAGCCTGTCTCTCCGTAAGCACTTGAATCACCTTAAAAAATTAAATGTGACTTGAAAACAGAGGGTTGAATATTATTCCCTTTCACCTATTTTTCTATGGCCTGCTTTGCTCTACATAAGATTTCGCAAAGACCTCATAATACATCATTCAAAATAACAAGCTTTTTCACTCACATTTTCCTCATAAATATTTAAGAACACAAATGCCCTTAACAATACAATATTTACCTCATGATGCTTTTCATTATGGCATAAAATCTCAATACCATACTGCAGGAGGAAAAGTATTACTCCTTCTAAATCATCTTACTATGGCAATCCATCAAAAACTTAACTTCTCTCCAGTCTTGAAATCACCTTTTTAAGAGTGTGCTGTCTTGGCCACCAAGTGAGGGAGATCACACTTCAGGAACAAAGTGACTTTCTGTGTCACAGGCAAACAAAGCCTGTCTTCCTAGCAAAGGAAGCCCCAGAAAAGGGAAATAATATGAGCCTACTTTAAAATCAAAGCGAACTATTGCCTTTTTTTAAAAAAGCCACTGGATCAAGTTTTATCTTTAGATTGTTTTTCCAGCAATGTAAAGTCAAAAAAATACAAATTCAAGTCTTTTGAGAGACTACTGCATTCCTTAAAAGAATTCACTTGTATTCACCACTAAACAGAACCACTCTCGGGGAGCATGCCTGCTCCCAGGTACTACCAGTAAACAGTTCAAACAGAAAAATAAACACATAAAAACCGCAACCTGCTTAAGTACTTCAAAAATGATTCAAGTAATGGGTTTTTAAAGGGCGAGATTTTTTACTCTTCGCATTTCTGGATTACTCTAATTGCTAAAAAGGACAAAGGCTACTTTATGATGACAAAGATTTAAAATCTGCAAAAGTAGAGGATTTTAACTGACTTTTAGAACTTCCAACTTTTTGATGTAATACACAAGTAGGTTTCAAAGCACAGAGGAAATCTGATAGGAAATAGTGCTCCTTTTTTGCTGAACCCACAGATCTTGGTTAATGCTCATTTTTAAGAGTTCCTCTCATTGTCCACTTGTAGGGGCACTTTGTATTACTTTCGAAAAGTTTAATTCAAGTTAAACTATTAAAAAGTGTTAAGGGGGGGTTGGCTTTTTTTTCTATGTTGCCTTAGATAAATAATACAGGGTGGAAAAAAATATCCAACCTACTACACAAGCTGAGTGTTTTACTGTATCAATGTCTTATCGCTGGCTCGCGCATTCCACGAAGAGTGACATCAGATCGAAACTACAAGGTTTCGCCGGGACCAACCACTCCTCCAGATACAGCAGCCACCGGCTAAGCTGGAGGTGGCACCCCAAGCCCCGACCTCCGGCCCACGGCAGGCTCACGTCCCGGGCCGTGCGACCCACTCCCGACGCCGAGTTTCCCGGCGCAGGACCTGTTGCGCGTCCCCGCCGGCCGCGAGCCAGAGCCAGGCGCCGACGCCGGCAGCGATGCACCTGCCCGGGACGGCGGCTTTGCGCGCCAGCAGCCACCCCCCGCTCAGGCCCGCGCGGTCCCCGCCTGCACGGCCGACCCGCCGCCGCCGCCCCCGGGCAGCCGCCCGCGAGGAGGAGGGCGGGGCGCGGGCCCGACGCCGGCGGGCGGCCGCGCTCGCTCGGGATGCGCCCTGGCGGCCGCGGAGGCGCTCACCTTGGCGGCCGCGGCTCTGGCAGACATCTTGTCTCTCTCCGGCGCCGCGCGAGGCTCCTCGAACCCAAAACACCGTGCCCCGAGCCTGCCGGCTCCTCACGCCACAGCACAGATAAACATCTCCCGGGAGCGAGCGGGGCTGGGGGCGGGGGAGGCCGGACAGGCCCAGCCCACGGGGAGGGGACTCAACTCGGACAAAAGTCCGGGGAACGCCCGCCTGCCCGCCCCGCCCGGGTCTTCTCCAAGGGGCGCGCCCGGCCGGCGCCTCCCTCCGAGTGTGGCCACTCGCTCGTCCTCCCGAAGCTTTCGCTGCCCGGCCACGTCGGCCTCGCCCACTCGCCCCTCGGCAGCACCGGGGGCCTCCGGCCGTCCACGTAGCCCGCCCGGCGGCTCCTCGGAAGCCGTGTTCAGCACGTAACTTCCCTGGAACGAGTCGCGGAGAAGGGACGCGGCTTCTGAGAGAAGAGCCGGCGCCGGTAACTGCAAGCAGCCACGCAAACCTGCCGGCCTGGCCCGGCCCGGCCCACTGAGCATGCCCAGCTGGGTGGGGGCGGGGCCACGGTGGGGGCGGGGCGAGGCGAGCGGCCCGGGCCCGCTTCCTCCCGGGATACGACCCCCGTTGCGGAAGGAAGACCAGTTTCCGAAGTAACTTGTAAGGCTGAGTTTCCGCTGGCGGGGGAGTCTTCCTGTTTGTTTTCGTAAGGGGTCCGGCGGAAATCGTCCCCTAAGAGAGCAAGCTCCTGTGCCCACTCCCTTTTGATTTTTATCCGACTTGCCCACTTTGCCCTCCACCAGCCACGCTGGATTAGCCCCACGCAGGAGGGCAGCTCCTGCAAATACCTGACCATCCTTCCTTAACGTGGCAGATAAAGGTGGTCACAGTTGCACAGTTCCACGTGCTTGGGCCCTGCTGCCCCACTGAAGACAGAACGCCTTTTTTCTGTAAAGGACGTCGGGGCTTTCATCTCTTGATGAGCTCCTATCAAGGTCAAAAATAGTTGCACTCGTTCTCGACAAACCGACTGACCTAACTAAAACTGGTAACGAGGTCACGGGCACTCCGGCCAAGCACTCTGAGAAATACCCAAGAGATCCTGTGGTATCTTGGCTCACCCACATTAGGCCTCAAGATATATCCAAAGTCTCCTTCTCCAGCCCAACTAGCCAGATCTTACAAATATTTTTTTGGCATCAAAAATGCTGACATTCTTAGGGGCGAGTTGAAGGGATCTGGCTGCCTTGCAAATTCCAAACCCAGTTCCTCCAGCTCATCCTGGGCAGAGAAGTATGCAAGAAACAATATCCTACACTTTGTAACGCTCTCCACACGTATCAGAAATTCTTAGTAACGTTAAATGATAACATCCTTAAAATACCTAGCACAGAACCACAAAAGGTACACAAAAATGGAAAAAAATCATAAACATCGTTTTAATCGATGGTTTTCTCTTTAGAATTCAACAGCATGGAAAAAATCAAAGCTAACCAATAACTATCTGTATATCATACATCGATATCAGTTAAGATTTTCAAAGTACCATGTATTTTGCAACCCGAAGCTACCTGACCTAGAAAAAAGCATTCTGCAAATCAAAACCTTTTTTTCCCCCTTGCATAGAAATGGTTAAAATCACTTTTTTTTTAAAAAAGTCATGTGTGTAATTTTTGGTTTTAGACAAAGTTTTACTTATAAGAACTCATTAAAATTTCCTTATGAGCAAATGCTATTTTTTAAAATAAATTTGGTATACTTTTATTTTAAAAGGTAGGTATGGAAGCCCTTTTACGCTATCTTTATTATCTTATCATAATAAGATGTGCAGTTGGCATAACCTGCCTAGACTTGGGTGTACTTGCTGCCTTTCCTAGCACCTAAACCAGAGACATTTATCTACAAATCCATGGAAACCTTTCCTTTTTTTCTCATTTGTCATTTTCCATCAAGTCTCATGTATATAATTTAAACACTAGATTGCACTAATTTGTCAAAGATCTACTATATTTAATTATAGTTTTATAGTTTTTTACTTTTGCCATAGTTGAAAAAATAATGAAAGCAAGCTAAAAATTCCAGTTTGAGAATACTAAGATATAAAAACTACATTAATAAAAATATTTCGCTGAATAATATCCTTTTTAAATTTTTCATTGGTATTTGCATCTAAATTAAACTGAAAAATGTGTTTTATGTATCTCCTTTGTTCTGAAGAGAGAGAAAGTTTTTATCATTTGGAAAAAATGGTAAAACACTTGTCAAAAACTAAAAACACAGCTCCATTCCTTCAGTTTATTGGGGGAGATGCTTTTATAAAAAGTGGCAAGCCTTGCCCTGACTGGTGTGGCTCGGTGGACTGGGTGTCCTGCAAACCAAAAATTGCCAGTTTGATTCCCAGTCACAGCACATGCCTGGGTTGCAGGCCAGGTCCCTGGTTGGCGGTTTCTCTCACACATCAATATTTCTCTCCTTTTCTTTCTCCCTTCCTGCCTCTCTCTCTCCAAATAAATAAATAAAATCTTTTTTTGAAGTAGCAAGCATAAACCATAATCTCAGATTATGCCCCTTTAGAAACAAAGAGCTTATCCACTGAACACCATAAAAAAAGTTCAAGCCCTGGCTGGCGTAGCTCAATGGATTGAGCATGGGCTGCGGACCAAAGTGTCGCAGGTTCGATTCCCTGTCAGGGCACATGCCTGGGGTTGCAGGCCACGGCCCCCAGCAACCGCACATTGATGTTTCTCTCTCTCTCTTTCTCCCTCCCTTCCCTCTCTATAAATAAATAAATAAAATCTTTTCTAAAAAGTTCAAATTATACCACAATTTTAATGCTTACATATGAAAGTGGTCATAGCTCCTCTGGACTTCCAAACGGGACAAAACACAGCAAATTTGAGATTCTCATCCTGAGTTAAAATAAAGTTTAACCAAGAATCTCTTTCAATTGCACAGTTTTATCTTATCTGATCATTTAATGCAAACTGAACGGGAAGCTAAAAACCACAACACTCAAAAACAACTTCCTGTGGGATTTTTGGTGTCTGCGGCTCAGAACGGAAAAAAAAAAAAATCCACTGTGTGTGCAAAATCTCTGTCTCAGAATGAACCATTTATTAAACAGCCTTGACCAAATGAGCAATTAGATCCACACCCACATTTTATATGTTTTATGTTTTACATGTATATGTTTCCATTACCAAAAATATCCCTAGAAAAGCACACTTACAGTATTTCCAGTACAAGTTATGAGTTTATGCATGCAGTGCAAAGGGGAAGTACAGTACTGTGGTAGAACATGAAACCATCTGGATTATGTTACAGAAAAGAGAATATATACAAAATACTAGAATGAAGAGAAGTTTATCAAGGCATTGTAACAAAAAAAAGTAAGTAATACGAATTTCACTCTTTGCCATCGTTTAAAAAACTCTATTAACTCGAGGAACCAAGATGGCGGCAGAGTAGGTGGAAGTTAAAAATTCTAGAAATTGATTCAGAATTTTCCTCTGCCAATAAAGTCACATAACATTAAATAAGGAAGATCTTTTTGAGGTACAAACAGGGAATATATTTCCAGATCAGTTTCTATATATTTATTTACACATATATATTGGGAGGGGAGAGATGTCCAGATATACAGGAATATATACTTTCGAAACACGAATAGACTATATTTATTATTTTACAATTATTTTTTCACACGATATTTCTGTCTTGGAGGTTATGTTAAACAATGAAAATCTACCCTTTCATTTGAAAATCGCTAGCTAGTATTCCATAAAATGGGTGCACTGTCGTTTAAGATGATTCCGATGTTGTAATGTTGCAATGAAAATACTTATTTGTGCCTTCCTTGTGCACGTGTACAAGTATTTTTCTAGGAGAGATATCCAAAAAGGAATTTCGGGGGGTGAGGTCCATGTTTATTGAAAATAAACATTTTTTAACTGATACTATCAACTTGCTCTCCAAGAATACCAGGTCAACTTACCCTGGTTCCCCGCACAAACACTTGATAACATCAGTTTGCTATACTTTCCCGCAGAGGGTAGATAAAACTAGTATGTCACGTGCTTGCTTAGTTCATTTTTTTCTTAGTTCCCCTTTTTTCTGTTAGGCTATTTCTCTCACTGATTTGCTGAAATTCTTTAAGTATCTTTTTGTGTTGAATGCATTGTGAGTCTTTTCAGTTGGCTCTGTGTGTATGTGTTAAATGAAATTTACTTTGGCATAATTTTTGCTTTACAGAAAAGTTGCAAACATAGTACAAAAAGTTCCTGAATACCCTTCACCGAGCTTTCCCTAAAGTTAACATCCTACATGGTAACTATGGTAAAGTTTGTTAAAAACAAACAAAAAAAAACCCAACCCTAACATCGTTACAATATTATCTAAACTGCTTCAAGTTCTGCCAAATTTTAAGTCTAATTTCTCTAATATTCTTCCAGTTTTGCCAATTCCTCCTCCTTTCCAACTCTTATAAAAACTATTGTACATGTGTTAATACTGCACCTCTAGACTTTTCTGAAGTTCAAGTTTGTGAACATGAATATGAATGAGGTAGAGTGTGAATCACCAAATCCAGGGGACACCTGTACTTCGCAGTTCTTACTATGTTCCATTACTTATTTCCTAAAACTCATCTCTGTGAAAGGGCTTCTGTGGATATTTTCTCAGCCTCAGACAGTAAGTGGAGATCAGAAGAAATCTATCAACCCCGGTTTAGTTTGGAAATTGTTTTCCCAGATGACAGACAGCACCATACTCATTGGATGAGGAAGAGACAGCCAGACCGCCAGACAGAGAGACAGAGATACAGATTGAGAGAACGAGATGGATTCCTTAAACAATGGTCCAGTCCTTGAAACTATGTTTGCTTTTCTTTTTACAATGTTTGTGCATCGGTGTGTGTATTTGTGATAAAATATTTACATAATAGCCTTTTAAAATAAACAAAATATAGAAAAGCTAGTAAAACTTCATTTAAAAAGAAATACATATTTATAGTTAAAATAATTTTTAAAGGGGAGTAAAACACATATATATGTATTTTTATATATGTATATGTATTTTATATACATATGTATATATGTATTTTATATGTATATTTTAGATATATATTTGGAAAAGAAACATCAGAAGAACAACTAAAAACACACAACATGAGCTACCTTTAGGAGAGGAAGAGGACATCGATAATATAACACTTTTCTAGATATATCCCGTGATACAGTGTTCAATTAGCAATACTCGCGCCTCGGATAAACCTCATTGGCTACGATACTGCCACTGCGCAAAGCTACCCATGATACAGTTTTGACTTTGGAGACATAAAAGTGCTTTACAAGTTTTTTAAAAAATAAATGAAATCAAGGAAAAGAGGCAATCTGTAAAACCTGAAAACAAGGCAAGAAAATATACAGTAATTTTGTGACCTCACGCACAGAGTAAAGAATTATTTCCACAAAGTGCTTTAACTATATGTTCTTAGTGAAAATATATTCTAAGAAAAATAGCAGTGCAAATCTTAAATTTCATTCAGTAGTCTGTTAGTAATGACGTCACCATTATTACTTTGAAATTGTTACATATATGTATGTGTATATTTATTAAATATAAACTTGTATATTCACTAGTCTAATAACTGATATATAATGATTAGCTGTTATATATGTGTATTAACAAATATATTGGTATATTTAATATATATTAGTATTAACATGTATATTAGCAATATTACATTATATATAAAAGTTTCAAAGTTACATATAAATAGAACAATTTCAAAGTAATGATGTTAATATTACATATAAGTATTTATAGTATATGCTAATAATGCTGATGTTATAAGTTTTTATACTAGCTTTATATTAATTAATACATCAACACATATTAATGTATGTTAACATTGTTAAGAACCAAGATTTCCCATTTAAAAGAAAAGAGAAAACTGTACAAAAATCAAAGAAGATAAAATTTTGCAATTCTAATCTAAGCTTAAAAAATCAGTAATTTTTCTAAAGAAACTCTAACAAAAGGAACTATATGGAAATAGATGTTCTAGCTCTGTGTATCTGTATGCATGTTTGAGATAAAACATTTATAATGATAGTCTTTTAAAACAAAACATAGAAAAGTTAGTGAAACTCCACTTAAAAAAAGTAAAAACATTCTTATATTTAAAATAATTTTTAAAGGTAACAAAATATAAACGTATTTGCAAAAACAGTGGACGAACAAATAAGACCAAATAACAGGAGTTACATGGAAAAGGACTGGAAATAATGAAAACTCAATAGCAATGAGCATGTCCAGTTCCCATATGGTAATTTCCAGCCAGGAATGGAGCAAGAAATACATGGACTCATCCTGGGATATCTTGTGCGAGGGAGCAAGGACATTTTCAAACAACAATGGACCAAAATGTACAGGAGCCAACAGCAGTTTCCATTGGCCGAAGACGAAACTCTTCGAGCCTCAAAAATGCAGTTGATTAAAACCTACTGAATATCTAAAACCCGTGAATTCATAATAATAACAAAAAAAAAGAGAGTAAGCAAGAGAACCCCAAGACAACTATCTATTGAACAGTCCTGCGCCTAACCTGGGTCCCCACTCCTCATTCTGCAAGCTACAGATCAGAAGGACACAATACACAGCTTCTGGCAGAAGGGAGGCCTGCTGGAGTGTGGCTGGTAGGATAAGAACAGGGGTGCAACAATGAACAGTTTTAATTTGAACATTTCACCTGAAATGTCCTAGGGTGTGCTTGAGCATGATAGTTAGGTTACAGAATGACACACTGATGACTTAGTAATAAAAACAGGGGCACTATTTGTGCTGGACCCTGTATTTTGTAGGAACTCTACTGCAGGTAACTAAATCACTCATGGATGAGAGAAAGCTTCTCATTCCAGAACTGCAGCTAACAAATCTGGGAGGAACCAGCGAAGGAGGCAATCACCATCTCGTAACACTTACTGAAATAACAGACTCAGGCGGGGATCAACCCACCGATCGGAGTTGCTGTCAGGGGCAGACAAGCAAACATTTACGTGATGTAGTGGGAAGCGCACGGCACTGCCTACGAGGGTTGCCAGCCCCCAAAGCAGCCCGTGAATGAAACCAGAGTCTGGGACTAACTTTCATGAACAGAGAAACCCAGCAGGTGAAGATGGACATTCAATGGCCCCACAAAGAAGCGAATGGACAAATACAGAGTGTGGGAGGTTCTACACGGGGAAAACTGACCCAGTTTTCAAAACAAGTCAATAGAAAAGAGAAAAAGAAAAGAAAAGCGAGTCGGGACAGCTACGGACGTTATGTGGATGGCTTCCTTTTCAACTCTATTGTGAAAGGACATTTTTGCAATGACTGGGGAACCTGAATTATAGACTGAGCGTTAGATGAAGTCACGATGTGATAATGGCACTGGGGCTACCTCAGGGAGGTATCTGTTTTTAAAAGATGTGTAACTAAAACAGATGGAATTGAAATAGTGAGATGTTTGGGACTTGCTTTCAAATATCCTAGCAAAGAAAAAAAAAAAACAGAGGCAGCAAATGCAGTGAAATGCAGTGAAAATTGGCGCATCCAGGTGATGGGCCTCTGGGAGATTCATTGTGTTATTCTGCCTACTTTGGGGTATGTCTGAATGTTGGTGCACATTTGAAATTTTTTATTGTAAAAACGAACGTTCCTGTTCGCGAAGGCAGGTAGACTGTAAATACCTGTCAGGAACTCTTGCTGCCCTGTCTGGATGTCCCATTGCAATGGGACACTTCGGACCTCTGAGACCACCACGGGGAGAAGCCCAGACTAGCCTATGCTGGAGAGGTCACATGGAGAGGAAATGAAACGCCCAGGCTGGAAGTTGGCCAGTCCTCAGACATCCGAGTGCGGGAATTCTAGGCCATCTGGTCCCAGCCAAGCCACAAACGGACTGCACCTGCATGCAAGAGCCTGGGCAAGGCCAGCCAAAGGGCCACTCAGCTGATCGGAGTCCAAACCACCAGCCCGCAAAGATCCTGATTGATTTTTAAGTACCGGGGTGGTCTGTTACATAGCCAAGGGCAAACTGATACAGAGCTAAAGCTATAGGAGTACTACAGAAACATATACAAAAGCTTAGCTTTTTAGCAATGCGGGGTATGGCCTGTATGCAGTATGGGCATCTGAATGGGGATTCCACATCCCTGGGGAAAACGGTACATGTGAAAACTGCTCTAAAGGGAATGGAGGCTTAGCCCGCCCTGTGGTATAGTTGGTTGGAGCATCTTCCCATAAACCGAAAGGTCATGGGTTCGATTCCTGGACAGGGCCCATACCTAGGCTGTGGTAGACATGAAGTCTTGTGGCTGAGCCCAAGGCTGGTGCAGCAGAAACTGGGACCCCAGGGAGTCCCTGGGGCAGGGAGAGGGGTGCATTGTTGACGCCCCACCCCCCCACACTCCTGCCTTCTCCTTTGGACAGGGCAACTCGAAGGGCTGAGGAAAAGCCTCAGGTTCGTTAACATCCTACCCAACGCTGAAATAAATGTTCTCTTTGGTCAACAAAGTGTGGACACAGATGGTGAAAACATCAAGCAGAACGTGCTGGAATAATCTGGGAACCGTCTTCAGGGGCAGAAGTTTTCTCATGGACACAGCAGAAAAGGGGTTCCATGGGGGGCTGATGTGCGGGGGTTAGAGGGGTGGGTTAAATTCTAAGACCCTTTCTAGCCATAACTTCCAGTGATCTGAATAGCCAAAGCTGATGATCTTTCTTGTCCCTGACATTATGAGGCCAGTGTGGGATGTGGTTATTTGTAGATCTTACAGATTTTGGAAAGCTACATATGATAAAACTGCGTTCTTTGTTTCTCTGAAAAGCCCTAATTTTAAATGTGATTAATACTTCTACTGGAGACGGCGTGTTACATAAAAAACGAAAAGCCGCATACAGGCTGGGCACGTTTAAAAAAAAAACCATAAAAACCCAGTTAAGCTTCAATCTGTGCTCGCGCAAGTGTGTGTTTTCAAAGGGTGTGGTTTCCTGACCCTGGATTGTGTGGAAACATTTTCACAAAGCCAAGTTCACTTCTCCGATATCTTGAACGCAGAAAGAAACCGGTGCCTAAAATAGCAGAAAACATGATATTCTACCCACATAATCAATGCAAGTCAACTAAGAAATGTGCTAATCACCCCAAAGAGTTCTCGTCTTAATTCTTTTTTTAGAGGTAGTCTGCGTAGTCGGCCGGACTGGAAATTGAGCAACACGGCATCAGTTTCGCTCACTCGTTCACTCATTCATCTGTCATGTGTTCAACATGCATTTATATTATCTCTTACTATGTGCCAGAAACAATGTCTTCTACATTTTTCTTCAGGTTTGTTTTTTCAACATCATCCTCCTTTACTCTCCCCCTCCTGCCTTGGGTAGGTGTGAGCCATGTTCTGATTCCTCAAAAAGAAAAAAAATTGAACCCTGGCCAGGTGGCTGAGTTGGTGGGAGCATCATGTGTACCCCAAAGGGCTGTGGGTTCGGCCCGCAGTCGGGGTGTTGCGTGGAGGGCAAATGATCAATGTTTCTCTCTCACATTGATCTCTCTCTCTCTCTTTCTCTCTGTCAGAAAACAACAAACATATCCTTGGGTGAGAATTTTAAAGGAGAAGATACTGAACATGTGGTACTAAAAGCAAACCATTCTTTTGCTAAGGGAACAGTGCAACCCACGCGGGTCAGCACCTCCCACGGTGGGGTCTTGAGGCATAAACAGACACAGGAGCAGATTGGTATTCCTCCCATCCCCACCGCACCTCACGGGAAAAGAGTGCTGCACTGACTTGTGCTTCTCCCACTATTGTTACAAGAAGTTACTCATAGGATGCCCAGCTTTCCGAGAGTCAGCCCAGGACACAGCAATAACACGGCAATAATAATATAACACGTAAGTAACTATACACGTGTTACTGTTTTAACATAAAAAAATAGGAGCATAGGAAAATTCGATGTTACTCTGTGCTATTTCCCTTTCTGTTACACAAGTGTTATTGTTTAAACAACCACAATAGGACTAGTTAATAGTGGCAATCAGCAGTGATTACTAGTTGGACTAAGGAAACAATGTGTGAGGAAAATACAGTATTTTAAAATATGTTTACTGATTTTAGAGAGAGAGCAAGGGAGAGAGAGAGAGAGAGAGAGAGAGAGAGAGAGAAGCATCGACGCGAGAGAGAAAGATTGACTGGCTGCCTCCCATATGTGCCCCAACCAGGGATCGAACCCACAACCTAGGTATGTGCCCTGACTGGGAATCGGACCCTCCACCTTTTGATGTAGGGGACAATGCTCCAACCAACTGAGCCTCACCAGCCAGGGCCAGGATATCTTTACTCTTTCCTTTCCCTTCTAGTAATACTTCTCTGAACTGCCTGCAGCCCATTAGCCGTCCCTCCGTTCTTGAAGTGGTGGCAAAACTGAACACCGTCGTAGGCAACATTCACCTTGACTGGCAGCTCTGCCCTTCTGCAGCCACTGATCCCTGGTGTCAGCCCAGAGGGATGACATTAACCTAAGTATCCTCTCCACAAAAGCATTTGAGCATGGAATACTTACCATTTCATTTACTAGCAAGAGCGGGTTTCTAAACTTATGGGAACTTATCTCCACCTGTCCAAAAAGTTCCATCTGCTTGGTATCTGCAGGCTCATTGTTGATCAGGTTGTTGACATCTATAAAGTCTTCCTATGGGCTATGCATGTCTAAAACACCCACTGTTCTATAAGACTTTGTGTCCTGAAATAGCTATTCATTCACAAGAAATTGCAGAGAAATATACAGGGACGTCCTGCTCTCCCTCCACCCAGCTGCCCTGACATTAGCTTCTTACACAACTCGAGTACAATATGGAAACCAAGGTACTGACACTGGGACAATCCAAAGACCGTATTCAGATGTCACCGGTGACACGCGCACTTGTGCGTGCATGCCTGTGCATGCGTGTGTAGCTCTGCAGCTTACCACAGTGCGGTCCTGAAAGCCACCAGCACCACCACCAAGAGACTCGCCAGGCCTCCCTCCTGCTCTCTCTTCATAGTCACAGCCACCTCTCTCCCCAGTCCCCAACCCCTGGCAACTGCTACCGTATTTTTCAGACTAGAAGACACACTCCCCCTGAAATTTGGGGGGAAAAGGGGGGTGCGTGTTATAGTCTGAATGTAGCTTACAGGGCTCACTGGGGGGGTGTGGCGGTGGAGCGGGGTCACAGGTTATTAAATATTTTACCACATGGTTTGCTTCACAATTTTTTTTCCTATTTTCCTCCTTTAAAACCTAGGTGCATCTTATGGTCCTAAAAATACGGTAATCCATTCTCCAACACTACAATTCTATTACTTTGCAAATATTACATACTTGGAATCATACAGTGTGTAACCTTTTTGCACAATTTCCTTGAGGTTTATTTCCACGAGCTGTTGTGCCCCCTATCAATGGCCCCTTCCTTTTCATGGCTGAGTAGTATTCCTTGGTGTGGATGCTAACACAATGTAACCATCACCCACTGGACCACATCGGAGTAGGTCCCAGTGGGTGCTTATCATCACGAAAACTGCTGTGACTATTTGTGTGTAAACCCTTGCACAAAAATAACTCTCCATGCCTCCGGGACGAATGCCCAAGAATCCAAACACTGAGCCCTATCGTAAATCCAGTTTTAGTTTTGAAAGGAACTGCCAAGCTGCTTTCCAGAATAGCTGCACGTTTTACATTCCTACCAGCAACGTGTGGGCGACCCAGCGTCTCTGCATCCTGGGCAGCATTTGGCGCTACCGGATCCCTGTTTCGTGTCAGCCATTCTGACAGGCGTGGGGTGATGTCTCATGGTTTTCATGTGCATTTCTCTCGTGGCTAATGATGCTGGACAGCGTTTCAGGTGCTTATTCACCACCTGTATGTCATGTTCAGGCACATGTCCATGTCTTCTGTCTATTTTCTAATAGGACATTTTTTTTTACTATTGAGTTTTGACAGTTCTTTATAGAGTCTAGATACAAGGACTTTGTTGGATATGTGCCTTGCAAATATTATTTTCTGATTTATGTAGCTTGTCTTTTCATCCTTTCAACAGGCTTTTTCCCAGAGAAAATGTGGTTAATTTTAGTGAGTTCCACTTTATCAATTTTGCCTCATATGGACTGCGTTTTCAGAGTCAAGTCTAAGAGCTCTTAGCCCAGTCCTAAGTCCTAAAGAGTTTCTCTTATGTTCTTTTTTTTTAAAAAGATTTTATTTATTTATTTTTAGAGAGGGGAAGAGAGGGAGAAAGAGAGAGAGAGAGAAACATCAATGTGTGGTTGCTGGGGGCCGTGGTCTGCAACCCAGGCATGTACCCTGACTGGGAATCGAACCTGCGACACTTTGGTTCACAGCCCATGCTTAATCCACTGAGCTACGCCAGGCAGGGCTCTTATGTTCTTTTTTTTTTAATGTTTTATTTATTTTCAGAGAGAGATGAAGGGAGGGAGAAAGAGAGGCAGAGAAACATGGATATGAGAGAGCAACACTGATGAGTTGCCTCTTGCACACAACCCATCCTGGGATCGAACGCGCAACCTAAGCACAGTCCCTACCAGGGATTGAACTGGCGACCCTTTGCTTTGTGGGACGATGCCCAACCCACTGAGCCACACTGGCCAGGGCTCGTATGTTCTTTTCTAGAAGGTCTATAGCTTTACATGTAAGTTTGTCTCTCATTTTTTTAAACATCACATAGAGAAGTTAAACCTTTCTTTTCCAGGGAAAATAGTTTGAAAGCAACGGTGTAACTTGAGTTCATGAGATCAAAGTTTTAGTGAGAGGAGAAAGTCCTATTGAATGCAGTTACCCTTTTGTGATGAGTTTTTGAAAATCTGAAGTAATCATTTAAGAAAAAAAAAAGAGTCACTTTCTCACCCTATGAGTTTTCCCCACAACCCCGACAGCACATTAAACCACTCACATACTCGCCTCACACGGAGGCTGTCGTGGCCTCGTCAAAGATCATGAAACAGTTTTGAAGGGACTGCAGAGAAACGCCTGCTTCACTGTGCTTCTTTTCTCCATTCTCATCCTGCATGTATTTCCACATCAGAGAAGGACGCAGCTTTTGTCCCGAGCTTTGAAAACACGATGTGATGCCAGGCCGACACTTGAACAGCATTTCATGGCTAACAACGACAACGGCGCAAGCTTGCAGTCCAAGGGGCCAAGGAGGCTTTCTCCTTCCACTTCTGTTCAAACATCTCATTCGTGTCCAACCAAAACATGACCAAACGCTTGCATTCCGAAAGCCTCACCATCCCAGCAAACAAGTCGAGCTTCTTTCTGAGAGCATCGTGGATGAGGTGTGCAGGATTCTGCGGCTAAGATCATTTTCCGTTTCTTTGGGAAGAAGTTTATGGACTGAATGGAATTTCCCTAATTGACATTGCCCTGACTTCCAAATCCACAGAGACGTGAGAGGAGTGGGGGACAGCATTTCAACAATCTTGCCGCACTTTTTGTTTTCCGAGATTCCAGGAAAATCTTCAATGAAAATCCAGATGATCTGCAAGGTCAGTTTCCGAATCAAAATACCTAGTCGCTGGGCAGAACACGCTGGTTGTCTTGACCTGACCTGTCACTGGAGAGACAGCAGGACTGCTGACCAGGTGACAGAGTCAGCTCTACACTGCCACTGGGGACAACACGCCTAGTGTCACACCTCCTGTTTGCCCCCAGGGCACTTCCCTGCAACCTGAGTCAGGAAATGCAACCTGAGTCAGCTTCACAGAGCAACAGGGGGACCAAAGCGTCATGCTTCCAGGTGGTATGCCCAAGGTCAAGGTCAGTCGGTGGAAGCTATTTTCCACTGGGTCTTGGTGTCATTTTAAGGGTGAAAATCCTTTTTTAAAAAAGATTTTATTTATTTTTAGAGAGGGGAATGGAGGGAGAAAGAGGGAGAGAAACATCAGTGTGTGATTGCCTCTTATGTACCCCCTACTAGGGACCTGGCCCGAAACCCAGGCATGTGCCCTGACTGGGATCGAACCGGCGACCCTTTGATTCCCAAGCTGGTGCTCAATCCACTGAGCCACACCAGCCAGGACAAGGGTGAAAATTCTTTTGATGGACTTAGAGGTACGTGCCTATTTCAGCCCAACGTAGTGAGATTCAGTCTCCATATGAGCTTCCGCACCGCCTTCTCCATACTCCATCCCAATTCCTGTTCTGTGTACAACAGACAATTATGCTCTGTTTTGGTCATTTACCTCCCCACTCCAGTTGCACGCAGCCTCCTACCTGCCGTGACAAGGTCACGGTCACTTCGCCTCCTTTTCCACGGGGTCTGGGCCCGGCTGGCATGGCTATTCTCACTGCCTCCGTGTCCATGGACTGAATTCTTAGGCAACACGAGCAGAAGATACACGAGGTGAACAGTTTAACTCTCCTGGTATGCAGCACAACCGTTAGCCAACAGGCCCCATCAGAG
Source organism: Phyllostomus hastatus (assembly GCF_019186645.2). Taxonomy (NCBI): domain Eukaryota; kingdom Metazoa; phylum Chordata; class Mammalia; order Chiroptera; family Phyllostomidae; genus Phyllostomus; species Phyllostomus hastatus. The sequence goes on along the minus strand of NW_025334036.1, from coordinate 11,224,692 downwards.
CTGGATTCTGGATGCTCAGGCTGACAACGCCCTTAATTACACACTGACGTCTCCTGACGCAACAACAGAGGATCATTTCTGTGGCCTGCAAGTCACAGGCGCCATCAGTGGTCCAGGTCAACAGACGGTGACTGCAGAGGTAACCGCTGACACAGTGTCCATAAGATGCTAATTGGGGGGGGCCACCTTATGGGGTTTGGTTCTTCTCCCCCCAAAACCTTCAGGACCCACTGCCAGAAGCCAGCTCTCTCTGTGTCTCAGGGAGTGGCTTTCTGGGACATGGGCTTGTCCGCACTAGAATCGTTCGTGAATGATTCTTCACTAGGTGCCATTCACGACATGAGGCGTTTGGAATACAAGAAAGGACGAAAGAAGGTCACCGTGCTCAAAGAATCTACGGTCTAGAGAAGGAGATAAAATAAGAGGTAAGCACCAGAGAGCGAGCACAGGGAAGGGACGAGGAAGCAGAGAAGACAGGGAGCTCCCTACCCTGGGCTGGGGCCTTGGGGAAGGCATCCCTGGGAGATGGCGTGGTGGGATGTAGATGGTAGAAATCTGAAATAGAAAACAATGGCCTTGACCGGTATGGCTCAGTGGGCTGGGCGTCGCCCTGTAAAGTGAAGGGTCACCGGTTCGATTCCCAGTCAGGGCGCATGCCTGGGTTGCAGGTTCAGTCCCCCGATGGGGTGCGTGAGAGGCAGCTGGTCGATGTTTCTCTGCCTCTCTTCCTCCTCCGCTTCCCCTCCCTCTACAAATAGATAAATAAAACCTTAAAAAAATAGACCTGAGATAAGAGATCCTGTATTTCAAAGTCCTTGAAGTAAATTTTGAAGGGTACCCCCAGTTAGTGGGTGGCTCTTCTGAAAACAGGGCACTGGCGTTTCCCATGAGCATCAAGAAGACCCCACACAGGGGGAGAGAGTGTGACGGCCTGAGGGTGACGAGAAGGAGAGGCGAGCCTGACCCCTCCCCACTAGCCTGGAAGGCCGGACCTTAAACGTGACGGCCAGAGGCTAAGCCCAGCATTCTGACACAGTCTGGGCCAGACTGAAACGGAGTCTGGCTGGTTCAAGACAAAAAAGCTGACCAAGCAGAAGGGGCAGGGGGAAATATTTCAGCAAAAATATTTAACCCACCAAAAATAATTTATACTTGCGTGCAAACAACCTGCTGATTGAAAATGATTCTTAACTACTCATTAAAAGGAGACCCATCCTTCAGGATGTATACTTTGCCACACTCAGGTACCACTTAATTGGAGCTGCAGTATAAGCAAAATATAAAAAGGGTGCATTCCTCTATATGCTGTAATTTTACTTTTTGGCTAATTCTAACTTGCCCTGGTCCCAACAAGTCTAACTAACCTGGTGATGTTCTGTTGTGGATAAGCTGTAAAGCCCTGACCTGTCTCTCAACTTTCTAGCCAGAAGCAGCAGGTTTAGTAAAACCTCAAAATTTTATTTTTTTAAGATTTTATTTATTTATTTTTAGACAGAGGAGAAGGGAGATAGAAAGAGGAGGAGAGAAACACCAATGTGTGGTTGCCTCTCACACACCCCTACTGGGGACCTAGCCCACAACCCAGACAAGTACCCTGCCTGGGAATTGAACCAGCGACCCTTTCATTCACAGTCCCGCGCTCAATCCACTGAGCTATATCAGCCAGGGTAAAATCTCAAAATTTTAAAAAACTCAAACATAGCCCTTCTTTTCCTTTATTAATTTCAAATGACCGTGAACTGTTGGGAAAGCAATATTTATCACCAAAAATACAATCTTGACCATAACAAGGTGTGATTAAGAATCAAATTGGAATTTGTGGTCTCTGTCTTATAATGTCTTGAATGCGCTACACATAATAAAGGTTTACCTGGGGCTTCTGAAGTCACGAGACCCATTAAGGATTCCCGTAACTGGACATTTCTGGTAAACTTTTTTTTTTAATTTTAAAAATGTTTATTGATGAGAGCGAGAGAGCAAGAGAAAGAGAAAGCTCATTTGGGTGCCTCCCATATGTGATCCAGCTGGGGACTGAACCACAACCCAGGAATGTGCCCTGACCGGGAATCGAACCTGTGACCTTCTGGTGTAGGGGATGCCACTCTCAGTAACTGAGCCACCCGGGCCAGGGCCCTCCTGGTAAATCTGAACTGGGAAGCTCAAGTTAGGGTTTCTGTTGTTGCTTTCAGAGAGGACTGCAAATCCAAGAGAGTGCCAGCTTCCAGGAAGAAGTACAAAAGGAATACTAAATGCATGATCGGAAGTGCACATTTCTGGCAAAGAAATGAGAAAGAGCCATTTTGCTGTTCCCTTAACACCTGGGCCCACAGCAAGCAGAAGAATAAGTTTGCTTAAGTTACACATTTTTCTCCGTGTGTGAAAAGGAAATTTACTTCTGAAATGCTAAACTGGGGGTTTCAGACAAGCAAAGCTCCATAATTATCCTGGCTTTCCTAGCTATATGTTGTCTACACGTGGACTAATTGCCTCACGTTTCTGAGACTCAGTTTTCTTATCGATAAAAATGACGGGGAAACACTGATTTTTATAAGTCAGTGCCATGAAGAAGAATTAAATGAGCCCAATAAACATCTACTCATTTTTTTAGCTGTATTATTCTTTGATTCCTTTTTAACTTCGAGCTGATGTTTGCTGTGTATTGGTGCTATTTTTATTTTGAAAAGTCAAAAGAGTTAAGCAGCCATTCTGAAGGTGACAGGAGTTATTTTCTAGACCCCACGCAGTGATTGAGTGCCTCCTACGCTGGGAACTTTGCAGGTAAGAGCAGACAAAAGACCCTCCCCACATGCAGCTTCTACTGTCATGGAGAAAGACAGAAGCAAATAAAATAAAGAAAAATAGGTAAATGTTAGATGGTAGTAAGTGCTAGGGAAAAACGTCAAGTGAAAAAAAAGTAGGGACTCGGTGGGGAAGGCAGGGGCAGTTCAGTTTGTGGACTCAGAAAGGGCTCATTAAGAAGGGGACATCTTAGCACCCTGGCTGGCATAGCTCAGTGGATTGAGCTCGGGCTGCGAACCAAAGTGTCACAGGTTCGATTCCCAGTCAGGGCACATGTCTGGGTTGCAGGCCACGGCCCCCAGCAACTGCACATTGATGTTTCTCTCTCTCTCTCTCTCTCTCTCTTTCTCCCTCCCTTCCCTCTCTAAAAATAAATAAATAAAATCTTTAATATAAAAAAAAGAAGGGAACATCTTGCCATGGCCAGGTGGCTCGATGGGTGGGAGCATCATCCCGTACACAGAAAGGTCCCTGCTTGGGGCACCTACAGGAAGCAGCCAATTGATGTTTCTCTCTCACATACGTGTTTCTCTCTCTCTCTGTCTGTCTCTGTTTCTCTCTCTGTCTCTCTCTCTCCTTCCTTTCCTCTCTCTCTAAAATCAATAAACATATCCTTGGCTGAGGGTTTTTAAAAAAATGCAACATCTGGGCACAGGCAATGAGCCATACGCTCATCTGGAGAAGACTTTCCAGGCAGAAGAGTCAGCAATGCAAGGTCTCTGAGATGGGAAAGGACTGGGTGTATCTGAGGAACTGGGGCAGAGTGACAGCCACAGGGAGCAGGTCCAGGAAGCGAAGGGGCCATGGGCGGTGGGCGGGGCTCGCTGGGCTTCTTCCAGTATTCAATGGAGCGTCACTGGAGGAGTCTGAATGGGGAGTGAAACTGTTTGAATGGGAACACTGCTGCTGTGCAGACAATAAAGTGAAAGAGAGTCAAGGTGGAGCAGGGAGGCCCATCAGGAGGCACCTACGGTGGCCTAGGGCCAAGGTCAGGGTGGCCAGGACCAGGCAGCACTGGTGGAGGGGCTCTCTGTGCGTCCCCCACAAATTCTAAAGGGAGAGCCCACAGGGGGTGCTGATATGGTCCAGATGCAGGGTCCAGAGAAAGAGGGTGGTGAAGAAAAATGCTAAGACCTTTTTTTTTTTTCATTAAAAAATACTCTTATTGATTTTAGAGAAAAAGAAAGGAAGAGAGGAACATTGATGTGAGAGAGAAACATTGATCGGTTGTTTTCCATACTCACCCTGACCGGTGGTCGAACCCACAACCGTCTGGTGCACTGGACGATGCTCCAACCACCTGAGCCACACCGGCCAGGGCAAAAATGCTAAGATTTTTTATCTGAGCTACTGAAAGGATGGAACGACCCTCAAAGAAGATCATCCACACTGTGGGAAAGGAGGTTTTGGGGGCTGAGTCAAGAGCTAGTCTGGGGCCTGTTCCATGTAAGGCACATGCGAGACATCCAGGTAGAGACGCCGAGAAGGCAGCTGGAAAGGTGCAGCTGGACCTAGGAAAGAGGTCCAGGTTGGATATAGTAAAAAGAATTAATGTGAGATGGTGGGTCCTCAGTGGAAGATGCCAGAGGCGGGTGAGCTCACCAAGGCGTGGAGGAAAGGCAGAGAAGAGACCCAAGACCTCGCCTGGCGGCACAACGACCTGTAGAGGTCGGGGAGGAGCAGAGGTCAGTGAGCATGGTCAGCCAAGTTAGGAAAACCTTTGAGAGAAAAGGAATCACTTGACGATGAGCTATATCTAAGCTGTTTTTAGGCCAAGAAGCTAAGAACAGAATGGATCCTGTCAACCCCTCAACAAAAGAATGCGTGAAACCAGTTTCTAATGCTCCCATCGGTCTTACCATGAAACAGGACCGTGTACATGTGTGTTTGTCTGCGATCCTATGTCTCACTGAGATGGCACTAAGGACGGGGAAGTTATAAACACACAGGGACAAAGAGACAGTGCTGGTCAGGATGTGTCTCCTTCCTCTCCTTCTCCCCTGAACTGTAAACAGATCCCGGAATCCATTCGGAGATGGATTTTCCAGTTACCTCTGATCTTCCCAGAAAGTCCAGAAGAACAGAAGCCCCGGGGACATTGAAGGAAACGCAGAAACGTCCCTGGGACTGCCGCGGGCCTGTCAGGAGGTGACAATCTGGGCAGGTGACAAGAATAGATAGGTCCAAGGGGACACGAAACTAAAGACCAAGAACTACATTCAAACAAAAAGCGCAATGATCTACCGGTACCCGGTCGTCACCACAAGGCAGCAGCGTCTGACACGGCCCGTGACATCTGGAAGGCTCTGGGTCCATAACTAACTTGTGCTCTCATTCGCAGGCTTGACGCCAGAGCCCTGATGGAATGAAACACCGATCGGGTCAACTTGGGCAAAAGGGGAGAATGAGGAGCAGAGGGAGTGAAAGGGAATAAAAGGACCATTTCCCACACTCGGTGCAGACAGGTGTTAAACGGGTAAATCGGAACAACAGGATTTAAAGAGCCAGGGTTCACTCACGTCAGACCTAGAAAGAGGTGCAAGGAGGGGGAAAAGGGGTTAAGTGTCTGAAAACCTACAAATGCCTAATTCACAAAAGGCTTTTTAAAGACATTAGTAAACGTGTTTTGAGCACGTACTATAGGCGGAGTGACACGCCACTGAAACGCGATGCGTAGCACAGCTGACCCTGGAGCAGTACCAGGTTGAACAGCGCACGTCCACTCAAAAGCAGATTTTTTTCGCTACACATGCCGTCGGCTCTCTCCGTTTCCCTGGATTTCGCGCCAGCAGATTCAATCAACTGTGGTTCAAAATGAGTATTTTCAATCCTGGGTTCGGAATCCACGGTGATCTAATAGGCCACTTTAGGGACTTGAGCATGAAAAATGTTGGCATCCGTGGGGTGTCCTGAAACCCCACCCCCACCCACCGTGGCTATCAAGGGACTGCAGTGAAATTTGGGGAGAGTCAAGGTATCTGTGGATTTCCATCTGGGCAGGGGGTCCAGGGCCCCAACCGTCAGGTCGCTCAGGTTGGTCCCCTGTAGTGATCTGCTGCTACATAACAAAGCTTAGTGACCTCGGATGACATGTGAATTACCTCCTGCAGTTTGTCAAGGTCAGGAGCCCGTGAGCAGCTTAGCTGAATGGTTCTGGCTCAGGGGCTGTCATGATGGGGCAGTCAAGGTGTGGACCAGGGCTGCGGTCATCTGGAGACTGGACAGGGCTGGCGGATTCACCCTTGAGGGACCTTCACTCCCCACCAGGTGGACGGCTGCATAGGGCAGCTTCCACGCCCCCGTGACTTGGGGTATATTATACTCTGATCTGTAAAGTATTTCCATTGGGGAAACCAGAGGAGGTATAAAAGAGAATTCTCTGTATGGATTCCTACAAATAAAACGTACTCTTATTATGTAAAATCACAATACATTTTTCACCATAAAGACATAAAGAGAAAGAGAAATATGCCCTTTAAATGGGGCTCTGTTTTTTTCCCAGCAGCTTCAGATTTAACACAATGGCTGTGCCATAAAAATTGAATAAGAGGAACTGATACCCCGTGGTTACTTATCCACACATCAAAACTAAAATAAATACCGGTGCCTCTAAAAAAATTCAAAGCCGTATAAAATGTGCTTTTACGAGATTGCTGAAGGCGCTTGTTTTCAGGATCAGGAAAGCAATTTCCTTTTATTAAAACCCAAACCTTCCGGGAAAATATTCTTTGAGAATGACTTACACAGTGTTGCTCTGCCTTACGGGATCCAGAGACGACAGGGTGTGTTTTTTACAAAAGAGACGCACAACACACGGAAGGAGCGACAATGCCCCTGCATTTGGGGGCCAGGGGGTCGCTGCCCCCCAACTACACCACCACTAGGTTCCCAGGAACCACGAGTAGGAAACCTGACCTCTCACTCGGTGTACAGAACACGTGGAAAAATGGCGGGACCATTCTCTTGCCACGCTGTTTGCAAAGCAAATCACATCATTCCTCGGAACGTATGTATTTTACCAAACTCTAACTCCACGTGCGAAACGTAATATTCTTTATACACAGAAAATGTAGAAATACAGAAATCTACCAATACAGGTGTCCAAAAGGTGCAAAGAAGAAAGATAGTCAGTGTACTGGCAACGGCAGGGTGGCTTCTGCGGGAGGAGGAGTGGGGGCCCCCAATGCGGTGTCTCCACGTCCCCATCCCCAAAACCTGTGAATGTGACCTTCTCTGGAACAAGGGCCTTTCCAGATGTAAGTTAAGGATTCTGAAGCAGAAGGACATCATAGCTTACGCCGGTGGGCCCTAAGTTCAAAGACAAGTGTCCTTCACAGAAGCAGGCAAGGGGAGGTCTGACAGGTAAAGCAGAAGGGGAGGAGAAGACGTAGGCAAAGATCAGAGAGAAGAGGCCGCTAGCCAAGGAATGCTGGCAGCCACCCAACACTGAGAGAGACGAGGACTGGCTTCTCCCTGGGTCTCCCAGAGGGAGTGCGGCCCTGCCAGAGCTGGGACGTCGAGCCTCCAAAACTCAGGTAATTGGTTATGGCAGCCACAGTAAGCTAACACGTGCCCTCTACACAGGAATGCAACCCACACACCTGCCAGTCAGAGCAAAGCGTGAAAACCACTGTCTCCGAAATTCAGGAGGAGATAGATCTTAAAAATACTTCAGGACACGAGCTGTCCAGAATCTAGCTTATGTAACCATGAGACTTCCACACTAGTTTTCAATCTGGAATGAATAAGAAACAACCAAACAAAGATACTGAGCAGACCAAAAAAAAAAAAAAGCTTTGAAACAATTAATTTTTAATCCTTCAATAAATAATTCCTTTCATTAATAGGCATTATGCAAAGAATGAGAATAAAACTGATGAATATGAGTTAAACTGTTATCTTTACTAGATACCAGAAACACTTGTTTAAAATATAATAGATAGCTCTGGCTGGTGTGGCTCAGTGGACTGAGTGCCAACCTGCAAACCAAAGGGTCGCTAGTTCGATTCCCAGTCAGTGCACATACATGGGTTGTGGGCCAAATCCTCAGTAGGGGGTGTGAGAAGCAACCACACGTTAATCTTTCTCTCCTTTTCTCTTTCCCTCCCCCCTCCCTAAAAGTAAATAAATACAATCTTTAAAAAATAAAGTAAAATAATAAAATATAATAGATAAACACTGCATTTATGAAAGCATGAAAATATGAAACATAGTACCAAGGAATAATTTAAACTAACTATACAGTCAAAGAAACACAACAATTATTGTATTAAATAATTTTTTTTATCATTTATTAAATTTTATTTTTATTCAAGAAGACTGGAATAAGTGGGACATGCCCAGTTTATTGGGTGAAAGACTATATATTGCAAGATGCAAGTTAGTCTCAAGTTTGTTGACAAGTTTGACACAATACTTTTAAAAATATTGTTTATTAATGCCCCTTTTCCATTTTCTCTGTTTTCTGGTGTCCTTTTCTCTCTAAGCAAACTTACTAGATATGGAGGATAGCAACCCCTTTTCTGTTTTAATTATTGCAAATATTTTCCCAGCTCCTTTGTCTTTTTTATAGTATAAAAAATTTGGCACGGTCAGATTTAGCAATGTGGGGGGTCCTTGTTCTATTGCATTTACAAGTCCTCTTTTCTCCCCCACACACTCCCCCCGCCCCCGCCTGTCAATTTCCTCTTCTATATCCTTCTGGCTTATTGCTTGGTTAATTTTTAACATCTTAAAACAGGCCAAGGAAGCATGAGTACATTTCATAAAAATGTGAATTGATGCATTTAATATTGGATATCAACTATAATCGAAAGCAAATTATTATAAATAATTTTTTAAAGATTTTATTTATTTATTTTTAGAGAGGGAAGGGAAGGAGAAAGAGAGAGAGAGAGAAACATCAATGTGCGGTTTCTGGGGGCCGTGGCCTGCAACCCAGACATGTGCCCTGACTGGGAATCGAACCTGTGATGCTTTGGTTCACAGCCCGCACTCAATCTACTGAGCTACGCCAGCCAGGGCATCAATAATTTTTTAAATTGTTAAGTTCAATAACTTTCAAGTGGCTTCAACTGTCCATAATTAGTCATTTCCTGACAGCTTCCTGTGACAAAGATTTTAGGCATAAGTAGTCTATATATAATGATACAGGGTTTTCAGCACTTATCTTCTCAATCTTTTCGGTTCTCAGAGCCTTTAGAAGCTTGCCATCAGTTGAGAAGTGGGAGTATCCAAGTCCCTTCTACAACTAAGGAAAAAGGAACCGGAGGTTAAATGACTTACCCCCTGTCTTGGGGGGACAACAGCCAGGCCTGGAAAGCAGCACCCCCTGACTTCGGGGGTTTGTCCCATGTTAACAGTGTGGGTTGGGACCCCAGTCAACTGGCTCACACTCTGATCCTCAGTTTCCTCATCGATAACATGGAACCAGACCTGCCCTTTGGGGTTACATGGAGGGCTAGAAACAACACAGCCTCCTCGCACAAACCCTGGAACCCGAGAGACGGTTAGTGAATGGTGGGGATCGTGATGCTGCACCACTCCCGAGTCAGCGTTACACCCGATGGAGTTCCTAGTTGTACTCATTTTCCACTTAAGACAGCTGAAGTTCACTGCCATTAGGCATGAAAGTGTGTCTTATTATAAAATGCTCTTTTTAAAAACATTGATTTGAGAGAGAAAGGAAGGGAGAGGGGGAGAGAGAAACATCACCTTGTTGTTCTGCTTACTGATTCATTCATTGGTTGATTCTTGCACGTGCCCTGACCGAGAATCAAACCCACAACCTTGGTGCCTTGGGATGATGCTCTAACCAACTGAGCTACCTGGCCAGAGCCATAACATACTCTTTTCAGAGGAATATATCATTTTCTCAGTCCTAGCCTACTTTGCTGAATTTGGTTATAATCCTCATTATATATTGCATATTTTTATCATATCATTATGAAATAAAATAATTTTTTAAATCTAACAGGACGGGAGGGTGAAGGTGGAAAGGGGGGATAAATGGTGATGGAAATAAACAAACAAACAAAATCTAACATGATAGGAATATATGTTAACATCAGAAGAAACAAAAATACTATGTAATCATTTTATAGACAAGGTTATTAGGCAAAACAGCCTCAGGAAGTGTCAAAAGGCGGTGCTTATAACACACGGGACTATATTACGCTGCATTACAATTTAAAGACACTTCACAACACACACACAGGCAGGAAATTCTGTCGGGAAGGTCACAACATGATAGACATGATTCATCTGCTCTCCCTATTACAAATTACCCTAAACTATAAAACGCTCTGTTTTCAGTTAGTGGCTCTCACTAAATGTTGCTTCATTTCCCAGATTACTATTATTAGAAAATGTTCGGTCATCAACAAGGGTTTCATTTTTCATTAATGTTCAAATTGCCAATGTTCATGCCTCTCCCCCTCCCGCCCTCCCCCCGCCGCCCGCCGGTGTCCCAGTACAAACATCCCCATTTCAGATGGAAACAAAAACACACAAGTAGCGGTCCCTCTCATTTCCACAGGAACAGGTGGAAAGATTCTGAAAGTGTGGAAAAACGGCTTCAAAGTACAGGGGATGCACGCACACACAGCTGAGACACGCTTGCAGAGTTCACACCACAACACGACGGAAGGGCCAAAGAAAATTCAAACGGCTTTATGGCCAGCATGGTGCTTCAACGTCCATCCTTGGGGTTAGGGCGTTAGTTACGCCAACATCCCAGCACACCCGCATGTCAGGAGAAACCAATGCAGTTCCTCCTGAGAAGCTATGCAGCGGACTGTTGGACGTTTTTAATCAGTTTTTTTTTCCTACAGATTTTTAAAAATGGATTTTTCAACGATACGATTGGCATACATTATTCTATCAATTTCAGGTGTACAACATAGTGATTAGACCCTCACGTACCTTCTGAGGCGTACGTCCGGTGCCCACTGGGCACCACACGTAGTTACGACGACACTACTGGTTGTATTCCCTGCGCTGTACCTCGCATCCCTGTGACAACTTCTGTAACTGGCCATTTGGACTGGGAGGTTTTCAAGGTAAAAATGAGGAAAGGTGGCATTGATCTGAAGCCCTCCCACGAAGCTCAGCTCCAACCGCGGACTCAAGGGGAAGACCAGGTTGCTTGCTGTTCCACAACCTTGTTCTCGGGTCTCGTGGCCCATCGAATTTAAAAAGCGAACAGTTTTGTCCTGCACATTTCTCCCTGTGTTGAAGATTACATGAGTTTTATGGTTGATGTTTAGTTTTACAATGATTTTGTGTCCAGCGAGGAAATACCGCAGCGGGGCAAAATCAATTACAGAGCTATTGCAAACATGTCTGGGCCACCGATAAATGAAGCTTCGGGCCCGCGTGTCTCACCGGCAGGTGCCTTGTCTCATCCTGCTCCACCCTCCGCCCTGCCCGGGGGACTGTCGCAGATACGACCCCTGTGAAGGTGACCCGGAATTTACACCCGCATCGACGTCCTTGCTCCCGGACCAGCCCCGGGACTTGCTGCACCCTACGCTCTGACCTCCGCAGGGATGCTGCTTCCTCTCACGCTCCCTGGGAGTCCTGGCGCCCGAGTCACTGCCCTGCGCCTCCCTGCCTGCCTTCTGTTACCTGGCTCCACACAGAACAATGACATGACGGTCACCTCCGAGTCCCAGTCCCGCTCCTAGCTGTCCGCAGGCACCCTCGGACTTGCACAGCGGTGCTGAGGTACCGAGAGAACACGTCACTCGTGCCCTAGGGTGACGCAAGCATGTCCACTGTTAGTTGTGGCTCTAGGTTTATAAGATGGCAAGAGGCTTGCCGGTGAGTGACAGCGGCCCTCCAGTTCTACTGAATCTGAATCACAATAGGAGAATAGAAGATGTCATGTGGGTATTTTCATTTTTTTAAGTCCTCACCCAAGAATAATTTTTTATTGATTTCAGAGAAAGAGGAAGGGGGAGATAGAGATGAAGATATATATATATATGTATATATATATATATATATATATAGAGAGAGAGAGAGAGAGAGAGAGAGAGAGAGAGAGAGAGAAACAGTGATGCGAGAAACGGTGATCAGTTGCCTCCTGTATGTGCCCCGACCGAGGATCGAACCTGCAACCCTCTGGTGTGCAGAATGACACTCCAACCAACTGAGTCACCCGGCCAGGGCCAGAGTTTCTTTTAAACGACAGGCTTTGACTTCCAAAGTCATCCAGAGATTCTGGGGCAAGTCAGAGACGTGGTGTCTACTCTGATTTCTCTTAAACCGAAAACTCTCGAATGATTCCTCTCTCTGAACATTGAAAAAGACGTGTGCTAGTTCCGAGTAATAACTCTGCCTTCTTCTGAACATCGTTTACCCAAGTCCTTCTTTTGGAGCGTAAGTTCCTTCAAAATAAACAAATGAACAAAACTGAAACAGAAACACAGACAGCAAACTGGTGGCTGCCAGAGGGGAAGTGGTTGGGGGCTGGGGGGAAGGAGGGGAAGGGATTAAAAAGTGCAGGATAGTAGTTACGGAAGAGTCATAGGGATGTGAAGTACTGCACAGGGAATATAGTCCATAATATTGTAATAATTCCGTACGGGGCCAGGTGGGTGCCGGGAATATCAGAGGGGCACGCTACGTAAAGTAGATGATCTTCTAACACTAGGCCACAGGTGGCAAACACTAGGCCCACCGGCCGAATCCGGCCCTTCACCCAGTTTTATCCGGCCCAGCACCGTGTTTCTACCTAGCGGCAGCATGGAGCTCTCGCTTAACTGTTAGGAAATAATTATGTGCATACAGTCCTAAAATTATATTTGACCCTTTGAAGGCAACCGTGAAGCTGATGTGGCCCCCCCGTGAAAATGAGTTTGACACCCCTGCACGACTAGGCTGAAACCAAGGCAGAATGATGCTGATGTGAACAGAAGGTGAGTTCCTGGAGAGCAGAGACGGTGCGATTCGCTAGGTTCAGTAACCGGGGAGATGAACCAGGTCCCAGCCCATAGGAGGAGGTTGTTACAGGGGACGGTACCGTTCCCTACCGTCCAGACCGTTACTAGAACCTCTTTCTCAGTTCCCCCTCCCATCAGGCCCCAGGGCCAGGTTCCACTCCACGGGGCTCTCACCCAAACTAGAGGGACACACAGAGAGGACAGAGGAACCTGGGATCTGACCCATAAGGGTTTCAAGACCTTTCTCTGTGGCTCTGGCGCTGTGTCCTGTCTCATCGCTCTCCCCACGTTCCTTATTGGTCAGCTCTATGAGGTGCTTTCTCGCCTGCAGACGCTTTGCATTGGCACCCACTTCCCTTTGTCTGACTGGATCCCGAGCGGTAAACATGTGCAGGCTGTTTATTGTTCCTCTTAACTTTTTGTTTTTATAAACACCGGTGTTCTGTTTGTAAATCTGTTTCTAAAATTAAAAACATGTACGCACTATAATAAGCAAACATTCAGTTAAATGTAGAAGGCTTGAAAGAGCCTCCTTCTCTCCTTCCCTGGGAGCCCCCCGCCTCCGACTCCGTGAGGTGAAGTTTCTGGAAACTACGAAGGTGCAGGCAAGCCAAGCTCTTCTGAGTGTGCTCGAGTTGGAATCGACATGTGAATTTTTGGTTCTGGCTTCACAGATCAACACCAATCCCTCTTCGAAGACAAGGGTTACTCCGTTCTGCAGTCGCCGAACTGCAAATGCCGAGAAGCTATGAAAGAGCCTTATTTTTCCTATGCATCCCAATGTTCATAGCAGCACAATTTACAATAGCCAAGTGCTGGAAGCAGCCTAGGTGCCCATCAGTCAATGAATGGATCAAAAAACTATGGTCCATTTACACAATGGAATTCCATGCAGCAGGAAGAAAGAAGGAGCTCCTACCCTTTGCAACAGCTTGGATGGAGCTGGAGAGCATTATGCTAAGCGATATAAGCCAGGCAGTGAAGTCAAATACCATATGACCTCATCATTAATAGGAACCTAATCAACAAAACAAGCAAGCAAAGTTTAGTCAAAGACACTGAAATAGAGGACATGCTGACAGTGACCACAGGGGAGAGGGGAGGGAATTTCAGGGGAGAATGGGAAGGGTTTACAGGAACAAATATAAAGGACACATGGACAAAAACTAGGGGGGGTGGAAATGGGAGGGAGGAGGGGAGGGACGGGTGGGTGGGCTGGAATGGGAGTAAAGGACAGAAAAATGTACTTGAACAATGATTAAAATAAAATTAAAAAAAAAAGAAAGAAAGAGCCTTATTTGAAAGCCCACATTCATGGGGGAGTGAAGCAGGTAATCCTTACAAATCTTGGTGTGAATTCTGCAGTGGACACATGCCATCTTATCGAAATATTTTGTTCTGCCATGCCCAGGGTGACCGCGAAATCCAGTGTTCCCAAAAGCACGGGATGCAGCTTCCTGTGACTTCGGAGTGACTTTTACGTGGAGAGGTATCCTTAACAATTGGGAGTGGGAGAGGGGGGCTTTTAGAATATGATCACGTGTGGAAGAAGTGCATGTTTTATTTGTAAAAATTATTTTAATATATGCTTATGAAATAAATGAATTAACACGCATAAATATGACAAACATCTGGAAACCGCTCGAGTGTTCCCTGAAGGAGAATTCACTCCTGCAGCAAGGCAGCAAGGAGGGCCGGTAATGACGTCACACTCCCGACAACGTCCTGTGCAAGGGCAGAGCTAGATGTCATCACCAATACCAAACAGTAAATGCACTTGGCCCTTAAGAGCCTTAGCAGCCGCTGGAGAAAGAGCTGCTACAATAGAAAGAGGTATAAATGTAGAAAAGCAGTGAATTAAAAAGACGTACAGGAAAGCTAAATAGAAAAAAGCGGAGTGTTGGAGAGAAACACATATCCAGTCCTCTTCAGATCAATTTCAGTCGCCAGGCCCTGTGCTAGGAGCTGGGGACACCAGATATTTCCCAAAAGGAGCCTGCTGCCCTTGACCGGGAATCAGACAGAAATAAATTCCGAAACAGCAGCTGTGGAAGCAGGCGTTCACCCTTCGCACTTTTGGAAAAAAGGAAGCCGAGAAACGGCATAAACGTTGATGTAGATACAGCTTTAAGCTTTTCTTCTCCTTTCAGAGATCTGACACCTTCCCCCTTTCAAAAATAGCAGCGTATTAATTCTCTGCTAAATCTTCTCTTTGAAATGTGCGCTGATGTCTGGCATGACTCCACCCCCCGGGCCACTGAGTCCTGGCCCCCACATCCCTGCCTCTTGGGGCGACACCCACCGACACTTCAACACATTTTCCATCACCGATTTAGCATCAGCTTAAGTCATGAACTATATTTAGAGCGTGCCTTCACCCTCAGCGAAATAGAAAGGTTGGTGCGACGGGTGTGTTTTATTTATGAAGAAAAAGTGTCCGTTGTGCCTAAATGTATCGCTTCTGTACTTGAACGTGGCTTTGATGGGCATGGGGTGTCACCACCCTCCACCCCCCCTGCACTGGCCGGCAAACAAACACGCGGCATTCTTCATCTTATTATGGGAACTCCCCACACGGTATGCCGTGCGGAATTTGTGTGGGATCTTACTGACTACATTACAAAGCCATCCTTAGCACACATTATATGCAGCGGGCGGGGCGGGGGGGGAACAGGCTGTTTTTATGTAAGTCAAATGTCACGTCAGAAAACAGGACTCTGGAATGTCTGGCAAGCACTCCGGTGTTTTTGATCTACTGAAAAACAGAATCTGCCTTTTACAACAACACAGTCCCTGGCTGGAACTAAGGCGTGTGGACGGAGTAGAGTCAGACCCTCCATGGTCTTTCTCCGGGGCGGGGGGGGACCTCGTGGGGGACAGCCTGGGAGGCAGCGGGGGTCCCAGGAGCATGGGGCCCTGCAGAACCACCGTCAGGGGCGCTGAGCCCCCCGGGAAATGGGGAACGTTCGAGAGCGTCACCACGCAGCCTGTTTTCTTCAGTGGATGGTCACAGGTGCCGGGCATTGTGTGGCTTCTGAGTCCCCTGTGTTTCCCTGCAGTCACCACGGAGCTGTATGTAGGCTGTTTTCTTAGAACAGGAAAGACAAGGGATGTCCTGCAGCAAATGTCAAAGCTGGACGGTCATTTCTGACTGGCACTGGAGGCCCCTGGACACAGGAATGGCCACGTCAGACTTGTCGCCTGCGGCCGGTATCAGAACGGAGTCATTTAACTATACAACCAAATGGCACCTGATGAGCAAGACACCGGTCTCTGTGACAGTCATCAGAAAGTGACAAGGGCGACACGGAAGGCTGTCTGTCCCAATGTCAAAGCCGACATCTCTGCAAGCAGGTCACCTGCCTGACTCTCCCATCCCCCGCACGGCCCACGTCAGGGGCGAGAGTGGCTTTCTTTTGTTACCATGGGGAGTTTAGAATGCAGTTCTCCACTCTTTCCACAGGCTCCTTGGCTGTGGATATCCCCTCAAAAATCGTCTCAGTATGTAAAAAATGTGTTTTAAAGGCATTTTTAAGAAGAATTAGCAGAGGATTAGCGCGCAATCACTCCTAAATCCCTCTTGGTAATTTCCCAGGCATTCAGGAAAACTCGTCAGTTACAAGGTTGATCATTCTGCCCCGCGGATGTGGGAAGGCTCAGGGTAAAATGCAGAAGTCTCCCAGGAGGCCTCTTTCCCTTTCTTGACACTCTGGCTTCCTATGAAATCTCCAGGAGCTCCAACACTGGCCCGTGTGTGTGTGTGTGTGTGTGTGTGTGTGTGTGTGTGTGTGTGTGCAGACAGAGGGTGGGGGGAGTGCTCCGTCACAAGGCTAAGCTGGCTGTGCCAGCACGAGGTCAGAGCGGATCGAGTCTCTGGTCAAGCCACCAGCCAAGCTCATAGCAACAAGCAATCAGGCTGATGGAAATGAGAGTGGGAAGAAAACAATCATACCAGGAGAATGAAAAAGCAGCTAAGCACGTCGGTATGGGCATGTGGTTCCCAATATTTGCTGAGAAAGTGAACCCTCTAAGCCAAGGAACCCCAGTGGTTTTCGAACCTCCTTTACAAACTGGCTCTGAAGACAGAAGAGGAAGATTTGGTTCCTGCTACCAAACTTGGCAAAACTTTGGAAAGAAGTTGTTAGCAAGGAAAAAGATCTGAAAAAAGACTCATCAGTAGAAACTAGCCCTAGCAGATAATAATACAGATTATGAAGCTGCAGTATCAAAACAGGTTGGTATTGGAGAAGAAATAAACAAGCCAGATAAGTGGATCATAATAAAGGATTAAAATGCCTAAGGGAATTTAATTTACTGGAAAGGTACATGGTGGTGAAGGTGTATTATATTGCTATACAGGTGGCATTGCAAGAGAAGAGATTACTCAATAAAAGTGTTTAGTGCAAGTAGGTAGCTTTATCTCCAAAAAACAAAGCCAGGTTCCTCTCATCCCTCATACCAAAATTAATTTCAAAGTTTCCAAACATAAAAGGATCTAAGTTTGTAAATGCAAAAAACTAAGCCATGAGAGAAAGCGTGGAGGAAGAGTAACTATGTGGATTATCTTAAAAATGGGAGGGACGCAGTAACTTTCTATGCAGGACATAACACTCAAAATCAAACAGTAAATAAGGAAAACACGAAGAGCTCACTTCCCTAGTTTAGAAAGTGCTCGTACAAACAAATAAAAAATAAACAAACCTACAGAATAGGGAAAACACACGGAACACTCACAGGAGCAGAAACAGAAATCTCCAAAACAAAACAAAAACCATTAAGAAGACGCTCCACTTCACATGTACTGCAAGAGGTAAAATCGAAGAAGCAACAAGACGCTGTTCGTTCTCCCCATCACAGTGCAAACCCTGGGGGGCGGGGCCGGGGTAACTCACCGGCACGCTACTGAGGGAGGCGTGTGTAAGATAAAACATTTCTGGGGCATCTGGCCATGTTGATCAAAAGTCAGAAAGCTCGTATCTCAGCAATCTCTGGACCACAAAGAATTTACCCTATAAACATACTCCCAGGATCAGAACTTCCGCTCTGAAGTCAAGGTTGCAGAAGGGGCAGTGTTATCTCCAGATCATCATCACTCAGGATGTCATCATGTCCAGCCCACCCTGACAGTGCCCGGGACCCGCACCCAGGGTCCCCGCGCTGTCACATCAACCGTATAGACATCGAATGATTATAAAGCTCACCGCAGGGCACTGGGGACGTGGGTGCTGCTCCCTAGGCTCGAGCATCTTTAATGACATCCTTCTGTCTGCCCTACACAATATTTACACAGCCCAGGGGAGGCTTGTTGAATGAATGAACCCATGAATGAATGCATGTGTAAATGAGGTTACTCAGCGAACTGGAAATGCCACTGGGCAGATTAGAGATGGAAACAGAGCTGAAAGGTTAAAAAAAAGAGAGAGAGATAAAAATCTGACAATAGTTCTTGAATACATTTAACATGTCTTCTGTGTAAAGGTTACTTTTATAATAAGTAGGCAGAAGAATCTGAGGATACATAGTAATGCCGCGATGAACGTTACACATGTAGCAGGTTGGGTTAGATGTGATCCAAGGGGAGACAGAAGCTGGAGGGCCCCCACTTGCTAAATAGCCATGTTCCCGTAAACAGCCAGGCTGGGTTTACTGGGCCCCAGGGAAAGTCTCCGGAATGAACAGAGAAAATGCCTCTGTAGCTGGAGCCTGGCCCGCTCCCGCTCGCAGCTGAATGCAGCTGAATGCCGACCCACAGAGAGAAAAAGCCTCGCCCTGCAGACTTCACATAATGTGCCTGATGGACTCCTGTCAGGGAACTGTCTGTCCCTCGCAGGGAGGTGCGCGGAGGCCAAGACTCTGCCTCCCTAAGACGTCCCGTGGTAGGGTGGGTGGGCTGGAGGCAACGATTTCACATTGAGGGTGAGGGTGAAGACAAGGGTAAGGAAGGATGGGGCAAGGAATGCAATGAGCGCCCCTCGTGACTGATATATTCGCACAAAGGGAGGAAGCGAAGGTCGCGAGCGTGTATGATAACCCTGTCCAGGGTCACGCGGGACCACGCGGGCTTTCCTCCTCCGGCTGGGTCTCCTCCCAGAGCGCCGCTGGGCTGGCAGGAGGAGGCACTTCCAAGAGCGCTGCTCTGAATGCCCTGCACTGTTTCCACCGGACAAAGAGGACTCCTCTAAGGGAGGAGACACTGGGCCCTCATTGAGAGCTGGTCATCGGAGCCTGCCTGCAACTCCAGGGTCACTCACCCAACTTTTGGGTCTCTTCCCGTACAGTTACTGAAGAAGTTTGCAAAACAAGAAAGGAGAACAGCCCTGGCCAGGTGGCTCAGGTGGTTGGAGCGTTGACCTGTATACCAAAAGGGTTGCAGGTTCAATTCCCAGTCAGGGCACGTGCCTAGGTTGTGGGTTCGATCCCCGGTTGAGGCACATTGGGGCCCTGATCGGGGCACCTCAGGGAAGCAACCAATCAAAAGTTCTCACGTCGATGTCAATGTCTGTCTCTGTCTCTCTGTTCCTCCCTCCCTCTCTCCCTAAAATCCATTTTTTACAAAGCATGTCCTCCTTTGAGGTTTAAAAAAACACACACAGAAAGCGAGGGCAAAGAAGTACTTCAGATACTGTGACAGGAATGGTAGAATCAGAAGACTGACTAAAGTACAAAATATTACAGAATGTGGAAATGTGTGTAGTTGGTTCCTGGCCAGTGGAGCAAAGCGCTGGAGATGGCCCCACACACCCTTTCCCCGTCGCCACAGAGGGACTCGGTGTCGCCCCCTCCCCGGGAACACCGTATGCAAAGCTGGGCTGACTCGGGAGACTGAGGTCGTAAGAAGCCCTGCACTTGCCACCTGAGGCTCTTGGAATGCTGCCACGGGAGAAGCCACATGCCCTGGCGGGGGAGGGGGGGAGAGTGGGAGGGAGGGGGAGAGAGAGAGAGAGAGAGAGAGAGATGACAGCCTGCCGCTGGCCCCGCCCCACACCCCGCCCCCCCAAGCACCAACCAAACAGGCACTGGGACACGTGGCCTAGCGAGCGCTGACACGCACCCAGGCCAAACACCACCCGACCGCACCCCATGAGACACCCTAGTGAGGACCCTCAGGGAACCAAGTGATGGGAAGAAAACTGGGACTCAAATCAGTGGAGTGGACCAGAAGGAAGAAAGAACTAAACAGAAAAGAATGAAGAAATAAGAATTCAAAAAAATAAGGAGAAGCTGAGGAACCTCCAGGACATCTTTAAACGTTCCAACATCTGAATTATAGGGGTACCAGGAGGGGAAGAGGAAGAGCAACAAGTGGA
This sequence comes from Phyllostomus hastatus, assembly GCF_019186645.2. Classification (NCBI taxonomy): domain Eukaryota; kingdom Metazoa; phylum Chordata; class Mammalia; order Chiroptera; family Phyllostomidae; genus Phyllostomus; species Phyllostomus hastatus. The sequence continues at coordinate 11,204,639 of NW_025334036.1, read as the reverse complement.
AAAGTTATTTGAACAAATGGTAAAGGAGAACTCCCCCAATCTGGGAAAGGAAATAGACTTCCAGGAAGTCCAGGAAGCTCAGAGAGTCCCAAAGAAGTTGGACTCAAGGAAGAATACACCAAGGCACATCATAATTACATTAGCCAAAGATAAAAATGAAGGAGAGAGTCCTAGAAAGCAGCAAGAGATAAGGGGCACAGTTACCTACAAAGGAGTTCCCATCAGACTGTCAGCTGATTTCTCAAAAGAGATCTTACAGGCAAGAAGGGGCTGGAAAGAAGTATTCCAAAGTCATGAAAGGCAAGGACCTCCATCCAAGATTGCTCTATCCAGCAAAGCTCTCATTTAGAATGGAAGGGCAGATAAAGTGCTTCTCAGATAAGGTCAAGTTAAAGGAGTTCATCATCACCAAGCCCTTATTATATGAAATGTTAAAGGGATTTATCTAAGAAAAAGAAGATAAAAAATATGAACAGTAAAATAACAGCAAATTCACAATTATTTACAACTACACCTAAAACAAAAACAAACTAAGCAAACAACTAGAACAGGAACAGAACCACAGAAACAGAGATCACATGGAGGGTTAGCAATAGGGGAGTGGGAGGAGGAGAGAGAGGGAAAAGGTACAGAGAATAAGTAGCATAGATGGTAGGGAGAAAATAGACAGGGGGAGGGCAAGAATGATATGGGAAATGTAGAAGCTAAAGAACTTATGACACATGGACATGAACTAAAGGAGGATAATGTGGGTGGGAGGGGGTGTGCAGGGTGGAGGGGAGTTGGGGGGGAATGGGACAACTGTAATAGCATAATCAATGAAATATATTTAAAAATAATAATTTTGTGTAAAGCAATAATAGATGCAAAAGAGTTTAGAAGATTCAGCTTAACATTTGACTCCAGGACATGAAATGGAGGATGATAGCTTCATTAGACTCAAAGTTATACAACAGAGCAGACATTAAATATGAAATGTCCCTCACCCCGGCCAGGTAGCTCAGTTGGTTAGAACATCATTTCGATATACCGACCAAGGTTGTGGGTTTGATCCCTGTTCAGGGCACATACAAAAATCAACCAATGGGTACATGCATAAGTGGAACAACAAATCGATGTTTCTCTCTCTCCCTTCCTTCCTATCAAAAAAAAATCAATAATATAAAACAAATGACCCTCACGCCCTCATTACCAATGTCAACAATAAAGACTCTCTGGTAACTCCTGGAGATTTAGAGACACTAATAACCTTTCTAAAAATGACTTTGTGACTTTCATTATAAATTGATTCACTCAGTGGACTGCAGACGTGGCCAGGAGCCACGTGCGTGACATCACGCACAGAAGAGGGAGAGGGCCAACGTTCACCTTGTGAGCAGGGCTAAGTTCCTAAGAGACTTAGAGCGACTGTGTCCACCTGTGTAGCAGAGAGAGGCCCTTTAACTGCCCTTCCCAATGTCAGAGTCATTGGTATAGTCGGGATGAGGCACTCTGAAATATTAGAAAAAAGCCCTGACTGCTGTGGCTCAGTGGGTTGGGTGTTGTCCTACAAACCAAAAGGTTGCCAGTTCGATTCCCGGTCAGGGCACATGTCTGGGTTGCAGGTCAGGTCCTTGGTTGGGGGTGTGCAAGAGGTGATCAATTGATGATGTTTCTCTTGTACACCATCATCCTCACTGTTGTTTTAAATTCTTTTAAATTGGTTGTTTCAAAGAACTGATTTCATGTACAACATCAATGTTGTTTTTCTCCCTTCCCCTCTCTCTAAAAATAAATATATAAAATCTTTTCTAAAAGTTAAAAAAAAATCCTGCTGGATCAGTTCGGTGGAGGATGTTTCTGAGACTAGAAACAGTTCAATAGACCCAAGATTTGAGCCACTGACGGCTTCCGCCTCTGACCTCCGCGATGACGTCACTGCCCGGCCTGGCCTTCCTAGGGACCCCTTTGATCCTTCCTTCCCCAAGGACGTCTGGAAGGAAGGAGTATGAAGACGCCCAGAGTACTTAAGTTCTTTTAAATTGGTTGTTTCAAAGAACTGATTTCATTAATGAAAAAAAAAAAAAAAGAAGCAGCTTCCACTTAAGCTCCAGGACTATTGCTCTTGCTAGAAAAGAATGTCTAACAAATAGGCTTTCCGGCCTCACGTGCAGAGACCTCAGCTCGGTCGCACGCAGCCTGCGTCCACCGCAAGCCTGTCATTTCCGCCAACTGTTGTCAGAGGAATTTAACTTGGAATCTAATAAAGTGAGAGCTTTCTTCCAGTCTCTAGGCTTGCCTGGGACGTGGAGCAAGGCGGGCTGTTTCTTGCAGCCTCGGGCGGGCGGAATGCGTGGGTTTCATGGGCAGGGGTCTCCGGGAGGGGCTTGGTGCCCGTCTGGTGCAGGACGCTCAGAGAATGCGTGGAATGCAGAGGGCTCTTTGACTCTGAGTTGTTTAAACTCTCTTCAAACACCTACACTCACTCCCCCTTTGCAGGGGAACTCTGTGTCATGATGGAGGCATACAGTTATAAAACGAATGGAATCTCAAACCTGCCTTCAACTGTTTCCTGACCTCCCTCCACAGGCAACGTTTTAGCAATGGCATGGCGTCCCCCCCCCTTTTCACCCTGAGACCATGTATTCTACCAATGCCATTGAAAGCAATGACCAAAGGACAAAGGGGGGGGAAAAAGATACTTTGAGGAAGGGTTTCATTTTTGGCTTTAATTATGAGGATAGAGCTTTTTGCTAAAAGGAAGGAAGGAAGGGAGGGAGGGAGGGAGGGGAAAAAGGAAAGAAAGAAAGAAAGAAAGAAAGGAAAGAAAGAAAGAAAGAAAGAAAGAAAGGGAAGGAAGGAAGGAAGGAAGGAAGGGAGAGGGAGGGAGAGAGAGAGGGAGGGAGGGAGGGAGGGAGGAAGAAAGAAGGAAAGAAAGAAAGGGAAAGAAAGAAAGAGTGAGTCCTGGCCACTGTGGCTCAGTCCATTGGAGCATCATCCTATAACTGAAAGGTTGTGGGTTCAATTCCCGGTCAGGGCACATGCCTAGGTTTCAGGTTCAATCCCCAGACAGGGTGCTTACAGAAGGCAAACAATCGATGTTTCTCTCTCCCATCGGTGTTTCCTTTCCTTTCCTCCTTCCCTTCCTCTCTCTCTAGAGGCCATGAAGGGATGTCCTCGGGTGAGGATAAAAAAAAAAAAAGAGAGAGAAAAGAAAAAAGAAATTAAAAAATAAAAAGAAAGGGATGCTTTTCAATGAATGATAACTTTTTACAAATGTTTGAGAATTTGTGGATATATTCTATTCATAAAATTTTGATGGCACAAGTATTATGAACATACAAATTACATATCCAACCACAGTCTACAGCCACAATGCTAGAAATAGAGTGAAGACATGACTATGGAAACTTCTGGAAGGTAGGATGTCCAGGGAAAGTCTTGAGTCAGAAAGCCTTATTAGGGCATCCCACCAAAGCAAGGACGTTCTATCGATTGCTTTTGTCTGGTATACAAGTTTAAGGCACGCCTATCTCTACTAAATTATGAGGCAGATGCTTCTTATTTGTATTTGTTGTTATACTGAACTCATCACAAGAAACACAAATTCCACATCTTTTGGGAGAAAATGGCTTTACAAGCACACATCTGTAATGTCCTAAGAGTCCTTTTAAAACAGAGCTGAGACGCTATAGAGATCACCTTGCTCAACGGTCCTCAGGAGATGCCCGCTGGACCACCCTGGGTGCATCTGACCCGCAGGTGCTGGCCCCGCCCCAGGCCTGACAAACCTCAGACAGCAAAGCCTGGGCATCTGCAAATGTTACCAGGCTCCTTATTTCATTCTTCTGATCCTAAGTTTGGAGAACCCCTGTCTTCCTGCCTCTGCTTTCCAAACACAGAAACTCTAACCCAGGCCGTCTGAGTTCACAGTGGCAATGCAAGTGAGCGCGCGGTAAGGGCCACAGACCTGGGCTAACCGGAGGGAGCTCAGAATTACCTAAGCCCCTGGACGTTGCTTCTGGTTCAGGTAATCCAGACTTCACAGGGGAAGTGTTACAGGGTACAACCAAGAGGGGGGCCCCAAAAAGGGATTTGGAATGGGGTCCAGAACTCAAGGTGTCCAGGAAATATTAGGATGTCGTCACTGCCCACCCCCCACAGATGTGGGTTGGGGAAAGGAACATAGGGAACAGAGCCATTGAGAGCTGTTTCTTACAGCAACAGCTTCGCAGCTAACCTCTGGTGTGGTCATTTAACATATCTATAACCTTTAACTGGTTGCATAGATATGTTAAATAGCTGTGGCCATGCTCTGAGCCAGGGGAATGGAAGTAAATTCCACACCAACATGTAACTGGGGTGCAGGTCCCCCGAGTCACAGTGCCTGCAAGGGAGCTTGGAAATGATTGGCTCCAGGACATAGGGCCATGCCTGCCCAGGCTCACAATGGCAGCCCAGTAAAGCTGGAAGGATATGAGAGTGCTGGCAAGTGTAGCCAATTGTGGGAGGAGTCGGAAATGGGGCTGCAGAGGAAGATTGGCGTGGGGATTTAAACCGAGACTAGGCAGCCATTGGAGGGAGAACAACGTGGCTTTCCCAGAGTGGGGCCTCTCACAGTCATTGTGCAGAGACGACCACGTGGCTGTGGCAGTGCAGAGAGAGGACCACTTGGCTGTGGCACTGCAGAGAACCACGTGGCTGTGGCAATAGAAAGGAAAGCCATGCGGCTTTGCCAGAGTGGGGACCCCCACAGCTTTAGAAGGGGGAACCAGCACCCAGCTTTAGCAGAGATCCCGGCGACACAGCTGATGGTGCTGGGAACCGAGGGAGGCCTACCAGCTGAGACAGATTACTGGGAAGAACCGAGGGCTGCCTGAGCCACAGACTTCAATTTCTTTTCCTGAGATATGGTACCCCAGACTGGGGAAAGGGGGAAGGAAGGACTGTGTGTGTTTGTGGGTGTTTTAAGGGACTTTGAGATTTTGATGAAGACATTAGGTCACTACTTTAAGTCTCTACAGCATTAAATAAACATTTCCTTTCCTTTTCACAAATCTCTGGTATTGAGAGATGTCTTTTTTTTCTATTTTTTTAAATTTTAATCATTGTTCAAGTACAGTTTTCTCCCTTTTACTCCCATTCCAGCCCACCCACCCAACCCTCCCCACTTCCCTCCCATTACCACCCTACCCCTAGTTTTTGTCCATGTGTCCTTTAAATTTGTTCCTGAGAGATGTCTTTCCTGTAAGGCAGTGGACATAACGAGCCCGGTAGGGGGTCCTTTCGATAACAGTATACCACCCTTTGGCCCCCTTTTGTTTCTGTAACAGAAGGGGCATGGGCTAGCAACCCACAGCAAGGGCCTGGGAGGAGCTCACCTACACCCCATTCACTACCAAGAGTGGACATCAAAGGCCTCCATCGCCGGGCTGCAGCCTGCAAAGGTGCTGCTATGTGCTAAATGCTTGCTGTGGGCCAAAAAGGCGCCAGGGAAGAAACCAGATCCTCCAGGTGCCGAGCTGGGCCTGATGCGACCTCTTTATCCGACTCCTCACACGCTCCTCTGTTGTAGATCTGCATCCTGCCCGCTCCCCCCACCCCCAAGTTTTGATAGGAAGCCCCAGCATTCACCCGTGTCTTATACGTCATTCTTAGAGCTGGGAGCCAAGGCTCAGAGGGGGCAGGCTGTGTCCCTGGAGTCATAGAGGGAGGGAGTGGCCACAACCAGGCTTGGATCTAGATATCCTAACACTCAAGCCAGTGCTGCTCTCATTGCAAGGTTCTCTTTAAGGACAAGCTTGTAAGGCTGTGGGCGGGGCTCTGGGTCCAGGCGGGGTTCCCTCTGCTCCGCCCCTCCCCCACTCCTTTATCAGAAAACATCCCAAGGATGCTAAGGAGGGTCCTGCCTCTGTAATCTTGAAAACAACAACGCAGCACAAACTGATACACAATCTGCTTTGCTTTTCTGCCTTCGGAGAGTAAATTTAAAAGAAGTGTGTGGGGGAGGGGGGGCAGGGAGGTGGGGAAAAAACAGAAGAACTGACCTAGAATTGTCAGCCTTTAATTTTGGCATCTAAGAACATTTGGGACAAAAGCATTTCATGCAAAAATAGGTAAGCCACTATTTCAGTAAAGAGCAATTCTTTAAGTACAATGAATTCAGATTATAAAAAGCACATTTTATACCAAGGTCAGGTGGTTCAGTGGATTGGAACATGGTCCCGTACACCAAAAGGTCGTGAGTTCAATCCCCGGTCAGGGCGTGTATGGGAGGTAACCACCAATGTTTCTCTCTCTCTCTCTTTCTCTCGCCCTTCCACTCTTTCTAAAATCAACAAACATATCCTCTGATGAGGATTCTTTAAAAACAGATATTTTACCAATTTAAAAAAAAGTTATTATGCCCTGGACTAGTAAAAATTGCATCTTGTAGCCGGATCTGTGCTACAGCTGGCCCTCCATTATCTGCGGCTTTCGCATCCATGGACTCAAACAGCTGTGAATGGAAAATATTTTGGGCAAAGAAATCCCAGAAGGTTAACAAGAAGCAAAACTTGAGTTTGCCACGCAACAAGCACTAACGCTGAATTCACACGAATAAAGGGACACACCCTGCTGTAGCCCACAGGCAAATACAGATTATAGGCAAATATTAAGGCCATTCTATATGTGGGACTTGAGCATCCATGAATTTTGGTCCCCACGGGGGTCTTGGAACCAGTCACCCATGCATACTGAGAAACAAGTGTACTTGAAAACGATTTCAGCCTGAGAAACATAACCTATAGCTCAGAGAGTCAAAAAAAGAAAAAAAAAAGCAGGGAAAAGAGGCTTGTAAAGAGGAAAGAAAGAAAGCTTTTTAAAGACATTTCAAAAGCATAAATTCCACTAGATAATTTTAGATTTGAAAACCCCTCATCAACTGTAATCCAGGCTTTGCCTGGTCCTTGAGCCAAGAGAACCAGGCTGGATGAGACGCCGACTCGACAATACTGTTTGCACAAATGCATGCAAACCTCAGGGTGCAGGATAGCCAGGCTGCGTCGGACAGGCTGCTGAATGAAGGTCCTCTGGAGTGTCTCTGCAAGACAGAGCAAATCCCGCCACTGTCGCCATTCCTCGTGACATCCTCATTGATTTACTTTCTTAAAATATTTTATTTATTTATTTTTAGAGGGGGAAGGGAGGGAGAAAGAGAGGGAGAGAAACATCAATGTGTGGTTGCCTCTCGAGCACCCCCTACTGGGGACCTGGCCTGTATCCCAGGCATGTGCCCTGACTGGGAATCGAACCAATGACCCTTTGGTCTGCAGGCTAGTGCTTAATCCACTGAGCCACACCAGCCAGGGCCCATATTTATTGATTTAAAAATTCAGTGTTTTATCATTTAAATGATTTTTGCTATTTTCAAAATCTTCAGGAAATTCAGGCTTGTGCTAAAAGACATGAGGCAGAAACCAAAACCTAAATATTAAAAAGGAAGATACTACAATGTTTCATGCGTTTCTTTTGAGATGATGTGTTTATGTGAATCAAATAGGAAATGATTAGATCGAAAATAAAAGTGAGTGAATGCAAAATACACAAAATAAAAATAGCAGGTATAGCCCTGGCTGGATGGCTCAGTAGGTTGGAGCATCATCTCGTACACTGAAAAGTCATGGGTTCGATCCCTGGTCAGAGCACCTATGGAAGTCAGCTGATCAAAAAATACGATGAAAAAGGCATCAAACCACAAACTACAAAATAAGGAGTAACACTCATGTGAGAAGTAATTTTAAATCTTTGTGATAAACACGAAAAGTGAGGTTTGAACAGATGCACAGTCCATCCCCTGGGCTCGACCGGGATGTCTGAACAATTTTAATTGGCCAGTTTTTCCCCAAATAATTTGTGAAGTCACCAAAAGTGTTCCAAAGTTCATCCTGAAAGGACAAACAGGCAAGAACTACAGAGAAAATGTGCGGAAGAAGAAACCGGGGGGCAGTGGGGGCGGGGAACCCCATCAGTGCCACGTTATTTACGCAGTTGGCGCTGCCGACCCCAGACAAGCAGAAAGATGGACCGGAGCAGGCAACCCACAAATAAAACCTGCATGTACTAAGCCAATGATCACAAACTGATCAAATACAATGGGGGAAGGGTTGCAGTAGCAATTCAGATGGAAAAAAAAATGTCTCTCTCGACCAATGCCAAGCACTCAAAACAATTTCTATACGTTATTATGGAAGAGAGTTTACAGCCAAAAAAAATTTTTTTCTTTTGCAGATTTTTTAAAAATTTTAATCATTGTTCAAGTACAGTTTTCTCCCTTTTACTCCTAATCCAGCCCCCCAAAATTTTTTTTTCAAAGGTAGAATTATAGATACAGTATTTAAGAACTTCTGGAAAAGAAAGCGCAGACTGGAAAAAACATTTGTAGTTTAAAATGATCATCAAAACATTCTATCTGTCCAATAAACAGGGCTGCAACATTTGTATTGGATTTGCTGGTAGCCTGTCAACTAGGACAAACTTATGGGAAAGCAGTTTGGCAACACATGTGACTGGGACCTTAAATACACCCACAGCCATGACCCAGCAATTCCACTTCTGGGAGTCCAGCCTAAGGAAACAATCTCACATAATAAATACTCTCTGTGCACAAAGATGCTCATCACTGTGAAAGAAAAACTGGAGACAATCTAGAAACGCATTAAAGAACAGTGACATAAACTATGCAGTCTTTTAAAACGATGCTTAGAAACAATGCGTAACAGCAATTTTTTTATGTTAAAGGGAAAAAATCAAGATGTTAATTGCATAGTCAATAAGGAATATGACTTTTTTAACTGTAGATTTTTGTATAAAATGTTAAAATATGTCATTACAATAGTTATTAAAACACCCATATATGTGTGTGATTACGGGTAGTGTTTACATATATAAGGTGTATATATATTTACATATGTATTATATATTTTTAAAAATATTTTACTCACTTATTTTTAGAGAGAGGGAAAGGGAGAAAGAAAGAGGGAGAGAAACATCAGTGTGTGGTTGCCTCTCACGCACCCCCCGACTGGAGACCTGGCCTGCAACACAGGCATATGCCCCAACTGGGAATCGAACTAGTAACCCTTTGGTTTGCAGGCCAGTGCTCAGTCCACTGAGCCACACCAGCCAGGGCCCATGTAGTGTTTTTAATATTTTAGAAAACCTGTGAGAATGTTCTTATCATCTGCAAGCTGAAAGGTGAACCAGAAACTTACTGTGTGTAAATACTGTTATGTTTGTGTTAACTCGATTACTATACTTATAAATTTAATTTATTAGATTTTGTTTAAGGATTTTATTTCTATTGGGATTGTAAGTTTGCCTTTCAGATATTTCATATGATTTAAATCATATATATATATGATTTATATATATATGATATATATATATATGAAACCTATAAATGCAGTTTAAAATGTCTGAGGGAAATGCAACTAAAAATAAATGATGTCTTATTTTATGCAACATTATTAGATTCATTAATGAAATAACAAGCTTTGTAAATTGAAAAGGAAAAATGAGCTTTAAAATAAAAGTATAACTCCCATAAACTGATCATTATTATTTGAAAAAACAATTTTATCCTCACTGGAGGACATTTTTTTTCACTGCTTTTAGAGAGGAAGGGAGAGAGAGAAACATCGATGTGAGAAAGCAACATCGATTGGTGGCCTACTTGTACACGCCTGGACCAGGGATCGAACCCGTGACCTCCACCCAGCTGACCTACACTGGCCAGGGCCAGTTATTATTTTTAAACACCAGGAACGACAATAGTTCTTTGTAAGGACAGCAGGCCCTCTTGGACCTTGTGACCTATCATTACTGCTAGCCACAGCCTCTCTTGCAGCCACTGCACCCTGGGGAGACTTGCTTGTGAACGCACAACAGACCCTCGTCCCTCCCACTTCAAGGTCATGCTTCACAATTCATGCCACCCTCCGGAGAGAGCTAATACCGCAGGGCATTATCAAGTCATAGTTATTTTACTAAAGATTCGAGGGGAAATGGTTAGCAGAATGCATACTTTTTCCACCTAGCCAAAAAAAAAAAAAAGTAATTTCTTCCATTAGATATCTCCTTTCTTCCGCTCCAAAGTTCTCTTTCTGCCACCTTCATTATTTCTGCTTTCCTCTCTCCCACCGCCTGTCTGAAGATGCAGTTCTGACCCTCGGCTGCACAGTGGGCCGGACTGCAGCCATGCACCCCGAAAACCTGAACCCCCTCCCCCAAGAGCTGGGCTCTGCCCAACCATACTCACAGGATAGGTTCCTACCGACAAGAAAATAAGATTTTTCTCCTATCATTTAATTTTTTCATCTCACCCGAGGATATTTTTTTCATTGTTTGAGAAAGAGAGAAACACTGATGTGAGAGAGGAATATCAACTGGCTGCCTTCTAGTACGTATCCCAATTGGGAATCGAACCCACAGCCTGGGTATGTGCCCTGACCAGAACCAAACCCGTGACCTTTAGGTCTGCGGGATGGTGCTCCCACCAAAGGAGCTGCACCAGCCAGGGCTCTCCTAGTGCTTGAAGCAAAGTGATTGTTATAGTGATTGTTATGTTTTGCTTGTAAAGCAAAATGACTCAAAGAAGGGTGAACCTGAAAAAAAACTTTTCATTTCCTCCCAAGCTTATATGAAGCACAAGATAAATATTTTCCAAAGGCACAAAACATGTCTGCCACAAATTTAATATCCAGTCTTCTTCCATGACCATAAATGTACTTACATCATGTAATTTTTACCTCGAAGGGTCTCCTTGCTAAGGCAGCGAAGATTAAAAGCCTTACTCACTGAGAAATTATGAAGTGTTCAATGTTACACGTTCAATCTACCAAGTCTTAAAATACTAGAAAAATCAGAAAATGTCCTGGACCGTCTTCAAGATCCTCATCCTTTCCAGAACTTGGAGCAGCAGCTCCAAGGGGCTTCCGTGAGCAGCAGCCGCCTTGGCAGAAGTTGCGTTTGGGTCTGTTATAATTTCCAAGCCGTTGTTTCTGCCGCCAGTGCAGTGGCTGCCATGGAAAGCTGGGTCTGGTGACATTGAGGACACTGTGCCAGGACATTGTCATTGACATCTGTGGTGTCGATGAGCACTCGGCAGCTCAGCTGTTGACAGGTGCCGCTGGGGACGTATTGATGACATAGAGAAGGGCAGCTATGATATAGTGGATGTTTACACTTCAAATGCAGAGAGTCAGTGAGGACTGACCAAGGTTGCTCGGTCTGAGCCACTGGGCAAGGCTCCTCTCTGCCGAGCTAAAGATTTTGGGTCGCCTGCTTCTGCCGTGGCCAGGCTACTAGTGGTCTGCTGGGGGCGTTAAGCCATACAGCGGTCTCCAGAAAAGAAGGGACAGCTGCTCCTGCCTTGGAGAAGCTGCTTCTCCCTTCGGAGCAGCCCATCTCACCTGCCAACACCGCCACCATTGCCCGCTAGTTCCTGTCCCAGCGGCGAGGGACCGAAGTCGGCAGCTGATACTTAAGCTGGAAGGAAGGACTCTACCAAGAACCAACTCGAAGAGGGGTACACCTCAGCTACATCTGAACTGTAGCCCTAGCTGGTGTGGCTCAGTGGACTGAGTGCAGGCCTGCAACCCGAAAAGTCGATGGTTCCATTTCTGGTCAGGGCACGTGGCTGGGCTGAGGGCCAGCTCCCTAGTTGGGGGTGTGAGAGGCAACTGATGGATGTGTCTCTCACAGATCAATGTCTCTCTCCCTCTCTTTCTCCCTCCCTTCCTCTCTGTCTAAATATAAATAAGTAAAATCTTTTTTAAAAAAATTAATAAATTGGAGCCCTGGCTGGCGTAGCTCAGTGGATTGAGCGCAGGCTGAGAACCAAAGTGTCACAGGTTCGATTCCCAGTCAGGGTACATGCCTGGCTTGCAGGCCATAACCCCCAGCAACCGCACATTGATGTTTCTCTCTATCTCTCTCTATCTCTCTCTATCTCCCTCCCTTCCCTCTCTAAAATAAATAAATAAAATCTTAAAAAAAATTAATAAATTGGAACATTATGTGCTCACTTCCCCTTTGCCTGGGACAATAGTGTAACTAGTCCATCACTGATTTAGAGTATTATTTTTTGTTTGTTTGTTTTGTTTTTAAACATTTTATTTATTTATCAAGGGGAAGGGAGGGAGAAAGAGAGAGAGAAACATCAATGTGTGGTTGCCTTTTGTGCACCTGGCCTACAACCCAGGCATGTGCCCTGACTGGGAATCGAACCGGTGATCCTTTGGTTTACAGGCCAGCACTCAATCCACTGAGCCATACTAGCCAGGGCTGGAGTATATTATTCTTTATCGGCTTGTTAAGAGATATGATCCTGTGTGCCACTGGCTTGGGAAATATTATTATAAATGATAATTCCCACAGTGAACCTGTGTTAAATACATTACTGGCAAAGACCGTCTCTGGGCATAATTTGCTGCAAGCGAAACAGTAGATCATAGCAATGGGAAGCTCCTTTGCGGAAATTTCACTTAAAAAAAATAACAAAGACATGTATTGGTAGTAGGCAACCTGAGGATGAAATAGCTTGCTCTACAAGAGGGAGGCGGAGCTGGGACGGAAGTGCTGGGGGCAGCCCCGTTCTTTATCAATTGTTTGTTCTCTCGGAGCTGAGTGTGGGGCCTAAAATAACCAGAGCAGATTTCCGCAGAGCTGAAATCGTTGGAAGCTTCAGTGTCCTTAGGGCCTGGTCTGACTGTGTTTGGATTAACAGAAGAGAGGGAGGGAGGCTGCCGATTGTCCCGCGGGCAGTTAGGGCTCAGGCTTGAGTTCCACGGTGACCAGAAGCCCCTGAAGGCAGCTGAGTGACAGGATGCATTGGAAAACATTGTCCTGAAGGGTTGGCCTTCGAACTGAAAGGTTGCCAGTTCGATTCCCAGTCACAGCACGTGCCAGTTGGGGACGTGCGAGAGACAGCTGATGGATGCAGTTCTCATGCATCAGTGTTTCTCTCCTTCTCTTTCTCCTTCCTTTCCCCTCTCTCTAAAAAATAAATAAGATAAATAGCCTACCTAACTTCCTAGGGCTGCTAAAATGACACACTGAGAAACACAAAAAAGAACTGTTCTGGCAGCTGGGCTGCGATCAGACTTGCAGAGTCAGGGAAACCACGACAAGGTTCCTGCATGATCCAGGCAAGAAGCAAGGGTGACTCGGACCACTCAGGCAGCAGAAGATGCAGTGAGAGGTGATCAGGTGCAAGGCAGAGGTGGAGGAGAAGACACAAAATGGAAGAGGAAGACCGAGTTCCATCTCCTCCCGTTTTCATAAATGAAAGCAAATTGGAGACTGTTTGATGAATGAAATCAAACCATTCCAGGGAAAGATTGGTAAGGGCTACAATGTACAAGACAAGAAATACATTTCAAAGGATTTCCACACCACTAGTAATTACAGGAAATGCAAAATCAGAAAAAAAAAAAGGATGCTCCCCCTCCTTTCCCCGACCCCTGCTCTGATTGGAAAAGAAATTGAAAGGTAATTTCAATGGGTTAAATAAGTCACCCCAACAATTCATGCCCACTAGGAACCTCAGAATGGATCCTTACTTAGGAAAAGGGTCTTTGCAGATGGAATTAGTTCCGATGAGGATGGAGGACATGTGGTGGACTGAGGCAAGGACACCCAAGGAATGCCAGCATCTGCCCACAGGTGAGAAGCAGGGAGGGATCCTGCCCTACAGCATTTGGAAGGAACACGGCCCTGCCAGCACCTGACTTCAGACCTCTGATCGCCAGAATTTGAGGAAACTGATGTTGCTGTATGTAAGCCACCAAGTCTGTGGTTATTCATTATGGCAGGCCTGGGGAACTAACATTATTATATTGTATTGTATTGTACTGTATTATGCTATATTATACTATACTGTACTATACTATACTATATTATATTATATTGCATTGCATTATATTACATGACATGACATTGCATTGCATTATGTTACATTACATTGCATTGCATTGCATTACATTACATTGCATGACATGACATGATGTGACATGACATGACATGATGTGACATGAGTGGGAGGCAGGCACTTTCAGTCCCTGTCGGCAGAAGCATAAATTAGTAGTATAACCTTTGGGAAAGTTGATTTTGAAATGATTACCACAGTTCTAAATCACCAGGTCTTTTGACCCAGCCGTTCCAGTTTGAGAAATTTATATTAAAGAGATAATTAGAAATGTGTGTAAAGGGTTAAAAGGAAGAATGATCCTCCTCGGGTTAAAATGACAAAGAATCTAAATGTTCAGACATTGGAAGTCAGTCTAGTAAACTACAGTGTTAAACTTACAACAAGATACCAGGTAGCTATTAAAACTGGTCTAGGCTGAAAGAGAGTTTGGTAGTTTCATAGAAAACTAAGCATATTCTTAACATAAAATGTGACAGTAACACTCCTTAGTATCTACCCAAATGAGCGGAAAAGTTATGCCCACACAAAAACCTGGGTAGGGATGGTTACAGCAGCTTTTCTCATTACTCACCAAAACTCGGGAAGCAACCAAAATACCCTTCCATCCCCCGCCACGTCCCTCCTGTTGGTATCTGTGTCCACAGCAAAGTCACACGTTTGTCCCAACTGATGGCCCTGCATTGGCACATTGCCATTACCCGAGGCCCAAAGTTGACATTATAGTCCCCTCTATATTCTGCATTCCGTGGGCTTGGGCACCTGTACAGTAGCATGTGTCCTCTCTAAAAGATGTCCTGTGCTCTGCCCGTTAATCCCTGTCCCCCTGGGCCCGTGGCACCCACTGATCTGTTTTCACCATCTCCCTCGCTTTGCCGCTTCCAGAAGGTCATATGGTAGGAATCATACCACACGTAGCTGCTCTCAGATCGGCTCCTCCGTGTCTTTCTGTGGCTTTGTACCTCCTTTGGTTTTATTTTTGACGGTAATAGTCCTTCGTCTGGATGGACCACAGGGTATTCGTCCATTCATCCCGTGTGTAGAGGACACACGGGAACCCTCTGCACTTTCTCCTCCATTTCACCGTGAACCCCAAACTGCTCGGACAAATGAAGTTTGTTCATTCCTTAAAAATTCATAAGGGAACTAATGATCTTGGCAAGAATATTGAAAATATGTGATGTATTGTTAAATGAAAAAGCAGAGTATAAAGACCATTTACAGTATGATTCTAACCTTTTAAAAAAGGGACCCGTACATTCACCTGCTATCAGATAGAGCACAGAAAACACTAAAATATTAATAATGGTGATCTCTGACTGGTGGGATTATGTGCAATTTTTATGTTTTTCTTTGTGACTTCTTGTATTCTCCAAAATGTCTCAATTAACATGTATTTCTTTTATACGCAGGAATGTAGAGTTAATGTCATTTAAAGGTCCTAACAAATGCAAGGGTCCGACAAACTTAACATTAATTTGAGAAACAACAAACCTCTTCAACTAAGCTCTCAATGCCAGATCTTTTGTGTTTTGAACTTACCCATCACATTCCTGTTCATGGTCATTGTAACTCTCTCTTTTTTTAACTAAATATTTTATTTATGTATATCTAGAGAGAGGGGAAGGGAGGGAGAAAGAGAAGGAGAGAAACATCAATGTGTGCTTGCCTCTCACACGCACTCCACTGGGGACCTGGCCTGCAACCCGGGCATCTGCCCTGACTGGGAATTGAACTGGCGACCCTTTGGCTCGCCCATTGTAACTTGCTTGATTCTTCCCAAGCTCCCTCCAAGTTTCTCAACCTCCTTTTCTTCTTCTTCTTCTTTTTATTCCTCCTCCTTTCCCTCCTCCCCCTCCTCCTTTTCCACCTTCTTCTAACTAAGCAACCTGCCTACTTACTCAGGAATGCTGAAATTCATCTAATATGAACAACCTTGAATTCCCCTGCTTGCATAACAAAGTTTCCTGGAATTTTCACCCACTGTATTTTCCATTCCTCTTATCATTTACTGCTCTTAAAAAAAAATTAAAAAGAACTGAGAACAAAAGTGCTCTTGAAAACTAACAACAAGCGGAAAACTCAATAGAGATGTGGAAGATAAAGTTGTGAAATTATCTCAAAAAGCAGAAAGAGGTGGGACAGAGGAGAGAAAAAGAGAAAGAAAGATCATGTCCTGGCCAGATAGTTCGGTTGGTTAGAGTGTGGTCCCCATATGCCACTGTTGCAGGTTCGATCCCCCGTCAGGGCACATATAAGAGTCAACCAATGAATGCATAAATCAGTAGAACAAATCAATGTCTCTCTCTTTCTCTTCCTCTTTCTAAAACCAATGAATAAAAAAATACTCTTTAAATGAAAAGATCGGTCCAAGGGATCCAACTGGAGAAGCAGAAAACACCACTAAACAATTTCCCAAAATTTGGAAGACGTTTTCCTGTTCCAGGTTCCTACTGGGAGTTGCAAGTGCCCATCACAATAAGACAAACCAACAAACTAACAGAAAATAAAACTCACTCGGTCACCTTTCAGAACACTAGGGATAAAGAACGTTTCCTACAAGTTTCCAAAGAGGACGGAGGAACAAGAACATATAAGGGACTGAGCACCAGATGCCATCGGATTTAGTGACCACGTGGGCACTAGAAGACAAATAAGTGATGCCTGCAGAATCAGGACAAACTAATTCCAACCTAGAACACTACACCCAACAACGCGACCCAGTGGGCTGGTGCCACGTTCTCAGACACTTCGCTAATCTCCCTGGATGCCATTACCGCTGCTGCTGATGGCCTAGCAGGCAACCGTCCTTCTCAATTGCCATCAAACCCCGATTTCACCCCTATGGCAGGTGATCTGTTTTGAAGGAGGTGAGCGTCAGCTCCAGGAGGCTGCATCCTTTCTTGAACTCGGCCGTGGTCATTCCGCTCCCTTTGCTGTGGCCTGGGAGGTGAAGTCAGTTGGCGAAGAGGTTTTGAAAAAAAGGGCTTCCCGGCCACTGGAAAAAGTGGTTCAGTTTTTGCTTCTAGATCATGTTGTCTGCACATGACGCCCGAAACTCGGCGGTGACCTTGCAGAGAGCCCATGAGGCCAAACCCTCACGCCAAGGTTCAAGGAGTGGAAATTTGCCAGACCATGAGTTTGACAATATCCCTAAGCCTGCCCTGTACCATCCTGACTCCGACCTATCTGATCGAGTAAATGTCCATCCTGTTTTAAGTCGCTTCCGGCTGGAGAAAGCATCATGGACTGATGCAAACCCCTTCCCAGCAAGCTAATGGCCTCCACTGGCCTCAGGAGAACCAAGAAGCGGGAGAAGTGAAGGAAACTTCTGGAATGACAGGCAAAGCGCACGCGAGGAAAGCAGCTGTGGAGCGGCCCAGAGAACAATGCATCCAGGCCGGAAGAAGGTCCCCAGGGCAAACCGACAGGCATAATAAGGTTTGTGACTACACACACACACAAAATCACTTTAAGGAGGACTCCGTAATTTTCTTCAACAGTTTAGGGAGACAATTACAGACACACAGAAAATTAGGCAAAGTAAAAAAAAATGAGGTGCCTTTTAAGTCCAAGGAAAACACAAATTTGCACAAGAAAGGAAGCATAGTCTCAATGCACCATATGGCTCAGCAGGAAAAGAATATTGACAGAGGCACGGTAAATAAGCTCAGAATTTTGGGGAGGAAGGGCAGTGGTGGGCTGCCTCCTCCTGTTCCGAGACAGGAAGTCAGTGCCAACAGCTAAGGCGGACGCATGGGGAGCCGGCAGAGCGGGCGTGCTGTCTAGCAACATGGAAGCCATTCCCAAGGAAAAGCTAAGGCCCGGAGACATTACTGTCGTGTAATAAGGACTTGTCAGTCTTTGCCCCAGGTTTCTGGCTGGG
Organism: Phyllostomus hastatus; assembly: GCF_019186645.2. NCBI lineage: Eukaryota > Metazoa > Chordata > Mammalia > Chiroptera > Phyllostomidae > Phyllostomus > Phyllostomus hastatus. Next base: position 11,186,805 of record NW_025334036.1, on the reverse strand, counting down.
AGCTCCTAAAACCCTTCGAGTTCCCCGATAATGGCAGGGTTGCCTTCGCTATGCTAATGAGGTAACCCCAGAGTGGGCTTCAGGATGGGGGCAGGGCACCAGGATGACGAACCCAGGGACTAGAGGGTTGGGATTTTCAGCTGCCCCACCTGCACGGACGGGAGGAATTGGGGCTAAAGGTTGAGGTCAAGCTCGTGGCCAATGGTGTGATTCATCATGTTTCTGTAACAAAGCCCCAGTAAAGACTGGGGAGCCTCCTGGTTGGCGAAGGCGAGGACCAGTGGGGAGGGTCACTCGCCGGCTCCACGCGGAGCAGGCGCAGAAGCTCCGTGTTCTCATCTCTGCATGCTCAGCACACACTCCTGATGCATGTCTTCTGATGTAAGTCTATTCTGTAGTGTTTCAGTACAGTGCTTTCCAGAGTTCTGTGCATTGTTCTAGCAAGTGAGCAGACCTGAGGGCACCCGGGGACCCCCTGATTTACAGCCACGTGGCCAGAAGGTCAGCTGCCATCGGAAGTAAAGGAAAGCTTGTTGGGGACCACGCCTCGTAAGCTTGTGGGGTCTGCCCTTGTTCTCAGTGGTCAGTGACCAAGTGGACTTGAGTGATACCCAGGGATGGCTGGGACAGAAGAGTTACTTCGCTCAATTAATTTTTCAAGGGAAAAAAGAGTAAACCTCAAGATCTTAATCACTGAAGGATTCGGTGGCCCAGGACTGAAGGTCCGCCCGAGGGTGGAGGGCCTCAGCGTGAGAGCACCGCAGGGTGGCCAGTGAAGGCTCACGCCATGGAACACCCTGGAGGCGGGGGCTGGAGGCTGGGCTGGAGGCCTTGCTTCCACAGAGGATGCAGAAAAGGAGGCTTCTGGGCATTTTTCTATTAAAATGTTATCCTGAAGCCCTGGCCAGGTGGCTCAGTTAGGTGGAGAGTCATCCCTTCTTATCCAAAGGTTGTGGGTTCAACACCCGGGCAGGACACAGACCTGGGTTGTGGGTTCGATCCCCTGTCGGGACACATGCGGGAGGGAACTGATTGGTGTTACTCTCTCTCCCCTGCTCCCCACTTCTCCTCTCTCTAAAATCAATAAACGTATCCTTGGATGAGGATTAAAATAAACGAATGCAGGAATAAAAAATACAATGTTATCCTCAAGAAAGAAGGTTTCGATCTGGGAAGACTGTCAATGTGGACAGTCATTTAATTCTACACCCTTGAGAACAAATTAACTGGTTTCCTAGGGCTGGAAGTGGCCGAAGGCAGAGTGACAGAGCCACACTTGTCCTCAGTATCCCGTGTCCCCCAGGGCCTCCTTCCTCCCACCCAGAGGCACATCAGCACCTGTCAGAGCCAAACCCACTGAGGGCCGCCTCTCCAGGTGACTCTCTCTCTGCTGCTGCAGAACCCCCCTTCCCCCGCTGATTCTCTAAGAAGCACCAGCGACTGCTTTAGATAGGTGTGAACCTTTTGAAAGAGAGGGATGGATGACTTGAAAATGCTCCCCGAACCGACTCATGGACCGAGAGCTTCGGTGCCTGCATCCTGAGGGCATCTGGGAGCAAGACCGGTCCCCGGGCAAGCAAGGACCTGCCGATGTTCTGAGGACACCAGGCAGCCTCCGTTCGTGCGAAGTCCTAATGAGGCAGGAGATAGTCAGGAAGGAAACTCCAGAGGCCCCGCAGGGCTGAGGTAGAAAACATCTGTACATGACAAAGACCCCCTAAGACGGGTTGTTCCTGTTTTCTGGGATAACTCTGAATCATGGAACGCGCCTGTGCGCTACCCCTGATTCATTATAATATCATTATAATGAACTAACATTGTGGGACTCCCTTCTCCAGTAGCCAATCAAGAAAGTCATGGGAAACCACACATGCGCAGTAGCTTTGAAATCCAACTCCTTGTACCTGCGCAGGAAAAGCCCGCCAAAGACTAGCAAGGGGGCTTCTGCCCTATAAGAATAGAATCCCTCCAGCCCACATGTTTCTTCTCTGCTCAGAGTTGGCCCACTCCGGTGTCCTGTGGAGTGTACTATCCCTTAATAAATCTTCCCTCTTTCTTTATGCTATAAACTTTGTGTGTTCGGTTCAATTCTTTGTCCTCGATCACTAAGAACCTGGCTACCTGTACACACCTGTGACACTAAGGGGAGCTGAGGACCCCTGTCTGCCCAGTGCGGCGTCTCTGTCCACTGGTACCAAACTGACGACTGCAGATCAGAGCCCAGTCCCCCCTCGGGGCCAGCCAGGACCTGGGGAAGGTCTGGACTTCTGGGAAGCCCACCTATGGGCGCCGCTGTAGCCGGGAGAAGCGGAATGGGAAGTGAGCTCTTCAGTTTAAGCATCCTGTAAGTCTCCATCATCGAGCTTTATCTAAGCAGTTTCTGGAATCATCCAGAGGCATGCTCCATGAAAGGCCGGCATATCTGAACAGACATCAGAAAACTCTCTCAAAGGCAACGTGATATTTGTTTATTTGTACTAGTAAAAAAAAAAAAAGCCCCACTGGAGAAAACGCCTTATCTGGAAAAACAATGTGAACTTTTGCTCACCTCCCCCAATCTAAATTGACATCTAACACGCAAACACAATAACAGGCCGGGGAGATAGAGCCTTTCCTACAAGGACGTGTTATAATGTCCAAGAAACCGGAGAAGAAATAAATACAGTACTTGTTTTCTGTGTACACTCACTTTCTCTTTAACATCAAAGCCTGCTCATGTTGTTGAAACCTCCAGTGGAAAGGCTGACTGGGCTACGGCGACCCCACCCAAGTTCATTGTTACAATACCTGAATCTTTGCCAAAGCGTTTGGCCTATGGCGAGGAAGTCCCAGCCACAGCCCTGTTTTGAATGCTTCCACCCCTCCCTTGACCTTTGCCCTTCTAAAACTGTTTTCTGGTATCATGTTTACTTCTATGTTTTTCAGTGCTGTTTTTGAACAAGCCTACCACCTGCACGAGGCGGGTCGGTCCGTGGTGTTTGGTCAAAGCTGGAAGTATACAGTATTGTAGCTCTGACAAGCCTGCTGATCATCGTACTAGCAACAAAGATGAGTTTGTGAACCAGCTGTTGTAAGCCCTGACATGCGTTATGACTGACACCAACCGCCCATTCCAATAGCTCTGCAGGCTGCAGACTTCTCGCCTGCTCTCCTGAAAATAGCTCACTCCAAGCTCGGGGAGACCCCAGCCCAGGGATCATCGAGTCTGTGCAAAGGGGTAGATTGAAAGAGAGTAGGGGATTAGCAAAGGTGGAATGAAATGAACTACGAGCCCTAAGAGACAGAGAAAGGGAAGCCCACGTGTGTGTGGTTACGAGGGACTCCAGGACCTAGTGCTAGTGGCTGGCGGCACTTACAGCTCCAGGTAGTTCTGTTGCATTCAGAGCACGGGAGGCCAGGAATTTGTGCCCTGATGATCGTGAAGGCGGGCCCCGCCCACGTAGCTCAGTTGGTTAAAGTGTCGTCCTGATACCCCAAGGTTGCAGGTTCAATCCCCATCAGGGTACATACGACAAACAACCAATAAATGTGTAAATAAATGGAACAACAACAATTCTCTCTCTTTCCCTCAAGTCATTTTATATATATATAAACTGATTTTTTTTTAAAAAGTGGTGAAGAGAAAGTCACATTCTCCCTCTTCAGTGTGTTAGTGGCAGGAAACCAGCAGGGATGCCGTGGAGCCAGCTGTGGCCTCCTGCCTCCCAGAGGCTGTCCAAAAGCCGCAGGTCTGACCTATGACTGCAGGGTCGCTCTGGGGGTCACCGCGTTGCACCCCAGGAGGCCGAGCACGGGTTGTGCAAAGTGAGGAAGATCTTTGGGCACACAAAAGGAAATCCCCCACCGGGCGACCCATGCCGCTCGCACCACCCGCCGCGTCAAAGTGAGCGCCACCACTTGGACTGATTTCATGAGGTCTGACCCTGGCAACCAGAGTGCGGTGACTGGGGGGCACTACCCTGGGAAGGACTGGCGTGGCCGCCAACAGAGAGAGACATAGATCACGTGAAGGATGCCCACGGCCAGCAGCTCTACCACCCGGCTCTCCAACATCACAGCAAAGGCAACAAACCGTGGATTTCCCGTCCCCCTGCAAAGGGGACCCGCCTCACCATCGCGGAAGAGAGGGACGGGAGGCTGGCGGCCTGCTTGGGCAGAAATGAGCTCCCGCTGACGCGACTGGAAGAGCCTTTCTACGTAAAGATAATGCCGCATGGAAAAAAAAAGGTTAAGAATGACAGAGCGAATGTTCACAAGGCACTGTGACGGGAACGGCAGGTCAGCAGGCAACAGACTGCGGCCATTAGACCCTTCACGGAGACGGCATTTCTGGACGTGCAATGAAGGAGCCGGCGAGAGTGGGAGAAGGGGAATTTACTGGAGACGCGTAAGCGCAGGGAGGAGGGAAAGGGGAGAGGACCAGAACGGGTATCATTACACTGGCGGGGGGGGGGGGGTAATATTTCACTTCAAAGGAATGAATATTTAACCTTTGCACCTGAGCCACTCTTTGCTGGAGATTTCCCCCCATTTTTATGAGCCAAAGTATTTCTGGCTAAAGACGGAGAGATCAGATCCACTACAGAGGACCCTGCTTGCATATCAAAATAAAAAGCAGATGAGAAAACAATCCTCAAAGTCCTTCTCTGAGGGATGCCGCTCCTTGCAGGCCTGCTTTCCACAGTCTTTGTTTTCCATGGCATTTTTTTTCCATTTCCATTTATCCCCACCTCTACCCACCCCCATCGCCACCCCGTGCAGTCACTACACTCTTGTCCTTACCCATGACTCCTTTCTCTCTCTTTCCTTTTTATGTTCGATCACTCCACCTCCCAACCCCTCCATAGTCTCCACGGCGTTGGGAAACCTCAGGGGGATGATAGCGACCTCACTCACAGAGGCAATGGGCTGAATGTAGAGGCTGGAGATGCTAAGCCAGACAGTGTTAATTTTTTTAAATGTACAAAACAATTCATGTAGCTTCAGGTTTTTACACATTAGCATTGCCACGTACCAGTGTGGGTTACCCCTTAAACGAACAGAGTGTCACCTCTCATGTTTTTCTGTACATACCGTGAATTGTGGAACCGGTTTCTATTTCCTTAGCCCACATTTGTTCAGCAGAGGCTTACGGTTTGTTTGTTTGGTTTTTTTGACTTGCCCCTTTCTCCCCACATCTCCGGAGTTACAACAGTGACTGACGCTCAGAGGGTACGGTTCGTTCTCCACCTGGATCCCGTGGCCAGGTCCGAGCCTCGCCCCCGGAGCTCTGGAGGCAGCGGGTCCTGGGTGAGCCCAGGATTCTGCATCCCCGCCCGCCAGGTTCCCACTGCTGCTGATTCAGGGCTGGCGCTCTGAGCGCCCCCTGGGTCACCTGGTCACCTTTGCTGAAGTCTTTTTTTTTTTCACCACTATGTAGCTGGGTGAACAGGCAGGGGTTTTCTTTGTTTGTTTCTTTAGTACATGCGAAGGAAAATGCAGACATGGGGCCCAAAACCCACTTTGGCCTGCGTGTCCCAGGAGCGAGGCTCCGGGCAACAGTGTCTAGACACAGGAGTCAAGCAGAAGAGAAGGGGGCAGGAGGACGGAGGGGGCGGTGGGAAGAGAGAGGCAGAGGAAGGATGGCTTTGGGGAGGGCAGAGTGCCACAAAGACGTGCTTTCTCTTACCCCTCGGGTCCTTGAACGCCCCCAAAACGGATGAAAAGCTGTGGGTCTGTCTATGTATACTTTTTCCTGTTAAGATCCACCGCTTTCATCAGACTCTCCAGGGAGGTGTGTGCTCTTCTGCTCTCAGCCAGGTTGCCCCCGCACAGGACAAAAGTGAGGGCAGAGCTGACCAGCAGGCACCAAGACACACTGGAGACCCTCCCTGCTTCTGCTCTGGGCTAATCAGAATGCCACCGCCTGCCCACCCCCACATGCCTCCAGAAGATGGAGACCTTCCAGGGGTCCAAGGCTGCTGGTCCCTCCGAGGCTCCGACTGAACTGTCTGGCCATCCCTACTCTTAAGGGCCTCCCCTGCCCTCAGATTCTCACGCAGACCAGGCTGAAGGAGGATGTTCTGTAGCGAGCTGTCCCCTGCTCCCACATGCAGAGGGCCTGGGAGCCAAATAGCTGTGCCATGGCCTCCGGGAAGCCTGGAGCGAGCCGCCTGGCAGAAGGCCAGGGAGACTGCGCTTCGCAAACAGGTGTGAGCCGCCACATAGTGTGCTGGGGTCGGAAACACAAAGATGCGGGGGCTCTCCGCAGGGTGGGGCTCAGCCTCGAGGGAGCAGCCCTGTAACGAAGACCCAACCACCAGGGGCCGGGGCCGGGGGCGGGGCACGGAGGGCAGGGAAGGCGGCTCCAGGGAGCCGGTGGTAGCAGCATGGAGTTGAGAGGGGCTGAGACAGGGAATCTTCTGGAAGAGCACCCAAGGCCCATATCTAAAGAAATAGCAAGATGCTCTTCCCTGGATTCCACCCCCCAGCCCTGCCAGGTCTGCTGCCCCTCTCCAGCCCTGCAGGGAAGCCCTCACAGCCCCTGGAGACTACAGCCTCCGGGGCTTCTCCCCAATCCCGCAACACACGCACGCAAGCACAGCATGCTTGCACGCACGCACACGTGCACACAAGTGGATAGACACATGCACACACCACACACGCAAAGCACACACACGCAAAGCACATGTATGAACACACACGGATAGACACGTGACTGTGTACGCACGCACGCACGCACACGCATGCGCGCACACTTCCGCTCTCACTAATTGATTCCTGTGAACCATGCGCCCTGAGCCGCTGGCCTGTCCGCTTGGCACTTGTTACTGCGTCGGACGGATACGCGCAAGAAGAACAGAGCGACGACTGCTCCGGCAACGCCGGTCGAAGGCGAATGGCTAAAAAAGGTGCTGCCAGATTTGGTGCGGGAGAGACACGCTGTACAAAGGAGGACGAGGAATTATTAAAAGGCACGAAGACTCTTCTCCCCGGATGACCCAGGTCTTTCCACGCTGCAGAAGTCCGACCGCAGGGCGGCTGTGGCTGATGGAAGGGTCAAGAGGTCGTACCGCGCAAATCCACGTCGGAGAAAAGGCCCGGGACCTCCATCCAAACACCGGAAAACAACGTGCGTGGGTATGCACTTCACCGGTAAAATACAAAACGTATAAGGGGGTGTATGGGTCAGTTCTTTCTGATTCTCTGCTTTCCTGTTTTTGTGACTTACTGGCCAACTACCGTAGGCATGAACCAAAACCCTAGGAATGTTCCAGTTTCTCTTCTAATGGGTTTAACCAGCACAGCTATCACCCCCACGATCACCCAGCGTCACCCCACGTCACCCCACGAGCTGGGCTCCCTTTCAACCTCGAGATCTGCCCGCAGCTCTGTTACTGGGCTGTGTCGGAGGTGATTCACGAACCACACGGTCTCACACGCTGGGACGTGCGTTCGGCTTTATTTGATAAAAACCGAATTTTATATGAAGGTTCAAATCTTCACATAAAGGCCACATCATCCTTCGACCTGTCTGATTAGATTTCACGTAACTCAGGCAAGGAATTATGGGCTGACTAAATATATGAAGTACTCGAATATTATAGTTCCTGTTATAATTTGGATTCCAGATGCAGAATTTTAAATATTGAGGATCAGCTCAAAACTTTTAAAATTCATGTTTGAACACAAAATACTTGGTTATTCATCTTGTTTTGGCAGACTTCAATTTGAGGTACTATAGTTAGACAAACACTGAAGCTGTTACTACTAAAATTAAATCTGATAAAAAGCCTGTCATTTTATTGAATAATTGCCTTGTTCGTGGTTTTTTCCTGAAAAACGTATTCGGTGCAATTGAAAAAAAATAATGCAATTGAAGAAAATGTCTTCAGTTGAAGAACCCATCTTTTTTAAAAAAGTGATGCTTTAAAATGTGTTATAAAGATTATAGCCCTGGCTGGCATAGCTCAGTGGATTGAGCATGGGCTGCAAACCAGGTATCACAGGTTCGATTCCCAGTCAGGGCACATGCCTAGGTTGCAGGCCATGGCCCCCAGCAACCGCACATTGATGTTTCTCTCTCTCTCTTTCTCCCTCCCTTCCCTCTCTGGAGATGAATGAATAAAATCTTTAAAATATATAATTAAAAAAAAAAGACAAGATGAAAATAAAAGTACTCTGAATTTTTAAAAAGTTTGTTATAAAGATTATGACTGGGTAGCTGTTCTGTATCTCTTTCTCCACACTGTGTTACAATAACAGTTGTTTATTATTCACTGTGCCACCAGCATATCCAGGAGATCTCAGGAGTGCTATGAAACTCTCTGGACTTGCACTTGGTCTCTACACAGAGGATTGAATGAAACAGAGCAACTCGAGAAGCCAGAACTGGATTTCCCGAATGGGTAGTGCTGCTGCCTTACGTTAAATCCCCTGGAGGCCGACGAGCTTTGCCCTTAATTAAAAAGAAAAAAAAATGGTACTATTAAAAGTACATTGACTTTGTGGGATAGGCAGCCAAGATGGAAACTACCAGCGCATTGTGAATTTCACACGCATACACACGTGTTATAACACAAGTTCATTTTCCTTGGAGCCTCCAGGTCTTGCCCGGGCTTAGCCGTCAGCTCTGACCTCCCTGAGTGTCAGCAAGACGGTGCGTGGTGACACACACAGGCATTTCCCTTCCAGCCCTGCCTCAACCCACCCTTCCAAGTGCCACTCCACACATGCACACAGAGACACACATGCAAACAGCCCACAGACACATGGACACATGTGCACATACATGCAAAGAACCCACACACACCAATATCTCATGGTACATAGTTATGGTTTCAATTTAGCCAGAAGATATCAATTTCTTTGGACAGCTTTGGAAGTATTCTTCGACCCTCTTTAGATGAACTGATAGAAAGATAAGACACCGAGGACTGAGCTCTTCAAAGGTTTCATTACAGTCGCTGTTTTCCACTTCCTTTAAGAAATACCTTGTCCTGGCAGGACATGGAGCTGGGCCACCTCTGTTGGAAATGGAAGGACAGTGCCCCGATGCAACCTGGCACTCGCCAGAGCCCTGGTTGGGGTGGGGGGACCCCACATCTGGGCCACAGCTCCCAGGCAGTGGCCGCATCGATGTGAACAGTCCCATCAACTGAAATGAGCACTCAGCTTCCATCCGTACGTGAGAGGATTAAACAGATGAAAGCGGCCTATCCATAATGATAAGGTTACAATGATTTAAAATACCTGTACTCACTTCTAATTAAAAAGCAGATTGTACGTACACGTTGTCTCCTATACTTCCTGAGTCACTGCCAAAAGATAGGCCCGAGGAAGCAAGTCCAAGAGACGGGAGACGGCAGCCCACGTCGGCAGAGGGGAGTGGTCACCAGCGAGGAAAAGCAGCGGGCACAGTGCATAGAAGCCAACTTGCTCTGAGGCTCAGAAAAGGCTCCCGGCTCAGGGACACAGGAACCAACCACAGAGGGCCAGGGCGGGGGGTGGGGCTGCCAACAGGGGCGTCCCCAGGGCTCCCCCCCACCGCCCCCACCCTGCACGAAGACCCTCAGTGAAAGAGCTGGCTTGCTCAAGGGCTTCCGATCTGCTCGTTAGTGGTCCGTTCGTCATAGACACTGATAACTAAGGATCAGAAAACATTTCAGGAAAAACTCTCCAACTTTAAAGACAGAAACCAAGAAAAAGAGAGAGAGAGAGAGAGAGAGAAAAGAGTCTTAAAATTTTTAAATGGTATATATAATTTTTTAGAAGAGTTGTAATGAAAGAGAAATCGAACACTGAAGATGAAAGAGAAAAATCCATACGGACGGTCCAACATCAAACAACCAGCATTCCCAGAGAGGAGAGAGGAAAGGTGTTGATCGAAGAAATACCACGTATCTTCTCAAAAACAGAAAATACCAGTTTCCACATTCCAAGAACTCCTAGGTGCGCGGCGAAGAGGAACACAGGAGGCACAACACAGAGAAATTTCACCAGGAACAGAGAGGAGACGTTCGAAGCTTTCTGGGGAAAGGGCAGGTGACATGAGGGTCATGAGGGCTGAGGAAAAGGAACAGCAGCCCCAGTCCCAAGGGTGACACTCCTGGCTGGGCGGGAGGAGGCCGTGGTTTTCAACTCTGGAGAAAAACACTTTTCAAGCTAGAAGTTTACACCCGTGCAAACCATCCACGAGGAAAGACACAAACAGGGTCTCTGTAAGAGAGCGGCGAAGAAGCCAGCTGGCCCAGAGAACGGGGGTCCGAGCAGGGCACGGGGGCTCTCACGTGTGCGGCCTCCACTCTCTGTGGTGCTGTTTCTCACTCATTCATTTTTTTAAGACAGGAAGAGGAGGGGACAAAGAAAGAGTGAGAGAAACATTGATGTGTTTCTCCAGTAATTGAAGCACTCACTGGTTGGCTGCTTCTTCTATGTGCCCTGACTGGGGATCGAACCCGCAGCCCTGGTGTATCAGGGCGATGCTCTAACCTACAGAGCTACCAGGCCAGGGCTTGCTCATTCATTCTTTCCACTGGCTACTGTGTGCCAAGCACTGGGGACACAGCAGTGGATAAAATAAAGCTCCTGTCCTTTCGGAGCTTTCATTCTAAGGGTGGTGGCGGGGACAAGAAACAGGCAGGCACATCCTGTTGGGAAAAGTACTGAGGAAAACAAGCAGGGTAAGAGGTGTGGCCAACCCAGTGGAGTTCTGACTGAGGGAGAATGAAGGTGACTGTGGGGGCCCGAGGGCAGTGTGCAACAGAGCCCTGAGGGGTTCTGGGGGAAGAGAAACCAGGCAAAGGGACTCGAGGACCGCCCTGTGTCACCCGGCCTGGCCTCTGGGCTGGCATTCTCCAAGGACAAGGTGTTCCACTTACTCCCAGAATCTCTTCAGGCTCCTCAGGAGGACGACTGTGCCCCAGGGGCAGCGCTGGGCAGCCCCGGTCACCACAACACTGCCGCCCTGGTGGGCTGATCCCCCCTCCCCAGCGGGGACTGTACACGGGCGATAGGACCCCAGACAGACAGAAAAGACGCGAGCTGTTAAATGCTAACATGGCAAGTCCAGGCCCCAAACCGGTCCAGGCAGACATGCCACCTTATCCTTCTTCAGCCCTAGCCCTAGAGAGGCATCCATCCCCTTGTCTGGCCGATGTGGAAACAGGCACCGAGAGCAAAGGGACCTGGCCCAGGGTCATGGATCATGCCCGTGACAGAGCCCAGCTGGAACGCGGGCATTTCAGGGACCACTCAGCACCAGCTGTGAGAATGTTTTTCCCCTTACTCTTCATTTTCTCCACGCAAGTGAGGAGTCAGGCTTATGCTATGAGCGGTTCACGAGAACAGAAGACCTTTTAATTCAGCGTTTCACGAAACAGGAGCCTAGTCCTCCTGGAACTTCTTGAGCTGTCTGTCATCGTCTAGCTAGGGAAAGGGACCGGTACCAGAGCCAGGCTACACTTCCTTGGCCTCGGGTTAGACACAGCTACCATTCAGGAAAGAAATGCAAACTAAAAGGTCGAACCAAGTCAACCTGGAACAAGAAAGATGTTTCAATGGCTCAGTTACCAGCATCGCTGCTGCTTTCCATCCGGAATATGCCCCCGGAGCCTCCCATCCCCAACATCACACCTTCCTTTACCTGTCTCAGGCTGCAGGTAGGTCCTGAGCGCAGAGGAATGTCTGCGTCTGCGGGGCGGGACCATGCAGAGGCGTGGGGTGGGAGGAGCGGCTGCCGCCTGCCCGCGTGTGGAGTCAGCAGCTACAGCCCTGAGACAGCTGCTGAGGAGGGAAATGTAGGGGTGGCCCTGTCTCCCCAAGCTGACTCAGCTGACTCAGGCGTTCACTCGTCACGTGCAACCTGAAGCCAGACCACTTCTCAGCCAGACGGAAATCACGGTGCATTTCTCTAGTATTTAACAGCTTAGAGATACGCTCCTGTTTAATCCTCAAAACTTCAGCAGGAGAGAAGCGCACCACGGTGTGCCATTTACTCAGACATGAGTCGAAAATGGATGGATGTGCATGCATGGATGGGTGGGTGGATGAGTGAATGGATGGGTGGGTTGGTGGCCAGGTGGACGGATGGATGGATGGACAAATTGATAAAAACATGGGTGGGTGCACAGAAGCATAAGTGATAAAACAAAGAAAAATGATCAAGGTAGAATTATGCATTGGGTATGAGTCTTCACTGAAACATTCTCCCAGTTTTGTTATATTTCAAAAATGTTTCATCATAAAACACGGCCAGCTCTCCCATCACCCTGGATAGTTTCAGCATCTGTGTGAACGGTGTACTCTACCAGCCACATCAAGCCTCCTGCCCCTGGGTACACACGAGGCTCCCTCACCACCTGGACTTGATCCTCCCTCAGAACAGCACCGCTGCCCTGAAGAAGCCCTGTGCCATCAGGCCAAACTCCCTGCATTGCAGCTCATGTCCCCACGGGTGCTGAGGGCCTGACTCCGCCCCCCAGAATGGCTTAGTTACTCTCATTTGCATGGAGCACATCTTTCAACAGCTTAAATGTTTTAAGTACAAAATATTTGCAATACACTCAAAAGCAGAAAGAGCTGTATAACAACTCATCCCTCAGACTTAACAGTGTCAAGATTTTGACAGATTTGTTTCATGATCCCATTTTTCTTCTTCTCATTTTTTTCCACAGAAATACTTTCAAGAAACTGTCAGTTCTTCAACGGCCTCTTTAAAAAATGTAGAGTTTCAAAAACATAAAACCAAAAGGTAGTTACCACACATAACGAAATTAAAAATAACTTCCTGGTATCATGGAATAATACTTAGTCCATGATAAAAATGTCTTGATTGTCTGAAAAATGTCTTTTTACCCCAGCTGCCTTTAATCTAGATGCAAACAAGAGTCCATGTAACCACAACCTCTGGTTGTTGCTCTGGCCAGTGTGGCTCGGTTGGCTGGGCGTCGTCCCATAAACCAGAAGGTCACTGGTTCGATTCCTGGTCAGGGTGCGTGCCTGGGTTATGGGTTCAGTCCCAGTCGGAGCATTGGGGCACGTGCGAGAAGTAACCAATCAATGTTTCGCTCTCATGTTGATGTTTCTCTCCCCACCCCTCACAAAAACAAAAACATAAAACAACTTTCCCTGACGAGTTACAGTTATTTGCTTACCTGTACTACAGTTGATACAAAGGCAAGACAAGTGCGTAATTCTTTCCTTTGAATTGCTAACTTTCAGAGTAAGACTAGGAGCCTCATTCCAAATTTATCCAATAGGGTCCAATGAGTTGTTTGTTTGGCTTTTTCTCTCCTATAAAGTACACTTATACTCGTAGGTTTTTACATATTCTTTGTGTTCCTACTAATTGCAGTTTTACGTGTGTGATTCTCAAACTGTCCCAGCGTTGGCCCAACGCCAGTCCCCTCAGGCTGGCCCCTGTGTCTGTGGACATGACCCCTGGAGACTCTGGTAACGTCTTTCCCTTCCAGCCCAGTAACGTGTTCCAGGCTCACGCTGAGTCATTCCCGCCCCCAGCCCAGTGCCAGCGGTTCCTCCGAGGAGCCCCGATTGGACGCTCCAGTCGACGTGCTAGAATGTTCCCCGCCAGAGTCATCGCTGCTTCTAGAACTGTTCTGTGGGCAGAGCCAGGAAAGAGAGCTTTCTTTTTCCATTAAAAGCATCAGCTCGTACCAATTTAACTTCCAATTAAAACGGAACATGAGAGGGTTTTCCCTTAATATCAGCCTTTTGTTTTCATTCTTCATTTCTACTTTTAGTCAGAAAATGTGGATTTATTTCTACTTTTCAAAATTATTTGAGTTTGTTTTTTTTTTACAATCAACTAACATAAGTTCAATTGGCACCAATGGCCCACGTGTGCTTGACACCGAGATGCAGTGAGGTACGGTCTCAGTGTCGGGGCACACAGTGTTAATGGTTATCTGCAGTTCTGCTTACTGATTATGTATTGAGGCATCTCTCTCCTTATGAACTCTGTCTCAGTTAATGCTTTTTTTGGCCTCAATTCCACTTTGTCTCATATGGAGACTTTCTCTCTAGAAGTATTTCACTGGTACATCTTTCCCAAGCCTTTATTTCTAATACTTCTCAACCACCTTAAATGTGTCTTCACACAGCACAGAGTGAGATTCCGCTACGGGAGAGTCTTTAACTTTTAATAGTCACTTAGGCCTGTTTCCATTGATCAATGTGACTGATTTGTGTACTCATGTACATGATGAGGTCCATGTTTTGGGTTATTTTCTGGTATTACTTTAGGTTGTTATAAAGTTTTCTATTTCTGTTTTACCAACTTCTTCATACTAATGCCTTTAAGAAAATTCCTAGTCATCTCCTTTTTTAAGACTATTTATTTACTTATTTATTTTTAGAGAGCGGGGAAGGGAGGGAGAAAGAGAGGGAGAGAAACATCAATGTGTGGTTGCCTCCTGAGCACCCCCCCTACTGGAGACCTGGCCTGCAACCCAGGCATGTGCCCTGACTGGGAATTGAACCAGTGACTCCTTGGTTCGCAGGCCAGTGCTCAATCCACTGAATCACACCAGCCAGAGCCCTAGTCATCTCTTTATCCAGCTATTATTTATGAGCTTCACAACTGGAAAATTCCAGAATTATTATTCAGAGCCAGAAATACTTCTGATTCCAAAAATGAGCTCTTTCATTAAGACCACTCATGGTAAAGTAATGTATGAATAAGAAGGGAGGTTTTGTAGGGAGAATGAAACTTCTCCCTCTTTCCAAAGAAGGGAAAGGAGGAAGTTAAGAAAAATGAAGAAAGGAGTTGGCAGAGTCAGAAAAATAAACCATAAAGAAATATGCACATAAAGGAAATTCATGCACAGGTCACCAAAAGTTGCACTCCATTAATTTGGTATTTAGTAATTTTGGTTTATAACTTAACAGATTAACAGATTAACCCCTAGGCTAGACGTAAACATTACATTTTGTAGAGGGCCACGCTTTGTAAGTTTCTAAGAAAACCTTCACTTAGCAGTTTAGAGGCTTCTATAATTAGTTAAAGTAAAACGAAATAATTGGTGTGAAACGCAAGGGTTCGCTCAGTGGAGAAACGTCTAATTGAGGGTTGTGAGTGCCTTGCATCTCAAGGAGAATAAATATTTTGAAGAGTAACACTGAAGGTGGCATTTTTCAAATAAAGTAAACCGTTATTAAAAGCCACAAGGAAAAGTGGTGGAAGGAAAATGGTAGTCACAGAACGAAGACAAAGACAATGAAATAATAAACAGGTTAACAGTAGACTAATGATAGTTAACAGTAGTAAAAGGTACCATTAACATTTTCATCAAACTTGCCCTGGCTGGTGTGGTTCAGTGGACTGAGTACCACTGTACTGTGAACCAAGGGGTCGCCAGTTCGATTCCCAGTCAGGGTACATGCCTGGGTTTTGGGCCAGGTCCCCAGTGGGGGCCATGTGAGAGGCAACCACACATTGATATTTCTCTCTCTCTCTTTCTCCCTCCCTTCCCCTCTCTCTAAACAAGAAGGAAACTTTGTGCCACCATAAAATAACAAAGAAACTTCGGGCCACCATAAATTCATGGTCGTTGTTCCCCGCTGGGCTGTCTACACTTCTCTCACCACAGGCCTTTCTGCTGACGCAACCTGAGCGCTCCCCTTGGCGGAAACGAGGAAAGACTCACTGAACCACGCTGTAGCCTGGATGAACCCTGAACACCTCGTGCTACATGAAAGAGGACGGTCACAAAGGACCAATTCATGCACGATGCCATTGACATGAAATGCCCAGAAGCAGCTCATCTGTAGGAACAGAAAGACGATTATCAGGCTGCGTAAGGCTGAGGCTGGGGTTGAAGGGTAGGATTAGGAAGGGCTGGCTCAAGAGAGTGGGGTTTGGGGGAGGTAATCAATATAGCCTAAAACTGATTGTGATGATGGATGCACAATGCTGTAAACATACTACAAGCCACTGGATGGTCCATTTTAAATCAGTGAAGTGTATGGCATGTGAATTATATCTCAGCGAAGGTATTAAAAATATAAAAAGCTCTCCCATATGCTGGATATATTTGTTTGCATGCCCCTTTCGCCCCCTGGAAGCTAAACATACCTTATTTGTTTATTTTAATAGGTGTGTGCGATGCACCATGTGCACGCAACAAGCCAGCTCTGCACTCACCCGTCACTCCGCCTCCCTAGAAGGCCACCCAGCAAGGCGCGCCCGCAGCTAAAATAACACTTCTTAGCCCCTGATTCGGATGTTACCTTCATGAAATCTACCATAAGGAAATACAAACTTAGAGATTTACACTCAAAAGTGACAATCTTTTCATTGGGACTCATGCAAGTGATCTACATATTTAACAAGCAGAGAATCGATAAACTATGATAGCTCCATATAAGGAGTAGCAAAAAACCATCAAAATGTCTTCCAAGAATGCAGACCATCATGAAAGTTGATCATGATCTATATACACTGAAAAAGCAGAACACAGTTCTGGCTGGTGTGGCTCAGTGGATTGAGTGCTGGCTTGGGAACCAAAGGGTTGCCAGTTCGATTCCCAGTCAGGGCACATGCCTGGGTTGTGGGCCAGGTCCCCAGTAGGGGGCACGTGAGAGGCAACCACACATGGATGTTTCTCTTCCTCTCCCTCTCCCCTTCCCTCTCTCTAGAAATAAGAAAACACAAAAAGAAAAAGCAGGACGCAAAGTATATATACAGTATGATCCTGTGATCCTATTATGAACATTAAACAAACCTACAACATGGATGTGGGGAAACCCATTGCTTTCTCCAAATACCATCCCCTTCGCTCAGAGCCACCGTGTCAGTGGAACTCGACCACACTGCCCCGCCCCGGAACAGGAACTGATCGGGCACGGCATGGGCACTCACACTGCCTTCCCCACAAATGGGCAATCCAGACTATTCCATTCAACCTGGCTGTTCCCCCCAAAACGGAAGAGATCTGACCCCTCCTCACACCCTGCTGAGGGCTCTGGCAGCCCAAAGCTATCTGAGGAATGCTCTCTGCGTGCTGGCCCACGGGGGCAGCTCCGACCCCTCACCGCCGACACTCAGCACACCTAAATCCTGTCATCCTTAGCTTCGCTGGAATGCAGGGGCAGGAGGCCTCCCTCGCGGCACCGCGCCAGCTGTAAACAGCAAAGCTAATCCCTTGGGAACACAGCTGGCTGGTGTCGCCCTGTGCCAGCAGCTCCCTGTGGCACCTTGTGTAACCTGCTCCAACCATAGCAAGTCATCCAAGGGCTGGTTCTGCTACGCGAACAATTAGAGTGCAGGCCGGTCCAAAGGGTCTGATCACTTGTCAAAAGCATGACGCATAGGCGTGGCCGCTGGTCCTAGTCACCACTGTCTGCTGCATTTCCTGGGGACTCAGAGGGTCAAGCACTTCCTGAGCAGGGTGTGCCACTCCGGTCTCCCTTGGTCTTCCTTCTGTCCTAGAACACAGATGACTCCAACTGCAGGAACAGCAAGAACGGCCGGAAGTTTCGAAGGGGAGTCTTCTCAAGCTGAATGTTCTCAGCCTCCCCAGAGCTGAGCGCCCTTCTCTGAGGAGAGGGGGTGGGCACCTACTGACGCCGGCAAACCAGCCACAGGCACGTGGGGAGGGAAAGGGGGCAGCTGTGTCTCGCACACCGAAAGGTTGCGGGTTTGATTCCCAGTCGGGGCTCATGTAGAATGCTACAGATCGATGTTTCTCACGTCATGTTTGTGTCTCTCTTTCTAAGGTCAACAACCACATCCATGGGTAAGGATAAAAAACAAGCAAACAAAAGATGCCAACTGGCTGTTGTGGACATAATAATTACAACCTCTAAGCTGCGGCATGTCTCAAGAGCCCGGGAAAGTATTCCTACACACACACACACACACACACACACACACACACACACACTCACTTCTTGCATGTAATGTACTTGGAGAAATCTGTCACATGGAGTCAGCAGGCCTCCGGAATCCACACCGGGTCAGTTTCAGATGCATTCTCCTTCAACTCCTCGGATGGGCACGTCTCCCTTTTTACAGCTTTATTGAGGCATAGTCCACGTGCCATAAAATTCACCCATGTGAAGGGTAAAGTTCAGTGGTTTATATCACTGACAGGCAGGTCTTATACAGCATAGAGAGGGATATAAAAAATAAATGAGTGTCCTCTGTTCGCACCACGTCGTCACCCTCCCCTCCTCTATTGTGTTTTCTCGGGGACCCGATTTAGCCTGGGGCCACCTTCAGCCACTCATCAGCGCCTCCTGGTGGCTGGCAAGCCTGGCAGGGAGCCCTAAACCAGGCTCACTGCTCCCTGACCCCAAACTGCTCCCACCCCCGTGAAATGGAAACAAGCCGTAAGCCCAGAATACACAATCTTATTGAAAACCAAAGAAACAAGGGCAAAAAGGAGGCGAAAAGAATTAAAATCATTTTTGTATACTTTTAGAATACAGAAGGCAAGTCGGAAGTTTATAAGCACAACCTGAGATTTTTTTAAAAAAGACTTTGGTTGCACCATCTTTCTCCTTATTCCCACAAATAACCAAAATCCCACAAACAACCACACGGATCCATCTGATGGTAAAGAGCTCCCTGGGACAGGAACACATCTGTATGTGTAGTGAACAGTGCATGACCCAGGAATGAAAACCCTGGAAAAAGCAGGGCAATTACAAAGCACAGAGAAACATGACAGAAATATATCCAAACACATTGTAAATCACGGTAAGTATAAATGAATGAAACGTGCCCATTTAGCTGGAGACCAGTTTAGACTGTGTAAAAAGAAAACAGCCCCCACGAAATGCACTGGAGACACACACTTCTACAGAGAGGTTAAGAACAAGAAGAGGACAAGACATATCTATGGGAGGAGTCTGCATTCTGGGAATGGCAGACCAGGTCATCCAGACCAAGCCTCCCTCCAATCATAACTGGGGGGAAAGGGGAACATGTTCTTAAAGGCATCATGGAATCAAAACTGCCAAGCCAAATCCTGGCAGAACACAGGCTGAGCCAGACACGGTGGGGGGGGGGGAGCTGCTTGCCCCTGGGGGTGTCCTCGGGCTCTGCAGAGTGTTTCTGAGCAGCGCCGTCCTTCGAAATCAGAGTCCCAGGCCCACCAAAATCAGGGAGCCCGGTGAAGCCCCCTTAATTCCAGGCCGGGATTCTGAAGAGTGGGTCATTCAAGCGATGACGCCCGTCCATCGGGGGGAGACTGAGGAAGGCTGGGAATGTGGACTTGGGAGGTTGTTCTTAGAGCTACAAAGTGCAGAATCCCTCTCGGATGAAGAGCCTGTAGGAGGAAAATAACGTGAGGACGAAGTGTTGGGAGAAGGACTGTATTAAGACGCTGTGTAAAGAACTCTTGGAAAAAAAGAGAAGATATTACCAGAGGAGGAAGAGGAGTCGGAATATTGGAGAAGACTTCTGAGAAGGATGTGATATTATGGAACAGTATGATAACTGCCAAACTCCGCAAAGAAGCTAAGGAGAATGAGGGCAAAGGAAAGGCATGCACGAGGGCTGTGGAGAAGATATCAGATCACAGGGATGCAAAGAAAATAGGAGGTGAAGCCCTGGCTAGTGTGGCTCAGTGAACTGAGCACTGGCCTTCGAACCAAAGGGTCGCCGGTTCGATTCCCAGTCAGGGCACATGCCTGGGTTGTGGGCCAGGTCCCCAGTAGGGGGTGCGCAAGAGGCAACCACACATTGATGTTTCCCTTCTCCTCTGTCTAAAAATTAATTTAAAAAGTATTTGAAAAAAAAAAAAAAGAAAATAGGAGATAAAGACATGAGTGTAAGTGTGTGTGTGTGTGTACGTACCATGCGTTCAACAAATGAGGAGGAAAGAGAAGTCGACCAATCAGAGGGAGTTGTTTTTTTTTCCCACTAAGAGCAGAAATCTGTCCAGCTCTAGGGGGAGAACCCAATACACAGAAGAGACCGAAGAGGGTGAAGAGAGTGGGGAAGGAGAACGCAGGGTCCTGGAGGCAGCGGGAGGGGACAGGCTTGGGAACAAGAAGCCCGGCTCACGGTTGGATCACACACGGAAGGAAAAAACACGTCAGGACACAGATATTTCAAGTTGATGATGATAATGAGAAGAGGAACCTCAATGATTCCAGTACCAACGTCTGGCAGGGGGCAAAATTCTACTTAAATCAAGAGGCATCCATATTAGCCCTGGCCATGTAGCCCAGTTGGTTAGAGCATCATCCCGATACGCCAAGGTTGCGGGTTCAATCCCCGGTCAGGGCACATACAAGAAGGAACCAATGAATGCACCAATAAGTGAACAACAAATCAATGTTTCTCTCTCTCTCTAAAAAATCAGTAAGTAAAAATAAAAAAAAAGAAGTATCTCTATGAAACTATCTGAGAACTTACCAGAAACGAAAAACAAAAAAATCCCTCATTATATCTTTGCTTCGACTCACCCCTGGCACAGGAACCAAGACCAGCCTTTGAGTGAAACTTCCTAAAAGCTGACGCTACAGGGACTTTTTAAAACTAGATTGCCACTCACACAGATGACGGACAGGCTCTTGTTTCCTGAAAAGAAGGAAAATACCGATTTGTTTTGCTATTATTTTTTTGATAGTACGAGTGTCAGCCCGCCCTGTGGGTGAACGCTCCCCGGCGTGAACATCCATCCTGCCCTGTGAGGTGGGTGCGGAAGTGCTATTTTAAGACACAGAATGAAAAGCAAACAGCTCAAGGTGCTTCCACCCAACCCAGCCCACATCTCCCTAAACCTCTGAGATTAAACCAGGAATGTGATGATTCACAGCCAAGTGCATTAAGCTATATGGAGGCTGCCCCCGGTGGGTGACAGAGCAGGAGGGCTGGGCTGTTGCTGTGATCTTTCCAGTTCCTTCCACATCTAAGCCGCCATCCCCTTCCTCGCCCGTTCAAAGCCAGCCCCACCTTGCAGGACGCGCAGTTAGTTAAAGGGCTAATGTCGACATCCTCGGACCATAAACCCAGAAAACCGGAGGAACCAGACTGCCTGCTGACCTCTTTAATGTAAGACTCCTTCAAAAGAGACCTCCAGTTTACGAGGAATAAAGACCTTAAGAGGAATGTTTACCTTCTAAGCACAGGCATCACTATGCACACAACTACGACATTCAGATCGTCTAGACTGGCTTTCAACTTCAACTACAAACGTTTATTAGAGGCAGAAAGCGAACCAGCTTTGTTGTAAGCGGTGCGGGAAGGGCTGATGGGGTTTGAGGAAGTAAAGCTTGCAAAGATTTTCATGTGGCTGTGGCTTCGCAAAAACACTCAACGATTCCGGGTTCCAAAGAGCCGGTATCTTCCTGTGGGTTAAAATAGATTAGTCAGTGAAGGGTGGGAGGCACTGACGTAATACCAGCGCACGGCCAAAAGGGAAACGGAGAATGATTACTCTCAGAATGATCTGGAGAAGCACTGTCAGAAATGACGTCACAGTGAAATTTCTAGACCCACACGCTTCCTCATTCCACGGATGTTTCTTCCGTTTGCTCACCGGAACCCTCTGCCCTTTGGCACACACCCCCGTGACCCCGTGGACTTCCGAGGTATCGTCACATCTAGCATTTCACTCTCCAGTGGGTTCCCATGCCTCCCCAAACCGTGCCTTTTCTCCTCCTTCAAAGGTTCCTTATTTTCCACTTCTTGAATTCCATTCCATTCTAAATGTTTTCTGTTTGCCTGCTGAACTTGGTAGACTTACTACCCTCCGTTCCAGGGATCCGCAGTGACTCTCTGACCCCTGTCTCTTTCAGCAAGGACTGTCAGGCATTTCCCTGAAGTTCTTGTGTCTCCGGTGACATGCTGGTGGCTTTGCTGGGTCCTCTCAGAGCTGCAGGAATCGTGAGCAGGGAAGGGCAGTCGGGAGTTGCTGGGACTCTAAGGCTTGCTTCACACCCATGGTTGTCCCAAAAGACTTCGACATGCCTGGCTTTACTAGTGGTGGAGTGACCTCATGACCTTGACCTTCACTCCCGAAGCCACACCGGACAGCTTCCTGAACCCCCAGCATCCAGCCAATGCTCTTGAATTCTGCACTGAGCCCCCAGCCTCCCCTGGCCCTTGTGATGGCACCTCCTTGCTCGTGGGTCTGGTCCCCATGGGTCATCATTTCAAGTAACCCCTCGCCTGGAATGTGAGCTCTGCCCTCCCCTCACATCCGGCCAGCCCCACGTGTGACTGCCACCCCCAGGCCCCAGATGTGGGCTGGATGTCTGTGGGCCCCCAACCTTGCCTGGCAGCCCCTGCTCGTGTCCCCGGTCGTTTCCCCATCTATTTGTCTTCGGTGGCAATGCCACATCATCGCCTCTCTTCTCTAACCTTAATCCTCCCCTCCCCCCAGAATAGGTTTACTGATTCGAGGGAGAGAAACATCAGCGTGAGAGAGGAACATTGATCTGCCGCCTCCTGTACCCGCTCGGACCAACCTTTTGGTGCACGGGTCGACGCTCCAAAACCCACTGAACCACCCAGCCACGGCCATGTCATCACCTCTCTTTAGAATCCTCACCTCCCTCTTCCTCAGCTGACAATCTTGGTGCCCACTTAGAACACAAAATCACCTCCCAACCCCAGACTCACCTCTAAATGCAACCACTCATTTCCTCCCCTTGGGGCGGCAGGAGAGGCGGGCATTCTCCCCACCCTAGTGCGTTGCATTCCATCCATCCCTCCCCACCCCACCCCTCCACAGCATCCTGCATCCATGCCCCTCCTCCTCTGGTATCTGCAAAGGTGTCCTGTAGCCACAGAGACATGCCCAATACTCTGCCAGTAAAAAAAAAAATGGCGTCTATCGAGAATCACAAACTTCTAAAAAGGATATTTAACACGCCACCGAATACTCAGCACAGTGGTCTGCCCAGTCTTCGTTATATTATTTTCTATTGTTTGCCCTCTGCCTCCCCGGTTCAGCTTATGGTAGACATTGATGTTCGTTCCTGCTGCCTCGGCTCCAGCAGCTTCCGAAGCCGCTCTGGCCACGCCTCCAGCCTTCTGAAGTCCGGACCTCAAGGGCCACCCTCTGGCTCTCCAAACGGAGACTTTCTCCCACATGTCTGTAGCTGGAGCGGCTCATCTCTTGGCTTAGTTTCCGTTTGTGCTCTAGGGATCTGCGGGGACTGCAGTGCGACCCCCGACACCAACTTACAGGACTCACGTCCAAGCAGCGCCTGACAAAAGACCACCCCTCTCCTGTCCCCGAAGGTCCCGGCCTCACCCTTGCCCAGGGTCACTCCCAAGTTCCCACAGTGGCCACGCAGGAGCGGAATATAAACACCGTCTCCAGACTGCTCTCCCCAGGGCTGACGGTGTCCAGCTGGAGTTGGTCCAGTTTCCTAAGACACCGCCCCCAGGACCCCGGCTGCCCAGGGGAAGTCCAGCTGCAGAGCAGGTGGGTCCCTTCGCCCCCAGCTCCCGTGTTTCTGGTTTCCTCTCACTGTCTACTGACCTCCAACCACTGGCCCATCCCATCGAGGGGCCAAGCCCCCTGCTGCCATGGGTGCTTCAGTCCGTGTGCTGCTCAGTTCAGGCTATGAGGAGCGTTGTGGCCACATTCTGAGGTTTACACAATTGCTTCAGTGCACCGCTGTCACGGACTCGGTGACACTTCATAATGACACATCATACATAGTGTAACGTGAATGCTACACGCTTTACGCTCAGAGGGGAGCACCATTTTAAGAGTTCGCCCCAAGTACAGAACTGGTGAAACTGTTCAACGAATCCAAAACAAAGAAAAAAGCCCTGAGCGGTGGCTCAGTTGGTTGGAGCGTCGTCCCGCACACCAAACGGTTGCGGGTTCGATCCCCAGTCAGGGCTCGTACGGGAGGCAACCAATTGTTGTTTCTCTCTCACATCAATGTTTATCTCTCTCTCTTCCCCTCCCTCTCTCTGTCTAAAAATCAAATGAAATATATCTTCAGGTGAGGATTTTAAAAAAATGAACACAAAGAAAGAAAGGCTAATGTCAAGTAGTGATACATTGGAAAATCGAATCTTCACAACAAAGACTTGGGCACACTAGGTTTATAGATATATTGGTACCTACTGGACCAATATATCTTGGCTTTCTCATTTTATATCACCCAAACAAAGGAATTAAAATTATGTTAAAAATTATCCAAAACAAATCTGAGAAAGCACAGAAAAAAAAAGGCAGTAAACATAGACACTGTATTTTCTGAAATGAACACCAAGAAAAAAGTGGCATGCTGGGACTGATGGCTCTAAAGCAACTGCCCCGTGACTACGCCACAGAACGATACTTCACAGCTTCAAAATGCAGTTACTAGATGCCCACTGGCCCATTATGTGCAAAGGAAACACCAAGTATACAACCTTAAATGGACAACACTGAGCCAGGCAAAGATATAAATGACACGCTTAACACAATCATCGACTGAAGAGTAAATCAAGCAGGGCAGCGAGTGTCTTGAGAACTCTGTAGCTCCCATTAAAGTTATGTTTTCATCTTTTTATTTTTTGACTTGGTCCAAAATATACCCAGGTATGAGAAAGAACAAAGGAAAAGATTGCTCCTTTACCAGAAAGAAATCGAATGATCCGATGCTAAATCTAATGCTACACGAAAACAAAACTGAATTAAAATATGACCCGGCCTCAAAGTCCGGCTTGCCAATCTTATTAAACTGTACTAACATTTTCAAGGGAGGAAATAAACATTTGAACCGTTTAAAATTAAATCGTCCATTTAAACATCCTGCTGTGAACACAAATCACATGGTGTTCCTGTCTTAGTTGACATATAAAAAAATTCACAGTGCTCTGGGAGCCAAAGGTTAAACAGGTTTTAACGACGCAAACAGTAGTAATAAGAATATACTGAATTATGTCATTTCCCCCCAAAATAAATTTTCATGCCAAAATAGTCTAAAAATGCCAGTGATGATGAGTTACCTGAATAAAATGCAGTGACTCAAAGTATATACTTAGAGCAAAAAAAAGTAAAATGATTTTAAAACTAGTCTGTGGTTGTCAATCTCTAAAGACAGTGACTCTTTCCAAATTTAATAGACACTAGAGAGTAAGGAAACAATGTTAATACATGCTCACCAAACCGGCCCACGTTACATTAAAACATGGCAATGCACATAAAAACAACCCATCGCTATGGAGCAAGTTTTTTTAAAAAAAGATTTTATTTATTTATTTTTAGAGAGGGAAGGGAGGGAGAAAGAGAGAGAGAGAAACATCAATGTGCAGTTGCTGGGGGTCATGGCCTGCAACCCAGGCGTGTGCCCTGGCTGGGAATCGAACCTGCGATGCTTTGGTTCGCAGCCCGCACTCAATCCACTGAGCTACGCCAGCCAGGGCAGCAAGTTTTAAAGAATTCACCTGGGCTGCTCTGCCAAAACTCAGTGACAAAAGCATGACTTCTTCCTGACTGCACAGAAGTCCTGAGAAATAGAGGCACTTTCATTTTTCATCCCAAGAGATAAAAAACAGAGCTACTGGTGTCGTCATATTAGTAATCCGTCAACTATCAAAGCTCTGAACATATACAGCACCTTTCCCCATTTTATTTCTTTTTATTTTCCAATTCCAGTCGATATCAAATGTTATTCTGTATCAGTTTCAGGGCTGTAGCATGGTGGTGAGACAATCACATACTTTACAAAGTGATCCCCCCGATAATTCTAGTACCTACCGGGCACCATACATAGTTACTACAATATTATTGACTGGATTCCCTGTGCTGTACTTTACACCCCCACAACTATTTTGTAAACTTCTTAATCTGTTTCCCTTTTGCACCCACAAACCACCTCTGAATTAGCACAGGATGGCTGGGAATTCCACTCTGTCTGAAATAGCATCTCTCTGAAGATCAACAGTTTGCAACCATAAGGGGAAAGGTGTTTGCATTCCCATTTCCACGTGAAAGTCCGTGCTTCATAAATTTAAGTAGTGATGTGATGGTCAAGAAGCAAGAAGGAAGGGTTTTTTTAACCCCAAGGACGCAGCTGGAGGCCCCGCCAGGCTGTCGGCAGGCACTGGCTGGGGAGTCCTGCCCCCATGTGGCCGCTGACCTGCTGCGGAGCCAGCCACCTGCCCAGGGGCACAGGGAGAAGATTCAGGTCTGAAATAATCCTGTGAAACGCCCACCCCTGGCTGGTAAAAAGATCCAGAGTAAAGTCTTCAAAGCAGAAGCTCTGTCTTTCCCAGGCTCATGTCCCAGACGATAGAACGGACAAACAGGAACTTCAGGAGCGCAAAACCATCGCTGTATCTGCACACACATCTTACTGAGTGCACGCGCCACGTGGCTTTGGCGAACAGACACATTCAAGTTCAGAGACGACGCTCACGCCCCATTAAACGACGGCTTCCCGGTTCACCACTATATTTTGCTGGTAGTGCTCCACTAGGTGCAACCTTTTAGTTAACATTAAAATTGGACATACAGAGGTTATACGCAGCTTTCTTCGGTACTGGGGCAAACTCGGGCACTTCGGGCTTTTGGTATTCCCCCCCTCCCGCCCCTGGCTGCCTGGGGGTCTCTCCTGGGAAGTTCTGGTCTCTCTGGTTCCCACCCTACTCACTTCCCAAGGCAGAGCCTTCAGCTGCCAAGCTCTGCCCAGCAGTGGCCGCCACCCAAGCCTGTGCTGTCCCCCGACGCCAGGGCCAGGCAGGCACTCAGCAGCCTGGAAGGTGAAAGCTAGCTCCAAGATCGACCCCTGCAAATAGAGCCACTGCCCAAGGCTGTCATCATCTTGCAGGTGGGGACGTGCAGACCAAGGGGCCACAAAGGAGGCTGGGACTCACGACAGCACCTAAATCGCCTCCTGAGGAGTGAGCCTATCATGGGCTGCAAAGTCATTCTGAGGAGACACTAACACAATGGTGTGGTCCCTCAAGCCCACCGAAGCCAGCACGAGGAGCTGGCATCCCCGCTGTGAGTGGCCCTCTTCCTCCTCCTGCCCACCCCGGGCGCACAGTCGGCCCCTCACTACAAGATGTGGGGGCTTCCCCTAAACAGAAAGTGTGAGGTAGTACATGGCACAATCCGAAACTTGCGCTTTTCATTCTAATGCTCGGGACCCACAAGATAACCAGACGCATTAGAATGCTTTCGCTTAGGCCAGCAGGGACAGAACGGCGTCCACTTCAAACACAACCACCGCCCAATTTCTACGCACACTTGCAACGAGACGCGCGTGTGCACACGGACACCAACGCAACTACGGAATCTGTTACGCTTCCCGGAGGGGATTCTGTTGAATGACAGCGTGGAACTGAAACCATTCGGTCCAACAAGTGAGAAATGATGAAATGATACGAGGTCATTTCGGAGAAGCTAAAGCAGATCTGTTTTGGATAAAAAAGAATTCTTTCCATAAATGTACTCCTTTGGCACACATGAAAACGTTCTATCTTTTTATTTCTATGTTGGCAACCTTCTCTGGTCTGCCTGCCCCACAGCCCTTAGCCAATGTCACCAACCACCTTCAAATGTCCCCTCCACCCCTCTCTGCCCCGCTCATCACCATAAGCAGAGCACCCTAGGGTGAGTTCCGCTGCCGCGTGCCCTGTTCATAGATTTGGGGGGGGGGGGCAGTGACTGAGAGAACTGTCAGAACCGTGGCACCGGCCCTGCAGATTTGAGGCGGTGATGGCTGTCTCCGCCCTGTGACTGCGTGGAAAATTATGTTATTCCTCCTCTCGAGATAAGAGAGAAAGGACAAGATAAACTCTACTTCTCACTCCTCAAATGAGCTGCTTGGACCGCATGGGCGGGTCTGAGATGCCTTCGCCTTCCCCCAACTATCTGGAGCCCCAGGCATCTGTGGGTTATGGCGCCCTCCCCAGCATTAGCCCTGTTAGTTCACAAAACCATCAAATGCAATGGGGTGGGTCCCGCCAACTTTCTGGTGAAAAGAACAGATAAAGGCAGAGCTCCAGGGCTTAGAACAGCCCGTCCTTTCCTGCCACGCCCCTGGGAGTGCTCAGCCCCAACTGACTCCATTCCCTCCTCTCCTCCCTCGAGCTGACAGCGCTCTCCCCGCTTACCCCTAACAGACTCAGACCTGTATTTTGGTTTCTGGTGAATGAAATCCTGCCTACCATCAGCCTCCCGACTAGCAGTTGCTCGTGAAAAGAAACTCGGAAGAGGTAAGAGATGCCAGCAGAGGTCCAAGATGAAGACAAAATTCTGAGCAGCAAATCAATCCAAAAAGTCTTAGATAAAGAAGGAGGCTGACAATATTCCCCAGCATAGAGTACTTGGCCCCGTCCAGGTGGCTCGGTTGGTTGGAGCGTCGTCCTATAACCAAAAGGTTGTAGGTTCGATTCCCGGTCAGGGCACATGTCTGGGTTATAGGTTCCATCCCCAGTCAGGGTGCATACAGGAGGCAACCAATCGATGCTTCTCTCTCACATTGGTGTTTCCCTTTCCTTTCCTGTCTCCTTTCCTCTCCCTCTAAAAGCAGTGAAAAAATGTCCTTGGCTGAGGATTAAAAAAAAAAAAGAATAGAATACATGTAGCCACAGTTTATAACCATTTAAAAAACTAGGGTCTTTGCCAGGCTGTGTCTAAGAGTCCCTTAGAAACACCTGGGCAGTCACAGTGTTATGAAGAAGGCAGCCACGAAAGGCAAAGCATCTCCTACTACCCGGTTGTCAACTGGCAAATGACACTCCAACTGGCCCCTGGAAGCACTGCAGTTAATTTTACAAACATCCAGATTCTTCTGTTCTGCAGAAGAGCCTCAGAGCACTGCCTGAGAGTCCCCTTGAGCCGCAGGAAATTAAGGAGGGTGGTCATTCTGATGGAGCCCCGCACCTGACAGCAGTGTGTAGCCCCGTGTAGCCGTGATATGCGGGCCGCAGCGCCCGCGGGTGTCCTGTCCAGGGATGAGGCCAGGTGCCTGGTGACTAGTGCAGGCAGGTCCTACCGGGAACACGTGACCTAAGGCTGGTCACGAGGTCGCACTGGGGGCCCTAGGTGGAGGTCGAGGAGGAGACAGGACACCGGAAAGCGATGTAGGTTGCGGGATGGGGTCCTGGCCCCAGGAGGGAAAAAGAGACGCAGTGTCGGGATGGTGGTAAAGGTTGAATGGGAGCCTGGACTGGGAGGTACTGTTACCTCGGAGCTGGCTTCCTGACTTGGCGATGTGGCGGCTGGGCCGAGAACGCCCTTGTTTGGGGGAGCTAAACCCTGAGCAGTTTCGGGGTCATGGGCAGCAGAAGACAAACGACAATGAGTGCAAACACATAGCCCACACTACACGTATCTAGACAGAGGGCAATGGGGCGAATGCAGTGACGTTACCAGCTGGGAAATTGGGGACAGCAGGGTTCTGGGGGTTCTGGGCACTATTCTTACAACTTTGCCTTAAGTTTGAAAATGTTTCAAAACAATATTTTAAAATTCTTCCTATTGGTCATTCTAGTATTTTTTAAGGATTTTATTTATTTATTTTTAGACAGAGAAGGGAGGGAGAGAAACATCATTATACAGTTGCCTCTCATGTGCTCCCTACTGGGGGCCTGGCCCACAACCCAGGATTGTGCCCTGACTGGGAATCGAACCAGTGACCCTTTGGTTCGCAGGCCAGCGCTCAATTCACTGAGCCACACCAGCCGGGGTATCACTCTAGTACTTTTTTCACCTTCTCTTTCCCTGCCATCCGACAAAGCCTCCCAGCCAAAGACCAACAGAACACACCTGTAGCCCACCAGGGTCAGATGTATTCCCGTGCAGCAGCGAGTGACAAAGCTTTCCACAGAGAACCGTGGGGAACCACAGGGCGTCTTCATAGTGGGGCAGGAGGAAAGGGTATGCACGAAGCCTGGGGGCAAGAGTTGGTCCTGGCAAAGACTGGTTAGAACTGCAAGCTGGGGAGTTGCTGGAACAGTGGCAGCAACAGAGCCTGAGGAGTTACCGGTAGACCAGTTGGTCCACAGTCTTCTCTGGGAACCTACGGGTCTGTGCTGACTGCGGTAGAGTCTGGACACAGTTTATGGTGGGCATGACAGCATGGCCCAGCGGCGTTCACCTGTTATGCAAGTGGTGGTTTCTGTTTCCATTTCCAAGAACCGCCCCCCATCCCCGCCACAACCTACCTGCAAGCCAGACCATTTATTCACTGCATCAAATCCCTTCATTCATTCAACAAGGGTTTGTTCTGAAGAAAGGCTTGGGTTTTCGAGTCAGTAACACATCCCCACAACAGACTGGACCACATCTCCATAACAGGCTGGTCCAGCCCCGACCCTGCCTGGGAAGATTTTACCACGTATTTCTGGGACACTGTCTCCAGAACCGAGGGAGATGGGATGCGTTCCAGGTCCCCTCAGGAAACTGCGCTGTCAATCAAGGATGCTACAGGGTTCGCAACTCGGGGACTAGAAAGCCTATCCCACTTCATCCCCACAGAGAGGGCTGAAACAATCGCCTCTCGCCAGGAGGGCCGAGGCGGCGGTCCGATGCCAAGGACCTGAGCCAAGGGTCTCAGCTGGAACCTGCGGCTTCTCGGCCAGAAGTGGAGACCCGAAAACCACAGCAAGCGGACGTCTTGTTCCACTCGCTCTGTTTTTCCAAAAGCAAGAAAAAGTGTGTGTTTTTTTAGGCAAAGTTAAAAGGGAAAAGTAAGCCAATATATCAACGTTATTGTTGATTCTGCCAATGTGAGATTTTAAACTGAGGAGAGTATACACTCAGTTTGAGTCCTTCTGTTAGAAGGTTTTGCATTTCCTTTGGCAGTCAAAGGCAATCATACATTTCATTAAAATTTTTACAAATTTTCAAAACAGTGCATAATATGGCAAATTTTTCAGTCTTTCTGGGGGTGAGAAGAACGTTGATAAAGAGAAACCAATGGTGGCTGAGCTATTTCCTAAAGGGGAAGAAGAATTACATCTTCCTATAGGATTGGAAGTCATTATAGATGCTTCACATTACCCCTGCTTTAGACTTCATGGGTAAGGTTTTAAAATTTGGCTTTCCACGATTGTATTACAAAGTCAACTGCATTTGAGGACCAGTCCTGAGCACCTCTTACCTCCCATGAAACCCTTTTCTAGTCCACGTTTTAAAAAGAGCTCAGTTCTTAGTTCTTTTAGAAAGGAACATAGGATTTTAAAAGTGGAGAGGGAAAGTCCTTGTTGAACCCCATGCCAAAGATGCTATCGCTCCCATGTGCGGGGTATTACAGTATAATTGTCACAGCCTACGGTAGAAAGCGGGAGTACCCAAGCAAGTAGGCTCTCCTTCCATTTATTTTGTATTGCTTGGAAAATCAGTTTATTGGCTTTCTAAAAATGGAAGACGCTCATTGTAAAAATTTCTAACGCTCTAAAAATGATCCAAGGGTATAATAAACATAAATTGCTGCACTGCCAGGTACGACTAGGAAAACCTGGGAGAGAAAATAAAGTCAAATTGCAGAAAACCCCAATTCACTGCAGAAAATGGATTTCATGAATACATTCGCCTTCCTGACAGAGAGCTGGGACGTCAGCACGCCCAAGTGCGTGGCCTTCGATGCTTTTCTTCAGAAGGCAGAACACCAACATCGCAAACAAGGGTCATAAAGCTGAGCGAATGGTTACGTCAGCCCGCGACTCCTCCCAGCCATCCACCTTCTGTAACCTGAACTTGACCTCTCTTTTAACGGCAATGTCAAATTGCTTTCCCTCTGGGGCTGCTAAGGCATTTCACTTTTGAGATGGAGTCAAATGGGATGATCATCAAAAAGAAGATATTAACTCTGCGTAATAATCTTTAAACATTCATCACAATAAAAAAGACAACTCTATTGCCCAACTTTTCCTCGCAGCTGAAATAATGTCGCTCTAGTTCTGGGACACTGAAGGCAACCTTACATGAAGTAAAGCTTTTTTTCCCGTTATATTAAAAAAGAATTTAACCTCTTCCCTCAACCACAGTGATTCTGTTTGATCAAGTAAACACATCCTAATGACATGCCACATGAATTATTTATCTGATTATGTGTCAGTAATACCAGTGTTGAACATCATATAAAAGAATCTGATAAAATTTCATATTCTAACAATTCAAATGTTTCTCAATTAACTCCATATCTCACTTTCGAAAAACAATTCACTTTATTTTAAACCATACTTCTATTTTCTTTAGTCACTTTTAAGTATTCAATCTACTTAGCAAGCATTTACTATTTTTTACTTTTTCTTTTCAATTATTGCTTAAATGTCCCCAGGGAGATCACATTTCAGTTTCCTATGTCTTATGCCACAAAATGTGGTCAAGCACACTTTTAAATAAAATAATTGAGTGAAACCATTTCCCTAAAAAGAATTACTAAAATTTTAAGAAATTGCAAGGTAAAAACTAGAGTATCCACATTGGCTGCACTTTTGTTTTCATCAATTGCACGTCAAAGATGCAGAAGTCACACTCTCCAAAAAAAATGATAAAGGCTTCAGTTTCACACTTTGTCACCACATTTTCAGATTGTGTCAGCGCTCATACATCTGGTCTACCAAGTATTCCAAACCTTCGTTGATTTGCCGTTGAACCCCACAACACATAAACGTGAACAAAATCTTCTCATGGTAAAGAAAGTTCTAGTACTCTCTTCATGGCACTGCGCTGTCGCTTATGGCCTAGGACAATATGATTAACAGGAAATAATAGTGGGGCCTAAAAGTGCCCTAGTTCCTCCAGAAACACGTGGGAATTGATCACATATCCATAGGAAAACCTGTCACTTCTCCTGGAAAAAGTTAATGCCACTAATAGTAGTCACTTAGAATGGAAGGAAACCATTCTGAGTAAGTAAATCGGCATTAAGTAAATTGGGATCTACCCTAATAACAGCCAATATTATATTATATATTATACTACACATTATATTATTATACTATATATTACATTATAATATTACAATATATTATATCATACTACAAATTTATTCCACTGAACTTAATTCAGTTTTGGTCGTAGAGTTCTGGAAACATTTTTTTTATTTTGCTCAGTCTTTGAATCCGAATCGCCACCATGAACCACTTATTAGAAATGAACTAATGGCTGCCAGTGAGCAGAGTATGCTGGTGGGTGACCTGTTAGATAAACCGGTTTTTACTGAACAGAATGCTTGCAGCAAAACGAATCTGTTGCATTTCTGTGAAAATTAAAAAATGGACACCTTCGCACTCGTCGAGCAAACGAGAGAAGCGCGGAAGGGCCCTACTCACGGTGAGCTCGCAGAAGCCGAGGCTGTCCAGGCTCTTGCTGCGGTGCAGCCGCCCTTTGATCCGTCTCAGGGAAGGTTTGCCTTGGCTGCCGCTGGCAGTAGCACCATTAGGGTTTTCCGAGGACGGCGTGACCCTGCAAGAAGGGGGTAGACTTTAAACAGGCAGCTTTATAGTGGACACACTTCCTTTTTTTATTTTTTTTTATTTTAATCATTGTTCAAGTACAGTTTTCTCTCTTTTACTCCCATTCCAGTCCACCCACCCAACCCTCCCCACTTCCCTCCCATTACCACCCTCCCCCTAGTTTTTGTCCATGTGTCCTTTAAATTTGTTCCTGTGAACCCTTCCCATTCTCCCCTGAAATTCCCTCTTCTCTCCCCTCTGGTCACTGTCAGCCTGTCCTCTATTTCAGTGTCTCTGATTATATTTTGCTTGTTTCTTTGTTTTGTTGATTAGGTTTCTGTTAAAGGTGAGATCATATGGTATTTGTCTTTCACTGCCTGGCTTATTTCGCTTAGCATAATGCTTTCCAGCTCCATCCATGCTGTTGCAAAGGGTAGGAGCTCCTTCTTTCTTTCTGCTGCATAGAATTCCATTGTGTAAATGGACCATAGTTTTTTGATCCATTCATTGAATGATGGGCATCTAGGTTGCTTCCAGCACTTGGCTATTGTAAATTATGCTGCTATGAACATCGGGGTGCAAAGGTTCTTTTGTATTGGTGTTTTAGGGTTCTTAGGATATAGCCCCTGCAGTGGAATTGCTGGGTCAAAAGGCAGATCCATTTTTAGTTTTCTGAGGAAGTTCCAGGGACACACTTCTTAAGTGGGTACTCGAGGAGAGCTTTCAAAATGTCACATTCCTGCCCTGGCTTGGTGGCTCATTTGGTTGGAGCATCCTACCGTTTGCCAAAAGGTTGCGGGTTCCATTCCCAATCAGGGCGCATACCAGAGGCAACTAATCAGTTTCTTACGTCGATATTTCTCTCTCACCTGCATACATACTCTCTCTCTTTCTCTTTCTCACCCCCTCCCCTCTTGCTTTCTCTCTCTAAAATCAATGAAAAACATGTCCTCAGGTGGAGGTTAAAAATAAATAAATAAAAATAAAAACGTCCCATTCCCCCCCTGGCTGGTGTAGCTCAGTGGATTGAGCGTGGGCTGAGAACAAAACGATCCCAGGTTCGATTCCCAGTTGGAGCACATGCCTGGGTTGCGGGCCAGGTCCTCAATGGGGGCCACACAAGAGGCAACCACACACTGATGTTTCTCTTGCTCTCTTTTTCCCTCCCTTCCCCTCTCTAAAAATATATAAATAAAATCTTTAAAAAAAAGTTACATTCCCATGTCAACCAACAAGCTAAGCGTCATGGTGCAAATACAGTCTATCAGATACCCTTCCTGAATATTCCTTAGCAGCTTGCTAGTTTAGAAATCTTTCTTGACGGAGTTCAAAGGTTCCAATATCGATGTTCACAAAAAGACAACTCTGTAAGCATCCGAGAAGCAATGAAGGCTAGCCTGAGGTTGCCTAGGTAACCAGGAGGCATCTACTTCCCTCCGGGCAGTTAGTAATCGGTCGCTCAGCCTGGTGCCTGGCACCTGGCACTCCAGGGCAAGGCAGGCATCATGGTGTGCAGCCACACTCTTCAGGATGCTTTTGGTAAGCGTGAAAACTGAAGCGTGATGGTCGACACTTAATTCAGCATTACTTCGGAAAATACAGATAAGCAGCAGCAATAATCTAAGCCACCTCCAGAATGCACACTGGGACACATTTGTTCGTACAAACACACACACACACACACACACACACACACACACTCAAAACTATCTTGTGTTTTCCCGTTTCTGTGCCTCGGCTGGTGGCAGCCTTAGAACCAGGTGCCCTGGGGACCCGGGTGGAAACGGCCCCGTGGGTTATGGTTTGTGTGGACTACTGTCTTAGATGATAAAGAGTATAAAGTACAGGGGCTGGTTCGTAAGCGTGTGGTTTATGAATGTCAGTTTCCTTATTTTATAGTCAGATCTCCTATTTGTCATCCATTCCAGGTTCATGTATTTATCCGCTTTCAAGACCTACTCAGTTTTTCTACCTAAATTGTTGTCTGAAAGGAACAGAGCAGGTCTCTCGTGGCTTGGAGAGAACACACAGGAATGGCTATTAGCAAAATAAAGTCTATTTGCATAATGAGATTAAATCATAAAATAGACTGGTTTAGGTACAGCTACCATTTAAAAGTTTATCTGCCCATACAGAACATTTGACGAGTGTAGAAAGATACAGAAATGAAAAGTCAAAACCTCCCTCTTTTCCATCCCAAATCCCCATCCCTTTTCCTAAGAGAATACCACCACTAACAATTCTCTGAATAGCCTTCTAGATAAATGTTCATCTGTGTATGTGTTACCCTCCTTTTGAAATTCTTTAGCAGAGTGACCAAATTGTTCGTAGTGTCCTCACCTTATCTTTTCACTCAGTGACAGATCTTGAAACTCTCCCCCTAGAAACCCATATAGATTCCATGCATTCTTTTTAATGGTTACACAGGATTCCCTAGTGCAGGGGCGTCAAAATCATTTTCCCAGGGGGCCAAATCAGCCTCGCGCTTGCCCTCAAAGGGCCCAATATCATTTTAGGACTGTATACATGTAACTACTTCTTAACAGGTAAGTGAGAGCTCGGCACTGCCGCCGGGTAGAAACAAGGTGCCGGGCGGGATAAAACAAGGAGGAGGGCCGGACTCAGCCCATGGGCCTTGTGTTTGCCACCTGCATTCTAGTGTGTCTGTACCACCATTTATTTAACCGCCCCCTCCCGATGGGCATCAGTTTAGTCTTCTCCTGGTGGCTGTCAAAGCGATGCCCAGCTCTGACAACATTGTCGGGTACAAACACGCTGTTTACTTAGCGAACGTTCCCAGAAGTGAAACGCAGGGTTTTTCAGAGGTTTCTAGATGTTGCTAAGTACTGCCTTCCCAAAACGCCTTCCCGATTTCCACTTCCATCAGGAGTACATAAGAATGTTCAGGGTGGGGGGACCCCTAAACACAAGGACAATTATTATATATCCTTTTATTACTTCATAAATCAACTTCCCCGCCTGTCGTATTTGTCTTGCCAAATCGCCAATTTCTATAAAATGATAGTTTCCCAACGTGAACATGGATTTGACAACTGATCTTCATATGTCATTAGCTTTTTCTCTATATATTTCAAACTGGGTTTATTAGATGCCTTGATGTTACTAACTGGTGTTTTCATAGGAATGTAACCTTTTATCATATGAAAAGTCTCTGTGCCAAGGAAAGATCTTGCCTCAGATGCTACTTTGCCTGACAACTCTCCCCGTGTACAACTTTATACTCATCTTTTCCTGGCTTACCTCTTTCTGTGCTTGTATTTTCAACCTTTCCGAATGTCTGTCTGTCTGACTCACTCTCTTCTTTTTTTTTTTTTTTTTAAAGAAGAGGAAGCTGGCCCTAGGACCAGAAACCCTTTTTTTTAATTACCCTTTTTTTAAAAGATTTTATTTATTTATTCTTAGAGAGGGAAGGGATGGGGGAAGAGAGAAAGAGAGAGAAACATCAATGTGCGGTTGCTGGGGGCCATGGCCTGCAACCCAGGCATGTGCCCTGAGCGGGAATCGAACCTGTGATGCTTTGGTTCACAGCCCGCACTCAATCCACTGAGCTACACTAGCCAAGGCCTCACTCTCTCCTTTTAGCTGTACTTTTTACTCTTAGTAACCAGCCCGTGGCTGGGTACTGTTCCTTTTCACCCAACCTGAGAATCGCTACCTCTTGAGAAGAACCACATCCATGCCAAATGTACTGTGTGTACTGATATGCTGACATTTATTTCTGCCATCTTGTTTCACGGGTGTTGTTTTTTAAATTTAAATGCATTGTTTTTTTCCTGCATTTTTAGTACAACACAGTTTATACTAAACTGAGTTTCAGTGTCCTCGCCCACCCCTGAATTTTTCCCCCCATTCAATTAGTAATGTGCCCTGAGGGGCTAATTAATGTTTGATTTAGAAATTCCTTATGAGATTCTTAAAAAAACACATTTAAGAAAGTCTATATATCAATTGCTATTTTGGGTGTGTTTATGCAAATAATTGGGCCAAATTGGGCAACTCTAACTCTAGCTGACTACACACACACACGTGTGTAATTCTATGTATATGCACACATACATATATGTACATGTTCATATGTATACATGCATATACAGTTTAAACTCGTCATTTTCTGGGAACACCTAGAGCTCATAGGTATTCCTGTCTCCTCTTACACGAGAAAAGACATCAACATGCCTTCGTTTCCCTTCTTTCCAGGCACCATTGCATCCCTTTTCGAAGTTCAATCCCCTCTGGGAAATAGTTTCAAGGTCTCATGATTTTTCTTTCATAGTTTTTCAACATTTTTTAATTTATTGGTTGATCTTAAAGAGAAAGAGGAGGGCAGGGGGAGAGAAACATCGATCTGTTGTTCCACTTATTGACTCATTCATTGGTTGATTCTTGTATGTGCCCTGACCAGGGATTGAACCTACAACCTTGGGGCATCAGGATGTTGTTTCAACTGACTGAGCTACCCAGCTCGGGCCTAAAGCGCACATATATTTTTATTTTATTTTATTTTATTTATTTTTAGAGAAAGAGGAAGGGAGAGAGAAAGAGAAATATCAATGTGTGGTTGCCACTCACGTGCCCCCTACTGGAGACCTGGCCTGCAACCCAGGTATGTGCCCTGACTGGGAATTGAACTAGTGACCCCTTGGTTCATAGGCCGGAGCTCAATCCACTGGGCCACACCAGCCAAAGCTAAATATATATTGTTTTAATCCCAAAGTACCACTGTTCCCAACCTGGTGGTGTGGGTCTGAACTGAGTAAATCAAACTTTGGGGATTATCCCCCAAATATTTAGGACTCTGGCCCCTGATGACAGAGAAACAATGTTAACAGCTGAGGAATAAGCATCTTGGATATTTTCCCTTGAACTCTGGGGAAATCAATATTTGGCTTTCAATGAGGTTTTCCTTTTCCAAATTCTCAGTTCCATTCCATCATCCCTACTGGGGGCAACTGGGGAGAAAATCTCTGCCTCTCTCCGCCGCCTTCATAACCGCTGTGACGTTTTCACTTGTGGGCGGGGCTGACGTGCTTGACAGGGAGGAGCCCCGGGTTCGTCCTCTCGTTTTGCTTATAACTCAGGAGCCTCGGCTCACGGCCTTTTTTGACCACGACTCCCTTAGGACAAACACCTCCCAAGCTCATCTCCCTCGCCCATTTGTAATTTTGAATGAGGGGGAGGGGGGACCACAAGCATAACAGAGAATAGGGCAAAAAATCATCAGGATGGTAAAAGCAAGGCAGTTACACAAGAACAAAACTCCCAACAAAGGGAAGACTTAATAATCCTTCTATATTAATTTTGAAATGATCGGCAATTGGCAGCCGTGATCAAACCAAGAGAACACTCGTGAGTGAGAACAAGCCTTCTCCCCGCCCCCCAACCAGACACGGGCATGAGAGGATGGGCCCGGGGCCACAGCTAAGCACAGCCAAGCGCTGGCTTTAGAGTGATGCCCAGTCTTTCCATAGGATGCTTCAGCAAAATCTAGCAAAATGCTCGTTTTTGTTTATAAGCATAAGGCTTCAGAATCCTTAACGGCTCACTTCATACGTTAATATTAACCGGCCTTGTGCTGGACTTACAATGATGAGTGTAACTGCCTATAAGTTGCTCATCAAAGAAACCAAGAAAGGACTTGGCTCTTAGAGCCGTTTCCATGCCATCCGGGGTGTTCTGTGACCCATGGGTGGGCCGAGAACCACCGCTGAAAAACCTACTTTCTCCTTGACACACGCCAGGCACTTTGAACTTGTGCTCTAGACCGTGTCCCTGCCCAAATGCCCTTTTAACCCCAACAACTGGTATAAAACCTGCTGTGTGGCCTCATTTGCCAAACTGGTGAAACACAGCACCTACCTCACAGCGGGGCTACAGGTTAAATGAGAGGCTACGTGTAAAGCACTTTTACCCAGAGGCCCTCGGGGTCATTTGCGCAATGAATGGCAGGCAGCTCTCGCGATTTTCCGAATCTGATTATTGGGTGGGTGACTGACTCCCTGAATGAATGGATGGATACTGCATGGCCTTCAATAGTTACTGCATCAAGATAACCAGGAGGCATGGGTTTGGAAGGAAATGAAATGGCAGCCCCTTTCCCCCTAAGATCGGTATAAACACTCCTAAAAGCACTCAGTGCAATAATCAATGCTCTGGGCAACAGTAAGATGATTATGAGAAGATTTTTCGCATTTCACAGAAGAGAGACAAGAGTAACTATTACGTGGGCCTTGAAATGGCTGAACAGCAGGGAGTCGGCCTCGGTGTCTGCAGTGGGCTGAGGGGCGACCCTCCTCCCCACACGTCTGCACTCCAGGGACTGCCGGATGTGACCTTGAAGCCGTAACTCACTTAAGGATCCCAAGAGGAGATCATCCTGGATTACACAGGTCGGCCTGAAATCCAATGACAAGAGTCCCTGTAGGAGGTGGAAGAGAAGACACGGACACAGAGACAAGGCCACGTGAAGATGCAGAGAGACTGGGCTGATGGGGCCACAAGGAGTCACCAAAAACCAGGGGAGGGAGGATCCTCCTCTAGGCAG
This sequence comes from Phyllostomus hastatus, assembly GCF_019186645.2. Classification (NCBI taxonomy): domain Eukaryota; kingdom Metazoa; phylum Chordata; class Mammalia; order Chiroptera; family Phyllostomidae; genus Phyllostomus; species Phyllostomus hastatus. The sequence continues at coordinate 11,146,924 of NW_025334036.1, read as the reverse complement.
TGGGCCCCAGCCTTTTTGGCATCAGGGACCAGGTCTATGGAAGACAGTTTTTCCATGGACCAAAGTGGGGGGGATGGGTTCAGGATGACCCAAGAGCATCACATACAAGCTCACCTCCTGCTATGCAGCCCCATTCCTACCCGGCCTGGACAGGAGCCAGCCTGTGGCCCCAGAGGCTGGGGACCCCTGCTCCCTAGAACCTTCGAGAAAGCCTGGCCCTGTTGACGTCTGGAATTCAGACAGACTTTCAGCCTCCAGAAGTGCAGGAGAATGAATTTCTGTTCTTTTAAGCCACCAGGTTTGTGATAATATATTAGGGCAGCAATAGGAAATACTGCTTCTATCCATCACCGGCAATTACAGGAGGTGCTCCCCCACCCCCCACCACTCCCACCACTGAGGGAGGGCGGCAGGTCCAGGTAACAGGACTCAGTTCCAGGTTCTTAAACGGTAATGACGCAGAAGCAAACACACCTACGTCTGAAGTTTCTTGGAGAAGAGACAAGAAGAAGAGGGTTTCTGCAGGCTCCACTGATGTGAGTCTGGTTGTTTGTCCTACTTCCCACCTGAATGGGTCTGCAAGCATAATACATAATAAGGATTTGCAGAGCCATTCACGACAGAAAGATTCTGCACCAAGCGAAGCTGATGAGCACGCTGGATAGAAGCACTGGATGGTCCAACCCTACCCTTTCCTTACACGGGCATAACCTTTGCAAGCACACAGTCTCTCCACGCAGACGGCAATAACTGAAAGAGTGAGAAACACAGACAGAGAGCATGCCCATGTTCAAAACCATCATCACGTAAATCTTCCTAGAGGCCATGACCCCATGGCCCTCGTACGCCCTCGCATCTTGTAAAGGGCCACAAGCTGGTGCACTCCACGTGCTGACAAGCACAGCTGAATTCCGCCATCGGTTCCCACCCACCGCTCTGGAGTCAGAACCCATGTCCTCGCATCTTCTACTCAAACGACGGTGTCATCCACCTCAAATGCTCTACAGGCAGTTGCTATGACACTGGAGGAATAAAATAGTATCTAGATAAAAATTGCAAAAGGTGTATGTCCTAAATTAATCAGGTAGCACCATATTCTCCAACTTCACAAAAAAGCGCCGCCCCCGCCCCCCGCAGAGTATTTACAGAGGATGCTTCTGGCTTTGCCGCTGTAGAAACCAGACTCCCATGAGCCACTTCGCGCCGTGTGGAGTGCAAACTCAGAAACACTCATTTGAGATGGTTGTTAATACTGGCCCCCGCTCACCGCCTGCCTCAATTGTGGATCTCGAGAGCACACGAGTTACCTGGATTTTACCGGCGTGTGCTCTCTCTTCACAAACTCTGCACTGGGGAACGCATTCAGCACGCCACCGAGGAAGAAGGACAAACTTTGTTTCCTGACTTTGCAACCAACTGCTGCTAAGAGTCGCGCCTAAGAGCTCCTCAAACACTAGTCCCACTTCTTCCTTTTGAAATTTAACTTCAGGAAAAGAGATGGCCTCAACCTTCTTTTCCCCCTTATGCACTACGAAGAATTCATTTTCTTCGGCGTGTCTGTTGAGAACCTATGTGCAGACACTCATTGCAGGGGACCTAGTCACGAACAAAAAACAGGCGAAAGCCCGGCTGCCCTACAACTTACATTCTGGTGGTGCGATTACATGAAAATTAAGGGACATATGTAGCGTGTTAGATACGGTAAGTGCTCAGAAGAAATGTGGGGTGGGGGATACAATTGTTAGGACTGACCTCTTTTTCCCCCTCAGTCTACACTCTGAAAAGTCTTCTTCAAATGTTACTGCTTCGCTATAGCTTCATAATAGTGGCATCTTCCAACATTTGCCTAAATCTTTTTCCATGGACATTTCTTTAAAAAAATATCTTATTTATTTATTTATATTTTTAAGATGTTTTATTTCTTTTCAGAGAGAGGGGAAGGGAGGGAGAAAGAGAGGGAGAGAAACATCAATGTGCCGTTGCCTCTCGAGCGCCCCCTACTGGGGACCTGGCCCACAACCCGGGCATGAGCCCTGACTGGGAGTTGAACCTCGCGAGACACTCCGTGGACATTTCTTAATTCAATGACTGTCAACTTTTAGTAGCCTACTCTTCGATGTGTTGTCACTTGCTGTCCATCAAGTGAAACTACATTTTTCAGAATAAACTTCCTTTCAAACACATGGGGAAGGGACACAGGGAGGAAAACACCAATATTTAACTAAACACCTATTATTTGGCCCGGCAGAACGGCGGGCACCTTGTGCTCATTCTCTCAGTCGATCCGCCTGTGACCCCGCCAGCTGGATAACATCGTTCTCATTTTACAGAGGAACAAACAGATACTCCAGGAACTTGCTTAAGGTCACACAGTACGTGGCAGAGCTGAAACTTGAACTTTGCAGCCCGTGTAGTTTGGTGTCACCCCCAAAATGCCCCACTGTTGGGATTTTTTTAACTCCTCTTTTTCGTGGCTGCTCCGTCTCATAGTCCTTGACTCATTTTTCCATTTTGCCTTATATAGCAGAAACTACTTTTCTCTAATGCCTAAAAGCAGCCTCACTTCCTTTTCTCTATCACCTTGAAATTCGAGTACGCTCCATGGAATGGAATGAAACTCCTCTGAACTACAGTGACCATGGATTTTAAAATTCCAATGACCCCTGAGTACCAAGATTACTGGCATCTTTTTTTTTTCTAGAAAGATGACTACATTGCTTGGCTACTCCTTTTGTAATAGAACCTCACACCTAAGTCTCTAGTCGAGGGAATGCCCAGGCAGCCCCCTGGGATACCACACGACACCTAAATGCTGGTAAAATGCAATGCAATGCAATGGGAGAGAGAATCAACTGTGTAAACCAGATCTGGGTAACTTCCAGGCATTTTTCTTTAAGAGCATCCTTTCGGCTTTCCCCCAACAACAGTTTCCAGGTCGGAGGAAGTGGGACGCAGGCAGATGAGATCCAGTCCCCGGTAACGCGGTTTTAACCTGGCAACCTGCCCCCTGACCCGGGAAGCGGCTCGCCCCTCCCTGTGTCCCACCAGCAGACGGGCGTGAAGAAATCATGGAAAGCGCATGCGGTAATCACACAGGGGTCGCTGTCCCCGAGAAAGCCTCGGGAGGGAGAGGGTGCCCGGGGGCCCTCGGCCGGCCGCCCAGTCCCTCCCTCCCTCCCCGCAACGCGCCGCTCGCTCGCTCTGTGTGCAGCGGGTCACCTCCAGGGTCGCGGCCGAAAATGCCCAAGAGAGCGCCGGGCCCCTGGGCCCGGCGATGGCTGCAGCGCCCCGCGTCCGCGCCCCGCCCCGCGGGGGTCGCCGCGCCCGCAGCGCCCGCCGCGCTCACCACAGCTTCCTCTTGAGCGGCAGGAGGCTGCCGCGGTTGGAGGGGGTGACGCCGATGGCCATTTGCAGCACCGTCAGGTATTTCTGGTACTTCATCTTGTCCCCGCTCCGCTCGCGCGCCGGGCCCCGCCGCCGCCGCCGGCGCCGCAGACACAGCCTCTCCAGGCGCCGCATAGATCAGCTCTGGGCCATGCGCCGCCGCCGCCGCTGCTCCCGCTGCTCCCGCTGCTCCCGCTGCTCCCGCCGCCGCGGCCGTGCGTGGCCCGGGCTCCCGCTCCTGCCGCCGCCGTCGCCGTGCGTGCCCGGCCGCTCCCGCCGCCGCTGTGCGTGCCCGGCCGCTCCCGCCCGCACCGCCCCCTCCGCCACCGCCCCAGCGGGGCGCACCCCGCGCGCCACGCGGACCTGGCACCTGCGGGTTTGTCAGGCGCAAAATCCGAGGCGAGGGGCGAGCCCGGCCGGGTGCCACCCCCCCCACACACACACACAAAACCACCCCCCGCAGCCGCACCGCCCCAGCCCCGGGCCCTGCGGGCCTCGGTTTCCCGCCAGAGCTCATTGTCAGCCAGTTTAACTTCCAAGAGAATCCCAACGGTAGGCGTCCAGAGCAGAAAAAAAAACCCATATAATTACCATCTAGTGGTTTGTGACCAACATTTGTGTTTTCTAGCCGAACACGTTTGGAGATTTTATATGTATGTAAAATGCATATACATAAAATACGTGTATACGCTACATCTTGTATATACGTGTGTACATATACACATATATACGCACATATACACATGTATATATGCACACGCGCGGGCGCACACACATGCCCACATACACGCAGTCCTCCCTTGCACGGTAGTTTGGGAGTATGGAAATGACCATGAACCATGCAAAAGTATCTTGATAATCAATAGGAAAAATTAAGATTATTTCATGACCTTTAAAAAAATTGCCCAGACATTCCAAGCTCTCTTCACTGATAGTTATAAATGTATAGGGAAATGGGGAAAAAAATAGTAAAGCGAATCACTGAATATTGTGTAATTGAAAACATTACAAACATTTGAAAATTCGAGCGTCTTATTTCTTCATAAGAAAAACGAGTACCTTGAACAACGGCCTGGGGAATATAGTCAATAATATTGTAATAACTGTGAATAGTAGTGCATAGGGGCTAGACTTATTGCGGGAGGAGGGGGATCACTTTATAAGTTATAAAAATGTCTAACCACTAAGCTGTACCCTTGAAGCTAATTTAATACTGAATGTCAACTGTAACTGAAACAAAAAAGAGTGGCTTGCTGAACGGCGTTTGTCTTCCAGTGGAATTGTTACATGTGAAGACAGCATCATTCCTGGGCCTTGGCAAAGCATCGTTTTGGGGTCCCTTTCCACATTTCATCCTCTGCCCTTGCACTGCTGTGAAATGCATCCGAGTCCCTTAACCTGACGTCCTCTGGGACTGTCCTTCTCCTCATTTGTGTCACAGCCACTTTCCTCATTCAGGTTTGCATCCGTGAGTTCCCTGGCCTTAGCGTGGGCGTCTCTGCAAAGGCAGCGAAGTGAACGTTCCCGCGGTTACTTTCTGTTGGTTTTTCATAACGCCAGTTACATCTTGTTCAAAACTCACTCTACCTCCTATCTTTATCATTGTTGTTTATTTGTGTCCTGCTACACTTTTATCCTGGAAGGCCGGTTGCCTCTTTCAGTCGCCCATTTTTCACGCAATGCACTGGGGGTTGTTCCTGGGAGGATGGACGCCAACACTGGCTCTACTTGTCGTCGGTAACTAAACCAAATCGCAGATGCTCAGAGACGGATGGGGACAGGCTTCAAAGAGCTGCTGTCGTTTGTCACTGATCACGAGGCACATGTTGTTTATGTGGTGATTTGTGGCCTAGAGAACCATTGGCATGTTGATAGTAAATGCATTTGTACTGTATGCATTCCCATGCAGTTAATATGCCACAGTTACTGAAATTGGAACCGTATTGTTGAGCAACAGGTACTGTGTAACTAAATGATGACCGGCGAACCTGCAAAGCAAAGACAGCCTGTTGGCATTTATACAACCATCCCCCGTTATCCTCAGGGCGTGCCCTGAACCCTGGATAGTCTTGAACCCTGTATATACTGATTTTCCCTTATACATTCATACCCAGGATAAAGCTTAATTTATAAATTAGGCAATTTCACCGATAGAAGATTCATTATTGCTGTAGGTCTCAGCAGCCTCAGGCTGAACAGCGGAGGGATTAGGAATGTCCCGCAGCTGGGTGATGAGCGCTAGACTCCCTTCCCCCGCCCGACTCCAGAACATTGGCAACCTCAGGCCAGGGTCTGATAGATCCTCCCACCAGGAACACTCTCAACTTTTGGGTTAAATCCATACATTTATTCACTGTGACCATGAAAACATTGTTTAGTCCTGCTCCTGGTGTGGTATCATGATGACATTTCCTTTCACCTAAGCTTTTGATTTTACCTGGAGTTACTCATTGCCTTGTTGTTGTTGTTGTCGTTTTCAACTTTTTAAATTTTACTAACATCCACGGATAAGTGTTCTTGCATCCGCAACGGTCACGTGAAGTGCCGGGCAACACAGTTTTCCATGCACTCAGACTGGACAGAGACTCGACTCATTTCTTTTTTTTTTTTTTTCCCGGACCCGCCCCCCTGGAGTCCTCCTCCTGGCTGCTCCAGTCTGTACAAATTTCCTCCCTACGCTTGTGCTCCAAGGTTGTCTTGAGTATTCTCCTTGCTTCTCCCCTGGGTTGGGACCCCGTATTCTGAATCTACTGTTTTCTTTCTTGGTTTATGTATTTCCTCGTTTTGATGGATAATCTCTTCCAATAACCGCCTGAGGAAGAATACGTAAGACCTAGTTATTTCGACACCTTGCATATCGGATAAGCCGTGATTTTACCATCCCTTGGATTTATTGTTTCATTGAGCAGAGAATTCTAGGTTGCCACTAATTTGACTGAAATGTTAAGTCTTTGCTCCAGTGTCTCCCAGATTCCAGCATTGCTCTTGGGGAAATCGGTGCGCTCTGTGCTCTGAGGACATTGTTCACTTGTCTGATTGTCCTGCTCTTCGGAAGTTTTCTGTTCCTTCCCGCGGTTCTAACACTTCATGATGAGAAATTGTCTCCATGTTATAAAAGCAGGAACTTAACGTACGAAGAACCCGGGGCTTTCGCGGAGCGCTGGGGTGTGCGCTTGCTGACGCCCTGCATTGGTGGGTTCGATCAGAGGCGGGGCAATGCATTCTGGCTCCTGGCAGTTCCCACGTGAAGCTGTTCAATGACCACTTAGTGGAAGTAACAGCCGTCGTACTGCTGTGTTAGCTTCCTTCCACTGACGTGAGACGAGGGATTCTTTGATGGGAATGCTCGTTCGTCAAATGCTCCTAATGGCATCCTTAGGAGTTTCAGGCTCTAGTGGTTCTTACTCCTAGATCCAGCTGGATTACGTAGAAAACAGTTAGAAAGAATTATCCATCGTTATCAATTACCAAAGATAATTATCATTATCAATACTTCGCTCCCTCTCAAGGAAGCATACTATTTTATTCTTCTCTTTCACAGACTCGATGGCTTTTTTCCCTAAGTTTGCTTAGTGTAACACCTGCACACCTCCCTTCCTCCAGGAAGCTCTCCGAGATTGAGCCTTACTGCCAGCTGTTCTCCGATCCTTCTCACTTTCTGTCTTGCATCCTTATTGGAGATGGGCATGTCCCAGCTCCTTCCAAGAAGTCTCTATGATCCATTTCTCAGATCCCTACAATGATTTTCCAGTTCTTACACATAGCAGGTGCTGAGCAAAGGTTTTTGCCTTATGAGCCCTGGTCAGGTGGCTCAGTTGGTTGGAGCATCACTCCGTGCACAAAAAAAAAAAAAAAAATCTGCAGGTTTGATTTCCTGTCAGGGCACATACCTAGGTTTTGAGTTTGATCCCCGACCAGGACGTGTATGGGAGGCAACCGATCAGTGTTTCTCTCTCACGGATGTTTCTCTCTCTCTCATCAGTCCACATAACCTCGAGTGAGGATTAAAAAAAAGTTTGCCTTATGAATGAACCGACCTTCCCTTTCATATGTAATAAACATCCAGAATTTTAGGATGTATCCGTTAGAAAGGATGCTGGTGCTAGTATCAAGAATGTGTTATAAGGGCTTAAAATAGGAAACCATTTTTTCCTCTCATGGAAAACAGTCATTAGCCTGCCAGCCCGGGGTTGGTGAGGGGGTTCCACCAAGTCATGAGAGGCTCAGGCACTTTTTACTTTCTGCTCTGCAGTCTTCAGCACCTTGTTTCCGTCTTCAGGGTCACAATGTGGCTGCCAGAGCTCCAGCCGGCTTGTCCATATTTTAGGAAAATAGAAAGGGAAAGATAAGGCACCAAATACGCTCTTTTCTCATCCAAGTCAGTGCCCCTTAAAGAGAGTTTCAGAAAACACCAGCCAAGGCTTCTACTTAGATTTTTGTTGAATACCCGCTTAATTGCCAGAGAGGCTAGGAAGCAAAAATGTTTTAGCTTGGCCCACACTCCCCCGGGACAAAATTTGAGTCGTGTTCCTAAGGAAGAAGGGGAGAGAAGACACGGGGTAAGCAGCCTCCAATCTTTGCCATAAAGATTCTTCCTCATTCATCAGTTAGTAAGATAATACTTTTTTTTACAAGTGTTACCTGTTTCTTCAAGATTTTAAAATTTCTCTTCGAAGGCTCTAGGTAACTGATTGAAATGGTCCAGACTCTGGCTTCCACGTCCAGGGCTTTAATGTAACACAGTCCGCGCGGTACTCTCCCCTCATCAGACGTGCCCCGCTTGCTTTGCCTGTGTCTCTCAGGAGGTATGACACCATCTGGTGTTTACTGCCCTTGACCCAGAGCCACAGCTGGCGTCATCGGACGCATCAAGAGGTGGGAAGGGACAGGGTCAGCGGTGAGTCAGTGACACAAATCACTGGGGCAGTTAAAAACCCCTTGGTTATCACGTTTGCTCCCTGCACCGTAAACTATCCATCGCAGGATTCTGATAAAATTCTGTGACATTAACTATCAGCAGTTACAGGCTCCAGCGTGGGTCTCATTGTCAGATGGCTGATATGAAGGATGCCGTTTCAAGAAGATAACCAGAGAGGCAGGTAAAGAAACAGGTATTGGCCCTGGCTGGCGTAGCTCAGTGGATTGAGCACGGGCTGCGAACCAAAGCATCGCAGGTTCGATTCCCAGTCAAGGCACATGCCTGGGTTGCAGGCCATGGCCCCCAGCAACCACACATTGATGTTTCTCTCTCTCCCTCTCTCTCTCTCCCCCTCCCTTCCCTCTCTAAAAATAAATAAATAAAATAAAATAAATAAACAGGTATCGTGTGCTCATTCTTAGCCTATCATCACCTATTTGTTCATTCTTCCTAAAAATAATTTAGGATAACTGAGGTACGAGAGACTGAGGATAATAACTGATCAACTTAGTCACCTATTGCATTTGATGAATGATTGTTAAACGCATACTGTTTGCCAGGCATTGTGTCAGGTGCTACAGATTTGAATGAGCATTGTTTAGATGGAGACATGTCAGAGGTCAAGATATGCTGGTGGCGATCCTGGACCATAGGGAAACGGGGATGAGGAATCAGCTTCCACAGACAGAGAATCCCAGAAAGCTGCCCAGAACATTCGTAGCAGAAACTAAGTTTGGACACTTCATAATTGTCTGTAAGCCACACAACATTAAATTAGAAATTCTTGAAAGACTCAGGCATAAATTGTCAATATGAGATTTTAACATGTATACATTAGAGCCCTGGCTGGTGTGGCTCAGTGGATTGAACACTGGCCTGCGAACCAAAGAGTCTCTGGTTCGAGTCCCAGTGAGGGCACATGCCTGGGTTGCAGGCCAGGTCCCCAGTAGGGGGCGCCTGAGAGGCAACCACACATTGATGTTTCTCTCCTCTTTCTCCTTCCTTTCCCCTCTCTCTAAAAATAAATCTTTAAAAAAATAAATCAATAAAATGTTTAAAAAATAAAATCTTTTAAAAATGTATATATTAGACAATCTTTTTTTAATTTTTAAAAGATTTTATTTATTTATTTTTAGAGAGGGAAGGGAGGGAGAAAGAGAGAGAGAAAGAAACATCAATGTGCAGTTGCTGGGGGCCATGGCCTACAACCCAGGCATGTGCCCTGAGTGGGAATCAAACCTGCGATGCTTTGGTTCACAGCCCGAGCTCAATCCACTGAGCTAGGCCAGCCAGGTTATATTAGACAATCTTGATGAATGAAGAAAAGAAATAGAGTAAGTGGTTTGCATAGTATAGTACAGAAATAAAGTGTCATATATAGTCAACTATTCTGCTTGAAAGATAAGAAAGAAGTTTTATCAGTTTACAGGCTCAACATGCCATTGAAAATTCTTAGCCTTCTTGCAGAAATTCACACAAGACATTACAGAAAATGAAATTTAAAACTGAGACCCAGAAAATAGTCATTAATTTAAGAGCAGGTCATTTGGGGGTGGAGGGGGAGTAGGAACCACTGGATTTGCAAAAATTGAAGTTGGTTCATTTCAGTGGATTTATTGATACAATCAGGCACATCTCAGCCCAGAGTCATGAATTTGGAAACCGCCACAGCAGACGAAGCTTGCCCGCACGACGCCCAGTCCAGCACTGCTCGGGGCCTGCGCCCTATGGCTCTCGGGCAGTTTCCCTTGAACCTCAGGCCTTTGTTCCAAGCTTTTGACCTTGGACCATCGGTTGGTCTGACCTGCTTGTTTTGTTCTCCTTATTTGGGTGAATAATTTATAATCTCCAAAACCCAGTGTCCTCTTATGTAAGTTGTGTTTAAATAGAACCCTTATGATGTGCTGTACATACTCCTTTAATTTTGTAAGTGATTTTTGAAAGGCTCAAAGGGGTTTTAGGTACAAAATTTAAAAGGCTGATTTAGATTGACCAGAGCAGTTTATATACTTAGGAAGATTTTGTTGCTTCCATTTGTAATGCTCCTTTGGTGTTTTTGAAATGTTTGAGCCAGTCGATTACATTTAAATTGTACTTTGAAACAGCCAAGGGAATTTGATTAAATATATAAATATGTTAAATACACGAATTAACTGAAAGAACAACAGCGAAAAATGATTCTTATTTTGTTTAAATCTGTAACACTTATCAGCGAAATAGGAGAGCTCTAAGTTAAGCTTATTTGTCTAAGGAAAACAAAAATTTTACCTTTGTAGCTGTCATAATATAATATGGATTGAAACAAGGAATACAAGGATTCCTTTCTCTGCACAAGAGCTCACTAGGGCAGTGAAACCACAAAACTCAATTAACCAATGACAAAGGCGGAATAGGCTGTTGGTTGGCCATGGGCCAATCGTTGGGCTGTGGGAGGGTCTGCGTTCCTAGCCCCACGCCCCCCCGGCCTCCCATCCATACAGACACACAAGGCAGGCGGAAGAAGAACCCGGGAGGCCTAATCCTCATAGACCGACAACCTGCCTGGGGAGAGGACCTGGGCGAGAGCTGGGATCAGAGCAAAAAGACCAGCAGGGCTTAAGACAACTCCCAAAATGTTTACATCAGACTCCAATGGGACGTAGAGTGTAGATCACTGAAATACTCCGTGGCCAGAATAAAAAGCCCCTCACCTTGCCAAGTGGGGAGTTTCCAGGCTGCCCACCTTCACTGCACCCACTGCCCTCAAAACTGCCGGGGAACACCCTTGTCCTCTAGAGCAGAGGCCACACTCAGGCCGCCTAGCGACCTCTCCTTAATCATCCTGATCATCCATTCATAAAAACGAACCACCCTGGATGAAAATCAGCAGCATTAAGAAGACCAAGGTGATGAGCCCTGACCGGTGTGGCTCAGTGGGTTGGGCATCATCCTGCAAACCAAAAGGTCACCAGTTCGGTTCCCAGTCAGGGCACACGCCTGGGTGACAGGTTTGGTCCCCCACTGGGGCACATGCAAGAGACAACCGCTGTTTCTCTCTCACATTGACGTTTCTCTCCCTCTCTCCCAAATAAGCAAGCATGTCCTCGATTGAGGATTAGAATAAGTTAAAAAGATCTCTCTGTCTTGACCTAGGAGGGAAATTGCTGCGTCATGAGAGGGACATATGTCCACATTTGACGGAAAGCTCCAAGTCAGCCAGTGCTTGATGAGGCGAGACAGCGCTTGTTGCCATTCTGACAATTATGATACGATATCTCATTGTGGTTTTCACCTGCATTTTCCTGATTATTAGTAGAATTGAGCCTTTCCTGCTTCCTGTTTTGTGAATTGCTTGTCTCATAATCTTTTTATTGCATTGTTTTTTCCTTATTGATATACATATGCATGTATATATCCTGAATTAATCTCTGGAGGTTGTATGCATTGCAGATGTTATCGCCTAGCTTATACCAACTGTTCACGAATATTGGTGTGCTTTTTGATGAGTCGAAGTTTTACATTTCCATGCAGTTCCATCTATTCCTCGCCCCTCTGTCGTTTGTACTTAGTTTCTGAAATATCAAGAACCATTCTGGCCACTTTTCCACAGCTTTGCCTAATGACAATGCGTTTTTGTATCTATGTCTGCAAATATTTCAAAATTACAAATATGCCTAAATTATACAGCTCTCACTCACTTTAAATATTGTAATTAAAATAGTAAGGTTAAAATAAGCACTCTGGCCAGTGGTTTAAAAAAGTTTTGCTAGTCCCTGACTGGCGTAGCTCAGTGGATTGAGCGCGGGCTGCGAACCAAAGCATCGCGGGTTCGATTCCCAGTCAGGGCACATGCCTGGGTTGTAGGCCACAGCCCCCAGCAACCTCACATTGATGTTTCTCTCTCTCTCTCTCTCTCTCTTTCTCCCTCCCTTCCCTATCTAAAAATAAATAAGTAAAATCTTTTTTTAAAAAGTTTTGCTCCCGTTCAGCATCTATGCAGTTCTTTAGTTGCTAATGTCAGTGGCCGAGGGAAGCAATTGTCAGTGCTCGTGGACAGTGAGCTCGGAGACTCTCGGCTCTTCTTCCGTCCCATCCTATTGTTGTTCTTCATCGCAGATATTTATCTCAGTTTTAGATTGTTTTCTTTATAATCTTAACTTAAAAAGCCTAAAATAGCACCAGGTGTCATGGGGAGTGGCGTCAGGTTCTCAGCCCTTGATCCTTTTTAATGATTTTTACTTTAGCCATCAACATTATGATCTTAACTGTAATCGGAACAGTTGCTTTTACTTAACGCTATCCAAAAGTAATGGGGAAAAGAAATAGAGTCCTGCCCTCCTGCCCTGGCTGGTGTGGCTCAGTGGATTGAGTGCCAGCCTGAGAACCAAAGGGTCACTGGTTTGATTCCCAGTTGGGGTATATGCCTGGGTTTCAGGCCAGGTGCCCAGTAGGGGGCGCCTGAGAGGCAACCACACATTGATGTTTCTCTCCCTCTTTCTCCTTCCCGTCCCCTCTAAGATAAATAAAATCTTTAAAAAGAAGAATAGAGCCCCAATTATCCATACCTACCTCTGCCTTCTTAGGAAGGCAGCATAATTCATATAAGTGAAGAAAGAAATCTTTCTGTGGTTTTCTTCTTCGAACATAGACTAGTGGGAAAGAGAGAAGACCAGTTTGGCAGAGTCTTTGGGTAGTCACATAGGGCCCATTCTCCATAGGAATGGGTAGAGATTTGGCAATGGAGGACAGAGAAGGAGCAAAAAGGGAAGGGGTTCAATAGTTTTGGTGGAAGGATGGAGCCTGGGGCTGGTGGATGTGGTGAAGACATTTTTTAAAAGATTTTATTTATTTATTTTTAGAAAGAAAAATAGAGGGAGAGAAACATCGATGGATGAGAGAGACTGACCAGTCGCCTCTTGCATGTCCCCCGCAGGGACCTGGCCCACAACCCAGGCATGTGCCCTGACTGGGAATCAAACTGGCGACCCTCTGGTTTGCAGGCGGGCACTGGATCCACTGAGCCACACCAGCCAGCGCAGGGAACTTTTTAAGCACAAAGATTGGAGATTCAAGGCGACCGCACCTGGTAGAGTCTCCTGCGTATGCCTATGCCAGTGTGAACAATGCTATTCAGGCGTGGAAATGTATGTTTTATGCGTTTTCATTTTCTTCGGATAAATACCTAGAAGTGGGATCCTGGATCACATGCCAGTTCTGGCTTTAAATTTTTGAGGACCCTCTGCAGGGGCCGCACCAATTTACATCCCCACCAACAGTGCCCAAGGGTTCCTTTTTCTGCACATCCTCTTCAACACTGTTATCTCTTGGTTTGGTGGTTTTTGTTTTTTGATGATGATCATCTCCCTGATGATTAGTGACATTGAGCATCTTTTCATATGTCTGTCTGTCCTCTTTGGAAAAACGTCTATTCAGATCTGCCATTTCTTAATCCGATTGTTTCAATTTTCTGCTATGGAGTCGAATGAGTTCTTTCTATGTTTTGGATATTAACCATTTATCAGATACACAATTTGAAGTGATTCCCCCCCCCGCCCCCATTGGGTAGGTTGCCTGCATTTTCAATATTTTGTCTAGAATCTCTCTGGTGAAGCCATTTTGTAAAAGCGCACAGAGAGTGGGACAGGTTGGTATGACCATCTTCAGAAATAGCTTACCTCTCAGAAAGACGCACGGAGACCTCGAGGCCGTCTCTAAGTCACAATCTGATAATGAATCAGATGCTCAAGCTCCGCCCTTCGCTCCCTGGCTCATCAACCCAAGTGACACCAGAAGGCAGTTACGCCAATAACGAGCCGACCCGAGACTGCTATTGCAAGAATCCTGGCTGTGTGTGCTTGGGCATTTTGAGAGACAGAACCTCTTAGAAGGCGACCTGTTCCATTGTGGAACAAGTCTCAAGTCTAGAAAAGTCTTCCGCTTGGGAAGCTGAAGCTGCCTTCTCCCTCCTGAAGACAGCTGACCACATTCAGAGCTGGATATTTTAAGATTTTGGATTTAGATATTTTAAGATAGGCTTCTTGACTCAAGGCTCGACACCTCCCAACTTCTTGTCTATTCCAAGTCATGATGTCAGAAACAAGGGTTGATGGGTATACTGTTTAACTTATAGATTGAATTCTACCCAGCACGGTATGTTTAAGAAAAGAGGAAAGTATGTAATAGATTACTGACAGTTTTAAAATATCTGAAGAACCCTGGGTGGATAGCTCCATTAGTTAGAGCGTCATCCCGATATGCCAGGATCGAGGGTTTGATTCCCAGTCAGGGCACATATAAGAATTAACCAGTGCATGCATAAGTAAGTGGAACAACAAATCTCTCTCTCTTTCCCTTCCTCTCTAAAATTAATTTAAAATTTTTAATATCTGATGATGCAAATAAGTAGGCTGATTAGTGTAAGTGTATTAAATATTTGGCTGGCTTAACCACTTGGTTTGATCTTGTGGAAATCCAGTGCTTGAACTTAATCTTGCCCTGACTTTTTTGTAACTTACCCACTGTTTGCCAAAACCATTGTCTAAATGTAGCATTTTCTATAGTTGGCTTTCAGTGGATGATGCAAAGGGGGAAGCAGTAACAGACAAATTCTGAGAACAGCAGAAGGCAAAGCGTCCTGTTATGTCATGACGGACCCCCAAAATTTGCCCAGATCCAACAAAGTCGGTGCTTTGTGCACCAAAATGAAAACCAGGGAGCAAATGCGCATGCGTGGTGGAAGGCTTGTTTCTCTTTGTGGTTTGGCACTTCTGTCAGAAGGTGCCTCAGACCCCAATTTAGGCTGAAGTTTTTCCTAGTCGGGGAAGGCGGCTATAAAAAGATAAGACTCATGAAAAGCTATGACCAATACAAAGAGCAAGGACTTAATCACAGCCTTATCAACCCACAACGAGGGGTCACGAACAGCCTTAATCGCGTCTTTATAAGACAACAACCGCAAATTTTCCTGACAGTTTTTTGGTGCCAACATTTTGTTGTCTGGCCTCCAAGGAACTAGCTCCCTCACAGAGTGAGAAAGTTTTAAAGTGTGGGTTTGTTTTATACATAAAAATACATTTGAGGAGAAACGAAAGGCGTAAAGTATGTATCTCGCCACACAGTTAAGAACCTTAAAAATACTCATTAGTGCATACTGTTTTTTAAACCATTAAAATAAGTGAGACAGTTGCTTTGAATTTATGAAAAATAGCACATATATAATTAATGACTTTTTAAAGGTTTTTCCAGGCTTCATAAAAAGGCTATATATAGAAAAAAAATGAACTTGTAAGGATGAAAAAATAATGTAGACTATTGTCAGATCAAAAATAGTCCTTTGCATACATTTAGCCTGAGGGTAGTTCCAGATAGTTCTCTATATTGACCTTTCATCTTTAATGCCTAAATAGCATGAGAAAATCTTCAAAACGACAGAAACCAAGTGGATCCTGGTGGAACACAAAAAAGTAAGAAAAACAAAATTTTCCTAAATCTATAACAGAGAAGATTGTTGGGACTGCAGAAATCTTTTCAAAATTGATTCTGAAACTCGATCGTGATGATTGTTATAGAACAATGTAAGTAGACTAAATGCCTCTGAAGTGTATACGTTCAGATAGCTAAAATGGAAAGTTTCGTTGTATGTATTTACTACAATTTAAAAATGAGATTTAAAAAAATCTCCATCATTCACTTTAAGTACGCCTGGAAAATCTACTTTGCTAGGAACCTGCGATCTAGGATTTAAAGGAAAACAGGACAAATCCAGGTCGAATTTGCAGGGTTGCCCATTGTTTTCTTTGTGGACAACCTGCAAAATATTTGCTAATGCCCGGGCAAGCTAGGAGTTGGGCCGGCAGGACCAACCAAGAAGTGATGGATACTCAGGCCCAGGCAGACTCGCATCCAGGGGTCTTTGCACATTCAGCTGGTCTGACTTCACTGCTGAGCCAGCTGCAGACAGGAGCAGGCAGGTGCCCGGGCGGCTGGCGCTCACAGTGTCCAGCAGAGTCAGCTGATGGTGACCTCGGGTGGCACAAATGGCCTTTTATGCCGGAGCCCTGCTGGCCGCCGGGAGACACAATCTCCCATTCTTTTGTTCCCTTTTGACATTTGTGGTCTTGGGGCCTTTTGGATTTGTGCTGCTGCAAGTGAGAGAAAATAGGGGTGGGTGAATATTATCGTAGAGTTTTCTTTAGAGGAGGAAAAGACTCCCAGTGAAGAATAAAACAGCGGCGACACGTGGGAAGGGTGGACGACACCAGGCAGGGGTGCCTGTGAGCAAACGATTCCAGCTTCTGTTCTGAAATGTGGGTGGACCGGGCACCACGCCAGGCCGTCATGGGTGATATCAGACTGTCGCAGATTAATAAGATCCCCCCATATTCTGGCTTCCTCATAATTACAAGATAACTTTCGTCACAGGGAGGCAGTGCAAATCGGGAAGGTTTATACAAACCGGGGTCCAAATCATTTATGCTTCCGAAGAGAAAGTCTAACTACAAGAAACTGTGCCAAGATTGTCCAAGGTATCGATGCGTTCATTGGTTGCCTCTTGTATGTGCCCCGACTGGGGATCGAACCTGCAACCTTGGCGAATTGGGATGATGCTCTAACCAACTGAGCTACTACTCAGCCAGGGCCTGTGACTTTCTTAATAACATTTCATTTTCTCGATCTTACTTCATCATGAGACTAACAGTATATAAAATATATATAACATACAAAATACGTGTCAGTTGGTAAGGCTTTCAGTCACTAGTAGGCTATGAGTCGTTAAGTTTTGGGAGGAATCAAAAGCCATACGTGGATTTGACTGAGCTGAGCTCTGGGGCTGGTGGATTTATGGTGGGACCTGTAGGCTCGGGAACCATTTCTGCGAGGCCGACGGTCCCAGCTTCCTTATTTCACCGGCTGAGGAGGGCCTTTAAGATCGTGCCCTCCACGCCCCACTTTGGCCCTCCGAAGCTTGGCCTCATCCCATGACCGTGGACTCAAAGGAGACGCAGCGCCTCCCAGCTCATGGCCGTGCTGGTCAGGGCTGGAAAACTCCCCCCACTGGCCACTCCTCTCAAGTAGACGGGGATACCTCCCATTGGCTAGGGGCACCCACCCAAGCAGTTCCTTGGATCGCACGCATAACGCACCCCTGTGTGCTGGAACCTCCCAAGGGATGCTCAGCACCTGCACCAGGCTGGTGTAGAAGCCTCTTGCTCTTCACCCACCACCCTTCAGAGAGAGGAAGAGGTAGGCTTGTCTGGTACATCTCCGCTGGGAGAGCCTCTTTCCTCCAGACTGAAGAAAGCCCCGAGGTGCAGCAGAGGCTGATGGAAGGACTCTCTTCTCTCTTCACTTCCGGAGGTGGTTTGAGCTACCAGTCAGGTCTAGCCCGTTGGAATGGCAGCTACCAGAATGCAGCAATTCACGATAGCCTGGCTGTCGAACCTAGTGTCTAGCCAGAGAGGGCAATCACTGCTCTCCGCCCCGGACGATAAGCCTCTTGATGCTCCTTTGCGATCAAAGAAGTTGAAATGAAACATGGTTTATGGATAAAATGCATTGTTTTTGTATTTGTCAAATATTGCTTTCTTTACAACTGCTTTATAGGGTCCAAGGCCAAGCAACAAAGAAATGTATAATCCAGTGGTTGTAGTGGATAAAGAGAACCACTATTAAGAACAAGCTTTCTGCCCTGGCTGGTGTGGCTCAGTGGACTGAGTGCCAGCCTGCGAAGCAGAGGGTCACCGGTTTGAATCCCGCGTCCCCAGTTCCCCAACGCAAGAGACAACCAATGGATGTTTCCCTCACACATCAATGTTTCTCTCCCTCTCTATCTCCCTTCCTTACCCCATCTCTAAAAATAAATAAACAAACATTGAAAAGAAAAGAACAGTCTTTCCAAATCTTAAGTTGGGTATTAATCATAGTTTGAATATTGCCCGGATGGTTGACTATAACTCTGCACCTGAAATGCTGGCTGTGACTTGCACGTGAACTTGTTTTTGCCCAATAGTCCCCTGCCCTCTGCCCCACCTCCCACAATGCATTTCTGTTGACCCTCCAAAAAGAAAATGAGAAGTCGAATGTGGGGACGTGTGCCTCGGGTTCTAGGACACAGTGTAACTTCCAGAGCCCTGAGCCAGCAAACCGGCAGTTTAGCCTTCACACTCCTGACAGCTGTTTCTTTCTTTCAATGTAATTTCACAGAAAAATATCCCGAAGGGATGCGCTGCCCCAGATCTATCAGAAAACATATTTAAAGGATTTTGTAGTTTTATAATGCAAAAAACTAACACCAAATAATCCTATCATTAAAGGGTTAGTTACCGTTTCAGCCATGGTTTATCCAGAAGCAGGCGAAGGGGTGTTGAAAGCGCCCACAGGTACTTCGTAGGGACTTGAGGAGATGACACCTGGCAAGGGCTGAGAGATGTTTCCCATCCAGCTGCTCCTCGACTTACAAGTGGGGTCACACCCCAATACATCCACCGTAAGTTGAAAATATCCCAAGTCGAAAACGCATTTGATATACCTAGACTACCAACGTCACAGGTTAGCCTGGCCGACTGTCTGCCACATTTGGGCAACGACCTTGGAGTTTCATCCCAAGCGTCATTCATTGCCTTCCTCTTCTTGTCGCCAGCAGCAGCAGGGGACACTCGGTTCATAGACGTGACGGGATGCGAAGACACCAAACACGTTGTCCAAATGCATTATGGCTCTTAGGAGCCCGCCACTCCTGGCTCCCACACACCTGCACGCACTCGCGAATCTATTTTGAAACCTGACTTATGAATTGAGTGACAAATCCCCAGCGTATGCTTAAAGACAGTGTATTACAGAAATACTACGACCCAGCAAGGCTTAATTTAAAATGAAAGAACCCTTGATTAGGAACTCCATTCATTATTAATTAAGAGTGAAAGCTTTATGGTTATCTTAATCAATTCTATGAAGCCATTTGAAAAATTCAATTACATTACTGAAAAGACTTTCAAACACTAGTGTAGCCGAAAGAATGATTTATTATTTTAATAGCTAGTGCCAGGATGTGTTTAATGACGCAAACGGTCTCTCTGTTTTGGAAAATATTTTGATTGGAGGGCGGAGCCCCACGGGGGTGGTTGGTCCTGGAACCCCCACGAGGAAACAGTGACACCACGTGGCATGAAAACTAAACAGAAGTTCAGGGAAAGGGGGAAGAGATGGGGGGAGGGGAAGCAGAATGGGGCGTGTGATTGAGCAAACTCGGTAGAAGCTTAAGACTTCTGCAGAAATTTGTCAGTGAAAAATTCCCCCCTGACGAGTTGATCAAAGTACTTTTTAGAAAAAAAATATCTGTACCCAAGGATATGCTTTGATTTGAGAGAGAGAGAGAGAGAGAAACATCAATCATCTGCCTTTTGTGTGTGCCCTGACCCGGAATGGACCTGAACTCACAACCTAGGTATGTGCTCTGACCGGGGATGAACCCACGAGCTTCTGGTGTACCTGACAATGCTCCAACCATCTGAGCCACCCAGACAGGGCTGATCAAAGGATTTCAAGAACAAGGCATATCTGATGTTCCATTTATAGTTAGTGTTGCAGCAGGAAAGCTCCAGCTCTCCGCTGAACCCTATGGAAAGGTCTGCTCTGCGTGACGGACTTGGGGGAAACCAAAGAGAGAGAGGGTAGGCTGGCTTCCTCACGGGGCTGATGGAGCAGAGAGAAGAGCAGGGTGCGGGCTGGGTAACCAGGGAGATCAGGCGTCGGCCAGAGCACGGAATCAGCAATGGTCCCCGGAGCCCACGAAAATCTCGGAAAGGGTGTTGGTCTTCCCCTCAAGTGTATGGTGGGGATTCAAGTCAATTTTTTGGTAAATCTCAAAGGACTGGGTCAGCTCAACTGATAATAGGCAGTATGATAAGAATATCTGTGATCTATTTGTGATTCTTAAGATTGTTGTCTCTTAAGATACACAAGCACATTGCAAATTTAGAGTACCAATTTCAGGTAGATTCAAGGTTACAGTTCCACAATGAGAATCTATAAGAAAAAAAAAGGGTAAATATTTTTTATACTCTTTCATAGGGAAGAAGTTTCTAAGGACAGCATCAGACTCAAGAAATCAAGTAGGGCCCTGGCCAGTGTGGCTCAGTTTGTTGCAGTTTTGTTCCTTAACCGAAAGGTTGCAGGTTCGATTCCCGGTCGGGGCACATAGCTAGGTTGTGGGTTCGATCCCCAGTTGGAGTGCGTATAATCCGAGGTCCAGGCACTTACAGGAGGCAACAAATTGATGCTTCTCTCTCACATTTCTCTCTTTCTCTCTCCCTTCCTCTTTCTCAAAGCAATGAAAAAATGTCTTTGGGTGAGAATAAAGAAAAAATAAAAAAGAAAGAAAGGAAGGAAGGAAGGAAGGAAGAAAAATGGCTCAATCCAAATGCATAAAAACTAAGTTTTGCATAGAAAAAGAAAGCTATACTAAAAGCTACAAAAAATAAATGGAGGCAAAATATTTGTGATGCATGAGGAGCCATAACTAAGTGTTTCTCATAAGCAAAGGATTGTTTTAAGTTGGAAAGAAAAGAATAAAGACCTCAATAGAAAAAATAAGTAAGCATCTCACCAGAAAAGACTCAGGAAGCTCATGCAAACCCAGGTCAGGAACACCACCTCCTGCTTAGGTAAGAGATGAAAACTGGGAACAAAATGGCGAACTCCAGGATGTTAAGAATTCACGGGGGCATCTCCAGTGATGGTGGGGACGTGAACAAACAGGCCCTCTCTCGTGTGTTATTTATTGGACAATACATATCTTTATGATGATAGGATGATCTCAAATAGGATGATCTTTTTGGAGGACGAACGTGCACTAGCTCCTTCGGGCGGGATACGGCGCTCACAAGGGTACGCAGAGGGGCAGGATTAGCCGCGGTGTGGGGAGGCAGGACAGCGGTGTGGTCAGGATCTGGGGCTCTGGAACCAGACGGCCGGAGGTCAGATTTCGTCTTAGCAACTTACTTTCCTACCTGCGCCCCATCTGGAAGTGCAGATAACGCCATTCTTATCTCATAGAGCTGTTGTGAAGATTAGATATACTTATACATGTCAGAAGAATGCTTAGCATGTGGCTAAGAATGCTTACAGTAGCTCAGTGGGCTACCACGTTCCATTCAAGGAAATGGAGCAAACCTCCCTTTGACCGGGAGGTCCCTGCCTGCTCCATTACATCCTAGGATGTCACTTGATCAGGATCGTAGCTGGGACTAAGCCAAGTGATGGGTTTCAAATACAGGTATTCTGGGCAATGGTGGCCACTGAGGGCTTGAATTGGGCCCATGAGCTAGCTGAGAAGTTTGCTGGCTCTCCTGGAAAAAAAAGTATTTTTCTTTTGAGGCAGCAATAGAAAGGACTCTTTCTCTCTTCTTCTGGATACCGCTATGTGGGGAAGTAAGAATGAGGCAGACACTTTAAGCATGGCCCTGGAGGACCTGGAGTGCCTGGATGAAACCAGTCCTGAAGGTGGCTCTATTGCTGTCTTCCCAGGCATAGAATGGAGGGGTGACGTCACTTTTAGCAGTCTAGGGTGAGGTCAAGAGGCAGTGACATGGGGCCTGTAATTTTACATGGGAAGCCATTTCAAATGCAAGTCTGGGGTGGCCTCCAGGTGTTTTTGGTCTACGACAGTAAAATCACCTCTCCGATGTACAGTCCACTAGGCTTTAGAAAGTGCTCTCCCATTCAGATCTCACATGAGAGTGACTACCGGGCAGGGCCTGTGCCCCACTGCACAAGTGAGGGAAGGACAACTCAGCAGGGCTGAGTGGTCACCCAAGCAAGGTCTCACCAGACACAGGCTTGTCACCAGACAAGCCTGTGTCTGGTGAGACACAGGCTTGTTTCCACATCCAAGTTACTCTCCCTGACTTTGCTCCAAAGCTCAGACCACTCTGACTCCAGGCAGTTCCCCCTAAAACACATACTGAGTGCCCCGCTGCCCTCCAGGGACCTCTGAACAGTCAGAAAGGAGGAAAGAGGCAGGAAGAGCCTCACTGGGATACTATGGCGGTCACTGAGGCCGCTGCCTCCACGGCGATCTGACCTCTGACCCTGCCCAGGACCTTGCATCACATCCTCAAGAGTCAGTGTGAACCCAACGTGCCAGCCTCCAGGGTAGAACATCTCGGGGAATCTGATGGTAGAATCCCCCAGGTGAATAGTAAGGAGCTATGCCTAAGGCTTCTACCGTCCCCAAAACTCTGGTGACCAGCACAATAGATACCCTTTAGTGACTGCCTCTCGCTGGAAATTATTTTTTTCTTTTTTCTCATCGTGATTCGATTCATCTAAAATCCTAAGGAGAGAGAAGAGCTGGCGAAGGGGCCAGGGAGCTGACCACGATCAAAAGCTGGAGGGAAAAGGCTGTGTAAGCCGTAAGGTCCTCAGTCACAAGTGTAGTCACAGCTTCAGCAGAGCGCATGCAAGGGTCATTCGGACATGTGCTGGGCGTGGCACACACCCTTTTGCTTCCACACCAGCCCAGGTTTGCCACCAGGGTGTGGTCGCCTTTTTTAGTTTAATTCGAGGTTCATTTGTGCATCCTAAAAACACAGAATGGGTTTCAGGAAGTGCGAATCTACTTGAACCAACGGAGAAAAGGTTTTCTCAGGCTCTGCAAGATGAAGCTGCGGAATTCACAACAGTTTTAATTATAACGCATTAAAGAAACACAATAAGCAGCTCTTTGCTCTGAGGTCGAAAGCTCTGTCTATTTTTATCTCCAGGCAAATAACACATCGGGAGCAAAAGTGGCTACGTTATGAGTGGATTATTGCATCCCGCATTAGCGGCTTCTCTAGCAGGACTTTGTACTCTATGCTAAAGAATGCCATTTATACGATATTTGTGTTAACGACCTAAGCAAAAATAGTAAGATTTTTTTTAGAAGAAATTTTCTTCCCACAGGCAAAGAAAGAGTAAGCACATTACAAATACTGGTCTGTACATATGACAGAATATTATGCAGCCCTGAAAAAGGAGGCAATGCTGGTGTGTGCTACAACATGGATGAAACCTGAGAGCCTTATGCCGAGTGAAAGAAGCCAGTCACAAAAGGACATATACTGGCCCTGGCGGGGGAACTCTGGTGGTTGGAGTGGCATCTCAATGCACCAGGGTTGTGGGTTTGATCCCCCGTCAGGTCACATACAAACAACCAATAAATGCATGAATAAGTGGCACAACAAATCGATGCTTCTCTCCCTCTTTGTCTCTCTCTAAAATTGATTTAAAATTTTTTTTGAAGCATCCATACTGTATGATTGCACTTACATGAGGTACTTAGAGTAGTCAAATTCGTCGACAGAAAGTAGGACGGTTGTTCTCATGGACAGGAGAGGAGAGGATGGAGAGTGAGTGTTTCTTGGATCCAGAGTCTCTGTTTTGCAAGAGGAGAACAATCTGGACATGCGTGGTCGCGGTGGTTGTACAACGTTGTGGATGGATTCAACGCCACTGCACGGTTCGCTTAAAATCCGCAAAGACGGTTAACTTCGTCATGTGCGTTTCACTCAAGCTCTCAAATACATCTCCCCTCACCTTTGTGTTTCTGCTTTACGGTTTTACCTTTCACGTTTAGGTATCAAATCCAACAGGACTTGACCTTTTTCACACAGTGTGAGGGAGGGACTGAGCTCCACGCCTTCCATTTCCCGAGCCCGTTTCCCGGCCTTTGCTGCTAACTCACCCACGTCTCCCCTGCCGGTCCCGGGCGCCGGCTCTCTCCTGTGCCCGCCCCTCGCGGACGGATCCATCTCCTTGCGTGTCCTCTGCCAGAACCAGAGTGTGACCGCTGCGACTTGCGGTGTGACTTCGCGTGGACGGACTGCCCTACATCCCCTCGCTCTTCGTCTGCCAAATCCTCACGGCTGCTCGTGGACCTTACTCACCTGGATGCATTTCACAACCCAGTTTTTCGGTTCCTCTGACTTTAGGGAGAAAAGCAGCAATCTCTCACTCGCGGAAGACTCTCCTGGAATTTTACCATTGTGTGTGTGTACGGGGCAAGCTCTGAGGTCGACTTTGGAACCTAGGGATGAAACTCCAAGAGTTAACAGATTTAAAGTCCATTCCGTGGGGGTCTGATCAGCCTGTAAAGACTCGCTGCCAAAGCACTTCTTCGCCTTCCGAGGCTCCTACGGCGGGCAGTGTGTTGCCATGGTAACGGTTACTTTTAGTTAGTACTTTTTATAGATGAAAGTGTTACACCCTGGAGTCTCTTCTTGTAAATGAACAAACCTACAGACAGTGTGGCGCTTCATTTGATGTGGATATTGAATGGCACAGAGCCAGACTGAAGCCACCAGACATGGGCCATTTTTAGCAGTTCTATCTGATGGGGACATGCCCTGTTACCAGAAATATCACATTTCCATCAAAAGGTTTGACGAAATGCAAGTTAACCCCTTGTATCCACTGAAATGTGTCAATAATTAATAAACTGTGACCCTGGCCAGGTAGCTCAGTGGGTTAGAGTGTTGTCCTAATACGTCAAGGTTGCGGGTTCGATCCCCAGTCAGAGCACATACAAGAAGCAACCAATGAAGCCTGGCTGGCGTAGCTCAGTGGATTGAGCGCGGGCTGGGAACCAAAGTGTCCCAGGTTCGATTCCCAGCCAGGGTACATTCCTGGGTTGCAAGCCATAACCCCCAGCAACCGCACATTGATGTTTCTCTCTCTCTCTCTCTATCTCCCTCCCTTCCCTCTCTAAAAAATAA
This sequence comes from Phyllostomus hastatus, assembly GCF_019186645.2. Lineage (NCBI taxonomy): Eukaryota > Metazoa > Chordata > Mammalia > Chiroptera > Phyllostomidae > Phyllostomus > Phyllostomus hastatus. The sequence goes on along the minus strand of NW_025334036.1, from coordinate 11,121,889 downwards.
ATAAATAAAATATTTAAAAAAAAAGAAGCAACCAAAGAATGCATCAGTAAGTGGAGTAACAAATCAATGTCTCCCCTCCCCCCCGCCTTTCTCTCCTTTCCTCTCTCTAAAACTCAATGAATAAAAATTAAAATAAGTAAATAAACAGCGGCAGAAATGCATGTGTCCATCAGGAGTTCGCACACATTACTTCGTTTTCTACCTTGGAGCAAAATCCCCAGCTCCTGTGAGGAACCCGAAGACTTGGAGAGCGCTGTGTCTCATGAATGGATGGAGGAGATGCCACTGGGCACTGTGGGTTGGAGGAGCACGCAGTCTGAGTCCGGGTCTTGGCTCTGACCTTTACTAGCTATATAGTCTTGAACTTCAGTTTCCTCCACCAGAAAACGGAGATTATCATATTTACTTTGTCGAGCAAATGCATCTTCAGTTAGTGGCACCTATGGTTACACATATGACTAGGCAATGATTTCAAGTCAATAGTAAAGGCCAAAGGGGGTGGAAACATCCACTTTAAAAGCGTCAAGGGACCCTGGCTGTCATGGCGCAGTGCATTGAGCACTGGCCTGCAAACCAAAGGGTCGCCGGTTCGATTCCCAGTCAGGGCACATGCCTGGGTTGCCCCCACTAGGGGGACACACAAGAAGCAACCATACATTGATGTTTCTCTCCTTCTCTCTTCCTCCCTTCCTCTCTCTCTCTAAAAATAAATAAAATTTTAAAAATTAAAAGTAAATTGTTAAAGTGCTGAGGGAAGTGAATACCACAGTGGCTGCAAGGCATCAGGGAGGAGACAGGGGCCCTCTGCTTCCATGCACAGAAGGAAAAGGAACACAGACAAGACCGCAGCAGGGCTGCGCATCTGGGCAGGGGCACCAGGGGGCACTGGTGGGTGAGGATCGGTCAGTGAGGGACAGTGGGGCCAGAGGCCCCACAGGCGGGCAGAGAGTGACATGGCAATAAGAAGAATTGTAGACAAAAGGTCCAGGGAAACTGAGAGGCACTCGGAGACGGCATGAGGGCTGCGCGTGCCCCCGGCTTGAGGAGAGAAGGGCTTGAACTGAAGGATCTGGAGAATAAGATAAGATACAAATCTCAAAGCCGTACAGGGAAGGCCTCCTCCAGGGACGCAGGGATTAGTTGTGCTGGAACTAGAAAGAGCGGGCGGAGCCAGACCCTGTCTGGAAGGCTTTGATCTTTTCTGATAAACAGTCGTTTCAAGCCACAGCAACAAGGGCAACAACGCGTGCTTGGAATAGCTGCCATGCATGCCCTTTTGGAAACAGCGTTTCCAGACACATTGAGGAACACGGTCTCACTGGGCTCCCAAAAGAGGTTGGTGAGACAGAGCGGGCAGACGGTCCGGCCCTGTCCAAAACAGGCAGAGACCATTGCGAGAAAAGTTACATCCGCAGTCGAGGCAAAACAATTTCTGGGATTTATTCCATCTCAAAAAATACACAAATATCTCCAAGCGGCTTCTTTGCCGGTGTGGTTCAACATCATGGACAAGGTCAGTTTCATTGGCCAGTGCTCTGGGAATCCGGAAGAAACTGCTGAAAAGTGGACATTCCCCAAAGCGGTCCCCAAGAGTGCTTGGGGTCAGACCTGGCTGTCCAGATGGCAGAGCCGTTAGTGTTCGATGACATTAAGTATACAGGTCCTCACGTGGTCACAGAGGGACACTTCCTCACCCAAGTCTCCAGCCTGCTGTCTCTCCTGAGCTCTTCCACGGCTTCTATGGCTGCTGGTCGCGGCCCTGGATGCTGTTCCTCACACCCACCGGGAATACGGCTCAGCTCTCTGCCCTGACTTTCCCGTTGTGGTCCATGATATTCCCTCTCTTCCAGCCCCTAGTGTGACAGGCAGCTTCCCACATGGCCCCCAGTGACCCCCACCTCCTGGTGCTCACACCCTTGCATAGACCCTGCCCCCTGTGTGTACAGGCTGGACACAATGACTTGATATGAATGAATAAAATAGAGCAAAGGTAATGGGATGTCACTTCTGTGATTAGGTTACAAAAGACCGAGACTCCATCTTTTTTATACACGCTTGCCTCGGATTCATCTTCCATGTTTGTTTGTTTGTTTTTCCTGATAAAACAAGCTGGAGACACCCACACGGCAAGAAATGGGGCGGGGGGGGGGGCAGCCGACCAATCACCTGCCAGTGAGGAGTCGAGAGCCTCGTTCTCACCTCTCCTGAGGAACTGAGTCCCGCCCACAGCCGCGCAAGTGAGCTGGGCAGTGGATCCTGCTCCCGTCAAACCTTCAGATGAGACCACAGCCCTGCCCAGCAGCTCGCTTGCAGCCCTTTGAGAGACCGAGCCTGGGTTCCTGACCCACAGGTCATGCCAAATAATGTGTTGGGGTAAGTAAGGCGTGAGATAATTTCTTATGCAGCCACGGAGGACTAATATGGCCATAGTCCAACACTTGGAGTTACCTCTGATCCTATCGATCATAATAAAGCACCTGCGAGTTCTCCCACACTTTCCAAAGCCCTGAAATGTATGCTCTTCTGGAATCCAAGGGGAGGTGATGGGCTTTTTAGGGAGGGAGAAGTCGCTCAGTATACGCCTCCAGGTCCTCTGTCCCCTGCTGGACACCTGTTCCTCAGTCTCCCCCTGCTCCAGCTTTTTGCTGGAAGAAAACACTCTCTCTGCTCTTCTTCCTTGCACTTGCCATGTTCCAGAACTCGACTTCAGTCCAGACTACATTCTTCCATGATCTTGACCTGGATTCTAACCCCAGAGCCTGACTGCTGGGTTTCTGTGCCTGGCCCGGCCCCCAGACCCTTCCCCCCTACTGCTGCATTTGATGCTGGGTTTGTGGTGTTCCTGACCTTGCATTGCACGCACACAAGTCCAAACGACCTTGGCAGCCCTGCAGGACAGTTCAGTTCCCTCTCCCAGCCTTTCAAGGGCAGGTCCTAAGCAACCACTTCAGGGCCCCGGCCAGGCTGGGCACACTCTCTGAGAGGCCGGTGCCAAGTTTTGAGCTGGTGGTTCCTATCTTTCCAGGGGCTGTGGGATGGGACCATAAGCATGCCAGTTCTCCAAAGGGAGATATGACCACAAGAGCTCCAAGTGGAGTTTGGCAACAGGCAGCGATGACTCACGAAAAACAGGGGGAGGCAATGTGGCAACGGAGAATCGGCTCGCAGCCCCTCTCAGCAATGATGGAGGAGGCGGTGGACTCAGAGCTGGAAACACAGAGTAAAACGTCCTCTTACTGGCTTCCAAGGAGTGTGCTTGATGGACGCCCGTCTGCCTGCCCAACCTCCTCCCTATCTCGAGCCCTCTGCCCCCACCGATTTCTAGTCCAGAATTCTTTCCTTTAGAAAATATTTATGGCATGGGCCCTGGCCTGTGTGGCTCAGTTGGCCGGAGCATTGTCCTATAACTGAAAGGCTGCAGGTTCGATTCCCAGGCCGGGTGTGTACAGGAGACAACTGATCGATGTCTCTCTCTCTCTCTCCCCCTTCCTTCCTCTCTCTCTAAAAGCAATGAAAAAATGTCCTCAAGTGAAGATAAAAATAAATAAAAATTAAAAAACGTTTATTAAATGAATGAACCTCACAGACAATACGTGAAGCGAAAGAGTCTGGACTCTAAAGTGTAAGTACTGTGTGGTTCATTTCGATGACATTTTAGAACAAGCAAAATTCATCTAGTGGGAAAAAAAATTGTATTAGCGGCCTCGGTGGTGAAGGGTCGCTGGGAAGAGAGATTCAGAGCAAATGGGTTCCCTAACCGTACACACTTGTTGACATCGAACAGCCGATTCTGTCATGGCGTCATCTCGATATATGTAATTTTTACCTCCAGTGAACCCCCCCAAAAGTAATGACTGAGTGAAGGTCAGGGAATGGATTGAATTATAGAAGCAGAAATGGCAGAATGTCGGCAATTACTGAAGCTGGTAATTGGTACACAGGGGCTCATTACATGATTCTTTTTTTTAAAGACTTTATTTATTTATTATATATTTTTAAAATATTCTATTTATTTTTTTAGAGAGAGGGGAAGGGAGGGAGGGAAACATCGATTCGTTGCCTCTCACACTTCCCTAACCAGGGACCTGGCCCGTACCCCAGGCACGTACCCTGACTGGGAATTGAACCAGCGAACTTTTGGTTCCCCGAGAGAAACATCCACCGGTTGCCTCTCGCACGCCCCCCTTCCGTTCCTCTAAACCTGTGCGAATCCCACTCACGATTTGGCAGCGCGACTCAGAACAGGACTCGAGAAGATGAGGACCTTGTCGCAGCAGGCAAATCAACTTACTGTGTCTTTCAGTGAGAATGTCCTAGTAGGTTATTTTCATGAGAAGAATGTCGGCAGGACTAAACATTGTGCTAAGTTGATGTGGTGGATTTACGCTCTGGTTCAAATTTGATTCTTGGACCAACAGCCAGTCCTGGGACCAGCACTCAGGCAGTGGCTCCTGAGAGCCACCTGGGGAGCATCCCGATTGGCTAACTCAGAATCCTTGGGGGCGGGGCCCGAATCCCTGGTGGGCGGGGCCCAGGCGCAGCCTGGGGAGAATGGGTGATGGACGTCATCTCTTCAGGAAGCCTTCTCTGTGCCGGCTCACGGAGAGCTTTGTTTTATCCAGCCCGCTCAACCTTGCTGACTTCCACTCTGCCAGCTAGCGTTTCGGGGCCTTGTCCTGATCACACTTGCTGGGTCCATGTTTGGTTTCTTCAGCGAGGATGTGTGCATATGTGTTCTTGAGCGTAGAAACCATCCTTTTACTTTGCATTCCTCGCGACACTTAGCACTGTGGTGCTCGGTGAACATGCGCTCAACATTTTTATTTAGAAAACAATGGACTGCTTCCTTATTAATAGTGGGCTGTATTCTTTAATTTAATATATTCATTTAATTATACATTCTTTAAAATAGATATTCCTATGGTCTGAATGTGTGTCCCCCAGAACCCATATGTTGAAATCCTAACCCCTTGGGATGGGATTGGAAAGTGGGGTTTTTGGAAGGAGCTCAGGTCCGAGGCTGGGGCGCTCAGGATGGGATCAGTGACCTTATGAAGGGGACCCCACAGGGGTCCCCCACCCCTTCTGTCCTCTGAGGATGTAACAGTGTGCAGCCAAGAGGGAGCCCCAAATAGGGATTTGTAAGGGGGACCAGAAGAGCTTGGAGATGATTGGCTCCACACTACAGGGTCACACCTGCTGGGAATGCTGGCATCTGTGGCCAATTGTGGGAGGAGCCAGAAATGAGGCTGCAGAGGAAGCTTGGCGCTGGGATTTAAAGGAAGGCACAGCAGCCATTGAGCGTCTCTCTTTTGGCGACCACACAGCTTTGGCGAGAGTCAGGACCACGAGGCTTTGGAAGTGTTCGCTTTTGCCACGTGGAGGGTGCCGGAAGGACTGTGTGCATTTGTGGAGAACGTTAATTTGTATTATTTCAAATAAATAACAAATTCCTTTCCTTTTCACTGATCTCTGATATTAAGAGACGTCTTTCCTCAGGTGGTGGGCAAAACGAACCCAGTAGATGGGGAGGAACCCCTGGAGAAAAAGGGGAGTCCTTTATATCATTCAGCACCACCCCCTGTCTGTTCTGTAACAAGGACACAGAGCAAAGACAGCCATCCATGAACTAGGTAGCAGGTCTCAGCAGACGCCAAGTCCGCTAGCACTATGATCTTGGACTTCTTAGCCTCCAGAACAGTGAGAACTAAATGTGTGATGTTCATAAATTGTCCCATTTATGGCATTTTGTTTTAACAGCCTCAATGGACTAAGACATATATATGTATACTTATAAATGTACCAAGAATTACTTTTCAAGGTACTAAACTAAAGGTTTGTAACTAGGATGTGTTCTTTTATGAAGGAAGTATTTTTTAAATGTATAGTCCTGGCTGGTGTGGCTCAGTGGCTTAAGAGCCAGCCTGTGAACCAAAAGGTTGCCAGTTCGATTCCCAGTCAGAGCACTTGCCTGGGTTGTGGGCCAGGTCCCTGGATGGGGGTGTGTGAGAGGCAACCGATGGATGTATCTCTTGCACATCAATGTTTCTCTGCTCTTCTTTTTCCCTTCCTTCTCCTCTCTCTAAAGATAAACAAATAAAATGTTTTTTTTAAAAGGTGTAAACTTATACTTTTCAGTTATTTAATGTTGTTTTACCAATTCAATGCATTTCCTCTTTAATAGATTCTAAGTCTATTATTCTTCAGAGATTCTGTATTTATTATTTGTGCTATCTGACCTCCTGTAAAGCATTCAAATGCTGGGATGGTTGTAGGGGAAACATTAATTCTAAGGAGGTTCCTGGAAGTGGTGCCGACGCACGCAACCCACCATTCTTACCAGCCGACCGCCAGCGAGAGGGGAGCTCGAGCTGCGCGCTCCGAATCAGCATCAGAGTGACCTTCACACGGGATGGCGCGGAACGTTTTCTTCCCCAATGAAATATGGAAAAATTTAGCAGCAGAGAGTGAGCTTGGCCTCAAATGCTCCCTGAAGGGAGACCACGACGTTCTCCTGGGTGACAGCCCGGTACAAATGCCCACCGGGGAAGCTGCCAGAAACTGCACTGCTCTGATTTAGACAGGGCATTAAGCAGAGCCGGGCCCGCTGGAACCGCCGAGATAAAGACGGTCCCAGCCTTGGATTCGCCCTATCTCCCCGAAACATTCTCCTCATGCAAGACTTAGCAATGGAAATAAACAACAGCTTCAGCTGTTAACTGCGTGTATCATGAAAGGTGGCGAAGTTTGGGTTTTTGTTCATGGTTTTTGTGTTTTTTTTTGTCCTTTTAATTGCTCCGTTAGCCATGAAAGTCATTATTTGCATTCCTTTATGATACTAAGCGTGAAGGTAACTATGAAAGCAAATGGAGAACTAATGTCACCTCCCAGAAGCCCCCGTTTCATTGAACCTGAAGAGCTTTCTTCTGCAGGCAATTTTGTTCTGAATGGAAGGCCGTCATCCCTTCCTAATGGGGTGATTGAGCAGACTCGAGTTAGGAGAGGAGTCGGCAGCACTCATGGGAGTGGCAGGAATGCATTAACGGTGATGTATTCCTTGAAGAAAAACAGTCACTGTCAAGTTCAAACAATGTGCCATTTCATCACTACTTCATGGTATCATCCGAGGGGGATAGATCTCCATGTTTGCATTAAGTGAGGATTGTGGTTTATCTTAGCCAGGGACTGGCACGCCACCTCCATCACACACCCTGTGAGTGTACACCGTCGAAGGGCGAAAGGAGAACGGTATCGTTTGTCATTCGCAATTCATTTGATAAAGTGATTTATGGTAGGGAAAGGAAGCATTAGGAGCCCATACGCGCTCATGTTACATTTTTGAATGTTCCTAGCTCTCAGCTGTGGATTCTCGATAAGTCGTGTTTCAGGATATTGAACTAGAACTGTGCTCACACTTTTCCAAAATCATTACAGCCGTGTGTTTGGGGTTATACCGTAGAATATTGAGCGCTGCCTCAGTTTTTCTAAGTCTGAACAATTATAGTTGGTGTTTTTCTTCCAGTGAATGCAACCTGGAAAAACAAACACTTTGAACTTGGTAGGTGGTGTTGGAACACAGTTATCTTTATTTAATGAGATTAATGGAGGATGGAGAAAATCATTTTTCAGGGGGACTGTTTCTTCTCTGATGGCTAGAGGGCAGAGTTGAGAGTGTTACAGGTAATTTGGGAATTTTTAGATCACCTACAGATGTAAAAAGGCATTTATACTCAGTTTACCAATATTTTTAATGGTAAGCACGTTTTCAGACTTACCGGTCTGACTGTAGCTTAAACATAGACAAGATTCAATGTGAGTCTTTTTTCTTGTTTCAAGTATTGCTTTTCTAAAATTTTAATTTTTAGATAGAGAGGAAGGGGAGAGAGAGAGAGAGAAAAAGGGAGAAAAAGAAACATCGATTTGTTGTTCCATTTATTTATGCATTTATTGGTTGACTCTTTTTTAAAAATTTGTATTTATTTTGAGAGAGAGAGAGGAAGGCAGGGAGAAAGAGAAGCAGAGAAACATCGATGGGCAAGAGATACATCCATCGATTGCCTCTCCACGCCCCCAGCTGGGGACCTGGCCTGCAACCCAGGCATGTGCCCTGACTGGGAATCGAACCAGCGACACTTTGGTTTGCAGGCTGGCACTCAGTCCTCTGAGCCACACCAACCAGAGCCATTGGTTGATTTTTGTATGTGCCCTGACTGGGTATCGAACCTGCAACTTTGGTGTATCAGGACAACACTCTAACCAATAGAGCTGCCTGGCCAGGGCCAAGTACTGTTTTATAAAAGTGACATTGATTGGCTTGGAATGGGTAAACCTAACAATTTAATCTGCCAAATGCCATATCTCATCCATAAAGAGTCTGAAGAGTAAATGTTAATGTCTAGGCCAGAAATTATTTTTTAAAAATTCACAGTGTATCTATTCCATTTTGATTACTGAATTAACAAATCTTTTAAAAAAACTTTCAGCCCTGACTGGGTTGGCTCAGTGGGCTGGGCATCCTCCCGCAAGGTGAAAGGTCGCTGGTTCGATTCCCGGCCAGGGCACATGCCTGGGTTGCAGGTTCGGTCCCAGTGGGGCGTGTGTGAGAGGCAACTGATGGATGTTTCTCTCTCACATCGATGTTTCTCTCCCTCTCTTGCTCCCTTCCTTCCTCTCTCTCTAAAAATAAATAAAATCTTTATAACAAAATAAAGAAAACCTTCATATGTACTATGGCCATATGACTTATTCCATATAGTGATATGAATTATTGAACACGAGAGAAGGTCTCCCTTTCAACTCACCGAGAACAACAAGGAGAAGGGGAGAAGAAACAGAAATGGCCCCTTTGTCCTGGCAGGTCCTGTCCTGGGAAGGTCTGTGACCAGCGGGCACCCGACCTCAGCCAGGTGAACAGGGCTCCCAGAACAGCACGCTCTCCATGCAGAGCCCTCACTCCCGAGCCACCAACCCGGCCCCAGCCAGAGCGTCGCCTCCTGGTCCTGCAGGAGGACCCACCAGCGCAGGCACCCAAGGCCACCCAGGCCGGGCTCGGGGACCTCTGGGAGCTTTGCCCTGAGACTCCGTGGCTGCCCTCACACTCAGAAAAGGGACAGACAGCAGGCTGCAGACTTTCTGAGTGAACAGACTCCGATAATGGCCCCCAAGTACATATTCATATTAAGAAGCCCGAGAAATGGCAAAATCAATTATGCACCCTCATGCAAAACACTAACTGTTGGCCATACACTTTTCTACTATGCTTACTAATGATTGTGACTTATTTAGAAGCAAGCCCTAAGCAAACTCAAGAGAATGGATGGTGTACATTTTTCATGCCTTTTAGAGGCGGGAGGACATTGAATGGAGTGGGGACCATTTGGACGGTCGTTTTGAGTTCTTGGTTTATTCAAATCCTTCCTGTTAGAGAGTCTGTACCTGAAGAAATGGCCACAGAGGATACCATAATTCACATTTTTTTTGCTTCTTTTTTTTTTTCCTTACCGGAGGACATGCTTAGTGATTTTAGAGAGAGGGGAAGGGAGGAAGAGAGAGAAAGAGAGAAACATGGGTCTGTTGCTGGGGATCCAACCCACCACCCAGTATGTGCCCTAATTGGGAATCAAACCAATGACCTTTCGGTTTATGGGATGATGCTCCAACCACCTGAGCCACACTGGCCAGTGTAGTTCAAGGTTTCTTCTAGCTCATAAAACATGTAATTTGGGAGACAAAAAAAGCAGGCGAAGGCCACTCCTATCTGGGCCACTCCAGAACATACCACAGTAGGGGAAGCACAGCACGATCCTTCTCCCGAGCCAGATTTTAGAGTTTCACGAGCGACGAGCACAGTTATCTGAGACACTGTAAATGCGCCCATCTGGGGCCCCGACAAAGAACAAAGGCTAAACACAGTCAGGCACACACTTCAACAGCATCAACTGCCTGTAACAAAAGGCTGCTGTCCAAGGACCGTTCTTTGTACACTGTGGGACAAGCCAGGAAGTCACCAGTGGTTTGGGCACGACTCAGAAGATACGGTATCAGCAAAACGTCATGTGCACGGCCAGAGGACACGGTGAGCGGAGAGCCACGAGGGGAGGAAAACAACGGAAAGGAAAACGGGGGCTTTTCAAAGCTGGTCAACACACAGATTGTTCACGTACTTGTTAAATAACTGAAGACCTCGTTCTTGACCTTGACCTTCAGTCGTAGGGGCACTGCTGGGTTCGGGCTGAGTGCCAACTCCCGCTTTTCCTTCTGCAGCGGACACATCTCGTAAGGTCCTGTGTGTTTGCTCTGCGGTATAATATAAACAGATGTCACAGTTCTGGTAAGAAGCTCACCCACTGCCTCTTCTCCCCGCTGCTTCTCTCAAGTTACATGTTGCTGGAGGTTTGGCTATTCCGACTTGTATACAGAAGGATGAAAGTTATTTAGTTCAGCCCTGGCCGGCGTAGCTCAGTGGATTGAGCGAGGGCTTTGAACCAAAGTGTCGCAGGTTCGATTCCCAGTTAGGGCACATGCCTGGGTTGCAGGCCACGGCCCCCAGCAACCACACATTGATGTTTCTCTCTCTCTCTTTCTCCCTCCCTTCCCTCTCTAAAAATAAATAAATAAAATTAAAAAAGACACTCAAATTCTGTTTAAAAAAAAGAAAGTTATTTAGTTCATATTTATCAAGACAAATATCCATTGGCTCATGGAAAAAATGGATCATGCCCTGGCCGGGTAGCTCAGTTGGTTAGAGCATTGTCCCAATATGCCAAGGTTGTGGGTTCGATCCCTGGTCAAGGCACATACAAGAAGCACCCAATGAATGCATCAAAAAGTGGAACAACAGCCCTGGCTGGCGCAGGTCAGTGGATTGAGCGTGGGCTTCAAACCAAAGGGTCGCAGGTTCGATTCCCAGTCAGGGCACATGCCTGAGCTGCGGGCTAGGTCCCCAGTGGGAGCCACTATGTCTGCTTACTCATTTTTAAAAATTAAAGGAATGAACAAACTTTAAAAAAAAGCAGAACAGATCAGGTAGTTCTCTCCTTCCCTCTGTCTCTAAAATCAATAAATAAATTTTTAAAAAGGGATTTAAAAAAAAGAAGCCCCTTATAAACATGCATTTTCACCTATTCAACTTTTTCAGTGGATGGACCATTTTACTGAACATTATGGGGTTGTAGTGTGGGAAGGTTTATGATAAGACTGTAATTCACAACTTCCCTAAAAAACACGGGATAGTTTTTCCATGGAAACAAATCAAAAATACTTGTAACCGGTGTAAAGCGGGGGCCCTTCTGGTTCCATCTTGGAGCAACATTGTGGCCCCATGAAGACCAACAACCAAACACAGCTTCTAAAGAGCTCAGAGTGTTTCCTGCGTTCTCACAGGCTGCAGTGGGCACCCACGTACGCAGGCAGCAGCATCACAGACAGGGGCCCCCTTCTTTTGCCTCAGTCCCTGTCCCTCCTGTGGCTGTCCCAGGACCTCTGCCACCGTCACTTCCCCCAAACCCTCCCCTGAGTCCAGCTCTGTGTTGCTTTTCTCTCCCCCACCCCACCCCCCACTCCTCATGTCTTCCTTATATTGGCCAACCCCACCCTTCTCTTAGCGGGAGAGAACCCCTTCTCTCTAGAAGGAAGGAGCTAGGGAAATTGGGATATTCATCACAGGGCTCCCTTTGGAAGGCTAGGAGAAGAGAAACAGAGGAAAAGACTTCTGTGCTGATATTTTAAAATAGCTTTATCCTATATAATGCAGACATATATACAATGCACATATATGTTCTATATAATGCACATACCATAAGATTCATCCTTTGGAAGTAATACAGTTCAGTGGTTTTTAGTCGAATCATGGACATACTCAACAATCACACTGTCTAATTTCAGGCCACTGGACCCCATTCCCCCCACTTCCAGCCCTGGGCAGCCACTAGTCTACTTCCTGTCTCTGTGGATTCGTCTATTATGAACTTTCCATAGGAAGGGAATCATACCACACGTGGCATTTTGTGACTGGCTTCTCTCTTAGCATAAGGTTTTCAAAGTTCATCCATGCTGTAGCATGTATCTGGTTTCCATCCTTTTTTTTTCTTTTTTAAAAAGATTTTACTTATTTACTTTTAGAGAGAAAGGAAGGGAGTGAAAAAGAGAAGGAGAGAAACATCAATGTGTGGTTGCCTATTGCCCATCCCCTACCGGGGACCTGGCCCGTAAAGCAACCCAGGCATGTGCCCTGACTGGGAATCGAACCAGTGACCCTTTGGTTCGCAGGCCAGCACTCAATCCACTGAGCCACACCAGTCAGGGCACCATTCCTTTTTATGGCCGAATAATGTTCCATTGTTGGGCATCTGGGTGGTTTCTACTTGTTGGCTCTTAGTTGTGAGTTGTGCAGTCATGAACACTTTGCCAGGTTTTTGTGCGGACATATGTTTTCATCTCTTTTGGGCGTATCCCTAGGAGCGGAGTTGCTGGGTCACGTGGTAGCTCGTAACCTTCTGAGGAACTGTGATCAAAACTAAAATTGTCCCCCAGCTTGTCTTGGAGGTCAAGTAAGGTTTTATCTGGTGTCAGCAACACTTCTTTCTTTTTTTTTAGAATATTTATTTTTTCATTTCTTGATTTTTAGAGAGAGAAAGGAAATATCAATTTGTTGTTCCACTTATTGATGCATTCATTGATTGCTTCATGTATGTGCCCTGACTGGGGATCGAACCCGCAGCCTTGGTATATTGGGATGACACTCTAACCAACCAAGCTACCCAGCCAGGGCCCAGCATTAACTTCTGGATCATGAGGTTTTTAGAGCGAAGCATTGGATATTTTTGTTACAATAAAAATTCACGCTGTGTGGAAGCTCATTATTACTGCAGCTGGGACACCCAGTATTTGATCAGACCCTCAAGGAAGCTTACTACTTTCCAGAGCCAACTAGGTCCTTACCTTGGTAATAAAGAAAGAAGCAGGTGAGCAGGTAAGGGCAGAATTCTTCCAGATGAGAGCAAAAAGCACAGAAAGCCTTCGGACCTTTGGAGCAAAGCTTCAGAAGAAAAGACTCCACTCTCTCCCCATAGCAGTCCCGGGACATGACGTCACGGTACTCCTGCAAGGAGAACACGCCCTCGTACACTAACGCTGGGAGCACCCCGCTCACGTTCAATTCACTCAGTATCTTCTCTTTATAAGTCCCGGGTATTTCCGCGAGCTGCCTGCGCCTCTTCTTCTTCTCTCTCTGTGCCGCGAACTCACAGCCATAGAACCAGGCCCTGGCCCCTCTCTCGACCATCTGGGCTCGGGGAGAGCCGGTGCAAGCTCTCCGCGCTGGGCCACGCTGCTCTGGGGCTCGGTCTGCGCCACATGGACACCTGCAGGCGGACTCGCCCGCCCTCTGGAAGGACTGCGTATCTGTGGGGAGAGCGGGGGCGCCTAGGATTAAACCTGAGGTGCTGACCGTCGCGGCCTAAGAGGATTGCGCTGTATTCCTTAGTCCCTCGCGGCAGTTAGATCCAAAAGACGAAGGACAGACGCCAGCTGTTGAAATTCTTCCTCAGATTCCCAGATGATCGTTGTCCCAGGCTCCTCCTTGCCTTCCCCCAAATGCTGGTTTTCAATGTTATGCATGCAGCACACGCATAGTCTATACTGAGTGGTGTCATTACAGTGGTGGGGGCTGTGCAGTATCAGGCTCTGTGTCTGTCTCTTCCTGTCACCATAGTTTGGGCTTAGACGCAGCCTTGGGGGAAAGCTGGGGGCGGTAGAAGTAGCCAAAGCCAGGGGTGGCAAAATAATGTTTAGATTTTGTGTGTTTTTAAGATTTTATTTACTTATTTTTAGAGAGGGGAAAGGAGGGAGAAAGAGAGGGAAACATCAATGTGTGGTTGCCACTTGCACGCCCCCTGCTGGGGACCTGGCCTGCAACCCAGGCATTGGCCCGCAACCCAGGCATTGGCCCTGGCGGGAATTGAACCGGAAACTCTGGTTTGCAGGCTAATGCTCAATCTACTGAGCCTCTCCAACCAGGTATGTATTTATTTTTAGAGAGAAGGGAAGGGAGGGAAAAAGAGAGGGAGACAAGCATCGCTGTGAGAGAGAAACACTGATCGGTTGCCTCTTGCATGCGCCCTGACCAAGGATTGAACCTGCACCCCAGGCATGTGTCCTGACTGGGAATCGAACCAGTGACCTTTCACTTTGCAGGAGGGCTCCCAACCCACTGAGCCACAGTAGTCAGGGCCAGTGCTGGTTATGTGATTCAGCTGCCTACCGGACCCCTCTCCTCTGATCTGGCCCTGGTGTCCACTTAATGAAGCAGATTAGAGGGAAGGATGATCCCTGGCTCGGGGAGGGGGGCAGGGCTTCTAGCACGAGCAATGCCTTACCGTGGATCGCTTGAATATAACATGATACCTCCAAGCCAGCCTCCATGGCCACCTGCCCAGGATGTCCCAGGCCCTGGAGTAACCTCAGGACACTCCACGGCTGGGTCTGTGGGTGACCAGCCCTGTCCCCCAGGTACCCTCTCTCCTGTTCCTCTCCAGGTGCCCACGTGAGTGAATGATGGCATCAGGGTCCTTCTGCCACCCACGCCATACATGTCTCCCCTCTGGGAGCCACCCTAAGACCGTGTGTGGGTAGACAGGAATGGTTTAATGAAGCCCAAGTATGTCTTCCTTTTTCCCATTTAGGAAACTAACAAAAAGATCTGTGGCTATTGAAATACTCTTGCCTGTTGGGTTTATAGAAACAATTAGATATTTTTCTACCGCCTTGGGGTGGAAAATATATTCTTCAGAAATCAAAACTCCCTTGGGGTGGTCGGGCAGCCAGAACCGGGAGAGAAGACTTTTCCTGCCTTTGCTTCTGACTTCACGTGAGACTGTGAGAAAATAACTTTAGACTACCATTGTCCTTGGAGGTGTGACACCTGGAGGCCAATTCCTGGAGACAGCAAAGGACTGGCCTGGATGCAAACTAGCCAATCCAGAGCCCATCTCCCAACCATCTCCTTCACCAGGGTCTCACACTCCAGGCCACCATCCCTCTGCCCGAATCACCCCACCGTCAGGCACCAGACAGCCAGGGACAGCCCCGAGACCCCCAGAGCCTGCCAAAATGCCAACTAGCCGATCCTAAGCCTGCTTACCCTGCCTTGCCTGTTTCTTACTACGGAAACTAAAATAAAGGCTCAGACGTGTTTTCCTCTAACTTCCTGGACCCCCTCCTCTGGGGAACTGGGAATAACAATCTTTTCATAGGCAGCAGTCACCTGATCTGTTGGCCTCAACATACGTGCAGAATAATACACCTACGTTGTAGAACACCCACTGAAAGCACACACCCGGGGCTGGGCTGTGACAATATTGTGAAGCGCTTTGAGCCTCGTGAAAAACCGGATGGGCAGTCCTAGAATCCCCACTGCTTCCCTCTGCACCAGCCCTGTGGGTCCTTGGGGCCGCGCATTGAAAATTCTGAGGGAAATAGTGCCACCTTGTGGTATTGTGCAGTATTTCAGTCCACATTTTTTTCTGTTCTTTTTCTTTTTTAAAAGATTTTTTTAATTTCTTTTTTTTAGAGAGAGGAAGGGAGAAACATCGCTGTGTGAAAGATACGTCCATCGGTTGCCTCTCGCTTGCTCCCACCTGGGGGCCTGGCCTGCAACGCAGACATGTGCTCTGACTGAGAAACCGGCAACCCTTTGGTTCGCCCAGGCCAGCACTCAGTCCGCTGAGCCACACCATCCAGGCCTCTTTTTTTTTCATAGACATTTTCAGAGCAGTTTCAGGTTTACATAGCAAAGTTGAGCAGAATGCACAGCAGGTTCTCGAATGACGTCATTTCATTCAATGTCATTTTCCCACTACGCCATAGGAACCAAACTCTTCTTTGTACCAATTAGCCTACAGTATAGCTGGTTTGGTTATCCCTACAATGCCATGGTTCACATTATTATGCAAAGGCAAAAAAGCCAGACAAAAGAAGAAGTAATTCTGTATGATTTCATTTACAGAAATCTCTAGACAATGAAAACTAACTCATAGTGACAGAAAGCAGACCAGTGGTTGTTTGTGGGTTGGGGTTGGGGGCCCAAGAAAGACGAACTGCCAAGAAGCCAGAGGAAACTTGTGGGGCACCTACATGGGGTCCCCTGACCTGATTGACCCACGACAATACAAAGGTCGCTGCAGAATGGGAGTAGTAGAAATCTGGTGACAGAAGGTTGAGAAGTGACTGAGTCTCTGTCACTGTCCAGAAGCTTCCTGGGGAAGGGTATGAGAAAGAGACAGTGGGTTTAGTGCCATACTTTACGGAACCTTCTCCTGGGAGCTGTTTGCAATTCCAGTTCCCTTAATGTAAATAACTTTGGAACTCCAAAGGCATTTATTAACTGCATCTCATCACACGATACATCCAATTCCATTTTACCAAGGCTGAAATGTACCATCATTTAGGTCGCAAAGACACTGGCCTCAGCTATTCTGAGTTTGAATCTCAGCTCTGTCATGCAGTGGCTGTGTGAATTCTGTCCATTTGCTTAGCCTCTCTGTGCTCCAGTGTCTTCATCTAAAAATGTTTAAGAGTATCTCCTGTTAAAAGTATTATCGTTAATATTTGTAAAAAGCTTGGAACATTCTAAGTTTCCCATATTCTGACCCCTAAGAATGTTAATAGAATCATTTTTCATTCCCACTACAGGAAAGTTTGTGCTCAAGGTTATGAGGGATACCAAAGACATATGTGGGTGGCATTTGCCCCAGCCTCGAGGAACACTATAGCAACTGCCGGTCAGATTTAAAATTTTGTCGAGTTCTTCTGTGTAGCCTGGCCCAGCAGCCTCCAGCCTCTGCTCTTGGTCAGCCTCAGCATGAAGGCCAAGGAGGCTGATTCTCAGCAGCCACTTTTACAACGTTGATGTAAGTTGCAAGAATAGCGAAAGCCAGAATTCTGTAGGGTTAAGACAGGCGCCGTACTGCCAAGGGGAGACATATGATTTTCACAAGATTCTGGACGATTTTTGTTTCAGCCGAGGAATGGCGACAAGTTTATGGCCTGAGAGTACCTTGAGTTTATTCAGGCCCCTCCTCACTCTCCGGGACGAAGCCACCGCGGGATTCCGCACTCGGTAGCCCCTATTGCTTTAGTGTGGTCAGCCTCGGCCCCGCCCCTGCAGTGTGCTGGCCCAGTAGCCCCGCCTCATCAGTGTACAAACCCGCAGTCCCGCCTCGCACCGTCGCCCCGCCTCTCCATAGCCACGCCCCGACAGTGTACAAACCCCAGCCACGCCTCCCCGTAGCCCCGCCCCTGCTAGGTACGTAACCGCAGCCACGCCTCCATGTAGCCCCGCCCCCCTGCCGTGTACGTAACCGCGGTCACGCTACTCCCAGCGCCGGCGACCCGCAGTTCGTTCCTAGTAGCTGCCCTGCATTACGGGTGGCTGCTGCCTCTCCCTACCCACCCAGCGCGGCGTCGCTGGACGAGGGAGGCGGGTGCCATGGCGACTGAGGCCCTGACGGCGGAGACGGTGGCTTTGCGCCTGCAGCAGCAGGAGGAGGACATCACCTGGCTGTGGGAGGAAGTCCTGCGCCTGAGGGAAGAGCTGTTGAACGCGCCCGACCGGTGCCTGGCCGAGGGGCCCTGTCTCACGCGGGATGTGGCGCAGCTCCGGGCCGAGAACCGCGACCTGAGCTACCGCCTGCACCGCCTGCGGGCGTGCCTTGCGGAGGAACTGAGCCACCACGTGAACCTGGAGAGGGCGACGCAGGCGGCAGCGGCGGCTGCAGCGCAGGACGAGGCCGGGCGCTTGGCTCCCGGCGCGCAGGTAGCGGGGCATGGGGACTCCTGGCGAGGGACCGGGTGGGACGCCACCTAGGCCTCGGGCAGCGCCGCGACCCGCGACGTGCCCGCGCAGCGTTTTTCTCGGGAACGACAGGGGCAGGTGCGGGCCGCTCCGGGGGGTGTGCGGGGCCTGGTCCCGCCCAGACCCTGCGGCGCTCCCTGCTCTCAGGTTCCCTCCTGCGGAACCGCGGAGTGGCCTGGACACCGCGGAGTCCCAGCCTTTGCAGCAATCGCCAGACTGACCTCATGGTGCACCTGCTTAGCTTTTCCGTTAAATTGCTGCCACACATTTTTTTCAGTAGCAGAAATAGCATTTTCCATTGGTTGGAAGAAAAAAAAAAAGCTGGCGCGTTTAAAGCTCTGTTCTTTCCTTGGGCAGGAAGACCGTAGCTACATAGGTGAACGTTCTCTCTAAGGATGGCAGTTCTGAGCTAGTTAGGACAGGTGGTGGGTGGGGTTTTGTGTTGAGATCTGTATATGTAACATCATTATTTAATATGGGGTTTTGCTATTTTAGTTCATTGAAGGATACATTATCTTTCTGTAATGTGATACATCCTAAGTTCTGAAGGCTTTTTCAGACCATGGTATCTTTTTCAGTCCTTTCCCAAGGAAAACCACGGTAAAAAAAAATCATGAAGTAATATGATTGAAGTCTCTGGTGGCAGCTACAGAACCATTTTCCAGTGACTTTAAAATACATTAAATATGTTAAAGTGTGTTGCCTGTTCTGAGCAAAAATATATGGAAATGCACAGGCAGGAAAGGCCAAACCTCAGAAAACACCTTGCCCGTTGGGGGTTGTAGGTGGTTCTCAGGACACTCCAGCTATGAGCCTCTAAATGGGGGGGGGCACTTGCTGCCCGCTGGCATGTCCCCCTCCTCCCTCAGGTTTCAGACATGTTGCTCTGTCTTGTCATTGGTGTGAGTTGTTTACAATTTCCCTTTATTTCTCAGCCTCTTGCTAGTCAAAACCAAGAAAAGGACAGTAAAAAGAAGAAGGAAGAGGAACCTGCCAGTGAGGTGAGTCGTTGCTATGGAAATAATGTACAAGACTACGTGGCATTGAAATATGCTCATATAGTTAATACCTCGGGTTTTTCTGTTAAAAAAACATAATTCCTAATCAAATTGCCATTCGGGGCACAGTAGTGTATTTAAAACTTTGCATTCCTTAGATTTAAGAAGTCTTGATTTAGCGATGAGCTAACCATGCAGCTGTGAACTGCTCCTTAGTCTGTATACGTTGAGATGGTTGAGCTCTTCCTTTGTGTTAACCAGCCTTTGTTAGGAGTGAAGAGGGACTCCATAGCCTTAAAGGGCTGAGTCTAGTTGAGGATTTTAGACAACAGCAGGCGGAACAGCTGGAGAGCAAGGTCAGCTGGTGTATAAGTAAGTGCTGAATTATGTGACTCCTCATCCATGGGTATTGAACATGGGGAAAAGGGACATACCAGTGGGCGCAGTAGTTAGCGGGCCTGGGCTTGGAGCTGGACCGTGAGAGCTGAGAAGGAGGTAAGAGGAGCCTTCTGGAGGAGGGCGGGATTGGAGGGATAGTAGAGACTGGCACAGGGCACGGCCTGTGGCATGCTGAGAAGGGGGCGGGACTTACGTAATGCTGAGCCGTTGGGAAAAAGTGTGCTGTGCAAGTTGACCTTAGTGTCCACTAATGATTTTTCAGGTGAAAAATCCACCAAATTTCATAAAGGAACGGTTGAAGCTTTTTGAAACACTGAAGAAAGATCATCAGCTGTTATTTGCTACTCATGAAAAAAAGGGGGACACAAGCAATGGGATCACAGTAAGAGTGGCTGATGGGAGAACCGTCGAAGGGGAAGTCTGGAAGACAACGCCTTACCAAGTGGCCTCTGGCATCAGGTAAACCATGGTTTGGAGAAGCTGTCAGTATCGAGTATTGTAAGCCAGGGCTTGTTGAAACGTGTTCTTGGGGACTACTCAAATCTTTTCTTCTTACTCATTGACTACATCAGATGAAATCAGTTATATTTTTTTTTACCCCCTCTGGCTTCTGACGAGGCCATTTAAATGAGTAATCAAATATCAGAGCACAATCTCATCCTCTTAGAACATCCAGATTTTAGGGTTTTCGTAAAAGCGTAGAGTAGAGGAAAATAGAGTAGAATCCTTGACAGGACGCATGACATTGACTTGGTTCGTTGCCGAGGTTTGAGTTTTTGCAGGTTTTCAGCTGGACTTGGGGTCAGGAGACGTAACTCAAGCCAGTGTTCCACCAGTAGCTGATGTCGGATAGCTCGATGGACCAACTTGGGCAGGTCCTGAAAGCTTTGCAAGCCTGTGTTCTTGCATCTTCTTTGAAATAATAATACTTTCCTCATTTACCTTATGAGGTTGTAAATAGTGAAATGGTATATACGAAAATACTCTGAAAACTGAAGTGTCTCTGGGAATGTACAAAAGGCTTATTAATTGTAGATTGAACATGTTTGTGTTAGGCTTATTATCAGCCTGAATAAGTACTTTGACCTTCCTGGAATTTAAATCCATTAGTGAAAGTGTGTTGTTTGGACTGACGTTAATTCCTAGCGTTGAGTAGAGTTCTACAGAAGCTGTGACTCCAAACCACCGTGTAAATAAGCACCTGCTATTTTAACAGCAGACTTTGCATCAATGGAAATGCTTGGATTTCCCTTGAAAGCCATGGTTAAGGTCATATTTCTTTTTCGGCCTATGTCACATCGTGTACCCTGAAGGCCGCTCCCAGCCCATTGCTGTGTTTTCCAGGAGAGATGGATCGATGTGCTAGAGAAAAACAGGTTTTGAGGCAAAAGTAACTTTATGTTCACTGATAAAGAGTCAGGTTGCAAGTCCTGCAGAGGGATTGCGGGAGTGTCTAAAAATAACACTGTCCAAGACCAAAGGATGAGCAAAGCAGTGGTCATCATCATTTTACTATCAGACAGCAGAACTCCGGACCAAAATCCTAGAATGGGATAACGAGACACATTTTAAGGATAGATGAACATGATAACCCACCCTGATTATTTGTCACAAACCTCTGTGAATTAAACAATGTAGCATAAAATAAGAAACCCAAAGCAGTCGACTTTACTGTGCTTTTCTGAGCTGACAGATCACACAGGCAGAACTTAAGGTTACCCGTGTTTGAACAACGACACTGTAAAATAGGCTTGGGGACCGCTCACCGGTCTCTGCGCTCTGCAGGTAGGGATGGCGCCTGTCTCTTGGCTCCTGCGGCCAGTCTTTGCGCTCCTCAGAATCTTAACAAAACACAGGAACATGCAGTTCGAGTGCTGTGGGTAAAACGGAATCAGGCATGTACTCAGTAACCAGGTGAAATGACAGCAAAGCAAACAGTAAAACTTGGACATTGAAAAAAAGCCTCTTCAAAATAACTCAGGTGAAAGGAAATAAAAACAAACACAGAATTCTTAGGAAACACTTTCTATGAGGAGAATACGTGTCCAGATGCATGGACTGTATCCAAAGTGGTGACCAGACACAGATTTGTAGTACAGAAGGCTTTTGTTTTAGAATAAGAAAGGCTAGAAAGAAACAGATTAAGAATTCAACTGAGACAGTTAGAAAAAGAACAATGAAGAAGGAAACTCTAGGGAAGAGTATTAACTGAAAAACAGGTAGAACAAATAAGGATCCAGTGCGGTGGCCGGATGTCAAAGTTTAGAAATAATAGCTTTATTAAAGTATGCTGTTTGCTCCCTTGGTTAATGGAGAGTTGGTTGCATAGGTAATTATCCCTGCTCATTTACTATGCTGTAGGTGGTTACCTTTTACAGATAATGAAAGAATGTTGCTAATTACTCAAAGAGAAGGATGTTGTAGATCAGGGGGAAAAGTGGTTGAACTGGTTACACTCCCTCCTTGGGAGGTTTAGCACAGATTTTAGGAAGTTACTTTAGAGATACGCACTAAACATTTACTGCCTCAATCCAGGGTGAGGGAGTTTTAGCAAAAGCAAGTCTCAAAGCAGCCCAGGTACAATGCAGGCCTGGTTCCCTACGACAGAACCTATCCGTGGGTGTGGGTCCTCTGTGCCAAGCTCGCTCCCCACTGGCCTTTCCGAGTGGGGGCTGGGCTACTTTTCCCACGCCACTTGGAACAGTCCCCTGTAGAAGTAGGTTCCCAAATAATGCATAGAACGATACTGCTGAAAGTGAGTTTGTATTGGTGTACGTAATTGGTCCAAAATTGTGGAAGGACGTACAGCTAGTGGACATGCAGTCATTTCTGGGTGGAGGGATTGAGGACGCTGTTCTTTTCTGTGCTTTCCAGGCTTCTTAACGTGTTATTTTTGTCCATTTTTAAACAGTAAATTTTATTTAAACGATAACGCACAAAAAAGATTAACATAACACCTAGATAGGAAACAGGCAAAGGACATGGGCAGCTCATAAAAGTAAAACTGGCCAGTAAACATTTCCTTGAGTTAATCAAATAAATCAAACTAAAGTAATTTGATTTCCAACATGATATCGACCACGATTTAAAAAACCTTCTGAGACACGTGGAAGTGGTGCACTCAGATAGTCGGTTCAGAAACCTTTCAGAGGCTCGCGTCCTTTGACGTAGCGATTCCACGTCCGCGGGCTTGTCCCAGAGGCCACCGAGCCGCCTGTGCAGAGGCGTCTGTGCAGGAGTGGAAGCTTTCTTAACAACGGTGCCGCTTCTGGGCTCAGCTGGAAGTCTGTCTGCTGGCAGGGCTGGAATAAAGCGGGCTCTAAAATTTCCATGGCAACCATGCTTTTTAAAAAGTGTGTGTGTGTGTGTGTGTGTGTGTGTAAAGGAGGGGTGGGATGTACCAGAATGTTATGAGTACTTACCTCTGGGTGCGAAGATGTGTATGTGATCTTCGTTTCACTCTGTTTTCCAAGTTCACTACAGTGAACATATATCCCTCTTGTACTTAAAAGAAATGTTACAGAATAAAAAACCGATCTGTCCCAGTAGTTTGCACTGGTACTTTTTATCCTCTTGGAAAAAAAAAAGAAACAAGCCCCTAGAAGTTATTTCAATCCTTTGTTTTAGCGAATCATTCTAGCCCGGGATAAGGTTAACTGCCGAGTGGCTTTTCTCTCACTAGTCAAGAGCTGGCTGAAAGCGCAGTGATAGCCAAGGTCAATGGCGAACTGTGGGACTTGGACCGTCCGCTGGAAGGGGACTGCACTCTGGAGCTGCTGACGTTTGATGATGAGGAAGCTCAAGCTGTAAGTATGGGACACCTAGCCACCAGGCTCGGGCTGCTTTTGTTGTGAATAATATGTATCGGGTCCCTGTCACAACAAGAATGATGCCTTTTGTGGCTCCGTAAGGTTTAAAATGCGTATATTGCTGTTCCATAGTATTTCATAAGTGTTTATGGAATGATCATGCACAAATACATACATACCAGGTTTTCCAAGTAGCTTGTATTTATCATGTCTCAGAATAATTTTTTCCTTAAGTTAGAATGCTGTAATTATTAAAGCAATGTGTATTTGAAATGGATTTTAAAAGGACTCTTAAAAATGGATCTACTTTATAATTTAGTACGTGTAGGAGACTTTTAAAAATGATCAAGACTCAGATATCGTTTAATTACTTGTGGTGGTCTAAAACGGACTCCACATGCTCATGTGGATCTCTGGTAAACATGGCCAGCTTAATGTGGGATTCTCCGGTCCACCACCTGCCTAAACCCAACCTATGATCAGCTGAAGTTAAATGAACTTGTGATGCTCATGCTAAATTTCTTGATTTATTAATCCAAAGTGCAAGAATGCTGTTATAATTACTTTCTCTTTAAAACATGCAGAGCATAACCATTAATACATTATTAACGAAGCCATTTTCAAAAGGGATTCAGAAAGCAGTTTTTAAGGGGAGTAAGTAGCTTTATCCGTATTATTTCATTTTTCTCAGTGGTCCTTAGCAGCTGTCACCTAACTGCATCCCAGGTGTTGTCAAATGCCACCTATTCCCTCAGTCAGCTGACCAGTGTCCGAGGCGCTGGGCGCGTGCATCGGACTCTGTGGGGCCCCACCTCGGGGTGATTCCACCTGGGGGAGGAGGCAGTAAACAAGAGAACTAACAGCCGGTGCTTTCAGAGAGCGTCGGTCTTCAGAGAAAGTCCAGCAGGAGCTGGAACAGAGAGCAGGCGGGACAGACTCTGTGACCGTCTCCCGAGGGCGTCAGCCAGCCCTGCCCTCGGCGGTGCCAGCCCGCTCCACGCCCTCCTTCCCTCGCTCCCCTTCAACGGTGGCTCCTGAACTCTTTGAATCTGTCAGGTGTTTGACGGCAGGGGATGGGGAAACCTGCCGAATTTCACGTGCCATGGAGGCGTTGGCGTCTTTGGAGTTCTTTTCCTCTTTGCGTTCAGTGATATCACGAGAAAGACAACGTTGCTTCTCGTGGAGACTCTCCAGAGGAACGCACCAGCACGCCCCCCAGAGTCACGGCGGGCTGCCTGGCTTCCCATTGTGGGGCTTCCATAAATGCGTGTGGCCGTCGGTGAAAGGGACAAGAAACCCAGCCCCTGACGGGCATTGTCTCCTTAAGTCCCAGGTACCCTGGCAAAGATTGAAAAAATATGCCTTCTACAGTGAAAGCCACTGGGCCTCAGAATGGCTAAGTTGCTTTTCCAAGACCCTGATGCTTCTGTTAGCGTGATTTGGCAACAGAGATTTTGTTGTTGCTCCTGGATTCTGTTTCCCTGTTACGATGGGCCTATTCACGAGATTTTGAACATCAACCAAGTTATGAATGTTGAGCGCATGTCCGTGAGAGAGAAACCCTATAGGAAAACAATTCTAGAAAGCTCAGATCTCCAAAATGATAATTGAATGATTTTGTAAAAGCATCTTCTGCTCTACTGAAAAATTCGTGTCTCTTATACAGCAGACACGTAGACTTTCATTTTAAAAGATGACCCTATTTATAAGAATATTTAGTGCGTAATGCACCATATGAAAGAAGTACTTCGGCCCTCTAGATAAATTCACGTGCAAAATTGCAGTAAAGAAATATTCCCGTAAAGTTGATAAAGACGCACACGAGAAACAAGGGGTGTTTTATGTAGTGACACAGCTTTCAAGTTTAAAGCAGAATAGGTCCTCCCTCTTGTACTGCTCAGTAACAGACTATACGCAGGCACACACACGCTCTACTTTAAAGCTTTGGTGAAATCCCAGGAGCCGTCAGGGGCACGCAGCTCTGTGTGCTAAAGGACTCAGAAGATACGTACTGGGAAGTATGAACGACAAACACAAACTTACGGAAGAGCCGGAGCTGCCCGTTCTGCAATGTGGGTGCAGTCGTGGTCCGGGGCCTCTCCCCGTGGGTGGTGGCCCGAGCCCCGGTGCCCCCTCTGTTTTCCAGGACGCCCCCATCTCCCCTCCCATCCTGCGTACTTTCTCAGCCGAGCTGACAGTTACGACTCCCTTCTTTTAGTACTGTCTGTGGCAAACCTCTGGCTCCTTCTGTCTTTTTGCTGGCTGCGGCTTCTTCATCCGCCTCCAAATGTTAGGAAGTCCCCAGTGCTCGGCACCAGCCCCCTTCTGGCCTTCTCCTCCTGTCCTCCGCTGTCACATCCCCACCAGAGATGAGACTTCATCTCTGCTCTCTGTAACGACACAGCCCTCTGTCGAGACTATGCTGCTGCCCACAGGGTGTCTCCACCTAGACGTTGTACAGGAAGTGTCAGTTCAGTGGGTTAAAATCAACTTTTAACCCCAAACTTAAGACCCAGGTGCTCAGCCTGGAATCCTGGAGGCTGTGTGTGACCGCTGCCCGCCCCTCAGCTCCAGTCTCGGGTTGCTTGGGCCACGTTACTGTCACAGTGCCGCCTGGCCCTGTCCACCTCTGTCCAGGCGCACTGCCACACTGCCCAGGGACCCACAGTGGTGCTGCTGTAGCGCTGCCCAGGGGGTTGTACCCCCACCCCATGCCTCCTTCCGGAAGTCCGTTCTGGTCCTGCTACCAAAGGACGTTTTAAAACGTAAATTGAGTCATTTCCTTTCTGCTTAAAACCCTGTACTGTGCTCTATTGCATTCAGAATAAAGTCCAAATCCTCCCCCAAGGGCCCTGCCCCAGTCAGTGGCCCTTTCTGCCCTCTCCAGCCTTTCTCCAGTCACTCTGTCCCCGCCCCTGTGTGGTACCCCCACAGGCCTTCCCGGGGCCTGTCGGTGGGGGGCCGTCACTGCTGTCTGTCACTGCGGTGCCCGGTCCCTCTCCCAGGGACTCCTGTCTACTGTCTGCGGTTGTGACTTGTGTCTTCCGGTCTCGTATCACTAACACACTGTTCACACAATGGCTATCTGAGCTTGGACAGGGCATCGAAGAGGAGATGTGACTGATGCTGGGCGGCAGCCTGTCACCCCGACACCCACCAAAGCAGAGGGCTCTGCCCTGAGGACTGACCGTGTGGGCGTGTCTGCAGATCACGTCCTGGCCACTGCCCTGGCCGGGGTGGTACAGGGCCTGCCCATCGAGCTCACTCCCTCTGCTCTGACTGATTTTATCAAACAGCTTTCTCATCGTGATTTGTTTCCTCTTGAGGAAAAGGACTTGATTATCTTGTTCCTTTGGCATCTCTATTTATTTGGTGACTGGTCAGTTTTAGTTTGTCCATAAGCCATGGATTCCTTGGGAATTCAAAACCAAATCAACCTTGTGAACTTGTCGAGCTGATGACCCGCCCTCGGACTACAGTGAATTAGCTACGTGTACCTGGTTGGGGTCTCTGCAGCCAGGGGGCGTTCACTCCCTGGCGACGCCCTTTTCAGAGGTCCTCAGTCCCACGCTGGCCAGCACACGAACACTGCCACGTGGATGCCACATTCCGTGAACGGCAGCAGTGTCCTGCGTGAGCGGCCACTTCGGCCCGTTCTCTCCGCATCCGGCTCGGAGGCCACGCCTGGGCCGGGGGAGGGGAGCGCACGCCTGCCTTTCTCCGCTCTGGGCGGAGCCAGGTTTCCGAGTGGCCGCCTGGGCCGAGAGCAGCAGTTTCACACCAGAAACAAGCAGGCGGATGGTCCTGGTGGCATCTCGGGGAGGGCTCCGAAAAACAGTCCCTTCTCCGTGGGCACCAAAGGTCTGTTTCCTTCCAAACAGACGCGGCCCTGTGTCCCATTGTTTATCCCCCTAAAAACGCATCCACTCGCTAACTCAGTCCGCTAGCCCTTTCCACGTGCTCGCTCTGACAGCCCGTGTCCTGTGTCCGCAGGTGTACTGGCACTCCAGTGCCCACGTCCTCGGGGAGGCCATGGAGCTGTACTATGGGGGCCACCTGTGTTATGGGCCGCCCATCGAGAATGGATTTTATTATGACATGTTTGTCGAGGACAGGTAACGCCCCTGAACAGTCCCCTCCTGAACGCGCGTGTCTTTAGCTCCATGTTTTGTGATGGCTCCCTATTAGTGTGGTGGCTGTATATGTTCCATAATATGATTATAGCTTGGTTAATCAGTTTTGAAAAACAATTTTAATGAGTTTAGGGGCAAGGGTAGCTTCTCAAATGTTTTTTTCTTTTCCTAGAAGGAAGTGATACGCTCTTTATCTAATCTGGGACTTGGTAAGAGGGGGGTGCTAGTGAAGACCAGAATCTCAAGGTCAACCCCTGGGGAAATAGTTCAGGTTTTCTCCATGATAACTGAGGGCGCTGTCCACCTGGGGCAGACACCTCCCACGGGTAAAGATCAGGGGGTGGTTCACGGGGGTCTCGCCTTCGGAGGTCTGTGCTGGAGTGCCTCAGCGTCGGGCCAACCCCCACCTTCCCCGGATTCCTCAGACATAGCTCTGCAGGGCACCACCGGCTGCCAGAACTGAAGTCTGGGAGTCCTTCCAGTCCCCCTGCTCCTCCACCACCCCAGCACCCAGGCCTCGGTCCAGCTCTGCCCATTGGATCTCCTAAGTAGATCCCCCACCCGCCTCTCCTCTCTCCTCCTCTCTCCTCCCTTCGTGTACAGCTAGAACGTCTCTTGCCTGGACAACTAACGGCACATTTCGCCTTTCCCTTTCACCTCCACGCTGTTCAGCTCATCTCCCCAAGCGAGCCTGTCTTTAGTCCTCTGTAGCTCCTGCGGAGGGGCTCCTGCAGCGTCATCTCCTGTCACCCCCGCCCCAGGACCCATTCCTCCCACAAAACCTTGACTGCCTGCTGTGTGCTCCGTGCTGGGGTGCTGGTGACGGAGCAGTGAGCAGACCAGTGTGTACTGGAGGAGCCTACAGCCTGGTGGGGGGAGACACACAGTAAACCGACAGCCGCCTCCCACCAGGTGGTGACCCGCGCTGTGAGGGACAACACATGCAGGGGTGGGCAGGTCCGTGTGCCGTGACAGGCAGGTGGCTGGGAAACAGGACGTGACACTGAAGCAGGCCAGGACGAGGGAGGGAGCGAGCTCCTGAGGCTACTGGGGGGACATTTATGGGCCTCCTGGGAAAGAGGCTCCGTGAGACAGCCCGGGCCTGGGAACGCATGCAGCTTGTTTGAGGAGCGGCAGGGAAGCCGGTGTGGCCGGCAGGGGTGAGCGTGCAGCGGGGGGCGGGGGCGAGTGAGAAGGGCAGTCAGCCGAGGCCTGGCAGGAGCCGTTGGCCCCGTGGGCACCCTGCCCCCGCATCTCACTCTCACCGAGCTATCTCCCACCCCAGACCCCACAGTCAGTGAGCGCGGGGACGTGGGGAGCACCAAAGACCATGCTTTTCCATTCGAGCCGGATAGGACCGTGTGAAGGGTGACAAGGACAGCGCAGAAGTAGCGCAGGCCCCATCGCAGACACCGAGGGCGGATCGCTCTGTCTACGCATGCCTCTCGCCCTCTCTGAGCAGTGGGAGTGTCTGCCTTCGGACGAGTGCTTTTGCCTCTCTGAAGTCCCGGGGCCCCAAACTCCGACTCCCTCCATCGAGGAAGCGTGTAGACGAGTGGCAGAGGCTGCAGGCCGGGGCCCACGCAGCAGAGCCCGCCCGGCGTCTGAGGGTTGGTGCTGATTCTCGCCCGCTCTGCCTTTCAGAGCCGTGTCCAGCTCGGAGCTGTCGGCACTGGAGGCCCTCTGCGAGGCCATCGTCAGGGAGGAGCAGCCCTTTGAGAGGCTGGAGGTCAGCAAGGACGTCCTCCTGGACATGTTCAAGGTGATTTCCCGGAGCTGTTTGCAATCAGACAACCTGGGGCTGGGGATGTTAAATAATCAACATAGACAAGTTTTTTTTTGGTTTTTGTTTTGCAAATAATTGGCTGTTGTCACCATATTGTTCCAAACAGTTGGTTGTCACCAGTCACTTGAAGTCCATTTTGTACTATTTCTTGAAACTTTTAATGCATATGTAGGGAGGTAAAGGGCCAGATGAATAGTCTTCATATGTGTGTTCATAAATCTGGTTAATTCTGAGCATTGTTAATATTTAGACTCCTGAATTCAATGATATTTAAAATACCATATATATTTTTCACTTTTTTTCCCTTGAGGGTTTTCTTTTTAATTTTTCTTTTTATTTTTTAGATTTTAGTCTAGGGTAACCTGTGTAAAACTTCAACTTTTTTTATATATTGTTTTGACCAATGTACTTAAATATATTCTTTTCTCTTTTTTGTTTAACTGTATTCTTAATTTTATCTTTTAAATCATACATATCAGAGAAGTCACATAATTTGAAAGCACAATATTGTTAGTTTTGTGGGCTTGAATTAAAATAATAGATTTGGGCCCTGGCTGGTGTGGCTCAGTGTGTTGAGTGCCAGCCTGTGAACCAAAGGGTCGCCAGTTCAATTCCCAGTCAGGGCACATGCCTGGGTTGTGGGCCAGGTCCCCAGTAGAGTGCACTCGAGAGGCAAGGCAACCACACATTGATGTTTCTCTCCCTCTCTTTCTCCCTTCCTTCTCCTCTCTCTAAAAATAAATAAATAAAATCTTTTAAAGATAAATAAACAAATAAATAGATTTGGGGTTTGGTAAAAGTGATAGCTACTCTTTTGTGTGTGTGTGTGTGTGGTAAAATATCCAAAATGTACGATTTACCATTTTAACCATTTTTAAGTGTGCCATTCTGTGGCATTAAGTACGTTCACATTGTCCCACTGTCTCCACCATCCACCTCCAGAGCTATTTTATCTTCCCCAGCTGGGACCCTAAACCCACCAAACACTAACTTTCCATTCCCTCGCCCTCTCTTTCTGTCTTATGAATTTTACTACTCTGAGAAGCTCGCATAAGTGGAGTAATATAATATTTGTTATTTTTGTGGCTGGCTGTTTTACTCAGCTCCAGGTCCTCCCGGTTCACCCACCTTGTAGCACATGTCAGAATTTTTCTCTTTTTCGAGGCTGAATAAAATTCCATCGATGTGTAAGACCACATTTCCTTGATTCATTCGTTAGTGGACCCCTGGGTTGCTCCCGCCTTTTTCATGCTGTTAAAAACGGCACTATGAACGTGGTGTACAAGTACCTGTTCAAGTCCCTGCTTTCAGTTCTTCTGGGTATATGCCCAGTTATGGAATTGCTGAATTATATACAGATTCTGTTTTCTGTTTTGGGCAAACGCCATACTGCTTGCCACAGCGCCTGCGCCATTCTGCATTCCCACCGGCAGTGCACGGGTGTTCGGTTTCTCCACATACTTGCCAACGCTTACTTTCTGTTTCTTTGTTTGTTTTTTGCTAATAGCCGTGCTAATGGGTGTGATATACGTAGTATCTCATTGTGGTTTTGCTCGGCATCTCTGTAATACCTAGTGATGGTAAACATCCTCTCTTGTCCTTACTGACCACTTACATATCTTGTGTGGGGAAGTGTCTGTTCAAGCCCTTTTCCCATTTTGAAATGGGTCGTGGTTTTTTTGTTGTGGAGTTGCAGTTCTTTATATATTTTGGATATTAATTCTATATTAGAAACATGATTTGCATTTTTCTCCCATTCTCTGGGCTGACAGCTGGACTCAGTCAAACCTTTGCAAAGAAAAGTGTTTGGATTTGAACATATCAGTATGAAACAGTTGAGTCCTTCAAATCTATTTTTTTTCTTTCCAACAACTACCTTCTCTGAGTAGTTATTTAATATAAGGCGGCAGCACCGTGGTAGTAGTGACGAAAGCAACAAAGAGAGGAAAAGTCTCTGTTGCGTGTTTGAATGGGATGATAGGATCATTTGATATGAACTCTGTTTTTACACAAATTAATAATGTAGCTGTTTCCACAGCATTATATGCATTTCATGTAGTTAAAATGGGAATCTTCTAGAACACTGCTGTCCAAATAGAAATACAATGTGATCCACAAATAGGAGCCACATACGTGATCTTAAATTTTCTGGTAGCCCGTTTTAAAAGTAAAAGAAAGGTGAAGTTGATTTTTATAACATTTTATTTAACTCAGTATTATCAGAATATCACTTCACCATGTAACCAACATAAAAAAGTAACAACACAGTTCTAGGCTACGAGCTCTCGGTATCCCCGGGGCCCGGCACCCAGGGCACAGTGCACACCCATTCAGTGTTTGTTAGAGAAAGTAGACTATTTTTTTTCCACTTAAACATTTTATGTAATAATATGTAAATCTATTTTCCTTTGCAGTACAACAAGTTTAAATGCCGCATTTTGAATGAGAAGGTTAATACTCCAACTACCACCATTTACAGGTAAAGTGTGTGTAAATTTCAAAACTGCTCAGTGTGTAAAATTTTTAAAAAGATTTTATTTATTTATTTTTAGAGAGAGGGAAAGGGAGGGAGAAAGAGAGGGAGAGAAACAGCAATGTGTGGTTGCCTCTCATGTGCCCCCTACTGGGAACCTGGCCTACAACCCAGGCATGTGCCCTGACTGGGAATTGAACTGGTGACCCTTTGGTTCGCAGGCCAGGGCTCAATACACTGAGCTACACCAGCCAGGGCTCAGTGCGTAAATTTTAAAACTGATAACTTGAAGGTGTTAGCGGGACAAGCAGTTTATCTTTGGGTGGCTGTTTATCTCTAAATTTGCATATTGACATACTGCTTTAGTTAGGGGCTCTGAAATGTTATCACCAAAGAGAAGTTATTATTTTCTTATTTGTATTCATCAGAATGATACTGAAACCCAAATTTTGCTTTCTGAGTGTGAGCTGTTACACAGCATCTTGTTCTCTGTGGGTGAGACAGTGTCAGCCAGTGCCTTACATTTTGGGGGGCTGTTAGGGAAAGACTTCCTGTTTCAGCCCCTGACATTCTTACTGAGGTGGCAGTGGGAGTTGGTAGGGGCCACCTCCCCACACAGGGGCTCTCTGCCGCTTGCTATACTTACTCCCCACCACCTGGTGGGTGCCAAAAGCATCAACCTTCCTGCCTAAGTGGGATGTTCACAGTGAAACGAACAGGAAGTGATGGGAAGCAAAGGCGAAATAATGATACAAAGAGGCAAGTGAAAGCTGTGTACCACGTGGCTGGGCTCTGGTAAACATCGGGCTCCTGAGCCCCTTTCCACTCATCTGCTTTCTCAGCTCTCTTAGGGGTTTGCCTCCCCACTTCTGTGAGCTCTGGCCTGTGGCCGCTGCTGGGAGCAGAGTCCGGGGATTGAGCTGGGGTTCACTCTCACCTTGTACATATTGTGGGTTTGGTGAGGTGTGATCTTAAGGTGAGGTGTCGAGTTGATGCACTTCGTATGCATTTCAGATGACTTTGGTTTTGGAATTTTTGATTATGCAACAATGGGCGGCTTTTAAGAGCCTTAGGATATCACAGTTCCAAGTGGTGTCTCTGTATGGTTTTCTTTTTCCAGAAGAGTCTGTAGCTTTTGAATTTGGGCAAAGAGGGGAAGACTGAAATCTGAGGCTTGATGAATTGTCTCTCTCCTGTAAATTAAAACTTAATTTAAGCTGCCCCTAAGTGAAAAATTGCCCCCACAATATAAAATCAGGGAAAATCCTTCACTAAAACATACGAGGATGTGGTTCATAATGGGCAATCTGAAAAACCATAACAGTGTGTGGGCGTGCCTTTCATTATAGGTGTGGCTCCCTAATTGACCTGTGTAAAGGCCCCCACGTGAGACACACTGGGAAAATTAAAACCATAAAAATTTTCAAGGTAAGGACTTACTATTTTTAATATAGCAAACTTAAGATGGACTAAATAATTAGGGATTTCAGTCATATCTTTTATAATGTGAACATCATGTTATTTTAAAAAACACTTTATTATTTGATTTTTACATGGGCTCTTAATATTTTTTAAACAAATTTGATAATTAGGATATTACGTGCAACATTTTAAAAAAGATTTTATCCAGTTTATTTCCAGAGAGAGAAAAAGGGAGAAAGAGAGGAAGAGAAACATCATTGTGTGGTTGCCCCTTGTGCACCCCCTGCTGGGGACCTGGCCCACAACCCAGGTGTGTGCCCTGACTGGGAATCGAACCAGCAACCCTTGGTTCACAGGCCAGCATTCAGTTCACTGAGCCACACCAGCCAGGGCACATAGAGCTTTTGATTATCATTTGCATTTCTCTTTCATTTGCTATTTAGTGATATTGTGGTTTTCTTGAATCACTCTGATGTGAGCAAGAACATTTATGTGCATGTAGAACATGCCCTGTAGGAAAAAAGCCAAAGCCAAAGGGGACAGGGTGGTAGAATGGAGAAAGCATTGCCCTGGGTATCGAGAGGCACGAGGCTGACTTGTAGACCTGACCTTGACTTCCTCCCACGTACACAAGTGCTATTAGCAGCTCAGTCGTTCACCAGGAGCCGCGGCCCTGCCCGGCCGAGCTTCCCTGCCTGTCTGCTCTTCCTCTGCTGCTACCCCCGTGGCCATCACAGCTGCTGCGTGGCGTTCCCGTCTTTCCACCATCTCTTCACTTTCCCTTCCGAGAACCCATGGCACACTCTTTCCGTAACTGACCGCTGGATTTGGACTGGGCAGGAGTCGTTAGAACCCATTCAAGATCCTTTACTGGAAAATGGGAACATAGTTAAGACTGATTTGATTGATGACAGAATGTCAGACATGCTCAGTGAGACGTGGCTTGGTGTTTAGAATTCCTGCACGTACTGGGAGGGCAATCCCGAAATGGAAACCCTGCAGCGGGTCTACGGGATTTCCTTTCCCGATAACGAGAGGATGAGAGCCTGGGAAAAGCTGCAGGAGGAAGCCAAGAGCCGAGATCACCGGAAGATCGGGAAGGTAGGCCGGGCGTCCCCGTCCCTGCCGGGGTGCCCCTGCCTTGGTTGGCTTACGATGATGTCTCCAAACTAACTTGCTTGAAAAATAGTATTTTGTCTCCCATGTTCTATTTTGCTGGCACTCATAGTTTGCGGTTGAGTTCTTTCCTGCTAACACCCCAGTGCCTTCTAACCTCTTTCCTTCCTGTATCTTTTATCAGACTGAAAACATTACCCCCTTGTCTCATTTGTATCATGATATTAAAAAATAACAATTTAAGGGTTTTATTTATTTATTTTTAGAGAGGGGAAGAGAGGGAGAAAAAGAGGGAGAGAAACATCAATGTGTGGCTGCCTCTCATGCGCCCCCTGCTGGGGACCTGACCCACACCCCAGGCATGTGCCCTGACTGGGAATCAAACTGGCGACCCTTTGGTTTGCAGGCCGGTGCTCAATCCAGTGAGCCACACCAGCCAGGGCAATTAACATTGTTTTTTGAAACTTGTGCATACTTTGAGAACATGCTGTGTATTTGGGAAGTGCAGAAGGAAAGAATGAGATTCAAAAGCTGGAAGACCTGCGTTTTAACCTCAGTCCTGCCACTGCTGAGCTGTGTCCTGTCATGGGCGGGCACTCCCTTGCAGAATTCCACGTGCCCATGTCTTGCTGAGTAGCCTGCCCGACGGATGAGAGGAAGACCCTGGAGATGGTGGCCCTGTGGGCTGGGCCGTCAGTATGTGGGGGTCGTGGTAATGGTCACCGCCACTGAGAGGCTCCGGCCACAGACGTTTCTCATCTCTTTGCAGTGTTTTCTCCCCTGACACCCACCCTCCAGGATCCCAAGGAGGAAAGTAGCGGTGAATATGAGGGGAAATAGAAGCTAAGTGCAAAGCTTAGTGGCCATAAATACGGATTGCAATTTTCTGTGTGCTATTACATATAGTTAGATAGAAGTATTGAGGACTTGGGAACGTCAGTGATTAGAAAATGGAAGTGATGGCTGAGTGTGTATTTTACTTGTAGCGTATCAAGTGCACAGTAGATATTAAACACCGACAGTGAAATTTGAAATCCAGTTCCTGTTTTACTCTAGGATCAGGAGCTTTTCTTTTTCCACGATCTGAGTCCCGGAAGCTGTTTCTTCCTGCCCAGAGGAGCCTTCATTTATAACACCCTCATGGACTTCATACGCGTAAGTGAATTGTTGGAGGGTTTTATTCTTATTCGAGTGCATTTTGCATTTCACTGTTTTCCTTCATAGTAAAAGGGTCAAGTGTTTCCATTCACTTTATTTTAGTAACATTAAGAATTTTGAGCCTAGCAGAGAAATACCGGATTGTGCCTTTTAATAAAAACATTGAGCTGAATTATATTTTCCCCAAATTAAATGCATTCTTGGATTGTATTAATGCCGCTGGTGTGCGTGTAAGTGTCTGGAACGTGCACAGTACAGAGGTGAGCACGAGGCAGACGCAGCGTGGAGATCCTAGTGACAGCGGGGAAAGGAGGGGATCCTGTCAGGCTCAGTGTGCTGACCGGTGAAGCATCGCTTCCCAGAATGCGGTCCTCGGGGCGCGGCTGCTCCGCCACCGTCTGTGGTGGTTTGGCAGCTCCAGGGCAAAGAGCGGGAAGACCGCTCTGAAAAATACTGGCCCGCAGGCCAAGTTCATAGATCACTAAGTCTCCGATGGGACTGTGTGCTGTAAGTACTGTTCAGATGTGCTCCATGTGGACCACTGGGGTTACATTTCCTTTCCTTTTTAAAAAGGATTTTATTTATTTATTTTTAGAGAGAGGGGAAGGGAGGGAGAGAGAGGGGGAGGAAGAAACGTCACTCTGAGAGAGTAACATTGATCGACTACCTGTCACACGCCCCCTGACCAGGGACCAAACCTGAACCCAGGCCTGCACCCTGACCAGGAATCGAACCTGAGACCTCCTGGTTTGTGAGGGGACGCCCAACCCCCTGAGCCACACCGTTGAGGCTACATTTTCTCTCTCGTGCTCCTCTTGTCTGTCTTGCAATCCGTGATCACCTAACACTTTCATTGGCCCCGTTTTCTAAGTGCCTGTCTCTAATTCGTCCTCACCTTCCTGTCAGGACTCCTGACACTCCTTGCAGCATCTTCTGGTGATTTGGGTAATCTCTCAGTAAATTTTTTTTTCCCAAATTTGATCTTCTCGCTGCAGAATTATCTCTTAAGACTTGTTTTCCATCATCATCCTGGTTTCTCCCCCCATCTCTTTTCTGTGCTGATTCTCTTCTTTCCCGATCCCTCCTTGCTTCTCTCTCTCATCTGGGGAAGCGCTTTCCCCAAGAACCTCCTGGGAAAAAGGGCCCGTGGCACGACGTGCTGGTTACTCTCTGAGTCACCCGTCTCTTTTTCCTCCCCTTCTTTTCTTGCACGATGCCCCGGGAAGCTCCGCTCTGTGGACTTGCCCCCCTGGGCTCATACCTTCTGTAGGGATTGGTCAGGTGAAGCCATCATAGATCAGAGAGCAGAGCGGCGAGACTTGAAGAATCACTGCATATTATCGGAGACATGTGCACGTGGTGATGATGCGCTGTCTCTGCTGGAAAATCAACACAGCCCCCAGCACCTTGAACTCTAGGTGTGGGGCGGAGTGTCGGAGAGTAAGCAGAAGCCTCCGTTGGTGGCCTTCAAGGAGTCTCTTCTCTCTTATAGATGCAGGACAGACCTGGATGATGGTCAGGCCCAAGGTCTGATCGTATGAGTTGCAGAGGTGTGCGGCCATTTAAGTACGCAGCCCCCAAGGTCTCTTACGCTAAGGTAAGGGCGCAGGTAGGCAGGATGGGGCCCCGAGTCTTGGAACGGGAATGTTTGGCAGACAGAGATGAGGCGGGTGACTTTGAACCCCCAGATACCCTTGTCTGAAAAAATTGTCCTTTCTGTGCAAAACACACACACACACAGACACAATGTTATAGGGACTCAAACTATTTCTTTCCTTGGTTTTCTGTTATATGGTCTTGCCTCTTCCCATACGTAGTCTTTTGTTATTAATATGCTAGGTGTTGTATACAGAAATAACTAGAGTCGCTCTCAGGTCAGGAACTGCAGGACGGTTAGGACTCAGTTCTGTTCTCCCTGGGCCCTGGTTCCACCCTTTGAATCCCCTTGTCGTCTTAGAGGAAGTGGCCCGGGTGTACAGCTGAGCAGCTTTCTCGGTGTTCTCAGCGCAGGGTGTCTGTGTGAACGTCAGCTTTCATTCTACTTGGGCAAGTACCGAGGAGCGTGACCTCAGTGTCACAGGGCGAGCTTGAGTTTCCAGGGAGATGCCAGCCGTCTTCTGAAGGGACTGTCCTTTCCTGTTCCCGCCGGCAGGGGGGACGGGTTCCTTCGGTGAAAGTCCCCAGCCTCACCGTTTCCCCTGCTGGGGTCTGACCTACCCGATGCGCTGGCGCCGGCTGGGATATGGGGTGGGGAGGATGGTAGCCCCCTCGCTCCTCCGCTCATAACCCACTTGGAGAGTTTTCGCCTCCCGCTCCCACACCTTTGGATTCCGTGCATTTCCAAACTGAACTTGTCTTCGCAGACATTTAGTATCTCAAACCCTTGACCTTCTGTGCGGGGATGGTCCTGACAGGTGAGCCAAGGGTTTAACTGAAGAGCATCTGGTGAAGGAAGTATTTACAGAGGCGTGGGCCTTGGTTAGATAACTCACAGGGGCCGGTCCTGAACCCAGGGATTACCCACGCAGGTCTCCCTCCCCCTCCGCCAGAGGAGGTGAGAAACAATCATGTTACCCGAACCCAGAGAGAGCTCGAAGCCTTGGGAGAGGCTGCTGGACAGAAACTGTTAGGAGCTCACAGCCCAGGACACAATAAACCCAGAGCGAGGGAGGAGTGGGGGAGGGAAATAAATATCCCGACTTCTGTCTTCTGCTGCCTTCTGGCTGCCTTCAGAACCTCTCCTTGGTCAAACTCAACTGGAAGTCAGAAGGCAGGAAAGCCGGGCAGTATCCTCCACAGAAGTCCCCTTGTGGGGACACAGAGCAGGGCTCAGAGGACAGGAAAGTGGGTCAGGACAGGGCAGGACAGGAGGTGGCCCATGAGAGGAACCAGCACAGTGCCCCCCCCCCCTTGGTGACTCAAAGTCAGCTTTGGTCCTTTGCTCGGAGGAGGACATTTGTTTGTTCACCCCAAGTCCCGTCAGCCAGCGTGTCACCATGTGGGGTGGGGTCGGCTCGATGCCATTGGGAACCTAAGCTGTGACATTAGCCACCACCGTGCCCTGCGTCCAAGCAGGCAGGGAAGAATGTTTAATGCAGCGGGTCCGGCCCCAGCCCGTGGAAATGGGCACCAGTGGGCAAGTCAGCGCCGCCGCCTCCCACCAGCCCTCCACCCCTCCACGTGCCCCCTTCCCTGCCGGCACCTCGGACGGGCAGGGCTGTCCTTGGTGCGTCTCCTGGTTTCCCGGGGCGCCTAAGGAAGTGCCATAAACTGAGTGGCCCTGAGCCCCTTGGAGGTATCGTCTTGCAGTCCTAGGGGCCAGACGTGGGGAGGGAAGCAGCCGGCAGAGCCACGCCCCGTCTGGAACCCGGGAGGGAATCAGCCCCTCTTTGCGCTTCTCTGGAGGGGGGTGGTGGGTCAGCCACGGTTGGTGCGCCCTGGCTTGTCAGGGCCTCGCTCCAGTCTCCGCCTTCACGTGGCCTTCTCCCGTGTGTCTTCACGTCACCTCTCCTCCACGTGCGTCGTCTGTCTGTCTGTCTGTCTCTCCTCAAATTTCCTCTTTCTGTAGGGGCACCGCTCCCATTGGAGCGAGACTCATCTAACGACCTCCTCTTAACTCGGTCACCTCGTCAAAGCCTCTGTGTCCAAGGAAGGCCCCACTCTGAGGTCCCGCGGGCTAGGACTCCAACCTATCTTTTGTGGGGGATACAGTTCCACCCCTAGTAGTGGGTGGCCCACATCTTCTTCCCAAAGGACCCGAGTTCTCAGCGATCCTGCCTGGTGGGGGTTGCGAGGGTTCATGGAAACGCTCGAGGCTCCCCTCTGCATTCCCGCCGGAGTCTCCTCACTCCATTGTAGCTGTGCACTGCCTTCCCCTGCAACTGGGGTCAGTCCTCCCAGCCAGGGAGTCAGTCCTTCTCTGCCTGTTGGCTTGGTAGCCTAGGGGTCCGCATCCCCAAATGGACCCAGCTTCCAATGGAGGTGTGTCTGTTTTTTGTTGTTTTTGTTTGTTTGTGAAAGCGTTCTTTCCTTGGGCACCAAGGCCCATTACTGAGAGAGAAATTCTAAAGCTTTAGAGATAAAAAAAATATTCTAAAAGTTTCCAGAGAGAAAAAGCCAAAGACATAGCACCGGGTAGCAGAACGGTAATGAAATTTCCAGTGAAAACACTAAAAAACAGAAGACAGGACCAATGCCTGAAAAATTCGGGCCCCAGAAACTGTCAGCCCAAAGTGGGCCTGTGTCCCGCCCCACCCCTGCAGCTCCAGCTGCTTGCCCAGGTTTGCCGGTCGAGGTGGCGGTTATGCACTCCGGGTCCCAGAGTATGTCACCTTCCTCTTCTCTGCTTTCTCTTTGGCCCTTTGGACTTAGGCTTTTATAAATATCTCAATTCCTGATTTCCAGAGAATTCAAGCATTCCATACTACATACTATTGCACAGTATAAAGTAAATATATGTAACGTGAAAATTCTACTGAGCATGCGTTATTCTTCTTTCACGTTGCTGGAAGGACCACACCTGAAGCTGAGGGCATGTTCATTGTCAATGGATACGGACTGCCCTGAGTGTCAGACACCGGCCCATGGCCTGACTTCTCCCGGTGCCGTGGTCTGCCCTTGCCGGTGTGGTGAGCTTCAAGTGCGTTTCCTTGCAGGAGGAGTACCACCGCCGTCATTTCACGGAGGTGCTGTCCCCCACCGTGTACAACAGCAAGCTCTGGGAGGCCTCAGGCCACTGGCAGCATTACAGCGAGAACATGTTCGCCTTCGACGTGGAGAAGGACACCTTCGCCCTGAAGCCCATGAACTGTCCGGGGCACTGGTGAGCACTGGACGTCACGCAGACCTTTCCCGGGAGTGCGGGGCCACTCCTTCACAACGAGCTTTCAGTGTTGTTCTGTGTTTTGGTTTGGGGAGTTAAGCGATTCCTTTGACTTGAAGGATGCTGGTTACTAGTCATCTTTGCCAAGTTATTTCACTCTGGAGAGTGAGTTTACTGTTTAATAAATGATAGATCTTTGGCAGGTGTGCAGTGTTAGCTGGAAACCATTTAATTTTTTGTGCTTCTTAGAGATAGTATTATGTACCAATCTTTTTTTTTGCTCTAAGTTTATTTATTTATTTATTTTTAGAGAGAGGGGAAGGGAGGGAGAAAGAGAGGGAGAGAAACATCAATGTGTAGTTGCCCCCTGCATGCCCCCTACTGGGGACTTAACCCTCAACTCAGGCGCGTGCCCTGACTGGGAATCGAACCAGTGACCCTTTGGATCTCAGTCCAGTGCTCAATCCACTGAACCACACCAGCCAGGGCTATTTATGAATTTTTATAAATTATTACAGTATTTCTCTTCATAGTCATAATACATTTCAAATAACACACATTTGCCAAACATTTATTCTTTTTAAAAATATTTTATCTATTTATTTTTAGAGAGGGAAGGGAGGAAGAAAGAGAGAGAGAGAGACATCAGTGTGCAGTTGCTGGGGGCCGTGGCCTGCAACCCAGGCATGTGCCCTGACTGGGAATCGAACCTTCGATGCTTTGGTTCGCAGCCTGCCCTCAATCCACTGAGCTACACCAGCCAGGGCTAAACATTTTATTCTTACATGTTGTTTGGATTGATTATAATAAGACCAGTGAGGTTGGAATGAATGGGCAAATGGGTTTCATTGATTCCGAGGTAACTTTTCCTCCCACATTTCGACATCTTTTGACATTGAGATGCACCTACAATTGGGGCATCTTAGCACTATGTCTTAATTTAATGAATGGGTTATTTTTATTCTTCGTGGTACATAAAATAGTGGCACATCTTTCACTCAGTGTTGTCTTAGACTCTCTGCAAGAATGTAATTATCATAAAGTTGGTATGCAAATTAAGTTTATAAGACAAGCCAGTTGTACAACTGGGAGTGAGTAGACACGATTCTCCACGCCAAAAACAAACCTCAGTTATTATAGTTTTGCGTCATCGACATACATGGTTTCACGTAAGTTGACTGTAGAAGGTATGTATTGAAACAAACCTCTGAACACTGAAGAAAACTTTGTCCTTTTCAGTAGATGCTGGAAGAAGTTCAGCTTTATGCTGGCAGCATGTAAACAGTATTTACGTACCTTTAGTTGCTTGAAAACTGGCAGATAAATGGTCTATAACCTCTCTTTTTAAACAGAATGGGGAAGTCTACCTAGTGCTTTGCATTCTCTAAAACACTTGCATTAACAACTTCTTAACTCAGGTTCCCGTGAGGTGCCATTTGAAGCCATAGCCTGTGGTTTCAGCTCTAATTCTGAGGAAGGCCAAGTAGAAGAAGAGAACGTAACTTTGTGTTTCACGCCTCCGAATAAAAAAGTCAGACATCAGTGGCTTAGTGGGGAGCGGGCACAGGAGCCACCGGAGTGCTTTCTGCAGAAGGGAAGCCATGAACTTGACGGAGAGCATCAGCCACAGTGCTTAGTGCTAGAAACACGGAGGGGATTAAGGCAGCCCACTTCCTCAGGGAGCAGAGCGGGGCAGGGACAGAGGTACAGAGAGCCAGTTTTTAAAAAGTAAGACGGGTGTCAAAATAGTGACCTGTTCCAGGTCACCCTGGAGCCCAAGGGAAGCCTAGCCAGCCCTGTCTGGGGAAGGCTCCACCCACGAAGTAGCCTTCGAAATGAATTGCAAAGGGCGAGTGGAAATTCACCGGGTGAATGGGAATAGGGGTTTCTGGTTCTTAGGGCGCTATAGTGACGCAAGTTCAAGGTTCAGTAATCCACAGGAGAAGAAATGTTCTTAAAACGTGTGATCTAAGAAGCAGGGTAAAGCGTTTACAGATCTTGAGGTGTAACTGTAATTTGTTGGTATTTAGTTATTTAATCCTTCCCGTGCTGAGTGAAAACTACGTGTTTACTGCCTCTTCTCCAGTCTAATGTTTGCCCATCGTCCACGGTCCTGGAGGGAAATGCCTGTCAGATTTGCCGATTTTGGAGTTCTCCACAGGAACGAGCTGTCGGGGACGCTAAGCGGCCTGACCCGAGTCAGGCGCTTCCAGCAGGACGACGCGCACATCTTCTGCACGGCCGAGCAGGTGAGCCGCCGTGCAGGTGAGCCGCCAGGCAGCGCTGGGAGTCCGCGTCTTGCTCTGGTCAGAGTCGCTGAGATAAGGAGTCTGGTCTAGTCTCTGAGGCCTTGCTCAGCTCTGACATCCTGTCACTGTCTGATTTGGATGCGCAGAGTAGTAATCTCTT
Organism: Phyllostomus hastatus; assembly: GCF_019186645.2. Lineage (NCBI taxonomy): Eukaryota > Metazoa > Chordata > Mammalia > Chiroptera > Phyllostomidae > Phyllostomus > Phyllostomus hastatus. The sequence goes on along the minus strand of NW_025334036.1, from coordinate 11,079,513 downwards.
CGCATGATACTTATTATTGTTTTTCTTATAAGCTTCCTCCAGTTTTGTTAACTTAAATGCATTAAGTCTAATATCTCAGGAACTTTGGATGTTTTTGTTTTTCAGTATTGTGTAGAAGTTAGACTTTACTTTTTTGCAGGTTTTCACATTAATTCAAATTACAATTGTCACTCGAAGGGCACTGTCCAACAATTTAACCTAACTGACATTTATAGAACACTCCAGCCAATAAGAGTACACGCCCTCTGAAAGTGCACAGGGAACAGTCACCACGATAGACAATATTCCGGGCCATACAACAAGGCCAAATGAATTTAAAAGGGTTCCGTGCATGCAAAGTGTGTTTTCTGGTCACAGTGGGATTAAATTAGAAGTCAGTAACAGAGAGTTGTCTGGAGAATCCCCAAATATTTGGTGAGTGAATAACACACTTCTAAACAACCCATATGTCCAAGAAGAAATCAAAAGGGGAACTAGAAAATATCGAATACCACATGAAGGGAAGCAGAAAGCCAGCACACCCAGATCTGTGGGGGTTACTAACACGGCCCTGCGGGGGGGGGGGGTGCTGAGTTCCTACATTAGGACAGACGAGTGTTCCAGATCAGGACCTAAGCCTCCACTTAATACACTAAAAATAGAAGAGCAAATTACAGTGTAAGTAAGCAGAAGGAAGAAAAGAATAACATCAGAAATAATGAAATTGAAAAAAGAAAAACAACATGAAAAATCAGTATTTTTTTAAAATTGATTCGCTGAGACCGATAAAAATGCATAAACCTTTCATCAAACTGAACAGAGAAAAAGGAAAAGACATGAATTAAAAATATGAGGGATGAGAGAAGTGAGATCACTGCAGAATCTATAAATATTGAAAGGATAATAAGCCAATGCTATGAACAACTTGATGCCAATAAATTCAATGACCTAGATGAAATGGACAGCTTCTTTGGAGGTATTTACGTATTTCTTACTGCCTTGGGTCAGTTTTGCCTTTTCGTCCCCCTGATCGAGAGGTGGCAGTCTTTATTATTGATTAAGACTTTTCCTCTTTCATAGTAAACATGCTTCGTGCTGCATATTTACCGTTTAGCACTGCCACTGCTGTGTGACTTTCAGTGTTGTGCTCTTCTTTTCACTCTGCTCGGTGTGTTTTTTCTTGAATTTCTCTTGCGATTTCCTCTTGAACCCACGGCTTATTTAGAAGTGTGTGTTCAGTTTCCAAGTGTTGGATATTTTCCTCTTATCTTTCTGTTATTGATTTCTACTTTAATTCCACTGTGGTAGAAAAAAACACTTTGTATGACTTCAACTTACAAAAATGTGGTTGAAGTGTGTTTAGTGGCCCAGCATACGGCCCACCTTGGTGTGCGTGCACCTTGGTGTGCGTGTTTTGTGGACACTCAAACAGCCGTGTGTTCTGCTGTTTTCAGGTGGAGTGTTTTCTTTTTAAAATTTAATGTATTTATTTTTAGAGGGGGGAAGGGAGGGAGAAAGAGAGGAAGAAAAACATCATTGTGTGATTGCCTCTTGTGCGCCCCCAACTGGGGACCTGGCCCACAACCCAGGCCTCTGCCCTGACTGGGAATCAAACCAGCAACCCTTTGGTTAGCAGGCCGGCACTCAGTCCACTGAACCCCAGCAGCCAGGGCTGGGTGGAGTGTTTTCTAAACGACAGCAAGACCCTGGTGGTCAGTGGGGATGTGGGATTCGCCCACCTCCTCACTGGTTTTCTGTCTGGTTGTCCCGCAATTGCTGAGAGAGGGGCGATGGAGTCTCCACCTACACTATGGATCTGTCTGTCTCCCCTTTCAATTCTCTCAGCTCCTTCTGCCTGTATTTCGCAGCCCTGACATCTCAGGACACAAGGTCTGCGTGCAGACGCCAGTCACACTTCCCTCTTCTAGCAGTGAGCATGGGGATGATGAAGTTAAAAACAGTGTCGTTCACAATCACTTGAAATACAAGTAGTACTTAGGTGGGAATCTAACAAAATATGCAGAGGACGTGTGTGATACAAGCCGCAGCATGCCGATGGGAGAAAGCCCAGGCACCCGCTCACTAGCCGTTTCCAGAACTGGCTCCTCTTGCTTCCCACACCGCTGTGCCCTCCTTCCGGGGCACCGGCTTCGCCCGGGCGGCCTTCGCTTTTCACCCCTGTCCAGTTCATCGCCAGCCCTATTGATAGCTCTCCCTAGACATGTGATTAGTTCCTGAATAATTTCATGCATTCCCGCATGCCCCGCATCCAGCACAGGGCTTAAGGGGGTGGAGGTGACCACTGTCAGTCAGTCACTGAAAGGACAGCTGCCCTGCAAACGCATCAGACTCCCTGCATTCCTGACGCTTCTCGCTTGTTCAGGCCGCCATCACCGCGCTCCTGAAATCCCACTGGCTTCCTTATGGGCCGCTCTTCTACCCTTGCCAGTCCATTTCCCACACTTCGGAAGGACCAATTGGGTCGTGTTAGTCTCCTTTAAAAAAAACAAAACCCCACTGATTCTTGCACTGCTCTCAGGCTGAAGAGCACAGACTTTCCCCTGGCTCCGAAGGCTGTTTTCTCTGGCTCCCATCCGCCTCCTGCCTGGTCACCTCCCACCGCCCCCGTGTTGTCCCCCTTTTCCATCACGCAGGGCCCGGTCCCAGGGCAGCGCCCTGTGGCTTCCCTGTCCTCTGAGCCTCCCCACTCAGCACTGCCTCTGCCCCGGAGCGCCTGCCCTTCCCCTGTGTGGAGGACCTCACCCTGCCCTCCTGCTGCAGCGTGGCCGCCGCTTCCTCTGGGCAGGCAGGCGCCCCTCCCCCTTCATGTGGCACTGTCAGGGTGAGGCGCCCTCGCCTGCTCCTCTGTCCACCCCGGCACCGGGCTGGGCGCTGGCAGCCTGCGCATGCCTGGCACGTGCTGCTCATTCCGTGAGCACCCAAGGAAGGGACGGAAGGACAACCCATACTGTGTCATTAACTGTACTCCACAATGAGAACGTGCTTTATTTCTATTCAATGTGAACAATGTTTTTTTTAGATGCCATAATGGATTTACTTTGGTGTTCTACTTAAAATATTTTCTTTGCTCCCATTTCAGATCGAAGAGGAAATAAAGGGCTGTTTGCAGTTTTTGCAATCTGTGTACTCCACCTTTGGCTTCTCCTTTCAGTTAAACTTGTCCACGAGGCCTGACAACTTCTTAGGAGAGATGGCGCTGTGGGATGAAGCCGAAAAGGTAGGAGGGACAGAGTGCGTCCCGTCCGTTTTTGTGACCAGGGACGGCGCCCGAGTGTCCGTAGTCACCGTGTGTGAAGAGGCGGTGGAATTCTGAATGGGACGTTCTGGGGTAAAGGTGCCAGTTGTAGGACGTGGTTACCAGTTCTCTGCATAATAATGATAACTGCAATACCGTATGTTTGTTTCACAATTTAAAGTTTATAGCAAGGTTTGTTTATACTCCTTTTTTTGAGGATTTTAGTTTATTTATTTTTAGAGAGGGTAAGGGAGGGAGAAAGAGAGAGAGAGAAACATCAATGTGTGGTTGCCTCTCATGCGCCTCCTACTGGGGACCTGGCCCACAACCCAGGCATGTGCTCTGACTGGAATCAAACCGGTGACCCCTTGGTTCTCAGGCTGGGTCTCAATCCACTGAGCCGCACAAGCCAGGGCTGTTTATACTCTTTTCAGTGCCAGTCACTAATGATAACCAGTGTCGTCGTTTTTAAAGAAGCACTTTGGCTCCTGCTTCAGCAGCCCTGGTCTGTCCTGTCCCCCTGGAACTGGTGTAAACCCCTCAGCTCCCTGGAGCTGCATCCGTTAGCCCCACCCCAAACCTCCCCTGTGCCCCACCTTTGCAGAGTTGCAGTGACTCATTAAGATCCTTAACAACATCACAGCCCCATGGCCACACCAGTCCAAGCAAATGGACATGTCTGAGCCCAGCTCATGCACAAGTGAGGCCTCCAGTGCTATGGGGGTCCAAAGCCTTGGTGTACTTGGGGAAGGCGGACAGACAGACAGCAGGGGAGAAACGAGCCCTTGATATCCCCTTCACCAGGTGCTGGACAGTATCCGCGGTCAAGGCCTGCAAAGCGGGTGGTTCAGGCCCCCCTCACACCTGCACTTGCTCCCCCCGCCCCCACCTAAACCAAGAGCTGTCTCAGCCTTCCCTGGCTACCCCTACCAGGCCTTGCTCTCCCTGTGTCCTCAGACGCCCCGTAACAAGCAGTGACCTCTGCCTTATGCTGTTCCCCCAGACCTGGCCTCTGTGGGGCCTTTAATTCCCTGAGAGCCCCCAGATCCCTTCCACAACCTAGGTGTCTGTTGTCACTGGGCTTATTGTCCCTGCACCCTGCGAACACATGCACGTGTCTCCTCTTCTTTCAAAGACAGAGGAGAGGGAGGACCTGCGTCCATGGTGCTGGCCTTCGCTGTTCCTAAGGAGGAGGGAAGCTGCTTCCCCAGGCCCCCAGCCAGCGCCAGCTCCCAGCCCACCCTGACGGAGGGCCCTGGGACCCCAGGAGTCAGCGTACTCTGACCCTGCTTCCGCCCGAGACACCACCATGTTAGACTTCCTGTCGGGCCCTTTGTTCCCACGTGTCAGCCCCTTCGTGGGCATCCATGTATCTGGGGATGGCAGGGATTTGAATGGCATTTTGGATGGTGTATCAGTGTTCTGGCCAGGGACGTGCGTCCCCAAGAACCTGTATTCGCAGGGAGTAGCAGCAGATTGAAAGACCCTTTTACTCTGAGTACTTCTGTGTACACCAGCCACCCTCAGGTGTAAGGATCTCCGTAAAGCTCAACTGAAAAGAACCTCTGTGGTTTAGGCTGAAGACCAGAGGGGGCCTCCTGCTCCCACACCCTATCAATCCCCCACCTCATCGATGTGAATGGATGGGAGGATGCCAGAGAGGCGCCCCGCCCCCTTGGTCCTCTCATCCACCTAACGCAGAGCAGAGGCGGCAGCCAGATCAAGTGTTTCGTGCCTTTGATGTGGGGAGGGCCACCAACAAGAGCTGCCTGGGAACTGTCACGAGGAGATGGGGCCTGAGAAGTGTGTCCTGCCTTGGCCCAAGGGTCTCAGTGTCCCTCTGGAGCAGTTTAGTAACTTATCTTCTCTTCCCACCAAATAAACGGTGTGTGTTTATTAACTACCATCTTAATCATCTCTATGTGGTCATCACTTGGTAGTTTATCGAATGCAAAAGAAGCTCAATAAACATATGTTGAACTAAAATAGAATGTACTTAAGATTCATAAGAGCTTCCTTTCCTGAGCCAGTGACAAAAAGGATGAAATGTACAGGGCAGTAGATGTTTCCAATGTTCTCATCTCTTTTAAAAAACAGCAGCTGCAGAAGAGCCTTGTGGACTTTGGAAGGCCCTGGAAGGTGAGCCCCGGAGATGGAGCCTTTTACGGCCCTAAAGTAAGTTGACCACGTGCTTCAGAAAGAGCACAGTGTAAAAGGAGAACAGACACTGTGTCTAAGCAAACGTCGCTTCCTTTGCAGATCGATATAAAAATCAAGGACGCTCTTGGCCGATCGCACCAGTGCGCTACCATCCAGCTGGACTTCCAACTGCCCATCCGATTCAACCTCACCTACGTGAGGTGAGTGACCGGCCGTGACACGTGTGCGGAACTCGTATCCGGACTCTGTCACAGCTGTTTTCAGAGTCCTTTGTATATTCTACATATAAGCCCTTCAATGTAGACGTGATTTGCAAATATTTTCTCCTAATCTGTGGCTCCTTTTATTTTTTTTTTTCATTTTTTTATAGTGTCTTCACTTTCCCTTTAATCTCGAGTTTTTTATTTCAACGATGTCTCATTTACATAGTTTTTCTTGTACAGATTATATTTTTGGCTCATGACTACAAATGCTTTGCCTAAGCACCAGTAATGAAAATTTATTCTGTGCTTTATTTTAGAGGTTTCCAAGTATTAAGCTTTGTGTTTCAATCTAAGGTCCATTTTGAGTTAGCTTTTGTCTGAGAAGTTTAGGGCAGAGTTCCCTGGTGACATCGAGGTGCCTGATTGTCCGTCCTATGTCTAATCACTGGTTGTAGAGGGCAGCCCTTCTCCATCGACTCGCCACTGTACCCTTATCAAAAATGATGAGTATTTCTGTGGGTCTCTTTCTAGATGTGCGGTTCTGTCTCCCTGACGCACTGATCGCCCTTTCGTGAGTGCCATGCCGTTTGGAGAACCGCAGCTGTGTAGTCGGTCTTATCAGTGAGATGATGTGAATCCTTTGTTCTTTTACAGAATTGTTTTGCTGCTGCTTCTTCTTTTGCTTCTAACAGATCTACAAAAGTTCCTGGTGGGAATTTTTATTGGCATTTAATTGAATCTAGAGATCAATTTGGATAGATTTTCCTTAACTGTATTTGCATCTTCCAATCCTTGAGCTTCTTTGATTTCGTTCATCATTTCTTTTATCTTTTGTGGATTTCCATGTATAAGTCCTCTGTACATGTCTCGTTAGCTTTATTCCTAAGTATTTCATTTGGAGGAAGCGACTGTCAATGGTATTGTATTTCTAACTTTGTCATTCATGTGTTCGTTGCTACTATTGCAAATACGACCAATTTTTTATGTTGGTGTTGTATCCTGAGACTTTGCTGAACTTACTAGTTCTAGGAGGGTTTTTTGGTCTTTGTAAAAATTTGAGGATTTTCTCTGTAGACAGTTAAGCCATCTGCAGATAGGGATGTTTATTTCTTTGCCTCTTGCTACCGTCCCTTGCCCGTGGCTCTGGCTGGAGCTCCCAGTACCGTGTGGAGCAAACTGGACGGGAGCGGACATGGTTACCGCATTCTCGGTCTCAGGAAAACAGACAGTCGTTCACCCCTGAGTCCGGTGTCACCTGTGGGTCTTTGTTCACGCTGTGTGTCAGGTCGAGGGAGTTCTCTCTCCCAGGCTTTCTGAGGGTTTTAAAAATCACGAACGGGTGTTGAGTTCTGTCCCATTCTTTTACTGCATCAGTTGGTGTGACCGTGCGGTTTCTTCTCCAGCCTGCTCACCCGGTGGATCACAGTAAGAATACTGCACCTTGCATGGCTGGGGTGCAATCCCACCTGGCCAGGCACTGTTTGGATGCGTGCTGGATTCAGTCTCCTAACAGTTGGTTGAGAACTTTTGCGTGTGTGTTCACGGGGGACACTGGTTTGGAGTTTTCTTGTCTTTGGTTTTAGTGTCCGGGTGACACTGGCCTCGTAAAATGAGTTGGGAAGTGGTCCCCTCTCTCCTGTTTCTGGAAGGGATTGGTGCCGTTGGGTGGGAGGAACTGCTATCTGCACGTGCTGCTTGGAATTCTGGGAGGAAGATTTGCCTTCTTCACGTGTTTGTCTCTTCGACTGTTTATTTCTATCAGTACAGGCTTGTGAATATCAATTTCATACTTTGGGTTATAATAAAATAGAATATTTTAAAGTTTTTCTTGCCCAAATCGTGCCAGCCTTTGCCATTGGTCATTCTTTTGTGTCGGCTCCTGAGTCCCTTTTAAATGCTCCATCCTTTATCTTTCTTTATTTAAAGAAAAAATTAGCCTGCCTTTGCCCACTGGCACTGTGAGATGCTGCAGGCTCATTTGCATCTTTCCCTGACCCAGCTTTTGAGTCAGCCATCTTTCCAGTGAGAAATGGAATTTTTAGAACTGAAAACTATGATAAATGTAATGTTGGAGGATAATACATAGAAATCAAGATCTGGGCCCCGGGGAGACCTACCTGGCTTTTTTCTGTTTTATAAAAGATATTATCATTAGGAGAAAACTTTATTTCTTAAAATTTTTTTTATTTATTGATTTGAGAGAGAGAGAGAGAGAGAGAGAGAGAGGAGGGGAGTGAAAGGGAGAGAGAAGGAAATAGAGAGAGAAACAATGATTTGTTGCTGTTCCACTTACTGATGCATTCATTGGTCGATTCTTGTATGTGCCCTGACCGGGGATTGAACCTGCAACCTTGGCATATTGGGACGGCACTCCAACCAACTGAGCTACCCAGCCAGTTGTTTGGGCAGAAAACAAAAGGGCAGAAAAATTTATTTCTAATAAAGATCACATGGTATGCTTAAAGATTTAAGAGGAAGCCATTGCTTTACATAGTTTAGGAAAATAACTCTTTAAGAAGCTAAAGTCCTTCCTGAATCTTAAGGAAACACTTCAATGTGTAATTTTTATTTTTTCAGCAAGGAAGGGGACGATAAGAAGAACCCTGTGATCATTCATCGGGCCATCTTGGGCTCGGTGGAAAGAATGATAGCCATTCTGTCGGAAAACTACGGGGGGAAATGGTAAGTGACGTGGAAAAGAAAAATCCGTGTCTTTTTCTTAAAACTCATGTCTAAAAGATCAAATTAATCAAACATGAAAAATCGGGTGGCTCCTGCCTATGATTAGCAAGGGTCCGCACAGCAAGTACAAAAATCCTGTTACCGCTGCCAAGCCGGAAAACAAGGGCGGGCGGGCATGGAAGCTCCCTTACGTCTCCGGGAGCTCAGCAGCGTTGCACAGCCACCCTCTCGCCACGGCAAGCCCTGCATAGTCACTGACCGGAAAACACGAGGCCCATGCTCCCAGGGTCCCACCTCTCGCCCACCTGCCATCCCACCTTCAACCCGTGTTGTTACCTCTCGGGGCACCAGGCGACCTTGGACTGTGGAGGAAACCCTGGTCCGCACGTGGCCCTGAGCAGCGCGTTGGCACAAATCCAGAGAGAACTGCTGTAGCCCGGCCCCCTCGGGGACGAAGCGAGGAAGGCGAATGCCCGTAGGCGCAGGAGTTTGAGGGGTGCCTCCTGTAGTCCGCCGGGCCTGGAGGGGGGATGGCCGGGTGTGGAGGGGCGCTGGAGCGCGAGCTCCAGTTGCTGCTGTGGCTGCAGGGTCAGAGACTGGGAAGTCATTGGACTGGAAAATACAGGACGAGTGGGTTTGCAGGAGAGGAGTGGGGATGACGTAGCTCAGAATGGGCCACAGGGCGGTGGGATTGCCCACCCAGTGGCCCCACTGTGAGCACATTTTCCGCATTGAAATGCGAGAGGCTGATTCTGTGATGGGCAGCTTCCTTCTCCCCCTCGTGGTGGCTCAGTGACCGATGACCAGCGTGGCCCCTAGGACAAGCGTGATGCACTCAGCAACTCGGACCCCACCCAGGTCCACCCGCCAGGCCCCTCCTGAAGCCTCCCTCTGCCTTCGTGTGTGATGGGCCCTGATCCCTGACATGCCACCGTCACCCCGATGGGACAGCCGCCTCTCTTCAGGCTGGTGGTTGACGTCGTGTCCCTTTCGCCGTGTGAGGGCCCATGATGTGTCCTCACTGGAAAAGACACACACTCTGATTTGCTTTGCTCTTCCTCTCTGCCCAGCCTCCAGCAGGGCCCCACGCAGATTCCACTGAGCCCAGCCCCTCTCAGAAGCACGGGTCCTTATGACCACGGAAGTGATTTTGTAGCAAAAGGAGGGCACCGGGCTGGCATGGTGGGGTTCAGCAGCGTGCTTATGGGGTGATTAGCCTCTCCACCCAGCTGCCAGCCCCCGCTTCCCTCCCCTTCCTATCAAAATGCCCAGTACAGCATTCTACCTCCTAAGACAGACTGGTTTACTGCCGCACTGCTCTGTGGAAGCTGCTCTCTTACAGCCCTTACTTTAAATAAACCTTAGGTTGTTTTTTAATCATGTAGTAAGGGGTCATTCTGAAAAGCTATATTTTTATATATTTTTCAGGCCTTTCTGGCTGTCTCCTCGTCAAGTAATGGTCATCCCCGTGGGGCCAACTTGTGAAAAATACGCACTTCAGGTAAAACCAGAGACGCTTAAAGTACCTAATCGTCCTGGCACCCAGTGTGGGGAGGATATTGACTTGAAATGTGCTCATGCCTTAAAGCGCTGCCTCACTGGCACGTGCACTTAGCAGTGACGTTTTCAGTGATGGGGCACCACCTGGATCGTGCCTCTGTGCCATGTCAGAACCACCACCTTTCTTAATGCTTTCGAGAAATTGGTATTTAAAACTTCTCACATTTATTTCTTTGCCATGTGGCTCCATCAGGGAAAAATACTTATATTATCTATTGCAATGTAACAAATGACCCCAAAACTTAGCAGCTTAGAACAACAAACATCTATTGGCTCAGAGTTTCTGGAAGTCAGGATCTGGGAGCAGCTTGGCTGCGTGGTGCTGGCTCAGGGCGCCCATGAGGCTGCAGGGGGTGCCAGCCGCCTGGGCCGCAGCCCCCAGGCCCGCTCCCATCTTCAGAGACCCCCGCAGCGGTGGCCTGAACGTGCTCCTCACGTGGCAGCCGGTTTCCCCCAGAGCGAGTGATCTGAAGGAGCTGGGGGGTGAAGGTGCTTTGTCATCTCAGGTGTGACTTGCTGTCGCTCCCACCCGTCTCTATGGTCATGTAGACCCAGCTGGTACAGGGTGGGGGCACCACGCCAGGGTGTGGCTGCCGTAATGTAATAACACGGCGTTTTATGTCCTTACAGGTATCTGGTGCCTTTTCTGAAGAAGGGTTCATGGCCGACGTTGATTTGGATCATAGTTGTACGCTAAATAAGAAAATCCGAAATGCACAGCTGGCTCAGTATAACTTTATTTTGGGTAATTTAAATTTATATCTCTCCTCCTAAATGCTCGCTGTTTGCGCTTCAATTCCAAAAGCGGAAATAAAGAACATGGGGTGACTGACGCCCTGATTATACCAGGTATCAGTTTAAGTGTTGAATCACTTATACACGAGATTCCACAGTGTGATGGTTGGCGCTCCGGACTCTGAATTACTTACACACGAAGCAGAGTGTGTGGTGGTCTGGGAAGGCTGTTCCTCTGTGTTCTGTTCTTTGCTGGGAGAACAGTTACAGAGCTTCCCGTGGATCCTGTGGTCTAACAATACCAGCATGAATTAATGTCTCAGACGAACAGTGGGGAAAATATGAAAATTATCTCATCAGTTGAATTACACTCTTTCCCTTTCAGCTATCTTCCAGGCTGAAAATCTTCTCCTTTGCTTTTCTGGTTTATTAGAAATCTTTAGGATTAAACTAATCCATGGACAAGGTTCCAGGGTTACGATGATCCAAAGAAAAGAATTAAGTGAAAAAAATGTCCTGTGGGCACGTGACTAATTGAATGCAGAAACTAAAATTTTGACTTTAAAAATGATTTGAAAGCAAGAGAAATTGATACTGCTTTGCCTGCAGGCATGAGATTAGCTCCTGTAAATTGAAAGTTTCGGTAGGAGGCAAAATAAATATGCATAGAACTTTCCTGTCAACAATTTGTCATCGGAAGGGTTGGACTCTGTAGTAAGCATGGTGATGCTCTGATCAGGCTTCTGGTGGTGACAGAGCTTTTGTGTAGCTTAGACAGAGATGGAATTTGTTGGATGGGCACTGGAGTGTCCATCCACACGGAACGTAGAATTTAACAGCCAAACCACTAGAAGAGTGACTAGATGGAGGCGCGTAACTCTTCCCAGGGCTGTCTCCCCATTCTGGTCCCTGTTCTGCTCCGGTCCATCATGCTTCTCTTGGATTTTTACTTTATTCCCCTCACTCGACCACTTTCTTCCTTCCAGATGGCAAGGAACGGGGTGGCAGATCCCTTTGTCATCTCACAGTATGGGTCACTGGAGAGAACACATTTTTTTTAGGCTACACTGCAGAAAACTCTGGTTGGCTGGTTGAGACACCCCCTGATGCACCAGGGGGTGGAGTCAAGGTATCCATAAGTAAGAGCTCCCCGCATCCCTGTGCACCCCAAGACCACAGGAGACCATAGTAGTTCTCTCAGGTAGACGAGAGGTGGGATTAGAAGTGGTTCCTTCCCTCAAGGAACTAATGGCCATCAGATGGGTATTTAGTGATTAATAATAAAAACTGAAGAAATGCTCCATAAGACACCTGTCATGTGACTACTCACTTAATATTTCATAAATTGCTGACTTAAAATGTGATTTTTCTTTTCCACAGTGGTTGGAGAAAAGGAAAAAGCAAATAATGCTGTAAATGTTCGAACAAGGGACAACAAAATTCATGGAGAGGTTGCACTCACTTCTGCCATTGATAAACTGAAGAATCTCAAGACGTCACGTATTCTTAATGCTGAGGAAGAATTTTGAAGTCCTTCTTTGTACTCCTTTCTGTGTAACCCTGTTTTGAACCCCAAAAATGCTTATTTCTTAATTACTGTTAGTGCCTCTTCTGGGAGCTTTAGACCTGCTGACAGTCAGTCCCCCAATGGGTGCAGTGGGAGAGGAGATGATGAAAGAGTAGCTGATACAGACAAAGTTTAATTCGCTAATGTGTCTGAGAGCGGTAAGAGGACAAGCTCGGGAAGTATTCAATTTCCCAGATGTCTTGAGAGACTTAAGTGGGAAAAGGTTATTCACTGAAAAAGGGAAATACCAGGACAAGACGTGTGTGTGATAAAAGATAGATTTCAAATAAAAGTCTGCAAAGCTTTTTGGAATACAACAGGAAATCTTATTTCCTAACAACATTATGTTGTCAGTTGTTTTACCCAAGTTCACACTGAAACTTTATCTCCAAAATTGGAGTCATTGCTTAATTTGCTTTAACTAAGCAAGAACTGCAAGAGAAGCTGTACTCAATATTGGATTATTGGCAAAGGACTCAACTCATATTCAGCGTTGTAGAATCTGCTGTAGTTTGCACTGTAATTTCAGAGTTGCCGTTTTAATGATTCTAATGAACAACTAAGCTTTGTTCATCTTTAGAAAATACAAATTTCCGAATAAAAGGCATCATAGTGTTTCAGCTATGGTTTTATACCAAAATATCTGCCTCCCTAGAGTTAAATGACCTTTTTGATGTGAAAATGACGGTCCACTGCTCTATGTACTCAAATGGATTTCTGATTTTAATTAAGAGGAGTACCTCACTGCTCAGAACAGAATTAATGGGCTTTATACCAATAGAGAATTTAGCTACCAACCATTAGTAGTCACTTTTGTGTTTATTTGGCTATGTACTATGGAATGCAAAATAAATTTAGGACATGTTCTCTCAACACACATATCATTTAGTTTCTTGAACAGTTGGTAAAGAAAACAGTATTATATATCAGACCTCGTAGTGCTATAAGGTGCAAACTATATAATTTTCAAGCTAATATTTATTGAGGCCAAGCACTCCTCGATATCTTTATTTTTTCATTCACCGAATGAGCTAGTGAAGGAGTGGGGAGTCAGAAGCCGCCCCTCTGAAACCCTCCCTCCCCCCATGATCTTGTGATGAGTGGGTGGGAAGAGCGAGTCAATCGCTCAGGACAAAGAACGCTGCTAGAAACAAGTGCAGACTGCTGTGTGAGTGTGCAGGAAGCCTGCGGCGTGGGGCACCTCGCCCCTCCCCACGGCTGGCCTCCAGGGAGGGGCCCATGCTTGAACCCTCGCCTTATAGCAGGGCTCTTGCCCCAGTGCCCAGGAGCCTGAAGACCTGCTGGCTCTATACTTAATGTCCAGTCTTGTCCCGGTCTTAGAGGAACTTTTGTAAGTAGCGTGTCCTGAAGGAGGCGGCCAGGGGAACCAGGGCAGGCTGGGGAGAAACGAGAGCTGGGCACTGACTGTGCCAGCCCCAGGACCGCGGGGCCACCTGGCACGCCTGGAGGGGCTTCCCAGTTTGGGCCAGTTTCTTCATATGTAAACAAGACCATTTTGGTATGAAATTAAATGTAACGTCATCAAAATCTTTGCACAGGACCTAGCACATAGTAGCGGTTTTTCTCCAAACATACATATCCAGCCTCATGTAAACGGTGGCCAACTCTCCTATGTGCCCGTCTCTGTCTTCAGTCACTTCAGGTGTGCATTTCTGCCCCGGATGACCTTTCCCGGTCTCCAGCCGCGGAAGGCGGGGTGAGCGGCACCACCGGGGGCTTGGGCAGCGCTTGGAAACGCAGCAAACAGGCTGCATCTCGGAAGCCCATCTCCACCCTAGCTCCCGGTGAGCTTCCGGACCTGGTGCCGCAAAGCCCCTGCGCCCTGGGTTTCCCGGGGACTGGGGTGGGGTGGGGGCGGGAATTGTGCCTGGCTCCGCCCCCTTCGTACCTCCGCCCCTCGGAAGAACTGTCGCCCGCCGCCCGGAAGTGCGTCGCGCCGGCAAGATGGCGGCGGCAGCTGGCCGTTTGAGGGCTGTGGCCCGCCTTAGCCGTGTGCTCCTCTTCCTCTCACAGTTTTATATCTTGTCGGGCGGTGGTGAGTTCAAGGCCGAGAGCTGCTCTGGGTCTGGCTGGGTGGCAGGGATCCCCGGGATCTGCAGGAAGCGTCCAAGAGGCTGGGACGCTGAGAGCCGGGAGGAAGGGTGGCGGGGCGCTGCAGCTCAAGCCGGGCGCGCCCTGGCCGCGGGTCTGGGGCTGCGCCTCCGCGCGGGTACTCTGGAGCTGCAAGTTTAGCCACGGAGTCCAGGGCCTGCGGGTTCGGGGTGGGCGGAGCGCGACCTGCACCGCGGGACTGATCCCGACACCACGCTTTGTTCCCTAGTTGACCCTGGATTTAAGTGGGTGTCGACCCTGTGGGCATTTCATTCTTTGTTTTTTTGGGGCAGTGGAGCTGTGAGATTCTCACAAGCGGTTATTGCGTGACGTCGACCCTGCCTGTTAATCACATGCCAAGATGTTCATATCCCAGGATAACATGTTTCTCTAATTGTAGGATCCTTAAATTTAGAGCATTCGCAGCCGCTGGCTCAGTCAATAAGGGACCCGGGCCCAACACGTACTTTCACAGTAGTTCCCAGGGCAGCAGGTACTAGTTGTTTTCTATTCTAGTAAATGTGTACTTCTATCTAGCGGGTTAGCCCTCTCTTTTTTGGATTAAGATCTCTTTTAGCATATGAAATCACTTTCCTTTTTTTTTGAATACTTTGTTTATTGTATTTTAGATTACATGAGTTAAGTAAGAGCAGTTAGGTATCTTCTGTAGGCAGCTGCTTTTTCTATACCTTTTGGCAGTCCCACACTCTTCATTTCCATCTTTTTATTTCTATTATTTTTTCACTCCATCAAGATAACCCTCAACCGGTACTTATTTCCCTTCGGGAAATTTTTTCTGCTTCTTAACCGCTGTTCCTGGTGTTGGGGATTAAAGGCACCCCCAAGGCAGTTTGAAATGGAAGGAACACAGAAGGTCAGGTAGAGATGTGGAGTCTACCTCCCAGTTGTGCTGCTGGGAGTTTGAACAAATTATTCACACATTTGGGCTTTGGTTTTCTCACCATTAAGGTGCTGGGGTTCTCTTGGCTTTGTGATTCTAAGTGTCCCATCTTCCAGCCTCAATAGTCGCAGGAACAAAAGAAAAGGAAAATGGTATTTTCTAGCGTTGCCCACCTGCTACAATGACTTAAAGACAGACCAGCTTTAAATGAGTATTAGTGTGTTTTGCTAAATTTAACTTTTGTTTCTACAGCTTCTTCCCTTTAGAAGTATTTGGTGGATCATAATTTGGATGTAAGAGGCAACACAGCAGTATACTTGAATTTAAAACAGATTTTTTTTTAAATAGTGAAAGTGTGAGAATTTTCTACCCTTTTGGACCTTTTTGAAAGTTTCTCAAAGCAAAACAAAGCTTCTCTTCCTCCTAAGAATACTTGCAATTTTGATCCTCTCTCAACTGATAGAAATACACTGTACTCCTGGCTAGGCTGGCTGGGGGAAAAACCTGCAACCCCCTGAACAAGTTGTTAATATAGAAAACTGTTTTGACTCCTGATAGTATAAAACTGTAAATGCGATCAACGAATTAAAGCTTATATTGAAGGAGCAATGTGCAGTAATGGCAGCGAACAGTTCAAGGATCACTGGGTTCATTTCCAAATTGGAGTTCAAGTGGAAAGAATATCCGATTGGAAACTTGAGGGACTGGGATTCTTGTTCCAGTTTGCCTCTCCCTCTGTGATCTTGAACAAACCCCACCACCCCTAAGTCTTAGTTTTTTTCATTTGGTAGCATGGTAGAGTTTTTGAGGCCCTAATTTACATCTAGCATTAAATATACATTTTATATATATGGGCACCTTTGAGTTTCATGGTCATTTGGGGACAGTCATCAAGTACTTTTTCCTCCGCTGCGGAGCTCTCCGTGAAGTCCCACTGCTGGCTGGTGGCAGGGCTCTGTCTGAGCAACAGGCGTCCGGCTCCAGCTCTGCTGTTGCTCTTCCAGCGTCGTATCTCCTTGCTAGTGCTCATACCCTGTGTATCTTTAGAAAATTGTTTCTCTTTTGTCACTATTGTAAGAGAATGAGCCTCTGTCTCACTTCGCGCAGAAAGCCCCAACTTGCCCCCGTACTTGATGAAGTGCCCCAGCAACGGTCCGTGCAGCCGCCTCCCCGCAGACTGTATCGAGTGCAGGACAAACGCCTCCTGTGTCTACGGGAAGCCCGCTGCTTTTGACTGCACGGTCAAGCCACAGGTTACCTGCGTTGTGAGTACCACACCTTAATGTACCCTAAATAAGCTCCTGGTAAACCTGGCGTTATCAGGAGCGCCTAGACTTGAGTGGTGGGGGTGCGGCAATTCTGAAAGAAAGCGCCTGCGTTTTGTAAGTAATATTTTAGGATTCAAGTCAACTCTGTCCAAAGACTGGAGCTTCCATTTCCAAGTGAGGTTTGGTCACAAGGGTTGAGATGGGAATTTTTTGATGTATGGAGAAATTGAAGCAACTCTCAGCCTTCCTGCAGAAAGTGGGACATGGGAAAAGCTCGCATGCACGGACTTGCCTGTTAGAGACCACCCCGTCACAATCTTCCTGTCTATGTCCCATCTCTGATGCTTCGGCTGAGGGGAAGGAGCGTGGAGGGGCATCTCTAAGGATGCCCACTTTGGAGCTGCTTGCCCTGGGCTCCTGGTGGAATGGCAGGCTCTGCAGGCAGCCCCGGCCCGCTGGATGGGAACAGCCCAGGGAGACGTGGGCACCACACTTTCCAGCAAGCGGGCCAGGTGGCTGTTGCCTATGCATTGAGGGATGCTGTCTGAGCACCTGCATGAGGCAGAGTAGCAGGGGGTGATGTTGCCAGGCCTGGCCGTGTGATTTATTCATCTCTCTTGTTACATGAGGAAAGGGGCCCAGAACAGCTTTTTCTGGTGTCTCCGTGGAGACACGGCTCTTTTTGGAAAATGGTTGAGGAAGACAACAGTTTCCGCGCCACGCCTTTTGCAGATTTCCTGTAGCTTGGCCAGCAGCTCGGGCATTTCCTTTGCCAAGAGCAGAGTCCCCCCACCCCTCCCGTAATTTTTGGAACTTGACCTACGAAGGGCTGGGTCGGAAAGTTCTCTCTGCCCCCAGGCCTTTGCTAGAGCTCTCCTGAAGTCTAGGATGAGGGAGGGAGTGTGGAGGCTTTGCTCCGAAGGGGAAATGCTATTTCATGGGCTCAGTGTCCAAATGTAGTTTTTTATAAACTTAAGGGTTTGCCGTCTCCATATATTGATGTTACCCATTGGTGCGCACTGTAACATCACGCTAATTGCCAGGCAGGCATCACGACCACCCGGGAATTAACCAGTCCGTGTTTGTTGCTGTGTCTTAAATAGACTTTCCTCCCCGCCGACCTAATGGCTAGACCTGTTGGGAGTCTTCTGCAGTGATGGGTGTTGTGAGGCTGGCGCATCGGAGGCACTTAGCGAAAATGGGAGAACTTGCTGCCTGAGGGGAGCGTTTGCAGAAATAGCTTCCTTTGTTGTTTGCCTCAGCTTCTTCGACATTCGTCTCCCCAAACTGGCCATTGAGCAAGAAGGGTGCTCCATTT
Organism: Phyllostomus hastatus; assembly: GCF_019186645.2. NCBI lineage: Eukaryota > Metazoa > Chordata > Mammalia > Chiroptera > Phyllostomidae > Phyllostomus > Phyllostomus hastatus. The sequence continues at coordinate 11,061,772 of NW_025334036.1, read as the reverse complement.
CTTCCTTCTTTAGGTGTTGCAAACACTAGCTGTTTCGTTTAGTGGGAAATAGCAGAGGAGAAGACAAACAATGAAAGGCTGAGAGATTACAGAGCTTGGGGGAGTTCTGAACTCCCAGGTCGAGGTCCCTGGTCAGGGTCCCCACCCTGGGCTGCGATGGGCCCCAGGTGGGATTCTTCTTCCTCTGCAGTCCCTTCCTCTCACCTGCGCTCTGTACCCGCCAGGAATAGGGAGCCCTCTAAAGTAGCAGGTGCCCGTCCTCAGGGGTGGGATTTGAACTCTGCCCCAGGAGGGTCTGGTGGACGTGCCTCCTTCAGGAGGGCAGCAGTGAAATACGTGGATAGACTGTCAAGAGCCAGAGGTCCTAGAACCACTGTCACCAGGTGATCCAGGACAAGCCACGCTTTCTTATGTGTCACGTGGCAGTCTCCAGGGCCCCTTCTCGGTGAGTGAGTTAGCCTTTCAGGAAGAGATGATCTATGGCCGGCACGTGCGCATGTGCAGATGCTCCCTCCCTCGTGCTGCACTCAGGCCCTCGTCCTCACCTCCCTCTCACTTTGAACTTCAGATTAAGGGAAAGAAGTAAACTCCCCAGTCCTTCTCCATGCACACTGCTAGGGACTCACAGGCCAGGGGACTCTCCCCCGGGGGGCACCAATCAAGGGCATATTGTATAAGGACCCCGTTATGTGTATATGGAGACATAAGTGTGGAAACCCTGCAACCCCTCCCGTGTGAGATCACTGCTGTTCCAGCGGTAGTGGCTGATGTCCGACCAGTGACGTCCGCCGCTACCGAGCTCGGCAGGAGGGGTGCTCTTTGTGACGTGCTAGTGTCCCCGCAGCAGGTGCAGGGCCTTCCGGTGGGTCTGTTTGTCAGTAGGACAGCTGTGTCACAGAGGGGAGGTAACAGACCTTCTTCCTCCAGACCAGCTTCTGAAGGGGTCTGTGTTTCTCTGTGGTAAGAAGGATCCCATAAATGTTGGGCTGCCTGGGCAGCTATCAGGAAAAACGTGGAATCCCTGTCTTGTCCAAAATAAATTACAGATAGGTCAAATAGTTCATGTGAGGAAAAAAAAAAAGTCGCAAAGTACTAGAGCAAGCATAAGCTATGTCTTGTTAAAAATCTCAAGATAGGGCCCTGGCTCGTGTGGCCCAGTGGATTGAATGCCAGCCCTGCAAACCAAAGAGTCATTGGGTCAATTCTCAATCAGGGTAGGTGTCTGGATTGTGGACCAGGGTTTAGAGCCAGGTCCCCAGCAGGGGGAGCTCGAGAGGCAACCACACATTGATATTTCTTTCCTCTTCCTCCCTCCCTTCCCCGTCTCTAAAAATAAATAAATAAAAATTTTTAAAAAAATCTCAAGGTAGAGAATATTTTTCTAAACATAAAATAAAATTTAGAAGCCATAAAGACAAGTAAGTGTTGAACTAGTAAAAATTAGAGATTTCTGCATGATCTAAAGAAGCATGAAGACAAAAGATAAACGACACACTAGGAGAAAGTATCTCTAATCATCACAAATAATGCATTGATGCCCAGAATATAAAAAGATTTCCTAGGAGCCAGTGAGAAAAGATGACAGTTCTCTAGGAAAACGGTGTCAGGACACAGCATATGGTTCATAGAAAAGGAAGCACAAATGGACTTCCAGCATATGAAAAAAAAGTTTACTCTTTCTCATAATGAAACAAATGTACAGTGTGTTTTTCACCTGTTAGATTGGCCACAAAACAAAAGGTTTGTGACACTTGAGTTTGCGAGGGTGGAAGTGACACATCTCGTCAGTGTGGGCAGCGGGGCCGCCGTCCTGGGCAGTGTGTCGCCCTGGGAGACTTACAGGTGCGTGGAGCTCCCAGCCTAGCAGTCCGTGTCTGGGAATCGGCCTTACAGATGGTGCACATGGGTGCAAATAGATGCACCCAAGGGTGTTCTCGGCTGCGCTGTTCACCTAAGCGAGAGATTTGAGACAAGCTGACTGTCCTGGAGAGAACTATGTAATTTGTGGTTCCCTGTGTAATGAAATGAATACATTGACTGCAGCTGCTATAAAGAGCTACACAGCTCCAGAGATCTGTACGGATATGGACGGAATTAAGTGAAAGGGAAGTATCAGTGGGAAAGTTAAATTTTACAGAAATGAATCCAGGCGTAGAAGAGACTCCCCTGAAGGCCAGTGGGTAAGCAGCTGTCGGTGCTGGGGAGGCCGGCTTCCTCCGCACACTCCAGTCCTGTCTGGGAGTGGGCGCCCCGTGTGTGTATTAGCTAGTTTAAAAAAACGACTGGTAAGAAACGTGCGTTACAATCGTGTCACTACAAATCTGCAGATGTTTAAAACGGCACTGCCTAAAGCTGGTGGTTTCCTGCTCAGTTTGGGACGCTGTCCAAAAAAGTAGTTACACATTGATAAAAAAAAAAATTAATAAGTATGATGACTTCCAGAGGGGATTGTAGGACCATTTAAAAATGATTTCAAACAATATGTAATTAAAGTGGGGGGTAAATGGATACAAAATGCTTTCAGTATAATTCTGCTTCTGTAAATTTATATTACAGAATTAAAAGATGAAATGAGATTAAAAGTGGGTCTTTTTTTGGAGAGGTGACAGGGGTTCTTTTTTTTTGTAATTTCCAAATGTGCAATTTACAGAGAACACGTGCTACTTTTATAAGCAGAAAACACAAGAATGACTTTTAAAGTTGAAACGAAAAAGTCTGGTCTCAGAAGCGAAGGGCCAGCAGTGAACCCCTGTTGAGTCTGTACGTGTGGTTGTAAGTGGGCAGACCTTCGGGGCTGCCTGTGAGGGAGCAGCAGTAGCGGCCTGGACAGGGTGCAGGTGACATCTGGGGAGGTTTGGGACTGGCCGCCCTGTGCGCGGTGCTTCTAGGAGCATTAGCTGGCGGGGGGGGTCCAGGATTCTACTCCTGACTTGCAGTACAGTGACCTCGAACACATGTCCTCCTCCCTCCTTTCACCTGTGTGTGACTCCCTGGCTTTATAAAGAAACTTTCCTCTTTCCTGTACAAAAGTACGCATGCTTTTTCAAAAAGATTAAAAATTTTTGTTTTTTGTTTTTAGAGAGAAGGTAAGGGAGGGGAAAAGAGGGAGAGAAACATTAATGTGTGATTGCCTCTCGAGTTCCCCCTACTGGGGACCTGGCCCACAACCCAGGCATGTGCCCTGACTGGGAATCAAACCAGCGACTCCTTAGTTAGCAGGCCGGCACTCAATCCACTGAGCTATACCAGCAGCCAGGGCAAAAAGTACACATGCTTAATGTTATGTAATAATATTACAAATTTAGCAAGGTACAAGTGATAGCCTAATCTTACCACCCTAAAATAACCTTAATGGTTTTGATGTGAATAAGTAGAATTCCTCTAGTAGTAGTAGATTTCCTCTAGAAAAGTAGAATTCCTCTACTTTTTTTCCTTGGGTATACATTTTTGGGTGTAAATTTTTATGAGCATAGGATCACTCATTTGTTTTGCGTGTGTAATGGTTTGGTACCTGTTTCCATGCCACTTCCTGCCAGATCATCAAGTATGTTACAGACTTGTGCCATACGACTTGTTTCCTTTTCTTGACGCGTTAATGAGCTGCCACTCCATTGCCGGTGGTGAATTCTGTGTCCTTTGCTCCCTAGGATCAGGACTTCAGGTCCCAAAAGAACTTCGTCATCAACATGACCTGCAGGTTCTGCTGGCAGCTCCCCGAGACCGAGTACGAGTGCTCCAACTCCACCGCCTGCATGACGGTGTCCTGTCCCCGGCAGCGCTACACTGCCAACTGCACGGTGCGGGACCACGTGCACTGCCTGGGTGAGCCCCGCGGGCGCCGCGCAGCGGGGCGGCACGACGGTTTATGCTCCCAGCTCGCTCACGGGGCTGGAATCAGAGAGTCGAGAATTAAGTTTAAATTACGTCGTCAGGAGCATTCATCGGCACTTTGCAGTTATGCCTCCATTGTAAACTCAGTGAACTAAAAAAAAGTCCAGAAAATTTGCCGTGTGCTTATCTTTTCAAATGTTATATCTGATAAAACGAGAACTCCATCAGGTATGAAGTCTGATAATACCGTAATTGACTTTCATCTACCTAACGACTAACGCAGCGCTTTCCTGACAGCCTTCAGAGGTTCCCACCCCTTTGAACTTTGGTCTCATCCCACTTCCTTCTCTTTACATTACAGGGCTGTCCCGTCTGTGCCGCAGATACAGTGTGAGGTGGTGTTACTCCGCGGCGCGGGCGGTAGCACGGGATAGAACACTAGTCAGTGGAGGGTCTTCGGGGACTCGTTCCCTCGCAGCATTTTGGCGCTTGGGATTCTTCTGCGCGCCTTCGCTTTTTTTTTTTTTTTTTTAACTTCTGAATAATGATCCTTCATAAGAGCGTGTCATTGTTCATTCATTCTTCCGTGTGATTGGGTTCGTCGTATTACAGGTTGTGTGACTGTTAAAGTTTTCCTCCTTGGCCCTTGGCTGCGCGCGGGCGGGACCGGTCAGACTCGGGCAGTCTGCCCAGCATGCGCCGTCTTCCAGGCGGTTCTCAGCTCCCACCCCGTGAGCTGCCTGACTCTTCCTGATGACCCGCGTGCGCTCCCATACTCGCTGTCCCTGGTTTGTCTGTTTCTGAAGGGTTCCGAGGCATTCTTTTATATGTTCGATGCTAACGTTTTGACGTCCCTAAAATCCTCTCTCTGGTTAACCCCCCCCCCCTCCCGGTTTGTTTTTGGTGTCTTTTGATGATCAGAACTTGAAATTTGAGCTGGTTGAAGGTTGTTAGTGTTTCCTAGTTAGCCCCTTTTGGTTGTAAGAAATCTCTTCTTATTCCAGGCTTGTGGAAATACTTTTTCTTTTCTTTTCTCTTTTCTTTTCTTTTCTTTTCTTTTCTTTTCTTTTCTTTTCTTTTCTTTTTTCTTTTCTTTTCTTTTCTTAGCTGTGAGTCGGACCTCTCACATGTAGGTCTGTGATCCATCGCAGCAGGCTGTGGTCTGTGGGGTGAGGCGGGTCCAGGCTCTTCCCACACGGACAGCCAGTGCTCCCGGGACCCTTTGTTCCGTGGACGTGCTTCTGTGCAGGTGGGTGGGCTCCCCCTTGACTGTCTGCCTCAGCAGCATGCTGGCATCTCCACCCTCCTGCTTCCGGTCTTGAGAGCCGGCGGGGCATTCCCCAGTCTTCATGCTGCAGCCTTCACCTGACCAGTGTCCGTGTTCAGTCTGCGCTTAGAGACGGCAGCGCTCTCTGTTTTCACCCTTCACTCCAGGGAACACTGTTGTAACCAGTGTGTGCTTTGTAGGTTTTTACTTACAAGGCCTCTGGTTACAGTTAAGGGTCCGTGTACGGGTACTTTTTTAAAGATTTTTTATTTATTTACATTTAGAAAGAGGAGAGGGAGAAAGAGAAGGAGAGAACATCAATGTGTGGTTGCCTGTGGCACGCCCCTCCCTAGGGACCTGGCCTGCAGCCCAGGTGTGTTCCCCAACCGGGAATCGAACCGGCGACCCTTTGGTTTAGGCTGGCACTCAGTCCCCTGAGCCACACCAACCAGGGCTGTGTAAGAGTATTTTCATACCCACGTTTCTAATAGAGCATTTTCTCTTTGTTAAAGGTAACCGGACTTTCCCGAAAATGCTGTACTGCAACTGGACTGGAGGTTACAAGTGGTCCACAGCCCTGGCGCTGAGGTGAGCTTTGTCACTGAGTAGCTGACGGTGCCGTTTGGATTTTGTTGAGTGGCTTCTTCCAGAGGTTGAGCTCAGATGAGCTCCTCCTCCACTCGATCCTCCCACGGGTCCGACAGACCTGAGGGCACAGAGCGGTGGGAGTTCCTTAGGTGATCAGACCAGCACGTTTATGTGCTTTAATGGCAGGAAGTTGGCTTTTCTCCCAAGAGGCCTGCCCGTGACTTAACTGAGTCATGGTTACAGATCATGAGAACCGGCCTGAGTTTCCCATTGTGAACATACCATGAGTCAGAAAATACCGTATAGTATTTCAGGTTCCGTGTTTTGCTGTGTATAACGTGCACCTGCGGTCTCATGCGCATTATACACAGGGTTGTTACGCCCGTGGCGTGTCATCATTATACCCACGTATAGTGCACGTCCTTATTTTCCCCTCAAAAATTTGGGCAAGAAAGTGTGCACTATACATGGCAAAATATGGTAGGTAGCTTTATGATGTATATTTTAATTTTAGTAACTTCTTTATTTTAAAAAGTAATACATGCATAATACTGAACACTGGAAAAAGTGAAAACGACAAAGAAATTAAAAGTCACCTAGAATTCCACCATCCAGAAATAATTATGGACTTAGAATTTTTACCTAGAAATGTGCTTGAATTTTTTTTTTAACTTTCCCACAGTTTGGGGGGAGCGTTGTGCCCATTCTTCCCAGTAGAGGGAAGCACAGGAGGGAGCTGGCGAAGGGTTCGCTAACTAAAAGCTGTGCCGTTCCTGGGCGAAGGGGCAGAGTCAGAGCCTGAGGCCCCGTGGCCTGCAGAGAGCCCTGGGGCAGGGGTTCTTAGCCTGGTCACTGTTGGCATCGGGGCCCAGGGATTCCTTGTTGGGGGCACGCCCTGAGCATAGTAGGATGTTCAGCAGCATCTGCAGACTCTCCCTACTAGACGCCAGTAGCTTCTCCTGCCCTGCAGATATGGCCGGGTGTCCCCGTGTGGAAAATGTCACTTAAAGTCAGCCCTTGGCGTACGCAGACCCCCACCAGGGATTGGAAATACTCATTTGGTGCTGTGACATGTGAAATAATCCTTGTCTCCTAAAAGAGAGTTAGGGTCATTAGAGAGCCTTTCCCGGGTGTGACTGAGTGGTGTTATGGGGTCACCCCTGGCTGTGGGCAGTCGGGGGGCATCTGGTGGATTCCAGTCCTGTTTGGTGTTACAGCATCACCCTCGGCGGGTTCGGAGCCGACCGCTTCTACCTGGGCCAGTGGAGAGAAGGCCTCGGCAAGCTCTTCAGCTTCGGGGGCCTGGGCATATGGACGCTGATAGACGTGCTGCTGATCGGCGTCGGCTACGTGGGCCCAGCAGACGGCTCCCTGTACATTTAGCTGCGGTCATGCGCTTCAGAGAGGAGCAGCGCCCCGAGGAAGTCCTTCTGCCTGCAGGGGTCAGTGTGTCATGAGTGACGCGTTTGTGTGTTTTTAATGTACAGCATCTGTACTTTGCCTGCCTTGATGAAGGTCAAATTAAAAAAAAAAAAAGCAAAACAAAACACTGAACAATGCTAATCTGGAATTTGGTTTTATTTGCCTTAAATGTATTTTTTTTTTCTGTGAAAAAATTTAAACTTACTTTAACTAGAGGCACAAACTCCGCAGTGTTTGGAAATCTATTTCATTCCTCTGACTTTAGTTTTCTGTTGCTTAAGTCAAAGTGTCTCACTCCATTCTCGGCCCAGATGTGACCCGGCTCGAAAGCTGCTCAGCCGCGACTGCGGAAGGCTGCAGCTAAATAAAGTCACCTCCCTGCACTCGCTGCTCTGTGAGTCCGGCAGTGTCAAGGACGTGGTCTGGTCTTTCTGTGTCACTTTCAAGTAAACTCTCAAACTTTCGTGTCTAGTTGCTGTGGTTTGAATTTTATTAGCAATGTAAAAGGTTGTAAGAATACTGAAAAGTGAATAAAATTATAACTTGCTTTAAGAAACATTGTAGACTGGTTTTCTGTATTAAAAGATCATCTCGAGCAAGAGGGGTAAAGTGTTTCTCTTTTAGGGCAGGACCCTGTGCCGACAAAGGCAAGTTGGCCCTTACGACACGGGGTTAGGGCGCCGATGCCCGAGTCATCAAAAGCCCACGTGCGAGTAGCATCAGCCCTGCAGATGCGGGGGTTCCCAGTGCAGGTCGGAAGGCCAGCTGACCCTGGAACAGCGCAGGTTTTGAGCTGCGTGGGTTGAAATCTGCGCGGACGTGAACCTGCCGAGTGCAAGCCTTTGCTCTGCAGTCACTGCGGTCAGAGCTGGCTGGCTTGTGGACGCGCTGTGAAGTGCTCCCTGTGTTTTTTAGGATGAGGAATGTTTTTTTTTGAGTCTCTAGGTCCTTTTTTGGAAAGAAAAACCATTATTCATCCAAAATGGGTTTTGCAAAGGTTTCCTTTGAAACATGACAATGCTTAGCATTTTCCTTTCAAATTGGGCATCTGTTAATAGAAGATTTAACCAGCCAATCAGATCTAAAAGCTATAAGATATTTTTCGAGAATATCTCCATAAATCTCATGGAACAAAACCATATTTTTTTTCACCTGATTATAAATTACAATTTACCTGAACGGGGACTTGATACCTCACCATTTGAGATCTGCTGAGGTCTTTTGATGTAACTGAGTAGCACTTCCAGGTCCAGTCACTAGGTGGCGCTTGCCCTATACGTTGCTTTCCCATTAGGTTTCCACACAGCCAATTTCGAAGTGTTTTTCCTCCGAATGTTAGCAGGGCCCTCTCTTCTCTAGGGCAGACACTTTCTTACCCTGCACGGGTATGTGATGCTTAGTGCGGCAGGCATTGCTTTCAACGCGGACCTGTTCCTGCAAGGAAGCAGCCCCTTCGCTGCCTTTAACAAAGTTTTCTCTGGACGCGCCTCCACAGTTAGCCCTGCGCAGAAGTGAGTCTCCAGCGTGGCCGCATGGAGCTACCACGCGAGGAGGAGCCTGGGAAGCCGAGGGAGCTCCTGGCCGTGCACCGCTCATGGAGGAAGTAGGTAGCAGCCCTGACAACCGACCGCCTTAATTATGGCCATGGGGTCTGAGTTAGATACTGAAGCCCCAGCGTTGGGGAGGGGAAAGCCAAAAGATTCAGAATCTGAGAAAAGGAGATGAATGCATGAATTTGTTCCCCGTTCCTAAAAACCCTTCACAAGGGGACACTAGCCTTTGGGATGTAAAGCGTGTGAGCAAATCAAGGATGCTTGCGGCCGGGGATTTGATGGAGCTGGTGGCCTCGGAGATTTCCAAATACCGTTCAAACGAATTTATGAACGATGAGCTCCCACGTGAGCCCCTAAAAGAAACAGTGTTTACACTCAAAAGACACCAGAAGGTGCGTGTGATCTCTCCAGCAAATTCCACGGGCCTCTGCACACAGCAGAATGTCACGTGTGGGTCTGACCTGTGGGGGGCTCTGTTCCTGTGAGCTGTGAGCTCTGACGAGGGGCTGTTTGCTAGGGGACTCTCCACCGGTGGGGGAGCGTGTCAGGCCCCAGCCTCTCTTGGATCTGGAAATGCAGGACTGGTCCCTGCAGCGTGCTGTACGTCATCTCTTCACCTTCAGAATCTGCGCCTGCTTCGTCTGCGCCATTCCACTTGCCCCGTAGTTCCTCCCGGGTTGGTGCGGTATTGTTTATTTCTAGCCCCGCTGCCCGCAGCATCCCCCGCGCACTGTCTCGTACACGGTGGCTCATCTATTTGCTGAGTGAGTTAATGTCATGGTGTCTTGGAAGGACCAAAGCACCCGAGTGGAACTCGGGGAACGCAGCAGAGGTGGCTGCAGGGAGGTGATACAAAGAAATTGGCTTCGCATCAGCGTGGGCCACAGCGCCGCGATCATCGGGTCCCCGCAAATTGCTGAGAAGCAGCTCTGGTTCACGGTGCTTAGAAAAAGAGATTCTTAAAAGATCTTACGCTTCAAGATGTAAAAATGCCTTTTCTGTGTCACACAGCTTGGTTTCCCTGTGCTTTTTAAAAATACTTTCTGCCAGAATTGCATTTGTTTCTGGCACGGCATCCAAGGAGTATCTTACAGATGATTTTAATTCACCCACAGTGATGGGTGGAAAGCAGACTGTCTGTGGCAGCTTTTCAAAGGCAGCAGAAGAGCTTACAGTGGGGGCTTGCTCCACCCCCCTTAACCTTCCCCTCTGGCTGGGCCGTAGCTGATGATGTCACCTTCCATAGTGTGAAGAGTCACAGGGACCTAAGAGGGCATGTGAGTTCAGTTATAGGCAAATGGGGTATAAACTCTCAGATTCGAAGTATTGGAATTGTCTTCTAACACTTTTATGCAAACTAAGGAATCTTTGATTGACATGCTCGGATGTAACTAAGGCTCCCTGAGAGCAAGACTGGTGTTCACTGCTATAGCCCAGCTCTGAGAGCCCTGCCAGGCACACAGTAGCCATCTGGTGAATGAATGAATGAGTGAATGAATGAATGATGGATGGATGGAGGAGACTCTCCAGGCCTAAGCTAAACACCTAAAACTATGGCCAGGAGTTTTTTTGGGTAAAATGGTAGAGTACAGCTGGATCACATCTTCCTTTCCAAATACTTAATGACATGAACCTAATGCAGGCAAAACTGGCACCTCCCTCCCCCTCAAAACAAACAAAAAAACTGAGCAGCAAACCAGGAAAACGACTACCAAATGTCAAAAACATCCAAACATGGTAAGAGAAGAAAAACAGTGCTTGCATGGGCAAGGCCGTTCCTGGTGAATCAGCAAAATCCAGGAACCCTCAGTTGCAAGAGAAACACCAGCGACAGGGAGAGGGGGTAGCTTCGTGCTTTCCCTGTTGCTGCAGGGGAAGAGATCTCAGAGAGGCCGGTGAACAGAGCACCGATTCCCTGATGGATGTGTGTGGGAGGGGGGCCCCACGCTGAGCCAGAGAGAGGGCCCACAGCCTGAGATGACCCTCATGGGTTACGAGATCCACTCCCTAACCAGGGGAAGGGAGCATTAGTTGGCATTGAGAAAAATCTCGGTAAAGAGACCAGGTATTCTCGAAAAGATAGTCGCTTCTGAGTTCTTCCCTGCCTCATCCTGGCTATCAGGCTACCGAACCCTGAATAGAACACAAAATGCAACTTTCAAACTGCTCAGAGAGAAAAAATAAATAGGGGCTTTTTTTCACGTAATTATCACAAAGTGGCCCACGCTACACAGAACACAAAACTTGGTACTTCGCACCCACTAGAGTGACTATAATAAAATGACAGATGACAGCCAGCATCTGTGAGGAGGTAGAAAACTTGGGACCCTCTCCCTGTAATATCCCTTGTTCCAAAGTCCACTTAGTCTGATGCTAGTGTAACCCCACTTCTGCTTTATGACTGTTTGCTTGATATATCTTTTCCAACCTTTTACTTTTTTATTTCTTTAAACCCTCCCCTGAGGACATGCTCATTGATTTCTAGAGAGAGGGGAAGGGAAGAAGAAAGAGGGAGAGAACCATCGATGTGAGAGAGAACATTTATTGGTCATCTCTGCTATGCTCCCTGACTGAGACTGAACCTGAAACCTAGGTGTGTGTCCCAACTGGGGATCGAACCCGTGACCTTTCAGTTTACAGGATGACTCCCCAACTGTCTGAGCCACACCAGCCAGGGTCCTACACTTTTAATTTTATAACCTATCTATGTCTTTATATTTACACTGAATTTATTTTAGACAGCACATATTGGGTCTTGGTTTCTTACCTAATCTGATTGGCTCTGCCTTTTAATTGGGAATTTTTCACCATTTACATTTAATGTCACTAGTGTTGGGGTTAGATATAATCTACTATCTTGTTAGTTGTTTTCTATATGCTACATCTGTTCCTGCTCTTTTTCCTTTTTTTCCTGCCTCCTTTGGGGTTAGTTGAAATCATTTTTTAAAATGATTTTTAGGCCTTTTTTTTTTCAGAAACTTTTTTCAACCCCATGCACTTTCCTTTCTTCTGAGACTCAAATGATACAAATGTTAGATTTTTTTTGTTATTGTCCCACAGTTTCCTGAAGCACTATTTTTTATTCTTTAGTCTTTTTTTCTCAGTCATTCAGATTGGAAATTTCTATTGATCCCTCCTTGAGTTCACTGATTCTTTCCTCCTTTCCCCCCTCATCTCCAGTTAACTACTGAGCCTGTCCACTGAGTTTTCGATCTCAATTCTTATGCATTTAGTTATATTGCTTGCCTTTGGTTCCCTTTTATATCTTCCATTTACTTGCTGAGATTTTAAAAAATTATTTATTTTTGGAGAAAGGGGAAGGGAGGGAGAAAGAGAGGGAGAGAGTCATCAATGTGTGGTTGCCTCTCATGCACCCCCTACTAGGGACCTGGCTTTCAATGCAGGCATGTGCCCTGACTGGGAATCGAACCAGTGGCCCTTTGGTTCATGGGCTGGCGCTCAATCCACTGAGCCACATTGTTACAGAACAACAAGGGAGGGGGGAGCGCTGAGATGATATACTATTACCCAAAAGAAACATCCCAGGTTTGTTATGTCCGCCGCCAGAGGAAAGACATCTCTCAATGCCAGAGATTTGTGAAAAGGAAAGGAAATGTTTATTTAATGCTATACAAACTTAAAGTAGTGACCTAGTGTCTTCATCAAAATCCCAAAGTCCCTTAAAACACCCACAAACACACACAGTCCTTCCTTCCCCCCTTTGCCCAGTCTGGGGTACCATATCTCAGGAAAAGAAATAGAAGTCCATGGCTCAGGCAGCCCCCGGTTCTTCCCAGTAATCCATCTCGGCTGGGAGGCCTCCCTCAGTTCCCGGCACCATCAGCTGTGTTGCTGGGATCTCTGCTAAAGTCGGGTGGTGGTTCCCCCTTCTAAAGCTGCGGGGGTCCCTACTCTGGCAAAGCCACAAGGTTCTCTCTCCACTGTCCCAGCCACGTGGTCCTCTCTGCCCAATGGCCTCGGGAGTCTCCACTCAGCCAAAACCATGTGGTTCTCCCCCTGCACTGGTTGTGGTCCTCTCTCTGCACTGCCACAGCCATGGGGTTCCATCTCTGCAATGGCTGTGAGGAGGGGGGTCGCCACTCTGCCAAAGCCGAGTGGCAGTTCTCCCTCCCAGGGCTGTGGGAGTCCCCACTCTGCTAAAGACCGAGTGGTTCTCTCCCTGCGCAATGGCTGCCGAGTCTGGGTTTAAATCCCCGCACCAATCTTCCTCTGCAGCCCCATTTCCGACTCCTCCTACAATCAGTTACGCCTGTCAGCACTCATATCCTTCCAGCTTTACTGGGCTGCCATCGTGAGTCTGGGCAGGTGTGGCCCCATGTCATGGAGTCAATCTTCTCCAAGCTCCCACGCAGGTGCTGTGACTCGGGGGACCTGTCTCCCAGTTACATCTTGGTAGGGAAGATACTTCCACCCCCTGGCTCAGAGCATGGCCACAGCTATTTAACATATGTGTGCAACCAGTTAAAGGTTATAGATATGTTAAATGACCCCACCAGAGGTTAGCTGCAAGGCTGTTGCTATTCGAAACAGCTCTCAATGGCCCTGCTCCATGTGTCCCTTCCCCCAACCCACACCTGTGTGTGGGGCGGGGCGGTGAGGACATCCTAGTATTTCCTGAACCCCCTGAGTTCTGGACCCCATTCCAAATCCCTATTTGGCCCCCCTCTTGGCTGCACCCTGTTACAAATTCAGCCACAGCAAGATTTTTAATTGTTTGAAGAGTGTTCATCATTGCTCAGGGAAGCGTTTTTACGATTGCTGCTTTGAAATCCCGGTCGGGTAATCCAACACCTGAGTCACCGCACTGTGGGCGGCTTGACTTGTCTTTTCTCATTCGAGTTGTGGTTGCCCTAGTTCTTGGTATGGCAACTGTTTTATTTATTATTATTATTAATTTCATCCCGGGCATTTGGGGTATTGTGTGGTGAGACCCGCTTGATCTTTTTTTCTCCTTTTTGAATCCTTCTGTTCGGGAGTAGTGTGCAGGTCTGTGTTAGGTTAGCCTTTCTGCTGGGCCTCCTGGTGCCCTGTGTGGGGAGGGATTTGGTGCGGGTCTCTGAGTGTCTCGGACCTTAGCCTCGTAGGAGGGGCGGGTCCAGGGAAGGGGTGGGGCTTCGCGTCGCTCCTCCAACCGCAGCTGGTCTCTTCCTGCACATGCGCAGGCCCATCCCTCCCCACTCCCACGGCTGGTCCTGCTATTTCTCTTCCGAGCTCTCAGAGATCTCGTGCGTGATTGCGGACTCCCTATGTCTCGGTTCCTCAGCTATTCCAAACTTGCACCCTGGCTCACACTTGACCTCTCTAATGATTCACTAAAATCTCAGCCGGTGCCTTCATACCTCTGGGTGGCGGCCTGTTTCTCCTTGTCTCTGCCAAAGGGCAGTTAGGTTGTGTGTGGGACGCATTTCTCCGCAGACGGGCAGCTCCTTCGGAATTCAGCTGATGTGGCTGCTCTGCCATCTCGGGTCTGTGACAGACTCGGGGAAAATGATAGCTTTCGTGGACCAGATTTTCCTCATTGTTCTGTGCAGCTTTCTCCATTCTACACGGACGCAGAAATGCGACGTTTTAAATCACAATTACTAACTCACTTTCATTTGCCTGCGGCCATCTGTCAGGAACGTTACATGAACTTTTTTTTTTTAAATGACTTTAAAAAAGAGTCTTCCAGTCATATTTAAAAGCTAAAAAGCTGTGAATGATCTTCTTCTTATTTTGTAACCTGGTAACCAAGGTCATAAAAGAATATCACAGTTAAAGGTCTCGCCTTAGAAAAACACGGAGGAGAAAGTTAACATTTTTTTCTTTCCTTTGGAAGTTCTTGAATTAGCTTTTGAATGTGCGTTCTGAGTGCTCTCCAGCCAATTAGAGCAGCATCTCCTGTGGATTCTAAGAGACCAGAGAGTCTGATTTCTTCTTCCTGTGTGTTAGGCCTGTCTGTCTGGCCTTGTTAGGTCTGCAGGGTGGGCATCATGAGAGGACATTTTTGTGGTTACTTATGTTCTGATGGCTGTGTAACAGACGACCTCCAAACTTGGTGGCATGAAACAATCACTCATTTTCACAGACGCTGTGGGTCAGAGATTTAGACAGGGCACAGCAGAATGGTTTGTTCGTGCTCCATCCTGCCTGTGGTCACAGCTGGAAGACTCAGAGGGCAGGGGCCAGAGTCGCCTGAAGGGTCCCTGTGAGCCTTTCCCTGTGATCTCTCTGCACGAGTCAGCTTTGGGCTCCTTGACAACGTGGCAGTTGGCTGCCTGGGAGCTGGCCTGCCCAGTCTCACCTCACTCCGGAAGTCGTGCAGCATCACCTCTACCACAGTCTACTAATCAAATCCGTTACAAAGGCCCGGTCAAGTTCAGGGGAAACGGATATGAGCTCCACCTCTCCTTGGGGGAGAAGGAAGATCCAGGAAGAGCATATGACACTAGAAGCATTGCAGTGGCCCTTTGCAGAAAACAGTCTACAATTAATCTCCAAAGTCCTTCAAGAGATGGAGAAAGAGGGGGTGGAGGGGAAAAGGGGGTTCGAGGGAGCTGACTGCAGCGTCCCGTGGGGCCCCTTCAGGGCACCCCAGAACTCTCCAGTTTCTGTGTCCTTGAGGCTCAGATGGGACAGTTTTCAGTTATTCTTTGGTTTGCAATATTGACGAGTGTCTCTGTTAAAAAAAAGTTTCTGTACATGGTGTTTTTAAGGCTCTGTCAGCCCTGTGTCCCCTTTAAGGTCATGCCGATTGGCTTGTTAAAGGGCTTTGCATTCCCTGGCCCCACCACCGGCCAGTGGGCTGGTAGAAGGAGGTCTGAAAAGCCCGGAGCGCATCTGCTGAGCACGAGTCAGAATTCGTCACTCAGCTTTTTCCTTTCTGATGAGGGATTTGGGGAACCTTCTAGGCCGACAATTTTAGAATTCAAATTGAGTTTGGTGGTCTGTTTGTGGCAAGCGAAGAGTGTAAACCATTGGATGTCCAGGGTTTCTTTTTCTGATGGTGTCCAAATGCCCATCCCATAACAACCCTGTCCTGTGTCCATAGTTACCCCAAGTGGCCATTCAGACTTCAAGTCGTCCTTGGTGAAATAAGGTCATTTACACGCGTTAGACGCGTAACGCGGAAACACGAAGTAAGCAGGCCTTTGGCGTGGTGGGGCGCAGACTCGGACCGGGGCAATCCCCCAGGAACTGTGGTGCTCGGCGGAACAGCACGGCTACCATCCGTTGTCTCCAGACCCGGCCGGGAGCCAGCTGTGCTCAGCCCAGAAGCCGAGAGCCCTGCTCTTCTCTGCCGCCTCCATCCCGGCGGGGTCGCTCATCTGTGAGAACTCTTCAGGGAGGGCGCAGGCGTCGCCCTTGCAGCTGGCCCCAGGAGGGGGGGGGGGGTCGGCTGGGTCTCTACCCACCCACTCCCTGCAGGCAGCTTCTTACAGACCGACAGCGTTCATTCGCTGAAGGGCTTTAGAGAAATGTTCGGAGCTCAGACTCAGAGGCTCACTCGTCACTGCAGGCACCGTGGCCTCCAACGGATGGTGACTCAGGAGGTGTTGGATGCGCGCGCAATCGCCAAGTCAGGGGCCGGGTCTGCGGGACCGAGAGTCTCCGCTCACTCGCGGTGACCTAAGACTGCAGGGAACACTTGCGTTGCCAGAAAAGGTAAGCGTATTCGCCGACTGCAGCGACGACGATGACAACGACAGAGGGACTTCATTCCTGATGCCTCCGAACCCTCCGCGGTCCTGACCCTTCGAGTTGCCGTAACTGTGCACTAACTGCACCGGATTCTTGGTCGTGTGTGGACGGGTCCCGATGCTTTGAGAACGGCTCCAGCCTCTGCTCCTTGGGCAAAGCCGGCCTCGGCCACGCCGCCGTGTCTTCTGAGCTGCCAGCCGTGGCCACGCCTCCTCTTCCCTCGTGTCCCCAGCCCTGCGTCTCGATGCTGTTTCCAGCAGGTGCGCATCCCAGTTACCCGGGAGTCTGAGCTTTTCTGTCTCTCCTCTGCCTTCCGGCTGCCCGTGTGCACCTCCTCTTGCTGGATGCCCCGAGGGGGTTTCTGGGTGTTGAGTGTTCTGGCCTGGACCCTGGGAAGCACCACTGTCGAAGACGGCGTTCCGTCTTCCTTCCTTCCTCCTGCTGGAACGGGGAGGCAGTGGCCTCCACAACCGAGCCACTCACGGAGGCCTGCAGGGCAGAAAGGTCCCCCCCAGCTCTGCCCTCATGCACGGCTGTGCCTAGCGGCCACTGCCACCCCCTCCCAACTGTCCGGTTCCCACGTCTGTTGAAGAGGGGACTGCTGATGTCCTGAGTGTGCAAGGAATCCCTTGAGGAACAAAATAATAACTCAGCTAATTTCTTATCTAATAAATAATCACTTTGTGAACAGGTAATGAAACCAGACATTTGAAAGCCGCTGCTGGTTTGTGGCACTCACGTAGGGGCCACAGGTTGCAGACACAGTCCAGTGGACCAGCTGTCACTCTGCCTCTGATGTCACAGACGTGGGGGGACAGTTGGGCTCGACGAGGAGGCAGGCAGCAAGCTGGTGACAAGCTTAGTCTCCAGAGCTCTGGGATACATCCACACGACCTTTGTCCACTCACAGCCTCAGTTTCTTCATCTGTAAAGTGGGGGCACTATTAGTTGTTACCTCACTGGGTTGATGTGGGCACCGAATGAGACGATCTGTGTAAATCAGTGTAACACGCCATCTCCTCTTGCACATGTACATATCACCCGCTCTGATTTACACACGGAAACTGCAAGCTTTGTGTTTCTACTGCTCTCCGTGCTGGTGGCCTGTGCCTGTTCTCGGTAGCTTACCACCTGGGGGTGGCCATCACCGCAGTGTTTGGGCTTTACTTTTGCAGCTCTGGGTGCTCGGTCCAACCGAAGCTGCTAACGGGGAAGTGGGGGCTGGACAGCCCACCCAGGAGACTCGTGGAGAAGGAACCATGCTCAGCACTGGGGACAGCGGCCTGCCCCCTGCCAGTGGTGGGCAGAGGCTGCCTGGTGGGCACGGGTCCAGGCACAGGGTGGCAAGCCCTTCGTGCAATGTCGCCGACTGGTAACTCCAAGAGGCTGTGGGTATTTGAGGGCCACGGTGTGAAAACAGTGCCAGAGCTCAAAGATCCGCCCCCACAGCACAGACCTGCTGCCCGAGGTGCACTGGGTTCTGACCCCCAGCTCCCCGGGGCTAGGGTCCAGTTTCCCTGAACCCCGACTCCGGCCCTCTCCCCACTTCTTCAGATTCTAAGTTCATTGGCTGACGATGCCATTGACTATGTGTCAGCTCAGCCCCAGCATTTCAGTGGGTAATCATGGTGTTAACCTGGCCATTTCGCTGTCATCGATCCCCATGGGCCTTGTAAGTTTGCTCCAGCCACGCGCTGGGCAGGAGGCTCTGAGATGTGGTAACCTGGAGCGGCTTTCTGTCGGGACCTCCTGCTGCTCACGCTCACTGCTGACGTCCTCCCAACGGCGGTCCATAGGGTGACCCCTGTTCCCCAGGCAGGCCACCGGGCACCGGAGGAAAATTAAACTACGTTCGTAACACTGTGGTTGGGGATGAAATGGTTTCTGACACGGTGTTAATTTGTGAGTCTGAGTGATCGCGGTTATCTGGGAAAATTAGATTTCGGCGTTCCCTGCCAGGGCTGGATGAATGAGGTGTCACCTCGGTGAACTCACTTCTTCATCAACATCTACTTTACAGCGTGCGATCGGCACCCGATGGACCCACCTCGCCCCGGGCCGTTTATCTTGCAATTAGCACGTCTGTCCGTTTCTACAAATGGTGCATCCTCTTGCGGGGCACAGAGCAAGGGGCCACCACCTCCCCCTGTGTCATCACTGAAGCACGCTAATGCACACTCACACACTCAGTCACACGCATGCACACTCACTGCGCTGCTCCCAGGTTGTGAGTTATATGTTGTTGTGTCTGCCTCGTCGTAACAGACAGGGCACACCGGTCTCTGGGTGTGGTGTGCCCACGCTGGACACGCGCCTTGTCCAGACCCTGCTCACCGTGGGGGCAGTGGCCATGGCGGAAGCTCATAAAGGGCAGGGAAGGAGTGGGCGGCGTGTGGGGGGAGTCTTTAAATGAGAGCCGATCGCTGATGGGACTGAGGTCCTAGTGTTCTTTTCTGAGTGGGTCGGGGTGACTTAGGGGCACTCTGGTGTCGCACACAGGGCATCTGATCCCACACTCTGACGGTGACTGGACAGGGGCGGGGCCCCCGAGTCTTGCCCACCCTGGCTCTCAGAGGTGCTTGCTACACTGGAGGACCCTGGCTCACGTGTCTCCGCCAGGCGAGCGTTGCAAGTCCAGGCGAGCCACGTCCGGCTCCCATCCTGTGTCATCGTCACTCAGAAGCTTTCAGAGAGGAAGAGGCAGCCAGCTGACAGACGATATTAGATTAGTTTCAGGAGTACAACAGAGTGGGTAGACATTGTAACTTCCCAAGTGACCGCCCCCCATCCAAGTAAGTGTGGCCCCATCGGACCCCGTATAGAGTTATCTCGAGATTATCAACTGCATTGACCTGTGAGACCGACACAAGGGGCAGGTGCGTGCCAGGTGCTAGACCCGCCTGTGACTCAGCGATGCTCCGTAGACGCAGAGGGCCGGCCACGTGGGTGGAGGCCTGTGGACCAGGCTCCCTGGACGCAGGTGCATGCATGCACGCACCCAGGGCCAGCCTGCCTGTCAGCTGGAAGCTTTCTTGGGCTGGGTCAGACTTCAGGAGCTGTTTGTCGGGGGGGAAGGGGTAACCTGAAGGAGGGGTCTTTGGTGGAGGTCTGGGAGAAAGGGGTGTAGGGCCCACGGGGGAGGGGGGATGAGCGAGTGAGGGAGAGAACAGGGGACCGGGAGAGGCCTGGTGGGTGTGGCTGAGGAGGGTGTTGGAGTCATCGGCTCAGAGAAGAGCCTTTTCTGAGAGACCCCGCTCTGGGCACGGGTTTTGCATTTGCCGGAGGAAAACCTCTTGAGGAATAATATAATGTCGGGCTTCGCCAAGGCCTCCTTGCCTAGACCTGGGGTGCTGGCCCAGGCAGGAAGGCAGGCGCGGGGAGGGAATGAGCCTGTGGGTGACCGTCCGCTGGGGCAGGAAGGGAAGGCCGGCAGGCCGGCGGAGAAGGTCAGGGTCGGGCCGTCTGCCCGGTGCCCTGCGGGCTGGATCCCGGGCCAGGGGAACCGCTGCCTCACATCCATCCGTGTCGGCTCTTGGGTCCTTGGAGGCGCTCAGTGTTGCCTCCCACATTTACGTCCTCGAATCTCTCTGTGGAGACGTCCACGGGGCACCGTGATCGTGGGGGACTTTGGTCCTCTGCACACTGGGGGTCAGCATGAGGCTGCTCCTCATGCTGACCCCCACCCCTTATTGTCCCCCCACCCCCTGCAGTGAAGGGCCCCAAGGCAGAGCGCAGCCCCGGGCCGTCATTAGCGTGGGTCCCAGCTAGCCAGGAGGCCTGGGGCCTCGACCCAGCCTGTCCGTGGGAAGGGAGGGGAGGCTCTCTCCCCAAGCCTGCCCCTTGGGGACAGCTCTTGGGGCTCCCCATCTATGCTCAGTTTTGCCCCAGAAGGCTGCAGGGGGAGGCTTTTACCCCTGGGGAGGGACGGTCCCCTCTGGATTTTCTTACTCGGACTTCGGTCCCCGGGAGAGTGGCAAAGGCAGGTGTCCTGGCCTGCCTGCGTTTCAGTTTCTCCGAGCAGAGGCCGTGCTCTCTGACGGCGGCCCAGCACGCACACGCTGCCCTCTGCGCTAGCCTCGCCCTTCGCATCTCTTCCTCCGCCTGTTCACGGGCATTCTTCAACATCCTCTGTGGGCTAGTAAGAAAATGGTTTTCCCACACTTTGTGAGTTTTTCAAGCCAACGATCAAACACAAATAGAAGGTCATCAGAACCCCCTTCCTGTAGCCATTTGGCCAGAAGTACAGACAGAGCCTGGGCCAGCCGCCGGTGTGTGAAGTTGCAGAGGATACCAGCCAGCAGTATCCATCTCGGCTGCGGATGCTCGTCAAAACATACTAAAAACATACACAGAGACAACCAGGTCCTGTGGGGGAATCGGGACAGAAGGGCCACTCCTCATGTGGGGAGCGCTTTGGCCACCCTCTCTCCTGGAGGGTGCCATGGCCACTCGTCACGTGGGGAGCGCCCTGTGTCCATACCCAAGCAGATTTTTATTGAGAAAACAGACTTAGTTTGTGGATTCACAGTCTGGCAGAAAAGATCAAAAGATGTAAACAATTTACAAAGGTAGGGGCAGCACTCCTGCTGAGAATCCTGACAAGGTTTGGGGTTTTTAACATATGAAAGAGGTACAGGTTCCAAAAGTTTCCTGCCTGTGCTTTCAAATTCCAAGATAATAACATCCTCCAGCAAACAGATCTCACAGGATCTTGCATATTCTATGTCCCAGGCCTGATTACCCCGGGGGTCAGCCGTTTCTGGTCTGGGCTGTTTCGCCCCTGCAGGTCTTAGAAGACAAAGGCAGCCAGGAGACTTGGATTTCTCACATCCAAGAGCAAAGACTCAGGCTTTGACAAAGCCAAAGGGGGCAGGAGTTGATGTTTGATCACCCCGTTATTTCCAGTTATTTCCACAGCCCCGTGAGTCCCTGTCATTCCTTCGTGAACGCATCTGTCTTAAGTTCATTCTCTATCCAAGAGAATTGTTACCCGTCATTGACTGCCGTTCAAGCCAGGGAAATAAGTTTTGTCTCCTTAGTGGCTCCTGGTCCGGAGGTTTTTCACTCAGCCTAAGTCACAGGGGGTTACAGCTTCCTGAGACCAGGCAGGGCGGCCCCCAACATGAAGTGGGGGGTCTTGTGGGGCTTCGTCCTCAGCCTGTGGGGCCTGACACTGTTTCCAGGGAGACTGTCGGGATTCACGGCAGGACGCCCCACTGGCTTCCATTGGAGAGCCGTGGCATCGCTTGGTGTGGAAAGCCCATAGATTTAGTGACCAGGGATGTCACAGGTAAAGCAGTGAGAGTAGAGGAAGAAAAATGAGGAGGGTATTTTTTGTTTTTCTTGGCAATTTCACGTAGTAGAAAGAGAAGAGGGTCAAGTCCAGCCAGGGCCCATCCTTAAGAGGCGGGAGCGCTGGGGAGTGATGACTGTGGAGCCTGGGGGGCGCTGAGAGCCTGGGAGTGTGTTTCACAGTGTAGGAGGGAGAAGCCAGCTGGGTCCCGTGTCACACGATGGGTCACACGAGGTGAGGACGGAGACTTGAGTTTGGGAGGGGCCATGGAGGCCTGTGGCAGGGCGTGGGGGGAAGGAAGCCAGCCAGAGGAGCTCAGGACACGCTGCCCAAGAGGCCGGGTGCACGCTGCTTGCTTTCTAGTGCTGGGCGGCTTTGCTTGCCCCGGGCACAAAGAAGTGGCAGCAGGAGGGGACAGGGCACAGAGCTTTCTACGTTCTGAGAAGTAAGTCTGCATGTGTGTGTCTGGTAGCAATGCCAGCAGAGAGGAAATGAAAGATGCAGGAAAGGAAGAGGAAGTGCCAGTGCGTCTGTGGGCTGGGGAGTGGGCAGGGTCTGGCCCTGAGCAGACGGCGGGCCTCAGCGGGACAGATGGACGGAGGCTGGGGTTTGCACAGAGGTGGGCGGGTGGGGTGTTGGGGGGTGGGGACTTGCAGGAGCCCTTTTCTGACTGTCTGCTGACACCCTGGACTGGGCAGCTGGGCTGTCCCTGCAGCCACTGCGTCCCCGAGAAGCCCAGAGGACACCATGAATTGACCTGTAAAAGGAGACGCCCAGGGCCCGCGTCGAGTCAGGACTCAGAACACACACGGTCGCCTTCCTCACCTCCGCATCACAGCGATTCCACGGGGCACACCGGGCGTCCCAGCCTGCGGTCCCACACGTGGACTGCAGGGGCCGACGGCACGCCTGACGGAAAAACGGAACGGCTCTGGAACATCCAGTCTCGTAATTTCCAGACAAGATGCGAGGTGGTCGTCCAGCCTCTGTCACGGATGACATGCAACATGTGTCCTTTCCCTTAGAAGTGAAGGATGCCACATCACACGCAGACCACGTGGAATGCCTGAGCCAGCTGCGTCTTTCCCGCCGCCTCTGTCCACAGGAGTCTCTCCTTGTGGTCTTTGGATGTGAAATGACCACTATTATTGTCCATCTCCGGGGCATGGGGCTTCCCACCCTGACCCACAGAACCAAAGCTGGAGGACCCCCCGTCGAAATGTCCTTTCACGTTTTGATCCTCTAGCATGACGCACACAGATATAGGAGCCGAACGAACACCTTCATTGGTATTCTGCGACTGCTCTGTGGGTGAGGGAAGAGGAGCCCGTTGGGTATAAATCACATCCTCAGGTTTTTAAACTCCCCTCCTTTCTTCGCAAATGGGGTGGGATGTAATATTTACCAGCGGTTGGTCGAGATTTCCTGAGGTCACAGCCACGTGGCCTCCAAGCCAGAGACGGCCGTTCACGGTGCCCGAGGTTGGGGCCGGCTCTGCTCCCTCCTCATACACCAGCTGGGGGCCCGTCAAAGTCTGCGGCCCTCCCTCCTTAGCAAACGCAGCCTGAGGGCCGCTGCGCTCCCCTTTGGGGGTCCAGACATGAGTGTGTCACCCCGGGGTCCTGAGAGTCCCGCCTCACTACCACCTGTGCCTGGGACCCTGAGGGTTCCTGTCGGGTGGTGGGCAGGGTGGACACGGTCCCTGGGGATGGGACCCTGCAAACACATCCACAGCCCCCCCACATTGTGAACCCCGACTTCCTCCTACTCTGAAATGCTTTTCCAGCTTTTTGTTTTTCCTCGTTGGCTGATGATTTCCTAATGGCTTTTTCTGTCGAGAGAAGCCAAAGATAAATGAAGCCTTTCCTCGGGGCTGTTGATTAAAATTTGATTTTCTTAGTTGGTTTAGGAAAGTTATTTTCGGCCTCACAACTTGTCATTAATGAAACGTCACGGAAAGTTCTGGATCCTCTCTCCCCTTTGGGGGAAACGTTTGTCAAGGGTGCGTCCTTTGTGAGCCTCAAGATGTCACGGCATTTCAGGTTCCCCCGTGCAGGGGCCCATCTGAAACAGTCTCCTGGGCGATGGCGTTTGTTCTCCAGTCGGTCACCGGTACCTTCCTGTCACCTGCCAGATGTGTCCACACAGTGGGCAGTGGGAGCGTTTGTGGAAGTCATTCCTGTACCAGATAACGTCCAGTGACTTGACTGTGTCCTGAGCTGGCTATGAACTGCAGGAATATATCCCACTCCACTCAGGTGCAATATATCCCCGGCTCCGTCCTCCTCATCACATCCGCAGCCACCCTGGAAGTGCACAGCCGTCCCAGAGTCACCTGCTACGAGCGGACAGACAGCGGAGGGACAGCAGAGCAGAAACACACTGTTGTCATAACCAATTGCAGTTCAAATCGCTGATTCTTGCACATCTTATACACGGTGCCAGCGGGTAGCCACTGCCGGGGACTCAGAAGGACCCACGCAAGTCAGGGTCCAGATGTGCAGGCTGGCTGAGCTCCCAACAATGATGATGATGATGGTGACTTAGTCTCAGATGTGTGAAAGGGCCGAGCCACAAAAACTGGTCATCAGTCTCCCCAAATCCTCAGTCAGTTGCCTCAACATTTCCATGGGCTTCATACCCTTGTGCCGCCTCCCAGCTCTACCGAGGTAACGCAGTCTTGGAACTGTGCAGAAATTTTAAAGGGTGTCTTCTTTGTGCTGTGATAAATCAACTTGGGCTCCCGATCCTGGGCAAAGAAAAAAATCACATCTAAGAATGCAAATTGTCTAGGAAGGTGGTCAAAACACACTTCTCCTCTTCCTGTCACTAAGCCTGGTTAAAACACTGGACATTATGTATTAAATAATATAAGAAGCCTCCCGAAGCTCGAAAGGAAAAGGCAGACTGGCTGGGGGCCTCAGGGCCCAAGGAGCAACATGGTAATGAGTTCCCTGACAAAGGGAGCAACCTAGAAATACCAGTGAGTGGGAACACAAAGGGCCCCACAAAAGCCGCTCTTACCGATGGACCAGGAAGGGAGTCGCCTCGCAAGACAGAAAACTCACAGTCAGGAACTGCTCCAATCCAGCCAAACACCCCAGAAAAGCCGTGACAGCACCCCCACCCATCCACGCAGGGGAGCCTGGACTCCTGTTCCTGCAGACGTCACGGCCAAGCCCCCAGCGTCCCCGGTGGCGTGGTGCCAGGGAAGGCTGAGCGGGCGCTGGGTGTGTGGGGAGGAATTCATCCTGACAATTCCAGATGGCGATGGGGCTGTCATGCAAGTGTGTGCCGGTTATTTGGTGAACGCTCCGCACGGGTGTGGAAAACCTTTAAAAGTGGGATTCCAAGTCAGCAGGACGGGCACTGGCACGGCCCCTTATCCTGGTTCTGTCACAAGCCAGTCGGGCAACTGCAAGCAGTTGTCGGTTGCTTTGGGCAGCAAGTGGCAGAATATAGTCCCGTCCCATGCAATACACGAGTTACTATCCAATCCCATAGAGAGCAGGGCGGCTGGGAGTGGCCTGGTGGATCCGTGCCTCTGAGCTGGCCTTTCTGAGACACTCCGGTCTGAGATGGGTGTGGCCACTCAGCAGCACCGCCTCATGCCACATGTCCAAAGTCAGAGCAAAGGGGACAGCATAAAGGGAACTTGTTCCTCCCATGCCCTTCTCTGATTGGGAAGGGAAATGGTTCCACAGTTTCCTAGCCGCCTTTCCTCCTACTTCATTGGCTGGAGCTGTTCCCGTGACCCTCTTTTCCACCAATCCCTGGCGGAGGGTCTCACAATTCATTCCTCGTTGCTGGGCGCGTTGCCATCCAGAAACCACAGGAGTTCTGTTAGCAGGAAAGAATACAAGAGAGCTGTTGGGTGGGCGGGCAACAGGTCAGCCGTAGTGGGAAGTTGGCCCCCGCCCCGTGGAATGTTCTGGACCTTCTGAATGAAAGGTCCATGCGCCTCTGGTCTTCTTCCTGCAATCTTAGAGAGGCTGTCAATGGGAGCAGGGGTCTTGTGGGCAGCCCTCGCCATGCCCGGCTCCTTGTACATCCAGAGAAGGGAGAGTGGTTATCTCAACAAGAACGGGACATCCCAGGCAAGAGCATCCCAGGTGTTTGCCGCACCTCCTGCATCTCTAAGACAGACGCCCAGACAGCCTCTGGCGTCCTCAGAACTTTTCTGTGGCCATAACGGGCCTGTGAGGTGGCCTGAAACTCTGTAATTGATGAGCCTTCATGAGATTAGCAGAAATAAGGAAGAGAGGAGCCAATTGTCAGCCAGTATACCTTCGTTCCCCATCTCACTCGAAATCCTTGAGACATTCTTCATCCGTTCCCTGGGGAGCTGGAAAATGACCAGACTCCTCTGCACACGTGTGGTTAAATATAAGAGCCCAGTAAATTTCTCCTGCAATTTAGGGGACCCTATCTGGTTGGCTGTCTTGGTCAGCTTTAGGATATTGGTTTGAAAAAGGGTCATAAATTTTGTTTTCAATTTTGTTGCTGTGGCTTTTATACTCTGATATGCCCCTGCAGACTTGCTGAGCCTGACGGTCAGGTTCAGAGAGAGATGGGTACCGGAGAAGAGTCCTCCACCCCAGGAGGGGATTTTCAGCCTCAGAAACAATCCTCCTCTCTCTTTGTGGTTGTCCAGCTATTTGAGAGTTTAAATTATGGTGTAGGATTAAAGGTGCATGGATTTTGTCTGACCAGCTCTTCAGGAGACTGGCATTTCTTCTTTCATTTGGGGCTCACCCCCATTTCTGGTTACATGGGTTGACGTATGACTCAGATACAGCCAATCGGGAAACTCCATCCCTCTGGAATGGGGAGGGTCAACTGAAGCTGGCCAATGATTCCCTTCACTGGAGTTGCTGAGCAACAGGCTGCCCATCCCCTGGATCCAGCTATGCCTGAAGCCAGATGCTCCCATGGAAGCCCCTGTTACACAGGCCATGAGTTCCCCTCTTGCTCCCCTTTTAAACAGAAGCTGTTTTGAGTGGGAATTCTGTCTCCTGCAGCTGAAGGAGTCCTGAATGATACATGGCCTTTGGGATAGTTAATAAGTCTAGGCTATGCATCCGCTGTTCCCTGGGACACTGACATTGCGCTGTCTGCTTTGGAGACACGTGGGGATGCACAGGGAAGCCAGAGATGGGACAAAAGTAGAGCACCTGACCATCCCGAATCCGTATTTCCCTGGGCCACAGAAAGGAGAGATAACTAAGGGACGACACCACGGCAGCCCCACCCAAGGAGACAGTCCAGCACGGGGAGCTGGGGAGACCTCAGACTTGTTCAGATGACAGAGCGGAAAGACACTGAGGAGAAAGGGCCAAGGAGAGAAGGGAGATTCCTGGCTGTAGGGGAGGGCTCATCCAAGCCAAAGAGGAAGGAAGGGCTTGTGGAAGGGTGTGGACGCACCGAGGGCGAGCGGCTGAGGGTGCGGGGGGTCAGCTAGAAGCTGGAACAGGCCAATGAAGGCGAGTGGCCCCTTCTGTCCCTGGAATGACACTTGCCCTTCTCTCCTCATCGCTGGCTCACAGACTCGCTGTGGGGCCAGGACAAGCCCAGCCATCCGTGGCTTGAATAAAGCAGCCCTCACACGAATGGGAATGAAAACAGTCTCGCTTGCTGTGCTCCTATGATTCATTATAGATTATTAAGTGGGTCCGTCTTTTTCCGTCTGTTGTTAATTATTTTTTTTTTTTTTGCCCGATGAATTTCCACTAGCTGATTTTTGGAAACGTCTTCAGCAGGGCAGGACACGGCAGGCAGAAATGGCATTGCTCCTTGGCCGTCTTTCTTTTTCCCGTGTGCTGCTGCCCCGGGGGAGGTGCGGGGGGTGGGGACGGGGTCAGGGACCGGGAGAGTGGGGACGCAGCTGGGGCGGGGGCAGGGCGCTGCTCTGCCTCTGGAGGGGGCGGCCAGAGGCCGTGTGGGGAGGGACCACGGCGCGGGGGGGGGGGGAAGCCCAGGCTGCCCGTTGTCCTAACCAACCCTTGTCACCCACCCCACTGGGTGGGGTCTTGGTCAGGACGTCTTTCCCGGTCCCAGTATTATAAAAATATTCTTGTGCTTTCCTCTGAGTCTTCCCTGCTTTTGACTTTCCCATTTAGATCTTTAATCTACCTACAATTTCCTTTTGGGGGGTGGTGTGTGAAATCAGGATCCAAGTTAATTTTTTTTCCTCCAAAACTTCCGAACACTATTTATCAATCCATTTTCCTCACTGTTATTATTCAGCATTGGAAACCTATGCATGTGACTAACTTAGATTTATACATACTGTAATTAACTCGCATCCGCACGTAACGTAATTAACTTACATCTGTTGTGATGCACTTACAAGGGGAAGATGCATATTCATCCTACATTTCTGAAGTTTGAACGTTGACACCCAGCCTGATGAAAGTCAAGACAATAATGACACAAGGGAACATTTTCAACCTGGAAAAACCAGCTGTAGCGACACTGGCCCATCAGTGTCGCTGACACTGGCCCTGCAATAAATGCCCTGCAGGAATGCGAGATATCAAAAATAGGGGCGTGGCTGGGGCTGAGGGTTTATAGGGACTCCCTGTCCTCCCTGCTCATTTTTCCCCCTATAACCTTCCAGCTGCTCAAAAACAAACAAACAAACAAACAAACAAACAGACAGACAGACAAACAAAAATCAGAACACAAGCCACAGCAAACATGCTAGGAGGTACTGGCGGAATCTGTCAGCGTCCCCAGTCAGATCAGACCAGGACGTTGAGACGAGGGAAGCATCTCGCGTGTTTCCGTCCTCGATCCAGCAGCCCGGGTCCCCGTTTCCCCACTCCTTCCTCTGGGGGATGGGGACCTGGTGCCTCGGCTCACACCCAGTTCTGTCCGCGCAGGCGCAGCTCTGCTGCTCTCCCGCGGTCCGTCAGGCCGAGGAAGCTTCTCTGCAGCTCGGTCTGCAGCGGGAGGCTCAAAGGCGCAAGTGAGCCGGGGGGCGGGGGAGCCGAGTAGCTACGACTCCGGCCGCGTGTCTGTGTCCCTGCTGAGCCAGGTCACGTGCCGGAGTGACGTCTCCGCTTGACGGGTCGGTCGCCGGCATCTCGGGTCACGGAAAGAGAGTTTCGTGTGGGCTGCGTTTTCTTGCCGCCCCTGGCTCAACACCAGGGTTCTGTTTTGATTTGTTTCATATTTGGATCCTATCTTTCATGTTCAGTTGGTTTTTCTCTCGGAGGGAAGAAGCATCCGCCTTGTTCAACAAATGCCTCCGGTGTCCAGCTTCCTAGAAACTTCTTTGGCTTAGAATCCGTTTTGTTTTTCTTCTTGATTCTCACCCAAATCTTACTCTAAGTCGAAGATTTTACTTATTTATTTTTAGAGAGAGGGGAAGGGAGAGAGAAAGAGAGGGAGAGAAACATCGATGTGAGAGAGAAACATCCATCAGTTGCTTCTCACACGGGCCCCCAACGGGGGGGCTAAACCCAGGCACATGCCCTGACTGGGAATCGAACCCATAACCTTTTGGTGAACAGGGTGACACTCCGACCAGCTGAGCCACACTGGCCTGGACATAGCTTCCTTCCTTCCAATGGCTGAATAATAGTCCATTGTACGGAAACAGCACATCTTGATAGACATCCAGGTGGTTTTCACTTCTGGGCTGTTTTGAAAGTGCTGCTCTGAAACCCATGGGCAGGTTCACACATGGACCTCGAGCCTGCTGGCTGCAGACGGTCCAGCCCTCTAGGGGCAGCACCTCCAGCCGCTGAGGGCCGAAGCCCAAACGTGGCCGTGCAGCTTCCCATTCATTGGTGAGACACGGTCAGATGGCGCTCCCAGCATCCGTCTGAGAAAGTCCAAGCTAAGCTTCCCCCTTTTCTGCAACCCCGGGTGTTTCTGGCAAAGAAAAATAGGCGGGTAAAGCTTCTATTACAGCATGAGAGCCGTTGCTTCCTATACGTCCAGTTCCAAGACCTCTGCACAAGGCCTCTGAACTCAAGGTCATCACTCAGCACATGACAGAGAACTCACAGCTCCAGAATCCTGCCATTAGGATGCTTCTCGAGTCTGGAGAGAATTGAAAAAATCTTCTGCAGCTACTGTTACTTCAAACACTGATTCATTTCCCATTTGGCCGACTCTGTGAAACACCATCTATCTCCCGAAGACAGGCCGGGAAGGAAGCACCTCCTCTCGGTTTTCTGTGATTTGCCCGCGACAAAGTCCAGGTTCCTTTCTTCGTCTGCGCTGATGAAAGCTTTTGACTCCCCTCTGATTGCATTTTCAGTAGTGTCTGAACCATGAATGACCACCCCTTCTGGCCAGTGGCCGATCTCCTTTCTTTTTTTCCCTCACCGGAGGACAATTTTTCATTTCTATTTGAGAGAGAGCAAGGGTGAGAGAGAGAAACACCATGTGAGAAACAGCAATCAGTCACCCTCCCGTATACACCCTGACTGGGGATCGAACTTGTGACCTAGGCACGTGTCAGGACCGGAATGAAGCCTGCAACCCTTCAGTCTGAGGGACAAAGCTCCAGCCAATGGAGCTGCACCGGCCAGGGCGCTGACCTTCTGGGCGTCCGGCAGGGGCCCAGGAGGCCAGCTCCTCCCTGGTGTCTGCACAGCTTGCCAGAGGCACCGAGGGAGGCCGGGAGGCGGGGCTACTGCTCCAGGGGTCTGCCCCCCATTCCAGCAACACCCCCCACCCCCCTGCTCCCCTCCTTGCCTCGCCCCGGGAAGTATCTCCTCTCCTGACGGTTGCTCTAGACTATTCCCATGCATTGCAGACCATTCTCATGCATTGTTTAAAGAAATAAAATGTCTCTGTTGGAGTGTGCCTTGGGGGAAGAAGCAGAACTTCTTTCAACAGAAGCTTCCTGGCCTGTTAGATGCATGCACGCAGCCTGAGCGAAGGGTGGTGTGGAACGCCGAGGGGTGGGCGATGCGGGGATGCTGAAGAACGAGGGTTCAGCCGAACACACCTTCCCCAGATCAGTTCTATGAGCGTGGTCGTAAATTTAAAAAAATGGGATGAAGTCACATTCTCTTTTTTCCCCCTGTTGTTTCTGGCCGAGTCGGACGCTCTGAAACCTTCACTGCCTCCAGAGAGGCTGCGCGGTGATGGCGAGACAAGACCAGCATCAAGTAATGTGACTCCTATTCCCAGTCCTGTTATTGTCTGTGTGAGTTTGAGGGACACCCTGGGCTCCATGTCCTCAGGATTCAAGGAGAATATTAGAACCGATCTCCTAATTGAGTTGGTTTTTTTTGTTTTTTTGCCCTGGCTGGAGTAGCTCAGTGGATTGAACACAGGTCTGTGAACCCAAGGGTCACCAGTTCCGTTCCCAGTCAGGGCACATGCCTGGGTTTTGGGCAAGGTCCCCAATAGGGGGTGCAGGAGAGGCAACCACACATTGATGTTTCTCTCCCTCTTTTTCTCTTTCCCTTTCCTTCTCTCTAAGAATAAATAATCTTTAAAAAATTTTTAAAAAGTATTTTTATTTTAAATGTTTTTATCTTCCACCTCTTATCAGATGAAATGTCAACTATTTCATGTTCTCCACACTTTTCCTGTTCTACAACGATGGACTTGCAGATGTCTTAACAGAGCAGGGACTACCAAGAGAGCTGCCTGACAATGGAGACATCTATTATTTGGATAAAAGAATTTTTCAATCCATTTCAAAGTTGTTGTTTTAAACAGACAATTTGCATAATCAATTTGGCTACCCTATTGATTAAAGCTGTTTTTTTTTCTCTTTTTTTTGCGAGTGACATCTAGTTAAACCTTCAGCAAAGAAATCTATTTTTTTTAAAGATTTTAGTTATTTTTCTAGATCAGAGAACGGAGGGAGAAAGAGAAGGAGAGAAACATCAGTGTGTGGTTGCTTCTTGTGCGCCCCCTACTGGGGACCTGGCCTGCAACCCAGGTTTGTGCCCTGACTGGGAATTGAACCAGTGACTCTTTGGTTTGCAAGCCGGTGCTCAATCCACTGAGCCACATCAGCCAGGGCAAGAGGAATCTATTGTTGTCACGTGTATAAATTAGGATTCTTAGTTGCAGATGACGGAATACTCTGCAGTTTAGGAGAAAGGAACTTGTTATAGCATATTGTGTGTTTGATAGATTTTCTGGGTGGTTGAGGATCCAAGCTTGGATTCTGCAGCCACGATCGATGCCTGAGTAGACCACACACCTTGTCTTCTGAAAACCCCACTGAGTGACAGCCGTTCCCACCCACAGCTTCCTGCTGGGACTACAGACCCTCTACCTCAGGAGGACCCGGCACCCGGTCCTCTGCTTGGAGGTCTGATCTCTCTCCCTGAGGGCGGCCACCACCCTGGGGTACTTACTTCCAACCTCCCAGTGTCCTGCACGTGTCGGTGCCTGGTAGGTCACAGGTGCAATCTTTGCTGCAAGGGAGTCTGGGAAACGTAGACTCTAGCTTTGTACCTTCTCGATCCCCGAACAGGAGTTTGGGGTGGAGGGCAAGGGCTCCCACCTGCAGGGCCTGCCGCAGCAGTGTCCTGGGGCATTCCATCCAGCGGAAGCCCGGAGCTGGGTCTCAGGAACAGAGCTGGCCTTGGCCACCGTCGGGAAGTGAAAACACTCTCCCATCCCCGTGTTTCCTCTGCTCCCCTCTGCCCGCCGCTGCCTTGGACAACAGCTTCCAGGAGCCTCTGAGTTTTTCATCCTTGAGTCCAGGCCCCCAGGGGATCTGAGTCCCAGTACCAGCCTCGTCAGGAAAGCGATGGGCTGTCCCAGCAGGGACAGGGGCGGGGCCACAGGGCGTCAAACAGCCATTCATTTGGAAGCAACGGCAACAACCAAAAAAGTCCAGGAAAGGAGACTAGTGTGGGGAGAGTGTGTGGGATAGTGTGGGTAAACTGGACCGTATCGAGGGGACGAGAATTCCAGCTGAAGCAGCGTCACCCCTCAGCTCTTGCTGGCTTTGTCTCCCTGTCCTTGCTGCTGGCTTTCTTAGACTGGGCGCACTCTCTGTCCTTCTGTGTGAAAGTCTCTGGGAGCAAAGCAGGGTGGCGACTGCAAGTCAGCAGGGCAGGGCAAGCGGAGCCCTAGCCGCCCAGTCACCCAGAGATGCGCCGTTGGACCAGGCCCTCCAGTCCTCGGTCTCCAGGTCTGTGACCTGACCTGGTGACAGCCGTTCTACAGACTGTGGGATTCAGGCGGGGGATAAGCGTGCCCTCGCCACAGCGCCCCGAGATGACCCCCAAGCCCTGCTGGGAAAACAGCAGTGAGTGCACCCAATCTAGCAAAAAGAATTAAAAAGAGTGCTACCAGATGACACAGCAATTCTGCTTCTGGGTATTTGTCTGAAGAAATCCGAAACACTGATTTGGAAAGATACATGCGTTTCTATGTTTGTTGTAGCATTTGCAGCAGCCGAGGCTTGGAAACAAGCCAAGTGCCCATCGACACACAGCTGGCTACAAGAGAACTGGTCCATAGACACAATGGCATATTACTCAGCCAGAAAAAGAAGCTTAGCATTTGCAACTGCATGGCTGGACCTGGAGGGTATTGTGCCAGCTGAAGTGAGTCAGTCAGACAGACAGTGTGTGATGTCCCTGGTGTGTGGAATTCCTGAAACAAGGTAAATGGATAAAGCAAACAGAAACAGACTCGCAGCTACAAAGAAGTGACGGAGGGTTCCCAGATGGGAGGGGGGTCATGCAACAGCGTGAAAATGGGGAGGGGCTGAGAAGTGCAGATTGGCGGTGACCAAGTCATCGCGGGGACTTGAAATATAGCAGAGCGAACATAGCCCATAATATCGTAATAATGGTGTATGGGGCCGGGTGGTACTTGACGTATCAGGGGCTTGCTTCATACATTATATGAATACCTAAC
Source organism: Phyllostomus hastatus (assembly GCF_019186645.2). Classification (NCBI taxonomy): domain Eukaryota; kingdom Metazoa; phylum Chordata; class Mammalia; order Chiroptera; family Phyllostomidae; genus Phyllostomus; species Phyllostomus hastatus. Next base: position 11,028,258 of record NW_025334036.1, on the reverse strand, counting down.
CACTGTGTCGTGCACCTGGAGCTAATCTAATATTGAATGTCAACAGTAATTGAAAAGTTTTTTTCAAAGGGGCAGAGGGGCGTGTCCCTGAGAGCTACAAACTGGGACGATATGGAGAGGGTAGAACAGCGCCCCCTGGTGGAGGACTCGTCCCCACTAAACGACAGCTTCCTTCCCACCAACCCCCATTCTACTTCCTGTCTCCGTAATTTTGACCATTGCTGCGGGGGGAGATTGGTGGGGGAGGTAGCTTAGGGAGGTGGAACTGCACGGTATTTGTCCCAGGTCACTAACTTTTAGCCTTTTCACTTTGCTTACCTATCCATTGCTATATAGCTTTGGCTGCATCTCATCAGTTTGTTCTTTCCTGTATTAATTAGCCTTTAATGCAGGTTATTTCCCTCTTGGACCCCAGGGTTATTTAGAAGCATATTACCGACTGTAAAATCATCTGGGGATTTCCAGTCGCTGGTTTTCATCCTGATTCTACCATGGATAGAGAATACAGGGTTTCCGAGATTGGAAATACGTCGAGATAATCGTGGAATCCCGGAAGGGGGTCGAACGTGGCCAGTCCTACCTGCAGGTAGAGAGAGCGCATCCCGCCACTGGGGTGCGCAGTTCTGCATGCGCCTGCTGGATTGTTCGTTGGATGTGTTATTCCAGGTTGTACATGGTTGCCAGCTTTTATTTTTTAGGGGGGATCAACTGGCTTTTTTCAGTTACTGATAGAGGTGTGCTAATTACCGGGTATAATGGTGGATTAATCTGTTTGTTTTTAAAATTTTCGTTTTGTCAACCTATGCCTCACAGCTTTGGGGCTCATTTAGAGTCATTAGGTCTTCCTGGTGGATTGATCTTTGGTCGTTATGAAATGTCACACAATGTCCCCAAAACATCACTGTTGTTTTGTGCGGTCGGTCAGTCTTTATTTATCCGCATCCTTCCTGTTTGTCCTCCTCCCCCGTGCATCTGTGCTTCCGTCTAGGGACAGCTTTCTTCTGCCCAAAGAACTCTTAGTGGTCTTTTTTAAAAAATATAATCTTTATTATATTTTTTCCCATTACTTTAGTCCCCTTCTGCCCCCCACCCCCTTCATGGTCTCTGTAACACAACTTCTCTGGTGAAACTTTCTCTGAGTTTTTGCCTGTCTGAAACTGTCTGCACTCGACCTTGACCTTTGAAGGGTTTCCTTTCTGACACAGGATTCCAGGTTGGCAGAAGTGTACTTTCGGTGCCCCAAGAATTCTGCCCGGCCCGTCAGCTTCTCTGTCCCTGCTCCCTGCTCAGCTTCTAGGCCTCAGCCACAGCTTGGGAACCCGCCGAAGTGTCAAGAGAGGAAGAGGCACCAACGGCGAGGCTCATCAGGAGCCTCAACAGGAGCACGCTCCTGTGCTCCCTTCTCCCCAGGACCCCGGCCCTTCAAGTTCCCCTGCCCTGGGGGCACCCCAATGCCTCCAAGTAGGCTTTTCATTGATTCTCATCCAGCTTTTCCCATTGCTCTCTATGGCGGGTTTGGAGACAAGCTGGTCCCGTACTGTTGGAAGAATAGATTGGTTGGCCTGTCTTTGAGGCTTTGAGAATATTGCCCAAAGCCCCCCAGCATGGCAGCAGCAACCTTTGCTCTTAGTTGTGGACAAGAAAGCCTGTTTCTCCACCTCTCACCCAGCCTGGGGGTCGCCCGTCCGGACCAGAGACCCCTTATCTTTGTGCCTCTGTGATTGCACAGAGCTTTAAATGTTATCATCATTTGGCCCCTAGTGAGGTGGGGCCTGTTTCTTCTGCTTATTGGCCCCTTGTATCTACTGAACAGACTGTTCTCAGGGGCAGCGCCGACCTGGGCCATCTGCAGTGACCACTGGCGACCAGACCCGATGGGTGGCCATCGGAAAGCCATCGATGCGTTGACAGACAGCAGCCCCTCCGTCTCCAGTTCACCCAGCAACTGGGTCAGTGAACGCATCTCCCGGCCATCGGCGGCCACCGCTTCCTGAGGACTGCATGCCTTTGCAAGTGACGGCAGCCACCCCACTGTAAGCCTGGGGGACCCAGTGACATCCCGACCGCAGAGACGGCGTCCTGACAGGGGGAAGTGCCAGACCCTGCAGGGCCGAGGACTCTGTGAGTCCAACTGAACTCGGCGGTTGAAGGAACAGGGTCAGCCCTGGGAACCCGGGAGGATGAGGAGTGAGCTGGCTGGGCATGGGTGGCCCGCTGCATTCCTGCCATTCTGCTAACTTTCCCGGGACTGGGACCTCCGGGGGCAAAGGCGAGGGCTGCTCCTGCAGGCTCACTGCGACCTGACTGCGTCATCTTCGCTGCGGGGAAGCATTCGCACCTGGAAGCATTCCAAGGGTTTGCTTTCTAGAGAATGTCCTTGGCACATGTCTCCACCGCTGTGTGTACTTGGGTATTTAATTCGTCCTTTTTAAAATAAAGGGGCGGGTCCAAGTGTTCTTCTTACAGGAGGGGAGAAAGAAACCTTCCCGTCTTCCTCAGTCCCCCTGGCCAGTTGCTCTGGGTCCCCTCATGGTCCCAGAGGGGGCAGTCCTGGGGCCACATTTGGGCAGCCACAGTGGGAGGTGCGGGGAGGGATTTTCAGAGGGATGGCACCCCCAGGGCCCACCCCCATGCATTCATCCAGTCAGTGTGTCACTGGGGGACCGTGCTTGGGGACCGGAGACTCTGTGCACGGTCCAGCCTCCTCTCTGGTTCTGAATGGGCTTTTATGCCAGAGCCCAGGTCCCAGGCTTTTTTTCAAAGGTGCCCTGAAGCCGTCCAAGGCTGCGAGCAAACACGCCAGCCTCCGTCCAACCCTGACCCAGCGCCGGGTGCTCCGCCGCCTGGGAAGGCTGTAGCAGCAGCGTCTGTGAAGTCGCGCTACACGAGGCGTGTGTGGCCACCCTGCGTGCTGAGGGGGGTGAGGGACAGGTGAGCTGCAGGAAGGTATTTGTTTAGGAAGAGGAACAGGGAACTCATTCTGCCTCCGGATATTCCCAAGGATGCCCCGCAGGGTCCTGCAGGAAACGCCCTGTGATTTTCCTCGCCTCCCTGCCACGGTTCCTTACTTTCAACGTGAACGCAGGCGGCTCGCAGGGACCCCGCTCTGCGCATGTCTATTGAACACTTTTTCCCCATTGTTGTTGGGGGACTAGACTTCTCTGCCGACTCCTCCCCACCCACACCTGAGCACATGGGTGGGCGGCTGTGACACAACTGGTGGGGGAGGGGCGGGCCTCCAGCCTCTGTGGCCGATCTTCCTGGGGCAGCACAGAAGCCGTGGTCGCAGTCACCGGGACAGGTGTGGGGTGCAGCTGGAGATCGTCTGACCCTCAGCATTTCCCTTCTTAAACCAGGCTCTCCCGTCCCTGCGCTGGAGACCTGGAGAATGTCCCGTGTCCCCCTCGGTCTCCCTACACGAGGGCCACTTAGTGCACGGGCTGGCTGGGGTCGGGGGGGAGGTGGCGTGGATGGGGAGCCGTAAAGTGACCTTTGGTGTGAAGTGAGCCCTCCATCCAAGCCCTCCGGCCTTCCGGTGCCGCCCGCGCAGCCTCCAGAGCGGGCTGCGCCCCGTTTCCTGGGGAAGCAGATGTGAACCTGAGCTTGCCGGCCTGGGTCATGGCCAGACTTGGGCCTCCGGACTTGGGATGCTGACTGCTACTAGCCCAGCGCTGCGGGCTCCAGGGACACCAGGACCACGCAGCAACACGAAGGCCACCTGTCGTCACCTCCAGACCTCTTCCCATTTAGAGCGGAGTGAGGACACGAGGCTCTGGCTCTAGGAGAACCGAGCTTTGGCGTGGAGTGTGGGCTCAGGCCCCGCCTCCGCTGGCCGAGTCACCCCACCTCCACCCCCACCCCGGTGCCCCCGCACCTAGTACCTAGGTTGTCTCTCCCCTCCAGGGACAACGGCGGCCCTGACCTCCCTGTGAGCACGGAGCGAACGTGAGGAAGGGGCCCCGGCCCACGCGGCAGGCGCTCAGTGGACGTCAGCGGCTGATGTATTCACCTTCTCCTAATAAGTGTGAGGAGCATGGCACAGCAGAGGAGGGAAACCGAGGTGCAAGGGGGCAGGGGCCCGGGGGGTGGGGCAGCCCAGCAGGGAGGGCTCCCACCCTCTCCAGAGGCCTGGTGACCCCGATGGAGACTCCTCAGAGGCCTCCGGGCTGCCTTCGGTAGGATTTAGCCACTGGCAGCACCGTGTGACTCTTGCCTGCCCATCAGCAGCACCCACCCCACATCCTGCGTCCCTCCCTTGCCCACCCCCCACCCCCGGAACAAGGGTGGCATGAGCCCAGCCAGGCAGCGGGCACTGAGCTGGGCTGGCAGACAGCGGCACTGGCCAGCAGGGCCCCATCCTCACCAAGACATCCTGGAAGGGAGACAGACGGCAGCAGACAGGTGGACAGGTCATCTCAGAGCGTGGGAAGAGCCACGAGAATGGTAAGCAGGACAATAAAGAGGACACCAGGGCCTGTCGCGGGGGGGCCACTCTGGCCTGAAACTCAAAGCGCAGGTGCTCGTACGAATGCTTTCATACTGTTCTCAGGCACAGCCGGCCGTCGAGGCGAGGCCCCTAATTAACTTGATTCTGGAGCGGTGTCTGGAGAGGAGAGGTTTGGGCAGGAACGCATTCCTGGCCCGGGAGGCCCCCCACCCACCGCCTCCATGTGCGCAGGCCCGAGCAGGCCCCTCCATGGAAGACTGACGGCCGGCCAACACACACAGGTGCGGACGCCGCTTCTCCTGCAGCGGCCGCGCGGCCTCCCCTCTGCCGGAGCTCACCTGCCCCTCTCGCCCTCCCATGGACCTGCCCTGGAGCCCGGGGTTGGGGGGAGGTGGCAATACGGCTCCAGGGACCTGGCCCAGCATGCCCGATCGTAGGCTGCCGCCCCATTCCCCTTTGAGAAGTTCCCCCGCATTGTTTTCATAACGTGGAAGATGCCAGCGTGTGGCCGAACATCGGGAAAGGTGGGGAAACAGTAAGAGAAGAGCAGCTCTGATCGCCCTGTTCCGATGTGGAGAGCTTTCCCCTTGTTACCCCCCCCACACAGCAGACGTTTCTGGTTCTGGCGGCCGTGGCTGTGATCTGAAGGTTCCGGCCCCCTCAGATTCGCATGCCGAAACCTAACCCGACCCCCAGTGTGATGGTGTTAGGAGGCGGGGCTTTGGGGGCTGATCAGGTCAGGGGGGGTGCAGGCCTTAGGAGTGGGATTCACGCCCACATCAAAGGCGCCTCAGGGTGCTCCCTCGCCCCTCCCACTTTTCAAGGACAGTGGGCAGGTGCTGTGGGTGAACCGGGGAACCCCCACTAGAAGCTGAATCTGCTGGCATCTTGGACTCAGCCTCCCCGGCCTCCAAAGCTGTAAGAAATAAACATTTGTTGTTTATCAGCTACACAGTTTTGGTGTCATTCGTTCATTGGTAGTATTTGTTGCAGCAGCCTGAACAGACTGGAACCACTGTGTAACGAAATAGCCGTGTAGCTCAGTGGCATAAAACAACCACTTGTTACTCTGTTGGTCAGGAACGGGACTGGGGCCGGGCACAGAGGGAGGCTGGCCTCTGCACTGTGACATCTGGGGCAGCAGCCGCAAGGCTGGGCCCTGGGAAGCCAGCTGAAATTTCCTCCCTCGCGGGGCCGGAGGTTGGTGCTGGTCGTTGTTGGCTCCTTCAAGGGCCAAGGCTTCCTCACAGTGTGGTGGCCGGGCTAGACGGCACGTGTCCTGAGAGACAGAGAGACCTCAGGTGACCTGCCAGGTGACCGACCGCAGCTCCTCTGACCCTGCCTCAGGGGTCAGATGGCCTCACTTCCAGCGCCTAAGCGTAGTGGAAGCCGTCGGAAAGGCCTGCCAAGTTCAAGGACGGGTGAGAGGGACTGCAACTCTGGATCTGATCTGAAAGAGCGTGCAGACCAGAAATACTGCTGTGGCCAGTTTGAGAAAAGGCAACCTGCCACGTTACACTTAACAAAATATTTCCGTGCTACACATACAGTTTTGCAGATGAGTTCGCTGCTTTGCATCGAGGGGAAGCATTCCGACTGGTGAAGGGATCTGATCTCAGGGGTGTGGCCCAGTGCTTTAGGTGCAGGCTCCCACGGACGCACCGCCCGGTCAGGATGGAGCACGTCCCAGCAGCAGGAAGGTCCCAGCAGCAGGAAGGTCCCAGCGTCCCTCGCCCTCTATCCTGACATCTGCCACCAAGGGGGAGCCTTCTCAGCCTGCATCTCTCCTAAATGTATTGTCAGTGGATCCCCGCACCAGTCTTCACTCCGGATGGCTTCCTGGCCCACACATTTATGGAAATACCATAATTTGTTTAGCCAATAGCCTGGCCTGGACTTGAGGGGTCCTCCAAGGGCCGATGAGGAAAATCGAGCCATTCTGAGTGACGGCCTCCCTGCCAAGTGCGTCTCTAGGCCCCTGGGCTGCCTCATGGGCACAGCTGGTGCCTCCAGCCCAGCCCTAGACTTCTGCGGGGGGGCCTTCATGGGGCAACCAGACAGCACCGGTTAGGAGCAGAGTGGGGGCCCCTCGGCCATGTGGGGTGACCGTCCTCAGTTGTCCCTGTCACCATCGGAACGTTGTCCCTGACGTGTGAACCACACGCCCCAGAGCGGGAGCATACGGGGCGGGCAAACGTAGGTGTGTAGTTGTTCCTATGGAAAATAATGCAGGAATTAATGATCCATAATAATGCAGGAGTCTATTCTGTGTTTGGCGTGCTCGCACCTGGAAACCTACTTCTGTCCCCACCCCCAGCCCCGTGCGTCACGCTGTGCCTCGCTGTCCCCCTGCGCATGTGCCCTGCTGTGCTCTGCCTGCCCTCCGCGGGTGGCGTCCCTGCCTGCCTGAGGCACTTGCGTGACGCTCAGGCTCAAACAGCCTTTGCAACGGAGTAGCGGCATCAGCTTGCTTTGCAGGCTCCGAGCGGTTCCTGCGCGGGGTCCTCTTGCTCATCCACACTCCTCCGAGGCGGAAGGGAGGGGAGGGGACGGCTCGAGCTAAGGGGGGGAGGAGGGGAGGTGGGCTGGGGGGCGGGGGGGACGCCCGTTCAGGTTTTGCCGGGAGGGAAGCTTGGGGGCGTGGGGCCGTGTGTCAGCCCCTTCGGGGGTCACCAATAAGGACACGGGCGGCCCTGGTGCCAACACAGGATGCCGACTGTCTGCCAGTCGCTTTTGCTAAGGAAAAAAGAAATTCCAAAAATATTTGCACTGACTTGGCAAAAAAGAAAAAAAGAGTTTCTCTTTTGCGTCTCCCGTTTGGAGCTACATTCCTCATTTGCACTCGAGTCGGAGTTCCTTTTTTAACAAGTGTAACTCGGAGCGGATGCGATCCACGAACGCCGAGGCCAAGACTGGAGAAAACGTCGTGTACGCGGAAGACGCTAAAGGAGAAGACAGAAAGAGTGGAAAGACAACCCCCCTTTCCTCACGTCAAGGGCGTTGAAGGCAGGCCCTCAGATGTTCCCCTCCCAGTCACCGGGCTCCCCTGGGGGTGAGAATGGAGGGTGTGGGCTGAGGGGCGCTGCCGTGGGACGCAGGGCCGGCCAGCGTGAGGCGGGGCCCAGGTGGCTCTGTGGTAGAGACCAGCAGCCCCGCCCACAGCCGTGTAGGGGGAGGGGTGCGGTTGGGCCCTGCAGGGTGAGGGGTCTGTGGAAGCTGGGCACCGTCTGACCAGCCTTCCCCAGACACCCCCTCCCAGCCACCACCCTCTGCTCCCCCAGAGCTGGGGGACTGTGATCCTGAAAGCCCGCCTTCCTCCAAGGCCACTGACACCTGGGACTCTGAGGAACGTTCTGGTGGGGCAACAGCAGGTGAAGGTGGTTGGCAGTCCCTCTGTAGTTGTAGGGCTCATCCCTTCCTCTCGCCAGCCCCTGCAGGAGGGACACAGGCTCCCCCCATCCCCAGCACCCACCCCCAAATGGGGTGGCGCATTGCCCATGGGAGCAGCAGCCACAGGCCAAAGGCAGGTAGAAATCCAGGATGGGCAGCCTCTCCTCCATGGATACCATGCCCCGAACCTTGGTCAGCCCATGGAGCGGGGTTTTCAGGCAGATCCAGGACTTAAACGGAGTGCAAGGAAAGTCCCCAGCCCAGGGAAGGCGGTCATAACGTAAAGCAGAGACAAGGAGCCGTAAAAAGGACCCATGAGGGCGCACGGGGGCGCGGGAGCAGGAGAACGGTCCATCGGTGGGAGCCGCGCACAGGTGTTCGGGGCGGGATGCCTGGCGGTAGGGACGGGCTGGCACCGTCGGCGTCTGTCAAGGGGAAGGGGTGAGTCCCCTGTACGGTGGCAGTGGGGGGGGCGGGGACTGAGAGATGCCCACACGGACCAGGAATTAATCTTAAACCACAGTGCTGAGTGAAAGGAAGGAGCTAAACCAGGCCCATGGAGTGATATGGTTTATGCAGGTGAAGCAGAAAACAGTGCTGTGTGCCGGTGGACGAACGGACACCAGAGTGTGGCCTGTCCGCACAAGGGGGTGTTTGTTGTTCAGCCCCTAAGCGGCAGGAAACCCGACACGCACTACAGCAGGGGTGAATCCTGAGACATTGCGTTCAGTGCACTAAGCCAGTCCCAGAAGGACAAGTCTTTGAGGCTCCTAAAGGAGTCAAGTTCACAGACACAGACAGTAGAGTGGCCAGTGCCAGGGGCTGGGGACAGGGACTTAGCGTTTAATGGGGACAGAGTTTCTGTTTGGGGAGATGAGAAAGTCCTGGAGGTGGGTGGTGGTGATGGCTGTATGGCAGTGTGACTGTACTTAGTGCCGCTGAACTGTATGCTTAGCAATGGTTAAGATGGGTGCTGGCTGGTGTGGCTCAGTGGATCGGGCACCAGACTGCAAACCAAAGGGTCGCTGGTTTGATTCCCAGTCAGGGCACATGCCTGGGTCATGGGCCAGGTTCCCAGTGGGGGGTGCGAGAGAAGCAACCACACACTGATGTTTCTCTCCCTCTCTTTCTCCTTCCCTTCCCCTCTGTCTAAAGATAAATAAGTAAAATCTTTTTTTAAATGGTTAAGAAGGGCCCAGGCAGCGTAGCTCAGTTGGTTGGAGCGCTGTCCTGCTGCGCCAGGGTTCGAGGCACGCACAGCAATCAACCAATGAATGAGTAAGTGGAATGAAAAGTCGATGTCTCTCTCTCTTCCCCTCCCCAAAATCAATAAATTTAAAAAATGTTAATGGCTGAGGTGGTAAATTTTACATCCAGTATACATGTATTTTGCCACAAGAAGAAAGTTTAAAAATTTAATATAGATAAACCATACCCCCCGCAACAGTGGCTGTTATACGTGGACACCCACAAATAAGCAAACACACAGCAAACACACTAGGACGTTTGGGCATCAAAAGGAATAAACAGGCAGTGAGCCCCAGGCCACCACACAGGGAGACGGTTGTCCTCTATCCAGTCCAGAGACGCACCTATGTCCTCTCCAGGGAGTGCGCAGCTGCGGGGTGAAGGTGGCTCCCACGCGCCCCTTCTGAGCTTCAGCTCCCATGGGTGCCTTTACTGTGTCCGGGCAGGGTCCCCTTCTCTTCTGCCCAGAGCCAGGTGCCAGCCACACCCACAGCTGGTGCCAGCCTCCCCAGCCACGTGGCCACACACCGTCTCCACACCCAGGACCACGGACAGCGCATGCTGGCTGGGAAGCTGGCTGGGAGGCTGGCGGGGCACCCATGCAGGAGGTGCTCAGGGTGCTTCTGTGGAGACCGACCTAGAGAAGGGGGGAACCTCTCTTCACCTGGGAAAAATGACCGCATTTCCCGTTCAGGAACCCTGAACCTGGAGGGATAAACCTCACCCCAAAACTCAGGAGCACAAGGATCTCCACGTCCTCAATTTGCCAAGGACGCAACTGGGTTTTTATTTCAAACCTTGATTCTGCCTGGTGACTGGGCTCAGCCGGGGACAGGGCCGCCCCGAGGGACCCACTCAGCTAAGCCCGAGGACCATTGCTCCTGGGAGCTACGTGGCCTGGCCTGCTGGCCCTGACCCGGCCTTCAGGAAAAGAGGTGGAAAAACTGTTTGGCCCCGGCTGGGTGGGTCTGTTGGCTGGAGCGTCATCCCCTACACCAAAAGGTTGTGGGTTCGATTCCTTGTTGGGGGCGTGCACAGGAGGCAACGGACTGGCGTTTCTCCCTCACCTCGGTGTTTTTTGTTTTTTTTCTTCTCTCTCTCTCTCTCCCCCTTCCATTCTAAAATCAATAAACATATCCTCGGGCGAGGATTTAAAAAAAGAAAAGCTGCTTGTGCGTAGTGGCTAACATGGGAGTTTGCTGCAAACCTTCCAGGCCTGCGGTCCCGTTTCCAACCCCCTGCGACAGGTAGACCGGGTGCCGCCCGCCCTTCCTGAGCACGCTGCCAAATCTGGGTTGATGTGTGTGATCTGTGGAACAATGGAGTCTGTCAGGACGCCCAAGCGGGAGGGGCAGTGAGGAGGCCGGGGGAGAGGCCGGAGCGGGGCCTTCCTGCAGCAGGCCTGGGTGGCTCGGAACAACGGCAGTGCCGGGGCAGGAGGGCTCCTCCCAGAGAGCAGAGCAGTGCTGGGTAATCGCTGGGCGAGGCATCTATTTGAGATGGCGATCCCTGGTCGGGTGGCTCCGTTGGTTGGAGCATCGTCCCATGCACCAAAAGGTTGTGGGTTCGATCCCTGGTCGGGGTGCATACGGGAGACAACCAATCTAGGCTTCTCTCTCTCTCCCTTTCTCTCTCTCTCAAATCAATGTAAACATGTCTTTGGGTGAGGATTTGAAAAAAAGAAAGGTAGCAAAGTGGCTGGAGAATCACTTTGGGAAAATGGTCAGGAACTCAGAGTCGCTGGGTGGCTGTAACCTCAGCCCACACCCCAGGCCAGGACACCTGGTCGGGATGCAGTTGGTACTGAGCACCCCGCTGCTCCCTTGGGCCCAGGGCCTGAGGCCACCCAGACACCTGGTGATGGAGGACAGCACCCCTGACACTTGCTGGGCACCTGACGGCTGACCTTGCCCCTTCTCCCACGGGCCAGGGAAGCAGGTCTCACCTCCCACCTGGATGGCCGAATGCCCCAAAGAGAGAGGCCATTCACGTGCTGGGCGAATCTGAAATAAGAATCATCCTCAAGAACAACCAAGTGACTGCTCAGTTTCCAGGGGTGTCTCTAGGCCCTCGGCCTCTCCTTTGCTGGGATAGAAGCATTGCCGACTGTTGGAGTGTTGTGTGAGTTTTTTAAAATATATTTTTTAAAGATTTTATTTATTTATTTTTAGAGAGGGAGGGGAGGGAGAAAGAGAGAGACAGAGAGAAACATCAATGTGCAGTTGCTGGGGGTCATGGCCCGCAACCCAGGAATGTGCCCTGACTGGGAATCGAACCTGCGACACTTTGGTTCGCAGCCCACGCTCAGTCCACTGAACTATACCAGCCAGGTGAAGTGTTGTGTGGGGGTTTTTTATTACCTTCCAGTGTTCTTTCAGATGTCTTGTTTTCAGAGCCAGGCTGGGAGCACACACACAAAAAAAACATTCTTCAAGGACCTTCGACAGCCTCGTGCTGCTTCTCCTCAGAATATAAAAAGATACTGAGGTTCTGAAACCCAGGGCTCACTATCTACCCCAATACTGGCTCTCATGAACCGAAAGTTATTTTGACCAAGGATTCACATGCAGGGCCCCAATCCGGAAATTCTGCACAGTGGGACCCTGCTTGGCCCTTTTGTCCTGTATAACGCACGGCCAGGTGTGCGGTCAGCGTTGGGACAGCTGCCTGCGAGTCAAGGTCACCGGTGGTTTGGGCGGGATGGATGCTGACCAGCCAGGAGATGCCGGAGTTCTTGGTCTGTGGTCGGGGCCACTGCACCGTCCGTGTCCTGGACAGTGACATGGGGAGAGAGATTCCTAGGGCCACATTCAGTTTCCCCCTTTGGCACCCTGGAGACCGGTGTCTGAATTCAAGATGGCGGTGTGCCCTGGTCTTGAACTAGAAATTCATGTCCAGTGGAACTCAGCAGCGCCCCCAGTGTGGGAGGGGCTCCAGGAGGCCCATGTGGGCGGGTGTTGAGGGAATAAGGTGAGGTTAGGGGGTCGGCCCTCACTCCTAGCAGGATTTATGCAGACTAGGTAAGCCAGTCAGGGTCACCGAGGTCAGGCATGCGCGGCAAGTGGAAGCTGTCATGAAACAGACTCCGGTCTGACAGTCCCTGAAAATAGGCTCCTTTGCCTATTTTCCCCGTCTCTGGGGACCAGTCTGTCCCGGTGTCCCTGCGTGCCCCAGTGCAAGCTGGAGGACTTTCAAACAAGCTTGCGACTCTTCCCACAAGTTAGAACTGTCAGCAGCTCCCCCCCTCCCCCCGCCCTGGAGACGCTGCCGGGGGCCAGGAGGGACGCCCAGCCAGGGGCTGCAGGATGCAGCTGCCCCAGTGCGGCCGGCGGACTGGCCGGGAGCCACCTCCCAGGCCCAGCTGTGGGGCTGCGCTTCCTGCAAACCAGGATTCCGATTCTGACTCCGGAGCGGGGCTGCCAAGCCCATGACCCGTGTTTATCGTTTTTACCGAACCCCCGGGACGGCTGGGAGCCTCCCCGCCCCTGTGGCCTCGAGGTCTAGGGCCGCTGTGATCTGGAAACACCAGCAGCTGTCGGTCCCGTATCGACCCCCCACCCCAGCACCCCGCCCCCAGCTCTGAGCAATCTGGGATGTTTGCTCATCGGTCCCGTAAACAGTTGCTTTCCCAGTGTTAAATATTAACAACAAGCTGCCTCCACAGCCGCTTGCCGCGCATCTGCTTTAAATATTTAAGTAATCACCACTCTGTCCCTAAGCGACCGGCTCTGACTGCTCTGTGACGGCCCCTGCCTCCCGGGCTACTCGGTGGTGACAAGCCAAGGGGAGCACCTGCTCATGGTTGCAAGACACCTCCTGGGACCCGGACCGCCGAGGGCGGTGTCCCCACACAGTGTGTCGACGACATGTGCCAGAACGACAGCCGGAGAGCCAACAGAGTGCACGGGGGACAGGGGTGCGGGGGGGCGGGTGGCCTTCTGTGCACGCCAGCTGCAGACAGGGTCCAAAGATCCGGCTGTCACACGAGGTGAGAAATGATCCGCAAGCCCGAAAGCAAATGGGCGGGCAGGGAAGAGAGAGGCAGAGCTGAGGCTCAGAGCACTGCTGGAGGCTGGCTTTCTGGGGGCGAGCAAGGGTGGGGGTCATCCCGCCCTGACCCCCGGAGCGGCACGGGCTGTGAGCTGGCAGGCTTGGGGGGGCGGGGTGTGGGGAGAGCAGCATGACCACGGCCCGACTGGCTGGAAGTCTGTCTAGGGTCCGTCGGCCTCCCTGCCCCCTGGAGACACAGAGCGGTTACAACCTTGGGCCCAAAATAGGCTTCTTTTGTAGAGAAATTGAACACACTTTACCAAGAAGAATGAGATGAGTGATGTGGACTGATTTGCTCAAAAGATGAGCTTCTCAAAATGTGTTTCCCCACCGGCAGCATCAGCATCACCCGGGGAATGTATCAGAAAGGCAAATTCTGCCCTGGCTGGCGTGGCTCAGTGGATTGAGTGCTGGCCTGCAAACCAAGGGGTTGCCGCTGGTTCGATTCCCAGTCAGGGCACATGCCTGGGTTGTGGGCCAGTTCCCCAGTAGGGGGCGCTCAAGAGGCCACACATTGATGTTTAAAAAAAAACAAATGCAAATTCTCAGTCCTACCTCAGACCTGAATGAGGAGTTCTTCATACCCATGTGTCAGCAAGCCCCCCGGGGAGACTCAGAGGCCGAGAGGAAGTACAGTTAGGGCCACTGAGTAAAATTCTCTCTCTCTCTTTCTCATCCTTAGCAAGGGTATTGTTTTCATTGCTTTTTCAGAGAGAGAGGAAGGCAGAGAGAGAAATAGCAATGCAAGAGAGAAGCTTTGACTGGTTGCCTCCTGTACACACCCCAGCAGGGATCAATCCACAGCCTAGGTATGGGCCCTGACCGGGAATCGAACCCGCGGCCTTTCAGTTGTGAGATGATGCCCCAACCCACTGAACCGCATCCGCCCGGGCAAAATTCTCATTTTTCATTAGTGCAGAATCCGTAGGCATCATTTAAAGATGCCAAATGGGGTGAAAATATGAGCATATCACTCAGAGTTGTGCCAGTGGATAAATGGGCTGTTGCAGAGCTGTGTCACTGCCATCATTGGGCAGAGTCCCAGAGGGGGGTGGCTGTCCCCTCACTGCTGGACAGTTTTTCATCCTTTGCCATTTGCTTCCAAAAGTATCTCCAGGAGTTTTTATGTTTCCTTGAGCTGCAGGAGCTTGCTAGGGAAGGTTCTGGGCCCGTTTGTCTTCTGGTAACTAGCTCAAGGCCATGCACATCCTCACAGATGAAATGCTTTTGTTTAGCTCGTCCAATGTGCACTCCGGGCCCGGAGGTACGTCTGCTTCCCTTCCTGTTGCTCGGGCAGGACGGGGAGCCAGGGAGCAGCCCCTGATGTCCACGGGGGGTGCTGTTGCCGAGGCCCGTGGCCGCTCTGCAGGCCGAGGCCACGTGTGCATTGGGGGTGCCCCGAGCAGCCAGACTCAGGACTGAGGACACGAGACAGGACAAGGGGCCACTGCCTGTGCCTTGCTTCCCTGGTGGCCCACAGCCGTGTGACCCCGGGCACGTTTCTCCCCTTCTGAGTGTCCGTTTCCCAGTCCAGTGGGGTTCCACGGTGCCACATCCTCCATGGGGACTTAGGGGGCAGTGGCTGTCCCACCCACTCTTTCCTTGGGGGTGTCCTTAAGCCCCCACCTTTGCTGAGAGCCCTCTAGCGGGGACCTGGCAGTGAGGCTCTGCCTCTTCTCGCCTCCAGGTCCTGCTGGCCCAGACTGGCAGGTGCCCGCGTGGTCATCCGGCACGTGAGTCCCGGCCGGTCCGCTGGCGTCTCCACCACATTGCATGTCCCGGGCCTTCCTCGGCACACACTTTGCTGTCGGCATTTCCTGCCCAGCTTCAACTCCTGACCTCGCTCTAACTCCAGGTCCTGGCCCGATCCTTCCAGCCCTGTGTCTGTGTGCCCACCTTGGCTTCCGTAGAGGCCAGGAAGTGGCCCAGAGGAGCCTTACTGTAAAGAAGGGGCTGGATAACATGGGAAAAGTAATGGCAACTTTGGTCCTTAGCAAGCACTTCCGGTGGTCCAGATATTGCTCTAGGTGTTCTACATAAGTTAACTTGTTCACTTCTCCTAACAACCCAGTTTTATCTCCTTCCTATAGCCGAAGCCATTGAGGAACAGAAAGGTTAAGTGACTTGCCCAAGGTCACACAGCAGGGAAGGGCAAAGAAGGGCTTTGAGTTCAGGCTCCAGAGGCTGGGCTCTTTCACACAGCAGGGAAGGGCAAAGAAGGGATTTGAGTTCAGGATCCAGAGGCTGGGCTCTTAACTCCTGTCCTTGAATGTTGCCGGCGACCTTGACATACAGTAAAGACAAATTCCATTAGATGCTCTGATGCCCAGTGTCCAGAGAATACAGACAACGCTTAGGCCTGGCTAGTTAAATCGTATCATCTGTGTTCATTCCGTAGGGCCGCTGGAACCAGGGGCCACAAACTGCGTTGCTTAGAACAACAGAAATTTGTCAGCTCCCAGTGCTGGAGGCCGGAGGTGCAAAACCAAGTTGTCAGCAGGACTGTGCTCTGAGGGGCTTCTTCTAGCACTTGACTCTCTGCCTCCCTTGTCCACTGGCGTGCCCCTGGGGTGGGTCTCCGTCTCCTCGTCGTCTTCTTTTCTCCTAGGAGTTTCATGGTTTCAGGGCTTACTTTTAAATCTCATTGCATTTATTTGTCTTAAGGTTTTATTTATTTATTTTTGGAAAGAGGAACAAGGAGGGAGAAAGACAGAGAGAGAAACATCTACTGGTTGCCTCTCTCGCGCCCCCTATTGGGGAACCTGGTCTGAAACCCAGGCATGTGCCCTGACTGGGAATCAAACCTGAGACCCTTGGGTTCGAGGGCTGGTGCTCAAGCCACTGAGCCACACCAGCCAGGGCTCTGTCACCTCTTCTTGTAAGAGCAGGCGTCATCGGGCCCCCCAAGTGCAGCACAGCCTCATCTTGCCCTGATCGCATCTACAAAGGCCCCACTTCTGAAGAAGGTCACGGTCACAGGACCGGGGGTGAGACTAACTCACTGCACAGTGCAGACGTCTCTGTGCCATGGCTGCTGTGTGTGCTCACTAACCATTTTCAGAAGATGCAGCAATATGTCGCCTCCA
Organism: Phyllostomus hastatus; assembly: GCF_019186645.2. Classification (NCBI taxonomy): domain Eukaryota; kingdom Metazoa; phylum Chordata; class Mammalia; order Chiroptera; family Phyllostomidae; genus Phyllostomus; species Phyllostomus hastatus. Next base: position 11,012,037 of record NW_025334036.1, on the reverse strand, counting down.
GCGCATGAGCCACCTTCTTAGAGAAGTCCTGTTTTCCTCCCAAGCTTTTCATGTGTGACGCAAGCCAGCACAGTCCCTCCCGCGGCACCTTGACCAGGAGCCCGGAGCGGACAGACTCGGCGGTGACGTCACTGGCTGGTTCCGCCACCCGCCTGCATCGCGGCAACGAAGAGGGTCGGCATCGCGCGTGAGCTGCCCGAGGTCAGGCAGCAAGTCCCGGCGCGGCACCTGTTTTCTTCACCGAGTGGCCCACGCGGGGGAGGGTGACGGGCTGCAGTCAGAGCCCCCAAGCCCATCTCTCAGGGGTGGTGGTGGCACCCACGGCACTGTCATTGACGGCTGGGGGACCACGCGCGCCAGGTGGCTGGCGGCAGATGGAGACACATAACAGGACGCCGCTGCTTCCGCCCAGCGTCCCCTCCCCCGCCCAGTCCTTTCCACCAGGGTCTGCTCTCTCGCGGGCTCTGCTCTCCCACACCCCCCGCCCGCCGTCTGAGCCGCTCTGCCTCGACTCCCTGTCACTCCCACCCTGTCTTCCCACCACGCCTCCCTGCACCCCATGGACCCTGTCCCCGGGGGAGCACTGAACGGGGTCCTGGGGACATCGCTCCTCGTCATGTGTGGGTCTTGCATCCTCAACTCAAATATGTTGGCCCAAAGTTGCACCTGGATGACTCCATTCAGTTCTGGGATTTCAGTCCCCATTGGGAAAATAGGTAAAAAAGGACCCAGGGGAGGGGCCCACCCTGGAGGACACAGGCAGTGGAGACTCATGGGACACTGGGCGGCGTGGGGGGGAGGGGGCAGCTGCTAATGGGTCTGGGCCTGGGTGCTCTTTATAGAGTTGGAGTCAGTCTGTAAAAAGTCCTCAGACTATGTCCAGCAGGTGTGTGCACTCTTCGGGAAATGTGTGACACGTCAGCAAAAAAACATTCGCAGTCATCAGAGGTGGGGGCAGGGCCAACGGGTGGAGGGGGTCAGAGGGCGCCAACTCCCAGTGGTGAAATCAGTAAGTCGCGGGGATGCAGCGTACGGCATGCACAGTGGCCGTAGTCCGGAACGCCGTTCTGCCGGCTTGAATGTTGCTGAGACAGTAGCTCTTCACTGTCCTCATCACAAGAAAGACAAAGTTGGCGACTCTGTGCAGTGATGGCCGTCAGGCAGAATTTTGGTGGTGACCACGTTGCTGTCTTTACAGATGTCGGATCGTTATGTTGTGCACCAGAAACTAACACGATGGTGCTGGTCAGCCCCATCTCCGTTTTTAACCAGTGTTCCGGTTTCAATGAAGGGAACCCCCACAGGAGCACCTGCGCTCTGGTGAACACAGAGAACGAGGTCGTACCCACCACCCACTGTGTCCATCTGGAGCATTTTCCTTGGAGCCCCTGGTCCCAGCCCCTCTGTGAAGGGTCCCTGCATCCGTGCGCCAGCGAGGCCCGGTGGCGGTCCCTGGAGGGACCCCTGGGGACCTGGGTGCCTGTGCCGTTGTCCTCTCTCTCCCCCGAGCTGCCCTTGGGGACTGTCTCAGGACCCCTGTCCTGCCTGTCTGTGGCTCCGGCATTTCCATGTGGATGGTGTGGTGGGTGTTTGCTGGGGGGGGAGGGGGCGGGGCCTGGGCAGTGGGACACGGTGACGCTGGTACCCATCCCCAGTTTAACGAAGGGAATTCAAACCACGGCGACCGCCCTGGGAAACGACCCAACCCCTTGTCTCCTGCCAGACGCCCTGCTCGAACCGGACCCTGGATCCACCCCAAGAAGGATAAACTCCCCATTAATGGTAATAACATTTTGCACTTGGTCTAGTAAAAATATTTTGAATACAGGAGAGGCGAGGATATGAGTGTTTGCTCGGCGCTATTTATCAGGAAATGCTTCTGCTGGTTTATTATGTTCGGGCTTTGTACACAGAAACTTTCCTTTCTCCCCTCTCACCGCTGGGGCCGTTTTTCTTGCTGGGGGCTGCATCCCGGGTTTCGCAGGAAGTTGCCGGCTGCACACGTTGAGATGGGGTGTTTTGAGAACCTGTCTCCAACTGGCGGCAGACGGAACCGCTGACGGTGTGGAGCTGTGGAACGTTCTCTTTGACAGATATTTTTGCCCTGGAAATTACATCTCTTGTCTCCGTGAAACAGGGAATTGAAAAGCACCGAGACCAGCGGTGATGGAGGGGGTGGGTGTAGGGGGGTGAATGGTGATGGCAAAAATACAATAGAAAAAAAAAGGCACAAATCCAGGAGATTGCACTGTGTCGACGCTCACCCATCTTTGCATCTGTGGCAGTTCAGCGATACGCGGGAAAGAAGGATTTTTTAATAATTGGAGGGTGGATCTGAGGAATTATTACTCTGAGTGCCATCCAGACATAATTTACGGGAGCAGGTGAGAGTCTGGGAAACGCGAAGAGAGCATCTGTATTCTCTCCTCGCTGACGCGGGAGGAAGAAGACTTTTTCATGCGGCACGGGAGCTGTCTTTCTGCAGTAATTATGACGAGTTTTCTCGAAGAGCTTTCATCTCCGCCGGGGGCCGTGGGTCTGCTGTGTGATCCATCACCGGTGAGGACTCTTTGGCATCAATAAAACGACAGCTCAAGAAGACCGGTCAGAGCGGTGCGCGCGTGCATCGGAGCAACAGGTCCCTCGTCTGGGGAGCGGGGGCGGGCGCCGGCGACCGGCCGCAGCAGCGCGGGGCCTCGGACAGTGCGCGCTTTGCAGGATAGGATCGCCCCGGGGCCAATGTGCTCAGCCTGTAACTCGGTTTAATTTTGAGACGCGGCCTCAGGTTGCTTGTTGGGCCCACGATGCGGTAACTCAGGATTCTGTTCGCAGTCACAAATCTTGCTGCAGCAAAATTGGCCTGGCTCAGATCCCTCCCCAGGGACCACGCCCCGCCCCCCCCGCCCACACACGCAGGACCGCGGACGGGAAGTTCCAGCAGCCCAGACGCGTGGCACCAACTGGCTCAAAAACTTGAAAGGTTGGCTGACGCCTACTTGGATATTTCTCTAAGTTTAAAAAAGAAAAAACAATTATGCGTTTATTCTGCAGAAGCTTAAGGGCTCAGGAAAGTACAGGAAAACAGACTTCTGGGTTAAGATGGTGGATTTTGCAAATAGATTTTCCCTTTTCCTCCAAATCCCAGTAAAGAGGTACAAAATGAAAAAGCTTCCCAAGACAAGAAGGAGGGGGTCCAGAGTGGGTTATAAGCCAACGAGACATGGAGCCGGACCCAGGGAGAGGGCAGAGCAGAGGGCGGAGGTGACAGATGGGGCATTCTCAGGGGCTCCCAGGGGACCACGGGGATGATGGGTCATACATGGGGGGGGACCAACCCTCCCAACAGGACACAGGGCGTGAAGGGGGGCCTGAAAGGGATGTTTAATGAAAGCTTCGTTAACACAACTGTCCTGCCCATCAGTCCCTTCCCTGAACCTGTCCCCACTTCAAGGGAAGAGGACTGACAATCCGACATGTACCACCAGGCAAGCCAAGGGATGCACAAACCAGAATGCTCTCCCTGAACACGTCTGACCAAGGAGACTCAAGTTAGGGCCTCTCTCTGGAACGGAAGCAAACCAGCAAGGGTCGCCCAGGAAAACCCGAGACAGGAAACATGGGGACCAAACAAAGAGAAGCAGAGAGAGAGAGAGACAGAGAGAGGAGCAACCCAGAAGGAAGAGAAACAGTATGATGAGCAGAAGGAATCACAGTTGAAACCTCAGACATGAGTGTGTCCACCAAACAGGACTGCTGGACTTCCATGTCACTGATAGTGTAGCCGGAAATATCGTCCCCCCAGAAACAATGAAAATCTGGACAACATCGATGGAAGTGACCTTCAGACACCAGACGTCAGGCAGCATGGGGGTGGATGGCTGAGGGAGGGGAAACAGGAGAAGGGAACCCTCAGGGTGCCGTCCAGTTTCGGCTCAGGGAAGGGATCCGGGCGGGCCTGGTGGCCTTTCTGAGGGGAGGAGACAGAGGTGGGAGCCAGAAAGGCCGGGGTGGCCTGGTTTCCCGGGCAGAATACTGGAGGAGAGAGCCCTGGGGATCGTTACATTCCCCCGACACCTTCAGCTGGGCACGGACAAGTGCATGCCCGGGAGGCCAGAGAACAAACCATCCACAAGAGAGCAGAGGGAACAACTGCAGGGCTTACTCGGGGCAGGGAACAGTTCACGTTGTCACCAGCCGGAGGGAAAGACCTCGTGGTTCGCAGGGACTTGGGTAGAGACCTCAGATGAGTACGGCCTTAGTGGCAGGCCCACCAGCCTCGGATTCAAGCTTGGCCTGCTGCAGCCCAGCAAGGCTGGGACGAACCTTAAAAATATCGAACTGTTTCCAAGTAATTTAACCGCATCCAAGAGCACCATGGAAGAATGTTTATACAAATAGAAAACATTGATTAGCCAATACAATGAAATGCACGGTCTCTGGAATCGAGTAAAATGTTACCAAGCATGCAAGGAAATAATGAGACATCAATATGAGAAAACCCGGGAAAGACCAGGAGGATGGAATGAGTTATTACCACCACGTTCCCCGTGCTCCCGGAGACACTGGATTGTGGGGAGACACTGAAGACGTAGGAGGAAACCAACCCAAAATTCTAGATGTGGAACTAACAGCATAGTAGGCGCTGAAGAAGAACAGCTTAGAGACATAACAAAAGAAATAACTCAAATGAAACACAGAGAGAAGAAAGAAGAAAGGAAAACCTGGACAGAGCGTCAGTGAGCTGAGGGACAGTGGGAAGTGGGCTGCCGTGCGTGTCATTGGGACCCCAGGAGGAGCGGGTGGGGTGCGGTGGGGGTACGAGACAGAAAAAAAATACTTAAAGAAACATTGCCCAAAGCGTCCCCAGATTTGGTGAAAATTATAAACCGACTGATCTAAGAAACTCCATGAACTCCATTATAAGAAACATAAAGAATATGACACCAAGGTACATATAATCAAATAGCTTGAAATCGGAGATAAAGAGAAAATTAAGAGCGTCCAGGAAAAAACAAGTTGCATTGAGAGAAAAGTGACCAAGGCTTCTTATTGGCAACAGAGCCAACCGGAAGACGAGAGGAACACATTTAAGTACTGAAAGGGGAAAAAAACTGTCAAACTGGAATTCGATACCTGGCGAGTATGCGCTCGGAAGACAAGGGGTAAATACATACCAAAGCAGAAAGAATTTATCACCAGCAGACGCATACAAAAAGAATGATTAAAAGAAATCATAGACACGGAAGGAAAACGACATTAGATTCAAATCTGGATCTGCCCAGAGGAATGAGGCGGACCCTATATGATGATAGGTATGTGAATATATGAGACTTCTTTTTTTTTGGTTTGAAAAAACTTTAATGTTCACCCTGACCGGGTGGCTCAGTGGGTTGGAGCATCATCCCGTGCACCAAAAGGTTGTGGGTTCGATTCCCGGTCAGGGCACTCACCCAGGTTGCTGGTTCCATCCCCAGTAAGGGCGCATACAGGCGGCAACCGATGGGTGTTTCTCTCTCACACTGATGTTTCTTTCTCTCTCTCTCCCCCTTCCTCTCTCTCTAAAATCAACATTAACATATCCTTGGCTGAGGAGTAAAAAAATTGGAGGGGGGGTGTTTAAATCTTTCTTTCCTAACCAATATAATGCAACAACATTGAAGGGGTGCCCCTTGCCTGACCAGGTTCTAGAAGACTGTGACTTCATCTTGTTAACAGACTCCCTCCCTCACTGGCTTTGACGAAGTGAGTCCTGTATTGGAGATGCCCACCTGGCCGGGAACTAAAAGAGACTCCGGTCAATAAGCAGCAAAGCACAGAGGCCCTCAGTCCAGCAACCCTGGAGGAACCAGATCCTTCCGACAGTCATAGGCATGAGTTTGGCAGTGGATCCTTCCTCAGCAAGCCTTCCGGCGAACCCCCGGGTCTGCTTGCCCACACCTCGATCGCAGTCACTCAGTGAAACCGTGCTTGGGTGCCCGCCCCACAGACATTCGGAGATGCGGAATGTGTGTTTGTAAGGCAGTAGTTGTGGGGTCAATGGTTATGCAGTAATAGACTGTGAATGCTGGCGGTTTCTTAAAGAGTTCAACACATTTACCATATGGTATGGCCATTCTCCTCTTAGGTATTTTTTTAAAAGATTTTATTTATTCATTTGTTTTTTGAGAGAAGGGAAGGGAGGGAGAAAGATGGTGGGAGAGAAACATCCATAGGCAAGAGAAACATGGATCAGTTGCCTCTCGTAGGCGCCCCAATCGGGAGCCAGCCCGCAACCCGGGCATGTGCCCTGACCGGGAATCAAACCGGTGGCCTGTCGCTTTGCAGGATGATGCCCAACCAACTGAGCCACATGGGTCAGAGCTCTTAGGTATTCATTTACCCAAGAGAAAGGAAAGTATGCATTCACATAATGTCTTGTACCTGACTGCTCAAGAGAAGCTTATGGCAGAGAAGCTCATGGCAACTTTCTCTGTAATAGCTCCAAACCAAAATGACCCAAAACACCTATCAGCAGATAAACAGATAAACAAACTGCGGTGTAGGCCATACACAATGGAATGCATGCAGCAGTGAAAAAGAATGAATTGCTGGTGCACAGGACATGAGTGAATCTGAACGTCATTATGCTGAGCGAGAGAAGCCCAATGAAACCAGAGTATGTTCTGTATGATTCTATTTATATAAAGTCCTAGGAAGTGCAAACTGGTCTACAGTGACGGGACTTTCCCCTCATCACGTGACCACTGTAGGCCAGTGAACACGACCGCCGGTCTACAGTGGTCATGTGATGAGGGGAAGCAGGAAGGGAGGGTGGGAAGGATGCTGAAAAGCCTGAGAAAATGTGGGCACAGTGGTGGGTATGTTATTATGTTGATTGTTGGGATGGTTTCACAAGCTTATCTGTATGTCAGGTCATCACACTGTGCACTTTATTGTTTTTTAAGATTTTATTTATTTATTTTTAGAGAGGGGGAAGGGAGGGAGAAAGAGACGGAGAGAAACATCAATGTGTGGTTGCCTCTCATGTGGCTCCCACTGGGGACCAGACTTGTGGTTTGACTGGGAATTGAACCGGCGACCTTTTGATTTGCAGCCCGTACTCAATCCACTGAGCTACACCAGCCAGGGTACACTGTACACGTCAAATGTGGGTAATTACATCTCTATTATACTTCAATAAGTATAAAAGATTGATACAGAAAGACTGATAAAAGATTGCCACAGAAAGGAAAACTTAGGAAACAAAACATATTTTTGGAACTTAAAAGAAAAAGTAGAAGTGCGAAATTTAGTAGCAGCCTAGAGAGAAAGCTGAGGAAATCGCACGATAATCAGAACAATTCCAACAAAGGAAGGGAAAATAGAAGCTACAAAGTGAGAAAATTAAACTAGACAGACGGTAGAAGGGCTTACATAATAGAACTCACACACAAAAAAATAAGGAGAACAAAAATGCAGGGGAGCATTTTACCTCAGAAACAATTCAAGAAAATTTCCCGGACACAAAGGACCTCGATTTCTAGAGCCCGAGTTCCGCCAAGTGCCCGGCACAGTGGATGAAAGCAAAGCCACCACACCAGACATGCCAGGGAGAAGTTTCAAAACACTGGGGACAAAGACAAGGTCCCGAAGCTCCCAGAGAGAAAGAATACAGGTCACGTAGAAAAGGTCTCGTGTTACGTTCACCGTAGACTCCTTGACAGCAACGCTGAAAGCTCCGTGATCGGGGAGCAGGGCGCTCAAATTTCCACCGAAAATGACTCCCACCTCGGAATCCAATATCCTCGCCAGACTCGCCACTGGCTGTTAGGATAGAATAAAGATGATTAATTTCCAGACGTGCCGTGTCTCAGAAAAAATTTTTTAAATGCTCATCTTTTCTATCTCAGGAAGGATATTTGCTGTTGAAGAACATGGGGATGTATCAGTGATAGGTACCTAAAAAAATAAAGCTAAACAAATGGAAAAAACATGGACTCCAATAGGGGGGGAAACTGTATAAGAAAAGAAAAGAATAATGATGTATATAATATTGACATAGTCATAATGGTATAAATGCTAGATATTGATTTGTCCAAAAAGTATACCGTTCTATTAGAAGCATGGGAAGGAAAAGAAATATATTTAAGGGTGTGGAAGTGGAATAAGAAAGCTGAAATTTCATTGTCCATTGCCTGAAGTAAATATATTATATTCAAAACAAACCAAAAAATCAATAAATGGGAAGTTAAGCGTGCTTCGTGGAAATATGGAGGCAAATACCAGAAGAATAAAACCCTTGAAAGTAGTTCCAGGACATGGGGGCGAAACTGCTAACTTCATTGTAAGACTGCAAAACTATTTAATTTTTTAAACCATGCGAATGTGCAACTCGGATCAAAACTAAAAGAATAAAGATACGACAGAGGAAAGTTTCCCAGAACTGAAGAAAAATAGTTATCTCTAGACTAAAAGACCAAGTTCCAAGGAGGGCAAAGAAGAAAAAACTCACACCTTGATACAGTCTCAGGGTACTGTGGACCATCAACCTACAGAAGCTTCCAGGAGAAAAGAAGTATTCCCCTTAAAAGAGCAAAAATAATACTGGCCTCAGGCATCCTATCAGGACCATTGGATTCTAGAAGAAAAACATCTGGGAAATGTCATTTATAACCCAATATTCTATTTGCAGAAAACTTACTCATGGGAGCAAAATAGGGTTTCACACTGATAAGTACTCAGAAAACTTATCTCGAAAGCACTATTTCTGTCACTGTAGGATACCTTCCAGCAAAACACTTCGAAAAAATAGTATAATTAACCGGTTTGATAATTATGAAGATCTTGCAAAGGTACGTTTCTTTTACTGACGTGGAAAACATTAAAGCAATTAAAAATCCCAAGAAAAACATAAAGCAAGGTAAGAAACTCACGTCTGTGTCAACTATGAAGGGAACAAAGACGGGACATGGATGTCTCTACCGACCCTTCGTGTGGCTTGTGGTTAATGACCCTGGACCCACAGAGAAGGAAATAAAATCCTAATGTACCAGACTGACCTGGAGGGATTAATATTTGCAAAGTCATGAGGAAGAAATGGTGCCTGGTGGTTTTTAAGAACCAACCTGTGGACAAAGCGTGAAAGAATGGTGTATGGAAAAGGATCCGCTCTGACCATGCAAAAAGACCTCAAGGTACAGTTGAGATAAATTGGTACATAATCTGAAAATAGCAGAACAAGCAAGGAGATTTTGGTGTGAGGTTGAAAGCTACAAAGGTAATCTGCAGAAAAAGTACACATAGTCACGATCAGAATTGAGGGGAACGTAGTAGGGCTAGCTAGCTAAAGCTTTGTGTCTCCTCGCCAGGAGTCCATAGGTGGTACTGAAGTTTAATATTGAGACAGCGGCACAAGCAGGCCACTTAGATTCAGGAGGCAAAGCACCAGAAGAGCCAACTGCAGAAATGGTCGGAGGCACTTGATTCCAGGTCTGCGGGCGGGAAAAGGGAGTGGAGTGGGCGGCTTGCTTTTCACTATATTGTATGCCTCCTTCTACCGCAAGACGCTCAGAAGAAGCATTTTGAAATGCTTTAAATGGGTAAAATAAAACGTGGAATTGTGAAGACAGCCACGTCCTGAGAACTGGATATGGAAACGTGTTGACAGGGAAAATTCCAGGACAGTCAGGGCACGAGGGTATTCCGCACCGGTCATCCGTCTGTCACCAGGCTCCAGGGCAGTGGCCTTGCGGGGGGAGGGGTGAGTCACCAGTGACCGTCCCTTCCTCATCACTACTTCCTGCCCCACGGTTCACAAAGAGCTTACAGTGGGCGTAACGCACTGTTTTGAGGGCTTCAGGGCGTGTGCCGGAGGGTCTGAGTTACCAATCCAAACGGCCAAGTTATTTTTGTACAGTGTGTCTCAGAAGACCTAAAAACAGGATGAGTGTAAGTGACAGGCCATTATTGTGAGCTTTAGTGACAAAGCCAGCCGCCAGCTGGGACCCTCAGTTCTGATGGGACTCTGTCGTAACCTTGGTCACAGTGAGAATCCCTGGGTGCTGGTCCTCTCTGAGGGGTGTACGAGGGGACCCAGTTCAGCTCAGGGGGCTTGGAGAGCCTTTCTGGTTCCTGTTCACAGCACCCCCTCGTCACCTCTGGGTCACAGCAGACAGGCCCCCTACTGAGTTGGCCAGGACTAACCATGTGGCAGGTACCAATGGAGTCCCATTCTCCGAGGTCACCCAGCAGAACCTCTCGGGGACCGTGTCTACCAGCCCAGATCTGAGTCGCAGGGGCCCCTGGTGCATGGGCACAGGCCCCCAGAGTGACCTGCCCCCTACGCTCACACCTGGCTGGGTAGCCCGGGGACCCCCACATTTTGGCATCAGTGAATGCTCTGGCCTTTAAATCAAGTCTGGTGTTCCCAGGTGATGGCAGAACCCCATGACCGCTACCTGTCTCACGTGGAAAGGATCCTCACCTGGCCAGAAATGCATTTTCAGTGCCATTGGTTTCTCCATGGACACTTAGAATTCTACCACAATTGCATGTTGCTTAGTCTTAATGACCACGTGGCTATGCCTCCCTTTGGGGCTGTGGGTCGAACCCTTCACCCAGCATCGGTGGGAAAAGCTCCGAGGGAAGCGTATTTGCATGGAGGTCAAGTACGTGGCTGCATCATAAATGAGAAGCCACATCACCTGCATGCAAAGCATGCCGGGGAGGTCAAAACAGAATCGTGGCTGTGTGAGAATTATTGGGAGCAAGATGGGCTATAAACACTCCATCTACCTGGTGGCCTGTCACTCCCCGACATGACACTCCCGAACTGTTGAACTGCTCCAGGGACACTTGAGACGACCCACCCTGTCTGAGTTTGGTCCACTTCCCCAGTGCCTGACATTGGCAGGGAGCTGCCCCTCTAGCATGATGGAGTTGGGGGTGGGGAGACCCTCACTGCAAACCAGCTCAGCTGGAGAAGCGTTCCTGTGATGAGCTGGTGGCAGAAGTTTGTGACATTTCAATACCTCTCTGCTTTCTCACGCGCTCATTGGGGGACAGCCCATAACTATCTCCTCTGCCTCGATCCGTGATTCTTCTCTGAGCCAAAGCGCAGAGCAATCTGGAGCAGCAAGAATCCTGGGCTCGCAGAACGCAGGTACAGCCAGCTTCCCTGTCAACTCGACAAAGCGAAGATCAGTCAAAACTTGGGGTTAGCCATGTGTTACTGTGTCCGGCGGATGCAGACGACCAATTAGGAGACAGCTCGATAAAACACTCTGTCCATTAACCCCTGGCTCAGACAGCGCTGGGACTGCTTACGGCCCAGACGCTCCTGGTCGGGACGGTGTTATTATTCTGCCGCCCCTCAGAAGGGCTCATTAGCATAGAACTACAGTGAGGAACAGTCCTTAGCCCAGCCGTTCCCCCCTTTACCTTCACAAAGTGATATTTGGCGCTAGAAGACGGCGCTGCCGTTTTCCCTGCCGTTTTCTCCACTGTGCTGGGCTCCTCTTTGCCAGGGACCGTGCATGTCCCCAAGGCCTCCCGCCTTGCGTCGGAGCTGCCCCTCGCCTGGAGTTGTACCCCCCCCCCCCCACCCCCCGGCCCGTGCAGAGCGTGAGCCTCACTCTGGGCGCTGCGGAGCGGATCTGTTCTTACCTGTTCCCTGCACGCAGAGCTGGAGAAGTTCACGGGCATCTAGTCTCACAGGGCGGAAAGCCTACCGGCTGGGAACTCACAGAGGGGATGGTTGTCAGGAAGGCATTGGTGGGGTTGGTGGGAGGTGGTGGGGGGGGGGCGGGCATGCAGTCACCAGAAAACGGAGGAAAAACAAAATTGAAAGCCAAGGAGGACAGACTAGATGTTAAGGAAACGGCCAAACGGGAAGAAATAAGAATGATTGCAGGGGACGGGGCGGGGTGGGGGGTGTCTCTGACTTGGACAGTTGTCCGTTTTGTTGAGGCGTCTGGCGTGTCGGGGGCGGGGGAGGACGCGCAAGGAGGGGCGGGGCTCGCACAGCAAACCGCGGTGTTGGTGTTGGGGCACCCCGGCCTGGCCCCTCTCACCGCAACTTTGAAACCAAACCCTTAGCCCGGCACTTCTTTTTAAAATGTTAGCAAGGCACTGCCCTCTCCAGTTCCGGCAGGAGCCTTTGACCCCCGGGTAGAGTTTCCAGATTTAGCAAATCACGATATAGGACTGCCAGGTAAGTGTGAGTTTCAGAAACATAACCAGTCGTGTTACTCGAATCTTTTTCGCGTCAGAAAGGGCATGCGTCCCCAGATGCGATTAGAGATTATAAAGCGTGCGTGGGTAGCTGCGGCGGCAGGGTGAGCCCGGGGTCGCGGGGTGGGGCGACCCCAGCAGGCCAGGCCCCTGCAGCTGGCCGGCCTGCCACAGGGAGGGCGCAGTGATTGACAAGAGGGTTCGTTCCTGCCAGGGAGAGAATGGCTCGTAAGTCACAGCCCGCTGAGCCAGCTTCCAGCGCGTCTAATTTAGAGTTGCCTTTTTGTGGATAGTAATAAATCGACTTATCACCAGTGCTGACATAACATGCTCGTTTTTAAGTGCGCCATAATTTTTATCTCTAAGAGGATATTCATATTTGATGGAGGAGCTCACAGACATCTGAATGCTGCCCCAGAGAGAAGACTTCGTCTTTTTTTTTTTTTTTTAAAGAAGGTATAATTCAATTTCCAAATGCCACTGGCCTGCCTTCCAAACAGCCACTGGGGGCAGAGATGTTTCTAGACCCTCCATAAACAGAGTGACTTTTCCGTCAGCAGGATGACATCAAAAGGATAAAAGCGGGACCCTTTTAATTTTTTAATCTTCATCTGAGGACATTTTTTGTCTTTTAGACAGAGAGAGAGAGATCAGTGTGAGAAAGAAATATCAATCATTTGCCTCCTCTATACACCCTGACTGGGGATCAAACCTGCAACCTAGGTATGTGCCCTGACCGGGAACTGAACCTACAACCTTTTGCTGTGCAGGATGACACTGCATCCCACTGAGCCACCTGGCCAGGGCGCAAGACACTTGTAACAGTTTGATTCCTGGCTCTGCCAGAAAGTATCCTGAACTATGAAGCCAAACCCTTAGCCCGGCGCCCCCTTTTGCAATATGAACGCTCCAGCACTCTCCCCAGTTCCAGCGCGAACCTTTGACCCCCGAGTAGGGGTTCCAGATTTAGCAAATCCAAATACAGGGCAGCCAGGTAAGGGTGCGTTTCAGATAAATAACAAGTCACGTTATTAGTATAAGTATATCCCACCTTCAATTTGTCTTCATTGTTTATCAGATATTCCGACTGAATGAGGCTCCTAGTGTTTACCCGGCAGCCCCACCCACCAGCCCTTCAACCGCCCGTGAAGGCACCTGCCCCCAGCCTCCCAGAGGCACACACCTGCAGGTGTGGGCACGTGACTGCCTCGAGAAGGAGGCAACCAGCGAGTTGTTGCATCCTTGGGCTCTCCATCCCAAAGGACCAGCTTTGCCACTACCCATGGGCCTCCCTTGCTGGAGTCGCCCCCTAGTAGGGAGGTCTGGGGAGGGGCACCGGTAGAGAGTCAGGGAGTGGCCTGGGTTAGCAGCCTGCCTTGGAAGCTCAGGGGCCTCCGTGGGCTGGCAGGTTTAGGCTGTTTCTCTCGTTCCACCTGCCTCCTCTAGGGGGCAGCAGTGAGGCCTGCCCCTGTTCCTGCTGACCCGTGACTAGAACAGCGGGAGAGTTCTACCTCCCCTCACCTCAGGGCCTCTCCCACCTTGACGTTCATCCATGGACGTCCCTCGCCATTTGGTGGGAAGAGCCAGGGACCTGTGGACAATCCTTGGCTTCCTCCCTCCACCTCTTGTCTTCTGCCTTCGCAGCTGCTCCCCGCCCCCGCTGGAGCCCCCATCCCACCTCACAGGGGTCGGAAGCTCTGCACAAGGCCCTTCCGTCCGCTGAGTCTTGTCTCTTTCATCTGCAAACCAGGGGACATGATAGGCTCGGCTCAGCCTGGTTTGTTTTATTCCTTGACTTGTTTTATTCAGGTGTAGCTGGTGTACAACATTACATGAGTTTCGGGCGTACCAAATAGTGGTTTGATGTTTTTATACCTTGCCGTGGGAACACCCCCACTGATGCTAGTCATCATCTGTCACCGTGGAAACTTGTCACGGCGACACACAAGTACAGGAAGGCCTTGGGGGGGGGGCTCAGTTAATGTGTTTCTCTTTCTCAGCTCCTTCCTTCCTTCCTTCCTTCCTTCCCTCCCTTCCTCCCTCCCTCCTCCCCTCCCTGATTCCCTGTGTCTCATTAGGCATGAATCTAGGTCTGGGACATGGAGGGTCTCCTTGGGGGGAATTGCAGGCTGACCCCAGGGCACACACACACACACAAATGCTTCTAGCACCCTCTGGGCTTACTAGTAACTGTCAGATATCAGCTAAACCTCTGGCCTCATAATAATAGCCTTTAGATAATAGTGTCTGAGTGCAGGGCACGAGTCAAAGCCCTTATCTGTGACTCACGTCCAAGAGGCTCAGAGAGGTTAATTGACTTGCCCGAGGTCACACAGCTAGAAAGCAGCAGAGCCCCAGCGAGAACACAGATGGTCATTCTATGGCTCTGCTCTGACCACAGGGCACTGCTGCCTCCGGTGTCCCTGCCTGAGCCGTCGGGGTCCCCTCGGACCATGCCCTGCCTTCCTGCCCATTCCAGGCCCTGAGCATCATCCCTTCCTGTCCGGCTGCCTCATGACCCGGCCCTTGCCCTCTGCTGCGGCCAGAGAGGCGTGGCTCCTTGGCTGTGAGAGAGAAGGCTCCCCAGGGGGGAGGGCTGAATTAGGTTTTCTTCTTAACGACGCTGACCCCCTGTGACCCGTGAAGGCGCTGTGCTCAGGCGGGAGCGAGAGATGCTTTATGGGGCTGTTTTCTAATGGAAGATCAATGTTATAGGAGGCCGGGAGAAAGGGTTCACGGAGAAAGCCAGAGAGTCAGGGAGCTGGGCCCCATGCCCGTGAAGAGACCCTGACAGAAAATCACTGGGGCCGCAGAGGTGGTCCTGGGTCACCGGATCAGCAACCTTTTACGAACGACCGTATCGAAGGGCAAAAATCTCTCGGGAGGTCCGAGGGGCGGGAGGAATTGGGGGCATGACTCGGGCAGCCCTGGGGCTTCCACTGAGCCTGGTTCTTGGAGGAAAAGAGTGGGGGGTGGGGGGCTTGTTGGGGCCCCAGATCGTGCAGCCCTGTCTCTGTAGGAAGGATTTGGGCAGCGCTGGGGATTTGGGAGTGTTTAGACTATAAATAGTGAGGAGTGTATAAAAAGCCTCAGGTGGAAGACCTAAATCCGCCAGACGTCGATCCAAGCGCAGTGCCAGGAATCATTCGGGGTTTAGGAACATGTACGCGTACCTGTCTGGGCGCGGGGCCCCGCTCCCCCTGCTCACCTGTCCCCACAGCCCCCACCAGCCCCTACCAAACCAGGGACCCATGTCTCAGCACCATCCCTGTCCCGTTGGGGTGACCGCACTCACCGTCCTCACTGAGGTGCATTTAAAGTCTCATCTACGGGGAAGCGATCAGAAGCAGAGGGGGACAAGTGACCTCTCCAAAGTGACCCAAGTGACAGGCAGCAAGTGCTGGGCTGGATTCCACGCTCAGCCCAGAGCCCACGCCCCTAACCACTGCCCCACCCTGTCTCAGAGACCCCAGGGAGGCAGCCCTGCAGGAAGTTACTCGAAGACCACAGAAAATCGTCACCCACGTGGAAAGGGATGCGGAGGCTCCGGGGGGCCTTGTGGAGGGCCGTTCAACCCAGACCCAGACCCGGGCCTCGCTGCCCTGGGCCCCCTGTCCCCTCCTGGCTGCAGGATCTTTACACTCGGCTCTTCCGTGGGTGACTCTTGTAGGAAAACCGTCCCTTACTATCAAGGGGACCATAACCCCCAAAGAGGACTATTTATGTGTATAGCTGGCGCTCACATTTATAAAAGAAAACAGTCTAAAGCTCTGATGGATTTTTTTTAACTGATTGGATTCCCTTCATGGCCCTGCCTACCCACGCCGACTAGCCCATCCCTCCTCCAGGGTACTGGGAGAGGCTGGTGTAGGACAACAGCAGATCCCAGTTCTGTCTTGTTTAAACAGGGGGACAGCAAGACCCCCGGGCCTGAGGCTTCATCGTACCAGTGAGGAAAGGGGGTCCGGGGAGCCCTGTGAGGTCAAGGGTCGCGGCTGAGACCCAGCCTGGGCGTCGGCCTCTGAGACGGGCGGGAGAGACTCGTGACCGTGACCGGACTTCCCTGTGGAGCAATTCTGCAGCGGGGCAGAGAGGGAGAGGGCTGGGGCGCAGTCGGGAGGCTTTGGGGTCAGGAAGGCTTCCCAGAGGAGGCGCCCCGAGGCGTGGGCCTGCCCAGTGAATCTGAGCCCGGGAGAGAGGAGTGGAGAAAGGCAAGCCGGGGAGGAAGTGGCGAGAGGCAAGCTGCCCAGGCCGGAATGGCCAGTGCTTCTGGGAACGGCTATGCGTGTGAGCGTGCGTGCGGCCCCACGGAGGGACAGGACGAGCAAGAAAGACAGCCCTGGCTTGTTGAGGGCTGGGAGGGCTGCACCCCCGAGCTCGGTCTCCACCCTGTCGGCTGCAAGGACTCGGAGGGTGGGTGAGGGGTGGGGGCCAGACATACCACATGGGTAGAGCTACTGGGCACCTGGGCTGGGAGGGCCACTGGAGGGATGGGGAGGGCCTGGTGGGTCAGGGAGGCAGCCGGCATGGGTCGCTCTGGGTCTGAGACGCCAGAGAGAGCCGAGGTGCTGAGTGAAGAGCTGAGGATGTGGAGCCAGGTGTGGCCTCCCGAAGACAGAGAAAAGCGGCAGCAGGGATGGGTGTGAGAGCCACTGAGGCCAGGCTGGTTGCCGCCCCCCCCCCGTGGCCTGGGCGTGTCCCTCCTTGGCTTCCCCTCCTCCTGCCGGGGCTGAGGAAGCTGCCACAGCCCATCCTCTGGCCGTCCCCCTGGCCCCCTCTTTGGCTGCCTTCCCCTCACGGCCCCTGCGCCTCTGCCTCTCCCCCAGCTCTCTCACTACACCACCTCCCCCCCTGCCCCAGGGCCCTTGCACATGCCGCCACCCCCCCCGCTGGGCGCTCTGCGGGAGCCAGGTAACACCTTGGGAACCGCCCCCCCAGAGGTAGGGAAGCCTGTGCGAGTCCCGGATCATCCCTTCACCTCCATCTCAGCTCCTCCATGGCCTGTGTCACCAGCCCCCCGCACTTGTAAGGACTGGCTGTGGCCCCCCGGGGTGGTGTGGTGGAGGGGAGAGAGAGGGGGCCCTCAGAAGGGCCAGCCACCGGGGCGGGACCAGCAGGAAACCGGGATGGGGTGTGTACGTGTGTGTGCGCGTGTGTGTGTGTCCTGGAGTCCACGTGAGGGCCTGCTTCGAGGACAGGGGAGGCTCCTGAGGGGAGGACTGGCCCCCAGATTTAGCACCTGGGGGGAGGGGGGCCGCTGCTGGTGACAGGGCTGAGAGCCGTGGGGGCAGTCAGGGGTGATCAGCTTGAAGCAGGGGTTGAGGGGCAGCAGGAGGGAAACCGAGCCGGTAAGTGGGGACAGGTGCGGGTGGGGGGGGCTTTGTCTGGCCCCAAAGGGAAGAAGGGAAAGGGGAGGGTGGCTGGAGAGAGGGCTCTCTTAAGCTGGTGGGAATGAGGGTGTCACGGCAAGTGCACGGTGAGGGGAGGGACTCGCTCGAGTGACTGAGGTGGCGTGGGGACCACAGGGCTGGGAAGGACGCCCCCCACCCCACCCAGGGGGCCAGGGCGGGGCTCTCAGAGGGAGGGTGGGGTGGGGGAGGGGCGGGAGTGGAGAAAGCAGGGAGGAGGAAAGAAGGGCGCAGAGAGCCTGGGCTTCCACGGGGCCACAGAGGGGGATGAGGACAAGTGTCAGGGGGAACCCAGGGTGGTTTTGCTCCTCCAACGCCAGGTGCCCAGTCGCTGGGGAGTTGGGTCCAGAGTGACCGTCAGGTGAACAGTGACGTGATGTGACCTCTTCCAGGACCTTGGCAGGGACGGTGAAGCGAAGGGGTGAGGCGGCTGTGCTCTGGGAGAAGTTCTGCTGAGCGGAGGGATCCGGACCGGAGGGACTAGAGGGCGGGGTTTCGGGCAATCCCTAAGCAAGATCCCGCCCCCGAGGGAGGGACTCTCTGGGGACCAGAGCGACAGCGGAGGGGCAGCTTTGGAGAGGGACAGGGGGACAGAGGAGTGAGGTGGTCGTGCCTTCTGGCCTCCAGTTTCCCAGGAAGCATAGAGAAATGACCGGGGCGCGGCTGCGGGGACTTCCCAACCAGAGCCCCCGCAGCCAGCTCCTCCCCCCGGCCCCGCCACGCCAGGGAGACGGGGTTTCCCCATCACGCACCCCTGCACTCCGTCTCCAAAGCAGTTCTGAGACCCGACTGTCCCCCCCCCCTCCGGCTCCTCTGCCCTCCAGCCTGTGCCCACCAAGCTCCCTGGACCCCGCGGGCTGCCTCCCTCCATCTGCCGAGGCCAGGAGGGAGCCCAGCTCCCCATTTCCTCTCCCCGGGGAAGCCGGCTTTGGCAATGAATCTGAAACTCCTCCTGGACAGTGATGTCTTCACACAGGAGTCAGACCCAGGTCCTCCCGCCCGGGCCTTGGAGTGGAAGGGCAGGGGTGGGGGCGGCAGTCCGGGACACAGCTGCTTAAGGCTGTGTTTATTTCATTTATTTAAGATCTGTGTTATTTAATTTCCAGAGTGTATTCCTTCTGAATATTTGTGCTTTTCTCCTCCTCCCCCTCTTCCTCCTCCCCTCAACTGGCCCTTTCTTCCTACCCACCTTCCTTTCAATAAATATTCATTTGCAGCCTGCCGTGCACCTAACAGACTCTATGTGAAGGTGATACAATAGAAAGGGAAAGGAGCAGCTCTGGGCCCAGCGTGGCTCAGTGGGTTGGGTGTCCTACTACAAACCAAAGGGTCGCAGGTTCGATTCCTGGTCAGGGCATGTGCCTGGGTTGCAGGGCCCAGGCCTCAATGGAGTGTGTTTCTCTCTCTCTCTTTCTCCCTCTCCTTCCCTCTCTCTAAAATAAATACACCCCCCTTTAAAAAGGGGTGGGGGAGACCTGCTGAGGGCTTCCCGGAGCTGCCCCTTGCTAACAGAACTCTGATTTTTCTCCATCTGGGGCAGTATGTGCTCGGGGAGTGTTTCCCCAGGAGAAAACCCAGCACTGACAGAAACCTACCCAGGTGACCCCGGTCGGTGGTCAGTGGTGACTTAGTGGAGGGGAGGACCTGGGACCCAGTTCCGGCCAGTGGGGCCAGAGAGGAGATGGGCTGGGGGTTCCAGGTGTCCCTCCCCTGAGGAGACCAGAGCCAGTCATTGCTGCCCGCCCGCCCGCCCCCCCCCGGGAAGCCTCCTTGCTGGCTAGGCGAGTCTCCAATCTGCAGCAGCTCCCTGGGTGCGTGAGGAAACGGAGCAGCAGAGAGTGGGCGGGAGTGGAGTGGGCTTCCAGCCGCTGCGTGCCCTCCCCCGCCCCAGATGGTCAGACTTCCCCGCCACCGCCGAAAGGAGTCGTGCCCCGTGTGGATCCAGGTCCACAATGAGGAGACAGGACGCATGGGCATCCCCACGGGGCGGCAGGCAGGGCCAGGAGCAGCATGGGGAGGACCCCTGGCCCGCCAACGCTGGAGGGGGCAGCCGTGGGTGGGCTTGTGGGGGGAAACGGAGAGAGGTGGGGACCCCTGGTCTGTAGAAGCCCCTGGCCGGGGTAAAGTTTTCCCTGGAACCGGGTGGAAGGCCTTCCCTCATCTCAAGTCCCTGGGCTACGCATGGCCTCTGCTTCAGCACCTCCAGCCCCCCAAGCGAGGGACCCTATGCTGGTGGGAGGGGTCATCTCCTCTAAGGAATGTCCCTCCTGGGAGTCCCATGGGACACTGGGCCTCTGAACACCACGTGGCCCAAAGCGTCCAGGTGTGTGCTTCTAATGGGAAGGTGGCATTTGAAAATTCACGCCAACCAGGCCACGGAAGAGTCTTTCTTTGCTTCACCGAGATCCCTGCAGATTTTCATGAAAAACATCGGATTCTCTGTACCTTTGCCGTAGGGTGGTCATAGACGCTCCAAGAGAAAAGCTCAGCTACCTCTGAGGGAGTTCAGCGGGTATCTTTGCTGCCGTCTGTCTTGAAGGCACTAACACCACATGGCAGCAGATCTGGAGTGCCCTTCGCCGGAAGAGGCATCGGCACTTTATGTTTTACTGAGAAAGGGAAGACGCCCAAGCCGGGGAGCTCAGAGGGGACCGCTCCACGAAGCCGCACCACTGACGGGCGATGCTGTTGGTGTAGGAGGGCGAGAGAGACAAACCCGCCACACAGAGATGGACCCTCAGGGAACCCTCCGGTCTCTGCCTTGGCCCTGGTGGAAGGAGGGACGAGTGTCCCGCACTGATTCTTTGCACCGCAAACGGGGGCTCAGTCTGGGGCCACACGACCCAGGTGGCCCCGAGGGATCTCTGGAACTCAGTCTCTGTCTAGACCCCCTGTGTCTGCAAAGTGCACCAGCTCTGAGATGTCCCCCGATTTCAGGCATGTTAACGTGTGAAAAAATGTGCAAGTCGGCGTGGCTGGAGGACTGAACATTTGTATGTCCTGTCTGCGGCGGGGCAGCGGGGGGGGCAGGGTGGCAGAGGGGGGACCTTGGGGCAGCTGTGGTCACTGCTGTCACTCTTGTTGAGCACTCAGTCAGCGCCAGGCTCTGGGCAAGGGGCTTCTCATGCATTGGGTCCTGCCGGCCTCATCACACCCCTGCCCCATCACCGCCATTGCCAGCAGAGGACACTGGGGCAGCTTCCCTGAGGTGGCACGTGAGCGGGGCGGGGGCGTGAAGCTGGGCTTTCACTCCGGCTCTTCTCCCATCCCCTGAAGGTGGTGCCTGTCAGACATCCGGGAAGGGATGCCCCCCCGGCCCACCGAGTGCAGCGCATTTCCCCAAACGCAGTTTTTCAGTAACATGCCCACACGGAACCAGTTTCTGTGTCCACACACCCCAGGGAGCTGGGTGACGACCTCTGCTGTCCAGTGGTCCTGGTGGTCCTGGGCAAACCTGGGCCCCCTCTGCACGATCCCGTCCTCGCTGTGAAGGGATCCACTCTGGGCACGCGGACACAAAATTCAGTAGCCTCCTCCCAGCTCGTGATTCGGGAAGGCGCCAGTAGAGACGGCGCATCTCTGTATTTGTCGTGTTTTCTGCAACTTCTGCCACGTGAGCAAGCTCCTAGCACCTTCCTGGCCCTCCGACCTAGGGGTGCAGCCCACCCCACCCCTCAAGGGCCATCCGGAGAGCTAGGGCACCTGTGTGTAGCCAGCCCCTCCCTGCAGGGAGAGGAGCCAGCTTTTATTACAGATCCTATCGCAACGCAAAGGGCTAGCACTTCTGTGATTGAGCTACTGCTGTCTAACCGTGTAAATCAATGGCAACCCCCCCACACCCCTGGAGATGATTTGACGTAGGATGTTCATTTTGGGAAGCCGGTCTTTCTACAACATTAAAGCCGAGCTATCGCCTGGGTACCTCCATGATAAATGGAAAGTTTAGCCCAAAAGGACCAGATCTGTTAATAAAATAAATTCAGATCCCTCCCAATAAAAATGTGGATGCATTTTAGTCTTCTCTCAGGCCAGTGGGCCGAATCCCTTTACCTACTAAATTGCAATAGAAAAACCCTTATCTGCTTGTCACATTCGCCACTGTCGGGGGGCGGGGGAGGATACCCTCTGGGAGGCAGAAGCTGCTTCATAATAAGTCGGATGATGTGCAGGGGAGTGTTACCTTGAAGACGGCCACATGCTTGAAGGAGGGACATGGTTGACAGATGGTCCAGCCAACAGCTCAGAAAGGGGACAGGTGTTGCCCAGATGGGTTGCTGGTGACAGAGCGAGACCCCTAATCCAGCGTCCCCCTCCTCCGGGGACCCTCAGCCCAGTGGCCCTCCTCCAGGGCGTCGGGGTTTCTGTTAGGACCTCCTCTCTCTCGGGTGGGCAGGCAGGGGGGTGTCCAGGCTGTCGGCAGGAGGGGCCCACAGGGCCTGGACAGCCCTGAGTATCTGCCCGGGGACCTGACCTCGCTGGGCCAGGGGAGGGCAGGGGCAGAAGTCCAATCCAGTACGGAAAGAAAGGGCAGAGCGTTTGGGAAATCCATCCCCAGGTTCCAAGAGAGGCCCTGGGCAGGAGCCCGGGTGAAGGAGGATTTGGCTCGTCCCCAGGGCCTCTGCCACGCCTCCAGCATGCCTCCGTCTCTCCCACCTGCGCCGGGGTGAGTCACGGCAGCAGAGGGAATGAATCATGTGGGTTACGAAACCACAGGGCTCCTGAGAGGGAGGCTGGAGGGGACCTGGGAAAGCCACCTGCACGGGCCCTGCTCTCCCCCGGGACTGTCCCTCTGCTCATCGCCCACCACCCTCTAGCAGGCTCAAGCCAGTTCCGTACAGCACCCCCAAACACTCTGGAAACGGTGCCCCACATCAGCCCCCTCTTCCACCCCCAAGGCCTCCTCTGCCTGTGTGCCTTCTCCCTTCCTTCCCTAGGAACCAGGGTAAAGGCTGACTTTCCACTTTCCACTTTCCACAGGGGGCCCGATGGGCCCAGGATTTGGGAGGAACGGAGCCCCAAAATCCCGGGATCCTGAAGCCAGCCTCGCCTCTCGCCGTGGGCTGGTCCGCGTGGGAACATTGCTGTCATTCTCCGGGATGCAGCGCGTCATTATCTGCAGGCAGCCTCGGGGGAGCCGCTCACCCGGCTTTCCCACCGACGGGCGCCCGCACGGTGGGTGTTTTTCCCGAGTCTCTTCACCTCTAGCGAACACCCACCACGGAGCAGGCCCCGGGTTCATCAACACAAACATTTATCGACAGCTTATGACATGCCAAGACCTCGTGTCACTTCCAAACAGCCCTACGGGGCAGATACTGTTGTCACACACACACGGCTGCGGGTGCAGCGCTGCGCTCTCCAAGATCCCACAGACACGGAGGAGGAGCAGAGGCGGCTCCGGGTTCACCTGCACCGCCGGCCTCCCGGGGTGGGCTGGCGCTTCCCTCCGGGCCGCTAGGTGTCTCCTGGACCCTCTCTGAACCCAGCTGACGTGTCTGGTGTCTTTGCTCCGCTCAGCGCGCTCCTTCCCCATCGGGTCTCCTTTGGGGGAGAGGGGGCAGCGTCATGACCCCGTCTCCTCCTCGTGGCTTCTGTCCCCTAGAACCTAGGCCCTCCGCAAATCCACGGAATCGCGCGGAGATGAGCAAGGCCACCCGTGAAGGAGGTCAGACCCGACCAGGTGGACCAGGCCTCCAGAATGCCGCCCAACAGGTGGGAGGGCGCGGCCTGTCCCCATCACGGTGGCGGTGCACTCACCTAGGATGCCCCCAGGGCCCTCCCTCAGGGCTCCCCGTAGATCAGGCGGGGCCAAGGCCGCCGCTCCGGGCGCCCTGTGTCTGTGCCTGTGTCCCGAGAGCCCCAAAAGTCTGCCAGAAGTTCCCGGTGGGGGGCGTTTCGGGTCCCCGGGCTCGTGCGGCGGGCCCGGGTGCGGGCGGCACGAGCGCGGGCCCAGGGGCGCCACCGGGCCGCGCGGGCGGGAGCGCGCCGCGGTCGCCTCCTCCTCCCTCGCTCCCGCCCGCTGCGGCGGCGCTTCCCCGGCGCGGAGCGGCTTTAAAAGGCGGCACCCCACCCCCCGGCGCACTCGCCGCTCGGGCGCCGCGCGAGCCTGCCGCTGCCATGCCTCCGCGCGCGCCGCCTGCGCCCGGGCCCCGGCCGCCGCCCCGGGCCGCCGCCGCCGCCGAGGACGCGGGGGGCCCCCGCGGACCCGGGCTCCGGCCGCTGGCGCCGCGCCCCTGCCGCTGGCTGCTGCTGCTGCTCGCGTTGCCCGCCGCCTGCCCCGCGCGGTCGCCGCGCGCCGTCTACACCAACCACTGGGCAGTGCAAGTGTTGGGCGGCCCGGCCGAGGCGGACCGCGTGGCCGCGGCGCACGGCTACCTCAACTTGGGCCAGGTGAGTGCGACCGGCCCCGCGCGCCCAAAACTTTCCCGGCCACCTGGGCAGGGGTCCCGGGCGCTCCGCCCGCGCGGTGGGGGTGGCCGAGGCACCGTGTGGGGAGTCACCCCGGAGCGGAGCGCGGCTCGCGGGACGCTGGGCGGGGACGACCAGGTGGCCCCTGCCGATGCCCACGCAGGCCCGGCGCGCCGAGGGCAGCTCCCCGGGCGGCGTGACCCGGCACGGACACCTGCCTAGCCGGCCCGAAGTGGGAGGCGTGTAGGGCACCGCGCTCTGTCCGCGGGCGCTGTCCTCTGTGACCCGGCCCCCCACTTCCCCACAAGCTCTCTTGGACCCGCGACTCTCTGCCCTCGATGGATGGTGAGGGGCTCTGGGCCCTGAGAGGGCGTGCCCTGGGGGTCTGGCGGCTTGTTGGGTGACAGACTGGGGCACACGTGGCCTGGCCTCCCCAGGACCCCTGCGCCCTCAGTGTCGTGTCCCCCCCCCCCCCGGTTCTGGAGGGAGCACCTCCTGGTGCCTGTGCTGGGGAATCGCTATCAGGGAGGCTTTCTGGACAGCTTGGGACCCAGCAGCTGGGACAGGGGCGGCAGACGGGGGTCTTGTGTTTACAACGCCTCCAGGCATGGCCTGGGGGGGGGCAGTTTGCTTTGTGTCTGGGCGTCTTCCCCGGCTCAGAGACAGCTCTGCACGCACCATCCGGGTGACCTTAGGCAAGTCATTTCCTATCTTCTTCCGCGGAGTGGAACAGTGTGTCACCAGGCAACAAGTTGCTGGCTGATGCTGCCTTGACTGGTAGCAAAGCCCCAGGCTGGGCCTGACCGGGTCAGTGAGCCCGGGCCTCCCTCGGTCTCAGCGGATGCTGTCCCTTAGCAAGACAGGGCAAGACCTGGGCGTGAAGGCGGAGGAACCCCAAAGAACCACCAAAGCCAGGTCCCTTTTTCGTGCCTCAGCCCTGCGGCATGGCAGTGGGGGGGGGGGGGGGCGGGGCAGGGGCCGGGCCTGACTTCTGTCCCGTGCAGAGTGAAGTCCCACAGGGGGACCTCTGGGCGCAGGTAACAAATCTCCCACAAACTGCACATTCGGTGGATCAAGGGAAGTGACAGGGACCCGCCAGCTCATAACTCAACCCCCAGTGCTTCGCATTACACTTGGTTCCATCGTGTCCGTGGTAGAAGCCAGCGAAGTATAATGAGGCGCTGGTCTGCTGTGTGACGTCTGTCCTGCACCCCGAGGCTCTCTCCGGCGCTGCTCATGTCTGGGGGGCGGGGGCCTTCTGGAAAAGCGGCTTCTGTCATCGGAAGGGTCGGAGGGTCAGCGGGTCGAAGGGTGTCTGAAGGAACGCCACCTCATCGTGTGCATGTATTTTCGTCTCCCTTGGCCGGTCAGGTCTCTTGGAACATGCTGTGATCGGAGAGTTTGCCTCTGGGTAGCACGGGCCCGGGTCTGCCTGGAGTTCCTGAATCGCCCTGGCGGATGGCCCAGACGGAAGGTGGCGATCCTCAGGGCACCCCCCCTGCCCCCCACCCCCGCTCATTGCTCCCTGTGCTTGCCCCCGGGGGGGTCCTCCGGCTGCTGCCACACTTGGCTGCGCTGCCCAGGTGGCCCAGCGATTTGTCTTCAGCCCGAAGTGGCTCTTAAACTGCACGGTAAATTACAAAGCGCCTGGGTTTCTGACAACTGTGATCACACAGGCAGAGGGGAGCTGAAGTTGGGCTGGGAGCTCCCAGAGGCCCAGGGACACCCCCCCACCACCACCATGCACACACACACACACACACACACAGTCTCTGTCCGCAGAATGAATCAAACATGCTGGCTCTTCGGAACAAGCCCTGTCAGACTCCCCGAGTCTGCTGCCGCTCATTTTGCCTGTGGGAGAGATGGTTCCTCCCGGCGTGCACCTGGGACATGGTGGGGGTGTCTCTCAGACCCCCCGCCGCCCTGCTGCCCCGTCGCCATCCTCTGTACAGAGGACTCCACCCAGCCGGTCACTCAGGTTGGTAGGCACGGCGCTGGAGGTGGCAATGGGGAGACTTTCACAGACTGAGGGGTCTGCTGGTGGGGGACACGCTCTGTCTCAGCGGCACGTGCGTGTGCCTGCGGGTGCCTGGGAGGGATTGCTCAAGGAGGGCCCACTCCTCCTTGTTCCCGAACCAGCTTTTCTCCCGCCCCTCCCCCTCAGTGCGCTTCTAATGTGGAAAAGGCCCCGAGCGTTGCAGACTCTACCTACTCAATAAGAACTCTTTAAAAACCTCCTTTGCCTTTCCAGCCAGGAGAATTTGTGACTCATAAATAAGGGGGAGATATTCTTAGCTTTGATTTACGGGTGAGTAAACCGAGGCGAGGCCAGGGATGGCCGCTCTTTGTCAGAGGGAACGCACAGTGAGCGTGTGTGTTACCTCTGACCATTATAGTCCCGGCTCTTCGTCTCCCGCCGCCGCCTCCTCCGGTCTGAGGTCTCCTTTGTGTGACTTTCCCTAAACCCTTAATGGGCAATTAGTGCTACTGGTACCTGCCTGGACTCACAGTCCCGCTTTTGTCGTGGGTCCCAGCACGCCTGTGCGTTCTGGCCTGGCAGTTTTCCTTTCTTCCTTCGTTCGCCCGATAACCTGGTCCCGTCGATGTCACGTGGGTGCAAAGGGAATTTAGTCCTGTGGTTATGCACCTTGCTGGAATCACGGGTCCCTTTGGAAATCTGATAAAAGCTCTGGGTCTTCTCCATTCAAAACTATGCGTCGCCAGGAATGAGACAAACTAGCCTCTTCTTGCTCTTCTGTTTGTCCTTGTCCTAAAGGTCTCCCCCACAATGCACCACAGCTTAAAAAAAAAAAGGATAAAACTTTGGAAGAGTCCGATGTCACTATTGACAGATGACATAACTAGCTGCATGGATAGTCAAATACAAGTTAAGTGTTAGGTCTAACAGAGTCCAGCAGGTTGCCTGATCAACAGTGACTTTACAGCTCTGGTTGGTGTGGCTCAATGGATTGAGTGTCAGCCGGTGAACCAAAGGCTCGCTGGTTCGATTCCCAGTCAGGGCACATGCCTGGGTTGTAGGCCAGATTCCCCAGTAGGGGGCACTCTCGAGGCAACCAATTGGCGTGTATTGCACATAGATGTTTGTCTCCCTGTTTCTCCCTCTCTTACTCCCTCTCTAAGATAAATAAATAAACCAACAACTAAATAAAATCTTTTTTAAAAGCTATAACTTTACAACAGCAACATCTAAGAAGATAGAAGACATTACAATTCACTGAGGCATAAAAGCTATTAGATACTTAGGAATGAATCTTTTAAAAAGTGAGACTTTGGCCCTGGCTGGTGGGGCTCAGTGGATGGAGCACCGGCCTGAGAACCAAAGAGTCACTGGTTCGATTCCCAGTCAGGGCACATGCCTGGGTTGCAGGCCAGGTCTCCAGTATGGGGCGCACAAGAGGCAACCACACATTGCTGTTTCTCTCCCTCTCTTTCTCCCTCCCTTCCCCTTTCTCTAATAATAAATAAATAAAATCTTTTTTAAAGAGTGAGATTTTGAGGGAGAAAATTTGAAACCATTCAAATGAGGACTGATAACCGAAGGCCCGAATATCGGAGGGCTAGATTATGTTCGGATGGGAGGACCAACTATCACAGGTTCCCCCGAGTTAATCTGTACATTCAGTGTAATCTAGTTGAAGCAGCGACAGGGTATTATATGGGCAGCAAAGCCACACGGATGAAATCTAAACTTCAGATGGGAGAGAAAGACCCCAGAACATCGGAGACGAGTCTGAGGAGGAGGAACAGAAAGGGAAGGGGGTGCACTCTGTCTGTCAGGGGAACTTACCATTATGCCGTGGTCATCACAACCGGTTGACCTTGGCCCCGCGATGGTCCTGCCCGTCCCGGAATTGACCGGGACCCAGGCAAACAGAGCAACTTGTGGGTGTGAGCAGAAGAGTTACAAACAGGTGCAGAAGGCCAGGCGAGTCAATAAACGGAACTAAAAGAACCGACTCTTCACAAGGAAAAAAGCAATCAGATCTTCACTCACATGCACGACAGTAAATTCCAGGTTGTCTGTAGCACTTTTAGAAATGACTCGAGTGGAGGAATGCCTTTATGACACGGGGAAAGGAAAGGATTCCTTAAAGCGCAGAAAGAATAAATAAAAGGCAAAGATCAATACGTTAGAAGGCCTGTATAACAAAGATAAAACAAGGTTAAAAAGCAAGGATAGACTAGGAACAGTGTAACACACCACAACCAGGTGAGTGCGTGGATTATTTTAAAAGCTATGCATCAAAAAGTGTATCAGTGACCAAGATCATTGTACCAATAAGGAAAAGATAAATCCCAGGTAGAAAAGTGGGAAGTACATCCATAGGGACTTGGATGAAGAAGAAATCCATGTGGCTGATGAATGTGAGAAAGGGCATCCAGCCTCCCTCAGAGTTACTGGGGTGGTCCAGTTTTTTTTCATTTAATTTTTTAAAAGGTTTTATTTATTTATTTTTAGAGAGGGGAAGGGAGGGAGAGAGAGGAAGAGAGAGAAACATCCATGTGTGGTTGCCTCTTGTGTGCCCCCTACTGGGGAACCTGGCCCGCAACCCAGGCTTGTGCCCTGACTGGGAATCGAACCCGTGACCCTCTGGTGCTCAGGCCAGTGCTCCATCCACTGAGCCACACCAGCCAGGGTGAAATTTAAGGCAATAATCATAATGCTACCTCACAGCTATCAGATTGGCCACCATGCAGCAGCGCTAGCGTTGAGCGTTGGCAAAGATGCAGGGCCGTGGGAAGGTTCCAGTGCCACTGGAAAAAGACTTGGCGTGAGGTGGAGTCGCAGCAGCGACTTCACACCTAGGAGAGAAGTTCTTGCATGTGTGCCTAAAGAGACGTGTCTAGGAATGTCCACAGGCATTTTTATAAATGTGGGGAGACCCAATCGGAATACCCATCAGTAGAAAGATGGAAAAATAAATCATGCCGTGGAGTTGCACACCGTCATTAGAAAGGAATTAAGCAGATACGGATCTGCGCAGATAAATCTCAAAAAGCGGGCGGAGCGAAAAAGGCAAGGTGCAGATGAACCATGTGATAGCGTGCATGCGAGCTTTTGAAATCACACAAAGCAGGTCTATATTATTTATGAATGCCTGCACGCATAGGAAGAATTCCCACCGAATTCTAGTTTGTGGCGGCCTGTGCGGAGGGAGGGAGCGGGCAGAAACTAGGGAGAGGAATGTCAAACTTTACCTGCAGTGTTCTGACTCATACTATACATATATAGGTGTGTGTGAGTACATATAATATACATAAACTATATGCAAAATAGTGTTTAAGCATTTTGCACTTTTCTATCTTGGCATCAGAACATATTACATATGGCTCTGACTGGTGTGGCTCAGTTGGTTGGAGCGTCGTCCTGCGAAGCAAAAGGTCGCAGGTTCGATTCCCAGTCACAAGACCTGCCTAGGTGACGGGTTCGGTCCCCAGTTTGGGGCGCATAGGGGAGGCAACTGATGAATGATTCTCATGTTAATGTTTCTCTCTCCCTCTCTTCCTGTGTCTCTAAAGCGTGCTCTTGGGTGTGGATTAAAGAAAAGAATGCATTTCCTATGGTGGTGTATACAGGCATATACATGCATGCCTATGCAGCACATATATACCCCTGCGCACACAGGTACACGTGAAATGTTAGAGGGGAGAAAGGAAAATGAACAAGTGCCTCACCCATACACACCCCTCTGTTCCTGCTCCGTCGGAAGCGTATCCATGGCCGCACAGGGTCAGACTCCCTGGTGTGAGACCTCCCGGGCTGGTCCGCTTGTTCAGGAAGGAGCTGCAGATGGAGGGGCTCCGTGGACAGAGTGGGCCCTGGAGCCCAGGAGCCCCAGCTCCCAGCCACCAGCCTCTCCCTGGGCTGGGCTGTGGTCCTCACTTTCACCCACACGCGTTGTTCCCTGCGACAGTGACAGCATGCAGAACATACAGGTTGCCTGTGTGAAAGGGTACCAACCAGACAGTCTCACAAACCAACTCGCAATAGCTCAAGCCCCCCCCTACTGGGGACTTGGCCTGCAACCCAGGCATGTGCTCCCACTGGGAATCGCACCAGCGACCCTTTGGTCCACAGGCCGGCGCTCCATCCCCTGAGCCACACCAGCCAGGGTGATGTTTATCTGAGGGTGTCAGGTAGGCACTGCGCCGTCCCTGGCTGTTTTTGCTTTGCCTGAGGTATTGAGCTAATTTGTTGGTTGTGAGTCTCAGCACCAAAGGGCAGGCTGACGGCCAGGGGCCTAAAAAGAGGTAAGAGCCTTACATGATTTTCCACACGCCCGAAATAGTTCTCCTTAAAATAGCTGCCGAGCGGGCCGTACCCGGCCCAGAATTTCAGGTGGGCCTGCCTGATTCCCTCGTCAGCGTGAACAAAATTGTCGAGCTGCAGAGCTGTCCCTACCAGCTGACGCTCCGCCAGGTGTCGAAATACGGGACCGGAACTTTTTCCAGCCCACCCGAGTGTCAGCAGGTTGGGAGGGACAAGGGGGAGCCCGGAATAGCGCTCACCTGTGACCCAGTTCCCCGGGGCCGATGGCTGGTCGCAGGCTGCCGTGCCTCTGTGCCACGAGCGGGGAGCCGTGGCCGGCCTGCAGAGAGAGGGGTCGTGCGTGGGTGTGGGGCTGGGGCTGTGCAGACAGGAGTGGAATTGCGATGCTATAGCATACAGCATCACCCTTGTACTTTTTATTTTCCCCCGGGGGATATCTTGATTGATTTTAGAACGAGAGGAAGGGGGAGAGAGAGAGAGAGAGACAGAGTGAGGGATTGAGAAACATTGATCCGTTGCCTGCTGGATGCACCCTGACCAGGGATCAAATGCAGGCATGTGCCCCGACCGGGGATCGAACCCTCAGCCGTTTGGTTTACGAGACGACACTCCAATAAACTGAGCCAGCCAGCCAGGGCACCCTCTCATTTGACATCTTGAATCAGAGGGTCAGATTTAAATGGACAGGATTGTGTGTGTGTGTGTGTGTGTGTGTGTGTGTGTGTGTGTGTGTGTGTACCACCCTTGTACGTCATTGGAGGTGTGGTGGACGGAGGTGACCAATGCTAGGGGAGCCGGGAAGATGCCCGGGGACAGTCTTAGAGCCGGGCCAGTGGGGACGGGCTCCACTGATTGGTCCACGAGAAAGGACGGAACTTCTCCAGGCAGGAACCAAGGGCGCAGATCAGAGACACAGAGCTCTTGACCCTGAAGACCCTGCCGAGGCCTCCTGCCTGGCCTTGGACTCTGGGCAGCGAGAGAGCCACGGGGGGCTCTTCACCCACGGGGGGGGTCCCCCCAGACCTCTGCTCAGACTGCGCCTCCGGAAGGTCGTTTCTCCGATCGTCCATGGCCCAGGCGGGTGGCGGGCGCGCCTCTGCCCGCTTCTCTCAGCCCCCTGCACGTGGGGGGCTTCTGGGTTGCACTTGACCTTGGCGCTGACGACAACCCCTGCGTGTGCATGTACCCGGCGGGTGTTTCCCACACGGGTGGTCTCACTAATGGGGCCTCGAGCCGGGCCTGCACGCAGGGGTCGCCAGGCCTGTTGAACTGCGAGGAGGCTTCGAGACCGGTTCAGTGGGACTTTGCTGCAGGTCTCGAGCCGTGTGACCGACAGGCCAGGGCCCAGCCCACACCCGGCCCCACTGGCCTTGCACCTTCGTCCCCTTTGGCAGGTGGAGCTTGTCCTCTCTGCTTCTCAGCCACGGGCGGGCCATCAGGCCGTTCGGCCCCTGGCTGCCTCGTCCGCGTTTTGTCCGGAACAGCCAGTCCTGGCTGCCCTCATCAGCGTGAGACCCGCTTGCTCACTCCCACCTCTCCACGTCGGAGGGGGAGGGGGAACACTGTGACCCTTCCGGCCGTCCCAGAATGCCGCGCTCCACAAGCAGCTCAAGCTCTGCACTTTAGCAACTGGACTGATCACCCTTTGCTGTAAACTCCTTCCACTGCATGGCCCCCAAAAGTCCCCGTCATGTCCCCGGTGCCTGAGCTCAGGGTCTGGAAGTCCCCGCCCCCTGCCTGCCCATCCGTTAGGTCACCAAGCCCATCCTGTGGCTTCCTGGGTGGCTCTCACGTCCCCTGCTGCCGCCAGCTGGGGCCTCCCCCACTCATCCCCGTTCTGCCTGGGATGGTCTTCCCTGTCCACCTGGTGAGCCCTTCACCCTGCCTGGCCATCGGCAGCCCTGGCCCTCCCTCTCCAGCCCCACGGACGCGCCTGTCGTCCCGTCCGTTTCCACCGCTGCGCTCTGGGCCTCCTGGGCGAGTCAGTCTGTGGTCGCTCTTCTGTGGTCAGTTTTTACGCTGCCGTTTCTCTGGAGGCCGAGAGGTCACGCCTGGGCTCCTTGGTTCAGCGAGGGGCCGAGAGATACGTCAGATGGGATGGGACAGGACGCCTGCCTGCGAGGGCCCCCGAGGGCAGGCAGGGGAGGGAGGGCAGCGAGTCTCCGTGAGCGAGCGAGGTCAGCCAGGTCCGGCTCGCACCGCTGTGCGTCCCACTTTCACATCCGAGTCCCTTGCTTTCTGGAGGCACCCTGGGTGGGCCGGACCCCTCCTGGGCTTCTGCCTGTGCGTGGGAGGACCCTCCCTGC
Organism: Phyllostomus hastatus; assembly: GCF_019186645.2. Lineage (NCBI taxonomy): Eukaryota > Metazoa > Chordata > Mammalia > Chiroptera > Phyllostomidae > Phyllostomus > Phyllostomus hastatus. The sequence continues at coordinate 10,979,410 of NW_025334036.1, read as the reverse complement.
GACACTCGACTTTGCTTCCAGACCAGGTCAGCCACGTGTGCAGGACGGGGCGCAGCAGCTCCCTGCATCCCACGACACCCCAGGTCTTTCCCGATGTCCTTGGGACTCCTCCGCTCTCCGAGGGGTTGGAAGACCTGGTGCCAGGCGCAAGCCCTGTGTCCGGTGCTGGGAAGGGGTGGGGGTGGAGGGTGAACAGCTGTCAGATGTCAGGAGGGCTCCAGGGGATGGGATTGGCAGCTCGGGTTCCCATGGTAACCAGCCCATCAATGCCCTCAGTGTCAAGACGGGCGGCACCACTCGAGGAAGAAACAGTCGCATTGTCTCCCCCTGGGCCGCCTGGGTGCCAACCGGCTGAGCTTAGCGTTGCCCCACAGACTGCCCCGCCCCGCCTGCCTGCCGTTCGGCGGGCGCCCTGCTGCTTCGAGCCCAGAAAGGGGCTGTCACCTTCAGCTTCCTGACCCTCCCGGCGGCCCCTTGGATTCCTGCCACTGGCCGACATCAGTCACTCACGGAGCAGTCCTTGCGGTGTGGGCCCCGCTTTTTCAATGGGGAGCAGTGGCCCAGCTGGGCCAGGCTCCTGAAAAGCTCGGAGGGACGGGACGAGCCAGACGGCATTCGCCACGGGGCTGGAGACGCCCGTGTCCAATGTCGCAGTCGGGTGTCTGAAAGAGAACTTGATTTCCAGACTCTCTCCCTTTTGTTTCGAGACTTTGTGCCAACGACTCTCAGAGACGATCGCTTGGGTTCGTTCAACCACATCTTCCTTCCTGCCCATTACGGGCCCCAGCCCACCCCAGGGGTCTTTGTCGGACGCCCCCAGGCAGGCATCCAGGGAAGCAGAAGGCGGCCGAGGAGGCAGGCAGAGCTGCCCTCTCCTCGGATAAGGGACGTGGAGAAGGCAACGCCGTCCCTCTGCAGGGCTTGCCGGTCCCTCGTCCTCCACGCCGGATCCGGGCGCACCCCCTGGATCTTCTTCCTCCTCTCGTGTCCTGTTCCCTCCGCCCCTGCTCTCTCCCCTGCAGCCCAGCCTGCTCCTCACACACTCCCACTGTCCCTGGCACTGCCTGCTGCTGCCCTTCCTCCCTCTGAAGCCATTTCCCACATTGCCAGGCGAACCCTAAACCCCGAGCTTGCCCTCTCTGCTGTAAGACGGGCTGAGGCTCCCGCGCAGCAAAGCCCGGGGAGCCAGCGGCTCCCCCCCACCTCGCCCCACGCACAATGCAGGAGCTCTCGCTGCTGCAGCATGCTCCAGCCACTGAAGCCCTTTGCCACTCTGGGAACTTCCCAGGTGCTGCTTCTTTCTCTGGCACCTGATCTTGGTTGCTGTTGTTTTAAGCTGGGTGCCCATCCCCCCGGGGTCCCCCCGGCAAACCGGCTCTCCTTAGAGATGGGCAAAAGTGCCACCATGTCTCGACCAGTCTGCGGCCCCCCAGGGCCGAGCATGGCGCCCCCCAGCTCCACGGCCACAGCATGGGAGGGTGCCCATCTCCCCGCCAGGCCAAAGCATCACGTGGTCAGACTTTCAGTTCATTTTTGTTTCCTTGGACCCTGGTCCCCAGTGTGGCTTCTCATCGCCCAGTTCAGCTCCCCACTCCCGGACGCACCTTGTTTCATTCCTGGGGGGTCCTGGGGTTCCAGTGCTTCCACCCCCACTACCTCGTGCTGCCTCCTCCATTGTCTTTCCTGTTCCCCGAGGCCGGCTGTGAATGGGGTAACCACCCCATTCCACAGATGAGCAAACTGAGGCCCCGACAAGCTCACCCACTTAGTGCAGCATAGCACAGGCCAGAGCAAGACTTCCCACCCGGACGTGGACGACTGTGATTCGGGCCTGACTCACAGACGGTGCCCGTGTCTCTCTGCCCCCGGCCACGTTGGAAAAGCTGCAGAGGGGAGGTGGCCGCTGAGCTGGCCGTGGACCCTGAGAGGGGCTTTCTCCCTGGTGAGACAGAGGGGCTTGGAGCGGGCAGAGAGAAGGTGGGGATGGAAAGGACGGCCCGAGAGGAACAGCTGTTCTGTAGGACGCTCCCTTTGTAGCCGGCCTCTGGCCTGGGGTTTCACTCCAAAGGCTTATCCGTGCAAGAGTGAAGGCAGCCACCAGCATTCTTAGTTATTTTATTTTCCTGGTTGATTCCTAAAGTGTGCGAGAGAAAATAAGACCCATTTGTTGCTGCACTTACTGATGCATTCATTTAGGGTGTTTCTCATATGTGCCCCGACGGGGGATCGAACCCGCAGCCTTGGCTTCTCAGGACGACATTCTAACCAGCTGAGCTACCTGACCAGGGTGCCAGCAGCATTCCTGACTTTGGAGTAGGCAGGCAGCTTTCCCTGGGTGCCCCACCCCCACCCAGTCTACCAGAGCCTGTGGGATTCCCATCCCCAGAGGAGAGCGAAGCACCATCCAACCAAACGCCCAAGGAAGCTGGGCCCTCGAGAGGAGAGAAGGGGCTGAATGGGGATGCCAGGGGGCCTAAGGGTGGCGCCACCTAGTTGTAAAATTGTGTCATTACCTAGCTTTTCTTAGCATGATACAAATGGAATGCATGTATGGAGGTAGTTTGGGAAACACGGAGAAGAACAAAGGCAATGGTAACAATCATTTACACTCTTATCATCCAAAGCTAATCATTGTTAATTCTTTAAAAAATTTTTAAAAACATTTTATTTATTTATTTTTAGAGAGGGGGGAGGGAGGGAGAAAGAGAGGGAGAGAAACATCACTGTGTGGTTGCCTCTTGTGTGCCCCCTACTGGGGACCTGGCCCACAACCCAGGCATGTGCCCCGACTGGGAATTGAACCCATGATTTTTTGGTTCACAGGCTGGCACTCAGTCCACTGCATCACACCAACCAGGGTGTTACTTGATTCTTTTAAAGTAGTTTTAAGCTGTTTTATGGATGTGACCTATTTTGTTACACTGCTACCGATTAACAGTCATTGCATTCACCTCCAGTGTTTTTTGTATGAGAAACAACATTGCGGGAATCGTCCTTGTCCAGGGCTCTGTGTGCACGTGCCTGAGAATGTCTGCAGGCTCCATACTAGCAAAAACAAGGAAGTTATTATCGCCAATGCCGCAGGCACCTAGGCGGCCCTTCGTAAGTGCCAGGTACATGTTCTCCTGGTGTTCCCTCAGCCAGTCTTCTTGGGAAGCCTTCGGGATAGGTGCTCCTATGGTCCCCACTTTGCAGACACAGAAGTGCAGGCACAGAGAGGTCACGTCGCTGTTGGTTGCACAGCATCTGTCAGGGCTGAGATTTGAACCAAGGTGATTGGGTGCAAGGACTTGGGAGCTGCAGAGGTCAAGTGTGTATGCATATCATGTTGTTTTAGGGGTCGGCAGGCGGCTTTGCAGGTAGAGTCCCACTGGGGACAACCCCCGGAAGTGGCCTCCCCCCGTCTCGGCTGGGGAGTACCAGTTGTTGTGGTATTTGCCCATTTTTGCAGGCAGAAATGAGATGGCACACCATTTTTACTCATTTTCGTTTTTAATATCATGAGAGTTAAATGTCTCCTCGTGAAGTGATTCGTCATTTTAATTCTCTGAATTGCTCCTTTATATTCTTTGCCCATTTTTCTTTTTTTTTAAGATTTTATTTATTTATTCTTAGAGAGAGGGGAAGGGAGGGAGAAAGAGAGGGAGAGAAACATGGATCAGCTGCCTCTCACAAACTCTGATGAAGACCAGACCTGCAACCCAGGCATGTGCCCGGACCGGGAATCGAACCAGCAACCTTTTGGTTTGTGGGGTGGTGCCCAACCCTCTCAGCTACACTGGGCATGGTTACCCATTTTTCTTTTCTTTTTTTAAAAAACTGTATTTTACTGACTACGCTATTCCAGTTGTCCTGATTTTTCTGCCTTAGCCTCCCTCCACCCAGCAGCCCCCCGACTCCCTCAGGTGATCTCCCCACCATTGTTCTCGTCCACGGGCCACACAAGTAAGTCCCTTGGCTGCCCCATATCCTATGCTGTACTTTACATGCCCCCTGGCTATTCCGTAACTACCTATTTGTGCTTCTTAATCCCCTCACCTCCCACCCATTCTCCCACACCCATCTTCCCGTCTCTTTCTCTTTAACCTTTGGCATTTTAATTATGATGTCTCTTGGAGTGGGCCTCTTTGCATCCATCTTGTCTGGGACTCTCTGTGCTTCCTGGACTTGTATGTCTATTTCCTTCACCAAATTAGGGAGGTTTTCTTTCATTATTTTTTCAAAAAGATTTCCAATGTCTTGCTCTTTCTCTTCCCCTTCTGGCACCCCTGTGATGGGAATGCTGGGCCTGTTTGTGTTGTTCCAGAGGCTGCTTATACTCTCCTCATTTTTTTTGGATTCTCCTTTTTTCTTGTTCTGATTGGTTGTTTTTTTTTTGCTTCTTCATGTTCCAAATCATTGATTTGATTCTTGGCTTCATCCACTCTACTGTTTTTTTCCCTGTAAATTGTTCTTTATTTTGATTAGTGTATCCTTCATTTCTGACTGGGTCTTTTTTATGCTGTCGAGGTCCTCGCTAGGTTCCTTCAGCATTCTGATCACCAGTGTTTTGAACTCTGCATCTGACAGATTACTTATCTCCATCTTGTTTAGTTCTTCTGGAGTTTTCATCTTTCATTTGGGCCATGTTTCTTTGTCTCCTAATTGTGGCAGCCTCCCTGTGTTTGTTTCTGTGTATTAGGTAGAGCTGCTTTGATTCTGTGTCTTGGTATTGGGGTCTAATGTGGTAGGAGTCCTATAGGGTCCAGTGGCACAGCCTCCCCTGTCACCCAAGCTGGGTACTTGAGGTGCGCCCTTCGTGGGGGCTGAGTACAACCTCCTCTTGTAGTTGAGCCTTGGTTGCTGTTGGCAGGTCAATGGGAGGGATTTACGGGGCCAGTCAGCTGCAAGAACTGGCTATGACCACTGACCACCAACCTCAGCCTTCTGTGGAGGATCAGCTGTGCAGGGGCAGGGTGGTGGTGCTCCGATGTGGTCTGTAGCTGTCCACTGGGTGCATTGGCCCTGCGATTAACCGGGTGGTATAGGCCAAGGTCAGCCCCCACCTAAGTTTTGCCCAGGGCCACCCTGTCTGAGCTGTAAAGCAATCTGAGATGGCTTCTGCTTGTGCTGGGCTTGGAGATTCCCAGGCAAAGCCAAGCTGGGAATCTAGGCTGCTAGTTCCTGGCCTGGGGCTCACTGAGGCCAGTTGCTATTTATTTGAGATGATTTAGGAAGTTGTGAGGCAGGAGCCAAGACCAGTCACTCTTGTGGAAAAGCATCTTGTGTGGGCCTATAAGTTGGGTGGAGTGGAGTCTCAGGATCTCCAAGGTGGGTCAAACAGTGTTAGCCAGGTTGATGGAGTCTCAGATATGGCACCAGCTTGCCAGCTCTGTGAGGGGAGGGTTTAGGAAAGGGACAATGGCCTTTGCTCACCTTGATGCCAGACACTTCAGTTTCTCCCCATATACCACTGGTACCTTTCCAGGTGCTGCCCTGGTGCTGGAGCTCAGAGAGAGTGAATCTGAGTAGGTGAGTCCGTGTGTGGGTTCTTTAGGAGGAACTGCTTGGGGCTCCAGCAGTTTCTTCCACCAACAAAATCCTGGCTGTTTTTTTTTTCAGCTAGAAGTTGTGGGGACTTACCTTCCTGGCACTGGAACCCTGGGCTGGGGGCCTGGGGTGGGACTGGGTCTCCTTGCTCCTGAGATGTCCCTCCTGAATTTTTATCCACCACACGTGTATGCAGGACCAGCCCGTTCCATGTCTGCGCCCCTCCTGCCAGTCTGGATGGATGTGGTTTCTTTAATTCCGTAGTTGTCAGACTTCCATTCAACTCAATTGCTGTCGGTTCTGAGCAATGGTGGTTCTATATTTTAGTTGTAATTTAGTTGTGGTTGTGCAAAGAGGCGAGCCATGTCTGCCTGCACCGCCATCTTGACCAGAAGTCCCATTTTTCAACTGGGTTGTCTTTTATCGCAAACATGTGTAGGTGCCGTCTCTGTGCCGAGCATAGTAATCTTTCCTTGTGAGTGTATCGCATACATCTCTCCTGTCACTTTTCTCTGGGCGCTGTCCGGAGGGCTTGTGTGCTTGCTCGTTTTCTGCCGTAACGGCTGCAGTCCCGTGTGTGTGCACGGCTGCAGGAGGCTGGTCCTCGGTGCGATTCAGAGATGAAGACGGCAAGGAACTTCCAGCTGACAAGAATATCAGTAACTATGGCAAGAGAACTAGAGATGGACTCCACGTGCTTTAGGAGAATGGGGGAGATGGGGGCTGATGTCTCCTGCGGAGTTCAAGGAAGGCTTTGTGGCCCGGGGCATTGGAGCCCGACCTTGAAGGGGCCACAGGACTTCTCATCGACAGAGGAACAAGAAGCGGGTGTAGCGTGTCGGCAGGTACGGGAGTGAGTGTATCCGTTTGCATCCCTTCGGGGAACAGCACACCTTGGTGGCTCAGGTAGGCAGACACCCGCGAAAGGGCTACTTAGGGAGCTGCGAGTGGGGATAAAGTATCCCAAAAGGGTGTTGAGGCATTGGGGGACCCACAGTGGCGGGAGCTGCTACCCACCTCGGGCTGAGGGGACAGCGGGAGACAGTGGGGTTAGCAGAGCCCACGGGAGCTGGGATGATGGAGGATGCAGCCTGTCTCTCTGCTGTTTCCCATTGGCCGAACCCTCTGGAAGTGTCACCCAGGGAGGGCTGTCTGGAGGGGCGCAGGGCAGGGCAGAGAAGAGAGACTAGCCAGCACAGAAAAGATGAGGAGAGACAGAAAAGTCCTGGGAATGTTAAGAGGTCAGGCCTGGCCAGTGTGGCTCACTTTGCATAAAACATCATCACATGCACTGAAAGGTCGCAGGTTCGATTCCCGGTCAAGGCACGTGCCTGGGTGGTGGCTTCGGTCCCTGGTAGGCGGCCAATCAGTGTGTCTCTCTCACATCCATGTTTCTCTCCTCCACCCCTCTCTTGCTCCCTCTATCTCAGATCAATTTTTTTTTTTTTAAAAAAAGAGCTCAGCCAACTCCCTGTTGTCAATTAGAGGGTAAAGAAATGTCTTCTCCACTCCCTGACTCAGCCAGCATTTACTGGTGCTGGTCCAAAGCCTGGCCCCATGCAAGGAATGAACTGCAAAAGCAGATCAGGCTGGCTGTGAACCCGGTGACGTCGGCCCCCACGCCAATTTTCACGTCCCGAGCGCCCTCCCGGCGGGCCACAGCAGAGGCGTGCGGTTTCGTCTCTGCCTGACCCCGCGTTTCTGGGTCTGTGCCTCCCTGTCCCACTCCGAGTTTAATTTAGGCGCGTCTCTCTCTGGGGACAGATTTTTAACACAGGAAAACAAGCCCATTTCTGGCCGCCGTGGCACTCAGTTGGACGCACGTCTTCTGCTGTTTTCTTCCGCTTACACAAAGACCCCATGTTTGTGTTCCTCGTGAGCAAGCCCGATTTCTGTAAAAAGAAACCTTGTTTCTATCCCCCTGTCAAAGTAATGGCTCGGACTGAGCTCGTTAGCAGGCTTCTTGTGCACGTCTCTTAATTTCCCTTTGGCGGGGTAGGACAGGATTAGCCACGAGCCAGGAGCGAGATCCACTTCAGATCTTCAACAAGTTTCTGTGCCACGGCTGTGCCGGTTCAAGGCCCACGTGGCCCTTCATTTCAGCACGCGGTGCGAACACCCGTTTGTGGGAACGGCTGCTTCGTGCTCCTGTAGAGTTCTGTGTCCTGTAAAATAAACTCGTTCGTCCGTCCTTCCTTCTTCCCTTCCTTCTTTGCTTTTCCTTCCTTCCTTCTTCCTTTCCTTCCTTCTTCCTTTCCTTCCTTCTTTCTTCTTTTCTCCCTCCCCCCTCCTGTCCCCTGCCTCCCCCTCCCCTCTCCTTCAACATGATTTTCTACCTTTCTGTACGATCTGGCTGCACCAGGGACATTGTAAACCCAAACCGATTCCTTCTCACACTAAATAGTCTTTAGACCCAAGTGAAACACTTAAGACCACTTTCACGGGGCACAAGTTGTGGAGGGGGGGGAGTGGGGCAGGACTAACCACCCCCATAATGATAAGCTGTGTCTTAGCAGCATTCCTATTCCAACTAAGCTCATTTTCTTTTTGTTTGTTTAATCCCCACTCAAGGATATGTGTATTGATTTTAGAGTGAAGAAGGGAGAGATAGAGAAACATTGATCCTTTGCCTCTTGTATGTGCCCCGACCTGGGATCGAACTTGCAACCCAAGTCTGTGCCCTGACCGGGGATCAAACACATGCCTCTTCTGCTGTACAGGGCGACGCTCCAACCACCCGAGCCACCGGGCCGGGGCACTTAAGTGCATTTTCAGAGCCAGGAGAACCTTTCCATCTGCTATCTGGATTCCCACTGACAAAGAGCCCTGGCTGGTTTCTGGTTGCCCGAGTCAGAAGCTCAGCGAACTGCAAAGAAAGAACCCTACCTGCCAGCGAGTTTGTTTGCCTCACTCAACCTTGGTCTTACTTTCCAGCAGTCGGTTCCGGTCCCCAGCTGGTCACTTACCAAGCTTTGTACTCGGGCTGTGCTGCTGGCCCTGCCCCCTCCCTGGGTCTCTTTGGCAACCGACCTCCTTGGGAACCCCTTTCAATGGCACGGAGAGATCTTTGTCCCCCGAGGCCGAGGGACTTTGTGTATTTGCTACCGCTTTTTTCCCCTTGGTACCTGTGTTTTACTTAAACCGCCTGGCCAGGCTGCATACATTAGAAGGCAAGTCTCAAGGCAGAACTGTGTTTCTGCACGTTGCCCGGGCACGCGGTGATGCAGAGACCCTTAGGGGCAAGGGCTGCAGCCCGGAGGGAGGGACTGTCTCACCAAACCTGCCCAGTCCACTCCGATTGATGGGCCTTTGTCCTGAGGTCTTTTCTGGGAGGTTCGTTAGCTTCGAGTGCAGTTCGACTTCTGCATCAGCCTTTCCCAGCAAAAGACGAAGCGTTGACTGCTGGGACCAGGCCTCCCTGGGCTTTCCCCGGGGGGCCCGTGGTGCTTTGACGAGAGAGGCAAACAGAGGAGTGCTTCTGCCGATCAGAACACATCACCTGTCCCCTGCTGGCTTCCCAGCATCTGGGGTTCGCCTCTGTTTGGCCTTTTTTCCCCCAGAAGATTATGGAGGTTTTTGTTTTTGGGAGGGGGTTGTCCAGCTGCTCGATTACAACTTTTGAAGTTTCTTAGGTTCATCGATGGGAGAATGAATGAACAGATGTGATGTATTCGCTCAATGAACACATCACTTATTGGGCACCGAAGAGGAGGGGACACCGGCGTGCATGACTGTGTGGCTGAATCTCACAGACACTAGTTATACGGGGTGAGAGGAGCCATATAGAAGGAGAGAGCTATCCATTTCTAGAAAGTCCTAGAACAGGCAAAACCAACCTGTCGTAGAATTTAAAAAGCTAATCTGTGGGGTGGCGGGTGATGGGGGTGGCACCCCGGGAAAGTGTCCCGGCGATGCCTGCATTCTGAAACTCGATGGGGGTGTGGCTATGCCGGCGTACACATCTATCGAGACTCAACAGGTGGAGAGCCCCGACTGGTGGGGCTCAGCGGGCTGGGTGTCGCCCTGCAGAGCAGAAGGTTGCCGGTTCGATCCCCAGTCCGGGTGCGTGCCGGCGTGCGGGAGGCAGCCCCATCGACGTTTCTGTCTCACATCGATGTTTCTCTCCCTCTCCTTCTCCCTCCCCACCCCCGTCTAACAATAAATAAATGAAGCCTTTTTAAAGCAGACTCTCCAGGTGTGTCGTGAACATTTTCTCATTTTTATCCTATGTAAATTTTCCCTCAAAAGGGGAAGCCTATACGCAAATCTCGAACTCTCCCTTTATAACGATGAAGGGTATGTGGAAGCATTTAGAGGGAAACATGCAGAGACTGCAGTTGACTTTGGAATGTTCCAGAAAGGAGAAGGATTGACTGAGGGACAGAAGGAGACAAACGTTCTAGGTCGTGAACGGCAGAGTCGAGGGGCTCGGTATGAGGGTGTCCCCCATCTGAGTCTTTCAACTTCTCCATGTGTTTGAAGAGTTTTCACAATAAAATGTTGGGAGAAAAAGCTTCTTAGGGTGGGGGCGGGGCTAGGAGAGACTTGGGAGAACCCCCCCCCCCCCGCTGTCCCTGGAGACAGAATCGTACGTGTGTGTCTAGAGATGGGGATTAGAAGCCCAGGCATTTAATGGGGCTGGTGATGTCATCAAAGAAACCCCCACGGAACAGGGGGCCGGGGGGCGTGTGCTTTTATAAGGCGTGCTCTGGGGTCACCTGGCACCGGAAAGGATTAGCGTGGCTCCCTGAGATCTGGCCCCGGGGAGAAACCCACCAGTAAACGGGAGGGGGTGCAGCCCCGTGGCGTCAGAGCGGCCCTGCCCAGGACACAGGAGCCAGCACGGGCACCCCTGCCGGCAGGGGGTGGGGGGGGGTCGCAGTCTGGCTCGCCAGCCTGCTCATTACCCTCTGGGTCTTGCCGTGCTGCAGACTCCCAGTCCCAGATGTAAGGGTGTGACTCGTGAGAGGGTGTTCAGCCTCTCGGGCTTTGTGGAACGGGAGCGTGGGACCCGCCCCTGGCCTGTCCCGGGTCCCAGCCGGTGGGCATCCCAGCCCAGAGGCAGCGAAGCCGCAGCATCGGCCTCCGTGCAGGAGAAACCTGGTCTCCTGGTACATTTAGGGCCTGTGCGAGACGCAGGGGGGTAGGGAGAGGGGAGAAGAATGAAAGCATTATTCTACGAAGCTGCTTTCCTTTATAGATTCTCCTAATTCCATTAAAATGAATGCCGGAGGGATCTCAGACTTGGAACCCGGAGCGCGGAGCAGAAAGGCAAGGACGTGGGGCTGAAACAGGGAACAATGTTGCCGGGGGTGCAGTCGCCCCCGAGGGGGAGACGATGTGACATTTTCCTGAAAATCATCCTGGGGCACGCTGGGTCCGGCGAGTCTGAAAGTAAGGGCTGGGTGTAGGAGAGAAGCATAAAATATTTCGTCACGAAGGAGAGAGAGTTACGCTGAGTCAAGGGGGAGGCAAAGCCAGAGATTACGCTAATTGCATTAGAGAGACAAATAAGTAGAATGTCCTGGGTCAGAAAAAGGAAATCAAACGAATTAAATGCTAAATGGGCTTTAAGAGGAGTTGGCCACATAAAATGTGTTAAATAGGATAAAATATGTAAATGGGCATCATTTGCCCGCCCCGTTCTGGAGGCTGGTACAGTGCCTCAGTTCCTGCAGGCAAAACTGGGGATTTCTTTTCTTTTTTATTGTTTAAGTATTTTTTTATTGGTTCTGCTGTTACAGTTTTCCCAACTCTTCCCCATTGATGCCCCCTCCGCCCTGCCCCCCAACCCTCCAGCATCCCCCCCGCTTAGTTCATGTCTGTGGGTTGTGCATTTAAGTTCTTCGAGCCCTCTGTTTCCTGTATCATTTTTTCATCTCTTCCCACCTGTTTAATGCCCACGAGTTATGCTTCTTGTAAACTCGGGATTTCTGATTCCTGAGATAACCCAGTGAGGGACAGGACACAGAGTAAATAAGCACTTCAATTAGAAAAGCTGGGTCCAAATGAAGGAGTCGATAAAACGAATGAGGATTTCTCAAAGAATATAAACACACACACGCAGGGAAAGCCCCAGGACGACCTGGGAAGATGAAAAGTCTCATGAATTAAGGCATTTACTGCCAATAACTTAAGCTCCCTGGGCCCCAGCTCTTTCTACGGAAACATCAAAGTTCCTAGCGCTTCCGACTGTCAAAACACTTGAAATAATACCAGGCCCTAAAGTAGACACTTGGTGCATATTACTGCTCACGATATTATTATCATCATCATGCTGATTATTAGTACCCAAAAGGAGGAGAAGAACATGTCTTTTCCACATCAAGCATTGCAGCCGGACTAGGAAAGCACTATATATATTTTTTTGGAAGGACTATTTTTAGAGCAGGCATTCCAAGCTAGGAAAATGAGTCACGGGGGAGATTTGAGACCCCTGCTTTCTTTCCACCTTTTGTCTTTTGGGGGAAAAGATGAGCCGATGTGAAAAGTGTAGGATGGGACAGGCCAAAACTGTGCCGGGCGAGAAAGCGGCCGTGACACCTGGTTTACGTCGCCGTGGCGCCTGCTGCCCAGCGTGCTCACAGGTCGGTCCTGTCCCTTCTCCCAGCAGCCCGCGGGGCCTGCTCTCCTTGGCCAGATTCACGCCCGACCACCATCGATGCAAAAGGGGACTCTCTGGCTTGGAATTAATTCGTGAAGGATCCTTCCTTAAGGACAGAAGAAAGCAAAACTGTGCATGCAATAAAACTCCGCATTTTGGTTAGCCTACACGGGCCTCTGGGAGCCCAGAGAGACGCCTATAAAGGAATCTTCTGTCGCCAGAACTCAGCCCAGAGGGGCCTGGGGCAGCTGCCTACAGTGTACTTTTGCCCATTAGTGACCATGGGCAGCATGTCCGCCCTCACTCCCCGAAGAGAACCATGTGCTTGGATGCTGGGTTTTCTGTTGCCTCCCCCTCCCCCCAACTGTTGTTCGTCTGGGCACCACACAGAGAACGCTGACTCTCGTAACTCAATGAGTGAGACTCGGAATGGGTGGGGCTCTCTGGGAACACGGAGGAGGGGGTGGGTGGTTTTGCCCTCTTCCCATAATAACCAGCGTCCCCCGTGGCGCACGACCCGTGTTCTCACTTTATGGGGCCATTTCGAACGGGTGACTCTTACGGGCACAGCCAGCGTGGCCAAACGCAGACTTCAGAATCCCAAGGGCCGGGTCCTGATCCCCACGCCTTGGCGTCCCAATTAGTCGACCGCTGGCATGCCACTTGGCGTCTGTGGGCGCCCTGTGGCACACTCGTCGGTGAGGTAGGGGTGCAATAACCTCTGCCCAGAGAGCATGCCCATCTGGCCTCTGTGTTCCAGTGCAGACTTAAACTTCTAAGTCGCTGAAAGGGCTGGTCATTGCCCATGCAGACGGGAAGGGTCTCCGGGTGACAGACACTCCATGCTGGCCCTCCGTGTGGACACCTGATGATGGTCCACACCCTGACCACTGGCCCAGGGCCCAGGAGGGCGGGTGGCTGTACCCAGTTACTACAACCTGCCACAGCCCTTTCCCTCCACTCTGCCCAGGCTGGTTCTGAGCTGGACTCTGGAGACGCCATAGAATGCTGGGCGTTTGTCTGCAAACTCATCGGTACAGTCTCCCTGCTGGTGGGAGCGCTGACCTTTGAAAGGATCGCATGGTTGCAATTCCATTTTAACCAGGCATCTGAAAGGTCCCCCTCTGAGAGTGGATAGGTTCTGTTTGGCTGGGGAATACACTCTGTGCCCCCCAAATTTCAGACCTTTGTCAGAGAGCATCCAGACATGCATTCTATTGCAAAACCAGGAGACAGTGGTTTAAACACAGTGGGGCTGGTCTTTCTTGCATAGATGGGCCCTCTGGGGTGGATGCTGTGGCTGGGGGTATCTCTTCTGTCCACTCTGTCATGCTCAGAAGGGAAGTCTGTGCTCTCAGGGCTGTTGTCTATGGCAGCAGGGTGCCTGGTGTACCTTCAGGCCTCATGTCCAAGTTCTAGGCAGGGAGACAGAGCTGGGGGGCAAAAGGTAGGAGAGTGGAGGCCTTTCCCTTTGCATTCAGGAAGGGTCACCTTCCCCATGGTATGATGCTGACTTCCCATAGGGCAGAACTATGTCTGTGGTTACACTAGCTGCAAGGGAGTCGGAGCAATCAGGATTTTTAGATTCTGTAGCCTCCACTGAAGAGGCGGGCCAAGGGGAAAGGGTTGGAAATAGAGGTCAGATCGGCCAACCACACATGCATCGCAACGACTGCAGTCAGCTTGCACTGTCTGATGGGTTGATCAGGAGGGAGAGAGGGAAGACAAAGTCCTGTGTAATTGGAAGAGAGAAACCGTTTGTTAAAGCGGCTCAGATTCAGCCACACGTCACGGTGGGCCAGGCTCTGACCCAGCTGCTGCGGGGAATGCAGAGGGCTTGCAGACAGGCCAGCTGGTCTCGGGACTTGCTCTCCAGCAAGGGAGTCGCCTGCACCAGGAACCCCTTACCAGCAGAGTGTGGCGGATTGTCTGGGAGGGTGACAGGGACATGAGAGAGCTGGGCGGTGGGGGGCCACTTTCAGTTTCCAAAGGGATCCAATGAGGATGGTGGCAATGCAGGTAAAGAGGAGGAACATGATAGGAGGACTGTAATAAGGATGAGGATGGTGAGGATGAAGAAGGTGATGATGAAAAAGATGAGGATGGTGAGGCTGAAGATGATGATGATGATAAGGATGAAGATGATGATGATAAGAAGAAAGGTGAGGATGGTGAAGATGACGATGCCGACGATGCCAGTGACAGTGATGAGCTCGGGGAACTCCTGCTGGGCCACAACCTGCGCTAAGTGCCTGGTCTCCTTCCCTCCTTGCAGCCACCCTGTGATGCAGAGCCCTCTGCCCGCCCCCATGGGACAGAGGAGGAAAGCAAGGCCCAGAGAGGTTACGTGACTCACTCCAGATTAGAAACGTCAAAACCAGAGCAGGCTCTACACTTGCGTCTCCTCTGTTTTCTTTAATACGTGCTTCTGTACACATAGAAAGTATTACTTGCAACATACATGTTATCAATAGTTACAAAAAGCATACTAATAGGACTCGGGGAACCACCGCCCAATCCAGAAACTAGACACATATCAATATTACCTTCTACCTTACCACTGTGAAAAGATAAACTGAAGCTTATTGAAAACTTGAAGAATTGGAGCAGAAATCAATTGGAATGGGGCAGCACCAGACAGGAAGTAGTTAGGAGAGCTCCCCGGATGGGGAGTGGGTCTTTTATAGGGGAGGCGCAGGAGCAAAGCACAGAAATGACCTGATTGGCTGAGGCTTCAGCAGTTGCCTTATTTGGGAACGCTGAGCTGGCTCTTGCTGATTGGTCATCCTCGGGTTTTGATTTCCTAACCTTCAGGCATTTATAGGCTTAGGTGTGGGTTGCTGGTGTAGGCTGCTCAACACGGACACCTCAGTCGCTTAATTACTTGTACACCACCCTGCCGCCACCTCTCCAGCCTCACAAAGGAACCCCTGTGCACACGGTGTGTGTAGCGCAGGTGTCTACATGTAGACAATACATAGCTCACTTTTGTCTTTGAACTCCAGAGAAATGGTACACTGTGCCCTTGTGTTCTGGGACTGGCTTTTTTTTTCCTCTTCCCATTAACCTCATGTTTCTATGGCTCAGCCACATTGTAGCTACACCTGCAGCTTAGCCGTGGTTCGTTTGTTTTCACTGCTACATAGTATTCACTGGCCAAGACATCCTAATGTCTTTATGTATCCATCCCTTCTCCTGATAGTGATCACTTGTGATTTATACTGATGACATGGCTGCCGAGAACCACCTGGCGGGTGACTGCCCGGTGTGCACGCACTGAAAGTCCCCTTGGGAGGTGGGACGACTGGGTGTCCGTGTCCTGGGCAGCAGCCTTTGTCAGTGACAAGTGTGGGAAGCAGCACTTTTCAGTGTGTGAATTATTTTTTAACTCGCACAGTTGTCTGATTCAACGGGGAGTGAACGTCGACATCATGATACGCATTCATCTCTTCTCTTTTCCAATAACCACTTTATTAAGGTACCATTCACAGAGCAGATGATGTGTCCATTGGAAGGGTACAATTCAGTGTTTTGTAACACGTTCCTAGAGTTGTAGAACCATAACTGTAATCAATTTTAGAGCATCTCATCACCCCAGAGAGAAACCATTCCCGGTCACCCCCATTCCGCCCAAGGCCACGACTAATCTACCTCCTGTCTCCACAGACGCGTCTCTTTGGGACAATTCCTGTAATAGAGTCATCCAGGGCACGTGGTCTTTTTGTGGCTGGCTCCTCTCACTTAGCGTGCTTTCACGGTTTCTCCTTTCTGTAACGCATATCAGGCATTTGCTCTATGTTTCCAAATACTGCACCACCGTATGAGTGTATGAGTGTATGGATACTGTGTCCATCTGTGAATCAGTGGACCTCGGAGTCATGTCCATGTTTTCGGCCACTAGAAAGCACGCTGCTGCGAACATCCGGGCACCAGTTTCCGTGTGGGTGTGTTCTCGCCCCTCTGGTGTTCCCTCTGGGATTGGAATTGCCGGCTCCATTGAAAGGCAGCTGTGCGTTCATCCTATTGAGAAAGCCCCGGCCGGGTTTCCGGAGTGGCTCCGTTGTTTTATAATTGCACCAGCAGTGGGCAAGGGGCTCCGCCGGCCTCTCCACATCCTCCTCGCTTGTCGTTCTCTGTCTTCTTTGTGGTACCCACTTCAGCAATCATTCTGCGTGCGTGGGAGGGACGAGCCAGGCTGGGGGCGGGGGCGGTGCCTGGGGTCCCTCTAAACTCTTGGGTCTCCAGATGCTGAGAGCCAGGTGGCAATGGTTTCTCTGGGTTGGAGGCAGGAGAGTCTGTCAAACAAGTTGAGTTTTAGTGTTGTTGTTTTTTTTTTTCACTTTTCCCTTCCAAAGCCTTTCATCCTTGGCTGAGAAAAGTCCCACGCACAACTATGCTGTTTGCAGACGAGGTGCACGGAACCCCAGCCGCAGCACCGTGGGTCGCAAACAGCCAGGAACGTAGAAGAATTCTGCAGGAAAGATTACCTGGGCGTGTAGGGGGAATCATGTGAGTCAGAAGGCAATTGGGTTTATCTTCCAAGTGAGGCGGATGTGGAGGAGGTAGGTAGGAGCCGGTAGAGGTGCACCGGAAGCTGCCTGAGCCTGGATTCGGGGCGGAGAGAGGTCAGAGGCCAGGCGTGCTGTGTGATCAGGCCCATCGCCAAGAATCCGGAGCGACCATTTGACCGAGTTTGAGTCTGTGGGTGTCCCTGGGAAGAAGTACAGTGGAACTCTTTGAAAGGAGCTGGTCTCCTGAGAACTCTGCAGCCTTGGGCAAAACAGACTCTGGGGTGCTGGGATTGGTTCCCCCAAAAGGAGTGGTTGAGGGGGTACGCCTTAGGAAATTCAGAGCAAAGCGTGGTCCCCCGGAGGTGGGAGGTGGTCCGAAGACCGGTGAACAGCACCCGGAGCCTTACCCACAGCGGCCCCTGGCCCCCCCTCTCGCCCCCGGGGGAGCCAGCTCATAGGGTGGCACCAGCCCCAGGAAGTCCCTTTATTGTGCCTTCCCGAGTTTTCAGAAGCCCAGGATCCTTATCAGCATTTCCCCCTTAGGGCACTTTGGCATGGAATTCGAATTCCTAGCTTCTCTTGAAAAACCAGAAAAACTGGTACCTTCCCTACAGGCAGGACACACAGGGGAAGGAGGCCACAGAGCCGCCGGTGTCCTGCTGGGTTTGTGACAGACAGACAGTCCCTTTGCCCCCGCCCGCCCCCGCCCGCCCAGCAGGTCCGGGAGGAGCAGGGTGGAGGTGGGGGTGGGGTGGCGTGACGTCGTCACTGACTGGGAGGGGACACGCAGCAGCCTGGTCACTCACGGAGCTAGCGAGCCCCGGGAGAATGGGCATGTCCCCATCGCGCTGCAGGGCACCTCAAGAGTTGCTGACCCACTTCCTCTCTCGAGGGGACACGCGGTTTCGTCACTGTGCATGAGGGGGCTGGAAGCCCCCACTCTGAGCTCCGGTCCGCGGTGAGCATCGATTCGGGTCTCTCGGAACCAAAGCGTGTCTCTCTCCCTCGGGGGCAGACATGTGTCTCCAGACTTGCGAACGTGAACCACGCCATCCGGCGTGAATTCGGTTTTGCAGAACCAGAAGTCAAGAGCTTCGAAAAATGTTCCGGCCCGGGATCCATCGACTCCTGCAGCCTCATTTTAGGAGTGGGTAAAGAGGGGTGAGAAGTCAGCTCGTCTCAGGGCCCTGGAAACACAAAGGGCGTGCATGGTCAGGGAGGACAGAGCCCGTGGGCCCCGGGGTGGGCGGTGGGGGTGGGGAGGGCTGCCCACCCGGAGGCCGGTGAGCTCCTGAGGGTCCGCAGCAGAGGACGGCTCCTGCTCCCACACACCCCGCCCCGGGGACAGGCCTGGCCGGCAAGGTGACCCTGTTCACTCTAATCTTTTCAACTCCAACTAGGTAGAATAATTTTCCCCACAGAGACCACCGATAAAGAAGTACACATTTTAAAAATTGAAAGAAATAGACAAAGAAGACTTGTTCTCTGACCTTGTGCTGGGCCTTATTGCAATTTTTAAAAATTTAATATGTTATTTATTTATTTCTAGACAGAGGGCAAGAGAAGGAGAAAGAGAGGGAGAGAAACATCAGTGTGTGATTGCCTCTTAAGCGCCCCCTACTGGGGACCTGGCCCATAACCCAGGCACGTGCCCTGACTGGGCATCGAACCGGCAACCCCTTGATTCTCAGGCCTGCACTCAGTCCACTGAGCCACACCAGCCAGGGCACAATTCTTTGTTTCACCCAAAAGCAAGATGCATATCAATTCTTGAAGAAATAATATTTTTTCAAAAACCCTACCTGAAAAAAAAAAAAAAACAACCGCCACCCTGGGCCAGACCCCAGGCTGGCTAGCACTGCCCCAGGTGCCCTGCACCATTCATCCTCCCAGCAACCACTGGGCAGGGGGGTGCTTTCGTCCCCATGGAGCGGGAAGGAAAATGGAAGCCTAGAGATGTTAAGGAAGCTGCCTTTTCGAGTACACGGGGGGAGCTGGAATTTTGATGGGGCAGCCTGGCTCCGAGGCCCAAGACTGCACTTGGAGTGCCCGCGGGGTGTCCCTCCAGGTCCATGCCAGGCGACGACTGGGGTCCCTTCGTCGCCACCCTCCCCCCCTCCCGCCCCGCCTCCTGTGCCCTTCCTCTCCCGGACGGGCCCCGGCCCCCCTTGGAAGCCGGGCAGAGAAGGTGTTCTGTGCAGCCTGGGACACCCGCCCGGTCGAGGGTGGGTGTCTGTCGTGTCTGGAGACATTCATGTACGTGGTCGCTTCCAGTTTGTTGTCCACGCACCAGCTGGGCAGAAGGGCCTCCTGTGGGGCTCCCCGACCCTGCTCTGTGCCTCTCACGCCTGACAGTCTCCCCACCACGCCTGGAGGCGGGTCCTGGGCCTGCGGGAGCCTGGCCGGGTTCCCTCTGCCTGGCTCAGAGAGCGGCTCCGATCCCCGGAGAGAGACTGAAGGACTGAACAGACAGACAGACAGCTGCCCAGCAGCCCGTGTGGGCACCGCGGGCAGCACACGCACCGGAAAGTGGCCGCAGGAGCACGGGGCCCCGTGGGTGGGCGTGCCTGTGGCCCCTCGCTCACGGGACCCGGGCCTACGAGTGTGTCGGGGAATCCTGGGCGGAGAGGGGAGAGGACAGAGACGAAGACGGTGTTTTCTCCCGAGTCTCTTCCAAGCGATTACTCCTCGCCGACAACCGGCTGCCTCGGAGGTTTTGCTTTGAGTGCGAAGTTTCTGTTGAAATGGTTTATGGCCAAACGTTCCATACACCCTGATGTTAGCACGAAAGGGTGAGAGGAACGCAGATGCAGCTTCTCCCTGGAGACAGGAGACAGGCCGGGGAGGGGGCTGAGATGGGCCCCCCACCCCGGACCCGCTGGCTCCTCCACACAGCCAGCAGCAGCCTGCTCACAAAGTCTCAGAAGCCACCGGCGCAGGGCGAACACGAAAACCGCTGCACAAAACCCTTGTTTTCCCCTTTACAGACCCACATGTGCCTGGCAGCCGGGAAAGGGTGTCCCTCGAGTTGCACTGGGGTGAAATCATAGCAGCTGCCTCATCGGCGGCTTCTTCGTTTTTCATGACAAGCGTGGGGCTGAGTCACAGAAGCCAGATGCCGGTGTGCGTTTCCCTTTCCGTCCGTGTGTCATCGGCGTTGCTCCGTGTGGGCACGGACGCAGGGGGGACTGGTGTTTTCCACAGCTCCACAAAGTGCGCGCTGCCGGCCCCAGCTGGGCGAGCACCCCCCACCCCCATCCCTGGGAGGTCAGCTGGGGCGGCTGGTGGCGGGGGAGGGGCAGTGCGGGCAGCCCCATGCAAGGCTGTCTGTCTGTCACCGGGGACGGGCGTGGGGGTGAAGGGAAGCTGGGACCGGGGCGTCATCGGGTGGACGCGGGCCACTTCCCAGGGGACAGTCCTGTCCTTCCCGGTGCCTTTTTTTTCCCGGTAAGAGAAACCAAATCCCAGAGAGGGGCCCAGGAGAGGGCCAGGCTGCCTGGAGCCAGGAGCAGTGGGTAGTGACAGCCAGGCGCAGTGTGGCTTGCTCTGGTTCCTGTCTTTGTGTCCTCCCCGGGGCTCCAGCCTCCCAAAGCCACCGTCCCTGGAGCTGAGGACCCCACACCCTGGCTGACCCGGGGGAGGGGAGTCCGTCTGGGGAAAGGCGGCGAGAGAGAATGCACAGGAGAGAGACTTTGTATTTCTTGGGGTAAAATAGACTGAACCAAGCCCTGGCTGGCGTAGCTCAGGTGATTGAGCACAAACTGTGAACCAAAGCATCGCAGGTTTGATTCCCAGTCAGGGCACATGCCTGGGTTGCAGGCCACGGCCCCCAGCAACCGCACATTGATGTTTCTCTCTCTCTCTCTTTCTCCCTCCATTCCCTCTCTAAAAATAAATAAATAAAATCTTTTAAAAAATATACCAAACCACATTGAATGTCCTAACCGTGTTTTCAGTACACGGTTCGGTGACAATAAACACCTTCACGCCGTTGGGCAACAGCCACTGTCCGTCTCCAAAATGTCTTCGTCTTCCCACACCAAAGCTCTGCACCTGCCTCCTCCCTCCGCCCTCCCCGCCGCCGGCCCCCACCAGCCCACCTCTGTCCCGAGAACGTGGCCACCGCAGTGACCTCACGTCAGGGCAGCCATGCAGCACTCGCCCTGTGCTGATCGGCTCTCCCACGCAGCACGAGGTCCTCGAAGCTCA
This sequence comes from Phyllostomus hastatus, assembly GCF_019186645.2. NCBI lineage: Eukaryota > Metazoa > Chordata > Mammalia > Chiroptera > Phyllostomidae > Phyllostomus > Phyllostomus hastatus. The sequence goes on along the minus strand of NW_025334036.1, from coordinate 10,958,557 downwards.
CCGTTTGCAGCACGTGTCAGAACGCCCTTCCCTCTGAAGGCCGAAGGGTGGTTCATTGTGTGAATGGACCGAGTTTGCGTATCCGCTCATGCGTCCGTGGGCGCTCGGGTGGCTGGCGCCAATTGGCCCTTGTGAAGAAGGGTGCCGTGAACATCGGGTGGGCAGAGATCTGGGTGAGTCCCTGCTCTTGCTTCTTTCGGGTATAAAAGCTATTTATTTTTTGAAAGTGAAAATTTTGGAGATTAATTTCTAAAGCACATTTTAATTTCCCTTAGGAGAGCGGCTTTGAAGTCAGAGCCTTTTAGATATTAAAGTTTGCACTTTAAATGTTGCGTTCTCCGGGACAATAATCCCTTTCATGTTTTTCAAACCTGGCAGCCTCCTGACCTTCCTCAGCCAAGCAGCCCCAAACTGCAGCCCAGCTCTGGCCCGCCTTTCTTTCTTTTTCTTTCTTTCTTTGTTTTTTTTTTTAAAGACTTTATTTCTTTATAGAGAGAGGGAAAGGGAAGGAGAAAGAGAGAAACATCACTGTGTGGTTGCCTCTAGCGCGCCCCCTACTGGGGACCTGGCCCACAACCCAGGCATGTGCCCTGACTGGGAATCAAACCGGTGAGCCTTTGGTTCATAGGCCCGTGCTCAATCCACTGAGCCACACCACCAGTGCCCTGGCCCCTCTTTCTGGGGAGCCCTAGAAGGGTCAGCAGGAACAAAGTGCCCCCCTCTGCCCCCCACCTGGTTCCTTGGGTGCTCAGTTCTTGGATCCACGGTGTAACCACCCTGCCCCGGTGTGCTGTGCTCGGCCATTGGTGTCCAAGGTCATGGTCATGCTTCACTCCACGCACAAACTGACATGCTGACTGCTAAGAGCAGATCTTTTAGGCACACCCTAAAGCTCCCTTCCCATTTTCCAGATGAGGCTTTCTGGGGAGAAGGCTAGCCCCCCCCCCCCGACATGTTTTGGGCAGGCTGCACAGTGGGGTCAACGTGTTAAAATTAGTCACCATTATTGAATGCTTGGGACCGCTCATGCAGAATTGGCGTGTGGGCTCTTCTAGAAGAGTTCTGGAGACCTGGCAGGACTCCCCATCACGGGGTGCCTGCCGGGGCCCTGTCGGCATTGGGGGGTGGGTATCTTTTGCAACTAGAGATCAAACGTATCACAGAGCAGTTAGTGGGCAGCCGGGTCGCCTGGTATGAACCCATCCTCATTATCCAATCAGCTGCTTGCTGGGTAGGGTGTAGTCCGGGGGCGGGGCCGGGCCTCAAGTGACCTGTGACCCCAGAGGTCATCTGCCCTCAAAATGCACCCCTCGGGCTTTCTGTCTTTTTTACAAAGACCTCATGGGTCCTGCGCATGTGACAGGAGGGAAGGGCACCATGACTCTCAGAACCAACGTGCAACTCCAATATTTCCCACGTGGAGTTGGAAGATGTTCTCAGAGAGGTGGAGGGGGCTTTGCCTTCGGTTCCAGACCACAGGTGTTTGCGCTTTGTTTGGGAAATGGCAGTGGCAAGGATTCTGGTCACTTTCTCGGATGATCATTAAAACATTCTTCTTCTTAGAAACGTTTGAGCCCTGGCCAGTGTGGCTCACTTGGTTGGAGAGTTGTCCTGTAAACCAAAAGGTTGTGGGTTTGATTCCTGGTCAGGGCACAGGTCTGGGCTGTGGGTTCGGTCCCTGGTCGGGGTGAGCACGAGAGGCAACCGATCGATGTTTCTCTCTCCTATTGATGTTTCTCTTTCTCTCTCTCCCTCCCTCCTTCCCCCCTCTCTAAAATCAATGAGCATGTCTCCGGGTAGGGATAAAAAAAATAAAACCAAATAAGTTAATTCCTAAAAAACATGATGAACAAAACATCAGATATTTAACTCAAGTCAGGTTCCAACATGGCTTCGAAAGGCACTGTGGACTCTCCAGTCCCCCCTGCTGTCTGGAGCAGGTCCCCACCCACTGTCCCGCTGACTTTCGTGACCTCGGTCCCTGACAGCACCGGTCAGTTATTTTGTGACATGTCCCTCTGTTTGGGCGTGTCCGCTGTTTGCAGGGACGCGGTCCCGGCTCCGCACAGGCGTGATGGGACTCTCGGGAGCGAGTGACGCGGAGCTGTGACTGCATCGGACCGTGTGGCCCACCCTTCGTGCCCCCTGCGGCTGGTGACATTCCTGTGGGTCACTTGACCGAGGGTTTTCTCTCAGCCTGGATTCGCACAGTAAAGCTGCTTTTTTGCCCGTTTATCGTTAGTAAATACTTTGGGGAGAGGCACTTCGAAACTATGTCAAAATAGCTTATTCCTGTGAAACTTGGAATTTATCATTGATTATATGGATGCATGGTTTCCTATTTCATTCGTGGGTCATAAGCTTGTCCAGTGATTGTTTATGTCGATGTGCAGCTTGCCCCCAGTTTGGTCCGGGGGTGGGGGCCCTTCAGGCCACCTCCGTGTCCTGCATTTCGAGAATTTTCTAGCTCTTTCCTGCTCTCTGCCCAAATGTGGAGTCGAGGTCTCTCTGGCACGTGTCTGCCCTCACCCAGAGGTCGGCCGTTGCTCCCAGGAGCCCCAGGTGCTTGCAGCGGGCCCGTGGTATGTAGGAGCCACACCGTGGGCTCAGGGGGCGGCTAGCTGCTGTTGGGGTGTCCCTGCCCGCAGGCCTGTCCAGTGGGGGGTAGCAGGGCTGTCTGTCTGTGTGCACACATGTTTATTTCTCTACCTATACTGGAAACTAAATTCAAGAGGAAATATAAGTCCAGTCCAGCGCCACAGAGTTCTTCCTAATGTCCCCCTTCCACACGCCACTTTCTTGTCCAACATCTGATACATCCCGTTGCCCTGATGTATCAGATGATGTCACCCCGTTTGATCAGTCCCCCCGTGGTGGCCAGTCTGCCGTGTGTCCTGTCCTTGCCCACCCATGTGGACACTCTCCCAGCCCTGCCTGGGCACTGCCACCCAGAGGGGGCCCCCCCGACGTGGGACCCCATCCCAGCAGAGACACCCTCAGCGGCTCAGGGTCACCCCGGGCCTCCTGTTCTCTCCCCCTCCCACGCCCCTGAAACCAGGCTCAGCCCCACGTGGTGGCTTCTGTGCTGAATTCTTTTTTCCACCAGGAGTCTTTACTGTCAATCACAATGAAACAACAATGAGTACGGACGGGACTGGGTTTAGAAATCTGGTCAAGTGCCTGAATGCAGACCTCTGTGAAGGAACCTTTAACCAGTAAACGGTTTAAACCCAGGATCTTCCGAGTAAAGATTGTAGACTTTTTTATGGGACTGTCTGTGCATGTGAAAGGTATCGGCTGAGGCCAGGCAGATAAATTAAATGTCCCCATCTGAAGCCGGACCATTTGGCTTCAGGGAAGAGAAAATGAAGTTTACTAAGTAAAAAATTAAAGTTGTTTTTTTTTTCAGGAATCTGTAGGAATTGGAGCAGCTTTAATTGCATGCTTTGGGTGAATACGTGTTGAGGAAAGAAAATTTAGGAGACTCGGAAATTGTGCAATAATCTTAACTCGGAATTATAATTATTGCAATAACAGAATGTTGTTATGTGTGTATGTAACCAAAATGGGAAGCAGGGTTTTAAAAAAATTTTTTAATGCTTTAAAAAATAACAACAAACTGCCCATTCTCTCTCGCTGGACTTTCTTAATTATAAACACCAAGTAACACAGGGCTGGCTAAATATAGGTTCAGTGGCCATCCACCATATATTTATAACTTTCTTCAGGCGGAAGTCACAGGAGCGAGGCAGAATTCATTCGGTGTGTAGGTTTTTTACGGGCTCTAATTAGCCATGTTTTTCTTCAGCAGGCCCACGGGGATCAATAACGTTATATAACTGAACTCGGGTGCCCGTGACTTTTGCTCAGAGACTCGTCCCCGAAAGCCGTGGCCCTCAGACCGAAGGCTGTGGAGGCTGCCGGCAGAATCTGTTTCGGCCTCGGGTGGGTGGGTGGGTTTTTGCACTCAGAAGGCTCCTCTGCAGCCCGTTCATTTCTGAGACCTTGAACTGTGACCCCTGGAGCTGCCTGTCAGCTGTTCCCAGGAGGCAGGTTTCGCTGTGCTGGCCCCGGAGGTAGGGGCGGCATCTTCCTGGACCGCCTCAGCAAAAAGTGTGTGCTGAGCCCCAGGCCCCGCCCCCACCGCAACCCAGCTTGCTGACACCGGGGCTTACAGACCCACACCCGACGCTGAGGTCGAGACCCTTGGAGGGTTGCGTGGGCTGGGGGCGGGGGGCGGGGGCCTTTGGAACGATCGCATGTCCACTGGGGTGGGTTCAGCCTTCTCACCAGTGACTTTGCTACAGATCAAATGTGATGAATTAGTTGGGGCTTTCCTCCTCCGTTCCCTGGGATCTGCAGGAAAAAAATGCCGTGTCATCTCTTTTTTTTCCCTCAGGAAGGCGGGGTGTGACCCCTCCGACCCCACACCTGACCTGCATAAGCAGAGGGGTGATTGGAATCTGATTGCATTCGTCTTTACTGGAAAAAGAAACCCAACATGACGACTAGGCAGATTCTTCCCGTAAACGCCCTGGCCCAGGCTTCTTCCCACCACACTTTGCTCCGGCCCCTTCCGGGTTGGGTGTTGCCGGTTTTTTATACTCAACCCCACCTGCGACCCCCGAGAGGCTTCCTCACCACGGCCTGTTGGCTGCCATGAAGGAAGGGTTCTGGGCCCTTTGGATGGCGTGTAGAAGCCGTGAGCTGTCATAGCCACATGTGGGCAGAACTGAGCATGGGTAGTCCAGGAAGGCTTCCTGGAGGCAGTGACGGCCAAGGTGATGGTTTAAAATGAAATGGGAGGTTGTTGTCTTGTTGGTGGGGGGTGGCCGACATGAGCAGGCTCAGGGGTATGGACCCCTCACACCTGGCAGCATCCCTGGAGGACCGAGACGATGCAGATGGGGCCGGGCCTGGCTGTGGAGACCTTCACGTGTGCTGTTCAAGCACACAGCTGGGCTGGGCAGGGCAGTGCGGTGGTGCAGAAGAGACCAGGAGGCCAGCAAGGGTCCTGCCATGATCTAAGCATGGCGATGGGGCTCCCTGCACGGGCGGGGGCGATGGGGTGCAGCCAGCTTTGAGGGCCGTGCAAGAGGTCGCTTCCAGAGGGTTTGGTGGCGCTGGATGCGCACAGACACAGTGGTGCTGTGCACCAAGACGAGAGACTCCTCGGGAGGAAGGACAGACTGGGGAGGAGGTGAGGGTAGCAAAGTGACGTCGACCCGAGGGTGGTGAGGTCACGTGGGGACATGCACACGGGGTGCTGTTGCCCCCCGCCCCCAAGGTCATCTCCAGGAATAAGGAGGCGAAGGCAGGGTATGGCCTGGCCCCGAAGGCCTCGGCATGTGCGTGGGACCCATTCCCGGAGGAGCCGGTGCTGCTCAGAGCCTGGAAGGCAAGTGGAGACCGGCCAGGCAGGAGAGGGAGGAACAGCCTCCTGGCAAGGGCCTGCCCCCTCGGGGTCGGACCTGGTCTCCGGGAACAGCTCGGCGTCTCCGGGGCAGAGGTTTCCAGAAGCCACACGCCCAGCAGCAGCCCCGATCTCTGGAGCCAGCAGGACGAGGAGATGGCCAGGGCCCTCAGCCTGCAGGATCCTATTGAAGTCACTGGGTAAAGGCGGGCTGCTTGGCCACTGGCGTGAGAGGTGGCCGGCAGACCCCGGGGTGATGGCTGCAGTGACGTGCTGAGTGCTGGCGTGAATGCTGCCCAGGCTGTGTCCAGGCAGCCCCGGATGGCCAGGACTGGGAGGGACTTGAACGTCAAGGCAGACGTCAAATCAGGACATGGGTATTTCCTCACTGAAAGGGCACCTTGGAGTTAAAACGAGTCCCGAGTCTGCCCCGACTTTCCTGTCTAGTCTTATGGTCCCAGCTCTTGTCAGTTTGACCTGGAAGTTGTACTGAAAACACGGCGATAATCCCAAACCCGATTTTGTGCATCTGCACGTCATTTGGTGGCAGAGGCTGCCCGTGGGTGGGATGAGGAGGTTGCTGGTTTGGGATTGGGAGCTCTGAGTGTAACATTGTACATAACCTCCTCCCCGGGCCTCAGTCTTGCCATCTGTAAAATGGGGCCGCCTCTGTGGTTCTCTCCCAACCTCCAATCTGTGACTCAGGGCCAGAGGGCCGTCATGAGTGACCCTGCCTGAGAGTGGGGGTCCCCTAACCTGCCATCTAGCCCTGTTACCTCAGGAAGGCACCTGGAGATCTTGAGGCTGGTGGGCCGTCTCTGGACACACCTGCTTTATCTTCCTGTGGAAAGATGTGCCAGTGGCCGCTCAGGGCATCCCCACCCCCCAGGCCTCTGCCTGGCCGGGTCAGCTCTACTGGCGTCTGGTCACCGCAGACAGAAGGGCTGTGAGCGGGGTGAAGGCAGCCAAGTCCGTGCTGAGTTAGGTAGATTTGGGCTCTCCTCACCTCCACGGGGCACGTGGAGATTGGACAGGTGAGACGCTCTCCCCCGAGAGGGCACGTCCCGTGGTGATGACGGAGCTGGGCAGGGTTCGAGCCCGCCGCATCCGACTCGAAACCCACGCTCGTGATCGCTCCACGGGCCTGCTCTGCAAGACCACGCGCCCCGAATTCACCCACTGGTCAGAAGGTGGAAGAAACCATTAAGAGGGTTGAGGCCGGAAAGGCCCCCTTGGAAGTGTATGTTAACGCGTGGCCCCTCTTCCTTTGAAAAGCCCGGCGTGCCCAGGGCGGTGACCCACTAGCCACTTCGGACCGCCTGGGAAAGGGCCAGAAACGGCTGGAGGGCCATCCGACCTGAGCGCAGGTCGCCGAGACCCCGAGGGGCCGCCCCTCCCCTCCCGGAGGCACGGCCCCGTGACTTCTGTGTGCGTCACGCAGCCCCCATGCTGCCCGCGTCCGCAGAAAGGCCGGACACCCCGGGGGTTTGAGCGTTCTCGCCTGACCTCCGCGCGAGTCCCGAGCAGATGGCCCTGCCTGTTTTCTTTGGCTTCCGTCCGGCCCTGGCGCGTGGGTGTTCATTCTTAGATATTCCGGTTTACCCGTGGGGTGGGGTGAGGGCGGGGGGGACCGGGTCTGTTTACAAGCGAATATTTCGGTGCAGACCTGACGTGACTCTGACTGGGCTACGTGAAGGATGCTTGACCCGAGATGAACACTCCTTCCTGCCTAACAAACTTGGCCCCGCGGGTCCGGGCTGGAAGCTTCGGTCAAGCGTGTGATTCCTTGGCATACCAAATGTTGTTTATCCAAAAAGCAGTATGTAAATCCACCTGCACGCTTATAAACACGGGGCAGAGGCCAGCGATGGGGTGGGTGGGGGGGGTGGTGGTGGCCGGGCCGGGGCGGGGGCGTGCTGGAGGGGGTGCTTCCTCTGGCAGCAGAACGGCCCTCTCGGAGAACGTTCCAGAAGGTGGCTGTGGGCTGGGAGGGTTTTTGCAGCTGTTTGTGGGACCGGATGAGCCAATGACATCCTGCTTCTTGTCTTGCAGATCGGAAGCCTGGAAAATTACTATCACTTTTATCACAGCAAGACCTTTAAGAGATCGACCTTGAGTAGCAGAGGCCCCCACACCTTCCTCAGAATGGACCCCCAGGTATGGTCTGCTCCCTGGGCAGGACGTGTCCCCCCCAGGGTGTGTCTTCGTCGGCTTTTCCCCTTGGGTCTGTGGCTCTGGAAAAGGCAGGATGCGGGTTTCCCATATCTTCTCTCGACACAACGAGACGGCCGTGTAGCGGCGTATCGGGCTGTCTGGGTGTTCCAACGTGTGCATCCCTCGTCGGACTGGAGAATTTAAATTCTCGATTTTAGGCGGAAGCGACAAGTGAGCGACTATAGATTGGTTGATACTTTCAGTGTTTAAAAGTCAACCACGTACACGTGAGTCACAAGAGATAAGTAGGTGACTCCTCGCCCATCAAGGCCAGAAGGTGAGGCAGTTCAAGGAAGTGTTTTAGTCACCAGTTAGAGATCGGGCAGATGGATGTTTTTGTGGTGGTGAGGAGGAGTAATTAAAAGTTTAAAGGAATTTTAAAATTTGGGCAGTGAACTTTTTCTTTTTCTTGAAGAGTTCATGCGGTGCACTGACCCGGGTAGCTCAGTGCGTTGGGCATCGTCCCACAAACCAGAAGGTCGCAGGTTCGATTCCCAGTCAGGGCACATGCCTGGGTTGTGGATTCGGTCCCCAGCTGGGCACATACGAGAGGCAACCGATTGATGATTCTCTCCCCCTCTGTCTCCTTCCTGTCCCTATTTCAGCTGCTCCAGAGAACACATATAAATCAAGTGTCCATGGAGGAATGGGTTGTTGGTGCCCCCCTCACCCCGAGCCACCACTGACAACCGTGGCTCCTTTCACATCCACAGAGCTGGGGGTGGGTGGGAGAGACGGTTTGTCCCTGGACACGGTTCTGGAATCACCCTTCTCCGGCGCGTCACTCGGCGTGGTTCTGATTTGGACTCACGAGGCAGTGGTCCCTGGGGAAGCACGTGCATGTAAGGTCTCGGATGTTCCTGAGTTCAAGTTCATTGGGTGCGGGATGGGGGTGGAAGGGTGGGGGTGAAGACAGATAGAAGGAAACAGATCTCAAACACGAAGCTAATCCCTTTATTCCTGCGGAGCAGGGAAAGGAGTTTAACATTGATTGAGGGGCCGTGGCGTGGTTGGGCCCTTGAACGCACCTCGTTTGCCCCGATCACACGGGGTCTGGTTAGCCCCACGTGTGTTCATCGTGGAACTCGAGGGGATGTTTTCCAAAGGGGCTGGAGTGTCTTTTTGCTGTCGGAAGCAAACCACGTTGCCACTGGTCATGCCCACAGGAGGGGGTCCCGGGGGAAGGGCAAGCAGACCCGACGCCTGGATCCCTGTCGCCAAGAGGAAGGGAATGCCGGGCAGAGAGCAAAGGCCGAGCCCCCCCAGAATTTGGGGTCTGAGAGGCTGCGAGGCGGGGCTGAAGCTGGCAGTGGGCCACCGTCTGTCAGAGTGTGGAGAAACTCCCGAAAGGGAGTCGATATCGCACCCTGCCCCCTATAAGAACGGTCTGTCTGGGGAAGACGACACACCATTCGCGTGTGTCCTTCATCTGAAGTCTGCGGAGTTATGACATTGTCACCACACAGAGAGTGACGACGAGGGGCCAGCCGTGTGCCTGGGGAGTCCCCACCCCCCAGCGCAGGCCCGAGAAAGGGACAGTGGCTTTCCTGGTCCCCTTGGCCCGAGGGTTCTGAGAACTAAGTTCTTCCTCAACGGTTAGAACCAAGGCAGAATTGAAATGGAGGCCTCATGTGCATTTTTCGGACACACTTTTTGTTTTAGTGGCTCGGTTTTAGAAATGTGAAAAGGATCCAAATCCAACGTTCTTTCCTCCCTTCCAAAAATAGTGATTATTGCCCTGGTTGGGTGGGTCAGGAGGTTGAGCGTCATCCCGAGAACCGGAAGGTCACGGGTTCTATTCCCGGTCAGGGCGCAGGCCTGGCTCGCCGGCCAGTTCCCCGGTTGGGGGTGTGTGAGAGGCAACCGATCAGTGTTCCTCTCACACGTCAATGTTCTCCCTCTCCTCCTCCCTCCCTTCCCCTGTCTCTGAAAAAAAAAAATGCACTTGTGCACCTGCTGGGGGTGTGGCCCTGTTCCCTGGGGGCGGGGGATGTGGAGATGCCCATCAGCGGGAGCAGGACCCGGAGCACGTAAGGGAGATGAGAGGCAGGGTGAGGGGGGCAAAAAGTGTTCCAGGTGGGAAGGGAGGGCCCCTCAGACCTGCGTCTGAGCTGCCAGGTTCATTCATGTTGAGTGCGTTTAAAGTGCCCTGTTCCCATTGGAGTGTGCGGGTGAAACGTTCCCTGTAATCTCTGCCTCCTCGAAGGTTGGGGATGAAAGCGAGGACGGACTCCCTAGGCAAAGGCTACGGCAGTTATGTTTTCTCTAATGAAAGTCCCCTTTTCGGCAGGGCTTCCTAATAAGCTCTTGGCAGGGTCCCTATCAAAGCATCCTGCCAATAAAGAAGAAGGGAAAAGAGAACAGTTTGTTCATTCCCGGCTGCCCGAGACTTCCCCCGGACTGGCCCGGGTGTCTCTCTCAGTTCTAATTAAACGTGTAGCCCCAGGGACAGCGCTATAGAGAAGCGAATGCCTCTGCTTAAATCTGCCCGGTGTTGACACAGACCAGGTCATTCTGCGGCCCATTGGACTGATAGTTCCTCCGCCTCCTTGTTCTGATTCAATATTGGGCAAAAGGAGCTCTTTTGCAGAAGTACTTACTGTTATATTCTGTGTATATGTGTGTGTGTGTCTTTTCGGTGTTAAATATATTTAGCCCTGGTTGAGTAGCTCAGTTGGTTGGAGCATTGCCTCATACACCTAAAGGTTGAGGGTTCGATCCCCGGTCAGGGCACATACATATGTTATGGGTTCAATCCCCGGTCAGGGAACATTCATGAGGCAACTGATTGATGTTTCTCTCTCACATCTGTGTGTGTGTGTCTCTCTCTTTTTCCCTCTTTCCCCCTCTCTGTAAAATCAGTAAACATATCCTCAGGCAAGGATTTTTTAAAAATGTGTTCATTAATTGTTTTAAACAGTTTTATTACCTTTCCTCAGTCCAGGACGTTTTCCTACGTTAGCCAAGCCTTTTTGGGACACGTTAGCATTGGGACAGCTGTGTCGTGAATAGGATCGTGACAAAGAAAAGGTGATTTAACATCACGGAGAGCCTTGCGGACACGCCAAGCCGCCCATAAGTTTGGAATGACCCAGCTGGAAATGAATGTGATAGGGCTCGGGATAAAGTTCAGTTGAAGGCGGATAGTATTTCATTTTAATGAGCTCCAGCCCGCCCGGTCTGAAAGGGCCCTGATAAGTGATGGAATTTACAGCCCACCCCTCGCGCCCATAAACGCTGATAGAGTGTCCATTTGTGCAAACGAAATGCCAGAGGGAGAGGAAGGCTTCAGAAGGCGAGTCCCACAAATGTCTATGAAGCACTGTGTGTGCCGATCGGCACCGGAATCGTGCGCTGGTTTTCCTTACGTTCTTAATTACCTTTCCGTGGGTTTTTTTGTTTGTTTGTTTGTTTGTTTGTTTGTTTGTTTTTAGCGTTTTGCTGCAAGTGCTTTTTGTTCACCGGCCCTTGCCTTTGGAGAACAGCCCGGCTGTTCTGCACGCACCGTTATCAGTCTCGGGGTTTTTCCAAGGGCTGTCATCTAAGCAAACTGAAAGCATTTGTTTTGTTAGCGTGTTCTGTGGCCAAACGTCGGGAGAAGGGTGGATGTGACAGGCGCCCCGGCCAATAGCTTCCCAGGGCTCGCGAATTTTTTTTAAATGACTCGTTCCCATTACTCGGTCCAAGCTGGCTCGACGTCCGACGTTGCTGCCGGCGTCTTCCAACCCTTACATTTTCGGGTGATGACTCTGGCCCAGCCCTTCCCCGCCCTTCGCGTCTCGGCCAGATCGATGACAGAAATAGAAAGAGAAAGATGTCATCAGGCGGTGCCCTCGGTGGCTCCTTCGGGGCCTCGGTGGCTGCCTTCGGTCTGAGGTCTTGTGTTCACGCCGCGGTTCTCAGAGGTCGGGGAAGGACCTGCAGCCCCAGGGCCGCAGCGCTGTGTTTGGGAGGAAGGGACTTCGCCCCCAGAGTGTAATCAAAGCTCAGGTTTCTGTCCAGCGGTGATGCAATGTTGAGGCTGATGTTTCCATTGACCACAGCTGGGCTTGGATTGGACACTTCTGTGTGCGAGAACCCTCGGGAATGCAAACAGACAAGGCCTTCCTGGCAAGGACAGGCCCAGAGACTGTAAGTGACCAGTCTGATCGTGGGGTGGGTGAACTGTGCGCCCCGGCCGGGGGAGGGGCAGGCCAGAGCTGCGGCCCAGAGACCGAGGGGCTTGCCCACGTGGGGCCGGGGAGACTCCCGTCTGGCTCTTCATGCTTTCAGCTCTGCCCCAACGGGGGCTGGTGGCATCGTGGCTATCGGGAAGGGGTGAAGAGTTTGAGTTCGGACTGTGCTTTCAAAGCCGATGGGTTACTGCTTCCCCAGCATGACTGGCAGTCCCACTTCCACGCCATCGCAGAGTCAACGTATCCTAGGCGCGAGGCGCCACCTCTGACCCTGTCTCTGCACCCTGTGACCCGAGCAGCAGCCCCCCTCCCCCCACGCTTGTCCCACCACCGGTCAGCTTCCCCTGACCCAAGCTTCCGCCCTCCCTCACCGGCTTGCTGCGGGCATCCTCGCCCCCCAAGTCGACTCTCCACCCTCCTTAGGGACGCTGCGCAGTACGAGTGTGACGGTGTCATTGTCCCCTGGGGTGTCCTACCCCACCTCCCAGTCCGTCCTTGGTCCGGCTCCCCTGTGTCTCCTCCTCCTCGGGTGACGGGTGACGTTCGCTCCTTCCCCTTCCCCACGGTCTCCATTCCCCACGCCCTCCCGGCCGGGCTCATCCAGCTCTGCCACCAGGCACCTGGCTTGGAGTCCTCGGCTTGACACCCTCTTTCCAGCAGTCGTACGTGTCTGTTCTGGACGGGTGACATTAGTAACATTCGTCTTCCCCCTGGACACCAGGAGCCTGGGCAGGGTCCCGTCTGCATCCCGCTCACGGCCCCTGTCTCACCCGGCACAGCGCTTGGCCTGTGGGAGTGGCAAGGGCAGGGAGCATCCGGGACGGGCCGCCGTGTCCAGCACCCATTCCGCGCCGACCACAACCACGGGAGACGCCGTCTCCAAGGGTGTCGTGGTCACATAAGCCATTTAAAACCTCGGCCCTGGCTCAGGCTGTGATTTAAACCTATATCCGTCTCCTAGGCCTCCAGCGCAAACAACCACAGGCTGGGCGGCTACGGGTGGCAGAGACGCGTTGTCTGACCGTTCTGGAGTCCAGGCGTCTGAACGCAAGGATTGTGGGACACCGGCCCCCGTGAGGGCTCTGGGGAGGGTCCGTCCCTGCCTCCTCTGGCTTCTGGTGGTCCTGGGCTCTCCTTAGCTTGTGGCTGCATCCCTCCAGTCCCTGTCTCCCCGTCCACAGGGAGAGCTTCTCCTTCAGCGTCTCCAATCTCTATCCGCCTTTCTTTTAGGAGGACACTGTCGTTAGCCTTAAGCCACACTCAGGTTGTCCAGCAGGATCTCATCTCAAGATGCTTAACGGAGCCCCAGCTGGTGTGGTTCAGTGGGCAGGGCATGGGCCTTCAAAGTGAAAGGTCGCTGGTTTGATTCCTGGTCCGGGCACATGCCTGGGTTGTGGGTTCGGCCCCCAGTTGGGGCACCTGCGAGAGGCAACCGATCCATGTTTCTCTCTCGCTCTCCCTCCCTCCCTTGCTCTCTAAGAACAAACTATTAAAATCTCTTTTAAAATTGTCAAGTCTTTTTAAAAAAATGTCTTTGTAGTTGTCTGTCATGGGGAGCGGGCTGCCCCGGAGCCCCCACCAGAGGGGGAGCCCCAACTTCTGCTGGGGACCCCACACCACACCCCCTCCCTCAGAACGGTGTGTTCACATTGAGTTTCGCCCCAGAGCCCAGCTGTGAGGGGGGCGCCAGGAGCTCCACACTCCTTCATCCCCCTCAGGGATGACTTTGTGACTTCTGGCAACATGCTTCCCCACGCCACCTAACTGACTGGGGGAGAGTCACGCCCTCGAGCTTTGAAGAGGAGAGTTCCCCGTCTTCTCTGAACAGGGAGTGTCGCCTAGCGGGCAGAGCAGTCGGAAGGCCTGGGTGTTGGGGAGACGTGAGGTGAGATCCCGGGACAAGACGGACAGGGAGGAGGGGGGCGCGGGGAGGGGGCGGAGAATGTGCCAGGGGGCGTGGCGCCATTAGCAACTGACGCACTGCCCTGTTCTGTAGCAGCGTGCTTAGCAGATGCAGAAATACTGTCCCGGGTGTTGTATACCAAGCAAAAGCTTTCTAGTTCAGACGGCCATATACGGGGAACTCGCAAAACACCATCGGAGGGTGTGAGGCACAAAATATCTCGCTGAATGGTTTTGTTTCCCACGGACGGATCTGTCAATCGATGGTGATTATCAATGAACGAGGCCTTGGGGCCGAGGCTCGTGTTGGGGCCGGATCCGAAACTGCTTTTGAGCTCTTTGTGGTGCGTCTGAGGAACCTGATCTGCTGGCATTTTCTGGACACGTGGGTGGTGGGACAGGTGGCCACACTTCCGTCTGAGCCTTCTGTCCTGTTGAAGAGCAGAGGGGCCGTGGAGGTCGGTCCCCACCAGGGGCCGTGTCTGGGGCTGTCCTCCCTCAGGACGATGTGGGGAAGGCGAGGCTGAGAGCTCTGAGCAGCCACCTTCCCCTTCAGCCCTGGCTGTGCCTGTATTTTCTGCATGGGGTGTCCCCTACATCCCTACTGGCAGCTGGGATGGCCATGGGGCATGGTCTGGGGTCACCAGCCTTTGGTGGCCTCCAGGTCACTCTGACCCTCACTGCCTCCCTCCCCCTAGAGGTTCCCATCCCCCCTCCCTTCACCTGCCCCAGGATAAGGGAATTGTTCACCTACCCCTTACCTATTCAAAGTGGAAAAATACTCTCCCAGCTTGAAATTCTCTTACACACACACCCACAATTAGTACAGCCCTGTACCAGGCACTGATGTAAGTGTGTAATATATGCTGGTCTTTGCACCAGTGCCCCCTTATGACAATGCACAGTGACCCATTGTACAGATGGACAAACCGAGGCCAGCCCGGGGAGATGAGCTGCTTGAGTCACAGCTGGTCGGTGTGAAGCTGGGTGTAGAATCCAAGCAGCTCGGCCCCTGGGTTCCTGCCCTTAAATATCCTTTATTCTGCCCCTCAAATGTTTTTCCGTGGTTGTGAAGGCAGATCATTCTGGTTTACAGAAATGGATAAAACCCTGCAAGTAATTTTTACATTTTAAAATTCGTAATGTCACCAGTAAGGAATTGCCACTATTAGTATTTTGCTGTTTCCCTTTCCAGGATGTTCTCGATGTATGTTTCGGTATCCTGTTTCCAGTGGCTGCTAAAAATCCCAAAAGGTGGATTATCCAAGTTTACTTATTCCTGTCCTCACTGGAAAACACCTTGCCTCTGACTTCTGACTTCTGACTTCTGCTTGACTGGTTTCTCTCCTCTCTCGTTATTCCTTTCAATTCCGGTGAGCAGGGTCAGCAAGCAGCGGACAGTGTCACGAGGTCTTTTCTCTCTCTCTTTTTTTAGTGGCATTATCTCACAGTCCAGAGTGGCCCTGTTGTCCCCACCACATACACAGATGAGTTCTCATCTTTCCACCAAAGTGGTGGCTTTGAAGTGGAAATGTCCCCTGGGAATGTCCCCTCGCAGGCATCTGCTAGGACACGGACCTTCATGAGAAAGCCACCTCCTAAAATCAGGAGAGCGCTTTTAGAATAGGTTGTGGGGGTGGGGAGGGCTGCGGAGCTGGGCGGGAAAAGGTGAAGGGATTAAGAAAACAAAGAAAGAAACTCATTGACACAGAGGACGGCCTTGTGGGTGATGATGGTGCTGACCAGGGAGGATAAAGGGGGGACCATGGTGATGGGGTGGCGAACCCACAAGACAACACACAGATGACGTGTTCCAGAGCGGTATACACCGAAACCGATGTGATTCTATGACCCCGTGTCATGCCCCATACATTCAATACAAACTAATAAATAGATAAAATAAAGTATAATAAAATAAACTGTAACCGCATTTCTCCCTGACAGGTGAAATGGCTCCAACAGCAAGAAGTGAAACGCAGGGTGAAGAGACAGGCGCACAGTGACCCCCACACCCTGAATTTCATCGACCCCCTTTGGTCCAACATGTGGTACATGGTGAGTGGGGCGTGGCCTGTCGGGCCCCGGGCCCTCCGCTGCGGGGCGTGTTTTGGGGGCAGGTTAATCCCGCCCCCTCCACACAGACTCCACAGACTCACGTATTGCACCTTGAGTGTAAACCACCGCTTTCACTCTGGGCGGCCTCAGCTCTCTTGTGAATTTTTAAAAATTACATAAAAGCCCCTGGGCCCCCCACCCCCGGGAGGGGAGCCCCCCACCCCACACACCCAAGGCTTGCGCTGTCCTGGAACGAGGGGAGAAGGGGCGGCGCTGCCTGCCCTCGCGCTCGCGGGCGTCAGAGCGCCCCCGCGTGGCCGCGCCCGGGGTCTGCTCTGGGTCGAGAGCGACCCAGTGTCTCTGTGTCTCCAGCACTGCGGGCACAAGGGTACTCGCTGCCGGTCGGAAATGAACGTGCAGGCGGCGTGGAATCGAGGCTACACGGGGAAGAACGTGGTGGTCACCATCCTGGATGACGGCATAGAGAAGAATCACCCCGACCTGGCCGGCAATTACGTAAGTCCCCCGTTGGATGAGACCTACCTGCTCGTCGTTAAGTAGACACGGCTCAGGTTGGAACAGCGCGGGTCCCCCTTATACACGGATTTTATTTTCTCAGGAAATATTGTCCTTGTGTTTTCTTTGTGACTTTCCGAAGAACTTTCTTTCCTCTAGCTTACTTTATTGTAAGAATACAGTATATACCGTATTTTTTGGACTATAAGACACACCTTTTTTTCCCCTTGCTTCCCCTTCCTTCCCAAATTTGGGAGGAACAATGGTTGTTAATGCTGCTGTTGAGTTCTGTTCACATTTACATTGGTGAACTATTATGTTATTTATGTTATTAAATATTTTACCCCACTTTTTGCTTCAAAATTTGTTTTCCTATTTGACTCCTCTAAAACCTACATGTGTCTTATGGTCCAAAAAATACGATAATACACTTACTTACAAAATGTGTGTTAATCAGCAGTTTATGGAATTGGGAAGGCTTCCAGTCATCAGGAGGCTGTTAGTAGTTACATTCTGGGGGAGTCCGAAGTTATACACGGAGGGGAGGGAAGACAACTTGAGCAAACAGAACAGAGAAAAGAGGGGTAACTCACGGATATGGGCAACAGCGTGGTGATTTCAGGGGAGCGTGGGGAGTGGAGGGAGGTGGAGGAAGGGCTTGGGGGGGATAAACGGTGCTGGATGGAGGCTAAACAAATACATAAATGAAATAAAATTTAAAAGGAAGGTTATACACGGATTTTCAACCGCATGGCGGCCAGTGACTCTAGCCCCCACACTGTGTAAAGATGAACTGCACAGTGAATTGTCCCCCTTATTAAACTGGGCAGAGTGGAAAATCATACGGGGGGCCGTGGGGGGAGGTGGAGCTTGTGAGACAAACTTTCACTTGTCGCCCTGAACAAGGGGTGGTTTTGCCGGGGGGTGTGGACACATGTTTGAGGAGTCACACATACTTGTAGGACTGGATTCTAAAACGCTCAGAAGCGCATCCCACCAGGGTTAACACACAGGCTGTGGACCCTAAACCAGCCGGGCGCCTGTGCTGGCCCTGAGGCTTAGCAGCCCGGGGACCTGGGGCAGGTGGCCTCGCTTCTCTGTGTCTCAGTGTCACCGCCTGTCCCATGAGGTTACTCACGGGACTGCTGCATCGTAGGGTCATTGCGAGGGTTAAGTGGGTTCTTGAGTGTTAAGAAGACAGCCTGGCACAGAGTGAACATGATCAGGGCCTTCCACAGTCTCGGGAAGTGGGGTGCTGACGTCGGCTCGTCCGATCGGGTCTCATCCCTTCGATAGGCAGAGAGGCAGGCAGCCCTTCAAAATGCCGGTCTCAAAGGCTCTGCCGGCAACGCCAGAGCGCCTCGGTCAGACGTTTTCAGTGGAAGATATAAAGTTACAGGAATTCTCTGATGACAGGTGTAGACACCAACACACACACATTAGGGATACAAGACCCAGGAAACTCTGACGCGTGCTAGGGCGTGGGTGAGCCTGGGAGACGCTGTGCTACGTGCAACAAGCCAGGCACAAAGGACCACTGTCTGACCCCACTTCTCCCGGGCTCCAGAGTCGTTGTGGTCGTAGAGACAGGACCGAGAACGGTGGTCAGCAGGGGCTGCTGGAGGGGAGGACCGGGAGTTAGAGCTTCACGGGCGCGGAGTGTCAGCTCCGCACGGTGCCCTGTGGATAGACAGTCTGTGGGGGCAGCCACACAGCGGTGCAAAGGCCCTGAGGCCCCAGGACTGTGAACTTGGCCTCAGTTAGGATGGCCAGCTTTGCTCTGTGTGCATTTTACCACAGTGAAGACATAACGTAAGATACAATATGCAGATGACGCCTCACGGACTTGTACACCCGAAACCTATATAATTTTATTGACCAGTGTCAGCCCCATACGTTCCACAAACAAGGAAAAAGGAGAAAAGAAGAAAATATGCACATGTAGGAGGCGATGGGTGCCGTGACGGAGGAGCAAGTGGGGGTGTTTCTCTGTGTTCCAGTAGCGGTGTGGCAATAATTTAGAGCCGGTCTGTGGTACCTGTGCCTCTCTGCTCACCAAGTTTCATCCCCTAGGATCCCTACGCAAGTTACGACGTCAATGGGAACGACCACGACCCGTCTCCACGCTACGATGCCAGCAACGAAAACAAGTATGTCCCAGGGTCCCCCCTGTCCTGGCTTCCCCGCGCCCACGCCCTGCAGCCCCCCCACGGATGGGGTCTGGCAGGTGTCTGGGGCTCACCCAGGGGCCAGGGGCCAGGCCAGTACAGCCCCCAGGTTCAAGGCAGCCTCTGGGACCTTAGCCTCTTCCTCAGGAGTGTCACTTCTGCTGCTCAGCTACACCTGGATGCTGGGTCTACGTCGCCCCTGTTTCCCGCCTCGTCAGAATATTTTAAGAGGAAAACCCTTGCGTCTAATGTTCTCCGTGAGCGGCTGAGGCAAACATCCATTTGGCCAGTTGGGGCCCACAGGTCACGTGACCCGATGAGGGTGGCAGAAGGGGCCTGAGTGATGTCGGAGAAATCGGGGTTTGGATCCCACACCTGCGATCCCTGGCTGAGTGGCTGGGTGTGAGCAGGGTCCCTTTAAAAGCATCTCTGGGTGCTAGATTCTCTTCCGTGGACAGACTGCTCATGACTTCCCAGGGGTGGGGGTGGGGACAGCGAGGTGCCAGGTGAAGACCACGCTGCAGGTGGTCTGTCCCCAAGGGCTGTCATCGTCACTCTGCAGATGCTGACGGTGGGGTCCAGAGAGACTAGGTGACCTGCACCCTGCCCACCCCGGCAGCCCTGGAGGTGGAATCCAGTTTTTCGAACCTTGTTCTGGGGCTTGATCTGCTGTGTCCTTGTCCTCTCTCTGTTAGCACGCCCCACGCCCTGAGCACTGAGCATTCTTCCAAACACATGTAGAGGCCAAGAATAAAAAGCCCTTTCTTCCTCCCCTGCTCTTGACATGATGCCAGCCAAGGTGCGTCCGATCAACGCACTTTTCGGTGGATTCAGTTCTGAGGCTCGGAGACCGGCGCCTGCACAGTGCTGCTGCGCAGGAAGGCTCGGCTGGCCGCTGTGGTCACCACCACGGGCTGCAGAGCTCCGGGACCTGCAGAGGCCTGGCCGGGGGCTGCTGGGGCTGCTGTGCCTGCCTCACGTCCCAAGGTGCCCTTCCCATGCAGCAGGGAGCGTGCTGGGGGTGCGGGGCGCCTCGTGTCCCAGCCGCACGGCCACAGGGCAGCGACAAATGATCCAGAAACCAGGCGGTGACCCTTGAAGGGCAGGATTAATCCTGGGTGAGGCGCTGAGCTCCGTGCCTGCCTTCGTGACCAGCCCCGGCCGTGCCTGCTTCGGGCCCGGAGGAGGAGGAGGAGGAGGAGGACCACAGATGAGTCCCTGCCAGGGGCTAACGCGCAGGCCAGGGCTATTTTTAAAGGTGGTTTTAGATTGACATCCATGCGGGAGATCCCCCGGGGCTGCTTCTCAAAGAGACGCTGTTTAAACCTGCCGGTGTGCTGGCCTCCGCTGGAGGAATTGACCCGCCCGCGGCTCACTGGAAAATGGGGTCGTTCCCGAGGAAAGCAATTTGTTTTTCTGGTCATTTCTTCAGAGCCCCCTCGGCTGCTGCTGGGCGTTCGATTGGAGAGCGTTTTTCTTCAGCTCCTGCTTCATGGGGTGCAGAGGACGGGAGGGCCGCTCGAGGCGGGGCCGGGGCGTGGAAGGTGCACCCGGCCCCACATGGGAGATCTCCTTTTGTTCTGCCTTCCCTCCTGTCTGCCCGGCAGGTGTGGGTGCTGCACCTGTTCGTGCCAAGCAAGGTGTTGTCAGTCGGAGGGGTGCAGAGTTTGGGAGGAGGGGGGAGCCAGCCTTGGGGGTAGGAGCCCCCAGTCCGACGTGGGGTGTGTAGAAACAGATGACCTGAGGAAGTGCTTACCATTTTCTTTCTTTCTTTTTTTAAGATTTTATTTATTTAGTTTCAGGAAGAGGGGAAGGGAGGGAGAAAGGGAGAGAAACATCCCTCGGTTGCCTTCTGCATGGGCCCCAACCAGGGACCCAGGCATGTGCTTTGACCAGGAACCGAACCCGTGACCTTTCCCTTTACGAGGTGACTGTCAACCCACTGAGCCATTTTCAAGGTGGCAGGAAGGCCTTGCCGGCTTGCAGGCGTGGAAGGGTCAGGGCTGCCCAGGGCCGTGCAAAGCCTGGCATGATGCTCCCGCCTGGGGTTATGGGGACAGGAGGGGCAGGAAACAGGCTTTTGTGTCATTCCTGGGCATAGGGATACAATGGAGGCTTCTGGCGGAAGACCCAAGTGATATACCGATTCACCAGAACGGCTGGGCGGAGCCCTCACGTCCTTCTCCCTCGGTTTCAGGCACGGGACGCGTTGTGCGGGGGAAGTTGCTGCCTCAGCCAACAACACCTGCTGCATCGTGGGCATCGCGTACAACGCGAAGATCGGAGGTAAGGCCCAGGGTGGGTGCGCAGCCTGGAAGCTCAGGGGCCTGGGAGGGCAGTGGGGGTGTCCCTTTCTGCACGTTCCAGCCACTGCACCCTCATGGGCCCTGGCTGGCTGTGTCACACCCCGGGGTGCAGAGCCTCTGGCCCCCTGAGCCACACAGCCAGGCGGCCCCCGGCCCACAGTGACGGGGCCTGGAGGCAGAGGGCTTGCTCACAGTTTTGCCCGAGAAGCCTGCACGGGTCCCATGAGAAAGGCACCCTCTCTTGTACTTGTGGTCCTGCCAGTCTGGCCACTGTGTCCCCTCTGTCCCCCAGACAGCTTCTAAAAGGCCTCGTGGGCTCCCTCCTCCTCCTCACTGTCCCGCCGTGGATCTGCCACTCTCCCCACGGAGTTTACAGACTGAGGCTTTGCCCAGGTCCCAGCTCCCGCTCAGGCCTGCCGGCACCCTTGTCCTTCCCCTGCCCCTCAGCGGTGGTCACAGGAATTTTGTCACCGTGTCCACCACACACGCCAGGGCTTGTCACGTTCTCATGACCCCCAGAGCCTCTCCCTGCCTCTCCATTGGGCTCAGTGCACCTGTGGCTGTGGCCTGGCCAGCTGTGCCCCGACCCCAGCTCTGCTCCATGAAGCACTGCCCAAATCTAGCTGCTCCTGCCCCCACCCCCTCCCCCCTCCCCCCGGGTCTCAGTCCCCATGCCCCCATTCGCCAGGGGGGTTCAGCCCTTCCAGGCCCCTGACCCCAGCAGCCTCTGGCTCTGTCGTTCAGCTTCTCTGTTTGTGAGTCACGCTTCCCATGCCCGGATGGGGCTTCGCCGCAGAGCGCCCCGAGTCTCCCTGTCCCCCTGTCCCCCACCCGAGCCTGGCAGTGTGACAGCTCGCGCTGGCAGACTGTCACCGGGCGCCCTGCTGAGCCGGTTAGGTGCACATGGCTGACCCGGGGACTGTGCAGGTGTGCGCTGGGGTGTGAACGGTCCTCAGCGGGCCCATCTGAGCTCAGGCTCCCCTGGGACCGTCTCTCAGCTGGAAGTCGCTCGTGTGCACTCCGGTGGCCGTGCCGGGGGGGCCCCCTGCCCAGGACATGGCCTTCGCTGCTGCTCTGCCCTTGCGGGCTGGCGGTAGCCCCTCGGCTGTACTAGGCGCAGGGCACAGTGGGGAGGTGGGGCCAGGGGCTCCCTGGGCCAGCCGCTCTTTGGAGAACTTGAGTTCTGAAAAGCAATTCCCCAGCTTGGATGTCACTGGAACGCTGCCTGCCCTTTCCCTTGGAAATCTCCGAAGTGGCTGGGATGTGTCGTTCTGTGGCAGCGTGAGCCGCCGGGGGTGTGTCTGCCCTACAGAGCCAATGAGGAGAGCCTGTCACGTGGCCATGCATCTCATTAAAGTTCTTTTCCATGGAGATGTGTATGTTCCCCCTGGGGCTCCCTGTGAACAAAGCCGCCCAAGAAGTCTCCCTGTGAGCTGCAGGGCCAGGCTGACCCGGGGACCCGTCTCATTCCCACCACCCGCTGGCTGTGTGTCCTTGGGCAACCAACACAATGTCTCTGAGCCTGGGTTCCTTCCCCCATCTGGGAAGGATGGCAACGATGCCGCTGCCTCCCCAGATCTGTTGTGACGACGAAGTCGTTTGTCGTTTGCGAAAGCATGAACTCAGGGCTAAGTCTGCAGGGCCCTCTGAGCCGCCCTGCCCCCGCTGCTGAAACTCTCAGAGGCAAACTACAAACAACATTGCTCTGAGTGAGAAGTGGACCCCCACGTTGGGGTTGTCTGAGCCTTGCTCCCCAAAGTCCCTGGCCGGGCAGCGGTGACATCACCGGGGAGCTGTTAGAAAGGCAGGCTCCCCAGACCCACTGAGTCAGAATCTGCTTTATAACAAGATCCCCAGGGAGCGTGGCAACCGCTGGCAGTCTGCCAGTGCTGGAGTAGAGGGAGTCCCGAAACTGCAGAGCCTCCTGAGAAGGCGCATGGTGAACATGGCGTGTTCTCGCCAGATTTGCTGCACGCTCACTACAGGATTGTCCACCCAAGTTTCCCAGGTCCCTGGAAGAGGAATCTCTTTTAAAATTAATGCATTGCATATATTTGAGCATGAACTGCACGCGCCCTACTGTGCTGGCCACCGAGGGGAAGAAGGAAGGGGCCACAGGCACCATTTGGGGCCTCTGGGAGCTCAGCACATCCTCAAAGGGTGCTGACAGGAGAGAGTAGAGGACCAAGTGCTGAAAGGACAGAGGCAGACGGGGAGTGGCAGGCGGGACAGGCCCACAGTGAGGGCTCGTGATTTTGACACGGGAGGGTGCAGCTGGGAATGGAGGACGGGCTGGACACACAGTAGCAGCCTGCCCCACAGGGACAGGGACCACGGGTGGGGCTGGCCACGGAGAGGCAAGTGTGGAGGTTGAGGCTGGCTTGACCCAGGGAACCTGTGACAGCCACGTCCCCAAAGCTGCTGTGCCCAGCGTCTTCCCCTCCACAGAGGGAGTCACCCCTCTGAGCCCCTCCCCCCACCACCTGGGGCAGGGTGACCCTTAGTGTAACACAGCACACAGCGGAGAATTTCTCTGATGAGTTCCTGGAGCTGACCAGGAGCCAACCCTTGGTATATTTATTTATTTATTATTATTATTTTTAAATTTATTTTTAGAAAGAGGGGAAGGGAAGGAGAGAGGAAGAGAAACATCATGTGTGGTTGCCTCTCACATGGTCCCTACTAGGGACCTAGCCTGCAACCCAGGCATGTGCCCTGACTGGGAATCGAACTGGCGACCCTTTGGTTCACAGCCCGTGCTCAATCCACTGAGCTACACCAGCCAGGGCAGTATATTTATTTTTAAGTAGTTGCTCAGGAGATTGAAGGGCATATCCTCACTTACCTAGTCTATCTGGGTAATAGATGCATGTGTCATGTATGAACCTGAAACAGAGTATTCAAGTCCACCCTCACACTCATCCTTTGCGCCGTTGTGTTTGCAGGGTTACTCGCATGTTGCAAACCTACAATGCATCCCTGTCCTTGCTTTAAACAGTGGACTTTTTAAATGAAGAGAAATACTCTTGCCTGCACAGTTCCCATTCCCAGTGCTCTTGGGTACTTTCGAGCTTCGATTTCCATCTGCTTTCCATTTTTCTTTCGGTCTGAAAATCTCTTCTAGTGTTTCTTGAAGTGCAGGTATGCTGGTAAGAAATGATCCCAGCTTTTATATCAATGTGCCTTTATTTTATCTTTATTTTGAGAGACATTTTGCTGGACATGAATTCAAGTGTGGCATGTGTTTTTTTCCCAGCACCTTAAAAATGTTTTCCATTGTCTCCTGGCAGTCATTGTTTCCGGCAACGAGTCAGATGTCCTTCTTACTTGTTCCCCTTTATATGATGTGACTGTCTCTCTGCCTGCTCTTCTAACATGTTTTTAAAATCTGGCCTTTGGTTGACTTTCTTCATACTTATCCAGTTTGAGGTTTGTTGTGCCTCCTACTGTGTTGTTCTTTTTTGTTTCTCTAAATGAAATTTGGAAACATTTCTGTCAATATCTCTTCAAATATTTTTTTTCTCTCTTTGGGCACCAATTATAGTTGTTAGCTACGGAGGCTGTAATATTTACTTTTTTAGATCCTTTTTTTTCTCTGTGTGATTTGTATTGCACTTCAGGCTCACTGATCCTTTATTATTTTGTTGTTTCCAATCTGTTAATTTTATCCATTGGTTTTTTTAAACTTTCAGATACTGTGATTTTTTTTTTTGTCCTATGATTTCCATTTGGTTCTTTTCTGCTGTTTCCAAATCTTTCCTGAGGTTCCCTTTCTCTTCACTCAATATAGCTGTCTTTCATTTTAGGCTCTGTAACATATTTATGAGTTATATTAAAATATTTTGCAGTAGTTCCAATATCTATGTCATTTGTAGGTATGTTTCTATTTTTTTCTTTTTACAGTGGGTCACATACTCTTTTTCCTTTGCATATGTCTAGTAATTTTTTATTATACACTAGCCATTGTTATGCTACATGTAGAGACTCTGGATTCTGTTATCTGTGAGTACTATCGAGTTTTGTTCTAGCAGTCAGTTCAATTTTGAGCTTTCAGGGGCTTGATTATTCATTTTTAATGATCTCTTTCTGGCTTGTCCTTTGCCTTATGGAAAATCCTTCAGTGCAAGCACATAGCCTTTATTCTTAGGTCATCGCCCTACTGGCATTTCAATGGAAAGAATGACGTGTTCACCAAGATCTCTCACTCGGTGAGACTCAGACTCCGAATTGACTGAAATACCTGCCCAGCTCATTCAGCCTCCAGCGATTCTTTTCCTCCCGGACTTCTCAGACTCTTGCCCAAACTCGTTTAGTTCATGGGTCAACCAAGTGTTTGGGGGAGTGTCTGTGTCCCCTTCTGCGACTCTCTTCCTCCTGGGATTTCTCTCCCTTTCCAGCTGCTCTGCCAGTCCTAAAACCCGCCCCATGCCTCCCCAGGAGAATAAGGCTGCACGTTCCTACTCGAGTTCTGGCCTCTCAGTACCAGGCAAAACAAGGAGTTCCCTCAGAGGAAAACCATGGGTTCTCCAATCATACCCAGTGTGGTTCCTTTCTTTCAAGAACAGAATCCCCTACCTGCTTATACCTTCTTCCAATTGCTTCCCAATGATCTTACAAAGGTGTGTTTTTTTAAAAAAACTTTTTAAAATTGACATTTTGTCCAGAGTTCATAAACTACCATCTTTAGAAGAGTTAGCATGATAGAAGCCACTCTGCCATTATTAGGACTAAAACTCGTGGCTTACATTCCTTTGGTGTATTTGTTATCTGTTCCTGCGGAACTGTTATTCCAAAACGCAGCTGCTGAAAACAAGAAGCATTTGTCACTTGGCCCCGGCAGTGGCTCAGCTGAGGGGTTCTGGCTCAAGGTCATGGATGAGGCAGCTGTCAAGCTGTTGGGCGTGGCTGTCCTCTGACTCAGCCTGAGTGGGGCAGAGGATCAGCTTCCAAGATGGGTCAGCTGTTTGGCTGTTGGCTGGAGGCCTTGGCATGGTGAGGACCATGAGAACCAGTGCATGGGGTGCTTGGGGGTCCCCCATAACACGAGAGCTAATTTCCCTCGTTACAGGCAAGTTCAAGAGCGAGCACAGGAGCACACAGCAATGTTTTTATGGCCTGGTTTGCGAAGTCACAAACTATCACCTCAGTCAGACTCCCGTTTTCTCGGAAATGGATTATTCCGTCTAACACACACTCAAGGGAGAGAGAAGTTAGGCTGCACCTTCTGAACCGAAGGGTTTTGGAGAAGTTGTGGGAGTGGTTTAAAATCCACCACCAATGGGCTGCGGAAAACCTGACTGTCTATTTATGCAATGGGAGTAATCATTTTCTACCAGCCTTTCTTGGTACCATTGCATGTGTTGTATGTTCTGTCACATAAAATGATGAAATCAGACGAAAGCAGTACTGGTTCTGCACCCGGTACCAAATTAGAGGTTTAAGGGAACTCTAAAATATGTGTCATGTTTTTTTATCGAAGTTCAGAAGAGTACAAGGAAGAACGTGGAGCCATCTAGAACATAGAACCATCTAGAACGTAGAACCATCTAGAACGTAGAACCATCTAGGTCCTGGTGCAAACAGGACTGACCAGTTCTGACTGTCTGTGAGAAAACAGGACTCACCTGAGGCCTCTGTGTCTTCACAAAACACTATGTCACAGGAGTGTCCAACCTGCGGCCTGCGGACCGCATGCAGCCCAGGGTGGCAAAGTGGCCCAACACAAAATCGCAAATTACTTAAAACATGGTGAGATTTTTCGGTGATTACATGTTGCAATCTATGGAACGTGTGGCCCAAGACAACTGTTCTTCTTCCAGTGTGGCCCAGAGGTGCCCCAAGGTTGGGCACCCCGACACCCTGCCGTTGCCCCCATTTTGCAGATGAGGGCCAGGGCGGTGAAGTAACTTGCCCGGCATCAAACCAGATGGACTCCAGGTCCCATTTCTTAACCTTTACGCTCGCAGAAATCTTTAAACCATATCCACAGATGGCTGGCTGGCTGGCTGGCTGGCTGGATATTATTTTATGAACATTTGATCATACTCAGCTTGTTTTTAGTAAAAACACATTGTCTAATTCCAGGAAAACTTAAGAGAAGCTAACTCCAACTGTGTAATTGCTGAACTTCAGATGTAATTTCATGTTTCATTTTATTCACGGGTTTCACGTTTCGTTTCTGGCTCAATTTGCTTGATTTATGTGAGCCCAACAGAAGCAACATCCATTGAAAGGGATGCATTGCTGAATTTCACATAAATATTTCATTCTGATGAGGTGGGGTTTTTTTTTCACATATTCTTTTAAGATTATCTTTAAAATAAAAGTCCTGGGCTTATAAAAAACCTTGAGGAGGCCAGGGTGACTGCATTGTTGGATTTTGTTTTGAATATGTTTCCCATGCTAGGTAATTAGCACCTGAGTGTCCTCTCGCCTCTTCATGCCTGCACCTGAGTCCCAGCCTCTCCCTCTGTGTGCTTGCTGTCACCTTGTTGGGGTTCAGGATGGACCGTGGGCCGCAGCGATGCTGAGAGTCGCTCTGTCTGGACTCTCCATCCCTGCAGCACAGCCTTTTCATCCTTGGACCGTTTATGTGGACTCGCCCCTTCACTCGCTGGAGTACATCCCTCGGTAACTTTTTCAAGGAAGGCTGACGGGTCCTGTATTCTCTGAGTTCTTTCCGAAAGTCCAAAGGCTGCCTTCACACCTGCAGGACACCTGTGTCGTCTGGTACAGTCTTACAGAGCCGGGTAACCCCTCCGCCCTCTGGATTCAGTGCTGCTCGGAAAAGCCTGAGGCCAGCCCGATTTCGGTCCCGTATCTGTGACGTGACTTTTTGGCTCGAATAGAATCGTCCCTTTATTGTTCAAGTCCGATAGCTTTGCTGGGCCACCTCTGGGGGAGCCTTCTTTTGGAACTGCTGGGATTCAGTACACTTGAAATTATCTTTTTTTTTTTAATTTCAGGCAAATTTTCTTCTGAACTTTTTTTCTTTGGTGTTTAGCTATTGTGGCTGTGAATAGTTATGATTCCATGTCCCATTCTATTCTTCCTATATCTCTCACCACTGAGAGATATATTAGATTTCTATTTCATGACTTCTAGAACCCTTTTGAATCCTATTTACCTTTGGGGTTTGTTTGGGTTTTGTTTTGTTTTTCCATTTGATTTTCCCTCAATTCTTCTCAAGCCTGCCCTGCGCGTCTCTGACAGCTTGTCCAATGGGGCTTTTATTCCTAAAATTGTTCGATTGTTTTTCCCCTTAGGAAGAACACACCTTGGGTCTCTCTTCACTGAACCCTTGCACCTCTTCTGAGCTCTTGCTCCAGAGAGAATTCGTACCTTCACTAAACTTTGGGCTTTATGGAGAAACGTTTGTTTATCCTTCTCACCATTTTCTAGGCCTTGGCATGCCCCTTTCCCCCCTCATTTCTTGCAGCATCTTTGGGTAGGGTATCATGCTAGTCACTCTCTGGCTGTGATCAGCCACCGGCCCGAGAGGAGGCAGGACCTTGCTCTCTAAGACAGGAAGACGCGGAGACCCACGGGGCGGAGGAGCAGGCGAGTGAGCTGGGCCACAGGCACCTTGAACTTGGTGCGTGGGCCTGGAGTTTTCTTTTCTGCCAGTTCACTAGCTCTGAGAGATTTCCTCCCCCTGACCTGGTGAATTAGCGTTCATTCATTCATTGCACGCTGGCCACGTGGGGCGGGGCAGAGATGCCTGCCCCTCACCGGGTCTCCTCCGACAAACCCTGCGCCCCCCCAAAAAAAACTGCCTGTTCTTAGAAAGATGGCGCGTCTGCATAATTCCTGGTGAGAACTCCCCATTTCTAAAATCATGGACACTTAGGCGGCTTTCCTTTTCATTTTTTGTTTGTATTTTTGCTGTAAAAGCAATGGAGCGCAGCAAAGAAATAAAGTCTCCCAAACACATACCCAATCCCATGGCCCTGGGGTGCACGACCTGCTTTGTGCAGAAGTGATTACAGAAACACGGCCACCCTTGTCCTTTTCAGAGAGGACAGTGGGCTACACCTATGGGTTTTAATGCAAGTCCCGTTCATGTTAGGGAACTTTCATTTTTTTGTAAGTTTGAGAGCTGTCCACTGTTGATTTGTACCCCTTTACTAGATAGTTCAATAAACATCTATTTTAAATTGTTTATGGTGACAGCTGTGTGAACTTCTCTTTATGCCCCCTGGGTATAAAGCCCAAGATAATAAATCCATCCTCTCTTCTTTCCTCCGAAAACTCGGTTTTAGAAGCATAGCCCATCTTAAAACTTTTATGGTTTTGTCTTTTGTGTTTAGCTATTTAATCCACATGGAATTTGTTACTGTGAATGATGTGAAGGAGAAATCCAAGTTTATTTTCCCCCAGATGACTAGTGATTTCCACACGCAACCTTATCACATACTAATCCCCCTATGTATACGGGATCCTGCATCACGTCTCATTAGCCTGCTGTGTTTCAGCCCTAAGCAGTAACTCACTCTTAAATATGACAGCTTAAGAGGGGGGTTTTTTTGGTTCGGATAAAGTGATAGGACAAATTTCCTCTTCTGGTTCTTTTTCAAACATTTCTTGGCTCTTCGAGCTCATTGTTTCTTTCAGATGAACTTGAGAATCTGCTTGTCAAGTTCCGTAAAAATTCCCTTTGGGGTTTTGATGGGGGTTGCATGGAAATTATAGATTAATCGGGGCGAATGGACACCTTTACAATATTGAGCCTTCTCACTCGGGAACATGGTTATGTTTTTATTTCTTGAGGTCTTCTCTGACATCATTTTTAAAAGTTTTCTTACTGTCTTCATACCGACCGTATACATTTCTTCTTAGGTTTATACCTAGCTTGATTTTTTTAAAGATTAGATTTCTAATTGATTGTTATTGAGATGGATGTGGGAAAACTATTGATTTTTATGTGTTGGTGTTTTTTGTTTTTGTTTTGTATCTAGCCACCTGAATGAATTCTGTAGGTGCTATTATTTTTTTTATCTCCTGCCTTTTCTAGGCAGGTGTAAGTAAAAGCTATCTGTAAATCTAATGGTGGGTTTTATCTCTTCAATCTTAATAACTCTTTTTTCTTTCTCATGACTATATCAGTATCGAGGGATTCTTGATGAATATGAGATAGTGGTGATTTATTGGTTTTGTTATTTTTTTCTGACTTCCACAGTCACATTTTCATACTATTGGCCGATGTGTTTGGTAGGTTCCCTATATTATCCTTTATTAAATTAAGGGCATTTTAATACTCCTGGATCACCGAGAGGTTTGATGTTGAATCGTATTACATGCTTTTAAAAAACATCTGTGGAGATGAGGATATTATTTTTCAATTTTACTATTTAATCTGTTCCATGCAATAAATCACAACGATCGTTTCCTAGCATCTGCAATTGTGTTCCTCCATGCTTGGGACACATTCTGTTTGGTTAAGAGTTTTATTCTTTTAATACCTTGCTGCTTTCAGGTGTTAATAGTTGATGTGTGGTTTTGCATCTTTTTGTGGGAAGCCGGATGGAACTACACAGTTGCTGTGCTTGTATGCTGTCTGAGTTCCGTTTGGGTATCAGAATTATGCTGGTTTTTAGACTGGGGCAGGAAACTGTCTTTTGCTGTGCTCTGAAACAGTTCCTGTTTTTAAAAATATTGGCGGAGCTGATTAATCAAGCTGACCAGACGTGGTGACCCTTTCAAAGGTTCGATCTTTTCAGGTTTTGTATTTCTCCTGGAGTGAATTTTGGTAGTTTAGTTTTCCTATAAGATCATCCATGTGTCCAGATTTTCAAATACATGACATAGGAATTTCACATCACATTCTACTAATTAAAAATCTCTATCTGCCATATTTATACCTATAATTGTTCCCAATCTTTTCTTTTAAAGATTTTATTTATTTATTTTTAGAGAGAGGGGAAGGGAAGCAGAAAGAGAGGGAGAGAAACATCAATGTGTGGTTGCCTCTCACGTGCCCCCAACTGGGGACCAGGCCTGCAACCCAGGCACGTGCCCTGACTGGGAATTGAACCGCTGACTCTTTGGTTTGCAGGCCTGCACTCAATCCCCTGAGCCACACCAGCCAGGCCATTGTTCCTAATCTTATTTGTGGTATCTTTTCTTTTGACCTTGATCAGACGAATGAAAAGTTGGCTCTCTCCTAAAAATTGGTTTTTAAAAGAACTATATTTTTTTGGTTTTGATGGTTCTTTTATTTTCTAGTTCATGTATTTCTACTGTTTTTTTTAATTAATTCCTTTAGCTTGTAAATTTTGATTATTGTTCTTCTTTCATGGCCCCTTGAATAGAATGCTTAGTTCTTTACTTGCAGCCTTTGATGATGCTCTCTAATAAGAAAACAAATGTTTTCTAAATTTTCCTCTCGTCACTCATCTCTGGCTTAATTATAGTGTTCTTATTGTTACTCACTTCTGGATAATTATTTTCAGCCTTGAGTTTTTCTCTTATGAGGAATTTCAAATTTGTTCCAACTGGACAGATTTTTTTGTTTTTTTGTTTTTTTGGCATTCCCTTTGTTGCTCATTTTTAACTTACTACATCAGGACCAGCGCCTGTGTTCTGTGTAATATCTGTCTTTTCAGAGTTGCTGAGAATTTCTCTGTGGTCCAACTCATGTTCAATGTTGGTAATTATCCCAATGCGTGTGTGAAGAGCCTTTTTGATTCTGTGCTTCTTGAGAACAAAAAGCGACATAAATTCCACCAGAGGCTGCCGCTTGGGGCACGCAGGCCACACATGTGATCCACGGGACCCACACAAGTGTTACTTTTTAAAAAAAACTTGAGCAAACACTTACAAAGGAAGAGATTTTATGTAAAAGTATGGATTTGGAGTTTCTCTTGAAACCTTTGTGTTGATAAACAGCGTTGCATGGCGTGGACTTGCCACAGTGGATTTCAAGTGTCCACCACCCACGGAAGGGCTCCTGGGTTGTTTCTCTTTGGGGACTCTTACAAGTAAAGAGCCTAGAAGCATTCTTGAATAGGTTTTCATGGGACCGTAAGTCCTCATTTCTTTGGGATAAATGTCCAGGAGTGCCATGACTGGGTATAATCATCACGTTTATTTTTTAAGAAACTGGCAAATTGTTTTTCAGAGCAGCTTTATAGTCTCAGTAGCAATGTCTGGGGGATCCATTTTCTTTGCATAGTTGCGAGCATTTGGTATTATCACTGTTTTTTGTTTGTTTGTTTGTTTGTTTGTTTTTAGCTATTTGATACATACGTAGTGATAGCCCATTAATTGGCATTCCCTGAAGGTCGGTGATGTTTGATATCTGCTCATGGGCTTATTTGGCTTCTGTGTACCCTCTTCAGCAAACTGTCTCGTCATGCCTTTTGCTTACTTTCTAAACAAGGTGTTTGATTTTTAACCATTGGGTGTTGAGCGTTCCGTATATATATTCTAGCTGCTCATCCTTCAGATAATTATCTTGCTTGTGAATATTTGCTCCCACTCTGTAGCTGGTCTTTTCATCCTCTGTGACAGGTCATTTTGCAGAGTAAAAGAGTTCAATTTTGATGAAACCCAATTTATCAATTTTTCCTTTCATGGATCATGCTTTTTGTTTGTTTGTTTCCATCTAAGAATTTTTGCCTTGTCTTAGATTCTAAAGATGTTCTATTTTTGTCTAAAAGTTCTGTAGTTTTGTTTTACATTTTGAGAGATCCACTTTGAGTTAATTTGTTGATTTGAGAGAAAGACAGAGAGAGAGAGAGACAGAGAAACATCGAAGTGAGAGAGAAACACCCATTGGTTGCGTCCTGTACGTGCCCCGATGGGAGACTGAACCTGCAGGCCTGGTATGTGCCCTGACCAGGAATCGAACTCACAGCCTTTTGGCGCACGGGATGACACTCAAACCAACTGAACCACCCGGCCAAGGCAAATATTACAATTTTGGCTTCCATGGTCAAACATAATTCTGAAAATTCAAGAGGAGAAGGAAAGCCTCTTGCAGCTGTAGGTCTGCGTGTCTTGCCAGCCTTGGGCAGAGACTAGCCACTATTTCTTCTAGTCCTTCTCCAGTCCTCTCCTCTTCCCCTCTCCATCTGGAACTCAGTGACACGATCTTTCATCAGCTTCCCACAAGTCTCTGAGACCCACTTCCTTTCTACTGAGACGTTGCTGTCATTGTTTTAGATTTTTTTAGTTTCTTTTCTCCCAGGTGTTGAGATCAAGCGATTTCTACTGTGCTATCTCTCGGCTCACTCTTCCTCTCCTCTGTTCCCCGCATCCTGCTGTTGGGCCCCCTTGCTGACCTGTTGCCTGCCTTGTCCCTCCGCAGTCGTAGAGCTTTGGTGCTGGGACCTAGTGGTGACAGGTGGGGACTGCGGCCGCCGAGCCTGTGAGCAGGAACAGAAGCCAAAAGGAAGGCCCTGTGGGGGCATGTGTCTTTTCTTCCCTTGACCAAACTGATACTCCTTCTGAACATAATTTGTCCTTGATTCTCTTTCTCGGCCTCCGACTGTGGGAATGACACAGGAAGGCAGAGAGAAAGGTAGTGGTCTTCTCCCTTTAACTTTTCTTTTCTTACTCTGTTAACCTTTGTTTTTTTAAGTCCTCACCTGAGGGCATGCTTATTGACTTTAGAAAGAGAAAGAAGGGAAGCCCTAGCTGGTGTGGCTCAGTGGATTGAGTGCCGTCCTGCAAACCAAAGGGTCGCCAGTTCGATTCCCAGTCAGGGCACATGCCTGGGTTGCAGGCCAGGTCTCCAGTAGGGGGCGCATGAGAGGCAACCACATACTGATGTTTCTCTCCCTCTCTTTCTCCCTCCCTTCTCTGTCTAAAAATAAATAAATAAAATCTTTAAATAAAAGAGAGGCAGGGCTGTTAACCTTTTTTTTTTTTTAATGTAATGCCCTGTGATGTGTCTCCCCTCTTACCCATCTGCTTCTAGTTGGCGCTGGTGGGGGATGGCTCTCCCACTTGGCTGCGTCCACCAAGCCATCAGCTCACCATTGCCATCATCATCATCATCAGCAGGCTCACCAAGACAGAGATCCATTCCTTCTTGGCGCCTCCAGAAGTGTTCAGGCCCCTGTCACACTGCAGGCTGCGGGTGTGAGCCTGGCTGCCGCCTCCGGTCCTCCCAGCTTCTGGCCTCCACCCGCATCCCCGTGAGGCAGGCTCTCTGGGGAGCCAGGTGTCCACACGACCTGAATAGAACATGCTGTGTCCAGCCCCCTGGGGCTGGACCACCCGCCGCCCACGGGGCAGGCGAAGGAGGCCCTCTCCCCTCTAGCTTCAGAAGATGCCTAGTTTTCGACAACTTCTGCAGCTGTGCAGGTGCTTAGCGAGATTCAGACATAATTCCTCGGGCAGGACAGGTGTTACCTAGCTTCTTCGAGGGACAGACAGGTCCCGAGGCTGCTGGGAGCAGGCGGTGGAGCAGCAGGGCCACTGGAGGCTTCCAGGCAGGACCCGCCCTCCCTGGGCCCGGCGGGGCGGGCGCTTTGAGGCAGAAAAACCCCCTCGGTGAGGCCGCACGAAGTCCGTGCATCTTCGCAGCCCGAGGTTTATTCTGTTCCTGGGGAGAAAACCCGCAACCCCGTCAGGCATCTATCTCTGCAGGGTTTTGCTTCACACTTTGATGGGCACTGAGTCATGTTTCCCCTTTCACCAGCATGAAGCTGTTAAGCACGTCACAGCGAAGCTCACCCAGGCCCGCAGATGAGCTCGTTACGCTCATTCGGAGTCCCAGGCTGCAGTCTGGTTAGCGAGTCTGTTCAGCAGCGGAGGCCTGGGAGCGCTTTCAGGGGACAGGGGAAGCCACAGATGCGTCTTCCCAGGCCTCGGGTGCATTTGTGGCTGCAGTGGGAGTTCAAGTGCCAAGTGCGCTGGGAGGTTTAGGGACATGGAGTGAATGTGGGCAGCTACAGAATTAGGGGCCCGGCACTCTCAGGGAACTGAAGTTCCCCTGTCACCCCCACATCATCCTCAAAGGCCCCCGCCTGCTGGGTCTGAGCTTCCTCGGGTTCAGGAGGAGCCCCGGGGGTAAGAGCAGATGGGCGAGCCTCAGCGGCAGCCCCTTCGCCCCGTGTCTGCCAGTGGCCACGCCCTCCCCCAGGTCTCCCGACTGCAGCCGCCCCCCAGAGGACCAGAGACACCGGCTCTCACGTGCCACAGGGCTGCACTCCTGAGATTGTCCTCGCAAACACTGAATAGGGGGCGGCCTTGCTCCTGGTCCGATGGGCTGGGAGCACATTCAATGTTAAGTCACAAGCTCACAGGTGGCCTTTGTTCGAGGCGGGGCTGCTGTCTTCCTTTCACGGTGGTGTGGTCGTTCTTTCCGCCATCCTCTCGTCTCTTTCAGGGGCCAGCTCAGGCCTGTGCTCGCCCAGTCCGTCACAAGGGCACGTCCTCCCGGGGTCCCGGCTGTCCCCACATGCGGGGTGTGCATATGCCGGCTGTTCTCCGCGCCGCCCCACGCTGCCCGCTGTCACTGACCCCTGGGTGCCTCACTGTCGCTGCCCGGCCCCTGCTGCCTGGCGGGGGAGACCATGACTATCAGTCTAGACTTCAAAACTCTGGATCCTTCTTCCTGAGGCTCTTTCAGTCTGTACCGTTCTGTGCCAGATCAGCAGCACCCGCTCAGGAAGGCGCGTCCTGGTTGAAAATACACTTCCCGCGCGGGCTGCAAACCAACGTGTCGCAGGTTCAATTCCCAGTCAGGGCACATGCCTGGGTTGCAGGCCACGGCCCCCAGCAACTGCACATTGATGTCTCTCTCTCTCTCTTTCTCCCTCCCTTCCCTCTCTAAAAATAAATAAATAAATAAGTTTTTAAAAGTATGTGAAAATGTACCCAGAAAAAAAAATCAATTCTCTAAAAAAAAAAAAGAAAATACACTTTCCATGATTGTTTATTTAGGTCTGGCAAGGCCACCCGATCAGGAGATGCTGGCGTGGAACAGAGTTTGTGACGGGGTTCCCGAGGAGGGGCCACGCCGAGCCGTCAGGGGCCACACAGGGCAGCCCCGGGGCAGCTAGGAGGCAGAGGGAGCGAGAGAGCCAGTGGGCTGAAGCCTTTGTGTGGCGTCTGTGGGAAGGAACCGGCAGGGCAGGTTGGGCGGGTGTGGGCTGGCCAGTCAGAAAGCTCTCAGGGCTCCGGCTGTAGGGCCTGCCCCTCGCTGTCTGGTGCCTGGCCCTGGCGGGCAGGGCAGCAGGGTGAGGAGGACAGAGAGAGGGTGGTCCTGGGTATGAGAGCCCCCATGAAGGAGTCCCGTGGGGTGTGGGCTTGGGGTTGGTTGGTTTGCCCACGAAAAGAGCAAAGACAGGAGTTGTTTGGGATCTTAAGAAATTGGCCTCCTCTGGGGTGTGGGGGTGTCCGTCCCCCAGAGCGAGCTAGGCAGGCCCCACGATGTCAAAGCATCAGAAAACAGAAGGTAAAAGACATGGTCAGTGCAAGACCCTCCCTGGCGCGGGCCTCGCCCCGTGGACCCAGGGTCCTCGGCGGGACACGGCCAGGAGCTCACGGGCCACCCCTGGCCCCGGCCGCACCCCCAGGCTGCAGGGACATGGAACGGCCCCCGAGCCCTGCGTGTGCCCAAGGTGCCTGGCACGTGCCCTGACATCTTCCAGACCACCCACTGCTGCCTGGCGTGTACAGTCCGAGCTTGTCTCTCTTGGGCATTTTTAGGGGTCCGGGAGCCCTGCCACTGTCCTCCCCAGTAGTGAGGAACCTTTCAGGCCTGATAGCATTTCTCAGCAACTTTTGAAAACTCCCTTGGCCCCAAGCGGCTGCTGGCAGAATGGAGTATACTGTACAGTGTTAGTGGGGAAACAAAACAAAACAAAACAAAACAGTCCCATCCTCTGTGGATTCACTGCAATAAACTCAGGATTAATGAGCAGATGTGTTGGGAGGGTCTATCTGTCACACTCAGGAAGCCACAATCTAATTCCACTTGCCACCGTTCATCGCTCTTGCCTTTCCCTTCATTTGCTGAAGGCAAAACACATTACTTCTTGATAAACGAACAGGGGCCCTGCTGGGCGCCTCCCCTGCCTGCCGTCCTGCAGATGTGAGCCGCCCGGCCACCAGCCGACTTTCCGTGTTGGGGGGTGTGTGTGTGCATGCACACACATGTAGACATACACACGCACGCATGTGTGCTCGTGTGTTCCTGATTGTGCACATGTATGTGTTTGTGCATGTGCGTGTGCTCCTGATTATGCACATGTGTGCATGTGCACACGTGTGAGTGGGCTTGCACATGTGCACACGTGTGTGTGTGAGTGTGCGTCATCTCGTTGCCTTTTTTTTTTTGCTTGCCCAATAGAAATTTATTTTCTCTCAGTTCTGGAGGCTAGAAGTCCAAGATCAAGGTGTCGGCAGGTTTGGTTTCTTCTGCGGCTTCTGCCCTTGGCTTGCAGGTGGCTGCCTCTCTCTGTGTCCTCACGTGGTCGTCCCTCGACCTGTGATTTTTCTGCGTCTGAATTTCCTCTTCTTACAAGGACACCAGTCATAGAGGATTGGGGCCCGACTGTATGGCCTCATTTCAGCTTCATTACCTCTGTGAAGAGCCTGTCCCCAAGCAGTGACACTCGGAATTCCCCGTTGCCCCTTACCGTGGCGCTTCCGCAGGGCATTTCCTGGGGAAATGTGTCGCTTCACAGGGCTGAGTGCATGCAGACGGGTCCTCCTGGCCACACACAAGCCTGTCGTTGGGAAGTCACACTCCAAATT
Source organism: Phyllostomus hastatus (assembly GCF_019186645.2). Classification (NCBI taxonomy): domain Eukaryota; kingdom Metazoa; phylum Chordata; class Mammalia; order Chiroptera; family Phyllostomidae; genus Phyllostomus; species Phyllostomus hastatus. The sequence continues at coordinate 10,921,095 of NW_025334036.1, read as the reverse complement.
GGGAGCAGGGGGAGGGGCAGAGAGAGACACAGGTCAGTGTGAGAAAAGTGTTGGCAGGTTTCTGAACATTACCTGGAGACTTGTAAAATCGTTCATTTAAGCAAGTCTTCCAAGGGCATTTAGAACATGACTGGGGCCCTGGCTGGGCTGGGTAGCTCAGCTGGTTAGAGCGTCATCCCAATAATACACCCAGGTGGTGGGTTCGATCCCAGGTCAGGGCACACATGAGAACCAACCCATGAATGCTTCAGTACGTGGAACAGCAGATCCATCTCTCTCCCTCCCCTCTCCTCTTTTTCTAAAATTAATAAATAAAAAAATTAAAAATGGAAAATAAACAGGGTTTGCTTCAGGCACTTTTATAGAAGAACCATCTATGGTTTCAAGTGAAACAGGCCTGGGTCAGCCCCCGTTCGCCAGCGGAAGGGTCTGTTGGGGGCCAGAAGTGCCGATGGCACCCCTGAGTCATTTGCCCAAAGACAGATCTGTCAGGCCCTGCAAAGCTCCACTGTCTTTCTGCTCAAGGCCCCTTCTACTACACGCCCACAGGCCCGTCTCCACTCTGGGGACCGGCCACCGTGAGCCCCGAACCCAGCCTGCCACAGCCGCCGTGAGCACGCTCACGACTAGCCATTCAATTGCCACCCGAATGATTTGTCCCGATTATTCTTGTCCCTCATTGTGGGTGATAAATGGGTCTTTTTTTTTTTAAGAAAAATTACTGTTTTTCTTCAATTTGGCATTTCCAGGGAGCCATTCATGTTTAAAGCTAATATTGGAACAGCAGGTTTTTACTGAAAATATTTGCCTTTTCTTTGTTGGCACCCCGTCCGTGTGGGAGAAGCTAGATGGCTCATGAAAACCCAAATACATGAGGCTCTTTTTTCTCTCACATCAGTCACTCTTTTTCCAAGAGGAAGGGCTGGTGAGAGGTGCTGGGACATCACTGGGGTCGTGTTTTTATGTAGTTTGGGGATGGCTTCTGGCATCACGGTTCTTCTTTTCTAAAATAGGCAACCCAGCCCTGGCTGGGTGGCTCCGTGGGTTGGAGCATCGGCCTGTCCACCAAGAGACTGCAGGTTCGATTCCCTGTCAGGGCACATGCCTAGGTTGCGGGTTCAGTCCCCAGTTGGGGTGCGTATGGGAGGCAACCAATGAATGTTTCTCTCTTACACCGATGTCTCTCTCTCCCTTTCTCTCTCTCTAAAACCCATAAACATGCCCTCAGGGGAGGATTAAACAATAAGAATGAGCATTAGCACCTCAGACTTGTGGGGAGAAGGCCTCGAATAGTGGGTTGCATTTCCCCACTAGAAGATCAGAGTTGATTTGGGCGACCTGGGTCTCCTGCCTCAGAAAGCCCTTTGCCCAGAATAAGGCGCTGGCCAAGCCTGCTTCTCCCACAGCACCCGGGCCAGGGCCTCAACGTCCACGGAGTCCTCTCAGCTACCCTGGCAGGTGGCTGAAAAACTGCCTGTTCCTGGGGGCGGGGGAGACCCCAACAGGGTGACAGTGGGTGTCTGAGCAGCCGTCTAGAGTGTCGATTCAGGGTGGGGGACAGATCTTTTCTGAGACTCGGGTCTCATTTTATAAGAATCCACAAGCATCTACAAGAATCCAAGCCAGGGGAGCTGGTGACTGCCATTGCCTCTGCTTCCGGGTGACTGTCCCGGAGCCCCCTCTCTGGGTCAGGCCCTGGGGCGGGCCACAGCTGCTGGATGCAGAGCGTGGTCTGTTGTAGAGGCCAACGCCGGGCACAGGGGCCGGGAGGAGAGTCCCCTGGCCGGGAGGCAGGCACTGGGTGAGGCTCATGGGACCCCACTCACCCTTTGCCTTTTGGGGTACTCCCAAGAAAGCCATGCACCCCAACTCCTAAAGACCCCTCCCTGCTGGGAGCCCAGGCAGAGATGACGCGACCCCTCTTCAGTAAGCCGAGGCGTGGTGTTCTGGGTTAATAGCTCCTCATGAGAGATTGGGGTGGAATAATGTTTTTAAAGCGAGCAAGAAGTAAACATAAACTCTGAGCAGCCAGGGCATCTGGAAATGGCCCCGAGTTCTGTTACAGGAGGGTCCTTTTTTAAACACCAGCGTGGCGTCGCGGTGCGGAGGGCACCGTTCAAACCCTCGATTTTCTGAGGAGCGTGGTTCTCTTCGTGGCCGGCGTGCGTGGACCCAGGAGAGAGGTGTCCAAGCGGCCGCCGGGCAAACCCCCGAGCGGTCTGGGGGTTCCGTGGCTGAGCCACCCCCCCCATTGGCTGACCATCTCTGCAGGCGCGAGCACGCACCCACCCAGCCTCCTCTGCTTCCAGGCATCCGCATGCTGGACGGGGACGTGACCGACGTGGTGGAGGCCAAGTCGCTGGGCATCCGCCCCAACTACATCGCCATCTACAGCGCCAGCTGGGGGCCGGACGACGACGGGAAGACGGTGGACGGGCCGGGCCAGCTGGCCAAGCAGGCCTTCGAGTACGGCATTAAAAAGGTGTGAGTGGCCCAGGGCTGCAGGGGAGCACTTGGGGCAGGGGAATAGTAAAAAAATAAATAAATAAAAATAAATAATAACAATGAAGCATCAGGACAACACAGACCAGAGCCCGAAAGGGTCCCGGGAAGTCCCGGCTGTGCCAGGACCAGGCTGAGGGAGAAGTCTGCCCCTCAGGGGCTCAGGGGAGTGGCTCAGAGCAGGAGCTGAGCACCCCAGCGGGTGCCAGCCGGGCCCCCCTGCCCCCAGACCGGACCCTGTGCCTTGGAGCCTGGCTGCTCCGGCTGAGGGTGGTGAGCAGGTGGGTGGCCTGCTGTTTGCAATGTGCAGGTGGCAGGCAGGGTGTCCTGGCCTTGGCTCAGCTGCCCAAAGAAATACTGAGCATGAAGCTTTCTGCATCTGTGGGGGCGGGGCGGGGACACTCCAAGCCAGCGCCCCCGAGCAGGAAGTCTAGTCGCGCTTGCTCCCCTCCCTGCCAGCAAGCAGCCCAATGCGGTTGGAATCTGAGGGGTGGAAGCTCAGCAGGGGCGCACACACACAGCAGACCTCCGAGGACTGCTTCCCCAGGGACAGGCCCAGGGGACACAGCAGAGGCTGGCGGCTTCCCCCAGGAGGCCTGCTGGCCCGGAGGCCCAGCCCCAGTCGCTCTGTGGCGTGACCCATTCCGGGTCCCTGTGAGTCAGAAAGGCTGGGCGAGCGGCAGCGGGGGCTGGCTACGACCCAGCTGTAACGAGCAGGGTGGCGAGGCGGATCTCTGGGCGAGGACAGCTTCTTGGACCGGACAGACGGAGCTGCGGTCAGCATCTAGGTGGCCCCGGGTGGCCCGACCAGCCCCAGCCCAGAGCATGAGGTGGGGCCCAGTGATGCTGGCGGGGGTTCGAGCAGGAAACCCAGGCATCCTTGGACAGCACGGAGACCTCTGACTCTGTCCTGTTGGGCACCGGGCTGAGGGGCCTGGGGTGGGAGGAGGGGGTGCGCCCATTTTACTAGGTATAGATGTTTAGACTTTTTAAAAAAAATTCTCATCTTATCGTGACCCATGCAGTGTGATTGAAATGTGGTTAATGCAGAGTTAATAAGTAAACCAAATAGTACGAGAGCGTTCGATTGAAGGGTGCCTTTCTCTTCCCTGCCTGTTTTCTAGTGGTGCCCCGCACAGGAGCAGTCTTTTAAGATTTTTTTTCATTTATTTTAGAGTGAAGGGAGGGAGAAAGAGACAGAGAGAAACATCGATCAGTTGCCTCTAGCACACCCCCTACTGGGGACCTGGCCCACAACCCAGGCACGTGTCCTGACCGGGAATCGAACCTGTGACCTTGAGCTTTGCAGGACGACGCCCAACCCACGGAGCCACATCAGTCAGGACAGACGAGCAATGTTTTAAAAATCTCGTCATGGTTTCCTTTTTCTAAATGATAGGATTTGACGGCTTTCCTGGGTGTATTGAGTTTGGTGGTTTTGTATTCATTTCCTGGTACAAGGGTTGCGCACTTAGCTCTTCGAATGTCCCCACCCCGGCGACGCCCCCCACCCTTCCAGGGCTCAGGCCTCTCACCACTGCGTCCTTCACCTCCCGGCCAGGGGCTGGCCCCGGGGGACGCCCGCCGTAGGATTCAGGCATCACCGAGTCAGCCGCTGCCCTCCAGGGGCTGCCAGACCCACACGTCGGGTCTTCCCCAGACTTGGCTCCCGCCACCCACTCCATCACTTGGGCCTCATGCTTGATGACAAGTGAAACCTCCGCAAACGGGGCTAATTGGAGCTGTGAGTTAGAGGTCCCGCCTTCTGCGTGGAACTTGCTGCTTCGAATGGTGTTGATGGTGCGTGTCTGTCACGCCTACGAGAGGGTGTCCAAAGACTCGAAAGCTCAGGACGGGGGGGCGGGGGGGGCCCTGTGTCCGGGAGAGGAGATGATTGTTTGCAGGTGATGGTCAGCATCCTCGGCCTCACGAGGTCTGTGCAGGCGGGACTCTGGGAAGTCTAGGGCGCAGTGAGGGGCTCTGTGCACTCAGAATTCTGAGCAACATCAGCTTCATCGAGCTATCAGGGGACGGAGGAGGTCGCAGAGGGGACCCTGCGGCTCCCTGACACTCTTGTCATGTTTTTTTGAGTTACTGAGGTTCTCTTCTCTTTTTTCCTTTCCTTTCCTCCTCTCTTCTCTTCTCTCTCTTTCTTGAGGTATCCTGAAGTAAAGTATGTCATATAGAGAGTCTTCCATCACCGCTGTCTGAAGTTGTTGCCGAAAATCCTCCTGGAAATTCGATGATCTCTATCCAAACCACCTCCCTCCATCTGTTTTTCCTCCTCAACGACCCATCTGTCACCTGAGGTCTTTTTCTAGAACACCTGTCGTCCTCGCAGGGAGAGGGTGACGCTTGGTGGCGGGAGAGACTTCACGGCCGTAATTTGGATGAAAGATCCGCTTCGTGTTGGTCTTTTGGAAGCTCTGAAATGTTGACCCTTCCAGCGTCATATCATCCAGAAGGGAAGATGAGCTCCGCGGTGGCCTTTGGCATTTTAGACCCTGGGTATCGAGAGTGGGCTCCAGAAGCAGCAGCCCCGGCACTGCCTGGGAGCTCGATAGAGATGCAGAGTTTCAGACCCGCCAGGAACGAGAGCCCCAGCGATTCCTATGCATGCTCCACAACAAGGGCCCTGCCCTGGCTGGGTGGCTCGGTTGGAGCATCGTCCCTACACCAAAAGGTTGTGGGTTCGATCCCCGGTCAGGGCACATACTTAGGTTGTGGGTTTGATCCCTGGTCAAGGTGCATACAGGAGGCAATCAATCGATGTCTCTCTCCCACATCAATGTTTCTTTCTCTCCCTTCCTCTCTCTCTAAAAGCCAATGAACATATCCTCAGGTGAGGATTTAAAAAAGAAAAAAAGAATGCGAGTGCTGTGTGAGTCCACTCTCTGTGCTGCTGCGCAGTCAGCTTGCCTGCCCCATCCTGCAAAGCGACACCTTCTATAAGTAGTTTGAAGTGGGGTGGGGACTTGGGGGGTGACAGTGTATTAGAGACGATGGTCATGGAATAAAGACAGGCTCCGATGGGTTAAATCCCTTTTCATTTGGATTTTAGTGGCTTTGAATGAGCTTCTGGTTCCTCTTTTTATGCAGGTAATTAAATACCCAGACACACCCATTTCCTTAGCGACTGGGGCCTTTCTTCCAGAATGTTGATCTTTTGGCTAACCGTGACTGACCTTTCTGTCTGTTGCACCCCGGACCGGCAGTTAGGTCAGGTCCACGCTGGCCATGGGGCCGGCAGGGTGCGTGCACTGCGGGGCTGGGCAAGCACGAGGGGCCTTCCTGCGGGCTCCGCTGGGGCCGGAGGAGACGTCGGGTTATGACAAACAGGCACAGAAGGGTGGAAGACTGAGCTCACTTGTTCTGCAACGTGGAGCAGCGTGGAGCTCCCAGAGCGGGCGGGTCCCCTCAGCCCAGGGGTGGCCTTGAACGCTGAGGGAGAGTGTGACGCGTCCCGTCAGCAGTAGGACGTCCCGTGGACTCCGAGGGCGTGGCAGAATGTTGTTGACAGTTTCCTTTCAGTCGGCCAGTTGTCAGGCATAAGTATCAATTTCCTGCTGCGTGTTTGGAAAGGAGGGTCGTTGGCAAGGGCACCGGCGTTACCAACCCTGTGGGGCTCCCTCCGTGCACAGGCGGGTGTCGGCCGCCCGTTCCGCAGCTGGCTGCGCCGCCCACCGGCCGGTCCAGCCACCGGAACCGAGTGGGTCTGGGATGAGCTCGTCTTCAGCGGGAGCCTGTGGCCGGGGTGACCCCTTGCATTGGGCACTGATCATTAATTCTGTGGGTGTGGGATGGAACAGGAACCCACCCGGACCCACCGCTGTCTTTCAAAGACTCGCTTTCATGGGGACGTTCTTGAAAATGAGCTTTGCACACAAGGGAAGCCACCGGCCTTGGCTGGCATCGAGGGCCTGACCACTTCCGAGCTTGCTCGAGTGCCGCCGCGGGCACTCACCACCTGGCAGCCCGGAGATCAGGGCCCCGTCCCTGTTGTGAAATGTAGCTCGCTCTCCAAGAAGAGGGCTTCTCGCCCTGGCCCGTGTGGCTCGCTTGGGGCGTCATCTCATAACCGAAAGGTGGTGGGTTTGATTCCCAGTCAGGGCACATGCCTGGGAGGTGGGTTTGTTCCTCCACCAGGGCACGGTCTGGGTGCATCCAGGAGGCCACCAATTGACGCTTCTCTCTCACATCCACGTTTTCTCTCTCTCCCTTCCTCTCTCTCTAAGAACAGTGAAAAAAAACCCAGAGTGCTTCTGCAGCTGGGTTTGCAAGAAATTCTCCCCCTTCCCTCAGGACCAGGTCTTTCAATCTAGAAAAAATAGTGTTATATCCCTGGCTGGTGTGGCTCAGTGGATTGAGCACCCGCCTGAGAACCAAAGGGTCACCGGTTCGATCCCCAGTCACAGCACATGCCTAGGTTACAGGCCAGGTCCCCAGTAGGGGGCGCACAAGAAGCAACCACACGTCGATGTTCCTCTCTCTCTCTTTCTCCCTCCCTTCCCCTCTCTCTCTAAAAATAAATAAAATATTTCTTTAAAGAAAAAGTCACAGTATAAATTCAGTCACCATCTTTCATCTCAGCGTTACCTGTGGCACCGTTTGGTCTTTCCGACATCAGCCCTTATAAAGGAAGTCGCAGGCGGAGCTCTGGAACAGGACAGCGTGTACGAGAGCCCTTGGCTTTCCCCGGGAGAACATAGTGGTCCCTCTGGGTCTTGTCCTCCAGCCAGTCCTGTGCGTCTGAAGCTCTGGGCTGTCTCTAGTTTCTAGGTGAAGCATCTAGTTTCTCCACCGTCAGAAGCGCTCTGTGAAAAACCAGCCACGTGGCCTCCACGTGGTCTGAACCCACCCTTCATGGCCCCCGGGAGGGACTGGGGGCCGTGGGTGAGTCCGGGCTGCCGGCTGACGCCCGGCGGTGTTCGCTCCCCCGCAGGGCCGCCAGGGCCTGGGCTCCATCTTCGTCTGGGCGTCCGGGAACGGCGGCCGAGAGGGCGACTACTGCTCCTGCGACGGCTACACCAACAGCATCTACACCATCTCCGTGAGCAGCACCACCGAGAGCGGCCAGAAGCCCTGGTACCTGGAGGAGTGCGCCTCCACCCTGGCCACCACCTACAGCAGCGGGGCCTTCTACGATCGGAAAATCGTGAGTGCCCCCCGGCCGTGCCAGAGAGGGAGCCTGCTGGTGCGCCTGGCCCTCTGGGGATGTGTTCCCTTCCCTCCTAACGGAATGATGAACCGGGTCTGGGCCAGCATGTCCCCGGTCCCCAGGGACCCCCTCACCCACCCGAGAACTAGTTCTGCCTCCGGAATAAAAACCCTAGCCCCGTGGCACCCCTCCCTCAGACCCTGCCTTGCTAATTTTTGCCCAGAATGCCAATTAAAACCTTGCCTGGCGCTAGAGGTCTAAAAATATCCTGTAAGAACGGGGTGCCTTCTCGCCACAAGCCTCCTTTTAGCTGTCTCGCGTATGCTGTGGTCACAGCGCCGGGGATGCAGGCGGCCGGCTCAGGTTCAGCGTGCAGAGTTGCGTAAGAGGGAGCTCTGGCTCCGTCCGTCCCGAGAGCGCGTGGAAAGCCAAGCGCTCCTCTGGGCATTGCTCCCCAACAAAAGGACTTTTTCTGGACCCAGCGGAGCAGAGGTTTCTGCTCACCAAGCTCGCTTCGATGGACACAGGGCATTTTGTCTTGGGTGAAGCAGCTGTTTTTGTTCATTGTGTAGATGGACCTTGTGCTTTTCCCTTTCCGACTTCAAGACGGGTGGGATGTTGAATGTAACGCACAGTTCAAGCGTACAGTCCTTACGTTGGAAACACAGGGCCACAGAACCGGGCGGACGCGGCTTCCTTTTAAAGCTCTCACTGGCGTCCCCTCGCGTGTCCCGCTGCCTGGCTGCACCCTTAGACACGCTCTGCTGGCTTATTTTTTTTGCCTCCCTCGGTGCAAGCTCCCCGCTGCCCGCCCCGCCCTGCCCCGCGCCGGCGGAAAGGTCAGCCCCGATCGCCCGGCCGCCAGCCTGGTCCAGGGCCCCTGGCCAGGGAGCCAAGGTACTAATTTAAGTTATTTTTCTTTTCCACTGGCACACGCGCCCCAGGGACGGGCAGCCGAGACGCTGAATGGCGTCCTGTTCATGTGGGGATCGCGCTCACTGGAACAGGGCCTGGCCGGAGTCTCGTAAAAACAGCAGCCTGTCCCGACACCCCCTGTCGGGGGGGCGGAGACGGTCACTGGACACTTTGTCCCTGGGGGCTTCGTTCGTTCGTGCTGGGGGGGCCGGCGCTTCCCGTCCCTGGGCCTGCAGCTTTATCAGCTTCATTCATCAGGCTGCGTGTGTGTGCGTGTGCGTGCGTGTGCGTGGGTGTGTGCACACCTTAGCTGTAAAATGCCGACATATGCGTGGAGAGGGGGTAGCTCGGGCAAGGTCACAAAAGCAAACAAACACCATTGCACGTGCCATCCTGGGCCCTTTTCTGGGAAGGCGGACGGCGTGTCTGTTTTCAGCTCATCGAGGGTCACGTCTTGTCCCCTCGGAGATCCGACAAGGGGGTCAGCAGCCCTTGCGTTCGGTTGGCCGCCTGCTGGCAGGCGTCTGCGGGGGGAAGTCAGGGCCTCCCCTGGGACTCTGTCCCTCGGGACTTGCCCTGCCTCTCTGTTCAGTGAATGCGGAGCAGCGTTCTCCCGAGGGGAGGCGTCACCCCGTGCGGGGACGCCACGACCCTAGACGAAAGGCACGGTGTCTGAAGCGAGCATCTCTCATTCACTCCTTGGCTTTCCACACACTCCCTGCACACAAGGCGTGCTCTGCACGCAGTCCTCGGTCTCGGGAGCGGGGGCGAGTCCATGCCAGGTGGCAGCTGCGATGTCTGAGGCAGGCCAGGGAAGGGACAGGTCACTCACAGATAAAGATCCCAGGAGACGTTGCATCCTCACCCCTCTCTGCTCCTCAGCCACCCCCCCCCCACACACACACACCTGGATCCAGGTGTCAGCTGGGCCGCCTTCTGTTCAGGAGGCTGCAGGGAAGAACCCGCTCCTCGCTCGCTCACGTTGCCGGCAGGATTTAGTTCCTTGTGGTTAGAGGACAGAGCTGTGTGTCCTCATGGGCTGTCCGCCAGGGCCGGTCTCAGCTTGTGCGGGCCACCCGCCCCCTGGACTTGTGTCCCCAACTCCCTCTGCAAAGCCAGCCGGGATAGGTCGGGTCCCTCTTGTGCCTCATCTCCGGGACAGACTTCCTGCCTCGTCCCACTTCAGAGGGCCCTGTGATCTCACCTTGGACCCACTGGATAACCCACCGTCCTCTCCCTGATTCAAGTGAGGCTGGTTAGGAGCCTTAATTCCATCTGCAAAATGCACGGGGCAGTGGAGGACGCTAGGTAGCCAAACCCCGTCTGGCGTAGCAGGTGTTACACAGCTGTAGCTCCCTGTGCTGATCGGGGGGCGACTGCTTCTCCACGTCGGCTGAAAGGCAGGGTTCCCGTCAGGCCGTGCAGCTGCAAGGTCCAGAGTCGGCCCCCCCACCCGGCCTGCCATCGGCCCCTTGGGCGGCACAGCCAGCCTCCTCGCCTTCCCAAAGAGCACGGCCCACTTCACGGTCTCCTACTGCAGGCCCTCGGAGGTCAAGAACGCTCCAGGGTCCCCTGCTGCTGTCGCTGGAGCTCAGTGCTTGGGGACGTTGCCAGCTATCTGAGGGGGACATCCTGGGGGCAGAATGACCTGTGACCTTTGGCTACAGAAATGCGTTCTGGGCCACCCAGGCATGCCTACGTGTCTCCGGCTGCTCTGAAGTCTCTCGGTGACTTGGGGGCTGTTGCAGTGGCCTCTGGCCGGGGGTCTTGCCACGGACACTCTGCAGGGAGGGCCCTCTTTGTTTCATTTTGTCTGACCTTTGTGTCTCTGCCTGCACCTCGTTTTCCCTTGGCCTTGTCCCCCACCTCGTCCCCGCCCCGAGATTAGCTTATTCCTGGTGTGGGTGCATTTATCACACACAAGAGCCAAGCAGTTCAGCAGGGGACCCCAGACACGGCAAACACCTTGGTGGCCTAGATGTGTCCGAGTCGCACCTGTCCCCTCCCTGGGACCCGGGGTCACACACGCCTAGGACCAGGCTCCTGAGTGGCCCTCTGACTGACTTCTCCCGAGACCTCACCTCGCCTCTTGTCCCCCCTCCACCCCCCAGTTCACCACGGACCTGCGGCACCACTGCACCGACGGCCACACGGGGACCTCGGTCTCAGCCCCCATGGTGGCGGGGGTCATCGCCTTGGCGTTAGAAGCAAAGTAAGTGCCCACGTGCTTTCCCTCCCTTTCCTTCATGTCTCTGTCGAGTGTGTGGGGTGGCATGGTAACGTACCCCTCATGGAAACCGGCCCATGTTAGCCCTCTGTGAGTGCACTGCCGGGTCACAGAGTCCGTTCACGCTGCTGAGTTGCCACCGCGTGCCATGCACCCCCAGAACTGTCTCATCGTCCCGGCCTGGAACCCCGAACTCCTTGAACAACCCCCGGGCTTTGCCAGCTCAGGCGGTGCACACCAGACACGGCAGACTCTGGGGGGGCCAGAAATCTGTGTCTCCCGGTCAAGAGGCCAGAAATCGAAGCCCAAGGAGTTGTCAGGGCGGCTTATTCCAGAGGCCTCTCTCTTTGGGGTGTAAATGGCTGCGTCTCCCTGCTGCCCACCTGGTCTCCCATCTGTGGGCGCCCAGGTCCTGGTGTTGCATCGGGGTTCCCCTGGGCGATCCCACCTAATTCCCCTGCCAAGACCTGTCTCCAAATACGGTCACATTCCAAGGCACTGGGGGGTTAGGACTTCAACATATGAATTGGGGGTGGGGTTCAAAACTGAGCCCATAACCCCCTAGTCCTGCTCATGCCGGCCCTCAACAGCCATCATATTGTTGTTCTGTCTCTATGACTTTGATTACTGTAGGCCTCTCACAAGGGTGGAATCACATAGTATTTGTCTTTTTGTCTGGCTTTTTTTTCCTTTTTTAAAAGCTAATTATTAATATGTCTATTTTTTAAAAGATCTTACTTATTTGTTTTTAGAGAGGGGGAAGGGAGAGAGACAGAAAGGGAGAGAAACGTCAGTGTGTGGTTGCCTCTCAAGCGCCCTCTACTGGGGAGCTGACCCAAAACTCAGGGGTGTGCTGTGACTGGGAATCGAACTGGCGACCCTTTGATTCACAGGCCGGTGCTCAATCCACTGAGGTACACCAGCCAGGGCGTGTCTGGCTTCTTTCACATAGCCCAGCGTCCCCCGAGGTTCATCGGCATTAAGGCAGGTATCAGGAATTTGTTTCTTTTCCAAGGCCATCCCTCAGGGGCATGAAGAGTTCCTTCCCCTTTTCCTTTTTCAAGACCTTGTGGGACCGCAAGGTAGGCCAGACCCCAAGCCCCCCGCCTCCCCCCTCGGCGTCACACAGCAAAATCACCGCTTCGGCTGCTGCAACCAGCTTTTCGGAACATTAATCCCTAAACCGAAGATAAAGGGGTGATGCTTTATCTGTCATAAAGCACTAAAAAAAAGCCATAGTTACAAGTATGTATAGTTATTAGTACGTACAGCAAAGCAAGCCGTGGTGTCAAAAGCAAATTTTTGTTTATGCATCCAAAGCGCCTCGAACCTCCCAGCCACGCGCGGTAGCCATTTGTGGCGGATGGGATTTTAAATGAGTCAAAAGTCATGTTCGCGTGGCTCACATCCTTGTAATTATGTGTGTTTGCACGTCGACGCGCACCAGGCCAGGCCAGAGAGCGGAAAACGCGAACGCTGCCCGCTGAACAAAGGAGCGGTGACATCACTGCGTTTCTCAGGCCAGCACGTTGGCGGCCGTGTCCCGAGGCTCTCTTTCGTATAAAACTCTCGGTAATTAGTTACCGGTGTGGAAAGTCGCTTCCACGCACTTCGCGGGTCATTATTTCAGACTCGCTTCCATCCCTGATTGGAAACATGCGAGGGGCTTTGCTCATCAAAAGGAAGCACAGAGCAAACCCTGTTTGGCGCCGATTCCCCCGTTAGACTTGGCCCCTGGGCGGCCCCGTGAAAAAAGGTCGATGGTCATCTCTGGTCCTTCTTGCCCGTCCTCAGGAGTGTGCGGGGGTGGGGGCCGGTCCAGGGGACGTCATGGAGAAGGGCAGCAGCTGAGAGCGTGGACACAGATAGGGCTGGTGGGGGAAGGGAGACGTTATAACTGGGGACCCGCAGCCTGAGCTGTGGTTTGGAGACGGGGGCCAGCGGGGGGGTGGGGGGGTGGGGGAGGGTAGCTCAGACATCTGGACAGCAGGTCTGCCGACCACGTGGGCAGCTTAGCTGGCTGGCTGTGCTCACTTCCGCTGCAGGAGGAGGCAGGGAGAGCCAGGCCGTGCTGGGGGGGAGAGGGACCCGGGGACCTGGGAGGGCCTGTGCACTGGAAACAACAAGAATGAAGAGAGACAGACCTTCCTGCGTGAGGATCGCCCTGCTGAGGTCGTGCCCAGTTTGGGGCAGTCTCGGGGGCTTCCCATCAGTCCCTTCCTCCCTGAAAAATATGTCCAACATTATTTCTTAGACGTGTCTTCCAGACACACTCTATTTGGGAGTTCGTTGCCAGAGTCAAAAATGAAATGGATTTCCTCATCCTGAGATGGGTTGGGACCTTCGCTCTTCCTTGGACCCATTCCCTGGCATGTCATGCCCGATGTCCAGGCCCGGCTCCAGCCATCCTGGAGGCGGCCCCGCTGACATGAGGGGTCACCCCGTAGGTCACTCAGGTCACAAGGGGCACGGCCACGTCTGTGCTGTCTGAACTCCCGAGAAGGTGCCCACTTCACCAGAGTGCAAGGCCGAGGGCCACTCGCGCCGTCAGAACCATCCTCTGATAGTGAGGCCGGCTGTGGGCCCCCAGGAGGAGCCGTGGACCAGGGGAGGGGAGCAGGTCAGCCTGTGCCCAGCAAAGGTTTGGGAAATGGACCGGTGGGCGTGGCTGGGACGCGTCAGCCAGGAGGCCAGCAACCGGCACGGTGGAAGGAACACATTGGAGAACTCAGGGAAGGCCGGGGCTAGAGCCTGGAGACTCTGAGCCCCAAGGTCGGAGGACCAGGAGCCCGAGACCCAACAAGCCACAGGTGCCCACTGCTCCCAGGAAGACCGGCAAAGAGGGGCTATTGGTGGGCGAGTAACACGGTGGTGTAGCCGCTGTAGAAAACTGCGCGGCGGGGCCTCCGAAATCACTCAGAACTCCCGTCAGATCCTGCAGCTCCGCTTGTGAGCAGAGACCTCCAAGGAGGAAAAGCAGAGCCTTGCAGAGACATTTGCATCACGGCGGCATCACTCACGACAGCCAGAACGTGGAAGCAGCCCCCGTGTGCGTCCGCGGGTGGATGGATGAACACACTCCCGTCTCAGACCGGGACAAGATGCTGACGCGAGGGACGAGGTGGATGGACCGTGAGGACCGGATGCTCAGGGAAAGAAGCCAGTCGCAGAAGGACATGCGGTTCCCCTCGCAGGAGACGCCTAGAAACACCAAATTCAGGAAGACGGCATAGAAAGGCGGTCGCCAGGGGCCGGGGGCAGGGTGGGCATGTTGAAAAGGTGCGGAGTGTCCGTTTGGGACGATGAGAAGTTCCGTGGGTGGGTGGTGGAGACGGTGGTACCAATGCGAATGCGGTTAGAATGTAGACTTACGTTATGTGTGTTTTAAACACATGCAAGCGAACAGTAGGGGATCGGGAAGGCCGTTGTAATGGCTGTGGGTGGAGACAGGCACGGGTCGGAGGAGAGGGCCAAGGTCACACCCTCGAGGGGGTGTCTGGCATGTGTCTGCGTCCCGGTCCTGACCCTGTGAACAGAGGGTGTTACCTGAGCGTCATCCAACCTTGAATCCCGACGTTGGAGGTCTAGAGAAGACGAGAAAATGGATCTGAGACTTACAGACATCTGACCTGTGCCTTTTTATTGGCGGCCATACATTCTTTTAATGAAGTCCCTCTCCTTTGCACCAAAAATGAATGCATGGTAAATGCAGAATGACTAAAACCCCTCAAATTGTGATCTGCAGGCGGCGGGTCCACCCAGGTGGGGGTCCAGGCAGCTGAGGGCTTGAGCATGGGGCCCGGCCAGCCACCTCACGAATCTCACCCACACTCGCCGTCCGCATGTGGACGTCCTTCTCTCTGTGGCCACACGCCCCGGGTCACCCTGTGCAAACTCGAGCAGAGTTCTTCACGCTGTGGATCTCAGGTCGCCCGCTGCGCTATGTTATGTCAGGGGGTACTCGCTGGAAACCATTCTCTACAGAGAGGCTGTGAACAAACCCCTTGCCCAGGCACAGAGCCGCCGGGGCTGCCTGCAGTCTGAGCTCCAGGCTGGCGCCCCAGCTCTGAATGCGCCTGTGCAGCCGTCGGCATTGGTGACAGCGGTCTGTCCTTGTGTCATTGCAGCAGCCAGTTGACCTGGAGGGACGTGCAGCACCTGCTGGTGAAGACCTGCAGGCCGGCCCACCTGAAAGCGAGCGACTGGAAAACCAACGGCGCAGGGCATAAAGGTGCGTGGCTCCTGGGGTGCTGGGCAAGGGCCCGTCGCCCCGTCCTGGTGGGCCCCCTGGACGACCTCCTGGGACCGGTAGGACAGGTGACACGGATTCTCAGAAAGAGTCCCCAGGTAACACTGACTGTGTGTCACAAGAATGGAAAGTATGTGTGCCCAGCGGTTTCAGAAACGTATCCTGGAACCTCAAACGGGCATTAAGGAAGAGACGTCAGGTCACTAGGGTTCAAGTTGCCTAAAGTTCATGACTGCTGCCATAGCCAGGTGCCACTCTACCACTATTGACTTATCAGTTCTCTTTAAATCAACTTGCCTCTTTTTTCTTTACATCAAGAAACATACTTTAAAAGAAAACTTGATTACATGTAGTTAATCGTGGGCTTGATATGTACTCATATTTTTTCTAATGAACATTAAAACATATCCATAATTATTATGATTTAAAAAATGTTTCTGTGCCCCTGAAGAGCAACTTGCATTCTTAGCCCTCAACATAGATATGGAAGTTACTTTCTAACTATAAAACTCCTGAGATAAGCCCTGGCTGGCGTAGCTCAGTGGATTGAGTGCGGGCTGCGAACCAAAGTGTCACAGGTTCGATTCCCAATCAGGGTACATGGCTGGGTTGCAGGCCATGACCCCCAGCAACCGCACATTGATGTTTCTCTCTCTCTTTCTCCCTCCCTTCCCTCTCTAAAAAATAAATAAATAAAATCTTAAAAACAAACAAACAAACTTCTGAGATAGCTGTGGAAGTTACTTTCTAACTATAAAAGTTCTAAGATAGCTGTGGAAGTTACTTTCTAACTGTAAAACTGAGATAGTTATAGAAGTTACTTTCTAACTATAAAACTTCTGAGATAGCTGTGGAAGTTGCTTTCTAACTGTAAAACTTCTGAGATAGTTATAGAAGTTACTTTCTAACTATAAAACTTGTCTCAGCGTTATAAAAGTAACTCCTAGAACTGTAAGGTCTCTACCCCCAGAACAGCCTGTTACAGACCCAGGTTACCATGAAATCAACCCACAGTCAAGACTCATAACCCACATATTTGGAGCCTCTCCCAGGCAGGTAATTATAGGCCTATGCTACCAGCTTTTTTTCTCTGGCTTCTTACCAGAGATACTTGAAAACGATTTGCATTCAGCCATGGTATGTTAGGGAGAACTTTTTTCCCCCCTTTTCTGAAGCTCACATCCAACTATTTCAACACCAAGCTCTGCTACTTCTATCTGTAAAATATAGGTCAAGCATTGTCACCGAGAGTGCCAGAGGACATTCCTTTCAATAAGGGGGCCATTGATTAGGCCTAACATATCTTTGTTTGGTAGGAATGTGGGCGGCAGGGTATGCTGTAACCAGAGCTGACCTACATTTCAATTTTGGCCTAATTAAATAGGAAAATAGATTGTATCTGGTTCTCGACCTTGCCTCTTAAATTAAACTTTGAAACCCTCTTGCACCAGCCAAGTTCAACACCGGGCCGGGGCCAGTTCACAGGGACTCTCGCCCTGTGCTTCTGTCCCCGCGTGGCCTGGAATCAGCAGGGGAAGAAAATGGCCAAAGCGAGGCAGCGAGGGGTCAATCGGGGCGGGGGGCAGGGGTCTCAGGCCGTTTCCCTCTGGTTTAATATTCGGAGAGCACAGATGCTGACGTGTCCCTCTAACTAAGGCACAGAAACCTGTCTTCTTCTCACCCAAAGAAAGTTCCAGGCCTCCCACTCCGCACCGAAGGAGCGTAGTTCAGATTGGGTTGAGCAGCAGGGACTTTGGGGCGATCCTCAGAAGGGTCTGTCCCGCCACCTGGGGCTCTCGGGAGGCGCACCGGCTCCTTCCAGCCTTTGAGGGACTCAGGTGGTCTGTCCCAGGGCCGAGGAGGTCACCGATCAGGGGCCCCCTGAGGGCCTGGCTGCCTTGCCGGGACCCCAGGGGAGCAGCCAGGTCTGACGGCCCTGTCTTTCCAGTTAGCCATCTGTACGGGTTCGGCTTGGTAGACGCAGAAGCTCTGGTCCTGGCGGCGAAGAAGTGGACAGCGGTCCCTGTCCAGCACACATGTGTCGCTGTCACCGACAAGAGGCCCAGGTGAGAGGCTCGGCTGTGGCAGTGCGCGGAGCTGCGGGCACGTGGGTGTGGCCCGGACCCTGCTGTCTGGCACTTTGGGGGGGGGGGGGCGGGTGTTCACACGAGTTCCTGTGCACGTCAGTGAGGGCACACGCACCTCCCCTTAGCGACTATGGAGCTGGAGAAAAAATCGCTTCTCTCTTTTTTTTAGATTTGATTTATATGTATACATATTTGAGATTTTTAATTTATTTTTAGAGAGGGGGAAGGGAGGGAGAAAGAGAGGGAGGGAAACATCAGTGTGTGGTTGCTGGGGGAGCCTGGCCTGCAACCCAGGCATGTGCCCTGAGTGGGAATCGAACCAGCGACCCTTTGGTTTGCAGCCCACGCTCAATCCATTGAGCTACCCCAGCCAGGGCTGATTTATGTATTTTATTTATTTATTTTCAGAGAGAGGGGAAGGGAAGGAGAAAGAGAGGGAGGGGAGCATGGATGTGAGAGGGAAACATCAATCTGTTGCCTCCTGAAGCCCCCAAACGGGAATCGAACCGGCGACCTCTCGGTGCACAGGATGATGCTCCAACCAACGGAGCCATCAAGCTAGGGCCCAGTCTTGAAATTGTAAAGCATCATTCTCTCTGGGGAGCCTTAGACTATCAAATTCAGAAGAAACTGGCGGCGGGGGGGGTGCGGTTTCTCTAAAATTGATGAAGCATTTTGCTCGGTTTGGTTTTGCTCTGTTTGTTGGGAAATGCACGGCACGTGGATACCCGAGTCCAGGTGAGGTGGCGCTGGGCCCCCAGAGTGGGTCGCACCCCCGCGGCCACGACCTTCCCTCCCGCAGCCCGTCCGGGCGGCTCCTGAATGAAGCCTTCTTCTCCTGCCGGAAACAGTTTTAAGATGGCAGAGCGGTGCCCGGGTGGTGAAGGGCTGTTTTTATTTTTATTTTGTTTTGTTTTGAAGGCAAAAGCACCCCAAGGCTAGACAGCTCTGGCGCGGGGAACCCCACCGTCCCACACAGTGGGACACTGTTCCTGTCCTCGGAGCAGAGACAGGACTCCATGGGGGGGTTCCGAGGAGGGGGGAGAAGCGGGCTCCTTTTTCAAAGAAAAACCATCTTCCTGTTGCGCAGTTTCAGACTCTCTGGAACAGTCGGCCGACCTGCTGTTTCAAACCCCTCACTTAATTGTACCCTCCGTGGTCCCTAAGGACAAGGGGGCTTCCAGAGAGAAGGGGGCGGAGGAAGGGAGGGGAGAGGGAGAGAGACAGCAAGTGGGGGAGTGCCCTGTGGACGGGAGATGCCACCCCATCTACCCCTTTGGGCTCCACCTGTGGGCAGAACGCTCCAGCCCGGCGGCCTGTCCAGGTCACTTGAACCTGGCTGCTGAGCACGCCCAGTGCCAAGGGCCAAGCTTCTTCCTCGGGGTCCTCATCTCGCTGCGCCTAAGCTGCCGGGACCGTGTGGCTCAGACGTGGAACTGTGTTCGTTCGCACAGGCCCGTGGTTCTCTCCTTCTCCCTGCGCCCTCCCCACGTGCGTTTCCTGGCCCCGCTGCCCACTCTCTGGGCCTCATTCTGGTTTCTCCTTCTCATGGTGGCGTCCTGGGACTCTCTGAATGTCCCAGACCTGGCCTCGGCTGCTTCTTGCAGACAAGAGCAGAGAGAGAGAGAGAGAGAGAGAAACACCTCTCTGTCCAGTGTGAGGAAGGTCGGAGAGCTGTGTCACCCACCCCTAGGTGGGGGGTCACAGAGGGGATGGGGACTGCTGCGGCCATCTCGGCAGTAATGTTGCGTGGGCTCTGACTTCGAGGACCTGGGCGTGGACGGTCACATGCAGGGGCAGGAATGAAGGACCGTGACCCCTCTCTGCCCTCTCCCGGCCCTCAGCCCCGAGCTGGCCTCCCCCTCCTGCGATATGACACAGTTTGGGGAGACGTCCTCATGGCCGGCCATTCCCGGAGGAGCCGGTGGGCCACCCTCGCTGCAGATTCCGCCCGGGACCCCCACCGGTGCTCAGACACCGGCATTGTGCCCACTCGGGCGCCCCCTGGCGTCCCTCTGTCGGACTGCCCTGTCCTGGCGCTGGACTGTCCTCTGTCTTTCGGACCTGCCCCTGAGTCACGCCCAGGCGGACAGCGCAGTGAGAGAAAGTTAGTGTGGAGGGGAGCAGGGCTGCCTTCGCAGACACACAAGAAGCCGCTCCATCAGGAGGAAGCCATTGCTGATCCTCTTAACCTGGAGAAAGGCCACACAGGGACCCCACGCCCTCTTGTCGGCCATTCCAGTCTGGACAGTGTGGTTGGGTCCCCTCCTGAGGGGGAATGAGAAGCTTCTAGGAGAAGAAGTTCGAGCAGAGAAGGGCAGCAGGGGTGGGGCTGCCGAGGAACAAGAGGGCCCAGGCCCCCCCGCCACTCCAAGGCCAGTTTCACTGAGCTGTCTCTTTACATCATGTCACCCACCCAGACCCCAAAACAGACTGAGCCCCCCAGAGCAGAGGCCCTGGTGTCCGGCCCACCTCTCCAATGCCCACAGGGGGCAAAGCTCATCCTAGGCAGCTTTCAGGGAGTGCTGAGTCTGCATGCAAAGGGCAACACCCTGGCTGGTGTGGCTCATTGGATTGGAGCATCGTCCTGCAAACCAAAAGGTCGCTGGTTCAATTCCCAGTCTGGGCACAAGCCTGGGTTTCAGGCCAGGTCCCCAGTAGGGGGCGCACAAGAGGCAACCACACATTGATGTTTCTCTCCCTCTCTTTCTCCCTCCCTTCCCTTCTCTCTATAAGAAAAAAATAAATAAGAATCTTTAAATGCAAGGGCGAGGGGACAGTCACTTGAACTCAACAGGTCCTTTGGTGAAAGAGAATGACTCATTAAAGCCCTTGTGGGTGACACCCGATGACAGTATAAGTTGGACCTGGGTCTCAGTGGCCACGTTCACAAACGTGTCAGGGACACGCCTGCCTGGTCTTGGACCCAAGTGGTTTTCATTCAACTCAGGATTTTCCTTCAATTAAAGGAAGATGAAGAAGATCAGGGCCGGTGCTGTCTGCCTGTGGAAAATTATTTTAAAGCCTGTGTGTGTCAGAAAGAGAGAGGGAGGTAAAATTGATATGCTTATAACCTTTCTAAGCATGAAAAAAGGAAGTCAAGCTTAGTATAACCTGTGTAAATGAAAAGTGGGCCCAGGCATTAAAATATCTTATTTGATCCTTAGGATTTTTCTAGCCAACACTTCCTTGTATTTTTAAAATTCCAGGCCACTAAAACACCGCATATGATATCCACTCCATATATATGGCTCTCCACTCAGTGCTAGAAAAACACTAACTTTTTTTTTTAATGTGTATATCAATTTTAGACTTGAAGAAGGAGAACCAGAAACATTGATGTGAGAGACAGACATTGATCGGTTGCCTTCCATACGTGCCGTGGAGGATCAAACCGCAACCTAAGTCTGTGCCTTGACCTGGGAATCGAACCCACAACCTCCTGGTGTATGGGATGATGCTCCAACCAACTGAGCCACCCAGCCAGGGCAAAAGACACCCACTTTTTAAAAATGATTTTACTTATTTATTTTCAGACAGACGGGAAGGGAGGGAGAAAGAGAAGGAGAGAAACATCCATGTGTGGTTGCCTCTTGCAAGCCCCCTACTGGGGACCTGGCCCGCAACCCAGGCATGTGCACTGACTGGGAATCAAACTGGCGATCCTTTGGTTCGCAGGCCAGCGCTCAATCCACTAAGCTATACCAGCCAGGGCAAGACACCCACTTTTAAAGCAACAAAAGTTTTCGTGTTCATCTTTAGTTTTAGCAGGCTTGAAAAAGAGCTCACACACAGAAAAAGATACTTCAGTTCTAACAGTTTTGACTGTTAAGGACGTGTTGCTTTGAATATTAAGGGTTTTCTATGGAGCAGACTAGCTATTTATAGATGTTCAAGAATGAACTACGGGTGAATCACGTACCACTTACTCCTCTGGTATTTCATTACTGGTGTGATACCCACTCTGTAACAGCTCTATAAATACACAGATAAGGGTGATGGATAACAGTTACCAGGCACTTGCTGTGCCCCTGGCATGGTTCCAGCCACTTGATGTGTAGTCGGTCACTTAAAAATCAAAGCCCCCAGCAAGACTATGAGTTTGGGGCACTATTATTACCCCCATTGTACAGAGGAAGAAACTGAGGCACAAAGGCATTAGAAACAGCCGAGGGCTGGGATGTGGTAGGGCTGAGCTGCCCCTGCAGGCCGCCGGTCTATAGAGTCCGCCTTGTCCCTCGGGAAAGGAACATGTCCCAGGAACTCGGGCGGCACTGAACCAAGTAGAGTGGCCCGCGTGTCCCCGGGAGATGTTTCCTCCTTTCCCCGCTGTCCCTAGCCAGCTGGGAGCTGACGACAAGAAAGCGCCTTGGTCCTGGTGACCTGGAAGAGCCTCCAGCCTCGGCCACCCGCCGGCCCCCAAGGGGCCAGGCCCTGGAGGCTCTCGTCTGCCCCAGGTTGGCTAGGCCAGCAGGGGAGGCCACGTGGCCACCTCGCCCTGTGTTGCTGGGACCCACGGTGGCCTACCTCCAGCATGAGGCCCGGTTTCACACTAAAAGCCCCTCTCTCCCTCAGACCGTCTCTGGATGGTGCAAGTTCAGCACCCCCATCCCCCCCAGCCAAAACCTCCCTCCTGGGCTTTTTAAAAAATTGATTTGAGAGAGAGAGAGAGAAACATTGATTTGTTGTTCCACATACTGGTGCATTCATTGGTTGCTTCCTCTATGCGCCCTGACCGGGGACCGAACCCTCAACACTGGTGTATAGAGACGACGCTCTAATCCACGGAGCTACCTGGCCAGGGCTGTATGAGGTTCTTGCTTCTGGTGTCTTCTATGGCGTCCTCCTTCCACAGGGCACGGCAGGGCATGCTGAGAAAACTCTCGGGGTGCTCCACAGTCCTGCCCCGAGGGTGACCACACCTGGGCCCCCGACATTTGTCCTGCTTCCTGACACCCCCAGAGCATGGCCATCATCTCTCCTGCAGCCCTGCCCCTTCCTCACTTCTCTTTTGACGCCACCCCGTCTCCCCCAGATGGTAAATGCTACTTCCTTCTAAAATCAGGACTGAAATCCGAACACCACAGCCGACCCGCACTACTATTCCCAGTCGTTATGTTCTGTGAAGTCACCCCAAAGGCTGGATTCTCGAGGACGGCATCCTCGCTTGGGGGAGAATGCCGGGGTTCCTTACGTTCCTGGGAGCAAGCTTCTGGTCACACGTTCACCCACCGATCAATACAGAACCTTGTCGGATACGCGCTTCTGTTCAAAGACCCCTTGTCTGCTGTGTATCGTTGATTCGGTAGCGGGGAACTCACTGTCAAGAGCTCTCTGACTCAGGCCTGCACGAAGCTTGTCACACACGGATTTTCTCCGTCAGGCACATCGCAGCCTTCTTGCCCTCGGGGACAGCAGAAGGCTGGTTAGCACTAGGCTTGGCCTCATTTTGAATGGTGAAACCACCGACCAAAAGCACAAAACATGTGAAACCCGTGCCACTAAGTAGACCACAAAAATGCACGCTTCTTTAAAGAGGCAGAGCGGCCACGTCCCACCACCTCGGCTGGAAACGTGGACTGGGCAACGCAAATGTTTTGCTGCTCTGTGTGCACCTGCAGAGGACCACTAGCTCTCCTCAAGTATTGATTTGGGGGCGCCGATAAATTTCATCGAGTAAGGG
The DNA here is from genome assembly GCF_019186645.2 of Phyllostomus hastatus. NCBI lineage: Eukaryota > Metazoa > Chordata > Mammalia > Chiroptera > Phyllostomidae > Phyllostomus > Phyllostomus hastatus. Next base: position 10,898,274 of record NW_025334036.1, on the reverse strand, counting down.
ACTTGGCAGATAGGGAACCATGAATAATACGAATTGACTGTATGTTTTATTGTGTCTTTTCTCCCCATGAAATTGAATCTTAAAGTTGTAAGGAAGGTTGAAAGCCAGCTCACTTAGCCCCCTGCTCTCACGGAGAAGGAAAATACATGCTACACATTTAAACATTGTATCGTAAACACCCTAGAACTTGATCCTGGGCAACACTGTCTACATTAATGTACTGAAGAAGCTTCTTTTTTTTTTTTTTTTAGTTAACATTTATTTTCAGCCTAAATGATGTTCAGTGGTTTGATAATCAAAAGTAATTTGATCTAAGGAAAGTTCTAAATGTGTGGGCTAGCGGGGTGGTCTTTAGCCGGGGGCCTCTCTGACCCCGGCAGGACCAGAACCTTCCAGAACTCTCCAGAACTTTCTGTCTGGCTCCCCATCTGCCACCGCAGGGGCAGCCTGCTGACCGGCAAAGCGGACAGTAAAATTGGGGAGCAGGCAATGAAAGGGCTCAGCCTCTCTAAATCAATGGATGATGCATGCAAATCATGTTTTCAAATTTTTTACAGTCTCCCAGGGAATGACATCACTGCCTGTAACTGTTTGGAGTGTTCCTTATGACTCAAGGCGCAGCAGGGCCAAGCGATGTCATTCCTGAGAGACACTGGGCCTCGGCCTCGAGCCTCCCCTCCCGAGGGGACAGTCGGGCAAACGAGAAAAGCGCTCCCTGTGGGGATAGACCCGGGGCTGGCCCAGCAGGGGGCCTCGCCGGGCGGCCAGAGGAACCCCCCTCCGTCTCCCAAGCCCCCGGCGCAGCCACGGTGGCCCCAGACCGGCAGGGCGCCCCCGTGCGGCAGCATCCAGGTGCAGCCCGCGCCTGCCTCCTCTGGGAGCGTGTGAGAACATTCTGGTGGAGCTGCCCTGTGGCTGGTTGGGGCTTGGTGTTTGTCCTCAGATTCCCTCCCACGTGGCGAAACTGCGTGTTCCTGTCCGAGGGCGGGAGCGTGGGAGAGGGCGGGGACCCCAGGCTGGAGGCGGACACCGGAAACCGGACCAGCTTCTGTGCGTCTCCGTGACTCTGGCCCCGTCCTTGCGGCTTCCACTGGGGGCACTTAGCCCAAGAGGCCAGCTCTGGCCCCGGGTCGCTCGGCCATCTCCGCTTTCCTGGGCACGTGAAGACACGCACGGGCCCACGCGAGCGTCCCTGTAGCGTGGACCCTGGAGCCTCTCAGTAACCATGACCTTGGGCCCGATCCTCAACCTCTCTGGATTAAATGGCTTAATCCTTGTAAATTCTCAGCCCAGTGCCCCGTGTCCAGGGCCCGGCCTGCGGTCAGCTCAGAAAATCTCCGCTGTTAGTATTACTCAGCGCCGTGACCTAGATTTTGAAGGCCAGTCTTCGACACGGAGGAGTGGGATTGTAAGGCCTTTGCCGAGCCCGAGGAAGTTGGGGGGCCGATCCCTGGGTGGGTTGGCTGAGTCTGCCCCGGGGAGCCAATTCCAGAACGAGGGATGTCCTCTGGGCCAGCGAGGCAACTCAAACAGGGACAGCCCAGCGTTGGGAGGCGGGGCCGGAGCTCTCCCTGGGCCCCGCCCCCCAACACCCAGAGGCCACACCCCCTGAGCTGCCCCTCCCCTCCCAGGAGCATCCCCTTGATGCAGCCGCTGCGGACCACCGCCCTGACCACCGCCTGCGCCAACCGCTCGGACCAACGCGTGGGCTACCTGGAGCACGTGGTGGCCCGGATCTCCATCTCCCACCCGCGCCGAGGAGACCTCCAGATCCACTTGATCTCTCCCTCGGGGACCAAGTCCCAACTACTGGCAAAGAGGTAAGGCCGGGCCGGCCTAGCGGGGTCGCGGGGTCGCGGTGGCCGGTAAGCAACCAGGACAGGAGGCGAGACGCCCCGGCTGGCGCCAGGGCGCCTTCCCTGGGCTCCCAGCGGCTGGCCACTTCTCCTCCCTTCCTTCCTCACCCCTGGAAATGTCATTTCAGTCCTCGCTCACCATCAGGAAAGGCACAGGAACTGAAGGTGATGGTGTAGAGAAGCAGGCCGGGCGCCATCCCTGGCCCAAGCGGCTGACTGCCCTTCCCGACCTGCTTACATTGTCTGTCTGACCTTCCAGAACCTTCCAGCGCCCCAGCATCCTCCACTCTGCCCTTTCCCTCTAATCATCCTTCTGCTCAGGCCCGGCGTTTGAGCCCCTGGATTCTTAGAGAGCAGCAGGCCACCCGGGTTCACTGGTTCATCGCTATCCTTTTGCTGGGTAGCTGAACCTGTGCCCTCAAACACTCTAAACCCGCCCCCAGGCCACTTGGCAGACACCTGAGCCTGGGTCATTTGCATTTCTCTTCCCCCAAGACAGATCGCCTGATTATAGAATCCATTACCTTCCACTGGGTTTCACGTCTTGCTTAATGGGGCAGCTTTTTCAGCCTGCCAGATTTTTTTTTTTTTTTTTTTACCAAGAGTGAGTTTACAGTCCCAAGCCCTTCAGCCCTTAAAAGACAGTCTGTTCTGTTCCCAGTGCGTTGGGTTCTGTTTGGCATCGTGTGTGAAAACCCTTGACCTTTGCAGTTTCGTGGAAGAAAGTACGAGGTGTCCCGCTGACCTCACTGCCCTGCAGGCAAAACAAGGGTTCCTCGATAAACACTTTTCTACATCGGATGTTCAGAGAACCCCCCAATTGAGAATCGAATGGTACATCATAGAACATATCGATATCTGGGATTTCTGAACAATAGAGCCCCGATGTTAGAAAAAAATTGTTCCAGTGTAGAGATGGAAATTTTAGACTCAGAAGAGTAAGAAGAAGCTGGAATTGTTTCTTCTAAAGTGGGAAGATGGAAGGCCCCCCCCCCGCAACCCCCTCCTGGGTTAGAAGAAGGGGGGGGTGGGATTGGGCTGTGTAGCTTCCTGTTTCTGCTCAAACCCTCGTGAGAAAGTGGCCCAGAGCTGAAGGTCCAGTCGGGCAGGAGCAACGGAAGCTCATCAGAACCCGCAGGGAGGCTGGCTGAGGGGAGAGAGCTCCTAGTCCCCTGACATTGCACCCAGGGGTGCCTCCCACCCACTCCGGGAAACACCCAGGCCTGTTCTGGCACCTCCCCCCAGACAGGGCTATTGAAACCTGTGATGCCCAGCGGAGGAAGGCAGCCTTTCTTTCCCCACAAGCTTGGGTAGTTACTCGTTTTTCCTTCTTTGTACCTTCTGGAGAACAGCACACCAGAGCTGGCTCGGGGACGAGTGGGGAAGTTTCGGTTCGTTCCTGAACCAGCATTTTGGAAAGGCCCCCCCTCCCCTTGGGGCTGAAGGGGAAGTTCCCTGGCCCACCCTCTGTCTGCTTTGCTGCCTTTGGGCACTGGGGTCCTGGGCTCTGGGGGCTGCGCCTGGGGCGTCACCCCTGGGGTGTGACTCAAAATGCCTTCTGAAGGAACCTGGCGGATTGAGGGCATTTGTTGGTGGCCTGCTGGTGCCGGGAAGATCAAGGGGCAGGGGTCACAGTGGCCTCCAGCGAGTCTGTAGGCAATCAGTACACCCGGGGCCTCTCTATAAAACAGGGAGGCAACCTCCACGGCAGAGTCCTTGTCTCATACGGGGCACCTGGGAAGCCTGTCTGTCTCTCAATATATTTTTAAGATTTTATTCATTTATTTTTAGGGAGAGGGGAAGGGAGAGAGAGAGGGAGAGAAACATCCATGTGTGGTTGCCTCTCGTGCGCCCCCTACTGGGGACCTGGCCCACAACTTGGGCATGAGCCCTGACCGGGAATTGAACTGGCAGCCTTTCCATTTGCCAGTCGACACTGAGCCACACCGGTCAGGACTGTGTCTCAGTGGTTAGAGACCCCATGAGAGAATGGAGGGAAGACAGCTGTGCGGGGCGGTGTCGTAAACGAGGGTGTGAAGGCAGCCAGCGTCTCACCCGCAGCTCCGCCTCAGCCGAGTGCCAGGCTCCATCCTCTGGTTTCTCCCGTGGTCTGAGGACACGGCCTCCTTGGAGTGGCCCCCACCCCCAGCCACCACCTTTTTCGGGCCCCCCCCTGACATTCTGATGCTGAGTCTCCCATTGCAGGTTGCTGGACCATTCCAACGAAGGGTTTTCAAACTGGGAGTTCATGACCGTGCACTGCTGGGGAGAGAAGGCGGAGGGGGAGTGGACCTTGGAAATCCAGGACATACCGTCCCAGGTGCGCCACCCGGACAGACAAGGTCAGAGGCGCCGGGGGTTTCGTGACTTTCGTGTTTCAGCCCTTTCGCCATCTCTAGGACTTTGGTTTCACTCTGATGTCTGCCGTCTATTTTTTGTTTGTTTGTTTTTGAATGAGGGTAAAATTCACATAGTACGAACCTCGCCGTTTTCATCACTTTAAGGTGCATTCACCAGGTCGTGCAATGGTCACCGCTATCCCATTCCAGAACTTTCTCATCACTCCAGAGGCGTCCCCTCGTACCCATGAAGCAGCCGCTCCTCCCTCCGCAGCCCCTCCCGGCCCCCGGGGGGGCCCTGATCTACCGTCTTTCTCTGGGGACTGGCCTCTTCCGGACGCTTTATGTGAACAGAATCCTACACTGCGTGTGCGCGGGCTTTCGTGTCTGGCTCCTTAGGCTTCTCATGATGTTCCCAAGGCTCATCCGGGTTGTCGCGTGTGTCCACACTTCCTTCCTTCTGACGGCGAAGCCCCGCTCCTCCTCCGCGTTCTGAACCCCGTCCGTTTCCTCTTCCACCCGCCGGCCGACGTCCGGGGGGATTTCTCCCTCGCCGCGGTTACGAACGATGCTGCTTTCACCATCCGTCCACGGGCGTGTTCTGTGGACGTGTTTCCCGTTCTCTCCGGTGTGTGCCTGCGAGCAGCATGGCCGAGCCACGTGGTAATTCTGTGTTTGACTCTCTGAGGAACTTGTTGAACCGTTTTCCACGGTGGCTGCACCACGGGACATTCTCACCGGCAATAGATGAGAATTTTACCGTATTTTTCGGACCATGAGACGCACCTAGGTTTTAGAGGAAAACGGGGAAAAAAGTTTTGAAGCAAAAAAATGGAGTAAAATATTTAATCACACAAATCACACCATATGTTACCAGTGTAAATGTGAACAGAACTCCGCAGCAGCATTAACCACCATTATTCCTCCCAAATTTGGGAGGGGGGAAGAAAAAGAAAAGCGTGCCTTGTTGTCCGAAAAATACAGTAATTTTATGGCATTCTTGTCGACACTTGTTCTATTTGCAATTTCCGTAGCCGTCCTGCTGGTGTGAAGTGGCGTCTCCTTGAGGTTTGGGTCTGCATTTCCCTGATGACTAATGATGCTGAGAATCTTTCATCGTCCATAAATCTCCTTGGGAGGAATGTCTGTTCAAGTCTCTCTGCCCCTTTGAAAATGGGGTTGTCTGTCTTTTCATGTTGCATCGTATGAGTTTTTTAAATATTCTGCATACTAGGCCATTACCAGAAAAGCCATTTTTTACATTTTTTTCCCTCCCATCCTATGGTTTGATCCCAGGGATGCTGTTCAGGGATGGCCCCTAATCAAGGCCCGAACAGGCGGGTGCCCATCCTTGGGTGTGGTTGGAAGAGACAGGAATGGGATAGACGTCTCCTGGTAGCTGCTAGCGCCGACCTTCTGTGACCTGTCGGGATTTGGGGGACCGGGACATGGTCTTCGACGTTGTCACAGAGCCGGCACATCCCTGCAGTGCTGTCTGGAGGAGAAGGGTGGTCCGTGCAAGCCATACCCTGCGGAGGGCTGTCGCCCCTGAGGCAGTCTTTGCAGAAACCAGCGTAGGTGGGTGGTGGGGACGGTGCCCTCTCTCTGGGCTGCACTCTTGGCACATCCCAGCATTAGTGCCTCCTCCCCGAGCGTGAGACGGAGTTGGCGTTGGTTCTGTCAGCGCTGAGGGAGGGAGGCAGGAAGAGAAGTGTGAGAACTCGCTGAGAACCAGCCTGCCTTTCAAAGCAGGGTGAGCCCCACGCAAACCTGTGCAGGGCAGCCTGGTCCTCTCTGAGGAGAGCGTTGGTCCCATTACTGGATGGTGCTGTCTTTTTTTTTTTTTTTTAAGAGAAATGGAGGGAGAAAGAGGGGGAGAGAAACATCAGTGTGTGGTTGCCTCTTGCACGCCCCCTACTGGGGACCTGGCCTGTAACCTAGGCATGTGTGCTGACTGGGCATCGGACCAGCGACCCTTTGGCTCACAGGCTGGCACTCGATCCACTGAGCCACACCAGCCAGAGCTGGATGGTGATGTCTTCATTCATTATTTCTTTCTTTCCAAGGCCCACTCACAGGAGGGAAGGGCTAATTGCCCTGGGCTTCACCACATATTTCATGCATCAAACGATTTTCCTGACTCCATGTTGCTAATCCGTAAGCAGTTATCATTGAATTCTCAATATGCTAAAAAGTCTTTTTTCCAAGGGGAGGAAATTAAAAAATAATAATTTGTATTAAACTAGTCCAATACACAGACCGACACCTTCTCAGATATCTGTAACTTCTCAGCTCTCTGTAGTGACATGATCTCAAACAGGACTCTATTCTGTACTGTAGCCTTAATATGTAAAGAGTACTTACAAATCACTAAGAAATATGAAAATCACCCCACTAGAAAAATAGGCACAAGGCCTGAAAAGGCCATCCATATAGAAAAAAAAATAAACCAATGAACAAAAGAAATGTAATCTTTGTAGTAATCAAAGAAAATATAACTTAAAACACCAGGTAAATATGATAGGAAGCCAGCCAACAAGCAGAACTTCCTGGGGCCAAAAAAGCAATGCTTTGGTGAGAAGAACATGAGTATAAAGGTAGACAGGCCTGGCTCCCAGTCCTGGCTCCGCCAGTGACTGCCTGGGAACCCTTGTGCATTGGCAGCACTGGCTGGGAGTGAACCTTCCTGGCACAGCCTGGCACATAGTAGGTTGTCATGGAGGCAGGTTTCTCGTACCCCCTCATTTCTTACCTGCCCGCTGCCAGCGTCGGCTCCAACCACAGTCTTAGAGAACTGGTCCCCTTTCCCTCCAGGAACATCCCAGCCCCGAGGTGACCGGTAGAGGGCCTTGGAGGAGGTTTAGACGGGCCGTGAGTCTGGAGGACCTTGAACCTTGGAAAGCAGCAGAATCCAGGGTTGCCGCGCTCAGGGCGAGCTAGATTGCTATCTCCTAGATGGACTGAAATGGAAAACTCTCTCAGGTCTTGAACTCATGGGCGCATGTGTATTCTTTCTTCCCCTTACGTGGCACCTGCTCGCAAAGCAAAGAAACGAAGACTCGCTGGCCGGCGTCTTGGTTTGGAAACGCCGTGAGAAGGGTCGAACGCTGACCTGCACTGGGCTTTCAAGGGCTCTCGTGTCCGGGCAGGTGCGTCCCGGGGCCACAGCTGCTGGCGTTCCCACACGTCTCGGCTTTCCCTGGAGCGCAGCCCAGCACACCTGAGCCTGCCCGCCCCCTTCCGTGGAATCCCCTCTTCCAGTCTCTGCTTCCCACGAACCTGAACGTTGAGGCTGGGGCAGTTCAAAGAGGGCTGGGGCAGAATTCACCAAAGCTTGCAGGGCAAACGCCGGGGGTGCAGATTCCTGATGAAGGTCAGACCTGAACCACACGCAGGTCACCTGGACCGAGGAAGTGTCTGTGGGAAGGTGGGTGGTGAGGGAAGACCAGGTTAGCACGTGCATTAGAGTTGGGACACGGGGTTAAGACCTCAGTTGCGCCTAGAGCAGAGCACCCTGGAGGTGGGGACTGAGTTCCCCCGGGTCCACTTTCTGGCCTGGGCACGGAACGTCTCCTGTCTTTCCGCACATGACTGATGGGAATAATAATATCTACATCATGGGCCTGCGTGAGGTTCAAATGTCGGGAGGTTTTCTACGAACAAACCCTTGATGAGGAAAGTTTCAAGATGATGGTCAGTGACAGGAGCCCATCTGACCTGTCATTTCTCTACCAAATTCTGCATTTCTGCCTTAAACGATTCAACGTGTCTCACTAAGTTGCAGCACTTGCTTGAATGGAAGACTAAGAAATAATGATGATGATGATGATGATGATGATGAAGTTCAGAGAATTAGGTCCTTTTCAAAGAGTACTTTTTTTAAGATTTTATTTATTTATTTTTAGAGAGGGAAGGGAAGGAGATAGAGAAAGAGAGAGAGAAACATCAATGTGCGGTTGCTGGGGGCCGTGGCCTGCAACCCAGGCATGTGGCCTGACTGGGAATCGAACCTGCGACACTTTGGTTCACAGCCCGCGCTCAATCCACTGAGCTATGCCAGCCAGGGCTCAAAGAGTACTTTTGATAGTTCAGACAGCTGGTGCCACGGACCCCCCCACCGCATGCACTGATTGCATTTCACTCCGTAAATATACACAGGCAGCGGCCAGGCGGGCTCTGTGCCCCACACCCCCACCCCACCTTGGGCCTCACCTGTTCCATACAGGCAGGAGCAGCGCGGCCCCAGGGGAGCCAAGCCCAGGGCAAGCCAGCAGAACCTGGGAAGCCTGTGGCTGTTCTCTCCACCTGCGGTGATACAAGGTCTCCCTGGCCTCCCTGGCCTCCCCGGCCTCCCCGGCACCCAGCTGCCTTGGTGGGGCCGGGGGACAGGGCCGGTAACACAACCCAGAACCGCACCAGGCTTTGCCTAGTGACAGACAGGAGGTAAAGCTCACAGCCTTTCTGACGGTCCCTACAGGGCCTGCTCGAAAGATGCCCCCTGCCAAGCTCACTGCTGTTTTGTTCTGAAGCTTGGGCAGCTGATATGCGTCTCCCCCCTGTTTCTGTCCCGGGGCAGCACCTCCCAGTAAAGCCTCAGGGTGTGGGCTCTGCCTGGAGCCTCATTGTCCAGGGAGCCGAGGCCACAGCGCGGGTCCAGGTGGCAGACGGACCACAAACCTCGATGACCTCTGTGCAACATTGCAGAGGGACAGAGGAGCACAACCGTATTCAGAACTGGTCCGGCGTGACTTCGCCCTTGACAGGCAACGCTTGCCTTGGGAAGCGCAGGACTTTGAACTTGGGGAAGGGAGTATAGAGTCGCTGAATGAATGAATGAATGAATGGGTGCACCACCGAGAATCCCGTTTAAATCAGGAACACATGTAATTTTAGTCAACTCTGTTTTCAGCTTCTCGTACTCAGTAAAATCTTTAATAATCAGTTAAAAGCAGGGAAAATTAGTCTCTCCTGGGTGACTGCATTTTTCTCCTTTTTCTTCACAACAAGTTCCGTGATTTCCTGATTTTCTTTCAGTCGCTTTTCATACATTTTCTTTCTTCCTAGAAGCATGGCTGTTCGCATCGTATTGTTAGCTTTCCTGGCCTTTTGTCACTGCCCTCTGTCTTGAGCAGATCTTCGTTTCCCAGTAAAAGTTGACATTGTGCTGCGTGCCGTAGCTCAGTCTGTCTCGTTCCGGCGGCTGGAAGGAAAGCTGGGTGTAAAGCCTGTGCCCTCTCTGCCGGCTTCCAAGCTTGTCGCTGAGCCCTCAGCCCTGCAGCAAGTGGGCGTGGAGCATCGCTCGGCTTCCCTGGAGACGGACCGAGAGCTCTGCGAGGTCTCCCGTCTGCAGCACGCACATGCTTGCCCGGAAGTTCCCTCCTGGATCTTGTTTCCTTCCTCGTCTCCCCGTGTCTCCTCCCACTGGTCTCTGTGCCTCCCTTCGACTCTTGCGAAGGGACTGTTATAGTGACACTATTCCCCCAAAGTCTCCTAGTTGAAGAGCAAAAGCCCAGTGTTCCCACTCAGCTAGGTCCAGGTTCAACGTCACCGTGTGGATGAAGCACAGCCTTGTTCTTTCGGTTCTGTGTCTGCTGATTGCGAATGAAATAAATGGGTGAAATGAAATCCTAAATGTGAATGAAGATGAAAAGTAAAAAGATATGGCCCTGGCTGGGTGACTTAATTGGTTGGAGCATTGTCCCCATACACCAAAAGGTTACAAGTTCAATTCCCGGTCAGGGCACATGCCTAGGATGTGGGTTCAATTCCCGGTCAGGGCGCGTATGGGAGGCAACCAACGGATGTTTCCCTCTCACTTGGATCTTCCTCTTGCTCTCTCTCTCCCCCTTCCCCTCTCTCTAAAATCAAGGAGCATACCCTTGGGTGAGGATACCAGAAATAAAACGATATGGAAAGAGGAAGAATTCTCCTGAAACCCCTTCTCGGGTTGACTTCATTAGTTTCAGAAACACTTCACGATCAGAAATATATCTACATTTTCATGTCTTTTTTTCCCCAACACCTCACAGATCCCCAGCCCTGCCACAGACATCACTTCATATTTCTGCTGCTTGCATATCAAGCACTTTTTAATGTCATTGTCTATTCTTCGTAGGGAGCGTTTTATATCTTTTTTATAATACGTCGCCAAGGAGAAATGCCATCATTTATTTAAGCATCCCTCCACCGTTGGACATGTAGATTGCTTTCTGGGTTCTTTCGTGGTTATAAATAGACAGCTTAATGCCGAAAGCCCTCTCCTAAATTTCAAATTATTTCCCCGGGATGGTTCACCGGAAGTCAAATTACTGGGACAAATAAGAGGTGGAAACCACAAAAACATCTGCTTTTGATACATGCGACCAATTTGCTTTTCAAAACAGTCGAACCCATTTACAGTCTCAGAGGTGGGGGTCGGCGTGTTCACTCCCCAGGTCTGCCGGAGAAGAGTACTGTGTTTTCCAGACCATAAGATGCACCTAGGTTTTAGAGGAGGAAAGTAAGAAAAAAATTTTTGAAGCAAAAAATGTGGTGAAATATTTAATGGCATAAATAACATAATATTTCACCGATGTAAATGTAAACAGAACTCAACAGCAGCATTGACAACCTTTATTAATCCCGAATGGGGGGGAGGGGGTGCGTCTTACAGTCCAAAAAGTATGGTAATTTTCCCCCTTATTTTGTGTTGTGATAATTACTGAGGAGGGTGAATACTTTTCCAAGGGTTTGTCTATACACCATGTTTTCTCTTTTGAAAATTGCTCTTTTTGTTTTTGTCTTCAGATGTCTGTGTTGCTGCTATTAGGCGAATAATCATTCTAAGTAAAATACAGATGTAATAACCCTTTCTGTGTCAGAGCTCCTGTGAATATTATTTTGGTCTGCTATTTGACCTATACTTTTTATTCTATTTTTTTAAAGATTTTATTTATTTATTTTGGGGGGGAGAAAGAGAGGAAGAGAAACATCAATGTGTGGTTGCCTTTTGCACACCCCCTACTGGGGACCTGGCCCGAAACCCAGGCATGTGCCCTGACTGGGACTCGAACCTGCAACTCTTGGTTTGAAGGCTGACACTCAATTCACTGAGCCACACCAACTAAAGCTGACTTATATTTTTAAAAAGATAATCTTAAATTTCCCATTCAGAGTTTTGATCATTTGTCTCCCAGTTTATGATTGGATTTTCTTCATAACCTGCTTGATTATTTTCTAGTACAAGGTAAATATTTTTTTATCTAAATTGCTAACAAATGACCCCCAAACAAAGACAACATTGAAACGTTAAAAGGTGTCACGGACTTCTGTGTCTGGCGATAGGACGACCAGGAACAGAACAACTAGCAGAAACGGAGCACAAAACAAGTTGTTAAAAACACGTCCGATTATATTGGCGATTTCCATAAAGGTAGATAGACGAATTGCTTTGATTAGAAGACAGAGAGTGACGTATTAGGTTTTTGCAAACTATCTTTACTGCTGGGCCAGGCACATGGTATGCATGCGCCAGACGCCATCTTTCCTCTCCTCTGCCTCCCTCTGCCTTAGGGGGCTGGTCTCCAAAAAAGACCTGCCTGTGGCTTATGGTTGAGTTCAGCCAAGATCAACCAGCATCCCACTGTGCCCCCAAGGGCTCAACGCCCTTTCTTTTACTCTCTCCCGGGAACTCCTCCACCCACTGTGGCTCCCGCTGCTCTGCCCAGAGCTCCATAAACATTCCCTTCACTTCACCCTCCTTGATTAGCCTGGTTTAATTATGCCGTCTGCTTCCTGCCAGGACAGATGGATGGAAGTACGTGCAAGAGTGATATTTAAATATAAGGAAACGGAAATGTTGATAATCAAGTGGATGAGAAAAGAGACACCAGGCAAATGCTCAGCAAAAGAAAACTGGTGCCATTATCTTAACATCAGACGCACAGAAATGTCATGGGGAAAAGCATTACTGGAGCTAAAGAGGGTCAATGCATATTGATAAAAGATTTGGTCCAATTTTTTAAAAAGATTTTATTTATTTATTTTTAGAGAGAGGAGAAAGGAGGGAGGAAGAGGAACATCAATGTGTGGTTGCCTCTCACACGCCCCCTACTGGGGACCTGACCTGCAACCCAGGCATGTTCTCTGACTGGGAATCGAACCTGTGACCCTTTGGTTCATAGGCCAGCACTCAGTCCACTGAGCCACACGAGCCAGAGTGACTTGATTCAATGTTAACATGACCTCGATATGTATAAAGCAAAAACTTGTTGACACAAGACAGGCACACACATACACAAGATGGGCTGTTTAGCATACCTCAAGTATAATGGATGGGTAAAACAGCAAAAATCAGGAAGACTGGAAGATTTGCATAAAGCAGTTGACAGGTTAGCGGCGACGTGCATCTTGGAACGCTGCACCCAACGACTGAGGAATAAACACATTCCCCTTTGAAGCACAAATGGAAATGGGCCGCCTGGCAGGATCCTTGGCGAGCTTCCAGGTATCTTTAAGGATTGCGGCACACAGACCCCGTTCTCTAACACGGCACTTGGGAAATCAACATTTAAAAAGATAAGTAGAAAAGGCTCATGCATTTGAAAATTGAAAAACACTTCTAAATAGCTCATGTGGCAAAGAAGAAAAAATCACAATCTAAACTAGGAAATAGAAGTGGATGGTGATTTTATCCACTACATCACCAGCCCTGGCTGGTGTGGCTCCGCTGGTTGGAGCGCTGTCTTGTAAACCAGAAGGTTGTGGGTTCGATTCCCAGTCAAGAGCACATGCCTAGGTTGCAGGTTCAATCCCCAGTCGGTATGCATACAGGAGGCAACTAATTGATGTTTCAACACTTCCCCCAAATAAACCCTGGAGCTTAAGATTCCTAGATCATTTTTCTGGTATTGAAAATACCATCTTTTGCCCTGGCTGGCGTAGCTCAGTGGATTGAGCGCGGCCTGGGAACCAAAGTGTCCCAGATTCGATTCCCAGCCAGGGTACATTCCTGGGTTGCAGGCCATAACCCCCAGCAACCGCACATTGATGTTTCTCTCTCTCTCTCTCTCTATCTCCCTCCCTTCCCTCTCTAAAAAATAAATAAATAAAATATTTTTAAAAAGCTTTAAAAAAAAGAAAATACCATCTTTTTTTAAAAAATTAAGTATATTGGGGTGATATTGGTTAGTAACATTACATACGTTACCATGTACACCTCTATAATAATATAACCCATCACCTGTCTGAAAGTCAAGTCTCCTTCAGTCGCTGTAAGTTTGACCCGTTTACCCCCCTCGTCCTTCCCCCCATATTGTTGTCTGTGTCTCTGAGTTTTTACTTGTTTTGGTTCTTTTGTTGCTTTCTGTTTTAGGCTCCCCATGAGTAAAATCATGTGGTTCTTTTTGCTCCACCTGATGTATTTCACTTAGCATGATGCTCTCAAGATCCACTCCCGTTGGCGCAAATGGCGGGATTTCATCCTTCCTCTCGGCTGAGTAGTATTCCACTGTGTATACACTCGCACCACATCTCCTTTATCCGATCGCCCGTCGATGGGCACGTGGGCTGTTTCCGTGCCCTGGCTACCCTAGATAATGCTGCAGTGAACATAGATACAGAAATCCTTATGAATAAAGGTTTTCAGATCCGTGCCCAGAACAGGGGTTGCTGGATCGTACAATAGATTTTTTGAAGAATCTCTATACTGTTTTCCAAAGTAGCTGCACCAGTTTGCATTCCCACGGGCAGTGTGTGCGGGTTCCCTTTTCTCCACGGCCTCTCCAGCACCTGCTATGGAATCACCATCTTTAAAGGGTCTTGTGGCTACAAGAGGATAGGGAAGATTCTCCCATCTCCCCTGCTTTATTCATTTTAATTTATTGATTTGAGAGAGAGAAAGAGAGACATCTGTTTGTTGTTCCACTCATTGATGCGCTCATTGGTTGACTTTTGTATGTGCCCTGACCAGGTATCGAACCCCCAACCTTGGTGTATCTGGACGATGCTCTAACCAACTGAGCCAGCTGACCCAGCCAGGGCTCCTGTTTTACATCTGGCTCTGAGGATGTGTGTGTGCCCATGGGTGCATGCGCACATGTATGGGGGCTGGGCACACGTGTGTGTGTGTGTGCGCTTCCCATTTTTCCCAGGCCATTCCTACATTCCCTTTATCTTCCTCCTTCTTGCTTGCCATTTTTAATGTGCATTTTTAACTATATGCTAACTGTATTGAGTAAAGGTTGGCATTTCCGTGTGTGTGTGTGTGTGTGTGTGTATGTGTGTGTATACAGTATTTCCTATAACAGCTTCATGGAAATACAGGTCACATACTACAAAATTCCCTCTTTTAAAGTGTTCTTGTCTATTTGTATATTTTTACAAGTAAACAGAGCCTTTTTTTATTCCTTCCACCCAAACCTCTGCGTTCCACTTTGTAAACTTTGTAACCCGGGTTCACTGAACTTCAGAAGGAAAACCTCCCACCGGAGTGTTAGACTAAAACAGATTTCTTGATTTTTCTAGGCCTCTTCTCTTTGTTGTGTTTCGTCTAAAGAACTTCTCCCTGCTGTTTGAAGTATGGGGGTGGGGGGAGAATTAATAAATACTTTATTGTTAATAACTTCTCTAATTGCCAAAGGCTTCCCAAAGTATTAGATCAGAGTTTTTCCATCTAACAGGACCCTTCCCCCAGTTCTATCTGCTGTCTCTAATTGCAAATCCCTCTCTCTAGGATTTTTTTAAAGATTTAATTTATTTATCTTTAGAGAAAGGAGAAGGGAGGGAGAAAGAGAGGGAGAGAAACATTTGACTGGTTGCCTCTCATGCTGGGAACCCAGGCCTGCAACCCAGGCTTGTGCCCCGATCGGGAATCGAACCGGTGACCTTTCGCTTTGTGGGACGACCGCCCAACCCACTGGGCCACACCAGTCAGGGCCTTCTCTGGGATTTTTGATGCTTCATTCAATACGCCAGGGAATGCAAGTGCTTCATGACTGCTGGGACTTTTCCTCTCGGCAAATTCACCCTTAAGGCTGGTTCTGCCCGTGAGTGAAGGGGATGACCCTGTGTGTCCACCATGAATCCAGTTCATGGAGGGGACGCTGCGTGGAAGACAGTGCGTGATGCTGAAGCCGAGCTTGGCAGCCCCGGGGGGCCTGCGCCATGGATTCCCGCCTGCCTGTCCCGGTCAAGGTTGCCGGGGCCTTGCTGGTGACACCTCGAGGCAGAGTCCTGGCGGGGCCGTCCCCACGGGTTCTTCTTGTACAGGCTCAGGAGTCTGCAGCAAGAAAGCCCAAGAGTTTGGGTTTGGACCCCCTTTAAGAGCCCCTCCTCCTGGAAGTGGAGGAATTAATGGTACGAGTTGAGTTTTCATAAGGGAAATGTGCGCCAGCGTGCTGCGTGGCTTGAATAGGAAATGATACATGTTTGTCAAGTGCTAGGCCCAGAGCAGATGGTCGTTCCGAAGTCCTGCTTTCGCCCTGGCCGGGTGGCTCAGGCAGTTGGAGCGTCGTCCCCACTCCAAAAGGTTGCGGGTTTGATTCCTGGTCAGGGGATATACTTGGGTTGTGGGTTTGATCCCTGGTCGGGCCGTGTTCCAAAGACAGCTGATCAGTGTTTCTCTCTGTCTGTCTCTCCCTCCATAAGCAATAAACACATCCTCGGGGGAAGGATTATAAAAATAAAAATGACGTCCTCCTGCCTCCGATAGCAGCTCTGCTCAGTGGGGACTCGGGCCTCAGTTTGGGGCAGCCCTCCATGTGTTCCGTCGGCTCCCGTCTCGATGTCTCCACGCCCACCCGTGTCGTCTCCCCAGAGTGAGTGCTCGCTCTGGGGCTGTGCCGCCACCTCCCTGGTCCTGGGTCCTTCCAGCTCCTTTCAGTCCAACCCTGGACTGCGGGTCGGGGCAGGTGCGGGATGAGGTGCCCACTCGATGGTGTTCACCCTGAGTGACCGCACCTATGTGCCCGTCACTGTGCCCAGCGTCTTACTCTCATGAAGTCATTTAATGCCCCAACAACTCTGCAAGGTCGGTGGTGTTATTACCATCCCCACTGTGCGGATGAGGAAGCTGAAGATCAGAGAGGTGCAGTGATTGCCCAAGGTCACACAGCCAGTAGGCGGCTGAGCCAGGAGTCAAGGCCAGGTCGTGAGCCTCCAGGGTCCTTGCTCTGCTTGCTGGGCCAGGTCCCCCCTCCTGTGACCAGGAGGTTACAAAAAACATTTGTAGTTGCAAATGTTTGCCAACAACCTCAGTGGCCCTCAGCGGGGGACTTTCCGCATCAGCCTCTCTGATGCAGCAATAGGAAGATTCTGCAGATGCCTCCTCAGTGGGAGAAGCAACAATGTGGGTGCAGGTGCAAGAATGAGGGTGCATTAAGGAAGGACACAGGGCCTGGTATGCATCCCTGCGTGCTTGGGGAAGGAGAAAACGGAAGGATGAAGGAGAAACAGGTCAGTGGGTTGCCTGTGGGGGGAGAGGCAGTGGCCAGGGGGCGGGGCCAGAGGCGGGCTTTCACTGCATTCCCTTTGCTTTGGGATTTTGAGCCATTTCTATTTATTGTTTATTCCGGAATAGAAATCAGAAGCCCTGAGTACCACAGCTTTTTTTTTTTAATCGTCACCTGAGGATATGTTTTTATTGATTTGAGAGAGAGAGGAAGGGGGGAGAAGAGAGAGAAAGAGAGAGAGAGCGTTCACGCAATGTGAAAAACATCGATCCATTGTCCCCTATATGCACCCCAACCAGGGATCGAACCTGAAACCTAGGTATGTGTCCTGACTGGGAATTGAACCCACAACCATTTTGGTATACAGGACGATGCTCCAACCAACTAAGCCACCCAATCAGGACTTGAGTACGACAGATTTTTAATGCTTTATTTTTTTCCCTTGACCAGTACAAGCACTTTGTTCATAGCTTTTTTTTTAGATTTGATTTATTTATTTTTAGAGAGATGGGGGAGAGAGGGAGCGAAACATCAGTGTATGGTTGCCTCTAACACACCCCATACTGGGGATATGGCCCACAACCCAGGCATTTGCCCTGACTGGAAATCAAACCGGCGATGCTTTGGTTCACAGGCCTTTGCTCAATCCACTGAGCCCCACCAGCCAGCGCTGTTCATAGCTTTTATAAATTAAATATACTTTCTAAAAAAAAGTATGTATGTGGAAGGTAATATATGCTGTCGGTTCTGTAAATAAAAATGAAGCCTCTCTTCGCTCCTGAATTCCTGCCTCCCCTTCAGTCCCCTCTTTCTGGTTTCTTGAAATTTGTTTTTCCCCAGTTTTATTGCGGTATAATTGACATATGGCACTGAATAGTTTTTTTAAAGATTTTATTTATTTATTTTTAGAGAGAGGGGAAGGGAGGGAGAGAAACATCAATGTGTGGTTGCCTCTTGAGCGCCCCCTACTGGGGGCCTGGCCTGTAACCCAGACATGTGTCCTGACTGGGAATTGAGCCAGCGACCCTTTGGTTCGCAGCCTGGCGCTCAGTCCACTGAGCCATGCCAGCCAGGGCGACACTAAATAGTTTTAAGGGATGCATCATAACAACTTGACTTATGTATGTGGTGAGATGAGCGGCACATTAGTTGAGTGATAATCCATCATCTCAGACACACACACACAGAAAAAAGAAAAAAGAAAGTTTTTTTTTCCCCTTACAGTGAAAACTGTTAGGATCTACAATTTTGGTTTCTTGGCGTTCTTTCTGCTCTCTCTCCCTCCAGACGGGGTGCATGCTGATCCTGAGCTTGGAGCAGCCCTTCCGGTGTGTCCTGCCAAAACTACATCCAAAAATAAGAATCCCATTTTAGTGACTGAGCCTTGGGTGGGGGCTTTCGGTGACATCCTAGAAGCCTGAAATAAACCTCGACTCCAATTATAGCTCACAGAGCGCTCGGTTCCTCTGGCGTAGCCGTGGAGCGCCCGCCTTAATTACGGTCCGTCCCTCGGTTGTTAAGACGCCCAGATTCCATGGTGGGTTTGAAATGTAGCTTCGTCTGACCCTGAGGGATGGAGGATGGACAAGCACTCCTGGCCAGGGGCTGTGACTCTGCTCCTGTGCCCGTGGGAACTGCTTCCTGGGTTGCGTCGTTAACCGTGCAGCCTCTGTGAGGACTGTGTTAGGGGAATGGCCTCAGGGCGGCAGAAAGAACCCTCTGGAAGTCTGTGTGCTAGGAAGTAGCAGGCTCAGGACCGTCTTTTCATATTCACGGACCTACATCCTCCAGTGCCTGACCCAGCAGCCAGGAGAGGCCCCGGGCCGTCCAGGGACTTAGGGACGACTTAGGGAGGTGTGGGGGCTGCCGGCGTTCGGGACGGGGGCACTTGTGTTGGCCAGGGCCATGGTTCAGAAAAAACAGTGCCGCTGCGTGCCCCGTTGGGTGACAGAATCACCATCAAACATCGCTCAGAGCAGCATCCGCGTGCTGCCTGGTGAGCTACAGACCAGTGACACCTCTGTCCCCCCGGGACCCAGCTAGGACCTCGGACGGGGTGTGTGGACAGGCAGGAGTCCCCCGAGCTGGGGCTTGGGAGTCCGAGAGACTCCCGGAGACGGGACAAAAAGCGGCGATACTAGCAGAGTTGTCCACACGGCAAAAACAATATAAAGACAGACAGCGAAAGCCATTGGGCCTGTCATTCTTCAGAGCGAAGAAGTGCAGTGGCAGGAACAGAGGGGGTTGTAACGACACAGATAGCAGAGACGCGGGGCGCCGGTGTCCCTTTGCCTAAAGCGGGGGGTCCAACCTTGGGGCGTCGCTGGGCCACCCTGGGAGGAGAGGCGTTGCCGGGCCCCACATTAAATACATTGCGCCCCCTAATCACACAAAAAACAATCTCATCATGTTTTAAGCAAATGCACAGTTTTGTGTGGGGCCGTGTTCATAGCCAGCCCTGGGCTGCATGCAGCCCACGGGCTGTGGGTTCAACGCCCCTGTAAAGCATTCGGATGGGCAAGACGCCCACGATGGAAAGTGAGGGGGAAGCCAGAGGTTTTCCCAAGCAACACAGATGCAAAGCTGGCGAAGTCGCCGTCCCCAGTGTGGGTCGTAGTGGCATCCCCAGGGGCCTCGGGGGTGGCTGTCAGCTGGTGCGACTGTGTTTGCTGCGGGCCCGGGTGTCAAGGAAGCCTGGGAGGTGGGAGCGGCAGTGAGTCCTATCAGCACGCACAGCGTGTCCTCCGGCAGGTCGTGCTGGGCCTGAGCCCCTTCATTTCTCTGAGGAGGACAGCAGTGACCTCCCCCAGCACGGCCCCACAGTCACCAATGCTGGTGGCACTGCAGCAGGGACGGGAGACCCAGGCCCATGGCCTGCAGCAGAGTCAGCCCATGGCTCATCCGACTAGGCTCCTCACGCGCTTTACAACATCTGAGTGTCACCTGGAAATTGCAGGCCAGGTTTTCCCCTTCTCTGTACACCTGAGAAGACCCAGCCACCTGTGCACCATCCATCCTATGTGGAAGCTGGTGGTGGGGCGGGGTCCTTGCTGTCTGCCTCTTCCCACCCCCTGGGGCCCCCTTTATGGCCAGTGCTCTCCCATCAGCCACGGCCCTCTGCACGCCGATCCCTCATTTCCCCCAAACCCTGCTGCCATGGATCCTCCCACTTCCCGACATGCCCTGCACCCAGCCTCTGTGCACATCTGGGCTACACTGCCACTGCCATCACACCAAACGTCCCCAGCTGCCCAGACTAGCTGTGAAGGGAGGAGCCCGAGACCAGTCTTCCTGTGGTCCAGGGTTAAGGACTGAAATAGCAGGACTCCTCAGGGTAGCCTAGTTGTCACACGTGGAGGCACGTGGGGCCCAGCTTGACCCACTGGATATTTCAAAAGGGGAAGAGGCCGTCATTGCCAGTGATGGGGGTGGGGGCCATCGAGGGGGCTGCAGTGAGACCCTTGGGCAGAGAACGTTGCCTGGGCAAGTAGGTGCATCCCTGGTCCCTGAGTGATGAGGGAGTAAAAGCAGGGGCCACGTGGCCTTGCTGGGGGACAGGGACTCGAGGGGCCAGTTTGCTGACTCTGTGGACCGGGCGCCTTGCAGGGAAGCTGAAAGAATGGAGCCTCATCCTGTACGGCACGGCGGAGCACCCGTACGACACCTTCACCTCCCACCAGTCACGCTCCCGGATGCTGGAGCTGTCCACCCCGGAGCTGGGGCCGCCCAAGGCCTCCCTGTCGCCGCCCCAGGCCGAGGCGCCCGAGGACGAAGAAGACTACACAGGTAAGGGGCCCGCCAGCCTCTGCGAGTTCCTCTTTCCGGCCGTGGCTCTTCCAATGTGGGGCCGCTCCCGGCTGAAGGTGGGGGTTAGGACTCTACGTCTTCTCGCTGTCCTGGAAGTCGTAATAACCATGCCCATTTGCACTCACACAGCTCCTCCCTCCCACGGCTGCCCTAATACTTTACAGACCAGTAAGTATGCTGCAGACTAGTAAGTATCTCCAACCTTCGCAGGCCGGGAAATCGAGGTTCCCTATGCCCAACCAGAACTGGGGCTTGCCCTGTGCTCAGTGAGACTCCTTCGGCGGTACCCCATTTTCTTCCGGGGGTCCCAGCTCGTGTCTCTCAGCCAGGGACCTAAAGGGGGGGTGCCCAGATGGTTGGGGTCGAACAAGCACGGCCAGACAAGGAGCTGGCCTGGAGATCATGGCCAGTTTCAAGGGCTTTGGTAAAGACCCAGGATTGGGTCCCGAGTCCTTATGTCTATGGATGCGAATGCTACACGAAAGGGCTTCCGCAAAGGGGCCACTGCGGGTCCCTTTGCCCCCAGCTGTGCCGTGCGTTGCCCTGGCTGTGGGCCTCCAGCCCCCTTGGCCGAGACTGCCTCGGGGAAAGGGCGTCAGACGATGCCCGTGGCGATCAGCACTTTATGTAGAAAGCTGCTCCCCCGCCCCCCCCAGCCCTCCCACAGAGATTCGTGAGAAACTGAGCATTTCTGGTTGGGCATCTGCTCCTCGGCTAAATATTCCGGCTCCGTGATAAATGACGGGGACTCTCCAAGACTACTGATGCTTTGAGTTATCTAATAGCTTCTGGGGGAGAAGCGAGAGAACAATGGAACGTTCCCCCCGTCCAGCTCACGCATAAATTACGGTCGCTTCCGTTTAACACGTCTGCTACCTTTCCTTTAAAATGGGCCATTGAATTATGTATGGACTAATCTGCTCTGTGTCCCCCAGTGATTTATAAACCACGGCAAGATTCAGTAATTATTAATAAATGACTGGGTTTCTTCCCCCCCCCCTTTACATCTGCCACTGACTCTAACCTTACACTGTCCTGGAATCTCGGCTGTAAGACTGGCCTGCATCCCGGTAGCTCAATCTTCCCGGGGGTGTGGTCCAGAGGGATGGGGCAGGGTGGGGGCAGGGCTCTGTGGGGTTAAGGCGTGGTTCTGATGCTCTGGGAGTCCCCTGCACGCTCGGGGCAAGTGGGGCAGGTGGGGCAGGGGGCTGGTAACAGCTAGGAGAGCCAGAGAGAATGCCGGGAGAAAGGCGAGGGGAGAGGGCTTCAGGGAGGAAGGAGCAGGAGAGGGAAAAGGGAGAAGAGGAAGAGGAGAGAGAGAGAGAGGGTTTCCCTGCTCCCTTGAGGAGGAGGAGGGAGAGGAAGAGAAGGAAGGGGAGGAGGAATAAGCAGCCAGGTTAGACCCAAGGCACAGTCCAGAGGTGTGCGGGGTGGGGCATCTCTGAGGTGCCCCTTGGGGAAGCATCCCTGTCTTAGACAAACCCAGGGAGAAAGGGAGGGGCAGGGGTTATCTTGAAGTAATGATCATTCTTTTTTTTAAGATTTATTTATTTATTTTTAGAGAGAGAAGGGAGGGAGATAGAGAGAGAGAAACATCAATGTGCGGTTGCTGGGGGTCATGGCCTGCAACCCAGGCATGTACCCTGACTGGGAATCGAACCTGTGACGCTTTGGTTCGCAGCCCACGCTCAATCCACTGAGCTACGCCAGCCAGGGCATAACTATGATTCTTAACAACCTTCTGCAGAACTCAGCACAGAGGCGAGGGGGATGGAGGCGGGAGCTTGCAGGGGTGACTTAGTGAGGGAGCAAGGGGGCTTTCGGGGGCGGGGGGGAGTGCAGAGAGCTGGTCCTGGACAGAGGGGGCATGGTGGCGATGGGCGCAGTTCCAGAGTCTGGCAGCAGGGGGCGCCTGAGATGGAGAGGGGAGCCCAGCCACCCACGAAGGTAAGGATCCAGGACATGAGCGGGCAAGAGTCTGCCAAGAGGGTCGTCGGGGCTCCTAGGAGGGTGTCAGGTGCCTCGCCAGAGCTGGCAGGAGAGGTGCCCCCTATTCTCTGGGCTGAGGAGTCCAGAAGGCCAAGGTCCTGGTGGAGTGTGAGCCTCCTGAAGGAAACGAGGATGTGAAAATCCAGCTGAGCGGTATGCTGCTGAGGGGCGGGGAGGCCCCGGGGGTCCAGCAACAGCCCCAGCGGGCCGGGTGAGGTGCCAGGGAACCCCCCACAGCCACGAGGAGCAAGGTGCAGAGCTTGGCGGTGCTGGCCAGGCGGCCGGGGCAGAGATACCTGGTGGCTGACGGGCACCTGTTGGTCACTGCAGAGCACCTGGTGTGACTGTGCATGAGGCTGCCCCGGTGGCTCCGCAGGCCGCCGTGTGAAGAGCCGCCTGCAGCAGGTCTGGGGGGCACGTGGCACCGAGTGGGCGAGGGAGCGAGGGTGCTGCAGGAACCGGGGAGGCAGGCTCCCAGGCTGCTGAAGAGAGCGGCCTCGAGGGGAGGACGGAGTTGCCCTGGGAACGCAGGCAACCTGGGCTCCGGGAAACGAGGCGGCACGGGCTGAGGGTGGCTCGGGGCATGCGGTCGGCCCCACGGGACCGTGCGGGGTGCCGGGGACATCCAGGGCGGCCCGGCAGGGACAGGGGCCTGATGCATAAAACTCAGGGGCTCCCACTCTGCAGTTTAAGCTCAGAAACCTGGCATCGCCTGCCCAGGTCACGAGCCATCAAGAAAGAGACCACACCGGTCAGGAGAGGGGTCTCTGATCCTTGTCGGCACCTCTCGTCTGCAGGCAGCCCCCCACCCATGTCCACACCCCCCCCCACCCCACCCTGAAGGCCTGGTAGCGTCCCCTGACCATCCAGCGCCCTCTCCCGGGAGGGCGAGAATGGCGAAAACCACAGGGAAACCCACAACGTCCCCGGTTCCTTCGGAAACTGCCCTGAGCAGGAAGGACGAGCCATGGCGAGACCCCAGGCTGCTCTCCAGCACCTGTGTGTGTGCGCTTCCTGTACCCCGGGTCCGCTGCCCCAACGGTGTCGGGCGGAGTTTGCACACCAGCCCGTGTCCGTGCCTGCGGACGGGGGCCCGCTGTCAGCCGGCAGGCTCTGTGTGTGCGTCGGGTGTGCCCTGAGTTTGGAGCCGTGGGAAGTTAGGGGCCCCTGGGTCTGGGGGACACGTGCACGCTGGGTGAGGAGACGTGAGGACAGATCGCCACACGGATAACGTGCGCTGGGCCCAAGAACCCGCTGCAGCGGAGCACAGGGGTTCTTAGGCACGGGGAGCTATGGGGCTGGGACGGCCGTCGGGTGGGTTTGAGTCGGAAGGCTTCACGGAGAGCTGGGTTCTTTTTTTTTCTTTTTTTTTAAAGATTTTTATTTATTTATTTTTTAGAGAGGGAAGGGAGGGAGAAAGAGAGAGAAAGAGAAACATCAATGTGCGGTTGCTGGAGGCCGTGGCCTGCAACCCAGGCATGTACCCAGACTGGGAATCGAACTGGCGACCCTTTGGTTCGCAGCCTGTGCTCAATCCACTGAGCTACGCCAGCCAGGGCTAAAAGCTGGGTTCTTGATCCTGGGCTGTGGGAGACGGTTCTCGTCCAGAGCCGTCCCGGGGGAGGCGCTGACAGGCGTTCTGCTAAGCATCCTCGGAGCCTTACCGGCCTGTCCCGAGTTAGGGGGTGGGACTCGGCCGCTCACCTATAGATGCCCTGTCGGAGTCCTGCTGCTGCCGCTGTTGGGTGCACCCCAGCCTTGTGCGGGCTCCCCTCGTCGTCCCTGGCTAACCCCTCCGCCGTGGAGAGGCCCCAGCAGGGAGCAGGAGGGGGCAAAGTCCACACACGCGAACCCACCGCTGGAAGCACTGCTGCAGGCCTTTCCCCAGGGCCAACCTGTCCTGGGACATTCTAGAATGTTCTGTGCGGAGGTGGGGGCGGGGAGGACACCCGCACTTTCCCAGTTTCCACCCACTCCCCTTTCACCCTTTCTCTCACCCTCGTTCAGCCGCTCTGGGGATTTTTATTGGGTACCTCCTCGTGACAAACAGCTACATAGGTGCTGGGAACACGGCAGTGAATGTTCTAGACTGAATCCTGCCGTCCTCCTCCCGTGCCAGGAAAGAGGGACGAAATGGTCTGTCTCTTCCCTGTGCCCCCGCACACCTCCTTAAGACTGAGGACAGTTAACTTTATGCAGCGAGGCCGACCTGGAGAAGTCACTGTGGGAGAAGGCGGCATGTCCGTGAGGCCGTGCGGGCGGCTGGTGGGCTGGGAGGGCTGCAGCCCCGTAGCCCAAGTTCATGTGCTTTCAGCACCCACGGTGCAGGGAGGCAGGATTCCTGAGGGTAATGCCCTGAATGGGCTGAGCCGAGGACGCAATCGAGTCAAATGAGACTCGACTTTGAATGGCAAACGGTTTGGGGCTGGGAAAGGGGTGGGTGTTGGGGGTGGGGTGGCTCAGAGATGAGCCTCCAGCTTTGGGTGTGGTCGGCCTGTGGGGCCATCCACCCCCTTCCCGCCCCAGACCTGGAGGCGCAGCCCCGCCTGTCCCCAGGGACAGACGCCGCTTAGAAAGGGGGTTCACGGCGGGACCCACAATGAAAACTTTGGAAATAGCAACAACATCAAACCTTCGGGGAGGGAAGCAAAACACACCGGTGGAACACTGGGAAGGTCTGAAGGCCCTGAAGGCCCTTCCGAGGGGAATGAAGAGGCCTTTGTGCGCCTCAGCAAAGACCCATTGTGGGCGGCGGAGAATGGGGACTTTTGTCTTCCCCTCCCGTCCCCGTGAACCGCCGGTGGCCGGCAAATCACCTCCCCTTTGCTCCTGAACTCACTCCCACCCCCTCCCATAACGAAAACCTTATAGAAGGTGGTGGTGGTGGTTTTTTTTTTTTTTCCTTTCTAAAGACTCAGAAGTCTTCCTCATGGCCCACGAGACCCTCCCCGCATGGATGGGCTTTTTCCTGAGCCATTTCTGAGGGGAGGAGGGACGGGCCTGGGATATGAGATGGGGCGGTCCCAATCACAGCGGTCACGGTTGTCAGGCGGGGGAGGAGGACACGTGTGGGTGGGCACGCCCCACCCCAGCCCGAGGCTGAGTGTGACCCGCGTCTCAGGCGAGGCTGTGCCCTGTGGCGTACCCAGAGCGAAGCCCCTAGAAGGGCGAGACTTGCTGGTGTTTGCTGGGCTCCCTGTCTCTCTCCCCTTTGCTTTTGCAACAAGACACGGCCCCCTGGGGCAGGGTGGGGGGTGTAGGGGCCTGCTGAGGGCGTGAGGGAGGGAAGCCAAAACAGGGGATGGTGGAGAGGGGCCGTCCTCGCCCACCCCAGGCCCACCAGCGTCAGCCAGGCCCTGGGGTCCCGAGCCCAAGGAGAGCCATCCCGTGGTTACCCCCATCCTTGCTGCTAGTTTCCCGGGGGATCATCACCGTGCAGCGGCCCCCACGCCCTCCCACTGGACGTTGCTTTGTCCTTTGGGACAGAAAGTAACACAACTGGCCAGTCCCGGCATCACCGCGCAGGGGCCGCACTGAGAAGGTGGTGACCTGCCCCTGCCGTCCCCACCCCGGCTTCTCTTCTCGTCTCTCACCGTGTCCCCCGCCTCGCAGGTCTGGGGCCCCACCCCCGCTCGCCCTCCTGTCCCGGGCTGCCCCTGCCTAGAGCCTCGGACCCTGTGACGCTCACCCTGACCAGGGCCACCGCTCTCCTGTGGCCGACACCCAGGGGGGTGGACGCCCAGGCCTGGGGTCCTGCCATGCACACGCTCAGGGGTGCCCCCTCTGCCCCGCACCCCGCTCTCTAGGGAAGCTCCTCCTGACCCCAGCACGGGGTCGCAGGGACGGGACGGGACTGAGGAAGCGTCCCGGTGGCTGAAAGGAAGGGCTTGTTTCTTGAAGGTGTGTGCCACCCGGAGTGCGGGAACAAGGGCTGCGAGGGCCCCGGGGCAGACCAGTGCTTGAACTGCGTGCACTTCAGCCTGGGGAGCGCCAAGACCGGCAGGTAACGGGCGGGGGCTCCTGGCTGCATGGTGGGGCCCCTCCGCGCACTGCGGGGGGGTTGGGGGGGCTCTCATCTGAGCTGTGTGCTGGGAGCCCCGCACATCTGGCGCCCCTCCTGAGGAATTCAGGGGATGCCCCGCAAAGGAACCCCCACGGAGGTTCACTGCTTTGGAATTTCATCAGTTTCAGTCATTGTTTGGTGCTCGTCACGCAAGTAACTTGTGTTCCTGACAGACCAGAAGCTGCGGCATCGTGGCATCTGCATGTAGAAGCTTTTTCTGTCTGTGTCGTTAAACTGAAGTGGGTCTTGTTGAGCATTCCAAGGCTGACCACTTGGGGACCAGAGACGGATGTCATTTTAGGGGCCGATACTGTTCTATTTATTTTTAAGATTTTATTTATTTTTAAACACAGGGGAAGGGAGGGAGAAAGAGAGGGGGAGAAACATCAATGCATGGCTGCCTCTCACGCGCCCCCTACTGGGGACCTGGCCCACAAACCCAGGCATGTGCCCTGACTGGGAATCGAACCAGCGACCCTCTGATTCCCAGGCGGGCACTCAGTCCATTGAGCCACACCAGCCAGGGCTGGATACTGCTCTAAAAGTCAGTGCTGTGGGCCTCACACAGGGAGCTCCTGTCCCTGAGGGCGGGGGCAGGGCAGGGCAGGGGTGCAGACAGATGTGACTCTCAGGTGCCCTAGGGGTCCCGGACGCAGCTGCACTCCCCCCCACACTGCACTGCAGACTCGGGTCACTGCCCAGGAGACCCACTGCCCGAGGACGTGGGGTGGGTGGGGAGCAGGCTGTTGCTGGAGCTGAAGGTTCCACAATTCACTGCCTCCCTGGGGGTAACTTGGAAAGCAAAGGATTCCCAGGTTCCCATCCTGTACCCTCTCCCGGGCACTTGGGAACCTCCCAACTGTTTGGTAAGACAAAGGGCACCAGTTGTTTAACCTTCACCCCTGGGGCCTTGGTCTCCTTGGCCCGACCTTGGCTTGACCTTGGCCAGGGTGCTTGGGCTGCCAGCGCTGAGCCAAGCAGAGATGCCCAGGGCTTGGCTAACTTGGCAAGGCCCTCTCTGTCCCCCCTCCCCCAGGAAGTGCGTGAGCGAGTGTCCCTTGGGCTACTTCGGGGACATGGCCGGGAGACGCTGCCGCAGGTGCCACCGGGGCTGTGAGACCTGCAGGGGCAAGAGCCCGCTCCAGTGCCTGTCCTGCCGCCCGGGGTTCTACCACCACCAGGACCTGAACACCTGCATGGTGCACTGCCCGGCCGGGTCTTACGCCTCCGAAAGTAAGTGCGCGTCGCCGGGCCCCTCCCTGGGCCGGGGACCCCTCTCCTGGTTGAACGTTCCCTGCCCTCGGCTTCCTGTGCACTCCATCCTGAGGAGGGACGGGGAACAGGGGAGGGAGCGGGGAGGGAGGGAGAGGCGGCGATATCGGAGCCTCCAGGCCTGTTCGTTGACAGCCAGTCACACACAGACGCGGCCAGAACAGTCCCAAGGGATGCTGCAAGGGGTCCCGTAGTCCGGGGCCTCTCAGGTCTGCAAGCCCACGTCTGTGGCTGAGGATGGGCAGAGAGGCGGCTCGAGCCGGTGGCTCTGGCGTCAGTAGGATGTCGGACATGGAGAGGGGAGGCCTCCGAGGGCACCCTGCTGTGCGTCCTGCACGGCCTCCTCCAGGAAGGACCAGCCGTGCCGCCATGCCCCGTGCACCGGCAGGGATGGGGTGGCGTGGGGTGGGGGGGTGGGCAGGGGGCAGAGGGGGTGCTTGGGAGCCGGCAGCAGCTTGGCCATCAAAACTGGGTGACAGGCCCTCCCAGGAAGAGTCTCTGAGCTGAAGTTGGGGTGTAAGGGTGGACGGAAGGTTTGCGGTCCCCCATAAATGAAGAGTGGCCTGCCGGCCAGAAGGGACAGGTTCGTCTTTTTGGGGTGTGCTTGCCACACAGCAGCCACCCACACCACACCCCTTGGAAGGGGGGGTGTCATGTCCCTGGTCTCACAGATGAGAAACAGCCAAGAGGGGGCGAAAGGCCCGCATCTGGTGATGGCACAGGGGGTCCTCGAGCTCTGAGAAGGGAAGCCAGGTGCCAGAAGGGGGGTGGGTGGGACTCTGGACGAGTGCCAGGGTTTCACCAGCTCTGCTCTGCCCAGGGGGAAGAGGCAAAGAGAGGGTTTGGGTTACATCGAGGCCGCCGTTTTGTTGCTGCTGACCGTGCAGGTTGTGGGCCCCCTGCGGGCCCGCTGCTGTCCCAGCACGGCGCTGACTCTGTGGACAAGGAGCCAGGGGGTCCCGAAAGGCAGACAAAGCCAGCGGATTAGCCAGACTCCAGAAAGGAAACCAGTTGTCATCCGAGGTGCACTTTGTGGCCTTTGTGACACCTCCCTGAGCTGCCACCAGACCTGTTCTCGGGCTGGAGGCTCCTTCAGCCCCACCCAGGTCCCAAGGCACGAAGCAGCCGCCCTCAGTGACCCCCTGTGTCCTCCCTGTGAGCGCTTTGTGACGTGTGTGTAATGCCACCTGGGGGCCCCGAGGGAGAGGCAGGAGGCGTGGCCAGCCACCCTGAGCGTCCAGGCCCCAAACGCAGGTGGTGGGGATGAAGGGTTAGAGGGCGTGACCTCAATGAGGACTCTGCCAGAGCAGGTGAGGGCGTGGCGACCCAGAATTTCCCCAGAGGCAGGATGGGTGTCAGAGATTCGAGTCTCTGCACGCAACCACCAGGCCTTCCATGGGGACCTCTAGAGGGCGCTAGGGGGAGGTGAGAGGCACCTCAGGCCCCACCCTGTCACAGGCATTGAGACACCCAAGTCACCTGCTCAGTCAGCCAGGAACTGGCTTCCGTCCTGTGGAAATGAGCAGACCCCGAGCCTGTCTCCTATCTCCCCTGGAAGGGGAGGGCCCACCGAGCTTGTGTGAGGACTTCCCTTTACTCCAGAAACACAGAGGCAGGAAACCCGTCCTCTGACTCCCGGGCACGCGGTCCCCTCGCGGCCTCTGGCTGTCTCATTTCTGCATCACGGATGCCCCGTGACCCGCTGCCCTGCCGGCTCCACTCTGGAATGGCGCCGGAGTCTCCCCAGCCCAGCTCTGATTCACGTCCACGCTCCCCCTTCTCCTGTCCTCTTCCTCGTCCTCTTTCCCCCAGGTGACAGAACTTGCCGGAAGTGCCACCCGAGCTGTAAGAAGTGCGCGGACGAACCGGAGAAATGCACCGTCTGCAAAGGAGGATTCAGGTAAAGCCCTCCCTGCCCACCTCGCGCCCGGCAACCTGTCTCTGCTGGGTTTTTTGTTTCCGCTGTTGACTTGCCCCATTTCTGCAAATTTCTACCGCAAGCTAAAAATTTCCAGAAGCCTTTCGGGGTGAGGGTTAAGAGTTATTCCCCAGTCGGACTCTGGTTCTCTGTCTTCCATCAAGCTCTGCACGCATCTCCTTTAAGAGGCTACACTGGGTTAACGGTTTGTAGTGGGGTGTGCTGAGGTGTTTGTCTGTCTGGTTCATGCAACCAAACTGTGTTTATTTCATTTTTTATTTTATTTACTTATTTTTAGAGAGGGGAAGGGAGAGAGGAAGAGAAGGAGAGAAACATCCACGTGTGGTTGCCTCTCATGCGCCCCCTACTGGGGACCTGGCCTGCAACCCAGGCATGTGCCCTGACTGGGAATCGAACCAGCAACCCTTTGGTTGACAGGCCAGTGCTCAATCCATTGAGCCACACGAACCAGAGCCCAAATTGTATTTAATGTAACCAGGTAGATGGTGATTACGTGTTCCTCCGAGTTATGCTCTGGAAGTTTAGATGACATTCTGTTTGAAATGACGCTGTGAACTCTCCTGCAGTCTAAAAACAGGGTCTCAGGTTGTGTTTTTTTTTTAATCCTCACCCTACAACATATTTCTTGATTTTGTGAGAAAGAAACATCGCTATAAGAAATGTTGATCAGTGGCCTCCCATATGTGCCCCGACTGGGGATCGAACCTGCGGCCCAGGCCTGTGCCCTGAACGGGATCAAACCCTCCAGTGTTTGGTGTATGGGGCGACACTCCAACCCACAGAGCCGCCTGGCCAGGGGGAGTCTGCAGCTCAGCATGCAGAAGGGTCAGCCTCCCGGCCCTGCTCCTGTGGGAAAGTTCCCTGAAGTCGTACATCTTTGCTTCCTCGTTTGTAAAGTGGAGGCGTGGTGTCAACGCTGCTTGTGAGGATGAAATGACATGAGGTGCATGCGGGGCCCAGGACAGTGCCTGACCCATGGCAGCTTCTCCAGAAGCGATTTGCTGTAGTTTAAGGCGGAGAGGGCGGCCTGTGGGGGGGGGGGGTGTACGGGGCAAGGAACATGCGCGGATGGAGAGGTTTCACGCATGCGGTCAAAGGCGGCTAGGCAATGGAAGAACAGGGGAGCGAGGGCATGGAAAGGAAGGTCGGAAGAACTGGTTGAGCCCCGACCGGTGTGTCTCAGGTGGTTGGGCGTTGTTCCGCAAACCAAAAGGTCGTGGGTTCGATTCCCGGTCAGGGCCCAGGCCCGGGTGGCGGGTTTGGCCCCTTGTCTGGGTGCGTATGAGAGGCAACCAATCAATGTTTCTCTCTCACGTAGATGTTTCTCTCCCTCTCTTTCTCTCTCCCTTCCACTATCTCTCCCTTTTACAAAAGGAGCTTTTGAGTGGGGTCACACGAAAGAGAAGCTGGGGAGAGAATCTGCAAGAGCGATGCTTCTCACTCTGTAATGTGCCCTGGCTTCCCCAGGGCTCTTACTCAGGTGCAGGTTCTGACCCCGCAGCTCCGAGCGGGGCCTGGGACTCTGCCTCCCTCACGGGCGCCCAGGTGGGGTTGCTGCTGGCCCGGGTGCTGGAGGATGGCACCACCACCCCTCCCCTCCCACCCCACCCCTCCCCGGCCTCCCTTTCCCACAAACGCCGCCCGGATGGACATGGCCTGCGGGGCCGGTTTCTTCGGAGCGGGCTGTGAAGGAAGAACGGTCGGCCAGCACTCTCCCGCAGGGGCTCCCGCCGGCGCTGCCTCCCTGAATCTGCACAGCGACCTCGGAGGCGGACATTATTAAAATGACTCCCATTTCTCTAGCAGGGGAGAGCAACGCTTTCCCCGGGAGGCACGTGGCGGCTGCTTTCTTGGGGTTCCCTTTCACCCAGCCTCTGTCTCAGATGAGGCTGGAGGTCAGGAGAGACGGGTGTCCCATGCCCCAGCACATAGGCTGGTGGCAAGAAGGGGACATTAGCTGGACAAGGCGGGGTCAGTTGTGAAAGAATGGAGTGGAGGAAGCAGTTCCCCAAAGGACAAAGGGGACAGTGAACTGGCCGCAGCAGGGGGCCTGGGAGCCGCGGCCAT
Organism: Phyllostomus hastatus; assembly: GCF_019186645.2. Classification (NCBI taxonomy): domain Eukaryota; kingdom Metazoa; phylum Chordata; class Mammalia; order Chiroptera; family Phyllostomidae; genus Phyllostomus; species Phyllostomus hastatus. Next base: position 10,866,514 of record NW_025334036.1, on the reverse strand, counting down.
AATGCCCGCGCCGACCAGGGTCCCTCAACCCCAGGCCCGGAACTGAAGGTGTCGGGGTGGTGGGGGCTCCGTAATTCCAGCTTGCTGGAACCCGGCTGCCAGCGGGGAAGTGCTGGAGGGTCCCAGGGACCCCCTTTCCTGTGTCCTGTGGGTCCCGTGGGCCTGAGGAAGCTGGCCGCCCACACGGGGAATGGTGTGGCAGGGAGAAAATACGGCAGCCACATCAGCGGAAGCGGGGGGGTTTTATCGCCAGCCATAATCCACAGAAAGCTCCCTTTTATTGCCCAATATCCTCTTCAATTGTGGCTTCAAATCATCACAGTCACGTTCACGTTGTGGGAGCGGCGGGCGAGCCGCTGCCTCCCGCCTCCCCCATCTCTTTTGGGGGACGAGTGCAGGAAGAATCTTCGTCCAAAGACTTGATTTAACTGCCAGTCGCAGCTGCCCCTGGGTGCCCCGGTGGGGAAGAGCCCCGGGCACCTGCTCTGCACGGGGACCCACCGCCCTCTCCCCCTGAACGCAGGACCCTGTGGGCCTCACGCCCCCCACCCCGGGCACTTGTCCCGTGTCTCCAGTGGCAGACCCAGGTACCACGTGGGCGTCAGACCCAGCGTGACCCTGGGGACGGAAGAGGTTGTGGAGGCTGGCGTTTGTCCGCACGGCTGTGTGCCAGATGCCTTACCCAGATTTTATGAGTATTTGCACATTTAGGCCTCAACACCGCCCTGCGGTGCAGGGAGGAGGGGGCAGGATCCTTCCAATGAACAGGGGAGGAGACCGCAGTCAGAGAGGGTGGCTGGCTTGCCCGGGGTCAGGCGGCCCAGCTAGGAGGTGGCAGAGATAGGACCCCAGAGTGGGCGGCGGGCCAGAGCCAGTCTTCTCCCGAGTCCGATTCCGTGCACCAAGGAGCTGAGAGGGGAAGGCAGGGGCCACATTAGGCAGGGCCTGCTAGGTCCCGGGACTGCATTTGATCTCAAGTTCATTGTGAAGGGCAGAGGCAGGAGCTGGTCCAGGTTTCAGGATCAGTCTTGCTAACGCTTGGCAGAGGGGCTCAGAGGCAGTGCACCTGAGCCAGCCTGCCTGCCAGGGGTGACCCACACACGCTGATGTTCTCCTCTTGGAGTTCAGGTTCAAGTTGGGTTAATGTCAGTGAAGAGAAGCCATCGCAGGCCGGGAGACTTGGCCATGTGCGCCAGCACCCAGGCCACGGGGCTTTGGAGATGGAGCAGGACCCCGCCGGCCACCCGCAGGCGCAGGCTCTGCGTGAAGGCCCCGGACGAGCCGCGCGCCCGGGCTCCAGCTGGCTTCGGGGCAGCTTCTCCTGCTTGCATTTCCGCTCCTGAAGGGCATTCGAGGGCAAATCACAGTTTAATTAGAACACGGGAGGGACGTGTTAAAAATGTGCCTTTCCCCACTGCACCCCCTTTCCACAGATTCTCGCAAGGCCGCTGCGTTCTGGACTGTGAGCAGGGCACCTACTTTGATGCCGAGCAGATGAAGTGCGGGCCGTGCCACCCTACCTGCAAGGCCTGCACGGGTGAGTTCGTGGTGGGCACGGGCTCTGACTGCCCTGTGCGGTGCGGTCCCGCGGCCCGGGCCACCCAGGGGGCTGGCCTCCTGCCCTGGAAACCCAGAACGCCCGAGGGCTTCTTGGGCCGCCGCCATGGGGTTTGTAGGGTGAAGTCGTCACACAGGCCCCTCCCAGGGGCCGGGGGGCAGAGGGAGGGTGGCTGACTGTTTATGGGCATGACGTGGCCGTTTGGGAAGGGGAAGAAATTCTGGGGTGGATGGACAGTGGCGATGGCTACACAACCGTGTGAAGGTACCTCATGCCACTGAACACCACTTAAAAATGGTTAGCCCTGGCCAGGTGGCTCAGTTGGTTGGAGCATCATTCCACACACCAGAACGTGGCGGGTTCGATCCCCAGCTGGGGCACGTAGGAGAGGCAACCAATCGGTGTCTCTCTCCCCACATCCCCTTTCTGTCTCTCTAAAAACAATTAACATGTCCTCGGATGAGGATGTAAAAAAAGTTGGTTCACATAGTAAATTTTATGTTCTGGACACTTTTTCACAATTTTATAAATTAAAAAAAAGCCGCAAAGGCGCACTCTGGCCAGACAGCCCGGGTTTCCGGGCTGAGCAGTCTCTCCGGTCCGGAGGCTGGCCTCCTCTCCACCCCCCGGCTCCCACAGGCAGGGTCTTCGCTGCAGAGCCGTCAAGGGGGCTTCTCCAAACGTCACCTTCGCTCTCTGCGCCCGGCTTCCCTTATCGTGAACCCTTTCTGCAAACAGGAAAGGACGCCCATCAGCAGCTTTCTGTGGATTATGACTCCCTGCCAGGATTGCGGTGCACGGCGTCTTCCAGACACCGGTCTCGCGCCGCACGCGCCCACGTTATGGGCTGTCGTGCTGCGAGTTGTTTGCACGCGGCTGGGAGGGCGGCGCTGCCAGCCTGAGGGCTCAGGGGCTTTGCAGGCGGAGTCTTCCCACGACTTTCCCACGACTCTCCTTCCTGACCCAGTATTGTGGCCCCTATTCTGAGAAACCCGCCTTAGGGCTGAGATTTTTTTTTTTTTCCCTGCGGTAACCATTCAGGAATTTGGTCTCTGGTAAATCTTGGTGGCAGTGAGCCGGTCCTGGGAAAGGGGGCCCGTGGGGCACGCCCTCCTGGCGTGGCCCTGCCTGAGCCCTGGCATCCTGTGGGAGAGGCGCCTGCCTGGGTCCCCCTTCTGGGGCAGCCCCCCCCAGCTACGGCCCCCAGGAGCTGGGCACGGCATTCGGGAGTGTCCTCAGCTGCCGACGTCACCGCTGCTCCTCCTTGCTGTCCTCCCCATTGCCTTTTTACCTATCATTCCTTTTCTTCTTTGTCTCCTGGGCTCAGTGTGCAGCCCAGGAGCGTTCAGGGGCACGGCTCCTGTCCCGCATTTAAGTTTCAGAGGCTCTAGAGCCCATAACATTGGGGGGTGTGGCTTTCTAGCGCTTTCACTGTCAGCAATGTCATTCATTAATGTATTTTAATAGTTTGTTTCTCATTGTATTTTTGGCATTGCCATTTACCTGCCCTTTACCCCGTCCACCCGCCATCCTCCCTGCCCTCCCCCCGCAATCACCCCACTGTTGTTGGTGTCCACGCATCGAGGAGACGGACCCCCATTTCCCTGCTCTGAGTCTGTGGGAGGAAGTGCCGGGGCTTCCCCACCCCGCCCCCACTCAGTGACCACTGCTGCCCGCCCCCGCCCCCCGGGCCAGCAGTGCTCCCGGGGCATCCAGCTGGTAGGGGACTCCATGGGGATGAGCCTCTTGCCCATCCCCAGTCCAGGGACCCAGCAGGTCCTGGCAGGGCGGAGGTGATCACCCAGGGTCACCCAGCTGCCACGGGTTGGGGCAGGGGACCTATGAGACGGGGAGGTTCCTGGCTCCACCCACCCACCCCTGACTGGCACCAACCTGCCGCGTCTCAGCGTTCATAATCTTTAGTAATCTCGAGAACGGTTTAGTAATCGTCCAGAGAACTTGCGTTGAATTGGCTGTTTTTATCCATGAAACAAAACCCAGTGTCTTCACCACCTTTGAGCGTCCCATTCATGGCACTGAGCACATGTTCGCACTGGTGCGCAGCCGTCGCCAACGGGCGCCCACAGAACTTCCTCGTGGTCTCCCACCAGACGGGGTTCACCGGCTTTAAGGTGCAGTCAGTCAAACTCTGAACTAAGCACAAACAAGATCTCGAGCGTTCTTTGCAGTCACGGAAGCTCCTCAGGCGTGAAGGACCTTAAGGACCCCTGGTGGCCGAGGCAGGACAGTGCGGGGGGCAGGCTTCAGCAGGGGAGACCCAGGGAAGAGGGCAGCTCCCGAGGCATCCGAGGCTCCCGGGAGAGAAGGGACAGGGCCCCCGGGGTGCTGGCCGAAGCACAGAGCACGTTTCCTGCAGGACGTAAACCAGACAGACCCCCTGCACCCCTGGGGGGCCGCCCCTCGCCTGCCTCAGAGCGACAGCGGAGGACACCCCACGCACAGATTCAAACAGGGTGGGCCGCTGGTACCAAGGAGGTCCCGTCACCCCAGGGGGCCCCGCTTCTGCCTCGGCTCACGGTCCTGGATGAGCTCGGAATTCCCTCCCAGGCTGAACGCTGCGATTCTGAGAGGCCAACCAGCTGCACAGCTTCGAGCTTCGAGGCCGGTGGGACCACCCTGCAGACCCCGGTCTGTGAAGGGGTCTGTGAAGGCGAGAGGCCCTGTCTCTGTGCAGGAGTTACTCAGTCCAGGAGGAAGAGGCCAGACATCACCGCCTCTGCTGTCAGATCTCCATCTGAGACCACAGTCGAATGAGCATGGGCAAGCCCCGGCTGCTGTGGCTCAGTGGATTAAGCACTGGCCTGCAAATCAAAGGGTCGATGGTTCGATTCCCTGTGAGGGCACATGCCTGGGTTGCAGGACAGGTCCCCAGTAGGGGGTGTGAGAGAGCTGACCACCTATTGTTGTTTTTCTCCCTCTCTTTCTCCCTCCTTTCCCCTCTCTATACAATTTTATTTTTATAAAGATTTTATTTATTTATTTTTAGAGAAGGAAGGGAGGGAGGGAGAAAGATAGAGAGAGAGAAACATCAGTGTGTGGTTGCTGGGGGCCATGACCTGCAACCCAGGCATGTGCCCCGACTGGGAATCGAACCTGCGACACTTTGGTTCACAGCCCGCGCTCAATCCACTGAGCTATGCCAGCCAGGGCCCCCCGCTATAAAATTTTAAAAACTTGAGAGTGGACAAGTTGTTTAGTTTAGCCAGGGCTGTCGGGTCCTGGGATCGACCACCCTGAGCATCCTCGATTGCCTCCCCTGTGCCCAACACTCCAAGCTGCGGGCCAGCGGCCACCTTGGTGCGTCTCTCTGAGGTCCCATCAGGCTCTCTGTGGGAACATCTGGCTCGGGGCGGACACCAGCACGCACTAGTCGTTGGCACAGATGAATGCGAGAGCAGACGGCCAGACAGAATGGTTTCCCCATTCTGGACCAGTGCGGCCCCTCCGCAGGCCTGCAGGTTCTCCCTCAGGACTCTCGGCCCCATGGGCGGGGCTTGCGTCCCTCCCGGCCACTGCTCCCCGCCCCACAGGCTCTCACTCCTTTCTTCTCTCTGCCAGAAACGTCCCGCCTGTCTGTACCAGGCACCTGTCCACGCCGTCCCCACCAGGTCTCTTCTCTCAGTCTCCCCCCACCCGTCGTCCTGCACGAGGTTCTAGCCGATAGAAACAGGGTACAAGCCACTAACATGACCACGGTTCTGAATGTCCTAGGGAAGCAGGTGAAAGTAATCCTATCTTATTTAACTCAACGTGTCCAAAACGCTGTTGTTTCAACATATCGTCGATATAAGAAATGACTATTTCACCTTCTTCTTTAGGCTAAGACTTTGGAGTTCAGTGTGTGTGTGCATGAATGTTAAACTCACGGCGCACCTCCCTTTGGTCCGGCCGCTGGTCAAGTGCTCAGGTGGCTGGCTCTAGTGGAGGCAGGGCCCAGGCCTGTTGGGAAAGGGAGCATTGGGAGTCAGGGCCCATGAACTTGACCTGGGCAGTGGTGGGCTGTGCTGAGCTTGCCTCCTGCCTCCGTGTCCCCATCTGTGAAATGGGGTGGTATGCCCACCTCCCGCAGTGGGTGAGGACGGCCCAGTGGGGACGCATGGTGGGCACTTGGAGGTCCAGGGGTGGTGGTGTCCTTGGCACATCAGAACAGCCCGCCGGCTCTCACGGTCACTGCAGCAGGCCTGGGACACGGGATGGGCAGGCAGGCCCTGAGACCCGCTGCTTTCCCCGCGCCCCGCAGGACCCAGCCGAGAAGAATGTATTCACTGCGCCGCCAACTTCCGCTTCCAAGACTGGAAGTGCGTGCCAGACTGTGACGAGGGCTACTACCCAGAGGAGATGCGGGGTTTGCTCCACAAAGTGTGCCGGAGGTATGTGCCCGTCAGGCGGTCTTCCTGGCTCAGACTGACACTGCTGGCACCAGCAAAGGGGTGGCAGGGGGACCGAGTCTGGCAGCCCTTCCCCGGCAGCTGGGGGACAGGTGTGCAGCATCTCACCACTGTGGCGGGTATGGTGGGCACACCAGAACCCCTTCGCAGAGGGACCCCTTTACACCAGAACCCCTTTGCAGAGGAACCCCTTTACACCAGAACCCCTTTGCAGAGGAACCCCTTTATACCAGAACCTCTTTGCAGAGGAACCCCTTTACACCAGAACCCCTTTGCAGAGGAACCCCTTTACACCAGAACCCCTTCTCAGAGGAACCCCTTTGCAGAGGAACCCCCTTGCAGAGAAGGGCCTGCCAGAGGAGGGCTGGCCAAGGGCACAAGTTAGCAGGCGGCTTTCATTCCTTGGTTCACTTAAGGAGTCTTTGTGGAGCTCCTGCTGTGTGCCAGGCACTGTGTAGCTGGGACAGGGCAGGAAACAGATCCCTGGGGGGGCCTGCCTGGCAGGGCTCACACCCCAGTAGTAGACTCCACGGGGGCTCCCCCCTGCACTGCAAGTCAGGGCGCAGGCGCGCTGCTGGGAAAGAAGGAGGCGGGCACCAGACCGGAGCGCTGCACAGAGCCCCTGGCTGGACTCAAGCCCCAGGGCGGCGTGGGCCAGCTCCTTCGATAAAGGGGCCTGGTGGTTCGTAGTCTCTGCTTTGCCAGCCACACGGTCTCGGTCACAGCTACTCAACCCCAGCACCGTGAAAGCAGACACAGACACCCTGCACATACATGAGTGTGAGCTGGCCCGAGAGCCTGAGGGTGCCCACCCTCCCTCCCCTGGGGTCCCGGTGCCCTGGGTCCCATCTCTGGGCCAGGACTGGGAGGGTGCCTCCCTCTCCCCCGCCCTGGGGGACAGGCCAGTGTCACCACAAAGGAGACTTAGCCTGGTGGATTCAGCAGCTGTCCCTGGGCAGGTCCAGAACCAGGTGTGTCCCATCCTTGGGTGGAGCCTTGTCCTGAGCCCCAACATTGCATGGGGGTGTCCAGGTGAGCCCAGTGGAGTCTTGGAGACACGGCGTCCGCCGTTCCCAGTGCGCTCCCGCCATCGGGCTGTGAGCATCTTCCCCCTCCCAGCACCACAGTGCAGTCAGACAGGAGGCTGGACGTGCAGACACTTGGCCAGGGTTTCAGGCCACCGTGGGGGACACAGTCCCAGCGAGGGGGTGCAGGTCAAGAAGGGAGGGCCTCTGGCACGCGCGGCAACGGGAAGCCGTGTCCCCGTGCAGGTGCGACGAGAGCTGCCTGAGCTGCGAAGGCTCCAGCAGGAACTGCAGCCGGTGTAAGACGGGCTTCACGCAGCTGGGGACCTCCTGCGTCGCCAACCACACCTGCAGCAACGGTGAGCTCCAGCTGCGGGACGGGTGCGCCGCGTCCGGTCCAAAGGGAAAGGGAAGGAAAACGTGGGGAAGGCAGCCCTGCCCCGCCCTCAGCTGACCGTCCCGGGTCCCCTCCAGCCTGCCTCCCTTCCCGTGAGGCCTCTCTAGTTGATCAGACACACATCCCGGCCACAAACCAGCTGCTGCAGGTCGGTCTGTGGAGCGACTCTTAAAAATGATTTTGTTATTGTGCTGTTTCCGTGCTCAAGCCATCACCCCCAGGTGGCCCGTGCACCGTGACTTCTGTTAGGTGAGGCCTGACTTTGGGGGTCAAGTCAGGAGGCCCGAAGGGCGGGGTGTGAAAACGGGAGCTCAGAGGAGACCAAGGACCAATCAGGGGAGTCCTGCTGCAGCCCAGAAGCTCCCTCTGTCAGGGTCACGTGCTCAGGTTATGCATCCGGCCCAGGAAAGTGAGGTGGCCACAGGAGGCTCCCTGGGTCCCACGAATGGCAACGCATTCTCAAAAGCCAAGGGGAGGGCCGCTCTGTGTGGCTCTGCTGTCCCTGCCCCTTCTAGGTGCCCCCGCCCCCCGGGGTCAGAGGCTCCAAGCCTGACCCGTGCCCCCTTTCTCTCCTGCTTCGGTGCCCCAGCCGACGAGACATTCTGCGAGATGGTGAAGTCCAACCGCCTCTGCGAACGGAAGCTCTTCATTCAGTTCTGCTGCCGCACGTGCCTCCTGGCTGGGTAGGGGCGCCTGGCCGCCCACGGAGGGCAGGGCCGCTCCCGTCAGTCGGTCCGTCCACCCATCTCCGGACTGGGGGCCAGAGCCCGTTTCCGGGGCAGAGCCCTGCACCCGACAGCTTTATCTTCCCGGGAGCGAGGTCCTTCGGGCCGCATCTCTGGGCACCCGGAGCCCGTGGGCGGGGGCGGGGCGCCTGCAGGGGCTGCCCCTGACCCAGCGCTGTCCTCTCCCACTCCGCTTGCTGGCTGCATTCTTCCCGCCAACTGCACACGGGAACCACGGGAATCCTGGGACTCCACGGCTCCAGCTGCTTGGACCATACGTTTACTGAATCTTCGAGACCAAAGCAGAAAGTCACACCACTTGGCCTCCCACGTCACCCTTTCCCCCGCCCGGGGCTTCCGAGCAGCTCCGAGGTCAATCTCAGCCACCGGGCCCAGCCCGCAGAACCTGGCTGTCCCCACGCATGCTCAATGCAGGGCCGGGCCCGCACCTGCTCCCCCAGCTGCTACAGAGCAGTCCAGGGGGACAGTTTGGTCAGACTAGAAATAAGACAGATTGGGGGGCATACAGTGTCTGACCACTGGGCGTAGAGCATCTACTTCTACATAATCAGCGACCTCTGAAATGGCTGCAGTCGCTTAGAGAGTCCGATTCCGAACCCCAGGGATGGGGGGAGGGTCTTCCTTCCCCGGAGCACTCTCCTTTGAGTGAGCCAAGCGCCCTCCCCGCGCCCTCAGTCTGTGTCTGCAGGAGTCTCGTGGCCCCGGTCCATGCCTGCCTCCACCTGGATGCCCAGCCTTCTGAGGAGGGTCCCCAGCAGGCGTTCCGGGGGGGCCAGCCAGGAAGGTGCCCCAATGACCAAGCGGTTCCTCCGACCGAGACGTCCGCCCAGCCCCTGGGTGGTTCACCATTCACGTCCCGGTGGGTGGGGTTGCTGTTAAAACCCATGTGCCCCCCCACCCCGGCTCCTCGGGATCCTCGTCCTCGAGGTGGGGGTGGGGGTGGCGGTGTCTGTGTGTGCTGCGAGCCCGGCAGCACGGCGGGCCCTCTTCCCACCAAACCTGTGTAGGCGTTTTATAAGCTACACGTGTCTGATTTTTACCGACGTTCATTATTGTGACAAATATTTCATATATTTTCATTGAAATGCACAGGTCGGCTCGATCGGCTCCCCGTCACGTGGGAGTAACATTTGCCTTAAATTCTCCCGAGCTTGTACTTCTCTCCATGTCGGCCCCCTCCCCCTCGGACTGCCGCGCGTCCTGCGACTGGTCCCCACGAGCTGGGGTGGGGGGACCCCCGCAGGTGTCGGTCGCGTCCACGCCTCTGAAGGAGAGATCCACAGAGCAAACACAGTGTTAGCCCTAAATTAATAAAACAGTTAACATCCCACAGCGAAGGAGCCTGTATTTCTTTCCAAGGCACAGACACTAAACACAGGGGCTGACCAGGGCGGGAAGTGGCTTTCTGTGGGGTTTCCGGATCTGTGTGAAGTCTTCCTGCGGAGGTCTTTGAGCCCCAGCGCATGGTGAGGTAACAAGGTCATGGGAAGGTCCCCGAGTTCCAGCCGGAGGGGCTCTTCACCTAAAGCTGCAGGTGTGACTTAATTAGGTTGCAGCTTGTTTTTTATGCTGCAGAGACCGAAATCCCTGCGTGCGTTTTTTCTGCAGCGGCAGAAGCTTGTACTTGCCGGGGATCTTTTGGCTGCAAACACAGGAAATGCAGCAACAAGAACTGATGGAGGAAAGAAACACAAGTGGGACCCTGATCGGTGTGGGTCAGTGGGTTGGGCATTGTCCCACAAAGCCAGTTTGTTGCCAGTTTGATTCCCCGTCAGGACAAATGCCTGGGTTGTGGGTTCCTTCCCTGATGGGGGACGCATACAAGAGGCAACCAACCAGTGTTTCTCTCTCACACTGATGTTTCTCTCCCTCCCTCCATCCCTGCCTCTCTCTAAAAGCAATAAAAAAATGTCCTCAGGTAAGAGTAAAATTTTTTAAAAAGATGGCCCAAATCAAATGCCTGTTTGCAAATGGCCCAACCTTAAGTGCATTCATCAGGACTCAGCTGGGGCAGGACACGTGTATGGAGTTTGTTTTATGTGACAGAATCATGGAGCACGTTCTCTAAATCTGTCACGTCACGGACTGGGGCTCACAGGCGCGACGTGACTGGCGTGGGCTGCAACTGGCCGGGCTGCCCCCTTCTGTGTGCCCAGGGAGGGAGGCGGGCTCTCTGTAGGGGGGAGAGTCACTTCTGCTGCCGGCCAGGCACAGCCACGGTGCATTCGGGTTCAACTAGGTTTATTTCCGGGGAGGGCATTTTTCTGACAGGGTCCCCAGGTTCCTATCTCCATCCCTCCCAGGCCACTGCTGGCATTCTGCCTTGTAAGTCCACAAAGGGCTGGGGAGAACTGGACTCTTTACAGAAGGAAGATACATCTTGGGAGGGGGCCTGAACAGAGCTTTAAAAAAAGCAAAAGGCCCACATGGTGAAATGTGGCCAGCAGTATGGGTCCCTTGAACTTGAGACTGGAGACTATCAGCCATTGCTTTTTTTTTAAGATTTATTTATTTTTAGAGGGGAAAGGAGGGGGAGAAGGAGGGAGAGAAACATTGGTGAGAGGGACATTAATTGGTTGTCTCTCGCACGCCCCCTACTGGGGCCGTATGGGCCCTGACGGAATCCAAGCAGGGACCTGTGGGTCGGCAGGCGGATGCTCAGTCCACTGAGCCACACCAGCCAGGGCATCCCCTGCTTTTAAACCATTTGATGAACAGGCAGGGCTAGGGAGGGTGATGTAAGGGGACTAAATGGTAATGGGAAAAAATGCAATAAAGATACAAGGGAAAAAAGAAAAGAGAAGAGAGAGAACAAGCAGGGCTGATGGCAGGTGATACACCAGAACTGTTCCCTAGCATCTTCAGGTTCTGCCCAGCCAGCGGGGAGGCAGCTGAGCGCTGGCCACCATGGGAAAGAGGAGCCTGCCCTGGCCTTCTCTGCTCCTTTCCTTCCTTGAACCCAGTCCTTATCCTTCCTGGCTGGTTGTCCAAGGCCTTTCCTGACACCCCAGGCCCTGCAGTTTGTCCGTGCACAGAACAGCACCCCTAGATGGTGCGACGCTGAACACCCGTCTCATGCCCTGGGGTTCAGTTCCCACCACCCGAAGTTCCCATCCTCTTAGTAGGTAATGGCTATACTAAGGGTGATCACATGCCTCCTAGGCTCCCTGGTGAGTGAACAGGCACTCAAGTACCCAGAGGAGAGATCATCTTGTTCCCCCAGAACAGTGATTCTCAACCTGGGGTGATTTTTGTCTCCTTGGGGACATTTGGCAATGTCGAGGTGTTTGGGGGTCATACCTGGAGGAATATACTGATAGATATTTAGTGGGCTGAGGCCAGAGATGCTGCTCAGCTTCCTGAAATGCACAGGACAGCTCCCACAATAAAGAATCATCCAGCTTCCAAATGTCAACTATACCAAGCTGAGAAACCCTAGCCCAAAGAAATTAAATTTAAAAAATCTTTTCTCAACTTCATAGAGATATCCTAAAATTAATAAAACTTTCTAAGTTTGATTCCTCTCTCAGATCATGTGCTGAAGCAACAGAAACCCATACAAATTTCCTTTCTAAAAGTAAAGAAACCTTTTTTATTTTTTGAAAAAAAAATCCAGCAAGCCAAACAGCAAGTAAAACCAGCTCTGTGATCTAAGCCTGCCACCTGGTGGGCTTCTCTGGAATTATGTGAAGTTTGGATATTTTTAACTTTTTTTAAAAAAACAACCGCAAAACAAAATTATAGAAAAGTTGCATAGCACAAAGAAATTTTCTCATGAACAATTTGAAAGAAAATTACTGCTATGATACACTGTTAACCCCTAAATATTTTAGAGGCTATTTCCTATAAACAAGGACCTTCTCCTGCATAACCAACGGAATCAGGAAATTCACTTTGATATATTACTACTGTCCGATCTTCTGAATGGATCCAAATTTTGCCAGTTGTCTCAGGAATGCCCTTAGCAAAGTGACCCAGTCTAGACCACACTTTGCATTTGGAATCACACTCTGCATTTAGTCTTCATATCTCTGGTCTTCTTCAATCGAGAACCTTTTCTCAGCCTTTCTTTGACTTTCATGACTTTGAACCCTTTAAAGACTGAGGCTGTTATTGGTAGTTATCTGTAGACTGTCCCTCAGTGTGTTTGTCTGAGGTTTCCTGGAATTTCTATCTAGTTCACGTGTCCTTACTTCTGTGAGGAATCTTGCACAAGTAGAAGTAGTCTAGGCCCTGGCCAGGTAGCTCAGCTGGTTAGAGCATCATCCCCACAGGCCAAGATTGCGTGTCTGATCCCTGGTCAGGGCACGTACAAGAAGCAACCAATGAATGCGTGAATAAGTGGAACAACAGATGGATGTTTCTCTCCCCCCAACCAATAAATAAAATAAAAAGAACTATTATAAAAATCGTAAAAGAAGAAATAAAATTATCATCCTCAGATCGGAGGCTTTCGGAATAGTGTTCCTTTTCGGCACCCTGGTGGCAGCTAGCAGGTGAGCTCACTCTGTGCTCATTCGTTACCGTTCAGACTTCTGATTTGCGCAGTTTTCTGTAAATCCTGCGTCAGTATAAATATTTGTCAGAACAGACCTAACCAGAAACTCGACCATGCCCTGTGCTTGGACTGACGTGCCAGTTGGTAGGACGGTCTCAGAGGTCTGGCCGCGAGCGAGCGACCCACCCCCGGTTCTCACGTTGCAGCCCGGTGCCAAAGACCAGAACCCGTACGGGAATCTGAAATCCTGGACCCACGGGTTGCCGCCCCTTCCGAGTAGAGTGAGGACTGTCGCAGCTCTCCGTTCACCTCCAGGTGCACTGGCACGTGAGAATGTCCCACTCGTGTGCTTTAATATTTTGCTTAACTAGCGGATACACATGTCTGGAGTCAGGGTCCCTCCTGATCCTGATTCCCGACACGCCCCAGGGAAAGGAACCAGAACCAGGGACGTGGTCCAGGTGTGCCAGGACCTCAGAGAAGAATGAGATAGGGGGCGTGGCTCTTCCATTGCTTCTGTCTGGACGTTGAGCTGCGGGCGCCTGCGTCGTGCGATTGGTGCTGCCTGGCGGAGGGCGCGGGGCACGCCGGGACTTCTGGCTGGCGGGAGGCAGCGGGCGCGCCGCGCACCGCGAGTAGGGGCTGCAGGATGGTGAAGCTGACGGCGGAGCTGATCGAGCAGGCGGCGCAGTACACCAACGCCGTGCGGGACCGCGAGCTGGACCTCCGTGGTGAGTCTGGGGAGAGGGCGGGCCGTCCCCGGACCTCACCGCTGGTCCGCGCCCTGCCGCGTGCGCCCACGGCCGGAGCTCGGCCCGCGGGGCCTGCATCGTGGGCCCCAAAGTGGCGGGCTGTGCCCGGACCGCTCCGGATTGGGTCTTGTGGGTGTTGGCAAATGACCATCCCTTAGGTTCCTCACGCGGCCGACGAGGTTAAAGGGACTTTGGCATCCATATCCTTGGGGCCTGTGTTCGGCTTTGCTTCGGCTGAACCTCAACCTGAACCGTTTGAGGGCGGAAATACAGAGGAGTGGGCAAAAGGAGGTTTACCGTTTTGAGTACGCGAAACAGTTTATTTTCGAGTTATTACTTTTTAGTTACTGTAAACCTGCTTTTGCCCACCCTTGTACTTCGTGTTTGTAATCCTAGTGCAGAGCGAGCTATTAGTTCTCCGTAAATACGTTCAAATGATACCGTGAGAGTGTAAATAGGATACGTGTTAATTATTTCTAATTGGTGAGGGCGGAAACGAAGTCCGGGAACAAAATCGATCGTTTCCCCTGTATTTCCTTCTTATTAGCTTCAATTGTCTCGTATTTACCTTTCATCCATATGTTTCATGGAGCAAATGGCTTCATCAAGATTGCCGTGTGTCAGCTGCGAAGGCTCCCTGAACTATTCAGACTCCTGTACAGACTTCAACCTTAGAGAGCTTGGAGAGAAATCAGGGAGTACGTGATGGAATCAGCATATCAGAAGATGGCTTTAGGAAGGGCGTGAACAGCAGCTTCTCTTGGGACGAGATAATACAGCCTTGGCCTGAAATTTGCTCCCGTGGGGACCACAGGGTCTCAGGAGGTGGCACTATTTTCTGCTTAGATTCCTTGCTGATGAAACCCAGTACTTTTATATTCTGGTAAAATTAAGTGCCTTAGAGAAAGATTCAGTTTAAGAGTAACTGCCCAGTCTCACTGCCTTGGCATAGGGGGCTCTCTGCCTTCTCCCCGCCTCTGCAGTGCGTGGAGTGTTGAGGATCCTGGTTTGGGTCCTTGACTTTGATGTAGCCCTTCCACCTCTGAATTGTGTACTCTAACCTTGGCTGGGTTCACTTCTCTTCTTCTAGCAAGTAGCACAACAATTATGTGCATATTAAGACACACTGGTGAGAACTTGAGTGAAGTGCGCGTAGAGCAATTTACCATTGTGTTTAAACCATTGACCTTCAACTCTGGATTGGAGCCGGGGGGAGGTGAAGTAAGAGGAATGTCGTGGTATGGTGACGCTACCCTGTGAGTTCCATGAATGCGACACTGTTGTCCACCCTGTATGAAAAAGGTGTGGATGCTTTGTGTAAGCAAATCATCGTGTAAATTCCTGTTAGGACATTTAACCAGCCCCCGGGCCATACAGAACCGTGTGAGGAACCTTGCAGGTGTTCTCAACAAGCGTTAGCTACCAGTATCACTGGTGGTGAGTATCACCATCAGCACCGCCCTTGACCTTGTTATCACTGCCTTCATGACCATCACTGGTCCGTAGGATTCATAGCAGCCGGGGTTTGAGCCTCTGTTCCTCATTTTATAGGCCAGTACCTTGCAGTGTTTGGCGTAGGTGCTAGTAAACCCCTTCTGAATGAATGATAGCTTTGAGTCAAATTACCAGGAAGTACTGCTAATGTGTTAAGATTCCCTTTAACTCTATTAGTACTTGATGGGTTTATTTTATTTATTTATTTATTTTTTTACTTCACAGGGTATAAAATTCCTGTCATTGAAAATCTGGGTGCGACCTTAGACCAGTTTGATGCTATTGATTTTTCTGACAATGAAATCAGGAAACTGGATGGATTTCCTTTGTTGAGGAGACTGAAAACATTACTGGTGAACAACAACAGAATATGGTAAGTGTCTGCTAGTGGGAAGTGTTTTTTCCCCCTAGTGTAAATGTCACAGTTCCCTGAAGAAGCTGTAGTACCTGCTGCTGGCCACACATGCACGTTTTCTCTTGAAATGAGAACCAAGCCGCATGTTTCTCGTACAGAGCAGAGCCTGACTTGGCATTGGTCTAGACTGACTTGTATCTATGCACAAATCTAGTCTGTTTGTATATATGTTCATGGTAAGCTTCTAATTTAAATTAAACACATGCTGCCCTGGCTGATGTGGCTCAGTGGATTGGGTGCCAACCTGCGAACCAAAGGGTCACCAGTTCGACTCCCAGTCAGGGCACCTGCATGGATTGTGGCCTGGGTCCCCGGTAGGGGGTGCACAAGAAGCAACCGCACGTTGATGTTTCTCTCCCTCTTTCCCCCTCCCTTTCCCTCTCTCTAAAAGTAAATAAATTCTTTTAAAAAATCAATCCATTAATTAGACACATGGTGGTTTGTACACATTTGCCACTAGGCATATTTCTCGGGCATTAACCATTCCCTGTGCAATAGGTGGTGTGTGTGTGTGTCTTGCGCCTGCGCTGTGAGTGCAGTGTCGCTGGGGTTTCTGTGCCGCCTGCGCAGAAGCCAGGCCTGGAGTCGGTTCTGTGTGGGAGCTGCTCCTTTCCTTGGGTGTCACTGGGCACTGTGGTGGTGGGAAGGGCCCAGACCACTTTTAAAAGGCATGAGCTCTAAAATCCTGCTGCTTCCGTCCCTCAGCCTGTGACCTTGGCCAGGTTTCCTCCTGTGCCTCTGTCACATGGGTAAGGTGGGGAGGCGTTGGAAGACAACTCTCTGAAGTTCTTCCCATCTGGGAGTCCGAGACCCTCCAAGCAAGGACTTAGAAGAAACCGTTAGCTGACTTCCTTGTCGCTTTCACTGAGGGCGTGTGTTTCACTGAGGGCGTGTGTTCTGATTTCAGCCGCGTAGGAGAGGGGCTTGACCAGGCCCTGCCCTGCCTGACGGAACTCGTCCTCACCAACAACAGCCTCGTGGAGCTGGTAAGCGGAATGACCAGGGGCCGAAATGGATCTGGAGGGAGGGGCTAAAGGTTCCTCATTCTTGCAGAGCTTTTAATTCCAGAAGGTTATCTCATCGCCCTTTTTCTTTGCCTTTTTCTGAATTCGTTCCAGACGCCGGCCTTCCTCAGTTGCAAGAGTCCTTTCCCCCCTCTGTAGGTTGCCTTTCGGCTTTCTGAGGGTCTCTGGAGGAGTATTTCCTAGTTTTGGTATAGTCTAGTTTTTATTTAGTCTCTGTTGTAGTCTTTGTTATTGTTGTTTCTAGTGCTTTCGATGCTTCGTTAAGCGTCCCCTACCCCAGGGTCGTGAAGAAACTCTCCAGTGTCGTCCTGTCCTGTAGAATCACAGCGCCCAGTAGGGCGGCCGCTGGCCCCGGCGGCCGCTGAGGGGCGACGCCTCAGAGCTGCCGGCCGCGCGCCCGCTTTCCGCCTGGGCCACAGGGAAGCAGAAGAGGGTGTCAGCTGTCCGTGCTTCTGTTGCATGGGTGTTGACATGATCATATTCTGAAAAATAAGTTAAATACCATTACAATTAGTTTCATTTGTTTTTCTGTTTTAATGCAGTTATTGGGAAATGTGAAATTACGTGTGTGACGTGTGTTAAATTTTGTTGGACGAGTCTGTTCTAGAAACTTGTGTTTGCTCTTCGCATTCAGATCAGCAACCCACAGTACTCAGATTCGGTTTTCCCGTGAGATGAGGGGTAAATTTTGTTTTCCCTACTTGGATCTGAATATTTTGACATTTCTTTTTATGCTTTTTAAATTTCTTCTCCGTATGTATGGGTTTTAACAAAATTGAGCCCATACTATGTATTGTTTGGTAACCAGATTTTCCCCTGAAATGCTGGACGTTTAGGTCCCTCTTACATAACTGGACTTGGGGCTATTTTTTCCTTTGCTTCCCTTCCCCATTTCTCTGATTGTTCCTCTCCTGATGGGCCAGGTTTGTGCTTCTTCAGGTTCCCAGCGGAGTGCTTGACTCCAGAGTGAGAAGCACCGGCCTGTCTGAGGCCACGTCCTTTCTGCAGTAGCAGAGGGACTCGTCCCAGAGCGCACCCTCGCAGGGAATGTGGGGCATGATAGGGCTGCCTGCGCGGTTCTGTGATTTGCAACGGTGTTTAACGCTTTTCACAATGAGGAAGGCTGAGTCTGTCCTCCCTGTTCCTGAAGGGGGTGGTAAATCTCGCGTGATCGTGGACTGGACAGTCTCCCTGGAGTTCTGTCCATTTTAGTTTTTTGTATCCTCAGGTTATCGTCTTTGATATATACAGAGTTTAAGTGTTAGTGCCTTCCTGGGAGCTGAACCACTCTATCGTTATGTTGTGACCCTCCCCATGTCTTATCAGCGCTGTTGTGTGTTCCTGCTTTGTCTGCCATCATACACCAAAACCAGCTTCCTGTTCGTTCATATTTGCACGATCAGCTTTCTCCCATCCGAAATAGGCCCCCAGTGTTTATTTCCTTTCTGTTGTAGGTTTGTCTCCTGAGAACAGCATATGATAGGGTATTTTACAATGCACCCTGACATCTGTCTCTGAAATCATCAGCCTGTTTATATTGATGTGATTACTGACCTGTGTGTGTTTGTCCTTTTTCCAGAACTCGTCCTGCTCATTCGTGTTTTTTTTTCTCTTCCTTATTTCTCCCTCACACTCTTTTGTTTCGCTCTTTTTGTTCCTTCCATTTTTTCTGTAACAGTTTAGAAATTAATTATTAAATAGTCTCTATTGTTAGCATTCTAAGAAGGAAAACATACGTATTTACCAAAGCTTAAAGTTAACCAATACCCTTCCCCTCCTGAGCAGTACAGGGTCCTTAAACATTTCAAACCCCCACTCAACTTGTCATATATTTATTACATTTTTTAAAAAACTATCTAGACGTCATCATTGTTGAGAAGAAGCTGTTATGGCCAAGATGCTCAGTGTAAGAAGCTCAAGTTTATATTACCAGTTCACTCGGTAGAAATGTGTCAGGTCCTGGAGCAGAAAGAAAGTGAAAGGCGGGATGGGTCCTCGCTCCGAAGGCCTCGCTATTCCCCGGTGTGGGTCGGGGCGCAGCGCCTGTGTGCTCACCCGCAGCTGTTGTCTTGCAGGGCGACCTGGACCCTCTGGCATCTCTCAAGTCACTGACTTACCTAAGGTACGGGACTCCCCCATGGTGGAGACGTGGAGGCCCTTTGACGTGACACCCTTACGGCCTTGACCTTAGAGCCTCTAGTTCGTAACAAATACCTTTGACCTTGCCGTACACCTACCCCTGAAACTAATACAGATAATGTATGTAAACTGTAATGGAGGGGGCAGTCTTTTTTAATTTAACAATTTTATTTTAAAACTCATATATGAATCTTAATTTTTTTATACCACTGAAAAAAAGGCACCTTTTAAAAACAAATATTGAAAATATTTTTTTTAGCCCAGGGCTCTATTAAAATGTCCCCAATGTTACTTAAGTTGTTATGACACTGAAATTAAATGTGAAGAGTAGTGGACTTTTCCTTGATTTATGGACTCACTAGATTTTATTAAAAGGAACCCCTCGAATGCTATGCTACGAGCAAAGTTGGCATGATAGTATTCCTTTTCTCGTAGTCTTCTGAGAAATCCTGTAACAAATAAGAAGCATTACAGACTGTATGTAATTTATAAAGTTCCACAAGTCAGAGTGCTGGATTTCCAGAAGGTGAAACTGAAAGTAAGTATTATTTGGTTGATCATATAAGTCATACCGATTTGTTGGGGGGAGGGGGGTGCATGTTAAGATTTTATTTATTTACTTTTAGAGAGGGGGGAAGGGAGGGAGAAGGAGGGAGAGAAACGTCAGTGTGAGAGAGGAACGTGGGTTGGCTGCCTCCTGCACGAGGCCGCAACCTGGGACTTGACCCACAGCCCAGGCCTGAGCGCTGGCCGGGAACCGAGCCTGCGGTGCAGCCTTTCGTCCTGTGGGACCGCACCCACCCCGCTGAGCCACGCCAGCCAGGGCTGATCTGTATTTTTGATATTTGATACTTGTTGACTCATTTTTTACAATTGCCTCACGAGTTTTACTATCGGTTTTGAATAAAAACGTGGGAAAGAAAATGTCAGGTGGTTTTCACAGCAGAGTGTGTGGTGGGGCCCGGAGTGGAAGCTGTCGTGTGTGGCGCTGGGCGCCCCGGGGGTGGCAGCGGCTCAGAGCCCCGGTGAGCACTGGCGACAGCAGGCCGTTCCCGCTGGGGAACGTAATGCCGTCTGTTTTTCAGCACCTTGAATCATTAGAGTGATCCCTTTAGTTGGGAAATGTTTTTTTCTTTTAAAGCAACTTAGTTCTTTGGAAGCCCCCACCTCCCTCAAAACAAGGAGAGGGCTTTGCTTCAGGGCGCTTCGCCAGAAAAGGCAAAGCCATTGTGTCTCCTTTGAACTTGGAATTGGCTTTTTTGTTGTTGTTTGTTTGTTTTTGTTTTTTGATTTGGGTTTTTTGTTTTTTGGGGTTTTTTTGGTATTTTTACCAGCCCCCAAAACTCCAGCAGAGCTTCCTTCCCTGTTTTCTGAGGATTGCATCTAAATGCACGTGGTGTTCCTACTTCCATTAACTCTGTGTGTGGTGTTGCTGTAGGAGCGTCAGGAAGCAGAGAAAATGTTCAAGGGCAAGAGGGGTGCACAGCTTGCAAAGGATATTGCCAGGAGAAGCAAAACGTAAGATACGGTCGTCTGACTTCACTCTACTTCCCCTTCAGAAACACTCTCTGTCTGGCCGTGCGCCTCCCACAAACGCTAACGAGACACCTGCCACTGATCCGGCATTAAATTTGCGTGACGCTAAGTTCCCGACCGTCTGCGGTCCCCGCGTCACACAAGGTTTCGACCAGGTTAGCGGGGCGGACGTTGCAGTATTCAGTCCTAACGCCCTGTTGCACGCGCCCCGCTTTGTCTGGGAAGATGAACGCTGTGGTGTTTCTGAAGGAGACAGTTGCTTGTATCAGTTTGTTAACAAAGATAAGATACTACACTGGTTGGATTTTACTTTCAAAAGCTTTTTGAAAGTAGAAGAGAAGCAATATCCGTCGGTCTGGGTTTGACTGTCTTGTTCTTCCCTCCCCTCCCAAGGTTCAATCCAGGGGCCGGTTTGCCGACTGACAAAAAGAAAGGTGGTCCGTCCCCGGGGGATGTGGAAGCCATCAAGGTAATAATGATGCATTAGAACCCGGGCCCAAGAGCGCTCCACAGGTGTGAGACACAGTTACATAATGCATCAAGTTACAAACACCGCTGGTTCCCCCGCAGTTGTCAGAATCCAGCTGTATTTGCGTGTAACGCGAAACAAGCTTGAAGCTATTATTTGGCCAGCCAGGGAAGTGGAGGCAGCTCTGGTTCTCCTCGTTTCCCCAGAATGTGTGCTTCTGAACAGTTGGTCCCTCTGGATGCTGTGCCGATGTTGGCCGTAGTTTTTGCTTTGAGAGATTTACTGTCCCAAAGGTCCTGCTTGATAATTGTACAATATTGCTTGCTAAATTATCCAGTAACATAATCCCAGTAGGTAATTCCATTTGCTGGCGTTTTAGGACATATGAAATGATTTTTTTTTCTCCTATTGGAAGGTCTGCATTTCTTTTTTTGTTTGTTTTTTAATGGACAGTTAGATTCATACTCAGTGTCTTTTTTTTTTTTAATTTTATTTATTCATTTTTAGAGAGGGAAGGGAGGGATAGAGAGAGAGAGAGACATCAATGTGTGGTTGCTGGGGGCCATGGCCAGCAACCCAGCCATGTACCCTGACTGGGAATCGAACCTGCGATGCTTTGGTTCGCAGCCCATTCTCAATCCACTGAGCTACGCCAGCCAGGGCTCTGGAGTGTCTGCATTTCTTTATCAGTTTTGGAAATGTAATGATTTGGTTTTCTGCTTGATTTCAACATGCCAATCAAATTCTCCCCCTGAACACAGAACTGTTTAATGTTGCAACTCAGAAAGGTGCTGTGAGTTTCTGTAGGTGCTGTCTGGGTGGTCGGAGCACCGAGCTGAAACTGACTGCCCGTGTCCTCTGTGTGTCCCCAGAATGCCATCGCGAACGCGTCCACGCTGGCCGAGGTGGAGAGGCTGAAGGGCCTGCTGCAGTCGGGCCAGATCCCCGGCAGGGAGCGCAGATCAGGTCAGGAGAGCACGCTCTGCCCGTGCGCTTGCAGTGCGTGTTCCCCGGCAGTGGTTCCAGAGCAGCTGGGGTGCTGCGAGCCCGGAGTGCCAGAGCGCAGCGCCTCATCGCCTCTGACCAAATGTTCACGAGATCCTGTTAAATGCTCTTCCGGGAGAAACGATCTGATAGACCATGCCGTGTTACAGGACTCGGGGGCTTGTCTGTGTGAATGTTGACGCAGACACCACTGCACAGCCGTGGCCTGAGACCGAACACGAGGGGACCTGGTGCGGACTCGCTCCCGTGTGCGGCCAGGCTGGCTGAGCAGTCTGAACGCAGGCCCAAGGGGCACCCAGCCGGAGGCTCAGGTCGTAGCCTCACCGGCTCTGTCCTCGGGTGAATTTCCCAGTCCCCACCCACTCTGAAATCCATTTCTTCATCTCGAAACCTGAGATGATGATAGTGCCGCCCTCAGACGCTGTTGGGAAGACTAAGACACTTCCGAGGTGCCACACAGCACAGGGTCCAACATGATGGTAGCTTTGTGTCAGGCAGCTTGGGCACTGGGGGTGTGAATTAAAAACCACTCAGAAGAATGCAATTGCCAGCTTTGCTCTGGATGTGATGGGAGCCCCCGGCTAGACCGGCAGCTGGGGAAAGAGAGTTTGGAGTGAGGCAGAAGAGGAGGAAGGCAGTGAGCAGGCCAGGGGTTCTCTGTGGTCTTTCGGCCCCTGGGGGGTTGTGAGTTTGAAACTTGCTGTAAAAGCACTCAGGTGTTTTGCTTAGGAATGTCCTTCAGGAAGCAATGAGAATTACTTTTTTTATGAAATACCACCCTTGAGTGCGCATCTTTTAGATGCTCTGGGTGACAGAGCCGGGGGTGTCGGGTGAGGGGCTTCTCCCTACCCTACATTGGGTGTTTGACTGCGGCTGGTTTGGGTTGTTTTTTTCTTTTTTAGCATATTGGGGTGACATCAGTTAGTGAAATGACACAGGTTCTAGGAGTACAAGCCTATGATAAAGCGTCTGCAACTGTCCAATTGAGAGACAGGCCTCTTCTCAAACACCAGGGGAGCCTATTGCTTCAAGCAAGACAACTCATGGTGTTTGTTTACCAGAGATAAAATTCAAACTTTCAAGCAGAGTAAAACACTAGAAAACTTTTACCCACAACTGCAGCCATGACAGCCTTGCAGCATTTGCAGAGTTTTCCGAGGAAATCAGTGATGTTCACAAATGTGATTTTTTTTTAATTTTTTATTTATTTTTTGAGCAAGGAGAGGGAAGAGAGAAAGAAGAGAAACAGCAGTGTGTGCTTGCCCCTTGCATGCCCCCTGCCAGGGACCTGGTCTGCAACCCAGGCACGTGCCCTGAATGGGAATTGAACCTGCTTCCCTCTGGTTCGCAGGCCGGCACCCAATCTGGCTGAGCCACACCAGCCAGGGCACGAATGTGATTTTTTTATGCTGTGCAATGACGTGGGTCACCATCTGCAGAGTTCGGGGAACCTGGGCTTCCCAGGGATCTAAGCTCCTGCATGATAAATGGTACAAGATGGACCAGTGGGTTTTCAGGGGAGAAAGTATGAGCCATTCATCCATACGGTTTCTGACTCCACACCGGCACAAGGCGGCCTCGCACACTTGAGCGGAAAGAGGCCCCTGTGGGCACAGCTCCGGGCTGGGGGTGGGGGACCTGGCAGACAAGGAAGCACGCGTGCGCCGGGCTGGGTGACGGCTGCGTGAATGAGTTGGGGAGGTAGGCAGGGAGTTGGGCTTCCATAAAACGCCTGTGCGATCTTCCTTTTCCTTTGGGAACTGGCTGTCCCTTTGCCCACCTGCCAGAGCCCGAAGGTCGCTGGGCCGTGAGCATCTCAAGGGCCGAGGCTGCCGTTGGGCTTTCGTGCCTTGTGCGCGGCGTGGCACGCACGTGCTGAGAGAGCGCGTTCTCTGACGTCAACGTGACTCTGGGTTGTGTTTTCCTCCAGGCCCCACTGACGATGGCGAGGAGGAGATGGAAGAGGACACAGTCACAAACGGGTCCTGAGCAGCGAGGCCCAAGCTTCCACAGGCCCTGCGACACTGGCGTGGGACAAGCCCTACCTGTTGAATGTGGAACAGTAGCCTCGTTTGTGTCAGCAGAGAGTTCCCGAGCATTGTGGAAACGCTGCAAGCTGCTGCTGGTCATTTTTTAATAGAACATTGGAAATTTAGATTCCTGTTTTCTACAAAGAGTAAAAATAAAGGACACTCGCTGTGCTGCCAAGTTGCGTGTCATTGGGCTGGGCGTGCAGTGAGTGGTGTGGGCGCCTGTAAATGGAAATGCAGGAGGGTGTTGTCTCTAACTGGGCTTCCTGGTCCTGGAGAAAGTGCTTAGAGTGGGGCGTCAGACTCACGTTTCCGGGGAACCACATCAGCCTCGCGGTTGCCTTCAAAGGGCCGGAATAAGTTTTAGACTGTATACATGTAACTACTCCTTAACTGTTGAGGACTATAAAATCACATTCTGCCCTTAGTAGAAGGCAACCGTGAGGCTGATGTGGGCCCTGGTGAAAATGAGTTTGACACCCCTGGTTTAGACACTTCAATCCTTAGTAAAACTCAGGAGTGTGCATGCTGCCAGTGATGGATTGTGAGAACCTGCCATCTGGAGCATTTTCTTTTTCTTTTCTTCTTTTTTTTTTTTTTTTAAGATTTTATTTATTTATTTTTAGAGAGGGAAGGGAGGGAGAAAGAGAGAGAAACAACAATGTGCGGTTACTGGGGGCCGTGGCCTGCAACTCAGGCATGTGCCCTGACTAGGAATCGAACCTGCGATGCTTTGGTTCGCAGCCCGTGCTAAATCCACTGAGCTATGCCATCCAGGGCAGGAGCATTTTCTTCTGCATACGGAATAGCGAGCTTCATTCCAGGCAGCCGGGCTTTAGGGCTTTACCAGAACCAGCATCCTTTAGAGTTTTTATTGCATAAACATCGTGCAAGTGAATTACTGATTTGAAGAACTGGAGGAGCACATGCTAATGTTCAGGACGTCATGGGGGAGTCATGGCTGCCCCCATCCTCACAACTCCACACTTTATCACAATTTTCACCCTGTGAGAGCCCACTGACTCCTCTAAAAACTGTGGTGGAGGTGTGGCCTCCACCCCAGAACTTGAGTTTTAGTTGGCAACCACTGTTGATTCACACAGCTGGCTCTGCTTTGCCCACGGGTCTGTGGACAAGTTGGTTAACTGGGCAAAGGTGCAAGAAGGAAAGGAACACTAGAAACTTCTTAGGCCTGCACTATTGACACAATTACTTCCGCCTACTTGCTATTAGCCAAAGCAAGACACCTGGCCGCATTTCAAGTCAAGGGCTGGGGAACTCCCCTACCTGGAGGCTGTGGTGAGGATATGGGTTGTAAAGTAATGAATTGGGCCAAGTACATCTTTTTTTTTTTAAGATTATTTATTTTGAGAGGAAGAGAAACATCAATGTGTGGTTGTGTCCAACGCACCCCCTACTGGGGACCAACCAGGCATGTGCCCTGACTGGGAATCGAACTGCTGAGCCTTTGGTTCTCAGGCCAGCACTCAATTCACTGAGCCACACGACCAGCCTGGGCAAATCAGTCTTAACATGGTCAGTCAGGGATGGAATTCCGGATACTACCTTTGACCTGTTTCAGCAAACAACACCTGAGCAGCTGCATTGAGCAGTTGTTTGCTGAAATAACTATGGTTCTTGGCAAGCTAGGGGAGAACACGCCCTGATTAAAGGGACAAAGTTTAGAAAGAATGGGACCACAGAACAATATGTGAGGGATTGAAAGTGGAGACCATCATTCATGCATTCTAATAACTCAGAATCGATGAAATCTGAGTTGAATGAGCCTGTCATACTGTGTGCGCATGCACGCATGCACAGATGCATGGTACTGCAGTTCACAATACAGCGGAACCTTGGTTCTTGAACTTAATTTGTTCTGAAAAGCTGTTTGAGAAGCAATTTGTTAAAAAAAAACAAAAAAAAACTATTCATACTTGTACATCCTCTCCTTTGTCACCCGAGACATGTGACTGATTGCACACACTTTTTCCGTGAATGACCTCATTGAGAATAGGATTGTTCAAAATGAGAGACAGTTGCCCTGACTGGTGTGGCTCAGTGGGTTGAGCACCAGCCTGAGAACTAAAAGGTCACTGGTTTGATTCCCAATCAGGGCACATGTCTGGGTTGCTGGCCAAGTCAATACTAGGGGTGTATGAGAGGCAACCACACACTGCTGTTTCTTTCCTTCTTTCTCCCTCCCTCTCTAAATAAATAAATAAACATAAAATCTCAACAAAAGAGTCCTGGTGGCTGTGGCTCAATGGATTGAGCGCTGGCCTGCAAACAGGCAAAGGTCACAGGTTTGATTCCCAGTCAGGACACCTGCCTGAGTTGCAGATGAGGTCCCCAGTTGGGGGCATGCGAGAGAACAGAAACATTGATGTTTTTCTTACTCTTTCTCCTTCCCCCTCGCTCTAAAATTAAATAAAAATTTGGGGGGCAGGAGAGAGGCTGTCTTATTAAAAAAGAAAAAAAGGGTAGGAGACATTTGAGAATCAGGATTTGACTGTATACTTAAAGCTGCTCCCAGACCAAGTATTACAATTGTAAGCATTCAGTTTTAGCACAGGGTCTTTAAGATGTCAGAATAAATGAAAACCCACCTCAAAGCAATGAGCGATGGCTCACCTTTTACAAGTGAGAGGCAAACAAGCAGGTTTTAGCCCTGGCCAGGTAGCTCAGCTGGTTAGAGCTTTGTCCTTATACACCAAGGTTGAGGGTTCTATCCCCAGTTAGGGCACACCTGATAATTTAACCAATGAGTGCATAAAGAATTCAACCAATGAGTGCATAAACAACAAATTGATAGTTCTCTCAAATCAATAAATAACATTTTTTAAAGAGGTGTCAAAAAAATTCAACCTAATAAATGTGAAGATCTAATCGGCTTTATTAAGTGAGTCATGAATCAGGCAGTGTAGGAGACCATTCTGTGTGGTGTGGGCCCAGCTCCCTCTTGGAGATGCACAGGACTCACGCCCACGGATAGGTTGTCCCGTGGGGGAATCAGGCCTGCAATGTACCTAGGCTGCTTTGAGTCTTGCTTTTTGCTAAAAACTCTCTCACCCTGAATTGAGGACATTTACTGCAAAGTAACTTCCTAAAATCCATGCTAAACCTTCCAAGGATGAGTGTAACTGGTTCAACCACCTTTCCCTTTTCATTTGCAAATATCCCTCTTCTGTGATGTGATTAGCAGCACTGGCTCCTTTGTTTTCTGTAAAAGGTAACCACCTAAAGCAAACCTGTGCATAGGAAATGAGGACCATCATGTAATGTGCCCACAGATAGAAATAAAGGCCTGTCATGGCAGAGGCCGTGGCTTTTGCTCCCCTTGAAAGAAAAACCATGCTGTCCCTTTTCCTCCACCGGACTCAGTAGTCTGTGTGAATGTCTCATTTCATCCATAATGACACGGACACTGCGAGCTGGTGTCTGCATCAAGGCAGCATCTTATCTAGCAACTAGAAGGGCACTCAGAGGGGTTATAAAAAAAAAGTGGAAGGTTTTTGTAGGAAGAAAGGTGGGGCAAGGGAGCTATTGAAAAAGAAAGGAAAGGGGAGTATTTGAGATCTTGCTCCCCCTGTGTATGTTGCCAGCGTGGCTCAAATTTAAAGTAAAAAAAGAAAGAAGGATTATTAGATGGGGGAGCATCTTTGAGGGGAGGGAATGGCAACAGTTTTCATTATGTAGATTGCCTCTTCTTCCTGGGGTGGGGATGAGAGAGGGATTGTGACAGATGCTTTACTGGTGCCTGACCAGAAAATTCCAGACTACTTAACTATGTTTCTGGGAGAGATTGAGACAGCAATTAGGTCAGGTATTAAAACTAGGTTTAGTATCAAGGGAGCCTACGATTTTCTCTTTAAAAAATTCTGTCAGCTTTTGGGACTGCTAGGTATGTTCACTTCAAAGCCTTTCGCCCCAAAAAAACTCCTCCAAGTCAAATTGCAAATACGGCCTGAGAGGTGGTGGGTGGCGGGTGAGGAATGGAAATGGGTGGAGGGCATTACAGGCAGCGGCAACAGCACCAATAACTGCGAGTGTTCTGTGACAGTGAAATTGAGTGTTACAGCCATTGCTATCATTCATCTCAAGAGGTTTTGATTCTGGAGGGGAGGAAAAACATGATGAGGATCGATGAGGCTTTCTTAGACTAAAAGGTAACGCCGGCAGCAGGAGCAGGCTACCCTGTTTGGGTACAAAAGTAAACACTCGCTAAGTGCACAAGTAGGTCAGCGATGGACCCCCTGGGAGGGCGCAGGGGCTCTTCAGTGCGGAGACGGAGACGGCCGGGGGCTCGGCGGATTTCCTGACCCCGCCCACTCCGCTGTGATTGGTCAGGTTGCCGAGGCCCGCCCCGATTGCGTAACGTGGGGGCGGGCCGGAAAGCGACGACCTAAGGCTGACGCGGCGGGACCCGGCTGAGCTCCGGCCGCCATGGAGCGGGATGGGGAGCAGCTGTCCGCGCGCCCGGCTCTCGAGACGGAGGGCCTGCGTTTCCTGCACGTCACTGGTGAGTTGCCACGGGCCGCGGGGAAGCGGGGTGGCGCCGCCATGTTCGGTGCGTCTTCCTCCGCGGTGCGCCCGACCGGGCTGGGCTGCGCCCGCACCGGGCCTGGGGAGGCCTTGGCCTTCCTGGAGCCGCATTTTCCTGGGCGGCGTGCCGGGCCGGGTTAGGGGAAACGTAACTTTCCTGGAGCCGCACTTCCCCGGGCGGCGCCATCCGGCTTTTTATTTACTTTTTGCGAAGCAACTCTTGGGGTGCGGTTTCTAGGATCTCTGGGCCTTTGGCGTTTGTGCCCCGCCCTCCCCTGCCCGCCCACACTTGTAACACCCCGCGCCGCACCAGCCTCCGACCGCCACCCCTTTCTCTCCATTCCCGGGGTCTGAGAGGCCTCTGCCCTCCTGAGTTGCAGGAAGTCTTCTCTTTATCCCCAGTAGTAAAATTTTGTTAGCTTCTTGCAAACGGTTTTCTTTTCCAGTGGGCTCTCTGCTGGCCACCTACGGCTGGTACATCGTCTTCAGCTGCATCCTTTTGTACGTGATCTTTCAGAAGCTTTCCACCCGCCTGCGAGCCTTGAGGCAGAGGCAGCTGGACCGAGCCGCGGCTGCTGTGGGTTAGTAACTGATTGCAAATCCGGGCTGCTGTTCGGAGTAAGAAGTATGGGAACGGAACCTTTGTGTGCTTCCGAGATCGGTTTTGGTGAACGTGCAACAGATCGTCTCAC
The DNA here is from genome assembly GCF_019186645.2 of Phyllostomus hastatus. Taxonomy (NCBI): domain Eukaryota; kingdom Metazoa; phylum Chordata; class Mammalia; order Chiroptera; family Phyllostomidae; genus Phyllostomus; species Phyllostomus hastatus. The sequence goes on along the minus strand of NW_025334036.1, from coordinate 10,837,779 downwards.
GTCAGAGATTTCTTGTTGGAGGGTTTTTCACTTACAGGATGGGTTAAATTGAAAACTTCACTCATGGGTCTGCCTGTTAACTCTGAGTTGTCTTTCAGACCTTTATGAGTGAGGAGAAACTCAGGTTTGGTACTTCATTATATTTTGATTTATAACTCATCAGGCCTGACAAAATTGTACTTGGTTATTTATTAAAGCATTCTCTCTGAAATGGTAGCCTTTTCACCACTTAGAAACTGTAGTTTGAAGCTACAGTTTCTGAGGACATCCCAAAGAAATGTTAAGTGCTTTGAGAGTAGCAGCATAATTAAATACAGATGTCACTCATCTGAGTCACCATGGTTACGGAGGTTGGGCTGGAAAGCAGGTGTAGTAACAAAAGAATCATTCATTCCAACACGCTTCTCTCCACTCCTCTGAAACCCTGTGGTCCTGCCATTCTCAGTCTTTTTGGTTGTTGGCTACGTGCATGTCCACCAACAAAGTACAGAGTGCAATTGTAAATCTTGCATAAGATGCAGGATTTCATGAAGTGCCAGGTGGTGGTGATGGGATGGCATGTCAAAGAGGCTAGTTTTCAGGAAGCACTACAGAACGTAACTGCAGTGAAAGGTGGTACCCAATTTTAGTGAGAACAAGGTTAAAAAAACTATACTTGATTTTATTCTAACAATGGGCCAATAGAAATGGTACTGAAACTCACATTTCCATAAAATGGAAGTGGTTTGGTGTTTTTTTTTAAGATTTTATTTTTAGAGAGAAGGGGGAGAGGCAGAGAAACAGTGTGTGGTTGCCTCTCTGAGCCCCCTACTGAGGACCTGGCCTGCAGCCCAGGCATATGCCCTGACTGAGAATCGAACCAGCAACCCTTTGGTTTGAAGGCTGGCACTCAATCCACTGAGCCACACCAGCCAGGGCTTCACCTGTGATTTGACACTTGCCTGAAGTGAAACACTTGTCATTGAATAAGTTTATCACAGGGTTTGCTGCTTTGTTGGGGTGAGTCCTCAATAAAACTTTGCGCTTCCCTGTTTAGTAAAGTAGGAATATCCTCCGTTATCCCTCTTTTTCTACCTCCTCAAATGCAAAGGAACAAATTAAATCCAGAACCTAGGTTCCACTGTATGGAATGGTTATCAGGTCAAGAACTGAAGGTTTTGTTGGACAAGGGAGACATTTTTTCTGGGGACAACTTGGTTGAGAACTGAAATGAGATGGGATATGTTTGAGAACACGTGTGATTGTAGTTGCCCCTCAGGGGTCCTTAACATGGTCACCAGTGTGAATAGGTGAGCTCGTAGAGACTTCATGGTGTATTCATATAACTTTACCACAGGCCACGTAAAAACATCGGTAAAGCTGGGGTATTGATTTCTGTGAATACTGTCTGGAGTTTTTTCTGCATTAATAGGGATAAAATACGTAAGAATTTTTCCCTCTCCCTGTTCTAAATCTGGACTAATTAAGTGATGGGTAATGATTAGAAAAGTTTCCTTGGCTGTCTTCTAGACTTCTGGTCAACCCAGAGACTGGAGTTGGGTGGCGTCCAGGTCCTGGAATGAAATCTCGGTATGCCCAATCAGAGCGCTGCCATTGCAGCCATGGGCCTTCCCCAGGCTTCCTGAATTGGAGTTGCTGAGGGAGAGGTTTCTGGGGCCAAGGACTCTGGCGTGTACAGTCGGCCCTGTAAGAGGCCAAATCATATGTGGCAGGGTAGCCTTCTTTACATAGAAATGTGTTTTTGTACTGCCTAATATCTGTGCTTTTCTATATTTCTCGAGTAATTCTTGAGTCTATAATACTATAGACTCAAGAATTTCCATTTTATATAATACCAAGTGCTTTTTTAGCTTAATTTTTTCTTCCTTTCATGGCAGAACCTGATGTTGTTGTGAAACGACAAGAGGCCTTAGCAGCTGCTCGCCTGAAAATGCAGGAAGAACTCAACGCACAGGTGGAAAAGCATAAGGAAAAACTCAGACAGGTAGGAAGCGCTTTGCATAGGTGGCCCTAGCGGTGTGAGGCTGCATGGGTAAAACCGTGTGCACACACTCAGGTGGGCCCTGGGACCAGCTCGCCTGCAGCACTGTGTCCAGTAGAACTGGGCGGCTGCCCGGGGGAGTGTCTTGTTGGGGCTTGTGGTTCCCTCACAGCAGTGCCTCACGTAACAGAGGTCTGTGTGTGTGTGCACATGCCACACCACCAGACACACACAGTACACCATTCTGTGTGAAGTTGTGTGTTGCATGTGATCTGGCCTCGGGGGTGCCACGCTGCAGTGGATTGAAGAGTTCAGTGGGCATTTTGGAAGAGCTTTGCAAAGCACAGGGTGCAGTTTGGGGGCATCCGAGGAAGCAGGAAGGGGAGAACCAAGGATGAGTGTCGGAAACGACCTGCACTGTTCTCACACCACCCCTGGGGAGTAGGCTCTCTTTTTCCGCCCAGATGTTTCCATCTGGGCTCCTCTGTGCCCTCACAGGAGGCCGCTAAGGCACCAGCAGAGTGGGTCTCTGTCCTGTGTCCTCCCACTTCCCTTTTGTTGTTTCTGTGTGGTCACCCACCCTGCAGCTGCCCTCCCCAACCTGCTAGCCACACTTGACCCCTTCTCATTAGGCTCTTCCGGCCCCAAAAATGCATGTTTCCTCTTATCCTTTCAAAGCACAGGCGTGCTGCTGGAGGTCAGAGGGATCATTTTACTGAGACATCTGGTCGACCCACTGGGGCCCCACTCTTTTCTTCTCCTCTCACATCATTACACATTTTGGTGTGGCCTCAAACCCCATCAACACAACCACTTAGGGCCTCTGCTGCTTTTAAGACAGAACAGCCTGGGCACATGCCCTAAAAACCAAGGTGTCACACAGCACCAGGCTGCTTAGCGAAAAGGCCAGTCACACCTCACTCCTTTGCTATACACAAAGGAACTGAGGCATGGGGACATATTTGTCCTTCAAGACATTCCAAATGTGGCCATGTGTATGGGTGAGAGGACTTCACACAGTGACCAAGGGCAGCTGTCTCTACCACCCCTTTTTTCTCCCTAGTCCCCGAAAAAGGAAAAAAGGGTATGAAAATAGCCTCTCATTTTCAGAGTCATTTTTGTTGTGGGGTCTCCTGGGCCACTGGCCTCAACTCCCAGTGCTGCTGAGATGGCACCCCACTGAGGTATACAGAGGAGCAGGGCCAGCCCTTCACTGCTACTTACTAGTCTCTCCAAGAGGCTTTCTTGTGCTCACCTGCACACCACACCTGCTGTCTTCAGCTTGGTTGTTCCATAAACTTCTATTCCATTTTCAAGTGCACAGGACCCAAAAAAAAGGCTCTGTTGGTGAGCTGAGCTTATCACTGTGCGGGGGAGCAACAGTTTCATTGCAGTGCCCCTCAAATCAAATATAAGAAATGATTCTTTCTCAGCTCGAAGAAGAAAAGAGGAGACAGAAGATTGAAATGTGGGACAGCATGCAAGAAGGAAAAAGCTACAGAGGAAATGCCAGAAAGCCTCAGGTAACAAAGTATAGAACTTGGCATAAAGCTGATACATTAACTTGTCAATCAGACAAAGTTTTGAGCCTCTACCCTCAACACAGGAAGAAGACAGCCCTGGGCCTTCTACCTCATTAGGCATTCCAAAACGAAAGCCCGACAGAAAGCCTCTGCGAGGAGGTGGTAAGTACCCCCACCTTAAAAAAAAACAAAAACAAACAACCCCAACAAGATTCTGCTGCTTTCCTATTTTGCTGGTTTTGGACTCCCCTCCACCTATAAACTGAGATTAGCCCCTAAAAGATTTGGAAGAGTACACACTAGGATTTAGAAATAAAGGCTAGGGGACCTTTAATAACACCTGTAAAGAGGGGTAAGTCCAGTTTATTCTGCAGGATAAGGGTATGGCCACAACTCCTATTATTCCAAGAGACCTATAAAACTCTGGATTTGCAAGTCACCAAAACAGTGGGGCAACATACATCACCAGGGGGCAGTGTGTTCACAATTCAGAGCAAATTGTATATATATGCACACCTCTGTTTGATGGAAATCATTCCCACTGCTACCATCTCTGCTTCCTCTCAGGTTACAACCCTTTGTCTGGGGAAGGAGGCGGAGCCTGCTCCTGGAGACCTGGACGGAGAGGCCCCACGTCTGGTGGATGAGGCTAAGAGACCTTGCTGGTGCCCACTTGGGCACTAAGCAAGGTGAACCCTTCAACCTCCCCCCTTCGATTGCCTTAACGCACGCTTTTTCACAGTGACTACAAAAGCCCAGGGGACATCAGGTTTATTTCTGTTCTTAACCTCCAGCTGCATCTTTAGGAGTTGAAGTTTGCATTGCCTATTGCCCACTAGGTGGCAGCAGTTGGTCACTTCAGTTACCACTGACTTGGTCTTTCACATGGGTAAGCTATAGCCAGTAGATAACAAAAGAAACCTAAAGCAACAATCCTTACAGCTGTTTGAGGTCCTTATTGTGACAAGGACAGTCTCTGTGACAGGTGGCGTTGAATGACGTCTTCCTTGTAAATGGTGAGCCCACCAGCAAGGATTACTGAGGCTGACGGTGATGGGGTTGGGGTTTTTTCTGTATTTATTTCCATGTACAGAAAACTTTGTGAAATAAAAACTTTCAAAACTGCAAAAAGCACTTCTAGCATCCTTCCCCTATAAAAAGAACGCATTCCTGTAAAAAGTCAGGCATTTATTTAAAAAAAGTGCCTTTACTATTCCAGACTGCATCACACCGGGCAGCATACAACCTCTGCAGCCAAGGGTTGCAGCAGGGGCCTCCTCATGACCCCCAACCTCCACTGCCAGCTGCTTGGGCACACATGCTCTGAGGAGACCTGGGCTGACTTTGCTTTACAATAAATGAATTACAGTGTTAAGGGTTGAGCTATGTTCTCCCCTCCCCTCAAAAGGGGATCCAGAGCTGTGAACCTCAGCAAAGGTGACCATATACTTGGAAATAGGGTCACTGCCAACATCACACTGAGGAATACTGGCCTGGGCCTGATCTAACTTGACAGGTGTTCTCCCCCACATGGAGGGCTGGAGATGGAGGGAGCTACCACCTAATGACAAGCAGCCAGGCTAATAGCCACCATCAAAGAACAGAGACAGAGCCTGCTATAATGACACCTACTTATTTGGTGACACAGCCACCCACCCCCCCTTGGGTTCCAGCCCAGATCACCACATACATACCAACATCCTGTGATCAGCCACTGGCTTGTCACCTGGGCCACCTTGTCAGATCTGGGGCACTTCACCCCAGGATCACCACACACTGAGGCCAATTTCAATCCATGAGGTCAGTAGGGGTGAAAGCAAGGCACCCAAGGTGAGACCATTGGGAGGGTTCCAGGAAGGGTCTTCAGCTCCAGAAGACAGGATGGGATCCACTCCCACCAACAATGCAGGCCACTCCATTGTGACACCTGTCTGGGACAACACAGGCCACATGTTTTACTTACAACCTCCATCAGTCTCAGAAATGCTCCCCCCCACCAACCTGTGCACTCAGGATGGCACAGGAAAGGGAGCAGACTGCACAGCAGGGCTTTTGGAGGGTGACACAATGAAGAGCACCAAGTGGCCTGAGGCAAAAAGCACAGGCTTGGCCCCAACTCAGCCAGCACAAAAGCATGGACCCCACTCACACATTTCCACACCAGTGACTGGAAAAGCCAACTGGGTGTTCACTGTCCTGTCACCAGGGGCATCACTTACCAGGCTGGCCCATGCAGAAGCTAGAGCTTCAGATGCAGGGATCAGAGGCAGGGATCAGAGGCAGCTTCACAGCCTCTGTAGTGGCATTGGGAACCTAACATGGTACACTCAGGTCCCCTCCTACAAAGCACTCCCTTTTCTTTAAGCTTGTGTTTGCATTAAGAAAACCCAAAGGGAATTTGAATTGCATGTAACATGCAAAAACAGTTATTTGCCAAGACCTGGTGGACCCCCCTGTGGCTGGCTTAGCCAACCACTGGCAACAGAGCACAGGTGGTACACAACACACAACCCATCAATATCTCTGAGACAGGACATGGGCCCACCTGCTCACCAGAAAACTGCAGCAGTGGCTTGAGGTGGTCAAGCAGAAAGGGAAGGACATCCCCCACACTCAGCCTTAGGGACCTGGGTGACAACCCAGTGTCCACTAGCATCCCAGAGAGCCTGGCAGTGGAGCTCTTTCCAAAGAGGCTCCCCCCACAGGCAAGCAACTGGAAGAGTGAGCATTGCAGGGTTGACGCCAAACTCTAACCTGTTCAGGAAGAGCCCATGTGGGCAGAACAGCACTGGACGAGGATGGCAGCAGGGGGAGCACATCCCCTTGAGCACACACTGGGACACAGGACACTGCTCTTCACTCAGTGTCTGCACACACCACCAGGCAAAGGGGTCCATGAACCCCAGTCCCAAACATCCAGACCAGGGAGGCAGAGCCAGGCAGGCAACACACCTTGCAAGGAAGAGAGGAACAGGATTGTCAGTGCACCCTCTCCCCAAGGTGGAACATGTAGGACCATCTCTAGCTGACACTCTCCAGCAGATGCATTGCCCTTGGTCTGAGGTCCTCTGCTCTTACTCCCAATCATTGTGTCTTGCACAGCACAGAAGAGCCAGGACAGTGGGGTGCCTTCCACTGCTTCTCACTCAGCAGCCCTGGGCAGGGCACAGCAAGGAGGTGCCAAGGGCAGACTCAACAGCACAGGAGGGCCCAGTCAGCAGGGCCCATGTTCCACTGCTTCCCACTCAGCAGCCCTGGGCAGGGCACAGCCTAGAGCTGCCAAGGGCAGACTCTACAGCACAGGAGGGCCCAGTCAGCAGGGTCTGTGTTCCACTGCTTCCCACTCAGCAGCCATGGGCAGGGCACAGCCTAGAGCTGCCAAGGGCAGACTCTACAGCACAGGAGGGCCCAGTCAGTAGGGTCCACTCTACTGCTTCCCACACAGCAGCCCTGGGCAGAACCACACTCAACCCCTTCAGGCACAGGAGCCTGAAAGCAGCACCAGGATGGAAACACAGAGCTGCCCTCCAACAGAGCCAGTCTGGCATGCCTATAGCCACGGCAGAGCCATGCATCTGGCCATGGTCAAACCCAGAGGCCTGTTCATGGAGCAGGCTTCCTTTGCCACCCACCATAGGGTAACCACTAACCTGGTGATACAAACCACTCACTTCTGATGAAAAAAATACCTTGCCTGTTGGTGGGGCTGAGTCACAGTTCATGCGGCCATCCTGGAACCATGGCCTGGTCACTAATCCTCTCTACCATCCCCTTCCTTCAGCCTCAGAACTTGCAGGGCCATCTGGTCGACCCAATGGATGTAGTCACAGAGCAGGGAGGAACGGTCCCTTCAAGTCTCCAGATGGAAACAAATTTCCACGGAGGTGCCCCTGATGACGGAACACTCGTGAGCTTCTGACACACCTCAGAGCTCCCCCAGCACGGCTTGTGCCAGCCCCCCCCACCTCCGCAGTGAGCTGGGGCCCGACGAGGGGCACTTCTGGTGGGGGCCACCTTCTGACGTCCCGAAGCCAAATGAACCGGACGATCCTGCGAGTGCCAAGGGCCTCCTGGAGCTCTGCCTGGCTTACCGAGGCCAAATCCTGTGCTCCCGAAGGAGGAAACAATGTAAAAGCGTCTATACCACATAGCGCCTGAGACAGCCAACGCAAATGTCCCGTGGACGGGTCTACCTCGCAGGGTGGCAAGGGTGCACCCACAGCCGCTGAATCGATGCGCTCAGCCTCGGAGCACGTCTCTGACCTGACCGATGAGCACAGGCCCAGCCAGGGGCAGAGCGGGCGCAGTGTCTGGTCCTCCTCTGCGAGGTTAGGGCGCATCCGAGGAGTGCGTGAGGGCCACATACGGAGAGCAGCCGGGAAGGGTTGCATCAGCCTTGCAGCCCTTCCTAGGTGAAGTATAGCTTAACCTTGGAGGAGGACCCCCGACACAAAACAGGAAGACCTGCGAGGTGGGGTCACTGCAGTCATCGCCGCTCTCAGGCACTGGAGGCCAGAGACCAGAACGAGGGCCTGGGCGTACAAGAGCTGGCCCAGGGGCCGCGATGGTGAGAGCTTCTGCAGGAGAGCCTTCATGGGGGGAGGGCCCCATTCAGACCTGCAGAGCTGATGTCTTCAGCCACAGTCATGCCGTTGGCCTACACCCAAAGGCAGAAGCTAATGACACTGCAGATGGCGATAGAGCTGGTCCAGGAGTCATGGTGGTGGCCTCCTGGGTACACAGCCAAATCCACCGCTTCCCTGAACCCTCCACGTTCTGTTGCTACAGAGCCTCCGGGGTAATGCTGTGAGTGCTGGGAGCACCCTGTCAACCACACTGTAGTGGGGCAGGGACCAGTCCATCCTCGTCTGCATCTGGAGACGGATTCTCCAGGGGCACCTTTCCTTCAACTGAGACTTGCACTAGGGGACCACAGCCCTCCTACCTTTTTCACACATAGGGCCTCAAAGGCTGGCCACCCCACGTAAGGAAAGAGCCTGAAAAAATTGAGAAAAATACCCTCCCTGACGACCAGGACCCCATGCCTGCCTCCCTGTAAGACCCACACCCACCCCCTCCTCTGCAGCGTAGCCTGCCACGGTCTGAGCACCGAACACCCTTTTTCTCTCCCATACCCCACTGAGTCCTGGTTGTCTCCCATGAGCAGGGGGGCCCGGCCTGCAGAAGGCATTGAAATTAGAAGAACTAGACAGAAACCTTCCTACCATCCTTTGCTCCCACTTACAAACCGAAGCCAGTCCCCACCATCATCAGGAGAGGAGACCCGAAACCCTTGAGAAAAACTTCGATGAGCGAGCCCACACATGCATGTTCAAGGCCGAGCCATCTCACTTGCCCAGGGCCAGTTCCTGCACGCTCGGATCTGGACTCCAGGCACCTCCAGGGTCTCAGTGGGAAGCACTCTCTCCCATTCCTCATGGAGCCCTGGTGGGCTCCCGCAGGCAGAGGAGCGCCAGCGTTTACGGTTCCAACCAATCCCACCAGCCTCCACACCTTTAAACAGAAGAGGCAGTAAGAACAGCCAACTGCCCCTCTATTAATGCTTGAAGTAAGGAAACTGCACCAAGTGGGAGCACAGAAGCCCGGGTTTGTCAGGGACAAACCTCGCAATACCACCAGCCTCCTGGAACTCTTCCTCGGGCACTGTGGCCACACCCCACGCCTTCCCTTCCCTTCGGCTGTTTCTTCAGATACAGGACTGAAACCTCGGAACACACACCTTATATGGTGGGGGGACTACAACCCACTTCCTTCCCTACCACAGCACCCCCCCCAGCATCCATTTACAAACAAACTGGCCTGATTCCCACCTCCACAGAGATCCCCAGCCGATCCCATCCGGGTGCAACCGGGACAAACCTGAACGTGCTGGCAGCCTCTCCTGGAACTCCCCCTCGGGCACTGTGGCCAAGTTCTATCCCTCACCTACTACAACTGTTTCTTCGGACTGGGAATTAACCCAAGAGCACCACCTTACACCAGGGAAAGAAACCTCTCCACCACCGGTGGCTCCCACTGGCCCCCACCATCAGGAGCAAGCCCTGGAAAATTTTAGAAAAACTCCATCTGGCGAGCGGCTTCTCCTGTGCGTCTGTAGCCGAGCCCACCTTGCCTGCCCCAGGCCGGTTCTCACCTCTGGAGCGGACACCTCCAGTGTCCGGGTGGGAGGCACTCTCTTCTGTTTTCCATGGAGCTCCAGTGGGCTCCCATGGTGGAAAGGCACCGTCTATTTGCTGGTCAACCAGCCCCAACACATCAAGCCAGAAGTTGCAGCACCCCGCACCCCCCAAACCCTGCAGATACGATCTTGAAGGACAGATGAACCTCGGACCCCTGGGGTGCTACAACCTGGGTGAGCCTGCAAGCACCGCCGGCCCCTTGGGACTCTCCCCCGGGCACTGACCAAAATTCCACCCCTCACCTACTACTGTGTTTCTTCGGAGGAGAAGCTGGCCCAAGAGCACTGCCTTACACCAGGGACTTAAACCTCTCTACCACTCATGGCTCCCACCGGCCCCCACCATCAGGCGAGAGCCCCAGAAAATTTTAGAAAAACTCAACCTGATGCGCGGCTCCCCCCAGCATGTTTGCAGCCGAGCCCATCTCTCACCTCCGGAGCGGATGCCTCCCAAGTCTGAGTAGAAAGCACTGTTCTCCCATTTTCCATAGAGCCCCAGTGGCCTCCCCACGGTGGAAGGGCACTGGCTGTTTGCTGGTCAACCAGCCCCAACACGTTAGCCAGAAGTTGCAGCACCCCACACCCCTAAGCACTGCAGATACGATCTCTGGAGAACAGATGAAGCACGGACCCCTGGGTGATACCGGGGTGAGTCTGAAAGAGCTGCCGGCCTCCTGGAACTCTCCCCTGGGCACTCTGACCAAATTCCATCCCTTACCCACTAACCATGTTTCTTTGGACCAGGAATTAACCGAAGAGCATGGCCTTACCAAGCACTGAAACCTCTCTCGCACCCGTAGCCCCCACCATTCATGAGAGAGCCCCAGAAAATGTTAGAAAAACTCAACCTGGTGAGCCACTCCCGCTGCGTGTCTGCAGCCGAGCCCATCTCGCCTGCCCCAGGCCGGTTCTCACCCTCCGGAGCAGATGTCTCCATGTCCGGGTGGGAAGCATGCTCTTCCCCCGTTTTCTGTGGGCCCCCAGTGGGCTCTCACAGTGGAAGGACACACGCTGTTTGCTGGTCAACCTGCCCCAACATGTTACCCAGAAGTTGCAGCACACCACACTCCCCCAAAACCCTGCGGATACGATCTCTGGAGAACAGATGAAGCACAGACCCCTGGGCGATACCCAGGTGAATCTGAAAGTGCTGCCAGCCTCCTGGAACTCCCCTGGGCACTGTGGCCAAATTCCATCCCTTACCTACTACCATGTTCCACAGGCTGAGGAAGTGAAATCAGAAGGCACCTTACACCAGGGACCTAGACCTCTCTACCACCCGTTGCTCCCACTCACAAACCGGGCCATCCAGGGAGAGCCCCCAAAAACTTTGAGAAAAATCTAAGGAGCGGGTCCCACTTTTCCAGGGCCCAGCCCATCTCACCAGCCCAGGGCTGTCTCCCACCTCCGGATCCAGATCCAGGCACCTCGGGTGTCTCGGTGGGAAGAACTGCCTTCTCCCGTTTCCCAGGGAGCCTCAGTGGGGTCCCGCAAGCAGAGAGGCACCATCCCATTGCTGGTCAACCGGTCCTGGCACACCCCCACACTTCACCCAGAAGTGCTAGCAATGTCCCCACTACCTCCACCACCCCATCCCTACAAACCTGCAGCTACAACCTCCAGAGAACAGATGAAGCACGGATCCCTGGGCACTCCTGGAGTGAACCTGAAAGCTCTGCCGACCTCCTGGAACTCTCCCCTGGGCACTGTGGCCAAATTCCATCCCTTACTCACTACTGTGTTCCACGGGCCAAGGAAGTGAAATCTAAAGAACGCACCTTACCAGGGACCTAGACCTCTCTACCACCCATTGCTCCCACTCACAAACCGGGCCGTCCAAGGAGAGCCCCGAAAATTTTGAGAAAAATCTAAGGAGCGGGTCCCTACCTTTCTGGGGCCCAGCCTGTCTCACCAGCCCAGGGCAGTCTCCCACCTCCGGATCCAGACCCATGCACCTCGGGCATCTCGATGGGAAGCAGTGCCTTCTCCCCGTTTCCCGGGGAGCCTCAGTGGGGTCCTGAGAGCAGAGAGGCACCATCCGTTTGCTGGCCAACCGGTCCTGGAGCACCCCCACACCTCAGCCAGAAGTGCTAGCAATGGCCCCACTACCTCCACCACCCCCATCCCTACAAACCTGCAGCTACGATCTCTGGAGAACAGGTGAAGCACAGACCCCTGGGCTCTACCGGGGTGAGCCTGAAAGCTCTGCCGACCTCCTGGAACTCTCCCCTGGGCACTGCAGCCAAATTCTATCCCTTACTCACTACCGTGTTCCATGGGCCAAAGAAGTGAAATCCGAAAAAGGAACCTTACCAGGGACCTAGACCTCTCAACCACCCATTGCTCCCACTCACAAACCGGGCTGTCTGGGGAGAGCCCCAAAAATTTTGAGAAAAATCTAAGGAGTGGGTGCCCACGCATATCCACGGCCCAGCCCAGGGCTGTCTCCCACCTCCGGATCCAGATCCAGGCACCTCGGGCGTCTCGGTGGGAAGCACTGCCTTCTCCCGTTTCCCAGGGAGCCTCAGTGGGGTCCCGCGAGCAGAGAGGCACCATCCGTTTGCTGGTCAACCGGTCCTGGTGCACCCCCACACCTCAGCCAGAAGTGCTAGCAAAGGCCCCACTACCTCCACCACCCCCATCCCTACAAACCTGAAGCTACAATCTCTGAAGAACAGATGAAGCACGGACCCCTGGGTGCTACCGGGGTGAGCCTGAAAGCTCTGCCGACCTCCTGGAACTCTGCCTGGGGCATTGTGATCAATTCTCTTCCCTCACCGATTGCCCCGGGCTCCGGAGGAAGGAAACAATATAAATGTGGCCACCAGGTGGCGCCTGAAAACCGGTGCAGCGGTCAGCGGGACCAATGGGGGCTGGTTGGGGCGCACCGCCGGCCTCCCCTCTCCACTCATGCCCTGCCTCCTCTCGCTCACCTCGGAGCTCATCCCTTGCAGGGTTCCGAGCCCGCGGAGGGCGTTCAGCCTGGACTCCACCTCGGAGTTCACCACCGGCATGGTGCAACCCTGGCTGCAGAAGGGGGATTTGTAAATATTATTTTTGGGAGGCTGCCGGGATGGGGGCCGACTCCCCACGCGACTCCCCGGCGGCCGACATGGACGAGTAAGTAAACTCCCAGGGACGCCGGCACGGGCTTCCCACGGGCGCACGAACAGTTCCCGGGCTCCCGGGAGGACTAATCTGCAGCCAGGTGTGGACTGTAAGACGGAAACCATGCAATTCCCCGAAGGACAGCAAGGGACCGAGGAGTCGTTTTTATTCCATAATTGAAACCGAGTGTAACTGGACACCAGACCCTAACAGTGTTTTTCGTTTTGTTTTGTTTTTTTCTTCCCAAGTTTTTGGGTTTTTGCCTTTCAAGAGATAACAGCAGGCCTTCTCTCGGCAACTCTGAGATCACCAGACCAGCCGAGTCAAATGTGCCCCCAAAGACTTATGCAGGTGCAGAAAACCGGCCAATGAACCACCAGCCTGGACAGGTGGCCAGACAGGCGCAGACCATGTCCTTGTGGACAGTTTTCAGAAGCCAGGGGTGCCCGGTGATTTGCGCTTGGCCGGGCACCTAGATGTCACCCCATCTGACCCTGCCGATCCAGAATTCCTTTATGCTTTCCTTCACCTTTCCTAGTTCCACCTTAGCTGACTTAGTTCCAAGACTGTCCAATTATGACCCCCAAATTGAAAGTAATGAATGTGTCTAGTTTCTCCTTTTCAAAGTAGCGTTGGTATTTTTACTGGGTTCATACTTATCTCTCAAAAGTAATTTTGTGTCAGCATTTTTATACTGGGAATGTTTATGTGTAGGGACAAAAATTGATAAATGGAACCACATAAGAGTGAAACATTTCTGCTGGGCCAAAAAACAACCACTAACCTAAACAGCAAACTGGCAAAGAATATTTGCAAACCAATACAAAGAAGACTTACAAGTCAATAGGAAAATGTACTAAGAACGCAAATAGTCAATGTTACAGAAAAGGAAGTTTAAATGGCTTCTAAACCTATGAAAAGATGTTCGACCTCATCTACATAAAAGGGATGCTAGGCCCTGGCTGGTGTAGCTCAGTGAATTGAGTGCAGGCTGTGAACCAAAGCATTGCAGGTTCGATTCCCAGTCAGGGTACATGCCTGGGTTGCAGGCCATGACCCCCAGCAACCACACATTGATGTTTCTCTCTCTCTCTCTTTCTCCCTCCTTTCCCTCTCTAAAAATAAATAAATAAAATCTTTTAAAAAATAAAATAAAATAAAAATAAATAAAAGGGATGCCATGCCATATCATCCTTCCCCCCACCCCCTGCTTTGGCCTATAAAGGTGGCAAATATTTTTTAAAAAAGCTTAATAACATGGACAAGAACATGGGGAACCATGCACTCTCAAATCTCAGACATTGTTGATGGGAGCATAAGTACAACCACTACAGAAAGCAATCTGGATACAGCAGAGTTTTAAAGGCACACACTCTCTACCTCACCAGCTGCCCTTCCAGAAACACAAAAGGTGTGTAAAAGAATATTTGTGGATGCATAACACAAAAGGTTGCTAGACTATCACACACATTATGGGCTATTCCTACCACAGAATGCTAGAAACAGACCCACACAAATGTGGAAAACTGATTTTGATAAAGTTGCAAATGAATTCCGTGGGGAGCCTTTGTCAATAAATGGTGCTGGAAAAAAATGTGATGTCCACATGGTAAAACATAAACTTCGGTCCAAATCTCTCAGAAAAATTAACTCAAAATAGTTCATGGACCTTAGTTATAAAACGTAAAACTTCCGAAAGAAAACATAAAATATCAATCTTTGTAAATCTTAATTTAGGCAGATATTTCTTAACTACAGCGGGAAGAGCACAGTCTCCAAACCTCTGCTCTTTCAGAGATACATACCATGAAGGGAAAACGTATGTTTCCTTCTCCTGCATCTAGCACAGGACATCCTGGGGACAGGTCGTTCTGAATCCACTCTCCTCGAGTCTGTGGTGTCTGAGCTGGTTCAGTTTTTGTCCCGAAGTGCTACCAGCTGTGCAGCTTCTGAACAACAGGAAGCGAGACCCCATGGTTCTGGAGGCTCGAAGTCCGAGGCAGGTGGCCGGTGCGGTGCGGTCCGGGGAAGAAGCCCTTTCTGGTTGCAGAGGGCCACCTTCTGCCTGTACCCATCCTCCTGTGGCAGGAAGAGAGCAAGCCTGCTTTCTGGGGTCTCCTTTAAAAGAGCATTGATCCGCCCTGGCTGGCGTAGCTCAGTGGATTGAGCGTGGGCTGCAAACCAAAGTGTCACAGGTTCGATTCCCAGTCAGGGCACATGCCTGGGTTGCAGGCCATGATCCCCAGCAACCGCACATTGATGTCTCTGCCTTCTCTCTCTCTCTCTCTTTCTCCCTCCCTTCCTTCTCTAAAAATAAATAAATAAAATCTTTAAAAAAATAAATAAAAGAGCATTGATCCCATTCATTAGGGCTCTACCCTTATGACCTAATCACCCCCCTAAAGCCCTGCCTCCTAATCCCATCCCCTTTGTGGGCCAGGATTTCAGCATATGAATGTGGGGGCACACGAACATTCTGAGCACAGCAGGGGTGGTGGCATATAAATATGTCACCCTATCAAATTATACATTTGAGATGTGTGGTCAGGGCATACACATTCGACCTCAGTAAAACCGTTCTTAAAAATGCTCTCTGTTCGGCCCTGGCTAAACAGCTCAGTTGGTTCCAGCATCGTCTCTATACACCAAGGTTGTGGGTTTGATCCCCAGTCAGGGCACGGACAAGAATCAGCCAACGAATGCATCAGTAAGTGGAACAACAAATCACTGTGTCTCCCTCTCTCTCCCTTCTTCTCTTTCTCTAAAATCAACAAATTAAAACAAAAATCCTTTCTGCTCAGTATATCTAGTGAGGTTTCTGTCCCCTGGCCGGGACCCCTGTGGCACAGATGGGTCTGGTGCAGGATCCACGCTCTCTGTGGGTTCTGCGGGTTCTGCTCTCTGGACATCACGGCATCTGACACGGGAACCACGCAGAGGCGGTTTGGGCCCGAAACAGCCTCCGGGCAAGGGCCATGCAGCTCCCTTGTCTGAGCCGAAGTCACACGGCTTCTCGCCCCTGCTTCCGAGGCTCACCCTGTCGAAACAGAAGCAGTCGGCTTTCATGTCACTCAATATTTAGAAATGAAATGTACTTCGCAATGGCATACATGCTCCTTTCTCATTTAACCAAGCGGAACACTTATTAGAAAACGTGCCAAACCCCAGAAAACGTAGAGAAGAAAGCACATTATACTAGTTCGGCATAGTTTCCTCCCGCTGACCCACTGCATCTGACAGCAGCTGAGTACCAGGGCCAGTTGGATCTTAAGGCCACTTCACGTTAATAAAAACCGTGTTATGGTTGGGACTTCCATTCCATTTGCCAGGTGGGAGGGCACCCTTTCAGAATGACCTCTGAGTTCAGGTGTGGGTGGGGACTGGGCTTTTTCTTTTTCTGTTTTTAAACAACTTAAAAACATTCTTATTTATTGATTTTTAGAACAAGAGAGGATAAGAAAGAGAGAAAGAAACATCGGTTTGTTGCTCCGCCCATCCATGCATTCATTGGGTGGCTTCCTGCATGTGCCCGGACTGGGGAACCGAACCCGCAATCCTGGCACATCAGGACGATGCTCCAACCAACTGAGCTACCCATCCAGGGTGGGGCTGGGGCCTTTTGGGGGGGGGCGGGGCACAAGCAAGGCAAACATTGTATGCAGACAGCCTTGCCACCGACACTTCACATGAGCGCAAACAGATTAATGTTTTGAAGAGAATTGCAAAGAAAATATTTGAACCTCAAACTTCTGCCCCAAGGGCCTTAGCCTCCCCAGTGTGAACTCTGCAGCTGTGATCCTGGGCAGATGCAAGTGGACAAAACATTCTCGGCCAGCATCCATGACGGTACATGATCAGTTTACACCGGCTGATATTTTTCATCTGTTGGGGAAATGGACCCATTTCCCACCTGAGAGCAGGGATCCATGGCTCGTAGACCTACCTAGGTGTCAGATTCACCTGGAGTGCCTGTTAAACCTACAAACTCCAGCCCCACCTCCCCCAGTTTCTCGTTCAGCTTCAAGATGCTAGCAGACCATTTTTAGTGTAAGTCCTCTCATCTAAGAGAGTCACCAGCTAGTTAATAAAAAATCCAGGATCATGATGTCATCTTGGAAAATGCTGGTAAAGGCAGTTATTAGAAATAGGTTATTATTAACCAGAAAATAAAATATCTGATCATTATTCTCCTTGGGTCCAAGAAAAGACCTCGATGTAACAGGAATAGCTAAAAACCACAAGAGGGCGCCATTGTCACAAAGTTCTAGCACTTTGAGCCCTCTGTTGGATTTTAATACTACAGTAGTCTGAGAAAATGTTTAAAAAAGGATTCTTTTGCTTCTACGTTCTAGGGTTTAACAAAATTGCACGAGGCCCTAAGATTATGGAAGCTCCAAGAATAGGTGCAGGGAGGAGCAAATATAAAACAAATGGAGAAACTGAGAATCAGTTTCTCGGTTACCAATACTCTGCTTCTCATTTGAGGGCTTCATTCAACTTGTGGGAAATTGCTACTTTTTTTTGGAGGGTTAGATACAATATGTGATTTTTTGTCACATAATAAAAAATCAGGTGGACATTTTAAATTACTCACTGGAAAATTTTCCTCACATCTTTCCTTTCAACCAACCTCCCAAAGGTTTCACTTTTATTTCATGTGCATCCTTGGAGAGTTTTGTTATAAAAACACTAACAAAATTCTCTCCGCTCCTGTCCTGCACCTTGCAGTACCCTTTCTATCCAGTAGAGGGAGTGCTACCTGCTCACTGTTTCACCGCTGCAGAGTATTTCTTTCTTTGAGGGACGCTCGGTCATTTTGTCTCTATTCCCCAACAAATAGACGCTCGGATCTAATCTGTTACTGTCACAAACAACACGTATTGTGTTGGAGGGGAAATTCTCACAAGTGGGGTTGCTGGATCCAAAGTAAATGCACCTGCAATTTGCAATTTTGACAAAGCTGCCTTTCAAGCGGGTTGCAGGACTTTGGGGCCAGCTGAGGGGGGTGGCAAATGGCAACAGTAGCATCGAGGAGTGCGGGGGAGGGGTGTGCGGGGGAGGGGTGTGCGGGGGAGGGGATGCTGGTGTTACAGCTGCCTATTTTCCTTCTTGTGAAGTTCACGGCATAAACAACACTATAGCAACCACAACAGACTTGTTTGAGTCACTTACTGTCTTGGTGACATTGTGACACTGTTTATGCAATTTTAAAAAATGGCTGTGTTGCTTTTAGGGCAAGTCAGGAGTCGAGGCACTAGTTGCCAGAGTCCAAGAAAATAGTATTGGGGGGGTGGGCAGTAACTAGAGGTCTGGCTGCTTCATAAAATAGCTAAGGAGCATGTTGTAAATCACAGACTTCGGCAACCACTGAGGCTCCGAGAGCATTTCCAACTAATTTTTCTTTCTTCCTTTCTTTCTTTCCTTCCTTCCTACCCAGAACTTTTCAAAATCCCTCTCAGAAAAAAATAATCCACATCAGTAAACATCTTGAAAAGCCAAGCCCTGGCATTCAAGGGCCTTATCTCTGCCAACTGGTACCTAGGCGGTTCTTCACTCTGAATTACCCCGTGCACAATTCATGACGCAGCCTTTCAGCACAGCCAGGAGGCCCCGGGGAACCAGCCCCTCCTCGGCCAGGTGCAGCCTGGGAACAAAGGCCAGAGATCCGGCCAGCCCGTGTGGCCCAGGCTGGCCAGGTGCTGTGGCCCCAGGGACACGTATTCTGTGGCTGGCTGTCTTTGGTCCTGGCTGAGATCTCTGAATGATAGCCAGGGCCGGCAGGAACAGCTTGGGAGTATCCGGAGGTGGGAGGGGAGGCTCCCGGCTCTGCGGCAGCTGCTCGGACGGGCGGCGCTCCCCTGGGTGCTGCTGCGTAGAGCCCCGGACCCAGCTCGCTCACAGGATGCTGAAGGCTGTGGCTGTTTATAAAACCCGCTGGCCGGAGGCCGTTTCTAACCTTGGGGCAGTACCTGGTCATTTGCTGGGGTCTGACTGCACAGGATATTGTCACCTGTAATTATTTATCTGCAGCCTAAAATTCCAGCTCCCTAATGCGGTGTTCAAGGCTCCCCTGGTGTCCTGCCTCCCCCAGAGATTCTCCCTGTACATATCCTGCCTCTGACTTCTACACTTTCGGTAGTATCCCTTCCTGCCTACCTAGGATGCAGCCGGCTCCCTTCCAGAACCTTCCAGACCAGCTCAATCCCCATCACCCATTAGGACCTGCCCAAGCCCACCTCAGCCATCCTTAGGGGTCCCTCCTCCCTGCTCACTCATGACATTTACATTTGTCAGGGGATCACCAGACACCCCAACTTGGCCGAGATAACCCTGATTCCACGAACTGCATCCTGCTGGCCCCACGAGTGATCAGAATGTTCTAGAAACCGCACAGCTTCTTGGCAGGCTCTGAGTCACGCCCACAATGATCAGGATGGAAATGTGCCGACAGCATCTCAGTCACCAGGGACATAGCTGCTCCCCGTAAGGCCACCGAGGCTGGGTGCGCCTGCCTGGGGCTGAGGTAGCTGGTGGGACATGGTGCTGGGCACTGAAGCGGGTGGGGGGGTGCCCTGGGGAGCTCGGGGAACCCCCCACACCCAGGCCAAACCCCAACCAGTACATCAGAGTCCCTGGGGCCCGCACCCAGACGTGGGCTCCTCAGGGGACACTTACGCACAGCCGAGGGCTTTGGGGGAGGCCACACATGAAGAGACCCCCACAGGGGCAGAGTGGATGAGACCCCTCCCACCCCGGCCCGTGCTTTGTGAACCTCAGTTTCCCTGGCTGTAAAATGGGGACAATCGCAGCACCTCCCACGATGGGCCTGCGAGCCCCGCGCCCCTCCCCCTGCGTTGGGTCTGGGGTGGCAGGGACCCACAGGTGCCACCCCGGCGGTGACCTTTCCGTTGCTGTGGAAGCGTTATTGTAGAAATAGCTGCTTTCCTGTGCAACGGGGGGTTACGTGGGGAGGTCGCCCCCGCGCTGTGGTTTTAGCGGGGTGCCTCTCTTCTGGCACAAGTACCCGATGACTCAACTCTCCGAGTCAACGGTTGTCAGCCGGCCTGCTGCCCTCCTGCACCCGCCCCGCCCCGCCCCCGCCCCACCCCCGCCCGGACCCCAGGGCTCACCCGCACTCCACAGGAAGCACCGCTTCTGAGAAGCCCCAGTCCCGGCTGGGGTGGCCTGGCCTCTGCCCTGCGGTGCCTGGGAGATCAGCGACGCTCTGGAAGGATCTGGAATCTGGGAGCCAGGTGGGGCGGGGCTCTGAAGGACTCTCCTCGCCCCCCCCCCACACCTTGCTCCTACTTAGGGGGCCGGAGGGAGGGGGTAAGTGGTGTTCTCCGAGCCCCTCCCCCTGAGCCCTCTGTCTCCCTGCCCCGCCCCAGCATTGCCCTCTGGGTGCAAAGGCATCATCCGCCTCCACCTGAGGCTCTGGCTCCTGCAAGGGGGAGGGCTGGTGGCCCCCCTCTCACTCCAACAGCCCCCTTTCCCTCATGGATGGAGATGGGTCCCGACCCCACCCCCCAATTCCTGGGCTAGACGGAAAGTGGGCAGTTAGGGGGCCCTGGGGTCCCGTGCTGAGGCCGGCAGGGGCTCCGTGGGGGAGGGAGGAGAGGCCAGGCAGGCTCCAGGGAGCTGCCTAGGCCAAGGCCACCGCCTCGGGGTCCCGGGGCAGCTGAGGAAGCCAGCCATCCTCCCCGAGGGCCCGAGGGGTGGGGGGGCCTGTTGTGACCCGGCCTTCGATGAGGCTGGCAACCAAGGTCCCCATGGGTTCCCCCACTTTGGGGCCACCCCGCTTCGCTGAGGTTCTGGGGTGCTGACTGCTCCGTGTTTCCTGCAGGGCGCTGGCAGCGCGCCCCCCACGGCAGGGTGCTCCGAGCTGGGGCGTCCCCCATGGTTAGAGCCAGAGTCAGAGCCTGAAGCTCAGGGTGCTGGGTCCCAGCCGCTCCTGCTCTTCGTGACAGGGACACCTTGGGGATGGGCCTGTGCTCAGAAAGGGGTCCCAGGCACCACGGGCAAGCGCCCCAACCTGCGCGGGGCTGGCTTCTCCGAGCAGCAGGTGTCCCCCCGCCTGGCGCTCAGCTCCCAGGGGGCGGCGACTCCGGTTTCCCGAGGGACGGACGAGGCTCAGGAAGGCCAGCCATCCTGCATCCGGAGGCTCCCCGCCCTTCGAGGGCGGCCGGGTCAGCCCTTTGCAAACTTTCACTGAAAACCCTTTTTTCCTTAAACCGCATCGGACTTGGATATTCATTCAATCAGCGGAACCTCGAGAAGGGCAAGCAAGAGTGGGTGGGGGTGCCCCAGGGCCTGCCCACCTTATTCCGAGGCCCCCAGTGCAGCCCCCCCGAGTTGCGAGGAGCAGAGCGGAATCCTCTGACTTGGTGCCGCGGACGGACGGCCTGCTCTCCGAGGCCACCCAGCGGAGAGGCAAGTGGGCTGCAGGCCCCGCCCAGCCTCGTCTCACCCAGGAGATCCTTTCCCACCGGCCTCCTCCTCCGCGGCCTGCAAACCGCACTGCGGCCGCTCCCGCCGGAGCCCTGCTGCGCCCGGTGTTCCCGGTCCCACAGCCAGGGAGACTCGGCCTCCTCCGCCTCGCGGCCAATCCGTCTCCGTCGGAGGCGCTGACTCTGATTGAACTTGCGGAGAACAAAGACCCCTTTGTGAATTGCTTTTGGGAAAGGGAGATGGGGGGGGGGGGGGAGAATTGCCTTAATAATACGAGAAGCAGCAACTCTAATTTTGTGTTTTGTAACTTGTCTGGTGAATATGAAATAAAAACCACTTTATGTTGAAAGCTTGCCGTGGAGCCAAGTTTCTCTGGGCTGGAAGGGGAGGCCAGGGGCCCGGGGCCGGGCCAGGGGGGCGTCACTGTGCTCTCAAGGGCGGCCAGGCCATCTGGGAGCACCCCCGGGCTGCTCCAGCCCTGCTCTGCCCAGACGGGGCACCAAAAAGCACGGTGTTAGTGTATTTTATTTTCCAGCTGCAGGAAGCCCAGCTTGTGCTGGGAAGCAGTGGCTTGATCCCCTCCTTCCCCTGCTGTTCCTACCATGTACGTCTTTCCAAGTCTCTTCCTGCCACCACTCCAGGCAGGGACAGAGTTACGAGGGCCGGCCTGGGGCCCGTGCAGGAGCTGGGGGGGTGGGGGCTGCAGCTGTGGCCCCACTCCCACCTGCCCGCCGCACAGGGAGTGCCAGGCTGCCAGCTCCTCGCTTGCGGTTTCTTCACATACTCCATGTCCTGTCAGCTGCTTGGCCTGTGCCCTCACCCTTTTCTCCGTCAAGGCACGGGTCACCACCCCTGGGAAGCCCTCCCTGATTCAGTTTGCTCTCTGCATGCACCCAACACTCAGCACAGGGCATTGTGACTTTGTCTTATGCCTGCCCCTTCAGTCGACTGAGACCCTGACTGAGGACTTAACACATCCTTGTGCCCCCAGAATCCATGCTAGGGCCTCAACAGGCCAGGGCCTCAATGGGCCAGGGCCTGAGGGGGGATGAATGAGCAGGTCCACGTGCCTTCCTCCACGATGGTACTTGTAGTGGCCCAGACTCTCGTAGCTGAGAACTGCCCTCTGTAAGAAGAAGGCGGGTGGGGTGAGGAAGAATCTTAACTTACAGATTCATGTAATGAGATGCCTAAGACTCTGCTTCAGGTACAGTTAGATCCAGGGCCCTGCTCTTTAGTGCTCCATCTTGGCCTTACCATAGGCAGGACTTCCCCTCATGAGGGGAGCTGGAAATGTCCATCCTGCCAGCTAACAAGCCTGTGGAAGGACAACACCTCCATTCCCGTGACGTGGCAAGGTCTCCACCCAGACCAGGGGTCCAAAGACAGGATCTGCCCTGGGAAAGGAAATGGTCTGGCCATTCTTGTGAAGCAGGGAGCTGAAGGGGAGGCTGAGGAGGAGAGGAGCTCACTGTGCTACCCCAGATGATCCTGGGCCTAAACAGTCTAATACAATGCTTTGCATTTCCTTTATTAATAAATTACACATTGTCTACTTCCAAAAGAGACCTGAGGCCACAAAAATGACTTTGGCCTTGCACCGTACCTTCCCCTGGGCGCCCACAGGGAAGGACTGGGGCTGAGAGAAGGGCAGTGCCCGGCAGGCTGAGGCCACCAGCCAGCGAGACGCCCTGACCGAGGTGCGTCATCACCCGCACCGAGATTGCCCTCCTGAACGGGAAGAGCTGCTTGGCTTCCCCTCTCCCAGTAAAACCAAGAACACGCAAAGTGGAGGTGTCGCTGTGTCGCTGCTGAGGCCGCCTTCTGCCCATGACCTTCATTTCCTTCCCGCCCGTCTCCTTGTGGGTTTGCACGGCTGTGGTCTGCATGGGAGGCAGACCCTGGTGCCCCAGGCGCCTGGGGAGAAGCACATGGTTATTATTGTTGCTCTTGTTTCCGCTGCTAATCGGATTATATCTGCATCTACACGTATCTGTGTGTGTGTGTGTGTGTGTGGACATGAAAATTATAGATACGGGATGGTCAGCTGGACTCTGGTGCAGGAGAGCCACGTCACCTCGTGGAAGTCACACATGGATCCACTTCACAGACTGGGAAACCGCTCCCCAGAGAGGCCACTGCACAAGCCCAGGGACAATCAGCGAGTGAGCGAAGAGGCTCTGAATGGAAAGCCCAAGGGACAAGAGGGCCTCATACTTCTTGGTGGCCCCGTTCAGTCTGAGAGGAGGCTGGGCGGGGCAACCGGGGACAGAGGCAGGACCAGCTCTCTCCCCACCGAGTGGGCTTCCCAACTGTCAGTCAGCTGCTGGGGGCGGGGTTAGCGCTCCTGACCTGTCAATCATTCTCGGGTCTCAGTTCTGGTCTGGTTGACATCTTTTGAGGCCTGGCTGCCTAGCTGTCCTGACCTTTGTTCCTGGGGGCCCAGGGGGCCGTGAGGGCCAGCAGGACGTGAAGGATACCAGCAGCCAGAACCTGGCAGCAGGCAGAGCCCCCTTCCCTGGGACAAAGGACAGGGATGGCATTCTGACTTCCCCACCCCACATGCGTGACTGGAACTTGGAGGCTATTAGATTCCCTCCACCTGCAAGATTTCCCAGCTCCTTACCTGCTCCAGACGCAGGACGCCCCCTTGCGTGCTGGGCACCCACTCAGTCCTGCCCCAGCGCTTCCAGGACCCCGCATCTGGGGGCTCTGCTCAGTGACTGAGACCCAAGTTCACCCCACAGTGTTCCATGCTAAGGATCAGGGTGCAAGGGGCGAATACACTTGTGTCCTCGTCAAGTGGACGGCCCGTGACGTCTCCGTGAGAGGTGAACCCACAGACCTTGCAGTTCAAGCGAAGATAATTGGGGACCTTGCAGGCCCCGAGGGCTGGGCCCGAGGGACCTCACGCTGACACACTCACCCTCTGAACAGAAAGCAGGGACTCCCTTCAGCAAAACGGTAACCCCCACCTCGTTAGGTTCACGTTGTTCTTGGAAATCTCTCTCTCTCCTGCTCGTTTTGCTAGAATTTTACGAGAGAGAGGTCTTGGTGTTCTTCGAACAGCTACAATGTCAGGGAGTTGTGTCTGCTGTCAGGTTGTTATGCATTTAAGTAACACTGCAATAAAAATAACTTGCGTCAGCCCTGGGGAACCAAGAGAATGTTCCCCTCCAAGAGGGGGCAGGGGGCCCTACATTATCGGAGTCTGAGAAACACTGCGGTACAATCATCCCCGAGGGGTCAACAGGCGATGAGCTATGTAACAAGGAGGTAGCCCCAAAGGCTGTCTAAAACGCAGGCAGCTCTGGGTTGGAACCCACGTTCCTTTGTGAGCTCAGACCTGGGAGAGGGCCTGGGTGTCACTTTCCACATCTGAAAGTAGAAGCCCAGGAACGCTTAGGTGCTCCTCCCCCACCAGTCCCCAAGTCACCCTTCCCGGGGCAGGCCCACGTCACCCAGCCAGACCCCCACCCCAGAGAAGCTCGATCTTGAGCCATGAAAAGCCCTTCTCAAGTAGGGGTGCACCAGGCCCCTGAGAAGCAGGACAGGATAGGGTGTGGCTGGGGGCTTTGGGGCAGGGGGCCCCCAGACCCAGCTGTCGGTTCCACTGTGGGGTGAACACCCCACCACCCAACACTCTCAAATCCAAACCAAAGGGTGACGTCAGCCTTGCCATGTCACCCAGTGCTGGCGCGAAGGGACTCGGCCCCCCCTCAGCTCCAGGGCCCGCTCGGGTGGGCCGAGCAGAGGGAACTCAGCGGGTAGAGCGCCGTGCTCTGGCACTGGCGGGAAAGGTGGATGGATCTCTAAAGCGCTGAAGCCAACCTGGGCTGACAGAGTCTTACGCCCCGCTCAGAGCAGCCATGACCTCCCGACCTGAGCTGAGGCCGGAGGGGTCAGCGAGTGCCCACGGGAGACCCCGGCGCGGCCGGCCTGGCCAGCAGCCTACAGCCTCTGAGAGGTCCAGTGGGAGGCAGGTGAGCTGGGCTCGGGCCGGGCCTGGGAGGCCGGGCGGAGAAGGCCAGCGGTTTTCCCAGGGAGGGGCTGTGGTCACCCGCCGGCCCGGCTCCCCGCAGGGCTCTCTTGTCCCTGGCCTCGCGGCTTGCCCTGGCCATCAGGGGCCACCGCGCCGAGGGTCAGCCCAGCTGGGCCTGGCCCAGTTTCCTGACGAGACACCGATCTGATTTATTTTTACTTTCCAGGGCTGCCCCCACCCAGATGAAGGCTGCTTTTTATTTAACCAGTGGCCACTAAAAATAAATATTGAAACCCCACATTTGGGCGGCCGGGCCAGGCCACGCTGTGCCTCAGAGGCCAGCTCTCTCCTCGGCTGGGACAGTGACCCCCTCGTGCCTGCAGCGCCAGGGGCCAGCGCTGTGAAGCCCCCCCAACACCCATGCTCTCCAGCCTCTGAGGAAAAGAGGAACGAAGTACTCCGACCTCAGAGGAGCAGGTCAGAAGCAGACCAAGAGAGAGACTTCTCCCCACCCTGGAGTGGGCAGCCCCACGAGACAGCCTTCCTGTTCCCGAGTCCTTGGTTTGCTGCAGCCCCGAGGGCCCCTCCAGGAGACAGGACACCACGGCCCTGGCCACCGCTAAGGCCAGACACCACACGGGGGGCAGGGGGTCCTGGGGCACCGGCTGGGCCCTCCAGAGGAGAGAGAGCAGGCAGGAGAGGAGAAAGAAGTCCCTGCCCTGCCAGCCACCTCCTGCTGGTTCCCGGCCCCAAATGCAGAGTTATTGGTAGGAGGGAGGCGGTGGGGGCAGGAAGGTTCCATTTCAGCATCTGGGGTGGGGGGGGGAGAGAAGGGGGAACAGAGACAGAGAGGGGAGGGGCGCGCCGGGGAGAAAGGCAGACACAGAACGAGACAGAGACAGACAGACAGAGACAGAGATGAGAAGACCCGCTAACTCTCAGACAGGCTCAGCGCAGTGTGGGGAGCCCGATGCAACCACAGCCCCTACCCGATTCCCGGGCCCCTGGCCTGGCCGCCCGCACAACAGGCTCCCCCACCCCTGGGCGAAAAGAGCACCCACTACCAAGCTCCCCCCTCCATGATTCCCGCTTTCCAGGCGGCTCTGAAGGAAGCCGTGGGCCGCGTGGGGCAACACGGCTCTCAGTGAGCCCCGGCCACTAGGGGGCGCAGAGCGCAGTGCTTCCCGCTGTGGTTTTGCGGATGGACACACGATTCATCCGCGAAGACTCGAAAAATGCAGCTCGATGTTCGCGACCCTGTTTTGTCTGCCTCCCCTCCCTCTCTCCCGTCCTTCCTGTCCTTTACTTTTAAAAATAAACCGACACCTCGAACAGCAGACGTGGCCAGGGCCTTGCCTCCACCTGTGTCACCGGGTGGGAGCGCGGGCTGCAGAAGTCTGAGCAGCCCCGGGGGCCAACGCTGCACCCCGACGCTCGGACCTCCGCGCCCTCTCGCCCCTTTGCCGTCCCTGGAACCCCCCCCCCCCACCACGAATGCCGGGGCAGCCCGGGGAGGCAGCCCGCGGTGCCCCGTGGGACACGGTTTTACAGGCCTGTGGTTGGGGCTCCGTCTGCGAGTGAGCGGGTCTCTGGACTGTAACCTCACACGAGTTTCTCCGTCTCTCTTTCCCTGCCCCCCGCCCCGCCCTGGGGGGCACAGGACCACCAGAGGGCGCTGGAGTCGGGTCGTCCCTTCTCCCAGGTTCATCAGGCTCTGATTCTGCCCCAGCTAGACGGTCTCCGGTCACCTCGCGTCCCCGAGGGGAGGCTGGGTGAAGAAGACCGCGGCTCCGGTGGATTTGACAATGGTTCTTCTGGACTTCCCTGGGCCAGAGACTTCTCCTCCGAGGCTGGGCCAGCAGCACCTGCAGGTAAACCTCACACCACTGTGGGGGCCCCCCCAAGACTGGGTCCCCTGAAGTTTTCAGCTCTCTGAGTTGTCCACACTGGTGATTTGTCGAGTTCAGTTCCCACGGCAGTTGCTCCCTGAGATCGCCACGTCTGTCTGTCTGTCCCGTCTTGGGAAAGCCATTTGCTTGAGGCCCTCTCTTCTCTTACAGATCAGAGAATGGTGGTTGGTTTTTTTAGTTTGTGCGGCTTCTTATTAAGATGGAGCGGGCACTTCCAGAGTCCCTGCAGGCAGAGCCCGAGCGTGAGTTTTAAATCAGTAACTTAAAGAGTATGCGTTTCGGTTTTCACGTGACAGTCCAATTTAGTAAAACATGTCCCACATAATCTACCATCTTGCAGCCACTCACATTGTGTCTTTGTCTTTCCAATCACGGTCCCATTGTGATTTGGTCAGCTCTGTGGTCTCGGTAAAGGGAGTCTGAGTGCCCCGAGTTGGAGACGCGACCCACCTGCCCTTGGTTCACCACCTACGTCCTTTCCCTACTGTTTCGGAGTCTGTGTTTCAGTCAATCCTCAGGAGAAGCTTAGAGGCAGGTACCATGGTCTCCATTTGACCAATGAGGACAGCGGGGCCCAGAGAGGGGAGTGGCTTGTCCAGGGGTGAGCAGGGCGGCCCAGAGCCTGGAGCAGCTCTGCTGGTCTCTAGTTCTTGGTCCTCGTGGTTCAGGGCCCAGCTCCCCCCTTGGGGGCCCCCCCACCCAGGCTGGCCTCTCCCACTGCTGCCATTGGGGAGTCTGGCCAGCCGCTCTCTTCTGGCGTGCTCTCCCCGGCGGGGCCTCGCTCCCAGGAAGCGGCCCTCAGTCCAGTGTCTGCTGGGAGCCTGGCAATTCATTCCCACCCAGGTGCTGGAGACGGACACTGGTCCTCTTTCCCAGGTGCCATCTGCCCTTAACAAAGGGGGTATTTAAAAAAAATTATTGTTTTTTGTAAGGAAGAGACAGAGAAAGGGGGGGAGGCGCGCGCACACACACACACACACACACACACAGAAACATCAGTTTGTTGTTCCACTTACTGATGCATTCATTGGTTGATTCTTGTATGTGCCCTGACCGGGGATCGAACACACAACCTTGGCATATGGGACGATGCTCTAACCAACTGAGCCACCCATCCAGGGTGGGCACGGGGTATGTCTTGCTTAGCCAAAAACAACATGCGGCGTCCTGGCTGGAATTCAGAATAGAATCGTCCCAGGATCATCAGCACACACATCCCTTTCCTTGTACAGACCCCCCCCCAGGAGTCCTTTGCTCCCCAAAGTGGGCCCTGCCTGAAGATAATAAAGCAAAAGAGAGACCCCAGAGCCAGCTCAGCCCCCCAGTGCACATGGAGTAACAACTAAATGACAGTTTCCCATGCTTTGTGTCAGGTTCTGTGCAGCCAAGAAATTCTACTTCCTCCCCAGCAGCTGAGCCCCTGCTGGATGCAGAGAGCCCGGCCAGCAGCTGGAGAGAAGGCAGAGCCGCCTCAGCTCTGGAACCGGTCTGGCCCCTGTGCTCCCAGCACCCGCGTCTCCGGGGTTCTCAGGTGGATCTGACTTCCCCAGCGCGCCTTCTCCCCAAGCCCTCCAGGTCCCCGGGAAATCTTCCGCACACGCGGACTGAGGGGACAGGCCTCAGAGAAACGGTTATTGGCTTGAAAAAAAATGGTTACCGGTTTCAGATTTCACTTGATATCAGCCAGGCTTTCGTTCCAGGAAACAGAAACCACTGTAACCACTTTGAGCAAAAAAAGTTTTGACAGGAAATTAGGGGCTTATGGTTTTATTGAGAAGGCAGGAGGAGCAGGCAGGGGCCTATTGGAGCGCTGCTCGGAGCGACGCCTGGGGGGGACCGGCTCAGTGTCGCTGCTGCAGCCAAGTTACCCCAGGTGGAGGGTCCAGAGGTCATCATCATTGCTTCTCCGCCTGCCTCTTGACCCCACAAAGGGACTGAAGGGTCCCTGGAATCACCACCACAATTTTGCCAGCTGAAAGCAAGGCCGAGGGTACCCTTGGCCTTCAGTAGCAGCGGCATGCAACTAATTGGCAAAACTGGGCATGTGCTGGACGGAGCTGGCTCACCCCAGGGAGTCAGGGGCGCACAGCAATTCCCACTCCGCATTCAGTGACGTGCTATGAGGAGCCTGATTGACAACTGACCATGGCGGGAGTATTTACACCATGGCAATCGACAAGCACTAGAAGCCAGAGTGCATTTTGTAAACAACCGAGCTGACTATTACATATTTATCAGCACACCAACGGGCAGACGCCAGTTCGTGTCTAGAATTCTAGCTGCAAGGGAAGCAGGCAATACCATTGTTCCCTTTCCACCTTTTGAAGAAACACAAAAAGGAGGGCGGAAAAGATGCTAGGTGCCAAACCAGCACCCGTTACCCTCGGTCCTGGGAACGTGTCTGACAGAAAATGCACAGAACGTGTCCGACAGCTGATGCACAGCTGATAATGAGGCAGAATTGCTCATGATTGTACCGAAGCCACATTTCCTAACACAAATTGCTTTTGAGCATATGTTGAGTTTATTCATCCTCCAGCCAGAAAACTGTCAGGACGACAAAATACAGTGTTGGTGTCCCAGAGGGTTTGGACGTTGTGGATGTGTCTCCCCAGCGGGGAGGGAAGGAGAGGAAATGCCACTTGCCTAAGCAGCTCATTTAAAAAAAAGAGGCAGTTGATAAGGTAGGTGTTACAGTTGCACGTACCACGATCATTGAAGGTCATTTCTGGATCGGCCCAGGAGGCTGGAGGCACGGCAACCTTGGAGCGACCAGCTGCTCACCAGAAAGAGCGTGAAACACATCCAGGAAATGCTGCGTCTGTGGCTGTTAATTAGATGGACAAAGTCACATGGTTTCATGCCCCAGAAGAGCCGGCCAGGGCCAGCCAGTACCTGGTCAGCAAGCGCGTGGGGTGGAGGCTGGGCCAGAGCACAGAGCAACCAGGTCCTGCTTCGTCTCCACGGCCAGTGTGAGGTTCTCGTTCAAAGGTATTGACCATGCCCTGGCTGGTGTAGCTCAGTGGATTGAGCATGGGCTGCGAACCAAAGTGTCACAGGTTCGATTCCCAGTCAGGGTACATGCCTGGGTTGCAGGCCATGACCCCCAGCAACCGCACATTGATGTTTCTCTCTCTCTCTCTCTTTCTCCCTCCCTTCCCTCTCTAAAAATAAATAAATAAAATCTTTTTAAAAATTTTAAAAAAAGGTATTGACCATGCAGGCAGCCCAATCCTTGCTTTTTTTTTTTATTGGAAAACAGCCAAATATGGAAACCACCTGGAATGGACTGGATGGTGTCCTCCCCAAAAATCCATATACTGAAGCCCTAATTGCCAAAGGGGTGGCGTTGGGAGTTGAGTCCTTTAAGGAAGCCATTTAGGTTAAATAAGGTCCCCAAGGCGAGGCCTTGATGCAAGAGGACTGGTGTCCTTTGCAGAAGAGAGCGACCCCTCGAGCTGGCTTCCTCTCTCTGCCAGGCGAGGACACAGCCAGAAGACAGTGGCATGCAAGCCGGGAAGAGAGCTCCCACCCTAAGCAACCCCGAGGGCACCTTGGACTTCCGGCCTCAAGAACTGCGAGCAAATGAATGTCCGTGGCTTCAGCCTCCACCCCGCCCCTCAGGTCTGTGGCGTTTTGTCACAGCGGCCCCAGCTGACTGATGCACGAGGGCACCAGGTAAATACATTAGAGTGTATCTACCTAGGTGTTCACATCGCATATGCAAAAAGTGGCCCCCGGAGTTGTGCAAACAGCACCACTGACTTCTACAGAGAAATGTAGTGCAACCATTAAAAGGAAAGCGGTACCTGGCTGGTGCAGCTCAGTGGACTGCGTGCCGGCCTCGGAGCCAAAGGGTCGCTGGTTGGATTCCCAGTCAGGGCACATGCCTGGGTTTCGGGCCACGTGCCCAGCAGGGGGCACGCGAGAGGCAACCACACATTGATGTTTCTCTCCTTCTCTTTTTCCCTCCCTTCCCCTCTGTCTAAAAATAAATAAATAAAATCTTAATTTTTTTTTTAAAAGGAAGAGGCAGCTCTGTAAGAAAACACAATGATCTCTGTAATATGGCAAACGAATTAAGGAAGGTGCACATCCTTACGTAGAGCGCGCTGCCCTTGGAGGTAAAAGGGACCAAAGGAACCCATGAAAGTGTTGGCCCCACTAAGTCAAAAGACTTCCTGAAAGATGTCCAAGAAAATGAACCCACAGTGGCCCCCAGGGAAGAGCAGCTGGAAACAGTTCTGAATTTTGTACCAATGGGAAACTATTGCCAATTCAGAAACACTTAATTTTTTTTTAAATGGTTGCAAGAATAATACTCGGGCATTGGAATGTGGCGTTTGGCCCAGGAGGAGCAGGGGTTGGGTTGCACGTCTCCGGGCACAACCTTATCTCCCTGCTTTGCCACGGGAATTAACCCTGAACTTCAGGGCACGCGGAGGGCTCGGGCCCTGGTCTGACCTCGGGTGAGCTGCTCGCGCCCGTGGCCACACTTCCTGGGGGACAGACGTCACCTGTGCACGTCTGCACAAATCCAGGTGTGAGGTGGGCTCTCTCACCAGGCGAGGCCAGGGTTCAGGGGCTAATTGCACGCGGCCCAGACAGGACCCCCACCCCAGGCACCCACGGAAAGGCCACTTCCGCTCTCCATGCGGAAAAGGACAATGGGGCCGTGGGACCGGTGGCCACAAAGGGTGGTGGCTTATGTGTGAAGCCTCTTGCTGGGCCCGCCCCTCACTGTCACTCACCCTGGCCCCAGGGACAAGCTCGGTCCACTCTGAGGGTGCTATGGGGACTGGAGGGCCCACACAGAGAGGCTTGTAAATGCTGACCTATTTTCTCGGGTCTCGCTGTGGCCGGGAGGGGCCACCACGGCGTTTTGTGGCATCCCTGTGACTAAAACGTCCTTCAAACCTAAAGGCGTATTTAAAGGAACAGATGTCTTAATTATTAGGAGTGCGCACGGTCCCTTTGAAGAGGGCATACAGATGCCCTCGGTGGGCCCTGCTGGGCCCAGGCAGGGAGGCGGGCCAGGCCAGCCCTGGGGTGCTGTGTGAGGGAGGGGAGGCCTGCCCTTCCCCTCCCCCGCCAGCCCCAGGCAGGTCCTGGTTGGCCAGCAGAAATTCTTCATGCAATCCTGAAATGGTCTCCATTCGCTCTTCAGAAAGTCCTCACACTCACTGACCCTTCCCTTCCTGACCCCTGACCCTCCTGCACCCCAGGCCCGTGCTCCTGCGTCAGGTCCCCGAGCTTGGCCGGAGCCCAGCCTCCCAGGGCCTGCGTCTGGCCCCGCCACAGCTGCGGGGCGCCTCCGCCACCTCCCCCATCTGTCGGGGCCTCTCGGCCGGCCATATGTTTCTCATTCTCCAACACTCAGGCTGCAAGGCCGGCGGGCCGCTGCGGGCTCCCAGGTGGCCTTGGGGGGACCAGGGAGGGGCTGCCCTCTCAGGCCCCGTCTGCCACCCCAGGGGAGCTCCTGCCAGGGTGCCCAGAGCCCTCCCCCTGGCAGAGAGCAGGGAGTGGTCAGCAGGGTGGGGGCTGAAAGGAGCCTTCTCTAGCACAGATGTTTCTGGGATCTGGCCTTGAAAGGTCCCACCAGGATCCTTCTGCAGAGATGTGCCTGCTCAGGGTTCCTTTCAGCAAATGAGGATGACGGTCATTCGCTCACAGCCTGGGAGGGGGGCAGGCCGGGGTCTCAGCATTACACCTGGCTCTTTCATGAGTGTCATTCCCGCACCCCCGTCCCACCACTGCTGCCCGGCTCTCACCCAAGGCCCCTCCCCCTCAGTGCAGAATATCTGTACGGAAGATGGTAATGGACATGCACAGCCTGATGCTTGAATTATTTCATGGCTGTTCAGGTTGAATTCTTTTTCTTTCTTTTCTTTCTTTCTCTTTTTTTTCTTTCTCTCTCTCTCTCTTTCTTTCCATGTGTTTCTTTTTAAAAGATTTAATTAACTTATTTTTTAGACAGGGGAAGGAAGGGAAAAAGAGGAGAGAGACATCAATGTGTGGTTGCCTCTTATGCACCCCCTACTGGAGACCTGGCCAGTAACCCAGGCATGTGCCCTAACTGGGAATCAAACTGGTGACCCCTTGATTTGCAGGCCGGCAGTCAACCTCTGAGCCACAGCAGCCAGGGCTCTTTTTTTTTTTTTTCATCCTCACCCAAGGCTATAATTATTGATTTTAGAGAGAGTGGAAGGGTGAGAGAGAAAGAAGCACCGATGGGAGAGAGAAACATCAATGGGCTGCCTCTCGTTTGTTCCCTGAATGGGAATCAAACCCACAGCCTGGGCACGTGCCCTGACTGGGGATCAAACCTATAACCTTTTGGTGTACAGGACGATGCTCCAACCAACTGAGCCACCCGGCCAAGGCCGAGTTATTTCACCATCAAATTGACTGTGGTCCAATTCTCATATGCAGTAAAATTTGCCACGTTAGGCATATAGTTTGAGGAGTTTTGACCAGCCGATACACTCAGTAACCACCACCACAACCTAGATAAAGAACATTTCCATGACCTCGGTATGTTTCCTGTGTCCTTTCGTGGTCGATACTGTTTTCCTGTCCCCACGCCCAGCAGCCACCGACCTGCCCTCCCTCCTGTCTTCTTGCCTTTTCTAGATTGTCCTATCATTACAATCGTAAACTATGCTGCCCTCTGAGTCTGGCTTCTTTCGTTTCGTGTTGGCGGGTCCGTCGAGGGCACGGTGTGCGTCCGAGCTTCATTCTCTCGCTGCTGGGTCATGCCCCTCTGCATGGGGGGTGCTGCTCTTCCCCGGTCGCTGGGTGAGGGGCTCTGGGGATGTCCCAGCGGTTGGCTACTAGGAGTGATGCAGCTCCTGCCGCTCCGGTGGGAGTGGGAGTGTGGGCCCACGTCTTCCACGCTCTCAGGGAATACTGGGAATGGGGTTTCAGCTCACTTAGTAGGTGTACAGTTCTGAGAAAGAGCCAAGCTGTTTGCTAAAAGGGTTAGCCTTTTCTTTTCTTTCTTTTCTTTTTTCTCTTTTGTGATTTGAGAGAGAGAGAAGCATCCATGTGCTGTTCCACTCATGCACGCATTCATCGGTTGAGAATTGTACGTGCCCTGACCGGGGATCGAACCCACAACCTTGGCGCATTGGGATGTCACTCTAACCAGCTGAGCTACCCGGCCAGGGCCCAGACCTCCCTTTCCGTGTTTCTGATTCCACAAGTAAGATATGAGTTGGTCCGAGCCACGCCCACACTTGCACCCTGCTCCCACCCCCAGCTGGGGCACCAGGGGCTGGTCCTACCTGGCGTGTGGATGCCTGTCTCACGTGAGCGCAGCACCTCGAATGAGGACATGCATGGTTTTTTCGTCTGTGTCGTTCCAAGTTGCTTTTGTCACTTAACACCAGGACCCGGTGTGTGTGTGTGGAGCGGGGACCTGGCTGCTTCCAGCCATGGGAACATCCCCGGTGGGCAGTGACGAATGTCGCAGAGCCACCCTGTTGCTGAGCAGTGTGTGGCTCCTCTCAGACCTCCCTCAGGACAGAGACAGGCCGGGAAGCACCGGGAAGAGACTCCCAAAGCGCGTTCACTTCGAGAACTGTCCAGAGTCGGCGGGACATCATTCCGAGTGTCCCCGAGGGCAGAGTCAGACTGCTGGGACCCGCCTGCCCCCTTCGAAGGACGTGTGTCTCTGCTGGAAGACAGGTGTCACGCAGGGAGCTGGCCCCCAACCACGTGCCACGTGGAAGACAAGACTCACCGCCCTCCGAGCCCGAGGCCCCCCCTCCCCCGCCGTGGTCCTGGCCTGCGTCGGCTACCCCCTCAGAGCTGCAGGTCGGCGACTTCCCGACTTTCTCCTTGTTTCCGCGGGGACTGAGAGTTTCCCGGGAGGGGCTCCCCTCCCCTCCGGCCCCTGGGGTATACACACGCTGGTGCTAACGGGGGTCGTGCTGGGCCCCAGTGCTGGGACGTGGGCTCCTGTCTCCCCCTTCTCTCTCTCTTCTTGCCTTCCTGGTCTTTTTCTGTCCTGCCCTGGATGACCACCGTGAGCCCCCAGACTTGCACGCATTGGTCTTCGTGCTCCCGTGCTCACCTGTGCTCTGGGCTGCTCCTGTGGCCCAGGCACCTTTGGGAGCTTCCTTCTTGCTGGCTCAAGGTGGCCCAGGCCCCTACCCTACTGTCCCCACCCCCGCCCCAGACCTACAGTCTCCCATCTTTAAAGAGCGGGTCCTGAGCATGGGCACGGGACTCAGAACCCAGGGTCCGGCTCTCGGGGTGCTCACTGCCACGGAGGTGACCCCCTTCACTGAACAGAAGAAGGGGGACACCAGAGAAGGGGGGCTGGGGACTGGCCAGGTCCAACTGTGGTGACAAAACTCCAAGCCTCGGGCTCTGGGGGGGCGCCAGGGCTCCTGAGTGGGTCAGTTGTAGGCATGCGCCCTGCAGGCGCCCGGGGCGCTCCCCACGGAGGGCTCCTTTTCAGAGTCTCGGCCTCGCCCCTGCGGTCAGGGCCTGACACCCAGACGATGAGTAATGGATGGCAAGTGCCCTGGAAAAGGTCGGACACAGAAATAGAGCTGCCGGTCTGCTGGCTGGTGCCTGAAACCCCAGCGCTCCTTCCCAAACGCCGAGACTCCGATTCCTGTTTCAGGACAATCTCCCCTAGGAGTCAGTTCACCGCGTAAGTGTTCAGAGGTTCCCCCAGAACAGACGCCCCCGGTGTGATGGCCGTGATGGCGACCGGAGGTGTCTGGGCCCTGCGGTCGGAGGGAGGGTCACCCTGAATTGGGAAGGAACCGGGGGGCCTGCCCGGACTTTGGGGACGGTCTAGGTTTGGGCGCTACTTCACAGCCGTGGACCGCCATCTGGCAGCCTCAGCCCCCTGCCCACCCGCTGCTCTCGGAAGAAGACACGTCACCCCCAGCAACCTCCAGGGGGCTCCTGGGCTGGAAGCTGCTGCAAAAGCAGGCTCGAGGGTGGGCAAAAGCAGGCTTACGGTTGTTCGGATGGAAAAAGAGACACAGGCAACGGTCATTACAATGGCTTTGTTCACCCCAGGGAAGGTCACGAGGCAACGGCAGACCTACTTTTGCCCACCCCTGTGCACCGACCTCAGGAAGGTCAGTGGGGAAACTCATGCATCTGCCTCCCCCTGTAACGCCATTGTCTGCGGGGCCCGGCAAGCGGCCAGTGGCAAGGTTACTCTTCGACAGCCTCACGAGACGAAGCGTGAACTCATCAAGCAGCCAAGAGTGGCGTGTGCATGCCCGTGTGTGTGCATAGTGCGTGTCTGCCCACCCACACACCCATCTGCCCTCTTTTCCACCCATGGTACACCCGCTCACACGCCTAACTGCCCACCCACATAACTGCCCACTGTCCATCCGCCCACTCATCCACCCACCCGCCCATACCATGCTCCTGCCTTCTGGGCATTGTGTGTACCCCGCTCCCCCGCCCAAAAAGAGGTACAGCTTCCCACGTCAGTATGAAAACAACCACCCACATCACAACAACAATGGTGACAGTGACAGTGCTCAGTGCTGGGTGGTGGCAGCGACCTTATAGACAGGGAGTGATGCCCACAGAGACACGCGGGGTGGACAGTGGCCAGCACTGAGGGGTCCCTCCCGGCCCCTCCTCCCCCAGGAGCCCAAGCTTCCCAAGGTGGACTGCGGCTGTCACCCGCATGCTGGGACAGTTCCCAGAACCTGCGGCGGGGCTTGTGGGAGGCCGAGAGACCCCCCAGGGCCTGCTCTGGCGAGGCCGCAAAGCCAGGGTGGGGCCCTGGCCAGACTCCTACCTGCCTTCCCTGTGGCCCTTCAGGCTGCCAAGTCTCGGCCCCCACAAAGAGGAACAGACCCAGGAACCCCCAAAGCATGACCTCACCTGCAGAGGAGCTGGGCCAAGCCTGCCTGTGTGGCTCGGGCTGCCCTTTGGAGGAGCCGTGCAGGGCGCTGCCGGGGCCTGGCTGCGGTCCCAGCCCTGTGCACCGGAGCAGCACTGCGGGGGCTCAGGGTTTCAGCAGCCCCGCCGGTGCCGTGCAGACAGGCCTGCGCTGCAGCACTGGGTGAGGCTGAGCTGGCCACGAGCACACAGCCGGGACTACTGAATGCTGCCCGCAATGGCAGTGTGTGTCCTTCCTACTCTGACGCTATGAACCAGAGAGATCTGTGGTACACAGGTTATCCCTGCAACTCCACAAGCCCGAACAAAACTATCCTGTGCGTGGGCTCCGGCTTGTCCTCCGTGGGCCAGAGCCGCACCTGGTCAACAAAGCCCCTTTGACCTGCCTGGGAGATCTGCTCCCACACCCCCGATACTTTCACGGAAACTTTGCAGGATTGTCAGGGGGTGCGAGACCTCCAA
Organism: Phyllostomus hastatus; assembly: GCF_019186645.2. Lineage (NCBI taxonomy): Eukaryota > Metazoa > Chordata > Mammalia > Chiroptera > Phyllostomidae > Phyllostomus > Phyllostomus hastatus. Next base: position 10,800,275 of record NW_025334036.1, on the reverse strand, counting down.
GGTGCAGGGGGGGGGGGTCCACCTTTGAGAAGCCTGGGACCAGCGTGGGGACTCCATTCACAGCTAGTGGCAGACGGGGCCTTGCACCACCTGTGCTGGTGGGCTGCATTTCATGTCTGGTTATTAGCAGGGCAGATGCATGCGTGGTAAATGCAGCTTGAGAGCTCAGTGGGCTGCAGTGTTTGCGAGACCCTTTCTCCCCACCCCCTGCTTCTGGGCAACACTGGCTGGAATGTTCAAGCCGTGTGCGTCAGCACGCATTTCTGAAGCACCAGGCATGGGCTATGCTGAGTGACTCTGCAAGCAACACTTCTTTATGGATGGCTTACTCTTCTGGGTCCTCTGCTAGTCAGTGAATAGGACGGACCTGGTCCCTGCCCTCAGGGGCCTGGTATTCAAGTTGAGGGTCAGAGAAAGAAACGGCCCAATACATACAACAGAGGTCAGTCAGTGCCCAGGTATTGTGAAGGAACACAGGCCTGAGATGATAATGCTGGCCAGTCAGGGGCCTCTTGGACTAGTAGAGACATGTCTCTAACAGCCACATCGCAACTGAGTTTGGAAGGCTGGAGAAGGAACCAGCCGCGGGAAGTGCTGGGAGAAACCTCACCCACAGGGAGCTGGACGTGCCAATGTCCTGGGGCAGGAAAGAGGCTGCCTTTGGAGGGAATGGGGAATGTGCACACCGGCTCAGGGGGGAGCGGGTTGGGAGGGGTCAGCCACAGCCCACCCATGTCAGCGGAGGTCCCCAAATTGGAATCTTTCTCAATATCAACTATTATTAATAAAATAATACTTATAAAGCGCTTAAACTGGTGCCAGACTCATCCTCAGGGCTCTGGAAGTGTTTCTTCTTCTCCTAATTATTATTATGATTACTATTGCTGCTATTGGAATTATCGCTTGATTTCGCACATTGTGAGCGGCTGTTGCAGGCGCAGATGCCCTGAGCGTGCCCAGCAGCAGACAAGGACTCTGCAGAGAACACGAACACCCCTACGTTATCAGCAGGAGCACCAGACAAATGACCAAAACAGCACCAGCAAGAGCAACAGAAGGTACCACGTGACCCACTGACCCACCAATGTGTAACACACAGGGACTGGCTCTGGAACACCTTGGCGCAAGAAATGTTTCTTTGTTTTTCAATATGAATTTCTGAACTTAAAAAACATCGTCTCTATGAATGAGTCACACCAAAACACACCCTCGCCGTAGAAGCCCAGCACTGCCCACGTGTGGGGGGTGGGTCCCCCAGCACCCCCAGAAGCTGGTTTCTCAGGGTGCTGGTCCCACCACACAGCAGGACCCCGACATCCATCCCCTTCCCCTCTTTTGGGGTGGGGGGGCAGTTCCCCAACACCTCACACCCAAAGCACCAGCCTCCATGCAGGTCCCTCTGAGGTCCAGCTTCCCACTTCACCCTCCCCCCCAGCCCCCCCACCCCCTGCCCCAGGCACTGAACCGCAAAGACACCCATCCCGGGGGCGGCTTCCCCTTCCTGCGCTGGGGTGGGAAATGCTCTAGGGAGAGCGCAGCTGCAAAAGGAAAAAGCCGTGCACTCAAAACACACAGCAAGAAGACGCCAGCCCACGTTTTCTGCAGTCACCCACCTTCCACACCCTCTGTCTGCAAGCCCCTCAGGACCCCGGGTTCTTCGGGCACAGCTGAGCCTCTGCCTAAGGCTGCCCCAAGGTGTGTGTGTGGGGGTGCAGATGCTGGATGTCCCCCTTGCAAGACCACACCAGCCAGCACGAGGCTCATTTTTTCTCATAAGGACTCACCCTATTACATGAGGTACAGAGAACAAGTGTATCATCCAGAGGCCTAAAGGTCAGACATTTCTGTTACCAGCAGCCGAAACCAGTGTCAAACCGGCTTAGGCAAAAAGGGAACCTACTGGCTTCTATACCTGAATATCCTGGGTGAGGGGGCTCTAGCAGATGAGCTTCAGGAACGGCTGGATCCAGGGACTCAAACACTAGCATCTTTCTTTCTTACATTCTCTCTCCGCTTTCCTGGTCTTGACTCATCTTATGTTTGCATGTTGACTTTTTCTTTTCCCCCTCAGGTGGGCTGTGCTTATATCACCCCCACTTTGCAAACCCAGCAGAAAAATACATGGCTCTCAGAGTCACACAGAGGCCCTCCTGGCCTGGATAGCATGTCCACCCCCACCCAGGCCCAGCCCTGGTACCACGGCGATGGGAGCACCGGGGTCAGGCGAGCCCGAGTCACGTGCCAGTGGTGTGGCCCGAAGGGGGAGGGACACTTGGGCCCATTGCCCCACCAGAACTATTTCGATGGGCAATGGAGGATGCTGGTTCTTGTGCCTCCTCAGGGAAATGCACGTCAAAACCACGATGAGATTTCACTTCACGTCCATTAGGATGGATACTCCCCCCAAAACCCCCAGAAAGTAACAAGTGGTGGGTGAGATGTGGAGAAATTGGGACCTCGGGGCACTGCTGGAAGGAATGCAAAACGGTGCAGCTACTGTGGAGAACAGTATGGCGGCTCCTCAAACAGTTAAACAGAAAATTACCATAGAGTCGTCGTGGCTGGTGTGGCTCAGTGGATTGAGCACCGGCCTGTGAACCAAGGGGTCGCTGGTTCGATTCCCAGTCAGGGTACCTGCCTGGTTTGTGGGCCAGGTCCCCAGTAGGGGGCATGAGAGGCAACTACACATTGATGTTTTTCTCCTTCCCTTTCCTTCTCTCTAAGAATAAATAAATAACCTTTACAAAATTTAAAAAAAGAGTACTCCAGCACTGATGCAGCCTGTCCTCAGCGGGTGCCCATGGAGAGAGGGGGCACCTCTTTCCCTTCTGAGAAGGGCACTAATCCCATCCTGGGGCCCCGCCCTCATGACCTCACATGACCCGAACACCTCCCAAAGGCCCCACCTCCGCACACCATGGCAACCGAGGCTGGGGCTCCAACACTCGGACAGAAACACTCTGTCCCTAACAGTACTCAATGCTGCTGAACTGCACACTTAAAAATGGTTACAATGGTAAAGTTCATGTCGCCTGGATTTTATGACAATTTTTTACAAATTAAACAAGTATTAAAAAACAAATCGGCTTGGAGTGCATTCAAGATTCCGGTCCTTGGCTCCACCCCCGAGCGGCCTGATCGCGGGGCTGTCTGAAGCCCATGGAGGTTTGAGAGGCACCCCTGCAGGCGGTGGGGAGCCACGGAAGGAGCTAGAGCAGGGCTGGGCGGGACGTGAGGGGGAGGTTCGGTGGCAGTGTGCAGGGAAGGTCCGCGGGGCTTGGAGGAGGGAGGGGGAGGGGGAGAGGAGCGAGCCACGGAGGGGACAGGGCCAAGGGTCTGCGCAGTGGACTGCGCAGAAACCCACCGACGCCAAAGCCGTTCCCCGCCCAGCCAGCGTCCGCTGTCCACGCCGGAACGCAGCGCCCGCCGGCCTGCCCTCCCCGATCCACCCCGAGCGAAGAGGCGGCTTGCGCTAGGACCATCGGCAGACACAGAAACGGCAGCTGCTTGTGCCGGCGGAAACCAGCCGGCGTCTCTGGGGCCCGGCCAGGGACCGAGTCCAAGCCTCGGAGCCAGCGGCGGGGACAAAGGCCTGTGTGCTGTCCCGGCCGACACCCGCTGGGCAGTAACGAGAAACCCTCTCTGGGAACTGCCAGCCCCCACGCTGACCCTCTGGCCACAGATGACCGCTTATCGTCAGCCCGGGGACAATCCGGGCAGGGAGACAATCCCGAGGCTGGCCTCGCGGCCACTTCCGCCGCCCCTGGCACAGCAAGGCCGCTCTGGGCCGAGCCGCGGCAGGCTCCGTGGGAGGAGGGCCAGCGGGCGTCCTGTGCCCGGCCGGGTCCTTGCCAGGCGAGATCGAGAGATGAGCTTCTCACCGGGCCTCTCTGCTCAGAGCTTTCCAAGGCTCAGCGCCCGCTCTGCCCAGAATAATAAACGGGGTGTGGGAGCCCCACGCCCCGGGGACTGGCTCCCACCTCCCCATCCAGGTAAGTCCAGCGGGGGGGAAGCTGGATTCCTGCAGGGGAAGGTCAAAGGGGAGGGGACCAGGCAGGGGGTGCAGGTATTTTTATGTTCGTCTGGGGTCCTACTGCTAACACAGTGGGCATTTGGAAGAATATTTCCAGAAGGCCCAGGTCTGCATGTTTGGTGCTGACCTTTGGCCTTGGACATGCTCCCCGAGGGTCATCACCTGCACAAGCCCCTTCCCCGCAGAGCCCATTGTCGAAGTCCGCACAATTTATCTGCAAAGAATCTTGGGTTTCCTCTTTTCCTCCACTCACATTTTTGGCGGGCGGGGTAAAAAACCTTGAACAACATTCGCAGGCTGAATTCCGTCCCCCCAGTCCTCAGAGTGTGACTGTGTTTGGAAGCAGGGTCATTGCAGGTGGGGTGAGTTACAGTAGGAGGCGGTCACACCGCAGTAAGGTGGCCCCTCGTCCGACGTGGCTGATGCCCTTCTAGAAGGGGATGTTTGCACACACAGACACACCGAGGGGGAAGGCGATGTGAACAGGGAGAAGACAGTCGTGTGTAAGCCCAGGAGAGAGTGCACGGCCCTCCCAAGGAACCAGCTCATCTAACACCTTGACCTTGGACTTCCTGCCTCTGGGCCTGCCAGACGACACCCTTCTGTTGAGTAAGCCGCCTAGTGCAGCGGCCAGACAACCGCACAGGAGGAGACGAGAGGCCCCTAGCTGGGACCTAGAACCCCCAAGAGTGAGTGGAAAAGGGACCTGGGGTGGGGTGAGGAGACACTCGGTCTATGGTGGCCCTGGAAGGCCTGGCTGAGAAGAGGGGACAGGGCCACAGAGCACCTGCAAGACTGCCCTGGGAGGGAGATGGCGGCATTCCAGGCACCCGACGCCACCGGGGCCACAGCTCAGAGTTTTCAGAGGGATGCCCTGTCTCCTCTTGGGGAGGGAGGTGTGGGCTTGGGGGCTGCAGCCCAGAGGAGGCTGGAATGGCAGGCGGGACCCGCGTCCAGCAGAGCCCTGCGGCAGCCTGGACAGCACACCTGGGCTTGAACCAGGGCCCTGTCAGAGCAGAAGAGTCCACGTAACATTTGTATTTTTTCTTTAAAGGAGGAATCTGATGTCTGGGAAGAGACTGGACTGGAGGGGCAGGAAACGGGCAGGACCTGCTCTTTGTGGGGAAGGATCACCCAGGAGGGAGCGTGGGGCTGGGTGACTCACCGGGTATGGTCTGAGAGGAGTTTCTGGCCGCTGACATTTCTAGGTGGGGCGGTGGAGTGGGGGTGACACCTGAACTGAAACAGTGACAGAGGGAGGACCAGGTTCCCTGAACTCTCTCATCAGTGTTGCGAGAGAACCGGAACTGTGCCCGTGGGAGAGGGGGAAGCCGAGATCCGGCTCACGTGACCTGTCCGAGGTCACGGGGGCTGGGGGACGGGCCCAGGGCCTGGTGCATCATCTGGGGAGCCGATACAAACCTATGCAAACCACGGCTGTGCTTGCAAACTAACTCAAGAAAAGAAAAAAAAAGGAAAGAAAAGAAAAGGAAAAAGTCGATTTGAAAGCATTGCCACTTCCCGTAGTGTAAATACTCCTGCCTCACCAATCCCAGGCACCCAGGCATGGTGCGACTGAACTTGGAGTTGGGCACAGCTGTGCACAACTGACTGTCGTGAGACAGGCCTGGCAGGGCCAGCCTCCCCCTGACCTGCACCCGGGTCTGCCCGGCACCGGGGCCCCTTCTCCCTCCGTAGTGACACACTCAACACCCCACAACGAACCCAGGTCTTCTTTGTACTTTTACTCACTGCCCTCCACTGCGAACTCGCGCGGGTTGATAGAACCACGGGTGTACCCAGTGCGGCACTGTACGTAGAATCGGTCTCCGTCACCCCGTCCCCTAGCCCGGGCCCTGCTGTCTCAGGACGCCCAGGGTACTGAATTATTCCAGAGCCACACTCAAGCGGCCAATGCCACAGAGAAGCACAATGTGCTGAGCGCGCACGGGGAACACCAGCATTCCGCCCGCGGCCGGTTTCCACGCTCACCCAAGGAGCCGCCCTCGGCAGCGTCCCCACGTCGGCGGATGGATACCCGCTCCCCGTGCAGACGCCGGCACAGTGGTTTCTGGTCCCCAGCGGGAGCCATGTGCCTGGAGCCACGGCCTGCAAACAGACGCGGTTTGTGCAGCGTCGGCCTTCCGCGCCGGCACCGCCAACTCCTCTCGGACAAGGCGCCTCCTCCTTGCGGGAGGCAACGCAGCGCGGGCCCCGGGCCTAGGACGGTCCACTCGTGCCGCGTTTCCTCTCGAGTCTGGCGGTTTGGGGATGTTTTCCTTCTAATTCACTTCTCACTGCCCTGCAGGCAAGAAGACAGGCAAATGCGGGCCCTGACTGGGTAGCTGAGTTGCTTAGAACATCTTGGTGATACGTCAAGGCTGCATGCTCGATTCCTGGTCAGGGCACAGACGAGAATCACCCAATGAATGTGTAAATAAGTGGAACAACACATGGATGTTTCTGTCTCCCTCTAAAATCAATCAGTCAATCAAAACATAAAAATGGCAAACATGGGACCGGGAATTAAGGTGAGTGAGACCCCGCTTCCAGTGCTCCTTTGTGGGTGCAGAGGGGACAGACGGGATTTGGAGCGAGAAAGCGCGGTTCAGGGATAAACTCACCTCCCAACACGGTGAGGGGTCCGCTGGCTGCTCCGGCGATAACTCCGAGGGAACAGGCAGCGTCAGGCCGGCAGCCAGGAGACGGGCCGGTGACGTGGCCCTGAGGAGCACCAGCTCACGGGAGGGTCCCCAGGGGGGTGGGGGGTGGAAGCCAAGGGCCCTCTGAGCTCGGGGGAGAGACACTGGCAGCCCACACCCAGCCCCCCCGGGGCAGGCACAGTGGCCGAGGCTGCCCGGCAACTCCCCGTGGACCCATGGGACGCTGGCCGGGCCAGACCGGGCTCTCCTCACCCAACAAACTGATGGGACAAAAATGTCACCTCCTCCAGAGGATGTGGGACCGCACGGGCAAGCCTCCTCAGAGGAGTTGGGTGGGCCTGGAGAGCTTTTTTGGGAAGGCACACTCTTCTGGGAAAAGGAAAGGCCAGTCCCCAAACCTAACATAGATGTTTCTAATCCTCACCGGAGGACGTGTGTGCTGATTTTAGAGCGAGAGGAAGTGAGAGAGAGACAGAGAGAGAGAGAGAGAAACACTGCTGTGAGAGAGAGGCATCAATTGGTTGCCTCCCGTATGCGCCCCGACAGGGGATCGAACCCACGACCTTTTGGAGTACTGGACGATGTTCCAACTGAGCCACCTGGCCAAGGCCCCCAATGTGATTTTAAAGGGGGGCCGTGACCCACAACCTACACCGCTCGTTTCCTGGTGACTGTGAGGTGGGCCGCCTCTGCCCTCCCCGCTCCAGCCTGCTCCAGCCCCTGAAACAACCAGGAAGGTTCATGTATCAACGGTGACCTCCCCCGAGCCCGAGACCCTCTCTCGGAGATCTCCAGCTCCCTGGAGCCCCTCGGGGGTCTCTGGCTGCTCCTTTCTACTGTGAGCGCCCCTACTTCTCCCCTCCAACGCCTGCTCCAGCTTCAGGAAGGCCTCCCTTAACCTTGCTGATCGATTCTGAGACTGGCAGCGAAGTGACACACAGAGAAACCAATCTGACCACAGGCCGACGGCATCGATGTTACAACAAAGTGACATTGAACGAAATGACATCAGTCGAGGACCTGCTGTTCAAGTCGGTCATTCAGGGGCCCCAAGCCCCCGGCTGGAAACCAACCAACAGTTAAATACCACTTTTGAATCTCGTCATGTGCTAAGAATGAACTAGGGTGAAAATACAGGGGTGGGTGAATGTAGGTTTACAGTTGTAAGTGCACGGAACAGTAGATTCTTGTATTGGCATTTATTTACTAAATAATTGTATTATTTATGATTGCCCTACCTTTGCACACCCCTGTATATTTTATATATAATGTGTAATAAAATCCTCCAAGCTTACCTAGAGCATAGGTAAGTGCCACACAGTTTCATCTTTGAAGCAAATGACATTTTTAAAAAGATTTTATTTATTTATTTTTAGAGAGGGAAGGGAGGGGGAGAGAGAGAGAGAGAGAGAGAGAGAGAGAGAGAGATCAATGTGTGGTTGCTGGGGGCCGTGGCCTGCAACCCAGGCATGTGCCCTGACTGGGAATCGAACCTGCGATGCTTTGGTTCGCAGCCTGCGCTCAATCCACTGAGCTACACCAGCCAGGGCCAAATGAAATTTTTTTGGAATGAATGAATGGAATGGAATTCATTCCCACTTGAGTTCCAACAGGCACGTTTCCCGTCGGAAAGCACACCCGTGGCGGCTGCACAGAGAGGCCCCCCACTGCCTCTGGCCACGCCCACTCGTCCCCCAGCACCCTCACCACCTCACGAGGACGTCTGGGAAGAGCCACCCTTATCTCGAGCTGGCGGCTTCCGCTCCTCGCCCTGCCCTGCGGTCTCCGGGAACAGTAACATCTGCGGCTGGGAGCGGAGGCTGTCTGTCTGGAACAGGCCTCTCCTCATTCCGTGAGTCATCAAGGAATCTGTCTGCCTCTTTTGACACCATGTAATGACTCAACGTTTGCGGTGACAGAGCCGGGTTGGCGGGGCTGCCGTTTTCCCAGGACGATGCAATCAAAAAATGGGGTGCCTCCGAGGTATGGGGCGCCCCATTCCCACAGTATTTTCTTAAAGGTCACCTAGCTGTTCAGGTTTAGGTTTCAAAGGTTTTATTAGCTTTGCTACTAGGACAGAATGGCAACGCTGAGCAAGTGAAATGCGAAGTGACTTAGTGTGATGTCAGAGAGGCCGAAGCCCCTCAGCCCCTCAGCCCCAGACCTGGGGGACCCACTTTTGCAAGCCCAGCTGCTGGTCCAAGGGCGTGGCAAGGGCTCCGTGCAAACTGGGCTCCCTGGGGCCTCATCCAAGGCAGAGGAACGGGACGCACGAGGTGGTCCACAGCGGGGACATTGTCAGCTCCGGGAAAGAAGGAGCCTTTCCCTACAATTTCAAAGGGCCAAGGAAGGTTTTTTGGAAGGGGAGAGGTGAACAGAAAAGGGAGGAGGATGCCAAACTGTACGCACATGTGATACCAAACCATATATGTGTCATAGAAACTCCACGGGGATTTGCCTACGTTGGAACAGGGTGGTGCGGAGGGAGTGAGTGAGGGACTATGGGCCTTTCTCTCCTACTTCCCCGTATACGTAGTTTTGTTTTGTGACCACACAGTTAGTGACAACGGAAGGAGCAGACTTCAGTTAAAAACCCACAGTGCTTGTTTGGTGACATGTGATCACTCCGATACGGACGGTGAGTTTTTAGGACCCGTTCCCGTCTAGGTTCAGAAGGTGTTTTGAGCACGTGAGTGAAATCCTCTTTTCGTTGTGTAGCAAGAAGCCAGCGTTTGCCTGAAGAAAGGCCCGAGCTTGATTCCGAATGAATGTATTTGAAGGTGACTTTGAGGTTTGGCTGGACGGGTTTTCTTTTGTCCCATGGTGCTTGTGGCACCCGGGAAGGTGTGTGACAGCTGTGGCCTCACATGGGGTGACAAGAGGTGGCCCACGGGCAAGAGGAAAAGAAGGCGGCAGCTGGAGGCACCTGCACCGGCGGACTCGCGAGGAGCTGCTCCGTGAAGAGGGATTCCTCCCGATGCATCGGCTTCTTCCGGTAGCTTCCAGGGCTGGGTAGTTTGCTCTATGAAATGATCCAATCCATCTCCTATGCGCTTGTCTCCTTAGCAATCAGCCAGGCAGATCTGACCACTCTTACCCGTGTCCAGGAAACGCCGCTGGGGTGTTCCTTGCGAGGATCACATTTTGGTTTCTGACAACAGTAGGAGGACATGGAGACCCTCCTGACTGGGATAGAATTAATGGTAAACGAAATGTGTTAAAAAATATCCGACAACAGGCCTTGAAGTGGTTTAACTGCCCAGGCGACAAGCCTGTCCCTAATCTGGTTGGCCCTATGGTTTCAAGATTTTCACACCCATCCCCCATCCTTACACACACACACACACACACACACACACGCCCCTGTTAAAGAACAAGCAAAAGCCTGAAGCACAGCCACACTTACAGGCGGGCAGCTTTTTCCTCTTACTGGAAATCATTCAGAGTGAGTTGCTGTAACTAGATCATTCACTGGTTCGCGTCTGTGACAAGTTAGACGAAGCAGACTGGGTGTCAGTGACCTTTTTCTCTAAGTGGAACAGAAGGGGACACTTTTCCAGGAGGTGGAAAGCCCAGTGGGCGGGGCCCATGGAGGCAGGTACAGCCCCCGGCCCCCGAGAGGTCACTGCAGCTGACAGACCCCCCCACCCCCTGCGGGCCCCCAGGCACTGCGGCACATAAGCGCCTTTGCAGACGAGATTACAGCAATTCACACGCAGCAACGTGGCCTAATCCCCAGGTGTGGAAGGGCTGGACCAGCTTCCCTGGTGACAGGAAGGCACAGGGGAGACTCTGGAAGCCCAGGGCCAGGGCAGAGGCCCTCAGCAGCCACACACTGCCCCACAGGCATGCCACCTTCCTGGAGGATGGGGGTTGAAAGGCAAGAGACTCTGCACACCCACTATAACCTAACGCTGTCCTCAGGAGGGGGTTGTGGGGACTGTGCTTATGAGCACGTTTTACTTGTGGTCACACAGTGGTGGATGGAGGGGGCTGCGGGGCACGCCCGCACCTCCAGGGCACAGGGTGGAAGCAAAACCTGACTGTTCCTCAGCTCGGTCACACATCCTGGCAAACTGTGTGAGCCTCCCGAGCCTGCTCGGGGCACGGGCGTGTACTGGCAGTGTCCCCTGCACCAGCTGCCGGCAGGGCACGGGGCACAGTTGGCTGAGTGGGCGCTCACTTGGGCTTCGTGAAGTAGGATGTGGTTGGGGGCGGGGCTGGGCAGGAAGGAGGCGTACACGGGCTTTGTCTGCAGGCACTGAGAACCGCATCGCTGGGCTGAGGGTGCTTGTGGGGTCCAGGGCGAGGCCGGTTTCTCCTGTGTCCTGGGCTGGGGGAGGGACCCGTGGCAGCCTCTGCCCCCTCGGTGATAGGGACCCCACCTCCCTGGCTCCCAGCATCTACGCTGCAGCCAGGAGAGACGGTCCCATGACCTGTATTTCACGACCTCTGGCCCTGTCTCCCAGCATGCAAGTCCTGGAATGCTATGACCCACGTGCAGCTACGTGTCACGCCGGCCCACAGTGACAAGTGCTGGGACAGAGGTCCTGCCATCCAGAAGGTGGGGTGCAGATCCACGCAGGGCTCCCACACACGCACCCAGCCCTGCCTTGTGGCAACACGCCCACCGAGTCATCAGGTCAGACAAAAGCGGGTCTGTTTCACCTCACAGCCGGGGGCTCGCCCGGGTCCATGTGCCCCAGCGATCATGCACTCCCCTCCCCTGTGTGTGAGATAAAAACGCAGTCGGTGCTGGCTCTGCACAGGTCACCACCCCCGCCCACCCCCTGCACGGTCCCCAGTGGTCCTCTGCAGCCAAGGGCTGGGAGGTTGCCCTGAAGACAGATCCCAGATCCCTTGCCTTTTGCCTAGTGATCCCTTCCCCTCTCCCTACCATCTTCCTGCATTATTCCTGATTTTCAAATATTGCTAATGGGAGCCATGTGGTTTTGGGGTTACACGCCATTTCATTTTCTTAACACTTCTCTGTATTTAAAATAGAGTAATGCACGCTAAGAAAAAGTGCAAGGCAACCCATGAAACAAAGAGGTGCACGCTGGAAAGCACTCCGAACTGAAGGGAAGAAGGAATGACTTCCGGGTCAGGAGTGTGGGGCCCCAGGTCACAGCCCACGGGTGCTGATGGGCAGACCAGACAGGGCGCCTTCCATCGGGAGAGTACAGGTGGGGGAAATGAGGGATGAGGGCCCACCCTGTGGCGTGCTCCCAGCGTGCTGACACCCATTCTGCCCTCGGGGACTCCAGGGAGGGAAACGGCATCCCATGACCACAGAATTCGGTCCAGCCCTTTTGGCTGAGCAGTACCGTGGCGGTCGGCGAGAACAAGCCCCTTCTGAACAGTGGCAGAAGGGGGCCAGGAAGACAGCAGTCGGTCCGAGTTTTAAAAGACTGGCAAGCCCTGGCTGGTGTAGCTCAGTGGATTGAACGCAGGCTGTGAACCAAAGCATCGCAGGTTCGATTCTCAGTCAGGGCACATGCCTGGGTTGCAGGCCACAGCCCCCAGCAACCGCACATTGATGTTTCTCTCTATCTCCCTCCCCTCTCTAAAAATAAATAAAATCTTTAAAATTTTTTTTTAAAAAGTATATAAAAAAAAGACTGGTATGATGTGAAAGCAGCAGTGGGGACACAGCAGTCACGAGAAAGGAAGGAGCCAGGGTCCCACCTGACGGCCTCGAGGGCCATATTTTTTAAGCAAGCCCGGCTGATCCGCAAAACGATGAACCTGACCTTAGGAAATTCAAGCTAGGGACTGAGGATGTTCAGCGCAAATGTGCCTGCCCGACTTCCGTGGCGTGGACCTTGCCCATGGCCGGAAATGGCAGACCATGATGGAAGGTCGCACTAGCCTGTGCTGGTTTTACTAAAACTAAAAAAAAAAAAAAAGCAATGATCAGATTCAGGAGACCTCTTTGCTTAGCATCAAAGGACCCACCAAATCTGGAAGATAACAGAAATCCCTGAGAGGTGCAAAGGAATCATTCGAGAGACGTGCTCCATAAGTTGACCCCAGGCGTAGAAAAGGCCGGCCAGTCTATGCATCGGCTCCGTGAGGTCTTTGTGGGGAGGGTCGCAGTGCTAGCTGAAGAGAGGCCCAGGTTCGAACTGGGGAAGCTCATGGAGCTTCTCGGTCAAGGCCTCGGCTCTGGAAAACCTGCTGGGGTGAGGCAGGTGCTGACGGTGAATATGCTGATGGATACGGGCCCCCAAGTCCAAGAATCTGTTTAAATTTTAGACTTAATGGTAATGACAAATGAAAAATCCTATTTGTGAGAAAAAACAAGACTCAGTCCAACTGTTTCGCATCTACATGGGAAGGGTGTGGGATGATACCAGAGTGGACAGTGGACAGTGGGGAGCTTCAGCTGCTCCCGGAGGATGGGTCCCATGGGTGGGCCAGGGGACTGGTGTGGGGACAGAGCAAGGCCCCATCAGTAGAGAGACTCATGTCCCCACAGTCTCAGAGCTCAGTGTGGCTGGAGGAGGTTCCTGAGGAGCGGACCCAGAGACCCCACTGTCTGGGAGGAGGTGGCTGAAGCCATCGATTTGGAGGGGTGCTTTCGGAAGAGGGACCCTGGCAGTGGGACCTGGCGTGGCCAGGAAGAGAGTGAAGCAGGTGGTGGCCAGTGGGCACAGAGTCGGGGGAGAGGTGACCGGGGGCAGGGGCTGGACTGACAGGGTCTGGGAGCGTTCCTGGACACTGGACCTCGAGGAAGCGAGGGGGACAGCTCCGTAAGCACCAGCAGGGAAGAGGAACAGACTCCAGCAGGAGTGGGGGCGGGGAGGGAAAGGACGCAGCTCAGCGAAGTGCCCCCCAGACACCGCACGGACCTTCCAGCTCCACAGAGCTGCCACACCCCGTCCCCAATCCCTCCAGTTCACTAGTAGGGCAGAGAGTATTTAAATTACTCCGTCATCAAGCTATATAGACACACGGTGCTCTTCCTTACCGAAGAATAAAAAAATGTCTGTGAGCTTTTTTCCCAAGGGAACAACTCAACACTCTCACAAGGTGAACGGCAATTAGGTGGCGCGGCAGCATTTCCCACTGCGAGCCCAGGGTTGTCACAGCGGGTCCTTGCCGTCATCACCCAGGAGGCACCTGCCCCGGGGGTGTCACTCGTGCCCGCAGAGCTCGCTACCCGAACTGCAGTCCACGTGAACCTCCCCCCCAGATAAACCGAGAAACTTGATGGCTCCGTGTTTAAAAGCTGGTTTTACTCTCCAGATGGAATGCGGTTCTTCGGCTGAAAGAGCAAGAAGGAGACAAAACCATTCTGAAAACGCCAGTTGAAAAATACTGTTCACTGGTTTATTTTTCCAAATGAGCGACAGGCTATTTACAAATGAGCAGATCTCCAACGATGGATATTAACATGGCAAGTCTATGACTGTTTGAAATCTAAATGGAAAAAAAAAAAAAAGTTTTTTTTTGTTTTTGTTTTTATTAAGGCACATTTGATCCGTGAGCTTAAAACAAACTTTCTGGTATAATGAAAGATTCATTTTACTTTTGTTCCTAAAACACGTGAGCACCAAAATTGTCAAAGAACACTTACTTAATATTTAGTAAAACAGGAAGGAATGTAAAAAAAGGAGGTGGGGGCGGGACAGGGGAAGCGTTTTCAAAAGGAAATCTTTGGAGATCAGTTTGCTGCAAAGGAAACACTCTAAACGCACTCCCGATACACATAAATACTAACAACTAACAGGTACTGGAGAAATGGCAGGTCTCTAAACAATGAATATTAAATAAATTAAAGGTATTTCAGATACAAAGGATAAAACAGACGGTAATTAAAGATGGAAAGGGCTAGCGCCACCAAGGTAACACAGGATGAAGAGAAGAAAAAGCAAACACATTTTTTTCCCAATACTTTCATGGGGGCAAGGGGGTTGGTTGGTGGGGTTTTTTTTTTGCTTTAGTTTGCATACATCAGATTTATTACCTTAATTCTTCTTTGCCACTCAACAGATTCATATTTTTTATCCTTGAAAGAGAAGGGTCAGGAAGAAGGAAAATGCCGAATCCTTCTGGGAGCGGAACGCGCCAGGCCTGCACAGACCACACGAGTACCAGGGAGGCTGCACCACCTGATGGCGCCTCCTCGCTCCCCGTGCTTTTCAAACCTCCGGGGACCTCTCCCGACGACGCGGGCACCGCTACTGCCATGTTTCCTTATCTGACAACTGGACCGCACGACGACTGAAACAAACTAATGGTAAAGAGAGACAAAAGGTAGAGACTGTGCATTGTTAACAGTTGCAGCGAGACGGTGCTTTGCCGCGGTAATACTTTGCAGGAACTCCCATTTTCCGCCCCCGGACCGAAGCAGCAGTGGGCGGGGCCGGCGAGGCCACTCGACCGCCCGCCACGTGGCCTCCCTCGGGAACGTTTCAAGTGGCGGCCAAGCAGGTCTGCTGCAATCGGGTTCAGGGAGGGACGTGTGTGTTCGAAGGCAAACGGGATCACATTACTGTTGTTCGGAAAGCTCATCCCCAGAAGGGGTCCTTGGTAAGAAAGTCACGTGTAAAACATAACGCTTTTGTGGGGGGGGGGGGGAGGGCTTCCCAAAAACGGACCGTACAAAAACGATTTCTGCAAAATAAATTAGATTAATTAAAAACGTCTCGTCCAGCGGAGCTGGGCGTCAGCCTGTCCTCGCGGAGCCGTTGTTGCTGCTGCTCCTGCCGTAGCCCGGGTCGTTCTTCTCCAGCCACATCTCGGCCAGCTGCTGCGTGGACCCGTAGGTGGAGGCTTTGGACCCCACGCACATTTTGTACTGCTTGGGGTCGAGGTTGGGGTCGCAGAAGACGGGATGGTGGATGTGGACGACGCCCACTTCTTGGCTCCTGAACGTCTTCAGGCCGGCCTGGACCACCTTGTTGAAAAGGTCCACGTCCTCCAGCCCCCAGCCCTGGATGGAGACGTCGAAGCCGCCCACGCGGACCAGGTCTCCCTTGTAGATACAGGTGATGCCGAACCCGTAGTTCCTCCAGAAGCCAGTTTTCTGGGTGAAGGCGAAGTGGTTCTCGCTGGGGGCTTTGCCGCCGTACACGATCTTTGGGTCGTACTGGCTGAAGATGATGGGGAAGTAGATCTGCTGGCCCAGGACGGTGTTGGCGCGGCAGCGCTGGAGGAACTCGGCGGTGAAGACGAGGTCGACGTCGCAGAAGAAGAGCAGGGACTCGTTGCGGAACTGAGAGGAGCCCACCTCGAGGGCCAGGGCCCGGGAGAACTCGCCGGACACGGGCAGGATCTGCATGTCCGCCCGCGGGTACTTGCTCCGGTAGTCCCGCATGAGCTCCACCTGCTTGGCCTTGTCCGGGTTCGAGTCGGAGTTGAACAGCAGGACGACCAGCTTCACGTTCTGGTTGGGGATGAGGCACGCCTTCTCGAAGTTGCCCATGAACCTGGCGAACATGTCGAAACGCCCCGACAGGGGGATGAGGATGTTGATTTTCGGCTCTTTGGCTTCCCGGCGCTCGCTCTTGGCGCCGGGCAGCTGGAAGGGCACCAGCCTCTTCAGGGAGTTGGAGAGGAAGGACAGGGAGCCGGACTCCTGGTTGATCCTGCGGGCCAGCTCGGCCGCGTCCAGCGCCTCGTGCTCCACGAACTGGATCCTGCTGAAGCTCTGCTGGAGGTAGGCGTGCCTGCGCACGGGCACCGTCATCTTCTTGCCCTTGTGCTTCTTGTACAGCAGCAGCAGGTCCAGGATGTACTCGGCCCCGTACATGGGGTTCACGCGGCGGTAGCCGTACTGGATCTCCTTGAAGTCGATGACGCGGCCCCGGGTTTTGGCGTTGGCGTTGATCATCTCCATGACCTGCATGACGATGTCGTCCAGGGCCTCCCGCTGCGCCGAGTCCATGCCCCGGCGTGGCGGCTGGCCGTCCGCGGCCGAGTACAGGTGCTTGCCCGTCAGGAACTCCCACTCCAGGATCTCCTCGCGCTGGCGGGGCTGGAACCTCATGAAGGACGGGGGCACCCCGAGCTGCAGGTCCTCCTTGTGCGTCTCCGTGTTGCTGTACTTGCTCATCAGCACGATCTCGCGGTGCAGCTGGATGGTGCGGTGGCGCAGCTCGGCTATCTTGCGGCTGAGCACGTAGCTGTGCAGCCGGTACTGGTAGGGCGGGCTTTTGTTGGGGTGCAGTGTGATGGCGCGGTGGATCTTGCTGTTGTGCAGGTCCCTGATGTAGCCCTTTTTGTTCTGTTCGTAATTCTCGTAGAACAGCTGCTGCATCTGATCGGAGGGGAGAAAAAAGAGATGGGCTTTTTAGTGCTATGGGATGGAGCATCTCTTTATTTTTCTATTTCCATATGTACCTGCATACTTTGAGACCTAAATAGGAGAAATCTTTCCATAGTCACAGCCACGGCAGACCAGAGGCCCTAGGGGAAGCACAATAATTTACAGCAGCCCACAGGGATTAGGAGAGTTGATTTAAGAGCTATAAACTGTGTAAAGGAACAGGGCTTCCTCAATACCCAGAACTGGCCAGGATACTTCTGCAGGCAAAGAGAGTGAGGAGAAAGGTTTCCTGTGGAGAAAAGGCATTCACATTGAAAATCCCTTTTTTAAAATGATTTTATTTATTTATTATCACAGAGAGGGGAAGGAGAAAGAGAGAGAAGCATCAATGTGTGGTTGCCTCTCACATGCCCCCAATGGGGGGACCTGGCCTGCAACCCAGCCCTGTGCCCTGAGTGGGAATCAAACCGGCGACCTTTTGGTTCGCAGGCTGGCACTCAATCCATTGAGCCACACCAGCCAGGGCTGAAAATCCTTTCAATGACGACTTGTTCCTACAGCTCGTTTTGTGTGGGCAGGAGCGGGTCTGCCTGCTCAGCACCAGGCCACCAGCACAAAGCCTGCGTGTGGGGTGGGGGCTCAGGACACCAGGCAAAGGGCAGGCCACGCCAGGGGACCTCACTTCCCACCCAGCTCTCCCTCTGTCCTGTGACGGGGGTTTCAGGGGGACGGACGCCTGAGGTCCTTCGGCCGAGTCTGTCTGCTCCCCCAAGTCAGACAGAGAGCACACTTCACTCCCTGGGACGGACGTTCGGGCAACGGGGCGCCTGAAGGATGCCTGCGAAGCCTTGCGGCGTGAAGAGCACAGCTTTGCAGAGCAGGTGAAAACAGCGTCTCAGGTTGGCACCCGACAAATCAGTCCTGTTCCATTTATGGCCCAGTTTTACCTTTTGTTCGTATCGCTCAACACTGACTCTTGAGGGCAGTGACGTGGACTTGGACCGAGTGGTTTACTTGGCTTCGGACCCCTATTTTTAAGTTTTTTAAAAAATTTCTGAGCCACTGCAGCTAACATAATAACACAAAAATCACAGATTAGCACTTTCACAACCCGTTTCCTACACCATACGACAAGGTACCAATAAATAAAGCTAGAAAAGAGTATGCAGGAGGGAAATAACGGGCAAAAATGGCCTTGAAATGTACAAAAAGGGAGCCGGGGACGCCAGCCGGGTTCCGCGCTCGCTTCCCACTGGGTCCTCACGCGGCTCTGAGAGGGATGATCGCCCCCTTCTGACACGAGAGAGGAGGGCTGTTCTCCAGCAAGAAGGGAAGCCCCTCTTCACTGCCGCTCCAAATCTGCTCGGCCCCGCCCCCCGACCCAGGTGCGCATGTGCACACCGGGGAGCGGCTCCTCCCCACGAGAGGACCGAGCGGACACCCTGACCCGGAAGCCCCCCAGGGCCGTGGCCTTCATCGCCAGGGCCTGGCTCCGCGCCGGACACGTTCTGGGGTGCGCGATGGACAGCTGATGAGTGAATGGTAAGCAGGCGAGTCGCTCAGCACAGCAAGTGTCGAGAACCCGCTGGGCGGCTTCGCTGGCGCAGAGGGGCGCGCACGGCGGCGCAGGGGACGGGGGTAGACATGGCCGCACGCACTTGGGAAAGAACGCACAGGGGCAGGACCGGGTTCCTCGGACCGGGACACGTTTTACAATATGGAAACTGGCAGCACATTTTGAAGAAAAATAATGCCTTTCCAGACTCAGGAGGCAGTTGCCCTTTGTTACTCCCCGGAAGACCGAAGAGATAACGGCACGTTTTATTCTTGGCTATCGCGGCCCCCCCCCCCCGCCCCCCGCAGAGGGGACGGCGAGCTCGGATGTGCGCGCTCGGCGAAGGCACGGGCCCCGTGTCCCCTGACATTTTCGGAACCCGTGGCTCGTCCCATCTCAGAGGCTGCCTGAGGCCACCACCTTCCCAGGGACGGAAGTCCGGGCCAGTTCACCTGAGACGCAGGGCGTGTGTGCTGAAGACGTCCATGAGAGAGCGTCCCGGACCTACAGGCTCGTCGGAGCCTCCCATGCCGGGAACCAGGCAGAGCGGCCACGTGGAACTGCGGTCAAGTTCCTGTCGGCACCTTCTGGCCCAGCTCCACAGGTCTGGTTGAAAGGAGTGTTGTGTTAATATATATACATATTTTTTAACCAAAGAAATCTACCGCGAGACAAAATTAAGTGTGTGTGTGTGTTTGGGGGAGGGAGCACATATTTTATTCAAAATGAGGGCAGGTCTATGCCTCCACGGGCCAGTGTCCCCCCCCCCCCGCATCACCCCAGAGCGTGCACTCAGCACACTGACGGTGCCACGGGGCACGTGTCTCAGACAGACAGGCCACCCACCTGACCGACTGGATGGGGACATGCCTGCTCTGACTTAAGGAAAATCTAAACAAACAAAAAATATTTTTTTTAGCTTTTATTAAACGCATTGGGGTAACCCTGGTTAATCACGTTTTATAAATTTCACGAGTACAACTTCATAATATGACAGCTCTACACTCCATTCCGTGCTGGACACCGAAGTCCAATCTTCCGTCACCGTGGATCTGACCCCCTCACCCTTGTCCCCCGACCCCCCCACCCCACCCCGGAAACATACTCTGCTGTTTCTGTCTGTGAGTTTGGCTTTTTGTTTGCATGTCTGTTCATTTGTTGCTTTCAGTTTTATACCCCACGTATGAGTGGAATAATATGGTTCTTGTCCTTTTCTGTCTGACGTCTCTCGCTTAGCGCAATACTCTCGAGAGCCACCTGTGTTGGTGCAGATGGCAGTGTTCCATCTTTTTTATGGCCGAGGAGTGTTCCACCACATACGTACGTCCCGCATCTTTACCCACTTGTGCACCGAAGGTTGTTTCCACGCCTTGGCCAGTGTGCGTAGCGCTGCAACAAACATGGGGATGCACTTATCTTTACAAGAGTTTTTAATTTTTTTTTTGGTAGATAGTCAGAAGTGGAGTTGCTGGATCGTGTGGCAGCTCCGGTCTGAATCTTCGGAGGCATCTGCCCGCTGTGTCCACAGTGGCCGCACCATCTTCCAGTCCCGCCCACGGCGCACAGGGGCTCCCCTTCCTCCCACATCTGCTCGACACTTGTCATCCAGGCGGAGTGTCAGTGGGGCGTTCAGGCCAGGTGAGGGAAGGACGGTCCAGAAATCACCTGTGGCTCACGAAAGGGAGGCGGGAGGGGCACAACAGGGAAGCCGGCGCTGGGTGTCTGGCCCTGGAGTCTCTGGCTCCCCGGCTGCACCTCCGGGGCAGCCCTGGCTGTGGGCCGGGAGTGCACAGCACCCCTCAGTCCGCCACCCCCGCTTTGCACCCACATCCCAAGCTGCCCCTCCCACCCACCCCTTCCCACCGAGTGGGCTCAGTGCTTTCGGACCTCATCTCCGCCTTCGTGGGACTGTGGGTGCTTGCACTTGAGTTCGGAAATCCTTCGTAAAATTCCTCAGATTCTCTTTCTTGGTTTGTTGTTTACTTCGACAGGTTTCTAGCTTTCTCTGCTGTCGCTTGGGTTTCCCTGACCTTTTTGCTTTTCTTTCCACACGTCCGGCTGGTGGCAGGAGGTGTGCTGGGGGGGCGAGATGATGTCGACCACTTGGCTCGTGGGCACTCGAACGAGAAAGGGCTGGATCGTGAGGCTGAACACCCGCACCTCCCACCTTCTGTCCTTCCTGCTGTCCTGTTACGGCGAATCTGCTGCCAACGACGGCGTTGCCCGTGACGCAGGTAAGACTTGATTTCTGAGCTCCGGGCAATTTCCTGGATTCCACAGGATTGAAGTCGCTAAGCCTTAAGCAGTATGATCGGTATGATTGTATGACTAAGGCAAGTGTTTAGTGATTTCCTGGTTACAAAAATGGAACTACTGTTTCTCTGGAAGGAAGTTTACAATGTAACAATTTAAGAAAAATAAAGCTTAAGAAAGGTTAAGAAAATAAAGGTTAAGTGAAGACTCTACGGAGACATTAATTACTTTTATGCTGATACTAAGTTGTGAGACCTTGCTCAAGTCACTTGAATTTGCTGGGTCTCAAGTTTTCTGAGTGACAGAATGACTGTTTCGTGTTAGAGGTTCCTTCAACATAAAGAATTTTAAGATCTCATGTGCTGACCCTAGGACCAGACACCCTGGACTCCCAAGTCTTGCCCTGATGGTGTCCCTCTGCCCATCCTTAAGGATGTGGTTGGAGGCGTTACATTATAACACTAACGGGGCTCTGCCCTCACTGGGTCGAATGCATCTGCAGCACAAGAGAGTGTTATTCACATGTGTTCCCACGAACTGTTTCCAGCCTATAAACGCAAACCTCCGAATGTGCTATGAATTAAAGTGGTTTAAGGATATGAGATCCGTCACAGTTCATTTTAATAACTGCAGGGGCATCACAAATAGGTAAAGTTTTTTTGTTATAAAGCATTTCAGTAATCCCCAATGTGGCATATTCTTTGGGAGAAGATCACAAAATGGGAAGCTGAGAAGTACTACAAAAGAAGACACAAATGAAGACATACGGACCATTTAATCATCATGAGGTTTTTCCTTGCTTTTAACACAGGGAAGGAGATTTTCTGAGATGCACTCATGGCCATGGGTGGTTTCATTTAGTATCCGGTGTCTGTAAACGAGCCCTTTTGTTCTAGAAAGGACCCCATGAGTCTGGGACTCCGGAGAAGCCGCCTGCCAGCCCCCCCCACCCCAATTCTGTGAGCTATCCCAGGACGCCAAGTCATTCCAAGGCAAAGCGGAGGGGGGCTCATAAAAGTCAGGGTCACACTATTCCCAGGACCGGCTCAGCCCAGCTGGGAGCAACCACTCATGCCCCATAGCTAATCTCCCGTGAACACATGCCTTCCACGGTCTCCATTAGCAAACGTCCTTCTCCTTCCGGCGGGGAAGCCAACACTCCCATTAAAGCCGTGGTTCTCCCTGGGAACCGCCTGTGGTCAGGCCCACCATGAAATCCACGTCCCAGCCACCTCCACGGACTGTCGCCGCTCCAGCTCGACATCTATTTCTAATTCTGATTCGCACGGCACCACAGTGCGTTGTAGAGAATCTGTTCTCTTATCTTTTGGTCCCGGAAACGACCTTGAAGAAAACACAGCTGCCTGAATGTCGGGAGACCCGCTGTAGCTGGCGGTAGTTTCATAACAACCATATTCACGAGTTTTAAGTATTTAAGTCGACGTTCTCATGCCCCTGTTGGCAGGGATTCCATATAATCGACTGCATGAGGACCTTCTGAGATGCGAGAGGGAATCGGTTAATGATGAGGCGGAGGCCGCGAGCGTGAAGTGGGCCTGTCCCCGGCTCTCAGGGCCCGTGGTGACCCCCAGATGTCCCTAGGAGGTCTCTCCTCATTAGTTTTGTGTGGGCTTTGCCAATTTCCATCCAATTAAGCTCAAGGATTAGCGGCTTTGTATTTGAAAGACCCCATTCAAAAAAGTAAACTTTTGTGGCAATTAAGCTGGGTCTCTAGTGGCGAAAATGAGAACTGTCTGTGTGTGTCTTGACGGGTTAGTGTCAAATTCTGCAATCCAGATGCCTTTCAGGAAGGTCTGATGCATTTCACAATACACTGAGAACGAAGCGTGGCAAAGGGAAACAAAAACCGCCGGTAGGAGCTCCAGCCTTGCACACACGACCGTCTGTGCAGCGATCAAGTGGAAATCGAGTTTGCAGGCGAACGTCGGTGATCTGCGTGGCCGACCGTGGCAGCGAAAGGAGAGAGCCCAGCACCATGGCAGGAAACTGCCTAAACCCCCCTCCCTGCTCGTTACCAACGTGTGGCCTGGGGGAGTCACGCCGGCTTCCCGGCCAGCACCTGCTCCGGGTCTTCTCCCATGGACATGCCAACTCGGCGGCACGCCGAAGAACGAATGGGTGCGCGCAGGACTATCTTCCGGCAAAGTCCTGCGCAGACGTGGCCCCAGAGACCGACCGCTCACGTGAAAGGCAGGGGAACCTGGAATGGGCTCGTACGGAGAAGGGAGGCGAGGCCCGCACAGGACGTGAGGCCCGCGGGTGGGCGCCAGGGCCTCCAGGCAGGGTCTCTGTAGAGGCGTCTCACTGACTGGCCAGCAACGCAGGCGATGTCGTAGCGCGGGTGACCGACATCTCCCGGAAGCCGACAGGCCCTTCCCATGCGCCCCTTCCCTCCTTCCATCCCATGAGGCAGTTCTAGGGCTTCCCGCATTTTAGAAACTGGGAGGCTCGAGTTTCCAGGTTTGGCAACGTGCCTGGTGCCCCACTGTCACTCGGCAGCTGGACCGGAGCTGGCCCTCAGCTCCGGTTCTGGGCCCCTGGAGGGGGTCCCCCCTGGGCAGGCGCTGCTTAGGGCACGGGGCACACGCTGAGGCCGGGAGCCCCAGGCCAGGGCAGTTCACTCGGAACCGGTAACGCGTGAGGAAGCCATGGGGGCAGACAGTGGAGAGGGGGTGCTGTGGTCAGACCCCTGGGTGGGGGATGGCCTGTCTGCCCAGGGGGACATCTGAGCAGAGCCTTAGGGACGCAAGGGGTTACAGAAGAGGTTGTGCTCTCTCTAGAACATTCATTTCTTCATCAAATATGACTCACCTACTTAGTGCAAGGGCCCCACGTGGGAGCCAGGAGCAGGCCCCAGGGCTGGGCCCCCTGGCCTGGAGCTCTCTGGCCCTGGCAACCTGCGCACCCTACCGCTGCCGCTTCCCCACGCCGCTCACGCCGAGTGTGTGGCATGGCCACTTGGGAGTCTGGGGTTAGATAACGCAGGGTGCTTGCGCCCTGCGTGTGTGTGTGCATCTATATTGACAGCATAGCCCAGAAGAAAAGTTTCAAAGCTAGAAACATCACCCCCCACCCCCTGCTCCCGTGTCTTCCCGAGCAAGTGTGTCAACCCTGTGGAATCCGATTCTGGTCAGAGACAGCACCAGTGCCAGCAGGAGAGCGGGCAAGTCCCTTGCTACGGTGGCACGGCACAGACATTCCTGGCGACAGCACCATTTTCCACACTGGGGTGGCGAGGACTTTCAGGAACCGTCACTTCCCGAGAAAACCCGCTCTCCTGGCCCCAGAGAGCACAGCAGGGCCCCGCTGGCTTGGTGAGCAGGTGCGGGCACCGAGTCTTGGCCCTGGGGGTTGGCGGCGGGGGGGGCGGGCAGGGTGCCGGAGAGCAAGGGTCACTCCAGGGAAGGTGTCTCCTGCTCGGGCACTGGTTTCCACACCTCGCTCTCCACCCACTTCCTTCCCCTCTGCTTACTGACAGTCAGCAGCTGGCAGCCGCCCCGCCTTGGCCCAGCCCCAGAGCGGAGCGGGATCCAAATGCCCGCCTGGCCGTCTTTTCAAGTGGAAATGACTCACTAGAACTGAGCAACTTCCCCCCAGTGCCCTCCGGATGCAGCGACTGCGCCGTGGGCAGGAAAGCCATTACTGGTTCCAGTCCTTAAGTCATCTTCTAAGTTAGCAAAGTGGAAAGAAAGCCATTCCGACATAGAGGCGCGGATGACTTTTGTTTTATTACTTAACACTTACGCACGGGCTGCAAGGACTCGAAACTGAAAGTACACAGAACGAAAAAGTTCCTTCAAGGAAAGGCCAGCTCAGCTCTTTAAATGGGTGTACTCCCCAGATGTCACAGGGGGCGGCTCGGAGGAGAAGCAGTTAAGCAGGCTAGGGGACACAATAACCCGTTCTCACTAGGGCACTTGAAATGACCTCTCGGTTAATCTCGCTCTGAGCCCCCTAGGGACTACGTAGCCACTGGCGTTGCTCCTATGTTCCTTTCCTCGTCTCACGTTCTGCACCAGTAAACGCAGCTAAGAAGCACGCACCAGGGAAAGAACCGGGAGAACTGCCTCCAGACATCAGCTGCAGTGGGGTTTCCATCGGTCACAGCCGGGAAGCCGGAACTCTCCCCCGCTGCTTGGACCGGAGGATCACCGCACACACCAGGGCCCCCAGCCCCCGCAGGGGAGCCCCGCTTTCTAGTCTTGCCTCTGTTTCTGACTCCAGTCACCGCCCCGACGGTGTGTCCCTGTGGCAGGCTGGGACAACCCAGGAAGGCGGGGGCGGGGGAACTCCTGGGGCCTGTACGAGGCCACGATTCTATTTTTAAGAACACGCTTCTGAAAAGGCTGCCGAGAAAGATAAGATCTCCTCTATTTCTTTGCCTCCGCGCTTCGTGCAGAGTCCCTGGTCTGCGTCTTCTAAGGAAGACGGGCTACCGCGAGATAAAGGGGGCTTCTTGGGTCAAGTGTACACTCAACCCACTGCATGTCGTGACTCTGTACCGTCAGCCATGTGATTCTGAAAACGCCGTCTTGTAACAATATTCTGATCATGTATAATTACGATTTTTAAACTTTTATTGCAAAGTAATATCCATTCATTACAGAATGCTGAGAGGATTAAGACTTGCTTATAACATTGAAATAGTTTGGTCCTAAGGTACACATTCACACCTAAGGTAAACAAGAAACTTCCATACACTGCAAACTACAGTGCTCATAAACTTCCTGGCACAGTAAGTCCTCGTTAACACCGTTGGCAGGCCCCGCAACTTTAAGCAAGAGGACGCATAACAAAGCCAGTTTTATCACAGGCTAATTGATACGAGCAAGAATCAGAAGTCCCTGGAGGTCACCATGAAACGACATTGAATGGGACGATGTCAGTCGAGGACCTGCTGCAGACCACAGCTGGGTAGCACTGCTGCTCCTGACCATCTTACCGACCGGAAATAGTTAACAGCACGACCTGAAGGAAGCTCTGAGCCACACTACTCCTTGTTGGCCAGGACCTTAGCCAAAGAAAAAGAGTAACGTCGTATAAGCCACAAGAAAAGCAAACACTGACATACTCTCTTAACCCAAGTTAGTCAAAAGAAATTATGTACAAAGACACCAAGCAAGTGTATGTGTGAAATAAGCATACTCTGTAGCTAAACCACGTGACACTTAGGAAGCCCCAAAAGGACGAGCTACACTAGAAGAAACGGAAACTCCTTTCTTTCCCAGCCTCGAGGCCGGGCCTTTCCTAAGGTCCCATCCGGATGGTGACCCGTCCTGACGGCAAGGCCGGCAGCCACACCGCGCTGCGACGCTGCATGGCACAGGAGAGCGGGAAGCCTCACTACCCAGCGCGCATGTTCACCGACAGGAAACAGGACATCCCAGGTCCAAGGGAACGTGGATTCCATTCTTACTGCCCAGCAAACTGCCTCAGGGTTCAACGGATGTCAAAATCCTTGAGAAACGCCCACTACACTGGAATGTCACCAAGGAGTATGACAGGTAAACTCTAACACTGTAAACTACAGAACAGTTAGCCCGCATGAGCGATACAAGCCGCCAGTTCAATGGGAATGCCCTGGTTTCTTTTCAAGTCCATTGTCTTACTCGCTATCAATGTTACACTGGGTGTAGGTGACCCTAGCGATTCACCACAATCCCCAGGCATATTCCCAGGACACAAAGAAGCAATGCATGTTTAGTTTTAATTATTTAGTCTTTGTTGTAGCTTATCCACAAATAATGTATCTACGCAAGTACTCAAGAACCACGAACGTTGCTTTAGTACTTCCCAAAGGTGGTGGCATTATTGCAATTTGAGATTCTCCCTCAAATCACTGATACGTTCTGACAGCAAGCCCATTAACCATATTCCTTCTTTACACACCAGGTTAAGTTTGATAACTAATAATGAGGACTTCCTGTGCTCCCCAAATGCCAGCTTAATCACAAACACACCCCCAGGGTCGGTGTTAGGGTAGGGCAAAGCTAAAATCTGTACAATATCCGCTTGAAGGGAGAGACCCTCGGGGAAACGTCCCATGTGGACTGATCTGTGACGTTTCATACTATGTTTTGAGAATGTTCCCAAGTCCTTATGTCCTTTTATTTCAGCCAGAATGATTTTCCGGGAGAGCAAAACATGGGTGGAGTACCTACAGACACCCCAAATCACGGCATTTATATAAATTTAAATTCCAAGGGCACCGTGCAATGCGGCAAACACAAAACCCAAACCCAGACTGGAACACACGGAGGACCAGTGACTAACAGGCAGTGGTTCTCGCCAGTGGCAATGCTCGTCACCAGCCTGATCGCTATCTGGATCTCAAGCTGGGCGCTTCTTAGCCCCCGAGGTTATTAAACTGCCCTGGGCATTTCTGTTTCTCAGTGGTCCGACCTCAGTGCACCGGCGTGGTTCCCCAAAGTGACGTTCAGCCGCCCGACGCTTGTGACCTGGGAAACCGGAGCCCAACTCCACAGGGCAGTT
This sequence comes from Phyllostomus hastatus, assembly GCF_019186645.2. NCBI lineage: Eukaryota > Metazoa > Chordata > Mammalia > Chiroptera > Phyllostomidae > Phyllostomus > Phyllostomus hastatus. Next base: position 10,772,982 of record NW_025334036.1, on the reverse strand, counting down.
AGTGCGCTCCGGACGGAAAGACTTCTTCCAGTCCTGTGGCACAGACAGTGTGACCTGGTCGCCATGGTGACAGACGAGGGCCTGGCTCTGGCCACCGCCCCTGTCCAGTTAGGTGTGACCCACGGTCTCCGATGTGCGTGGGGCCAGGCGAGCCCCCCTCCTCCAGCTGGGGCCTCGTAGAGGCTGCCCGGCTCCCCGGCGTGGGCCCCACAGCCACGCCATGGTGGACGGTGCACAGGCGACTCTGGGGAAGCAGAACAGAAAGGCTGGGTCCCCAGACGACCCGAGGGGTGGAGTCCCTGCCACCCCGGACAGTTGTCACTGGAGAGAGACATCGCCGTCGACCTACACGGCGGGTCTCGGGTCTGCTCGAGCGTGTGGCCCTTGCACGTCGTCCATCGTGCATCTGCCCGCTGCAGGCAACGCCCAGCCGACGACCAGACCTCGATTTCAGCGCCACTCTGCGGGGCAACCTCTTACAGGGAAGGTGGGGCGACACCTCCTCTCGGAGCAGCGCTGCACATTTCATTCTGCGTAACCTCGCAGCAGCCCTGACTGTGACTCCCACTTGACCGAGAGCCGGCCCGCCTGACAAGGAAACGGCGAGTGGGGACCCGAAACCCTCGTGTCTGTAACTAGAGCAGAGGCTGGTAAACGCGGGCCCTCGGGCTCCAGCGGGCGGCCACTTGCTAAAAGTACTTTTGGAGCAGAGCCACGCTCCACCTGTCTGTGGCTGCTTTCCCTGGGACGGGGACCCCGGGGCCCACAGAACCTAGAACACCTCCAGTCTGGCCCCCGACAGGAAAGGCCCAGGGGCCCCCAGATCAGAGCCCGAGTCTGCCCCGAGGCCCCCACTTGCTGAACGTCGGCCAGGCGCGGGCAGACTTGGCCGAAGCCCAGCCCACTCCTAAATGGGGCGGTCTCTCCGTCCCTGCTGCCAACCCACCGCGCCTGACCAGCTCAGGCCGTCTTCCCCCACCCAAGACGCCCTGCGGAAGCCGCCCCTCGGGCTCCCACCTTCGCAATCCTAACAGAAGCCCTCCACACAGAAGCCGTTGCAAAACGACAGCTTTCTGCTAACTTCTCCAAACACACTGGATTCCAGCTAGAGCAACGAACGCCGCCAGGAGCCGAAAACCCCAGGCATCAAGTCCGGCCTGCCTTTCCCTTTCTCGGTGCGCGTTTGACCTCCTTCGGTTTTGTGCATGAAAGGCAGCGTCGGGAGACTAAAAGCAGACCCGGGACTCCCCGGCATAGGGTCCCCCAAGCCCACACACAGCAGAGCGTGCTCACCGGGTCTGCTTCTAGCCCTCATTCCAGCTGCATCAGCAGCAGGATGCGAGTGAGTCCCAGTGGCGCTGGGAAGCCTTGCTCCGAAAAAATGAGGGACCGGGCAGAGGGGCTTCATTCACATGCGTCCGTTCACACCCCGAATGCTCGGAGAGCCCCCGAGACAGGCCCGGCACAGCTGTCCGGCTGTCGATTCCTGCAGAGCGTGCAATAAATACTGGCTTAGCTCCAAATGCTCATCACCCTCGAGGATGAATTAAGACGAAATGTTGTCATCTGTGATCATTTCACGAGCCACCTTACTTCCGAAACTCTCTTTTTGATTTTTGTAAGTTTCAATGCAAAAAGAAAGAAAGAAAGAAAGAAAAAAAAAAAAAGCTAGCCACAAGCAAAATGACCGGGGTGTGCTGTGCCGGGACAGCGAACATGACTGGTCAGTAAGATGCAGAGCGGAGACGCGGCGCTGGGGCCTCCCTCGCCTGCCACGGGCCGCGTGGCTTCGCACAAGCCTCGGTTGAGCTGTGAAGGGAGGGGGCCGAACACGGGCCCCCTGCAGGGTTGCAGCGCTGGGCAGATGAACAGCGTGAGCGAGGTTAGTGCGGTCACCTGCAGGCTATTCCCAAGGACGCTGCAACAGGCACGGACGAGGGTGCCAGGCTGCCTCCTGCCTCCGACCCGTACCCCGGTCGCTCCGACACGCCCACTCCTGTGCAGCCCACGGCCAGGCTCCCAGCTGCCTCTGCCCCTCCACTGCCCCCACTCCCGGCTGCTGCGGGACCCTCTCCCGTCTTCCCTGTGCCCTGCCTCACCTTCCCTTAGTCCTGTTGGGCTGGGCTCTCAAATGTGGAGCTCTGGTCGAGTTATCCACTGGCCAGCAATTCAGTCCACCCCTAAGGACGGCCCTGGGTCACCCCAGGAGCCCCTCCCGTCCCAGCCACCTGCAGCAGGTCCAGCCCTGTGGCCGCCCTGCGGCAGGGCTGGCGGGGCCCCGTGTACACATGGAACCTCTGGCTTGGCCGGCCTCCCTGGGTCCATGCCGCCCGCTGGGACTCAGTCCTCCCCGGGTCTGTGGGGGCCTGGGCGCTGTGCGTCACCCACCACCCCATGCCCGTGGCCCTCACAGGCTCTCCCAGGGTGTGCCCGTAGGAAGGGGTGTGTAGAAAGGGAGTAGAAAGGGAGAGTTCCCCGACTCCTGTGACTCTCCTCACGGGGCACAATGCGGAAACACCCGAGTTCCGGGTGCCTGCCCCGGGCAGGACCCACGGCGGGCAGAACACCCAGAGGCTGGTGTTAGGAGGAAGGGACCTCAGGGCGACGTGACTATACTATCTCCCACAGCCCCAGCCTCACTCCCCAATGTCCTTCTGGGGCCAAGCCGATGCATTTCATGGGTGGAGCAGGAGGCTGGGTGGCGGGGAGGGCGGGCAGGGAGACGCCGAGTCACAGGAGGGGACCCTTCCCCAAGGGAGGCCGCAGCAGTGTCACAGCAGGGAGAGGTCAGCAGAGCCAGCGGCAGGGGAGACGGGCACTGCCGGGCAGCCGTGGTGGCCCCGGGCTGGCAGGGGCTGTCCCTCCTCAGAGACACCAGGCGACCCAGATGGAAAGGAAAAGACAGTCGCCTCCTACCTTTCCTGACTTGAATCCAAGAGCGAATGGAAGGCGGCCTTCATGCCCTCCCAGCGGGGACCGGAGGGATCAGAAATGGCCTCAGGTCCGTGGCACGCCGGCCAAGGGCCATCTCCACCGCCAAGGATAACCCTTGGGCCTCTGACAGCACTCAGCTTCCATTGTGCGCTAATGCAACAGGTCTGCCTGTGCTCCACCAGCCTCAGCCACTCCAGAGGCTGCCCATGGCAGGCTCCCACCTGCCCAGCCGGCGGGGGGCGGGGGACGGGGTGCAGGCTGGGAGGGGGCAGAGGGAGCGGAGGGCCTTGGCACCTGTGACCCCAGACAGCACTCCCTGACCTCAACCAAGGAAAAAGTACCCAAGGCATCAGTGAGATACACTGTTTCTGTCCTTAGACAGCTTTTCCTCCTACCAGCCCAAACCAGCAATGATTTGGGGAGAAATACCAGGGTTTTGGGGTTTATAGTGCACAGAGACCTAGGTTCCATGTCTTTTAAAAAATCCCCTTTTATTAGTAGCAGTGAATATGCACGAATAAAAAGCATGTGAGGACAGGATTGAGTAATGGCTACTTTCAAGTAATGGAAACAAGCAAAATCCCCTCAGATTAATTTCAGTAAGAACTGTTTACACCTCAAACCAGGCTTTAAAGTGGAATGTGCTGGGCTCCACCAGCCGCCGAGAGAGGGGAGTGTGGGGCGATGCAGAACACCTAACAAGTGACCAACAGCAGAGCAGACACCCAGGGGGCCCCCGGCGCTCCCTTCCACTGCGCAGGTCCGAGCCAGACATCCGGGAGTCCGGGATGACACTCCCGCCTGGTGTGGTTACAAATACGCCCCCCCCCCCCCATGACCAACGTCAGAGCAGTCCAGGTAAGAATCACAGGTAGATGCTAAAATCAGTGGACGGCAGTTAGCGCGGGAATAGGAGCGCTCCTGGTCCCACAAGGTGTCCCTGCAAAACAGGTGCCGACTGCAAAGGGAAAAACAGTAGTTTTACAGTGAAAGCTAGGCAATCCAAGTTAACCCTGCCCACTGAGGTCACACTGACATCACGTGCCTTGTGACGGGACACCCTGAGAGGGACGCCTGCCACGCAGCCAGGGACCCTGAAAAATAACTGGCCGGCACTTTTTTGACAATGTCAAGGTTGTGAATGGTAAAGGCAAGGTCAAAGCGAAAGGGCACTTAAGGAGGTCTGTCCACTGAACCCTGCGTGTGATCTCGGACTGCAACCTGGAACACTTGAATTCTTCTCTCCCACCTCTCTCTCTTTTCACGGTGAAAGACGCTATTAGAAGCTGGGAAACATAAACAGAGTCTATAGATTAGATAGTAGCACTACAGCAACATTAACTTCCTGACTTTGTCGCACTGTATTTATGTAAGTGAAAGTCCTTGTTCTTAGGAACTACGCACTGCAAGTGTTTCAGGGCAATGCAGGGCGCTGTGTCTGCAACTTACTCTCACGTGGCTCAGGGGAAAAAAAGTAACACAGGGACAAAAGTGATAAAGTCGGCGCGGCAGATGTTAACGATCAGGAAGTCTGGGTGAAGGGTATTTGGGAGTTCGTGGCACTACTCTTGAAATTGTTCTAAGTCTAAAATTATTTAAAAAAAAAAAAAAACTACCCCAAAAGTGGTTAAAACGACCGCTCAGTGACAGTTGTTTTGCAATCCTCCATCGCCAGCACATGAATCATGAAATTATGGTAAGAGATTTCTTAAAGGCCTCTTTAGCTGTGCAGGGAGATTTTCCTAAGTAGAAAGCAAGCAGCTTTTAATCTGAAATCTGTTCAATTAAAGCTAAGGTTTCAATATTTCATCTTTTGGATCCCCACCCCCCCTTTCCTTTTTTTATTAAAGGAATCCACACAGCAATCCCTCATTATACTCTTTGAGGTTTCCTGGACAAAAACCTGTTACTATTTCTGTCTGAAATTCATCCTCTCTGCCTGCTGTGCTGTGGGTATGACATCAGCTTGTTGCAGCCGACAATTTGCAGGGCCTCCGAGTCACCAAACCACGGCACAGCGCGATGACTCCGAGGGTGAGGGGGCCAGCCCCGACTCCCAGAGCCAGCAGACTCACCCGCCCTCGAAGTAGGAGCGTGGTCCTTACGTCTCCCCTTGTGGCGGACAGGGCAGCTGCCAGCCACACAGGTCCCACCCAGCTTCCCGACAGCCAGCGAGAACGCACAGCTCTGCCCATTTTGGAGCTCTTCGCTGAAAGAGACATACGCAGGCCTAAAGGGACCCTGATAACCCCACTGCTACAAAGCTGGCGTTGCCATGGCCGACTATTAGTGGTGTTAGCCGTTCTGACTCGTACACACACAACCCCACACGTTGACTTTGCTCAAAGTGATGAACTTGAATTTTGAATCTGGCTTAATAATTTACAAGGGCTCCCAAGCCTCTGGTAATAGGTGCTACTTTCTATTCGAAGTGCCTAGAGCTGGTGCCATGTGCTCCATCCTTAAAATGATAGTATTTAAGGGCATTTGATCTCGGAGGTAAGTTACATGGTGCTTGCCTGATAAGTGAGAAGTTTGATTTCAAAACCAACCCCAGGCTGGCCGTCCTTTCTCTCCCCCCACCGGGCAGCCTCTGCGCAGAGGCGAGAGCTGGGGAAGCTCCGCCGGCGCAGCCAGGCTCTGGCAAAAACCTAACAGGCCTCAGCTCAGAGGAACCGATTCCCACATGTCAGCTTTTAGGGGGTGGGGGGCAGGAGTGCGTGGAGGGTCTCACCATACCCCCGAGGGGAGCGGCGGGCGGGCCCTCTCTCGGTGCGAATTCACAAGCGCCAGCCAGCCAGCCCACCCACTCCTGGGATGGCAGCGGCGATGGGGACTGGCTTCCCGGGAAGAAGCTTTGGAACAGGGACACACGTCACTCGAGGAACGCTGCCGAAAACGAGCGCTCACGCAGCAACACATCCGTGGGAGGATACGGAGCTCGCGGGAAGTGAGGACACTGGGAGAGCCGGGAAGGTGGGAGAGAGGCGGGGGGCTGGACCGTGCCAGCACGCCAGTGCCGGTGCCGGGCAGGCAGGGACAAACCGCACCTGATGACTGGGGGGGGGGGGGAGCACGGGGGCTGTCCCCCTGTTCCCCACACAGAAGCACCCCCAGCTCAGCAGAGGGACTGTGGAGCGGCACAGCCTACAGCAGTCCTCTGACAAGTACTCCAGCTCTTTCCGCATCTGTCGTCTTAAAGGGCCACACAGAACTGTATTGCACCCTACGATCTCCGTGTCTGTCTCGGCGTGTAAAGATGTCTCTCCCTCTCTTGAACCTTCGGGGGAAGGAAATGAACGTTCTGGAAACGTGAGCCGCTCAGGACCACTCCAGCACATGGACACAACACCTGGGTTCCCTTCTGTAGCGGCTCGGGTCTACCATAAAAAATGTTCCTTGAGAGAAACAATTCCAGACAAGAGAGAAAGCAAAACCAAAAGCAAAGAAACAAACCTAAAGCAAGGGGGGAACTAAACCTCAACAAATCTTGTCTGCTTCTTGGAATTAGTTAGTCCACTCCTGACAAACGTTTTAATGTTAGTGTGGCATTTACAGTCAAAACGAGAAAGAAACCACTCACTGCCTAAAATGGGAATAAAAGGCTTTTCTTCTACACTTCATTTTTGGAAACAACAACAACAAAAAATCTTTGGCTGAAAGAAGAGGAAAGAGTTACACCCATAGAAAACTGCAGGACGGGAGGAATTAGTATCACCAAGGGCTTCTCGACACTGCCAGCTAACAACTGTGTTTAACAATTACTCACTCCGGCTTTCGGAGGACAGCCTGTGATTCTAGCTGGCTCCACTGCTGTGCGCGCCAGTACTTCATCTACTATTTCACGTCGCTGTTCGGGGAAATCCTACTTAAATCTCAAGGTCCCTTTATCACAGTCCCTCCATGTGTGAATTTATCAATCATTTATGTGCCTGCTACATTAGCTTCTGGAAGGAATACAGACACCACCTTGATCACGTGATCGAGGCTAACACACCAACAACAGAACAGATTGAAATTACAAAGTGTTAGAATACAAGAATGCAGTATCACTTCTGTGAGGTTCCTGCCCCAAATGTGCAACCTAGATCTGATCACAAGGAAAGAAAAAACAAATCCTAACTGATGGGCATTCCACCAGCCTGTACCTGCCCAAAGTGTCAAGGTCTAGAAATCAAGGAGCCCTGGCTGGTGTAGCTCAGTGGACTGAGCACCAGCCTGCGAACTAAAGGATCACTGGTTCGATTCCCAGTGAGGGCATAACATGCCTGGGTTGTAGAGGCCAGGTCCCCAGTAGGGGGTGCGTTACAGGCAACCACACATGGATGTTTCTCTCCTCTTTCTCCTTCCCTTCCCATCTTTCTGAAAATAAATAAATAAAAACCTATAGAATAAAAAAAATCAAGGAAAGGTGGAGGACCTATTTCCAACTGAAGATGACTAATGAGACATGACACTCTAAACTTTGAAAACTCCATCTATTTTAATAAAACTTCAATTTATACAGATTTACATAAAAAATAACAGAGATAAAAACCTGCATATGATGTAGCCTTTTCTGTTTCAAGGGAAAGGGGGATGAAGTAGAAACCTTCGTCAGTCATACTTAACAGCCTGGACACTGTCAGACAAATTCGATGTTCCATTAGGGGGAAAAAACAAAAACAACAACAACAACAACCAAAAGCATAAACGTTCAACAAAAACCACAAATACAAAATCAGTTGCTATGCAACAATAAAGACCGATGTTTGCATCAAGTCAACAAAGGAGAAGAAAAGGCAGTAAAAATCAACCTTTCTATATTGTCTACTTTAAATTTCCAGGATAGCTCATTTTCCTTTATCTGTCTATCTGTCTGCCCAACCAGCCATCCCTCCACCTACCCCATCCGTCATGTATTCACTCGACTATCAGACTATGCATCAGGCAGCGCACTGAGCACTGGGCGCGCTGGGAACCACACTTGGATGTCACGGTCAGGTCTAATTCCACAGCTCTTCACACTGATACCCCAGCAGGCCAGCGAGCAGTAGGATACACTGCCTATTGCACGCACCCCAGGTTTCTCGCACCTGAACAAGTCTGAAGTCAGCACGTGACTGATCAGTGGTAAGAACGCACCGGCCCGGCCCGGCCCGGCCAGCGGGGGCAGCATTCTCTTTCTCAGTGGTCCATAACACAGCAGGGCTTCTTACAATGGATCGCCACTTAGAACAGAACACGGCTAGGTCCCCACGGCCAGGGGCCCACTGCCCGACTCAGCACGCTCTGTCTGAGCCCGAATTCCTATACTTGGCCAAACAAATCATGAATCTGCTTGCTTTTCACAGCTCTTTCAAGTTTCGAGCTCAGAGGAGAAAAGGACTTGGTGATTCCCTCGTCCGAGGGGAGGGTGCGGCTAAGAGGTAGATTGCAGCCCCCCCCCCCGCCCCGCCCGTCTCTGAGCGGAAGCTGCTCAGCAAACACCTTCGATAAGACTCCAAGATGCAGCTTTGCAACCGCACTGAGAGACACTGGAGCCTGCGCTGACTCCTTCCACGGTGTTTAGTGACCAACAAGGTCATCGGGGACATTCAGAGCCCTCACTCCACCGCACATGGAGTGACTCTGACTCGCACAGGTTCCCGAGGAGGAGTCTCAGGCCGTGTGAGGCGGGCACGGGCGTCTGCCCTGGAACCGGAACCAAGACATGGTGGACATCGTTACTCTCTTCCTTGTTACCACCTTACGTTATGGGAAATTCAACTTTTCCATGAAAGGTCTATTAGTTCACTTGATAGCTAACAAGGGGAAAGATTTTTAAAAAAGATTATAGAGAGAGGGGAAGGGAGGGAGAAAGGGAGAGAAACATCAATGTGTGGATGCCCCTCGTGTGCCCCCAACTGGGGACCTGGCCCACAACCCAGGTATGTGCTGTGCCTTGGAATCGAACCGGCGACCCTTTGCTTTGGCTTGATCTACTGAGCTGCACAGCCAGGGCAGATTTTTTTTTTTATTAAAACATCAAGGCAACCTGAACAGAACAGGCTGCAGGAAGGAAGCCCTTGTCCCCCGAAACCAAATCCAGCCAGCTTGGCTCACCCATCTTCCCAGTGCAACTTCCTCCTGCTCCGGCCACACTAAGCCACGTGTAGTTTTCACAGCACGTCAGATGGTCCCACATCCCTGTGACTTCTCCCTTACTCTTGCCTTTCACAGGTACCCCAACCTTGTGGGGTGGCACCATCCCCTTTACTGGGTCACCCCCGTGGGCTTCTGTCCCCCCTCCCCCGATGCGTCCACCGCTAGCCGTCTGTTTTTGGATTCCCAGAACACCCTGCTCCGGGCTCCGGGTCCTCCCTGGGGCGTGGGAGTGGTTAAAAACACCCTCTCGGCTGGGGGGTGCTGGGCTTCCTCAGGGCGGGGTGCTCGTCTTGCTCGCCTCGGTCCTCTGCCTGGCTAAGGGGAGAGCAATGCTTTTCGCGCCGACAGCAATCTGTGCTGTTCCCACGAGGCAGCAGAAATGCCACCGAAGGAAGTCCAGCCTCGGCCAGAGGTGCCTTCCGTTACGCCGGGCGCACCTCGTTCCCCAGGAGGGTGGGGCGGGGGTGGGGGGAGCAACACACAAAAAACGGGCTTGCTGGGGGCCGGCGGGACCAGAGAGAGCTGAGGAGAGCCCGTTCCCAGGCTCTGCCGTCTGACAACCTTCCGCCTGGCCACTGGTTCCGAGCCTCGGCTCACCCCACTCCCGACCTGAACCTCCCGACCTCCTCCGGGAGGCCACCCGTCCCGCCAGTCCGGGGGGCAGGCTGCCTGCTCCCGGGGTGCACAGCCCTCAGCCCGTGTCTTCGTGGGGGGGGGGGGCGTGCCAACCCGGGAACTGATGGAGCGGCGACCTCGCACAGACATCAGCGCCGCTGGCGGCAGCTGCAGACACGCAGGACACTGTCGGCTTTCCTGGGCGTCGGGTGAATTCCTGCAGCTTACACATCAGGGCCTCTCCCGTCAGAAAAACCCCGCAAGGGCAGGGACCCGTGCAGGTTACTCACCTCACCGCCCTGCCACGGGGCCCCCCATCTGAGGGCAGGTATCTCACGAGGACCTGCTGGACAAACACGTCATGAACAGCTCATGTGTGCTTCTCTGAAACGTTCTCGGCGCGTTAATGTTCACCCGGGCAGGACGCGGGACACGTGGAACCCGACTCCCTTCCTCAGGCTGTTCAGACTTGTCCTGGGACCGTTTGCTGTTACTGTTAAGTGCTCTGTACTAATATTCTAGACACCTGAGGCACATGAGCAAGCGTAAAAAGAACAGGGGGGAAAAAAATCAAACCCAGCCTCAGAGGAGATCAATTCAATGAGTTTCCATAGCCTCATTATAGTCAAGCAGAAACCTGTCCAAGCTCAATGTTACTAACAGGCAAGAACGGAAAAAGCCACCTGCCGAAATGATCAACGGTGGGAAGCACGGGGGCCAATGGAAGCAGATCAGCCTGGACCGAGCTCTGAGGGAGGCACGCACAGCCCTTCCTAAAACGGGATGGCGCAGACCCAGAGCGCTGGCGGCACCAGCTGCTGGAGAGGATGACAGCCTCCGGCACCTGGCATGGCGGCGGGTGGGGCTGACACCCCCCACGGCCACCGGGGGCACCGTTTGGCTGTTTCTCACAAAGCTGAACATTGTCTTCCCACACCCAGTCCGACAAGCTCATTCCTAAAGATTTTCCCGACTGACTTGAACAACTTCTGTCCACACAAAATCATGCATGCAAATGTCTCACTAAAGACCCGTGAGCTGTCCTTCGATAGATGAATAAACGGTGGTGGCCCATCCAGACAACGAAACAATATTCAGCACTAAAAAGAAACTGAGCCCTCAAGCCAGGAAGAGACGTGGAGGAACCTGGCAGGTTTAGCAATCTGCATTATAAAACGCCAGCAGGCGCCCTGGGTTGGCGCCAGAGCCTGACGCCGGCTGAGTTCTGACACAGGAAGTGGGCGGGGCCTCGGGCTACGCGGTGCTCCGTTGGGCCGCTAGCCCGGGAATCGCTGATTTAGGCAAACTGCAAAATGGGCGTGGTCATTACGGAGCGCGTCCCGTGCCAGGTGCGCACCACTACACACTGAGGCTTTCCCTCCCCCACGTCGGAGACGCAAGAGGCTTCGCACCACCTGCCAGTACGGACTTGTCTCCGAGTTCTCTGCTCTGCTGTCCCCACTGCGCTGCAAACATGTCGCCAGAGCAGGCTTTGCTGTGTCTCCAAAGGGCTGTCACCTAGCAGGCAGGCACACAGACCGTGTTTTTCAATGAATTAAGCTTTTTAAACATGTAAGTGTGTTTGCATCATGTGGGGTACTCAATTTGTATATCCATGTTATTCTAATAAAAAAGTGGTAAGAATTTAAACCATCATAGAATAAATTTATAAAAGTCTAAAAAGCAAACAGGCAGGCATGTCCTGAGTGGTACAAAAGAAATAACTATCTATTTTGTGTAAATCACATCATTGTGGAAAAAAAAAAAACAAGTCTGCTTTTAAGATGAGTGTGGCTATGGAAGGGGAACGCACAGATGTTAGCTTGTGTGAAAGAAAAAGTAGAACCTCCAGTATTTGTCTTTCTTCTTCTTTTTAATCCTCACCAGAGGACATTTTTTCATTGCTTTTTAGAGAGGGAGGGAAGGGGAGAGAGAAACACTGATGTGAGAGAGAAACGTCGATTGGCTGCCTCCCGTACACTCCCCAACCGGGGATCATACCAGGGATCAAACTGGCAACCCAGGCATGTGCCCTGACCAGGAATCGAACCTGCGACCTTTCAGCTACAGGACAATGCTCCAACCGACTGAGCCACACTGGCCAGGGCCCCCTCTTGGGCCCTGCTTTCTTATCCCTGCGAGTGTTCCCCGAGAGAAGCCAGAAGCGACGCCCTACAGGGTTAACCACGATGACGTGATCGAGAGCGCTGGCACTGGACTGCTGAGTGAACGCTGAAAGATTCTTTGTAGCCAGGGAAAAGTTTTGCTGTAATGGAACCATTACAAATTCTTACAGTAATAACATGGTACATTATAAGCTTGCTCCGATGATAAGCTCTTTATGAGGGCTAGAAGCCTGCAGCCCTCTCGAACAAAGACCTTTCTGTCTTAGATTTCCTAGAAGTCAATAAGCTAAAGCTCACATCCTGCACAATACCCACTTAGGCTCACAGAAGGGCTAGTCTTCTGGGGCTGCAGCCCAGTTCCCCAGGGCACGGGGCAGTCACCACGAGACGGTGGAGGACGCAGCAGCTTCTCTTCTGTGTCCCATCAGAGCCTTGCCGGGTTCCCACTACTTTTTATCTTGAAATAATTTCGGATTCACAGCAGAGTTATGAAGACAGCAGAGAGAGGTCCCGTCTCGTCACCCGGCTCCCTCTGTCAACATTTCATGTAACCACCAAACTAAGAAATTAGCATTCACACAACATGGTTAACTGAACTATAGAGGCTTGATTCAGATTCCCCACTAATGTCCCTTTTGCCTTCCAGAGCCCAGGACCCCGCATGCATTTAGCTGTCCTGTCTCCTTGGTCTCCTGCAATCTGTGACAGGTCCTCAGCGTTCCCTGGCTTCTCATGACCTGGCACGTCAGAAGAAGGCTGGGCAGGTAATTTGCAGACGGTCCCTCACCTTGGCTTTGGTGTTTCCTCTGACCAGACAGGATGGATGGCTCTGAGGAAGGTCAAGGCAACAGTGACGAGCCTTCTAACCCCTTCACTGTTCCAGAGCATGTGACATAAATGACTTAGTGTTGCTGATGTGAAGGGGGGGCTGCCGGCTCTCCATACTATAAAGTTTTTATTTTTTCCATTTCCCACTCTATTCACTAAACATGAGTCACTAAATCCAGCCCATAGGTAAGGGGAGAGGAATTAGGCTCTGCCTCCAGGAGGGAAGCTTAGAAAAAAATGTGTGAAAGGCAAAGGCAGCATAGTCATTAATACTTTGCAATGACTGTTGCTTTTCCCAAATTGCAATCTGCCGATAAGCCAATCTCTAGTGATGGTTCATGGCAACTAACAAAAGTGGAGGCTGAAAAAAAAAAAAACCCAAAACAAAAAACAGCTCAGGCTTGAGGAAGATTTGTAACTAAACCACATAAACAAGACATTTGTACAATCCACTGCAGAGACAAAAATATGCTTAAGATATCACTTAGTTGTAGCTTTAAAGTGTTCGTCAGTTTAACCTCTGGCCAGGACTTATTTGTTTTTGTTGTCGCATCCAACAGAACTTCCACTGTCACTACCCAGGATTTACTGTTGTCCAGCTTTACTGTCTCGTGGTTTATCTGGCTCCTCGCTGACTGTAATCAGTGCAGCTTCGAGGCCGGAAGAGAGGAAACAAACGTCTAAGGCGTCAGCCCGTCAAACACTGGTGATAAGAGGACGCCGTGTGCCAAGCCCACTGCCCACGGGGTGCTGAGCGACTTACTGGAAAAAACCAAAGTCAGAGCTCCTTTCCCGTCTTCTCCGCTCCCCAGGACAAAGCTCTGCAAGTGCAGGGGTTACCTTGGATGCCGATGAACCAAAACATAAGCTCAGTCTCTGTTGAGAACATCACTGGGTCACAGGAAATGCTGTGAGAGTATACACGGCGTGGACGGGTCCTGAACACGAGCAAGACGGCACCGGAGAGGCCCACAGACAAGTGCAGAGCACCGGGCTCCCCCTGCCCAGAGCCTGGCTCTGGGCAGGGGCCTGGGAACCTGCCCTGTGACAAACCACCTCCGGTGGTTCTCTCCTGGCTGGTCTCCCTTGGAGAAAGACCAGCCTGGTGCAAGACCCCCGGGCAGTGCTGACAGGAGCAGGGCACGCACAAACAGAGCTAGACCCGGAGACATGGACGGGACACCTGCCCGGCGACCGCAGAACATACGTTCCTGCCGAGCACACACGCTAGCGCTCCCGTCAGAGGGGAAGACACACGGAACTGACAGCGCACACACGTGGGCACATGCACGCATTGCACAGTCCTAGCGGTAAGGAGGCCCCGCAGCGGCGGACTCACCAGAGGGACCCAGTGGCTGGAGATTCAGGGCGTAGCGGGGAGACCTGCCCCCACAGACCCTTGGCCTTTTGAATTTTGAGCCACACGACAGCATCGGCTATTCAAAAAGACTGCGTGTTTCTTAAAGCTGCCAAGTCTATCTGGACCTATTTCCTCAGCAGCCACGATCACTCCCCCCCCCCCGAGCCCCTTCATTCCGAGTGGAATGTGGAGTTGAAGACGACACAGATCCGGACGCTGGCCGCCCGGCTGCGTTCCTGCCACACCACCGGGCCCCGGACGTATTTACGGTCCGCGCACTTTCCCACAGATACGAACCACCTCAATAAAACGCTAAAAATAAAACGAAGAGGTTGCTTGGGTCTATTTTCTTCTCGTTCCCTCACATTAACAGAGTCCTATCGTGTTTCATGTATTTGCCCAAAAAGAAATGACTGTTTCAGATTCTTCAGTAATGTTTCTGAAAAACGATCCCTCCACCCTGAGTTACAAGGGCGACCCTGGGTGGCGAGGGGGCCCCTCCCCCACCCCACCCGCCGCGTCCTCCCTGGGCTTGTTGCGGCGGGGGGACACAGCCTCTCACGGGCCACTCTCTGCCCCCAGCCAGGAGGAGCTGTCAGTGAGCCTCAAAGCACCCCTAAAAACCGGCCTTACGGTTTGCTCTAGGGCATCCACAGGTTTTTTTGTCATGAAAATGAAGTCTCTGACGCCACTTAGAGAAAATGCCAAGGTCGTCAAAGACGGAGGAAGAGGCTGTGCCAGCGTGAGGCGGCTCAGGAGACGCCCACTGCAGTCCCGGCCGGATCGGCCTGCGAGCAGGGGAGGCTGCTCCGTGGGGCCCTGCTGGGGCGATGGGTAAAGCACCAGGTACACAGCGGGCTCAAGTACCCACGTTCCATGTTCCATGTGCTTATGCGGTGGTTACATAAAAGATTTCCCCGCTCTTAGTCAAAACACATTGACATTATGTCAAGTCAAGGGCCACCATGTAAGTTCCTCCTAAAAGGTGGGAGGAGGGTGGTCTTTGTCCCCCTCACCGGGGTGGGGTGGGGGGCGGGGGGAGATACGCAGGAAACCCAGCCAGTGACAGTGTAAATGGAAGGACACATTAGCGGGGTAATCTGGGCGTAGGGTGTGTGGGGTATTCTCGGTACCGCTCTTTTTATCCTTTCTGTAACGTTTCTGTTTGAAATGACAACTGTTTCCAAAGAAAGTTTTTAAAAGCCGTGTGTTCATCAATAACCACATGACACCATCAGAACCAGCTTGGCAACGAACGAGGATTTTGATGATGGCAGTGCCTCTCGTCACGAACCATCTTAATTTTATGGAAGTGTAATCCCAAGACATTATTGCAACTTGCAAAAAAAAAAATTGCACCTTCTAGCTAGGTTTATGAAAGAGCTAAATAAGCACCTTCCAAGACCCAAAGCTTAACATAATTGCCTTCAACATAAAACTCCACCTCGATAATTTCTCATAATGTGCATCTTAATGGAGGAAGTAGATTTCGGGAAGTTTTAAATAAAAGTTCCTCATTCATGTGCGAGATTAGTCCTGCCTTGCCTGGTGAACATAATGAAAAATCCTAATAATGACTGAAGTTAGAAGTGCTTAAAAAAATCCCTGCTAAGAAAGAAGTCAAAGGTCTCGTAGAATGGAAAATGTCCCAGCAGACAGAATTCTTCAAGATGATAATGATGACGAACTACGTGTGAAAAGTCAAACTTTTCAGAGAAAAACGGGAAAATTCCTGTGACCCAAGAAAGGGAAAGATTTCTTTCTTTTTTTTTTTAAGATTTATTTATTTTTAGAGAGGGAAGGGAGGGAGAGAGAGAGAGAGAGAAACATCAATGTGTGGTTGCTGGGGGCCATGGCCTGCAACCCAGGCATGTGCCCTGGCTGGGAATTGAACCTGTGACACTTCAGCTCGCAGCCTGCGCTCAATCCCCTGAGCTACGCCAGCCAGGGCTGGGAAAGATTTCTTAACGAGACACAAGAAGCACAAACTCTCCTGGAAAAGAACGATGAGTTGGACAACACGTCAGTTTGCCGTCTGCGCGTGATAAAAACCCCACAACCGCCGTGAGAAGACAAGCCCGGTTCCCGGGAGAAGATGCAGAGGCCACCGGGTACCACCCCATGGAGAGCCAGCCCAGCACCCGGAGAAGCCCCGCTGCCTCCAGGCCCTGGAAGACCCGGACAGAGGCAGGGACACCATGGGAGCCAACTGCCCACACTCGTGGGACCCCCTCGGTGGGGATGGGGCGCTGACCAGGCAGGGCAGGGGGCTTCCGGCCCCACCAGGGCCCTTCAGGCAAAAAGGCCCTTTCCCCGATGCAGCAGCAGTCGGAGAGGCGGCTCCAAGTCTGAGAGACAGGATGATGGAATGTTTGGGCGGTGACCTCACAGGGAGAAGGAGACAGCCTGGAAACCGTCTCTCGAGCCCTGCGGCCCCGGGACACCTTTACAACTGTGCCGGCGTTCGCACGGGGTCACAGTTCTCGATGAACTCGAGGTCCTGGCCCTCCTGGTGCCTGTCCCGCCCAGTGTAAGATATAGCAGCGAGGCAATCCCAAGGCACATGGCTTCTCACGTCCTCTGTCAAAGGCAGGCCAGTCCTCCCCAAGTCCAGCAGGAAGGCCAGCTTTCTCAGAGACCAGGGGCAGCAGCAGGCGTTCCAAAGTATACAAGGCGTTACGTACTTTAGCCGTAATGAAACGTGTTAAGGTTATGCCAACTTCATTAAGGATGGGGAGGTGCCCAAGGGCTGCCAGCTGCACTCTGCTGAAAAGTGCACATGGTGCCCCGACAGCCTGCCCTGCTGCGAATGTCTGTGACGGCAGAGACCGCCCTCCCCCCGCCCGGGGCCAGGTCCAGTGAGCCCTCTATCAACCATGCGGCGGGAGGGGGCGGGCGCACAGAGATTAGAGGGTGCACTCCACTCACATTTGCGATTTAAAATGTGTCTTTTATAATTAGAAACTACACGAAGACTACTTCCTGTGCACTTGAAAATGTCCACTTCCCTAAAAGTTCAGAAGAAAGAAACAGAGCGATGCGGAGACATCTCAAAGCAAGTCTGGGGGGAAGACAAGAACGGGCAAGAACACAGTCTCTCCACGCGAAGTGCTTTGGAAAAATTAAGGCCGAAGAAGAAAAGCTAACAACTTGTATCAGAAAGTGTGTTGCTTTTTCTTGGACAAAACGCCCAGCAATTCCCTCTGTCCCTGACAACTATCAGTTTACCCCTCCAAACACAGCACAACCTAAGCCGTTTTTCCACGCTGACTAATGTCAGATCCTGGGACCACAGGCAAGGAGCTGTGTGTCTTCGCCAACAAAAACAGAGAAGGCAAAGCGAACTCAGATTCCCTAGCACGACTAAAGAAAAAAAAGCATCTGCAAGGACATTTGCTTCAAACGCCGCGTCTCTGTGTCAAGGTGACTCCGTCTTCGCCTGCCACCCAGTCCGACAGGAGCAACGAACTATACGCCACAGGCCTCCAGATTACCACCACTGTCCGAATGGCCAACGTTTACAATAAAACATGGAGACCCATGCTCTTGGCTTTCCACATCATTACTCATTTCATGAACTTGAACCTCGGAGGCTTCTAAGCTGTGTGGGTCAACACGACCAGAGAACAGCTGGTCTTTGGGGGGACAGAGCCAGGGCAGGCACCCCCCCCCAACACACAGCTGCAATTCCATCTGCGGACTCAGCAGAAGTGACCGGACGGATCTTCCGGATCGTCGGGAAAACAGCCCAGCTGTGCAGCAAAACAGCTTTTCCTTGGGGCCCCCAAATGCCACCCGTTTCTAAACTAGGGAATTGGGACAAATGTACAGAAGGGTATGCTCTAAAAACCAAGAGAAATGGTTAACCGGAGGGAATTCCAGTTCCTAAAAAAAAAAACACGAAGGTCAAGAGGTGAAGGAACGCCCGAGGACAGGATCGCCCGTGTCCCGTGAGCCAGGCTCGGAGCCAGGGCAACCCCGACGGACCGGTGTCGCGCTCTTACCTCGTAGGACCAGACGCACTGCACCCCCGCGAACCTGCGGACGCACCTGCCCACCTCGACGTCCTCGTGGGTGGTGTACATCTCCCGCAGGCACTCGCCGATGTGCGGGACCATCCTGCGGAGCACCTCGCGGCTCATGATCACGCCGGGCCCGCCCATGCAGAAGTTCTCCCCGGGCTCCAGGGCCAGCTTGCCCATCTCCTCCGTGGTGCCCAGGCCCGTCTGCCCCAGAAACAGGGGCTCGCTGCTGTTCAGGCTCCTCAGGAAATTCTCCAGCCGGTCCCCCTTGATGTACACGTCGTCGTCCGCCCTCATGAACCATTCGTACTTGTCCAGATAGTGGTCGTGCATGTACTTGAGCATCATGAAGGACTTCTTCTGCGGCGGGTAGGAGTCGTCCACGCCCCGCAGCGGCACCACCGGGATGGGGATGGACGTGTCGGAGCCCTCGCTGGAGAAGAACTCCACTTTCCCGGGGATGGTCTTGGACCACGTTCTGGAACGGAAACAGACAGCAGTGAGAGGGCCGTGCGGGCCGAGCCCCTCGCTTCCAGGAACTCGCGGCTCTGCTCCTGGTGACTCGCCGAGCACTGCAAAGGCACCTGATAAGGAGCTGCTGGCGCGGCTCGCTTCCCCTGGACGGAAGCCCCCGCGCCACGGGATATCCCACAGCCCGCGCTGGCTTTGAAAAGAACCCCAGCCCAGAAGAACAGCGAGGTGCTCCAGCGGTGCCAGGGGAAGCCAAGTTTCGGCTGCGGCTGAAAACCAAGTCGCCAGGCCGCCGAGGTCTAAATATTCACAGCCACGGCTCGCTCCCCAGCCACACACTCCCCCACTCTAGACAACAATAAAACAAACCATTCATTCCACACACTTTCTTTGAACGCTCGCCCCGCACCAAGTGTGCTGGGCCAGAGAGAGGCCGTGGGACCCACGAGCCAACGGGAGGACAGACAGACACTCACTGAACAGCACATCCATCGTGGATGGATGTATGCACTGCTGTCCTCGGAGACCTGGCTCTGAAGGAAAGGCTCGCGGTGCCCAGAGGCATGAAAACCAAGAGCCTAGACTGGACCCACAGACCCAGAGGGCGGGGCAAACTGCAAGGCCTGCCAGAGGCCCCGCCCCCGAGACAGGGGTCTTCCCGCTTTAAAGCAGAAGGGAGAGGAAGGACTAGGTGTCTGCACCTCCAGGGCGGGGGCTGCAGGCAGGAGGAGACCCAGGGGCAGGAGGAGAGTTCCCCCGGGGAGCTGCCTGCCCCACAGACGGAGTAAACACTGCCAATGGGTTAGAAGGCGACAGTCCTGCTGAGGCACCATGGACAGAAGGCCGCCGGGTCCCGTTTCTCCTTCCCCTTCCTTCACGCTGCGCACGAAGAGCTGAAATGGTCCAGCTACAGACACGCATTTACAGAGACGACTTCTAGGAAAAGCATCTCATGCAGGATGAGTCAATCAGTAAATTTAGCCTCAGCGCGATCAGAAAAGCACAGCTCCCAGACAATGCCCTGACGACTGGATTTATGACGGTGACGAGTGACGTGCAGGGTCAAGGCCACACGCGTCTCTCGGGGGAGGTCTGAGAAGAGGATGTCTGAAAACATGCACCCCATCCCTGGGGAATGAATACGCAATGGGGGGTGGGGAGGATCAGGGGAGAGGTGACTTCCACTTTTTATTCTGTCTGTGTCTATAGTGAGTACGACTGTCACAAGCTCACAACTTCCTGGAAGAACAATGAATTGTGATAAAACAGAAAACTTGAAGGTCACCACTTTAACTGTTTTCTTAAGTGTCAAGTTCAGTGGCATTCAGAACATTCCTGTTATTGTGCAACCGTCGCCGTCATCCATTCTCCAGAAGTTCCTTCATCTTGCAAAACTGAATCTCTAAAGCATACATACGACTTTTGTAACTTTTAAAACAATCTACAATGAAGGAAGCTATCACTGGCTTTTAATTCTCCTCCTAACCCCAATACAAAGAATATAAAATGACTTCATACTTGTTGCATTC
Source organism: Phyllostomus hastatus (assembly GCF_019186645.2). Lineage (NCBI taxonomy): Eukaryota > Metazoa > Chordata > Mammalia > Chiroptera > Phyllostomidae > Phyllostomus > Phyllostomus hastatus. The sequence goes on along the minus strand of NW_025334036.1, from coordinate 10,752,971 downwards.
AAGCAGAGGGGGAAAATCCACTGGCCTGAACTTTCTGTCAAGCACGTGTCTCAAAGTGTCCAAGAATTGACTATATATCTATATCTATATCTATATCTATATCTATATATATATCTTATTTTCCGTCAAATCTAGGGTGCCCGTGGTAAGATGCACCACCGTTTTATGTACCAGTAGCAACTGCCAGTCACAACCACACAATGCCAGCATCTGAGACAGGCACCCAGAGCTCACAGATGTTAAAGTGTGGAAAAAAAAAAAAAGCGTGTCTCAGAACGGATGTGATACAGTAGGTGTGATGTTTCCCCTTGACGCCGATGGGTTTTAACTGTGGCCGTACGTCACCTGTGGGGCATTGTAACAGAGAACCCGGCCCACACAGAGCCCCGTGGGACGGCAGACGATGGTGCAGCGGCAGGCTCTGCATTTTCACAGAGACTTTGCCCCTGGAAATAAAGGGAGTGAGATCACCCCAGAAGGACGGGTAACTGATGGAAAGAGAAGCCAAGCCGTCCCATCCAGAGAGAAGCCCATTCAACAGTGAGAATGAGTCCTTCCTCAGAGTGGCCGGAGGTGCCCTCTGAACACGGTTCACTAGTCCCTGAACCCAGACGCCCTTACCAACTTATGCAAATCCAGAGGTTTGAACCTTTGTGTTCACTAAAGAACACAGGGGACATGGCCCAGGCCGTCCAGAGCATGCACATCAGAAAAGCCACCAAGTGCTGAAGGATGTCACTTGACGGAAGCAATGCGTGCCCTCCCGTCGTTGAGGTGGTGGGGCTGGCGGCTGTGCCTGGGCCAGACCGCAGGGCTGGATGCAGGGGCAATGGCCCAAAAACAATGCTGAATTTTTGCTGCGTGTGCTTACAAACGCAGAGAATAACGCTGAACTTAAGGGTCTTAGATTCTCCGGTCCTGGAGCCCATCCCGGTGAGCAAAGCTCCCGAGAGGTGGTGCAGAACCCACGGAGCTTGCGGGTGGACTGACCCACACACGGGAGCTCTCCCAGCCCGCCTGAGGGGACCCTACTGAGAAAGGGCAGCTTGTTCCTAGCCCAGAAGAAACAGACACCCCAGACGGAACCCAGGAAACAAAAACGGACGGCCCGGGAGTGAGTTCAGCATAAAATACACACTGATAAAAGTAAAAGCAGGAAAAAAAAAACGAGAACGAACCACAACCTACCCAGAAAGGACGAGAAACTAGACACAGTCTTGTGATGTGGTCGCATGGGGAGGAAAAGGCAACTTCCCCGCCTGAGGAAGGCAGCGGTGACAAGAAGTGCTGAGGAGACAGCCGTCCCAGTCGAGGAGCCCCTGACCCTCTGCCCTTCGTGTACAAACGATTTCCGTGGGGCAGCCACAACGCTTTGCAAACGTAAGCAATTTCAGAGCTCGGCATGTCGGAGAGGTCAGCAGACACCGCCCCCCCCCCGCCCCACACGGGATCCGTGACCTAAAGACGGTGCGTGTGCATCTGTGCGCATACTCGGGCAGATGGCTTCCGTCTCTCCCTCCGAGACATTTCCAGGTGAGCATCTCGTCCCTTCCCATGAGCCACACGAACCTTTCCTGCCTTTCCCCCGTGAAGAAGTAAATCCGCTTAATCACACCGCAAGCAGAAAACAGGTAAGGTTCACAGGTGCGCTGGAGTTGAAATACACTACCATTTGTGGGACTCGTGAAATACGGTGTCATGATAAACCTGCATTACCTTACAATGGATTTTAAAAGGGCAGTCAACAAAGTCAACTTAACTTCAGGGTCCACCTGACTGCTTCTGAACTAACACGTGTGACTTATGAGACAGACCAAGTTCAAAGTGGCACTGAAGCAGCCAACCCCCAAAGGCATTAACGCACCACAGCACCGTGGTGTCATCCGGGGTTGGGGCAGGTGAGAAAACGCCGGCCTTGGAAGGGACGGCCCACCTCAGAGCCGATCACCCCGGTGCAGCAGTGCAGAGCACGAGTGTGGAATCGGGCGGCTGGTTTCACTTTGGGAAACGTACTCCGTGCCTCCCTTTTCTCCTCTGTACCCTGGGGACAGTCACAGTCCCTGCCTCACGGGGCTGCGAGGGGTACACGCTGAGGAGTCACTGGGGCGTGCAGTGAGCGTCACAGAGGTGTGACTCGCCAGCAAACAAAATAACAGAGAGAAATAAAAAGTGAAGGAGACAGGACAGGGTGGGCCGACTGTGAACCGGCCGGCGTCCGGCGAAGGGGCGAGGAAAATGCCTCTTCTCACACTTCTGCCCCAACACCCGACCCCCCGGCTACATGTTAGAACCCTGTGTTACTGTCGACCTCAGCCAGTGTCAGGGCCAAAGCCGAACAGCAGGATTCTTCGCGTGAGAGCGAGGGTCAGAACTCACGTCCGTCTGGCCCTGCTCCCGCGTGCCCCACGGGACAGAACAGAGGCACGGGAGCACCCTGGGTGCTGGCACAGCTAAGGACGGACCTATGGCTTTAAATGACATCACTGTCCACGCAGAGAAACCAATTAATTTCAGAAGCAGACGATCTGACCTCAAACCATCCTTAAAAACCTCCCTGCAGTTTTATGGTGAACTCCACCCAATTTTCTTTTCCTTTTTAGGGAACCCAGGGGGAAGAAAAAAAAAAACCTCTTGTTGCCCTTTTCTGTTCTTAAATGACTGGTGGTTTGAGGGAAATCTCTCAGGATGACGTCTTCAGGAATCCTCCCATCGGAAGAAATTAGGGTGTTTCCACGGAGGGTGCCCGCCGTTGAGGGGGTTCCAGAGAGTCAGGGCGCTCTGAACGTCAAGCGTGACTCACCTGCCCCGGCGGGGGGGGGGGGGGGGAGGGACACGCGTGTGAAAGAAATGAAGGGAACGTGCAGACCCTCCTGGGGCAGACACGGGCCAGCCCCTCGGTTTTCACAAGCAAACGCCACCCTTGTCATCCATGCACCAGTCGCCGGGGACAACGTGCCCTCCCGTCGCTGGAACCGAGGGACGCTGGCAAAGGCCCCTGCCAGAGAGCTCGGTTTCCGGCGGCCTGATAATCAGCCCCGGCCAGAGCACAGATAAGATGACGGAAACCTGAGCGTGCCAAGCAGCCTTCCGTGCTTGCGGCCAGGCTTCTAAACGCTCTCCCGATACGGGGCGCAATCGCAGCGTGGCACTGCGGCCGGCGGGCGGCAGCGTCGCCCAGGAAGGCCCTCGCCCAGCGAGCACCCGAGGACGGTCTCCACGCCTGCTCAGGGTCGTCGTCGGAAAAACACGCCACGTGCGTTTCTGACCACACGGACCTGCGGCCTGACTGTTGGGACACGCTCGTCACAAGCGGGTGAGTTTACAGGGCGGACGGCAGCGCTGGCCTGGGGTGTGGATGACGAAAGGGACGAAAGTTACACACAGAAAATGAAATAACGTATCGCGTGCAGCTCCGCCCCGAACTGTTCACGCTGGCTACTTTTGCATGAAGGACCGGGAAGCACTTCATTTTCTTCTTTGGGTTTTCTACAGTTTCTACATTTTCTGCAACAGGCGTTTTCAGAGTGGGGGGGGGGAAGAATTGTATCGGGGGAAGGGAAAGCTTTTAAGCTAAAAAGCATCCGAAGAAATACAAACAATTAAATAGGAGACTTTACTCGCATAATGAAAATACTGTTTACTCTATCCATGGACAAAAGCTAAAAGAAAAACGGAGTGAGACTGAGAGCTTTCTTCCCCAACTTCCTAAGCTTTCGGTTATACTGATTTTCACAGGTGAAAAGCAGAGATTCCCTGTGACATCCCCAAATCACCCTGACACGTGCTGCCTGATGGTCACATGGCACCTTGAAGAAGCTTCGTAGGATCACGGCACCTCAGAACGTGGGGTCCACGGAGGGAGGGAGACCACAGCTTTACCCTGTAGAACTGACGGACGACAGGCATCACTTGCAGACTATACTTATATTCTCCCTGGTACGGGAAACACTTAAGACAACTTAACATACATGCACATGTGATGGAAAAAAGAAGTGAGAAAATGAGGCTGAAGAAAATCTATAGTAGGAAAGGGGGAGCGAGGCGCCCAGGGGGCCCCTGCACCCGGGGGCGGGGCCAAGTCAGGGTTGGGGCCACGCCCACAGCCAGCGCTGAGCCAATCCCCGCACGAGTTGAACCTCGGCTCAGGGGCTGAGACCTGCTTGCCATCACGTCACCCCCACACCTGCTCGCGCGGCCAACTTCGGCTCCAGGTCTCCGGCAGGCGCTCGAGAGAAGCCCCCAGGCTGTGTCCCATTGCTCGGGATTCAGTGACTCTCTCCCAGGCTCTAGACCCCAAGTTCCCCCCGTCGGGGGGAGCGGGGGCCGATGGTAGAGAAGGCAGAGCAAGTGCAGCACGCGAGTCCTCGCACGAAGCACAGGGCCATGGAGAGGCTGTCTCAGCTCCTCCTCCCAAAACTGCACACCCAGGTCTGGGCTGCCAGTCAGAGCGACCATGAACTTGAACCGGAGCGGGCCCTTGGGAAAACCTGCCAAAGTCGGTACTCCGAGGCTACCCACGGATGACTGGAAGCCTCGCCTGGAGCCCAAGAAACGTGCTGGACGTTTCCACACCCCACTCAGGCACCACTGCCTGCAGCCAGGGTGCGGGGGCTCCCGACCGGCTCCTCCTCCTCCTCCTCCTCCTCCTCCGCGCCGGCTTCCCGGAACGGCTTCCCGGAACCGCAGTTTCCCCTTTTCAAATCTCTCCCTGCCTCCAGATGCAGGAGCTCAGGATGCGAGCCATCTCAAATTCGTTTTGAAAACAGGCAAAAAGGTGGGGAAATTGTTTCATAAAAGAAAAATCCAACTAGACTCTTCCCCGTTACCTTATTTTCTCCTTCCACAAAGCTGTCGGCGGGTGGATTTCAGCTTCCCACCTGGACGGCGGCCTGGGCACCAGCCCGGCAGGCAGTCCCCAGGTACCCTGAGCTAAGAGCGGCCTGCCCTGGGAGTCCGGGTTCACGGCAAACAATGGGGCTACTCATCAGCTGCGACCACAAATACACCCTCTCGGGAAGGCAAGAATTAAAATCTGGAGTCTGGGGACCGAAGGCAAATTCTGATCTCATGGTACATTCCCGACGCTTCGAGCGGCGGAGAGCGACCTTGGACAGTTTGAGTTTTGCTGCTGTGCTCACAGAAGTGTCAACAGGCCATTAATTCTTAAATCATGCGTGAGCAAAAGTCATTCCCAAATCTAATGCTAAGCAACAAACCCCCCAAAAGTCAGTGTGGCTGAATGCCAACAATAAAACGACCCGGAATCCACCCTGGCCAGCTGCTTCATGGGCCCGCCTTCCTTCCCCGAGGCAGTCCCCGGCCTCCGGCCTGCTTCTCGGGCCAGTCGCCGCCCTCCCCAGCAATTACCAGGTGCCCCGTGCTATGCTGGGGGGGATCGGACCCTCCACCGAATGACAATGTTTTGAGGTCTGTGAGGGACCCTCATGTCACAGAGCAGGACACTGAGGGTCTGGGCTCGGTAAGTCGGTAAGTCATTTGCCCACCGTCATAAAGGTAATACATGTCGAAGCCAGCACTCACATGGGGCCTGAGTCTAAAGCCTGCCCCCAGGCCCACCCTTTCTCCGTTTCCTTCCCCAGGCGATCAACTGCATCTCTCTCTCCCCCCCCCTCTGTCCTCCTCTGCTGATAAGGCTGAGGAAACACTCATGTGGACCAGGAGAGCTGCCTTACATCCACTTCAGCCACTGCCAGCTGCTCGGTGCCAGCCGCTCGGTGCCGGCCTGGCCGACAGCTGCCGGTCTCCGCCACCTCTCCAGAGCTGGGGCTGCACTTAGCTGCCGGCCGGCCGGGAGGCTGGACTGGAGCGTCAGCCCGCGCAGCCCTCGTTCTGCGTCTGGCTCCCTTTGCTACTGTGCACACTCCAGACCCCGCACCCCCGTGTCCTGGCGCCGGGCTGGAAACGGACAGGAGCAAGTTTCACACCCCGCCAGCCTCCGCACGTGGGGCTCCACTTGCAAAACGATCGTCTAAGAGGCGCTGTTGTCTGCACTTTGAATAATGCCCAGGTTTCGGGTCTGTAAGCCTGGAGACGTTCCCTCGGAGGGAGCCGGCTACTTTTGAACCACCCGCACACGCAGGTACTCACTCGGCTACGGAACAAACACGGCAGCGACCCGCGCTTCCAAAGTGGCGCCGAGTGAGAGCAAGAAGATGGACGGCGTCGTGACTTTTAAATCGTGACTCAACCTCTCCCCCGCCCTCTCCCACCCAGACGCAGAAGGCCCAGCGACAGGGACAAGAGGCTGGGGCGCAGGCGCGGGGCGCAGGCGCAGGCGCAGGGCGCTCACTGGGACGCACGGGAGGCGGGGCCTGCGTGCGAGACGCCGCCAGACTCTCCCCCGCCGCCCGACTCTGACTCTCCCCTGTACCAGCGAGGAGTGGTGACAGCGAGGAGTGGTGACGTTGCCGTCACTGCGGAAACCCTGATCACAGCAGCCACGTGCCCGTGCCCACCCTGCGTTTCCGGACGGGACGCGCTGTCACTTACTGACACACGAAGGGCCCCGGCCCCGGGCCCAGGGAGCCAGGGGCCATGCACGTGCCATCTGCGCCCAGCAGCTGCCTGCGATTGAACTGCGCTCCCGAGAGCGGCCATCTCCTCCCCGCCCCCCACCATTGCAGAAAAACTCCACGGGAAACAGAGGAAAGTGCCAAGGAGACTCTTACACTGTTTCCTTCTCCGTCCCACACGAAGTTTACTGTTTGACTTTAAACAAAGAGGGTCTCCTGCTGAGCCTACGATTTTGTAAAAATGATTTTTAAAAGATTTTATTTATATATTTTTAGAGAGGGAAGGGAGGGAGAAAGAGAGAGAGAGAGAAACATCAATATGCGCTTGTTCGGGGCCATGGCCTGCAACCCAGGCACGTACCCTGACTGGGAATCGAACCTGCAACACTTTGGTTTGCAGCCCTCGCTCAATCCACTGAGCTACGTCAGCCTGGGCTCTGAGCCTACAATTTTACCACTGACTTAAACATCCCCTGACCCCCTCTTCTGTTCAGTACTTTGGCCCCGCCGTGCTTTACGGCTGAGACGGCGATCAGGGCGAAATTGGTGAAATCAGTGAGGGTCCATGACTCTCACTGTAGGACACCGCAGGTCCTTAAATGTCTACTTCTCCGAGGACAGCTTTACATTCATTCCTTTGGGAAAATTCCCGGAGGGCGTGCCTGAGCTCAGATCCCGGCCCCAGGGAGCCGCACTTTCTCATCGCTCCGGCTTCCCTTCCTGCTGGTTCCGCATTTCTGGGAACCTGTTGTCTCGGCCTCAAAAACTCCTGGCTCAGCTTTCAAGATGACGCAAGAGAAAGTGCGGGTAGTGCTGTGGGTCAGACCTTTCTTGACCCCCTCTACCAAACGCCAGCGCAGGCCTTTCTCCTGCACCCCCAGAGTCACTAGCCCAGGCACCCCGTGCGCCCTTGGCACCCGATATTATCATTAGCTTCCTTCCCTGAATGATGAGCTTGCACAGACATAGGGTCAGCCACCTATCTTCAATAAACGGCGGCTTAGTGAACGGACGGGGAAAAGTAAGACCGCCAATGCGAAGAAAACGCAGTCACGTGTGATCTTCCATCGACGAACACGGGTATCTTTGGGCCGGCCCGACCGTGTCACGTAAAGCAAAACTCACTGTCGGGACCGCCTTCTCCGCCAGCCTTAATTCATCACGACATGAATGAAGTGGGTCGTGTACCCCAAGTTCGCCCACAGGCTGGCTGCTTGGATTACGGGAGGCTTTCGGCAGATTTTTGCCGAAACTGAATTCTCTCCGAGGCAGCAAGTACTGCTGCTCTACGGCGTTTTGGGACCGACCAGGTTCCCTGAGGCCGAGAAAGAAGCAAAGGAACTCTCAAGATGTGCTCGTGAGGGCTGGTAAGAGGCACGGGCTGCCTTCCCCGAAAGCATTAGGAAGAGGCCATTAAAGCGCTCTGGCATCTGGCGATAAGGCTCCACTATCTGAGGCTAGTGTTTCTCAAACTTTCTTCCCACAACTCCCTGCGGGCCGATGCCAATCTTCCGTGGTGCCCTTCCTCACTCCCGGGGCAAAGAAGGGGAACCGGCCCCCTCTTTCTTCTGAGAAAGCACAGAAAGGACAAAACAGTACACCATCTTCAGCCCAGGGCAGCTAAGAACCCAGACAAAATACAAGGTGTCGGGTTAGCGCTGCGCTCTGGGCATGAAAATGGACTAAACAGCTAAATATGTGTGCTTTTTTTAAAATCAAAGAATTAAAAGAAAAAAATCTAAATAGGATCCAAACTCTCGCGGCAAGAACAGGTACAGGGTAGCCAAGAAATGTCTGTGGCAGAAGGGTAACAAAGGGACACTTGTGTACCGGATGTGGAAACATTCTTCCACCTGCCACCGTTCCAACAGGCGACACTGGCCTGGGGGGCAGACGGGAGGGCCGGTGGGATGCACAGGAAGTCCACAGACTCAACCAGGAGTTCTGAGAGCGAGGGAGAGGGTGTCTGCCCTGGGAGGGAAGTGGGGGCTTCTTCCCCAGATGCTGTGGAGACAAGGCTGGGGAAAACGGGAGGGTCAGGTGTTTCTACCCTTTCTAGCATTAGGAAAAAACAAAACAAAATGTTACTTTGAAAAAAGTTTCTCCTGGGCATTAAGTTTCTGAGCTTAGAAAACAATACCACCACCACACACATACACAAAACAACAACCTCCCCAAAACCCCTCTAAAATCAGAAAGGAAAACACTGAACTACATGAAGATTTAACTTCTGTGTATCAAACAACATAATAAAAAAAGGAAAAGGAAAATATGGGGAAAACACGAACTGCAGCAGAATAAATTACTGGGGAGGAACCATGGCACCGTAGAGAGCGGTGCCGTCTGTACCTAGAGCACAAACACTCTGCAGATGCGTCGACACAAACCACTGTATTGATTTGTGGAACTCTCGCTGCCCAGCACCTTCGAGACATCTTCGTTGAGGATGGCTTCAGGGCTCCGCCACGCACCACTTCAGAAGCACATCTCCTCCCAACTTCCTTTTAAACGCAGTACGTGGATGGAGCTAAAGACACACCCACATGTGTGTCTGAAAGCTTTCTTGAAGCTCATCCTGTGCAAAACCATCTCTCTGTTGACTCACCCCCTTGCACTAAATCTGTTCACCCTCTCATCTTCTCCGTCTCAATAAATGACACACCCACCCACCCACCCACCCTGCTTTTAAGGTCAAGTCCTAGAAGTCACAGCTAATTCTTTGCTTCCTCCTCAGGAGCACTGCTCCCACTCCATCCGGCATATACCCACGAACCAACCACTGCTCTCTCCGCTGCTTCCACACTAGCCCCAGCCACCCTGACCTCCACCTGGATGGACCCCCTAACGCTTCTTTGCTTCCCTACAATCCACCCCCCACACACTAGGCACAAGGAACTTTTCAGAACCTGATGCAAGAGCCTCCCTTTCCTGCCTTGATACGCGGCGGGCTTTCTAATTCACTCAGAATAAGATTCCACTTGCCCTGGCTGGTGTGGCCCAGTGGACTGAGTGCCGGCCTGAGAACCAAAGGGTCACCAGTTCGATTCCCACTCACGGCACATGCCTGGGTTGCGGGCCAGGTCCCCAGCAGGGGGCGCGTGAGAGGCAACCACACTGATATTTCTCTCCCTCCCTTCCCCTTTCTCTAATAGTAAATAAAATCTTTCAAAAAAAAAAAAAGACTCCATGAGACGGAACACCACCAGGCCTCCGTCCTCCTCCTCCCTGCCTTCTAATTTACCAGTGCCTCCCACTGACTCGCATGTCAGTGACATTCACGGTCAGTTCCTCCTCATCAGGTCTCAGCCCCACCCCATTCTCTGAGGTCTTCCCCAACCACCGAAAAGAGGGCACCACCCGGCCCTGCCCTCACCCTGTTCTATTTTCTCCACAGTGCCCATCACTGACCAGCAGCAACCCTCTTTTTAGCGTCTGTGCCTCCTGCCCGAATAGCAGCTTCTGCGTGACGACAAGCACCCCCCTGCTCAACGTCCCCAACACTCAAGAGTCTGGATTCGGGGGAGCCCCGCACGTCCCGTCCCCACTGAGCATGGGCACAAATGCTACAGGTGCATATCGGAACATGCTGGCCAATCAGGATCACGCCTCTGGCTTGAACAGCCACCTGCTTGGGGCCTGTGAAAGAAGTCAGCCCTGGGTGGGCTCTGAACTGCTACACTTTGAGTTCTGTCTTTGCCTGTTTTTTTAAAAGTCACTTTCTCACTTGTTCTCTGTGGTCGCTGCATTGCTACCTCTCGGGGGGCCCCTCTCCCTACCTCAAGCATATGGTGGGTCTGAAAAGTAAAAGTCCCTAGTGAGGGGGCTGTCCCGTCATCAAATACAGCAGCCTCGGTGCAGACGGGCTTATCTCCTCGAATGTTTCAAAGGTTATTTTAAGTTCCTCCGCGAGTGATCTCAGTCACTGGTCCCTAGGCCTCCCTGCTGACATTTGCAATACCCCAGCGTGAAAGCACACGGCTGTGCCGGTATCCAGCTGGAGGTGTACCTTGTGCTAGAAGATTCAAGCTGCCTTTTATACCGGACTGGGCATGCGATGCCCAATTGAAGGGCTGAGCGTGGACTTCTGGCCCTGGCTGCAAAGCACAGCAAAGTCATAATCATAAGTTACACCCTATAACCTCCATCCCAACTCAGGCCTGCCTTAAAAGTTCCTTAGGGCTAAAATCATCCTGTGCCATCTCCTTGCAGCCAGTCTAAACACAGGGTGGACAGCTGAGAAGCAGAGGACCTTACCAGGCGGGGTAGGTAACTGTGACTTCTTAAAATCTGAGAGATTAAAAAAAAAAAAAAGTATGTGGGAGAGCTCCTGGGATGACTATATAGGATACACTGTTTCCCCCCTAAGGGTTTTCCTGTTTCAAAAGTACACTTAAAAAATAAAAAGAAAAGCAGAGTTGCCACAAAGAAGTAAGATAGGATACAATGTTTCCCATAAGGGCTTCCCTTTATCAGAAAGGCAGCTGTCACAAAGGAAGAGGAAACAAAGTGTAAATTGCCTTTTCACTTTCTCCCAACTGCCCCAAAGGCAACAAACAATGGGATAAAATATACATCTCAAAGAGATGAGGTTGGAGACTTGGCCAGAGGCCAAGAGAGGTCAAGCATGGGCTTTGGGACAAGATCATCCCCAATGTAAAACACTAGGTTCCGTCTGCACTGCACTTTCTGGGTATTGCTGGTACAACAGAACCCTGCTGGTTGCTGTACACTGATTTTGTATCCACGAAAATGTATTTGTGTGGCTGGGGAGGGGGGCAAGGAGTGACACCATCTACTATCAGGACAAACTGCTTTGATCATTGTTCTCAATGTTGTACATTCACAGGGTCTGTCGCCAAAGTGCAGTCGTGTGGGCTTCCTTTTAAAACCACGCTGCAAAGAATTTAGGTTAGCTCATCCTCAATCTCTGGTGTGGATCTTTCTCTTGTGAAAAAACAAAACACAATTTGCATAAATTCTGGGTAATTCACAGTAGATGTGGTGTGTGTGTGCGCGGGTGGGTGGGGGGGCCTGACCTGGCAGGTTGTCAAACGTCGAATTTAGTCTAAATTGACACTGCTGGCATTCTAAGCTTTCCAGTCTCTCAGGACCCTTCGGGGCAGAACCTGAGCTCTGAATTCAGACAAGATCCTACTGGAAACTCACAGGGCTCGAGGCCCTGAAAGGGCAGACATTGCTCTGGCTCTTTTATCCTTTTTCAATCCTCTACAGGGATCCATGGATGCTTTCCCCCTCACAACCTCTCATGCCTGGACATTCACAGCAGGGCTAGACTGAAAAAGCTGAAGTCACAAAGGCATTGGTTGGAAGTGAAGAGCGACCAGCCAGCAGCTTGGCCCTGCTCAGCACTCAGTGCTGGAAAAGTTCGTTCCCAGATGACCTCCCAGCACCAGACTGTTCCTCGGCATTTTAGTCCTTCGCACACGGGAGGTTTCCTTGAAATCCCTTCAAGAACTCATACCCCTCTCCTATCTCAAACACAGGCCGACACAGAGCTGCCGTTCCCAAATCAGCTGCCTCCGGAAGGCGACTTTGGCTAATCCCTTTGCTAATCCTGAACATGATTCCAGCCACTTTCATGACTCATCTGGCCAACTAGGGCCCAGACGCTGGATAACATCACCACGAGGGGCGAGTGAACACCAGATCCACCACCGGGCGGGGGACTGCTTTTCCCAAAGGCTCTCCTTCCATTTACCGAACAGACTGGTGGGCTCCGTGCGCGCCGAGCACCCCCTTCCATTAACAGGAGTGCCGCCAACAGTGAAATCCACACGCAGGCCATTGGAAGGGGTCTCGCCAGGTTAATTCACACGGGGCTCTAGTTCTGCAAGGGCACACGGGCGGATTTCGGAGAATCGAATGACCACCACCTCTGTCACAGGTAAGAGTTTTTCTAACACCCTCAAGAGGTAGACGCGCCCAGTCAGGCCCGTCTAACAAAGGAGACGGTTTGGCTCTGAAAAGCTGAAGTGCCTTTCACAGAGTCAGGGTGAAGATCACACCCAGAGGGGACACCCTGGTCCATCTGACCCCAAAGCCCATGCTCTTGGGCGAGGTGCTCAACATCCTGCCTTTGACCTCTGCTGGCAAAGCTTGGCATCGCCCGAGAGGTGGGCATCCCGGCAGCCTGGGTTCTGGGAGTCAGGCAAGGGCACGAGCTCAGCCTCAGGAGGATCTGCAGGGCCGCCCGCCAGAATGCTGAATGCAGGAGGGGGTGCCCGCGGACTGGGGGCTCACCTGTAGACGGCCACGGCCCGGGTCTGCAGGTATTTCTGGGCGGTCATCACTCCCACGAAGAGAAAGTTCTTGTCGCGCGGGCCGCCATCCGGGGCTGTGCCGTGCGGCCAGAGCTGCGCCCCGCGCGCATCGCCCCGCGCCCCGCCGGCCTGGGAAGCCGCCGCCGCCTGCCCGGGCCGGCAGCCCTCGGGGCTGGCTCGGCGCCGCGGACCCGCTCGTTTCAGCTCGGAGGCGCGGGGCAGGACGAGCCGCGACGCCAGCACGAAGCCCAGCACGAGCCCAAGCAGCACGCTGAGCCAGGCGCGCCGGCCGCGCGCGGCCATATCCGCGCCGCTCCGCCCGCCGGGCCGCCGCCGCTGCCGCAGGCTCCGCGCGCCCTCAGCTTGCTGCCCCCGCCCGCGGAGGCCAGCCAGCCCTAGCGCCGCGAGGCTCGGCCCCGGCAGCGCCGCGGCCGCCGCGGGCCCGCCGCGCCCATCGCGGCTCCCGAGCCGCCCGGAGGCCCCGCGCCGGCGCTTTGTTCCGCACGCCCCCCGCCGCGGCCTGCGCCTTTAAGAGGGGACCATGTCCGGCGCGCGCCGGCCGCGGCTCCGGCGCAAGGCGGCAGCGGCGGAGGCGGCTCCTCCCGCTCGCGCGCGGGGGCGCGGGGCCAGAGCAACGGTGACTGCAGTGGCAGCCGAGTCCGCGCCGCTGTCCCGCCCCGTCCGCGTCCCCCGGCCGGCTCGGCTGCGATCGCGTGGCGCCCGTCCCCGTGCTCTTCGTGCCCGGCGCCGCCGCTGCAGCTGCACATCCTCCGGCTTAGCTCGCCATTGCAACAGGAGCCCCTCACGTCACGCACGGCGCGTTTAAGAAGCGGCCGGGCGGCGAGGCGTCGTGGCCCCTCTCGGGATCCGTCCGCGCCCTCTGATTGGTGCAAAAGTGAATGGGGGGCGGTTCACGTGGCCAAAGTTTGACCAAAAAAAAACACCCCTCCCGGCGCGCGCGGCGCCCCACCCGCGCGGTCGGCAGCGGTCTCGCTGGGCGGAGGGGGCGTGCGGCCGGGCTGGGCGCCGGCGGGGACGCAGCAGCGGGGCGCCCGGCAGCCTGTTCCCCGCCCCGCGGCCACGCCCCCGCTCAGCGGCCACGCCCCCGTCAGCGCGCCCAGCAGAAGCTCTGCAGGCGGCCCAGCTCCTGCCGGCTGCGCGGCCAACGCGGCTCCGAGGAGGGAGTTTTGAAGAAGGGGCATCCTGGTTCCCGGACTCGCCGGGAACGGCGGGCTCGAGCTGCAGAGACTGACCTCAGATAAACCTGCCGTCCCGGCCCCGCGCCGTCGGGCGCACACTGCGCCTTTGTCCGCGCCGTCGTCTTGCGGGCGGGGCGGGCACGTAAGGCACCAGCAGCCCCGGAGCCGTTGGAGGCGGGCACGCCTGGGGGGTGAACCGTGAATTCCGCTACCTTGTTCCCTGTCCCTGGTTTCTCAGCTTAAAAAAGGCGAACGTGTTTGATGTCCAAGCTGCAAACAGTACTCGCTTTTCAAGGACGTGGAAGAGACGGCAGGGGCTGTGCATCCTCGGGTGTGAGGTCCCACTTTTATTTGCGTTCTGTGTGAATCTTTGTCAGCCTTTGAGTACGGTGCATCCAGGAGTTCTAAAGATAGGTTTTGAATGTTTAATTTTATGCATTTCTTAAAAAAAAGTAAAGTAAAAATGAGCCAAGGCAACAAAAGCTGTATGGAGTAAAAAAACCCTCATACAGGGTGGGGCAAAAGTAGGCTTACGGTTGTGAGTAGGTGAAACACAGTTTATTCTTGTATTAATATTTATTGCATTTCTCCCCGTAGGAACAACTGTGAATCGACTTTTTCCCCACCCTGTAATAATAGTCTTGTTACTTAGTCGCCAATATATTGGGGTTTTTAAATGAAACTTCTGGAGACCAAAATGTTTTCCTGGGACATCAGAGACAGAAAATAAGCTTGCTTGGGATCATCCTTGGATCTTTCTTCACTGTTAATACGATACAACTGATTGAAATATTACACGATTTAAAGTGCTCACTTTGGAAGCTACTCCATGTCTGTAGTTGAATAGTGGTCACTCTTGTTTGTCATTCTTCGGATTGTACCACTTTCTTTGACAATTGTGAGTTATGGCAAAAATAGTTCATCGCCCACCTTACCACAGATGTCCTCCCTAAGAGGCGACCCACGTCTAAAATTACTCATTATGCAGTAAATACAGGATCCTGGTCGTGGTCATGGGAGAAATACAGAACACACAAAATGATGAATTATAGACTCAAAAACCACCCAAATGGGTTTTCAGTAAGGCCATCAGCCACAAATGCTGACTAGTCACCAGATCCCCCAAATTCAGCAATACCGCACCATAACTCACCATGATTTCCATAAAGCACATATCTGACAAGATACAGATGTTCAATTTTGTGACATTTTTAGTGATTTCCTTATTCTAACCTGCTTTCAACGTCTCCGTGTTTCTTCTTCTTCTGGACTAAAACCCAAGGAGGATTACAGAAGTGTATGATGGGAACTAACATTGTGAGGAGTCCGTTGTGTCCTCCTCAGTTTCCGAGTGTCTGGTCGTCCCTCAGGTCCTAGGTAGGGCAACATCCTCACCTGCCTCACCTGCAGAGCCAGTGGGAGTGTTCCCTTGGTAGTGCAGAGAGATGGACCCCCAAGGTTAGAGCACCCAGTCTCCGGGACAAGGAGCCTATGGCACAGGAAAAGCAGAGGAATGCCATACCAGGGGAGGGTGGGGTCTGTTAAAGTGGGCCAGGGGCACCAGGGGCCTTCACGCTGGGGCAAAGCAAGTGGAGCCTGGGGCGAGGGGAAAATGCCCGCACAGCTGGAAGGAACAGCTGGAGGGAGGGCCAAGGTGAGGTGGGTCTCCTGGGCAGCGATCCCAAAGTGTCCCATCCAGGGCCCCAGAAGAGGCCAGGATCTGGGGGCAGAGCTGTCCTCGGTCAGGATTTCACAATCAGAGGCAAGTGCCTGGAACCAAGGGACTCAGTGACAGCCTGAGGCCCAAAGGGACAGATGATGGGGACTAGCCCCCACATAGCCAATAGTGACCAAGGAAGATGCCGACCCTACCCCCACCCCCAATGCATACACACTGCACCCCCTACCCACAGCCTCCTGGAGGCGGGACCCACTCCTCACTGCCCACGCTGCCCTCTCTTGAATTTATTGCGAAGGGTGAGGAAGAAGTTGAAGAAAGAAATCTTGCTCCACTTCACTGTTGTTGGAGCCCTCTCTGTTAAGCTCAGGGTGTCATGGACCATTTTGCCCATTTCAGAAAGGAGTGTCCTGAACCATTATCAGATGGACGTGTGAGGGAAACCCCAGGCTCCAGTGAGTCAATGATCTAATGGTACACACCCTGCCTAAGAGGGGTCCCGGGCTGCATCAGGGACACAGAGCCTGGGTTCTGGTCTTCCTTCTACCCTAAGGAAGTCCCATCGGGACAAGCTGCATCCCCACTCAGCCCTGTTTCCTCATCTCTAAATGGGTCTCTCCAGTACATCCTGTTAAAAGTTCCTCTTCAGCGATTTTAGACTGACGTGGAGAAACTTGTTCAAAAACACGTCATCTGACATCCTGTTTTCGTGCCTGTGATTCTCGGTGACATGAAATTAAAACTTATCTCTACCAGCCCTGGCTGGTGTGGCTCAGTGGTATGAGCACCGGCCCGGGGAACCAAAAGTTTGCTGGTTCGATTCCCAGTCAGGGCACATGCCTGGGTTGTGGGCTAGGTCCACAGTAGGGGGCGCATGAGAGGCAACCACACAGTGATGTTTCTCTCCCTCTTTGTCCCTCCCTTCCCCTCTGCCTAAAAATAAAATAAATAAAATCTTAAAAAAAAAAACCCTCCCACACTTTCCATTTCTTTCTGTGGCTGATACATGGAACGCCTGTTACAGGTAGAATCTTCCATGTACTGTGCAGCCATTTTCTTGGAGGCCCTCAGTCAATACCTCAATTGTTGGTTGGCAGCAGAAGCCCTGAACAAACGGACAGAGTTCCCTGTAAGGACTTCTTTAAAGATGGGGGAGACTGCCAAAAGTTTAAAAAAACCTTTAGCTAGACCTCTTTGAAGAAAGAGCAAAGGCCGAGGAGGGAGTTATAATAAGCCATCCTTTCTGAAAGCCCCGTTCCTTGCCTTCGTAGGAGAAAACCCATGATGACCATTTAACTAATATTGCCCTTTAACCTCTCTTAACCTGATAGAACTTTGCTTTATTATTCATGCTGCTATTTAAGCTCCTCGTTAGCTCATTAATTTCCCTCGGTATTTCCTTCCATGTGCTGCACTTCCAGCCAGACACAGGAAAGGGCGCGTGATTATGGCTTATGTTCTGGCCCCAGACACTGGCGGATCTGACACTGGCTGTTCTAGAATGTTCTTCAAGTTTCCTTGGTCTGCTTCCCAGCTCTGCCCATTCTTTCTGTCCGATATTGATTTGGTATGTGTGTGTGTCTCATGCAAGGGTGTGTATGTTGGAGAGAGAGAGAGAGAGAGAGAGAGAGAAGAGAAGAAATTTAGCACCACTCGGGGCCCGGCCGGAAGGGATGTAATCTCACTAACTACAGAACACTGGCTGCCGCCCCACAGGACTTTCGGGAAACAGCCTGAACGTTCCCCGGGAGATAACCTCACTGCAGAGTCCTGGGACTGGCAGCTCCTAGTCTAAGACCTAATCCCTGAGTAGTAGACCAGTTTGCCTTTTCCATCCGTGGCCAAGAAATGCCAGTAATCTTTAGAGCGGTGCCAGCATTTCCGCAGCTGGAGAGTCTGCGCAAGGACAAAGCTTCCATTCCGTGGGAGGGACGAGGGAGGCGCCCCCTCTCCGAGCCCAGGCGCTGGTCGGCTGGTCAGCAGTCTCAGTGCCACCTGGGGGCTCCCCACGGCGGTGGTCAGGCCGGGACGCTGCCTCGTGGAAACACTCCAGGTGTGCAGCTCAAACTCTCTTTGTGTGACTCCGTGGCCTCATGAAATTGCTTGGGGGGAGGGGGCGAGGGTGGAATTCAAGCTGCGGGAGAAGAGTTAGGCTATGAATCGGGGTGGCAGAAATGCAGAGCCACAAACACATGAGGTAGAATGAAAGGAGCCACCGTCAGGCCACAACCCTCACGAAGCGACACGTCCCTTCCTGGATCTCCCACACGCTCTGTGACTGTGTCCTGGTGCCTTTGCTGGCTTTGAACGCGACTTCACTGTCTTCAATCACTAATCTCGGGACGTGTGCCTCATTTCCGGTTGTGCCAGGTGTGGCTAACACCACCATGAGTATCTCCACGCACACAATCTTTTTTTTTTTCCTTTTGAAATAGGAGCATGGCCCCGCAACCCCTTACGTCGGGACTTCCGGTTCCAAAACTGTTACAAGAATAAATTGCTTGCTGCTTTAAGTCACCAAGGTTGGGGTAATTGATTATAGCAGCCCCGGGAAAGTAATGTAGCTCTGGAATGTTAAAATGACTCAAATCTGCAAACAAGGGGAAGGGGGTTAGATGGAAGTGAACTCTGGGACTGTCTGTTAGTCTGAGATCAGCCAGCTCTTCAACACGGTGAGGCTGGATGGGAGAGTGATGATGCGTTAGGAGGAGGGGAGGGTTAGGAGACTAGAGAGAGAGCAGCCTGCAGGAGGTAGGGGTATAGCATTCCAAGGTTCTCTGGGGCATCTCCCAAATGTTTGATCTGAATGTCATTCATCAGATATTTCTATTTGCAAGTTGTCCTAAAAACCTCCCTCCCTCTCCTTCCTCTGCCTCTCTCGCTCTCCTCCTCCTCTCTCCCTCCCTCTCTCTCTCTCTCTCTCTCTCACACACACACACACACACACACACACACATGCTCATTCAACAAACCATTTTACATATCAGTGCCCGCAGACACCTGGATCTGTGCCGAAAGGTTAATCTGATTTACTGTAAACCTTGGAACAAAGATTTTGCCACCTCTGAGCTAACTGGCTAACAAAACATGGTAACAATTCGTTACCATTTGCAACTGATTGTCTTTCTGAATTTTCTGGACACCCTATAACCAGGAGGGAGGGTGGTCTAGCTTGTCCATGAGGCTACTGGGCAGAACAGATTCTATAAATGAAGCCGGAGCGAGGACGGATGGATAACCCAGGCCTTCTGGATTCTAAGAGGAAAAAAAAAGTGCTTTAAAAAGTCTGGGGTGTCCGGACGTTCTCTCCCCCCTTTCCACCTTTACAACAACTGCTGGGTTTGTGGCCCAACAGGCTGAAAGGGAGCCAGGCGGCGAGAGCGCCCGGCGTTCTGGGTGGTGACGTGTTGGCCGAGGGGCCGCTTCCTCATTCGGCTTGGAGATGGATCGGTTGGCAACTCCAAACAGAGCTGGAAATGAAGTTGCCTTTAATTTGGAACCGATCGAGGGTGCCTCCTCAGGTCCTATGAGCACGCGGGGCTTTGAAAAGCGCTTAAACAATTCCCCAAGTGCTGGCAGGAGATCAATATTCTAATTAGCGTTCAAAGCAGACAGCCATTTCCAAGCGAAACCTCCTGTTCTGGCAGTAATGGGCCTGGGTTTCCTATTGCGGGCCTCTTTCGCAGAGTGATGGCGACGCAGGCTTGAAACTTATCAGAGGGTCTTTTGAGCGTTCAAGTGCCCTTTGGGGTGGGGAGGGGGGTCAAGGTTATATTCTGGGAGTCCAACTCCTTTGCCTGCCGCTGGGGAGAATGTTCTGGGTGTGAGGGCTTGGAGACAACAGCTCTGGGAGGATCCCAGGTGCGGGTGTGCCCGTCCTGACTCTCAATGCCCTTTGCCCCCGGGGCACATTATGCAACCGTTGTTCAGTGCCAGGCACTGAAGCAGACTCCGGTACTACCAGGGTGAAGCCAGTGAGAAACAGTTCTGGCTCTGGCGGAGTCTGTGTCTGCGGCGGGGACTGACGTGGGGACAGGAATAAATAAATGCACGACATCACCAGTGTCTGCCCTCGGAGCAGCGTGCCGGCCCCTCACCTGTCCTCTGGTTTCCCGGGGGGGGGCCTCCCTCCTCTGTGTGCATTGTGGAGGGGCAACACCCTGACGGTCCTGAGGGGTCCTCCCAGGGACCTGCCTACAAGATTTGCAGTGAAGGCGGAGCACCCTCGACTCTTCTTCCCCTTTTGGGGGTGCAGAGGGGGCTTGGGACAGCCCAGCACTTTCCAAAACCCTGCTCTCAATCCGCAGGCTGCATGCAGCCCAGGATGGCTGTGGACATGGTCTAACACAGAATCGTGAATTTACGTAAAACATTCAGAGATTTTTGTGTGTGTGATTACATGTCACAGTGTATTTAATGTGTGGCCCAAGACAATGATTCTTCTTCCAGTGTGGCCCAGAGATGCCACAAGGTTGGACACCCCTGAGACCCTCCACGTGGGTGAAGAGTTTCCGCTGGAATGGGGAGCCTGTTGCCTTGACGCTTCTGAGGAAACTTCTGCAAAGGTCGATGCACCAGGCTCTCAGCACTTGGACCACGGGCTGTTCCACCTTGAGCAGGTCCATTCTGGGCAATGTGGGGGCAGGAGGAGAGGTCGCCTCCTGCCGCGTTCCTTTCCTGTCCCCACTTTCTACCCTTGCTCCTCAGCGGTACCCTGCCCCAGAATGAGGGAGCTCCCGGCTCACAGACACTCATCTCACGCAGCTGCTGATTCTGGCCCCACCCCCGAGGACTCGTGTATTCGTGTCCGTCCCACTTCCTTTACCCCTGAGACCTGTGGGCATCAGGGTGGAGCAGGGCCAGCCTTGGTGGTGGGACCCAGCCCAGGGACGGGCCACGGTGCCCACGCAGATGGCATCTCCTGGGGAGGAGAGGCTGTGGCAGCTGGGGTGAGTTGAGTGGACCTTAGCTGTCCTCCTGAAAAGTGTGACCATTTCGTCTGAGAAACAATGGCCTCTCCCCACCCCCCAGCAGTACCTAAGGGGCCTTCGGGCTGGCTAGCTGCCTTCTGTGCCCAGCAGGAGAAGCCGTGCCAAGGCCCAGCTGCGGTGGTGGTGGGGGGGAGTCTGCAGGTTCCGATGCCATCCGCTTAGATGGGTCTTCACGCGGACCAGCTCCCCGAGGAGAAAGAGCCCAGTTTTCTTCCTGGAAGCTCCAGCCAAATCAGGGTTGTTGAAGCACTTGACTGATTCCCAAGAGAAAGCCTTCTGCTTCCAGCCCCAAGTTGGGGGGCGGAGAGGCGGGGGGGTGGCTCGCGGAGGCTCGTCCTCCTGTGGGTTCTCTCCCAGTGGAATTTGGAGCAAGGCCTGGACTTGAGCCTGCCACTCAGCATGTGATCCCAGGCCAACCACCCAGCCCTCCGAGCTCTGGTTTTCTTGTTTGTACAACAGGCAACGGGAAATGAATGCATGGTGAGCAGTTCCCAAACCCCGGCCCTGCCTTGGGGGCGCTCTCACCTCTGGTGCTTGTCACGGGCTCGGGGCTGCCACACAGGTAGTGACGGTGCCAGGGGGCCGTTGCTTGGCCCCCGGGGTCACTTATTTTCTTTGTTCTGCTGCAAGATCTCCGAGTCCCTCCACTGGAGCCCAGCCCTGTGAGTACTACCCGGAGGGTTCTTGAGTGGACGTGGCCTGCACGCTCAGTTCCGAGGGAGCTGACTTCTTGCGTCCATCACATGTTCACACATGCATGAATCAACCGACAATAAGGAGCATTTCCCTGAACACCTACTCTGTCCAGGGGATTCACATACAGCTTTCTTATTTAATCTTCACAGTCATCCCGGGAGGAAGTGTCTTGCCCATGGTACAGGTGAATTCAGGAAGCTCAGTGCTTGTTGAGATGAGTCAGCTCCTAGGAGGGAGGGGCCAGGATTTGAAGTGGAGTCTAACCCGTTAGACCCTGCTCTCTGGGTTGCATCAGGCTGCCGGAGGACAGACATCTGGGAGACCGTGGCTCTCGCAGAGAAGAATCATGGTCTGGCGGAGGGAGTCATGAACTTCTGACCTGAGTCTGAAGGAGGTTCCAACAAAAGGCCTGCCGCTCCCACAGGCTATAGGGATGAAGACCGGGGACCAGTGCCTGGAAACTCCTCCGTCGGTCCAGTCTGGGCCCCAACCTCAGGCCGGCCTGGACAACAGCGAGGTGGGTGGAGGCTGGGCCTGGGCCGGCTGCCCCTCGGCCGGCTGGCCCTGTGGATGCTGCATTGCAAAACCGCACGATTTTGTTTTGACTTCCTCTTGGGTTCCCAGAAAGTTTATTTACAGAAGTCAGATTGCCTTGTAACTGAAAAAAACATTTATTTTTATTACAGTAAAACATACATGACACAAAATGTCCCATTTATCCATTTAACTTAATAAGCACACAATTTCAGGTCATTACTTCACACGGTGCCAGTCTCCAGCCTTGCTCAATGGCCACCGCCCTCTGTCCCCAGAACTCCCAGATGGAAACTCTGTGTCGATGAAGCGTTGACTCCCCCCACAAAACATTCAATAAGTTACCACTCACTCCCCGCGCCCCCTCCCTCTCAGCCCTGGCCCTCTCTAGTCCATTTCTTTCTCTGTGGATTTGCTTACTTGGAGCACCTCACGTGAGTGGTGTCATGCCGTGTTTGTCCTTCTGTGACTGGCTTCCTCCGTTGACCGCAAGCTCCTCGAGGTTCACCCACGTGGTAGCATGTCTCGGAATCGTCCTTTTTCCAGGCCGAGTAATATTCCATCACATGTATTTTGTGTATCTGTTCATCTGCCCATGGACACTTGGGCTGTTTTCCTTTTCACTCTTTAACAAAGGCGGCTGTGAACGAGGGCGTGTACATATGTCTGAGGTCCTGCTCTCAGTGCTTTTGGGGATAATACCAGAGGCAGAAGGGCTGGGTCAGGTGGTCATATCATGTTTCCTTTTTTGAGGACCCTCCCTACTGCACTCTCCACAGCGGCTGCACCATTTCACATTCCCATCGACAGTGCACAAGGGTTCGTGTTTCTCTGCAGCCAACACTGGTTTTTATTATATTATATATAAATATGTTACATACATATATATATGATAACCATCCTACAGAGTGTGGTTTTGTGCCTCTTTTTAAAACCCTCATATCACACTAAAATTTTTTTATTGATTGATTGTAGAGAGAGAAAGGAAGGTAAAAAGAGAGGAACACGGGTTTGCTGTTCCACTTGCTGATGCACTCATCAGCTGATTTTTATATGTGCCCTGACCGGGGATTGAACCCGCAATGCTGGCATATTGGGAGGATGCTCTAACCAACCGAGCTGCCTGGCCGGGGCTCATCCCACTCTTAAAAGTCTCTTTTTTAATGATACGTGCAGTACTTTTAACATGTACTTTTGAGAAAAATACGAATTTTTCAGCTCGGGAGTCACGAGGAGGCATCAACCCCTGGTCAGCCCAGCCGGCCTCCACGGCTGCCCAGCGAGATGCTCAGCACGGAGTGAGTGGGCGGAACCTCCAGCCAGTCCTGTGCGGACTTGCTCCCCCTCCGAACACGGGCGGCTGGAGTTCTGCCATCGCCACCTCCACTCCTCACTCAGAAGTCTGCAGACTTGTCCCACGCAGCTGGGTTGCTTCTGCTCTGGGGTCTAACGGGACAGCTAATTGAATGCGCGTGACAGCGTGAAATCCTGACAAATGGCCTCCTCCACATTGAGATGTCTAACTTCTCGGCGAAGAGAAAATAGGGCCAAGAACTCGACCTTTTGGCTCCATCTTTCCACGAAAGGAGCTGACGCGACGCAGCGGCCCGCAACGCCGGCCAGACGCGCCGGTCTCAGGAGGGCGCTGCGCGCGGTGTCGGGGAACCCGCGAGGGGCTCCGCTGGAATGCGCCGACTCTCGGCCCCTTTTCGGGCCGTCTGCAAGGGGTGTCCCGTCCTGGAGCAGCATTTTAAAGAGCCGATTTGGCTCAGGCTTTAACAAAAAAAATCAAAACAAAACAAACACCCACCCCCGCTGCGAGGGACAACGACGTTTTTTCCCAGGCGTGGGAGCCAGCGAGCGAGCGCGTCCGCCACGTTGCCCCTGGTGACGGCGCACTTTGGGTTGGCGGCTTCTCTCTGGGCCTTTGTTCCCCCTGAGCACAATGTAGGTGGGAGAAGGTCAAGGTTGCTTCCTGCCGCACACTCTGGGAGGCCAGACCCACCCCCCCGGGGGGCTTCTCTCTGGCTGTGTAAGTCCCCTGGCCGGCTTCGCAGCAGGAAGAAAAGGGGGGCTGAGCAGTGGGGTTCCCAGGGCCTGGAAACAGATTATCGGTGGCTGCTCACCCTCCCAGGGGTCCTGTCCGCTGAGGAGCACTCAGACCCCCCCCCAGTGGTCAGCACTCGTCCAGGCTTCCAGCCCCCCACCTCTACAGCCGCGGGGACTTGCCATCCTTTTCCCCTTCTCTGGAGACCTCCATCCATGCGTCCATTCCCGAGCCGTCGGCGTAGCCCATGGGGAGGCGGGCGGGCAGAGCCCAGGCCGGGAGCCAAGGGCAAGCGGACCGCCTGTGCCTGCTCCAAGTTCACCTTGTGAGGCTTGGTCACTCAGGCCTCCATTCACCCATCGGGATCAGAAACCCCGAGCAAACCCAGCCCTGGAGCTGAGCGAGCGACAAAGGCCAGCTTTCAGCCACCGGTGCCCTCCCCGGGCTGCTGTGGGCCTCCGCCTGCCCCCGCAGCTGAGGGTCAGTGTTTACATATGTCCACACTCAGCCACAAGGGCTCCTTCTTCCCCAGATAGGATCGTACTTGGAAATACTCTGTAAAGTAAACTCATCAAGCCCACACACTCTTCCCGGAGGGCAGGCGCCCAGGGGCCCAGGGGCCCAGGGGCCCAGTGGCATCCATTTCCCATTGGTCCTGTCTAGGCTGGGCCAGGGGGACAGGCAGGAGAGCAGGGGCGCCCCCTGGCCGTGGGTGAGGGAACTGCTCCAGAGAGCCTGGTGAAACTGGGGGTGAGGGGTGGCAGCCCTAGCTGTCAGGAATGGGGGTGGAGAGGCCCCGCATCGACTCCCTCCTCCCCTGGACTCTAGGGAGGGATGGGAGCTCTTGTATTTTTGGAAACAGTATGTCTTTTTGGTCAAGCCCCAGCTGCTGGCCACCAAGGTTGGCCGAGCCCTTTCCCCACTGTGGGACAGCAGGACCGAGAGCCACAGGCCTTAACCACAGGTGCCACCATCGCCCTCTGGGGCCACAGAAGGCTGGGCAGGCTGGCTTTCCGCAAGGGGCCCCATTGAGGAGTGCCACATTTTCTGGGGATGCCGAGGAAGCCCGTATACCCCAATCTCCACATTCCTCCAGCTCAGGGTTCACCCCCATGGCACTGCAAGTTCTTCTGGCCTCACCTCTGACCTGGGTGCAGCCCCTTCCCGAGGTCTGGGGAACCAGGAGGACAATGTCCCGTCCGATTTTGTCCGAGGCCAGCTCTGCTTTCAGCAACGGGCACTCCTCCTTGTCGCCTGGGTCCGCCGTGTGCAGGAGCTGAAGAGGGGCGTGCCCATGGCCACCCGTGGGCCAGGTGCCCTCCTGGGAGTGAGCGAGCGGAAGTGGAGGGAGGACCGACGGGCTCTCTCAGCAGCGCTGACGGCCCCCGGCCCCGATGGTGCCCACGTGGAGTGGTGTGTACGGGAGTGCATGCGAGTGCTTGTGAGTGTGGTGGGCCACAGGCCTGGAGAGTGGGAGCCTCCGTGACGACCCTGAGGCCAATGACCCTAACCATAACCCTTCGCCCGAGCACGGAGGGCGAAGCAGACATCTGCACATCATGTGTGTGTCTGTCCTTATTCCTGGTTCATTTTTTAAAGCATGTGTTCAGAAACAGGGCTCCGCAATGTTCTTATCGTCGTCTTAGTTCAATCCTACTACGTCAGTTTCCGTCCACTGTTCTACGTGCGACCCCTGAACTCCACTCTCAGGTAAAGGTGTTAGTAAAAGCCTTCCTGGTATTTCAAAAAGAAAACCAGGAGGAGTTTATTTTTTCAAGGTGGGCTGTTTCACAGAAACAGAGTCACTTGTGCTTCCCCAGGATGGTTGTCAGAGGCCTGTGTGACCCCTGGGTGCCCTTCCTGAGCAGGGGTGAGGGTGGAGATGATGGGGACATGGGAGGGCAGGAAAGAAGTCCCGGCCCTGGATTAGGACCTGGTCTGGGAATGTCACAGACGTGGCCGCTTGGTCCCACACTGGTCCTGATGGGGTGAGCATGATCATTGCCATTCCATGGAGGAGAAACCAGGGCCGCGGGAGGGGTGGCTTACTCAGGGTCGAGGGTTGGAGCTTTTTAGGACATCAGCACTGAGCTTTGGGTGACCAGGATGCAACCCCGGACCCCTCCGTACCTGGGTCCAGGAAACATAATTACAGTCACGTGCCACTTAATGCTGGGGCTAGACCCTGGGAAATGCGTTCTGAGGTGATTCCGTCATTGTGCGAACACCACAGAGTACACGCGCACTCGCCTAGGTGGTACAGCCCACCGCACACCTAGGCTACCTGCTCTAGCCTACAGCCCTGAGCTACGGGCCTGTACAGCTTGTGGCTGTGTGAATGCTATTGGCCGAGAGGTACGTCCTTCCTGGGGCTCATTGCAGAAGCCCCTCCCACCTGGCTCAGCTACGTAGAGGCCCGTTTGCTACTCAAGCAGGGCCGCTCCTCCGCACCAGCCGCAGCAGTCTTCCGCAGTGGCCACCGAAGTCTGCCAGGCTCTCCGACAGCCTTTCAGCAAGTTCTCCTTGCGCATGCGCACTCAGTTAGCTCTGCGACGTGCTTCCCACAGTGACTCTATACACGCCACACTGCACGTTGCTTTTTAGAAAAACAAGGTGTTTATTATTACCTGGGAGAACATTTCAGACCAGCCCACTAGCGCGGCCCCTTCTGGGAAAGGCCGCAGAGAAGGGCACCGTTCCATGGGCATCGGACGACTTCCCTCTGCACAGAGGCTTAGGTCATGTCCTGTGTGGGGTCATTATGAGCGATGAGGCAATGACATCCTTGTTCCGCGTCTCTGGGCACTTTGCCAGATATTTCAGGGGCAAAGGCCAGAGTCAGAGGGTGTGTGCGTTTGAAATTTGGATGGACGGGGCCCTGACATACATTTCCTTCCCGCTGGTCCGTCTTTCACTCAGCAAAGTGATTTTTGAAAGATAATCAGATTGTGCCCCAACCAGTGTGGCTCAGTGGGTTGGGCGTCGTCCCGCAAAGTGAAAGGTCGCTGGTTTGATCCCCGGTCAGGGCATGTGCCTAAGTTGTAGGTTCGGTGCCCAGTCGAAGCAGGTATGAGAGGCAATGGATGGATGCTTCTCACAACGCTGTTTCTCTCCCTTTCTCCCTCCCTTCCCCCTTTCTAAAAGTAAATGTCTTAAAAAAAAAGATAATCAGATCATTTAACACCCGTTATTATGCCATGTTTACTGGCCCCCGAGCTACCCTTTCTTCAGAATGCTCGACCTTGATCGGTCCCTTCAACCCGGCAGCTTACTCCTACCACAGGGCCTTTGCACGCTCGGGTCCTTCAGATCGCCACATGCCTCCTTCTCTTCACCCATCCTCAGACGGTCCCTCCTCCTGCAGGCCTCATCCAGCCTCAATTCAACGGAGCAGCCCCTCGGTCATCAGCTCCCAATTTCCTGATGTTTTGGTCTCCTTGCTCTGTGATCTCACGGGTGTGTTCACCGTCAGGGGTCCCCAAACCCCCAGGCCACAGACCAGTACTGGTCTGGGCTTGTTAGGAACCGGGCCACACAGCAGGAAGTGAACTTGAATATTATGCACTTGAATCATCCTGAAACCATCCCCCAAGACCCTGGACCGTGGAAAGATTGTCTTCCATGAAATTGGTCCCTGGTGCCCAGAAGGTTGGGGACCGCTGTTCACTGCCATCTCCCTAAAAGCAGAGCTCCTTGTCTGTTAGATTATCAGCGTCCATTTGCATTTCTAATATTTACTAGAGGCAGGCTCATTAACCATTTGCTGTATGGTTCCCAACTTGTGTGATGAAGTTCTTCCCTAAACTGGCTCTGCAAGGCTGTTCCTCGGGGGCAGGTTGGCCCTGGGTAGGGGGCGGGAGGATTAAAGTTAGGGACAGGAGCAGGAGGGAGCCAGGCCGGAAAGGCGGCTGGGATGGATCATGGGGGCCCTGTCTGCAAAGCAGTCTGCTACAGGTGAGTGGAGGGCAGATTTGCAGCCTGGGAAAGACAGGACCCCATGTGTACTTGTGTAGGGTTAACTGGGCAGCTGTGGGGTGCCGGCACGAGGTCAGCGGTGACCACCAAGGCCCTGCTGAGGGACCGGGGCTGGAAAACGGTGAGGAAGTGGGTAGAATGCACAGATCCTCAGCTGCTCTGGGACTCAGCGCCCAGGCCAGTGAAAGGAAGTGGGGAGACGGACAGATCGGCTGTCTCTGCCCATGGGAACTGCTATGGGACAGCGGGTATGCGGGGGCCGCCCCTTTGGCCCCGGGCCGGGCCGGGGCCCGGGTGGGATCAGCCTGTGTGGCTGTTCCAAGCCCTGTACAGATGGAGAGTATGACTTCATTCTTAAGAGTCTGTTTATTTGCAGATAAAAGGAGTCACAAGGGTCCGCACACCCCAGCACATCGGAAGTTCGATTCGAGTGATTTAATTTTGGAAGAAGGTCAGCAGCATGAAACGGAGGGTGCTCCTACACTTGGGCTCCCGTTCTGGGTTCAGCAGCCTCAGGTGGCTACTCTCGGAAGCCACGTGGATGCGTGTGCACAGGCGTGTGCGCAGAACTTCTACAAATTCTTGCTGGTGTGCCCCTACGGCCCCCCGTCGACCATGTCACTCTTTCCACCCCACTGTACTCGCGAGCACTCAGCGCTCCGCAGACACATAATGTTGCTCTAAGCCCCATAGGATGTAATTTCCCAGCCAGGGGCCCAACGGCTGCGCTATTCCTTAATTTGTGAAAGTGATAAACAAGATTATCATGTGCAAACAGAACAGGGCTTGTGCTCCGGCTGCATCCAAGTTTATTTTACAAAGCTATAAACACAAGGCCCTTTCTCCAGCCCCGCTGATTGAGTGTCTCCTTCCTTTTGTCTGCACGAGGAGAATGTAAAGGCCGCGCCGGCCCCGGGTGAGCTCTTGGCTTTCCGGCTGTGTCCCTTAAAGGGACTCTTTCATTCCCCCGGATTGGGCAACGCTCCTCGCCGCCGAGGGTCCTTTTGGGGGTTTCTCACACAGAGACTTTCCCCAGCCGGAGACATATGATCTCAGCTTCCCCGAGCGGGGCCCCGAGCCCCGGGGACTCAGGAGCTTGTGAAATGTGCTGAGAACCGGGGGGCCACCAGGGAAAGGGGCAGGGGTCAGGGCCCTCCTCCCTCCCCGCCTTGCACTGCTTCCCGACTGAGAGCGTCTAGTGTAATTCCATCTGAGACTGGGGAGGAACATGGGCATGCCCCGCATGCCGGGAAGGCCCAGCCTTCTGTCCCCGTCCAGCACACGGTCCCCCTCCCCTGCTTCTAGAAGTGGACAGAGGCGGCAGGGGGGAGTTCCTATTGTCCAGCCCCACCACTCCCCCCTGGGCTGTAAAACCAGCAATGCAGGGGAAGCGGTGGGAGTATCCAGGTAACTCTGCTCTGGAGAACCAGAGAGTCCCAAAGCCACTGCCAGGGGCGGGGACATCTCAGCACTTGATAGCAGCAAGTGGTCCATGGGAGAACCGAGTCCGTCTTCTGGGTCCTCCGAGGGCGGCAGGCTGTAGGTAGAGGGGGCAGCCCACTGGCCTGGGCCAGCCAGGTCCAAGCGACGGTCATTCCACAGGAATTACCTTCTCTTCCGCGTGCAAGCCTCCAGCCGGCCCAGCTCCTCGAAGGACTGGTAGAAGACATCGAACTCCCTGGTGCCCCAGCCCCTCCAGACAGCCAGACACCACTCCATGTCTTCGTTCTCGAAGCCACACACCACCGTGTCCTTTGCCACCACAGCCGCATCCACCAGTGCCCTGCAGAGAGGGGGCGCTGTCTGAGGTAACCCATGGGGGTTGCCACGTGGTCGGGGCTGGGACCCTCACCCTGCACGTTGTCCTCCAGAGGACAGGGCGTGGCTAAGGGGGGGGGGCACCTGTGCGTCCCAGGCTGGCCCCGCCCATGTGCTCTGATGCCCCGCCCCTCCCTGGTGGTCCAGCCTTGGGTAGAAGCTTCCTAACATCTAAAGAGGGGCCGCGGGCATCAGCTCCGGTTCACAGGGGATTGTTTTTGGACAGCAATGATACCATCAGAGCAGGTATCCCCTGTGGCGCATCCAGAAAATACCATCGACTCTAATTTCTGTTCGTCCATAGCTCATGACAAATTTGACTTTAACTCCGTGCCCTTGCCTCATGCAGATTTCCTCTCCCTTTCCAAGTTCCCACGTGTCTAGAGAATACAGGGTAATAATACATGAGGCAGAACACCTTCAGCACGTGGCTCTGGGCAGTTTCGCACCATCTGGGCATGCGCAGTTCCCTCCTGGGCCCCCGCCCGGCTGTGCAGCCCCGCCCCCTCCGGTGACGCACAGCGTGCCCTGGTGCGCTGCCCGGCACTGAGACCAGCCTGTGCACCGGGACGCCCTGGGAGCCCAGCTGGCTTCTCCAGGGTCCTGCACGTTACAGGCCCTCCTTAGCCACCTGCTGAGGGAACAACGTCTCAGACGAACCTCAAAACTGCTGGCGGGCTAAGGCTACGGTTCTCCTTTGGGCTGGCCGTCTGAGCCGCTTTCTCCCTACAGTGAGTGAGCGTGCCTGGCTTTTGGGGGACAAACAGGGGCAATGGAGGGACACTGACAGCAGGCTCTCTGAGGTTAGCAGCCTTGGCCTCTACAGACCCAGCGGCTCCCCCAGAAGCCCCACCTACGACCTGGGAAGGGCTTCCGTCCAACACCGCAGCCCATGCTCCGCAGGGTTCAGCAGCAAGCCCAGATTTTGCTTTGAGAGTCACTGGCCCTGGTGACTCACTGGTTGCAGGGGGTGGGGGCGGGTAAGGGAGGCAGCTTTCCTGGGTCATCGCCTGCTCTGGGGGAAACAAGCCAGATGGGGTGTCTCCATGAGGAAGGCTGACCACATGGGGTTCGGGAGACAAATGAGGGGGCAAATACCGTGGGGAACCGCGGGTGCCAGCCTCTCATCTCTACCGCCAGGCAGACCCTGCCCAGTCTCTCCTGCCCAGTGAGGTAGGACTCCCTGAACCAAAGGGTACAAAGCCCTACCTGGCACTGTCTGGGCAGGTGGGACGCCTTGGGAAGGGCTGTCTTGCTTGGTGCAAAGGACAATGAGTCACCTGGATCCCCATTTCCATGGCCCCTGTCCTTGGGTCCTGGAGGCACTTGGTCGCCAGGGGCACTGGGTTCCCCAGAAACAGGTGGCTGTAACCATGACTGATGCCTGGTTTAGCTGGTATCTGCTGACCTCCCAGGAGCTGCCTGGAGCACCTTGCTCCTGGCCTGCCTCACAGCCACGTCGGTGGATGTGATGTTTATTTGTGGGCAAGAGGGCTGGGGGACACTGTGCAGGAATGCGGCCAGGGGGGCCTGGATTCCCCATGCCACAGCCCAGGTCCTGAGAGCTGCCCCTCCATCTTACCCCCATGGATTCAGCTCTCGGGCCTTCAAGACGGCGATGACCCGGCCCCGCTGGGCGCCTGCGTCCTTCTCCAGGCCGATGACGATAACATCTCCCCCGCGCCTGTGAAACCAGAACCGAGAAGGGGAAGCGCTTTGTCCAGGCCGGCGCTCCCCAGGGGAAATGGAGCTGGCATGCAGAAGGGAAGGGCAACAAATGCGCAGTTTCTGCTAATGGACCGAGGTGCAGCGAGGGCACCGCGGCCGGGCGCACAAGCCCTTTCCCAGGAGGAAACCAGATCGCACTTGACCGTGGCCCTCCTTCGTGGTGCCCTGGGGGCAGATGAGCTTTAGTGCAGCCCTTCTCAGATTTGCTTGCTCAAGAGATCCCTCCAGATTTCACAACGGAGGGAGCGGCTCCCCGTGGATCCGTGGAATGGATCGTGATGGTAGCTCAAAACTTCCTTCACTCCGCCCCCAACGTGAGAGAGTGGGGGACACCCACAAGGTCTCGCCCCACGGCTGGGAGCCCTTACCTGGGGACCCAGATGACGTCCTTCACGGCGAGGACCTTCACGGCTTGCAGGTGCTGGCTGAAAGCCTCCCCACCCACGGGGCTCAGCTCGTGATCGGACCTGTCGGAGCCGGCCGTGGGCTCCAGCAGCCTGTCCGCGTCCTCGCAGTCGGTGGAGAAGGGCACGCTGGAAGAGCTGGCCGGGGAGCAGGGCAGGCTCAAGGGGGACAGGGGGGCCCGGTGCGGTGGGGACGAGGAGTAGGAGGACATGGAGCAGTAGTCGGTCAGCGAGTCCTGGTGGGTCAGGATCTGCGTGCCCAGCTCCTTGCTGTACATGATGCTCACGTCCGCGATGGAGTCCCCCTCGGGTTCCTTCGGGCTGGCTGTGCGGCTGTCCGGCGGCTCCAGGCCCGACGGGCGCACGGGGAACATGTCCCTCAGGGGGTTGGGGTCCCCGCAGAAGTACCGGGCGCACAGCTGGTAGGTGGCCGAGTGGTACATCACCAAGGAGTTGGCCTTGTCGTCCAGGCACCAGACCACCTCCTCGCCCTTGCACTCCGAGCTGCACACGATCGACGTGACCACTGAGGGGGCCGTGTAGGGCTCCAGCCGCCGGCTGATGTCCAGGGCGGCGCAGTCGATGACCAGCAGGCCCGGCCCGTTGCTGTACCAGACCTCGGACCCGCTGTTGACCACCTCCATGGCCCTCACGGGGTAGGGGTTCTGCCGCGCGTCCTCGTCTGGGATGCTGAACTTGGCCCTGTTGGCCGTGTGCGAGCACAGGTAGGAGCAGCTGTCGTCCGGGGTGCCCCGCACCACGGGGAACGCCGCCACCAGCCCGTCGGCCAGGCCCGCCAGCACCAGGTAGGAATTCTGCCGGGGGAAGACAGGGATGCGTGACTCCCTCTCCCCTCACGTGGGGGCCAGACTAACCTTCACACAGACCCCAGGCCACCCGGGCTTCCCGCCAGCATGCCAGTCCTCACTGGTGCGGGCAGGGCGGAGCCCACCCGGTTTCTGCTCCAGGATGTCACATGCGCCCGCCAAGCTAATTCTTAAAGAAACCGCTTCCCATGCAACCCTCTGATAGGAGCGCTCTCTGGGGGCTGTGTCCACCTTCCTGCAGCTTCCCACACCCGCGTGCAAATGCCTGTGCTGCAGCAGACACTGATTGTCCTTGGGGTCCCCCCCCCCGCGACTCCCACAGTGAAGCGTGTGCTCTTCTCCGGCCACTAGAGGTCACCGCAAAGAGGCCAAGGTTGCAGCGACCAGGCCTGGCTGAATGCTGGGCTGGCCTCCTGGAGCATCTGTGAGAAGCCGGGGAGACGTCTGAGCCTGGCTGCCCTAGTGGGGCTGAGGTTGGGGAGGGAAGAGCAAAGCAGGAGCCAGGACGGAGCAAGGGTCCAGGCCGTGTGCTGGCGAGCCCGGGAGGTGGGGCTGTCCGAGATAAAGCGAACCAGCCTCCGGCAAGAGAGCAAGGTCAACTCCAGCCCCAAGAACATCGATTGAGATCCATCTTCAGGATTTTAGGAAAGAAAGCAGCCAAAGCAAACAGGAGCTACATCTCTAGTGCTGGCCCGGGCCCCAGCCGGGGCCGTGAAGGGAGCCACGCAGCCCGGCTGGGTGTGCACATGCGCGTGCGAGAATGCAGGGGTCTGCCGTCCGCGGCCTCCGGGGGCAGGTCCCCCGGCAGGGAGGCTCCGCACAGAGCAGGCTTTATTCCCTCTGGTGGTGCGGGCGGTGGTGCCCGGGCCCGGGGGCTCCGGCCAGCCGTGGCCTCAAATAACGCTTTGTACCGTGTTCTCCTGCACGCTGGTGCAGACCGGGCCCCGAGCTGCCTGGCCTCGCCCGCCCGTGGGGCCACGGTCATAAATGACTCTGAGGTCGACTTCAGACTTTTTTTTTTTTTAAAGAAATGCAACTGTGGTAGGGTGGAGAGAAGAGTGCATATATTTTGGGATCCTCAGGAGGCAATCATAAGGCTCATGTTTAATAAGCACCACAGCCTGGAGCTTTGGGTACGTGATGCCCAGAGACTCTTTCTGCGATGTCTTTTCGTCCCCATTTTACAGATGAGAAAGCGGAAGGTGGAAGATGGCAGCGGACACATCCTCACAAAGCCACACCCATAACGACACCTTGGTGGGGCTCGGGGGCAGGGGTCTCAGGGCAGAAAAAGGGAGGGAGCGTTGCCCGGATTCCAGAAGCTGGAGAAGCCTGAGATTGTCACTGAGGGATGGGCGTGACAGTGAGGGCAGCTTCTCTGAGCTGGGGCCCTGGCCTTGACCTTGAGAACTGAGGAGGAGATAGCCTGGGAAAGCTAGGTGGCAGCCAGAATTCCTGGTGGGAAGCACCCCCTTTGAGTGTGGTGTGGGCTGGGTTGGGGTTCGAGGGGGAGTTTGGGGAGCCTCGAGGGCCATACAGAGCTGCCCTGGGGCCTGGGCTGGGGAGAGCAGCACCCTGGGGTCCCGCACGGGACAAAGAGGGACCCCGGTCTGGGACTGACAGGAACACTCCAGAGGAGGCAGAGAGGAGGATGAAGTGAGGTGGCTGCCCCACAGGGGTGGGGACAGGGCCACCGGGAGGCGCTGCAGGCCCCAACTCCATGGGACTGCTCCTTTACAGCATCTGCACCGGGGAAGCATCTCACCGAACTCTGGGACTGTGCTATTTGCGTGGGGAACACAAGCCTTCCACTGAGCCCTTACTCTTATCGGCTGTGCAGGCAGGTTCTCCCAAGCCGGATGGGCGCTAATGACGGCCCAGGTCCCCGGGGTCTCCACAGCCGACAGGGACCTGAGTTTGGTGGCCCAAGAGGGCGCGGCTTTGCTCCCCCCACGAGAACGGGGAAGGGAGAACCGTCCACGTGCGCACTCACTGCCCCCGCCCCAGCACCTCACCTTTTTCAGAACAGGCACCGCCAAGAAGCAGGTGACGATGGCTGGGGTGTCCAGAGCCCGCTGCGGCATGTTCAAGGGGCACATGCCCTTGAGGCTGTAGATGTAGATCTTCTGGTCCTGCAGGGGCAGGGTGGGGGCGGGGGGCCAGCGTGAGACCCGGGCTGAAACGCGCCCGACGTTCCCTGCGGGGCCCACTCCGTGGCGGGCTCCCTCTGGGCCTTAGCGAGTCCCGTGTCCAGAAGCTTTGTGGTTTGCTTGTTCCCCTGATTCCTGTTCTTTGTAGGGACTGAAAACTACAGGGGTGTCTCAAGAAGAAAATCAAACGGCCCATACTCCACTGCCCAGAGAAACCCCCTTTGGGGGCTGGGGTGTGGAATTTCAGTTTCTGTGGGTGCATATGTGTGTGCGTGTCCTGGTTCTTGCCGTGGCCACACACCCTGCAGGCAGAGGCCCCGTGCACTAGTCCCCGAGTGGACAGTGTGTGAGCTCTCTTCGCGTCTGCCCTCAAGTGCGCCCCCATTGGGTTCCTCTGTTCTCGGTGGCTGAGCCCGTTTCTGAGTCCTCACGACTATGCATTACCCTGGGGTGAGCGTTCTGACATGCATGCCTGTCTGTCTCTGTGTGTGTCTCGGGTGTTTTCTTAGAACAGATGCCTAAGGCTGACATTACTGAGGCTGCACCAATTTATAACCCCACCTACCTACCCATCCTCCCGCCCACCCTAGATGCTTCAGAATGTCTGTTTTGGGGCATTCCTGTCTGGACTTCTCAGAAGACAGCAACTTGGACTTTCGGCTGCCTCTTTTTCTTTTTTTTATTGCTTTTTAGGGAAAGAGACAGAGGAAAGGAGAGAGAGAAATATCGATGTGAGGGAGAAGCATTGATTGGTTGCCTCCCACACATGCCTGGACCTAGATTATATGCAGCCTGGCTGGGGATCGAACCCACAACCCAGGTATATGCTCTGACTGGGAATCGAACCCACAACCCTTAGGTTACAAGACGACAGTCCAACCCGCTGAGCCTCACCAGCCCAGGGCTCTGCTGACTTGTTTGATGTGAAGGCACAAGGCCTCTGAGCCGAATGCACGTGCTGGGTAGCGCTGGCCATGTTATATGAAACCCAGTCACATCACCGACCCTCTGAGCGACTAGGGCTCTGCCCCTGACACTCGTCATGGCCGAGTCCCCATCGCCAGCCACGCACAAGGTGGAGATGCTGCTGGGTTGCAGGGCTCCCGGATGGCTCTGGGGCCTCACAGGTGTGGGCTGGGGTCACTGGAGATTCAAATGATCCTGGCGGCCTGCACTTTCAGCCGTTCAGCATGGCTGCTCCCGGTTCGGCCGGCCATGACGAGAGCCCTGCACAGGGTGCGGGGGTGGTGGGGGGCGGTTACCTCGGTGGCCGTCCACAGAGAGCTCTGGACCTTGAGTTGACAGCTCAGCTTCATGCCCGCACAGCTCATCCTCTGCACTTCCAGGAGGCCCTTCTCCGTGTTCACCACCGTGTAGTTCCTACGATGGACAGTGGGCGTGAGGTCAGCTCACGGGGGCGGGGTGTGGGCTGGGGGTGCTTGAATATTCAGGCAGACAAAAGCCACTCCCACCGAGAAGAAAGAAAGACTCCCTCCCCCCTCTCTTGACACTACTCAGCAACTCTACTCCAGCACCTGATCTCTCTTCCTCATCTCCAGAATCCCTTCCGCCCTCTACCATCGAGCTGAAGATAGCTCCCCTCTTAAAACAGAGCCTGCCCTTGACCTCCGCCCTCCACGCCCCTAGCAGATACCACCTCTTCTTTGCTTCTCTTCATCGCAAGCCCACTCGTGCCTGTCTGCTTGGGAGGGACTCCATTTTTCTCTCATGAGAAGACTCCATCCGGCTTTCAGTCTGCTGCGTGCTCCATGTCCCTGACTGTGGTCACCCCCGACTGCCCCCCAATTCCAAGGTCGCTCCCGCCCTGACACCGGCAGGGCGTGGGATGCCGCAGGATGTTACCTGGACTCTTCTTTCCCATCCCAGAAGACCACCATGTACTCCTGGCTCTGGGACGAGAAGAAGGTGGTCTGCTTCCCGCAGGGCAGCTGGTACATGAAGGTGGCGAAGGTGGGGTCCTTCATTTGGCTCACCACGGACAGGGCCAGCGGTCGCTGGGGGAGAGAGGCCACCGGGGCCGTGAGCCGGGGTCTCTTACAACCAGAAGGACGCCCGTTCCGCCTGCTTAACCGACGGTCTTCAACCAGGAGGGAAGGAGTGGCGTCTGCTCATTCAAGACCCATGGGAAACAACAGCCAAAACAGACACCAGAAACAGACCCTTCCAGGCGTCTGGGTCATCGCCGTCTATGGCAACTCAGACTCAGGGGACGAGGTGAGCTTACTGCTGGGATAGTCCAGTCCCCGCGCCCAGGGACACACAACTTTATAAAGAAACATTCTCAGACCTCATGCATTCCTGATTAAACCAGCACCTTTGAAAGTGGTGAGTGAGTTTCACCCTGAAAGCACTGGTCTCTCCCAACGACAGCCCGCTCTCACACGATCACGTGGCTGCTGTTCCTTCTCACGGGCAAACCTTCTTCCCACTACTTTGCAAAGACATAGCTAGGCTCTCCGCCCCTGCACGGGGACTGTCTGGCCACAAAGGGGCTGGTATGCTTTGTGTGCATGACAACGCAATAAAAAAGTTGGGGAGGAAAAGGACGCCCATTGGTCACAGTAGTGACATGCATGTGACGAAAATGATCTGGATATATTAGGAGTTGTAAATATTTCTAGGACAGAAGAGTTGCCCTTTTTGCTCAAGACCCTTTGGGCAGAGTGGGCTTGGGACGGAGGGCGCCCACCGCAGTGGCTGAAGGGGCCAGGCCCCAGGCTCTCCCCCACACCCCCCAGGTACCTTCTCAGGCTTCGTGTCCCAGCATTCCATCATGAGCGCCTGCAGCCGATGGAACTGCACCTCCTCCGGCTGCCCCAGCACCGGGCGGATGCCCTTGGACAGCTTCTTGGCAATCTGCAGCTGGTGGTGGCCCAGCGCGGGCCGCTGTCCCGACAGCAGCTCGTAGAGCACCATTCCGTATGAGAACATGTCCACCTGGGCAGAGAGGCAAGCCAAGTCAGGTCCCCCGCCCCCCGCCCCAGGCCCAGAGGCTCTCGAAAGCTGCCCCTGAGAGGGAGGGCGCAGGGGGGACACCGTTAGGGAGGGGACACACGGGCCCCGCCCAAAGGGAGGCACGCAGCTGTCCACGCACCAGTCCAGCATTTCTCTCCACCTATCCAAACATCCAGCAAACCAACTGGCAACCCATCAGTCTGTCCCTTCATCCATCCATCTTCCAGTCCATCCATCTGTCCTTCCTTTCTTCCTTCTGTCCTTGTAAGCACCCATTTTTCTGCACATGTATCTATCCATTCTCCTGCTTACCCATCCATCCATCCATCCACCCACCCATCCACCAATCCATCCATCATCCATCCATCCATCCATCCACCCATCCATCTGCCCATCTGTCTATCCATCCACCCATCCATCCAACCATCATCCATCTGCCCATCTGTCCATCCATCACCCAACTGTCCATCATCCACCCATCCATCTACGCATCTATCACTATGAATCTTCCTGTTATAATCTTGGTTTTGAGATACCTCATCTGGGTCACTTGTTACTAACAAGCTCTTATTTTTCTCACTGTGATTTGCCTTTTCTAGCTTGGTGAACAGGTGCTGAGTTCACCCTCACGTGCTTAGGCATGCTTGAAGCAATCATTCAAGGATCCATCTGCTTGGGGGCAGGGAGTAGAGGAGGGGCACCCAGAGCTCAGAAGCTACTGGCACTGCGAGGACTATCTGGGTGGCCTGACCCGGGGCCTGGGCTCCTGAGCTGTGCGGCTGGGCCGCGCCAGGGGACGGCGGTGGGCCGGGGTGGGTACCTTCTCATCATACACGATGCGAGGCCGGATCTCCGGGGCCTGGTAGCCAGGGGTGCCCTCCACGCCCAGGGCGCCCTCGTGAAAGGACTGCCTGGAAATCCCGTAGTCCGACAGCTTGATGTTGACGTGGTCCTTGACGTCCAGGGACCAGACCAGGATGTTGTCGGACTTCAGGTCGCAGAAGATGATATTCTTCTTGTGCAGGTAGGCCAGGCCGGAGGCCACCTGGTAGGCTATCTTCTGGGTGAGCATGTGCCCCAGGGGCATGAAGGGAGAACCTGGGCACAGAAAAACATGCCCAACAGTCAGGACACCAACGGTGCTCTCCCCTTACCTTCCGTCTCCCCAGGATACTCTGTATTCCACTGACACGTTCTCATCATTCCCGCGCTGGGTACCGGAGGAGGCGGAGACTGAGCTCCTTCCGCAAAATATTACTTAAGACAATAACGCCTGCCGTTACAGCTGCACTCACGGGACCTGAGGCCAGGAGTTGGTGTTTTTACTGAAACAGCAAGTATGCAGAATCCCAGGCCAAGTTTGCTACACAGTCAAGGGGCAAGTTGCGGCTATAAGAGCCTTCGTTAAAAAAAAAAAAAAAAGTCTTCCATGGAGGCAGAAACAATTGAGTTTAACTGCATTTCTTTTCCCTGAGTCCAAAGATGGCTCCCTCTGTCAGGTCTCTGGAATTCAGTTGTGTGTTTCTCAAGCTAAGTTATTTTATTTTACTTTTTTTAAAAAATTGATTTTTAGACAGAGAGAGGAAGGGGGAAAAGAGAAAGAGAGACATCAGTTTGTCATTCCACTGACGGATGCATTCATTGGTTGATTCTCTCATGTGCCCTGACTGGGGATCGAACCCATAACCTTGGTGTATCGGGATGATGCTCTAACCAACGGAGCTGCCCAGTCAGGGCTCAAGGTAAGTTGTTTAAAAAATTTTGTTAAAAGAACAAGTGAGGATAAAACTGACCCCAGGGTCTCAGAGTTTTAATAGCGGCGGATGCGTGGGGCCCGTCACAGGTAAGGGAGAGATTACGTGGCCGTGGAACTTGTCTCCGGCCTCCCCGGCTGACTGACTGATGCTCGAGTTTACTCCCACTGGGGCTGTGCTCATTCTCCTTCTCAGGTGAGTCAGTTAAGCAGCTTCTGGGATTATAGCCATGAACCAGACCTCGAACCTGCTTCTCTCTGAGCTCCTGTGGCCTCACTGACACCACTGAATAGGTTTAAATGTGGTGGGGGCTTTTCACCACCCACAGGCAGGTGGCCTTGAGAGCCGAGGGCAGCTGTGTCCTGCCCCAGCCAGCCAGGCCAGGCCAGGCCAAGCCACGCTGCAAGGAGCGCCCAGGCCTGCGCTGCCGGCCATGCGCTCTGGAGCCTCCCAGGAGCATCCGCCCGCCCCCTGCGGAAGGTTCTCGCCACCCGCCCCTGCGGAAGGTTCTCGCCGCGGCGGGTACCTTTGGCGTTTTCGGACAGCACGGTGTTGAGGCTGCCCAGCGGGGCGAGCTCCAGGGCGAAGCAGAGGGGGTGGATGCTGATGCCGATCAGAGACACGATGCAGGGGTGCTGCAGGGCGTGCAGCATGCTGGCCTCCTGCCGGAACTCCGAGAAGTTCTTCACGGCGTCCGTGGCCCGCAGGTGCCGCAGCACGGTGTCTGCAGGGGGACGGCACGGCCGTCAGCGCGGCCCGGGGGGGAGCTCCGGGGGTGCAGGGCAGGCGACAGGGAGCAGCCTGCTTGGCGGGGCCCTGTGCTGGCTGCCCAGGGAGCCCGTCCGGGGCCACCTGCGTGAGGGTTCCGGCCACTCTGACCTCGAGGGGCCGGCGGGGTCAGGGTTTACATTTCAACACATGGGGGAGGGGGAGACACTACTACTCAGAATTTGGCCCCGGATGTGGCACTCCTGAGGCTTTCTAGGCCGATACAAGCCCCTACTCCTCCTCAGCCCATAAACTCGTCCCTGTCACTTGGCGGCTCCTGCTTTGTCAGTGGAAGGTTAGGCACGTCCTCACCCTTGTCCCCTAGATGATGCTCTCGCCCCATGCGGGTGCTGGCCGCCTGAGGGGCACAGCTGTGTCTTATTTCAGCTCTGCGTCCGGAGCCCCACCCGGAGCCTGGCTGAGGTGACTGCTCCCCCACAAGGATGCTGAGGCTTTGGTCTCTACCACCCACTTAATTCCCCACCCAGTGGCCAGGGCCACCTGAGACAGAAAGGGCCACCGGCCTCTCCTCAGCCAGGGATGAAATTGTGGGGGCAGCTCCAGGTCTGAGACAGGAGACCTCAGGCCGGAGAAGGGTGTGTGGCCAGTGGTGTGATTTCGAACCTGAGCTCTAACCTTCTCCCAGTGCCCCTGGAATGCACCCCCGCCCCCCAAACAGAAGGCCCCTGCCCAACACGTGGAGGGGCAGGATGCCCCCCACTGGGCTGTGGCCAGCCCTGAGGTCTCAGAGCAGGATCCTCCAGGCCTTGTTTCTACTCCTGTGTCCCGATCTGTCCCTCCTTTATGAGCAGATCTTTTTAAGAGTTCTTTTTTTTTAAAAAAAAAAATTATTTTTAGAGAAGGGAAAAGAAGGAGAAAGACAGGGAGAGAAATATCAATGAGGAAGACAGACATCAATGTGTGGTTGCCTCTCGTGCGCCCCCAGCTGGGGACCTGGCCTGCAACCCAGGCAGGGTCCCTGGCTGGGAATCAAACTGGCGACCCTTTGGTCTGTAGGCTGGCACTCAATCCACTGAGTCCCACCAGCCAGGGCCTTATGGTCAGATTTTAAAAATCGGGAATCATTGGACGTGGAGGTTCAAACAGCATGGAAAAAAATCTTGGCAATTCAAATTGATTGATGGTGGCAGATGTATGTGTGTGCCGGCCAGATTTGTGTGTGTGTGTGTGTGTTTTAACTGGGAAAGTTTTGTTTTTCACGATCGGTCTTAAAAGCATTAAGAATTCATTTCTGACTGTGGTGTGAAGCCTGACCCGAATCTCCGCCCTCGTGCACTGACAAGCCAGTCTTTCCCTCGGCTCATGAGGTCACCTCCGTCCCCGCCAGCTTCCCGCACACGTCACGCCGTCCCGCTCCCCTGGAGGCCCGCTGGCGCCCGGGAGAAAACCGCCGCCACGCCCGTACGCCTGTCAGTCGTGACATGGGCTGGGCAGGCCTCTCTTCTGCTGCCCACTGCGGGGGCTTTCCTGGCTGTTCCTGGCCTGGTGCCGTTTCATAGGCATTTTACAATCAGTCCAGTTTCACACTTACACTCACACACACACACACACACACACACACCCATTTGACGAAACCCTTCCCGACTCTGGGCTTGGTGAAGACTCTCTTAGCTTTCTCTGTGCGGAAAGTTGCCTTCTCTTTGCTCCGTTACAGTTTTGTCTCTTCCTCTCTGACCTGCTTTCTTTCTGCGGGTCCACGATTCTAACTTTTCTGCCAATGCCGAGAGTGTAAATTACGGCGAGGAGGACCACGCCAAGCCAGGGGCCGTGACAAAGGTGGTATTGGGCTGGCTGGAGTGAGGACGAGCCCGGGGTGTTAAGAGGTGATGGGTGGAGACCATCTGTGAACTGTACACAGTGGGTAGGCCTTTGTGGGGGTGGGGGAGACCCCACGCCGGCTTCCCAATCCATCTAGCTGGAGAGCCCACCTTCCTTTAGTGGAGACAGCGGAGAGGGTCTCCCAGGCTGAGGGGTCCGCCTGAGGTCTGACTGTGTGGCCCCCACGTGCCAGGCCCGGGCGGGACATGGAGCAGATGGAAATAGGAAGGATGGCTCACGTCCTAAGCAGGAGCGTAACCTCCAAAAGCAAATTCCAGGCTTCGCTCAGCCCGATCCTGGGGCCTGTCCCACGTCCTGCCAGGGCTGTCCCCGGGGTCCACGCTGGCCTGGCTCACCCCCCTGCTCTTTCCCCCTTGCTATGGCCTCAGGCACGCAGTTTGGACCAAGGGAGCCCGTGTCTGAAGAGAAAGGACGCAGGGCCACGTTTACCTGC
This sequence comes from Phyllostomus hastatus, assembly GCF_019186645.2. Taxonomy (NCBI): domain Eukaryota; kingdom Metazoa; phylum Chordata; class Mammalia; order Chiroptera; family Phyllostomidae; genus Phyllostomus; species Phyllostomus hastatus. The sequence goes on along the minus strand of NW_025334036.1, from coordinate 10,710,319 downwards.
GGGGGCGTTAGCGAAGTTCTTGAACTTCTTGATCTGGAACCGCTTCACGGCCACAGGCTGGCCTTGGTACCGGGCCCGGTAGATGATGGTGCCGCTGCCGCCCTGGCCCAGGATGCTGCTCTCGTCCTCGCTGTGCTCCAGCTTGCTGTTCTCCAGGAAGAGCCTGCGGGAGACGCGGCGCAGGTCAGGACAGACGCCCGCCTGCCCAGAGCCCCGGGGGGAGGGAGCGCGATGCTCCGGGGCCGTGGCTGGGCCGCGGCTGACGTTTCCAGAGAGTCTGTGCGGGATCGTGGGTGCTGTTCAGAGCGCCGGGCTGTGCAGCTTCTGGACAAGCGACCTGGATTATGAACGTCACCACAGCCTGCGGTTAGAACCAAGCCTACGGGGACAAGCCACCTGGCCTTCCAGGCTCCACACCGGAGACGCCACTGCCCGGGCCCGGTGCGGGCACAAGACCTAACAAGGTTCAGCAAATACATGAAGATTCTAAAACTTTGGGACTGCCCAATAGGGCACCCCCACCCTCCAACCTGACTCACGCACATACATGAAACTCTGCCTGTGGTCTCTAGGCAATGTTAATTCTTGTGTTAAAGACCCAGGAATGAAGGAAAATCATTTTACAGAAGAGAGGTGTTTCACTAGTGTTTCCTCCGATGAGGTAACTGCGGAGGTTGCAAAGAACTGTGGAGGAAATTATCCCGTGGAGGAAGCAGTTCCTTAGTTAATTAACTAATAGTTTTAATTCTCACCTGAGGATTTGTTTGCTGATTTAGAGAGAGAGGAAGGGGGAGAGAAACATCGAGCCGTTTGCCTCCCGTACATGGCCTGACTAGGAATCGAACCCGTGACCTTTTGGTGTATGGGACAATGCTCCAACTCACTGAGCCACCCAGTCAGGGCATACTTTCTTGATTTCATGGGTTCCTTTAGAAGCAGGTCTTGGAACCCCAATTCTACAATATCACAGAATACTTCACGTCTATTTTCTTGGGACGGGGGAGTGATTTGGAAACATGAGAATTCGATGTTCTTTCCCCCTCTCCCCAAAAGTTTAATTCTCTCAAAGGAAACTAGATGTACCAATCCTCTGAATAAGAAACTAACAGGACCTCACAACTCCAAACAAGCTGCAAACAACCAATGTCAACGCCAATGTCACCCTGTCTGCAGGGAGACCAGAGCACAGCTTCCAGTTTCCGTGCCGACAGAAGATTCCGCCTCGTACTGAGCGCTTGGATTTCGTGACGGTTTCTTGCTTCATGGGAGCACAGTGTTTTCTGATTTCCCCAGCCTCTCCTCCAGGTACTGTGTTAGATGAGACTCCACAGGTTTTGGGGATCCCAGTGCTGAGGGCAGCGGTCAGGAGGTGGCATTTGCCAAGCCAGGAAATGAGGCTGCGGGTCTGGGGGTGCCCCTTTTCTCGAAGACCAAGGAGCACTGGACTCGAGCAGGGGCAGAGGAGGGATGAGGGAGGGGGAGCCAGGCCAGCGGAAGGAGCTCCCTCGTGGGGTTCCGGAAGGACTTCTCCTTCCAAGTGCTCTGCCCAGCTGGGCCAGGGCCGCCTCCCCTGGGAAAACGGCGGCCTGGTTCCCTTCAGGCAGCCTGGGACGGGACCCCGAAAGCCCCCCCTGAGATGGGGTGGGAGCGGCGGCTGCGGGAGCTGCCAGCACCGAGGGCGGCCCCCACGCGGCGCGGCGCTGCAGCGGCGTGCATACCTGGCCGGGAAGTCGGTCATGAACAGCTCGGGGACCAGCTCCTGCAGCGGCACGGGCACGTCGGGGTGCCGGGGGCAGGCGATGAAGTCCCGCTCGATGGCGGTCAGCACGCAGTCCTCCATGTCGAAGTACTGCACGTCCTCCGCTCTCTCGCCGGGGCCGGCGTGCTGGGCCCAGGAGGACTCGCAGACCGGGCAGGGCACGTACTGCTCCATGAGCGGGGTCCCGTCGCTCTCGGTGGCTGTCAGGGCTGCGTGGGGACGGAGCGGGAGACAGCTCGCCTGAAGGCGGCAGTGGCGGCAGGGGTGTCCCTGAGCAGCACCCTGCACACCCAGCCGGGGTGGGCCCATCCCAGCAGGAGGTCTGTCTGCTCTCGCCTGGCCCCCAGGGAGCGGCTGCAACCTGACTCCTGACTTGGGTTCCTTTTTGGAGAGCTCGGGCCTCCATCCTGAAAGATGCGCTCAGGGAGGGGGCAGGGGTGCCCTGGACAGCAGCTGGCGGCTGAGACCCTGAGCCCAGGGGTAGAGGGGCCCGGGGCCTGGGGGTCCCTCTTACACCGCCGGCCCCCGCAGGACACGGCGAGCTGAGTCCAGGCCTGCCAGGCTCCAGTGGCCGAGCCACAACCAGTGAGCAGTCATTGTTCACGTTTGAAACCCAAGCCTTGCAGTCCCCACGATTCTCTGTAGAAGAGCAAGCGACGCAGGCGGAGAAACGAGGGCATATCATACAAGACAAAAGCTGGTCATTTTGCACGGGCTCCCCGGGGCAGGAGAGACACAGCTTTTCTGCACGTCTCTGAAACGGGGTGCCAAAGACACCCCATGGCTGCACCCTCGGGGTGAGTGGGGGCCTGCTTTGTGCAGGGCGGGAGGCGGGCTTCCAGAACTTTCTGGGCACACCTGCCATGTGCAAGACATCCTGCCAGCTGGTTGGTGGCGGTGTCCCCAGACAGCCCTGTCCCAGGCCCTCAGCCCGGTCGGTCCCTCCCGTCTCAGGGGACTGCCTCCCTCCACCGCCAAGTCAAACCACAGGACCAGCTGCTACAGGGACCACTGCTTGGTGGGGAGATATTATAAAGGATCCAGGAGGGTTCCGACCCCTAAGTGCTACAATTCACACACCCAACTGCCTTCTCTGAGGCCCCCTCTGGGCCCTTTCCCGCATGGGTCACCTTCCCATCAGCACCAGCAGGACCCCAGGCCCTGGGGGCTGCGGCAGGCACATGACAGCACGCCCTGGCCACTCTCCTTCCGCATCTCCTCGGATGCTCGCCTGGGATGCAGGGATGGGGGGCCGGCCCGGAAGCCGGCCCAGGGAGGCCGGTGGCGGTGCCTGGGTCCCAAAGGCCCCTGCGCTGGCTCGCTGGGCCTCCAGCCCCCCGAGGGGGACGGCTCACGGGCCAGTTTTACCCCCGATGTCCTCCCCGCTGCAGAACGCCCTGTGGGCTTGTCTCCACTCCAGGAGCAAAACAAACAGCTTCACTTCAAAGAGTGTTTTCTTTGGGTGGACTGTCCAAGGGTTTGAGAAGGGCCGTGTGGGTGGCTGAGCCCCTGGGGGACTCGGGGGTGGGGACAGGCAGGGAAGGAGAGTGGGGGCCTTGGCAGGTGTGGCCCCTTCCATCCCCGCCCCTGCACAAGGGGTGAGCTCCAGCTGCGGGCTCCCCGCACCCCCCCCCAATTCCAGCAGCACTGTCCACACAAGACCGTGTGAGGCTCATCTTGTCTTCCTGGACCACATGTCCAAGGTCATGATCCTCCCCACACCCTGTGGGCAGCTGGGCAGCCAAACACAAGCCCCATGGGGTCTGGGCCCACATCGTCCCCACCCACACCCACAGCTGGACTCCCCCAGGGGTCAGACTCCACCCTAGGGTTCTTAGGGACCCTCTGGTTTCCTTGGGCTGAATACCAGTGGGATTTCTGGTCCCCAAATAAGGAGCCTCCAGATTTATACAGAAATGCAGTTGACCCTTAAACAATATGGGAGTCAGGGGCGCTGACCCTGTGCACTTGAAAATCTGAAGGCAAATTTTGATACCCCCAAAACTGAACTACAGTGGTCCCTCGGTGTCCCTGGGGGACCGGCTCCAGGACCCCCGCAGGTGCCCAAATCCACGCACGCTCAAGTCCCTTAGGTAAAGTGGAGGAGAACAGTGCGCCCAGTCAGCCCTTTGCACCCATGATTCCCTACAGTTTCAAGCCATCCTTGGTTGAATCTGCAAAACCCACAGCACGGAGAGCAACTTCATATTCATTTTAGGAATCCGCATGTACGTGGGCCTCACAGTTCAAACCCGTGTCGTTCCAGGGTCACGTGCATTCCCAGGAGCCCGGGCTGGGTTCAAGAACATCCTCTTACCGGGAAACCACTGGTCGATCAAGGAGTTGACGTGGTCGGTGATGAAGGCCATGGCCGAGAAGTCCCTCACTTCGGACTGGCAAATGATTTTTATCCCTCCGCTCTTCTTCTTCTTCCAGTTCACGTCCGAGGATTCCACGCTGCGAGCCAGAGGCAGGAAAGGAGCCCGCTGCAATCCTGCCCTGCGTGCAGGTGCCCCGGACGGGCCTCCTTGCCTCCAGGGCGAGGACCCCAGCTCCAGGGCCCCCCAGGGACCCCACGCCCAGCCGGGACTGTCGGGGGGGCCCTATGTTTGTGTGCAGGGCTCTGCCTCGTCCCCAAACCCCCCCCGCAACGTGGGGAAGCGGACATTTGTGAGGTCTTGGCCGTAAGCAACTCGCAGGCTGGGGTCTGGCTCTCAGGTGTGACCCGCGCGGGGCGGGGGGAAGGTTCTTTCCTGTCTGACCCACTGGATTCTCATCAGCCAAGTGGCCAGCGTGACGCTGAAGTGGAAACATCCACAGGAAAGCCCCAGGCCCTACAAGTGGCTCAAATCAGGCCCCCGTGTAAAGAGACTTTCCCCCTTTCCCTGAATCTCCCACAGAGCTGGGGAGAATATTTTGAAACATTCACTGTAAAGATGAAACAATCTTGTGTGTTTATGGAACCAGATTAAAATAATTTCTTCAACGTGATGTCTCCCTCTCTAAAGAAAGAAAGAAAGAAAGAAAGAAAGAAAGAAAGAAAGAAAGAAAGAAAGAAAGAAAACAGGAAGAGGGACCCAAGGGAGGCATCTCATGTCTCACTGGGGACTAGTGACATCATCTAGGACAGGCCACAGGACGGAGTGTCATGCCACCTAGGTGACCGCGGGGGCGCCGGAGCTCAGTGGCCACTGGCCTCCCACGAGTCCTGGGCTGGTCACCACGCCCTCCCTTGCTGTTTGCACCCCCCTACAAGGGAGGAGAGGAGGGGAGAGGAGATGTGGACCCTCTGGGACATTCGGGAGGGAGCGTCTCCTGCTTCTAGCCAGCTGCCGTGCTGAGCCGCTCTCGGGAGCAGAACCGGACTCCAATGGACGGTCCCCGGGGGAGGCCCCCACCTGAGGTAGCCCCCGTCAAACGTGACCAGGAGGCCCTCCTGCCAGTAGATGGTCTGGTTCCTCTTCACGCGGAACGTGCTGCAGCGGTTTCTCTGGTTCCCCGCGAAGCTGTAAATGGTGACTTTCCTGTGTCTGCTCTTCGTGTTCTTCTTGGTTTCGAAAAGCTGAAAAGGCAGAAAAAAGACCCTGCTTAAGGATTCTGGGCTCCTCCCTGGCCCCGGGCAGAGCGCTGAGGGTGCCGGGCTAGGCCCCACGGTGCTCAATGACCATGGTGTTCCCCCCCCGCACCCCTGTTCTCCCCACTGCCCACCCCGCTGCCTCTGCGTTAAATGCTGCGCCATCAGCGGGGTCTCCAGGGGACCCTGGGAACGTTTTCCCCCAAAGCCTGAAAATAGGCTTTTCTTTTTCAAGTCCGTCCCTCCTTCATTTTATCAGCAAAAACTGATAGTAAGAAACGAGGAAAATATAGAAAAAGGTAAGCAAGGAAATAAGACACCAGCACCACCTAACAAAGAGATTATGAAGGATTTGGTGAGTTTTTACATTCAATTGGCAAATATCAGAATCCTTGGAACACTTCCGCTCTGGACAAATACGTGTTGGAAATACAGGTTCACAAATTCTGATCTCTCAGGGAACTAGAAAAATATCTCAGCGGAAAACAAATTAGCAAGGAAAGAGGGGAAAGGATTTTGGTATGCTTTGTTCCAGACTCCTTTTTCTATCTATATGTTGGTTTATAAAACAACTGAGGTCATCTTTTCTAGATGAGTATCTCTAATTGTCTAAATTTCTAATCTTGGATTTCTAGCTTTGTATACTTTTCAAAGCTACGCTTTTCCCGTGCCTTCAAAAACTTAGGTGAAATCTATTCTGAAGCTCAGGATGCAGTACAGTAATTTCCTGAGCATTCTCTTCTTCTTCGGGTGCTTAGATGGAGTCTAACATTTTGCTCCTTCAAACAAGTCAGACAAACATAAAGAAGCACAAAGCTTTCTCTGATTTCAAAGAATCCCCTTGGTTCAGACTTTAAGCTGTAGGGTTACTGGGACAGGGTCTGAACAATTCATAGTGAGGGATCACTTTCAAAAGCCATTAAACTTATATACGCGCTTCTGTGTGTGGATGCCTCATGACTCTGAGGCCAGCTACGATCACTTCACTCTGTTAATTTCACCCTTCACTCTGTTAATTTCACCGTTTGCAAAGCAGCACCTCGGAGGTTGCTTGCATTTGCATGCCTCTGATCACTCAAGAGACTAAACTCCTTTCTTTTCCTCATCTGAATTTCAATGGACTCCTTTCCTAATTTTGAGCGAGGGATGATACTGGGAAGGGTGCCCACCCCCACTCCCCGCCCTTGCAAGCCCAGCTGGGCCCCTTACTCCCCTGACGGAACCCACTTGGGAGCTCAGGCCTCACAGGACGCTGGGCTCTGTGGCCTCCCACGTAGAGCACGGCCAGCAGGAAGAGTTCACAGGGAGGGCAGAGGGACCGAGTGACCGAAGGGGGGGCCGTCGGAGAGCCAGCTGCCGTGCCCACCCCTTCCAGCAGCCCACCCTTCCTGCTAACACGGGTGGAGAGAGTCACAACGTTCAGGCTCTCGCTTCATTTTTTCACATCTCAGTAAAATGCGAAGATCCAAAAACTGGCTTGTATTTAGCCAAGAAGTTAATTGCATAAGGGCCTTTTCATGAGACCTGCGGCAACAGTGAACTCATCCTGAATTGAATAATTGTGTGCAGGTTTGGCCCAGGCGGTCTCATACTGTATAGTGGGTCAGAATCTTCTGGAAGGTTATGAAAAACTGAGCGCTGGGCTCCATCTCCACCCTGGAGTTTCTGATGCGTGGGGGCTGGGCGGCCCAAGAATTTTGCGTTTCTAACCAATTCCCGGGTGAGCCTGATTCTGCTCGTCCAGGGACCCCACTCAGAGAACCAACACTCTGGACAAATCCTACCTCCATGTTACCGTCTTATATGCAATCAACATTGATGGACAGCTGGGAGTCCTTTCAAGAACCCTGGGTGAACCCGCAGAAAATGCCTCATTGCTACAAGACCAAATTCAAGTTCTATGCCAGTGGGTCTCGAGCTTGACCGAACAGTGGAATCGACTAGAAGCTTTAAAAGAATACTAACGTCTGGCTGCCACACCCAAAGGTTCTGATTTAGATGGTCTGGGCTCTGGTCTGGGCCTGTTAGAAGCTCCCCAGATGAGTCTAGGGCAGCAATCCCCAGCTTTTCCGCACCAGGGACCGGTTTCGTGGAAGACAATTTTTCCACTGACTGGGGTGGGCGTGGTGGAGACAGGAGGCGGAGCTTAGGCGGTAACACCAGCGAAGCTTTGCTCCGTGACCTGGTTCCCAGCAGGTCATGGACTGGTACCGGTCCATGTCCCCAAGGTTGGGGACCCTTGATCTAGGGCACGGGCTCAGTGGCAAACTCAGGGTTGGAAGCCTACAGACCTCCCAGTGTGGTCCCCAAGCCCAGTGTCACCTGGGACGACGGTCAGAGACGCAAATTCTCGGATCCCAGCCCACATGCACTGAATCAGAACCTCGGAGTGGGGCCCCGGAGGATTTGGATGTGGGTTAACCATCACTCTTAAAGGAGTCAGGTACCCACATGATGGCCACAGTGTGGTTCAAACGGGCCCGCCGGCTTAGCCCAGAGAAGCGGGCCCGAGTCAGCAGTTTTGCTACAGGGAGAGCATTTTACGCCAAGCCCCTCCAGTAAAGGGCATCTCCCTCCCTGGAGGGCACAGCCTCAGGCGTCTCCCCTGCGTGCCCCTGCCCCGCCATGGAGAAATCACCACTACCTGCAGGTCCATCTCCGCCAAGCTGATCAGCATCCGCGCTATAAACCTTTGCCAGAAGCCCACGGGCACGAAGCTCATCTTAAACACCCTCTGGATGGTGTTGGCCGTGGGGTACCGCATGTTGTTGGTGTCCAGGCCAGGTTTGGATGGTAGGAGGTGTGGCAGGAGGTAGCTGAAATGCATCAAAGGGGACCGTGACCGTCACATTGCAGCACCACGGCAGGGCCCCGGCCTGGGCAGACAACCCAGGTGCCTTCTCCCCAGAGACCTGCGATTATACTTTTAGAGAGAGCAGTTTATAGACTATGAATACATGCCCCAAGAGGAGATGAAGACGGGCCCTGTGAATGCATTTACCGAGGTCTCTCAGGCAGAGTCCAGATTAAGGTTGAGAAAGAGACGTGAAACCATCTGTGGTCGTAAACACATCCGACAGAGTGAATCGCCTTGGACTTTCTGTAAACTGGGTCGTGGCTGGGGCATCGCTTACGATGAACTCGGGACGGCGAAGGAAAAACAAGTAAGAGTCGCACAGCTCCAAGGACAATGTAGAGATTGGGGTCAGAATAACATTTTTGGCTTTCGAAGTTATTTATTGTTCTTGGCTCGCCGAGACTCCACAATCGCCTTTCAAGTTAGAATGAGGCTGTTTGTGCAAAAGAGGGATGTTTTATGAGAGTCCCCTTGCTCCTCGTAAAAGCGCTGAGTCATCGGTCACGGAGCTGTTCCTGGCTGCGGACGTTTGGAAACAGCTGAAACCCGGAGGTCCCTCCAAGGGCGTCCCTGAGGGGCAGGCCCAGGGCGGACAGAGCCTTGGGTGTGTCCTTTTCTTAACAAAGGCTTTGCCTTTAAGATTATTGGCTCACTCCAATAATCTTAAAATATGTCAGCTTAGCCCTGTCCGGGTAGCTCAGTTGGTTAGAGCATCATCCCAAGTTTGCGGGTTCGATCCCCAGTCACGGCACGTAGAAGAATCAACCAATGAAGACATGTATAAGTGAAACGACAAATCGACGTTTTTTTTCTTTCTTTCTCTTTCAGATAAATAAATAGATAAAATATCAGTGTGAGTCCAATAAAGTGTCTTTGGAACTTTCTGGAAGAGACTCCAAAAAATATTGTAGAAGGAAAATTCGGTGTCAGCCTGGCATCATTCCTGGCTCAGTGTCTCCCCCACACGCAGCTTAACCTCCTTGCCCGGCTTGGGAGCAGAGAGGACCCCAGGCTCGCAGGGTTGGTGAAGGACAGACAGACAGACAGACCTGGGCAGCTGAGACCCAGAGGGGGCCGGTGGTGAAGTTTCAGTCCTCGGCCATCTCCGACGTGGGCTGAAAGGACCTTCTTAACCACCTTGGATGGGGTGCCTCTGGCTTTATACATTATTCCCATTTCACAGATGGGAAAGGAAAGGCAGCCTGGCCCTGTACTCAGGCACCCTGGCTCCACGTTCTGACCGCTGTACTGTAAACCTCCACGAGGGGCTGGCAGGAAGCTGGCTCATTTTATTGTCCAAGCGGACATACATAAATGTTTAACCGACTCACTTTTACTGAGTGTTAACGTCTGCTCCTTCCTGTGGATAAAATCGCCAGACGGCTGTCTGGTTTTACCAATGTCATAAACTAGCAGGGGTCCTGACCTTGGGTGTTTTCATGGACCACAGTCAAGAACAGCCTGGACCCTGGTCTGTGGACTTGGGGTCCTGGATGCTGGCCAGCATCAGCATCAGCATCAGACCCGCGAATGGCTGACGCTGACATCAGAGAAGGGACGCCCTGAGTTCCAAGCTGGCATAGGTCCGAGCGTCACTAGATTAGAGCCACATGGCCCTCCAGCCCTCGCCCCCGCCGCATGCCGGCTGCCGGGCTGTGTAATTAGCAGGCACGCCCTTGCCACTTACTCCATTTTTATGTGCCAAATAACCAGGCAACCAACCCCCTAAAGTGTAGTTTATTTATTTAGTTTTAGAGAGGGGGAAGGGAGGGAGAAAGATGGGGAAAAGAAAGATCAATGTGTGGTTGCCTCTCGTGCACCCCCTACTGGGGACCTGGCCCACAACCCAGGCATGTGCCCTGACTGGGAATCGAACCAGTGACTCTTTGGTTTGCAGGCCGGTGCTCAATCCACTGAGCCATACCACCCAGGCCCCCCACAAAGTTATTTTTAATGCCACCCTTGGGTGTTTTCCTACAACTTTTCTGTAAGTGGTTATCTTTGAACCCAGAGAAAAGAGACACCCCTGACACCAGAAGAAAAGCCAGCCCAGACAGGCAGGCTGTCACCATGGCCCGTCCCTGGGACTCTTGTTTGAGCCACCCTCCCTGCCCTTACCCCACCTCAGGGCCCGGCCCCCACTCCCTGGAGCCGCCCTCACAGCCCCCTGCATGGACTGACTCACCTGTCATTGGCGACGGGCAGGGCGATCTCAAACTTGGCCAAGAACTGGAAATACTGTTCCTCGGTCTGCTGCGTGAAGCCGGTCCCCACCAGCAGCATCCTGAGGTCCTCCGCCCGGATCACGCCGTTCTTGGCCACCGACCGGGAGCCTTTGATGTTGAAGATCCTCTGAAGACACTCAGACAACCAAATGGGGTCGAGGAAGTAGAGGTTCCTCAGGCCGTGGCTGGTGTCGGGGAAGTGCAGCAGGGTGCCGGTCTCTATCAGGAAGCTGATGGCTGTGCGGAGAAGGGGGCGGGGGGCGGCGTCAGACAGAGGGGACGCTGGGGTGTCCGACTCCCACGGGGGCCCGGTCACAAATGCTTCCTGGGAAGCAAGCCACTCGCGGGTCCTTCGGATCGGTTGGCTGGTCTCACCAGTGGCTGTGAGAGCTACGGTGGCCTGACCTCCGTTACTCATGGATTCCGTCCTTGCAAATTTGCTTACGAGTAAAAATTTGTGACCGCTCCCCGCCACCCCCCGAAATCAATACCCGTGGTGCATGTGCGGTGCTTTGCAGACATGCGCAGAGAGGTGAAAAACGGGAGTGCCGCATTTCCAGGACAGCGCCCCCTACTGTCCACCGCCCCCACCCCGCGCCATTCCCTCCCCCGCCACCCCTCCCCCACCATCCTTCTTCTCCCTCCCACCTCCCCCCACCCCGTCCCCGTTGTCCCCCGGCCCGCCCACCGGACTGCAGGTCCTCGTAGTCGTTGATGTCGTTGCCGGGGGTCTGCTCCACCAGCTGCTCCAGCTGCCTGTCCGTCAGGTACTGCACGTCGTCGCCCAGGCTGCGCCGCTGGTGCTCCGCCAGCACGGCTTCCTGCAGGCTGAGGTAGCTCCGCGGGATCTGGAGCGGGGCGCAGCGGGGCAAGGCCGGGCGCTCAGGTCCCAAGGCGTGCCCGGCCAGCCCGGCCTGAGTGGACGCCATGCTTCCCTGCCCGTCCCTCCCCTTCCCCCAAGAAGCTGCTCGCACGGGGGGACCAGGAAGCCCGAGGACACGGTGGAGAGAGGGGCACGTGCAGACTCCCCACAACCAGGAAGGAGGCCCCTCCGGGTCCGCGTGGACGAGCGAGGTACCCACCAGCCGCCCCACCAGCCGCTGGCAGCCGATGGTGCTGCCCACGTCCTTCATGCCGCACGTGACGTGGAAGATCAGCTGCCGCAGCCCCTCCTGGCCTTCCAGGCTCTTGCAGGAGATTTCGCTGCGAGGGCGGAAGAGAGCCACCGTCACCACGCACCGCCCCCTCTGACAAGCCTGGCCAGCCGTGTCTCCGCTTTCCCACGTTGTCCCAGAGAAGTCGAGAGAACTCACGAAACGTGGACACAGAGGAGTTTCTCGAGGTCTTAGGTGGTGCTGAAGCACCGTGACCTGCCGCTGCAGCCTGTCCTCCCACACACCCATTTCACAGAGGGGCAAAGCGAGGTGGCCCCCAGGGACACAAGGTGCAGAGGAGCAGGCTGGGGCTGGGCTGGGTCTCCGACCCAGGGGTGGCACTCCTGTTGTCACGGACCCCAGGGGACGTTCTCCAGGGAGGACTCTGCCTTCCGGGCCGGGCGGGAGTGTCCCCAGGCTGTGCACCCACGTCCCTGGGACTCAGCCCAGAGGGAGGGACCCCAGGTGCCACCAGTGATGCCGTAGCCACACACACTATTACCATTGGGGAACAGTTACTTAAGTCACTGAGCCTCAGTTTCATCATCTGCCAAGTGGGTGCAACACAGACCCAGACTCAACACAGACCCACTGGTGGTGGGAATCTGAAGACAGGGGATGGGGGAAGGGACAGCCCCAAGGGCTGGTCCCCCCGCACCGGCCCCTCCTGCCCCATGCCCAGCGGCACCCTCGCCCATCGCAGCCCCTCCTGGAGCACTCGGACCGAGCGTGAGGACCACAGTCTGTGCCTGATCGGTGACTGACAGGTGTGGCGGGCCCTGCGGGCTCAGCACAGGGCTCAGCAGCGGTGGGAGGTTGCAGGAAGGGCACCCAGAGAGGGTGTTGCCAGGCCCCTGCCCTGTCCCATCTGTGGCTGCCCCTCAGCCTCCCCAGGGCTGTTTCTGCTCCCGGGGTCACGCTGCCGCCCCTCACACCAGAAGAGGCCCAGGGCCACCCAGCCCCGGTCAGGAACCCTCTGCTGGTGGACTGCAGGCATTTCCAGGAAGAGGGACCAGAGTGGGCCCCCCGCCCCCCTCCGGACACTCACTGTAAGTGCTTGAAAGTGATGTCGGGGAAGCCGGTGGCCCTGGACCCGGAGGGCGAGCGGCAGAGGGCCAGCACGTAGGCCCGCAGTGTCGCGATCCTCTCCACGCGGAATTTGCTTTCGATCAAGTCCAGGTGGGTCCCCACCACCAGCACCACGGCGTTGGGGGCCTTGGCCTGTGGCGACAGAGAACCCCAGGGAGCTGAGCACCAGCGCCCCCTCCTGGATAAGGGAGGGGAAGCCGCTCCCAGGGCGCAGGGGGGCACCGCTGGCCTGGACGCCTGGGGCTCTGAGCAGCACCCGGGGCTGTCCCGCTCACGCCTGCCTGTAAACCACCAGGGGCTGTCGGGCACTGACTGAGGGGGCTGGGTCTCTGGTCCCCTCAGGCACCGCAGCAGCTGCCTCTGGGCCCCATCACTTCACACCTGAGAGGGGGACCCTGTTCTCCTTTAATCCAAGAATGAGGGGCTTCGAAGTTAAGACAGAAGGAAACAGGAGTGCTGCCCACCCTCAGCCCCAGGGGGCATCTAAGTGCTTTCCTGCGACCTGTGACCTATGACCCAGGGGCCCTAGGGCTGTGTGAGTCTGCCAAAAGGCAGAGCATTTCTTCCTAGCAATTCCTTCCTTCCTTCCTTCCTTCCTTCCTTCCTTCCTTCCTTCCTTCCTTCCTTCCTTCTCTCTCTCTCCTCTGTGAAAGGGAGACACTTGGGAGCATCGAGGGGGACGGGTGGGCGGACGGCTCCTCACCTCGATGTTGAGCAGCCAGAACTGGAGGCTGGCCACAGCTTCCTCCCCCAGCGCCAGGTTCCAGACCACCACGTACAGCGCCTTGTCGGTGAAGAAGCACTGGTTGACGGTGGCCATGCTGGCGGGGCCGCCGATGTCCCAGACGGTGAATTCCACGGACTCAACCTACTTGAGCAACAAGGAGGGGACACAGGGAGGCATTTTACAAACCCAGGGCCTCCTCGTCCAGGCGCCTGGAGAGACCTGATCGCGTGGAGTGCGGTGTTCAGGGAAGGAAAACAGGGCGACCACGGAGGAGCCTCGCCTGCCCGGCCGTTTGCATCACGAGTCAGGCATCCAAGTGCGGGAAAGGGGCCAGGGTGCGGAGGCGGACTTTCCAGAAGCCTCTATGCACGGCTCATGGAGCAGGCGGCCAGGCCCTGGATGCTGCGTGTCTGTGGCACACGGGAGGGAATTCTCCTGCCTCCATCCGGGCGGCAGAGGGTTAAGCGACATCCCGCTGGAGGAAGCCCCGGCAATGCAATGACGCCACACGAAGGTTAAACCTCCCTCGGCGTGGGGGCCGGGGCGGAGGCGAGGGGCCTCCTCTGAACCCGGGGGCGGGGGGGAGTCAGCGGGCGGCGGCCACCAAGGATGCAGGAACACTGCCCCCGACGTGGGAATGGAACAAAAGCTTAGCTGTCGGGCTGCCGGGAAGGGCTGTGTAAACGGCGGTTTCTCTATCGCTCTGTGGGGTCAGAGTCTGGCCCCGGCAGCGAAGCCTGTGGTTTTCTGCAGCACAGAGCCGTTCCCACAGCCCGGCTGCGTCCTGGCCTCCGGGACCTGCTCGTGGGCACGGATGAAACCCGACAGCTGCTCCCGACAGCTGGAGGGCTTGTCACCCGGAGCCACGGGCTCCGCGTGCCAGAGAGGAGGTGGCTGGCTGTCTCGGGGTGATGGAAAGGGGGGACTGCAATGATGGCGGAAACACGGAAACAGCCATGCACCCCTCGGGCTGCAGGCTAGCCTTTGCTGGAGAGCATCTGGAAGCAGGTTGCATTGAGCGATTGCTTTAAAAGCAGGAGGGAATCCAGAGATTCCGGTCACTTTAGAGAACCCTCAGACCTGAGTGAGCAAGATTCACCCTGGGGGGTGGGGTGGGGACTGATGGGGATGATTGGACGGCCCCCTCCCCAATGGGCAGACTCTGTTCCAAGTCAGCGTTCAATTACACATTCAGCTTAAGTGCCTCCTGATGCCCGCTGGGTTTCCCTGACTTGGACAGAGACTTTGTGTGACAGGCAGGTTATGGGAAAAATCCTGCGGCCTCTGGCCTCACGGCCCCTTGGTTTCCCACAAGCAGCCTCCTTGCGCCTGGATCCGTGTGGCTGCCTGTCACCACAGACCGGGCCACGGGGCGGGGGGGGGGAGGGGGGTTCCTTCTCTGTGCTGGGAGGCAGCTCCCAGCCCCATGCTGTGTTCCACCCACCGCTATTTCATGGGCTTTGCCCTCAGATTCGAGTGCAAGGCAACTGTCATTTTCTTTGGTCTCACCCTGAAGGAAAAACTGGGTGATGAGTAGGTTCACCGGAGCATTGGTTTTAAATAGGGCTGGACAACTAGGCTTTTCAGAGCCTGGGGTGACCCAAGGTGCCGGGCAGGACAGTGCACTCGTACCTGGGGTGCCTTCTCGGCCTCCCCGTCAGGAACAGGTGCTGCTGTGTCTCTGCCCACAGTGGTGGCTTGTTCTCAGCCCCAGGCCATTGGAATCGCATCCTTTGGGGCCAGGGGTGGTGAGGCCTGGGGAACTACTGTCTTTAAAAGCTCATCAGAGAACTCTGATAGCCAGGATGAAGGGACACTGGCCCGGAGCCTCACCTTAGCTCTGAGAGAAAGTCACGCTAAGTGACTACCAAGTCATGCTAAGAAATCCACTGCCTTTGGCAGGCGCTGGGTGCAAACAGCACATGGCGGCCCCTGCAGATTTCCTGGGGGATCTGAGGGAGTCCTGGGCTCCCCGGAGAGGTGGGACAAGGGGCCTGGGGAAGCTGTATCCCCCCCACGGGGACTCTGCACGCTGACCATCCTTGACCTTGGCTTTGGAGCCAGCTGGCCTCTGGAGCTCCCACTTGGTGGTCCTGATGGTGGCCTCGCCGTGCATCGCCTGGGCGGCCTTCCCCGTCTGTAAGATCTCCAGGAGGGTGGACTTGCCCTGCCGCGGAGGCCCCACGACGATCATCTTCATCAGCTTGCACTTCTCTGCCTTCCGCAGCTGAGCGCGCAGGTAGGACAGCATGGCCTTGGGGCCTGTGGGAGACCGCGGAGCAGGGAAGTGGGCGCTGCTGTGGACACGCTGCTGGGGACACGCTGCTGGGGACGCGCTCACAGCTCTGGGGCAGGGGAGTCCTGTCTGGGAGGAGCCCTGTCTGGGGGTCCTACTGGGGCGAGTTCAGAAGGAGGGGAGATGGGGTACCGATCACCCCAGAAGTGGAGTCCAAGGTCAAGGACATAAGACAACATCCTTAGTGCCTAAGGGGCCCTAGGCAGTGTTATTACGTGGTCAGTCGCAATACGACGGTCCTCAGTGACTCTGGCTTTCTGGGGCACCCAGAAAGCATTTCACTGCATTGTTGCAAACACGGGAGCTGGGACAGGGCTCCAGGGGGGCGCACCCAGCTGTCTGCATGCACCCCAGGCCCTGGACGGCTGGAATGGAGCTGTCTTTCCAAGGGGCTGTCACGAGGGGGCGCCCTACCTTCTTTTCTGATCTCTGCAGGCACGTTGCTGATGTTGAGTTCTTCAATGTCCAGTTGCCAGAGGTTGCCCAGCTGCCCCAGCTCCTCGGGGAGCTCTCGCAGGCCGGGGTTGCTGAGGACACAGCGGGGCGCGCGCACACACACACACACACACACACACACACACACGCACACAGCAGTGGGTCAGTCTCCCAGGCCCGAGGGGGTCGCTGGGAGCCTGTACCCCAAGCTCAGCCTCCTGTGCTCCGATTTCAACCACTCCTTTTAAACACTAACTTCAAAGCCTTTCCCTGCTACCATTGGGAGCACAAATGGCAGCTCTGTCTTTTGCAAATCCCCTCGGCTTTGCACCGGGTCCCCTCCCCCAGCTTTCTCATCTGGTCTACGAGTCACATCATCTTACGGATGAATGCTATCGCCCTGGCCAGGTGGCTGGGTAGGTTGGAGCCTCATCCCACACACCAAAAGGTTGTGGGTTCGATTCCCGGTTGGGGTGCGTACGAGAGGCCACCGATGGATGTTTCTCTCTCACATTAGTGTTTCTTTCTCTTCTCTAAAAGTCAATAACCATATCCTCGGGCGAGGATTGGAAAAAAATAAAGGTTATCACTCCCTCTTCTCTCAAAGGCAGCGTGACCGGAATTATTGTATATTTTCATGAAGGTTTTCACGCTGTCCGAAGCCCCGTGGCCGCTCAGCAAATGAAGGACGAGGGGTCAGAGAGTTCTCTCTGAGACTGAGCAGAGCAGCAGGGGCGGCCTCAGGGTCTCTCTCTCTCCCCTGCCTTCCCCGCACCCCCCCCCACCCCCGCTCTGGAAATCCCCTGGGCTTCTGGGCACTCAGACGGCTCCTCCCTCCCCGGCCGTGTCCCCCGGATGGTTTAGGGAAGCACGTGCCGCCTCCCCGGGCTGGGCACTCACTTTCCCAGGTAGAGCTCCGACAAGCTCTTCAGCAGGCAGACCGAGGGAGGGACCGCGTCCAGATGGTTGTCGTTCAGGCAGAGGACCTCCAAGGACTCGCTGAGGAAGGCGGGGAACTCCAGCACGCAGGCTGCAAGGGAATGGCAAAGCAGACTGCACACTCGTGACGCATCACCAGGGCGGGGAGGCCCAGGGGCAGGAGGGCGGGGAGGGAGGGGGGTGCCACCGCAGAGTACGATGCCCACCTTGTGGCTCTAGGGGTTCTAACGCCCGCAGGTCGTCCAGCAGACACCCCTGACCAGGGGGCGGGGCCGTGAGAGCAAGGATGCTCAGCGGTGCGCTGTCTGAGCCTGACGACAGCCTGGCCGCCCACCCACGGGGGTCATGGGGTCATACACAGCTATCAGGAAGCACGGGCAGGTCTACAGGGATGGGCTAGGTCGTGATGCTCGAGAGCTCCCGGTGGGCTGAGAAAACCAGGTGTGGAACGAGGTATCTGCAGGCTCCGTTGCTGAAGCACAAAACGTGTGCAGATACGCAAGCAAGCCCACGCTGTATGCATGTTTGTGTGTGTGTGGTATATGCACGCACGAACACACAGCACAACGCACACGTGTATTCTGCATGGTGTTGCCTGCACATACATGCACCAGAAATGCACATGTGTGTATACATGTTACACACACATGTCCGACACAAACACAGTTGTTACCAGAGACACATGAAATTCCGTGGTTGTCTCTGGGGAAGAAAATTATTAGGCGGCCCAATATTCCTTCCACGCCCTTTGCTCCTGTTCAGAAATTTTGTTCGCCGTGCCCACACATCACTTCTTCAACGAAAGAAAGCCAGTGAGTGGACTAAGAAATAATACCCGGGGCTCACTTTGCATGCACCCTAAGATGGCATTTTATGCAAAACAAGCCAACTCTCTGGCACCTAAGCAACTTCATGAACTGGGCTAATGACGACATCGCCACAAACATCACGTCAGACCTGCCGCTTTCACGGGCACCGGGGTGTGCACGTTGAGACAGAACATGGCCGGGAACCTGGAAACACGCGCTGATGGGAAGCAGAGCTCTGGGCTCCAGCAGACTCTCTGAAGTGCCCTGTCCCCCCTCCGAAGGCAAGGAGAGGGGGGCAGGGCAGCCTGCATGCGCCGCCCCCCCCCGGGTCCCTGTCAGCTCGGACAACCAAAGACAAAGCAACTGCTCGAAGCCTTCTCCTCTGGTTCTTGGCCAGACGGCGAGAAAGGGAAGCCAGAATCTTTCTCTTGGGCTGAAACGACGCTCCACTGCCTTTGACCATGACACCCCAGCCTCGCCCTTGACGCCAGCTTTTCTCCACACACGGAGCTGCAGAGTCTGTAGCCACAGGGTAACCGGCTGCAGAGAATGCTAGGGGTGTGGTGATACCGGGACCCCAGAACGGGTGCCCGGACATCTGCCTCGTGAGTGGCAGTGCTGGGAGGGACTCAACGCAGCGGCCCCCATAGAGCAAAACGTGCAGCCGACTTTTACAGGGGGCTCTGCCCTTGACCCTGCCCCATGAGAAAATGTTCCAAAGGGCTGCTTCTTTTGTTTCATTTTGTTTTTTTTTTTCCCCAATGCAAAAGAATCATCAGCTTTCGCCGGCCCTCCCTCCCTCACACGGAAAACCATCAATAATAAGAAAGGCTGCCTTTCTTCCCAGAGAACACATCTCAACACTTGGCCTAGACGCGTTCCAACTTTCAAGCTTCGACTTGGTGTTTATGAAGCCTTTTCAAGGGACGGGAGGAGGGAAGAAGGACCTTCGACTGCAGATGGGGGGTATGGGGGGGGCAGCACCTGTCCGGGGCCTCCCAGCCCGGCGTGGGAACTATGGAAAGCAGGCCGGGAGGAGCACAGCGCGAGGTATTTATGAACTGTAATTACTTATTCATAAGTTATTTATGACTCGGCTGGTCTGAATGTTACCGTAAAAACGGCCACCCAAATTATTTTTGGATGAGGCCGCCGCACAAATATGACTACTTGGACGTACACGAATTCCCTTGGAATTTTACCGTCTGTCGGCAAACAAGTTATCTCTTATAGCGATTTCCCCAGCCGAGGCTCCCCGGCCCCCGAGGGAATAACCACACCGGGGGGAGAGAGCCTTCGAAACGGGCCTCCGCCTTTCCCCCCCAGGTGTGGGCCTCGGCTCTCTAGACAAAAATAAAAAAATAAATCAAGAAGTCTTTGTCGTGGGCCAACTCTACCATCCGCTTGTGCCAGGGGTACAACTTTCTAGAGGTGTGGCCCCCTCACCTCGCCCCCCAGACATGCTCCTGAGGGCCCCCTGCCGTCACGTTCCAGAACATGATGCCGCCCCTCTGCACACCCTGCATTTGTAAAAGCTGGAGGCACCCTTCCCATCAGCTCGAACGTAGGGGGCTGCGCGCACAGCAGTGGGATCGGGGCTGAGGGCCGGGCCGGCAGCGCCAGTCACGCCCATCCCTCCACTGCGGCTTTCATGAAACGAAAGAGTTTGTGTCTCTTTCCTCCCGAGTGACACCCCCACGTCTGGACTCCATCTCCAAAGCCCTAAGGCCCTTGGTTGTAAAAAGGGGTTAGTTATGAGATTCCTCATTGTATCTCCTGACGAGTGCGGTGCAGGGCCTTTGCATGCGTCTCCACACCATCCAGACTTCCTTCTCTGCAAACAGTTGACATCCATTGCCCTTTTTTTTTTTTTTTGCCTGTTGGGCTGCCTTTTCTTTTTTTAATGAATTTGTAAGCCGTCTTTGTATTTTAGGGACGTTAGCCAATGTATGTTGCAACAATTTGTGTTGCAAATATTTCTTCTGAGTCTATTTTTACAAAGCTCGAAATTTTGGCCTTTTTAAAAAAATTATTTCTGGATTTCCCACCTAGCTTTGAAAGCTTTTAAATGTCATTCTTTTCTTTTTTTTCTTGTATTCGTATATCTGAAACCCATGTGGAGCTTTTGTCATTGACACAGGGTTGGAAATCAAGGGTTGCGACATGCCCTTTCTGTCTGGACAGCGGTTACACCAACACTACTTATTAAACAATAAAATAGCCTTTTTCCAGGAAAGTGAAATGCCATTTTTGTCACGTGGGAAATTCCTATATCGATCTGGGTCTGTGTTTCGGAGTCCCATCTGTTTTCCTGATGATGTGTTATGCTTTCAGTCACATAAACACACTCGTACGTGACTCACGGAAGATAATGGACAAGAAGAACCCATTTTCCCAGGAATAGTCTCCACTGAGCTGGCCTTGCGGTGAGGCCAGCGCAAACACCCTGGGAAAGGTTGTGTTTCCGATGTGTGTGGGGGAAGATTCCCCAAGTCCCGCGGGGTTCTCAGCCTAGCTGGGACGGAGGGTGGCCATGTCCCCAGGACTCTCCTTCACAAGATCCCGCAGTGTGGCTATAAGAAGGTCACGGTGCTGCCTGCAACCCTGCCCCCCGCCCCAGGGCTGGGTTGAAACCTGGCTGTGCCCCCGAGTGGCACCGTGGCCTCATCAGGCCACCCTTGTGCCACAGACTGGGTTGCATCTCCCTGGTGTGACAGTATTAAGAGGTGGGGCCTTTGGGAGCTGATGAGGTCAGATGAGGCCATATGGGTTTAGTGCCCTTATCAAAAGAGACACAAGATAGCTTGTTCTCTCTCTCTCTCTCTCTGCCAGCAAGAAGGCAGCTGTCTGCTAGCCAGGAGAGTTCTTGCCCCGAACAAACCACGCTGGCACCCTGACCTCGGACTTGCAGCCTCCAGAGCCGTGAAGAAATGTGTTTCTGTTATTCAAGCCACCCAGTCTCTGGTAGTTGGCTAGGGAAGCCCACGAGGACAAAAACACTGGGGGAGCCTCAGTCTCCTCATCTGTAAAGTGGGAAACCAACGGCCCGTGCCTCCTGTTGTGAGGGTTAAAGGAAGACCAACACGTGTCACGCATCTGGGGCAGTGCCCACAGGCAGCAGGCCATCCACACACAGTGGGTACTGGAGTCGGCGGGTTGCAAAGGGGGGAGGGGGTTTTAGGACACGCAAGCCACGTGTGTCCTGCAAACAACAGGCACAGCTCACTTGCAGGTTTTCCAGTCAAACATGAACCTCTCTGGCATTCCTACAGGGCATTGCGGGAAAACCCCCCGTAGAAGGACAGGAAGGGACCACCTGCCCAGCATTCGCACCTCCCGGCAC
The DNA here is from genome assembly GCF_019186645.2 of Phyllostomus hastatus. Taxonomy (NCBI): domain Eukaryota; kingdom Metazoa; phylum Chordata; class Mammalia; order Chiroptera; family Phyllostomidae; genus Phyllostomus; species Phyllostomus hastatus. Next base: position 10,689,112 of record NW_025334036.1, on the reverse strand, counting down.
CTACGCACACACCTGTCTCGGTCCCTGAGCGCTGGCGCCCTCTGGTGGTGAAAAAGGAAATACGCTTTGTTTTCAGTCCGTCTTCATTTCTGTCGGGAGGAAAAAAAAACGTCAACCTTTGAGGAAAGCGGGACAAAGACCTTAGTCTTTTGGCTGTGACTATATCACGCCGAAGCATGCAAGGAGAAGGGAGAAAATTCCATGCGTGGGGTGTTGGGCCCCCTGCCGCTGATGTGTGAGCGGTGGCAGCTCATGGCGCCGGGTTGTGCTCAGGAGTCTTTGGGGAAGAAACAGCCGGAGGAGGAGGTGACCTAACCACCACAGGCATGACCAGTGGTTTCCATTCTCGCGCTTTTCCATCCCAGGCAGGTGTGAGTGTTTCGGTGCCTGGTGGGAATGCCAGTTCCTGTGGATGTGGCTTTTTAGGCTGCCCCTCAGGCGAGTGCTCTTTAGGGGGTGAGCTCTGCTGCGATGCCACAGAGGTGACCTGCAGCAGCTGAACCTGGGGGGTGGTCCCCAGGGCCCCGAGGGCCACCTGGGCTCATCCCCAGATTGCCGCCTTTTTATTCAATCTTGGGGAGGGGACTCTTTTTATTCAGTAGGTACGAGGTCTGTCTGGAAGAAGTCCAGCCATTGTTATTATAAGGAGGATGGTTTGCATGACAGCGACGTTACCTGGCAGCCCAGGAGAGTGGCCTGGAACGCACATGCGTGAACAAAGATGACCTCACTGTACTAGTCAGTGGGGGTGGTAGACGCCATTGAGTGAGCATGTGTACTGTGTGCCCGTCACCTTCAAAACGACTGAGCGAGTAGAGCAACGAATCTGCATCAGGTTTTGTGTTAAGCTTGAACATTTCTCCATGGAAATTATTTGCATGACTCAGAAGGCCGCAGCTGTAGGCAACTGGTGATTGGCAGCTTCATCACGACAACATGCTCGCTCACACATCACGTTTTGTGCCAAGTTTTTTTGGTAAAACATCAAATCACCCAGGTGACTCAGCCCCTCACTACAGCCCAGATTTGGTGCCCTGCAACGTCTGGCTTTTCCCAAAACTAAAATCACCTTTCAAAGGGCAGAGATTTCAGACTGTCGATGAGATTCAGGAAAACAGGACGGGGCAGCTGATGGCGGCTAGGAGAACTGTGGGAGGTCCCAAGGTGCCCACTCTGAAGGGGACTGAGGGGTCACTGTCTTATTTGAATGTGGCCCTATTTGGAGATGAGGTCTCAACAGAGGTGATTAGGTTAACTCGAGGTCGTGTGAACGGACCTTTGAGTAGCCAATGTCCTTATGGGAAGAGGATATTAGGCCTCGGGCACAGAGGGAAACCACGTGGGAACACAGAGAAGACAGCCACCCGCAGGCCAAGGAGAGAGGCCTCAGAGGGGATCGACCCTGCGGACGCCTTGACCTTGGACTGCCAGCCTCCAGAACCGTGACACACGAGTGTCCCCCAGCCTGGGACACTTTGTGACGGCCACCCTAACAGACTAAGCGAGACACGTCCCGAGGGGCTGCTCGGCGGCCTCACGCCCATTTCAGAGCCCGCCAGGGACAGAGGCTCGCTTACTTGCCAAGCTGGTTTCGGGAGAGATCCAGGGTCTTCAGCTGCCGGCAGGTCCACTTCTCTGGAGGGGGCACGGCCACCAGCTGGTTTCCTTGGAGCTTCAAGGACGCGAGGGCCTGGGACGGAGAGGGAGAGAGGCGGGGATGCCGTTCAATGTCGACAGGGTGCATGGACAGAAGAGAAAGGTCAGCCCCCCCGGCAAGGCGCAGCCAAAGGGTCACAACCGGTTCAGCCTGACCGAGATTCCACAATGTGGGCTCCTGCTCGTGGGTCCTCAGACTGGAGAAACCATACCAAACAGATGGGACACTTTGTAGAAGATGCACCCCCCGCCCCCCCCGTCCACGGGGGACAATTATTCCAGAATGAAAGGAGTCTGAGCACTTCTCCGAGCTAAGAGATCACATGAGTCAAGCGGTGATTCCTTATGGGTCTGTCTTGGGGATGGTGGCGGACTCCGAAGGTCCTGGAGGCCGTGGTGCCACCAGAGGAGGGGCGCACGTCCTGAGGCCTCACTGGGCCAGCCGAGGTGACACCCGGGACAGGGGCAGGGTGGCGGCAGCAGCAGCACTGAGGGGACCCGTCCCAGTCGCACAGCCTCCGCTGGCTAGGAGCCTGGGGCTGCTGTGTGCCTCCGGTGGCCTCGCTGACCGCCTGCCCCTGACGTCCACCCACTGCTGCGGGCCCTGCCGGCAAACACAGCCACTTGCCCTTGGACTTGGGACACATTTCACCTTCATGAGAGGACAGAGGCCGACGCCACCAGCTCGGACACCGAGTAGTCCGTGGACAATGAGAAGCTTGGGACGGTCACAGGCCGCCTCACCTCAAACGCCCCACTATGCACACTTTGTCCCCTCCCACCAGGGAGGGTCCACAGGGAGGTCCACACCGCCCCCCACTGTCAGCATCAGCATCAGCCTTGGCCCTCCCAGCCCCCGCTCTGGGGAACACACCCAAATTCCCCTGAGGCCGAGTGGGAGGGGCCAGACAGGGTTCTTTCCCTCCTGTCCTGACACGGTGGGAAACAGAAAACCAACCCAGCTGTTGGTGTGATGTTAGAGGTAACAGATTCAGAACAGGGGGCCGGACGAGGGGCTCCCCCCAAGGACAGAGGTCAGGGGACAGATGTGACCTGTGTCCCCACCCACCGGCCCTTCCCTTGAGGCAGAGGCACCCCAGGGCCCCTTGTTCAGGCTTGCCCTGGCGCCTATGGCTTGATGGCCCTCACTCTGAGAACACGCATGTCGAGAGGGCCCCTGCTGCCTTCTGGGGGTCCCTGAACGTAGGTGGGGGGGCTGCAGAAGGCCTCGGGGGAGAGTCTGTGGGGGCCGAAGCCTGTGCACTCTGCCCAGGGCTGCCCCGAGGCCTTCAGTGAACACTTACCAGGCCCCCTTCTGGGGCGGGTCCTGGGTGTCAAGGCCAAGTGCTGAATAGGGTCTATGCTTTGCCTTGAGTGGTTCCCATCCGAGTGTGTGGGGGAAGCAGAGACAGGCCTGCAACAACCTAACGTGGGAACAGAGCCCTGCCCGGGCGGCTCAGTTGGTTGGAGCATCATCCCATACACAAAAAGGTTGCAGCTTCGATTCCTGGTCAGAGCACATACTGGAGGCAACTGATCAATGTTTCTCTCCCTCACTCACACTCTCTCCCTCCCCCTCTTCCTCGCTCCCTAGGATCAGTGAACATATCCTCCGGTGAGGACAAAAAAAATATAAACCGAGAAAGGAGCCCCGAGTTGGTGGGGAGGAACTCGGGGACACACAGGCTCTGGGAAAAGCACTTTCCTGAATTCACATTCAAAGAAACTTCCAGGACGGCCACCTCTGGGGAGGGCAGCAGGGACAAGGAGGTCCCACAGGGCAGTGTTCCCTGGGCCTTGGGCTTCCTATGCCAGCAGACCTCCGTGTCACCCGAGAAGGGACAGAACCAGAGACGGTCAGACAAGGGGGCGGGGCGGGGCTGATGGGCTGGGCTCACCATTTGCAACATTAAAGGAAGTCCTGGGGGGTAAGAACCCATAATCCTACCCTCTCTCTTAGGTGATTTCATTTTGCATATTTCCCATCAATCTTTGCACATTTTTTTTGTTGTTGTTTTGGTCTCAGACACTCAGGAGACGTGCATAGATTTCCCTGCCATGGGCACTGGTTTTCGCACAACAGCTGGACGCGAGAGCCCCGGGCGCCCCTACGGCGGGACTTACGTCGAGCTGGAAGAGCCCTGGCGGGACTTCCTTGAGAGCGTTTTCCGAGAAATCCACGTCCTTCAGGTGGTTTTTCCAGAAGATCGCCATTCTGTCCGGCAGGCACTCCAGGGCGTTGTGGGACGCTCGGCAGCATTTCTAGGCACGTGCGGAGGGAGAGAAGGAGGTGAGAACGGGTTGTTCGGATGATCGTCGGTGCCGAGGAGAAAGACTGTCCCGATCTGATTTAACAGTAAGACCTCCACCCCATGGCTCTGTAATACACATGATTCTGTGACTGCAGAGGCTGCAGAGGGGGGTCGTCCCGTTTTCCCGTCTCTGCTCCAAGGGATGGACGGAAACCGGTTCTGGGGGGAGACGACAGGGGGCTCATAACCCTCTTCCTCCGTCCCAGAACACCCGGCTCTTTGGCCCCGGGAGACAGTGGGACAGTTCAGGCCCGAGCTCTGGAGAGCGGCCGGATTCCCACACATGGCGATTGGAACTGGACACGTGAATACCGGCGATGGAGAGTTTCCCGGTGTAAAACAAACAGCAAGACAACACAACCTCGCCATATGCCATTCTGTCTGCTTTCACGAGCAAACTTCCCGAGAAACAACAACACCATTTCCCTGGCAGTGCGATGGAAACAGATGATTTCTTCTTTATTTGAAGCATAGAGCGGGCTGAAAGGAACTGAGGCCTCCCTTCCCCTCCCCACCCAGCTTTCTGGGCAGAAGCCATCCTGAGCCGGGCACACAAGCTATAAATGTGCAAAGGGCTGTGGGTCTCACGGTGCAAATCTCAAGCCGAGAGCCATGTGGTCTGGAGATCGGGGGAGTTACCTGCCTGAGACACTCAGCTGCTGGCTGCTGAGGGACATTTCTGGGCTCTAATACGGGGCTGCCCCTCCCACTACCCAGCATGGCCACCGAGGGGGAGCAGGTGAGACAGGCGCCCAGCCCTCCGTGACTCCCGGGGCCATACTAACCAGAGGGCAGGCCCAGGCATCTGGGAACACCTTCAGCTTGTTTCTGGAGACATTCAGATAGCTGAGGGACTTGAAAGAATGAAGGAAAATCATAGGGAGTTCCGTCAGTTTGTTGTCGGAAATATCCAGTTCCTGTAGTTTCCGCAAACCGATCCAGTTAGTGGCTGGGGAAGGAAAAAAAAAAAAAAGAAAGTATGAATCGGTTAAAAAGATCCCTGTCGGGAAGAAAACGATGGAATCAAGTCAGGGTACGGGCCACGGTGGAACCTACCACTTTCTTCTTCGAAGAGTTTTTCTAAGTAATTTTTGGAGGCGGTCAGCTTTTGGAGCTTGGAGAGGTGCAGGAGTCCCGGGGGCAGATGGGACAGCTTGTTGTTGGAGATGTCGATCTCGAGGAGCCTGTGGTTGGGGAAGAAGGACATAAAGCTTCAGAAGAGAGAGGCCAGGCTCCCGGGTTACAAATTTCTGTAAACGCAGGGGTGCACGTTTCCTCTGAAACTGCCCAGGACCTCCCTGCAGAGGGCTCAAAGAACAGGCATTGAAAATGTAGCGACCTACTTTTTCTTCATTGCGTTAACTGTTGCCATGTCCCTCAGAGACAAAGGCAATCAAACCCTCTTTGAGGGGCCCTGGTCTCCCTGGCCAATAGGGGCAAAGCCTTTCTCGTAGGTGGGATAGCCACGTGAGCGGGTACCTTGAAAGCCACCTTCGACCTCCTGGACCCCTGAATCTGGCTCCATATACAGACCCCCGCAGGGCCCCCACTTGGCTGGCACGCACTCTTTAGATTTTTGTGTGTGGAGTTTTCTCCCCTCCCCCACTGGTGACTGATGCCCCCAAGTTCCTCCAACATCCTTCTTTCTCTCTTACTCTTAGAGCCTTAGCTTCCCAAGGGCTCCCCCAAAATGGGACAGAGCTGCCCACACCTGCTTCCTGCTGCTAGCACCTTGCTGAGTGAACGTGCCCCCCAGGGACCTCCTCACTTTTCCTGGGACGTGGGGTAAAAGCTGGAGGTCTGGGCCTCACGGCTTCCACCGGCCCCCTCCTCTGATTCTGGAATGCAGGATGGAGAAGGGGGCGGGGCGGGGCGGGCAGGCAGGTCCGCCAGGCCGCCAGGGAGCAGTATACATTCAGGGGCGCACAGACCACCCTGCTCTAAGTTCCCCTGGACGGGAGGCGGGGACCTTGTCCCCAAGACAGAGCTTGTGTTAGGACAGGCAGAGCTTCCTTCTCTCGTTTCTGCTAAAAATTTGTTTCCAAAACCACAGACTACAGTCCGGGAGCCCGTGCGGGGGAGGCCGGCGCCGGCAGCTGGTGTGCAGACGCCACCCCCACGACCGCCGCTTGTCCCCCGAACACCTGCGAAGGGGGAGACCCACCTAGAACAGATGATCTCGTCTGATGACTGCACGCCGGGCAGTTCAGCCAAGTGGTTGTCCGAGAGGTTCAGCTTCCGGAGGTTGATGAGTCCCCAGGGGATGACCGACGGGAGGGAGGACAGGCAGTTGGCGGAAAGGTCCAGCTCCGTGATCTGGCAGGAGATGTCTATGAGCCAGTCGATATCCACCCAGGGCAGCTTGAGGTGGGACCATTTCACACGCAGAACCTGGGTGAGGGAGACAGGAGAAGAGCACCCGTGGGTGGTGAGCGCAGGGCAGGTGTCAGCTTGGGATAAAGCGGTGATTTATTCACGTGTGAGCTGGCGGAAGCCCCAGAGGTTGGGACCACATCTGGGCATGGTAATCTCTGCACAGCTCCAGCTACTCTCTCTCTCCAGCCTCTAGAGGGCGCAGGTGAGTTTAATGTCAGGGCCCAGAGTGGGAGGCGCAGCCCTGCTCTGCCAGGAGGAGACCACCCAAGCTTGGAGAAGCCTTCTCAGGCTGAGCAGAAGGCTGAGGACCAAACCTGGGTCTTGCCACCTCTCTTTCCTGGGGTTAGAGCTGCTGTTGACATGATGCCACCCGGGGTGTTGCTTCTAGAGTGACAGACTAAATACACGAAAGGACAATGGCCAGACCATCTATAAAACTGGAACTTTGATGGCCCCCTCCTCAATCTGCAGGAAACTAACCCCCTTATCTATAATAAATAGCTCAGGAAGCCAGTCGCTTAGTAACCCAGACCTGGAGGAGAGCAGACTGCTATTTAGTAACAATCCAGGAAGTTAAACAATTACTTAAAATTTTTTTATTTACTGATTTTAGAGAGAGGGAAGAAGGGAGACAGAGGGAGAGAAACATCCATGTGGGAGAGAAACGTCAATCGGTTGCTTCTTGCACACTCGCTAACTAGGACTGAACCTGCAACCCAGGCGTGTGCCCTGACTGGGAATCGAACCTGAGACCTTTCGGTTTATGGGCCGATGCCCAGCCCACTGAGCCACACTGGCCAGGGAATGAACAATAACTTTTATAACGATCAGCCCCCAGTGTCCGGGCCTTGATGAGTCACTGACAGCTTCCTTAGTCTTTGTCCCTGCTTCCAACTTAGATCAACCCGAGAAAGCCAAACAGGCACCCCAACCAATCACGGAGGGCACCCCTCTTCTAGTTAGCTGCCTCCGGCTTCCCCATCAGCAGCCTCCAGTCACTCCTGCGCCCTCCCTCTGTGCACGCTCACCCTTCCCCAGCCCTCTGCCTGCCTTTGAGTCTCTGCCAAAACTCAAGCGACTGGCCGACTCCCTAGCTACAGCAAGCCCTGAATAACTTTCCTTTGCTTTTCTCATCTGGTTGGCTTTCCTTTTTTTCCCCAACAGAGAGGCCAGTGGTTTGCTGGTGTGAGATGGTAAGAGACCCCAAACACACAGGAATGGGGCTTGTCTCTTTCTTTTGGATTATCAGAGAATTTGGGGCCTCCATTAGGTTCCTGGGTGGAGGAAATTGGCGTTTTGCTTCGTTTCTCCAGAGCAACTGGAAATCCGTATCAGAAAATTAGAGAAACAAACATCAGCGCTTCGCAGATGGGAAAAGGTCACAACCAGGTTGAACTGCGGGCAAGACACCCATCAAGTGGCCTGAGGTTTTGCTTTCTTGGCTGCAGAAGACAGGCTTCCTGATCTGGACACTAGGTGGCGCTGCGGGCCTCATCTTCATCTCCTTGGCTAAGGAACCAGAATCCGAAAGCCTGGGTCCCTTACGGGCTCTCAAAGCTCTGGCCTTTGAACCAAGAATAAGGAACTCTCTGTGTCTGTCTCCCTTTGCCTGGACAAAGAGGGAAAAATGAGAACGTCCTGGATTTGGGGTCAAGAGAATGGAGTTTTAGTCTCAGCGATTTGTTTTGTTTTTGCTTTTGCTTTCTGACAAGCCACTCTGCAAGAGAGTTACAACACTATTTATTTTGAAAATTTTCAAAATGGCAGTGAAGTCAAACTGGGACCTGATGAATACCCCTATGCCCTTCACCTAGATTCTTTAATTGCTAGTATATTGCTACTTCTACCTTCCCCTCTCTACTGACCCGTGGAAGCACACGGTTTTCATTATTTGCTGAATCATTTGCAAGTCGATTGCAGGCACCCTGGCCCTGCACCCCTAAAGAATCCAGCTTGTCTCCAGGAGTCCACCATTGTCCTTAGTTGTTACATCACTTTTTCCATAACCCAGTTTATTTCTTCTTCAACTTCAGCATTACAAGTTTTCCAGCCATTCCAGTTGCCTGGTAGCATATCCCATAATCTGAACGCACTCAATTTTGTTTCTTAAAGTTTAGATTCGAGTTATAGGCATTTTGGCCCAAATTAGACAATATTGAGTCCTTCCATTTGCCACCACCAGGGGGCACCCGATGGCTGGTTACTCCACTGTTGCTGATGCCAACAGTCTGATCCTTGGGTTCAGGTGCCATCTGTCAGATCCCGTCTTTGTGAAAGCACATTTGACTCTTTGTGACTCGTCAGCAGCCTGGGGGATTGACAGTCTGAGACGAGTGAGTATTTGTCACTCGTGTTCCTACGTCATTTCACCCTGTGGCTGTAGCATCAATATTGACCCTGGCCTGAATCCATTAGTACATTGGTCACAAAGTGGTGATTTTTAAAAAAACTACCATTCCTTGTATATTTGTTACTTGGTATGCTTCTGCACAGAAGTGTCCTCTCTCAGCCACTTTTAAGGATCACTGTGGACTCATCAATTCCTTTTTTTTAATTCAAAGTATTATAATTCATTATTGCCACGATTCGTTTTTTTTATTTTTTATTTTATTTTTTTTTAATGCTCGGATAGTATGCAATTAGGTCAGCAGGAGGAAGCCCACCAGGGGGCTCCTGTTCCTCTGCTATTTCCTTATCAGTTTGAGGCACTGCCTTGCTTCCGGGGAAGACAAGAGGTCCCAGTATCCTCTGCAACTTTTCAAGCCCCAGCCCTGGAATCAGCCCTGGTTCCCTTTAGCAGAAAAGGGTAGTTAGAGGCCAAGATCTGGGTGCTAAGTGTGCTCAGTGCTCCTGGGGTGATGCTGCTTCCTGGCCTGTTGACTGAGCACACCTCTGTATATAGCATGAGGGCATGTTCAAGTCGCCAGTTCAAAACCAGCCTCATGGACTTCTTTCTGTAATTCACCAGTATATCACTCTTTGTCTGGTTGTTGGTGGTTTCAGTGGGTTCCATAAGCAGTTTGGACCAGGTGACGATGTCTGTCCAGGTCACGTGTAGACCCAGGATTCTTTCTGGCTTGTGGTGTTTTCAAGGACAGTGTCCTGAGAAGGCATGGTGGCAGATCCGGGAGCAGGTTGAGGGGTAGGGCAACATGCTGGTCCTTGCAATGCCAAGTTCAAAAAGGCCCTCCTAGGGCCTGGCTACTGCCCCTTCCTGGGTTCTCCGAGACACACCCAGGTCCCGGGGCCCCAGGCCAGACAGCTTCACACAAGGCCCAGGTGTCCAGTTTGCAGCCTGACCCTCCTCCACTCACCCTGTGCGGCCATTGTGGTCACTCAATGTCAAATACATTGGGCCTGATCTGAAACGGCAGCCAAGTGCAAGGTGAAAAGGAGGCTGGTTTTAGTCCTGATTTTAAACAACAAATCTTAGGTGTCTATGGAAAGTCGTCTTCTTTTTTTAATCCTCACCTGAGGTCATTTTCTCATTAATTTTACAGAGAAAGGAAGGGGGAGAGAGAGAGAGAGAACAGTGATGTGTGAGAGAAACATCAATCGGTTGTCTCCCATACACTCCCCAACTGGGGACTGAACTCACAGCCTGAGTCTGTGCCCTGACTGGGAATCAAACCCACAACGTTTCAGTCTAAAGGACGATGCTCCAACCAAATGAGCCACACTGGTCAGGGCTATGGAAATTCTTGTAAATAAAACTCTGCAGGACCACCAAAAATAGATAAAACAATAGAAAAGAATCAGACAATTGCTATGACATGAGCAAATTATGGTGCCCATGCCCTAAACATCCTCAGAGGGTCATCTGAGATGCTGGTGTCCCGACAATGACAGTCTCCCTCTTGTGCCCCTTCTGTGTCCTCTGAGCTGAGAGGTCCTCTGACATGGAGCTGCACAGGGAGAGGGGACTCAGCCCCAGCCCTGTGTCTTCTTAACAGGGCCCAGGGGGCCTTGGGCAAGCAAGGCTCGGTGTGGCTGAGAACCCTCCCGGGCTCTCTCCAGCTCAAGTGCCCTTAGAGGGAACCTGTTTGCTGATTTCATGCTGCACTGACTCAGCCCGAAGGTCATCTCCTCCATCCCAGCAGGGGGGGGTGGCCTTCCAGAACCCACCCGAGTGCACCTCCACAGCTCAGCACTGTGCCCAGCACGCAGCAGATGCTCCATAAACAGTCGTGTGTTGAGACGCACGTCACGGAGACCGTAATCTGTCCGTTCACACCTCTCACCAGATCAAACACCCTCAAAATATCCGAGTCTGCTCAAGATCCTCCTGCCTTCCCCCACTCTCAGAACTGCCTTCCGTTAAATCTCCAGGCTTCTGTCGTCAGCTCCACGCCCCCACGAGGAGCCCCAACCATGTTCCACGTTTGTGTCCCACGGTCCCCTCCACGCCCTCCGCCTGCCCTTGTGTTCCTGTTGGCAGATGGCTTGTGGGGTTGGTAATTTGCTCCAGGTAGACGAAGTCAGGGCATGGGCATACTCTTAGAGCAGAGGACTCAAGGCCAAGGGGAAATTGCCAATGGAAGCCCAGGAGGTGCCTGTGTGTTTGTTTGTAAGTAAGCTGCAGGGTGCGGGACGTGGACCTGAGGCTGGAATTCAGGGGAAGGCTGGGATGCAGGGCGGGAGGCAGGGGGTGTGGCCTCGCTGTCAGGAATTGACTACCCTGCGCGCCAAAGGCTGCAGTGGGGTGGTCTGGGGCTGCGGCTGATCCTCCTGGGATGCAGTTGCTATGGCAATGGGAGGATGCTGTGGGAAATACACATTTCGTGGGCATGGAGACGAGAACTTTTGCGAAAGCTGACTCCCGAGGGCTGGCCTCGTCTAGATGGCGGGTATCACGAGGTCACTCTGGGGCCTCAGATTCTGCTGGCTGGGCCGGCCTGTGTCCTGCCACCACCTTTCCTGCCTCTGCATCCTAATCCGCTTTCTCTGCCCTGGAGTTCACGGCCCTGCCCTCTCCCACCGAAAGCCACCTGCTCCTGGAAACTCCAGTGCAAAGACCACCTTCTTCACTCCTAACTAGAGCCGGGGTACCAGCCCGTACCGTAACAGAGATGCCCTTGTGCTTTACTTGCATTGGTGCATTCGGCAACGCTTACTTGAGTGTCTTGATGTGCCAGCCATTGGGTAAGGCACAGGGAAGATGAGGGATGCGGGTGCAGCAGATGGAACGAACGATCAGGGCATTTGTGGTCCAGAGCGAAGAGCTCTGTGTGTGTGCGTGTACTGAACGTGCATCTGGCTGCCCTACCTCAAGGGTGTCTTGCCACAAGCAACGCTGAGAATGGACACCTGCTGGGAAACCGAGGGCGCTTCCTTAGCGGGCACAGTCCTATCAGCAGAAGACCATCCATTGGGAGGGAGTGGCTGTGTGTGCCCCTGGATCCCCCAGACACGTGGAAGGGGAGGAAGGGGACGCTGCTCATTCCTAAAACTGAGTCCTTGCTAGGTCTCCACACCCCGCCCCACCCCACCCCACCCCCAATTTCTGCAGGGTGGAAATCTGTTCAACTCCAGTAAAAAGCAGAAATCGGCAAACACGAGGACACGCAGAATACAGACACGTGGGCGAGAAGATTTCTGGGCTGGAGGGAGTTGGAAAAGCATGTAAGATTTCTGTCTGGCCTTGGCCGAGGGGGAAAACTTTTATTTACAAACGTTATATTTCTGCCTGGCTGGTGTGGCTTAGTTGGTTGGAGCACTGTCCCATAGACCAGAAGGTCACGGGTTCAATTCCCGGTCAGGGCATATACCCGGGTCACTGGTTCAATCTCCAGTCGAGGTGTATCTGAGAAGGCAGCCAATAGATGTTTCTCTTTCACATAGATTTTCTCTCTCTCTCCCTCCCTTTCTCTTCCTTTAAAAGCAATGAAAAAAATCCTCGGGTGAGGATAAAAATAAAACAAATAAAGTTATCTTCCTTTTTGTGCACAAAGATGACAGGGTGGCCCAGAGGAAGGAGGAGGGACGACGCACCTCACCATTAAGAAGATGGCACTACACTTGACCTTGAAACCCAGCCGGGCGAGCTCTGAAGCCCTTGTTACTTATTTCTGTGTAATCCGGGCAGGATGACAATACACAGGGCTGTGAGGGAGGGAAGCCAGCAGCTGCCTAATCAAATCCATGCACACTGAACTGCAAAATCAAAGACAGCTGGCTGTGGGGAGCCCACCAATTCAAGTGCGTGGTGGAGGCACGCCCGCTCTGGCCCAGACAGACGGAGAACACTCATGTTTGCCCTGAAGCATAAGCCTCTAAGATGTGGGACCAGATAGAAGGACGTTCCCCTCTTCCAAAAGGCCCGGTGCGCTGACATATAAAACTTGCTCTCTGAGGCATGGGGGGCAAGCAGGACGGGTTCGAGAAGGACTGGGTGTAGTCAAGGGCATTCGGTTTATCACAGATGGTGAGGTTTGGGGGTGCCTCTGTGTGAGAAAGGTCTCCCTGTCCCGTGACATGGGGGGCTGCGGTGCAGGAGGGCAGTCACCCGCCTTTCTGAGATGCTTCCGGAAGCCACTGGGCATAAACCACCGAGGCAAGCGAGCCGCAGGGACGCAGACACGTCTGCTGCTTTCACACCCGCACTAGCTCTATTGGTGGAGGAAAAAATAATTGTTCCATGAAGGGCTGGTGTCTGCGATCCTGTTAGCCTGGCTTCAACCTTGGCCCCTGTGGGCCCCAGCAGACACGGAGAGGGATGGATCCCCTGCTCGAATGACGGGGACCTGCCCCAGAGGCTTTGTTAGGGGGTTCCGATGTCACCTCCTTCGTCCGTCTGCATGGGGCCCACGGAGCAGAGGTCACGCCTCTTCTCTCTGCGTTCCCAACTCATGGTTCCTGTCAATCAATGGTCAGCACCTGACCTGTGACCTACAGCTGCTTGAGCTAGAATCTTCCCCGCTGGGGACTGCGAACCCCTTCAGGGGACAGACTGGAGCTGGGTGACGGGGGGCGTGGCACCGCACAGGCAGCCGATGGCGTTTGTCCGTTCCGTGAAGATGCACGTGTTAAAACGGGGTGGGGGGGGCACGCAGAATGTTCTAGAATGTACTAGAGAATCCTCGCTCACATAAAACAGAACGGACGCAGGACAAGGACAAGCTGGAAGAAAAGCCTAAAAGTGAGAAGCTCAGAGCCGAGCCCGTCTGGGAGGACGCATGTGGGCTCATCTGAGGGAGGCGGAGGAAGGAAAGACGGATGCAGGAGGGGGTCGGCCTATGGACAGGCAGGGACAGGCTGGGGGAGGGTTCCAAGCGTGTACGAGTTCTCTGAGAACCCAGAGCACCGGAGGAGGCCCCAGAGGACAGGGGCCATCAGCTGGACAGGGCATCAGCACGCTGGAGACAAGGCTGTGTCCCCGCTAGGACAGACAAGAACAGACTGAGCCTGCAGCCCTTGCCCCTGCGGGAAGCTCCACCTGAGGCTTCCAACACCCACTGCTCAGGGCCCTGCCCTCCGGCGGGGGAGGCGCCTGAGGACAGAGGGGGAGGTTCAGGTGGAAGGAGGCTGGCCCTGGACCAGCCACGGGCCTGGGCAGGGAATGTAACCACAGCGCCTGGACCCAGGCTGAGGGCAACAGAACCACAGCTGGAAAGGGGGTGTTACAGGCTGAACTTCTTTCCCTCTCCCCACAAAAGGTATGTTGAAGCCCTAACTCCCTGGTCCTTAGAACGTGAGCTGGATTAGAAACAGGGTCTTTACCTATCTTTATACAGAAATCTTTGATGACAGAGGCGATCAGGTTAAGATGAGGTCACTATGGGGGCTCTCGTCCACAGCACAAGGGGAAGTTGAGACAGAGAGGCGGGGCACACGTGGAGGGAAGGTGCCCGCTGATGCAACTCAGAGCAAAGGGACACAGGCTCCTCTTACCAGGGAAGTAAGATCCGTGTGGAATGTAAGTACGAAAGTAGCTTGCGAGACAACCTGTGATGGCATTTGAAACAGTCAGGGAGGGACAGTCTGACTCCTCCCAGGGACACACTCAAAGTCACGCTCTGAAAGTGGAGCTGAGGTCCCTCGGTAAGACAGGCCTTCCTGGTGACTCTGCACACACGGCACTCTCATGCTTTCGCTTTCTACTGACCCCCCCACCCAGGGACCCCATGAGGCTGGGCACAGTTGGCACAGGAAGGGCCTCGGAGAGTCGCGCTGTTCAGAGGGAACAGAACCGGGACTGCAAATATCAGATGCCTGCTGCTCGGTCCGGTCCCTTCCAGGTTCACACGGCCAGGGAAAGGCTGGCCGTGGCCAAGTTCAAGGGCATTAGGAGGCCTTGATAGTGACAGAGAGAGACTCGTACAACCCCAAACACAGCCATGCTCAATCTTTCAGTTCCAACCCCGGGGCAAAACATGTATAAGAAAGTTCCAGTAAATATTGGCAGAATATAATAGGTCAAACATACGAAAAGTGAATAGAAGAATTGTAAGTCTGCCCACTGCAATAACAATGACGAGATCACCAAATGGTAGGGTGCGGGAGAATAAATTGTTTTCAAATAGACATGGACTTGCACATAAACTGATTATTCTATTTTGCTGGTATAATGCACACTTTTTGCCCAAACTTTTGAGGGAAAAATAAGGAGGCACATTGTTCATGGGTAGTACTAAGTCTGTATCTATATAAATATTTTTAGTTCTTTTTCTTTTTTTAAATTTTATTTATTTTTAGAGAGGGGAAAGGAAGGAGAAAGAGAGGAAGAGAAACATCGGTGTGTGGTTGCCTGTCATGCGCTGCCTACTGGGGCCCTGGCCTGCGACCCAGGCATGTGCCCTGACTGGGAATCGAACCAGCGACCCTTTGGTTCGCAGGCGGGCACTCAATCCACTGAGCCACACCAGCCAGGGCTCTTTTTAGTTTTTATTTATGCTTATGCATTAAAAGTGTAAGCAATTGCTAGAAAGCAATAACGATATCCATATGTTCAAAAATAAATGCTCAAATTCCTTCATAATACAAAAACCAAGTTATCTACATATAAATAAATAAAAACCTGCATTAAAAAATTAAAATGAAAGTTTTTTTCCTCAAAGTTTGGGCCAAAAATATGGGTGCGCATTATACATGGCAAAATATGGTACATTCTGAGCATGAAGGAAAAGTAAATAGGAAAAAATAAAAGGAAAAGAGGGAGGAACAACGAAGCAAGCCTCCTACGTATCTTATCGCAAGACAAAGGCGAAGGAAAGGTCGAAACGGAGGAGGAAAGCGGAATTAAAAGTTATCCAGTTATTGGGATAATAAAAATACCCATTGGGAGAAGGCTTGGGTGGGATACGAAAATCATGTCAGGACAAGAGAATGAATTTCTGAACAGAAAGCATCGCAAGTTGTGGGAAGAACGCACAACTCTGATCACCCAGATACAAAACGGAAAAGTGAAACGGGATGACTAGTCCCACCCTGCTTAGCAAGAAAAGCTCAAAGAAAGCAGGGAAATGAAAACAATGAGTGTAAGATTAGAAAAGCCGTAATGAAGTCAAAACAAGGAAGTTGATTAGTCAAACCAATTCAAGGATCTTTGGAAAAATAATGAAGCTGATCATCCATTATGACTGGTTTAAAAACAAAAGAAAATGTACCCTGGTAATCTGGGCATCGAAATGACAATGAAAAACCAATGAAAAAATCATTTGTCAACGTCCTCAACTGCAGCTGACAAACTACCAATGTCGAGAGGCAAGATTTGCTCCCAAAATTCGCAAGTCTCGAAGTGCGCAATGAGAGAAAAAGACCAAAATAACGTAGATGAGGCAAATAAGGGAAATAACTGAAGAATCACTCCCGAAGTTTCCCAATTCAATAAGTACCTTTTTTTCCAATCACATCTTTCAATGGAGACATACTCCCCAAGTTACATAGATGATTCTGTAGTGGGGGACTCCATCTTGTGAATCCAAACCTGGTACTTTTTGCAAGGGCTGTCCATTCGGGCCAATGACACACACACACACACAGATGCAAGAATAATAACAAGATCTTCTCGAATCGAAACGCGCAGCTGAGCTCAGAAATGTAAGTCCTGCCTCCCCCGTGGGCTCTACCCCGAGAAAAAAACCACGGTCGTCATTCAGAGAAAACCGTCAGTAGACTCTCAATCTGCTGAATGCCAAAAAGTGTTTAATTGATCACTTATTATTCATTAAAATGGCTAAAAATAGGTGCACATGATTTTTAAGAAAATAAATAACCCTGTGCTTCCCCCCTCACCCACAGTATTTCAGTCGCTCCTTGTGAAAACAGGAAGTGCACGATCACTAGTTCCAACCGAAGAACTTTGCCAACAGCTGTCAGAGAGAGATAAAAAAGCAAGAAATAAAAACGCTCTCTCTGTAGTTAACTGAGCTACTTAACTAACTGTTGACAGAACTCTGTTTTCTCCACTTTTAAACAAAGACAAACATTCCTGCCTCACAGGATTGTGTGGGAGATTAAAGAAGCAAGTTTGACAAAGTATTTCGTTAACGATGAAGACCTATGTAAATGAAGGGAGGTTACTGCATGTATAAAATTTCAGGCATTCATCTAACCGCCTATCCACCCATCCATCCATCTTTCCATCCATCTGTCCACCTATATATCCATCTACCCATCCATCCACGCAATTATCCAACCATCTCTGTATCCATCCATCCATCCATCCATCCATCCACCTGTCCATCCATCTGTGTATCTACCCATCCACCCAACCATCCATCTTTCCATCCGTCTGTCTATCCACCTACCCATCTATCCATGCAACCATCCAACCATCTCTGTATCCATCCATCCATCCATCCATCCATCCGTCCATCCACCTGTCCATCCATCCATCTGTGTAACTACCCATCCATCCATCTGTCCATCTGTCCACCCACCCACCCACAGTTTCAGGCCCTACACTGAGGGGCAAACACAGAGTGAGCAGAACTGTACAAGATCCCTGTTTTGGAGAAGCCTCCAGTCACATTGGGGAGATTCACGTGAACCCAGGAGGCACACACAACCCCAGACTTTGTTACGTGCTGTGAATACAAAGGACAGGAAGCTGCGGGAGATATAAGGAGGGATCTGGCCGGGCCTCTTGGTGAAGGAAGTCCTTTCTGAGGACGTCGTGTGAGGCTAAGATTCGGGGGGTGTCCTGGGGTCACGGGGCCGTGGTGTGCGGAACACTGAGGAGGCAGACCCGCCGCTTCCTGGCTCTGCACCGCCTCCCCTGCGGCTGGACATCCTGATTTCTCTCCCCCAGCTTCTTCTTCTTACAAACAGCAGTGCCGTGACCACGCCGTGGCCCTCACTTGCGTTTTTTTTTTCTTTTGAATTAGGTCCTAGAGGTAGCGTGCAACAAGAAAACACCCAGTGCGGAAGAGTTCACCGGGAGAAAAGAGTTTCAGAGCCTCTGCCACTCGATGCCCATCTCTCCCCTCACATACGGAACCCATCCACGGGGTCAGGGGTCAGGGGCCAGGCACAGCCGGTTCTCCGTGACCCTGCCAAGCGCCTGACTCAGCATTTCTGTCCACTTCTGCTCGCTGCGTGGGGAGGGGACAGCACTTCCAAGCTGGTCTCATCTGAGTTTCTGTAATTGCCACTGTGGTTGTATATATGTCCTGTGCTGGGATTTTCTGTCTGTTCTCTTACGTGAAAATTAACTGTTCATGTGTCTGGGCGTCTCGCCCAGAGAAATTGGCGAGCCCTGTAAGAGCAAAGGCCGGGGCTCTGTCTTGGTCACTTGCGAGTCCCCAGCCGGTGGAAGGTGACCTATAAATGGGTAATTCAGTCACCACCTGATGTGTAATCGGGTCAAAGGTCAGCTGCTGCCACGGGCCCCAGCCAAGGCCGAGAGGCCGGATTGGCTGCCGGCTCCCCCTTCTGAGCACCCCGCAGATGCGCGCCTCACGCCTGCCAGATCACACGGGTGGAGAAGCTCTGACAATGCGCAGCCAGGGCACGGGTGCAAATAAATACCTGCATGGCGGGTCCTCTGGAGTTCTGAGGGACCACAAGCCAGAGCTCCTCCCCAAAAGGGACAGCAGCCATGACGACGACAACAAAGAAAACAATAATAATAATATTACCACGCTCCTTTCCGGCGCAGCTGCCAGATCTGAACCCATCAGAGACGTTCCGAAGGCACGCAGCAATTTCCCCATGGAGTTGTTTCAAAATTAACCTCAGCCCTTGTCCAGTTCGGATGCTGCGACCAGCGTGCTGGCGCTCTCACGCGCGTGTTCTCTCTCTCTCTCTCTCTCTCTCTCTCTTTCTCGGCTGAGCGAGGACAACTCCTGTTGAGCGTCCCTGCACATTTCTGGGCCTGCCGGCTTGGATGCCTGGGTGTTCCCCATGGCAACTGAGCAAACGTGGACAGGACCGCTGCCACGAACAGAGGCCATCTCATGCAACATTCAGGTAGGAGTTTGGTGGCCTTTCCCACGGGGCACCCATGAGCCGGGCCAGGGAACGGCTTTGGACAGGTCCCATGGGGCTTGGGGCTTTGGCTCGTTTAAAAGTGTGTCCGAGACCACATGGTGAGGCCTCAAGGACATTCCTGAGCAAACACCAACGCGACCCAGGCGGACAGTGGAGAATCAATGTGGGCTCTCCTGCCGTGCCCGCCTTGCTGTGGGGGGGCGGGTTCCGGAAGCCTGGGGGTCAGGGGGTGCCTGACGCAGAGACGCACAGGAGGACTCTGAACCCACCCCTGCCTCGGCTTCCGAGGAGACAGCAATCACAATAAATAATAATAAAAAAATACCAACGAGCTGGTGGTGGAGGCAGACCACAGACACACACGGAAACAAGACGACCGCTCCAGCGAGTTACCGCCACGAATGCCAGCCAAGTCAAGGGCGCGTTCCGGCCACGTGTGTACGCAGACGCAGCGGCAAAGCAGCGACAGTTCTTCTGCCCCCCCGCGTCTGGGATTCCGAACCCAAAACCGCCAGCTCCATCTTCCCGGACACCTGGAAAGCCAGGAACGCTTACCTCTGGTTTCCGAGGCATCGCCAGACCGCCGTGGACTCGCCCCCTCTCTTCCACCGGCAGCCGGGAAGGAAGGCGCCACCGCAGGTCAGAGACCGGCGCAGCCAGACACGCTGCTCCCTCCGAGGGAGGCCCTCGCCTTCGACACGGACTTGAGTAGTGAAAAACGAACCGTGCCCGCTGCCTTGGGGAAGCGCGAGTGGTCCTTATGACTCAGGCTGCTGCATGGCGATTTCTTTTTCTCTCCGGGTTCTACCCAAAAGGGCTCGGGAGGAGAAACGCGGAGGCACTGTCGGTCTCTGCCTCGCTGTTTGCAGAACGGAATAATAATCGCTTCTGCGCCCTGTGGAAGTTTCTCGGCCAATGTGGCAGCAGGGAGCCCGTAGAACAGGGCGCAGACACGCCGACACGCCAACGACTACTTTTAACCGTAAGCCGAGAAAGCCACCGTCACCAGGTCTCAGCCTTGGGAGCACACTGGTATCTCCCGGGGAATTTTTAAAAACGACCCCTGCAGGGGCCGCCCCAGAGACTCGGATTCGTCCAGGGTGGGTGTGGCCCGAGCCTCGGGATTTTTAAAAGCGTCCAGGGACTCCGAGGTGCTGAAAAGTGGGAGGACCACTGATAAACGTGAGGAAGCTGGAAGAAGGTTCAGCTCGGGAACCCTGAAATGGGGAAGCCCCAGGTTCAGGAGACTCGGGCTCTCGTCTGAGCACCACTGTTTGGGATTGGCTGTCCTTGGACAAGTAATAAAGTGTCTCAAAACTTCAATATGTTCATCTGTAAAACAGGTTGCATTCTCTGAAGCTTTCGCTCCGCTGATGAGAAAAGGCTGGGAAAACACCGAGCGTGTGTAAGTGGGAGGGTTAGATGACCCCTATTTCCTTGTGCGACGTGAGGCTAATGTTCAATGTTTATTGAGCACGTACTATGTGCCAGGCGCTGAGCTAAGTGCACAGCTGCTCTCCATGATGAATACGATAACTATCCCTGCTTTATAACCCATGAAAAAAAAAGAGGTAACAAGGCACAGAAAGTAGAACATCGGTATTCTTTTTATTTTTTTAATCCTCACCTGAGGACTTTTTATTTTCATTGCTTCCAGAGAGGGTTGGGGGGAGAGAGAAACACTGGCTCAAGAGGGAGGCATCCATTGGCTGCCTTCCATACGTGCCTGTGTGCCCTGACTGGGGATCGAACCCACAACCTAGGTATGTGCCCTGATTGGGAATTGAACCTACAACATGTTGTTTTACAAGATGACGCTCTAACCAACTGAACCACACCAGCCAGGGCTAAAAGAAATCTTTAAAAAATAAATAAAATAGCCTTGGCTGGTGTGGCTCAGTGGATGAGCACTGGCCTGTGAACCAAAGGGTTGCCAGTTCAATTCCCAGTCAGTGCACATGCCTGGGTTGTGTGCCAGGTCTCCAGTAGAGGGAATGCTAGAGGCAACCACTTACTGATGCTTCTCTCCCTCTCTCTCCTTGCCTTCCCTTCTGTTTAAAAATAAAATAAATAAAATCTTATCAATCAATTAATCAATCAATCAAAATCAATTTAGCAAGTTCCTTCACAGGACCACTAGAATGTATAAATCCCTACCCAGTCTAATGAAGTTCAAAAGAGATGAAGCAAAACTGTTCAAAACCATAAATGAAAAGAGAACTGTAACTATAGATAGAGAAAAAGAAAAAAAATACAAGTGAAATGTAAACACAATGCACCAGGATGGCAAATTCAAAAATCTAAAAGAAATGGATCATTTTCTACCAAAATTGAACCTCATGTCAATAAGAGGAGGCAGGCAACCTGAACTGACTGATGATTTCAAAAGAGCCAGAAACTAAAGACCAGTTTTACCTAAGTAACCTTTAGCCATAGAAACACCTATGCAACTGCTCCACGTCAGAATAACATGGAAAGTTCCCCAAGTGGTTTTGTAACACCAGTTTATATGAAAATATCACAGGAACAATAAATATGTGAAATTATAGATCAACTCAGCTATAAATCTAGATGCAAAACTTGTAAATAAAGTATCAGTAGACCAAATCCAGCAGTAAAAAAAAGCCAATGAGCATTCATTATAGCAATTAAAGAGCCGACATCTACCATGGCCATTGATTGATATTAATACATAAAGTAGAAAAGCCACATAAATATATGAATGCTACCCAAAGTGGGACTTGAAAACCTTCAGCCACCGTTTCTAGTAAAAGCTCTCAGCAAAAAGAAACACTTGGAAACTACCTAAATGTAACGACAGTCTATTCACTGGAAAATCTACGGCAAATGCCCATACATGGCTGAGGCCAGGACCTCGGAAATCAGGAACAAGAGAGATAAACCTGCTGTCATCATGAGTACTTAACTTTTGAAACTTTTCGTTGTTCATAAGAACACAAAATACACGGAAGACACGGAATACAGTAAGTTACGTACATGCCAGAAAACGGGAGGTAAGCCTGTGTTGAATTTGCAGGTGACTTGGCCACCTACCTGGAAGTCTCAAGGCACTCTTCCAAAACTACTAGGATTAATAAGAGAAGTTGGTAAGGGGGCTGGATAAAACATAAGTAAACCAAGGAGCTTTTCTCTGGACCAGTACGATAGGTTGCAAAGGGAAATGATAAGCAATTCCATGTAATTTCATTCAAATAGCGCCAACAACAACAGAGCCGATGCAAATCAGTAAGACAGGCCTAGGGCATTTACGGAGAAAATGACACAATGTCGTTAACATAAATGAGCACCAATAGAGTCGCAGCGCAGAATGTGTGAAAACAGAAGAATGCACAATCAAGATATTTTGGGGAAATAATAACGAGTAGGAAACTTGCATTAACAGGTGGTAATCCAAACAGTATGTCACTCGCCCAGAACAGACGAGTGAGCCAGGGGACCGGTCCAGAGAACCCCACGAGGCGTGCACGTATGTCTTGGGGAAAGTGACGATAATGATGACATTTGAATTCAGACGGAAAGGGAAGCTTTGCCTCACTGATGGTGCTGGACCACTGCCCACCCGTCTAGACGAGATGAGAGCTAGAGTCTTCTCCCCACACCAGATACACAAATAAACAGAAAAATTAAAGCTTACAATACAAACAAATAAAATGAAAATGCTACGAGCTTCTAAAAGAATATTTCCATAAAACTGAGGTGCAAATGGTCTTTTTCTATAATGCAGATGCATTGAGGAAAAGGTAGAGATGACTGATTATGTGTTTGTATATCTCTCTCATTACAAAAGATAACAGACAAAAGAAAGAGAATAAATGGCAAAACATACTGGCAACAGGTACGATAAACAGAGGTTGGAAATCTCTAACATACGAAAGGCCCTACAAAGTGAGACAGAGCGGACAAACAACCCTTTGAAAACCCTTAGAAAAACAATCGAGAAACAGTAATGAGCAACACACGTAGGGGGGGAATGCAAATAGTTCATGAAAATATGAAAAGATGCTCGGTGTTACTAATTATAAGTACAGACATCGAAACAAGGAGATATCATTTTCACCCATCAGAATGGTAGAAATGTAAAGGCTTCTTAATACCTAGTGCTGGCCAAGGGGAGGGGACAGAAGCTGCCACATGCTTCTGGTGAAGGTGTGAATCCCACAGCTTTTTAGGGACGTGATTCCAAAGCAGTGCACTTTTACAGCTTTGGTCTATATAGGAGGGGGGACCCCCCAAAAGAGAACTACCTTCTGGAGGGTGGGCCTCTTATAGCACAGGCTTCCCCCACTAGGTGAGTGTTCCAGGAACCCATCTGTAGTTGTGTGCCAGCTGGTGTTGTTGTGAGAGGCTGCGTTCGGCTTCAGTGATATATATTTTTTTTTTTTGGTGGGGGGAAGATTCTTTCAGTGCATTTGCCCATGTCATGATGGGTGATTTCTGAGCACATCTGCCCACACCACGCCGAGTGTTCAGCAGTTTTGGACCAAAAATGGCATGCCCCCCCATGCCCCACTCTCACTATTTACCTGGTCTCACCCTGAGCAACTTTTTTATTTTTTGTTTCCCCAGATGAAAGAAGTCCTCAAGAGGAAACATTTCGCCAATGTGGAAACAGGGAAACAAACAACGGCAGAAGGACTAACAAGCGTCCAAACCATCATGTTCAAAACTGTTTCGAGCAGTGGAAAAAGGTCTCCACGGGTGCAGCACATCAAATGGAGAGTCCTTTGAAGGGGACTGAAGTTTAGACATGTAAGAATAAATACATAATTTTTAATAAATAAATTTCATTTTTGGGGGGGGAAGGAGTGGTTGTCCCTTGTAAACAAATACCCCAGAAAACTAGGCTATAGTACAAGGGAGCAAACCCAGAAACAGTCCACACATCCACCAATAGGAGAAGCGCTCAGCTGTCTGAGCCACATGTCCACCAATAGGAGAAGCGCCCAGCTGTTTGAGCCACACATCCACCAATAGAAGTGCCCAGCTGTCTGAGCCACACATCCACCAATAGGAGAAGCGCTCAGCTGTCTGAGCCACATGTCCACCAATAGGAGAAGTGCCCAGCTGTCTGAGCTACATTTGCTCTGTGGATGTAAGGCTCGTGCTCACGAGGGTGGCTGGTGGGCACATTTGCTGACCTCCAGGGAGTTCATGATGCAGCGCTGAATCAAAAAAGCCAAGCTGAAGACAATGTAAGCGATGCGGTCTTATTTTTGTCATTAAAATGGAAAGCTAAAACTAAACCCTGTGTGTGATTTTTTTCCAGTTTTATGGAGATGTCATTGACATCTCACACGGGGCAAGGGTATGGCGTTCCTCGTGTTGATCTGACACATTTATATGTTGCAAAACGGCCCCCACCATAGTGTTAGCTGGACCTGCCTCATGTCACCAAACTGCCATTACTTTTTGGTGGTAAGAGCATTTCAGACCGACTCTCTTAGAAATGCATTATTAAGATACATAAGGTAGTATTATTAGCTATAATCCCAATGCTATGCATTAGATCTCCAGAATTTATTTATCTATTATTATTATTATTATTATTATTATTATTATTATCATCATCCATCACCCAAGGACGTTGTTTCATTGCTTTTAGGACACAGAGAAAAAAACAAAATAAAACATCGAACCCTTGTCTCTTATACACGCCCCGACCTGGGGATTGAACCCACAGCCTAGGTATGTGCCCCGACTGGGAATCGAGCCGTGACCTTTCGGGTGGAAGTTCCCACTGACTGAGGCACACCAAGTCGGGGCCAGAACTTACTCATCTTTTAAACCAAGTCTCCACCCTTTCACCAACATCTCCCCAGCTCCCCACCCCCAGGCCCTGGAAATCACCATTCTACTCTCGGCTTCTATGTGTTTGTCTCTTTCAGATTCTACACAGAAGCAAGATCATACCCGATTTGTCTTTCTCTGGTTTATTGCTCTTAGCACAATGCCCGCCGAGTCCATCCACGTTGTTGCAAATGGCAGGGTGCTACCTTTTGTCTCGTGGCTCCAACACAGTCCATGGTTCCTTCTCAGGATACAAAGTATCCCGGGGGGCCCCCCTCCCATCCCGTTCAGCTGCAGCCGTGACTACTCACTGTCTTCGAGGAACAGCTGCCGGGCGCGGCGCTGGATTCGATGAAGTACTTCCTGAGCAGATGCTTGCTGAGGTCAGGGCTGTCCAGTAGGATGTAGGAACAGAAGAAAGCCCCATGCCGGAGCAGGAAGATGGCGATGTCTTCGTTGTCTGGAGGACAGAGGAGGAAAGCTCAGGGTGTTTCAGGTGTGGGGGGGTGCGTCCCATCTGTCCCAGGTGGTGGATGCCAGGACGTGAAACAGAACAGCGAAGGTTGAACTTTTCCACTCCTTCCCTTGTTCCTCTTTGTGTTCCTCTTGGTTCCTCTTAGTGTGAGCCTGTGTGGACTCTGCCCTTTGCAGGGCCACCTACGATGGGCCCCTCTGCCACCACTGGGTCCTGTCCCCAAAATCCCCATGTGCAGGGGTGAGGTGCGGGGAGGGAGGGGTGGATGCAGACATTCGGAAAGAGAAACCAAACGCAGGAGTTGCAAATGTCTCCACGCAGGTGAGTGAGAGCCAGGGACAGCACTGACCCTTCAACGCTGTGACAGTTGTCGTGGGCGGGACTGACGGGGCGGCCGGGGTAAGGGGGTACCCACCTGACTTGATGGCCGCGTAGAGGGGTAAGCGCACGATGACTGGGAATTCGTTCTTCCTGACGGCGTAGCTCTCGGGGTCGGCCCCGTGTGTCAGGACGAGAAGCTTCACCAGCTCCAGGTGGCCGCACTGACATGCCAGGGCCAGCATCCAGTTCAGCAGCCGCTGGGGGCTGCAGGGACCTGGTGGGAGGCAGCGGGGCACAGGTGGGGGGGGCGCAGGGGGCACAGGTGGCTGCCGCCACGCTGAGCTGCCCCTGACAGTCCGTGAGATCCAGCAGCCCTGCCCCCCAGCTGAACGACCCTTCCACTGAGCTGATCGTGTTTTCTGGAATAGTCTTTCTCTGCGCTGCCTGTGACATTTCCCCATACCATTGTAAACCCACCTGCGTGCCCCATACTGCCAGGTGAGGAAAAGCCGCATGCCCAACAGAACACACTGTGGTCATAACAGAACACAGGACATGTGGGGAGAGGACGAGAAGGCACTGCCCCGGTGTTATCTCTGGGCAGTGGGCTTCGGAACGCTCCCCTCCCCCAGCGCAGCCCCGACCTCATCCCTAGCGTAGAATTGCAAACAGGGGTGTGGATTTGGGAGACGGGCCACTGAGGGTTAAAATTTAGCTGTGTGACCTTGCACAGCACATTTCTCAAGCTCTCTCTGACCCAGATGATACCAAAGGGCTGGGACCAACTTTTGGAACAAGTCTCTGTGTCTCCCAAGTTCTGCAGAGTGTCCAAGGCTGGGCAAATGCTCAAAATATCTAAGCTGTGCATTTAGGTGTGCAGGTCAGCTGGGGTGGGCTCTTTGGGGCTAGAACAGAGCTATTCTTGGGGATCCCCAAAGACAGGGAGTGAGCCATTGGCTCCCCGGGGTGCCCAGCTCCTCCCTGCTTGACCCAGTGTGCATCCATGAGCCCTAACACTGCCCGGAATTCCCCCTCCACGACCCCCTTCTCCCTCCAGACGCGAGGGGGGGGCACCATCTCAGAACTAACTATGACTGCCAGCCTGTTTCAAAGCACACGATTGGACTCCCCCTAACAGGATTGCTGCATAATTTGCCGGGCCCCCTGTTTAAAAATTATTAAACATTTCCAGAGGGGGACTGCAGAGCGTTAAACCGAGTGTGGGGCCCTTCTAAGCACAGGGCCCCACGTGGCTGTGTGGTTGTACGTGCCCGAAGCCTGCTCTGTACCCGAGCAATACCCTAGTTCTCAATGACTCCTGGTGAGGCAATGCCTCAGCCTGCAATTGTAGCGATGCCTGGACTCGTACGATGTTGCAGATCCGAGCCACCATGGGAAATTAAAGGAGACCAGACAAGAGAAAAAAATGACTTGTTACTAAGAAAGCAGTATCACTACGTGGCACATGCAAAGCACATAGTAATATTCAGCGATTAAAAGAATTGAGCTGTGAAGACATGAAATGACATGGAGAAAACAGAAATGCATACGCCAGGGGAGAGAAGTCCATCTGAAAAGGCTCTCCACTATAGGATTCCAATACAGGCCGTTCTGGAAAAGGCAAAACTAGGGAGACAGCAAAAGGTTGCCAGGGGTTGGAGGTGGGGAGGGAGCGAGGGAGGGAGGGAGAGGTGGAACACGGAGGCTTTTTAGGGAACTGAGACTATTCTGCACGACACTGTGATCGCGGAAACACGTCATCACACCTTTGTCCTAACCTGCAGAATGTACCACCCTAAAGGAAACCACGACTTTTAGTCAGTTATCATGTATCCACCTCGGTTCAACAACGGTAACAAATGCACCACATTCATACAAAATGTAACAACAGGGGAAACTGTGGGGATGGCGTCTGGGAGTCCGCTGGACTTTCCCATCGATTTTTCTGTAAACCTGAAACTGCTTTTAAAAAAATAAAATCTATCCAATTTTAAAGAAAGGAACACAGAGCCTGTTCGTTACCAGCGTGAGAGGATTTCTGTCATGAGTGGAAGGGAGAGGGGCGTGGGGTGTGGCGTTGCTGCTGGAACTCTTCCCTGGGAAAAGTGTGAAGAAAGAAGCACTTTGGGGTGCAGCTTCCCCCCCCCGCCCCAGTGCCTGTCTGGTTCCTAAGAGGGTCCCCGGAGCAGCGGTGGAGCATGCGTGACCTGGGGCTCACCTGTTAAAGACTCGAGGAGTTCGTGCGCCACGTCCGTGTGCCCGAAGTAAGCCGCCACCACGGCGGGGTTGTCATCCGTGGGCTCCGTGGGCAGCTCCACCTGTCTCTGCGTGAGCAGGTACCGGACAGTCTCCAGGTCCCCGTAGGATGCCGAGATGCTCAGAAGCTGGCCCTGGGTGACACAGAACAGGGGCAGGACTCCCGTGAGACCCGCACAGCGGGAAAACGCCGAGGGACTCAATCAACGCTACGTGCTTTTTGAAGTCACGGGCAAGACCAGAGCTGGGCTGTCCAGCGCGGCCCCACTGGCCGGCTGTGAGGGGCTGCTGGGCACCTGAAGTGCGGCCCGTGCCAAACCGGAGGTGCTGGGGGTGCAGAATCACATGCGCTTTCAGAGACGTAGTACAACAAAAGGTAAACTCTCATCAGTAATATTTATATTAGCCCTGGCTGGCGTAGCTCAGTGGATTGAGTGCAGGCTGGGAACCAAAGTGTCGCAGGTTCGATTCCCAGTCAGGGAACATGCCTGGGTTGCAGGCCATGAATCCCAGCAACCGCATATTGATGTTTCTCTCTCTCTCTTTCTCCCTCTCTAAAAATAAGTAAAATAAAGTCTTTAAAAAAATAATAATATTTATATTGATTCCCTGTTGAAATAATGATCTTTTAAAAGCAATCCTTGCCTGAGGATATGTCTATTGATTTTAGAGCGAGAAGAAGAGAGGGAGGGAGAGAGAAAGAGAGAGACATCAGTGTAAGAACCAGTTGCTTCCCGTATGTGCCCCGACAAGGGATCGAACCTGCACCTCAACCCAGGCAAGTGCCCCGACTGAGACTCGAACCCACAACCTTTTGGTTTATGGGATGACACTCCAGTCAACTGAGCCACCCAGGAATCAGGGAGCCATGATGATCTTTAATATACGCAAATTAAATAAAACACATTATTAAAACTTCACCTGCCTCTGTTTCTTTTCATGTAACTGCTAGGAAATTGGATGTTACAAATGCAGCTGGCAGTGTGTTTCTCTGGGACAGCGCTTCAGGAGGAGGGGGAGGGGGTCGAGTATCCCCACACGGCACCCCGCTGGAGCTTAGGAGCCATCTGACACATGCTGTGTGGACCTCGGGGCAGGAAGGCAGCCAGGCTCTCTGAAGAACCGCCCCCTCCCCCCGCCAGTGATTCATACTGGGACAAGACGGATGGGGGTGCTCTGACCTGAAACCAGGGATGAAGATCTTCCAGCGCCATGCAGTGGGCCTCTTGACTTGGTGGCCCAGAGGAAAAGGACAGGGTGGAAGTGAGACCCCATGGGGCGGGCTGTATAGTTTGTATTATTTTATTCTTATTTGTAACCCTGCGCTGAGGATGTGTTTCCTCACTGCTCTGAGAAAGAGCAAAAGGGAGAGAGGAAGGCAGAGAGAGAAACATCGATGTGAGAAAGAAGCATGAAGTGGTGGCCTCCCTGCGCGTATCCCGACCAGGGGTCGCACGCGCCCAGACTGGGGATCGAACCCGCAACCCAGGCCTGTGCCCTGACCGGGGATCGAACCTGAGACCTTTCAGTTACAGGATGACACTCGGACCGACTGAGCCGCCCCGGCCAGGGCTAGGCAGTATGTGAATACACGCATAAGGACGTGCAGACTCAGCGAGGTTTTGTAGCTTGTCCGAGATCACGCAGCCTGTCAGGAGCCGCCGTGGACGGACTATAAAAATAGTCCTCTGGCTTTTCACGGGCTTCCCTGGCTCTGCCAAAAGGATGCTCAGAGAGAGAGGCCGGGCGGGTGTGTGCCGTGTGGGACTGCATCGCCGAAATCGTAAGTCCTCCCGGCTCTTGGCTGCTCCCCAGGACTTGGGCATCAGCGCTGCTCAGGGAGGCAGACGCCGAGCCCGGGCCGGAATGAGGAGGCTGGTGTGGTGCCAGCATCTCCGGAGGTCTGACTGCGTGCAGCGAGACGCTGGGCCAGGCACTGAAGATGCCAGAGGCGATTTCTGGCCTCCGTGAGCTTACAATTACGTCTGAGTCTCGAACTTGTCTAAAACAGCCACCGGAGAGCACATGCTGCTTGGTGAATAGTTCGGCGAACCGGTGTCTTTGGAGGTCGCTGTGGGGTGAGGCGGGCAGGGAGGGGTCAGCCCAGCCCCAAGGACGGAGACTGGCATCGGTCGAGTTCGTGCCGTGTGCCCGGTGTGACGTGGAGTGCTTCACTTGTGTGTTCACACTTAGTCCCGAGAGCAGGGACCTATCTGTACTTGCATCTTTTTAAATTTGCAATATTCCTTTAAAGATCGATGACTTTATGTTTATGGATTTTCAGAGAGAGGGAGAGAGAGATTTGTTGTTCCACTTATTGACGCATTCATTGGCTGATTCTTGTATGTGCCCTGACCGGGGATCGAACCCACAGCCTTGGCGTATCAGGCTGATACTCTAACCAGCTGAGCTACCTGGCCAGGGCTGTATTTACACCTTGCATCTGTGGAGGAGGCAATGAAGACTTGCCCACAATGGGCGGGGGCGGGGGGGTAATGAGTCAGCGGAACTATCAGGATTTGAACTGGAATCTGTGTAGCTCCAAACAGCCACGTCCCCTCCTCTCCTTCCCAGACGCCCCAGGAAATGCGGGACTTGGAGAGAGGCTCGAGCTCTGGAAGTGGAGAGAACAGGCTGGCGACCAAGGTGTGCCTGACAAGGGATGGTAAGGGACGGCGTGTTTGGAGGCCAGCAGAGAGCCCCACACTCCATACGATTGGAGGGGGAAAGCCCTCAGCCTGCCACTCTGCACGGGGCAGGGCCCGGCAGCCCCCACATGGCCTTAGGCAGCAAAGCCACAGGGACTGACTCAATGACGCACGGCACGTGCCAGCCTCTGTCTAGACGCCAGCCAGCGAGTTAGGGGCTGAGAGCCCCATCCCTGCGAGAGAGCTGCACCCGAGGCACGTCGATGCTTACAACAGGACTGCGTCTGTACTAGAAACAACTCGGACCAGCAGGCTGGAAGGGTTTCTCCAAAACTGCTGAGTGTGGTGTCGGGATGTACTAGGAATATATTTTTTACTCTCCTGTCCTTTTTTTCCCTCTGCTTTTACATATTTCTTACTTTTCCTTTTTGAGCGCGCGCTATTTTGACAATGAAAGGAAACGTGAAAGGGGACTGTAGACTAAACCTGCGGGTCGGCGTTTTGCTCTTTACCCGTCAGTTACTCCTCCCCTGTCCCCCGGGGGAGCTGGTGGTGGTGACCTTGGGTGACGACAGGTGAAGTCATCACAAAAGGACTGGCACCCGTAAGTGTACGTGTGACACAAGGCATTTCCAGAACACAATAAAAATATCCCCACTGTGATTATGGGGGTAACAGGAAGACCCGAGTGGCATCCTTTGTCCTCGGTTCTGGCCAGGGGAACCGGGGGACCAGGGGGAAGGTCAGCCTTGACCTTACCTTCTCCAGCTGGGACGTGCTCTCGTCACAAGCCTCTCGGAGCAGGTGGCGGGCTCTGCTGGGGTCTCCCTCCTTGTAGGCGGCGTGGATGTCTTCCGTCCCAGGACACCGCGCTGTGGGGTCACCGCTGGGCGTGGACAGCTTGCTGCCCATGTCCCCGGCCCCTGGTGGATAGAAGCACACACAGTGTTGCTGTCACGGCTGGCTCCCAGGAATCGTTAAAAAGGTGCTGTCTGGCCCTGGCTGGTGTGGCTCAGTGGATTGAGTGCTGGCCTGAGAACCAAAGGGTTGCCGGTTCGAATCCCAGTCAGGGTGCATGCCTGGGTTGCAGATCAGGCCACAGTAGGGGGCGCATGGAAGGTGACCACACACTGATGTTTCTCTCTCTCTTTCTCTCCCTCCCTTCCCTTCTCTCTAAAAATAAATAAATACAATCTTAAGAAAGGAAAGGTCCTCTCGGTGACATAAATCTGCGGCATTAGGAAGAGAAAGGGGTCGCCTTCACATGCCGCCAATGCCAGCAAGCCTAGGGGACCCTGGGACTGTGCCCCGCTGGAGGGACTTCCTGAGAGGGCTGGCACTGAAGTCGGGCGGACTGCAAAGGCACCAGGCAGCCGAGTGCAGCCAGGGAGGGTTCTGCAGCGAGACTGTCCCCTGGGGCAGCTGCCTGGCCGGGGACTGCTGGGCTGGTGTCCTTGAAAGCAATGGAGAAGTAGGGTCTTCCATGGGACAGCTGGTAGCCCACCCAGATTGTCCCTCTGCTGTGTTCCCAGCAGAGGAAGCAAGAGCAAACCCAGGGGGCGTGGAACTCGATACGTCTCTGCTAGGAAACCACACGCATGGTGTGGGATTCAGAACCGGGGCCTTCACTCCATCCCCTGCTGCGTACAGAAGATGCAGGAGGAAAGGAAGTCAGCCCCTATGCACACAGAGCCCCGACCCTAGGACAGGGGTTCATGAGTACAAAGTCTGTGAACCCCAAAAGGCTTCAGAGGGTTCTTGCATATCCCCAAATTGCACACGCAACCTGGTGTGTGTGCCCAGGTGTGCGTATGCTTTCCAGGGAGGACGTTCAAGGCTTCTGCCAGATTTGCGAATGTATCAGTGACGCCGAGTTCCAAGTTTTACCTCTAGAGATATTATTTTTTATAAGATTTTATTTATTTATTTTCTAGACAGGGAAGGGAGGGAGAAAGAGAAAGAGAGAGAGAGAAACATCAATGTGCAGTTGCTGGGGGCCATGGCCTGCAACCCAGGCATATCCCCTGACTGGGAATCGAACCTGCGACACTTTGGTTCGCAGTAGAGATATTATTTTAAAAGACCGCAAAGAGTGAGGCGGGAATTCTACTACCATTTTTTTTGGCCAAGTTCCCCCAGCCCGTGTTTGCCAGGAAGAGGCAGAGGGGGCCTGGGGTTTGGTCTCCAAGCTCTCAGGCTCAGGCTGAACCCACCCCATCTCTCGGCTGCCTCTTGGGAGGGATGAAAAAACAACAACAACAACAACAACTTTTAACTGCTTTTTGAAAAAGGTAAATTCTGAGCAAGGTCAGCTTCCACATACTCCTGTGACGACAACGCATCCCATGATAGCAGCTAACATTTGAAAAATAAAAAATTCATTTATTCCTACTAGCATAAAAGTTACGTGCCGAGACACAGATTTCACAGAAGGTGGACCAGAGTTGCACACGGAAAACTACGAAACACGGCTGAGCGAAAGCAAACAAAACCCGTGTCCAATGGGAAGGCATCTCGTATTCACGGGTGGGAAGAATCAACATTGTTCAAACGTCCATTCTCCCCAATTTTATCTACAGATACAGTGTGATCCCAATAGTCCAATAGGCTTTTTTGGGAGGGGCAGAATTTGGCAATCTGATCCTCCAGTTGGTACAGAAATCCAAAGGACTTAGAATATCTAAAGTCATCTTGAAAAAGTAAGAGAGTCGGCGGGTGTACATTAACTTGATTTCAAGTCTCACCATAAAGCCACACCGATCACGACGGAGTGGTGGTGGCAGAGCCGACAGCCAGGGGGCAGAAAGGAGTTGAGAAATGGGCCGAAACTTGTACATCCACTTGCTTTTTGACGAGGGCACCAAAGCGATACAACGAGAAAAGCAAAGTGTGTCCAACACACGCTGTCAGAACTGGACATCCACCTTGATTGAAAAGAAACCCCAGACCCTGGTTCTCACCGCCAACATGAATGTGTTTATTAATTTGAGATGGATCAGGAGTCTAAGGGTATGACTATAGAGCTTCTGGAAAAAAAAACCCCCACAAAAACAACAGCTTCACGATTTGAGAGTAAGCCAAAGTTCCTTAGGACCCAGAAAGCAATCACCATGCGAGACAAAATTGCTAATCACACCTGACCAAAAACTTTAAACTTCTGCTCAGTCAAAAGATAGATCTGCCATTTAAAAATGAACAGGCAAGTTACATACAAAAAGAAAGCATTTGCAAAACATATCCAAAAAAAGCTGTGGCATCTAGGATATAAAAAGAACTCCAGCTCAGGAACCAAGGACAAACAGCCCAATTAAAAATGGGCAAAGATGGGAACAGCTAGAAGATAGTCTAAGAACTCAGTCTCATCAGTCATCAGGAGACAGCAAATTAAAACAGCCAAGAGACACCACTAGACTCCCAGAAGATTCACTAAAATTTAAAGACTTGGTGAGGGGGGGCGGGGCAACCAGGACTCTCTGACCTTATTGGTTGGAGCATTAAATAGCACTACTACTTCCGAAACAAGCCTGGGGTTTCTTATAAAACTAAAAAAACACCTACCCTATGACCCATGATTCTATTCTTAGCTGTTTACCCCAGACAAATGTGTCTAAAACTTATACCCAAGGATGTTCCTAGCAGCTTCATTCATAATATTTCCAAACTGGAAATAATAGTCTAAAAATAATCAGCAAAATGGGTACACAGCTAGGTACTGTGGTTTGGTAACCACTCAGCAATAAGAAGGAATAAACTGCTGATCCATGAAATAACGGACAGAAATCTGAAGACGTAATGCTGATGAAAGAATGATCACACAACGTGATTCCAATCCATGGGTGAGAATAATCAGAACAGTGAGGGAGCGGTTACTGGGGGTAGGGACAGACATCAGATTACCAGGGAAGGGACATCAGCAAACTTTCTGAGTGATGTTTCCAATTTTTTTTTTATTTTTACCCTCACCCAAGGACATTTTTTCATTGCTTTTAGAGAGAGAGGAAGGGAGAGAGAGAAACTTCGAAGTGAAAGAGAAACATCAATTGGTTGTCTTCCAAACACACCCTGACTAGGGATCGAACACACAGCCCAGGTCTGGGCCCTGACTAGGAATTGAACCTGTGACTTTTCGGTTTACCAGATGACACTCCAACCAGCTGAGCCACAATGGCCAGGGCAATGTTTTTATACCTTAAAAAAAAATTTTTTTTATTTGTTTAGTTTTAGAGAGGAAGGGAGGGAGAAGGAGAGGGAGGGAAACATCACTGTGTGGTTGCCTCTTGTGCGCCCTCTACTGGGGACCTGGCCCGCAACCCAGGTATGTGCCCTGACTGGGAATCGAACTGGCCACCCTTTGGTTCTCAGGCCAGCACTCAATCCACTGAGCCACACCAGCCAGGGCTATATCTTTATGGATGATTTCATTACACCGATGTTGCTTCAAAACTTATCAAATAGTCCAGTGAAGATATGCACCTTTTCCTTTATATAAATTTTACCTAAAAAAACTATAAACAACACTGAACAGTAGTCAATAAATATGAATGCTGACGTATTATTTGAGGGTGAAGTGCGCAGGTGTTTCCAATTTTCAAATGCCTTCAAAATCATGGACGGATGGGCGGATAAAGGAATACATGGGCAGACACGTGAGCGAGTGATTTTAGGAAACGTGAACCGGAGAATAGAGGTGGTGGGTATGTGGATGTACATGCTTCTGCCCATCCTAAACGCAGGGCCAGCTCTGGGGAGGCCTGAATGAGCCCCATGGGCCACAGCACAGGAAGGCCCTGCCCGTGAGGAAAGGCGGGGACAAGCTGCTTACGGCAAAGGGGCTACACACCCTCTGGGATCTTTGCAGCTCGCCTTGGAGCTTGCCTTCCCCGTGGCAAAGGCGAGCGCTCTGAAAATCCGCCCATGGAGAGGAGTATCACATACATTGTTGCTAAAATGCAAACGTAAGATCGGTGCGTCTGCGAGGAGATGACTGTGCGTTCATTTGGCATTTTTTATGGTTTGGCTGTGTATTTTTGGAGAGCAGAATCAGAAAAGGGCTGGGTGTGTCAGCGGTTATAGATGTGAAGAAGGCAGCTGTGCTTCTTATCGCATGTAACAGTCTCCATTAATTATTTACAGTCAGGGACCCAGGGACGTCATCGGAGAGGGGGCGGGGGACAGGGAGGCCGCGGGCAGGCGCGAGGAGGAGGGAGAACCGAGGGTAGCGTCCTCCTTCCAAAGGGTCACTTAGTGACGCCATTGGCACCTTTCAGAGGGAAGCAAATATCCACCTCATCCCTGTAAAAGACAAGTGCGTGTGCAACGTGCGTGTCTGCGCGTGCCCGAGCAGGTACAAAGGGACCCCCGGAAACAGTTCACCTTGCAGCCCCCGTTAAACCACACGGAGGAGGCGGGGCCTCGGACTGAGGCTGCGCGGGAAGTGAGAACGTGACTTGACTTTACCTTGATTTTCAGAGTTTAATGCATGTGGACTAAATGATGTGATAAGAACCAAGACCCTGCTCGGTTCTATTGACATTATTTTTTCAAGGTGGTGATGTTTTCAGTTTTGAACTTGGTTTTCTTAAGTTGCTTGGGCAATGGCTTGGTCATGGACCCCCAGACCTGGGGGGCCGGTCCAAACTGCTGGGCAGGCATTCTGGGAAAAATGTCAGTTAGTGAACATGCACTTAATTTAATCTGCCAACTTCATTGAATTCCCTGAAATGATAAGGAGAGTGGTTCTGTATATTTTAATTGAAAAAAAATCAAAATGCTGATGATGAGTTAGTAACGATACTAAGAATGGGTTGAGCCCTGGCTGGCGTAGCTCAGTGGATTGAGCACCGGCTGCAAATCAAAGCATCACAGGTTCGATTCCCAGTCAGGGTACATGCCTGGGTTGCAGGCCACGGTCCCCAGCAACTGCACATTGATGTTTCTCTCTCTATCTCCCTCCCTTCCCTCTCTAAAAATAAATAAATAAAATCTTAAAAAAAGAGAGAATGGGTTGAGAGGGATTTAGTGATAAAATTATTGTTCCTTTTTATTTCCCAAGCTCCCCCGTGATGGAATTATATGACTGTTTTATTTAAATCTTTAAAGGAAATAACACAAGTAAGAAAAGAATACACTCTCATTGAAAAAACCCTAAATAATACAACAATACATCACATATGAGACAGAAGTCCCTCTCCCTCACCACTAGACGCCTCTTCTTAGAAGTACTTACTTTTATAGTAATTTCCCCCCAAATACCAGTTTCATATTTGAGAATCGGTGACCTCTGATTTAAACTTAAAGCAAGGGAACATATTTACACTATTTGCAATTATTCAGTTATTTATTGGTGCCTGTTCATCGACAATTGTCCATAATTCTGTTCTCTTGTATAGTAAAAAGTCATTTCTGTAATTCAGTAAAACATCACAGTTCTACACATTTTTCTCATGCAGATTTTAAATTCATATTAAAAACATAACCCTCCAAACTTACTTGATTTCAATCATTAATATATGAAATAAGACACTATAGCAAGTAGGAAAGTAATAGTAGGCTTAGAATGATCCTGTTTCAGATTTAAAAAAAAAACAATTCCTGTCCCTGGCTGGCATAGCTCACTGGATTGAGCGAGGGCTGCGAACCAAAGTGTTGCAGGTTCGATTCCCAGCCAGGGCACATGCCAGGGTTGCAGGCCACGGCCCCTAGCAACCGCACATTCATGTTTCTCTCTCTCTTTCTCCCTATCTTCCCTCTCTAAAAATAAATAAATCTTTTAAAAATTCCTTTTTGTTCCCTATTATAATGTGTCATCATTTTGCTATTAGCAATAAAAATTCCTCACACACACAAACACACACAGCAAACAGGCATCTTGCTTTTAATGCAAAATAGATACGCTTAATGAAGTATGTAACTAGGCAAAGGAGACCAACAGCAAAGTTTTGTTTCTTAAAAAAATTTTTTTGGGTTGGTGTTTCTTGGTTGATTTTAGGAGTGAGTCGGTGAGAAGAGGAATGAGTGAGTGGAAAACGTAGATGCAGTGACTGAATCCAGCACATACACTTGGTAGTTATTCAAGAATACAAGAAGCATTTCCAATAAGCCGTGAGATGACACGCGATATATTCCTGGTCGGGATAGATATCAATAACTATGTGGCTATTTAAGTGTGCTAGACATGGACAGGAAGTTCAAGTTCATCATGTGGAGAAGCATCTGGTTAAAAAAATATTCCCAAACCCGGAGAACCAAGCACATGCCATCCTTAACCGCTCACCGTCAATTTCATAATCCGTTTATAGAGAAATACTTTCAGGAACTGTGGGTATTTCCCATCTTTTGCTGTTCCTCGGAGAGGTATTGTAGTTGCTAATAATTCAGTCTCTAAATGTCATTTCTGTAATTCGGGTCTGAGAAAAACACGTGATTCCAACAGCAGGAGAACTTAACGAAAATCATTCTTTGCTTTTATTCTGGGGAAGTAATAAAAGAGAATCCCACGCATGTTAGAGAGTGCTGTCCGTCTGTAAAAGTCACGTCACTTGTACCATAATCCCCTGTGGCCTTCTCCGCCCTGACAAGAGTCCTTTGTCTGCTGACCCTGAGTCTGCTCTGCCCTGATACTCTGAGAAGACATCCTCATTTTTCCTTCTAGAACGATATTTGTGGAACGATCCCTCCCGACCCAATAATCAGAATGAAATTTTCTCTCTTCCGGTTTTTTTTTTTCTTCCCTACAAACCTAGGACGATGGAGAGCTAATATGAAAGTGGCTTTAATTCTCTAAATTGGAAGTATTGGCCTGTTCTAGAAATATCTCTCTCTATTTGTATTTAATTCTCTCATCTCCACAAAGAGAACATAAATGAGTGCTGTCTCTCTCAGTTCAGAATCTGTGGCACCCTCTGGACACCCTAGAAGAGACACTGACATTTTATTGGCACATCCGTGGCATTTCTAAGATTCCATTCACTTCCATCACTAGAACAGCAAAAAGTAAGAATATTCCCATCCACTCGCAGTTCACAGCAGAACGCGCACAGGTGCACAGGTAAACTCGCCGAAGCTACTGACCTGGTCATAGTTGTTAACGACCTTCCCCTGACATCCTCCACCGAGTCCCCATGTGGCCAAAGCGCAGGGGCAGGGGACCGTCCCTCCCCGCGGGTTCCACCCTCCGGCGCGGCGGGACGCGCCCACCGGAGCCGTGGCTTTCCCGGCCTTCAGCTGGAGAAGGATGCTCCGTTCTTCCCCAGCTATCGCTGGAGAGATTTAGCCTCGGCAGCGGTTTTCATCCCTGGGTCGAATTACGGTGAAATTCAACCCTTTTAGTTCTGTGGGGAAGAGGCAGGAGTGGGGAGGTGTGGAGGGCAATATGACCCCGAGGGTGACCCTCCGCGGTCATTCCTCACCGGCTCCAGATGGTGGGTGCTCGGCCCCATCAGGCTGGGCCACTGGGACGGGCCAGCGTCAGGCAGGGAGCGTGGAGAGCCATGGCCTTGGCGGGGGGCCTGGTTCCCGTCTCCCATGGAACAGCAACCCAGCAGCACAGACGTACAACCTCTCTGTGGGTACCCACCTCTAACCGCTGGCAATGGATTTACATGAATAAAGCGGGGGGTGGGGCGGGCAAGGGATTCTCCAAGGGGGGCAAAAGTAGGTTTACAGTTGTGAGCACACGAAACACAGTGCATTCTTGTATTATCATTTATTTATCAAGGATCATACTGTTGACTATTATTAACCTACTTTGGCCCACCCCTGTGTATGTATATACACAAGCCATGTGGGGTTATACCGTATAAAACACTGCTATTTTCTCTAGAAATAAAAAAAAATACAATCAGTCATAGGATGCCATGTTATGCCCACCACAGTGAGACATGTAGTGACTTCTAATGTTCGCCACTGGCCAGAGTGTGGCGAACCCCGGCACGTGTCACTGGGGTGGTGTGGGCGTGGCCGGCAAACGGTGGAACTTTTTTAGAGAGCAGGATCCAGGGAGAGGTCCCGCCAGTTTGCCCGTGGTTTTTTCTCCTAGAAATTTATCTGCAGAAATAACGTGGCACCACCACCACCACCAGCAACAACAAAAAATACATTCCTGGGCTATGCCATTGTGCCCTGCAGAATTACCTATGACATGGAGGGAGGAGCCTGCCAACCAGGTACATGGACAAGGTCAGGGAGTCAGGGAGTGGCTGAGATGCCCAGCACTGATTGGTGCTTGATTCGTGTGTCATTTAGTTTAATGCTACAAGGGTGGGCCATGCCGTCCTGGTACAGACCAGGGGGCCGAGATGAAGATGCCGCTGTTCACCGTGACGGAGCTGACGCCTGCCTAGCAGGTCCTTCTGACTCAGGAGCCCTCGAAAATCTCCACGGTTCTGCTTTCCAATGTAGTGCCTTCACGGACCGCATGTTTGTGCTCCACCCAATTTGTCTGTTCCATCCCTACTCCCCAAGGTGCCGGTGTTAGGAGGTGAGGTGAGGTGAGGTGAGCAGGTTGTGAGGGTGGGACCCCTCGATGGGATTAGTGCCCTGTGCAGATCCGGGGAGAGAATGGTGGTTGCAAACTAGGAATGGGGCCCACACCCTTGACCTTGGGCTTCCCAGCCTCCAGAAACGTGAGAAGTAAGTGTGTACTGTTTCAGCACCCACGCGGCAGCTTGTGATAGCAGCCCGAGCTGACTAGAGGTGTCTCCAGGTGCTTCGACCTGAGGAGCTACTATGCAGACATTAAAACCGATGATCATGAAGACTCAGGAGAAGTATGGGCAATACTTACATACTATTAAGCTACAAGAGTGGAATATGGGGCGGAGACTGGGAAAAAAAATCAGGGAAAAAATTCATCACACAGAACACTGCCTGACACGATTTGAAAATGGGCCACGTGAAAGAATTCACCCCAGGCTGGTAGATTAAAATGCTTTCTAAAAAGGTTTTGGATGAGTACAGTTGATTGTTTTTGTTTATGAAAGTTTCATTGGCCCTGGCTGGTGTGGCTCAGTGGATTGAGCGCTGGCCTGTGAACCAAAGGGTGGCCAGTTCGATTCCCCGTCAGGGCACATGCCTGGGTTGCAGGCCAGGTCCCCAGTAGGGGGCACTCGAGAGCCAATCACACATTGATGTTTCCCTTCCTCTTTTTCTCCCTCCCTTCCCCTCTCTAAAAATAAACACAAAAAATGTTTTTTAAAAAAAGTTTTGTTCATCTGTTTGTCTGTCTCTCTGTTTAGAAAGAAGGACCCAAGGACATACGTACATGAGATCAGCAGTTGTCTCCAGCTGGCGAAATGACTGGAGATTTTGTCTGTCTGTGTTTTTCTGTGCTTTCCAATATGCATCCTTTTTCCCCCTCACCAAGCTTGTATTGATTTTGAAATTAAGACAAAAAACTAAATGAGGAAGTGTACCCAGAACAAAATCGACTCCCTACAACCTGACTGAACGAATTTGTTCTTTGAGGGCAGCAGCCGCCAAACTGAAGGGACTCTCTGCTCTCGGGCAGACCACGGCTTGACCTGGTTGCTCTGGAGAAAAGGACAAAAGGGCCCAGACAATCTCGAGGGACAGTCATTGGCAAAGGTGTCCCAGGCTTTGAGCGACCAAATAGAACGGTCTATTTATCAAGGGCTGCCAGGTGCTATGAGAAGTCCTTGTTCTCCAGCCCCCCCCCCCCCCCCATGCAAGGTGGCGGTCCTTGGTCCTTATCTCCACTCCCCACCTTGTGGCGGTCCTTATCACATTCCCCACTGCTCATTCGAGAAGCTCCCCCCACCCCTCGCCGAGCAGCAGAGCTGGGGCTGGGATGCCCAGCACCTGCCGTCCACGCCAGCCCCCCACTTCGCAGGCTGCGGAGCCTCCCAACCAAACGCGGGACACTCATTCGTAATGTAACATTCTGGGGGGACACCGGGGAACTGAAAGGTGAGACGATCCTGTGCTGTTAGATGGAAAAATCCAGAGACTCCCTGCAGCGGCAGATGAGAACCAGAAACACGATGAATCCTCTCCTGGGCTTACTGCCTCTTCCAAGGTTTCCCTTATTTATGGCTCGTGCATTCCACACGTATTGACTGCCTCCTGTGTGGTGGGCTGGGCCCTGGGGACACAGCGGGACGTGACGGGCCGTCAGAGCTAGGGTGTGATGCTCTGGTTGTTCCCGATTTTCCTCTTAAACCCCTGCGACAGAAGCCATGCTCGGGAGACTGGGGATGGTCAGTGGACAAATGCTGACTAGGAGGAACAAAAAGGAGAACTGTGGGCTGGAGAAATAAAAACCACAGAAGCGAGACAGTTCCCTCATTCGATACTCCCTCCCATATTAAAAAAAATGGTACAATGGGAAGATACCAAAAAAAAAAAAGAAATCAGTCATCCTCTGACCTCCAGGAAGGCTCTCGGGGTTATAAACAGTGAGAGGCCGCGGCAACCCTCTTTCTGGGGTTGCTGCGACACATTTAAAAAGCACGATACAAAAAAAAAAAAAAGCACAGTCTGCATAAAGATGCTGATTGCAATATTGTTTCGTGCAGCAGAAATGGTGGTTATTTATGGTGATTGTCAAATGCATTAAAATGCTTATCACTTTGAGTGCACAGAGAGATCCCCCACAACACGGGAACTAAACGAGAAGGAAAGACCCCAACGTGCTAACAGGAGTTTTTCTTACGCGAGAGAACTGGAGGTGATCTTGGCCCCTTTCCCGAATTTTCCAGTTATTTCTCTGTTACTGCTATAATGGAGAAATCTCTTTTAAAAAATATACTTTCCAGGTGAACAAAGCAACATTTCTAACCGAGGGCAGCCTCCTCTTGGCAAAGTTGGGCACAAGGCAAGGAAGAAAACACCTCTGTCCAGAGGGAAATCTCGCGTGAGGCACCTGGATTTTTCCCAGGAGGGTCTTGAGCCGAGAACCAGGAACCGTGCTAACAGACAGGTGACCGACATGCAGCTGTGGCAGTAAGGGATGCATCTATGATCCCGTCTGTCGGTAGTGTCATTCAGAATGGCCGACGGACACAGAGCTCTCTTGCTAAGAGAATGCTCTTGCGCATCCCCTGCCGTGGGCCCTTCTCCATGCCACCTGCTCTGGAGTCCGGCCACTGCAGCACCCCAGTGGTGGGGTTCACGTCGGGTCAACGTTTAGACTGTCTCAAGATAACACTCTGGGGCTTTCCGATTTATAAAACTATCCCAGGACTTAGTCACACTCACGGCCCCGGAAGGTGGACGGAAGGCGGGCCGTCCAGGGCACGGACCGCCATGGAGAGGAGCAGAGGACGGTGACCCGCACGCCACCCCCGTCTCACCCAGTTCCGCATGCGTGGTTTACAGCACCCCCGGTGCAGCGCCCGGCTTACAGGGGTGGTCGCGGAGTTCACAGGAATGAAAGCATGCGTGGGAAGTGCTTACAGTGCAGCCTGACCCTCCGTGGGCTGTGGATCGATGCTAGGACTCACTACTGCTCTTTGAAATAAAGTTAGAAACTCGGTCTGTGCCTACGACCTGTGGAGGCTGAAGTGCTCATGGTACTCCATGCCATCTGAGATAGATTGAGTCAATGCAAATGCACAGGTTGGTGGTTCTCTGAATCTTATTTCCTGAGCTCCAGCTCAGGGGTGAGCGGATGCTGTTAACATGCAAATAAAAGGCAAAAGTGAGTGGCAACGAGCGTTTATGTGAGATCCAAAAGAATAGCTCTTTTGGAAGCACTGATTCAGGCAGAAACCCAAATAATGTTGCAAACAGGAGGCAAAGGCAAGGGGCATTTATGAAAAAGGGAGGGCAATAATGACGTCAACAGAAGGGGGGCATTACTATTGGCACAGATTAGCTGACATAGTGATGCTAATTCTGAACAATGTTTTAAATTCTCAGTATGGTGGTCTTCAGGCCGGTAGCCATAGTATCTGCTTTCTTGTTATCTCTCCAAACTGTTTTTGGGGCACCGGGTTGTTTTTGGCCCAGTTCAAAGGTTATTTTGCCCTGTTTTAACATCGAAAGGTTTGAGACACGAGACCCACCAGGCAGCTCCTCTGGAATGGCAGCTTCTTCCAGTGGGCATGAAGTGGTACCTCACTGTGGTTTTGACTGGCATTTCCCCAATCACTAATGAGTTCAGCATCTCTTTGTGTGCTCATTGGCCATTTCATATCTTCTCTGA
This sequence comes from Phyllostomus hastatus, assembly GCF_019186645.2. NCBI lineage: Eukaryota > Metazoa > Chordata > Mammalia > Chiroptera > Phyllostomidae > Phyllostomus > Phyllostomus hastatus. The sequence continues at coordinate 10,645,663 of NW_025334036.1, read as the reverse complement.
GAAAGGCCTATTCAGATTCTTTCCTCATTTAGTTGTCTTTTTGTCGTTGGCTTGTCGGGGTTCTTTATTTAATTTGGACACACACCGTTCATCTGAGGGTGTTGGGAACCGCCCTGCCTGGTTTCAGAAGCTGTAACCCACTGTGGCTAAGGCTGAGTGAGTGACCTTTGGACCATAAGCCACTAAGGAGACAAAGCTTATCTCCCAGGCAGGGGCGCCACCTCTGCCCCCTTTACTTCTCACCCTGCTTGGCCCCGAGCAGGTGACATGTTAGCTAATGATGGGCAAGATTCCTCAAGGGAGGGACGACCTAAGACAGGCATGGTCATGAAGGGGCTCTCAGGGAAGGACTTGGGGGCTATAGAAAAAGGGGGTGATGGACCCTTGCCCCTCGCCTCGGCTTTCGCACAGCCTGAGTCCTCATTCTGTCTGCAAGAAGTCTCCTAATCTCTTGGCTGCCTTACTTCCCCTGCCTGATTTAAGCCTGAAACAATGCCTTAGGCCTGAAACAATTCCAGAGGTGCGTGCGGCCCTGTGCTGGAAAGGGCGGGTTCCCTGGGGTGATCAGGCCTGAGAAAGAATGCATAAAATCCTGTGAAGCCTGCTTTGCTAAGAATACCCTCAATTTAAATGATAAGGGTCCAAGCATGCAATGAGTTTGTTCCCCAAAGTTTTATGGCCCTTTAGCTATCTGACCCTGACTCAAAATAGGCCCTCAGAGTTCTTTGAGTGTTATCTATTGTTTGATCACTACTGCCTGATAATGATTGAAGAGCTTTACGGATATGCCCTGTGTTCCCGGTGCAAATTAAACCCAGTAAAAGCCCATTGAGAAAAAGGCTCCAGGCCCTTCTCCTTTGAGAAATCAGCCACCTTTCCTCCCCAAGCAGATCATGTCTTGGTAGACTTATTCTCATCCGTGGGGAGGGGGGGGTGCTCTGCAGGTGGAGCCCCCGACAAGAGAGATGATTTGCAAATATTTTCTCCCATTCTATGACCTGTCTTTTCACTTTTTTGATGATGTCCTTTAACATTTTTCATTTTGATAAAATCCAATTTATCCATCTTGTCACTGTTTTTGTTTAAAGATTTATTTTTAGAGAGAGGGGAAAGGAGCAAGAAAGTGAGGGAGGGAAACATCAATGTGATAGAGAAACACTGATCAGTTGCCTCTCGTACATGCCCTGACCAGGGCCTGAACTCACAGCCCAGGCATGTGCCCTGGCTGGGAATTGAACCGGTGACCTATTGCTCTACAAGATGACGCCCAACCCACTGAGCCACACCTGTGTTTCAGGGCCTGCCACTGTGTTTTTGGTATCCTATTTAAGAAACCATTGCTTAATCCAAGGTCGTGAAGATTTAATCCTACGTTTTCTTCTAAAAGTTTTGTAACTTTAGCTCTTACATTTAGGTTTCTGATTCATTTTGAGGTGTTTTTTTTTTTTTAATTGCATAGGTAGAAATCCAACTTCATCATTTTGCATGTGGGTATCAAGTTGTTTTGGCACTATTTGTTGAAAACATGATTATTTTTCTATTGAATTGCATTAACACTCCTGGAAAAAGTCAGCTGACCATAAACATATGGGTTTATCTATAGACTCTCCGCTGTATGCTACTCATGTACATGTCTATCTTTATGCCAGCACCACCCTGTCTTGATTACTGTGACTCTGTTTACTTCGGGGTAGTCTCCTATTGCTCTGTGGTTCTCTGGGCAGCTCCCACTATCTCCTGCGGGAGCGGGACACAGAACATCCCAGCCTTCATCGCCCTGTGCCCTGTGTGCCGGGCCAGCTCACTGCATTCTGGAGCTGGGAAGACAGGCTAACCTGAGGGCAAATGAGGAGCTGAGCTACGCCCCAAGTGGCTGTTCTGGAGTACTGCAGCACCTGTGCTTGGCTTGGCCTAGACCAGAAAGAGAGGTGTGTTTGTGGGAGTAGCCGTGCTCCCCTCCTGCCTGCCACCGTGCCCACGGGTCACTCTGCCAAGGATTACTCTAATGCCCTTCCTCATCTCCACGCATCCCTAAGTACTGTGGTGGGGACAGGGGCTGCAAGGAGGTGCCCCACCTCCGTCTCCCCATTTTCCTGGACGGAGTCCAAGTTCACCTTCCTGGTGCAGTGAAGACTCGGGGGCGGACAGTCAGACAGACAGACAGGCTGGCGTTGGGAAAAACTCCTGGGGGTCTCTGGAGAGTATGAGATTGGAGATTGAGGTCAGAAATTGTACTGGGCCAACTTCTGGGGAAGATTTGGGCAAAGGAGTTCAGAGGCTTGGCTGTGTGTTTTAAGTGAATTCCCTGTGGTTGCCTTGTCAAGAAATGTTAGTGAAGACTCAAGCTGCTTTTTGCATTTGTTTTAGGGTTCCAGGTTGGAGTTCCCTTACAATACATCACTGTGCTGGCTGGCACAGGCCACAGAGTGGCTTAGATTTCCCCAAATCTTACAAATAGTCATTTCTCACCCTCTCCTTTCTTAACAAATGATGATGTTTTACAACTTTTTTTTCCCATGTAAAAGTCCTTCAGTGTTGGCCTGACTGGTCAGGGCACTCCAACCAACTGAGCTGTCCCAGCTGAGCAACCAACTCAGTTGGTTGGAGTGCTGTTCCATAGATCAAAAGGTTGCAGGTTCAATTCCCAGTCAGGGAACATGCCTAGGTTGTGGGCTCCATCCCAACTTGGGGGGCATATGGGAGGCAGCTGATCGATATTTCTCACATCGATGTTTCTTTCTCTGTCCCCTCCCTCTTTCTAAAAAGCAATGAAACAATGTCCTCAGGGGAGCCCTGGCTGTGGCTCAGTGGATTGAGAGCAGGCCTGCGAATCAAAGGGTTGCTGGTTCGATTCCCAGTCAGGGCACAGGCCTGGGTTGTGGGCCAGGTCCCCAGTAGGTGATGTGCAAGAGGCCACTATGCATTGATGTTTCTCTCCCTCTCTCTCCCCCTCCCTTCCTGCTCTCTAAAATTAAATAAACAAAATCTTTTTTAAAAAAGTCCTCAGGTGAGAATATACATATGAAAGTTCAGTGCCAGCCAATGGTGATCCAGGACATTCTCTTTAGGGTGGCTCTGTGTTCTCATTGGACGACATTTAGGGCATTTCCAGTTTCTTATGTTCCTTTCAGTGATGCACCGAACATCCTGTGTATGTGCTTCTGCTCACCTGGTTGAATTGCTAGCGATGGAAGGAGCAGAGACTATATCAAACCTTAATTTTTTATGAAGATTGCCAATTTGCTTTCCCAAAAGTCGCAGCGATCATATCCTTATTAATGATCAATGCAACGTCAGTTCAACCAAAAATAATTTTAAAAATGGAACAAAAATTGTAACAACGATTGTCAAACTTTCTGATTTTTTCCACCCTGAAAAGCAAACGGACAAATCTCAGAATTGGTTTGGTTTGTGTTTCTTTCTATATGAACAATATTTAGTATATTTTCCTATGTTTATACATCCTTTCTATCTTTTTCAGTGAACTCAACTTCCTCTTTCTATTTTTCGAGTCCATTAGAAAAGTGAAATGTTACTTTTGTCGTGGACTTGCAAGTGCTCTTTGCAGATGAAGAAAGTTAGCTCTTCCCGGTGCCTGTTGAAACAGTCCCTGCCTGCTTGCTGTTTGCCCCTCGACAGAGGCTCTGCTATGGAATAGTTCCAATGGTTATGCAGTCACTTTCATTAATTTTCTCTTTTATGGTATCTAGGTGCTGTACTGGGCTTAGGAAAAACTTTCTTCCTTATTTCAAAATTACTATTATTATTATTTAAGATTTTATTTATTTATTTTTAGAGAGGGAAGAGAGGGAGAAAGAGAGAGAGAGAGAGAAACATCAATGTGCGGTTGCTGGGGGCTGTGGCCTGCAACCCTGGCATGTGCCCTGACTGGGAATCGAACCTGCGATGCTTTGGTTTGCAGCCCGTGCTCAATCCACTGAGCTACACCAGCCAGGGCACTTCAAAATTATTTTAATTTGTCATTTTCCTAAGTGATTTTTTATACTAACCCAAGGACACTTTTTCATTGCTTTATTTTTTTAAGAGAGAGAAGGGAGAGAGAGAAACATTGATGTGGGAGACAAACATTGATCAGTTGCCCCCTGTACACACCCAGACCAGGGACTGAACCCACCACCTAGGTATGTGCCCTGACCAGAAATCGAACCCACAACCTTTAGGTTACAGGACAACACTCCAACCAAGTGAGCCACACCAGCCAGGGCACATTTCTCTAAACTTTCAATGGTGGTCATTTTTACGTTTAAATATTAGAGTCATCTGAAATGGATTTCGGTCTGGAAGTGAGTAAAGTGACATATTATTTCTTTCCCATTGCCACATACATTTTCTTTTCTGGACTAATTTGAAACTCTAAACAGTAAAGCAAAGTTGATGCGCATTTTGGCCTATTTTTGCTCAGCTCCACTGCTTTTTCTGTTCTTCCTGTCTAATCTCCAGCCCCTCCTGTTTCCGTGGCTTTGTACTAAATGCTGATGGAACAAACCTCCCCTTCTCTCATCTTACTTGCCTCCCATTTGAATTTTCCCAGCTCTTCTCATCTGTTTATTTTTCTAGGTAAAAATTTACCATACTTTTTTCATGTGCCAACCAGAAATTCTGTCTGTATTTCCATTACTACTGCACTGAATTACAGAACCAACTTGTGAAGAATCAACATATTTACAACGTTAAGTCTTTTCATAGAAGAGAAAGATATGTCTTTTTTTTTCACTCAAATATTCTTTCTGTCCAAGGTTTAACATTTTAAATACACAGATGGATCCAGTATGTTTATCCTTATTTCCCCGAGACAGCTTATACTTGATTTATATTAATTTAATAACTAAATCAAAATGAAAAAAACCCTGTCCACTTATTGCATTCAAAGTTTCTAATTTCAGTTTTCTGGGTTTGTAAGTGGATCTCGACAGGGCATCTAATTATGTGTTAACCCCTATTGTCTACAGTGCCAACACGAAGAGACCCCAGGTATCGATAAGGAAAGATCAAAGAGCTTCTAGAGAATGCTGAGCAAAGGCTATGAAGGGAAGTTAAAAATAGTAAATATAGTCAGTCTGACATATGCTAAAACATGCTGAACCCCACTTATCCCAAGAGAAATGCATGTAAAACTATACCCAGACACCATTTTTTTTACACTTCCACTTAGGAACAACCAGGAGTTCGGTAACTGGCACTGTTGCCAGGCCAGTGGGGAGACAGGTAAGCACCGGCATTGCAGAATATGGCAGAGAACTGGAAAAACTCGGGGGAGGGTGAGTTGGCAAATACGGCAGGTTTTCAGATGCATATGTTGTGTGACCCACAGCTTTGGAAATCTGCTGTACAAGTGTGCTTGTTTACAGGTGAAAAGACGTTTCAGCATTATTTGCGCTAACAAAATAATAGGGGCAGCGCAAATACCTATTAGGAGGAGATGCCTTAATGCTCAGAGGTAGAGCTACACAATGGAATAGTATGCAGCTGTCACAAAGAATGGTGATGGTAGGAGTGATGATGATGATGGTGATGGTGATGATGATGATGGTGGTGGTGGTGACGATGGTGACTGTGGTCCTGATGATGGTGAGGAGGATGGTGAAGATGGTGATAGCCTTTACGTACAAATGTGTGAAAGAAATCGACAAGGTACAGAACTATATACGTTATCAGGCCCATTTTGTGTAAGAGAGGAAAAAATAAGAACCTACACTTGTTTTACATAGACGTGTTACATACACTAACGCTGGAAGGATGTAAGAATCAAAGAATTACAGCTGGAAACTGACGGTGTTTCAACCACGCGACCGTATTCAAACAGCTCAAGGTTTTAAAATGTTGGCGAAGAAAACAACACTAGGAGGCCATTGGCTCCACCTTTTCCTCTGCACGCCTTCAGGCAGAGCTCCACCCCCCTCGACTTCAAACAACAGAAACTGACTCCAGCAGCTTTGCCTCCCTCCCGGGGCTGCCCTCCGCCTCCCAAACCGGAAAGCAGGCGCGCAAGAAAGAAGGACGAAGGCCAGGGTCAGGAGTCCTCTGTGGCTTGCACGGCAGAGCTGGAAGTTAACACGTGTAGCGTGTGGATTGGAGGGGAACCCGGTGGGTGATTCTCACACGGCCTCTGAAGGTTAAAAGCAAATGCTGCATACATAATCCACGTTTAAAAAAAAAAAAAAATATATATATATATATATATATATATATATATATATATATATATATATATATATATATATATGCTAGAAGAGAACGCGTCTTTGCCCCTTTGACCTAAGCCCCGAACGCTCAGGTCTTCGGTGGGAGCCACAGCTCACATTCCCCGGCTCCCCTGCGGCGGGTTCTCACTGTGTGTCTGGGCTGGACGCCTGCCGCTCCGTGGCTGCCGCCTTCGCAGCTGTATCTCCTGCATGGAAACGCGCACTCGCGCAGCACAGGATCGTTCAAGTGCAGCACAAACCCCGGCTGCCTGGCAGGACAACAGTACGGCTCTTTGTTTTCCTAAGTGATTTTTGGATTATTAAAGCAAGATGGTCCACAATTCCTCGGGAGCCACAGGCATCCCAAGAATGCGTGGGCTCCACCGCGGTGGCCTCTGGCCGGAACCTGACTCACGCCTCCTGCCGGGATGTCCCTCCGACCTGTCCTGCCTGCGCACAGCGCGCGCGGCTGCGCTTTGAAATGACACTCAGGAATATCAGAACCTTCAGCTTTGACTAGGGGTTTTCTTCCACGAGACACTCGGATTTTGTTCCTTGGCGCCCCACCCCCGAGGCATTGGGAAGACAAGGCAAAGAAAGGCTTTCCCTTCAATGAAAATAATTTTGATGAAAACTTGAATTCGACAATTCGGTGATTTGATTCTAGGCCACCCCGTTTCGGCCACATCCAGGCTTGAACATGAGCTTCGGCCAAGTTTTAAATTCCATGCTATCAAGGGTTTACAGCCAAAACAAAATCCAAGGATACTCATTTTTCAGAATCTCCCATTTGGACCATCATAACATTATTATCGTTTTCACGAACAGAAATGGACTCCAGGTGAGGCTATGTAACTAACTTGGCCAACAGGGAAAAAGAAATGGACATGCATGCAGAAGCTACATATGTTGCTCACCTGGCACGGGGCTAAGCAGTTTGCAAACAGGCTCGGGCAGGGCTCTGAGGCTGCCTGGGGGTACGTGGGAAGTGGGAGCGCTCCCCAGCCCACCGGCAGGGGACTACGGGGCGGGGTACCCATAGTGAGTGCATCCTGTGCCCGGCCGTGAGGGGGTGAGGATTCGGCCCCTTGGAGGCTAGAGAGACAGAGTGAAACCTCAGGTGATGGGCGATACCCAGGAGGCCTGTGGAGCCCCCCACCCAGACGAAATACTCCAGGTGTACCCCCAGGGCGGCCCACGGCAGTCTCCCTGCCCCCCTCTCTGCAGGCTGCAGTGACCATACCCATGCTCTCAGACCGCCACGGGGAATCCCAACACCGAGATCAACCCGCAACCACATACCCACGGACTTCTGAGGAACATGAACACCATAAAGGAGAAACACCCAGCTTCACCAACCGAGCCAGCCAGAAGGGCCAGCAATGGTTCAGCAGCAAGAGACGCCCCCCTCCCCTCCCCTCCCCTCCACCTCGCAGAACATACATAAAATTCAACCAAATCTCCTGCTTAGGAAGCTAAGGACCCAGGACCATCGAAAGCATGTTGCCCATCCAGGGCAGGAGAAGATGTGGCCTCAGAGTCCCCAAGGGGAAGTGAGCAGTTAACAGACTCAAAGCCTGTGCAGGGCAGGGTCTTGTCTGATCTGAGAGCCTGCATTTCTTGCCGCACCCTGACAGCACTGCTCCGGAGGAGGGAGGAGCCGGCGTGAAGAACCCAGTCACTGAAATAAGGGAGATGAAGCAAATATCGGGCTCTCTGGTATTGTGATTACATTTGATTTCAGCAACCAACACCTTCATCCAAGAGGAAAAGGCGGGTTCAGAGCCTGAGCTCCCTGAGCAGGATCTCAGGCTCTGGCTGTCCAGAACCTCGTGGGCCCATCTCCACCTGGAACTGGCGTTAGTAAAGCAAGAATGAGACCTCTGAATGAATGTCTCTTGGAGAGATACAGGAAGATATGGCAGCCATAAGCAAGAACTGACGGAAAAGCTTGGAAATTAAAGCTAGTAGAATTGAACCATAAAATGCAGGCGAGGGATGGCACAGCAGAACAGACAGGGCTGGGGGGCAAATGGGTAACCCGGAAGACCAAGCAGAGGGAGCTGCACGGAGACTCAAAGAGGCTGAAAGTGGCAGATGAAAATGAAGAGGCAGCCCCGGCCTGTGTGGCCTGGTTGGTTGGGTATCGTCCCATAAACAGAAAGGCCAACAGTCTGATTCCCCATCAGGGCACGCGCCTGGGTTGCGGGTTTGGTCTCCGGTTGGGGCGCGTACAAGAGGCCACCCATGGATGTTTCTCACAATGATGTTTCTCTCCCTCTCTTCCTTCCCTTCCTCTCTAAAAATCAATAAGCATATCCTTGGGTGCAGATTAAAGAAAACATCTACAAAAAATGAAGAGACATGGAAGATGATGCTTGAAGTTCTTCCAAATGTGTCTAATAACAATTCCAGAGCTGTATACTCAAATAACTAGGAAAAATGAACAAGTTGAAAAAAGATGAGTTCCCAGAAGTGAGAAGATGCCCCTCAAGAAGTTGTAACCAATCCATGTTTCTCTCTCACATCAATGTCTCTCTCTCTCTCTCTTTCTCTCTCTCTCTCCCTTCCCCTTTCTCTAAAATCATTAGGCATGTCCTTGGGTAAGGATGATAATAATAATAATAATAATAATAATAATAATAATGGTAATAATAATAATAATAAATCTGTTTAAAAAAAAGTAGAAATTGCCAGTTACAAAAATAGTCACAGGGATGTAAAGTATAGCACAGAGAATATAGTCAGTAATATTGTAATAACTGTGTGCCAGAATTATTGGAGTGATCGCTTCATAAATTATATAAATCTCTAATCATGCTGCTGTACTACTTGAAACTAATATAATACGGAATGTCAACTGTAATTGAAAAAATATTTAAAAAGAAAAACAACTGGAAATAAAATTTCTGGATCAAAACTTAAAAAAAGCTTTATTGTAAAAAAAAGCCATTTTGATTCTAGGCCCAAGAAACTGATTTTGAGGAGGGGGGAAGAGAAAGGGAACTAACTCTTTTTTTCTGATTCTTTAGAAGTGAGGGGAACAGGAAGACTGGGGAGGAAGGTGGCCGGGAGTACTTTTCATTGTATTTGCTTTTGTACTTTTGAGTTTTATATGAAGTTTTATCTATGAAAAATGAACACACTAATCTAAAATTTTATTTTAAATCCTAAAGCCACTATGAACTTTATGTAAACACATTTGAAAATCTAGATTAAATGGGTGACTCAAGAAAAAATGGAATTTAAATAAACCTATAACCTTAAAAAATGTAATCAATAGTAAAAAAAAAACCCCAAACCCTATCCATAACAAAAGCACCAGGCCTAGCTAGTTTTATAGGCAGCAGGTTTTATCTGGCTTCTCAGAAAATACAGCTGACCCTTGAAAAACACAGGTTTGAACTGGTGGGCTCCACTTATATGTGGATTTTTAAAATAAATGCTGTATTTCCTCTTCCTTAGGATTTTCTTAGTAACACTGTCTTTTCTCTGGCTTACTTATTGTAAGAATACAGTATATGGTATATATAACATACAAAATAGGTGTTAATTGACTCTTTATGTCACCAGTATGACTTCCAGTTAGAAGTAGGCTATTAGTAGTTAAATTTGGGGGGAGTCAAAAGTTGTATATGGATTTTCAACCATGGTGGGGACGGTTGGCACTCCTTACCCCTGTATCATTCAAGGATCAACTGTATATGTCTTACACTGAATAAGCTTTATGTTGCTTGAAAAGTTAAGTTACAAAAAAAATGGCCAAGTATAAAACATTTATTTAAAAATATAAAATGTGGAAACTGTCCCACAAGGCACAGAATTGCCAAAACATGCTACTGGTTGTTACCCCTCAAAAGTAGACAGTGAGCCAGCTGATGGGTTCCCCCTCTCCCAGCTGAAGGGATGGCACCCAAGCTCAGTTTCCAGGGTCTAGTGTCCGGGGGACAACAACACCCACAGCCCCAAGTTGTCGCACACATGCAGCCAGTACACACCCGTGGCTATTGATGGGCTAGCCCTCTGAGAGCTGAGACCCATGCCGGACCCTCCTCTGGACCAGAGCCTGCTCCTGCCCAGCAGAAACCCTGGCATGCCTCCCTGTCGGATGGCAGACTGGGGACGGCATGCCATCCATCTGGTAGACCCCATCTTTGTGATGTCCTTTCCTTCAACAAAGCCTCTTCCTTAACCAAGGTGGGTGATGTTGTGGAAGTTATGCCGACCCCTTGATTACCAGGTGGCAGCCCAGAGGGGACCAGCCTCACGGGGCAGAAACAGTACGATGAACTTTCAAGGACACACATATTTAGCAACGGTACAAAACTCGGCAAAGGGTTCACACTAACTTGACAATAATCACTGCCTTTGAGGGGCTGATGGACAGCAGGACTTAGGGAGAGGGCTCTAACTACCCTCGCCATTTTTACTCATTTAACTGCTTTTTGAAGTAAAAATGACCAAATATCAACGTTGGTTAAATCTCAGAGGCGGGACATTCTTGATTCCTCTTTCTCTTACTCTTGATGGCTCATCCATGTGGTGCATTAAAGATGGCCACCAACTTTTTGCTCCTCCTCCCTGTGGGAGGTGGAATCTATTCTGGTCCTGCCTTTGGACCTGTTTTGACCAATAGCAGGCAGCAGGAGTGATGAAGAGACAGCCCCAGACCTAAGCCTTCCTAAGGCCTAGGAGTTTCTGCTTCCGAACTCTGGCAAATCCACTGCTATGCCACAGAGAGGCTCAGGCTAGACATCTGCAGGGCAAGAAAGCTTGTGGACAGAGAGGAGTCATGTGGAGGGAGAGGCACTGAGGCATTGAACTTGTGAGCAATACCAGAAGAACCACCCAGCTGAGCCCTGCCGATGCCTGACCCACAGAATCCTGGGAAATTATAAACTTTATTGCTTTTTTTTTCCAATCGTCATTTGATTTTTAGAGCAAGAGTAAGAGAAACAGAAAGAGAAACAGAGAGAGAAGGAAACAACGATCGGTTGCTTTCCGCACGTGCCCTGATTGGGAATCGAACCCGCAACATTTTGGTGTACAGGACTATGCTCCAACCAACAGAACTACACCAGCTCGGGCAAATTTTATGGTTGTTTAAAGCCAGTGAGTTTTGGGGTGGTTTGTTGCATAACAACAAATACCTCCATGAGTCCTGATAGCTTTCCCTTACAAACAGATTCCCAGGCCATTCTGGTCTTCCCATCCTGCAACACCATCCTGGGTCACACCCGAGCCTTCTCTTTCAGCTCCCGCGATCGGACCTCCCGTCTTAGGTCCTAGGTCTGCCATCATTCCGAGACCCGAGCCCGGCCCTGGCCTGCACGAAGGCTGCCTCTCCAGCTCCACGCGGTGCTTCCAGCACCCTGTGCCTCAAGCACCCCCAGCTCACCCCCCACCCCCCCCACACAGCTTCTGCACCCACCGGTGCCCTTGCCAGGCATGCCACGCCCCAGCTCTGCATGGGACTGGTGCTCTCACTCCATTCCCCTGAGTCTGCTCACGTGCCACCTGTCTCTGGACATGCACCCCAACTTCTGGTCGAAATAGCGCCCTTTGCACATTGCTCTCCAACCCCGATTTTCTTGGGGGCCCCTTTCACTTCCGGACAGCAGAGCATGCGTGTATTGGCCATGCTTCCCTGGGACATAAGCATCACAGGGACATTCTTCTGGCTCCCCAGTGACCAGGGCGTCACAGGCTCTGACATGCCGTGGGGGGAGCTCAGGGAGGAGGGCTGAGCTTCTCGGCTGTCTTCAGTGGGTTTGAAAATGTCCCAGCCTCCCACGGCTCCCTCCTTCTGGTCAGCCAAACCGATGTGAGAGTCAGTGCTACTTCCTCAAAGAGGCCTCACCCAGTATGTAATTAAACATAGCCATGAGGTGCCTCCTGAGTGCATAGCCTTTCCATGAGGCTAACCTCCCCCAGCATCAGCCGGTGTTGCCTCTGTTCTTCCCTGCCTGTTCTTCCTGCTGGAATTATGATCCCCGTGAGAGCAGAGGCCATGGTCCGACTGTGTCCTCAGATTCCGGACCAGCAAGTCCCATAAAGAGATGCTTGATCATTGTTGAAATAACAACACTGAATTAACAAAGATGGATAAAAAGCCAGGCCTTAGAAGAAATGTACATAGGCCCTGGCTGAGTAGCTCAGTCAGTTGGAGCGTCATTTTGATGTACCAAGGTTGTGGGTTTGATCCCCGGTCAGGGCACATGCAAGAATCAACCAGTGAATGCATCAGTAAGTGGAACAACAAATTGATGCCTCTCTCTCTCTCATCAATAAAAATTAAATTTAAAAAAAGAAATGTAGGTAATGCAGGGCATTAAAAAGAACTTCAAAAGTAAGTACCAATAGCCCTGGCTGGTATAGCTCAGTGGATTGAGTGTGGGCTGTGAACCAAAGGGTCACTGGTTCAATTCCCAGTCAGGGCACATGCCTGGGTTGCAGGCCAGGTCCTCAGTCCGGGGGCACATGAGAGGCAACCACACATTGATGTTTCTCTCCCCCCCTCTCCTTCCCTTCCCCTCTCTCTGAAAATAAATAAAATCTTAAAAAAACTCTAAGTGCCAATGAAAAAATATTTTTCTGCCAGCCTTTTGCTGACTTCTCTTAGCATCATAGGAAATTGCTTCCCATGAACCTTATGAACACGCTCTGCTTACAGTCAACCAACTGCCAATTTCCCGAATAGTGCTTTGAATCATGCAATTACTAGTTCATCTAGAATTCAGAGTAAACATGTCGATTTTCATCAATGAACTTGATATTGAGAAATACATTTTAAAATTAACAGCGAAGACCATCAGAATGATGTCAGCATTTGAAAAAAGCCCATCAGGGTGCTCAGGAGACTCAAGACGATGCTGAGTGTGTGTAACACAGGGACGGGATGCTGGGGACAGGAGAGAGCTTTTAAAAATTAAAAAATGAACGACAAGCTGCAACATTCAATGGGAGGTGAAGTCCGGGACATCTCTCCCACTTGAGGAGGAAAGAGAAGAGTTGGAAAATGGGACACAAAAGATGAGCCACCGGTATCTTAAGTAACAGAAAAACCAACAAAACAAAAAAGCGAAAAAGCAGAGGAAGGAAACCCCTTGGAAGCAAACACAAGGACTCCTCAAAGGCCTGACGGGGCGGGCTTTGGCCTCCCCCAGAGGCTCAGCAGCAAGCAACAAGGGCAGATTCTAAGAGCTTCCAGAGAGGGAACCCAGGGAACCCGCCAAGCAGGGAGAACCCAACCACATCGGAACGGAAGTGCAGCGTTCTGACGGCGGGTGATTTCCGGTGGGGATGGCAGGGGTGGCGGCGTGAGCACGCTCTCAGCAGCGCCCAGTCTCTTCCGGGTTCCGGTCACCGTTCTCAGCCGCTGTCTTCAGAAAGTGCCCCGGGTGAACCAGGGCTCCAAGCCAAGAGCTGAGCCAGCGCCGGGACGGGGCATGGAGGGAAAAGGCGGGGAGAGACGCTCGCCTCCCCGGCCCCGTGAAACACGGAATCCCCAGGCCAACGCACAGCTCGGGGAACCTCTCGCTCAGTGTCACAACTGCTACATGGAGAGGAGAGAACGCGGACAGAATTGAACGTGGAGGGAGGGACAGGGAGATGTACAAAGGGAAGGACACCGTCCTTGATCGCGACAGCCAGGCGACAGACAGACACTGTCTCTTTGGGTGGAGCAAGAGAGATGTTCGGGCGCGTTCTTTACGTAGAGAAACATCAATGACCCGAATCATCAGAACCAGAAACAGGGCAGAGAGATAGACCCCTTTGGGACTGGGGGCTTTGCCTTATAGTTCTGCAGCCCTTGCTTCTTTAAACAGGTGTTCTTACTTGGATAAGGTTTAAAAATCCTCACCTGAGGATACGTTTATTGATTTTAGAGAGAGAGGGAGGCAGAGAGAGAGAGAGAAGGACGTATGTGAGAGAGAAACACTGACTGGTTGCCTCCCACAGGCACCCCACCCGGGAACCAAACCCACAACCGTGCCTGACCTGGAATTAAACGCTCAGCCTTTTGGTGTATGGGATGATGCTCCAACCGACAGAGCCACCGGGCCAGGGCTATTAGCTTGCTCTTTGCTTTTGAACCCAGAAGTGCTGGTGATGTTTACCGAGAAACGAGCAACCGCCCACTGGGCCCCCGTTGCTGTTCAGAGCTGGGCGTGGGCACAGCAGCCTGAGGGAACCGCCCTGCGTTCCCTCACCTCTGGTCTCTAGGAGCCCGTGAGGCCATCACAGCTTCAAAGTGAGCTACTGAAAGGAACTGTGAGGGTCTCATCCTTTTCCTCGTGTATTCAGAATCTAACCTCCAATTTGCATCACCACCTGGGCCTATGTCCAAAATGATGGACTACAACTTCCCAACGGCGTGGAACCTCTGGAAGCCTCTGATAAACGTGAAGTGCCAAAATGGACTTCTTTTCATTCTTGGTTCTCTGGGAGTGACCAGGTAGGCGAATTTAAACCAACACCTGGCGCCGCGCGCTGGGTGCCGGATGATGAGGGATGGGTGTCATAGAAGCTGCCAGGCACAGCCCTGGCAAGAATTGGCAAGATGGAGTGTAATCCTTTCAAAAAAAAGATTTTATTTATTTATTTTTAGAAAGGGGAAGGGTGGGAGAAAGAGAGGGAGAAAAACATCAATGTGTGGTTGCCTCTCTCACACCCCCTAGTGGGGACCTGGCCTGCAACCCAGGTATGTGCCTTGACTGGGATTTGAACTGGTGACCCTTTGGTTTGCAGGCCAGCACTCAATCCAGTGAGCCACACCAGCCAGGACCCCGAACAGTTCTTAACAGTGGAAAATATAATGTCTCATGCAGGTGTGATTCCTTCTGTAACCTCAGAGGTATGGGCTCAGGAGGATTCTATGGCTTAATAGGCATGCTTCCATTTTTGCTTTTTTCTCTTGTCTTTATGACAAATGTCACTGAGTAATTAACAAGATAGCTACATGGAATCTGGATGAACTGGACACAGAGATGGCCAGGGTGGTGAAAGGACCATAAGTGGGGCTTCTGAGGAACTCTGGAAGTCCCTATTTTCATTCACTGGGGCTCCTGGAAAGGGGAATGAAATTCATACTCCACAGTTTGGAGGCCAAGGCGCCTGCTTTTAGTTATGTCCAGGAAGGGGTGAGGGGATGCCGAGCGGCCTAGGAGCTAGACCCAGAGAGAGCAGGACCCATTCCTAAGCTTCCTCATGGAGTTTCCCATAGAGAGGCTGGTGCTGTTTGAGAGGTGGTCAGCTCCTCATGGTTGAGGGTAAGCATATTCTGGACAAATAATCAGGAGAGGATCTAAGCTTCAGACTAAGGTTCATGTTAAAAGTCCCATCGAGTCCTCACCAGTCTGGCTCAGTTGGCTGGGTATCATCCCACAAAGTGAAGGGTTACCGGTTCGATTCCCGGTTGGGGCACATGCCTGGGTTGTAGATTCGGTCCCCAGTCCGGGAACATAGAAGAGGCAACCAATTGATGTTTCTCTCTCACATCGAGGTTTCTCTCCCTCTCTTTCTCCTTCTTTTGCCCTCTCTCTAAACATCAAAAAATAAAATCTTTAAAACAACAAGTCATATAAGCCAAGAGCTTCCCTAGTTGGCCACGTCTTCGCCGGCACTGAAACACAGCGGTCTTAACTGCAGCCCCCACGGATGGGTGCCCACAGCCCCTTTCTCCCACCCCTCACTCCCTTCTCAGCCTCCCTCCCCATCACCCCTCCATAAGGACTCCTCATCCTGTGGTCAGGCCGCGGAGGGCACCCCGTTCACGGGTGTGGACACAGCCCAGCAGGCACGCACAGCACGCACAGGACGCTGGCCTCAGGAACAGGCTAGTGACGTGGCCGGCAGCGACACCCCAAAAGGGACCCGTCAACATGCATGCGTCCCCCGCAGGATTTCTTGCAGCCCAAGGGGCACTTCCTATTCTGCTTATTTCCCATTTCTATTTCTAGAAGGCAAGAAGAGGCCCCACTTGAGTAAACCACTGGGCTCCGAGAGTCAGAAGTGATTTTGAATACCGATTTGAACGCAAAAGGCCAAAAAAAAAAAAAAAAAAGACATTGAAAGTAGCCATGTAAAAACCTGGAATTTGGAGACCTTCTGCAACGTTCCTTCCCTTCCTCTGGTCCATGCTGAGTCTGGTGCAGGAAAGTGCTCAGGGAGATGGGCCACGGAAGCTGTGAACCCTCCCAGTAAGGTAGGGGTGTGTCTGCCCAAGCCCCGCCCCTTACCCTCCAAGTCCAGAAGAGGCTCCTCACCAAGGCCTGAAGTATCTAGAAGTTTCCTCACTTCTCTACTTTCCAGGGAGCCTCACCTCAGCTGGCTGGACAGGTTTTTCCACTGTGACCAGCGTCAGAAGGGGCAAGAATGTCTAATGGCTTGTTTGTCAAAATAGATTGCCCTGCGGCCCTGGCCCAGGGCTCCCTGGGAAGGAGCTGGGGCTAATAAGCTTGCAACATTCCTTCCTGGTCCCAACTGTGCAGCACAGACATGGGAGGGGCACACTCAGAACACCTGGTGCTTCAGGGCGGCCGGCAGGCCGAGCACTCACCTGCCTGTGGTCTTTGAGAGGATGAACATTCTGACAAACGCAAGGTGAGTCATGCCAGCCAAAACAGGTAGCCGCGTTAAAAAAAAAAAAACACATTTGTACACACACACACACACACACACGCCCATTTCCCCAAACGCCCAGAAGTAGAAACGGGCTTTACTAGAGTTGAGCTCTTTTTCCAAACTCTACCTGGAAGTATTAGAAGAACTTTATCATTTGCAAAGCATGTCAGCTCCCAAGGATTTTTAAAAGGCAAGAGCTCCCCTACATGGAGTATTATGGTTTTTTTGTTTTTTTTTCTAGCAGTCAGCTTTCTCCTTGGGCAGAGCTGGGAGTCAGGTCTAGACTAGTGTTCCCTGGGCTGAGACCAGCGACTGGACTGGGGGAAGAGGGCGCAGGGTTGCCCTGTCACCCCAGCCCCGCTGCTGGGGACAATACCCAGAGGGTGTAGGGCTGGCCAACCTTCTGGTGTCTCTGGGTTGCACTGGAAGAAGAGTTGTCTTGGGCCACATAGTAAATACATTGCAACACGTAATCTCCA
Source organism: Phyllostomus hastatus (assembly GCF_019186645.2). Lineage (NCBI taxonomy): Eukaryota > Metazoa > Chordata > Mammalia > Chiroptera > Phyllostomidae > Phyllostomus > Phyllostomus hastatus. The sequence goes on along the minus strand of NW_025334036.1, from coordinate 10,628,355 downwards.
AAAATCTCATCGTAATTTAAGTAAATTTCTGATTTTGTGCTGGGCCGCACTCACAGACATCCTGGGCCGCAGGTTGGACACCCCTGTCCAGGCCCAGCTCCAGGCTCACTGAATCAAAAATTCCCAATCTGTTCCAGAAAGGAATGAAGGGAAAGAGGCCCATGGGACCAATTTGACTTTGGACGCAAGCACGGAGGTGTGCTGGTTGGATCCCGGTCACCAAAGGTCAGCACTTAAAGAGGCAACCCTTTTGAAAATACATTGCACTGCCATCCTGCTGGTGGCAAAAGTAACGCAAAGCAAAACAAAACAGAAATACCCACAACAACTGCAACCACAAACAAACGCTCACTGCAGAAAACAGAAGCCCCACAGATGAGCCAAGAGCAAGCCGTGGCCGGGATCCCCACAGCAAGGCCGTGCTGCTCTCCGGCTGCGACCTGTCCCCAGACTGGGGTCTCGGCGCACATAAGTACGTCTTTTGAAACTTATACTCAGCATGGGATGTTTTATAAAGTTGGGCATCCTGAACTCTGGGGTCAAGGTTAAGATCAGTGGGCCAGGCTAGAGATTTTCCGTGAGAAAAGGGCCCCCCTGACTACTTACGTAAATAAGTACAAATACATAAATAAGATACGCTTTGTTTTAATGAATGAACGCCCACCAACTGCTACGGGGATGGGTGGGGTGTCGGTACCGATTCGTTACGGCTGCCTGGATCAGCAGCCGAGCCTGGGACTCCCTGTGCGGAGAGAGCTGCCTGTGACTTGCTTTGGCCGAGGCCTAGGGTGGAGGAGAGAGCACGCCACAGTTTCCGCGTTCCCCACGTGTGTCTCTGTGCCCCGCGGGGACTGCAGGTCACGAGGTGCAGAGCTATAGACGCGGTGCGCATGCGTCCCAGCGCCCCAGCGGTCCGCTCGCCTGCGGGTGCGAAACGAACGCTGATTGTTTCGTATGTTGGTCTCTCTGGACCAGGGTTCAGAGAGGGGGAACCCCTCGGCCCAGGTCGCCCAGGACTACGAAGTGAGGGCGGGCCTGGCCAATGCCACCAGGAACAGTCGCGATCCCCGTGTGGGCTCTGAGCAGACAGCGGGAGAAGTGCCCACCGCGTTAGCTGACTCGCAGTTCACAGAGGCTGTTTAACTCAGAGCCATCAGAACAGGACGCAGCCTTCCCGGGGCCGCGGAGGTTCCGGCGGTGACACTGTACGCCCCCTGCAGGGGCAGGCGACCAGGGGTGGGTCCCCCTTGGCCCTCAGGTTTTCATCGCTCTCAGCGGGGTTCCACGGGGGCCGCAGGAGACCATCGAGTAAGCAGCCTGCTGCCATTCCCAGGCGGGTTTGCTGGGTTTCATCCCTGGGGGGTGGGGCCCAGCACAGGGGTCCCCTGATCGGCTCCTCTTTCCCCTGTGGGACCTTTCAACTTTTGGGGTAGGAGAGTCAATTTATACCTTCTTCATAGAAGTTGGTAGGAAGGTTCAATTATCATTGTAATTCCTTAATAGAAACTATAATTTCCGTAAGGCGAAGCCATTGGACAGAATTTTCCAATGTATTTAAGGCCACTTTCTTCTGACCTTCTTCACCTCTGTGGCTCATGTGTTAGGCCCCTACCTCAGCCCCTCCCTCGAATCAGGGTCGGTAAGACATCACCTCTCCTCCCGGGCCCCCACCCCCAAGCACCCAGAACAGTGTCTAGGGGAGGCGGCCGCACGGATTCCCATCAGCTCCCTTACCCTTGCGTGAGTCCTGGAGGTTAATTCTGAACACGGGGTGCGAGTCCTGGGATTTCACCAGGAAAGAGACCCTGGGGCCGCAAAGACTCCTGGCGCCCGTTCCTTCCAGCCTGGTGCTCCCGGCTTTCAGGGACGAGGATCCTACTCTTTATGAGAGCAGGGCAAAGTTCAGACACATATATCCAAGGGGTGAGCATGGGGGCTGGGAGTGTCCGCATGAAGCCCAGAGGCTGGGCTGGTTCCGGGTCTGCCCAGGGCCCCTCAGCCCAGCTCCCTGGGACCTGGAGGAATCCATGGGGGGTCCCTGGCCACCCGGTTGCTGGGCCACAACCTCGGCACAACTGGGGAGCCTGTTAGAAATGCAGACTCTTGGGGCCCCAGACCGACAGACTCCGAATCTGCATTGCATCAAGATCCCCAAAGACTCTGCATACACACTGCCGTCTGAGAGGAGTTGTCTTACAGGATCCGAACCAGGCAGACCGGCTGAGTCTCACCCACAGGGGCACAGAAGAATCGGGAATGGGAGGAGATCTTTTAGGAAGGACCCCTGCCTACCCTTCCCCCCTCCCCTCCCCCTCCCTGAGGTTGATCCTGTGTGTCTAGGTGGTGGCCCGTATTGGCAGTTTCAATGCTCCCCAGTGAATCCAGGGACCAGGGTGGAGACACAGTCATTGAGATCAGCTCTTGACCGGGGCGGCGGGGGGGGCGGACAGGGCAGAGCCTCCCGAGGGGCTTTTTCAGATGACACAGTCAGCCATGTGGCTAAGCCCAAAGGCCCCCAACACCCCTGCCCCCACCCTCCTTCCTCAGGACTTCTAGGAGAGGCAGGTGGGACAATGGAGCTGTGGGTACCCCGGAAAGGTGAGGGCGCTACCCCAAAATCGGGTGTGTAGCATTTGGTTGCACACGGGGCTTTGCACTCACGCTAATAAAGTAAGACCTTTCTAATAAGCAACTGATAAAAGGAAGGAAAATAAGTTTTCAAAAGGTGCAAATCAAATGCCCTGAGAACATTTAGTGCCAGGCGAGCCAAGAAGCAAATTTGTTTCTCATTTCATAGTTTGACTTATGTGCAAAGACATCATCCGGAATCATCACCCTGGATAGCCCTTGGATGTTCTCAATGGAGAAAAAAGCAACTGAGCTAAATGTTTGCCAAGCCAGGTACAAGGTTGAATGGCTAACACCGCTGAGTACAAACACAGGGGCCCTCTCAAACCCAACATAGGGACCCTCTCAAACACAGCACACGGACCCTCTCATGCCGAACACACGGACCCTCTCAAACCCTGCAGGATGGCCTAGACTTGAAGGATGAGAGAGTTCCAAGGTTAAGACAGAGTTTATACTACAGTTCTGTCATTTACAAGTTGTTGACCTTGACCAAGCTTCTAGACCTCAGCTATAAAAAGGGACGAGAAGTACCATTTCCACAGGTTGTTGTGAGGATTAAATGAGATTATTTCACAAGGCACTGAACCCAGTGCCTGGCGTGTACTGAGGATTTAACAAATATTTATTGTTCGGAACAATATCAGTGATAGCACACTGATGTGAAAAGTGGTGCAACTCAAGTGGAAAATCTGGCAATACGTGGAAAGAGGCTTGAAAATGTTCAAACTCAGCCCTGGCTGGTGTAGCTCAGTGCATTGAGTGTGGGTTGCAAACCAAAGGGTCACTGGTTCGATCCCCAGTCAGGGCACATGCCTGGGTTTTGGGCCAGGTCCCCGGTAGGGGGCGTGCAAGAGGCAACCACACACTGATGTTTCTCTCCCTCTCTTTCTCCTTCCTTTCCCCTCTCTCTAAAAATAAATAAATAAAACCTTTAATAAAAGGTTCGAACTCAAAATCCCACTTCTGTAAATCTATTTTCTGTAAATAACCTAAAAAAGATGGAAATGCTTGCTCTTTTGATGACAGGGAGCAACTAGAAGCAATCTATGTGTCCCAAAATGTCTGACAGGAGGGTAAGGATTAGGTTACTCATTTTCAAGTGCAGCGCTCTCAAATGCTGTTTCGGCCAATCCACGTGAGTTAGGTGACCGACGCGAGGTGGGGAGAAAACATCAGGGCGTCAGTAACCAAAGGGAAAACAACTTCCAGGAGGGCCAGAGACGCAGACGAGAAGACGCAAAGAGGTTCACCTGTCCCTGTGTTGGGGGCGGTGGGACTCTGGGTGACTCCGTTTCCTACTTCCTTGGTTTCCATTTTTTTCTTTAACACACGTGAATTCTTTTTATAACAACAAAAGCAAGTCCAATTCCCCCTCCTTTAAAACAATCTCTTTTACCATGAACAGTTGCTCTGACTCTTAAGATCTTTGAGTCCACACTAAATTTTGTCCCACCGTCCCTGATTTGTAGAATTTAAGTGAGGAGCCCGAGATATATTTTATAATAAAACAAATCACCACACAGTCAGCATTTTAGACCCTCCCATTGAAACCCCCTTGTCCTTGCCCAGTCCCGGCTCCACGTGGGTTAGGCCCAGCAGGCGGGGCTGGTCCTGCCCTTACCATGATGCGTGTCCATGGCGTGCTCCGGCCCCACGGCTGATCCCTCCGGCCCCACACACCAGTACATGCTGGGCGGTCGCTGCGACATGCCAGCCATCAACCCTCGGGGTGGCTGCTCCCCCAAGTCAGCGCTGGCTGCGGTCACCGCCGCTGCTGCCCGCGGGGAGGTCTGAGGCATGGGCTCACGGTCATGGCCGAGCAGAAAGCCGTCTTGTTCTAGTGGGAAAAAAAAAGAAACCACCATAAAATCCGGAGGCTTTTCTTCATTGTCAGGTGCCTTCCTGCACAGTTGCATATATTTCTACTGGCTCATTGGTATTTTCCCTCTCCCGAGCGGTATCCCTCTTCATGGTCCATCTGGACAGCCACACCTGGTCAGGTGAGGACAGTGAAAGCGCAGAGATCCCCCACCTCGCCTCCCAGCTGGGCTCCCATCATGGCCCCCCGGGAAGAATCTGGAAGGAACCCCAAACAATGGCAGAGCACCTCCTGGGAAAGGGTCCCGTCACGGTTCCATAGTCACACGTCACTGTCACTTACAGAGTGACACCGAGACAACTAAATGAGGCGCCTGCCTTCGGGGGCTCCCGCTGCAGCTGGGGTGCAGCAGACACAATCCCAGGGAGTCACCCAAGGCCTTTGCTCAGGGCAGACTCTTCTGGAAGTCCAGACGTGGGCATAATCCCAAACTGGCCATCACGCAGCAATCCCAAGGAGGAGGGTTCTGGATGGCATTGGTGCTGGTTATGAAGCCAAATCAGTCTGAGCCCCAGGGGTAAGCAAGGGGGGGGCGCGTAGATTGTGCCTGTCCCCTGGCCACCCCCGGGTACATTTGACAATGTCTGATGGCATCTTCGGTTGTCACAGCTGGGGGTGGGGTGCTCCTGGCCTCTCGAGGGTAGAGGTTAGGGACAGTACTTTCCATCCCACATGGTGCAAGGCAGCCGCCCACCGCAGAGAAGGACGCAACCCCCGTAGTTTGAATTATCAAGAGAAACTGAGTTCGAGGAAGACTCATCTTCTAAGACCGATGAGGTTGCCCTCTCCACTGAGGCTAGGGGGTCCCCCAATGTGATAGCCCACCCTGCTGTGGTGATTAAATGACCAGAGGCCCCCTGAGGGCAGACCCAGGCCCAGCTCAGGCCTGGCATGGGGCAGACTGCATGATGTGAAGGGTATTACCATGTGAAATGCATGTCATTCTATCTGTGTTTGTGTATTTTCTATACTGCATGTAAAGTACGGGATAATTAGCAACCATTCTCGGAAACGGAGCACTCTCCATTAACAACGTAGTTAAAAAAAAATGAAGGTCATGTACATGATGTCCAAGGCAAAAAAGCATGGCATGAAGGTCAAAGTCTTGAATGATCTCAGTCACGGGCCGCAGGGAAACCACAAGGTGAAAACTACACGTGACTCAGTTTTCTCATCTATTAAAAATAGACATGCGACCTCCCACCCACCCGCCTGCCCGGGCAACCTCTCTGGGCTGCTGTGCGATTTGAAGATTTCTACAGCTGGGCCAGGGTGGTTCTTATTGACAGTAACAGCTGGGGGTGGGATGGGGGAGGCCAGGGGGTCGCCCATCTGCCCTGTGATGGACGAGCTCAGAATATCAGTGCGGGAAGGCAGGCAGGTTGTGGAGGTGGCCCTGAACTTGAGACGGGGACAGGGAGAAGCAGCAAAACAGAACCTCTGCTTTAAAACAAAGGCTCCGGGAACATTCAGAAACCAAGGAAGACAGTTGCTGTCTGCTTGTAAACACTTCTGAAAATCCGCTCCTCGGTAGACCTAACCCACTCCAGAAATCCGAACGCCGGTAGACATTCCTCCCGAAAACAGAAGTCTTACCCTATCGCGTGTTTACTTTAAAAGAAAAAAAAACAACCTTTAAAATAGTTTAGGCCAACCCTCACCCAGTACGCTCTGTTCCCCTTTCCATTTTCAGTTTCCTTTTGAAAATCACTTTAGCAGGGGAGGCGTCTGCCTCTGGAGCCGCTTGCAGTTACAATCTGTATTTTGGCTTAGAGGCGAAGGTAGAAGTTTTAAGATGAAGCAACTGGAGTTTTTGCTCAAGGCCATCAAACGGATCTTTGCTTCTTCCCGCTTCTTTTGGGGTTCAGTGCAAGCAAATCATGGGTGCCAGTGACATGCTTCTTTCCCTGATGGCGCACACACCTCCCGAAGAGAGAGCTTCGAGGGCTTTTCTGCAACGAGAATTCTTTCACCATGTTTTTAAACCTCACCAGTTTTCTTTGGCCAGGTCTAGCTGTCCTAGTGAATCAACCGAAATACTTCATGAAAAGGGGGTGGGGAGGGGAGGAGCTTGGCACTCATTCCACAAATGTTTTTATGGGCCCTTTCCTGATGAGTGAGCTTCATGAGCTCATGACATGTGTAGCAGCCTGGGAGAGCCCAGGTAAGGAAGACACAGAGGCGATTCTGGACCTGCCCACCTGGTTTTTTCAGGAGGCTTTGCCAGGACTGCCGGTACCAATGGGTTGGAAGACACGTGCACATGAAGAGAAGGCTAGAAATGCTCACATCGCCTGGCTTGGTTTTGAATCAGAAGCCTGGTGGAGAGGGTGGGCTACACATGGTTCTAGACATCCCTGGGGACCAATGGCCTGGCTTGATGTGTTTGATGGAGTCCCAGACCTCAAAATGTCATGGACCTGCAGACCGGGGAAATGGGTACCTCTCAATCCCAGAGGAACACCCAAGGGCTCCAGGGCAGAAGCCCTTCAGGGTCACGAAACCACAACGAAGTTAAGGCTGCCCATTCGCCATGGGTCACTGTCCTCGTAGGACCTCGGCCCCTCCTGGACAGTGCCGGGAGTCCAGACGCAGCAGTGCTCACGGCAGACACACAGAAACAGCCTCTGACCCTCGGAGCTGCTGTGGTCACCGCTGGGGGAATTAAAGAAGTCCCACAGATGCCGTGGGGACACAGAGGAGACCCCAAGAAGAACACGGAGAGAGACAGAGGCTGGGTTTAGACGGGGTGCTGGCCAGGTAGAGTCAGCGGGCAGCAGAGAGCACCTGCCGGAGAGCCAGGCGCGCCAGGGTGGCCAGGGCCACGGCCAGGGGGTTGGAGGCAGCGAAGGCCAGATCTGCCGGGCATGCGCAGGGAGGATCTCCGGGACTTGATGCCGCTCATAAGGAAAGCTCTGGAAGGGTTCCAGGCAGACGAGTGGCACTATCTGCTTCACTTACTTAAAAAAATAAAAAATTATTCTGGCTGCCAAACGACAGGGTGGTGCCCGGGGAGCACTCGGATGCTGTGAGCAAAAAGCCCACGGACTTGGACGCCCTTTAGAGGCCGGCCCCACGGGACTCGCTAACAGACCCAATTCAAGGGATGAGGGGGCGGGAAGGCGGCTAAGTCTTAGCAACTGAGGGGAAGCACTGATGCTGGGCCCCTCCCCCAGAGAGGGAAACCCGGGGTGGGGGGAGCGTGCAAAGGTTTGGCAGACCCCAAGATCACCTTTAGGGTTTGTTTCCCCCCCCATTTTTAAAATTGTATTTTTTCATTTGCATCCAACATTTTGCATTCGCTTCCGATGTGTGTTTTTAATTTCGTTTCATTATTCTTTCAGGAGGTAAGCGAAGATAAGTCAGACCATAAAAGGCATTGGATGTGAATGTTGCCCCAAGCTATACGCATACAGAACCTCCAGGGATCTCGGAGACAATGGGAGAGGCTCCCGTTTCTCCGCCCCTCTGCCACCGGCCTGAGGATGTGTTTGTGAGACAAACGCTTTGCAGCCTCCAACTGCTGCGGAGGGGCCAGTTGAGCTGGCCACAGAAGTCCCCAAATTCTCAGTCACCGTCTCTCTCTGACCCCCAGAGGTCCCCATATTCTCCATCACTCTCTCTCTCTCTTCCCTGGCTCCCCCTGACCCCCAACAGCCCTCGCCCCTGCGCCCCTGTCAGGGAAGGTCGCCCAGAGATGGCGGTTTTTACGGACCAGAGAGACTGGACGCTTGGGCACTGAGTGTGCCTTAGACTTCGGAGAGGGTGACAGTGTGCGGTCCTCTCGGGCCTCCCGCGCCCCCAGGCCACCCCCGGGGGGAAGAGAGAGACCCCTGGCAGCCCCTTCCCGACTCACACGCACTTGCACTCACAGGCGCACACGCGCGCTCCCACGGCCCCGCTCCACGTTGAAGGAAGGGGTTTTCCTCAAAGGCTGAGAAGCCATGGGGAGAGACACCCCGGTTGTTTTCCTACTTTGGGCTCTTGCCTCTGCTCCCTCCGTTCCGGCACCGTCCCGCTGGGGGTTAGGGGTTCCGATCTGTGGCTCCGCGCAGCCCCACCCCACGGGCTGCCTGGGGTCTGGGCGCCCTTGGTGGCCCCCTGGGGCGCCGGCCTGAGCTGCGGGGGCCCAGGGCTCCACGCGGACCGGCCGCAGGCGGCAGCTAGGACTCCGGGCGGGGCGCTGTGCGCAGGGCACGGGGCACCGGCCGGGACAGCGCTTACCTGAGGCGGCGGCGATGGCGACTGGGCTGGGCGCGCGGGGCGGGAGGGACGCCGGCGGGCCAGGGCCTGGCGGTGCCACTGCCCTCCGCCCCCTGCGCTCCGGCCGCGCGCGCGGGGCCGGGCCGAGCCCAGACGCACTTCCTCAATCCTGCCGCCGCCAGCGGGCGGGGAGGGCAGGAGGCGGACTCACGGGCGGGCGGGCGGCGCGAAGAGCTCGCAGGGCGAAGATCCGCCGCCGCAGCTTCTCCCGGAATCCGCACGGGAGTCCCCCCCCCCGCCCCCCGCTGGCCCGCCTCAGTTTCCCTAGCTGGCAACCAGAGGCGGTCAAATTCACGGCTCCTGCCCGGAAGATGATAGAGCCCACGGGCTCTTCTGACACGTTGTCCCCACCAGGTCCGGGTGCCCGCGGGGCCGGCGGGGCCATAGGATGGGCCGGTTCTTGGCCCGATCCAGTTTCCACTGCGCTCCGCAGCCGAACCCGCGGACTCACCTCTGACTTGCGTGTACTCTCCATATGCTCTGGCAGTACATAGTAAAAAAAAAAAAAAAAAAAAAAAGGCAGGGAACATTTATTCGCGCTCAACTCTGTAGGGCAGTACAGAAATCTGTGTTTTTAAAGCGGCAATATTTGCACACCGCGCCACTCCCATACGGGAATTGACTCACTTAGGTATGGGTGCGTACCGCTATGTCACTGTTCGGTGAATTATTTTAAACTGGAGCTCTTTGGGGGACGTGTAGGTAAAACATGGTATAGGACGTTGGAGATCGATTCTGTTTCAACCCGATCCAAGTGTATTCATCACCCTGCGGAGGCCATTACCGAAACGCAGAGCGTAAAGATGCACGTTCACGCTGCAGGCGGGCGTCGGACTCGGCCCCGGGCGCCCAGGGGAGAAAGAGAAGCCTGCTTGGACCGCGCGGGAGGCTCCTCGCATGCAATGCCACGACTGGGACATTCCTAGGATTTAGCGCGAGGCATAGAGACAGATCGCCACCACCCTCTCTGGCATTTCACCAAAGCGGGGCAGCCAGAGGGCCGCCCCACACAACGTAGCAGACAAGCCCCACTTTTGAACGGCTCCTGGGGCCCCTGGCGGGCTGGGGGACCACGGGGTAGCTTCGCTTCGCTCCCTAAGAAACTGCCCCTCCAGATCTCCTGCCACGGGGCGCCCTTCCAGAAGACTGGATGCAGTTTTGCAATCCTGTCCTCACCAATGCGATCCTAATTCCATTCTGGGAAAAAACACACAAAAAACCCCCAAAAGAATCAACAGTACGATGGCTGCGGAAGAGTCCCTAATAATTTGCAGGGCGTGGTGGCCGCAGTGCTGAGTGAGCCCCTCCACCACGGTGCTGCGCCTTCGGGGCGTGCGGCCGCGCCATCTAGCGGCGCGGTGAGGGGGCGCATGCCCAGCATCGGGGCAGACAGGAGCAGGCGCGGATTCTTCGGATTCCAGCAACTCAACTTCCCTCTGATATGAGATTGGGAGAATAGGTTGGGAATGCTTGCAATGTAGAAAACATTGCCGGGACACCTGGTACACAGGTGGCCTCTTTCGAGTCGGTTCTATCTCAGCACTTAACTCTATTGATTAGGATGAGTTAGTCACAGATTTGCCTGGGGAAGTTTGCTTACAGGTCAGTTTCTTCCTCTTGACCCCTGATTTTCTAACCTTTGCTCCACATCCTACCTTGATTCTCAGTATCTCAAGTTGGAATGACCCCTTCCTAAGGTGGGGTCAGCTGGAAGCTACCCCACCCCCCCGCCACACCCCCCATCCAACATTTCTGCCTTCTGAAAGAATCGTGATTGTCTTGCCCCATTTGGGGTCTTCTAGTCCTGTTTTTTTTTTTTTTCCCCAACTGGGTACTCAGTTTCCTCAGACTTTCCTCCGCAGACACTGTTTTCAACGTCCCTCATCATCCACTTTCAAACTCAGGCCAGCCACTTGCTGCTAAGAGCAAGGACATTAAAATGGCTTCGTCCACCACCACAAGAAGCTAGGACATTCCAGAGCGTGGGCTTTCAGAGGGGGTGCCCACCTCCCCCCGTGCCTCACCCCCACAGGCACACAACTGCCTGCGCACACACGCACGCACACGCACAACAGCTGATCTGTGCCTCCAGAATCTCTCCCTTCAGAGGGTCATGCTCTGGTGAAAGAGAGGTCATTTCCCTAGAATTTCCTGTTCCCATTTAGACTGAGAAATTGGAGGTTTCTAAATACACGAACACATCCACGAGTGCTTCCATTACAAGGCGTCTGACCCAAGTGTCTCGTAAATTTTCTCTTAAAGTGTGGTGCTCTGTCGCCGCATGGCCAAAGCGGTCTAGACTTTCACCATGAAATGCACAGGTTGGACATGGGGGAACCAGACCAAGGACAGGGCATGTTCTTGGTCCAACCTCAGTGTCAGCTTGTGACTTGGTGACTGAGGCTGCATTGTTTGAAGCCTTAGAAATTTAAGGTAAATTACCTGGCTGGCATAGCTCAGTGGACTGAGCGCCAGCTGCGAACCAAAGTGTTGCAGGTTCGATTCCCAGTCAGGGTACATGCCTGGGTTGCAGGCCATGACTCCCAGCAACCGCACATTGATGTTTCTCTCTCTCTCTTTCTCCCTCCCTTCCCTCTCTAAAAAAATAAATAAAATCTTTTTAAACATTAAAAAAAGAAACTTAAGGTAAATTAAACCCAATACCTAAGTCCTCATGGAGAAAAGGGACAAAGTGGGGGCTTGTGCATACCCTATATGCCCACGCAATGTCCCCTGCCATTGTCCACACTGGCATCCTTATCAATTCATGGTAAAAAGAGACTAGGATGATAGCTTACATTTTGCCTCTGAGGCTGAGCTGGCTGCCTGGTCAACCCCTAAAACCTGGAAGTGGATTTCACACTCTGGCTCAAGTCTCGGCCTGAGCCTTGAATCGATGAACCTCGAATCAATTGAACCAATGTTATTTTGTTCTTAAGTTATTGGTTCTGCTTTATCAGAAGCCATTTTGTACAGAAGGTTTAAAAAAAGGAGAAAGGTCAGCCATAGGATGAAAATGGATTGGGTCCTTAAATGAAAAAAAAATGACATTTCTCAAATATCCAGCTTTATTTTAAGGTTGTTGCATTGTTAACACAATCTGCAGTTAGGATCAGAATCCCCAGGCCAAAAGATTTTTAAACCGTACCACAGGAGTAAACCTTCAAAGAAGTGAAATCTAATCCTATATAGACTTCCATTTCTAAATACAGTATATTACAGAAGGTTAAATATACCACCTCTGTTTACTTACATCTATAAAAAGATACATTAACTATACCCATTATAAATAATGTACCATTTCATATTAAAGGCGTTATTGTACAATGAAAGAATAAGAATCCTCTAATGTACCACTATCAAGGTTAGTGTCGATAATTGCTTGAGATAAAATCCTGAAAATTCAGTGTATGAGTCAAATCCTGATTTAACAGGTTACTGACAGTGTAAGTGGTAAGTGCTAACTGGTGCGGAGGGGACAGTGAAGAGTGTGTTGTGTATTTCCAGCAAGAATAATAACCCAATTTCATATAGGACTTTCTCTATACCTACACTGGTTTGGACACAGACTGCCATTTTATTATCGTCCCTCCCCCAACTGAATTCTCAAAACATAACTGAATTCTCAAACAGAAGCACCATTAGAAAAGGACTAGTTCATAACAGCCAAAAAAAGTTTGCTTTTGGTTCTTAAGAGAATCCAATTGAAGTCTGGTTTTGTTTTCTGAAAGCCACACTGGGACCACCTTCCGTTTTCCAAGTTAAAGCTGTAATTGCCCAGAGAGGAACTGAGAAACTCACAACCTGTTAGGGCAGAAATCAGACCGCTTTAGTAGGAAATCCAGTTCCCCTGAGGAGTCTGGGTGTTCTATGCTGATTAATCATGAATTTATATCAAGATAGGACTTGAAGAAACCAGGGCTGTAGTATAACAGCAGCCGTGGTAACCTCTATGTTTTACTGATCTAAAATCACCGCTGGAAACACGAAGAACGACCCAGGTTTATCATCCATGAATCCAACTGGTAGAAACGCATAGTTTGCAAAAGCGAATTACAGCTCTGGTTTGTGAAATGCGGGACTTAATTATCCTAGTATTTGCTCTGCTGTTTTAAGTCTCAGAGCGTTGGGTGCTTAGCGGTGACAGTGAGGGACGCTAGCGATGCTCTCTGCCTGAGAATGTGCCTTGGTTAAGGTAGACACGGACATCGTTTTAGATAAGCCCTTTGGGCTGGTCGTCCGGTCAAGTTCCAAAGGCCGTGTTGGTTTTAAGCTGAGTCCCAAGGTCAGTGCCAAGGTGTAGTCCCGGTACACCCACCTCGTTCTCACCCAAGACTTTCAGTAACCTTCCGCGGTACTTGCTTCCCCACAGCGCCCCATATGGGATCCTTGCAATTCTGTTCGTTTGTTTGCTCGTTTGTTTGTTTTTTAACTTAGTGCCATTCCTTTTCGGAACTAAATGGAAGGAGGGGCTTGTTCTGAGGGCAGATGACCCCCGAAGACCTGCAGGTACAGGGCCCTGTTTTTTAGAGCATACAGGGAGGTTTCTCCTAATTTTTCCCTAAGAAGAGTCGGTAGAGCATTTTTAAGTGACTGCTGGATACTTCAAATACCACTTCCTGTTGGCAGCGCCCCCGAGCCCCATCACTGTCTCAGGGGATGTGGTTGAAAGGGGAAGAGGGAAATACCCAACAGCGCCCCCCCCGACCCCCAGGCAGGGCTGCAACTGCACCCCCAACAGGAATGTGCTAGAGGAAAAAAAAATCGTCCCCGTCCAGTGGAAAGGTCTCCGGAAGAAAGTGGGCCAGGAAGGTCAGGAATAGCACTTTTTCTTCGGCAGGTGTGATGGGCCACATTCAGCTGTCAGATGTCGGAGGAAAGAGCCCGCCCTTCCCTCAGGGGTTCTTGGGGTCCAGTTTGATGGTGACGGTTTTTACTTCGGTGTATTCGGCCAGCGCGTATTCACCTCTGTGACCAGAAAAGAGAGGGACATACAAACTGAGCATGTCGCTCGGCCCTTCCCTGGGAACCGCATTCTCACGCTGGACACCTTGGGATCCGCTGGGCCATTTGGAATTCATGCAAAACACCGAAACGCGCAATAGAGTAATTGCTAGGATTGTGCTTCCGTGTGTAGGTTTAAGGAACTGGGTGTGTAACTTAAGTTTAAACTTTTTGTGTGTGATGATTTTGAAATATTCAGAAGAACTAGGTTTGCCTTTAGAAAATGAAGGGGATTAAAAAGAAAAAGAGAACAGAAAAAGAGGTGGTCCTGACTGGGTTGCTCAGTGGGTTGGAGCGTTGTCCCAAGCACCAAAAGGTTGTGGGTTCAATTCCCGATCAGGGCACATACTTGGGTTGCAGGTTCAGTCCCTGGTCAGGGCGTGTAGGGGAGGTAACTGATCGATGTTTCCCTTTCACATTGATGTTTTTCTCTCTCCCTCGCTCCCCTCCCTCTCTCTCTAAAATATCAGTGAACATATCCTCGGGTAAGGATTTTTTTTTTTTTAAAGAGCCGTGGCTGGTGTGGCTCAGTGGCTTGAGCGTGAGCGCTGTCCTGAGAACCAAAGGGCCACCAGTTCGATTCCCAGTCAGGGCACATGCCTGGGTGGCATGCCCGCTCCCCCGTTTGGGGCATGTGAGAGGCAACCACACATTGATGTTTCTCTCCCTCTCTTTTTCCCTCCTTCCCCCTTTCTCTAAAAACAGATAAATACAATCTTTAAAAAAATTTAAAAATTTTTAAAAGAGGTGAATTACTCTGGATTTATGACTTTTAGCTGGAGACACTGAAGACATGGAAGAGGCAGGAGCTCAATGCCACGGCCTGAGCAGTGGCCAGAGGACCCACGAGGGCCAGGGACACAGATGGCCTGGACTGGCCTCGGAGCACACAGCTGGAGACCAGCTGTAAGAAGAATGAGGCCAGGGTGAGGCCAGGGGAGGAGGTGTCAGCACTGGACACAGGAGTGGCCGCAGCCGTGGAGCGAGCGTCTGCGATGAACGTCATTGCATTGGGTGTGGCAGAGCCCCGGTGACCCTTTCCAGCACCACATCCCCACAGGTGGGTAAAGATTCGCGCACAGGGATGAACGCTGGCATGACAAGTAAGAGCAAAACCACTCGGAAATAACACAAAAGTCCACCCTAGGCGACCACCCGTAAAACGAATAGCACAGCCAAAGCTCGCCCTGAAGAGTGAGAAGTAGTTTGCTCCCATTTCATCTGGAGACAGAAAAGATCACACCCCTCTGCATCTGTTATGTGCATAGAAAATGCACGATAACCTTTAAAATTTTTTTATCCTCACCCGAGGACATTTGTTCATGTTGCTTTTTAGAGAGAGAGGAAGGGTTAGAGAGAGAACTGTCAATGTGAGAGAGAAACATTGATTGGCTGCCTTCTCGTCCACGCCCTGACCGGGAATCGAACCTGCAACCTGGGCATGCGCCTCTTGACCTCTTGGTCTTTCGGGCTGATGCTCCAACCAGCTGAGCTGCACCAGCCAGGGCCTGTGTGGATTTTTTTTTTGTGTGTGACTGTATTACTTTTATTGCAAAGCAAAGCAAAAAACGAAGAAAGGCGCCCTGAAGGAAGAGAACTGCGGGCTTCTTCACAAGACCTGCGCAGGAACTGGTCCTGGAGTGCCCGTGGGTGGGCGGCACACCGCCAGCCCGGCCTGGGCGGCCGGGGGTGGGGAAAACCATGGAATCCACCGTCCAGCGTTCCAGCAGCAGAAAGGGGAACTTATTGCAACATGAAGACATTAATTACAGACAACTGAAAATGGAAATTGGTTTTCAAGTCCTTTTCCAGGCTCCTGGTGAGTTATGTTAAAGTACTTTATCAAAAGCCTTGGGAAAATACATGCCAAGGGTCAAAAAAACCAAAAAACAAAAAAAGCCCAGACATTCAAAAAAGTCCCGACTGTGGCTCATCAGCAGAAATATGGACTGTGTTCAGCGGGTACTCGCCCAGCCCTGCTCTGCACCAGGCAGAGGGGTGCTAAGAATTTGGAAGCATCGCCAGGTGGGTGGGATGGGACACAGAGGTGACGCGGGTGAGGACAGGGAGTGGTAGTCAGTGTGAGCCAGCACACACTGGGAGTCAGGTGGGCCCCGCACACACTTCCCGCTGCTTCGACATCCAAAGACATCTGCTGTGGGGACTGCAGTTCTGGCTGCGGGAGGGCTGTTCTGGTCCCCCAGCTGTCCCAACCTGCCTGGCTGAAGGCAGCTGATGAAGGAGGACCCATGACCACATGTGCCCCATGGGCAAGACCAAAGGGCCCTGGCTGGTGTGGCTCAGTGGCTTGAGTGCCGGCCTGAGAACCAAAGGGTCGCCGGTTCGATTCCCAGTCAGGGCACATACCTGGGTTGCCATCAGGTCCCCAGTAGGGGGCGTGCAAGAGGCAACCACATATTGATGTTTCTCTCCCTCTTTCTCCCTCCTTTCCCTTCTATAAAAAATAAATAAATAAATAAATAAATAAATAAATAAAAGGCCAAAGGGAACCAGGAAGGAGTACACTGGGGGTCTGATGGAACCAGGACTCCTGGAGGAAGATGTCACTCAGGCCTCCTGACGAGGCACTGAGAAGGAGCCAAGATGCCCATGGTCTGTCCCTGGGGCCTCTGCCCATGACAGGCAGAGCCCGAGCCCAGCCTGGGAGAGAGCCTATCTTCCTCGCTGAGCGAGGGCCAGGGGTTTGAGTGAGTAACGACATTCTGCGTCTGGCAAAAAGTGCACTTTTCCAGTTTTGCCCATGCCCTCATGTCCACTGTGTATCTACTGAATGTGCCCACATTGTCATAGGTGCTTCAGAGACACAGAAGCCGAGGCTGCAGCTGAGTCCTGGGGCCTGACGGGGCAGAGCCTGAAGGGGAGCATGGATGGGGAGCCAGGACGGGGAAGGCCCACAGCCCAGCCCCACAGGGAGAGAAGGCCACCAGCCGTGGTGACACAGCTGCCCCAGAGGGAGACACAGAGACAGGCTGGAGCATCGCATGCACCCTGCCAGCAGGCGTGGAGGGACAGAAACACTTACAATTCTCTGCCATTTCCCGACATTTTAAAGCCACCGAACGGAGCCTGCGCGTAGAGGGCATTGTAGCAGTTGATCCTGGAGAGAGAATGAGAAGACATTAGCAGTTACCTGGATGGAGCCCGCCTGGGTCTTGGGCGGTCCGGCTGCAAGGGGCTCGCTGCAGGGCGTTGCTGAAAGAACGACTTTTTGTCAGAGCTCTAACCGTGGAAATGGTGTGCTTTTGACTTCCGCCTTCTCGTTCTTCCCACCAGACAATGAGATTCGAATATCCTTAAGTACAAAGCTTTCACTTTACAGGAAGGGATGACAAGAAGACAGGGAAGGAAAGGAAAATCCTGGTGCAGGGGACTAAGAATTAGATTTGACATGGACAGAATGACCTCAGAGTTCCGCTGCTGCTTGCCTCTTGGATCTGGGCTGTATTAGCCTCTCTGAGTCCAGTTCACCCTTACCACCTAATATTCCCTTCAAAAGGAAAACACTGTAATCTATAGAATTAAGGGTGAACAGGGATCTTCCACGCATACTTTGCACAGAAGCATGAGCTGCTTTTACAATCAGAATAAGAACATAAAGCCACTGCAGCTGGGTGGCGGGCCCTGAGTCCCACTGTGCCACGTGCTAGCTGTGGGACGCTGTGTGACCCCAGGCAGGTCGCTCCACCTCTCTGTGCCTACAGTTCCTCACGTGTAAAGTGGAGACGGCAATGGTACCTATCTCCAACGGCGGTCTCAAGGATCCAGCTGAGCAAAGACAGTGCTTGCTTGGCCCCTAACAGATGACTGACTAGAAGCTCTCTGTTAACACACGAGTCCCAGAGCTGGCAAGCCCGCCGCTCAGCAGAGCCAAAACCCACGCCAGCTACTCACCAGACAGTGCCGGACTCCAAGGCGGAGGCCAGCTTTAGGGCTTTGTCGAGGTTTTTGGTGAACACGGCTGCCGTGAGCCCGTATTCCAGGCTGTTCGCTCTTTGGATCACTTCTTCAATGGTTTTGAACTTCAGAATCGGCTGCACCGGCCCGAAAATCTGGGATGGATTGCAAGAATGGCAGTGAGAGGTACATTGCAGTGAAACACAGAGGCGTTTCCTTGTCGCCTGCCTTGCCTTGTAGCCTAAGTGCTCAAAAAAAATGGGCAAGAAAGTCACGACGTTCAAGGACATTTTTAGCTATGTATTCATTGCAATCTGAAGGGAAGGGTTCAAATGAAACAGGGATAAGAAATTACAACCCAAAGTATATATTGGGTTTCAGATCTCTCACTGACATTGGGGCGTCGGGCTTTGGAGGGGTGCGTGCTCAGATGCGCAAAAGGCAAAAACCCTTGGACATGCTTCTCGGGGAGTTGTCTTGAATGGGGTGCATGGGCACAGATGGAGGACTGTGGGCCCTGACCCATCTTGGAGTTGTGTTTTCCACCAGTGAGGATGCCCCAAGATGATTTCACCCACTCCCAGGGGAGGGAGCCGAGGACACAGCCACGAGAAGGAAAAGCTAGAGCTAGAGGCTGCACACACATAAAGCTAGTTTTGAAGGAGGGTGGGAGTCGATTCACTGTGCAGCATGATTGGAACACCGCAGGCCAGCGCCAACCTGCCGAATACCTTCCCACATTCCCAGGGAGCTCTTGTCATGGGTCCCAGGAGCGGGTTCAAGAGCTGGGGGTGAGGCAACCACGGTAGTGCTAATGACCCATAAAAACTCAAGGAGAAAATCCACAAAATGCCCTTGGCAGTGATTCACTCTCTCATCCCGGGGTCCGACCACCTGGGACCGGGGTGGGAACTGGTTTCCATCAAGTGTCCGAGTGGGATTGGAAGACAAAGTGAGAGGTCCACCCCTACCGGGATGGCCTAAGCTTCCACCATTTCCAAGGATGCACATGATGGAAAATCTCGAGAGAGAATTTGATCTGTGATGTGTTCTTTGAATGAACACGTGTCATTGAACTTCAGTCCGAGAGACTGAAGGCAGTGTTGGGCCCTAAGCCCACGATCCAGGTGGGACCTCAATGATCTCAATAGCCTTCCACCCCAAGATGTGTTAGAAAACAGAGAGAGACTGGTGTTCCCTAGAGGTGATGAGAGATGAGTGGACCAGGGGAGTGAGGGCATACTCTGTACCTTCCATACAGGGCTAGGGAGTTCCAGAAGTGGGGGGTGGGGGGCCAAGATGGCTTCCCTAAGGACCCCAATGGAAAGGGAATGGATACACCAGACACAAAAAATGCTCCCCTCACAAAGCCTCCGGGAATCGCTGAGCCCCAGAGCGGTCCCCACGTGTGAAGAGCCCAGCTTCCCCTCCTCCCCTGCTCAGCGCCGGGCCCTGTGGGCCTCGGCTTTGCCTGCAGCCCTGCTACCTCCTCTCTGGCAATCCGCATGGTGTCGGTGACTTCTGAGAACACGGTGGGCTTGATGTAGAGTCCCCTGTCTTCCATGGCCGAGCCCCCACATTCCAGCTTGGCTCCCTCCTTCTTCCCGCTCTCGATCAGATCCAGGATCTTGTCGAACTGGGTTTGGTCAATCTGTAAGACACAACAGGAAGAAGTGGTGAGCTTCCTTCCAGGTGGTGGCTGCCACCTTACGCGTCCAACGGCCTTCAGGAGGGTCAGCTGTCTTGCCCCTAAACATTCTTGCCAAGTTGTACATTCACGCAGCAAATGTGCCTTGGATGCGACTGTTCCTGATGTACAATTCTAGGCTCTCTGGGGCGGGAGAGAGCTGGAGACGGGCTCGGCTCACCCTCGCCAGGTGTGGGGTTTGTCCGTACGCCTGGCCCCTCCTTGCTACCAGGCAAATCCGTGCATAAAACCAGACCTGAGTGGCCTTATTATTTGCTTTCCAACTCGATGCATCCTGCTAGGGTTGCCAGGTTTAGCCAATAAAACTACAGGACACCCAGTTAAATCTGAATTTCTGAAACCCAAGGCACAATTTTTCTGGTAGAAGTATCTCCCAAACAGTCCTTGGCAGAGAGTTATGCTAAAAATGTGTTCACCATTTATTCCACCTTCCAATCTAACTGGGCGCCATGTGTTGTATCTAGCAATGCTGCGCCCTGCTCACAGGGCACCGTGGGTCAGGGGAACAGTTGTTGGAAGTCTCCGCCCATGTTGCAGAGAAGAAGAAAAAATGAAAGCTGCCCACCTGACTCAGCAGCATCCCCGGAGACAGAGTGGATGAGGCTCAAGGTGGGCTGGAGGGGCTGCTGCTCCTTGGTGGGCAGGGAGCCAGCTCTCCAGGAAGCCCCCATCATTTGACACCTGTTCTAGGGGTCTCCCCAGCTGGGTCGTGCCCTGTTCCACCATCCTGACACCGAGCTTTTATGGGCGTGGTGCCCACCCAGCAGTCAGACGGCACCCCTTTGGGGGACTGTCTCATGGTGCAGAGTGCCCTCCCCACCCCCACTGGTCCTTTTTCCCAAATCCATGGAGGGGGGGGGTCTGGTCTTGACCATGACCCTGCTGCTAGCCTCTCCTCTTCGACTGGGAGAGAGAGAGCTTTGATAGGTTTGCTGTAGCTGAGCTTTGTAGATAGAAAATCTGGTTTCACTTAAACAAATTTCAGTTAAAAAAAAAAAAAGCAAACCCAAAGGTGTGTTTGGTTGGCTCTCACCGAGGAACAGGTCGGCTTTGCGAGAAGAGATGGGCATCAACCATGCCCATCAGTGACCAGTCCACTCGTGAAGTGTGGTCACCCATTAAAATGCCAAGGTGGACCCCTGTCTCACACCTTCCACCAGGATAAATTCCAAAGAGACCAAAGACTTGACCAGGGACAATGAGAGCAGAAACGTTTTCAAGTTCTCTCACAGGCAAGACTTGCATCTATAAACTTGGGGAGCTGATGGCATGTCTGTGACTCAAAATCCAGAAGCCAAAAGAACAAACAAACAAACAAACAAAAAAAAAACCCTGATACATTTGAGTATGTTAAAAAAAAAAGGCAACAACATCGTAAGCAAGTCAAAGGGGAACATAAATGGGAAAAAATCCACCAGTCATATCACAGAAACGAGCCAGTCTCTCTGGGGTGTAGACAGCTCCTAGAAGTGACAAGAAAAATGATGAGCGACACCACAGCAAAATACGCCCACCGCGGGCGCAGCCGAAAGGGAAGGAAGCACAGGTGGCTTCTGAACGCATGACAAGGCGTTGCACCTGACTCATCGTGAGAGACACAAGCACTGGGAAGCCAAGTGGGATGCCGTTTCTAACTATCCAACGGGCGACACCCCACACTCCGCGAGTGAGTCTGGATGGACAGACCAGCTCCTCCTGCACGGCCGGTGGGAGCATGCTCTGAGCCGCCGTCCGGGACGTCCACGCGGCAATGCTGGTACAAGCGACAGGTGCGCTCTGGCCCGGCAGCCCCACTCGGGGAACCTGTCCCGTGGGTTCCCTGGCATGTGCATGGAAGGACACACTCGGTGGCATTGCACGTCACCGCATACGCCCACGAGTTTGCGTGACCATGCCCCTGGGATGCTGGCCGATTCTTACGGCAGCGTTCTACGTGTGTGGGGCAAAGGACAAGGCAGGTTCCCACGGACTCGACCCGAATGCTCTTCTGGTTTCTTGGTAGGGGGATGGAAACTCAGGTGTAAGACAGTTCAGATACCACAGTTATCTTTTGGGTGGAACGGGGTGGGGGGGGGATCAGAGTGCATCTCCACGGGTGCTGGCAGACGCATGAAGAAATTGTAGAGCGGCACCCCAGAAACTGAGCATGTGGGGTACCCAGCGGGGGAAGGGAAGGAAGCGGGCTCAGGAGCGGCTTTTCCACGTGGTTGGGGTGCTGGCCCACGGGTGTGCATGCCCACTGAAAAACGTAATTCAAGTGACTGCCACCGTGATGACTCAGGGTGTCCTCAACTTCCCTCTGGTGGGACCGAGTCTTGGGTTGGAAGTTGCAGGTGCGACTCTCGCCTCCTGCTGGGAG
Organism: Phyllostomus hastatus; assembly: GCF_019186645.2. Lineage (NCBI taxonomy): Eukaryota > Metazoa > Chordata > Mammalia > Chiroptera > Phyllostomidae > Phyllostomus > Phyllostomus hastatus. Next base: position 10,606,596 of record NW_025334036.1, on the reverse strand, counting down.
ACCACGAGGGCTTTTCCGGCCTCAGCAGACTACAGGTTCTGGGTGGCCGCTGGCCAGGGAAGACCGGGCCCCACGCCCGGCTGTCCTGCAGGCCGTACTGGGCCCCCACGGACCGCTCTATACACACCCAGACTCGACTCTCCCTGGCGGCTCCCGGCGAGAGAAACACGGCCCCTGAAGGACAGGTCACAGGCTGACTTTGGCCCCCGGGGGGAAGGACGCCGGATCGGCCCCGCCAGGCAGCCCACGTGATGTTTACGTGCCTCGCAGCTCAGTTGCCGAAGGAACCTGAGTGATTTTGGAGCGTCCCAGCCCGTGGTTTGCCTGCAGCGGGCGAGGATCTAGGTCACGGAGCTGTTTGACGGGCGTGAGACAGACCCGACTATTTAGACAGCTGTTAGTCCTCCCCGAGTTGAATCTTATTAACGTAGATGAAAAAGCACTTTGGGGGGAAGAAAAAACCCCAAGAGCATCCTAAAATAATACGCTGAGGCCGGGCGGCTCTCAGTGAGCTTTCAGAAAGGACTTCCAGCGGAGGCATCAAAAGCACTGATGAAATCAACACCCGTCCTGCCTGGACTGCCGTCCTGGAAGAGGTTTCTCTCTCTGGCTTCCAAAGCCAAGCCCGGAGGAGCCTTGGAAAGAGACTTATGCATAATGAGGGGGTAACGGAGTTTCCTTCAGCCCAGGACCCGCCCACACAGTTTCCCATGGGGTCTGGATCCGCTTCCCAGTCACCCACCGTGGACTGGGTTCATGCCTGGGGGCCGGGTTTGTATGTAGACCTGAAACCCAGCCAAGGTCGCTCCGTGTCACCGACAGAGTGGGGAGCATTGGCCACAAGCAGAGGGATAGTGCTCTTAGCCAGGGTCACGTGGCATCAGAGCCGCCGAGCGTGTGGGCTGGGGCACCGCCAGGGTGGGCAGCATGGCCAGAACGCACCTCGTGCGTCCCCCAGCCACCACACCCCCAGCAAGTCACGCACCGTCATTCACGGCTGCTCAGATCGGGGTGGGGGGGGCTGTCACTCATTATTCACGCTCCTGGCTTTAAAAAATAACAACATCCTCGCTGCCTTGAAATGATCAAAACAGCCATCCATCACTCCCAGTTTCCAGCCGAGGAAACTGAGGTTTGGAAGGAGTGCGTGACCTTTCGTGCGGTCGCAGGGCCAACTCAGTGCCCAGATCGGCGGCGTCCCGTGTAAACACGCGGTGTGGCGGGCGGGCAGGCAGCGAGCCGCCGAGTCCGGACACGTGATTTGAAACTTCCTGGCCGGGGCAAGTCTTTGGCTGCAGGCGCGGCAGGCTGCCACTGAGCTCTGTTTCAATAATGCATGGGATGGTCAGGCCGCCCTCTTTTAAATATTTATCCGTGGGCTGGACTGCGTCGTGAGGGAGAAAGTGATACGGGATGTGCCCTTTTAAAGAGGTTATAAAACCCTGTGGTTATGATCATTTTCATTTTGCTGCTGGCTTCTCAAACCCGGCCCCCCCCCCCCCCCGCACCGTCCCCCCCTCCCACCGAGCTCCCTGTGCTGGGATGTTGTGGTTTCTGATGCTTACCCTCTGTAACGCCCGTGGGCTTGAGGGCATCTGGGCTGAGGCCACCGGCCCCAGGCACTGCCCCCACCTGTGTCAGCTGCCCTGTGGTCAGGTGACAAACCCTCTTCTGTGGGAAGACCAGCCAGGCAAGAGAGCCTTCTGCCCAGGGCTCCCTTTGGGGCACCCCAATGGCTCACAGAAGGGGCAGCAGTCTTGCGGTCGGAGGGTGTAGGCACATGGCCTTCCAGACCGGGGACAGCCCCCACTCCTGGCGAGGCCCCGAGTATGGCTGCAGAAAGCAAAGCCTCTTTGTGTCCAGCCCCATTTCAAAGCCGCACTGAGACCGGACGGAGATGCAATTGCACCACCATCGGTCGGCGTCTCAGCGGAAGCCTTAAGTGGGAAGGCAAGTCAGCCCCCCGCTTTGGCATTGGCGGGGGGCCCTGGAGTCACAGCCCACCAGAGCGGCCCAGGCCAGGGTCCAAGGGACCGCCTGGTTCCGCCCCCAGACACGCACCGCGGGTTCCCGCACGTCGGGAGGTTACCTGGGGCCCCTGCTCCGTCCGGGCGTCGAAGGGGTCTCCGACGGACCGTTTCTTGGCGTACTCCACGCTCCTCCGGACGAACTCCGGGTAGACCTGCTCCTCCACGAACACCCGGGAGGCGGCTGTGCAGCACTGGCCTTGGTTGAAGAACACTCCCTGGTGGGCGCACTCCACGGCCAACTCCACTGCAGGGACAGGGACGGAGGCGGTTAGACCGTGAGGCCGGGACCGGCCGCGGCGGCTGCGGGTCTCACCATGCGCGCAAGGAAACGGGCTCCGGGACCCCAGCCACGAACTTCGTTCTCAGCCGTGTCCCAAGCATGGGGGACGGGCACAAGGACTTCGGGGTCCGCTGAGTTTGGGGTTGAAGAGGTCCCCACGATGCTCCTGAGCTCAGAGAGTGTGGCAGCCCCCATTTCACTGGCTCGTGGCCCCCCTTTTTTGGAGGACTGGCATCCTCTAGAATAACCTTTGCTAAGTATTGGGGTAGGCCAAGGAGCAAGGACTGTTGAAGGGGCCCAAATGTCCCGCCTTGTGTGGCAGGAAGGGTCTGACTCAGTGACTATAAAACCGTGTGTGACTTCCAAGAGTTAAAAAAGGGAGAGAAAGCACTGACTCGGCTGGACGAGGCCTGGATCTGAACTGCAGAGAATCACAGGCTGAATGGCACTGAATTAAAACCAGGGACTGAGACGGAGCTAGAGGGTGCTTAGTGAGTCAGATTTTGGGGGACCGGCTTCATGGCTACGAATGCTAAGTGGGGTGTCTTTTACATTCGGGGGTTGCTGAATGTACATCCCCCTCTCCACCACCACCACACACACTGAGTACTTTCCTCTGCACAGAGAAGATGCAAGGACCCTCCTGGGCAGGTGCATGGGGGGGCGGGGGTGATCCACCCACATCCAGCATTGCTCTTGGGCGAACTCCAAGCAATGCTGCCCTTGGCTTTGAGAGCCAGGCTGTCGCTCACTGGCTTCTCCGTAAGTCGGTGTGGGGCCCAGGATAGCATCCCAAGGTTCCCGCCCCTCCCTGCACCTCCCATTGTTGGTGCCGACTTAAACACGCCCTTCCTCCCAACAAACTAGTTTGTTTCCTGGCGGGAGCCGGGACGGTGGCCGCAGCGGTGGGGGCTGGCGGCATGTGGTCATTGACCCCCATACCGGGCACGCCAGGGACATCAGGGTTTCACTGTGTGGACCAGCACGGCCCCCACAGATGGGGGAGGGCAATGTCCAACCCACCCTCCAGCAGAAGGAGCCTTGGGTTCGAGCTGTAGTCTTTCCACTGGGAGGAAAAGCAGGGGGAGCTGAGGTGCAGATGGAGGAACCCAGAGAGGGAGGCACTCAGCAAAACAGGAGTCCTGGCCCTCTTTGGGCCTGGCATTTAGGCACTTCGAATGTGGGTCCCAGGGCAGCAACGCCCTCGTGGCTCCAGAAACCAATAGCAACAGTCCGGGTGCTTCCACGGGGAAGCGCGGGCTCGGGGAACATCATAATAGCAATAGTAACGTATAACAATAAGCAGTGTGAAAGCACAGTCCTTGCTCTCACACGGAAGACCAGCTCCAAGGCCAGCCAATGCCATCCGCCACTGACGCATCAGCGAGAAACCGCACTGAGCACATTTTTCTCAGGGATAGTTGCCATTCCAAGCTTATCTGAGTGTGGAATGGAAGGCTTTGTTCTCGCCTGGAAGGAATTTCTGGCACAAAGGAGGAGCAGGTGGGGGAGGCTGTGGCTTGCAACAGGTAAATAGGACCCTGAGTGGCTTCAGGGGAAGAGGTGGCGGGGGAGGCCAGTTCAAGTCTCTGGAGAGCTTGAACGCACTCGAGAGAGACCGGCTCGGAGGGTAGAATGGATAATACGTGGGACCCACCTGCCCTGTCCTTCCTTTGTTTGTCCCCCGTCCCATCCCTTCCCGCTCAGGGGTCTCCGAGAAGAAGCTGACTTTGTCCACAGGGGATGGGAAGGTAAACTTAACCCTGAAGGGCAGGACCAGGCCGCCCCCTGATGACCACCTAAGACACATCTCCCTGCAGTGGAGCTTTCTGTCTGCAATGAAGCTGGTGTCTCACCCCATCACCGATGCCCCAAGGTGGGAAGCACCCCCCTCATGTGCACATGTGTGTTCTGGCTGGTTCTGAACTGGGTTGAGGAAGCGTGGCGGGACTACAGAGTCCCCCACAGCCCAGCAGAGCCCGGCGGTGGGGGGGGGGAGGGGGACTCACAGTCGGCATCGGCACACACAATGCAGGGGTTCTTCCCCCCGAGCTCCAGGGTCACCCTCTTCAGGTTGCTCCGGGAAGCGGCTTCTTTCACCAGCTTTCCAACCTTCAGGACGACAAGCAGACCAGATGACACCTTGGATGCGGCCCAAATGTCTGCTCCCTCCCATGGCTGCTCCCAGCCCCTGAGACCTTCATATTGCCGGCACCCTCGGTCCGAGCTGCTCCACACGGCTCAGGGTAGAGTGGGAGGCCCAGGGAGGCCCAGCGATGCACCCACAGCAACACAGGTGGCCAGTGGAGGACCTAGCCTCTCTGCTGTCCTGCAGACCAGCCCTCCCAGAAGCTTGCCAGTCCAGCTGGAATGGGAGAGGGTCCCAGGAGACCAAGGGCAGGGACCAAGGACCAAGGGCTACCTCTCACTAAGAAGGGAGAGTGTTCTGTTGGTCTCTCTGGTAGAGCCAGAGGGAGCCGCTGAGAGTTAGAGAATTAGGGTGGTGGACCTGCAGGGTGAGGAGTCGGTTCTCTGGAAACACACGCGGAGACTGGGGCCTCGGCAGGGGGTGGGGAGCATCTGTGGGCCGTGAAATACTGAGGACCCCTCACTGACCCATGGTGCTCACCCTCCCACACGTCCCTGAACATTCCCTGCTGTCATCTCACATGCTGCTAGGGCGTAGGTTTGGCTCAGGACCCCTTGGTGACTTATCTTGGGGACAGAAAAAGCCAGGTGCCATGGAAGACTCTCAGAGACCAAGGTGCACACAGGGGCCTGTCCAGGCGGGTAGCGAGAGGCAGGGCTAGGCTCCTCCGGGGCTGAGGCTATTCCTGCAAACTAGGTGTGAGGGCACTTTAAAAATGCACCAGCTTGCCCTGGCCAGGTGGCTCTGTTTCTGGAGCATCGTCCTGTGCACCCAAAGGTTGCAGGTTCAATCCCCAGTCAGGGCACATACGGGAGGCAACCGATCAATGTTTTTCTCTCACATCGATGTCTTTCTCTCTCTCCAATCAGTGAACCTGTCCTTGGGTGAGGGTGAAAAATAAACATCGGCCAGCTCCTGGGTGATGGCTGGACCCAGGTCTGAAAGAGGGCCACAGTGACCATGACTGCCCCCAGGTGGACAACAGAAGCCAAAGCTGCCTGCCCTAGGCTGGTGACTCCTTGGTGGGGCCAAGGGGTGGGGAGCCAGAGGCCCATCTCTTGTCCCTGACTTTGGCTGCTGAGGGAGGGCACCCCCTGGCCAGACCCGTGAGCAGCCCTGAGGTCGCAGAGAGAGGCCAGGTGGCAGGGACAGGGTGGGGTTGGGTTTGCTGCTGTGTAAGGAATTGGGAAGATGTGGGGGGGGACAGCCAGAGGCCAGGGGCCACGCCTGGCACCTCTCTGTCCCTCTGTCTCCCCGGCTGAGCCAGGAATGAGGCCGTTGCTGCCCCATTCAGCTTGCCGTCACCTGTTTTAATGTCATACAGGGGCCCAATTCTATTCCCTCTGTGGTTCCCTAACAATACTCCCCGAGTCGTGCAGCTGGCCGCGGGAGGGGGTCTCGGGCTCCTGGCTGCACTCTGCTAGGAGGAGATGGGGACACTGATTGCATGGGAAGTATTCATTCACCTCTTTTCTTTTTCCTTTTTTTTTAATCCTTACCCAAGGACATGCTTATTGATTTTTAGAGAGAGGGGAAGGGAGGGAGAGAGAGAGGGAAAGAAACATCAATGCAAGAGAGAGATATCAGTTGCCTCTCACATGCGCCCTGAATGGGGACTGAACCCGCAACCTAGCAATGTGCCCTGACTGGGAATCGAACCTATGACCCCTTGGTTTACAGGACGATGCTCCAACCAACTGAGCCACAGCAGCCAGGGCCACTCATTTCTGTTTTAAGTACAGAGAAAGTACCGTGCCATTGAAAGTAATACCACAGACTGATACATGTAAACAAAGGGGGAAGTTCTCATCTCCTTTCACCCTAGGACCCCCCCGTCCCCGAGCCCCCGCAGGGGCGACTGTGGTGAGAGTTTCCGGGAAATCCTTTTCAGACAATTTCTACTTCTCTCCACAAACTTGAACTAATGGGATCGTGTTGTATACTTCCCTACAGTTCACTTTTCTGTGTTTCATCAAGCGATCAGGGCAGCTTTCCTTGCTGTAAAGGCTATCAACATTGCACAGAATATGTCCTGGCTGGCATAGCTCAGTGGATTGAGCTCTGGCCTGCGAACCAAAAGGTTGCCAGTTTGATTCCCAGTCAGGGCATATAATATGCCTGGGTTGCGGGCCAGGTCCCCAGTAGGGGGTGTGCAAGAGGCAAGCACACATTGAAGTTTCTCTTCCTCTTTTTCTCCCTCCCTTCCCCTCTCTCTAAAAATAAATAAATACAATTTTTTAAAAATAATAAAACAAAATGCATTAAAAAAGACATTGCACAGAATATCACATAGAAAATACAAATACTCATGAGATTACTGCTCAAAGTTGTTGCTGTGAAATGGAATCTCTAAATCAAAAGTTTTGCACACATCCAGATTTGTGGGGGGTCCTGCCACAGGACCCTCCACCTTAGGCACAGTGAGGGCCTATCGTCCCCTCACCTCGGGTACAGCCCAGACTCCAATTTTTTTCCAATCTGATGGACAAACAAAGGAAGAGTCCAATTTGCATATGACTTTGCATTTCCCCGATTACCAGTGAACTAGGTCAAGCTCATTGGGCAGTCAACATTTCTCTCCTCTGAGCTGCCCACTTTGCCACCATTCACCTTGTGGTCTTTTTTTTTTTTTCATTGATTTTTAGGAGCACTTTACACATTAGGGATACGTGCCTTTGGGGAGCTGCGTACATTACGGCTGTCTTTCTCCCAGCTTATTTGCCCTTTAACCTCAATCACGTGATGCTGTTCATCCTAAGGCCACTTCACATTGTTATTTGCTCTTGCCTATCGTTTCTCCTAAGGCTTCTGGGTCCTACGAAATATTTATTTAGTTTGGAAACGGGACCAGTGATTTTCAGAAACTGATTGTGACGTACGAAAACGTGGCCAGATTTCAAAGGAAAATGGAGTCCTAGCTTCGCCAAGGAAACATCCCCAGCTGTCCAATCAGATTGCGGCGGTCACAGTGACCAACGGCCAGTGGGGTGGGGGTGGGGGTGGGGGGCATTACCTCTATGGAGCCGGTGAAGGCGATCTTGTTGATCTGAGGGTGAGACGAGATGGCGGCTCCCACTGTGGGCCCGAAACCCGGCACGATGTTCACCACGCCCGGAGGGAACCCGACCTGGGGGACACCGAGATGGCATTCAGGTAAGAGGAGGGACCTGTGCCCAGCATGGACCCCTGCTTGGCCCGAGAGAGTCATGGCTAAGGGATGTCCCCACGCAGTGTGGCGTCCCCACTGGGAAGTGTGGGCCCAGGTCACCCAATCACCTTGGGACCCAAGCCCCATCAGCCAGGGGGGTGGGGTGCAGGCTGGGCCAGGGTGAGGGTCCACCCCTCCTCCCAAGAGGTGGCCCTCTGTAGCAGAACACTCTTTACTGTGTGTGTGTCTGTGTGTGTGTCCGGGCAAAGGGACACCTTGGTCGCAACCCCCAAGGATCAGAGTCAGCTGCAAGATACCCCTTCCGAGTGTCCATTTTCATTCCTTAAATCTACCCCTTTCACGTTCCAAATGGCACCATGATGTCACCCCTTCCAAGTTCTCGCTTGTTGGACTTGGGTCACCCCCGGCCGGCCTGGCACTTCCTAGCCTAGAGGTAGAGGCTGCCGTCTCTTTCCCATGCGCGCCTCGTGCTGTGCACGCACGGGGCCTCTGGGAGATTAGCCGAGGCCAGGCCAGGGGAACCAGGTGGGGCGCTCTGCCCCACGCGCCCGGGGTCTTACTTAAAACTCATTCTGTGAGAAAGGCAAGATTTCAGGGCACGGTGCTCAAGACTTTCCTCTCCCCAGACACATGCAGTTGGGATTGCAGGATCTCTACGTCCCATCAGTAGGACTTATTCGTGCCCTGCGTTACTGGTCAAAGAAAGTGGGGGACGGGTGACGTACTGGCTGTGCCCCCAGCTTTCCACGGAAGCGAGAGATTTCCTGAGTCTTGATCCTGTTAGCTCTGCCGAACAGCGACACAAACGAATCTCCCCTCCCATCCCTCTTTTCTTCCCATTTCTTCTTTTAAATCTTTGCAACACAGAAGCTGGGGACAGGGTGACTGACCCGTGGGTCTGCCCCATGTGTCTCTTGGGGTCCCCTGTGTCCCCCGAGGGGCGGTTGCCCGGGAGAGGAGGTCGGCTGTGCGGAGAGCAGAGCCCTGGCGAGCCTGGCAGGGCGACGGCCACTTCCGCTGCCGAGATCACCCCTCCAAGGGGACCCTTTCATTCACCATGAACGCAAGAACCCCCCCAAACCTCCGAACATTCAGCTCCCTCCCAAGTGACTCTCCCAAAAATTCTCGGCAGAAAACGTTTAGCCCTAAGGTAGGTGTGAGTGTGAGTTTCCTCATGCGGCTCAGTGGGAGGGGCGGAGTTCCTTCTAGATCGGTGACCATGGGCAGCAGAAGGAGCGGGAGCCGGGAGCCGCCAAGAGAAACAGGCGTCATCCCCTTCCCACGCAGCCGTGACCGGGCAGGGCTGTCACGCACAGTACCACTGGGTGGGGCGGCTTTATCTCGGGTCGGTGGCCTGCTTCCCGGGGGCGGGGCCGTTATCGAGAACACATAATATTTTCCTTTCGGACGTCTTACCTCTTTGATCAGAGAGCCGAGATAAAGGGCGGTGAGGGGTGTCTGTTCGGCGGGCTTGATGACGATCGTGTTCCCACAGCACAGGGAGGGCGCCAGCTTCCACACCAGCATGAGCAGGGGGAAGTTCCACTGCAACGGGACACAGAGGCCATTGGGGGGGGCCAGGATCCAGCCCCCTACCCCATTCCGGATGCCCAAGAAGGCCTCGGTGGAGGGCCCTTGCTTTGCGCGGTGTAGATTTGGGGGTATAAAGGGGTAACATAGGTGTTTGCAAGGATCAGAATGGCATTCCCGTCTGGTGCTTCCTAAGTGCATTCTGGGGGATGCTGAGAGTTACTCTGCAAAGAGGATGCCATTGTATGGGCACTCTTGCAGGTTCACCGCTGGCCCCTTAAAGGCTGCAGAAATGAGACCCGCGTCTCCTCCACTCAGAGGCCACAGAATCCATGCTCCCCCCCACCCCTGCCAGTGAGCTGGTGCTTGGTGAAATCCATTTCGGGAAATGCTTTTCTCCTCATCTTTCGACTACAGAGGCAAAGACACAGAAACCACGGTGACAGTAAGCTGGACAAAAGCTCACACCGGGGCGCTCGCCGTGTGCTGGGCGTGGTTCTCAGTGCCGCACGAAACATGAGCTCCTTCGGTCCTGACAAACCAGCGTGAGAGGGCGGCATTATCGCTGCCATCTCCAGAGGGGACTTCCCGGCCCCCGCCAGGCTGCTCAGCACCCACTGAATAATGTCCCGGTTGCTCAGCAGCTGAGGCCACTGGAAGCTGGACCCCTCCAGCTGACACAGGTGCTCATCCTCTCCCTCACGTCCTCCGCACCCCGCCTAAGCTCGGGTGCCTCCCGCTGTCCTGCCACTGAAGTCACCCTTAGCTCCGGCCGTTCCTTCCCTTGCAAAGCTCTTGGCCTGCTGCATGTTCTTGCTAATCCTCCAAAGCCCAGTTAGGAAGGCCCCTGCCCTAGGGTGCTGGCCGTTTGGGGCCCCTCTGTTTGGAATCCATGCTGCCTTCTGTTACATGCCAGCAGTGTTCCCTGAGTGCCAGAGGGGGGCGCTCATCCACCTTGATGACCCTCAAGCACTGAGCTCCATGCCACAGAGCCAGGGCTCCGTGAATGTCGGTGACAGAGAGTCAACACACACCAGGAATTGCGTCTAAGGGCCCCGTGGGAGTGGGGCGAGGGGAGCCGGATACTCACGGGAGTGATGGCCGCACACACGCCCACGGGCTCGTGCCTGGTGAAGCACACCACATTCTCATCTGCAAGAAGGGTGCAGGGTGGGGAGGAAGATGCATTAATCTAGACGGAAGGATTTTAAGTAGTAACAAGACAAGAGAGGAACCCAGAAGCCCACCAAGGTGTCAGTTCTAAGCCGATGACACCCAAAGAAGCGGTTCAAACTCCATTTCAGAAGTAAAATGCCTTGGAAGGATCAGCACAGTTGCCATTGCTTTTTGGGGACCGGGAAGGGACTGGGGAAATGGTCAGAGGGGCTCTGCAGTGGCCGTCTGGAGGGAGGGAGGGAGGCAAAGGTAGGGTCCCCAGAAGACCCCATCCGAGGCTGCAAGTCCCATGCTGGCTCACCTGTGGGGATGGTCCTGCCCTGCACTTTGTCCGCCCACCCGGCGAAGTATCTGAGGGTCTTGATACAGCCCTCCAGGTCGATGAAGAAGGCGTGAAGGAACGGCTTCCCTGTGTCCATCGTCTCCAGGGTCTGCAAGGACAAGACATCGGACATAGTTTTCTTTTCCCCTGTCAGGTTGTTAAGAATGGGGCGGGGGAGGGGGGCCACGCCTGGTCCCAGAACCTCGATCTCCACCCGTCTCTGTACAAGAGTCTCTTAGAAAGCAAGACCTGCCCCAGATGGTCAGGACACTGAGGGGTCAGCCAGAGCACAGGCGTCACGCGTCCCCATACAGGGCAGTGGACGTAAGGCTGATGGGAAGCCTGGGCAGGAAGGAGGACATGGTAGTATTTTGTCGCCTCGGCGGTGTGACTGGGCCTGGTGCTTCTGTGCACTCCTGGGAAGCTCTCTGAGGGTCAGCTGGAGACAGGGCGGCTGGTGAGAGGGCTGGCTTCCTCCAACCAAGGGGGAAGAGAGGACACAGGTTCTTCCTCCCTGGCCTAGCTGACCGGCGCAGTGGATGGAGTGAGGGACAAGCCCAGGAGGGTTGCACTACTGGCACAAAGACGCAATGCTCTGAGACGGGACTGCGGGGCCGGATGCGTGGGGCGGGGTGGACTCGCCCTCGGTGGTGGGTGGTAAGGGAGGTGGTTCCCCAGGGCACGCGCGCACGCAGCTCCTCAATGGTGAGGATTCTTTGCTATTTCCAGCCCGGGTGTCAGAGGGCCCCTTTGTCCCTCAGACAAGCGGCCCCAGTTGAGCCCAGCGCTGAAACTGCCCGTCGCCGGTCTCCGCAGGAAGTGGCCGCCCAGACACATAGCTCAGGGCTGCATTCTTGTTTTAGAGCCGGGCAGGGAGATGACGATTTACAGAGGAGGAGAGGCCCCTCCCTACGGGCCCGCCTTTGCGTCATCTCTGAGCTTCACCGCTCCGTCCTCACGGCAGGACGCAGACACGGGGCTGGCAGAGCCTGGGACGCGTCTAAGGTCGTCCAGCCAGTCAGTAGCGGCGCTGCGGGCACCGAACGCGGGGCACCTAACGTCCTGCTCTGCATCGGGAAGGCCTGCCGGACAGCCTCGTGAGACCCTGGGCCACCCCACTCACTCCAGCCTCCTCTGACCTAGGCAACCGCTTTCCCAGCGTGGGCGAGTCCCGCGATCTCTCCCTGTCTCCGCTTCCTCATCCGTAAACTGGGGATAACCATAGTAACGCAACCTACCCCCTGGGCCCAGGAGACGGTGGGTGGAGTTAATATTCGCAAAGCACCAATGACTGTGTCTGCCTGGGGCGAGCGCCCCCTTCACTGTTCAGTCCGTCACAACCATGGCGCTTACAGTCATCGTCCCTGTTTGGACCAGACAGGTGCGCTCTGCAGTCCTCCTCACCTGGGGACACTGAGGACACAGAACTGCGAGCTGCTGAAGGCAACAGGGCGGATTTGCATGGGGGTGTGTCCCGCCCCCTTGTGGTGCTGCTCAGGGACCAGGGCAGGCCCAGGGGACAGCCTGCACACTGTACTTGGGCTCGCATCAACTGGTGTTGCCAGTTGGAATGCAATATTTTCCCAGGGGAAACCCGGTATTGCAAACCATGCCAAGAGTTCTCCAGGGCTCAGCTCCTGCAGACAGCACCTCAGATCTGCTGGCAGAACTGGGTGTTTATTCTCGGCCCTTTTCTGGGATGAGAAAGGGAGAGGCAGGCAAGGGACTGCGGCCTAGAATCATGGGGAATTGTCCGGGGTCTCTGGCTGGGTAGCCTCGGACAGGGTACCGCACCTCTCTGGGCCTCAGGCTCCGCCCCTCTGAAATGGGGTGACAAGGGCTGCAGGGGAAGAACCCCCCACCAGCCTGGTGTGCTGTGAGCGTGCAGCCCGCCTTGGCTATTTCTCCTTATTCACCTGGGCAAGGCTGCCGGCCACGGTGACAACATGAATTTGCTGATCACCATGGGATTAGACAGGAAATTCTTTCAAAAATAAAAATAGCCCTGGCTGGTGTGGCTCAGTGGTTTGAACTTGAGCCTGCGAACCAAACGGTCGCCAGTTCGATTCCCAGTCAGGGCACATGCCTGGGTTGCGGGCCAGGTCCCCGGGAGGGGGTGTGCGAGAGGCAACCACACATTGATGTTCTTTCTCCTTCCCTTCCCCTCTCTCTAAAAATAAATAAATAAAATCTTTAAAATTAAAAAAAAAAAAAGGATGCATAGGTGAGTAGCCAGGTCTGAACCTAAGAAATTGAGTCTTAGCTACTGATTGGGACTTTTAAACTGTGGTTGTGGCTGAGCTGGGAATAAATCACAGCTCCTGGTAGGTTTATTTCCTCTCATGTTCTAAGCCACAAGCAAATCTTCTGAAAAAATTAGTGTCAAAATGATCAGACTCTGCAGAATCAAGGAAAAGTCCCTGGGGGAAACTACTCCTCGATTCTAAGTGTGCCAAGGCTTAGAGAGACAGAGCGAACAGGGAGGACCCCTACTGGGGGGCTCCCACGATGAGCCCGGAAAAGCTGGATTTTGGGTGCCACTGCGTCTGGAGGGGAGAGAAAGTGGGGGGCTGCTAGACCCCCCCAACATCTGTTTCCAAACATTGAACACAGTCATAAATGCCCAGCTCTGCCCACACCACAGAGCCAGCCAGAGGACAAGATTGCTTCGGGAAGCATTTGGCAGCCTGAAAACTCAGGAAAGGCATATCAAGGTGGGAAGTGAGGGGTGCTTTCCTAGGCTGTGGCCCATGTTTTAAAAACCGTATTTGCCGCCCCGGCCGGGTGGCTCAGCTGGTTGGAGCATTGTCCCGTGCACCAAAAGGTTGTGGGTTCGGTCCCCAGTTGGGGCTCATAGGCTGGAGGCCACCGATGGATCTCTCTCTGTCTTTCTCTCTAAAAATAAATCAACATAACCCCGAGTGAGGATTAAAAAAAATAAATAAAAACATGTTTGCCAGGAATTGTCTCGCCCCATTTGTGCTGTGGGGAAGAGCTGGGTCTCATGTCCCATGGGCACTGAGGTCCCGATGGCGGAGGTGACAGGCTCCGCCTGCTGCCCCCACACGGTGCTGCCAGGCCTCGGGGCGGGCAGGGGGAGGGTGAAGGTGGCCTCGAGGGCCGGGATCCCTGAGACGACACTGACCCCGGAGGACAGGCCGGGGCGGGGAGCTCCGGGCACATCCTCCTCTCCCCTGCCCGGAGCCCGCACACATGCATTGCACACCGATGAGCTCATGCTAGGAGAAGACAGAAATGTTTTTGAAAAAGCCCGTTTGGCAGCCCGAGAGTGGAGGCTGCCTCTCGTCGCAGGAAGAAACCGGAGGCTCCTCGGAGAGAAACGCCGACGCCAGGAGGGAGCTGCCCTCCCTCGGTTTGGGGGCACACGGGCCAGGCTGGCCGACAGAGCTCTGGTCTCTGGATGGAGGTGCGCCCCCAGGACAAGGCACCCAAGAGTGGGCGTCCCTGTACCCGCCCCGGTCCCCAAGACACACAGTCGGTGGCGACGCACAGAGCCATGGCAGTGTCCTGGCAGACACGGTCCGCCACGAGTGTTTGTACTTTGCTGCTCCTTGCTGACATCGGATCAGGAGAGGAGAGAGCCGTGTTCCCACGTCAGAGGCCAGAAAGAAGACTTCCCGCCTTCCCGACACGCCTCAGGGTTTGGAGCTAGTTTTAAAGAGGAGCCTGAGCTGCAAGAGGCAGTGAAGGACCCCAGGGCACAAGGTGGCCTGGAGATTTCCTCTGACCACGCACCACAAAGCCAAAGAAGGGTCTAAGGATCCTATTAAATAAGGCATTTGCAACTTATGAATGTTTTCATAGCTCCAGGGCATGGGAGCAGCCCAACCTCAGGGAGTGGGCTGAATTCATCTCTCCATTTTCCCAGCAGAGAAAATAAGGGCCTAGAAATTAATGGCCGGGAGGGTATGTAGCTGGGGTTAGAACCTGGGTCTTCAGACAGCGTTACTATGGAGATGGCTATTCCTGGTAATAGGTATCATCTATTCAGTGCTTGCTGCATCCCAGGGAGTCGGCTTAGGACTTTAAACGGGTCATTCTTACAACACTTAGATACCATTATTAGTGACCCTTTCCATGAAGACATATATGCTCAGAGAGGTCAAGCAACTCGTCCAAAGTCACACAGCTGGAAAGTGGCAGAGCGGGGATTTGAACCCAGGTCTTTCACATTCTTGAGGTTTGGGATAACCAGCTTTCCCTGCCTTCACCTTCACGCCACACAGGCTTGCCACTGCCCAGTTCAAGAGTGACGCCGAGATGATTTGTGGGTCATACGGGAATAATTTTTATGTTACGTGGTGGCCTTTATTTTAATAAATATTGAAAAAAAAATACCACCAGCACATTAAACCTGGGAGTCCATGGATATTGTCACTCAGGATGAGGTTAAATTTAAGTGTAAAAGGGAGTACATGGAAAAAAAAAGGGACGTTCATAAATGCACAAGGTAGGACTAGTCCATCCACTGTCTGTGACTGTCTCAAGCCTGGGAACCATGAAATAAGCGGAACTTCCTCCAGGCAGCTGAGCTGCGGGGGGCATGAGTCCAGCTTCTAAAGGAACCAGGTCAAGTCCAGGGGCATGGACGACTGCCTACTCCAGGCCGCTGCACCCCAAAGCCCGAGCAAAGCCACGGTCACCCAAGACAAGCACCTACGGTCTTTTCTCCCATGCCCCGCAGGGGACGGGACCCTCGCCCACGCCGGCTTGCCCCACGCCTGTCCCTCGCGTGCGTGTACTCACCGCCAGGATGACGCGGTCCCGCTCCACAAGGTCGGCCAGCTGGTGCAGCAGCCGGCCCCGGCTCAGGGCATCCAGCTGGCGCCACGGCGAGCCCCTCTGGAAGGCGGCATGGGCGGCCTCCACGGCCTTGTCCACGTCGGCCTGAGTGGCCAAAACAAGAGAGAGAGCGTGTCACCTTGCGATGCCAGCGACATGGGACAGCCGCAGGGACTCGCAGAAACCTGCCTCCCCAGGGCCAGCAGGAGGGGGTGGGCGGCAATGGCTGGGGGCTGTCTTAGTTTTCCCTCCTTCCATCTTCAGTCTTCTTTAAGATTTTTTTTTTTTTTACCATGGCCAAGTATTAACTTTCCTTTGGATTGTAAAGCGTTTTAAAATAGTTTATAAAACCACCGATCGGAGTGAGGTATTTTTCTTGGTAACCCAAGCAGGAAAAGATTTTCCACTTGCTAGCTCCGTGCGGGCACACGCTCACCCACCGGTCACCGGACGAAGCGGGAGATGAGTGTTTCGGCACTTTGTTCCGGCCGAGGTCCCCCCCCCGCCCCCGCCCAGTTTGGACAGCGAGGCTAGGCGTGGGGCACTCTCCGGGTCTCGAGAACCAGGCTCATCAGAAAAGTCCCCAGATGGGGAGAATTGGGGACTTTTTTTTCCACCATTTTATAGACAAGGAACTGGACCTTCTAGGCACTGACAGGAGAATGACTTCTACTATCAGGGGTGCCTTCTACTTAGAGAAGAAGCAATGGAAGGTGTTTAGAGTAATGTCCCTGGTCGTTATTTTCAGGGAAATGGGGTTCGAGGCTCTGCTTGCTGGTGGGCCACGGCTCATCCCCCTGGCCCCTCGGGGCCTCCTAGGGAGGTGCGTGGGCAGTGTGCACTTGATTCAGTCTCGAGGGGCACCCCACCAACATTCTGTGGCTCCAAAGTGTGCTTCGAGGTGAGTGCCAGCTTGGGCAAGGGAGACAGGTATTAGGACCTCAGGCCCAGGGCAGGGTCTCCTGTTCCTCCCTGATATGGGGCCCCTGCTCAGCATCGTGCTTTGCACCCTCCCCTCCAATCCTGTATCTCCATTCGTGCTCCTTGGCCTCCGCATCTTTGTAGACAGGACTTTGCACTTGGCACTGCACGTCGGAGGGTCTGCACCGGTGGAACCACTGGGTGTCGCACAACCATCTCAAAGCTATGGAGGGGCCTCAAATTCAAGACCATTTTACAGGCGGGTCATTCACCCCCTCTGCGTGCAACATCACCCATACACGCGTTAGGAGTGCCAGGGAAGCACTCTGGGGGTTGAGAAGAGGTTTCCATTTCCCGTCTCTCCTCGGAAAAAATTCACTTATGGCCTTTCTCCCAGTGGCACTTATTTTAAAAAGATGTAAGACACTTTATGGCACTTTGGAATGTATCAAGGACACCTTCTGCCCTGGCTGGTGTGGCTCAGTGGACTGAGCACAGGCCTGCAAACCAAAGCGTTGCTGGTTTGATTCCCAGTCAGGGCACATGCCTGGGTTGTGGGCCAGGTCCCCACTAGGCGGCGCAGGAGAGGAAACCACACATTGATGTTTCTCTCTCTTTCTCTCTCCCTTCTCTTCTCTAAAAATAAATAAATAAAATCTTAAAAAAAAAAAAAAGGGAATGTATCAAGGACACATTCAGAGGTCCCTTAGCTTTATATTTTCTATAGTTGTATAAAACCTATATAATGTGGCTTATCATACACACCATGTGTGTTGTATTGTGTACTGATATAATATACATATATGGCTTGAATTATAATAAACTTATTACAATACATCACATGATCAGTTACATTTCTGGCAGAACAGCAATCTGGCCGTCACACAATGCCATTACCCCTATGTGGCTTGGTTGGGAAGTCTTTTTTCCTTCGAGCTGCATTTGGTGAAACACACCAACCGAAAACACTTTCTGGGAAGGTTCTTTAACGCCTCCACGTCCACATAATTGAGCCACATGATGCGGACCGCGGAGGTCACCCTCCTGCACAGGGAGACACCCATCAAAAGAGAACCTCTGTAGTGCACTGTCCCTGATGGATTTCATTCTGGGCTGCCCGGTCCTGGCACAGCCAACTCGCTTGCCCATCCTTTCCTTCTCCGAAATCGGATTGCCAGAGGCCGGGTGGCGGACACCTACCTTATCGCCTTCCTCCACTTCGCATATTTGCTCTAGAGTCGAAGGGTTGTACGTGGCAAACTTTTTTCCACTCTTGGAGTCATGCCATTCGTTGTTGATGAATATCTAACCGAGAGAGGAAGTTGCAGTGCATTAGGCTTAGATCAAAATCACACCACGCCAGGAGGCTGAGGAGCTGAGGGGCCGTCTGGCCCTTCCCCGCTGCCTGCCCACCTGCCCCGCCCACCCACCGCTTTCCAGCTGGGACCAGGAGCGGGGACAGAGTCCCGTGCTGGACTGGGAGCCCGCTCAGGCCTAGAATCCAAGTCTCTTGACTTTTCATCTGTGCTCAGAGAATTACTTTTTGTCATAATAAAGCCAAAGATATTCAGATTTTTTTCTAAAATAGTCTCTCTTTTTTTAATAGCATGGATTCACAGAGGAATAGCTGTGTTGTGTAGTTAAATAAGGGTGTCAGTTAAATGCTATAGTCTCCTCGAGTTTGGGGGAAGATTAAATAGGGTTATATGCATGACGTGCTAAGGCATCCGCCTGCCCCTGCGGGGTAGGTGGGCCGTGAACACTCTCTTCTGACTGCTGCAGCCCCCCCACGCCCTCCGCCCGCTGGACTGCCAAGGAGCTGGTTTAGACAACCACCTCGCTATAACCCTGCCGTCTACGAATGCCCACCAGCACCCCTCCCCCGTCCCCTTCAAAACCGTCTATTTGCAGGTTGGGCTTAATAAAAGCCAGTGTTGGAATACAAAGATAAATATCAAGGTTAGGAAGTGTTCTGGTTATACGAACAGACGTAGCACATAAACATTTGTATGCAAAACCGAAGAATTAAGCCACAAAAATCGCTTAGTTTGGAGCCTGAGTTATGTAAAACAAAGCCAAGAATGAGACTGTTAAAAAATAAGCAAACTAAAAAGAATTTGCAACATCCACACATGGAGATGTATGTGCTATTTACTCTTTGTTTACTCCAAGTCTAACGGCTTTAAGAAACATCACGTTAGCCCTGTGGCCAGTGTGGCTCAGTTGGTTGGAGCATCATCTTGTAAACTGGAAGGTCAGCAGTTCGATTCCTGGTCGGGGCACATACATGGGTGGCGGGTTTAGCGCCCAGTTGCAACACAGAGGGGCTTTTGAAAGAGAACTAGGAACAGAGGTGACACCACACACCAGCATGAGGACTTGTCTACCCAGCGAGGGACAGACAGTCTCTGGCTGGGGCAGCCGGGGACAGCCTTGTCACTACAGCCCATCACGGCCTCAGGAAGTCCCAGGTCACAGACATGGCTACAAGGCTCAAGAAGCATGTCCATCAAATAAAACGCTGTCAATAATTTCTACGTGCAGAACTAGCTTATCAGATTCCATTCTCTACCCATACGCGTACCTTTGCTTCTCTTCGGGTCGTTTAAAAGAAGGCTTGGGTCATTACAAGGGCAAATTTCAGTTATTGTGTATTTTATCCTGTTGGACAGATGAGAGGGGGATAGCCTGTCCCCTCCCCACCCCAAGTGGCTTGGTTCTGCCCTCTGTCCTGGGCCTTCCTGTAAAAACCCCAAGGCTCCCAGGGAAGGCAGCCCGCTCTGAGAAGCAGCTGGGGAAACCGCTGGGATCACTGGCCCAGAAAAGCAGGGAAGTCTGAGACCCGGTGGGATGAAAACAGAAGGCCAGATCTGGCCAGGCAGGTGGGCAGAGCCCTCCCCCGCCGCGCAGCGCGGAATCCAGAGCTGAGAGCGGGCCCTCGCCCACCCGTGGGACGTGCCGGGCTGGCTTCTGGAAGCTCAGCGCCTTCAGCGAGAGGCCGAGGCCCCCAGGGAAGCCCGCCGACAGGGCCAGGCTACAATTACAGGTTTATTCTTCCAGCTGAAACCAAACCCAAGAGCCGACTTTTGCCATCCAGGGCGCAATCGCCCGGGAACAGTGAGAAATTAATAAGTGCGGAAGAGTTAAGTTAGCGCGGGGAGGGAAGCGCGGCCAGGAGGAGAGGCCCATTTGTCGGAAGATGAAATTTCGTGGGTTAGATAATACAGCCTGTCAGTGAAAACTGCTGATTCTAGGGCCTTCCTAGTATCAGTTCCAGGGCGGGGGTGGGGGCGCGGAAAATGAGAAGGTGGTAGGAGGGAATATAAATAAAGGGGAGCGAAACAGATTGCAACGGTCAGATGTCTGTTATACTTCATCTCTAAGCATGTGCCTCCCCCTCAAAATGACTTGATTGTCTAGGACGTGGATCCGTTAGGCCCTTCCAACCAGCAACTTACAAAAAAAAAAAAAAAGCAGACTGCTCAACGCCGACCATATTTCCCCCATCACCACGTTTCTAATTTAGCAACATTTTTTTGCCTCTTTCTACTACGCTAGTAAGTAACGCCGTAAGTGGTTTCCACTGTTGATTTTCTCCCCACGAAAAGAAAACAAAAACACAAATAAAGAAGGGGGTCGGTGAGCGTGGCCTACCGGGAACGTTGGTGGTATTGCTTTGAACCCAAAATCAGAATAGCACAAGCCGGGAAGAGAATCCTTCCCCTATAGACTCGGGTGTGAAACAGCCCCAGTACAAGACAGGGAGCTGTAGACAGAATTCTGATTTCCGTGGAGGAATGCAATGACGTTATCGGGACCGAGCCGGCAAAGCTGCCGTTGTGGTGAGGAGCCTGGTCCCTGGGGAGAAGCGAGAACGGCTGTCACCCGAGCGGGTTCTGCGGGTGCCACTTCTATGGACTCTCATCGGACCCCAGCTCAACCCCAAAGGTATGCGTTTGCAGAAAAGGAGGTTGGAAGGGATGGTATCTTTTCATCCCAGCAATCCTAGGCACCGGTTTTCCTGAACGAGACCAGCTTTCCGAGGATCTTCGCTACCAGGAGAAATTGTATAAGGAAGGGGTGGGGCCCCCAAAGCACACGGGGTTGCTGTCCACGGAGGCCTGCGGGGGCGCGGGCGTGTTCTTGAGGGACCCTGCCCGCACCGGAATTGCAGAGCAAGCCCCGTGCTAAACATGTGCGAACCAACCAAGGTCGTCCTTCTGGAAACGGGACTGAGCCTGGGCCGTAGAGCCTCAGACACCGCCTCTGGCATGTCCTCCATGAGCGGGAAGCGCAGTGGATCGAGTTTGGAAAATAACACACCATTACCGGCTCCTGACTGCCCGCCCTGGGCCTCGGGGCCGGAGATCTGTCCCTCCAGCCTCTACTGGCTGCCTCTCCAGCCAGAAGCTCCCCAGGCCCGGCTGGCCCGGACGCCCACCCTCGGCCACAGCACACAGGCTGCCTGGGCCCCACAAATGCTGGGGGCGGGGGTCTTTGTGGAGGTGGGCCCTGGGTGAGGAGAAAGGAGAGGCGGCAGCCTCACCCTGCACAGGGAAGGAGGAGACTGTGGCCTCTCGTCAGGCCCGGCCGATTCGTGGCCTGGGATCCCGTAAGGGGCCGGGCTCTCCCTTCTCCTCCATCCAGTGGCCATTCCTCGGCTTCAGTCACATACCCAGTGCTGATCCCCTGGGACCAGGGGGGACCAAACAAGACGGGCCGCGCTGGTCCTCCAAGAATGTGCCAAGTAAGACCCTCCTTTCCATGGGCCATCAGAATGTGCAGAAAAAGAGAGAAACTTTCCACACGGGGCTGCATCACTCCAGTAGCAACCCCCCCCCCCCAAAAAAAAACCACCAAAAACAGTAAAGCATAAAACGGCAATCCTAAATGTAATTTCTGGTTTCTACGTCCTTTTTTTTTTTAAAACCCTATAAAACGAAAATAAAAGAAAACGCCATCCACCACGACCCGCAGGCGCTCGGGCACCAGCAAAAACTGGTGTTGGAATTTTCGCTCTGAAGCCGATACTGCCAAGGAAACTGCATCGAAAATAATCTCCGGCCTTTATGGGGAGGGGCTCTGCTGATTACGGAGCCCTCTGAAAACAGTTAATTTGGTTGTCATGTGATCAGAGGCCCCGCCGACGTTGAAGTGCCAAGAGACCAGAATCTGAAGGCCACACTTGGTGGCCTGCAACGTTCTCCGCCTGATTAAAACTATTTGAGAGGCATAATTGCTACTTTTGAAAGTAAAATTGATGGGGGAATTTTCTAAGTGCTGTGTCAGCTGGAGTTGGGGGCTACTGGACAAAATGCGAAAATAAAAGGAGACGTCGTTGGGGAACGCGGAAGCGGACGGCACTCTGGGTCTGCGCTCCTGAAGGCGCCCCCCACCCCCAACCACCCGGCCCCTGCCCAAGGCCCCCTCCAAACAGCCTCAGGGACGCGCCGAGCTCTGCGCGCCGGCTCGCCTGGGCTGGGCTGGGCTGGCCTGCTGGTCCGCGGCGCTCAGGCCTCGCCATCTCCCTCTCTGCCCCCAGGCAGGTGATCTCACCGCTTTGCCTACACCCCAGCCTCCAGGGCCCGCAGCGCAGAAAGGCAGAGAACCTCCGGACTCTGTGGCGCGATGGGTCCTACCACCCGCAGCGCCCCAGGCCCTGTTAGGCGCCCATCTGGCTGCTGCTTCCGTCAAAACCAGGGCCTCGGGGCTCCAGAGCAGTTGGACCAGAAATCACCTTCCCGCCTCCCCTCGCTCCACTGGTCAGCCGGGTACAAGCTAAGCACGGAATTGCCCCCACGTTTCTCCCTTTGCTACCCCTGGCACCTTTCCGAGGGGCCAGAGCTCCCAGACCTTCTCTTCACGTTCCCTGGCGCCCTCTTACCCTCCGGAAGGCCGACCCTTTCAGTCCTGGACACCCTCGGCAGGGTCTGCGGGGAGCGCAACGCGCCGGAGGCCGGCACCTCCGCTCCTCGGCAAAGCCGGCCCTGTCCTGAGGGCACGTCGGGGTTGCGCGCGCGTGCGTGTGGGGGTCTTTGAGGTCTTTCCTGCCAGGCTTTGAGGCTGAAAGCTCTGAGCTTCGCCGCCTGAGAGCCCGTCCGGGGGTGGGGATCGCGGAGTCCCCCCCATGGGTGCGCGGTGGACACACGTGCGGGACGCAGGCTTCCCGCCTGGGGAGTGCTGCGCGGAGCTCGGCTTCAGGAGGGCCCAGCCTAAATGGAACAGCGGAGGTCGCGAGCGCCGGGCGAAGTCAGCTGAGAGCGTGCCGCCGACAGCGCCCGACACCCTCGGAGCGGAGCACCCGGGGCTCCGGGCCTGCGGGCCCCTCTTCCGCTCATCCCGAGCTGGGCAGCCCTGCACGGAGCGCGGCTGCCGTCGGTTGGGATGGGCGCCACCTCACCTTGGTGAACTTGACCTCCAGGTTTCTGATGGGGCACGGCAGGCCTGGCGGCTTCTTGTCCGGCTGCCCGTTCTCCACGGCCCCGTTGGTAGCCATGGCTCCTCCGCGCTCTCCGGCCAGCCCAGCGGCGCCCGAGTCGACCCGCTCAGTCCTGAGCGGTGCGCAGCCTACTCGAAGGGTGACAGCTCCTCGCGGCTTTATGCAGAGCCCCACGCCTCCCGCTGGAGGGGGCCGTTTAATTGGCTGCAGGACGGGGAGAAGGGAGGGCCCGCCGGGAGGGGAGGGGGCTGGCCCGCCTCACCCCACCCCTCCCGCCGCCCTTGCCAGAACCCGGCCTCGGCGCAGCTCTCTCCCCGCCCTGGAGGCTGCCCTTCGTGGCGCAAACCGAAGTGCCGCTGGGTCCGAAAGTCTCAGGGTGCGGACAGTGGGTCGCAGCAAGGCGTGGAGGCGTGGACACTAGCAGACTGCAGCCTCCGGCTGTCTCCCCGAAGTCGGGCGATTCCGTGCTCGGCACCTGCCGCCCCCTGTCCGGCCGCAGCTCTTGTGTACCGGCTCCACCTGGGCGGGTGCGCAGCGCGCCCGCAACGCCCGCCTGCTTGCTGCCTGCTTGGGGCCTGCGCTGCGTTCCGGGACGGCGCGCGCCCGTGGGGGCCGAGGCGTCTTGTGCCTTGGCCTAGAGTCTGGCTGCCCTGCCGGGGTGGGGGGGGGGGGGGGGTCTCGCTAGTACCACAGACGCCCGCCACGCCCTATTCGGCCCGAGCTGGGACCAGAATTTCCCCTCGGTTTTGGAGCTTCACGCGCCAAAGGCCAAAAGACCAAGGAAAAACTCCTGCGCTTTCTGAACGGCGCTCTGGGGTCCCGGCAGCTGGGCCTCTGGCCTTCCGAGGATCATGCCGCCCTTCAGCCCAGGGCTCTGGGATGTAACGATTTTGATTTGGAAAATGCACTAATTACTCATATCCTGCCATTTAAAAAAAAATGAAAAAAGAGAAAGTACAGGGCGTCTTCTCAGGTTTTCAGAGTGGCAGCCCGTCATCCCCCTGAGACGCGGAGACAGACTTGCCCCTCCTGTCTTGCCCTGTCGGAGAAGTCCCACCAACGACGCGGACGGGCCCCAGGTCCCATGTGAGACCTGAAAACGGCTTCTCCTCTGTGTCATCCCTGGAACAATGATGCGGGACACGGCCTGGGGACGCAAGCAGTGGTTTAATCCCCAGGTGGCCTCAGCCCCTCAGTCCCTTTCCTTCTGCGAGTCATCTCCAGTGGCGGGGTACTCCTTACTGTCTGAGGCTCCCCCTGCTTGTTTGGGGGGTTTCGGCGTCCATCTCTGCCCCCCTCACCTCCCTCGAGGTGCCTGAAAGCGTTTGCAATCCCCCCTCCTCAGGGCGCCCCGCCCTTCCAGGGGGTGAAAGGGACCTATGCTCCTGTGGGTTAGAACGCACAGGTGAGGGATGGGAGGAGGACAGCGGGTCCCCTGAGTGGATTAGGGTTGACGGACAGCGGTGAGTCTGTCCTGGATGCTGGGCTCTCCAACAGTGGTGAGTCCTAGACCAGTGCCGGCTCTCTCGCAGCCGCTCCTGCCACTCCCTGAGCTCGCTGTCCCGCCTGGCCGGCCCCGTGGTCCCCACTCAGGTCTTCCGGGAACACGCAGGTGGATGCTGAGCCTGCGTGCCTGGGGTGCGCCCAGCATGACCAGACCTCAACTCAACCCCCCTCTGCAAGGGTTTCTTTGGGATTCTGGATGGGTGAAGTTCATTCACTGGAGCCAGCGCTTAAAAAGCCCTGAAAATGTGTAGAGGACACTGGGTTACTGAAACAACTTCTGGATAGCTGGAGGAGGTGTGGCCGGGGCTCAGATCTCTGCTTCCTTAGGGTGAACACGGAGCCTGCTTGCTCCCAGGTGGACGGCGGCCAGCCACTTGGTCACCTTGAAGTCAGGAATGCAGGCTGCCTCCTGGTGCCACCACGACCCGCAGCGCCCGGCCTGGAGGACTGCATCGCCTGCATCTCTGCTCGAGCAGCCCCCCACCCGCGTCATCTTGGGAACCTGGCTGGGGGCTGCAGCCAGGCATTTGGCCACAGCCTGAGGGTGCCAGAGCGCAGCCCAGGAGGCTGGGCCCGGCTCCAGGCTTGTCCAGACCAGCAGGCTACCTCGGCTCCCCTGCCTTGCCACTCAGTGGGAGGGAGGCAAGAGGCTCTTCTCCCCATTTTCCAGGTGAGTAAGCAGAGGCATGTGGGTGCCTGCCCCAGACATCACCCGCAGTGGAGGAAACCCCAGCCAGACTCGTGCGGGGGCGGCTGATACAGGGCGTGGACGAGGGGCATCTCTCGCCTTCCTCTGCAGCTGTGTCCCGCAGCCCCACGTCGCCCGGGAAGCACGGAGCACAGCGAAGGCACAAAACGATAGTAGAGGCTGTGTCTCTCATCTCCTGCACTCAGAGGTGCTGCCCACAGGGGTGAGGGGAGGAGGGAGCACCCTCTTCTCCCATGGTGGGCCGCCAGGTGCTGACTGGCGGGCAGGGGTCTGCCTGAGCATCCCCAAGGGGCCAGAAGCCACATCCCTGACCTGATTCCGGCGGTGCCTCTGTGGGTGGATACTTCATCCGGCTGAGCTTTCGTTCTTCCTTTTCTGAAAAACCATCTCCTCCCCACTTTACGGGGCTGGGGGAAGCTGGGGCAGGAAAAGGGTGCTCAGCGCTTCATAAGCTGTGAAGGGCTCGGGACACGCCAGCTCCGCATTTTCTGGCCCTTCCCGCAGATGCGGACTGATTGCTCCCAGCAGGCTTTTCTCCTGGGAAGTTAGCAAGTTCCCCTGGACTCTCTCCGGCTGGTGGGCGCTTCCCCGGTCGACAGCCGCTCCGCCACGGCCTGCTGCTTGGCTCCCACGCATGTCAGAATTCCACGCAACTCGGAGTCTCCAAATCCACGACACTTCCTTTGGAGGGCTGGTTTGTTCACGGAACACTCAGTAAACATAAACGCGAGTAAAAGACTACGATAAAATTCAAGTTAGATGTGCCCACTCCCCTACCGAAAGCTCAGCTTAATTCCATTTTTAAACATGGAGCGGGGATGCCCTGGCTGGTGGGGCTCAGGGGATTGAGTGTTGGTCTGCGAACCTAAAGGTCACCGCCACTTTGATTCCCAGTCTAGGGCACATGCCTGGGTTGTGAGCTAGGTCTCCAGTAGGGGGCGCTCGAGAGGCAACTGGTATCTCTCAGGCAGGCATCAGTATGTCTCTCCTCTTTCTCCCTCCCTTCCCTTCTCTCTCAAAACAAATAAATAAAATTCAATTAAAAAAAAGAAAAATAAATAAACACGGCGGGGGAGGTTGAGGTCTGTCGCAAACATTATTGAGTGGTGACACTGTTTACAATGGAGTCACCATTTTGTTTTAAGTCTGGCACCTAAGCTTCACTGGGGGTGCCCAGAGGCCTGCGAGGGCCCCCAGAAGCCCAGAGCTGGGGGTCAGCTGCGGAGCTGTCTCCCAAAGGACACTCGACCCCACCTAGCACGCGGGAGTCAAGGCGAGGCCCTGGCACCTGGGTGTGTGGAGCCCTTTCTTGGAGAGCCAGGCTCCTTGGGCGAAGGTGGTTCTGTGGATAGGGGAGCAGTGTAGCTCTTGCGGGAGGGTGCGCTAGCCTCCGTGTTTTTGGCTGTAAAATGGGCAGACAGGTGCCCCTGAGGTGAGAGAGGACTGACTTCCCTGGGCACCCCTCCCTGCCGGTGTCAATGAACTTGACTCCACATTGTATGTGAACTCTTCGATGCCGCCCAAACTGACGTGAGTGGGGAGCTACCTGCCTTTCACGTTCAGGAGGAATGAAGATCCAGAAAGCTCTCCCTACGCTACTCCCTCGGTCTGTCCTCAGGGAACACGCAAATTGTTTTCCCAAAAGTTGTCACCAGTTGTGACCAGTTGTGACCAGTCATGCCAGAGGCACCCAGATCTGACAAAGATGAACCAACTGACATCCGACCAAGTCCCCTGGTCCACCTGACACCAGTAACTCTGGTGACAGACAGCTGTGACGAGGCCAGGAGAGAGCACAGCGGGTTAGGTAGGGACAGCTTCCCTACTTTCTCGCCAGTGAAACCCTGCATGGTTGAGGGCAGTGGTGTGCTTTGGTATTGTCTCAAACATATTTCCCAGCCTGTCTTGCACACAGGCATGGTTAATGAGCTATAAGCCACATCTCTGGTCTGGGCTCTCAAAGAAGCTCTTCACGTGGGGCTGAGTCAGCCGAGAGGTGTTTTTCTTCCTTCTGCTGCCTGGAGCTCAGACGTGAGAGCAGGCATTCAAGCAGCCATCTTGTGACCACAAAGCAATTCTGAGAATGGAGGTTACATGATAAGAAAGTGGGAGAAGGCACATAGGAAGAGCCTAGGTCTCTGAGGAGCCTGGGAACAGGTTCTCTGCCAAGGATTTCCTTGCTTGGGTTTCTTTCATCTAAGCAAAGGGTCCTCTCTCATTTAAGTCTGCGATTGGGGCTTTCTCTTCCATGTGCTGAACCTCACCTTAAATGACACAACTGGTTATTTAAACTCTGTCCATTGCCGTGAGTACACCAACAAAGTTATAAACTCAGGTGGAATAATTATGTCATTTTTTTTTGTATAGAAAAAGTAGTACATTAAAAAATCTTCTTATCACCATCTCCTTTCTACCTTTTTTAACTTTGGGCAAATGTTCTGAGTATTCTGTACTAGTTCTGTAGCAAATTAAAAACCAAAGACAACACTAACCCTGGGATGGAGTAAATGAAGCTAGCTCATAGATTCATTCACAGCGTAAATCAGGTGTGGTGAGGTCCTACCCAGGGAAGAAACCCCTTTTGGGACAAGGTCCCTCATGGGGATGGGCAGGTAGCCTATCGTCCTAGGGTGCCCATGGTTTCAGTTGTGGAGGCTGCACCTGCCAGGTTACCGAGGAAGGTACCAATGCCCAGAGAGCTGACATCACCACACAGGTCCGTGGGCCACCCAGCCTGGGGAGCCACACGGCCAGGCCAGCATCTAATCCAGGTACTGAGAAGTCTGACCTTCAGCTTTAAAACACGCAGAACTGAACACACCACCCTTCTCAGTACCATCCCCGGGCTTTCTCAGCAATGTGAGAAGTTGTTTGCAAATGCTCCAACCCTCGCCAAAAGTCAGGGGTTCTGCACTTTCCATCGAGTCTGAATGACTGGGGAATTGGAGTTCACTTTACTCTGGACACAATGCACTCCCTGGTTAGAAGGAACGTCACTTCAGGGGCTTATGAAAGGGTTCCGGAAGATTCTTGGACACGAAGTGACTCTCACTAAACAACTCTGCTGAAGGAAGCCTTCGTGATTCAGCAACACACATATTGCATTTCCCTTGAAATCCACGCGGGTCTAAAAAATGTGGGGAAGGCGGGGGGGCTTAGCAAGATGCAGATTACCAAGCCTGTAATGTCTGAAATGCCTGTAGTGTCGAGTGTGTTAGTTTGACAAATCACCCTTGGGCTCCTGCAGCCCGTCGGCCAGGACACTCTCTGGAGGAGCGGCTCTTGCCAGAGAATCTTCCTTTGGTTTTTTGCCGTGATGTGAAGGCTGGGTAGGTAGGATGCAGGGTGGGGAGTGGAGAGGTTGTTAAAATCTGTGTCCTCCTGAGATATAGGCTGGGGATCCTTGTGGGTAGTTGTGTCTTTGTGGGGTCAACGTTACTCAGGCAGTGCTCTGGAGGGTCCCCTGTTATCCGAAAATCTCTATAAAGCACCACATGTCTTATCTTCTATTTAGGCATAACAGACGGGGAGGCTATTTATGTGCATTTTCATCTAGTTTTCTTGATCTGGTGTTATGGTGATCCTAAAACAACCACCCCACTCACAAGGGAATAGATTAATGAGTGACCTATAGCATTTAAAAATGTATAGCGCTTTTCATTTTGAACATGCTTGCAAGTGTTGAGTTTGTACTATACTATATATTACATTACATTACGTTATATATTAATTATATAATATATTATTAAATTAATGCCATATATTATCAGAGTTTATCACCAGTAATAGTAAAGAAGCGTAAATATTAGGGAAAAACACAGAATTACAGACCTCACAAGGCTTAAGTGTGCATCTTAAAAATTCCACGGGCGCTTTCATCATTATGGATTGCAGCCCACCCATTCTTCCCGGGAAGTACCAGCGGTCACACCTGCTCGCACGGTCCAGAGATTCTACTGCACTTCTCCGGCTGGCCGCTAGGTGTCACGAGACCAAGTTGAGTAGGAAGTTGCCGCTGAAGCTTGTTCTCCTGTGAGAAACAGGAATTCCCCAAATGCAGTAAGTGGTGTTGCACAAGCTTATTTACATGAGAATCCCCCAGACTTCAATTTGTCATAGACACAGTGCTAGGTCGGGTCATTAGTGCCCAGGCTAGCCCAGCAAAGGCCCAGAAGCTTTCTAATGAGCCAAAAATGGGTTCCTACCTGTGAGACCAAACCCAGGAGTTGGGGCGACTCCCCAACATTTAGGCCTGGCACCCGAGCTTCTGGAGCGTCCACCTCCTCTTCTGGAAACTGGAGTAATCAATGATCGCTGCCCAGCGAGGGGGGTTGTGGGGAGGAACGGGAGAGCAGGTGTGACGCGCCAAGCACCCGAGCGGTAAAACGGACTGCAAGAGACATACTGCACCCCTCCCCCGTTTCATTAGCCATGTGCTAGGGCTGGTTCTCCTCCACCTTTGTAGCCCAGACAGGCTACAAGGTTTCCTTTCCAGGCTGACGCTCAGGCATTACTAGGGCACTGGCTGCCCTGGGCAGAGCAGGCTCTCCACTCATCCTCCATGCTGTGATTGATTAGGCATGCCTGCTGTGGGCAGGCACGTAGGGCAGGGGGAATCACCTGGGATCTTGTTAAGTGCAGATTCGATTCACAGGCCTGAGGCAGGGGGTGGGGGTGGGGGTGGGGGCTCTGGAGCCTGTGCTTCTGACAAGCTACCCTCATGTCTTTAAGGGTCCCCCTACCCCAGCCCTGGGAGCTTTTTACAAAGGCAGGCTCTAACCGGGAGTTTCACGTGGATATCAAGAAGTGAGAACTCTGCCAGACTCTGGTCTCTGGTTGGCTAATACCCCACCTCTCACGAATGGCCCCCCGACCTTGTCAGGATGGCTGAATGAGCGCTTCCACTCTTTATACTTCTTTGTTTTCAAAGTGCAGGTGACTTCATGTTTCACCGTGAGTCCGGGGACAGTCCAGTGCCTGTCCCGGCCAAGAGCCACCTGCATATACTACTCTTCAGAGGCTCCCTCAAGGGCACGGCTTTGCAGAATTTTATTCAATACAGTTTACAAGATCAAAGCCCAGTTACGCCAGAACGGTACTACGAAGAAGAGGTAAATTTTCATTACGTGTGATTAAAATATAATTGCACAGCTACTTGTCTAGTTATTAATTTGCCCTCTCTGCTATACTGAATTCTATGCAAGCAGGAACACCAAAGTGGTTTTTCTACCATGGCATAGCCAAGCAGCCTCCATAGTGGGTGTGCCAAAGAAAATAATCACTAAGTGCTGAGTCAGTGCATTGCTTCCAGCATCCCTTGCAGCATCCTGTCCTGCAGCATCCTGACGATAGTCTTTCCAGCTCATACCTTTTCTAATAGCGGTTGGTTGGTCACCTGGACTCCTTTGAGGACCTACATGCCTGCGATACCCCTGCATTGACCACCAGGGGGCGTCATGGACCCAGAGCAGCTTGGTACCAGCTATTTCAAGGGACCCCCGAAGAGTCAAAATGCAAATGGCCCCTGCACCAACCGTGAGTTGCATAGTTTGTTGGTGGTGTGCAGTGAATGCATCAGGAGGAATGCTTTTCCTCGAGCGAATTGAAGGGAGGCTTCGGGTTGGAGTAATAAAGAAAGTGGTAAAAAAAAGAAAGGTCTGCTCATTTTCCTACCCATTCTCGGGGTGTATCCAGAAGAAATGGTTAGCCTGTGTCAGAGGACGTACAGAGACTGGAGCGATCTCTGAACCTATTTCTCTGTTTTTAACAGGCAAATAAACTTCCTGGAGAGCAAGGGGACAGAGTGAAGAGATGGTGTTTCTGGATATGGAGGTGTTTTTTAAGAAGAGAGAACTATTCAAGGCCATACACTTGACCTTTCCCTTATTACATCACTTTGACGCAGCACTAGCCACAGCACTGGTTCTGCCGCACTGAAGGTGCTGGAAGGTCTGAGCACCACTTCCGGGCAGGGCCATGAGGACCGCCCTGGGGCCCTGGGGCTGGTGAACCTGGGCCGAGCGCCTCCCCTGGGCTCCCAGTCACTCCTCGGACCTGCTGTTTCTGCCCGGGGCCCCAGCATGTCCATTTAAAGAAGACCCCTCCCCAGGAGGGTCCCCATGTGGCTGCAAACTCTGAAAGTACCGGAAATAGCCCTGACTCGGCTGTTCCTAGGTAGTGTCTTGGATGTAAAATAAAAGCCACCAACGTATCACAAAGCTCCCTTCTAAAGGACGGGGAGACAGAGCTGCCTCCACCCCCGACGCCTCCCTCTCCATCCTCCAACCTTCTCCAGGAAGCCAAGTGGCCAGGCAGCGTGGCATACCCCTGCTGGGCACGCTGTACTTGGGGTGTTGGTTCTGGAGAGGCAGAACACTTTATAGTTATTGCTTTTTAAAAAAGCACAGCTCGCAGTTATGAGCGAGCGATCGTATAGAGCTTTTTCAGCTCCACCCTGTACATGGGGACTAATACAGAAACTTTTCCTTCTTCCGTTGTGCTGAGTGTATTGTCTATTCTATGCCTTAATGTTTTTTAATCTTTGCCCGGTGCATGCTTATTGATTTTAGAAAGAGAAGAAGGGAGAAAGATGGAGGGAGAGAGAGAAACGTCAGTCCCTTACCTCCCGTATGCACCCCAATTGGGATCAAACCTATAATCTAGTTATGTGCCCTGATTGGGGATCGAACCCACAACCTTTTGGTGTATGGGAGGCAGGGGGATGGGGATAGTGTCCCAACCCACTGAACCACCCAGCCAGGGCTATCAGCATTAAACATTAAAAATGCCTGTGTGTAGGTGGTGGGTCTGGCATTCATCAGAGTCTGCAACAGCCCTTACTGACCTGTAGTTCTATCTGACCTTGCCAATGATCTAGCAACTTCCTTAGTCCTGATCTTTGTGGTGGAAGGAACTTATCTTTGGTACCCTTCCCAGCCCACAAGGCCAATCTCACCTTCAGGTGGAAAAGGACCGTGTAACGGTGGCACCACCGTTTTTTTCTGGGTGACACGAAAATGTGTAAGCGTGACCCTAACACCGGCCTCCATTGAAAGGGACCGCCTCGCGAGAAATAATGAACGAAATCCCGAACCGTGTGTTTATGGTCATCACGGTTCACTTCATTAAGCCACAACTCCGACTGCATTCCTTCTGCTGCCCAACCCCGGGGGCTGATCTCGGAGGCCAGGGGGCCCGGCCCGTTCTTCCCTGTGAACTGTGCTTCCAGAAACACATTTGGGCACGACAGAGTGGGGTGGAGTGGGCTGGAGGAGCCGGTGGCTGTGGGTGAGGGGCCGTGGATGTCCCTGACCCTGTGTGTGTCAGCCCCTCTATCACGTCCTCTGCATCTTGACACTATTTTTTTCCCAGGGTCCCCTCACTGCTGTAAGGAACAGATCTTAACCATGTGGATGCCAGAACTGTCTGCAACCCCACGCATGCAGCCCTTGACCTTGAATGGGCCTTGAGGGAGTGAGGAAGGCTGGGTGAGGAAGAGGAGATAGGCAGTGAGGCAGGCACCCCTGGGTTGCAGCCCCACTCCCAAATGGGCCGTGGGGACAAAGCTTTTTGCCTCTCCCAGCCCAGGCTGCCCCACCTATGAAATATACATCCTCATAGCTACTCATGGGCCATGGCAGCTGGTCCCCAAGGTGGCCCCTTGAATGACACCTCACGGGGTTCATGTCTTTGTGCAGCCCCCTGGCGAGCCCGCCCTGGGCTGGCCTTGCCCCTGCCGGAGCTGCAGAGCGTGCTGAGTGGTGCTGGGCCGGTTCCGGGCCTGACCCTTCAAAGTTCTGGCCGCTCAGCCTCTTTGCTTTTGGGTGCCTGAGCCACCATATACAATGTCCAGGTATCATTCTTCACAGGAACCCTGTGGAGAGGCCCTGAGACCCCAGAGAGAGAACAACCCAGCCATCCTAATGTTCTCACTGAGCCTGGCCTCCCAGACACCCAGGCCAAGGCTCCAGGCAGGGCCCAGAAGCCATCTTGGACATCCTGCCCCATCCCCGCCCCACCCCGCCAACTGACTGTGGATCGAGAGAGAAACCAAATGAAACCAGAAGTTGAGCCTAAGAAAACACTTAGAATCCCGAGAAATAATAACATGCCTGTTGCTTTAAGTGCCTGCATTTGGGGGCAATTGGTTTGTGACTTGGGACGTGCCCTGGAGTAGGGAATGCCAGCCGCCTGCGCTGTGAGGCTTGGAGAGGTTTTCTGTTAAGTCCCAGGATGCTGCCTGGCACATACTAGATGCTCAACAAGAACCATTTTGTTGTTATTAATCTGGCTTGCGGGGGGCAGGGGGAGGTTCTTTCTTCTGAGTGCTAATTAGCCTAAACCCTGACCTCTCATGGGCCCTGGCTCCTGATATTCAGGATTTTGTTTGATTCTGGAAAAAGGCTCTCATTGAACCCACCCACAGGCAGAGCCATCGTTCGGGGCTGCTCTTCCATGCCAGCTTCCAAGTCGGGCACTAAAGACGACAGAGGTGAAATGACGTATTGGTGATCTTGCAGCCCATGCAGACTGGGGAGAAGACAGACGTGGAAGGAGACCTAGCGGGGGAGAACAGTGGTGTGGCGAAGTGCAGAGAGAAAGGAGGGCTTAGGTAGGTTTAGTTCAGCTTCTAGTGAGGGAGGCTAGAAACCACAGTGACTTAAAGAAGGTAGAGGTTTAGGTTCACACAGAAGAAACACGGAGATGGGAAATCCAAGGCCACACTCATTCGTCAGAGAGCCTGACATCTTGCGTCTATTTTCTTGCTCATAGCTTGTAACTTCCAACCTCAGGTTGGTCCCAAAATGGCTGCTGCAGCTCCTGCCATCATGCCTACATTCCAAGGGGAGAGGCAAAGAAAAAAGCCTGCCTTCAGGTTTAATTATCCTCTTTTTGAAAAATTTTTTTTGAAGTTCTCCCCACCCACCACATCTTCTGCTTACATCTCCTTGGCCACTGATTCTGTAAACCTGGGAAATGTAGCTTTTTAGCTGGGCCCATTGCTGCACCTCCCAAAAATAGGGGTCTGTAAGCCAAGAAGGAAGAGGAATTGGTATTGGTTGGCAAGGCAGCCTCTGCCACTGGGCCCACTCCTAACCGCAGAGGGCCGTTCCTGAGGAGTGACATTTTTAAGCAGTAAAGCAAGTCCGAGCCAATTAGGGGTGGAGGAAAGCATTGCCAGTGGAGAGAACCTACCTTTGCCTAAAGCCCAGAGGTAGGACATCTCATGGAGACTTCAAGGAATCCAGGATGAACCTTTTGCCTCTAAATCTAACTCCCTTACCTTCTTACTGGCAGCTTACTTCAGCTTAAGTCCCGTGAAAATACAAGCCTCCCCATCCATCATGAGAAAAAGCCAGGCTTTGCTATTCCCGCTGGAGTATGAGCGGGTTTGCATCGGGAAAGGGATGCCTTCTAAAGCGGCGGCTGGAGAGGCCAGAGCTGTGAGACTCCCAGTAACTCCCGAGAGGACCCCGCATGCCGCTCCCTTGTTTGTGGGTTTCACATCACAACGTAGGACACAATATTGTAAAGTTACAGCCTCCTCAGCTCCGAGCCCCAGAGCCATGAGAACTCTCCGCTTCCTCTGTTCCTACCCCACACGTCCATTCAGCACGTTACGGGTCTGCGAGGAGCTCAGTTAGATACGCAGGCCAGACACATGTAAAA
This sequence comes from Phyllostomus hastatus, assembly GCF_019186645.2. Classification (NCBI taxonomy): domain Eukaryota; kingdom Metazoa; phylum Chordata; class Mammalia; order Chiroptera; family Phyllostomidae; genus Phyllostomus; species Phyllostomus hastatus. Next base: position 10,571,893 of record NW_025334036.1, on the reverse strand, counting down.
CACGTTGATTTTTTTTTCCTTTCCCTAACTGGGCCTGCCAAGCTCACTTGAAGAAGAGGAGCTGCATTTTCAAATGAGCCCCATTTCCTGAAACTGGTGGCACGTCTTCCTGTGGGCAGGTGTCCACCTGTGGTTACCTGGCGAGGCCTCTCAGCTTCCCCACGTGTCCCCTCTCTGGCTGCATCGCGGTCCCTCCTGGCTTGATGGCCCACCTGCTGGGGGCTGGGGGCCCGCTGATGTTCCAGGAAGGCCTCTGTGTCCGGAGGCTCGACCCCTGGCCCCCCCCCCTCCCCCCGCCAACCGTGGCCAGAGAGCCAATGCTCACCTGCGTTGGGAAGCACTTGACTTGGTCACGTGGTGACCACACAGCCCCTCCCCCCTGCAGTGGCCTGTCCCTCACGGAGGTGCTTTTTGGAAAGGGGTGTCTCTGAACAGGACGTAGAAGGTGGCAGCATTGTAACCTGGGAAATGTAAGCGTGTTGACATCCTTCACCGTCTCGGGCAGAACGTTTATCGTCTCTCCTTTGAAAACGGAGCTTTAAGCGTGCCCGAGCCGTTGCTCCCACGTCCTGCTTCTCCTCTCCGCGCAGGAGGCATTGCATCGCTTTCATATGCAACGGTCTGACACGACCTTAAATCATTTTTTTAAAGTTTCATCTCGTTGAGCCTGAGCCAAGGCATTCTTGGGCCGGGTTTGCACATCCACCCTTTTCTTATATAGTTAAAAAGAAACACACGACAAAATACCTCTCGAGTGATTTCACTCTTGCCAGCGTCCAAGAATGAGCTACGTAAGTGGGCCCTTTCGGTTTCCCGGGCGCCTGCGGTATGGTTTCATTGTTGAAATATTCTCTGAGTGCCCACCATGCGCCTCAGACTGTGAAATCGGGGGACCGGCTGCAGAGGCACCCAAGATGTGGAGATCCGGGCTACCGCCAAGCACACTCTGGGGTAACAGGTGCTTCTACCTTTGTTACAAGCGATGCAGTAGCCAAACTTGCACCTCACGTCTGCTCCAGCCTCCCTGCAAGATCGTTTTCACACACCAAGGCTCTGAGTACGACAGGGTCTTTGTCATGATCCCCCCAGAATCCCCGTGGGCTTCCAGAGTCCTTGGGTGACCCATTGGATGCAGACTCTCCCGCGAAATAAACAGCTGGGAAGATGGGAGCCACAGCTGCTTCCATTGAGCCTTCCTGCCTCCTACCTGGAGCTGGGCACAGCCCGGCGCCCACAGCCCACCCAGGTTCCCCCCTGTTTCTCACCCCATCCTGACTTGGCTCCTGCCCCAGGCCCTCCTCCGTCCACGCCTACGTCGGGGCTCCCCCAGCCCAGCCTGTCCCCACTTGGATTCCTCAGAACGTGAAGGAGGATGGCAGAGATACAGGGGGGACAGCTGGTGGGAGTGGAAGGAATTTCCTTCCAGCCTCAGTCATTTCTGGGAAAGAGCCCAGCGCCTTTGGGACTGGGCGATGATGAGGAAGAAGGGGTTGGATGAGCCCAGCCCCCGAGAGCTGCCCGGAGTCCTGGCTGGGAGGTCATGTTCAGGGCCCAGCAGCATCCCCAGGACACGCTGGGTAACCCACGCTCTGTCCTCATCCACAGCCCCAGCACTCCCCCCCCGGGAGCCCCTCCCTGGGTCTTTCCCCAGCCTGGCTTCTGCCCAGACGCAGGGGCGGGCCTCGCTCCCCCTGAGATGCCACCAGCTGCCAGGGTCCTGTGTCGCAAGCCCAGCCGCTTCCTAAGACCGGGAAGCCGGTCTCCCCGGGCCTGGTTTCTCCTCCCCGGCCGGCTGGGCCAGTCTGGGAACAATGCTTGCAGAGAGAAGCCGCTTCTCCTGGGGGTTTTGGAAACCGCGGCTGGGCATCGGCAAACAGCGTGTGCACAGCAGGGCTGTGGTAGTCGCTTCCACGCCGGGAGGGTGGGGAGGAAGCGACACAGACAATGGGCAGCATTGTGTCTCTCCCAGGAAGCCCGGGCTCTGCCTCACTTTCAGGGAAGTTGACTCTGGGGCAGCAGCCCGGCCTGCTCCAGCGCAGCAGCTTTATGTGATTATGTGAGTCCCAGGCGAGGACGGCCCGCCCTCCCTGCCTCATTAACATCAGTGCCAGCGGGGGACGGCCCTGCCGCACGGGGGGCGGCCGGGGGGGGCCTCTGTGCCCCAGTGCGTCAGGCCAGGCCTGAGCCCCAGTGTAGGAAGCCGGATGGACACTGGGTCCTCGAGCAGAAGCTGGGGAGGGAGGGAGGGAGTGCACTTTCACGCAGGGCCCGTCCTGACTGGGGCCCGTGGCCGGGCTGGGCCGGTTGAGGCTCCCGAAGGTGGTGTAAGCTGGATCGCCTTCAGGTTGAGGGCTTTTGCACCTGGGTCCGCGGAGCTTGATTTGGTTTAACACAGGCAAACAGGCGCTTTTGTTCTGCGGGACAAAGGCCTCCCGGGCCTGGGCCCGGGTTTCCTCCCCGTCGCCTCTGGTCACTCTCCTTGTCGAAGTTTAATTAGGACAACGAGGTTTCACAGGCTCATTTCCCACTTCAGCAGCTTTCTGACACTTCCTAGTGAGGGGGCTGCAGGGCCAGGGGGTGCTGGGAAGGAGAGGAGGGGAGTGGAGGGGCTGGGAGGGGCCGCCAGGGGGGTGTGGATGTGAACAGAACAGGCAGAGGAAGCTCAAAACCGCACCGGATCCTCGGGGAGCTGGGGATGGATCTGGGAAGAAAGGAAAATAAAACACATCTAAACCGGCTTTTGTTTTCTGGGTGGCCGGACGGTAATTTCCCCCCAATTCTCTAAGGTTCTGGAAAAGAAAGCAAAGGGTCCATCCGTGTTGACACGGACTTTCGGAACCGGATCCCACCCACCTTCAGCTCCTCTGACTCATGCCCAAGGTTTTTCCCCCCGCCCACTGGGGTGGGGGCCACAGGAGCCCCCGGGGACAGTGCCCAGCCTCCCACCTCACTCCTGGACAGCAGCTTGTCCAGGCCTGGACACGAGGAAGTGCTATTCCCTGTGTAGACAGCCAATCCACGTGAAGGGTGCCATCCCACTGACTTTGATGGCCCTGGTGGCTTTCTTTGGCCCCAAAAGTGGGAAGAGATGGAGGCGGAGGAATGAGGGATGCCTGGGTATCCTTGGCTGTATTAGTCCATATAGGTCTGGTTATGCTGCAGTAACAAACATCCCCAATGTTCAGGCGCTTCAAACCCACAAAAGTTTATTTCTTCTTTCGCTCCATGGCCACGGTGGGTCAGCTGAGAGCTCAGTGCCACATTGCTCTTACTTCCGGGCTCTAAACGGATGAAGCGTTGTCCTGTCATTGACAAGACTGATGACTGGTTTGGTAGAGGGAGAAAGAGAGGGTGACGGTGTCCTGGCTCTTGAAGTGCCCTCCCAGAGGTGACCCACATCAGTCTGGCTCATGCTTCAAGATCCAAAGATACACACACACACACACACACACACACACACAGTGTCTGGCAGAAGTAACACCTGCTTGAGTGTGGTGGGTAGGGTCATAATAGGGGTGTCATAAATTATAGTTTCAATTTGAACATTTCACCCAAAATGTCCTAGGGTGTGCTTGAGTGTGAGATTGTTATGTTACAGAATGACATGCTGATGATTTTGTAATAAAAAGGGTGTTATTGGTGGCAGACCCTGTATATATAGTCATCCTCCAAGGAAGGGAGATGGGCCTTCTTGCCGTGTTTCTAGAAGGCAGAACCGGAAATACTTGGTGTATAACACTAATAACTTCTATTGCTCTGTAACAAATTATCCCAAAACTTAGTGACTTAACACAATAATATATATTTTTTTAGATAGAGGGGAAGAAGGGAGAAAAAACAGGAAAGAAACATCGATGTCAGAGGGAAACATTGACTGGTTGCCTCGCATGCGCGCCCCAACCAAGGACGGAACCCGTAACCCAGGCATGTACCTTGACCCGGAATCCCAGGCATGTACCTTGACCCGGAATCCAGAATCCAGCCGGCACCTTTTGCATTGCGGGATGACGCCCAACCCGCTGAGCCACATGGGCCAGGGCGATGTTTATTTTTCTAGCTCAGGAATCAGGGAGCAGCTTAGCCGAGCGAGCCTGGTGCAGGGTCTCTGTTGCAGGCCACAATGAAGATATCCCCTGGGGCCACCACATTGGAAGCCCTGACCGGGGCCGAGGGGTCTGTTGTCACGTGGGCGCGCTTACCCAGCTGCTGGCAGGGGGCATCAGCTCCTTACCACGTGGGGCTCTCTGCTCTGCTGCCTGCGTGTGCTCATGATGTGGCGGCTGATTTTTCCCCAGAGGCAGTGAGGGGCCGGAGAGAAGGGGGGGGGAGGGAGGGAGAGGGAGAGGGGGAGAGAGAGAGAGAGAGAGAGAAAGAGAGAATGAGAGAGAACAGGAAGGAAGCTGCAGTGCCTTTTATGACCTGGTCTCGGCATCAGCCTAGCCCGCACCGAAGCAGAGAGAGGGGACCCGGGCAAAGAACGTGGGATCGTGTTCACACTGCCACACCTGCACTGGCTCCCCAGCTAACTCTCAGAGTCCCGGGACCAATGTACAAGGCTGGGAGCCCATTTGGCCCCAGCGTGGCCCAGCCTCTGCAGCGGCAGCCGGAGCTTCCCCAGCAGGCTCCCTGCTGGGCCCTGCTGAGGATGGTGTTGTCCCAGAGGGCAGGAAGGACACAGAGACAGTAGCAGGGCCACCGTGGGCTGGGGGATGGCTGGTCCGACCATTTCCTTCTTGGTCAATAATTAGAAAACAATCCTGGAGCCCTGGCTGGCGTAGCTCAGTGGATTGAGTGTGGGCTGCAAACCAAAGTGTTGCAGGATCGATTCCCAGTCAGCGCACATGCCTGGGTTGCAGACCACGGCCCCCAGCAACCGCACATTGATGTTTCTCTCTCTCTCTCCCCCTCTTTTCCCTCTCTAAAAAATAAATAAATAAAATATAAAAAAATACAGATTTAAAGAATAAAAAATAAAGTTTTGAAGACTTAAAAAAATCCTGAAAAATAGAACACCTTAATGATTATGTTCTAATTAGAGTAGCACCTCCCTGGGAAGCAGTTTGGCAGAATCCACTGGAGGCTCTCGGGCTTCAGGCCCCAGGCGCTCCACTCCCACCCAGGGGAGTGGAGTGCCCACGCTGTTCACCCGCAGACGTGGGCGAGAATGTCCGTGGCCGCTTTCTTCCCGAGAACCGGGACACCCCCAAACGCGTAGGAGGTAGACGGCTCACGTCGGGTAAACCCGCCCAGAGGAAAGCTATGCTGGGACGGAAAGGCTAGGGCCCCGCTGCCCAGACCTCAGCCCCGAGAGGCAGAGGGCGGACAGAAAGGGCGTGTACTTCAGGGCTCCAGTGACGGTGGTCTCTTTCCACCCACCGCTTCGTTTTCTGGGGTTTCGGTTATCCGCGGTTAACGGCAGTGTGAGCATATCACGCGGACTATCTCAGATATTTTGAGAGAGGGGGCAGGAGAAAGCACAATCACATCGCTTTTGTTACAGTGTGTGGTTCTAATTGCTCTATTTTATTGCGAGTTATTCTTGTTCATCTTTTACAGTGCCTAATTTCTAAGTTAAACATTATTATAGGAGCCCCGGCTGGTGTAGCTCAGTGGATTGAACGCGGGCTGCGAACCAAAGCATCGCAGGTTCGATTCCCAGTCAGGGCACATGCCTGGGTCACAGGCCACTTCCCCAGCAACCGCACATTGATCTTTCTCTCTCTTTTTCTTTCTCCCTCCCTTCCCTCTCTAAAAATAAATAAATAAAACCTTAAAAAAACCATGATTATAGGTAAGCATATAGGAAAAAAAAACATCCCATAGATAAGGGTTTGGTAATATCCTCAGTCTCAGGCATCCATTGGGGGGCTTGGGACATGTTCCCCGCAGGTAAGAGGGGGCTATGAAATCCAGACAGACACTCCAGGGGGTAAAAATGCCCCCCAGCCTCGGTGGGGTGTTGATGGGAAGGGGTTAAGAGCCTCAGGGGCTGGAAATGTCCTGGTTTTTATTTTTTATCTTGGTGGTGGATCCGCAGGTACACCTGTGTCTGTACACAGGTGAGCAATTCACAGGATACACATATCCAATGTGCATTCTTTACTGTAGGTCTAGAAGAAAAACCAGGGCGGGAACAGGTTTTCTGTATGATCTGGCTCTTTCCGTAGCTTTGAGAGATATTTCTTGAACAATAAAGAATTGATCATTCTATGGAGAAAAAACAAACAAAAAAAAAACAGAAAAAAAAACAGTAGAAATGTCCCCTTACCTCCCAGACACGAGAGGCTTTGCAGGAAGACGTCATCTGGGGGAAACGACACTTTACTCGCACAACTTGCTCCCTGTGGGGAGACAACCCCTGCCCCCCCTTCCTCTGTATCAAGGTTAGTGCAGCAAATAGTTTCAACTTTCAAATGTCATCTTCCAAGCAAAGACTTCTCATTATGGTCTAATTACCTGACTGTTGGGAACAGGAAATGAGGAGCTGAGCTATTGAACTTGGGCGGGCGGGGGTGGGGGGGTGGGGGGAGAAGAAAAGACGAGAACCACTTCCTACCGATATTTTTCAAGTTTCAAAAAGATCACTGCTTCATCTCCTTGGGGGCTGTGAGGCACGTTAAAAACCTGCCTAATTATATCTTTTAACAGGAAACCCAAGAGAGGACCAAGATAGCGCAGTTTCAATCTTTTGGATAAACACAAACAAATGTGTGGGTGTACGCTATAAATAAATACGTCATATTTTAAAATGCCTAGTCACATATTTGCTCAAGGAATGTCTGTGCATGGTGGGAAAAAATAATACACGTCATCTATTTTCCTCAGAAAGATATAAATATAAAATTAAATATAAAACACTAAAAAAAACGTGTAGTGAGTTCTGGTCAATAGGGTTCCTTTTTCTTGGTGAATTTTTATGGTTGGTGCGACTCAGTCTGGGCAAAGGAACCTCACGAGAGCTGTAGGGCCGGAAAATCCCAAGGTATGAAGGGCGCTAGTCTTTCTGTCAATGGGCTTTATTGACAGCCCAGCCAGCGATGCCCCGCAGAGCACAGGTTCTTCTGTGGGGATGGGAACAGTGGGTTTCTAACTAATTTCTGTCTCATTGTTCTTGGAAAACATATGTCCCGCCCACTGGCCCCCGAGAATGGGCCCCCATCCCAAGGAAGTCGATGGCCCTTGGCTGCCAACCGCTGTGATATTGGACACCACACGACAACGAAGAAAGCAAGGAGAAAACACAGGGAAACAAGATCTGTCTACTTTATTTCAAAGGGCAAGTCTTCGTGAATGTCTCTCCCCGGCCCTTGTGGAGACAACGTTGGGTCCTGGGCGTACTTTTAATCAGGGAAGTGAAACGTGCTTTAAAAGCAGCACGAAGCCGGCGGGTCGCGTCTCGCGGGTGAGATCGGCGGAGATGAGTGAAAACACGGCGGCTCCCTTAAAAAGCACACGGGGCAGGGAATGACGAATGCTACTCCTTCCCATGTCGAGGAGATATTTTGCAAGTGGGCAGAGTCCCCCGTCTCAACAGCTAAAAAGTAGAGGAAGGTGTTTTTCAAGGGTCAAGCAGGTATACAGCAAGGTGTACCCATAACTTGGGCGCAAAAGGTAAAATCTTAAGAGCGGCTTTAACTGGTTTTCTGTCCATCTAAAAACACATCAGTAGCCCTGGCTGGTGTAGCTCAGTTGATAGAGCGCAGGCTGCGAACCAGGCATCGCAGGTTCAATTCCAAGTCAGGGCACATGCCTGGGTTGTAGGCCATAGCCCCCAGCAACCGCACATTGATGTTTCTCTTTCTCTCTCTCCTTCCCTTCCCTCTCTAAACATAAATAAATAAAAAATCTTAAAAAAACACATTGGTGCATTTAGCAAAAGTTAGTGGTTTTATATTTATTTACTCACTTATTTGTTTATTTATTTATTGTTCCTATTTTAAATCCTCGCCCCAGGATATGTTTACTGATTTCGTAGAGAGAGGGGAAGGGAGAGAGAGGGAGGGAGAGAGAACCATCAACATGAGAGAGAGAGCCATCGGTCAGTTGCCTCCCTGGACTTGCCCTGACTGAGGCTGGGAACCCACGAGCTACGTACGTGTCCTGACCAGGAATCGAACACGCAGCCTTTGGGTGTGTGAGGCCACACTCCAACCAAACGAGCCACATGGCCGGGGCAAAAGGCAGTCATTTTATTAGATGTATTCTTGCTATTCCCTTGTACGTGACCGAACGAATGAAGCAACAACGCACACGCAGCGTTTTGTTGTTATTTGGAGGGGGAGGAAAGCTGCGTTCCTGCCACCATCCCGGGTCCTCGGAGCCCAAGAAGGGAATTCCACGGTACACGGGGAGCCGTCTGTCCTGCGGGGCAAAGACGCGCCAGCCTGATGTCCCTTTGCAACTCAGGGTGGGCGGCGCCAGCAGCCCCCGATGGCCTGGGGGCTGGTCAGGAAGGCGGTGCTGCGTCAGGCCCGGCCCCGTCACCGCCCGGAGCCTGCTCCTGCCAGATCCCTGATGGTGTGAGGGGACTCGTTGTAGTGACAGGGGGTGACTCCCCCACCCACCCCCGGCGTCGTAAATGAGGGGCCTAAAGATGGCAAAGAACTGCTCCCTTCTAGCCAGGACCCTTTTTTTTTTTTAATTTTATTAAGATGAAAAGATGTGAAGGAAGATGGGATATAATCCTGCCAATGTCGGCGTTTGGATGGGCGTGTGCCTTTGGGCCGCCGCTGGTCCTCCCTCCTCATCCTGACCCCTGACCCCGCCCCCTGCCCCTGCCAGCCTTGATCCCTCTTCAGATGGCCCAGACTCAGGCTCCTGGCTGTGACTTTGGGGTCGGCCATGTCCTGAAGACGAAAGAGGCAATGCTAGGGTTTCTTCTGGAAAGTTTTGAAGCAAAGGTGGAAATGAGGGTTTCACGGGTTCCCAGGGGGAGCTACGAACAGAGGCGCTGGCTGACCCCATGTCAGATGCCCGCTTGCGGTCACGGAGACGCAGCCCACGTTGTGATGGGGTAATGGCTTCAGGGGGGCCAGAGCGGCCTGGGGCCAGGAGGGTGGGTGCCAGGCCTGTGTCTGTGACCATTAGCCTTTTCCCCTCTGACAGGTGGACGGTTGCCTCGGAGTCCTTGATCCTCACGAATCTCCTCCTGTTTAAGTGCATTGTTCTCTCTGTCATGGGGCTTCAGCTGACTGCAAGGTCTGATGAAACTGGGCCCCATGGACCTTGGAGGAAGCCCTGGGTGGCTGGCCCGACACAGGCAGGGGCGCGATGGGGTTCTGGGAGCCCCTTCTCCACCGTGGGCCGGGGGAGCCCCCACCCCCTCCCCACCCCGGATAACGTGTTCCAGGTGCTCAGTCTCCAAACAAAGACGCTTTTTTTTTCTGCAGCCTGAGAATGAAGAGTCCTCGCTAGCTGCATAGCGTTTTTCCGAGCTGCTCATATTTGGTTACAGTGAGATCGGTTATTTCACAGGAAACCCAGCAGAGGTGCCCGTAATTTGATTCACGTAGTAACTGGGAAAACTCAAAAGCAGGGAGCCGGCAGGCTAGGGCAGGGGGTGGGACCCCGGCTCATTCACGCAGCGTTCAGAGGGGTCAGTGTTCGGCCCTCTGAGCAGGCCGGGGACAATAGGCCACCAGGTCCACGGCCACCTCTGCGGTCAGGGTCACTGTAGAAGGTTTACTGGCGTGGCTCTAAGGGTAACACCCCAAACAGTTTCCGTGACCTCTATTATTCCATCTGATTTAACCTCTGTAAATGGCTATGAGTGTGTAACTCTGAAGGCCAAGAACACACGGCAGGCCGGCCATCTGCAGCAGGACTAACTCCAATGTGTAACAGTGTCAGAAGTCAATTGCTACAAATTTACTGCGAGTCCAGTAGTGTTTGGCACTTGAAGAATATCATTTTATAAAGGGCCCAAGGGGATGTGAAAGAATTCCGGCAGGTTTTCCTAAACATAGTACATGAATCCATGTCTTTCTAGCAATTTTTTAATTTATAGCACCACGCTATCAATGAAACGAATCTGGGAGTTACTACACATTAGTCAAGATTCCTATCAGTGAATAGGAATGAAATGGATGGAATTGGATACTCCAATCACGATGAGTATGAATGGCTGTTAATCTAATGTCTTGGAATATATTTTACCTGAGATCAAGAGCGTTAAGAAACACACACGTTGGACTGTGGGAGTGATTCAGTGAAGAGTTTCATCAGCCCCCGTGTCTGAGGATGTATGGATTCACAAGCTCATAGCATGACTTCTCACTGCCAAGCTCGGGCTGAAGGGCTGTGAATATTTGGGGGGGCAGCTCTGCAAACCCCCAATTCACCTCAGCTCCTGATCCCAAGGGGGTGCCGGTGGCCAGGTCCTTAGATGCAGACTGGGGAGAACTTGATGCAGAATATCAGAGAATTGAACGCATTTGGATGCCAGGTTTCACGGTAAGCTAACAGCCCTCATGATTTGTCTCGGCTTCTTATCCTTCTGCGTCCATGAGCTGGGGAACGAGAGCTGACAGGGGGTGGTGGGCCTTCCTGGTGGCCCGCAGTCACCAACTTGGAAGGTGGGGGAGGACAGCTGGAGTTGGGGGGTGTGGCACACACAGGAGCTTGGAAAGAGAATGGGAACCACAAATGCGGGCACTTTGAATTATTGATAGCTTCCAGATCCATGCCCCTGACCCGCCCCCCTCTGCCCTGTGGTCCCTCTGGGGGGACACACTCCTTCCTGGACGTGGATACGGAGCATGCTGGTCCGGCCAGAGCATCTTTGTTCAGTGAAAAAGTCGTTACCTGCAGGTACCCGGCAACTGGCAACTGAGACCAAAGTCCATTCATGGTGAACAGACTCCTGGGAGTTGCTTACTATCGCAGGTGCTGCCTGGGCGGTGTGAGCAAAGTTGACGTCTGTGACGAAATCACCACCAGCCACTTCTCTCCACCCCCTTTCTAGGCGTTGACGTGCTTTGCTTTCCCTCCTCCAGAGCCGTGGGGTACTACGTCCAGGCCTGCAGGTCCACTCACTTTGCTTTGCCAGTCAAGTCCCAAATTCTTTCCTTTCATTTGTAACATGGGTCGAATACACTAATAACTTATATTTATACTGTGTGACTCCCTATCAAGACGTTCAACCCAGGGAAATTGTTCAGCATTTAAAAAATAATCAGTAGCCATGGCTGGCGTAGCTCAGTGGATTGAGCTCGGGCTGTGAACCACAGCATTGCAGGTTCGATTCCCAGTCAGGGCAGATGCCTGGGTTGCAGGCCATGGCCCCCAGCAACTGCACATTGATGTTTTTTTCTCTCTCTCTTTCTCCCTCCCTTCCCTCTCTAAAAATAAATAAATAAAAATTTTTTAAAAAATAATAAATAAAATGATGTCAGGTGAAAGAGGCTTTTTATAATAAAAAAATAAAAAATAAAAATAATCAGTAAAATATTTTGATGGGTTCCATTCTAATTTTTTCCCATTTTATCAAAAGAGTGAAAACCATTTAAAGGATAAAACAAAGACTTACCAGAAATACGTACAATGCTATATTTTAAATAGTTTTAAGCTATTATAAGTAGTTTAAATGATATGCTATAAATAACTGTATTTTTAGGTATTTTCTCATCATTAAGATGAGAGGGGTTGAGGAAGAGGCTGTCTCTGGTTCTTTCTGCCTTTACAAGTTTGCGTTCTGATATTTTGGTCGCGTCTCTTTTTAGTCAGCGCGCTCCAAAGGAAATATAGCCAGGTCTACCTTTTCTTCCCACAAAAAATCATGAAAAAATTTTAACATACAGGAAAGGTGAAAGAGTGGTACCGTGAATGGCCACGAGCCCGCCCCCTGGGTCCCACGTCCACTAACATTCGCCATACCTGCCCCAGCTCTGCGTGGGCGCGGGCCCTTGCAGACCGTGCAAAATCCAGCTGCAAATGCCATGACCTTCAGCACGTGTTCCCTGGAAAGGAGGACATTCTTCCCCACGACACGACACGCAATCACGCCTAAGCAAACCAGCAACACTGAGCTATCAGGTGACTATAGAACCCCCAGGAGGGTTAGCTAATAGCATCTTAGATAATGGCATCTAAGACACGCTGTGTCTCCTTATCTCTTTTTATCTAAAAGAGCCACCCTCCTTAGCCAGGTACTTTCCTCCTGACATTTTTAAAAAAGAGATTAAGCTTAATACCCAGTAGAGGGTCCGGTTGCTGGAGGCATTCTTCAACGTGTGCGTCTCAAGTTCAGTCCAAGGCCGGCTTAGATTCAAGTTGCCTGCGCCGGCAGGAGTCTGTCCTCCTAGCTGAGGCTGTGCACTGGGCAGGTGTCTGGGGACACCCCTGGCACCCAGAGAGGCTAAGCCAGAATCCTATCCACCCCAAGGAGTGGCACAGATCCAGCGGAGAGGGTGGCCTCCGGAGCTCCATTGCCTGGCTGCAAACCGTGGCTCCAGCACCCACTTTCCTGTGTCATCTGTGTCTCTGTGCCTCAGTCCCCTTACCTGGGGGCAGTGGCAGAATCTCCCTGTAGCTTCGCTGAGAGGATTTGCTGCATGAACACCAGGAAAGTGCCTGAGGACAGTGCAGTGAGCACGGCTTGATGTGGGGGGTTGGAAACACGTGTGTTTAGCCGGAGAACATTCATCATCGGATGCGGGCGCTTCCATAGAGACTGCAGTGCACACACTGCGGGGTTCCCTGGAGGCTCGGTGCTGAGCGGGTACCACGTGCTGGTTCGGTGCATCCAGCAGAGGGACGCAGTGGGAACCCTGGGGACATGGAGGTCACCTGGAGGGACGCACTGCTCCCTCCATCACGTACGAACGCCACACTCATGTGCGTGCTGCTCGGGCAGCACAATGAACCGCAAATTGGGAATAACCACTCTTCCCGAGTCCCATCCCCGAGAAACAGGCGGGTAAACATGATCCCGGGAACCTGTTGAATACACTTAATTATGTTTCATTACCCCATCTGCCCGCTGCTAGGTTTACTGTAGTTTTTTTTTCTTGAATGGCAAATAAGAAAGCTTTTTATTTAAATGACGGCCGGGGGGGAAGAAGTGGGCTGCTCATTTCCCCGAGACGCAGGAGGGTGTAATGACAGATAGAGGCTGAGACCAGGAGTAATTTTCCTTAAAAGATACGACTTGAAAGTCATTCTTGAAATTACTTGGCTCTGACCGAGGTCCTAATTAAAACCAGAAGCAGGAGGAAGAAGAAACAGGGAGATCCCAGCGCGGAGCGGGCCGGCCCCCGTTTCCCCGCTGGAGCTCCGAGACCCCTGAGATGCGCTTCAACGCGGTGGTTCCGGTCCCCAGGAATCACAGGGAGATGTGCGGACGTCCCTCTCAGGGGAAGTGGAAGTCTCGTTCTGGGGTTTTTGCCTGAGAAGGAGGGAGAGACACGGAGTATTCCATCTGCTCTGGACTTCTCGCAAAAGCCTCAGCAGGCGTCGGCCGCTTTGTCCATCCTGTTCCTCCCCGAACCTGCCTGGCAATCCAGGCAAATGAGTCTCAGCTTTTTCAGGCACCAACCGGAGGATGACCTCGAGGTGTCTCCAGGCTTCTCCTCCTCCTCAGGTCTTTCTGAGCTGTAGCCATCTGTGACGAGAATCAGGTCTGCATTCCGCTTTCTATGCTCTTGGCGTTTTTACCGCTTTCCGCTGTGATCCTTTCGGAAAATAGGGGACACTGGGAGAGCTGATGGTGAGGCAAACCCGTGCGTACCGTCTGGACGGTTTGCCTCCGTGGGCTGGCCAGGAGGCAATACAGCCAAGCTGCTGCTGGCTGCTGGTGGCCCTGCGCATCGGCGCCATCGTTTTGAGAAAGGGACTTGTGTCGGGAACCTTAAAACATTCCATGGTATTTCACTAAGATCCCGCTTGGGATTTATCCGAAGAAAACCAAAGAAAGATACTACCTGTGTGAGATGCTCATTATAGTGTGTGTTATATTAGCAGAAAAGCTGGGGATGATATCCTTGAGCTGAATAGCTCAAGTTGATAGTACAATAGATACCCAGCAGTTCGAAATTACATCAATGTTTGAAATGGAGAAAATACCCCTGATACAACAGGTTTGGAAAGAGGAAGCTGTCCAAGCTCCTAAACATGGTGATCACAATAGTGTAAGTGCGTGTAAGGAAGTGTGCAAACATAGGAAGGCGTTAGGGTACGATAGTGAAATTACAGGTGCAATCGTTTCATTCATGTATTCTTCATCCTTTCTTGTTTTAAAAAATCTTTTCTGTGTGACAAATCGGTGTGTCCCAGGTTTGTCTCCTGATTCTGTTCAGGCAAAGGCCTGTGTTAGGAGAGTTATGCATGTGTTCAAATACTCATCCCCAGTGAGCATGAAAAGACGCAAAGTTGGGGGCCTGTCACTGACTGTCAACTATGTCCCTACACAGGGTCCCCTCCGTGCGAGTGTGGAATAGCCCAGCCTCAGCCCCAGCTCGGGTCTCCCTCATTCAAGAGGCCTGTTTGGCCTGAGTCTCAGTTTCCTCATCTGTACAGTGGGCAGGGCCGAGGTTGGTGACTGTGTGTCTGGTGACTGTGAACTATTCATACACAACTACTGTTCTTCCTCCCACCCCACCCCCCTTTTTTAAACATAGGGGTTTGGTGTGTCTGCGCTTCTGCTCCTTGGGAAGGTGTGATGTACAAGGTCATGGTCAGCCACCCTCTGGCTCTTCACCCCTCTGTCTCCTGTTTCCCTTGGTGATGAGGCAAACGGGCCTCCCCGAGCTGCCAAGGCTTTGCAGCTCGCAGAGGGTTCAGCTCCCAGAATCCACCTGGGACCTTGGATCCTTTAGAAGCAAGTTGTAGTGGATGGAACCTTGTAAGTGGCTCCATACGACTTTGGGACAGTGGCCCTAAATGACCTTGAGACAATAGCTAAGTGTGGCTTGGGTGTGGCGAGGCATGTGCCAAGGCATCTAGTCTAGATTAGGAGGATTCCAGGGGAGCGAGCTGCGGGGGTGTGCCCCACATACCTCTCAGGGGCCACCCGAGGCCTTGGGGAGGAGGCTGAGGGGCCACCCTGCCTTCCTCACACGAGCAGCCCTGGTGTCCTATAAAATGCGCGCTTCCGGGGACCAGCGCTTCACGCCAGGGGCCCAGCCCCCTCTGCTAGGTCTCCCTCCAGTCGGCTCAGACCTGATGGTGCGTGACCTTGACTTTCCTGCAGAGACAGATCTTTTTTGTTCTTTGAGGGTGGGTTTCGTGTTCAAGAACAGTTCTAATATCCTGATCTGGTGAAGAAAAACATAGCAGATAATCAACACTGTGTTTTATGTTTTCAAAATCTTGTGATCTTCAGGAAAGTAAGGAGGCCACTTTTGGGGAGTGAGGCTTATGAATGAGCACTTCCAAGAATATTTCTTCCAAAGCCTCACCTGGGCACAGGGGTCCAGCCTCCCAGAGACAGTGCCCTTGGGGATCCGCCTGCTGTGCATTGCCCCGTGCTTTCCTGACGCAGCTGTATTCTGCCAGAGACAGCCTCAGCTTGGCACCCCTCCCCCTGCCCCCCCACATCCCCCCAAGTTCAAGAATCGGAACCATCAGTTCTATACATTACTAACTTCCCCCGGCCAGCAATCCTATTGGATCTGAACTTATTTGAATTAGTTTCTACTTTCCTTGATGATTCTGCCCCAAGGCTATTGAGGGCTGGTGACACTGACAAATTTCCCTGATAGGAAGATTATTTTGAATGCCAACCCAAAAAAGTTTTTTTTAAACTTCTGACTTTATACCAGAATCTCCCGTACTCACTTTTTTATTAGTCTCGCATAATATACACTACAGAAACATTCTGATTCAGGGACTCAAGCTTATTTTTATGAACAGACTCTGGATGCTAAAATAAACAGAGGCAACAGTTCAGCTGTGAAATATAAAAAGGTGCACTTTTTTTGTTGTAAGATGGTAACATATTTTGTTTCTAGGAAGACAGCTAGTGGTCGAGCGAAGAGAACTCTCCATGAGTTGACAAACGGCATCATTTTCTTCTGCGAGGATGTTAACTTCTAAATCATTTGCTGATTTCAGATTTGAGTGTGTGTGCATTTTGGGGGGGATGTGTTCAATCTCTCATCTTGGCTGTTTTATGTACCATATTTATTTTTTTTAATTTTAAAATATATTGATTGATTTTAGAGAGAGAAGAAGGACCATCTTTGTTTGCTTTCCAAACATACCCCAACCGGGGACCAAACCCACAACCTAGACATGCGCCCTAACCGGGAATCGAACACCCAACTTTTTGGTGCACCGGAAAACGCTCACCAACAGAACGTGGCCAGGGCTACGTACGATATTTATGTTGACCAACTGCAGTGGTAAGTTCTCCAGAGCCTGTCTTCAAGGCTGCCGTTTTCCCTAAAAGCACCGTGACAACGGTCATGAGGGAAAGACACTCCCATCATCAGAGAAGTTAGAGACAAGGACTTTAGCCAAAATATAGAAAATATGGCTACACAAGTCGAAAGGACCCAGCCCAGAATTCAACCCACGGGGCTGAAGAAAGGCTTTGCAGCTCGCAGAGGGTTGAAAGGCTTCCTTTTCTGATCGTTATCTGCTGCTGATTACCTGGTTCTGAAGGCAAAAGCCAAATGTGCTCACACCTCCGGGGATAACATTAATCTCCCAGAAAACCTCGCACCGAAATCCAGCCGGGGCGCTGGGGCTGGAGAATTTCACTTTTTTGCTTTATCTCCGCCGTCCATCTGGACTGTCAAGTCTGTCGCATACCTGCAGCCTACAGCCTGGAGATCAGGGGCTTTGATGTTCTGAGGGACGCTTTATCTCGGGTAATTTTCGCCAATTCTGACGCTATTGTGTGGGATGCTCAGAGATTCCGAGAATGAGCGATGGCTTTGTCTACCGAGATCAGAGCAATTTGCAAGCTTTAGCGAGGGACAAGGTCTAATAAAGGGACTTTTGAGCTGGAGTCTGTCAACACCAGTGGAAACTGGCATGACATCAAACTCCACGATTATTGATAGCTTAAGCATCAGTGGGCAGAGAGAAAGGCTGTGGGCATGTGGAATTCCTTGGAGCCGGAGCAGCCGGGCTGTCAGCGTATGACTGGCTGAATACTAGATTTATTTATTTTTTTTAATTAAAAGAGAATGCATGCACATAGGAGCAAAAAGTCAAGCCGTGCAACGGAAGGAGTCTCCCCCGTCCCGAATTCCCAGTCGGGTTCTCCTCTTCAGAGGCGCCATTATTGCCCAGTTGGCGGGTGCAAATATTCCAGGAGTTCTCCAAGCGTGGCTGTCCCCCACCTTCTACCGCAAAGGGGGAGGGCGCTCACCTGCTCTGCTTCCTGCTCTTTTCTTTCTTTTTTAAAGGAAGATCCTCATCCAAGGATATGTTTATTGATCTTTTAGAGAGAGAGGAAGGGAGAGAGACAGAGAAAACATCGATGTGAGAGAGAAACACAATTGCTTGTCTCCTGTACGCGCCCCTACCGGGGATCAAACCAGCCACCTAGGTATGTGTCCTGACCAGGGATCGAACCTGCAAACTTTTGGTGCACGGGACGTCGCTCCAACCACCTGAGGCACCTGGCTAGGGCATCTGTTTTTTTTTTTTTTTTTTCACTTATCTGTGTATTTCGTAGGGTAATTCCTTGACTGCCATAATGGCCAGGTCTTATATATTCTAATGATGGGCTGCTTGTTTGTGTATTTTTAATCCTCTCATCAATTTTGTGAGGTGAGTCCAGTTATTAAGCCCATTTTACAGATGCAGGAGCAAAGGCATGAGGAGGGGTATGACTTGCCCAAGGGCACGGGTCCGAAGGGGCCAGCCCAGGATTTTGGCCCCAGAACCAGTGTGTGACCACTATTACCCATGTCACCAAGAGCCACCTCATGCCTTAAAAACAGTTCTGAGGACATCATCTGTATAAATGCGGCAGAACATATAAGGAGTGTGTGGTATGAAGCACGATAATGAAACCAGACCCTTGGACCCACCCACCAACTCGGCTTAGAACCAGACCCCGTCCGAATCTACAGGATCCCACTCTCTGGCTTTGGAAATGCCAAGGGAGTGGGATCCTGTATTCCATGCGGAGAAACCTCTAGACCCGTTCTCACTTAGCTTTGCTTTTTGGGGTCCTTTATAAAAACGATGTCACATGTCCTCACTGATTTACACAACCGTGTGGCGTCCCATTGTCCAGGCTACCGGCTCATGGCCATGTAGGGGGGTTCAGATCAAGCACTGTTGCTACAGGTGTCCTTCTCAGCCAGCTGCCTGCGAGTGTAACGAAGGACAAAATCCTATGTAAACCGGGTCGAAGAGTGGGTGGTGCGAGACTCACCTCCCAGAGGGGTCGTACTGTTTATGGCTGGTGAGTTAGGGTCCTGCTTCCTCACACTATTGTGATGAATTAAACTTTTTAAAAAGATTTTATTTATTTATTTTTAGAGAGAGAAGGGAGGGAGAAAGAGAGAGAGAGAAACATCAATGTGCGGTTGCTGGGGGCCGTGGCCTGCAACCCGGGCATGTGCCCGGACTGGGAATCAAACCTGTGATGCTTTGGTTCGCAGCCTGCACTCACTCCACTGAGCTATACCAGCCAGGGTTAAACGTTTTTTTTAATAATTGCCAACGTTAAGGTAAAAGCTGTAGACCTTTGAACTACACAACATCTATTTAATTGTGTTTCCGATGGGGCAGCTGTGTGTAAACCTTTGTACGTGAAAACAGCCCTGCTGATTTCTCTGCTAATTGTCTTTTCTTGTTGAATCTCAACATATCACCACATGTTATGGGAACGAGCCCTTTTTCTACCTTATTTGTGACAAATATTTCCCCCCAGACTATCATTGATTTTTGACTCAGTTTATGATTATTTTCCCTAAACAGGATTGTGTGATCAGATTCATAATTCTTAGGATGTCAGGATATTATGTCTCATGTGGAAAGGCCTTCTGAAAACACTCAGGGATATTTATCTATTATATACTAATTTATGTATTAATGTACTGCATATTCATTATGATGTAATAATTGCTGTGTACCTTTTTATGTTACACGACAATTTCTTTTTTCTAAATTCTTTTTTTTAAAGATTTATTTATTTATTTAGAGAGGGAAGGGAGGGAGAAAGAGAGAGAGAGAAACATCAATGTGCGGTTGCTGGGGGGCTGTGGCCTGCAACCCAGGCATGTGCCCTGGCTGGGAATCGAACCTGCGATATTTTGGTTCGCAGCCCGAGCTCAATCCACTGAGCTACGCCAGCCAAGTTGAATTCTGTTTTTTTAAATGGTGGTGAGAACACTTAACATGAGATCTACTCTCTGACCAGATGTTGAGGTGCACAGCACTGTGTTGTAATGTTTGGGCGCAGTGGTGTGGAGTGGATCTCTAGAACTCACGTGTCTCACATAACTGGGATTTTATACATGTTTGTTACAATTCCCCAGTCCCCCTCCCTCCCCGCCCCCCCCTGCACCGCCCTCCCCGCCCCCCGCCCAGCCTCTGGAGGCCGCCATTTTGCCCTCTGCTTCCACTATTCGGATTCCTCTTATGAATGGGATTGCACCTCATTGGTCCTTTGGTGGCGGGCTTATTTCCCTCAGCATCACGTCCTTCATATCTTGACTCCTTTTCGTGTTTTTTTCCCCTTGATCTGTTTGTTTATATTATTTTTTAAATGATTACAAGATAGCCCTGGCCAGTGTGGCCCAGTTGGTTGGAGCATTGTCCCATAAGCAAAGGGTTGCTGGTTTGATTCCCAGTCAGGGCACATTCCCGGGTTGTGGGCTTGGTCCCCTGTTGGGGTGTGTGAGGGAGGCAGCTGATTGGGTTTCTCTCTCTCTCTCTCTTTCCTTTCCCCTCTCTCTTCAGTGAGAATAAAAAAATAAAAAAATAATTACAGGTCAATTATTTAATAACAATTTAGTGTATCCCTTTCTTCTGAGGTTGGGGGAAATAGCTCTTGGACCTCTTTGGAGTTTCTACCATTTTTTTCTTATGTTTTTACTATTTCTCTCCCTGCAGTCTCCTCAAATATATTTTAATGCTCGCTCCCTAATTTCTTTGAGGGCATATACTATTAATTTAAATACTTAAAGCTATGAAATTTCCTCAGAGTATTGCTTTTACCTATATTGCAGGGCTGTCCAAACTTTTGGTGTCTCTGGGACACCCTGGAAAAAGAAGAATTGTCTTGGGCCACACATTAAATACAATGCAACACGTAATCAGCAAAAAAAAAAAAAAATCTCATCATGTTTTAAGTAAATTTACGATTTTGTGTTGGGCCGCATTCACAGCCATCCTGAGCCACATGCGGTCCGTGGGCTGCAGGTTGGACGCCGCTATTAGTTTATAATGCATGTATTTTTATTATTTTCACTTTCTAATATTCCGTGGTTCTCTTTTCTGTTTTGTTTTGAATCTGAGATTTGTATAAGAGAAAGTGTAACATTGTTCAGAATCTATTGCTTTTATAAACCACACTTGCTAGACTGATCTATTTATTGGTGGGAAAGTCCTTATAGGTGAGTAACCACTGTTAGTTTTTTCTCTACGAATAGTATTTTATTTTGAATGTTTGTGATAAATCAAAAGCATAGCAAAAGTTTCCACCTTCACTTCTACAACGCCTCCCCACACTTCGAGAAGTCCAAATTGTGTTGCCTAGCTTCCTTAACTTTACGTTCACACTTTACCAGGGGTCAGATCGAGTTTTCAGTGAAATGAAAGGCAAGACACAATTTGATCCTGTTGTTCTGAGGGTCTGTAGTTTTAGAAGTTCAAGTTTAATGAGGAGTTAGGGCGGAAAAATACAATGACACTGACACACAGGACATGAAGAGGAGAAAGGACCAATGAAATATGCTTCTCAGTCTGTGAAGCTCCTGTTCCGGGAAGCTAACTGACTCCAGCCCCCAGCACTAAGCTCGGAGGTTCTCGGAGTCAATGTCAGAAATGAAACGGGCTCTTGGGTGCCGTGCAGCTTGACATTATTCCGTCGTGAAGCAGGCAGCCGGCACGTTCAGCCTATTTCTCAGGTAGGAAAACTGAGCATCTAGCTTGCCACCCAGAAGAAAGAACTTTGACCCCTGCAGGGTGTCGCCTCCACCAGACTGGCCATGCTCTCTGCTCCACCTCTCCCTTTCAGAAGTGTCACACGACACCCCTTATCTTTTCTGTCCAGAGCCAGTCTGAGACGCTTCCCTCCTCTGCCTCCCGTC
Organism: Phyllostomus hastatus; assembly: GCF_019186645.2. Taxonomy (NCBI): domain Eukaryota; kingdom Metazoa; phylum Chordata; class Mammalia; order Chiroptera; family Phyllostomidae; genus Phyllostomus; species Phyllostomus hastatus. Next base: position 10,550,675 of record NW_025334036.1, on the reverse strand, counting down.
TCCAACGGAAGGCGTTGCTCCAAATAATGAAGAAACAGGGCGTCTAAAACCCATCGTGGGTTTTCTGAATACTCACCCACAACCTATAAAACGATGACTCCAGCCCCGAAGGCTTCCTGAAGGAACGGAGCACGACTTGCTCCCCGAGATCTTCCCACGGTGACTCAGTCTGATGAAAATGCTATAATCCTGGAGGGACTCCTTTGGTTCTACGGCCCACAGCCGGTCCCAATGTGGTGGGTCTTTTCCCGTCATTTCGTCAGGCTGATCGCCGTCTGCCTCTCCTGCACCAGCCCTTGGATGTGGGTTCTTTCTGGAAACACATCACCAAACCCGAGTGCTGTTGTGAGCTCTCCCCTTCCCCTGGGTACTTATTTATTCCAGTGTAAGGAGAAACGGCAAATGTGTTTTGTATCGCATGCTATCCACTCCAGCAGGCCTCTGTTCCAGCGGGCTGAGGGGTGCTTTCTGTTAAGGCCCTTGAGTCGCCTGGTGAGCCGGCTGGAGGGAATGGCCTCGGTAGGCACCCCGACCTCTCCCCACCAGCCGCCAGGCAGCTCAAAGTCAAGGATGGGCTGTGTTACCTGCTAGTTCTCCCCTTGTGCTTTGCCTTTGGTATCTGCTTCTCTCTTCTCACAGCTTCCTCTTTTTAAAGCCAACACAACTGTATATAGATTTCAGAGCAGGTTGCTCAGGTGCATTATAAATCCCACCATACTTCCCATCAGCATTGTAGAGTCATCGTTATGTTTATTTCTTAGACTTTATTTACTTATTTTTTAGAGAGAGGGGAAGGGCAAGAAACATGGATGTGCGAGAGAAACATCAACTGGTTGCCTCTTGTACATGCCCTGATTGGGGACCGAACCCGCAACCCAAGCATGTGCCCTGACTGGGAATCGAACCAGTGACCTTTGGCTTTGCAGGATGACACCTAGTCAACTGAGCCACACCGGTCGGGGTGAGTAATCATTATTAATAGTTCATAGTAATTACTATTGCTTTATAATTATGAGCCAGAAAGAAATTGGGCATTCTAATGCTTACAAAGCTTATAATTAAATTCAGTTCTATGGGTTGTGTGGGTGCATTTATGGGTATGTGTGGGGGGGAGGGCAGGGAGAGGAGGAGAAAGCATTAGATCTGACACTGATCAGATCAGCCATCAGCTCAGGAAGTGATACAGCATTTCCCAGTGTGAGCATCTTTGAGGTATCATCCATGAAATAATAACCGCAACAATACCTCCCCTCTCTCAAGGCTCTCCTTGCTATGTGCTTTCCAGAGATTCCATCAATGAGTCCTCACAGCAATTCTATAAGAGGAGAACGCATATTCCCATTTTACACACGAGGAAACTGAGGGTTCTCAGCAAATAATCCATCACAAAGGTGAGAATGAGCTGAAAACCAGATCCTATAACCAGAGATGGTCCAAAGGCCACAGGGAGACGTAGCCTTGGGTGCTGTGGTTTTCCTTGACCTTGCTAAGAATCTCCATCTTCCCAAAGGGGCGATGTAGCCCTTTCTAGAGTCTGGGCAAGAGTCTGAGGGTTCAGAATGGAATGAAGCGAAGTTGGAAGCAGAAAATACTGTCTTCTAATTATTCACCTATAATCCCTCTTTTAAGAGAGCCCTCTTCCCCTCCTGATGTATTTTTAGCAAATCAGATGGAAATACGTATGGGATTTTAGTCTACTTTTTCTTGTCAGGAATGCTAATTTTTGTGACCTTTCATCCTTCATGTTGTCTCATCAAAACGCACATTCCTTTATTTCTCAGATTTGGAAAGTGGCATCTGAGCTCTGGAGTGTGATACTATATTGAAAAGTGGAATTTCGTTTCATAGGTGGCTTATGTGTTCAACTGTTTACTTGAAGGTCATTGTTTACTTACTGAACCAACAGATCCAAGCTAAGAATGCTTCTTCAGAAAACTTTCCACTGTAAGTCCCCATCAGTCTTTTTGGATGTGACCTTGGAAACATGAGTGCTGGGCATCAGGGTTTACCTTTTCCCTTAATGTTAAGCTTCTAGTCAATGTCAAGGCTGTACAAATCCCAAAGCTTCATCATGAAATGTGATCTTTCTCTCTCTTTTTCTTTCTCTCCCTCCCTCTCTCCTCCCTCCCTCCCTTCCTTCCTTCCTCTCTCTCTCCCTTTCTCTCTCTCCCTTTCTCTTTCTTTCTTTCTTTCTTTCTTTCTTTCTTTCTTTCTTTCTTTCTTTCTTTCTTTCTTTCTTTCTTTCTTTCTTTCTTTCTTTCTTTCTCTTCCTCTCCATCTCTCCATCTCTCTATTTCTCCTCACCCAAGGACATTTCTCTATTGCTTTTAGAGAGAGAAGGAAACACTGATCAGGTGCCTCCTGCATGCACTCAACTGGGGATTGTACGTGTCCAGAAAGAGGACTGAATCTGCCACTCAGGCATGTGCCCTGATCGGGAATTGAACCGGCGACCTTTCAGTCACGCGAGGACGCTGTAACCAACTGAGTCACACCAACCAGGGTGATGATTTTTCTTAACAGAGACATTCCAGAGCATGCCAAGGAGATTAGATTTTTTTTTTTACTCGAATACACAATCGAGAACCATGAAATCTGCTTCTTTAGTAACAACAACAAGAAGGCACTTTGGGTCTTTCCCATACACAGTTATGTGTTCGGAATGATATTTCCTGTGGTTGAAAATCTTAGGAGACAGGGATCTGGAGTTAGGAGGACTTGCACACAATTACGTTAATGAAAGACAGGGCTCAGGGCGCACACGAGGGAAGAAAGCTTCCTCCTGCCGCTGTCTGGCTGGCACGGGAGAGCAGCTGTGTGACAACTGAGTTGCAGCTCCAGGGAGAGGTGAGGTCTGCAGTCCTGCGGGGTAATTGCCTGGGCCGCCCTATAATTCCGGGTGCTGAGTGTGATGCAGGAAGGTCATTAAATCGGGACGTTAACCATGTCGGAAAGTAAATGGGCTCCTTTGTTGGGTGGGCTCTGTGGTCTTAAAGTCACAGGGGTAAATCCTTCACAGGGATACGGTTCCCATGAGGGATCTACACAGACGGAGTGGGCTTTGCACACATCTGGCCTGTGCACACGCGTCTACACACACTTGCACATAAGCAACACTCTACGGCTTAGGGGGACAGTGTTCACCTTCAGCTGAGGTCAATGCACTTGAGCGGTGAGCCCATTTGGCCCCTCCCCGAAGTAGACAAGGGACTGACCTCATTTCTGCAGAAAGGCAGGGACATTCTTCTCCAGCAGGGTCTCCAGGGAGGCCACCTCGGAGCCAGTAATCACTACCTTCGGTGGCTCTGAGTTAGTGCTGCAAACTTGACCTTGTGATTCCAGATCTTAATTTCAGGTGACATCTTCATTTTTGGCTTGGTTTTGCAATTTTTTTCTATGAGTATATGTGTGTATATTTTAAACTAACATTTATTTACTTATATTTTTCCATGAACTATATAGCCATCACTTTCCCATGGATCTTCTCATTTTACGTAAGAAAAATGATCTTCAATTTACAGAGAGAATTATTAATATAAAATGGGGGGAGAATTCATGTTAATATTGGCCAACGGTTAGAACAATTGGATATCCATAAGCAGGAAGAAAAACACCTAAAAAAGACCCCTAAAAAAATCCTTGACCTAAGCCTCACAGCTTATAAAAAGTTAACTCAAAACATATCATAAAAAATTATAAAACTCTTAGGGGAAAACAGGAGAATATTATCATGATTTTCGATCAGGAAAAAAGTTCTCACATATGAAATCAACAGCTAGATGGATTGATAATAGTCAAACTTTATAAACTGGATTTCATCCAAATTAGAATCTTTTGCTCTGAAAAAGATACTGTTAAGGAAATGAAAAGGCAAGCCACAGATTGGGAGAAAATATTTGCAAATCATTTACTAGATGAAGGGCTTCTCTCCAGAACACATAAAACTCTCAAAAGTCACCTGTAAGAAAATGAACAGCTCAATTTTTAAAATGGGTGAAATATTTGAACAGACACTTCACCAAAGAAGATACTGGACAGCAAATATGCACCGATAAAGATGTTCAACATCATTAGCCATTAGAGAAATGCAAATTAAAACCATCAAAAGAGACCACTCCACACCTATTAGAATGGTTTAAATAAAAAATCCTGACAATACCAAGTGCTGACAAGCAACAGTAGGCTCACACTCTGCTGATGAGAATTTTGTATCTTACAGATGTGACCCCCATCTCACCACCTAACCCAATAATCTCACTCCTGAGTACTCATTCTAGAGAAATAAAAACATGTGCACACAAAAACATGTTTATGAACACTTATAGACATCAGAGTCATACTCGTCCCAAAGCAAAATAACCCCAGTGTCTTTGGATGAATGAGTTGTGCTTCAAAGGCATTCTGCTGAGTGAAAGAATACAGTGCCAAAATGTTTACCGGCTGTAGGAATCGGTTTACACGACATCCTGGAAAAGGCCAAATTATTGAGACAGAAACAGATTACTGGGTTCCAGGGCTTGGGCTAGGGGAAGAGTTTGGCCCCCTAGGGGAAGCCTGAGGGATTTGTTTGGGGTGATGGATTCTCTGGAACCTAACTGGGCTGGTGGTTACACAAAACTCCATGAGCGTGAAAGCGCATGGAAATGTACACCAAATAAAAATCCATTTTGCAATATGAAAATTTAAATAATAATAGTATGAACAAATAAAAAGTACTGGCCAACATCTGTGGAGCACTAATCATGTGCAGAGCCCTCTCCTAAGTGTCCTTGGTCCAGGTCACGTGAGCGGTGCGTTCCCGTCTGGGTCTGCGTGGTTGCGGTAACCCTATCCACCCCATGCTTTCTACCAGCATCATTCCTGCCTTTACAGCCACACTAACGCAATCCCCAAATTCCAGAGCAACTGAAGGTTATCACTGCTGGGTGCTCTTACAATGACCTTTGTGCTTTCTTCTTCTTCTTTTTTTTTTTTAGTTTTTTCTTTAGTGCACGGGATTTGTTTTTTTCCTACAAGACCTGCTCATCCTGTTGGGGCAGGAGCTGCGGGCTAGCTGGGATCTGAGCACAGAGGTAGACTCAGGTGTGGGCTGGGAAGCTGAGCAGATGGTGGCCGTCCTCAGTTGTCACTCCCCTGGGCCCACAGAAAGTACGAAATTTTGGTACATGCCACTCATGTCGTATGGAAAAGGCCCCTGTGCTTCTGATCAGGACTGCTCAGAGCGGCCTGGCCCTGGTCATCACCCGGGTCTGGGCTCAGCAAGGCAAGCATTGCCCTGACCTAGCCAGAAATTAAAAAAACATTCCGCATGACGTCTGTAATTCTTCCTGCAAACGGTACAGGAAGGGGGCCTATGTCTGGCCAGAGTTCGCCGTGGATTTCAGAACCTTAATGTGATTCAGGGAAGGTTCTGGAGTTGATTTGTGGCTGCAGGTGACTCTGCCCGGAGTCTCTGGAACTCGGCCAGACGAGGCGTCCCGGGGATGGGCAGATGTCTGGGAGCTCCTCCGTCTGCACATCCCTCCCCCAGCTTTGCGTTCACTGACCTTGCTGGCTGTACACTCCAGCTCCCCTGGGTGCTCTGTAAGTCTCCCTGATGTGCCGTGAAGGTGGTGGGGTCCCCACAAAGCGTGTGGGAGAGCCCCGAGTGGGGAGACTGGCTGGAAGCTTTTCTGCGCAGAGCATCCACTGTGTGTGGACGAACATGGGAGAGGCAGGGATCACAGAAAACTCGTTTTGTGCATCGAGTGGAATTCCAAAGGCCTGAATTCCAGGAATAACCACTCAAAAACAGATACGTGCTTGCAGGGTCATCAGACATGGGGACGGCGTCTCAGACAAAGACTTGTGAAGGCAGGACAATTAAGTGGGCTGGGGACTGAGAGGACCCTACTTTAATTTATTTTCTCAGGGAAAGCACGGGGTGGATAGGATTACCACGATCACAGAGAGCAGAGGGTGATGTCATTAGGAGAACAGAGAGCCTCTGGGGCGGGCGGGGGGCTCCCCCATGCTCCCGGCCACCTCCAGAGCCTCCAGCCCCCCGCCCCCACCCCAGAGAGGGCCCTGGCTCTGCAGGGCACAAAGGCAGGGCTGCTGGTGGCTTTGTGGGGGGACAGGGAGCACCAGCAGTCTCAGTTCTTACATCTGTAAGTGGGGGTTCAGGTCATAAGGATGGTGCCTGGCCTGCTGTGAAAAATCCATAAACGTGGGCACGGTTTGTGTGCACACCAACAGTTTAGTCCATGTGCCCACCAACAACACGTGTGTGCACGCTAAGTCTGTGCATACATGCAACAGTCTGTGTGCATGCTAATAATCTATGTGCATGCCAACTGCGTGCACGCTAATGGTCTCCGTGCGCCCTAACACGAGTAATGTTAACGCAAAGGAAGCAGGTGGGCAGACTTGTCGCTGCTTCAGGTTCTTTCTCATTGGTGGCTCTGCAAGGTGGCCTGTCTGCCCTGGTCCAATGAGCATCTGAGCTGACGTAGACACATGCAGCACACAATGTACGATCCGCAATAAAATGTGCAATCCTATTGGCTGTGACTTCCACGTCGCCGTTCTATTCTCGCAGAATGTTGCCACAGCTTTTCGTGTCCATAATGAATGAGCAGACTCCCTCCATGATCGTTCGCTGATCGTTTCATTTATGTTGATAAGTCACAAGTGAAACAACAAAGAATGTGTTGGAGCATCACTTGCATTGTTCAGAAATGATCTGAGAAGCCTCTGGGCTGCACCCAATATTAGTTTTCAAATGTGGAAAGAATAGATACTTCCTTGCTTGTTTCCTGCTTACGCACAGCACAGTGGCTTCAAAGGAACCGTTTCTTCATTATTCTCTGAAGTATAGACAATTGAAATGATAAAACAAGACCCGATTTGTAACTTAGGCCAATGTCCGTAGTGTAAACATTCCACCTTGGCCAGTTTTAAGCGATGGCTTTGACATCAATGAACGTAGGGTTGCGGAGAGGTATATAAGTAGCACATATTTTATACTTCTACCCTCCAAATACAAAAACACATGAATGACCTCAAGAATATAAATATTGGTGAAATGTGGTAGGATCATTAGAAAGAGATGCATTTTTTAATATTACCTTTGCTTTTAGTATCATTCATTGAGTTATTCATTTCTATAACTTAATTTTTATTTTTTATTTTTTCTTTAAAATCTGAGGACATGCTTAGAGAGGAGAAGGGAGGGGGAGAGAGGGAGAGAAACATTGATAGGTTGCCTCTCGTATGCATGCCCTGACTGGGCACCAAAGCCACATACTAGGCCCGCACCCTGACTGGGAATCAAACCCGCAGCCTTTTGGTTTACCGGACGACACTCCAAGCACCTGAGTCACACCAGCCAGGGCGGTTTCTATAACTTAATTTTTAGCAATGTCTGTGTTTAACAACTGGCTTGCAAAATTTCCGAATATTTAACAGCTCCTCCAGGCTGGTGCCAGCCAGCTCCCCTGTCCTGTTGCACAACAGGCCCCTTCCACATAGGAGCCTCCACTCTGCACCAATCTTCAGCATGGTTCTCGACTCCTGGTGTACAGCGGTGACCTGAGCTTCCCCTTTGCCATTATCCTACAAGTTCCCTTTACCTTTTTCTTCACCAGATCTCATTGCCTGGAAGCCACATCTTCCTCTTTCTTGGCCTGCCCTCTCCTTTTTCTGGAACACCTCCTCCCCGAGAAAAAGGAAATGAATTTGTTTTTCTAGTTGGATCCCCTGGGCACCTGTTGAATGAAAGGTCACGTGTCTCGGGCATTAACCATTTGGCTGAGATACGTTCCATTATTATAATTAGTTAGAAACCGTCACTCACTCGCACATTTCTGCTGGTGCGTTCAGCACACATTGAGGTGCTCCTGTGTTGTCTTATTTCTACCCTCATTACGATAGTAGTGAAAACATTCTTTCACTACTTACAAGTCTTTTATCTGAAACAGTATGCATTTTTTTTGAGGCTTTGGCTTTGATATTTTTCCTTTGCAAATTCCATCGTTAAATAACAGTCATCTGAGACTTGTTCGGATTCCTGTTCGTTCCTGCCCCCGCCCCAAAGGCTACACAGCAGGCTCCGCTCCCTGTGATGTGTTGTCACTGCGATAGCATCTCTAGAGTCAGAGTTAAAGACTTCGCATGCGGCCTGTGCGCTGGTTTCTCAAGCGCGGTCAGTGGAGACACGGCATTATTTATCTGCCCCGTAATCATGATTTGTGACCTAGTTTCTTTCCTTAAAACGAAGCCATGTGGCTTTGCGACGGTTTAGAAATGTCTCCACTGTAAAGTTCTACAGTTCTCGTTGATTTCCGTTTTCTGAATCATCTTTGGATGGCTTTATCCAGGGCAAGTTTGTGAAAACGAGAGAGAGAGAGAGAGAGGGAGATTGAAAGAGAGAAAGAGGGAGGGAGAGGAGATGGGGCAATGGGGAGGAGAAAGCTGACGGTCAAGAAAATATCCTCAGGAACTAATTGCTTGATATGGCTCTCTGAAATAAAAAGACCCACTCCCACCCACATATTCCGAAACAAGCTGAAGGAGTTCTTACACATTTCCCAAAACTGTAGCATTCTCATCCATGTCAGAAACGCCAGCCTGGGTCTATGACCTGCCTGTTTACTGGGTTACACCCTGAGGATCGGGAATCCTCGAGAAGAATTTCAGACGTCACTGCCACTGTCCTTGCAGATCACCCTTAGGGGATGTGGCGGGAGCGTTACAACGGCCAGGGGGTACCAGGGGGCTTTGCACCAGTTCCTGGGGGTGGTGCCCCCTGGGAAAGGAGCCGGGTAGGGCTGGATGGATTTCTAGAGGCCACTGGCCTCTGTCCCTGTGGGGCTAGTGGTGCTGGCCTGCAGTGACTGGCAGTGAACTGTCCTCTCATTTCTTACTCGTCACTGTCCCCTTCCCGTTGAGCCAGCCATCTGGTGTCCCCCGTGTGTGCCATGGGGCACCCCGACTGCTGGCCCCCATTCCTGTGGGCACTCAGGGTCCCTCCATCTGCCCCAGGACAGCAGCCCTGAATGTGTCTTCCCTGGCTCCCGGAGCCCTCCTGGCTTAGCACCCATCACCCCTGCTCCATGTGCTGTTCTGAACCTGGGTGCCACACCAGAGCCCCGAGAATAGAGCTGTGCCCAAATCAGTCTGGGGCTTGGGGATTGCGGGCTCTTGCCCAGGGAGGTTTTGTTGTCCAAAGAGGCAAAGGTCCAGCATTCCCCGCCCCTCCCCTCCCCTTCCCTGGGCTGCTTGGTGGCGATACTAGTTAGGGTTCAGCCGTGGGTCATGCCTGGTTCCTTCTGCCACTCTTGAAGCCAATCATGGGGACCCAGAGGCTGTGGGCTGCCCAGGAGTCCCGTGCCAGAAAGAGATGGCTGGGAGGGGACAGGTGAGGACAGGTGAGCACAGGCAGGTGAGAGGGGAGGTGGCACAGGTGCCATGCTTGTGCTGAGACAGCTGGGGTGGCCATGACATCTTCCAAGGGCCTGAGGAAGCAACCTTACTGAACAGCCCAGTGCTGGGGTGGGCAGATGGGCACCTGTCCTCCCGGGCCACCAGGGCAGGAGTTTGCTGGGGTTCACGCCCCTCCCTCCAATCAGGTGGCCGAAAGCTGAGCTGCCCTTCCCCAACAAGGAGTCACCAAGGAGGGGACCCAGGAAACGCTGGGATCTGTCCCCTCTGTGTTGTGCACACGCCCCTCCCCTGGGGGAGGAGCCCGCTCTGCTCCGCTCCGCGGAGTTCACGGGGCACTGTTCACCGTCCTGAGCGGTCCAGAGAGGCTTGATTTTTACCCAGCTGTTCACACGCGGCTGTTGAAGCGCCTCATTCACTCGCTTCTGCCTGCCGCCGAGCCACGCGCTGCCACGGTTCTCTGAGGGACTTCTTATCCAACAGTCAGCCCTTGAGCCCGCAAGTGAGTGCGCCCCTGGCCCCCTGGGCTCCTCACTCTGGCATCACGGGGTGCTGGCTCCCTGCTCGGCCGGAAGTTACGGCTCTGATGTCCACACACAAACGTCCGTGCTTCCCCGCGTGCCGTCCACCTGGTGTTGTCCTGCCAGCCACCTCTGCTGTGGTCCCGGCCAGGATGCAAGAAGGGGTCCCTCCGTGACCTGGGTCACAGGTGGTCAGGAGGCTCCTGGCCTTGGCTCAGTGGCCCCAGGGGGTCCCTGAAAGACCGGAGGCAGAAATCAGGGTATTTTTCAGGGTGTGGCTGCCCAGGCTTCCCTATGGCCAGCTGATGACACGCTCTCTGTCATTACCAAGTCCAATCACTCGCATTACTGGCCTGGTGCTGGGATTTGCTTTCCTGTTGATGGAAACTCTGCAGCTTCACATTCATTATAAAGGGAATTCATGGTTGCGTGGGAGACGTTTTGTCCACAAAGTTCGGGGCCCACTTATGCCCCCGAAAGGCAAGGGGGTGGTGGGTTCCCAGACATCAGTAACTGGACCTGATTGGCCCTGCACCCACTTTGGCCCCTGTTTTGAGTTTCATCTTTATCCAAAGAGGAGCGAGAAAATGCACCGAGTGAGTGAGCAGAATCGACAAGTAATGAGAACATTATCCCCCAAATGAGGGGGATTCCCCTTTGAACGCCTCCTCCCCTTGGCGTTCAGAGGCAAGAGGAAAACTCCAGAGCTGAAGGAGAGACTGAGGAATGGTTTCTTTTTTTTTAACTCTCACCTGAGGATATGTTCATCGACTTCAGGGAGACAAGAAGGGAGAGGGAGAGGAAGCGAGAGAAGCATCAATCGGATGACAGAAGCCTCAAACCCAGACCGGAGATCACACCCGCAGCCTTTTGGTTATGGGATGGAGCTCCAGCCAACTGAGCCACAGCGGCCAGGGCAGGATTTCAACCTTGGTTTCATTCTCCAGCCAAGGACACATTTTCTACTGCTATCTGTTCACCTGTGAAGATCTAACCTTTTCTAAAAGGAGGGTGTGGAGGACATGAGATGCCGTGCAGCCCCCTAGCATTTAAACGAGCAGAGGCCCCTGGAACACCCACTCAGACATCGCCCCACATGCCCTCGGCGGTCCGGGGATCTGTCTGCTGCTTCAACAAGGTTTGGACGGAAGAGACCTTCTTCCAGCCTCCAGCCTCTTTCCCAGTCACCACCTCTGGCCATCCTCAGCCTCCAAAAACCAGCTGACACTGGTTTTTGACCTTAACTCCTCATGGTGGAACAACCGAGAGCTCCCACAGACGCCAGGATTACTCCACCCTGGTGGAGGCCGCCATCGGCCGCCTGGCCAGCCTGTGGCTGCGGCTTCCCTGCCAACCGTGACGATGTGGCTCTGCAGGGCACTGGCTAGGAAGAATCTCGTGGGTACTGGTGTCTCTTCAAGTAGCAAAACCATGCAGTGGCCGAGTTTTCTTTCAGGAAGTGCTGAAGCCTTGCCAAGAGGAGGGGGTGACACTTAGGACACGTGGAAGCCACCACGGCCTTGGAGAAACCTCTGAACCAGGCCCCTGGGGATCTGCAGGCCCTGGGTTCTGCCCGCACAGACCCCCAGCTCCATGACTTCCTGGGGAACCACTTCCGGGGTGAGCCGTGAAACTCATCAAGAAGATGGGCCACAGATGACTCACCTCCGCAGGCCGGTGGGCCCCCAGGCTGGGCTGGGCAGGTGTCTCTCCGAAAGGGTCCCCCTCAAGCACGACTAGGAGCCTGTGGAAGCCAGAGGACTTTGAGGGGCCCCTCTGCACCCCCCTGGTGTCTGGTTTTTGCCTGAGCCTCTCCCTGAAACCACTTGGCATCTTTTGAACCACCCTGGGGCCCTGTCCCATACAATGGATCAAATGAAAATAATAAAGCTTTTCGCAGAAATCAATCAATCAATCAATCAATCAATCCACCACCCCAGTATTCAGATAAGGAGTGTTGACCGGCTGCCACAGCTTCTTCCTCACACGTCCCCCCACCAAGCACGCTGTCCCATTTGCTTTTCATTAACGTAAAAATGTCAGCCCCCTGTTTATTAATTGGTTTCTGTTTCTAATATTTCCATCTGGCACAGAGCGGTCTGGGCTGATGTGCTGGTTGCCAGGAGGTGGGATCTGGGCTGGTTTTCGTAACTCACTCCGTGCAAGCAAGTCAAGGGAGGGAGGCACGGTGGCCGGCCCCCGACAGGTGCTTTGGGAGAGGAGGGTCATGTTTTTTTTTTTTTTAAAGATTTTATTTATTTATTTTTAGAGGGGGAAAGGGAGGGAGAAAGAAGGAGAGAAACATTAATGTGAGAGAGAAACATGGATTGGTTGCCTCTCGTACACGCCCCTATCGGGGACCGAACCTGCAACCCTGACCAGGAATTGAACCAGCAACCTTTAGGTTTTGCAGGATGGCGTCCAACCCACTGAGCCACACTGGTCAGGGCAGGAGGGCCATCTTCATAAAAGGAATAATGAACATGGGGAGGTGTGGGGTGTGCCCTCATCTGCCCCTTGCTGCTCCTGTGTTCTGTGGCCCCTGGGACATTGAAGTCGCCTCCTCACCAGGACCCCGGTCCGAGGTTCCAAAGGCTTTCTTCTCCAATGGCAGCACCTCTCAGCCCCGTCTCTCCAGAGCTTTCCTCCTGGGCGACTGCCCAAACCCTCACCAGGCCGTGACTCAGTGGGTGACCCCACCCTGGTTAGCATTTGCATTTGAATAACTTGGCCAGACGGGTAACTCTCCTTGGCATTTGGGGAACCTTCGGAGGCCAATATTTTGGCGAGTAGGAGGATTCTAGAGACCTTCCTATCAGTCCACGTGGGCTGCTGCAAGAAGCTGGCACGCGTTCAAGTTACGAATCACCCCGTAAGTTGTGACAAAGCAAAACATTGGCAAGGCACCTCCAACTCATGGGTGAAGGCTTTCTGAGGTAAGATTCCTATCCTCTCCTAAGAAATGGTGGCGGGGGGGCTCTTGGAAAAACTAGAGTCCCAAGCGGAGCACCCCCTCTGGATACAACTGGATTTGCCTCGGAGGTGCTGGCGGAGGTGGGGGCCTTCCACTTTGGGGCCCCACATTTTGGGAGGTTTTACTGGGGAATCTGTCGGAGAGAAGGTATACTGTTGGGAAGAGTACAAGACAGAAGTATTACTCCAAAGTATGCACTGAGTTTTTTTGTTTGTTTGTTTAATTTTATGTTTTATTTTTTATTTTAGAGTGAGAGGAAGGGAGGGGGAGAGAGAAGCATCCATGTGAGAGAGAAACATTGATGGGTTGGCCCCCACATGGGCCCTGACGGGGGACCAAACCTGAGACCCAGGCATGTGTCCTGACCAGGGATCCAGCCAGGGGCCTTTCGGTGTTCGGGTAGGACGCCCCACCAACGGAGCCACACCGGCTGCGGCCACGCCGTGATTTTTGACTCAGCCCCCACAGGCTGTATTCCTAGGAATAAATTCGAATAGGTAAAAATTCAGGTCAAATACCTCCTTCAAGGCAGCCAGGGCGTCTGGGAGGACACCCCCCTCCCTTTGTCTCCAGTTTCGGCCTCTTGACGTCAGGGAAGGTTTTCCTGGCCTCGAGGCCTTGGCCTTGGGCCTAGAAAGCATCCCTGTGGACAGCCCAGACTCGAGGCTGATGGCCGAGATAATTGGACAATCCGGGCCCAAATGCCAGTTTCCAAAACCAGAGGGATGCCTGTGCCATTTGACCTATCATTTCAGCCAGACAGGAGAGGGCTGGCATTTCTCCCCTCTCCCTCTTTCTAAACAATGTAAAATGCTGCTCCACGTCTAATTATACCCAAGAAAGGGGACAGCTGTAATTTCAGGAATCTGGTGCCCGCAAACAAGTTTTGTAGACCTTCCAGACTTCATTCATCAATAAATTATGTATCATTAAGCATTCTAAAGCGATTTTTTCTTTATTTAAAAAAGGTTCGTGTTACGTAATGAGTTTTAGAGATTTGCAACTTTTATCTGTTGTCCATTTATCTACCCACCTATCATCTATCTCTTAGCTATAGATGTTATAACATAGAAGAACTTGACATGTGTATGTATTTTAATGCTTCAATGTATATACCATAAAATGAATGTGTCTTTGGGACCAGTTCTGGTTTTCTATATGCATAGATTCTTAAAAGCACCATCACAGGATACAGAACCATTTCAACAGCCCAAAGAAACCCCTTCTGTTGCCCCTTTATAGTGAAATTCTCTGTCCGCCCTTAACCGTGGCAACTGCTTATCCATCACTACGGTTTTGTTTTTCCCAGAATGCCATGCACATGAAATCACTCCACAAGGATGTTTTGAGCATGGCTTCTTCTACTGACACCAGTGCCCTCGGGATTCGTCCCAAATGTCCTGTGTATCAACGATTTGTTATAACAAATGGCCAAACTTTTTCCAGAGCGCCTGTACCATTCTGCATTCCCACCCACCATGGACATAGGAGAGTTCAAGTTGCTTTTCATCTTCTCCAGCACTGGCGTTACTCACACTTTTTCCTGGGGTTTCCTTTTTGCTGTTCTAACAGGTGAGTGGTGCTTTGGCATTGTGGTTTTAATGGGCATTTCCCTAATAGTTCATGATATCAGCATCTGTCCATGCGTTTGCTTGCTATCCATGTATCTCCTCTAGTGAAGTCTCTTCAAATGTTCTGCTCATTTCATTATTATTTTTTTCTTACTCCAGAGAGTTCTTACATATTTTGGATACAAGTCCTTTGATGTGTGATCTGCAAATATTTTCTCCCAGGTTACAGCTTGTCTTTTTATTCTTTTAACGGTATCCTTGGTCCCTGGCTGGTGTGTGGTTCAGTGGATTGAGCACTGGCCTGTGAATCTAAGGGTCACCAGTTCAATCCCCAGTCAGGGCAGAGGCCTGGGTTGCCAGCCAGGTCCCCAGGAGGGGGCACGCGAGAGGCAACCACATATTGGTGTTTCTCTCCCTCTCTTTCTCCCTCCTTTCCCCTTTCTCAAAAAAGAAATAAATAAAATCTTAAAAAAAAAATAAAGTCCTCGAGGAAAGTGTGGACTCAACTTTAAAAAACAAACAAACAGTATCCTTGGTAGAGCAAAAGGTTTTAATTTTGATGAAGTCCAGTTTATTGATTTTTTTTGTACAGACTGAAGCTGGGAGCAAAGACCTGCCTTTGCCTGCCGGGCTCTGTTCTCCTTTTGAGAAATAGCTCTTGGTCTGCTGCTGGGCCTTCGGGGCAACTGAATGTGTCGCCACGGGCTACCTAGTGACCCTACGACCTGAGCTGTCCGTCATGAACTGGGTATTGGTTGATGAACGCACCAAGCCATAAAGCTGGGCGTGCACAGCAACCCTCCATCGGCAAATGAGAAATGGTACCTGAGTGATCCACCCAGTGCCGGCCCGGACGGCACGAGCAAATCACGTGAAGTCATGGCCCAAAGGCCTGAAGACTCGCGAGAACTTGAATATCGTCATTTGTGGGCCAACATTTGGACATTTTTTCCAGTTTAAATTCTAAAGCTGCTTACAAGACACAGCTCTGCTCTTCTGAGAGCTGAAACACCCTCCCTGGGCGAACAGCCCCCTGCCTGGGCTCGCTGCTTGATAAATCGGATCCCCTGTGCGGTCGATACCGGAACGGCTTTGGTTCTGGGAGCCAGAAGCCCAACCAGGACGCCGTTAGATACCTGATCACAGGTTGCCCATTGTTCTTAACCATCGAAAAGTTCAGTTGACCCCGCCAATCAGAAAACGAATGATGTAAGTTTACAGCCTCGTTTCCCTGGCAACCCATCTCCATCTTGATCAGCTGCTTGCAACTTACGCCTTTAAAACCCTGTTCTCTTCCCACCGCCACCTCGGAATGGGTCGTCAGTTCACACCAAGGGCTTCATCCTCTGATTTGCCCATTGTATATGAATACAACTCTTTCCATTTCTTCTGGAGTTTTTCTCAAGGCTGGGTTCCTCCCTGCTTTGTCCCTCTCTCAGCCTGCACCGACGGCCCCACGGGGCGTCCTTGCAATCCGCCGACAGAGGCAGAGAAACCTCAGGCCCGGTTTGGAGGTGGCTCTGCACGGCAGACAGGCAGCCCTCAGGCATGGGGGGCAGCCGCCTTCTGGAATACCCGAAGGACAGCAGCGAGCGAGTGAGCAGGGGAGCCCTCCCAGTGGGCAGAACTTCAATCGGCGCACCTGCCGTCTCGTCTTGCTGGGAATGAGAGAGGGCCAGACGTGTGATCAGGAACCGATTCCTGGGCTGCGGCCAGTGGTTAGACTGGGTGGTCAGGGACTTGGAAGGAGCCCAGTGAGGAAATGGGTGATAAGGACATCTGGGTAAGAGTTACATAGGGGTGGACATCTCTGCGTAGGTAAAAAAAAACAAAAAAAAAACAGTGAAGGTATTTGTGTTTCATGTTGGTGCCCACGGTGGGGCAACGACCTCAGCAGAGGACGGTTTGAATAACCAGGTGGATCGGATGAGCCTCCGCTGGTGGATACCCGGCTGCCCCTTTCCCCAGCCACCCCCGTGCGCGCTCCGTGGGCTCCCGAACAAAGTGGCCATTGTGGAAGCACGGAATCCAATCAAACAGAATGGAAGAGCGCAGTAGCTTCATTACGTGGTTCACGGGGCAGGCAGCATCACGGTAGTAGCGAGAAGGGCGCTCCCCGGAGTTGTGCAAAGTGGCAGGGTTTTGCAGGCAGACAGAGGGCGGGGCTGAGAAGGTCAAAGGGCGGGTCACTGCAGGCCAGGGCCGGTCCCCGGAGCCAAAGGCAGCGGGGTCTTCTCTGAGGTGAGCTCACCAGGGTGGATGAGAAAATTCCGGGCTGGTTGGTTTAAAACCCCACTCCGAGGAGAGGCTGAAACTCCAGTTCGGTCAGGTATTAAGTTGGGCTTGGGTGACATCACTTAACCAAAGTGACTCCATTTTGTTTCATTGCTGTTACCACCACGGTGGTGAGGATGGAAGGTATGCATGGGCGCCATGGACCTCCATTCACTGAGGCCGAGTGCCCAGCCTTCCGGCCCCAGGGACCGACACTGAGTCCCCAGTTTGGGGCCCTTCCTGGGGTAATCAGTCAGCTACCCGGTGGCAGGTCGAGTCCATTGGACCCGACTTGATGGACCCAAGACCATCTTTTTTTTTTTTTTTAAGATTTTATTTATTTTTAGAGAGGGTAGGGAGGGAGATAGAGAGAGAGAGAGAAACATCAATGTGCGGTTGCTGGGGATCATGGCCTGCAACCCCGGAATGTACCCTGACTGGGAATCGAACCTGCGATGCTTTGGTTCGCAGCCCACGCTCAATCCACTGAGCTATGCCAGCCAGGGCAACCCAAGGCCATCTTGAAAGGGGCAGCATTTTATTCTCATTGGCCTAGACACTTTCGATGAGTAGTTTCTCTTCTTGTCCACAATGCTTCTGCCAAAACTGCTGTCCATGGGCTGACAGAGTGTTGATTCATCCCCGTGGAGTTCCACGCAGCTCTGCTTCTAAGGGACCCAGGTCACAGCAGGTGAAGCACGACAACGCACCCCGCTTCGTGAGCTTGCTGGTCGCACCATGCCCTGTCCCCGTACCTCCCCCTTACCGTGGCCTGAATCAGCTGGCTCGACAAGCAAGGGGAAGCAATCCAAACACTACCACTCACTACTGACTTTTTCCAAGAGCCATCCTTGCTTTCGTGGGTTGTATCTGTTGCTTCTCTGTTCTGGATTGCACTGATCCTGGCTCTTCTACTTATCATTTCAGCCCTCAGGCAGCTCCTATGGAAACCCCAAACACTCTGAGTTCTCAAACTCAAACGGAAAAGCTCTTTGTGCACCTGTGCACACTCCCAGTTGTTGATGTTGTTGCTTTTTTATCCTCAACAGAGGACATGCTTATTGATTTTAGAGGCAGGGGAAGGGAGGGAGAAAGAAAGGAAGAGAAACATCGATTGGCACCTCTCGCACACACCCCTTCCGGCCCAAACCCACCTCCCAGCCAAGTGCCCTGACTGGGAATTGAACCAGCGACCCTTTGCTTTGCAGGACGATGCCCGACCCACTGAGCCACACCAGTCAGGGCCTGTTTTACATTTGTTTGTATTATGCCCAAAGGATGTAAAACAGAGGAAGGTGCTGCTCCAGGTAGTTGAGGCCCAGCAGGTGGGCGCTGGAGTGATTCTCTCCCCCCAGGCCTCTGGGGCCTTCTCCTGTCCTCAACCTCTATGGCCGCAGACCCTGAAGCGGCCACCCTCCCCTCCCTCCCATTGCACAACTGCTTCCACCGCCTTCTAACTGAAAGGGCGGGAAACTCTGCGCGGCTGGTGCCCGGGTGCCCGGAGGAGGAGGGGGAAGCGAACGTCTAATTCCTGGCCCCAGGGAGGAATATGCTCACCTTCGCCCACCGTTAGTTCCCTGTTTACCAGCTTGTCCCGTATTTATCATCCACGGCGTCCTGGTTGGCTGGACCGGAGTTTAAGTCCGTGGCAGGAAATCACGCCTTCCGGTCTGATAGCCCAAGTTCATCCAGCGCCCGAGGGAGGGTGGAGGCTCGGACTCTGCTTCCCAGTGTGGTTTACCGCCCCTATAAATACGTATAATGTCTTTATTCATAAGGCCCCCGCTGCCTCCAAATAGCTGGGGCCTGAATGGAGGTCCTTCATAAACGCCCCATGCGGCAGAAGCAGACCTCTGAGTGACCTCTGGGTGCCTTCAGCCACTGGTGACTGGGGGGTGGACAGACAAGTCCCCCGTCCCCGCCACCAGGGCCATGGGAAGCTTCGAGCCCACAGATCCTTGGGCATGTGGAATTAGCCGGGTGAAAGCTGTAACGGTATTCTTAAATTCTGCTTAAGAAATAGCTTGAAGAAAACTGTACTTGACCAATTAAAATAAAAACAAAAAAAGAAAGAAATAGCTTGAGAGCAACTGCCCTAAAAGGCTTATAGAGGCCCAAGGATGGACACTGCCCAGTGAGATTAATGGGACTTTGGTGCCATAGGGAATCAGTGGTCAGGACCCCAGAGGCTGGGTGCTGGCCTGTGTCAGTGTTTGCTGGGGGGACAGGCAGGGAGGGGCCGACCCCACTGTGCACAGAGAGACACACCCCACAGGCACCCCGGGCTGACTCACCCCGGGAGGGCCATCATCATGGTGCCCCAGCCATACCTGCCTCCACAGCCAGCAATGCGGGGACTCTCCCACTCCCACCCCGAAGCCAAACTGTCCCTCCACGCTCTCGTCCTTGCTCCTGTCCTCTGTTCCCAGAGACAAGCGAGGACCTGAGAGCCTCCTGGGCCTCCCACATGCATTTGGCGTGTTGCTGCCAGCCCCGGCCCTCACCATGCTGACAGGACAGTGCCACACTGGGGGAGGGGACACAGCTCGAGGCACCGGCCCCGCTGCCCTCTGGCTTCTGCACGCTGCCAGGGAGTGGGCTTGGGTTCCCGGTGCCTCCCTACACACAGGCTATGGGACTTTTTTTCCCTCTTTACTTGGTTTGTTTCTTGCCTGGTTGTCATAAACCACACGCCGTGGCTTGCTCTGTCCTTTTCAGCATCGTGGGGACCGCTGTGACTGATTTGTGGGGATAAACACAAAAATACACCCCAGCGGAGGGGGACATCTGGGGACACCTGAGATGGTTTAACTTGTACCTGTGACTAAGGGGAAGTGGGTCCCAGCCTGGCTGCCTTTGATGTGCGGTGGCACGGAGCCCCGGGCCGCGGGGCCGGTCACTGGAGGACGTCTCCGGAGGCCCGGGCCACCCTCCCTAATTGGGCCCAGGAGAGGGCAATGCGGGGAGGGCTTGGCATCGGCTGGGGCAGGCGGCCGAGCGGCCCACCGGGCGGGGACAGTGGTCGATTGTCTGGCTGAAAAACAAGCCTGGCGGATTGTATGTCCTGGGGAAAAAGATCGGCGTCTAATCTCTGTCCGCGGTGACCGGGGCACCTTGGAGCCCTGTCAGAATTGCTGCTCCCAGATTTCCGGCTGAATGGCCCCGACAGTACTTACATCCCCAGTGCCCCGGGGGTGGGTGCTGGAGAGGCCCGGGCACCTGGAGGCGAAGAGGGCTCTCACTCTGTTTAATTAGACCCCAGGCTTCGGGGCCCCCTTGGTCCTGGGCAGGCTGTGGACGGGTACACACCGCACTGAGAGACACCCAGCACCACATAAGGACTGCAGAGACACAGACATTCATCTGGGCTGTGCTCTTCACAGGTACAAGGCCACTTGTCGGGGGGGAAACTCCGCATCTGCCAGCAGCAATGACTACAAAGATAAGAATGAAAACCAGCCACAGGCAGCTGGGTCTCTGGTCACGGAAAAGAAAGGTCCTCCAGCCTCCTGGAGGTCTGAAGCAACATGGCTCCCAAGGCCAGGGGTCTGTTGTAGGGTGAGGCTATTGCAGCGGCCAGCCGAGCTCATACATGAAGGCTGACACACATAAACATCGCAGAAAACACTCCACCACGTGGGGAGCAATCACATCCTCCTCCGTGGACGCAAGAGTCTGGGTTTGGGGCCTCGCTGGAGGATTTCAGCCACACTCAAGCCCCACCCCAACTTCCGCCTCCGTGGGGCCGCCGCTGAGGTTGCCAACTTAACTCTGAGCCCTCACAGATGCTTTTGGATTTTATAGCTGTTGTTCCTGGACCCCGGACAGCCACTGGCTCCTTTTTATTTTGCTCCAGAAGCCCCAAGATTTTGTCCACAGGGTGATTCATGTCTCTGATGCTCAGTTCCCTTGGCATCATCATATGCCCACCCCGGCCTGCCCAGCTGGCCGGGCGGATGGAAGGGAGCCCCGGGCCCAGGCCCCCGTGGACCCCAAAACCCACCCAGGACCTCCTCCTTGCTTCTGCCCACGTGCCTGTCCCGCTTGCCCGCCTCCCCACTCTGCTCGCCCTTCAGCTCTGATCGCTGAAATGCCAGGCTGACTCCTGACCCCCAGAGCTTATTCCAGGCCTTGGTTTTGCCCTCGCTGACTCCCACTCTTCCTTTGCCGCACTGGGTCCCGTATCTGCCCACAGTCTCCTTCATCGCCCACCTGTTCCCTGCCTGTTCAGTCCAGTCCCTGGACGCCCCCCACCCAGTGCGGTCAGTTCTTCCTTTAAGCACAAGGGCCAGGTATCTTCTCGGTCCCTTGCATTCTGTTTATCTCTTTGGCTTCAGTGCATGGAATGAAGGACCAGTGACGAGTCTCGAAGGGCGAGATTAAGACCTCGCCCCTTCTGCAGAACCACCCTGTAGAGGTCCCACTGCTCCGACCTACTAAACACACCTGGCCCCTAACTGAACGTATTTGGCTTCTATACTCGGCAACACGCTAACTGGGTTGACCTCTGATGGACCCAGAGTGATTCCTGATTTGTGGCGTCCCTCCCTCAATTTGGAACGAGTGATGTCCCCTAGTCCTTGTCCCTGAGTGGCAGCTGCTTTGACCTTTGCAGACGTGAAGGCTCCCATGGCATCTCTGGTTTTGACCCATGTTCCTCTCGAAATGCAGAGAGGCACAACACCCCAGGAAAATTTACAGGGAGCAGGGGTGAGTCATCAGACAGAAACTCCCTCCGCTTCCTGGGCCAGATTGGCAGACGTGCGGCATCTCCCATCCCCTCCCAAGTTCTCCGGAAACTTACCCCTAGTTCTCCAGAAGCGTTCCATCCAGGAAGCTGTCACGCTGCCTGTCACCTGGGCCCATCTCACTGGATGTTTTGCATGGGGTTTCTCTCCATGAGAACACAAACACACACACACCCCGAAACAAAGCTGCCGGCATTCATCTGGAATTTGCCGTTTTGTGTCGGAGAGCCCGTTTCCCAGGCTGCGGCCTCAGGTCCACACAAGTACCGTGCTACTTTAATTCCTTCCGTTTTGTCGAATGTTCGCAGAGTGAGAGTTCCACTGACGACGGCGGTCAAAATTCATTCCTATGGCTTCACCGCCTTGTAAGAATTTTAGAATCAGTTTCCCCAGGTGAATCGAAGAACCGACAACATTGAAATGGGAATTGTATTTCTTGTTCACGTATTTTTTTTGGAGGGAAATTGACTAGGTCTCCATAATAGTGAGTCTTTCTGTGTATGAAGAGTGAATCCCCAATCTTCGTGTTTCTCTTCTGGGTCTTTCAAGGATTCGTGACCACCTCTATAAGGTTTTTACATTTTGGTAGGTTGGTGTCTGGGTGTTCTACGCCAATGTTTTGCAATTGTGAAGTTTTAAATATTATATTTTTAGTTCGTTATTGCACATTTAAAGCAGTATTATTAATTTTTATGACTGTATTTTGTATCCATAAAGCTTTCATCACTGTCTTCCTGGTTCTGTTATTTTATCCTAATTTTTCTTTCTTGCTTTTTTTTTAATGGAGATGATAATTTCATCAATAATTTTGTCTGCTTTTCTGATCCTTATTCTCAGCTTAGGATAATTTAGGAATTCCAGCACTATGCTAAATACTAGTGGTGATAATAGCCTTTTTTCACACTATATTAAATATATATAAGTATATTTGTATTCCTGATGTATATAAATATTAGATACACTGACTATAGTGGTTTTTTTATAACTACCAATTGTTATTCCCAGTACATTTCTTTCTTTGTTTTGGTGCTATAAGTCTTCTTTTGAATGGGTTTTACACTTTCTTAAAGGCTTTTTCTGCATCTTTTAGAAGGTCCTTCCAGTTTTTCTCCTTTAACATACTAATAAAATGAATGAAATCTACATGTCTTCTAATGGCAGGACCATCTCTGCATTCCATCTTCAAAGCTTCCCTTGGTCGTGCCAAATTATTATGTTCGTCCTGAATTAGAATTGCTAACATCCCCGGTGGAATCCTTACAGTTACATCTCTAAGTGAGATCGGCCTGTAATTTTCTTTTCTTATGAAGACTATTGTTTTTCATTGAATTCAGATTCTATTCGCCTCAGAAATGAATGAACAGATTTACTTAGTTCTTAGTTTGTGGAACAACTTGTAAAAATAGAGATAATCTGGTTTTTGACAATTTGATAAAAATGTACCTAAAAAAATCAATAAGAGTTTTGGACTGCTGCGTGATTTTCTTCGTTGTCATTGATTTATTCTAATTATCCATCACATGCGTATGAATTGTAGCAATTTATATTCTATCTTGTCTTTATTTTTTCAAAAGTTTTAACACCTAGTTGTTCATCATCTCTTCCTTGATTAAAAAAATTCTTCTGTATCTGTAGTTATTTCCCCACTTAAAGCCTTCTTTTTCAATTCATTAGACCAGTTCAATAATTTAAAAAAAAATCTTACTAGTTTTTTTTTCAATGAACCTTTGGTTTTATGAGTCATCTCTATTATCTGCACTCCCATTGTCCTGATTTCCATTGATATTACTAGTTTCTCCCCACTTATGTATGCTAAACTCATTTTTCTCTTTCCTTTTTCCTATTAAATACATCCACACAGTTACGTTTTCCTCAAAATATTCATTATCTTGGCTATATTTTATATTTGTTCATAGGTAGTAGTTTCCATTTTGTTGAAAAATTACCATTCCATTATGATTCCTTTTTAGTAGATTAATTATTTAAAAGTATGATTTTTAGTTTTCAAACACGGGAGGAGGGCAGGGCTGGCTGGGCGCATGGGCCCGGTTGAACTTGGCGCGTCTGGGGCGAGCGGGCCTTTGAAGGGAGGGCAGGCCTGACGGATGAACCGCCGCACCCGGAACACCTGTGCTGAACATGGCATCTCATCCAGGTTCTGCCATGCCTTAGTCACCCTCGTCTCCCGAGACCCCAAGGACTGCACCATTTCCTGAACTCTCACGCTCTCACTAGGATACTGACCCTTCGCAGCCCGCAGCTGTCCCGGCCTGACCCCCAATCCTGCCTCCTTCAGCATAAACCCTATGAGGACCATCGGCGTGGCCAGAACAAAGCCCAGGGCATCCAGCTCTTTGGACATAGGTGCAAGACTGATGTCCTTTCCGCTAAAGGCATCTCCTTCATCCAGATCCGATCCCGCTGGCCTGCAGCCACTCACAATGGAGGTCCCAGCATGCCTTGCAGCTGAGCCAAGCCCGGACTCCTTTGCAGCCTCCCAGCTGCAGAAGGGGCAAACCTGCCTGGAGGGTACTGTCCCCGCCTTCCCTGGGGCTCCTCCTCCTCCTCCCCTAGCCCACTCCTCTCCTAGCTACATCTTGTGCAAACAAATGCTTTCCCAGAGAGTCAGAGTTCATTAGGGAGATGGAGAGCAGGGTTCCCGGGGCTGCCCACGGTCCCAAGAACGCAGAGGCCCTCCTGACCGGCAGACCACCCAAGCTGGTCAATCCCCTGTCCTGCCAGCCTGGGGAGTGCCAGGTGGGCCGGAGGAGGGGAGAAACAGGGCGCAGGGGAGTTAACCTTTTGATGCTGGGGTAAGGCGACTCATTTTTCTTGTTTTTCCTTCTCTGGAGAAGTTATTTGGTAGACACTTGTTATTCTTTTTTTTTTTAACTTTCTTTTTAAAGATTTTATTTATTTATTTTTAGAGGGGGAAGGGAGGGAGAAAGAGAGAGAGAAACATCAGTGTGTGGTTGTTGGGGACCATGGACTGCAACCCAGACATGTGCTCTGACCGGGAATCGAACTTGTGATGCTTTGGTTCTCAGCCCGCGCTCAATCCACTGAGCTACGCCAGCCAGGGTGACACTTGTTATTCTTGATTCGTATGTTGCAGGCTTCAGCAAAGACAAAAACAGCCCTGAACGCCCCCAGGAACTGCCGAGCCTTCCTTCTAGAACAGAACCTCTGCCATTTGGGATCGGTGGGGGGTTCCTTCTTAGCAGAGAGCTATTCACAATCACCGGGGACTCGAAGAACACTCCTTCGGGGACAGGAAGAAGGAAGCCCAGATGGGGACAAGGGGAGAAGGGGAAGAGTTCTTGAAGACACCAGGACCCGTTCTGGCTCCTGGGCCTCTGAACCCAGCCCTGGGCTCCCCACTACTGACCTGCTCCCCCAAATGCCCAGCACACTATCCAGAGGGGAACCACTGGGTTAACTGAGGGTTATGGTTCCGTGCTGAAGCGATGCACCTTTTAACTGAATTCAAATGGTGAGTCTTAAAAAACAACAGAACCCAGCTTCACTGAAGTCCAATCAGCATACAACAAGCTGTGCCTGTTTTAAGTGCACAATTTGATGGCTTAGCCTCAGGCAGACCCCCTGAAGCGACCAGCACGGTCGGGATAGTCAGTAGGGTGTGCCCTCCCCCACAAGTTTCCTGGAGCCCATCCACTATCCCCCATCCCCCTCCTCCACCTCCTCACTCCCTGCACCCCCAGTCTGCGGGGCTTCTTGCTTGTGTGGATGTTATTTTTTTTTAACTCAAATAAGTTCAAGTTCATTAAGCAGACTTGTTTGAACAGAAATCGGCAGAGGGATGAGCTTCTCCGGTCTGTGGAGCGGAAGGTGGGGCGGGGAGGTGGGGGGAGAGTCGTGACTTCCAGGCACACCTGCGAGCACTTGGCAGGCGGCCCCGTCCGGTTTCCTGGAAAGCAGGGGAAACCGGAAATGCTGTGCAGAGGTCCTGCGGGGCCGGGTCTGCGGAGGGAACCTGAGATTCAGGCACTGGCGGCTGCTGTGGGATTACGCAGAATCGCCCTCTGAGGTCACTTTTCCTTTGGGGAGGCTGAAGGACAGCTCCATGGTGCAGTTTAAAATCCTGCTCGGGGCCCGAGTAAAATAGGGGGAAGGCTCTCTTTCTTCCTGCCCTTTCCCAAGGCAATGGGCTTCTTCTTAGCATGTCCCAAGTATGGGGAGTGGCACACTTGGTGCCATCAAGGTCAAGGTCAGAAGCCACCAAGGGAAAAGGCTGGTGGGACTGGACCTGGCTGAGGGGGGCAGCCCCTGCCCAGCTCTGGCCTATCTTTCAGGGATCATCTGATTTTTTTTTTTTACCAGACACCAGATATCTGGGTTTTTAATGACAGTCTCCTTATGTGTCCAAGAAACCCACTTCACATTGAAAGATACACACACACTAAAAGTGGTGGGGAAAGATATTTCATGCAAGTGGAAAGGGAAAAAAAGCTGAGCAGTACTTATATCCAACAAAACAGACTTTAAAACAAAGGCTATAGTATGAGACAAAGGAGGACACTACATAATGATAAATAAAGGCAACAATCCAACAAGAGGATATAACCCTGCTAAACACACACCCAACACAGGAGCACCTGAATACGTAAAGCAAACCTTGATGGACATAAAGGGAGAGATTGACAGAAATGCAGTCATAGTTTGGGATTTTAACACCCCTTTGACTTCAACGGATAGATCTTCCAGGCAGAAAATCAATAAGAAGACAGCAGCCTTAAACAATACACTAGATCAAATGGGTTTAATTGATAGCTTCAGAGCATTTCACCCCAAAGCACCAGAATATACAAAATTTTTCGAGGGCACAGGGAACGCTTTCTAGAATAGGTCACATGATAGGACACAAAACAAACCTCGATAAATTTAAGAAGACTGGAATCATATCCAGCATCTTCTCTGACCACAATGCTGCGAGACTAGAAATCAACCACAAGAACTCTGAAAAATACGTAAAGACACGGAAGCCAAATATCATGTCATTAAACCATGAATGGATCAACAATGAGATCAAGGAAGAAATCAAAAGATCCCTTGAGACAAATAAAAATGAGGACACAGCCATCCAGAATCTGGGGGCACTGGGAAAGCATCCTAAGAGGGAAATTCGTAGCATTACAGACCTATCTCAAAAAAAAAAAAGCTCAAATAAACAATCCAACTTTATACTTAAAGAAACTTGAACAACAAACAAAGCCCAAAGTGAGTAGAAGGAAATAATAAAGATCAGAGAAGAAATAAACAAAATAGAGTCTTAAGAAAAAATGATACAAAAGATCAATGAATTCAAGAGCTGGTTTTTTGAAACGGTAAGTAAGCCTGATAAACCCTTAACCAGGCTCATCGAGAAAAAAAGAGAGAGGACCCTGATAAATAAAATCAGAAATGAAAGCGGAGAAATAACAACTGACACCAAAGAAACATAAAGGTTTATAAGAAAATATTACGAACAACTATATGCCAACAAACTGGACAACCTGGACAAAATGGATAAATTCCTAGAAACATATGATCTTCCAAAACTACATCAGGAAGGATCAGAAAATCTAAATAGACAGATTAGACCTAGTGAAATTGAAGCAGTAATCAAAAAACTCCCCAAAAACCAGAGCCCTGGACTGGATGGCTTCACAGGCGAATTTTACCCGACATCCTAAGAAGTAACACCTCTCCTTCTCAAACTATTTCAAAAAACCCAAGAGGAGGGAAGGCTCCCAACTCATTGTAAAATTCCCAAACCACGTTCCCAAACCAGATAAAGACACTACAAAGAAAGAAAATTATAGGCCAATATCCCTGATGAACACAGACGCGGAAATCCTCAACAAAACGTTAGCAAACAGAACACAGCGATGCATCAAAAGGATCATACACCATGATCGAGCGGGCTTTATGCTGGTGATGCCAGGTTGGGACAACATTGACACATCAATAAATGTGATTCACTGCAGAAACACAATGAAGGATAAAAACCACATGATCTGATCAAGAGATGCAGAAAATGGTATTTCTTAAAATGCCCCAGAGGTCTCTGAGAATCCAAACTGCAGGTCTGGAGCTCCTGGCCTCAGCGCCATCGGATGACCTGTCTGTCTTTCCTGACCCTGGTCCCATCCCTTGGCTGACCACAGATCCTCACTTCACTTCCGGTCACCACACTTTCCCTGGGCTACCATGTTGCTCTCCTGTTCGGGGCTCTGGGCTGGGGTCGGGATGGGAGGGAGCTACAGAGGGGGAGGGGTGGGCCCCCGTCCCTGGTAGTGTGTCCCCAGTTCCCGCGCGTGCTCATCACGGAGTAGAGAGCAGTTGCTCTATGGGAGTGTTCTGGGAAGGCTGCGGGGAGGGGGTGATGCTGGAGCTGGGACCGGAGGGAAGACGGGAACGTACAGGCAGATCCGGGAGGGGAGGAGGGCAGCGGAGGGCGTGGTGTGTTCTGGGAAGGGCAGGTGGTCCGTCCCCTGTGTCAGATGGGGGCCCTGGGGGTGGGAATGCTGGACAGTTGGGAGAAGCAAAGAGATTTCATCTACACCCCCCTCCCTACCCCTCTATCAAATAGGTCTCCCCCCTGCTTAAGGGGGCTGGGGGAACTCTTGAGCTTTTCCCAGCATTAGAGTGGAAGACCTGGCTGCCAAAAAGTCGCTGGATTCAGAACTCAAAGCGCACTGGAGCCTGGAGAGGAGTGAATGCAGAAGAGCTTCCTCCGGACAGCTGTGCCTACACCCTGTAAAAAAGTGTCAGATTCAATCACCCAGGTTTGGGGGCTGTGCACGCCAAACATCTGGGTCTCTGGACAGGCCCGGAAGACGACGCCAGGATGTTGTGCTTCCCACCTGGAAGTCTGCGAGGTGCTCTAAGCCCCGCGCCGCCTGACCGGGAGACCCGGGGCCCCCCGGCCAGGCCCCGCCCACTTCCTGCAGCGGGTCGGAGAGGCAGAGCCGGTGCACTGGGCACTGACAGCCGGGGCCACCGGTCTGCGGAGTGTCTCTGCCTTTCTCCAGGATCCTTAGTTAATGGGGTGGCTGGCGGGCTGGCCTTGACTCTGAGAAGGGGAAGCCCAGGTCCTTAGCCTTCGCTCACAAAGGAAGAAATCCACTTATTTCCTTCTCTCTTCCCTCTGAGAGTCAACCAGATGACTCATTCCGAGGTTCTGATTCCCAGAGGGGGTGCGTGCGTGTGTGTGTGTGTGTGTGTGTGTGTGTGTGTGTGTATGTGTGTGTGTGTGTGAAGTTCTGCTTCAGGCAGCAGCAAAACAATGCCAACCCCCTATCCCCAAACTCTTTTGGTGACATCGTTTCATTAATTAGAAACGCTTGTCCTCAATCGTTTGCTAAGAAAGATGTTTCTGACTGTCTCAAGGCCGTGACTGGGAAAGGCCACCCCACTTTTGGGAGAACCGAAGCCCCTCTCCCTCCCTAGGGCTGGGGTCAGACTCACCCCCCAGGCATGAGAAGAGTTGTTGGAGGGCAATGGCGGAGAGTCACAAAGCTGAATTTCGATTGGTTCTCCCTCCGGGGAGTGACCACATGACCCAGCGGAATTCCACTCCTGGGATGCACCCAGGGGAATGGAGGTAGAAGCCGAACTCCTCTTTGGGGAAACCGAGCTATCAGAGCCTATGTCAGGGGAAGGCGGGGCCTGTTTTGGGGGGGAAGGGCTCCCACGTAGGAAGCAGAGCACCTCCAAGTTCCTGCTCGCTTTGCAGGCAGTGGGGAGGAGCATGGACAGCAGGCCAAGGGCAATGCTGGCTGCAGGAGAGTCCGGAAGCAAATCTACTTTTGCCTGACATACGGATACCCCAGTTGAAATGACAATGGAATGAAGAAAAACTTGAATAGCTCCAAGCAACAGAGAAAATGAGTGATCGGTTGGGTAACCGGCAGTCCCAGATGGTATCAAAGGCCTTTCCCCGCTGGCGAACGTGGGAACTCTAGAGTTGTGTCAATACTTCAGCGCCACAAAAAGTGCCCTGTTTACAAAAAAAAAGTGCTCCCCTGGGTCATCCCATCATCTAAATCTCCATTAAATAATTTTTAAAAAATGACAGAAGTCCCTCAGGGGCTCATTAAAGAAGAAGCTGGGAGCTGGGATGACTCACACAGGGCAGGGTGGGCCCGTCCTGGAAATACCAAGTGACCCAGACCGGGGGCACTCAGAAGAGAGACGAGACACCACCCTCCTCCCTGTCTACAAGCAAGAAAGCAAATGATATCCCCCACCCGCTATCAACAAAATGCCGTGTCTGTCCATCGTAGAGCATACAGAAAATCCAGGGCACTATAAATAAAAAAACGAAACACCCCCAACCCTTCCACTCAGAGATGAGCACAGTTGTCATAGAGACGGTCTTCCTTCTCGAGTCACCCTCCAACTCCGCGTGGCCTTGTGGGCTGGGGACCCCCCACCCCCGTCTTTGGAAGTTACGACTCACCTTCCCCGCTGTGTGGAGATCAACTTTTCTATGGAGAAAATGTTTTGAGCTGCAAGGCACCGGCGTGGGGACTTACATGTAGAGAAACATCACCCCTCCACTCTCCGGCTTTCCTATCAGGTGTGCGCCGATGGTGACTTCCAAGTCTGGGCGCATGGGTTGTGTGTTTTGTAAATTACACCGACAGCAGAGCCACGTGGGGGAACAAGCGATTCCCCGAATGGAGTGTTTATACGCCTTGTGGGGCCGGACGAACTTCAGGCCTGCTGGGGAGGAAGTGCACGGAGTTTGCTGCTTGGAGAGACCAGGCATCTCTGAGTTTCCTTTTTTTCTTTTTCTCTTTTTTTCCTCTTAATTCAATTATCTTGGGAGGGAGGCAGGTCACCAGCTGCATGGTTTGTGAGTCACTTGAATTTTGAGCTCAACATTTTGCCTAAACTGCCTATTTTAGGCAATGAATTTCCCACGTTTTAGGGTTGCATTATTATTATTATTATTATTATTAATATTCATTTTCACATCTGTCCTTGGAACAGATCGGTTCTTTTCCCACAAGATTTCAGCATTAAATCTTTTTTTAAAGGTTTATTTTTCATTTTTATTCAAGAGCGAGGGGGAGGACGAGAGAGAGAGAAAGAAACATCGATGTGAGAGAGAAACATGGATCAGTTGCCTCCTGCATGTGCCCCAACTGGGGATCGAACCCACAACCTTTTGGTGTGTGGGATGATGCTCCAACCAACTGAGCCACACCAGTCAGGGCTCAGCATTAGATCTTGAAGCGTGTAAATAAGAAGGCAATTGAGGTACCTGTGACCTAAACTGGGGGGATTCCGAGTGAAATTAATGTATGAAGAAGAGGGTGACCGGGGTGGCGGGGTTGGGGAGAATGACATTCATCCTCTGCTCGTCCTCACGGTGGCCTCCGAGAGTCTGACACTGGTTCTGAAACCTACCCCGGCCCCCTCGTCTGGCCTCAGGGAAGAATATTTAAATTGGAACCGTTCTGGAAAGTCTGAGAAGCACAATAGCCATAAATACAGGCTGTGCTTTTCTGGGTCTGTGAGCTGCACATGGAAAGATCTGAGCTGTGCGCTGGGCATCTTCCGTGCGTGAGGCAGTGAGTGAGCTGGACGGGAACCTGCAGTTTGAACTTGATACGTGACTCATGGCCAGCACTGCCGGGGCGAGGAGGGGCGAGGCCCTGATTTGCAGTCATTGGCCAATGTCTGCGGGATAACTACTCTGGCCAACTAGACATCATCGAACTGGGAGGTGGGAGGGGGTGGGCGATCTCGCGCATTACGTGGTGTTTCCACCCCATCAGCACCGTATAGGTTACACATAGACGTAAATGAATCCACTTGTAAAACAGGGTAAATTACTTAGGACGTGATGAGTGGGTTGAGTAGCACCTTGGTTTGGGATACAGTTTATACCAATGTGGGTTTGTAATTTCATTTTGAACGAAAGCTCCGTTTCACAAGCAGCTCGGAACGTTTGTGAAGACTTCACGGCATTGTCTTACGGTCGGCAGCGAGCCGGCTCCGGGAAGGACGCCGCTGGAGAAGGGGGCAGCTAAGGACGGGTCAGCCTGCCTTGGCCACCGGCCTCAGCCCCAGGGTGCCCAGGCAGAGCAGCCTCCATCCCCCTGCTAGCTGGGGGGATGGAGGGTGGCCCAGGACTACCACCTGGTTGCCGGGTCGGCTGGACTTGGAGCCCATCTCTGAGATCTCAGTCCCGTGTGGCTCCCCCCAATCCTGACATCACCTGCGTTCTGACGGCGCGGGCCGCCTCCTCCGGGGAAAAGCCTGGCTTGTGAGGACAGAGCTTCGCATGGGTTTGCTGCGTGTGTTTATGATTCTCTGTTGCAGGATGCCAGGGACGCTTCTCAGCTCCCGTCCCAGCTCTTGGTGGACTGTGTGTCCAGGGCGGTCAACGTGGCAGCTGTCATCTGGGTTCTCGCTAGTTCCCAGCCCTTCGCCGGGGGCTTTGCAAGGCAGGAACAAGCCTCAGGAAACCCTGCCTGGGCCTGTTCTTACCCGCTCTTGGCTTCCTCTGCCATAAAACGGAACAGTCACGAGATCCACCTCACAGGGCTCCAGTGGGAATTGACGCCAGCCCTCCGAGCGGGTTTCTAGCACCGAGTAGGAGTGACACGTGAGCAACTGTGCTTGTCACCAGTTCTCAGGAGCTGGGATCCACGCCCAGGCCGCCCGGCTCCCCACTCGGGGGATTGCCAACCATCCCTCTGTCCCGGGAGCCGACAACTCATGGAAGGACTGGATCCTTGGGGCCGGGACTGGGCGGGTCCTTCTGGCAGCCTCTGGGAAGGCGGGGCTTGTGGGGGCGGCCATGAGGCCGGGCAGCTGCTGGCCATCCCAGGAGGGTAGTGCTGTAATGAACTTGGCCGGGCGGCCCAGGGTGAAATGCTGACCTAATGCCTGCCTGCTGGCCATGTTCAGGCCAGAACAACCAAGACCAACAATACAGCAGAAGAGATCAGAAAAGGGTTTGAATCCCCTTCCAGACCTGCATCCCAAGCTCCTTCCCAAGGTCTGATGGGCGCCTGGAGCCCACACCCTGCCTCGGGGTGTGCAGGGCTGGTGGGCCTGGGTGTGCTTACAGCCCGCACTGCCCTGCCTCAGTCTCTTCATCTGTAAAACGAGACAGCAGGCCTCCCGTCAGGGATGTTCTGGGGACAGCGGCAGGCATCTCATTCTTTCCGTGGTCAGTCCCTGCCGCTGCTAGTGCCTGCTCCGGTCTGCAGGGTGGGCTGGGAGGAGGCTGGTTGGTGTGGCCCTGCCCACTGCCCAGCCCTGTGTCTGCCTCAGAGAACGCAGTCCATGCAGTGGTTTCTAGTTGGGGGACACGGGGCTGGGAACCAGACCAGGGCCTCTGGCCGCCCTCTGGGGTGTCCAGGGCTACAGGCTGGAGCCACGCCGCCACCAGCCGCTGCCTCTGAGATCAGGGACTCCCAGACTTCGCCGCCAGAGCCTCTCGATTTCCACATCCCCTTCATTTGCTAACATCACAGGTCCCCCCGGAAAAGTCGGGTTCTCTCTTGACTCCTCCGGGGCTGCCTCACCCTGTGAGTCTATCGCTGTCTCTGTTTTCCTCTGTCACTCTGTGTCACCGCTCCTGTCTTTCTCCTCCCTCCCTCCTTCTGTCTCCCTCCCTCCCTCCCTCTTCTCTCCCCTCATCTCCCCCTTCCTGCCCCCCACTCTCACCCCCTCCCCCACCTGGTCGTCTCCCAGGGACAGCTGTGAAGAATTAGGAGCCCGACAGCGTGCGTCCCCAGTGGCACGGAATGATTTATGTCTCCGTGGGAGATCAGGCAGGTTTTCTTAATTATTTCACCCAATAGCACATGTTCTGGGGCTCACGGGGGCTTCCTCTCCTTTCAAAGTCTTGACTCTCACCTGACTTGGACAGTTTGTTTTTATTTTTAGACCAGGAGGGGGCCCCCACCCCCTCCTTCCCAAGAGCATCCATGGCGGTGTGCAGCCAGCAGCCCCAGGGACCGGCCTCCTCCGCTGGGCCCACGCTGTCCCAGGCCCCTCCCCTCCAGGGGGCGGGGCCCGTTGGGAGGCTCAGAAAGGACCCTCTGAAATAGATCTGGGCCCCACTGATTACACCAGAGCATCGGTAACTGCTGTTCTCTGTCCAGCCTTCAGATGGCCTTTCCCGTTGAAACCTGTCCTGAATGTTGCTGTCACACAGGCCCGAGCTGCGGGTCACCCGGGGCAGCCACCAGCCCTCCGTGAGCTCCTGCGTCTTCTCTGTACGAGGGGAGTCACAGAGCCACCTGCACTGTGGGGGCGTCACAGATGCCGAGCAAGGCACTGGGCGCTGAGTCCTGCGTTCAGTCCTCCACGTGGGGCATCTCCTCCTTGATCTCAAGAGGAAAGGGTGGTGTGTTCCTTGTCCGGATCCAGAGACAGAGGCTTGGGGTTGACCAATTCGTTTCTAAGGGCCTCAGAGTCTTTGAAGAAAGTGGCGCAGTGGAAGTCTCCCCCCGCCCTCCACAGGGCTGCGTGTTTCTTATTCCACACACGGGAAGCCCCAGATGTCTTCCGCCACCACTGCCGCCGCCCCCGCCCCCGTGAGATTGCCAGTCGCCGTGGACGCGCGCCCATGCGGGCTCCCAACACACACAAGAGGAGGAAACCGGGATGTCCTGGCAGCTCCGCTCGTGGTTAGAGTCAGGGGAGCTCACATTTCAGTCCTTTCTGGCTTGGAAACGGCCATAGGAAAAACATCAGCCCCCTCTTCCCCCCAGCAACATATGTTCGCAGCTTGTCAGCCCTGGCAGGCGGAGAGGCTCCTGGGGGTCCATCCTCTCTTGGGTCAGGCCCCTCACATGGCAAGGTCCAGAGGGCGTGGGGTCTGACCCTGGGTGGACACGGGGTGCTAAGGATTGGCAGTGGGTCAGCTCCACCGTGCGGGGCTGATCAGGGTTGGTAGACATGCAGAACAGTGGGGCCAGGGGCCGTGCAAAGAAGATTCTCTCAACCAACAATCTTCTGCTTGAGGGTCAGAGGCGCATGGGGAGGGCAGTAAGCGATGGGAAAGACTCAGAAAAGCTTCATTTGTTACCCTGGCCAAGGGGAGGGTGAGGAAAAGGAGGCCTGCCTAGGGTTGCTAAATGAACCAGACCCTGTAAGCTTCCAGTAATAGAAACACAAACTCAAGCCGTGTTAAGTAAAAAAAGGAAGCACTGATGAATGTAATTAAAAAGTACATGGACAGCTTCAGGCATAGCTGGATCCAGGTGCTCTAAGGATACCACCAAGGAGTTGTCACTCTGTTGCTCAGCTTTCTTTGGCTTGGCTTCCCCCCTCAGGCAGATTCTTCCAGGGAATGGGCTTCCAACAGCCCCAGGATCATACCAAGGACTGCAAGCAAGCTCTCAGGCTGCTTCTTATTGGCCTGAATTGGCCCACGTGTTTGTCCCTGAGTCAGTCATGGTGGCCAGGGGATGCCCCATTATCAACTCTGTGGCTCTCTGCCTCTCTGAACTTTCTGTGGCTCCTCAAAGAATGGTCGGGGTCTGTGGTGGTTCCCTCCTCAAATGAGATCTGCACCAGGCCTATTGCCTTGCATTTCACCAAAATGCTCACTCCCTGAATCCACCACACCCAGGCCTCTGGGCGGAGGGAAGGGTGAATAAAAGGTGGCACAGGGTGGGCCAAGTACCTGCCTTCTTGTGCTGCTGCCCTGGGACTTTTTATTTTTTAATTTTTAAGTTTTTTCATTGCTTTCAGAGAGACAAAGGGGAGGGAGGGAAGGAGGGAG
Organism: Phyllostomus hastatus; assembly: GCF_019186645.2. Lineage (NCBI taxonomy): Eukaryota > Metazoa > Chordata > Mammalia > Chiroptera > Phyllostomidae > Phyllostomus > Phyllostomus hastatus. The sequence continues at coordinate 10,515,402 of NW_025334036.1, read as the reverse complement.
GGGGGAGAGAAAGACAGAAACGTCAATCAGTTGCTTTGTCATATGCACCCTGACCAGCTATCAGACCTGCAACCAGGGTATGTATCCTGACTAGAAATGGAACCCACAACCTTTCCATTCAAAGGATGATGCTCCAACCTATTAAGCTGCACCGGCCAGGGCTGCCCTGGGACTTTTAAAAGTGTGGCTGCTAGAACATTTGAAATGAAATCTGTGGCTCGTGTTTGTGGCTCATACCACATTTGCATTGGACAGCATCTCTCTGGACAGCATGGTCAATAGGACATGGCTGGCTTTAGGGACATGGTCCTGGGAGCCAGGACTGTCCTTTGTCCTTGGTCCTCAACGTCTGAGTCCCCTCCACCCTGGCGCACATACAACCAAACCCAGAATCACAAGAAGGCTTCTGTGTTCCACGCACCTTTGGGTTTCCCCTACCCAGACCCATTTACCCAGTACCTCAAGCATAATTAGTGTTTTTGTGTAACTCGGAAAAAGGTGTCCCTTATTCGAGATTCCTTACTGGTGTCCTCCAGAGATCTGGCACAGGAAACGTGAACATGCATGATATCCGCCACGGGATGGCCCCCTTGGGTAGCATGCCCTGGTGCCACGTGCAGTCTCCTCAACGGTGCGTCTGCTCAATACATGTAACTTGGAGGAGGTAGTGAGGAAAAGAGAGAGTAGACTCTTGTCCCTTCACCTTGATGTTTCCAGGCTGAGAATGACATCCCTTCTCCAGGGACTGGCACTGGTCGCCTCTCAGAACAGTGTCTTTGGCCTCATTTCTCTCCACGAGAAAACCGTATCAGTGTGGCCCCAGTAGACTCGCAGAGGTGTGGGCGGGAGGCAAACTCCTACCAGTGCGTCAAAGCCCAGCCCAAGGGTCTCCTCCAAGGGTGAAGAATAGCCTTGTGAGCTGTAGAAGTCCCAGAGGGTCCCAGGGAAGGGACACCTGGTAAGTTGTTACGGCCTTGGGTGGGGGACTGTGGCTTTGTTGAGGGGTGGGGGTGGGTGCAGATGGCTGCGCTTTTATCAATGACTGTTGACATATACCTGCTTGAAATCACAGGTCATCTCCACTGACGCACAGGGCAGCACACGCAGAAACGCTGGGGGGCGGGGAGCGGTGAGGCAAGCAGAGAGGGGGTCCCAGTGTCTTCGTCTTCACCCCCAAATGCCCTGATTGCTCCCCATGAGCTTCGGCGATCGGTTATAGAAGCATGTAGGTATTTACGTGCCCGTGTGAAGGTTAGTTCTAATCCCGACTGCGTACATTCCGCACGATGGTTAACTATAAATTTATGTTTTCTTAACGTTTAACATTTATGAATTCCCCCCACTCCTACACTTTTCTGCTCCACGGACATTTATTTGCAATCCTGAGGAAAATGCAAGTGTTTTGTTTGTTCATTCCTTTTTTCTTTTACTTTTAAAAATACTTGATGTCCTCAGCCCTCGATCCCCACCCCCTCCAGCGTCTGGGTTCGATGGCTTCCGGGGAGCAATAGGAAGTGCATTCGGAGCCGAGCCAAGAGCAGACAAACAATTCGCAGCCCATTTTTTTTCCCAGAAGGACTTGTGGTTCCTTTAACTTCATGGATGTTTTGTGAACGGCCACTTTATTTTTTTGTACCGTAAACATTTTTCCCCTTTTTCTTTTGAGCCACTTAATGTGGTCTCATGAAAGAAAGATCAACTTCTTAATGAAAAAAAGCTGAGATGGGGGGGTGGGGGGGTGCCCATTGGGAGCCCGTCCAGGCTTACATAAGTCACATTCCTGCTGCATAAACATCTTGGCAAACCCAGACGCTAAGTCCCCAGCCCACACTGCTGGCCCGAACCAAGCACTGGATAATATATTTAAAAAAAAAATCCTGTTGATGGTAACATTTTTCTGTCCAGAAACAAGTCATTAGCTTGGACAAAGGGATCCAAATACATCTGCTCAGTTCCCCAAAGTTGTAGTGGAAAATATTATCTAGAAGAAAAACTGGGAACCAGGAAGAGCAGGGAAGGGAGATCGCTTAAGGAATCCAACAGGGAGAAACGGCGCTTAAAGATCTCAGTGAGAAGTGGCGAAAGCGAATTCACGAGCGAAAGCGCCCTCATTTGGCAGATGCCAACCAGAGAGCCCCCCCACCACCCCCAGAAATCATTTTTAATGAACTAGCAATTCTATTGGAGGTTTTAACCACAATGAAACTTTTCCAGTTTTTGAAACTCGAACTCCTGAATTGACGTGACATTGAAATGTGCATCTCGTGGTGTGGGAACCCCTGCTCCTCTGTGAGACGTGCTCACCAACGGATTTACACACATTTTTGTTCCCGAGGAAAGAAAGGTTGTAGGGAACCCGGCCTGTCTCGCCACGTACTATCGATGATATCCTAATTCCGAGAAGATGTAATGCAAGCGGTGAAAGAGAACTCGCTGCTTTCTGAGTGTCTGTGACATGAAAACCAAGTCATAGACCAATAAAACCAGTATCCATAGTTTCTGAGCTACAAACAACATTTGCATTTCTTTCTTCAATTCCTGCAGGGCCTAATCCGCTAGAAGCGGCCCCTTTTCTTCAAAAAGTCTGACCAGACCAATTATTAAGTTATAGGGAAAGTAGTTAGAAGCAACCCCCGCCCCCCTCAAAGAGCATCAAGCTCAAATGCTTTCCCAGGGAGAATTCTAGCCAATGCTTTTTAAAAATCAGATAAGCACAGCACTACGTACGTGAGCAAACCTTCCACGCAGAGAATGACAATGTGGCCGGCACCCCACATGCTGACCCGGGGGAGGATGGAAGTGTGCCCGTTGACACGAATCAGTGTGCAGCCTTTGTCTCCAGGCTGGGCGACACTGAACATTTTACCTCTATGACATTCCAAAAATGCTGGGAAACGCTCCATTCTGAAAATGAAATGAGCCCAGTCTCAGAAACAACCTGGAGTGGAAGGGGGAGTTTTTATTTAACGAACCGGTTTTGTAAACCGCCGGGACGGTTGGTTTCTGCGCGGCGTATCTGACACGCGGGTCTTGAGGTGTACTGAGCATGGGCAGTAAGCTGCCCCGGCTGGTTGCGTGCCCGGGAGGGGTGGGGGGGGCAGCCTCAGATGGGCATCTTTGGGTGTTTTCTTCTCTGGAGGTGATTGTCGCCCCACAGAAAATAAAGCGCAAAGACGCCAAAAGACCTTGAGAGGCTCAGGCTGCCTTGTTCTGTTGGAGACGTTGGTCAGGGAATAGCTCAGACAAGAGACCCAGTCTGCTGGGCTTCACCAAGACCAGCCTCCGAAGCCGGACGTGCCATTGGCAGGTGGGCCCTGCTCCTCCATCCTGCTCCTGCTTCTGGGGAGGCGGACAATTTGATCATGACCCACGTTCAGACCGTCTCATGTCCTCTGAGCCTGAAAGCTGAGCTGGGAGTATCTTATTGTGGCCATTACTGCTGCACAGTCCTCCCAGCCTCCTGGCCTCCTGCTGAGCTCAGCCTGGGGTCCCCCACGTGGGCAACACCCACCATCTGAGACTCCTGTGACAATCCTCTTACGGGGGGTGGCTCCGCTGTTCCCTCGCACAGCAAGACAGACCAGAGAGTCTTCATTGTTTTGGAAGCAGCAGGGACCAAGGTGGCAACAGGCTGCTGGCCCCTGGGAGAGGCACAGCAAGAGTCAGCAGCCACAGGCACGAATGTCCTCGGGAATGAGGGGCCCCCAACACAGCGTGCGTGCAAGCACACAGCTCACAGAGCGGAGGGCTCTGAGTCCATTTCAACCTGTAGGGAGTTTACTTAGTCCCCCAAGAGTTTCCCTTTAAAAAAAAATTGCTTACACATTTTAAAAATCGGGACATTTTACATTAAAAGCTGCGCTTCTGGCTTTTTCTGAAAACAAACAAACAAACAAACAAACACCTGGGAGATCTGGCCGCCTTAGGCTGTGCTCCCCAAGGCAACTGCAGGCTGGTGTTGAGGAAACAACGCCCCCTTCAGGCAGGGCGGGGATCCTCCCAGAGGGGTCCCTAACCAGAGCATCAGCGTCCCCTTCCCACTCGTGAGAAGTGCACTGTGGGTGGGAATGTAGGCTGGTGCAGCCCCCCGTGGAAAACAGTGGGGACAGTCCTCAAAAAAAAATGGAATTATGACTCAGTGATTCCACTTCCATATATAGATATATATATATATATCTATATATGGAAAAAACCCAAAACTAATTCGAAAGACTGTATGCACCCCATGTTCGCTGCAGCGTTGTTTACAACTGCCAAGATTTGGAAGCTGCCCAAGTGTCCGTCAGCAGATGAGCGACAATAAAGCACTGATACGTCACATATACAATAGAATATTACCCGGCCATCAAAAATAAGAATACCTTACCTTTGCCGACAGCATGGCTGGACCCAGAGGGTATTACGCAAAGTGAAATGAGTCAGTCCGAGAAAGACAAACACCATATGATCTCACTTGTATGGGGAATCTAAAGAACAATACAAATGAACAAACAGAACAGAAACAGACTCATAGACACGGAGAACAGACTGGTGGTTGCCAGAGGGGAGGGGCTGGGGGGCTGGGGGACAAAGGTGAGGGATTGGGACTGGGACGCGCAGACGGGCAGTGACAGAGCAGTCATGGGGATGCGAAGTACAGCTCAGGGAACATAATCAAACTATTGTAGTAACTGTGCAGGGGGCCAGGTGGGTCCTGGGGACACTTTACAGAGTGTGTCACTATCTAACCACTGTGCCGTCCACCTGCAACTAATACAAAATAACAGTAAATGTAAACTGTCATCGAAAACAATTTTTAAATGTGCAAAAAAAAAAGAACTTTCATAGAAGGGCACATTTTGAAAACCAAACCCACTGACTCGGAAAGGCAGGAGTGTGGACTTGCCAGAGCTTGGGGACCACCGAGGAGGACCCCAGGCCGCCCATTTTCCCCAGTCCCCACTGCACCCTGATGCCTATCCCCAGGCTGTCCCGCCCATTCATAGTACGTGCTGATTCTATGGGCTCTGTGATCATGACTGCTGCTGCTCCCATGTTTGGGGTGTGCTCGGCTGGAGCAGCTGGCTGCAAGGCCAGGCATCCTGCTCTCTGCAGGCCTGGGGGGTGTGGGCGGGGGGGGAAGGCAGGAAGTGAGGGCCTGTGGGCCAGGCTAGAAAGCCAAGAGTCGCAGAGCAGCGCCGCAGACTCCAAGCACAGCGACCCAAAAGGAGCTGAAGAGGGGCGTGTGAGGAAGTGGGAGGAGAGGACCCCCGATCCCCACCGCCTGGATCTAGTCACTTTAATCACCCCAGCCTCCTTCTGGCCCCGGGGGACGAGGCTCGGCACAGCTGCGAGTGGTCATGTGTGTTTATGTGCTTCTGACATTTGTCCCGGTTCGTGCATTTTCCTGCATGCTCGCCCTGTCTGTGTCTGTTTCAGGAGACACTTTCCTACCACCCAGCATGGGGAAAGGCCAACTCAGCCCCTCCAAGCCCGGGGCAGGCTGGCATGCACTCCGGGCCCCCTCAAAGAGGGGGTGGAGCACAGACGGAAAGGTGGGTAAAGACCGCCACCCAGACTCATGGCCACCTCAGGGCAAAGCATCTTCCCAGTGGCTTGGAGGAGGGAGCAGAGCAGGCCCGGAACTCTGCATGCGTGGATGAGAGCTGCCTCAAGGTCAAGGGCGTGTGGGGTGATCTTAGGGCCCAGCCTGGCCCTGGGTGTGGTACAGAGCAGCCATGCCCTAGTGTTTGCTAGGAAAAAAGAAATGAGAATGTGCAGACCCAAAGGGCGGAGGGCAGCTCCTCCCGTCCTTGGCTAACTCTTCCATTCACTGGAAGGGGCACACAGGTGCCCGGCCCTCCTCTGGGAGCAGGTGGGGGCGGGGCTGCAGCCACTGCTCAGTCCAGTGGAGGAAGCGAGACGTGTCTGTGTCCACACTAGCGTGACACGGTGGGTAGGCAGTGGGATCGGCTGCAGGGTGCCAGGGGCCCTCTGCTGCTCCACTCCTGAACCCACCAGGTGGCTTCCCCTTTCTCTGTGGACCTGGGTTCCTTCTGATCTCACCAAGCCCCTAAAATATGACCTGGGCCGCCCCCACATTAGGAAAGATGGAGGAAGACAGTGGGAATCCCTGGTGATCTGTGTAGGAACCTTAAACGTTCCCACCCCGAGGGCAGGTGCGTCTGCACAGGACAGATGGTCAAGGTGAACAGTGAGCACAAATACTTACAATGAATGTTGTTATCACTGCAGCAGCAGCAGCAATAGCTGCTTCCTCTGCCCAAGTTCTCCCTCACTAAGACCCTGGCCCTTAGATCAGGCCTATTCCCTGCATCACGTCATTACCTCATCCCAACAATGCAAGGAGCAGATACTTTAGCCTTAATTTACGGACGAGGAACTTGATATTGGGGCGTTTAGGCATTGGACATCTCTTTGAACTCAATGCTCTGTTAATTCTTAGCAGCAGGGCTGGGCGGTGCCCTGCATAACCGCAGAGGGTGCCCCTCACTTAGACTACAGTGTGAATGTGGTCCCCGGTTGTGCAGTGTGGTAGCCCTGGTCAGCCCCGGGATCGCCCACCCTCCTCTCACAGTTTTGGGAGGCTTGGCACGGGTGTCCGCTGAACGTCTTTGAGAGCAGAGGGGGAAGTGCTACGCAGCTACGTGTGGGTTGCGAGCCTGTCTTTCCGAAGGATGTCCGCCTCACTGGAGACTCTTCTGTGCATCCCTGGGATTAGCCAAGACCCGCCTGGCAGAAACACTCACCCTCGACTCGGCCGTTTCCTGTCTCCGGTGGAACCAGCTGGCCCAGGGACAGGCAGGAACCCGGGCCAAGGACTTGTGTCTCTTGACGTGAAGACACTTTGTTGGTAGATGCTTTCTCCAAGACCTCCCTCCAACAGAGAAGCCACCGGCAGATGGTTCTGCTTTGCAGCACGATGTAAGCTTAGGCCTACTGGCCGTCCCTGGGACGCAAGGATCCCCGAGGAGAAGGAGTCGAAAGCTAAGGGCGCCGCTGATGGCGAGCCGCAGGATTTCTCCCAGCGGGAGCTGGGTCTGAGCCCATCAGGAGGACATCCTCGCGAGATTTCGTGGCACTGGGCTGGGGACTGATGGACTATTCATGGCAGTCGGCCTGTTCGCGGAAGGACACCTCACGACAAGTTCTCATGGAGAGAAATGTGACCTCAGATACGAAGGTCCAGCTGACCCGGGATTCCTCCGCCACCTCTTCACCCGCATCGCCCTCTTGTGCGCAGAGCGCCCTTCTCTCTTAGCACAAAACCTGAGTCTCGGCTCACTGTTGCTTGGAGAAGCTGTAGAGGTGCTCTGCCTGCTCCCCCGGCCCCAGGCACTTCCAAGCGGCCTTGGAGGGTGCAAGGGCCTAACTAAGTGTGATGCGTCTCAGGGGCCAGCACCTGGGGGGACAAATTTAGGGACGTCCTACTGCCCCTAGTCCCACTGTTCTGAGGACAACCCATCGGCAGGGGCGGGCTGAAACGCATCTTAATGGGGCTGAGCTGGGGCCCTCCTCGCAGCTCATGGGTCCGGAGGTGAAGACCCCCACGCTGGGCCTGGGGACTTGGAGAGGCCCGATGATCTCCGTTGCTCACCTGAAATGAAGACACATCAGCCAGGAAGTTCAAGGCTGACCACCTTCTCTGGCGAGAAGGGAGCCCAGAAATAAATAGGGCTAGGGTTATCCTGAGCCCAGGTATTCCTTTGGGCTCCCTGTGTCCTTATAAGAAATGCGCCTCATTTGCACATCTTTCTATGTTTTGTCCACCTGAGCAGGTGTCTGCTGGCAGGGCCACTGAAAACTGAGACTGACAGCGCTGCCCCTTAGCCCGCACTCCCCATGCCCAGGGATGCAGGACAGAAGGACGCGGAGGCTGCGTTTCAGACACGACTCCCCAAACTTAGGGTTCCAGTATGAGCTACGCGACTGCCTGACGGCCAAACATGTGCATTGCTCATCTCAGTGAGCCCTCTGTGAGGCAGGTACTGTTCCTGGCGTAGAAGTACAAACACTAAGGCTCAGAGAGGTTAAACCACTTGCCTGCAGTGGCACAGCTCCCGCTGGTTCTGAAGGTTTATTCCTGCCTTGCTCAATGTGTCCCCCAGGGCCAGAGATGCCTGGTTGCGGGGCCCAGGCAGCACTAATGAGCCTCAGCCAGAGCGGGACGCTCATTTAGACCCTGATACATGGTTTCAATTTTGTTTCCTCAAGCCCCGGGGAACACGTGTTGAAGCAGCTGTGTAGATGGCAGCTGTGGAGGTCTGCTCAGGGACTGTCCTCATCACACAGGCCCTCGGTGCTGCGGTGGCCCTGAGAGCCCCCCCCCCCCAGTTCTCCCCCCAGGTCAGAACCACCAGGGGCACATGCCCTGAACACAGTTCTCTGGGTCGCCTCTGAGACAAAGCGCCGGGAAGCCCCCCCACGACCGTCCTGGGATCTGCAAACGCTGGGAGCCTGGCGTGCACTTGAGCTGCACTTGGGCGCTGCCTTGCAGACACACATCGCGGAGGACCCTACGTCCTCCACGTGAGCCAAAAGGCCTCCTCACGGGAGCTCGCTAAGTGTTCGGCTTACATTCCTTCCCTTCATTAGTGCTTTCGGTTTCCGGGGGAGCCCCCGTCCGACTCGGCCGGGAGTGCTTGGGAAAGCAGATGTGGACGCGCTGTCCTACCGTCTTCCAGGAAGGCGGGAGGCGTCCTGCACGGTTCTGGGAAGCTGGCCGGGCTGCTGATGGAGAGAGGGGAGACCCCCAGGAACAGCGGGGTGATCTCCGGGGGGCCACAGAGGCCCCGGGCTGGCCTGATAGCAGCCTTCCTGGCTGGCAGCTGCAGAGATGCCCCAAGCAGGGTGGGGTGTTAATTTACACTCTTTATAAAGGAGGCGCTAGGCGGCTGTCCAGTTGGCCAGAGGAGGTGGAGAGGGTCTCACGCTTCAAGGCAAGGCTGAGAAAACCTGAGTCATTGTCCCAAACGTGGGGGACAGGTGTGCAGATGGAGCTGAAGGGGCCAGGGGACCAGCGACCCGGGCCCGGTGATCGGAGGCTGAGCTGCCCCTTGGGTCCACCCCACTGAGCCACATGGGAGTAGAGCCGGGGGCCGGGCGGTTGGGGGCAGGGCAGTGAAAAGAACACCCGATGTTTCCACAGAAACCGGAAACTCAGATTTCATGTGAAATTTCCCAATTTTTAATAATGTGTTGGCCACTAATGTAATTTACAAATGATATTCTACACGGGCCAAAGAAATGTATCTGCTGACCGGATGTGGCCCACCGGCTGCTGGTTTGCAGCCTCGCTGTCACTCTGTGTGAGAGGCGGTGGCTCTGTGAGGGGCCAGCACAGGTGGTGGGGAAGAGAACAGATTCAGCCCCTGCCCTCCGGGACCTTCCTTTTCAGTGGGGGAAGCAGGAAAAAGCCACCAATAAATACCTCAATGTCATCATGCTATGCAAGTGAAGAACAACCGAATGGGGGGTGACCTCCTTAAGCCTCGGGGTGCTGCATGGGCCGGGGTGGGGGAGGCGCCCTGCCCCATTGGGCGTGCTCCGGCCTCCCTCCCGTCCAGGCAGAGCCAGGGTGTCCCTGCGGTTCTGAGCTCACACCTGCTGCAAGTGTGTGCGCGGGCCGCTGAGACTTGGCAAACAAGAAAGTCAACCGGTGTGGGGGGGAGGGTGAGCGCGTCATTGGAACAAGGTCTTTCCAGATGGAGACCACAGTCGGCCTGGTGGCCACCAGGGAAGGACAAGCTCCTGAAGGACCCTCCTGAAAGTCTTGGCAGATGGACAAGAACAGCTTTGGTGTTTCTTTTTTTTTAGAGAGAGGGGAAGAGAGGGAGAAAGAGAGGGAGAGGAACATCGATATGAGAGAGAAACTGATCAGTTGCTTCTTGTATGCATCCTGACTGAGGACCAAACCCGCAACCCAGGCGTGTGCCTGGCTGGGAATCGAACCTGCGACCTTTTGCTTTGGGGGATGATGCACAACCAGCTGAGCCACCTGGCCATGGCCAAGAACAGGTTTCTTGGAGCGCTCTTCCTTCCTAAGTTCCGAGCCCCACTGGGGAGGTCTTCCTGGCCCACAGGGGTGTGCGTGTCAGGGCGTCCAAACCTGCCTGTCCCTGAGCAGCCCCCAGGGAGGCATGGTGACCGTGACTTCTGCTAAGGCAGGAATCCGCATGGGAGGGCCTGGCAGCCACCATGAGGACCCCCCAAAAAGTCACCTCCAGCTTTTGGTATCGACCCGGTACAGCCATTTCACCGGTGAGCCCAGCCTCAGGGGAGTGTCTCAGAAAGGCCTGCTGAGGAGGGACCAGATGGGGAGTCCTGAGCACCTCAAGTCACATGATGCATTCCAACATGTAAGGGCTTCCCCCCCATCACCCTTGATCTCCCCTGCCAGGTACACGCACCATTATTCCTAAGTTTCAGCTGTTATTCTCCCTGGATGAATGAATGGGGACACTGAGGCCCGAGGAGTGACATACTCTTCCAGAATCCTCCAGGTCCCAGCAGGCCAGCATGCTGTGCCCACTGGTGTCTGGATTTAAATGTAATTTATAAATAAACCCCTTCCCTCCCTTCCCTCCTCCCCATTCCCACTCCCCTTTCTCCCCCCTACCTTTGCCCCTGAGGACTTTGGGAAACTCTGGAGGGACATCTGGTCTACCCAGCATCTGATCAGCAGGAACAGATTTCTCCCCACTGTCTCCCAGCATGGGCGGTGGCACTGAGTAGTTGCCAATGGGGTCACCAGGTCCATTTTTCCACCCTCCTTCAGAGGAAGGAGCTGATGGGACAGGAACATGGAGGCCATAGAAAACGTTAAAACACTATGGCAGGCGGCTGGGAAGAGAGTCCGGGCTCCAGGCCCCAAGGCACCGCTGGAGGACTGGGACTCTTCAGGACCGTGGCCAAGAGCCCCTGTGGGGACTTGGTGTCCCTATGTGGAAAGCAGGAATAAGGCTACCTCTCTTGCAGGGTTTTTATGAAAATGAGATATAATTTTAGCATAGCCCCTAACAGGGAGAGGCACTAATTAATTGGGGGAATGTTATTGTAATTGTTGGTATTGAGAAAGTCACTTCACCTCTCCAGACATGGTTTTGTCCCGTGAGGCATGCCGAGGGTCCTTGGTTTCCTCATCTGTCAAATGGGAATAGTCATAGCGCATTCCCAGTCTATCATTGTGGGCGTTACACAGGCCAGTGTCAGAACAGAGCCCAGCGTGGGCTGAGGGCCACGTGCCTGTGTCTGGTGTCCAAGCCTCTCTGCACACTGGGACAGGCCAACATTCCCGACCTTCCCAGGGAAAGGCGAGGGGATGAGGATTAGAGGCTGGGCAAAGGGAAGCCCAGCCCAGCGCCCCTCAGCACTCAGCCCCAAGCCCCGGGTCCTAAGCGCCCTGCAAATTGGCACATTCCCACACACACACAAATAAACCTTTGAAAATTCCTGCTAGTGAGGTGGCCAAGGAAGACTCAAGAAGATGGGAGGCCGTGGCTGGACCACCTGGATTCTGGCGCATCAGCTGGTCAGGAACAGAAGGAGGGAAGGAAACTATTTTTGGAAGCTGGTGAACTGTGAACATCAGAGGCACAGGTGGGAATTCTATCTGGCAACGTCCATGTGCTCTTTGGAAAACACAAAGGATAAAGAGGAGCAGGCAAGGGGCAGAGATGCATTGCAGCCAGCTCCCCCTGTCCCTGCTAAATATTGAGGAGCCTTGCAAGCTGGTTGTTAAACTGCTCGTAACTTAGACTCAGCCGTGGTGGAAGTATTTACACCACAGAAATTGGCAGAAGCCACAGAGCAAGGCTTTGTAATTTGTTGTCCACCACCCCCCCCCCAGGTCTCATTTCCCAACACACTGCTGAGTACAGGAAGCAGAGGAATGGCAGAGAATCTCCTGCAAAGGAAGGCGATGTCCCAGCAGGGAAACAGCAGCGGCCAAAAGGAAGCGCACAAACCTTCTAAGGCAGGAATTTTCCCCTCAGGGAGATGTTTCCACTGTGGCTCAGACAGGTTATGTCATTGGCCCCAAGTCACAGCTAAGTGCCAGAGTTAGACTTTGAGAACAGGTGTTTCTCTGGTAGTGAATACTTGGGGTTCCCCCCAACACCCCAACTAAATTCTGCCAATAAGAAGTGATTGAAATGGAACTAGCTGTTTGACGGTGTCTCTGTAGGGCCAGTCCCATAGTCTCCCTAAAAAATTCAGAATCCGTGAGTGAAAACCACACCTTGCTTTTGGCTTGATATCCAATGGCTTCATTTCCAGAAAGGAAACACCCTCTTGATGGACCCACATTCGCTAAAATGAAAGGTCCTGCATGTGTAAGGCAGGAAGTCAGCTCCGAAGATGGGTTTTGAGGAGGTTTTGACACTGTCTGTAAAGTCAGACCTCACCTCCCAAGGAGGCCAGCTTTCAAAAGCAACACTCATTTGGATGCAAAAATATAAGGTTGGTGCTGTTACCACATCCAAGGACGAAGTGGTTACCACATGCAGGGACACTGGCAGGGAGGCTAGTGCTGCTGGCCATCTTGTCACCACCTTGGGGAACCCTTGGCAGCTGCCTCCAGTGGCACAGGGAGGCAGGGAGGTTGGAAATTCACTAGGCTTCTGGTTGCATGGTTTTTTTTTTTTGTTTTTTTTTTTTTTTTGCTTGTTTGTTTTTTGGCCAGGGATAGCCACTTGTGTGGACAAGTATCATGAGGATGATTTACCTAGTCCGGATAAATAAAAAGCCTTCTTGGCTTCCCTAAGTGCTTTAGAGTTTTATAGCACGGACTCAGCACTTCATCTGCCATGGAGACTCCGACACCAGAAACCAGGCGTTGGAAGCGATGATTCACTCGGACAGCCCTTGCACTGGGTTTTGAAGCAGAGCCGGGCCCACTCTGTTCCCGTAGGAACTCCTTCTCTTTTCCCTTCAGAATTCAGAGTCATCAGGCAACGTGGGCCTGAAGGTCGGCTCGTTCTGGTCTGCGCTCACGGTTCTTCTTGTGTCGCTGTGACGAGTGAGGGGTCCTCCCTGGACATCCACACCGGCAGCTCATTCCCGAGGCTTCCTCGGACTCAACTCTCAATGGCAAAGGGTTCTCCCCACGTAGGCAGGGCCTGTCTTCTGCAAGGTTTATGAGGGCCAATTAGCTCCTCAGGGAGGCATTGCAAAAATACCCACTAAGCAGAATCCGGAGACAACTCCCATCAAATGGACAACGATCTACTAACAAGCTATAACACACGCAATTAGAGCCTTCAGCAGCGGCCCCTTCTTTTCCTTAGCGGCCTTCCGAAGCATCCTTGTCCCATGGCCACGGAAGGGACTAGCAGATGGGCTGGAAAGGAGTGGGGCCCCACGCCACAGGCGAGGGGGTAACTGGCCTGGAATTACCCACTGATCGTGTCTAACCTCGGTAGCTCCGAATCTTCCCACAGCACCATTTACATATTGAAACTCTCTCAATAATGTAGAGATACTCATCTCTTCTGGAACGTCCGTGAGTAATTTGTCTCGGTATCTCTCCGTGAGTGAAACAGAAGGCTTGGCTCTCCCCACGAAAAGATTAGTCACTTAATATAAATAAGGATACAAACGGCTTCAGGAAATAGATTCTGTGGGTCTCACAGCCAGAGCCTGAGAACTGAAACGCACGTGGCTGCCGCGCCTCACGCCACACGGGGCTCCCCGGCCGCGCGCGTCATTCCGCACGCCCACTGCCCCGCCCCCACCCGCAGCCGCCACAATGAACAATGGGGAAGAATGCGCCCCGGGTGGCCCGGGCCACGTGCGCGCGTTCCACCTAACCGGCGCGGCGTCACTCTCGGCTTCCGTCACCTGAGACTCGTGTGTTCACGCCCTAATCTGGCCTGACTCTCCGTTTCCTCCCCACCCCGAACCCTTTCCCGGTCTCTAAACCTCCTCTCCGCTGGTGCCGGCGGCCCCCACCCGATAACTCCGCTTGTCCTGTGGCGCACTCATTGCCGATGTCCACCCGTTATTCTTGGAGGGCTTGAGCGCGTCTCACTGGCTCACCTCCTGTAACCCGTGGGGACGACCAGCTACCCAGTGGCCTGTCGGGCCCTGACCTCCCCTCCACCTCAGCCGCCACCCCCACCACCCGACCCTGGTATTGCTGGTAGCTGCTCCACATCTGCTGTCGCCATCCCTAGCGTCCCCTCCATGGCTGCCACCACGCCCTGTCTTCCAGCTCTCCTATTCAGTGTCCTCTCTGCCGCCAGCCACTCTCTTCTCAAGTCTTCCCATCACCTAGCTTCAGCACTGTCTCACTTGTTTCCCTTCACACTGCTCCTGCATCGTTCCAACCCTGCACACCCGGCACTGTGGGCACGGCTGTCTGAACCCCAGCCTTGAGCGGACCTAATGGTTGCTTGACCTTCGCTCTGTATAGGTCATCACCAGAGGCCACCTCTCAGTCAATTGCTGCCTGGTGTCAGCTGGCTCCCTCAGGAGCAGACTCAGGGATGCTCCACGCTGCTCACCACACCCACTAACCAAGGAGGTCCACATTTATTCCACGTTCAATGCTCTCTTTGCATTCCTTATTGGGTGCACCTTGACAGCCCATCTCCCAGCCACAGTCCCTCGGAGGAGTTGCCCATGGGACGCTGGCTCACGCACAAGGTCCGGGGCCACATCTTCCTGCTGGAAGCCCAGCCTGCCTGGTCTCAGCGCATGTGTGTCTTGTTTCCCAAAGGACAAGAGAAAGGCAGGCCCTGGGTCTCACGCTCCTTTTGGGCCCTCGAGTGTGGGGGACAGAGCTGGGCATGCTCATGAATGACAAGAACGGATGTGTGTCCTGTGTCTAGGATTCGCTGGGCCCAGCTCTATGTGCATTCTGGTAAATCTCACAGTGATCAACCACGGAGAAATGGAAGCGTTCAGGAACTTACCTGGTGTTGCATGGATGGTAGTAATGAGGCTGGAATAGGATCTGGAACTGCCGTGGACACACTCAGATTTCATGGGCAGGTGGATGCCTCCTCCACGAAGTAGTGGCAGAAGAGCCTTCCAAGGAAAATGCATTTCTGAGGCCATCTCTTCCCACCCAGCGCCTCTCCCACTGTCTTTGGTGAAGGACCAGCTGGAACCAGGCTACATCCTAGGGGCTGAAGAACAGAGTCCAGAGATCACTTGTTTGGACCTTGAGGCAATGCTATGCCCTAAACCTTTCTAAATGCTTGCTCTTGACGTCTATACTTGTAGCCTTGCAGACCGGTAGTCAGCAGCAGACCACGCTTTGAGTAGTGAGTCTGGCCAACTGGGGAACATGGTGCCTTTCTCTCCAACCTGTCTTGCCCAAGCCCACCCTGCACTGGTACCCACATCTGATCCTGGGGTTCGTATAGCTGGAGACATGATCTGGGAAGCAGGGAGCCAACCAGACTGACCTGGAGCCCGGCAGGGGTGCTGTTGAGGCAGCGGATGGGAGAGCAACACCCGGGCTGCATGGCCTCCTGCTTCTACAGCTAGTGGCCCCCGTCCAGGTCAGCCCCATCACTGACCAGTGAGAAACCACAGACTCAGCGTCAAGGGCCATCGGGTCTCCTCAGAACAACCCATCAGACCACTTGAAGACAGAGGTCAGACCGATGGACCTTGAACCCAGGGGTTAATGGTCTCTGTCCAGTAAATGCTCCAAGTTTCACTCATTTTTTTCAACAAATGTTTATTGATGGCCAGGAGGCTCTGTGCCAGGATACGAGATAAGCCCGGGCTGTGTCTCCTGCTAGTTGGGAGACAGACGCCTTGAACAAGAGCTCCCATGGACAGCAGAGGGTGGCTGGAGAGGGGAGAAGAGGGGAGAGAAGAGCCTTGGTGGTCTGTCTCCCATGCTGAGCAGCCGCAGGCTGCAGGGGAGCCGCCTTTGCCCCTGCCTGGACCAGCTCTTTTCTTGACACTGAGGAAGTGGATTCTTCCCAGTGCCTCTGAGTCAACAAGCCAAGGAGTATCTGGTGGGTCAGCACAGTGGCCTGCACCTAAGGAACTGGGCCGGGGGGGCAGCCCAGGCACAGGAGCCCCACTCCCTGCTAGACCCGCCTCCTCTTCTTGCCCCCTTTCTGCCCACCATTCTTTCCTGTAGCAGGAAAATAACGCTCTGAGCTGGGATCTTTGGAAGTCCTCATTAGGATGCTGCTGCTTCTTGATCTGTATAGAGAATGTAGTCTGTGACCTCAGGCAGATCTGCATTCAAATCCCAGCCTGGCTACTCAGTAAGGATGACGTGGAGTGGCGAGAGCTTCGACTCTGAGCCTGACGCCTCAAGTCCAGGTCCAGCGCTGCTGAGTACTAGACGTGTGACCACCTTGTGTCACTTGACATGTCTGTGCCTCAGTTTCCTCCCCCCTAAAATGGAGATCGCTATACTTACCTGGCAGGGGAGATACCGTGATCACGAAGGTGGTTTCCTCAGGGCGAGGCTCATCCATTGCACTCCGGATGTGCTGACCCCTGCGATTTCCCCAAGTGTGGGAAACTCGACTGCATTTGTGGTAGTGGGGGGCTGTGTGTGCACTGTCCCCTGGTCAAAAAAAAAATGGAGATCACTGACATATATGCCACGGTGTTGTCAAGTGGACAGAACAGGTAGATTTCACATGAAATACTTAAAACACGGCCAAGCTAACAGCAAACAGTTGTTAGCTGTGTTAGTTACTGTGTGTTCGTTATTGTTAGCTATGTGAGTTATTGCTAGCTATGTTAGTTACTGTGTGTTAGTTATTGTTAGCTATGTTAGTTATTGTTAACTATGTTAGTTAGTTAGCTATGTGAGTTATTGTTAGCTATGTTAGTTACTGTGTGTCAGTTATTGTTAGCTATGTGAGTTATTGTTAACTATGTCAGTTAGCTATGTGAGTTATTGTTAACTATGTTAGTTAGCTATGTGAGTTATTGTTAGCTATGTTAGTTATTATTAGCTATGTTAGTTACTGTATGTTAGTTACTGTTCAACTATGTTAGTTATTATGTGTTAGTTATTTTTAGCTATGTTAGTTGCTATGTGTTAGTTATTGTTCCCTATTGCTATCACACAGATGTGCAGGAATAGAGAAAGAATTAAACAAGGTAATCACTGAAAAATGCTGAGTAGGCGCCTGGCCAATAGTAGTGTTTGCTCTTCCACATTTTCCTGATAAGATAAAAACCGCATGGAAGGCAAACTCTGCCATCCTCATCAGCCCGACGGGCACAGACCTGTGGTCGCGGGCATGCCCCCAGGGGCGGCCCTGGTGCTCCTTGGGGGGACACCCCCAAGTCCTCTAGAGGGGTTGTGAAAGTCTTGAGAAAACATCCACTTAAGTTCACCTTCATGTGATGCGTCGTCTTTAAAAGGTTGCTTTAGAAAAAGAAGAAGCCACGGCAGCTGCGGCGGCGGGGAGGCAGAGACATGGACGCAGCTGATGTCAGAGCTAGGCCAGGCCCGAAATGCATGTTCCATCCAGAGTGGGAGCTTTGTCGGCTGCGTCTTCCTGGGCTCGTCCGTGGAGAAAGGAGGAAAGTGGCCGAGGGCCGCTGAGCTGAAGCCTTGGGGCTGGAGGTGGCCGTGGGAAGACGAGACGAGGAGGGGGAGACGGCCAGACATGGCTCTCACCCGCTGCAGCCTGCTGCCCGGCTGCCCAGCGTGGGGGCTCGGTGACAGGGGCTGGCTCTGCGTGGGGTGGCCCCCGAGCACCCCTCTCTGCGGCTGCTGCCCACTAGTGGGAGGGAAGCCCCACGGGAGGCCTTTCTCCACGCAGTGTCCTTCTAAGGGTGTCCAACCCTTTGGTGTCTCGGGGACACACTGGAAGGAGAAGAGCTGTCTTGGGCCACACATTCAATACATTGTAACACATAGTCACAAAAAATTCTCAAAATGTTTTAGATGAATTTAGGATTTTGTGTTGGGCCACATTCACAGCCACCCTGGGCCACAGGTGGTCCACAGGCTGTGGGCTGGACGCCCCTTCCAGACGCTGGAGTTGTCCCGCTGGGTGCTCCCAGGAGGGCTGGGATGCGCCTGACCTTGAAGCCTCTTCCTGAGCCCAGGCCGGGGCCCAGTTGTGGTGCTGACTGGACTGTCCCGTTGGGTCGGTGACCAGAAGTCGCTTGTCCATGCTGGCCTCCCCCGAGCTGCCCTGCAAGTGGCCTGAGCGGGTATGTCTGTCTAAACAGTGACGTGGCTCCTGACCTGGGCCTCACCTTGGGACTCAGTTTCCCCTCACCTTCTGTCTCTGCCCCCTGGCGCCTGTCCACCTCTCCAGCCCTCAGGGTCCTATCATGTCAGGGCTGGAGGTACCGACAGGCACCCCTGGGCTGGGTCAGCTAAGGTGAGACCAGGGGAGCTCAGGCCAGACGACAGCAGGTGAGGCAGGTAGCGTGTGATGTGCGGTGCGGTCTCCTTGGGAGAGCCCTGTGGCGGGTGAGTCACCTCTGAGGCATCTCCTGGGTTATAAATAGGAAAATAGGCCTGGCTGGGAGTGATGGGAAGGAGAACAATAAAGGCCCATTGTCCTTCCTGATAGGTTGTTACTAAACCGTGAACAATCCCTTTGAGGGAACTGGAGTGTACAGAAAGCTCCTGAGCCCCGTCCGGGCCAAGGGCTAGGTGCCCCGGAGTGTGCCAGGGCTGCACCTATAGGGCGGCATTGAATGAATCAGACACCAACCTGTGAGGTAAGTACCTGTACTTATCCCCGGTTTGGAGAGGGATCGACGGGCCAGAGACAGACAGGTTCACGGCTGTGCAAGCTGAGTCGAAGCCAGATCTGCCTGTCTCGAGGCCTCTGCCCCACAGCAGGAGTGGCCCCGGGAACCTCAGAACGACCGAGCCACCGACTCTGACACCCCAGGGCTAACGAACGAACGTAGTCCCACCAACCAAAGAATCCAGCGAAACCCAAGTCCAAGGTTGCCCGTGGGAAATGCCACCCACAGAGACAAAGGGGTTGGCAATCCCTTTAAGCAGGAAAGGATCTATTAAACGTTTTTTTCATCTTTATTCCATTTCAAAACATTAAATAAAGGCCGGAGCCAGGAAAGCCTTCCAAGAGGAACTGAGCAAAAAAGCCTGTTCTCAGCTAGAAGGTCGTTCTGCTTCTGTGTGCCAAGGGGCCTCGGGACTCGGTCCCCACGAGGGTTCTGAAGATCGTCCCAGCCACTCCCGGGCCCACGCCGCCATGCCCACCCCCTGTGCTGGGATGGAGCAAGACTGGACCTGGCCGGGTGGGCATCGGAGGCCTTCGGGGACCAAGGCGACATTTGGTTGGGACCCCACCCAGTTCCATGGGCCTCAGGCCAGACACACAGGACCGTGCACATTCCTGAGCTGCCTAGGAAGCAGACACCTGGGGTGAGCATCGTCAGAGCCTCCTCCCAGCTGACCGTGAACTTCTGGTCTGGTGGGGACGGAGTCTGGGAGGACGTCTTCCACTCTCTGGGGTACAGGAGGCATAGAACTGGGGTACACCACACCTCATCTACACCAGCGAGGTTATAAGGGCCCCATGTAGTTCCACAAGTGCAAACCAGGGCGGGGGTTGGTTAGCTTGGTTTTTGCATAAATACCGAGCAGTCATCTCTCCTTCCCGCCCCCACAAGCAGCTCTCGTGAACGCTCTCAGTAGGAGATGCATTTCAGGGAGAGGGGAAGAGCTCCGAGTTGGCCCCGAAAAGGGGGGCTTCTAAGTGGGTTGTCGGGGAAGATCCCTTCTGCAGGGCAGATCTGAGGTGGAGCTGGCAGCGGACTGGACCCGTGGGCTTCCGCCGCAGACACCACCGGAAGCCCTTGCCTTACCCCCCATCGCAGCCACCTCGGTCCACCACCAGCAAAACCACCAGCATTATAACCACCATCTTCAACACCTTCATCACCTCCCCCTTCACACACAGACACACTCACACTCCTAATGAGTCTAGCACTGCCTTCTTGTAGACTTCTCTGCCGTCTGCTTCTCCCCTGCACGCACGCAGACACCCCCTGAGCTTAGGACTAGTTCCTGTCCATCTTGCCACAGCCAACTCTCCATTCTCCATCTCCTCCTCCTCCCACCTGCTTGTCCACAGCCATTAGAGGAACTTTCTAGAGTGTTCAAAGACCTTCAGTGGCTCCCCTGACTTTCCAAAACATGCCCAAAAAAAACCCCCAAAAAACAAATAACAATCACGATAAAGTTTGGGAAGTGCTGGGCCCAACACTGAAGTGTGTTTCTCTATTGCAGGATTAGTCGGAGCCTTTAGTACGTAATGTGTGGGCATCGAGACACTTCGGTGGGAAGAAAGCAGATACAGTGCGTAGAGCTTCCTGCATTTCTTCGGTCTCCTTTACTGGCCCAGGTTTCTCCCACCCTCCTAGCTGGCGCTGGCCTCCCCGAGGCCTGCCTGGTTCTCCCCGCCAGCTCCGGGCTCTCTCCTCCGTGGTTCCCATCACAGCTGCTGCCGTGGGTTCGGGACCCTCCAATAATCCCCTGACGGATATGCCCACCCCAGTCCTCCCCTGAGCTCCCAGCCTGAATTCACCCACTTCCCCCTTGACTGATAACCCTTCAACAGCTGTCAAGTTCGGTATAGTGAACGTGTTACCCCATGATCTTCCCTGTCACACCCAGCTGCCTCCAGTCTCTTCCTGTCTCCATAGAGGGTACCACCATCCGCCTGGCTTCCTCACCTCCAAAGCTTTGCCAATAGTTACTCCCTTTAAATGTGTCTTTTTAATTTTGTTAGTTTTTTCTTAATGTATGTTTCAGTGTGATGAGAATACTTGCCAAGTGAGCTACCCTCTTAACAAATTAAGGACGCAGAGCAGCATTATTAACTGGAGGTACACTGTGGTGGGACGGATCTCCAGAACCTCCTGCGTTACCGGGACTTCATGTCCATTGACCCCGTCCCCTTGGCGGGGTCAGGATGGGGTCAATGGACATTCCCTGCTTCCATGAGTTTGGCGACTGTGGATGCCTCGTGTGGATGGAGTCGCACAGCATCTGTCCTCTGGGACTGGTTGATCTCACTCGGCATCCTGTCCTCCAGGTGCCTCCGTGCTGTCGCGTGCTACAGGGTCTCCTTCTTTTTTAAGGCTGGGTCATTGTCCACTGTGCATGTCACTTACCCATTCATCTGGCACTCAGTGTCTTCCCGTGTCTTGGTTACTGTCGACAATGCTGCCGTGCACATTGGCGTGCTACTTGCCCTTCGAGATCCTGGTTTCAATGTGTTGGGATACAGACCCACAGGTGGAATTGCTGGATCCTGCAGACATTCGATTTCAAAAGTGTTGAGGAACCTCTGAACTGTTTCCCACAGCGGCTGCGTCATTGTGCATTCCCACCAGCAGTGTGCGGGAGTTCCGATTCCTCCACGTCCTCACCACGTCCTCCACTGAGTTCGTTCTCTCTCTCTCTCTCTCTCTCTCTCTCTCTCTCTCTCTCTCTCTCTCGTCACACAAGGCAGCAGCAGCCTTACCCCTCTCAGCAGAGCGAGAAAAATCTCGAGCCTTGTCTGTGGAAGATTCTGCGCGCTGAGACTGTGCAGGAGAGCAGAAACAACACGAGGAAGCCGATGTGCCGTGAAGCCAAGGTCGGGATGCTGCCACCCCGACCCAGAGGCTCGGTCCTTCTCCTGTCTTCCCAAGGTGGCCTCCCCGAGCCTGGCCCAGGGCCTGGCATAACACTTCCTTGGAAATCACCGCTGTGAGGAACTAGAGAGGATGATTAAGCCAAGGCATCGAGGGAGATGGGCCGTGTTTACACACCACAGCAGGGAGTCAGACAGAACAAAGGGTGTGGATGAGAAACCCAGGAAGCAGACCAGGGACCAGGTGCTGGTGTGGGTTCCCCACGCTTTCCCACACCCCGTCGGCAGCTGCAGGGCCAGTCTCCTGGGGCTGAAACTCCTCCGTGGAGGCACCAGACCACACACGTCAGTCTGCTGACCGCGGACGACCCGGCTGGCGTCATGGGAAGAGGCAGCGGTGCTCAGCGTACCTAGGGACCACGAACGCTCCTCCGTTTCTCAGCTTCCCTCGCTAGGAGGTCAGGTCACATGACGAACTCTGGCCAATGGACTGTGAGCACCAATGATGCGCTCTCCTTCCAGATCAAGCAATAAGAAGGAGCATGTGTTCTGTCCCCCTCTTCCTCTGCTAAAGTGACCTGGGACAAAAAGGAGGGAGCCTGGGTCCCTGAGTCACCTGGCGGATCTTCAGACAACAAAGAATGGCTACCAGTTCTAACTGGACTTCCTGTGAGCAAGAAATAAACTTTTGTTTATTACAGGTTAATTTATTGTCATGATGTGGCACCTAACCTCCTCTAATAAAAATAAGTAATAGTCACGTACTATTTTAGAGCTTAAAAGAGTTTTTGCTTACTCTCATCGGATATTCACCTATCCCATGAACAAGGTAGTTTTTTTCTTTTTCTCTCTTTTTTTTTAACATTCTCAAATGGATCCCTAAGGCTAGCTGGAAAAAATCACAGAGAAATGAACAGCTTTCCTTTGTAGAAAACAAAATGGAAAAGAAGCCTTCTTTACCACACTACCCAAAATGAACATATACCTAAGAACAAACTTACCAGGCAAAAAAAAAGCAGGATTTGCTGAGAAAGTTATGAACTCTATTGAGGGAAATAAGACAAAATTTTAACAACCAGAGAAATATCCTCAAGCTCTTGATTAAGAAGATTTATTTAAAAATAAACTACTTTATACAAAGGAGATTCGTAATGAACCACTATGTACATAAATAGAATCCAAATGGATTAAAGAATCAAAAGCAGAAACATACAATTATGAAAATATGTATTTTTCAAATATCTTCACATTGGATATGCAAAAAGTCTTTCTGAGCAAGGCACCCAATTCGTTAGCCATAAAAGAAAACACTAACAGGTTTAACTCTCTATAATTTTTTTTAAAGAGGGAGAGAAACATCACTGTGTGGTTGCTTCTCACATGGCCCCCACTGGGGACCTGGCCCGCAACCCAGGCATGTGCCCTGACTGGGAATCGAACCTGCGACCTTTTGGTTCGCAGCCCATGCTCAATCCACTGAGCCACACTAGCCAGGGCTCTCTATAATTTTTAAGACTTTCTAAACATTAGTGCCATCATTTGCAAAGTCTAACAATGAGAGAGACTCGGGGAGAAAATATTTGTAACATCTATGAAAGGCAATGTTCAATTTACAAATTATAGTAAATCTCGAAACACAGATAAAAGAAAAGTAAACCACCCAATCAAAGAAGTAGGCAAAAACTATTCAACAAACTATTCGCAGGAGAAACATAAAAAGTCAATACACCATGAAGTGGCCCTGGCTGGTGTAGCTCAGTGGATTGAGCGTGGGCTGGGAACCAAAGTGTCCCAGGTTCGATTCCCAGCCAGGGTACAATCCTGGGTTGCAGGCCATAACCCCCAGCAACCGCACATTGATGTCTCTCTCTCTTTCTCTCTCTCCCTCCCTCCCCTCCCTAAAAATAAATAAATAAAATCTTAAAAAAAATATACCATGAAGTGTTGCACAAGGAAATGCAGACTCAAACAATAAGATGACACTTACAAATCTATCAGATTGACGACAATGTCAAGAGATGGATAATATCCATTGTGGGTCAGAGTGTGGGAGAAAGGGACCCACCCCATGCTGAGGGGTGGCAGTGTGGCACGGGAACTGTTCTGTGAAGGGCATGAGTGGTTACCATCCGGGGACCACCCTCTGGCCCAGTAAGTTCATAGCCAAGCATGATGTAACTGACCCAGTTTTTCCCATCATGCACTAGGCTACACGGTCAAGAGCATTCTTAGCAGCCATGCTGGAACTGGCTGAAATGGGAGAAATTTTAATGTGGGCCAGGATGGGCCTGGAAAAAAAATATAATGGTGTATTCCTAGTATGGAATAATCAGGCGGCCCTTTGCATGAAAGAGGTAGCTCCAGATACACTGATGTGGAAAGATATGAAAGATTTATTCTTAACTGTAACACATAGAGCCTCAAAACAATACATTTGCTATGGCACACTTGTGCAAACACCCCAAAATATATTCTAAACCGAAGGACTAAAGCCATTGCTTTTTAAAGGACACATTATAAACACATATACACAAAACTATTTCATTAGGTTGTTATTAAATTATCTTTATTAGATTTTTTTTAAAATTATGAAGTAATACACATCTATACTAAGTGAAACAAGCCAACAGCGATAAAGAAAATGTTAATATTCCCGGACTTTATTTTGTTTCATTATATTGCTGACTTATGGGATTATTTTTATGGCAACTGTAATGACCAGGCAAGGCAAACCCCTCCCCCGACACCATTCTTTTGTAAAATGTTCTGGGGTGTTCTCAGATTTTATGCTTTCATATTACCTGTAAAGTACATTTGCTCAGTTCCAAGATAGACCATTGGAATTCCACTTAGAACTGCAATTTACTTTGTCTTCACACAATTTTGTGCTCCTATCTAGAATCATATGTCTTTCCAATGTTGTTTAATTTCTTTAGTGAAGCTGTGTACTTTCTTCAATAGGTGCTGTATCTATCCTTTTTGTTAGATTTAGTCCTACAAGTGTTGTTGAACCCTAACACGAATAGGGCCTTTCCATTCTCATTTCTGACTACATTTTGTCCATACAGAGAGAGTCTATTGATTTTGATATACTGCCTTGCATTCAGCCAGCTCACTAAATTTTCTTCTCAAAACGAATTTTTTAAATTAGTCTCATGGGTGTTCAAGGCATCCAACCAATCACAACTGCATGTAAATATAACTCTATCCTTATTTCTAATATTTATATTTTAAGTTATTTTTTACTTTAGTAATAAAAGCACACAGTTTACAATATCAAATAATGCTGGAACACATAATTAAAAACGGCCGTTTCTGCCATACTTGCTTTTGCTTCTGAATCCTCACATGCAGCCACTTTCTTTTATCTTGTTTAACTTTTTTCTGACACTTTCACAATGCCATGTTTCCATATCGCAGGCTTATACTGGAATTTTTTTTTTTAGTTTATCATGCATTTATTTATTTTTGGATAGAGGGGGAGGGAGAGAGAAAGAGAGGGAGAGAAATATCAATGTGAGAGAGAAGCATTCGTTGGTTGCCTTCTGTATGGGCCCCCACCGAGGACCAAACCTGCAACCCAGTCATGTGCCCTGATGGGGAATTGAACTGGTGACCCTTTGGTTTGCAGGATGATGCCCAACCCACTGAGCCACACCAGCCAGGGCTATACTAGTGTCTTTATTTTTTTAATTATTATTTTTTATAAGTAAACTCTTTTTTTTAAAGATTTTATTTATTTATTTTTAGAGAGGAAAGGGAGGGAGATAGAGAGAGAGAGAGAAACATCAATGTGCGGTTGCTGGGGGCCGTCGCCTGCAACCCAAGCATGTACCCTGACTGGGAATCGAACCTGCGACACTTTGGTTCGCAGCCTGCGCTCAATCCACTGAGCTACACCAGCCAGGGCTATACTAGTGTCTTTATTTTTTAGGTCCTATCTCTATTTCCTATAATGGAAAATGAGCATTTAGCTTTCTTACACTATCCCTCATCAACATGCCTATTCCTCTTTCTCCTGATGCAGTTTTGTATCACAATAAACTAATTTTTGTATTAACATAGTCATGGCTGTATAAATAGTATCTATAGTTGAGCCATATCCATAATGACCGTGATCATCTTTCCTTTACTTACAGCTTTTCTTTTCCCCGGAGTTCACAATGGCTTCCATGTGGGTGTGTGTTTCTTCGTTTTGCATGTGTGTGCATGCGTGTTGTTTTTATCATTTTGTTTTGCTTAGTGATTCGCTAGCATCACTTCCAGTCCAGTCTCCTTTCAATACATCTAAACATACCCAGTGCTCTATCAATTGTGTTCCTTTTTGGGGAGATCTCTTTCCTCTGGTCCTCTGTCTTCCTGCTCACAAATGGGAGAGGGGTGGCTCCGAGAGCCAAGCACGTGGCTGTCATCCTGGAACTCCCATTGGTGGGAACCCTCTGTGTCTCAACTGTGTTTCCTGTTCGTTTGCGTCTAGTTTTTCAGTGTCTCTGCTCTCTCTTGCCTTACTCCCTATGGACGATAGAAAGTAGACGGTGAGAGAGTAAAGATCATTCCCACTTGCTGGAAAAGTTTTCCAGTGATGAGAGAAACATGAACTGTGAACTAAAAAATGCAGAAGAGAAGGAGTGAGCCCAAAGAGAAACTGTGGTCACCCAAGATACGGAGATGATATGTGGGAAAAAGGTCATGAAGAGCACGCAAGGCTGAGCTGGCGCTGGAGAGGGGAGAGGCTTCCCACAGCCCCATCAGCAGGGAGAGATAAAAGACAGACTCCATTTCTGGGAATTTGGCAGACTCGCTTATTGGGGCCAACCCTCCTGCTGAAAACAATTAGAAATGCTGGACAACGTAGGAGAGACTTTTTAAAACAGCCACAGTCTGGCTAAAGATTTATTAGACTTTGACCGTCAAACATGGTCAGCTGATAATACTTTCATGTGTTTCCACCTAACAGGAAAGAATGAACAGGACACAAATCTAAGGGAAAGCGAACGCCTAGAGAGGTAAGAGCAACACTGGTGCGTTTGCTCCCAGGGCAGTGGTTGGTTCAGGCAGGATTGAAATTTGATTGGTCCCCTGATGGTGAGGGGGTGAAAGTCAGAAGTAAGGAGTATGAGAATCTCTCCACATTGAGTCCTGAGCTTGAAAAGCTATATATTTAGAATCAGGATGAGTCAGGAAACTCAATGAGTTTGCCAAAGCACTCACCAGAGCAGGAGTGGGTATTCCACTGAGAATCTGAACTCATGAGTAAGCCTTCCGAGAGATTTGCAACCCGAGTTACATTTCTAGGATGGTCCCAAAGATATCTCCAATGTGAGTTTAGTTTAAAAGTGGTCTTGGGCTGGTAGTGACCTCAGGCAACTTGCACAAAATAAATGGAAATCCTGAAGGTAATCACGTTATCCCACAAATATGTGTTCGGGGACGATGAGCAGCATACAATAAAAAATAACTAAGCACATAAGGAAAAAGGCCCCATGAATAACATCCAGTGGAACCGATGGATAACAGAAACAGAGCTGCAAAAAAAAAAAAAATCAGACATTAGAATCAGAAGACACAGATTACAATGTCACTAGGCTTAGGATGTGAAAAGATATTTAAAGCTTTAAAAATATCTGCAGAGAGTAGGAATCTATAAAGTGAAACTTCTAGGAATAATTTTTAAAAGAATAATCAAAATTTATTTTTTTAAAGATTTTATTTATTTATTTTTAGAGAGGGAAGGGAGGGAGAAAGAGAGAGGGAGAGAAACATCAATGTGCGGTTGCTGGGAGTCATGGCCTGCAACCCAGGCATGTATCCTGACTGGGAATCGAACCTGCAATGCTTTGGTTCTCAGCCCGCGCTCAATCCACTGAGCTACGCAAGCCAGGGCAGAATAATCAAAATTTAAAACTCAACTCTTTAGTTGTTTTTCGAATTTATACCAGCGTAACCTCAATAACATAAACAATTCTGGTCCTTTAGAGTCTGTCCCCATCTTTTATGGTTGTTGGCAACACGAAAATTACATCTTTATATGTTTTGTGACCCCAAACATAAACTAATATTTTTTAAACGCATGAGTCTTTTCAATTATGTAGAAAACAAGATTTGGAATTTCAAACAAAAGTTACCATAGCACTGGTGTCTTTTTAGGTTTTCCATCTCCTGAGCATCCCCTTTTGCTTTATTGGTATTTCTATTGTGTGTGTGTGTGTGTGTGTGTGTGTGTGTGTGTGTGTGTATTACTTTATTCACATCCTTTAGGTCTTTGAGCATCTTTAAGACAGTTGTTTTGGTCTTTGTCGAATATATCTGCATAGGCCTTCCTCCGTGAAAGAGTCTCTTAATGTTTTTCCCTTTCAATAGGCCATACGTTCTTTTCTTTAGGCGCCTTGCAATTTGTTGTTGAAACCTGGAGATCCGAATCCAATAATGTGGTAACTATGAAAAGCAGATTCCCCTCTTCCTCAGGGCTTGCTGGGGGTTTTTTATTACTGTTTTCTTTAATTGTTGTAGGCTCAATCTAAAGTTTGTAGGATGAGCCCACGTTGTAAACTTCAGGTCTTCTCAGTTTTTCTGACTCTCTTACTGGGCATGTGTGGTCGGTTTCAAATTTTTCCTATTTCTGCCGTTGGTTTTGAATGTCCTAGTCTTTCATGTCTGCCTGGTGAAGGAGGGAAAAGTGAAAAATAAAAGTGGGGGAGGAAGGGTGACACCCCTTTAGATTCCCGGAATCTGGGGGGGGAGGGGCTTCAGCCAGAGGGGGAGGGGCTTGTACCAGAGAGGGAGGAGCTTCCAGCAACAACATGGGTGTCACGGGGATGGAGGTGGGCGGGTAACCATGACTGCGGTAACAATGGCTGCCCGCCTCTTTGACTGCACCTCAGTGATTGGAAACAGCAAGCAGCTATCACAAATGGCTCACGGATCTGTGATAGTTGGGGGACAGAAGGACAGGGTCCTTTTTGCCCGCCCTGGCCCCTAGAAGCTGTGCGCATGCTCTGTTCTGGGAAAACACACACAGCTGCCCCCCAGGGGGCTGGGGGTGGGGGATGGGACCCACTACTGCGCTAAGAGAGCTGAGGCGGACCAAAATTAACTGTCAGCCTGCCCCTGGAAGTCATAAGCCTGCAGAGTTCCAAAGTAGCTGCCTCCCACAGATTCTGCCAGTACCGTCGCTCTCCTGGTAGGAAGACAGATTCCTGATGCCTCCTACAGCCTCATCTTCCCAGAACCCTCCTCTAAACATCCATCTATTAGAAACAGAAGGTTAGAGAAAGCCAGAGAAAGAATCTGGGAACCGGAAGTTGAGTGAGTAGAGATTATCCAGAATGAAACCCAGAGACCTAAAGACTTGGAAAAAAGGGAAGACAGGTTAAGCCACGTGGAGGATGGAGCTGGCCTTAAGTGAGAGTCGAAGGAAAGGAGAGGAAGAATGGGGCAAAGCCCATCTTTGCCCCACGTTTTTCAGAACTGATGAAAGCTTGGAGCGTGCTCCTGGGTGGTGTCCCCCGATCAGCGCATGACAGAACCGGCTCTGCCGTCACATTGTTGTGGGTGTCAGCGGGACTCGGGAAGATTTATAACTGTGTGAGTCCCGGATCACATCATCCCGTTCCTGGAGCAGAAGTCCAGTATCAGGGTGATAACACCCTGCAACAGCAACCCAGAAAGGGAGGTGATTTACCGCCCCGCTGACACGGAGCAGACGAGGCTCCCTACAACACTGCTCTCCAGTGCGATTGCCTTTGAATTCTCCCCAAACAGCCATGAAGTTTCCTTTAAAAAAAAAAATCAGTAATAATGGTGAAAACGCGCCACTTCCTCAGAGGATGAACATGAAAATCCCATAAGATTCTGCATCAACAACCTCGGCCAAGGCGCCAGAAAATCTCCACATGCTCTGTCTTGCCATGAGTTACAGTCATTGTTCTGGGAATTTTCTCAGGGGCTTGGCATTCTTCCTTATAAACAAAAGTACACATCATTCTCGAAGCTGCCTGATAACCGGAACGCCAGCGGTTGCAGCATCTTTTTGCAGATGAAAAATGAGCAATGCCTCCTGGTCCCAAAGCACAACCAGGCATTCGGGTTTCGCATTTCACTCTTCCGTGGAGCTGCCCGCCCCCACCCCATGGATCGGGACACAGAGATGGCCATCCTCTCAAACCACTGCCGTCTGTCCCCGGGCATGCCACACAGGGTCCTCCAAGGGTTTCCTGCGCGACCTCTCAGCGCCTCTGAGCTTCTGCACCTGGGGAAGATAAGGGCTCAGGTTTCTGGGGACCCATCGGTGTGGACATGAGTTTCTCAAGATCTCTGGGTCAAGTACCCATGGTGGGCACGGCACATTCCTTGTGTGTCCATTCGTTTGGGATGAGGTTTACAAGCGAGAGTTTGGTGACCTCTTGGGCAAAGGGATGTGGGCTCAGAGACGGTTTAAACAAACTGAGCTAAAGCAGAAGAGAAGCAATCATGAGCGAGTCTCCCAGTCATTTTCTTCTAGTTCCACACATTGCCTTTCTTCTTTGCTCTCTGTTAATAATACCAGGGGGGTGTATCTACTATATAGTCTTTATTTTAAAGAGTTTATTTACTTTTTAGAGAGCGGGGAAGGAAGGGAGAAAGAGAGGGAGAAAAACGTTGATCGGCTGCCTCTTCGCATGCGCCCCAATCGGGGACTGAACCCGCCACCTAAGCATGTGCCTTGACCAGGAGTTGAACCAGCGGACTTTTGTTTTAAGGGATGATTCCTGACCAATTGAGCCACGCTGGTCAGGGCATCTATTATATAGTTTTGATCCCTACATATTTGCCCTGAGCAAACAGCCCCTGATTGCTCCTGAGATGGATCAGGGAACAGCCTACACTTACTTCTGTCATGTTATCCTCTCTGCTGGTTGTGGTGCTGGCCAGTTTCTTGCGTGTACACAGAACTGGTCACCGTAAGATGGGCTGCAGGTGACTCAGAGGTCTTCTCAGCGACCTCGACCGTCTTCTTCCCTTTGAGTCTGGGATCGCCCCTTCCTCAGTTTCTCCTCCGTTCCGGTTCCTCCCCGTTTCTGTGCCACACGCTTCCTTGCTCATAAACCTTCAGTGATTTCCGCTCACAGTCAAGGTTGAGGCCAAACACGCTCCTCTGCCTTTCAAAGCCTTCCTCAGTCAGACCCCAAATCCCGCCCTAATTTCCAAATCCTGTTTGCTCTCAGCCAGGGGTGCCCACAAGGCATCTGTCTGGGAATGCATGGAAGCATGTTGATGGTCATGAGGATGGGGGAGGACTCGGACATTGGCTGAGCAGAGTTCAGGCCTGCAAACTGCCCTCCAATGGCCCACACCCAACAATTGTCCTGTCCCAAGGGCAGTGGTGCCCCTATCGAGAAAGGCTGCTTGATCCTGGTCGAACTTGTTCACGCGTCGTTCATCCACCCACTCTGTCTGCTTCTCCCCGCTATTCCGCCCCACCTGAACTTTTCCTCCTTCCCTCTCTGTGTCCCCGAGTTCTAGCACCCTGGCTTGCTTGCTGCATGTTCTCCTGGTGCTGTCTGCCCTCTGAAGCCTCCAAACCACCATCCCCTGTCACCGAGAGGCTGACAGGGTCCTGAGAAGGATGGGGATGCTGTGGTCACACAGACGCAAGTTTGAGCCTCATTCTGCCACGTTACCCATGTGGCCCGGGGACAGCCATTTCCCTGGGCTGTGTCTAGCTTCCTCATGTCTGAAGAAGTGACAACAGCACCTCCTTAGAAGGTTCCGTGAGACTTAGATGCTACACAGGGGGGTAAAGTGTCCAGCAGCCCCTGACATGGGGTACAAACTCTATGAACACTGCGTCCTTTTTTATTCCGTCCAACACATGGTACATCACCAATAAACACGTGTGGAGTTGACACTCACCCCTAAGACTGTCTGCAGAGGTACAACACCAGGTCGCACTGTTCTTGACAGCGGTGACAGAGGCAGGGACCCATTTCTATTCCACCGTGCAATGTGACAGAGAGTGAGAGCTGCTGAGAAATGGGTCCCTCGAAGGCAGCACCCCCTGAGCCCTGGCTTCTCACGGATGCTAACTGAGTACAGGGCGCAAAGAAGCCCACCGGCTGGGGCTTGTGCATGGCCCGGAGGAAAATCCGAGGTCCGTAAATCTCCCAGGGGGCAGCGCCTGCCCATGTAAGTCACGGTCGCCACAGGACAGGAGGGGAGACGCGGCCCCCCAGAGAGGTGCGCCGCAGCCAAGCCAGCCCTTGCGCTTCTCGCAGTTGCTCTCTCCTCGCGCTGCATCCACATGCTACGGACGAACATCCTCCATTACCTGGGAGGCTTCCCAGCTTGGCTCTGTTCCGGGGCCGAGACGTGTCTTCGTCTCCTAGTCAGGGAAGGGCAGAGGGGAGTCGGAGCACAGCTTCACTGCAAACGTTTAGCCAGTGATGCATCATGGGTACCCAGGGACGAGGGCGAGGGCGGAGGCCAGACCGGCCCCGGGCTGTCTGACCTGAGCCCGGAGCCCGAGTCTCCCCAGGCCACTCACCAAACACTCAGGGGCTGCTGGTGAGAGCCGAGGATGTGACTCACTCGGTAACTCTTAAAAAGTGAAAGTTGATGGGATTTCTGGTAAGGGATGACCAAGAGTGCTAGTGGAAAGCCCTAATCCAATCCTTCTTTATCACGTCCTTGTTTTAAATTTAGCAGCACCCCCACAGTCTCAGAAGTCCCATCAAGAGTAGGCTGAACCCTGTAAAAATCGGCCAGGCACAAGGCACTGAATTGGCTGGGCTTGGGAGATGAGGAAAGTAATCCCAACCAGCCACCGGTCAGTGGACCAAGGGAGTAGACGCCCGTGTCCTGTGTCCAGAAAGGGTGAGGAGGGCTGGACCTGGCCAGTGTGGCTCTCTTGGCTGGGTGCTGTCCTGCAAAGTGGGCGGTCACCGGTTCGATTCCTGGTCAGGGCACATACTTGGGATGTGGGTTCAGTCCCCAGTCGGGGTGCATACGAGAGGCAACCGATCAATGTTTCTCTCTGATATCAATATTTCTCTCCCTTCCTCTCTCTCTAAAATAAATAAATGCAATCTTAAAAAAAAATAAAAGAGTGAGGAGGGCTGGACCTGAGGCCCGGCTCTGCCATCAACCCTGGTTCAGGGGACCTCACACAGCTTCTCTGAGCATCTGTCCCCTCATCCATTCCAGGAGAACGTTGGCCTAAAAGACTAGTCTTATCGTGGTGGTGATCCAGTTAAACGCTGAGGGGCTTTCACCGCAGGGACTGACCAGCAGCTGGAATAGGCATGTCGGGTGTTTATTTGGTCGAGGGCCCTTTGCACAGAAGAGCCCCCACCCCCGATTCCTAGAGGCACTTTGAGGACACCCAGCTCTGTCTGGTCACCGCCCCGGCCTCCATCTGACCAGGTTACAGGTCCCAGGCCCCGAGTGCTGACTCAGGCTCTGCTGCTGACTCCTGTCACCTGTCAGTTAAGTCGCTGAGCCTCCCCTTCTCTGTGGCTCCACTGATTCTGCAGCAAGTCCCCCGGGGAACAGCCAGCTCCCTCGGGGTTCTCAGTGGGAGGGGTCGTAGGGCACCTGCGTGGGACCTGAAGGCCAGAATATAGATGTGGGAGTGACCTCTGCTGCCCACACCCCACGGGGCGGTGGCTGGCATTCAGGTGAGAAGTGACCTGAGTCCCTGTTCTCGGGGTGGGGGTCGGGGGGAGGTGCTGTGGCCACTCAGAGTGAAGCTGGGGACGCAGACACAGCTGCGCAGCACGTGCTTGTCCACACCCCTCCCCACACGGCGTCCCAGCAGCAGCTGTGGCCCGAGAACCGCCATCACTCACATCCTTGAGAAAGACGACCGAAGAGAAAGGGGGAGGGGCTTCCCTGGCCCAGGACGAACACAGCCGCCCTCCCCAGGAGTCGGAGGAACCCGAGTCCTTCTGAAACTCGTTTCCAGCAACTCAGGCATGGGGCTTCCTCTCAGAGACCCGCCTGGTGGTTTCTGCAAGTCCTCATGCTTCTGGCTTTTTCAACTCCGACGTTTGTTATGTTTTCTCACCTGAACACATCCTCAGAGGGGGGGAGGGAGAAAAATATCGAGGTGAGAGAGAAACATCGATGGTATGCCTCTCGCATGCTCCCCGACCAGGGACCAAACCTGCAATCCAGGCGTGTGCCCCGAGCGGGAATTGAACCCAAGACCTTTTGGTCAATGGTACAACTCTCCAACCAGCTGAGCTATCCGGCTAGGGCTCAACTCAGAGATTTTACTACAGGGGAAAAAAAAAAACACTTTAATGACCTGGAACAAAATCAAAACTTTAAGTTCAGCAGGTCGCTATTGGAAGAAACAGAAGAAAACCCACAATAAAACCCATTCACATCAAGGATATCCTTAGAACATGGCGACAGCCACCGCCACAAATCAGGATGGCCCTGGCTCTTGTCACCGGCAGGGACGCAATCTTAGGACAGTGGCCCTGAGGCTCTAACATCTCAAAGGAATGCCCCTAATCTTGCGAAGAGACAGTCCCTTCTGGAGACCCTTGCTGGTTTCCACTCTAGAGAGCAAACACGCATGTCAGACCATCCACAGAGAAGCACATGGAAACATTCCTCTGGTTAGCCCTCAGGGAACTAGACGATTTTATCCACTGACCCTTGAGTATCTCAGGCCCCCCCCTCCCAAACATTCTGCCGAAGTGACATTTGCAAGATACACCAAGTATTCACACCCTGCATCCCGACAAAGCCAGGTCCTTCCCATCTTTTCTGGAAATGCAAGAGAGAATACACAGTATAAAAACCCACCAAAACGACGTGGAAAAGAAGAGGGGACATGGTGATAAACTGCGCTTTCACGGCCCTTCGGAGGCCTGGGAAGGTCGTGTTCCCAGAGCTGTGGCATTGGCCACCCTCCAGACTTCGAGAGGCACCTCAAGGCATTTGGAAGAAAGCACCACTTGGCCGGGAGACGTGGTACCGAGGGAGGCCCTGGCTCCAGGAATTACAAGGGAAGGAACGCTAATGCTAGTCACGTGGCCAGAGCTGGCTTCTCTCGGGGCTGTCTCTGCAACAATTGGCAAAGAGTATCTTTCTGTTTATTGAAACAATGGACCAAACATCCTCCTTCCCTCGAACGCATTAACCTCTTGATCTACTTGCTCTTAAGATTCAGGAGGCCGTAGATTCCTCTGAGATGCAATGACCTGAAGTTCCCATTGGCATGCAACTGACAATGAATTTGAAGGGCCCCCCAAAGCCAATCCATTGACCGGGGCTTGGAACCCCTGGGCTAAGAGCAGGTTCTGCTTGTGACCTGTGGCCTATAACATGGGGCGCAGGTCCGTCCATTTCCTGAGAGCTTCGATGTCAGCGGCCCATCTTGTGTGGGAGCCGATGGAACTGGCCTGGTCCCAAGGGAAGGACCCCTGCAGCTCTCCAGTTTGCACGCCGGTGAGTTCACCACAGCCGCTGGTTATTGTGGAGGCTTTGAACTTGACCCACCCAGAGCTTTTTCCCCTGGGGGCTTTTAGGCATTTATAAAATACTGACTGGCATGACCAACCAGGTGGGTGGAAGCCAGGTGGACATAGTAGGACTCACATTAGGGGACTGTCCCCTCGGGGTGGCATTCTGTGACTGGTGTGCCCGTAGGTGTGTGCGTGTGTGCACACCTGGCAGCCTCACACCACGTCAGTGACCAGCAGAGTAGACCTGGGCTCGGGTCTGCACCTGAACCAATTCTTCGTTTTGGAGCATTTCCCCAGGTAAATTATGGGAGAGGCCGTTTTGTCCGGAAGGGACTGGAATCACCTCCCTCACGGCCCTCCAGCTCCGAGGAATCCCGTGGCCCGGCCCAAGGAGGCGGGAAAACAGAACCTGAGTGTGGTCCAGGCCCAGATGCCCTCAGGCGTTCCCCTCCAGGTCCCCTGTGTGGACAGGGCTCCTCCGCCTGGACTCCAGCCTGGCTCAGTCACACTCGGGGTGGATGCCCCAAGACGTGGTCAGAACAGAGTGGGGGGCCGGAAGGAGAGAGGATGAACCAGGCACGTCCCTGCTCTGCGTGATGAGTCTGCGGGGTCACAGCAGGGGTCTGCATGCAGCAGGGCTGCCTCCTCTGGGGGCTTCTGGGCAATTCAGGCCTCTCTGTTACCCAGGTCTTGGGATGCTGGCCATAAGCTGGGTGGATTTTGGTCTGTCACCTGACTTGCTATCACGCCATGGAGACCACATGCCCTGGAGCCGCCCGGGGTGGGGTGGCGGGGCTGAGGCTCACGGGGCCATGTTGGCTCAGTCAGCAGAGGCCACTGTGACAAAAATATCACAGACTGGGTGGCTCAAACAACAGATTTTTTTTCCCCCATGGTGCTGGAGGCTGGAAACCCAAGTCCAAGGTGCTGGCACATTCAGCCCCTGGTGAGGCTTGCACAAGGCCACTTTCTCCGTGTCCCCACATGGCAAAGAGGGAGCAAGCTCTGTGGTGTCTATTCCTCATCTTCTAAGGGCACTAATACTATCTCGAGGGCCTCACCCTCATGACAGGATGTAAACCTCGTCACCTCCCCAAGGCCCCACCTCCTAACAGCATCACCCTGGGGGCTGGGGCTTCAACATATGAATGGGGATGGGAGGGGGCACAAACATTGAGCCCACAACCAGTTTTATGTATGACGCTGGTGTCACTGGGACCCACAGAGCACGTCTTCCCGCTGCCCAAACCTTCCCTGGCTGCAGGCTCCCTCCCTACCCGGGGTCCAGGGAGGCATACAAGTGCATGCACCCCTTTTCCTGTGGTTTCCCAAGAGGAGTTATAAAGGAAGAGACACAGCGTAGGGTGGGGAGGGAGACCTAAGTTTGGAAGTTTGGAGGTTTGAGACACAGACCGTGAGCTTCCATTCCAGCAGCTTGCCCACAGCTGGGTGGTGCCAGGGGCCTGGGCACTGGGGGCTTGCTGGGGCCCAGGCTTGGGCAGCCCAGTCTCCATGCTCCCGTCCCTGGGGCAGCATCCCTGCAGCACTAGGGGCCGAGGGCCTATGACAGAGCCGGGGCCCCAAGCTTCGGCGCGGGGAGGGACCCCTGGCACATCAGCAAAGCGTTTGGAGTCCAGCCTTTGCCACAGGGTCTTGGGGCTGGTGCCTCCCCCTCCCCCTGAGTGGGGGGGTTTCACACGTTTGATGCTGTCAGCGGCTCTGAGCCCCTCCCCCCTCGGGGGCTCCCCCTTCTTTCCCTGATACTGTCTCTCATAGGCTCCTGCCCTCGCTGCGGCTGTGCTGTCTGCCCCCCCCCCCCCCCCCGGGAACCTGCTTGGCAGAGGACAGCATTCCGGCCAGCTGGGCTGGCTCACAGACAAGCGCTGGAAGTTTTCGTCGGTCACAGGGCTACCTCGTTCGCTTGCATCAGCACTCAGAGCCCGCACAGCCCACTTTTCCGGTAATTTGCTCTTCCCGCTCTCAGAGCCCCGGGGCTGAGTGATGGGGCGCATGCCTCTGCGTCCGCCGCCGCTCCCCGCGAGGACGTCTTTGGCAGGCCACGCCGCCGTCTGAGGTCCAGCGGAGGTTTCCGTTCTCTTCCTTCCACATCTCCCTTTCCATCAGCATTTTCCTTCCTTTCCTTTCCATCAGCCTTTTCTCTTTAAAGACATTATTCCTCTTTAGAGAAGGGAGAAGGGAGGGAGGAAGATGGGGACAGAAGCATCGACGTGACAGAGACACATCGAGCGGGCGCCTATCGTATTTGCCCCGACCAGGGGCCAAATGCGCAACCCAGGCACGTGCCCTGGCAGGGCATCGAACCGGCAAACCCTTGTCGTCTGCTCTGATGGCTCCAATCGAAAGCTCACTGCGTCGTCTTACGAACCAAGAAGCTTCATGTTGGGCATCTCTGAGAAGCTCTTACTCGGTGGATGACGACACTGCCGGACTTTTGGCAAGAACCTGTGTTTATCCATTTAATTATCGTCATTAGGTTTCTCTCCCACTCACATTTTTGGCTTTACACATTATATCATCTTTGGCTGAGTGTGCATGATGGAGGGGTGGGGGAGGGGTTATGGATAGAAGGGCAAAAAGATCCAGTTTACTCCTGTTGATTATCAGGCTGTGTAGGTCAACTCTCGAGTTCCTCCTTGAGATGAATATCTCACAGTGATCTGTGGCCCTAAGCAAATATTGCTTTCTTGAACCCCGTTTTCTCCTGGTTCCAGAAAAAGTCCCTTTCATTGTTTCTGCCTCCCTCAAGTGCTACTCAGGCCTCGATCACTTCTCCCTTGGGCTAGAGTCGGATTTTGTTTCATGACGGGTCTCCGATGATGTCTTCCGAATGCCCAAGGAGCCAGCCAGACAGACAGTGCAAAGATTCCTTCTAGGCTCTGGAAAATAAAATATTAGTCATCTGCTTTAGTCACTCGTGAAACATTTGTGGAGATCAAATCCAAATTGCTTGTCCAGATTTCCAAAGTTTTCATCATCCCATGTCTTCCCATAATTCAAACCCAGAATCGACGCCACCTGTCGTGTACATGCTGCCCTCGCCTCAGTGTGTTTGTGGGTGACCGTTTCCAAGCCACTGGCCAAGGAGGACAAGGGGGAGCTGTGGAGGGCCCCTGTGGGGGAGCCCCAGATCCGCCCGTTCTCCCCCCCAGATCTAGGGCTTGCTTGTGGACCCAGCTCTCTCCAGAGAGGCTCTGTGGTGTCGCCTAGTGCCCTGGCCTGAACGGATCCCCATATCTGGCTCTGCTGTAGTCACGATTCCCTAACACACCCCTTTCTCTTTTGCACACCCCCATGCCCTG
Organism: Phyllostomus hastatus; assembly: GCF_019186645.2. Classification (NCBI taxonomy): domain Eukaryota; kingdom Metazoa; phylum Chordata; class Mammalia; order Chiroptera; family Phyllostomidae; genus Phyllostomus; species Phyllostomus hastatus. The sequence goes on along the minus strand of NW_025334036.1, from coordinate 10,477,056 downwards.
CCAGGGTCCCATGTTCTAAGTCTGCTCCCTAGGACGTCGGCAGCAGTCCAGAAGGCAGGAGCCAGAAGCCCGTCCACGACACCCTGGGGCCACTGCTCTCGGCGAGCCTGTGTCCACACAGCTGACCATCTCCCATGGCTGGGAGACTGACAGCTTCCCTCTTCTCTCTCTCCTCCAGCACGTGGCCCTCAGAGAGCAGCCGTCCCACCATCACCTGCCTCCCTGCAAGCCTCGTCGCTGCTGTGGCAGAGATGCTATCTGTACAACAAAAAACCCGTGCTCCCCAGCCCGAGCATGGATGGGGCGGGCACTGGGAGAGAGCCCCACCAGAACTACATTTCCCAGCTCCCTCGTGGCCAGATGAGGCCATGTGACTAGCTCTGGCCAATGGAATGTAAGCAGACGTGGGGTTCGAGTTGGGGTTCTTAAGAAGCAGGTGTGATTTGCCCATGTTCTTCTGTTCACCTGTCAGCTGGAGAAGGACCTAGCCAAGGGCGTGGAGGACACGGAGATCTGAGATGGCAGGGTCCTGGCCCCGGACATAACACACGGAAGAAAGTCGCCTGCTGCCCAGTACGCCTGCCTTGGATTGCCACATGAGTGAGGCTGGAAGGTCACTGGTGCTAAACAAACCACTGAGAAGCGGGGTGGGGTTGCAATGGCAATCTTCATTCCCCTCCCCTTGGATGCCACTTCCCCCACAACAGTTGAAACCAGCACCCTGAGGTGACCCAAAATGACATCTCCTGTCCCTTCAGGGTTAGCCCCAGTTTTTTCTCCCCCTGGAACCTCCAAAGAGCGGGTGCAGCTACAGGGCAGTGAGGAGGACTAGGGCCCACTGCCCGACAGGGGGGAGGCGAGGCGATGCGGGGCTCAGCCCCCTGGGTGCCCAGCTGTACGCTGACTGAGCAGTTCCCCGGCCCGTCTCTCCCTCCGGTCTTGTGCCTGCAGAAGGGGATAACGACGTCTACCCCTCGGGGTCCCCGTGAGGCTCTCAAGGTGCAAGCTCCCTGAAGTATGCGGGCGCATAGTGAGGGCTCCCTTCCGTCTCTGCTTCCCAAGGAGGAAATGCAGGTGCAAAACCTTCGTTGTCAGACTGAGTATCACCTGGAGAAGCGAAGAGGGAAAACCCCCCAAAAACTCAACACTTCCAACTGCGAGCGCCCTTCCTGGTTGGCAGGGAGAAAGGCTCCCAGCCTCTCAGCGAGGTGAGCAGCGGATTTGGGGTCCAAGCCGCTTGCTTCCGGTCAGGGAGGCTCATCAAACCCCCACACATGCCAGGAGCTTCAGAAGGGGCCTGTGGGACCCCCTTACACCACACCTAGGTCTGAGGGCCCCTCCAGGGGGTGCGGCTGTTTCCTCTCTCCGATGCAGAAGCAGTCTGATTTCCTACTTACATGGATGCAGCCAGGGCTTTGCTCTGGCAGCCCTGCCAGTTGGCTGACAAGGGGAGGACGTGCTGGGTTTTTCCTGGATGGGCCCCCTGCATCTCCTTGAGCACCTGGGCAGTCCAACTTGGGGTGTCCTAGAAAGTGTGCCCCTCGAGACTTGAACTCCAGAGCGTCCGCCGGAACCCAGGCGCCTGCTTGTCATCTGTCATCTCATCAAGGCTCTGGCCTTGGTCGACGTCTCCCACCTGCACGCAATGCCTGACGCTGCTTTCCCCGAGTCTGCTGGCTTCTCCGGAAGGTCAGCTGACAGTGACACGGAGCCCAAGTCCCCTGCACAGTTCTGGTGACACCGAGGAGTGACTCAGAGCTTCTCATTTCTGGTGCAACCAGACACTGTAGGGTTGCTCGGGGCCTTTACCCTCCTCCAGGCGCTAACGGCTTCTGAGTGCCAGCCAAGGGAAGCTCAGTCGGAGGGATGCTGATTCACCAGTTTAATGCCGTGGGCTCATGGGCAGAATCGCCATTTCTTTATGTACAAGGGAGCTTGGGATGGGCACCGGCCCTCCCTACTTCTCAGGAGGGTTAGGGTCCAGGAGTAAGAGGAAGAATGAAGATGTCACCTCCATCCTTGCCCTAAAAAAGTCCTCCCATAATGCAGCTCTTCCCCAAAAGACTGGCCTGGGCCTGCCTGGTGTCTGCAACCCAAGAATCTCTGGTGTCCAGAATAAGAAGGGAGAAGCCAGCCTCTCGTGGCCGAGGCTGACTGTCTGCCTCCTTCCTGGGGCAGCAAAGAGGCCAGGTGCTCTCTCATTCAGGTCTTCGGGAAAGTCATGACTGTGGAGAAACGCTTCCTGTCCCTTCATCTCTGCACACGGAAGAAGCGTCCCCAGTCCCCGGCGCCTCCAAGAGGCCCACACCCCAGCCGGCCTTCCCGAATCAAAGGAGCAGCTCAGGTTTCAGCAGGGAAAAGGGTGAGGAAAGCCACTCCTTGTGTGGCGCATCTTATAATCATTTACCTAGTCTAGAGCCTTAGGTTCTAGAATATTCCATAATCCGCGTCTTTAACAGATCATGCTGCAGGCTGTGTGACTTCCAAAAAAAAAAAAAAAAGAGAGAGAGAGAGAAATTAATAATAAGGCACTTATGTCTTTTTTTAAACTGCTGTCTCCAACTGGTCTCGTTTTTTTGCAGATGTGCACAAAAAAAAACCCCACTAATAAACAAATTCCAACCTCTATTGGGTAATTCCTCTTTAAAAAAAATTAAATATCTGATGGTTACAGGAATTAGAGTCAGAAATATTTTAGGGAGTGCCTTTTGCACCCACAGTTAATGGTACAGCTTTTGCCAAAGGAAAAAAAAGACCGCAGCAAAGCAAGGCCGGGCATCTGGCGGCTGGCTGGCTGTCCTTTCACGGTGCCTGCTGACACGCAGCATCTCAGTCACCCTCGCAGCAGCTTTGGGGTCACTGTCCGGGTGTGGAAACTGAGTCTCGGGGACCGAGGTGGCCATCTGATGCCACACGGCATGGAGGTGTACGGTCTGGACTTGAACGAGGTGCATCTAATTCTGCAGAGCCACAGAGAATCCCAGGGGACCCAGCACCCCGGATGCTTTAACCATGATGCAAATCAGCTCCCCTTAGGCTCCGCCCAGGACAGAACGGCACACATGGTCACCTCCCCGCTGCACGGCACTGCTGAGTTGAAGAGGGGCCCCGGAGTGGGGCCAGCTCAGCCCCACCTGCTTTCTTTCCACCTACACCCTGGGAACGGCCCCTGGACAGACCTGCTTGCTCCCTGGTCCCTTCCAGATATTAAATAAGAGAGGGGCAGGCCGAAATGTCAGCTTCCTGCCGGGTTCACCAGAGTCCCGCTGGCCAGGAGTTGCCTCTCCTTCCCCCTCCTCCTGTCCGTCTTCTCCAGCCCTGGAGGCTGGAGCTGGGGCGAGCTGACCAAGGAGGCATCAGGACAGCACTCTGGGTTGCCCTGCTTCCGTCTCACACAAGGACCAGGGGTGGGGAAGGAGTGGCCTCCACCTTTGTCCACGATCCCGTACGTCTTCACATGCATCTCAGACAGGGACGGGTTCCAACATCGGTGTCCTCCAAACTCCCTGTCATGCCGGGGCGGGGGGGGGGTGCTGGCGGTCCTATAGCTCCGCAAGTGGCCAGCTGGGCACATGGGTGCTGGTGATCCTCCGCCACAGGGTGCCCATGCAACCTTGACCTTTTCCTCCAGCACCCCAGTCCTCTCTTCCTACGGACTAGCTGGGGCGCAGTCCTGGGACACAGATGGTGGTGGCTATAGGGGAATCCTCGAGCTAAAAAGGAGGAGGTTAGGCAGCCAGGGTGCAGTGCCCTCCCATCTTTTTTTAAAAAGATTTTACACATTTATTTTTAGAGAGAGGGAAAGGGAGGGAGAAAGAGAGGGAGAAGAACATCGATGGGTTGCCTCTTATACGCGCTCCGACCAGGGACCGAACCCGCAACCCAGGCATGTGCTCCAAGTGGGAATCAAACTGTTGACCTTCTGCTTTGCGGAATGATGCCCAACCCACTGAGCCACACCGGTCAGGACCCCTCCTACCTTCTCATCTTCCTGAAGCCATGTGTATGTTCCTATTAATACCAGTACTGCACCTCAACTTTCACAGCCTCCTCTCACTCGGATGAGCAAACTGAAAGGCGGGCCCTCTCCCACCTTTCCCGCCTAAACCCAGGGCCCACAGACCCTGTGGAGCTTGACTAGACCAAGGAGGCCACAGGCAGGTGAGGTTTAATGTGGTGACTGTGATGGGCTGACTTGCGTCCCCCTCCCCAAATCCTATGTGGAAGTCCTAGGGTCTTTGCAGATTTAGCTTAGTTAAGACGATGTCCCCAGGGTGGGCCCTAATCTGCTATGATTTGTGACCTTGTAAGAAGGGGCAATTTGGACACAGACACACACAGTGAAAATGCCCATGAAGATGAAGGCTGAGATGTACAAAGATGGCCAGGAGAGAGGCCAGGAACCCACTGCCCCCGCAGACCCCCTGAGTTCAGACCGCCAGCCTCCAGAACAGAGAGACGATGCTCTCCTGGCGCTGAAGCCCCCCGCCTTGTGGTGCTCCAGTATGGCCGCCCCGGCAAACTCATACCGTGACTCACATCCTGGAGTCTCCAGGAAACGGACAATCCCAAATGGTCTAAACCTCCATCCTCATAAGCTGTCAAAATATTGCAGGGGCTCAAATTGCAGCTAGAAAAATCTTCCCCAAGCTGCCTCCCAGACTCCTGAGCCACTGAGCGGCCGTCATCTTGATTCGGGTTCAGAAACTATAGACACCCCGTGTGTGGATCTGTCCCCGAAAGCCTCATCAGGACTCATCTCGCCAATGCGCTCCCCCTTGCTCCCCAAACACACAGGACGGGGTTGAGGCTGGGCTGGTCCCATGGAAGGAAGGACCGGCAAGTCCCCGAGGTGCCCACAGACCTGGCTGACTCTCCCCACTCAGAAGGCTGGGAGCCCATAGGAGCGATCCGGCAGCCACAGGTAATGCCCCTGGCTTGGGGGGTGCCAATTCCTGTCCCCCGATACCATCTTCCCCATCAGCACGCTCTGCATGGCCTACGGGAGGCCAGCCCTGCAGGACACACACACATGGGTGACTGTCTTCAGGATGGGCACCTTAGGGTGTCACCACCTGTCTGAGCTTGATGCGTCTGATCCTGCTGGCTGTGTGTCACTCGATCCATCACAGTCACACGCTTAGGATGCTCCTCATGAAACCAACAACTCATTTCCTTGGGGGAGGGGGCCACGTCTGGAAACCTAAAATGTTGCTTCTCGGCACCGTGAAGTTTCTCATGTAGCAAGGCCATGGGTTCAAGATTGGGGGGCGCTGCCAGGTTTGGGTGCGGAGACCAGGCTGTCCTGCTGCAGTCCCGCTGTCGCCCACTGGCGGCTGACAAGGAAACGAACGCCCCTGTGACATGAGCAATGCCAGATGGTTGACCAGAAGTCTCGGCTACCCAGGTCTGAGTGGAGAAGACGATTCACAGTGAAACGTGAGAAGGTGGCTTCCAATGAAACCACACCCACACTGGCTTCTGCTTTGAGGCACGTCACCTGGGCTCCGGCTGGAAGGCCTGGAAACACCACGGCTGCACTGGCCACCAGCTCAGCTAGGCCAAATGCAGTGCCGTTCGGCCCCCAGAGGAGAGTCTGAGGGTCTCAGACGCACGGATGTGGGCCCCCACCCACCTCCACCACTCCCCTGCCACGAGACTCTGGGCACGTCACTGAGCCTCTCCGTGCCTCAGTTTCCTCATCTTTACCTTGTGGCAGTCCAGTGACCACCTTGCAGAGCCAGTATGAGGGGTGAAATGAAATAGTTTGAGTATACAGCAAGCACACATGTCTGCAAGCATGCGCCTGTGCATTCAGTAGTCACAGCTTTAAGTCTCCCAGGGCCCAAAGCAGCAGCCAGCACTGAGCCCCCATTCCCCACCCAGGGAGCCGGGCCTCCCCCGGAGCCCGGCCCCCACCTTTTCTCATGCTCTGTCTTTATTAGGCCCCAACAAATCACACCGTCAGGAAACATGGTTGTTTTTTTTTTTTTTAAACACATGAGCCTCCTACTATAGGAAGGAAACACTTTTAAAAAGGTATCTAGAAATGGCTGCTTGGGTTAGGCGGAAGCCTAGAGACCTAAGGATCCTCAGCCCCCCACTCTCCCACCCACATTTCCATGAGGATTTTTGCGGGGTGAGGAGGGTATGTGTGTTGAAACATAAACAAGTCTGAGTCATGGAATTTAAGACCCAAGGAAGGGAATTTTCAAGGGAGTCTCCTCAGCTCCAACTCCAGGGGACCAGCCAGTCTGGGCTTCTATTTAGTTTGTGATTCGGTTGTTGTCCTGAAAGATAAATGAATATGGGGTTAGGGAGGGTGGGGGCGGGGGGGGTGGGGAGAGGACAAAACCATCGTGGTATAGAGAAATGAGGACCCAGACTCTCCATGCGAACCCAGACAAGTCAGCCTGGACAGGTGCCCCCTCCACCCGCCGGCTGAACCAAACTCACAGGTGAGGAAAACGCCAGTCGGATGGAGGGCTGGACGCCCCCAGACACCGGCTAGTTCCTGGAAGGGGCATTTCCCGGCCTCTGCTCAGGGACCAGATGTTTTCCTCATTAAGGCTCTCCGAGGGCAGAAGTGACTCTTGCCTGTTTAATGCTCGGGGAGACTGGTCGTCCTGCGAGGCGTGGGAACTGTCTCCCTTCCACTGCTCTCCGAGAGGACACGACGAGCATGCCTCGGAGTCCCCAGCATCCTCGATGCGACACGCTTACCAGAAGGTCTACCCCAAGCCCCACCGTGCCTCCAGACGGACGCCCAGCTCCCGGGCAGCGCTGGGGGCGGACGCACGAGCGGAGCGTGCCAGGAATAAACAGTCCCACGGACCCAGGATATGGGGCGTTCTCCACGGCAGCTCTCCCAGGCCCGTCAGCCGAGCCCAGGAGAATGAGAATAACTTTAAAAAGAAATAGATGAGGTAGGGCTGCTGTTCCAGACCGAAGGAGACCAAAGAGACACAGCCGAAGGCAGTGGGTAAAACTAGATTAGATCCTGATTAAACACGGTATCAGAATAGTTCAGGACACTTGGGGAAATTTGACAATAGACTGGATAGGACCTTAGATTATGGAATTACTACTATTTTCTTAGGAATGACCTTGGCATGACATTTATATTGGAGAATGTCTTTATTCTTGGGTACAGGGGGAAGGAAGGATTTAGGGGGCCAGTGTCACAATGTCTCCAGCTTTTAAATGGCACAAAAAAGATACGCATGCCTGTGTGCACACAGAGAGATACAGAGATGATATTAAAGTCTTCACAACTGTTGAGTCTCCGTGGAGGTACTTCGAGTAGACAGAGGATAAACGAACACACATCAAGCAATTTGTGGCCCGAGAAAATGAAAGCAGTTGATGACACAGTGGTTGGGAAGCGGGTGGGAGACTTCAGGTTCAAGAAAGAAATCAGTAAGAAACAGACAATACAAAAAATGCTACTTTTTGCTTCCTCTAGAGAAGTGCGTGGTACATGGACGGTGTTTGAGGCCCATCGGCTGGAAGAAATAAAGACTGTGGGATATCCCTGGCTGGCATGGCTCAGTGGATTGAGCGAAGGCTGCAAACCAAAGGGTCACTGGTTTGATTCCGAGTCAGGGTACATGCCTGGGTTGCGGGCCAGGTCCCCAGTAGGGGGCGCATGAGAGGCAACCACACATTGATGTTTCTCTCCCTCTTTTTCTCCTTCCTTTCCTCTCTCTCTAAAATAAATAAATAAAATCTTTAAAAAGACTGTGGGATAGTATTGAGCTGTTACGAAGAATTAAGCCTCCCTATACATGGTAACATGAAATGGTCCCTCTGAGCAGATTTCCATGAGCTAGAGAGAGATTATTTTGTAGAACTGAGTGCACACAGAGGCCCAGAGAAAGACTTGGCAGGATCCATGCCACACGGTTACCACTGAGAGGGAAAGAGAAGGGACTTGCACTTTTTACACAATGTATTTGCATTTGTTTACATCTGAAGAGCAGATATTCATTTTGAAATAACAAGGACTCTTCAAAATACGCACACAGTGATTACCTGTGCACCAGGAGGGCTGGCCGGGGATGGCACGTGAACGGTGGTGAATATTTGATCCGATCAGGAAACCCACGCCAAGCACACTCACTCTGCAGGGGATGAGTCTCCCAATGTTCGAGCAAAGCACACTCACTCACACTCAACGCCATCAGCCGGGCTCCCTGGGGCTCTCCCGTGTCCGAGGAAACGCGTGTGTGAAACACATGACAATTTCTGATGCTCGCGCAAGTGTGTGTTATCTCAGAAATAAGGAGCGGAGAGTGTAAAAGTAGAAACTGAAGAAAAGTATTACAGCACCGGTATCTGCTGGCGTTTCAAGACCCCAGAGCTTTGCCCGGGAGGAGGGGGAGACGGAGACGCAATGATGAACCGTCGATCTGGGTGAACGCTGTCACCAGTTTACAACAAAGAGAACCGGTAAGGGAAAAACTGGCCCTGTGTTTCTCTCTAGACAGACCCACTGCCTGTTGGGACATAAGAACCTGAAAATGCAGGCGCCCTGCACAGACTTCTGTGGAAGGGTTAAATCACGAACAAGCACGCCCTTCCTGAGTTCTGGGCAGCGCGGGCCCAAGAGCCCCACCGTGGTGGACACTACACTCACAAAGTGGGTGGGTGGGCGGGTGGGGTGGGGCAGGAGAGCATCCAGGGGGTGAGGGCTCCCTGACCCCAGAGGCAAAACAGGCCAATCCCGTGGCCTGAGAGCTCCTGAAAGACCCTGTAATTTGCACTTTGACTAATGGGGTGGGGGTCGTGGGGGGGGGGCGGGGGCACACCAACGTGTGAATCACCTTTCAAGTATTTAATTTAATTAGACAAGGAAAATGGGGCTTCTTTAAAATTCTTCCTTGGCGTTAACTTCTGTCACAAAGCAGCCCGGCGTAATTGGGAGAAGTGAAGAAGCGATTATCGAGGCGTAAGCTTATTTATCACAGCCGCTGCACTTTCACAAAGTGCGTTTTACGGGGCTCAACCCTCGGCCGGAGCAGCACAGACACCGGAGCATGGTCTCCCGGCTCCCACAGACCACCTGTAACGAGCCTCGGGAACAGGGGCCGTCGGCGAGGGGTGGGGGGGTATATTAACGAACAGCCCCTCCGGAGCGCACAGCTCAAGATACTGCCCCGGGGGTCTGTGCTCTGCCCTCCCGTCTTCCCTGCAGCTTGAGAATCATACAGCTTGGCAGCCCAGGGAGGGAGCCCTCAGCTCACTTCTGATCCTTGGCAAATGACTAGCCCAGAGTCGCACAGCCAGCGAGCAGCAAAGCCAGACCAACCCAGGCCAGGCCATGCCCGCGTTACGGGTCCCTTCTGTCTTCAGCCCGCCCAGCTGGACGGGGAGCTGATCTCGGCGGCCAAAATGCACAGTGCTAGCCAGTAGCCCTTCCCTGCTGCCCTGCTTCTCCTTGGTCATTTTTGTTTATCAGCTTCTCTCTCCTCTCCCAGGGTCTAAAGGCTTGGGAAGCAGGTCCCCTGTCTCCTCCCTCCGAGTCAATTACCAGAGGGCACCGGATGCGACTGTGAGCAAAGAAGGAAACCTCTCCACGTTCACGACCAGCTGAACCCACGGCCTCCAGGAGCCGGTGTCTGCAACTCAAACTCGCTAAAATGTCCATGTAGTAAGCGGATGTCAACGACGGGCCAGCCTCTGCACTGGAATCCAAAACCTAAGGGAAAAAACACACCCAGCCCGTAAGGGTCTTGCAGCCAAGCAGGTGAGAGCCCAATTTTTCTTTTCTTTTCTTTGTTTTTTTTTTAAAGATTTTATTTATTTAATTTTAGAGAGGGAAGGGAGGGAGAAAGAGAGAGAGAGAGAGAAACGTCAATGTGCAGTTGCTGGGGGTCATGGCCTGCAACCCAGGCATGTACCCTGACTGGGAACCGAACCTGCGACACTTTGGTTCACAGCCCACGCTCAATCCACTGAGCTACGCCAGCCAGGGACAATTTTTCTTTTCGTGGTTGGCAGAAATACTAAATAAAGCCTCAGAGCACCACCGCACAAAGAGCCATGCACCCGTGACCCACACCAGACATCTGCGTTTTGCCAGTCACATGGTCAACCTCCAAACAGAGGAAACCGATACTCCGGCAGGCCGGGCGTTGTTTGCCAACCCAGGCTGCTGGGCCTCACTTCTCCCTTTAGAAAGATGCTCCATTAGGCAGGTCAGGAGATGCAGGGATTGGAGAAGAGGCTGTTGGAACCCTTCCGAAGATTCAAAGACTGTAAATATTTTACGAAGCTCCTGGTCCCGTGGAAGGACTGTGGTCAGCAGGTGGCTACAGGGGGACTGCAGTCTCACCCTCCTCACACCCACCAGGCCAGGCCCTGGAGCGAAGTGTCAGCTGGACCATCCTAGAAGTCCCCTCAGATCCTTTGGGAGCATCACTGCTGTCCTTGCCACAGGCGTCCCAACCTGCTCCCCCACCCCCAGGGCCATCTGCCTCTCGACACTGGAACTTCGGGAGTATCGCTCATGACTGGTCCCCGGTTCTGGGACATGAGTCGTAGCTGTCACCCGAGGGGGGCACTTTGGACAGTCCCTTTACTATTAAGTGGCCTGTGTTTCCACTTTCCAATGGGGACGATCAAACCCACCCCCATCAAGCACATTACGTCTGTGCAGTTTGTGTGTGTGTAACGATGACACCTCAATAAAACTGTTTTTGCAACGAGGGAAGTGAGTCTTCCTTTTCGCCAACAGGTTCCACCCAGAGGTGACTCTGTGTTGGTGGCTCCCAGAGTGATTCCTGGACCAGCCCCGGCGGCACCCAATGCAAAGTGACACCCAGCTCCTAGCTGATTTATTATTTCTCTTCAAGCAGGTAATAGGTACTTAGTCCCCAAGTAGCCCTGGCTGCACCCAGGGGCTGGGAGACGTGTGGGTGCTGCGGTGTGCTGGGAAGCACCAGCCTCACCCAGCCCGACCTGGCGAGGTGTGCCCCACCACCATCTGCCGTCACTCAGCATGGAGGGCGATGCCACTGGTGCCTATTCCCACCTTCAGGACACGACACGGGTGGCCAGCCTCTGGGAAGTGCTGGGGCCCCTGCCGGCCCTGGGGTGGCCAGAATCGCTCTTTGCCCCACCCCCGAGCAGGCCAGGGCGGTCACGATGAACATTTGGCAGACTTATTTTTTTACGAGCTGCTAAACGAGGTTGAAGAACAACAACAGCAGGATAATAGGACTACGGGCTACTGGTTTTGTCTATGTCCAACTTAAATCAAGTAGTTGCAACAGATAATTGGAGGCATAAAAGCCCAGATGGCGGAGTCATCCTGACATGGGGCTGGGAGGTTTGTATCCTTTGTTAGTGTATCACGCGCAGAAGTCTTCTAGGCTGGCCAGAAAAATTACGGGACCGTCTCCCATATGCTTCCGAGAACTGGTGGAACTACTTTCTTTACGGACAGGTAGTCTGTAACAACTCCTAGCAACGACTGTTTTTTTTTTCCCTTCTTTTTCTTTTGCCTTGGAAGAGCCGGGATGCAGTGGTTCTAAGTGTGGTCTCCGGACCAGCAGTGTCCGCATCACCCAGGCCCTTGTTAGAAATGCAGATTCCCGGGCCCTGCTCTTGCTGCATCAGAAACTCCAAGAGTGGCTCAGCAATATTTTAACAAGCCTTCTGGGGGCGTTCTGAGGCTCAGTGGAGTTTGAGACCCACTTGTACTTGTGTATACAGTGGAACACCATAACTGCACCCCCCAGGAATTGCGTGCATTTTGAATTCAGAACATGGGAGTCTTTGGCCAAGAACCTGATTTGCAGCCGGCTTGGCCTCTGCACACCAGCCCTGCTTCCTTTCTGTTCCAGGTGCCTTTTTCTTATCCATCATCTGGGCTCCCGTGCTGCCTGGCTCCCGAGTGCCATCACTATTCTGGGCCCTCAGCACTCAAAAACACGGACTCATGCAGGTCATTTCCAAACTTCCCCAGGATTTGGTGAGCATGCTTAGTGAAGGATATAAGGAACCTCCTGTGCGGAACTAAACTGGGAGTATGCACATTACAAAGATGGGGGACCCCCCTCAGGAGCTTTATTAGATAGTTTCCGGGGGTACAGGTAGACCAGAGCACTGCAACTTACACACCACGTACTAAGCAGGCATTTTATTATTGCCCATTAAAACAGAAGGCGATGAAAGCACTTTTTAATTTAAAAAATTATTCCCTGGAGAAGGAATGCTATCAGTTGCTCTCAGATTGTCTTTTTTTTTTTTTTTACCCCCCAACCCTGTAATAACTTCCTAAACATCAAGCATTTCCATGAAACCAGGCAGTTCCTTAATTATAGGCTTTAGAAGCAGTTCTACAGACTTCTCAAAGGAATGGCCAGGATCCTAGTCTAATGCAGGGTTTAGGTGTTCCACGGAGCCCGCATACGGGCCCTTTTATCTTATTAACACACAAAGGTGTCCCGAAGAGGCGGCAAGGAGGGGCTGCGCACCTCGGGAGCCAGGCTGGCTGGAGCACGAGGCAGCCTGCTGGAGGCTGTCCCCCACCCCGGGCCACTACTGGAACCATTCTGGTTACACAGTGACCCTCTGGGGTCCCCTCAGGCAGGTGAGCCTCCTTGTGGGCAGGGACACTACAGCTTATCATCCGGGCTCCTCCGCAGGGCTGCTGCTCGCTCCCAGCACTGAGGTTGGGGGCGGAGTGTTGGGGGTGGGGGGCGGGGAGCAGGACCCCAACCCCCTCCAGTCCAGCATTCCGTCTGCCCCCTACACGGTGGCACGCGATCCCCCAGGTCCCTTCTAGCTCCGACACTCTCTCTGCCTCCCTCAGACCTTCTCATGGAAGACAGATGTTCAGCACCCACATGGAAACAGTTAAGTGAGGAAATGAAAAGCAAGGTGGGGGGCACCGGGGGAGCTGCCCCTGAATCTCAGCCCAGTGGGGGCCACCTGGGGAGTCAGTCCAGGAGGCAGGGGGACACGTGTGGTGACATTTCGGCCCCCTGGCTTAACAAAGCATGCTGGGGACTCAGGTGAAGCACATGGCAAGGCCCCAGAGTGGGGTTGGCAAGATGCCCTGGGCACCGGGCCAGCAGGGAGACAGGTGCTCGGGAGCGAGCCTGGCGGTCAGTCCACTCGGGGGCTGCTTCTTGACATTGGTGGGTTACAGAACATTGGGCCGTGCCTCGGCCCCCCTTCCCTGGAAAAGTCCCACATGCGTGCCTGTGACATTACGCACACCCTTAGGGACACAGGCACCCAGCAGGAAGAATGAGACAGCCGTGACACACAGAGGGGAAAAAGGCGTCTGGGGACCCTGGGCAGGGGGAGGAGGGCTGGCACAGAAGCTGGAAGTGGTCCTCGGTCGGGGGCATCCAAAGGGCAGGCAACCGGGAGGGGGCGGGAGGACCAGCTTCAGCCTCTTCACCTGTGAAAACGCAAAGTGGGGGGGTGTGGAGAATTCATGGAGAGTCAAGGCAAAGGAGCCGCACAGAGGACACACCTGACCGGGGCAAACGTTGGTTCCCTTACCGTTTCCTTACCTGGGACCAGGCTTGGAAGGGGCTGTCACACCCGCTGGTCATGCACCCACCGCCTGCTGGACCACTGGCGACACGCCGCCATTGTTTTGGATGCTGGACAGGCTAGACCCGTCTTCTAGAGGCTTCCGCCGAGGCAGGTGCAGACAAGCACGTAGACCAGCTTCCCACCCGGAGAGAGGAACTACAGGCCAGTCCCGCCCACTAGGGCTTCCCCAAAGGTGGGAGGCTGGCGGGGAAGGGCATGCTCGTAACTGGAACAGCCTTGGAGAAGCCATCCCAGCAGAGGCAGCCCCACCTCCGGTCCTGGGCTTTGTGGACGTGAGGGGTCATGGAATACGAGCAAAGGAGGGCGGCTTATCGGCCTCTCTACTGTCTGTATTGAAAACCAAAAGAGGCCCTGGCTGGTGTAGCTCTGTGGATTGAGCATGGGCTGTGAACAAAAGCGTCGCAGGTTCGATTCCCAGTCAGGGCACATGCCTGGGTTGCAGGCCATGACCCCCAGCAACAGCACACTGATGTTTCTCTCTCTCTCTCTCCCTCCACACCTTCCCTCTCTAAAAATAAATAAATGAAATCTAACAAAAAAAAAGGGGGAAAAGCCGAGCATGAACACCATTGCTATTTCCTGCATTGTTATTTAACCCACTTTATAAACACACAGTGCCAGATAAAAACACGCGTGACAAGAACTCCTAGCGCCCCCCTCACGAGGCTGGCAACACAGTTGCTAAGGGGACGCTACTCCCCCTGACCCCCATAGAATCTGAGTTACTCAAAAGGGCATGGTAGAGATGAACATCACACTCCCAGAAATCGTTCTGTGGGAAATAAAGGGCAGTTTTGGGGGGTGTGGGCTTTACATCCAGGAAATACAAAATCCTGAGCCTCCTCCTGGCCGGTGGTGGCTCAGCTGGTTGGAGCATTGGCCCAATACACCAAAAGGCTTGCAGGTCCCACTGCCAGTTGGGACACGTGCTGGAGGCAACCGATGAATATTTCTCTCACATCGATATGTTTCTCTGAATCAATAAACATATCCTCAGGTGAGAATTAACAAAAATTCCCGAGCCTTGCCCACTCTGGCCAAAATACATCACGTCCCATTACTGCTCTGTTAACAGTGGGTCAGCTTCTGTTCAGTAGAGAACAGCTGACTCGGGGGCAGGCTCCCGGGGCAGCCGAGGAACACGGAAGGTGCGGCGGCAGCCTGGCTCCCGCGCCCCGCACCACCAGTTCCCGCGCAGTCACGGCTGCCTCATCGCTTCCATCCCCAGCCCCGTAGCTGCCCCGCCTGTACAAGCAAGAGCGTGGTTGGACTGGGTTCACTCATTTGAAAACTGCTGGGTGAGGACCCACTGCAAAAGGCACGGTGCCAGGCCGGCACTATGGAGAGGAGGTGGTTACGGGAGGCAGGCCCGGCTACGCCACGGCTGGCTGCATAAAAACGAGGCCATGGGTGCTGTCCATGGGAAGGTGGGGGCAGACAGACAGACGGGGTCATGGGGCAGGGGGTCCCCAGCTAGCTGCTGCCCCGAGGACTGAGCAGAGCCCCGTCCGAGCCAGGCTGGAAGCTGGGCGGACACCAGTGTGCCCAGGCGCCCTGGCAGAAGCTCCGTGCTGGGTGTGCCCGAGTGTCCCCGGCCTCAGCGGGTCCTGTAGTCCTCCTTGTCTTGCGGGAGCTCAGGGAGGGAGACTTCTGGGAGACAGAATTCCCTGCAGCCTGAGTCCACTCATCTGTCTTTGGAAGCTGCCATTGTGGTGCTCAGTCACAGGTGATCCCACGGGGCCACAGCCCAGTGACTGGCGGAGGAGACAGAAGGGAGGAGGAAAGCTCAGCAAAAGACAATGGTGGTAGGAACTAGGGGAGCCACTTACCTGAGCTGGGGAGCTGCGACCCGCTGACGCTGCTGCCATCCACGCACGCGACCCTGGTTTCCTTGGAGGCTGGAAGGAACCAAGGGATTGGCCGAGGGCCAGATGCCACGCACTGCTGAAGCTCTGGGAGACGGATCCTTTCAGCAAACGCTGTTTGAGACTCAGAAAAAGACGACCCGGGGGGCCTGTGTGCAAGGAGCCGGCTGTGCTCACAGCAAATAACTTCTTAAGGACGCCGGCAATAAACCAGGAAGAAGTGCAGTTTGTTCCTCCTCATACGTGCTAATATGCAGGATGCGGAAAGGGCTGTCACCCGGACTCATTTATTAAGTGACACGAAGCTTGCCCTCTTCCCGGGTAAGGCAGGGAAACAAGTGGTCCAGGAACCCCGACATCCACCCGTGAAGAGCGACGTGGCGAGGCCACGGCCATCCCTTGTCCGTGTCTGCGAACTTTCCTAAAGGGTTAAGCAGCCAGAATTAAGAGGAAAACAAAATCTAGCAAACCTCTAGCAAAATATCCAATGATCACGTATGGTAAAGCCCATGTCTTACAAATTTTTTTTTTTTTTTTTTTTGATAAAGAAAAAGAAAACTGAGCAGTGACCTGACCCAAAACTCTTAAGAGAAAGAAAAGCAACATCAGCTCAAGACGGAGCAGTAAGGAAAACACGATTCCGTCTGCCAGATAAAATAGGAAGGATCCGCAGCTGGACGGCCGGTGTCTCAGTCACAGAGGCGAGGTTCTCAGCTCCCCTGAACCCCGTTGTCCGAAGGCGGCCACCTCTCTTCCGGTGCAAAAGAGATGTGAAACCCTTCAACTTAACGTTTAACATCAAGTACATTTGTATTCATTTAAAACCATTTCCCAAGTAAAAGGAAACATGAAGCAGGTTCTCTGAGTGGTGTTTAAGGTGCTGGAACAAACCGACATTGAACTTGAAATAGGTATATCAGAGCTACAAAAGATCACGAGATTTTTTTTTAAGCTCTTCTCTGCAACAGAAGAGGAATAATTTGCTTTCATCCGATCCTTTCCTCCTTAAGGTGTTAAGGGTCTACAGAACTGACCACCCACTGGCAGGGCCAGATCTCCAGGGCAAGAGACTCCTTCGGGACAAGAGAGAAGACAGGGTTTTATTTGCGCCCTGATGATCTCTCGTAGAACCTTCCAGAAATCAACTCACTCTTTCCAAATAGGATTAAGCATTATTAACCGCCACTCAGGAAACAGCGTTCTTTCGGAAGACCAAGAAATATCTATGAAATGCACCATGACCTCGGAGAACTGCATCACCGAATTTTGACTACGGGACGAGACCTAAGAGCCTGTAGGACACGCTGACCCTTTGCTTTGATGACCAGAGACGTCAAGAGACCTCACAGTGACAACACCGTTTCAAGACAAATTCCCTTTCCATCTTAGGGGTCTACATCAACTCTGGCATCAGTGTCACTATCTCGCTATTTACAATCTTTCTTGGTACTGGAGCTGCTACACCTTCTAACATTGGAATCCGTCAGCCATGTGTTAGACCACAAGGTCACACAAATGTTGTGCAAACACAGGCGGAGGATAGAAATCCATTTCTTTTCATTGTGGAAACCCAACCACATGAGATGTGGAAAAATATGTATGTATTATGTATTTTTACCAAGTAGACAATCTGTTTTATCAACAGCTGTTTAGCTATCTTGTGCATCGTCCCTCAGCTGAAAAAACAATGCACCACTGACATCACAGTGGAAGAGGAATGACCTCAGGATTTCCAAGCAGCGCGGCCGTGTTCCCATCTGAACTCCCCTGCTGACCATTAGGGAGAGTTTCAAAGGTCCCATTCTTGGCCTCCACTGGTGCCAAGCCCTTGGACCGGCCTGCGGTGAGATTAGAGTTGCAAAACATCCCCGTTTCTCCACACACGCTAAACCCTGCCCTTCCCTTTTCCTCCGCACACCATTCTCGTTCACGTCCGGCTGCGGTCTCTCCTGAAGCGGGCTGTGCTGACATTCCCGAGAGGAAGTGTGAAACCCGGAGTCCCCCCCTGCTTTCATCCGCTGCAGCCTAAGAAACTACCTTGGACTCCTAGTCTTGGCTGCACTGCCGTGCTGTGGTCCAAACGCTGTCCTCAGCCACGCTTTGGCGGGCGTGAGGCAGAGGTAAGCCCAGCCCCAGAAGGCTCCGCGTGGGGGCGACGCGTTGTTGAAGAATGTGGTAGTCGTCTGTGGCTTGGTATTTGCAGAATGCAAAAAAAAAAAACAGGGTGGTGGTAAGGACCGCCTTATCTGCTCTAAAATTCTTCTCTTGTCTGTTATCACACTCTTATCCAATTCCCAGTTATCTAAAAGGCTGATGAAGGAAGGAAGAGATTTTTAGTTCCTTTCCCCACAGGGCCGGGCAGGATCAAACTGGCCCAACGTCGACTAGAAAGAAAACGCAACTCCAGTAAAGTTTTAAACCAGATTTAAGTTTTTTTTTTTTTAATTCAAACTGACCCAAAGCAAAACTTACATTACAAAGGAAGAACAAAATACATTATGATAGAACACACTCGGAGTTACATGAAAGCTAAATTTGGGGGCAAAGGGCCTCATCCCAATCACATTCTGGGCTACAGAGCAATTCGGCAGGGAAGTTAGAATCTCGATTTTCCATATGGTCCTCTCTCGTCATTCAAACTACACACTCCTGTTGCTTAGGGCGGGCGTGTGCCTGGCAAATCACACTGGCTCCCTCGTGGTCCGTACGGGCGGACCAGAGCACTGGATTCTCTATAGTGCAAACGCTGTTCGCTGTTCCCGGCACGACTGATAATGTATTAAAGGACAAAAACAGCCGAGTCCTCCAAACCAACAAGCGCGGATTATTCTGTAGTAAATCGTTTAGAAAAATGGGAATTAAATAATCTAAAAAACACCCTTGCTCTGCTGTACACTTATGAACACAAATATTTACACGGGGGAAAAAAAAAAATCTCGGTTTCCAGAGATGAGGTTTGCAGTTCGTGAACGACCAAAATCTTTTTTATGAGCTGGTTTCTTTGGTGTACTTGCCAAATACATTTTTTTATAAAGGTTTAGTCGGAGGCTTAAAAAAATAAATCGCGAACGAAACATGAAGGATCAGGGACAAATTTGATGCCATTCGGAACATGCCAGTCAGGATTCTGGAAAAGCCAATCAGTTGGTTTTTCTAAAAACGTGTTTTCTCTACTCCTTTTGCTTCTCTGACCATCGAATTCAAATGCAGACCTGCACGCTTACCCCCTAAGTCCCCAGATCACCAACTTGGAGACATCTTCGTTACTGTTTAATACGGTATGTGATTGGGATTTTATTAATAGCAAAAATAAAACATTCTTTTTACGTTTCCAGATAAATCAAACCTCAAACAATAAATAATGGAATTATACACTTCTTCATTAAATAGAAATTTCAATTCCAGGAAGAGCGCTCATAATTTTTTTTTTCCCGTTTCTGAACTTGCAGCAGCAACACAGAATGAAGAATTTACCTTAATCTGATCTTTTTACTTGGAATTTCCTGACTCAAAGTCTAGTGGCTTAGTTTGGAAACCTTCAAATTGTTGCGGGGGGCGGGGGGGGGGAGAGAGAAAAATGATTTTAAACCAACTGATTAACACACACAAGGAAAGCAGCCGCATGCGAACATGACATGGACATCCCTGCTCAGCGTGCCCTGGGCGCCCTCCCGCGTCCTCGTCCCCCGGGGTGTCGGGGAGAAGCGACACTCAATTCCCTTCTGGCTGTGCCCTGTCCTGGGTGCTGCTGCTGAGTCTCAGCCTTGACCCGGGTGTTGGTTTAAAGAATCAGACCCCAGCTCAGCTCCCAGTTTCACAAGGGACTCTCTCTCTCTCTCGGAGATTAATTTTTTGGAGATCGTTTTATGGAGAGAAGAACAGACTGCCTGTTTCTAGCCACCAGGCTGCCGTTAGAATGGTGGGAGGGTCACAAAACTGGCCGTGGGCTCGCTGGCCCCCCTGTAGAAGAGGCTGTGAACCTCACCAGCCTAAACCTCCCTTTCTCTGCAGCTGGCCGTTCCCTCGGAGCCGTACGCACTGCTGGGACAAGCAGACCAGCCGCTCGGCTGCTACAGCTACTCTGAGGTCCAAGGGAATAAACCCCGGGCTTTGAGAAATATCCCTGCAGGCCCTGGAGAGAGGGTGAACCAGCGCCAGCCCCCAATTCTGCTTTTACGCTTTTCGGGTGGCACTGTTTTAGACTGGAGGACGTAAAACTAGAAATTCAAGACAAGAGAAGCCCTGCATCGTGTAAACTTGTGATGAGACATTTATGACTAGTGTGGAACCGATTCGAAACTTCCCAAAGCACGCAGAACGGCGCTGGGATAGCTGAGAAAGTGGTTTGGAAACCGACTATGGGGGGACAAGGTCGAGGGCAGAACCCACGTCCAAGGGCGCCTCGCACATCCCTGACTGCTTCTGGGAGCTCTTCCGCAGGGATGGGCACGTGGCCACAGCTGGTTCTGCACGGCCAGCGGCTGCTGCCCCGTGAATGCAACACGTAGCTGTGCCGGACAGCTTCCCCACGTAAGCATGACCTTGTAGCAGACAGGAAGCCTTTCATTTGCACGCTGGGAAATGAACCAGGCCTGCAAATTGTGCACCCGTTAGAAAGTTTACTCTCTTTAGAGATCTTTCTTAACTGGAAAGAACAAAAACACCATGAAACCGCCCCAAATGCTATAACCATGAAGCCAAATGGTTTGACAATATTGGGGGTTATTTTTTTTTTAGGGAACGCTCTACCATTGGGACCTGAAATTTTCTGTCTAACGCAGAATGGAGGGCGAAGCTTAAAAAGGGAGCTGCAACCGACAGACTCTGCTTCTGCCATGAAAACTGGAGCGGCCGTTCCTGTCCCCACGGGCATGTCGGAGCCGGCTGTGGAATGGGGAACGTCAGGTGAAAGAGTGCGTAAAACACGCCAGGAGGAGTATTGCACTGGAGGCATCTTAGAACCAGAATACAGTGGCTTTAGAAAGTTATTTTCTTTCTCGTTAGTTCGTTGTTTGTTTGTTTTTTTAAAGCACTATTCATCTAGAGACAGAAGTTGAGGCCCGGCGTCTCTGAGTAGTGTACTAACAGTTGTTAAAAAAATAAGTTAAAAACGAGAGCACACCATTGGGAAAACAGAGGTACCGGAATTTCTGTCGCCCGGAAGCCACAGTTATCGGGACAGAACAGTTTGAAGCAGCCAATTTGTTTTCATGAGAAAGGAATGCGGTGACAGTGGTCCTGCAAGTAGGTCTGAGGACACTTTGCAGGAGCACCGGGACCCCCCCCCCCCGGGGAGGAAGCTGGGACCCCCCGCTTTCCCAGGTGCTCTGCTGGTTTGTAGTCATGTGCACACCAGTGAAACCACACATTGGAAAAGGGTAAATTCTCCACCCCCGACCTGCTTGCGTCCCTTCGGAAAAACAACTTTTGTAAATGCCACATTGTCTAGAAAGCTTGGACCTCTTCAACCTGGACCAAGGAACCAAATTAAGACCTTCAAGCATGTGGTGTGTTTATATATATATATAAAATAACCATCCCCTACAATGAAAACCAACCAACCAACCAAACAAAAATAAACCTAAAAGTGTATACCTGCTTTCTGACTTCGCAGCAAATCAGAAATTGCATAGGATATACTTTGTGCAAGGCGAAAAGCCTTTTAAGTATCTGGAATATAACTCCTAATCTTGCTCACAGTTCTGTGTCTATCAGATATCATCAAATTTGTGTTTTAAGTAGTCTTTTATGACCTTGGCAATCGGCAGTTCATCAAGTAGCTTTAGGTTTTGAAGGCCTATACATTGTCGAATTTTAATTCGGCACAGGTCCTGCAAGTTTCTGGGTTGCCCTAAAAAGACAGAGAAAAAAAACGTTACAAAGCAACCAAAGCAGGATATTCAAGGTGGGCGTTTAGGTTCGGAAAATAACCACTTATTTCACTGGCAAGCGTCTCTCTGTGGACTTAACGTGCCAATGGCCAGAGAGACTTCTGCTGAGAGCCCTATATCCTGGGCACGTTCCTGTGATTCCTCCTCCTTGGGCCCTCTTCCCATCCCCGGGATGGGCGATCTTTGTTTTCACACGCACTTTACAAGTAAGGACACTAGCAGCAACTGCAGTAAACTGCTCAGTGTTGGATGAGCAGTTAAGATCTTCTGACCGAGACCGAGCGTGGTGCTGATCCTAGGGACGGCGCCCTTTCCAGGACAAGTCAGACCGCCAGTCTTCACCCCAGCTGGGCCGCTCACAGGCCGGGGAAGGCTCGGGAGCAAGTCACTCACCGGGCTTCGCTCCTCCACCCGCAAAGGGAGGGGACCCCGTGAGGTGCTCTCTAATGCGGCTCCTCCTTAGGATGTGGGGCTTAGACAGGCTGGGAGCCCAAAGGATGCCTGCCCACCTGTTTGCCAAGATTTTGCACGCACCAGAGGCTTGGCTGGTGGTGAGGGGTGGGGTGGAGGGAGGGTGTGGACAGGGAAGGCAGGAAGGAGGACGGAGAAAGCTCCCCAGGCCCTTGTGAATCGACCTCTCTTCAACCCTCACCCCCAGACCGCCCACCAACGAAGACCCTGACCCTAAGCGATACGTCCACTCAAAAGGAAGATTACATAACCCAGTTCCTTTCACTTCGGAATACTGTGTTTTACCAAAACAATACAGATGACCACACACGTCAGCAGAAATTCCCGGCTTCGGTAGCGTTTGGATTCACGTCAACTCCGCTTGCGCGTGAAACGGTGGTGATAAGGAAAGCTCGCAAACGCAAACTGTTTACGCTATGTCACGTATTCTTAAAGGCTCTCGACATGTACCGACCCCTTTAATTCTTTTACGAGGGAAGTCCTTTGATCCTTGACCTCATTCTACAGACTCCTCGTGTCCGAGAGATTAAGGAGAAAGTCAAGAACTTTCTATTCAAAGTCAAGCAGAAGGCCATGCTTCTCAATCTTCTTGGTCTAAAACCTCTTTAGACTTTAAAAACTCTCAAGGACCCCAAAAGAACTCCTGTTTTCATGTGGCTTATAGCTATTGACGATGAGCACATTAGAAGCTGACAGCGAAATTTTAGAAATACAGGTTCATTTAGAAACAATGTAAACAAACCCATCATGTGCTACCATAAATGACATTGTTATGAAAACAACAAAATTTTCCAACAACAAAGTATGAAGCCTGGCATTCTTTCGCTTTATTTTTTCAAAGCTTTTAAAGGTTTGGCTGAACTCCCTCCAGGCCTTTGCATGCAGCCTGTTGTGATGGATCCACGTCACCTGGGTTCTGCAGAAGGCCACTCACACGCAGGAGAGGGGAGCGTGAGAGAGGCAAGCGATGCCTCCGTGCTGCTACGCAAACCGCTCTGAGCTCGGCTACCCCGGAAGGCTCTCGGAGAAGCCCAGAGGTCCCCAGGCCACACGTGGGGGAACCCTCCCTCTACCGAGTACTTGAACCGTGCTTGTCTACAGCGATCCCCATTATTTAAAATTAACGAACTCTTCGCACATGAAAGAGGCTCCTGAAAACTCAGCCCTCTGCTCTGGAAGCCCTGAAGGAACAAGGGTGTCCCAAGAGTCACTCAACACGTGGGCTCTTAAAAGCGTCACAGGAGAAGCACACTGATTCCCTAGAGACATCCGCAGGGGACGAGCATGCGCGTCCACAGCAGTCTGCGCAGGGATCTGTGCGGCGCTGTGACCCCGCCCCCCGGCCTGGGCGTCTCCCAGCCGTCTATCAAGAGGGCACTTCGTTAGGGGAGATGAGATCAGGCTCCCCAGCAGATAACACTCAGAGCTCCTTCGGTGCTCACCCAGGCTGTGCCTGACCGCGGTGTAGAATCACCCATCAATGCCCGTCTTCCTCACTACCCAGCACGCCCCCTGAGGCCGGACCCACTCTGGCTGCCAACGCCAGCCCAACAATGCCCGAGACCCCGTGCCCCACGAGTGCTGGCTGGAGGAACGAACACTCCGCAGGCTTGGGCGTCTAGTATGAAACAGCCAGCTCTTTGCAAAACACACCCATGTCAACGGCAAATAGTTTTCTAGGCTGTTTTGAATTATTTTTCAACGCCACGCATAAGCTGCCATTAGGAGGAGAATTCAATTATCACTGTTGTTTTTCACTCAATGCTGACAACACTTGAGCCTCACATGCAAACCGGAATATGAACTAAGACGTGAATCGTCTTTCAAAGCAAGGGAATTTGACTTTCCTAATAGATGGCAGGTTCTTTTCACATGCAATATTAATTTTTTAAAAATAATCATCATCCCCATGTATTCAGGCCCAATGCAGATGAGGATAACGGTGACATACAGAAGTACACGTGCCTACGTAATGAAGACACACAGCCCGAGAGAGTGGAAAAACTGAATGACTGGAATTGCTGAGTTATTGGCAAAAAAGGCGGGACTGAGACCAAGTTCTGTAATGGGGGCCTTTGGACTATCTCGCTTAGTGGGTCACGGGACTCTCCAGCCACGACCGCAGGGTCTCCCGTCCTGCAGGGAGGCGAATGGCGGTCCCTGCTCCTTGACCCTGGGTGGGCTGGTGACCGTGGAGCAAGTGATGCCATGTGACCGCTGTGGCTAAGTCACAAAAGGTGACATGGCTCTACCCCGTCCCTGGGACACGCGCTCTGGAACCCGGCTGCCACCGTGCCACAAAGAAGCCCGCACAGTCCACGAAGAGGAGCTGAGGTCAGGGCCCCGCAGTCCGGGCCGCGCTCCAGCCCAGGCTGGCACCAGCCTGCCCGCCATCCGAGCTAACGGCTGCGGGAAGAGGCCCCGTCAGGTGACTCCAGGGTCACTCCGCGGAGCACAGCAGGAAAAGAACTGACTAAGCGCTGTCTTGAGTAAGTCACTAGGTTTTGCTGCATTAGATGACCCAGTGAGATTCTGGGCTCTGGAAGCAGGGCTGCCCTAAAGAAAAATCCCAAACATGTGGCGTTGTCCAGGTGCTTTGATAAAGCTGCCGGTCAGGGCCTGGGGGTGAGTTTGGTGACACGGTCCCCTGCGATAAGAAAACAGGAAGGACTCCAGGGACAGCATGTTGGCTCTGATCTCGTCCACGATAAAACGATAAAACACAGATAAAGCGATAAAACGCAGGGAGGCAAAGACCGGCTAACTTTAGCTCTAGGGACCGGTGACCCCAGGGACTCCAGGCAGAAATGCTACCACCCTCAGAAGCTACTCATCTCCTCCGCACGCACGGGCCCTTCCAGGGGAAAAGGGACTTCCCATGCATCAATATGGGAGCGGTTTACTCGATCTGCTCCTCTCTTCTTCGTCCTTCAGCAGTGTGCTGTGGCTACGATATTTTGGGAGAATCTGACTTTTTTTTTAAAGGTTTCTCAACCCCGTGTGATTTCTGTGTGCAGAATGACCTCGGATGCCAGAGGCACACCCCGCAGGGGCTCCGGCCGCAAGCCCGGAGCCAGGCTCCTGGGACTGTGCTCACAACCCACGCGTCCTGGGCGCGTCACTCAGCCTCCGGCCTCCGCGTCCTCACCTGTGACCTGAGCACAACGCCCCCTACGTCCCAGGCTTTACGGGCATAAAAAAAAAGAGTTAATTATGGTGGCATTTTTAGAATAGAACCGGGCACACAGTAAGAGCTATGTATTTACAACACCTATTAAGCAAATAAATGTTAACACAGTTAATATTTAAGTACTTATAAAAATAATGTTTGCCTCCCCCCTCCCAGACAAGCAGAAGGCTCCTTCTTGAGCTGAGGGCCCCACCCTCCCGGGGTGAAGTGTGAGGAGACCAGTCGGCTGCTGCTCAGTGGGCCATGGAGTGGTCGGTCACCCGTTACCGGGGAACGGTCCTCGGCAAACTGATGGAAATGATACTGTGGAACTCGCCACGTAGCCGGCACCAGGCAGAGACATGAGAGTGGTTCTGTCTCAACAGACGTGCAGTGATGGGGGGGAGTCCATGGCCACCCCGCGGCCCCAGATCCACAGAGGAGGTGCTCCTCCCAGGGAGCAGCAGCACTGAGTGAAAAGCCGGCTGAGGACGGAGTAATGAAGACCGCTCACAGTCCAAACATGGTTATTTCTAAGGCTGAGGAGCTAGTCATGTTTGCAGGAATATCGTTTTGGGAATAGAAAACGGCAACTGAAAAATAAGTGCTCGTTTCCCTCTCGACAGGTCTCTCGAAGTATTTACTGAGCACCTACTGTGCACTGAAAAACTCACCCTCCCAAAGACTCACAGCAGGACAGGGGGCAGCGGCTGAGGAAGCAGAAACGCAGAGACGGAAAATACAGGAAGGAAAGGGGAAAACCCGGCACACACGTGCACGGCGTTTACGAGGTGTCTGGGAAAATGACCCCTTCTCCATGACAACATGGGACTGTAACAGAGGACCGTCCCTGGGGGGACGTCACACAAAAGAGTATAATTTAAGGAATTATAACACTTTGGGGACGCATAAAAACTACAAGGTATCCCTCCCAATGAACTACAATGGGATTACGTAACAGTTCAAAGGGCTGTTAAGTCTTCCCATTTGGTGGAGAAGCCCATCATTAGTAATAATTGGGCTGGTATAAAAACAGGAAATCAGCTTCTGAAGGGTCTCATTTAGTGTGAATTACAAAACTGGGGCAACAGCATAATTTGGAAAATTAAATATTCTAAACCACCCCCCTCTCCTTTGGACATCCCCATGACTAATGCATTTAAGAGGCTAAACGTATTCATTTGGATAAAATATTTGTAGAAGTAGACAGGCAAAAAACCACTTCCATTTTGTTTGTTTTACATAACCAAAATGAACAAAATAAAAGCAAAACAGGTTTTCCTTTGGGGAGGGGGCAGGTAGAGACTGGAGGTGGAAGGGAGAGCATACATTTTTTTTTTTTTAAAGAATAAAAGACAGAGAGAAAGGTTTAGCCCCTCTGGATGGCCTTGTACCGCCTGACTTTCCCTCCAAGCACCGCAGCCTTGTCACCACCTGGAGCAGGCTCCCAACCCCTCTGTGTTTGATCTCAGCTTTCCAGTTTAAAATCCTACCCGGATCACGTTGTGTTTCTTTGCTCTTGCCTCTGAATTCCCTTCGCAGGGACTTCGTGTGAAATTTGTGAAACAGAGGCTGTTTCCAGCTCGCCTTAAAACCAAATCACGGCATCGTACAATGAAAAGCTACTCTGTCTGACTGAACCCTCAGACTCCACAGGTACGACATCAGCCTCGATGTTTGCCCACTGGTTACTTTTTTTTCCACAGGCAAAGGAGTCTGGACCTACTTTTTCCATTTTCACTAAAGCCAAACAAAACCATACTCTGCTTCCCAACAAGTGACTAGAAATCTCCAGAAGCCCACATCCATTAAAAATAGAAAGTAATACGAGTATGATGAAACAAGTACAGAAGACAATGCTTTTGACATCAAAGAACCTTAAAATGTGGTATGATTTGATTTAAAACTGTGTCCCACTTGTTTGTTTATTTCAAAAAGTGATTTGAGTCACTGAGCCAGACACATAGATGTCTGGCAAAATCGCCCATTGGGAAAAAATTCAATAGTGGAAAATAACCTTAGTTAAAACGAGCTACACAAAATTGTTTCTCCGAAGAGTGACACTGGGTCACGCTGTTGTGATAAGCCATCCTATAAAAAAGTGCAGAGAAACTGATTAAAGAACTGTCTGAAAAGAACACAGGGGCAAGGGCGCCTGGCCGAGGGGCCATGTTTTCTGTGATCATCTGCTCGCGGACCGGGAGCTGTGCTGGACTTGGCCGAGAAAGCCTCAGCCTACATGTCATTTCCGTAAAATTAAACATAAAAATTTAAAAAAGGAGTCATGATTTGTATTCTGACTTTTTTTAAAGTCCGAAACTTTGTTTTTCAAGTGTAACTTCTGCAGCTAAAACATGGTACTTGACTGTTACCGAAATTCAAACAGAAATGTATTTCAGGTTATGGTGTTGTTTATAAAATGATATATTTTTTTAAACGCCTGTAGTTGATGTTCTAGAAAGCAACATGCTTAAGTACTAATTGACAGATTTTGTCTCTAGCAAGACAGCTTACCCAACTCCATTTCCATCTATCTAATCTTTTCCTCTTCCACCTATGAGCCAGCCATCCTTAAAAGATACCCATCCGCCCTGACTGATGTGGCTCAGCCAGTTGGGCGTCGGTCCAAAAACAGAAAGGTCGCGGGTTTGATTCCGGGTCAGGACACGTGGGCTGGGGTGCAGTTCAGTCTCTGGTTGAGGCGTATGGGAGAGACAACCAATCAGTGTCTCCCATCGATGTTTCTCTCCCTTCCCCTCTTTCTAGAGATAATCAAAATCTTTAAAAAATACAACCACACAGATCAAAATACAAACCAGTCCTACCTTTTACACACCACTAGTCGTCCAAGCCAATCTGAACGATAAATGTCTCAACCCCCCAGCGCCTGCCAGAACCACAATGTTATAGACACCTCAGCGATCCTGGGTCCCCACAGATCCTAAGTAGCAGACACGCCAGCACGAGGCATCTACAACTTCATGCATCTCATTTACCCACAGACTTTAACTGCAAGCAGGCATCAGAGGGGGATCACATTCTAAAACACGAGGCTGGCCGGGAGTCCCTAAAAATCTGAATGTAGAAATTGCCCATCGCTTGGTCCCAACTTCTCTAGTTCTGGGGCCTCTTCTGCGCTCTTGACAGTGGAGGACCTCAAAGAACTTTTGTTGCTGTGGGTTATATCTGCATTTACCATATTTAGAAATTTAAAAGTATTTATCAGTTCACTGAAATATACCAGCAATGAACTCAACCAGCAGTTGAAATGCACTTTTATCAAAATAAAAAAAGCTGCTTTAAAAGACAAAGGACTTCGCGAGAGGCAATGTTTTCCACTGTAGCAAATGTCCTGTAAGGTCTGGCTTTGCAGGAGGAGGCTGGCTTCACAGACCTGCTTCTGCACCCCACCCGCTGCATCTGCTCGCTTGGCCGGAAGAGGCGAAGAAAACGCAGCCTCACTCAGTTGTCGTTGGAAGAGGGAAGAATATTTTAATAGTCTTTTTAGATCATTGTGCACCTTCTTCGATGCCCCACCAAAACTTGGCAAGTGGTGTTTTGTTCAAGGTCACCTGCCACGTGGGGTGTGAAGAGAACTTTCTGTTCTCTTTCACGTTAAATTCCACTGGTCCATCTTGCCCTCTGAACGGCTCTCTCACCCACGTGCACTGGGGAAAACCGTCCAAGTCACAGTAGCCAATACAAGGTGTTCAAAGCACTAATTTTCACTTGAAAGCTCAACTTTTATGACTCGCCATAAATACTGTCAGTTGTTTTTCTTAAGCGGGTGAGTGAACTTGATTCGTTTCTAGGAGAGTGTCTGCCAACGGTCCAAGGCTAAGGAGCCTCAGTGTTGCTATCAATCTTTCAGGGAGAAACGGGATTCCATGAAAGAAAGCTACGGGCTCGTCTCAAACAAACCTTGAAAGTGCTTTTCCTCAATTCCGCCGCTTCGGGATGCAGTGGGAACACTTTCAAATTCTACCCCCCAGAACACTGAAAAAGGCACGCATTCAAAGGGGGAAGACCCAATCATATTATTTGTACTGCTTTGCTAAAGGAGTTCCTAAATGGAACTGGAATGCTCTCTCTGGGACTGGCCGGTGGGGAGACCAGGACGATGCACCCACCATGGCCCTTACGGCATCAGCACCAATGTCAGCGCAGCGAAAAAAGGCAAAGAGCATCTTTATGTTGTTATGAACCTAGCTTTGGCCTCAACGGGCACCTAAACCTTTCCTGAGGAGCCCCAAGGATCCACACTGAGAAAACCACCACTGTTCTACATGGTGCCTTTGAAAAACTTCAAGTCAAATCAAATCACAAGGGCAGGAAAGTGTCCCCTTTCAGAGCGGTTACTGGTTAAGAGCTTTAAAAAGAGAGGGACCCCGAGACTAGGATGTAATCCCCGTCTTGCCGAAGAGGGAACGGAGATCCACAGGGCAGGGAGAGGGGAAGCGCACGGCCCAGGTTCATTAGGCAAGTGCGACGCCAGGGTCCAGACCCCGGTGGCACTGCCTCTCTGCACCCCCAGATGCAGCTGGTTTACTAGCAGCACCTCTGACCTGTGCTGGTCTGAGCTTGTTAGGAGGCTCCGAGGGAGACACGTGCCTCTGAACCCCAGTGGGCAAATCACTCCTCAGCCCAAGGGGCACAGAGCGGACGTTTTGCACATGGTCAGTGAAAGTGACAAAACGAACCAGTGAAGAGCTAAGAAGTCGGCACTCCCATCCTTACAAGGAAAAGCTGAAGGAGCACAAAATCACGGAGAGATCTGATCGAAAGATCACAGACCACTGGCCTCCCCCCACCCACCCCAACAGGGCTGCGAGGCAGTAACGGTGTGGTAGGTACAGCTGGAATGGCCACAGGCCACAGGCTCTCTCCGGGCAGTGAGGGAAACCGGGAGACAGGAGCCCCAGACCACGGACACTGGGGGAGTCTGAAGCCTCTGGCACCTGCAGCTCAGCAAGTGTGACACACTAAATCTGGCATTCCAGGCCTATTTATCTCAGTCCCTATTACCCAATGCATCACATGTCTGGTTTCAATAAAAAACTACAAGACAGCTAATAGGCAAGGAAAAACACACGTCGGATGAGACAAAGCAAGCATCGGACCAGACTCGGATATGACACAGATGTTGGGAGTTCGCAGACGGGCAATTTCAAGTAACCGGGATCGCCCCGTGGAAACCGAGGAGAGTGGCAGACGGCACGGCAGGTAACAGCAGCATCTTGCCTACCTGACGCTCGACTGGGAGAGCAGCTTCTTCGCAGGTGGCTTCCCCAGGCAGTGAGCGTGGCGCCGACCGAGGCGACAAGCGGACCCCTGCCACAGCCCTGGGGTCTGGCGGCTTGCACAAGCCTTCCAGTCCCCTCTGCCTTTGGACCGTTCCCCACTCCTCTGTGAAGGGCGAAGCCTCGCAGTGGAAGGGTATCCTAGGCAGTCAGCATGACCACTGGCGGTGCCTTTCCTGAAGAAACCTAGCCTCTCAAAGGGGGAAGCTACCGCCTCCTTTCGAGCGCTGTGCTCCCACACGAGCGGCCTCGTTTACACTGCCAGCTGCACGCCGACCTGCCTTCTCGACTACAACTTTCCTGCAGCCCCCACACCCTCTGCACGAGGATCTGCCCCTCCCCTGCCGTGGTGGTGGCCGGAGAGACGGCTTCCTGACCGTGTGCACCCTTTCTGCGTGAGCACTTGCACTTGGAAGTGGGCTTCCTCCCCACACTGCAGGTTCTCCACGACTTCTCTCTGAACGGAATTCCAGGCAAGCAGGCAGGCAGGCGTGCAGGCGATTAAAAATCCCATCTTTTTTTTTTTCCTTCCCCCAGGAAATGAAACGTTCTTCCTAGTCACTGCCTGAGGTTTGGCTTTCTCTGAAATTTCTCTGGCTTTCTTACAAGATGTCATATTCTGCATGACGCCTTCGTCCGTGGTTGACCGGGAGAGCTGACACCGTGGAGCGCAGAGGCGACACAGGCCAAGGAGCACTACATTATAAGCCGAGCCCTCAGGGCGAGTTTTATCACCATGTAACTGTCTCCTCAGGGTAGGCCTGACTTACACGAAATGTCTTCTAGGAAGCGCTAATGTTTTCTTGTGCACACGTGCAGGCTTGCTTGTTTGAATTGGGTGAATACTCCTGTGATCTGTGCTTGACCCTGACCAGAGAATCTGCGTCCCAGTCCTGGATGCCAGAGCTGGCCACCATGCTCTCCGCTCCGTGACAGTGTCTGTGCACGTGCTGCGTACGAGTTATTTGGCTCCCGTGAACTGTGTGCACTTGCGATGACCCTGAAACTAGGGCCTCCTTGATGAGGGTGTCCTCGGCACCCCACCTGCCTGACCTGAGTCCCGGCCCTGGTGCACGGAGTGGACTGGGGAACCTTGGCCCTCGATGGACCTCCACCGACACATCCGCTGCGGAGTCCTCACTCCCAATTCTACGTGTCATCAGTTAGGCCTTCAGTGTCCTCTCTGTTGTTGTCCCTTTAGCTGATCTGTTCCCCTTTCAAGTAAAAAGCACTGAAAGAGCAGAAAGTGGCTTCTTATAAATGCTACCCACTAAGCAGGAAACATCCTTCCTTGTACGAGACAGCCCTGAGTTTTAGGTAAGATCTCTGGCTTCTTCTCTGCTGGGTTTCTCGTTCCTGGGCACGGGGAAGCTGCTCCTCCACTCGCCTGGCTTTCTGGAGGGCTTCCAGCCATTCTAGACGGCCGAGGTCTCCAGAGGCCTGGCTGCAGGTGAACAGACGGCAGCTCTCCCTCCGTGGCCTCCCCTCCGCATCCTGGTCAACGAGACACCAGAAGACACCGCTTCGTGACTACGCCCCTCGTGTGCCCTGTTTTTATGCAACGTGTATCCGAATTTTTACCGCGAGTTTTCTAAAAACCCACAGTAGCCTCTGCATTCCAGGATTATGATTTTCTTGAGCTCTTCCAACCCAAACAACCTGCTTCTGGTTAAGTGGTGCAGTGACGGTGAAATGGCCCCGAAGAAAAGGCCACTCCAGCTGTCCGTGCGCCTCGGGAGCTGGAGTCCTCGGATCAGCAGCCAACAGCTCGGTGCCTGGAGCCATGGACCTCGGAGGCTGGAAGGAACTCACAGGCTTGACTAAACATCCCCCGACTCCCCTGCCTTCTTCCACCCTGGCTTTCAGAAGACAGCTCTCCAAAGACAGTCAGCTACAGTCGGTTCTCCTGGCACATAATGACTCACTAGGCAAAGGGAATCGTAATAAATACGGAACCCCTGGAGCAGAAATACTTCACTGGCTTTTGGCAGGAGACACCACCAAGAGTCAAGAAGTAAAGAGTTATGCTGAGGCACCTGAAGATGGAGAATAGCTGGTTCTTCACGTCTGCCCAGCCACCATCCTTCTGCGACCCCGTCATCCCACCAGGCCACGCTCACTGAGGCCAGCGTGGGGCATGTGCTGTCCCTGTGTGGTGGGAACCTTGAACATGGGGAGACGGTCCTGTGGATATTTCTATCTGCCCTGAATTTTAAAGGTACATGTGCACATTTTTTAACCCAACAGTCTTGCTGCCCGTCGGCATTCCGAGGGCTGGGGATAAAGGGACAGCTCCTTCCGTCCCCCCGGCTGTGTGTCCACATGCAGGTGACGTAAGAGTCTACGGAGCTGAAGAGCAGGAAGCTCGGGGAGAAGGAAGCTGGAAGGGAGTCACTCTGCCGGTAGCAAGCCCTGGCTGCTGACCCACCCACATTTCATGAGATGTTTTATTTAAAACACACGCACACAGAAATACAGCACTTAAAATGTGCCAGACACTGCTTTAAGTATATGACAAATATTAACTCATGCCGTCCTCACAACAAGCCTATAGACAGATATAACTATCCTAATTCCAGGATGAGGAGGACACAGGCACTGAGCAGGTACCCTGCCCAAGGTCACAGCCAACACGTGGCAGTCAGGGGCCTGAGCTCACGCAGTCTGGCTCTGGCCTGGGCTGTCAACCACGGAGCAGAGGAGCGAACAGGCAGGGCGGCGGCACTTGTGGACAGAGCATGCCTTCCTGGAGGCGGCTGCGCTAACCATGAGTCTCTGGTGTAGAAGTCAGCCACCACAGAAACCAACCTGGAACGTATAATCACAACGCTGTACTTCATAGGCTGTCACACTTTCTGCAGGGGACCACCCACCCGATAGCCCCCAAACACCCTCTAAGGCAGGCAGAGCTGTGTTGTAGAATGCAGAAGCCACTCTAAGGCTTGGCAGCCTTTAAATGCTAAGCGAATACAATTAAGGTTCAGTCTCTCAGTGGCATCGGCCCCATGACAAGTGCTCAAGGGCCATGCGGGGCTGGTAGCCACCAGACCGGGGCCCAGAGAGAGACCATTTCCAACAACACAGAGTTCCACTGCACAGCACGAGCCACGCCCTGGCATGGCTTCTTTTTGTGCTTTTGTCTGAACACCCTTCGCAGAGATAATTTTTCATCTTTCCTTCCTCATGGACACGCCAAGTTCAAGTTACAGTTCATTTTTTCAAAAGAAGTTTTGACGCCCTAAGTTCTGTTCCACGGGGGAGAGTGGATTATGTATAAGCAGGTCAAGCATACCCCTTACCCCCCAAGTACCTGGCATCCAGGACGTATTTCTTCCTCCCTAATGTTACAAGTCAGGTGAGGAAAAGGGAATTCACCGAAAAGGACAGCAGAGAGCAAAATCTAACATTTGTTTAAAAGGAGACCTTAGCTCTGTATCGGGCGTTGAGTTCTGAGACGCACACTCAGTTACTCACAAGGAGGCCGGGTGAGAGGGCGGCCACGTCCCCACACCCTCACGCCCCTCTATCAGAAAAGCGGCACAGACACACGCACCCTGCTGTGAAGGTGCAGACTCCCCCAGACTTCGTTAGGGGAAAACAAGGCGCCCACCCCCAAACAGGCCAGGCACCACGGCGGCTGGCACCACATTTTCCGCTGAGAGTGAATCTATTCTTACTGTAAGTTCTGACACCCTTGACCTGCTCCGCTAGGGCTCCTACAGAAACGGTAACACGCTGTTCCATTTCACGTGGGTTCACACACCGGTAACGAAGCGAATGTGAACAGCAGCTCAGTGATTAAAAACAAAACACAACACAAATACCAGGACACTTCCATAGGTGTGGAACCTAAAATCCAAACTCTTCCCCGTCCCTCAACCTGGAGTCTGTGGCGACCTGGAAAACTGACATCAACGACCAGTAGGAACTGCCTTGTTCTGACACTGACTGTCATTAACGAAAAAAAATCCTCTTCTGTCTTTTTCTCCACCACTTCTCTCACCCTGATGACTTTCCGCCCCATACACGCTCAGTAACCCAACTGAATTTTTATGCAGTTTTGTGATAGAGAGCTTTCTTTTTACGTTGGATGAATGAGGTATTCCTTACCAGGCAGGGCTAAAAGGAATCGTTAATGTCTGGTTATTTTTAGCCGTCAGAACACCGTAAGCCCCTCAGGGGATGCAGATTTAGAAAAAAAAATGCAATAGTGGGAATAATGACATTACGTACTTGTGACTTCCTGCAAGAAATCCAGGCACGGTCGGCCGCTCCCAGAAATGCTCAGTGAGACGGCCAGCGGGGTCTGCCCCTCATAGTTCCTCGTGTTCGTGTCTGCGCCGTAATTATACAACATCCGCGCGCAGAGCACGTCGTCCCGGAGCGCGGACAGGTGCAAGGGCGTCTGTCCGTCCTCCAAGCGCCCCAAGTTCGTGTCTGCGCCTCTCTGCAGGAACATCCGGCAGTACGAGTGGTTGCTCTTGATCACGGCGTAGCGCAGCAGAAACCCGTTCTGGATGTCGATGTTGGCGTTGTGGTCCAGGAGGATCTTCACGCAGCTCGACCTCTCCCGGATGATGGCGAGCTGGAGCGGCGTCGTGCCCTTGTCGCTGAGTGGGTCGACCTCGGCCTTGAACTCCAGCAGGAGCCGGACGAAGGAGTCCCTGCCGTAGTGCGCGGCCACGTGCAGGGGCGTCCAGCCGTCGTTGCTCTTGGCGTTGATGATGTCGCTCCGGTACTCGGACTCCAGCATCAGGCGCGCGATCCGGGCCCTGCCGTGCATGGCTGCGTAATGGAGAGCGGTGAAGCCTCCGATGAGGTCCTTCACCGTGGGGTCGGCTGGAGGCAAAACCGAAAGGAGAATGTTAGCAGGCCCCGAGACCAGGCGACGCGCCCCTATGGCGGCACCGCGCCTTCTGGCCAAACCGCACGCGACGTGGGACCCGATCACACATCACCCGTGGTCGCCGAACCCTTCTTTCCCTAAGGCAGGTTCTAATGGGAAAGGAGTTTTCATGGGACATCAAGTCGAGCAGAACGCTGTCAACCCCAGTTAACAGAGTAAGAAAGACTCACAAAGTGTTTGGAAACACAGGGCTGAGATCACCGGGCCCCCTGTCTTTTGCTAATTGAACCGACAGCTCTCAGCCGCTCAGGCTCCCCCATTGCTGAATTGTTTCATGTTTCTCTTTTGCTTCAACCTTTTGTTTTATTTTCTCTTGTGCTTCTTGGTCTTAAAGAGAAGCACGTGGAGCAACATCTGCTCTTCTCAGTTACGGATGTACTGTGGTCTGGCGGACAGCGTTGTTTTAGGGCGCATTAGGTTAAAAAAAAAAGTTTTTCTGTGGTCTGTAAAAATTCCAAAGCATGTAAGATATATGTTAAGTGATCCGGATAAATCATGTTTTCATAAGATAAAAAAGTCTACGCTGAGCTCTTAGTTTTACAAGAGTGTTGGAACTGGTAAGAATTAAGCAGCGCGTTGTGTGAAACATGGGAAGAAACCTCAGCACTGTGTAAATATTATTTTCTCCAACAGTTCCAAAACCCTCTTCTAAATGGACAGATTTGGGGGCAGGGGTAGGGGTGGCGGGGGGAGAAAGAAAAAGAAATGCATTTGCTACGTGGCTCCTCGGTCACAGCGCTGTCACCTGCCCCAGCGCCCCCACGCGCCACGCGCAGGCTCCCAGGTCTCCGCACTGCGGGCGTGCCTGAGCGCTGCCTCCCGCATTTGCCAGCTCACCTGCTGGAGGCCGGCAATTCCTTGCCAAGGTGACCTGGTCAGACCTGCCTGCCTAGGACTGAGAGACTTTCTTCTCCTACAAGCCACTCTTCAGCTTTGGTTTGGTCACGAAAGAGAAAAAGTCACGTGTTTTTCCAAGAAACAAACAAAACGCCCCCAAAGTTGCATGATGGAGCGTGTGTACGTGTGTGTGTGTGGGGGGGTTTAGCAAAACGTTACTGAGTTCTAAAACACGACCGTGGGTCTCTTGGAGAAGTCTATGAGGCAGGAAGCTTCGTGTAAAATAATAATATTCTGCAGAAGACAAGTTCTGGTTAAGAACTGATTGCTAACAAAACCTGTGACGCTACCATTTTTAAAGGTAAGCTTTGTCACTTAAACTGCTAACTGACAGATATCAGGTCATTAAATATAAACTAACAGTACAGAATAGTAATATTACTTTCCTTCCTTTAAAGAAAATAAGGATATCCTATTTGCCTTGTTCCTCACTAACATAAAAATATACAGTAACTATTATGACTTAAAAAAAAAAAAAAGGAAGGCGGGAACATTTTGGTTCGCAGGCCGGCGCTCAGTCCACTGAACCACAGCAGCCAGGGCACGGGAGAGTATTTTAACGAAGCACTTTGCTGCCATCTCCTGGTACACCGTGGACATGAGCTACCGATGTTTCCCATTCCGACAGAGGCGGCTGAGCTGCTGACACCTCACTTACCTGAGGCCGACTAAGTGAAGACGGGCAGAACATAAAAAAGAACCCCTTCTAGTCACAGGAAAGAGTAAATCTTGCCAAGACGTTCGTTTCTAATCCACACCTGACCCACTGACTGCTTCCAGACTTTGTCTTACAATGTGGCGGAGAAATTTAACGCCACCTTCTCTCATTTCTCCCACCTGCTGTCCACCGGGGCGGCTTAACATTGCCAGCCAACACTCTTACGTGCATCTTGTACTTGACTTAACAGCAAAATTAAAATTACGTTACATGACACTGCACATGAACCTGGGGTTTTCCGCTTTAGGTCTTTTTCGGGTTTTACTTACATTTTTGGTGCTACACTGTCAGAAAAAAAACAACGGTTAACATGTACAGCGATGATCTGATTTATCTCAATAAAAACTAATAAAATACAAGAGCTGAGCACACGCCGACAAACCCGCACAGACTAAAGAGCTTTAGGTAAGAACGCACGACATCTGCATAGTTACTCGAGGAACCGACAAAGGGGCGGTGTACGACAAATGAAGATGCAAGGAAAAAATGAACGTAAGCGTTATTATTAGCCAATACAATATGAAAAAGATCACGTTTGGAACAGCAAGAGAAGCTGCAAAACACCTAGATATTAATTAACTAAGAAATACAAAAGGCACCAATGAAAAAACTTCGACGTGAACTCGCTTTATCTCTGTCTGCTCAAGTCCATTAATTAGAAATGCAGCCCATCAACCTTGTTACTGTATCCACTTAGCAAGTGTTTCCCCACCAGGTACAGACCATTTAAAACAGGATGTGGGATACACAGTCTGAAGGCCCCCACTGAAATCTATGGAGACACTTGAAACTGTGTGTAAAAGCAAATAAGCATTCTCTATCACTATGGTTTCTTTTTTCCAACAGCTTTATTGATGTATGATGACAATGACCCGATTTTAAGCGTTCTGGTAGGTGAACTTTGACAAATTGTATCCGGTCCTGTACCATTTCCATCATCTCAGAAAGTTTCTGCCTGTCTCTTCACGGTCCATTCTCTACCCAGAATTCTTGGGGTCCCAGGCAGCCACCGAGGTCTTTGCCTTGCTAGAATTACATATAAATGAAACCGCAGAGTAGGTCGAGTTTGTGTTTGACTTACTTCATCACTTAGCATGATGCTTCTGGCGTTCATCCATGCTGCAATTTGTGTATCAAAAGTTCATTCCTTGATATTGTTGAGTGGTACTCATAACATGGACCTTATTTATCTACTCACCAGCAGACAGACAATGGGTTATTTCCAGTTTGAGGCTATTATGAATAAGGATGCTGGGAACAGTCAGATACACGTCTATCTGTGGATACGTGTTTCCGTCTCTCTTGGGTAAATACCTAGAAGGGCTGGCTCGTGTGTTAGATGTACACTGAAGAAACTGCCAAAATATTTCTAGTGGCTGTACAATAGAGTTCATTCCAACCCACAGTACAGGGTGGGGCGAGAGCAGGTTTATAGTTTTGAGTACACAAACAGCTTATTCTTGTTTATTAACTGCTGTATTATTTCCATATGAATTGGAAACCCTCTTTTGCCCCAACTTGTACATGTGAGTTCAAGTTGTTTTTCACTAATACCTGGCATCACTAGTCAATTTAATTTCATCTAGACAGTATAAAGTAGTAACTCACGGGAACTTAATTTTCATTTCCCTGATGATACAGGGATATTGAGCTTATTCATATACTTTATTCTGTGACATGTCTGTTGAATCATTAATTTATTTTTTATTGGGCTGTTTTCCTCACTGAGCTCACAACTCAGCTGTGTATAAATTCTGGATACAAGCCCTTTGTCAGAAACGTTTTGTAAATATTTTCTCCTAGTCTGTTGTGCCTTTTCATCTTTTTATGCAGTGTCTTTTAAAGAACAGGTTTTAATTTTGGTGAGGTCAAATATCATTTTTTTTTCTTTTATGGTCTTGTGCTATTTGTGTCCTATTTAAGAAACCTTTGCCAACACAGTGTTATACACAATGGCTCGGAGGAGGCCCCTCCCACAATCCCTCTCTCCTGATGTTCACGCCTTTATGTAACCCTCTCCCGGACCGTTGGCAGGACAGCGACGTCCCTGTGACCAACGGAATCTGACAAAGGCGACGGAACATCTGGAAAACTGCCCTGCTGCCCTGATGAAACCAGCAGCCGTGGCGAGCCAGCCCACGGGACGGAAGTCTCCGGTGGTCCCTAGGAACCACAACCTCTAGCCAGCAAGGAACTGCACTGTCAGTCCTACAGGCACCAGGAAATTAATCTGCCAAAAACTGGAGTGTGCTTAGAAGCAAATCCTTCTCCAGTCCAGCCTGAGAACAGTCTGGCCGACACCCTAAAACTGTGAGGCGCTACATGCGTGCTGTAGTGAGTCGTGTTTTTGTGTAATTTGTTACGCAGCGAGAAAAAACAAATACACGCTTCTATGTGTACCTGCGTATCTTTAGCAGTGGACTTTGTGTGTGTGAATCAGAATTGCACCTTATCTTTTTTTTCAGCCTGAAGGATTGTAGTAGTACTTCTCATAAAGCCAGTCTGAGAGCTACAAATTCTCATCATTTATCTGGGAATGGCTTTAATCCATCATCAAGTTTGAAGGACAGTTTTGCTGTATGTAAAATTTTTGGTTGACAGTTGCCTATTTTCAGCGACTCGGGTATGTCATCCCACTGCCTTCTGGCCACTGTTGTTCCTTATGGGAAAAAAAAAAACCAGCTGTCACTGAGAAACCCTTGCACGTAATCAGCCACTTTTCTAGGTGCTTTCCGGACTTTTCTCTTTCCACAGTTTGACTATTATGTATCCAGATGAGTTTATCCAACTTGGAGTTCACTGAGCTTCTGAGATACGTAGTTTAAGGCTTTTCATCAAATGTAGGAGGTTTTGGGCCATTCTTTCTTCAAATAATTTTTCTGTCCCTTCCTCTCTGTCACCTCTTTTCTGGCACTCCCATCATGCCTCACGCATGTGTCGTGTGCTCGATAGGGTCCCACTGGTCTATGTCACCCTTCATTTTTTGACACATTTTTTCCGTATGTCCCTCAGGCTAGATAATGTCTATCGAGCGATTTTCCAGGTCACTGATTCCATCTTCTGCCAGCTTGACTGTGCTAGTAACCACTCCAGAGAATTCTTCATTGTAGGTATTGTACTTTTCAACTCCAAATTCATTCTATTTGAGGAGCCAGTGCCATCGTATTCCCCTTTAATTCTTTGACCATGGTTTCCTTCGTTCTTTGAAGACGTTTAGAACTGCTGCTCCGAAGTTTTGTTCTTTTAGCCAGTGCAGGGTCTTGCCCCGGCAACATCGAAGATCACTGATCACAGACCACGACCAC
Source organism: Phyllostomus hastatus (assembly GCF_019186645.2). Classification (NCBI taxonomy): domain Eukaryota; kingdom Metazoa; phylum Chordata; class Mammalia; order Chiroptera; family Phyllostomidae; genus Phyllostomus; species Phyllostomus hastatus. The sequence continues at coordinate 10,436,956 of NW_025334036.1, read as the reverse complement.
AACTGTACTAATGCAAAAGTGCAAACGCTTGTGACAATGACCCGAATGTGACCCAGAGACACGGAGTAAGCCAGTGTTGCTGGAAAAAGGGTGCCGACAGACTTGCTCCACGCAGGGCTGCCGTGAACCTTCAATTTGTGAACAAACGCAGTATCTGCAAAGTGTAGTAAAATGAGGTATGCCTGCATTTTTGTTTTTTTAGTGCTGGTTGCTGTAAGGATTAGAATGTACAGACAGAGTAATCTGGTCAAACACATTTCCAGGATTTTGTCCAGAGGTGCTGCCACGTGCACCTTGTGTCTGTCGGAGGTCTAAAAACCAGTTACGTGTTGGGAACCGCCCTGCCTGGTATCAGAAGCTGTAACCCCCGCCAAGGCTAAGGCTGAGGAAATGACCTTGGACCGTAAGCCAGCAAGGAGACAAAAGCTTATCTCCCTGGCAGGAGCACTGCTTCTGCTCCTTTTACTTCACCCTGCCTGGCCCCCAATGCTTGGTCGGTTAGCCAATGACAAGTAAGATTCCCCAAGGGGGGAACGACATAAGACAGGCACCATCACGTGGGAGGCCCCCAAGGAAGGACTTTGGGGGCTACAGCAAAAGGGGGTGATGGACCCTTGCCCCTTGGCTTTGACAAAGCCTGAGTCCTCAGTGTCTGCAAGAAAATCTCCTAATCTCTTGGCTGCCTTACTTCCCTTGCTCCACCTAAGCCTGAAACAATGACAGAGGGTGGTGCAGCTCTGCTGGAAAGGGCGGGTTCCCCAGGTGATCAGGCCTAAGAAAGAATATGTAAAATCCTGTGAAACCTGCTTTGTTTAGAATACTCTCAGTTGAGTGATGAGAGTCCAAGGGAGAAGTAAATTTGTTCCTCAAAGTTTTACAGCTCTTTAGCTATCTGACCCTGACTCAAAATAGGCCCTCAGAGTTCTTTGTTATCTATTGTTTGATCCTTACTTCCTAGCAACGGAGTAATGAGCTTTACCTGAATTCTTATGCAAACGAACCCAATAAAAAGCCTGCTCGGGCGGGGGAGATCGAGGCGCTCTCCCTTAGGGGCGCTCTCCCCCGGGGAGGGTGGCTATGGTGCTCCCCACTAGAGAGTGGCTATCCCGTCCCTATTTCCCCACAGGACTCGACTGTCACTGTGTATGTGTTTCTCGTGTTTCAACGAGCCATCCGCAGCGTTCCACGGTCACTGCCGGTCGGTGGCCGCGACAGTTACGCGTTGTGCTGCAAGTACTGTTGCAGAACAGAAACGCAACAGGGATAGAGGGGGAGGGTCTAGAGGGAGAGCCAGGTCTGCCGGCCTGAGCCATCAACAGAGAAGCTTGTGTGATTCTCTTGCTGGGGACGCCACAGCCACTCCCGCTTCTGGAACACAAGCAACCAGACAACCTGAAGGAGAGCTGCTTTTAGTTCAAATAACCCGGAGAGGCCTGGCTGTACACCAAGTACTGTGACAAAGGAAAAAGCACATTCACCAATCTGATCTTTCGGACCACCTGGTCTGAAACAAAACGCCGCATAATTACAACAAATCTTCACAGAGGAGAGAAAATTAAGTTGCCATGAACAAAAGCGAAGCATCAAGCATCATACACACGGGCAGACACACGTTTTAAATGAAATACGGTTTCATTTTAAGCTCCCCCTTGGGAAAAAGAGACGCGCTTCTCGTCTACTCACCTCCGTGCTCTAGAAACACGCGGACACATCTCTCCTTTCCTCTCGCCGCCGAGAAGTGGAGCAGGGTCCAGCCATTGGCATCCCGGCCATTGGGCGAGTAGCCCTGCTCTAGCATCTTCCGGACGGTGTGCACATCGCCAGCGGCCACCGCGGCCTGAATCTGCAACTCTTCCTGCAGCTCAGGGTTCCTGCGGCAATGGTGGTGTAACATCCTAGCTGAGTCCGCGTCTCACAGATGCGTCATCAGGTCACGGGGATCAGCCTTTAAGGGTGGGCAGAACACGTGACATTTAGGCTTCCTGGCTCCCGCCGACAGGGTGTCCACAAAGTATCGCGGAATTTTCCTTTTGCTAAATCACGTGCGCACCTTAATCACGATAGGGCACACTACTACGGCTAGTTGACAAGTCTCTGTTAGGAGCGGAACTTTCAGTTATTTTCCTAGGATGGTAACCAGATTTCAAAAAAGCCAGGAAGAAAGCCCCAAGTAGCTGAAACAGGACCCGTCTTCCGCAGCCTTTCGAAAACTCGGAGCAATCCCTGGCTGGCGTAGCTCAGTGGATTGAGTGTGGGCTGTGAACCGAAGTGTCGCAGGTTCGATTCCCAGTCAGGGCACATGCCTGGGTTGCAGGCCATGACCCCCAGCAACCGCACATTGATGTTTCTCTCTCTCTCCCTCCCTTCCTTCTCTAAAAGTGAAAATAAATAGAATCTTAAAAAAAAAAAAAGAAAACTCGGAGCAAACATCCTGTGAATGTTAACGGTGTGTTGTGGGGGTAGGAGGGAAGGTGACACTGGGCAGCTAGAACATGGGGGAAAACTGAGGAGTCGCACGAGTGTCTTAGGAATTCGGATCTCCCGGAAGCACTCGGAGGTCTGAGACTTTAGTTCCAGTCCATTCTGGGTTTCTCTCACCAATCAGTAAGTAAACACAAAGTATCAAATGGACAATTCACAGACTATGAAAACTAAAGACCTTTAATTATGGGATGCATTTAAAAAAAAGTGCAAAAACCTTTAGGCTGCTTTCCTAGAGTATATTAACAGTGTTTTATTTTAGCCCCAAAAGGCGGAAGGCTGAGGGGAAGGGAGTATGGGCGGGGTTAGGCAAACGAATAAAATGTAGAGAATGTATTTCCTTCCCTTTGTTTACCTGTGTCTGTTTCTATCTTCCCCATTTTGTGTTATCTGATGCAGGACTGACATTTTTTCCTATTTCGGTTTTCTAGAAGGTTTACACTCTAAGTATGCCCAGCATCAAGAGCATACAAAATATTTAAAAACTCGTACAAAAACTTTTGGAGTGCATTTTTGAGCTCTTCAAGACATACAGAAATGTAAACTAACATTATTCCAGGAAGCCATTCCATCTGGGCTAATTTTAAGGATTAGATTAGACTCATCTCCTAATTAGTAGGCTTCCATTTCTTAAAAAAAAAAAAAAAAATTATGTGGTAAAGTTCTTTAAAGACATTTTGGTCTCTTACGTAGGTTAGACATCCTGGGATAATCTTGTTACCAATAATAATTTATCCCGTCAAACTTCTCATGCAGATTGTACAGAGGCAAACTTAACCCTAACTCAGGGCACGTCGCCACAGCGTAAGACGGGAATCAAACATCGTGTGTTATTTTATACACAGCAAAGGGTCACTACAGATCCCTGAGTTTTGCTACTGAGTAATGTCATTTGAAAACATTGGGCTCCTGCCCTGGCTGGCGTAGCTCAGTGGATTGAGCACGGGCTGTGAACCAAAGTATCGCAGGTTTGATTCCCAGTCAGGGCACATGCTTGGGTTGCAGGCCATGGCCCCCAGCAACCGCACATTGATGTGCAAAATCTTAAAAAAAAAAAAAAAAAAGAAAAGAAAGAAAAGAAAACATCAGGCTTTTTCTACAAAGAGCTGTTTCCTCGGGAAAAATTAGGAAATGAGAAATTTCAACACAATTTGTTGTCTTAAAAGATATGATCCCCCCCTCATTTCTTCACTTATTTTTCTTTTTTTTTAAACTGTATCTTTTTTACTTAAAGATTTTATTTATTTATTTTTAGAAAGAGAAGGGAGGGAGAAAGAGAGCGAGAAACATCAATGTGCGGTTGCTGGGGGCCGTGGCCTGCAACCCAGGAGTATGCCCTGACCGGGAATCAAACCTGCGACGCTTTGATTCACAGCCCAATCTACTGAGCTACGCCAGCCAGGGCTTTCACTCACTTTTCAACTGACACTAAAATCAAGCCTCGTTTTAGAAATTTTAAAACCAAGAATTCTTTTCAAGCGGGTTCTCACCTATCATTTACATTTTAAGAGAAGATGCTGAAGACCATTAGAGGGAGTTAATGGAAACTACTACTCTGTGCTCAAAACCATCCTCTTTAACAGATTTTTTTAATGGAATGATTATCTTGGTACTTAAATAGGGCCACTATTTAAGAAAAGAGTTAAACAATAAAAAACAAACAAACAAAAAACCCCTGGATTTTTTTTTAGCAAGTGCTGTGTTTAGTATACATGAGCTCATGTGAAGGAGGAAAAGAAAGCTAAGTGGGTTTCCCCCCAGAACACTACAGATGACCAGTGACCGTCAGTCACTTACCTTCCGTTGGAATGTCCCTCTTCCTGATAGGTGGACTGCCTAATGACCATTGTGCACATACAGCATCGTGGGGAGAGGACTCCGAGTGTGTCCAGACGATGGCGCGGACCAGCTTTCTTAACCTAAAAACAAACAGCAGTCATGGGAACGCTCCTAAAATAAAAAATCATGGCCGCCTGCAGAGTCTACCTTTTGACAAACTTGACTTTTACCCCTTTCCGGCGCACTTACAGAGCAGAGAAAGAACTCAGATCAAGTCGTACAGAAAATGATCTCGAGACCAACAGTCATCTCCACAGTGGTATAAATACAGCGGTACCTCGGTACTTGTTGCCAGTTTGTTCTGGAACTTGTGACGAGTGCCGAAACCGATGAGTCCCGAGCAAGAGGTGCCTTTTCTTTTGCATGGTGGTGGCGTGACTCACACGAGTTCCAGCCAGTGCAAGGGGTCCCAGCAAGCGCCAAGCACGGAAACATTTTTTTCTCATCAAAATGCAATGAGTACAGGGTTTGACAAGTTCTGAGGCTGACGAGTACTGAGGTATGACTATACTTTATTTTTAGGAATTTTTTTTAACCCCTACATAGGCAGGTTAAAAATATAAAAGAATAAAGAAAACCGTAAGTGACACGGCTGGAATTGAGATGCAAACAAAGACTCTTTTTTTTTTGGTTCTATTCAGAATACATTTTCAGACTTGCTTCATTTGAATTATTTTTTTTTTCAATCCTCACCCGAGGGCATACTTACTCGTTTTAGAGAGAGGGAAAGGGAAGGGAAGAGACAGAAAGAGAAACATTAATTGGATGCCTCTCATATGTGCCCCAAGCAAGGACTGAACCCGCACCTAGGTGTGTGGCTGGACCAGGAATCGAACCTTCAACCTCTCGGTTTATGGGATGATGAGCCACCCAGCCAGGGCCCATCTGAATTCCTTTTTAACGGACACTGTCAGCCACTTGCTTTTTCTAAACAGGACCAAAATGAGAAAATGTATGCATTCAATATAGAAGGTGGCCAAAGCCAAAAACGGAATCTATGACAACGAAGAGAAGAACATGGCTTTAAATACTGGTTCTTCATTATGTCCAAAAGGACATATTGTTACTCCTTCATGCACACACCAAAGTAGGAAAAAGATCAACAACAGTCTCGCTAGCTTCCTTATCTTAAATTCTGAAAAAAGTCCCTCTATGACTAAAAAAGATCTCTCTCCATGTTAGTTAAATCCTAAGCCTGTGAATACCAGTAAGGTTGAGGACGCAGGCAAAGTGACTTCCGCACTTCAGCCCAGAAGCACTCCAGGGATTTCTCACTGGGAGAACTGCCACCCATCCCGGTGGGCTGAGTGTACTAACACCCTGTCACTTCAACAAGAAAAGGCTGGGCCACCTGGAAACAGGCACCACGGAGACAGGTGTCAGCCCTAGGTGCCGCCAGCTGCCCACCGGAATTTCCAACGGGTCCAAATTAGTACAGTCCACTCTGACCCTTCCCTTTTTCTACTCCTTATTTTTCCTTGTTAAACTTCTTCAAAGAAGACCAAAGCCTTTGCCAACATGCACTTGGCAATGATACTGGATTTAAAACTCTGTCCATTATTTTTTTTTATCTTATAATGTTTTCTGCTACCATTTATCCCCCCTCCATACCCACTTTTCCACCTCTGCCCATCCCCACCCCCCTGCAACCACCAATATAAACTCTGCCCATTATTTCTGAATTAGACATAATCAGAACGGCTCCTCCAGGGAGCTGTAAGAAATGCAGAACTCTCCTTACATAAATGCGGATTCTGAGACCAGGGCAGGAAATATACAAGAGCCTCAAGCATCTTACAGTGCCAAACAGGAAGGAAGTGCTCAAAAAACAAAGAAAGAAAGAAAGAAAACCCACAATGATGGAAGTATGTCAAAGGGACACAAAAGCCAACTAAAGAGCTCTCAATAGCCAAGACAGAACAAGTGGAACAAGATAAAGAACTATTGGATTCTAACCCAGGGCATGTAATACACAGCTGACTGAATCAACAAACAAGGCGGGGGCGGGGGGAACCTCCTGCGCAGAACTCCAAATAATTTGTGTCCATTCTCCCCGCTCAAGGAGGTGGAGCTCAACTGCCCCCCACCTAAGTATGGGCTATGCATACACTGACTTCCTTCTAAAGAGGGCAGGAGGAAAAAGAGCTAGTAACACTACTTCAGCGAGCTGATCGTGGTTAATATCATCAGTGCCAGCCATATTGTCAGTATGGCATGGCATGGCATGATGATAGGCTAGACCTCCAGTCTAGTCATGAGAAAAACACTAGACAAATTGCAACGAAGAACTAGCCATCCCATAGAATAACTGACCAATACTCCCCCAAATATCGAGGTCATCAAAATTAAACAAGTTGGGGAAACTGTCACAGCCAGGAGGAGCCTATGGGGGGGAAAGATAACCGAATGTGATGTGGGGCCCTGGGGGGGATCGTGGAACAGATCGTTTACTGGATAAAATCTATGGAAATCTAAATACGGTCTGGGTTTCAGTTCCTAATAACATTCATTACTGGTCCATTACCTGTGACAAACGTATCTATTCACGTGAGATGATAAGAGAGGAATTTGGGTGTGGGGAATGTCAGAAAACCAATGTCTCCAACGATGAGCCCCCGGTGTTTCCACAAATGAATGCCTGGTTATATCCCAGGTGAGCGCCACCTACCTTTCGGGAATGAGTGTCACTGGGTGCCTCACCTCTCTGCGTGTCCTCAGCACCTCCCGACCCCCCAGCGAAGTGGAGGTGACCCTCCAAGGCTTCCAACCCTTAAGAACCCTTGCTGCGGCTGCTGCTGTCGCTGATCATCCACTTATCACCACGTCCCCGGAGGCGGTGGGGGTGGGGTGGGTGGGCATGAGGGCGAGTGAGGTGCGGCTTGGGAACAGGAAATGGTACTCGTTTATTAGTATTATCGAGAAAAGCCTGTGTGTTAAAAAGTGAAGCGACTATGTTATTTCTCTCAACAAGAAAGACGCGCAGACAACAGTAACTTGTGGTGATCCCTCGTGGGCTACTTTGACAGACAAGAGAAGGTCCACTGAGCGCCTGACGTGAACTTGGCTGGGCCTCGGCCACTGCCGTTACCCCCGGCTAGAACTTCAACAGAGGGCACTGCACACTTACATTGAATCGTATAATCCTAGACATGTTCTATCACTTTTCTCTCTTCTGAAAATGCCGACCACTGGAAAGCACAACCGTAGTTTTAAAACCCCAAAGCGCTCTTGACGTGCCTCGGTCTTCACAGGAAAGAACCCACGGACACGCACACCATGCACACGTGACCCCCATCAGCAGCATCCCTTAAATTATGAAGGACGGTGACTTATCACCCCATGCCCTGACAGTCCAAAGCATCGGACAAGCCATTAATTTTACCTTGGTGCTATTTTAAGCGAGTTTGCATTTAATAGAGTATAGCTATCCATGTACGTATACATAAAGAAAAGAGGACTATTTCCAGAAATGAGAATGAAAAAAAACACAACCCTATGTCCTCTCAAAGAGTTACAGCTTGAAAACCTGACAGCTCACGGAAATCAGCTATAGAAGAAAAGAGTATGGCATGGGAGGTGACTTTCTAAGTAAATGCACGTGCAGGGTACGTTGTTTTATGTTAATAATGACGCAGAACGACTACAACTTTGAGGGCGCAATCTTTAGAAATCCCATTTCAGGTTTCACAGTTAGGAAAAAAAGAGAGGAAAACCATACTAACAAGGAAGACTTCAGAATTATATGCTCAATGAGCCACACTTCCTCACCGTAGCTCCTTTTTACATAAGATTTTGTTGCCCTGTGTTAATGCTACGTTTACATTTTACGAATTCACTTTTTTCTACTCTGCATGGGGTCCAAAGAGAATAATACAGGCCTCTAAGCGTTTATACTGTTGACCATATGAGAAACTAAACATTTTGGAATAAATGTTACCAATTTAATTTCCATATAGATGCCAAGTAACTTTCATGAGGTTAACACCAAAGCTTGCTTTGCATAATTTTTAAAAGTCTATATCCACAGAATGGAGTGAAGAGTAACTGTAAAACAAAATATATTTAATCCACTGAGCCACACCAGACAAAATGTATTTAAGACCTGTCTACAATTACATAACTTTCACCAAATTTGCCCACATGTCCCCAATTCCCTTTCGCATGATTAGTCATTAATGGCTTTTTGCATGTTATTTTCACTGAAACTCACACATTTTTTGATTAAGGGACACAAATTAGAAGTGTGCTTTCAGATTTCACACAAGCTAGAAACAGGGTAACAGCTTGCTACTCAAAAAAAAAAAAGAAAGAAAGAAATAAGCATTTCTTTGCAGAGTAAATCGAGATACAGGCTGGTAAGGAAATCAAATGAGCAACTTCAAGGATATTGGTTCTGAGGAAGGAAAAAACCAACTCACCAGTGGCTCTCGGTCCTAACAGGGAAGGTGGACGCAGACACACTGCAAGGCCCGAAGTAGAAGACAAGGCTGAGAAGAAGTTCTACTTATGTGATCACGAGTCTGGACCCCAGGTAAGGTAGGGGTGTGTCGTTAGGATCTCTTAGCATAGCATACTGTTCACATTCAAAACAAGTGAGGATATCCTTGTTTCCTCCCAGTTACTGGGCCTCCATGTAACACCAGCGTTTACTACCATGCGCAACTGATCTATATAACCCACAAGTTCCAGGAGAACCACCACTAATGCCCATGAAATGTGGATGAGGCAAAAGAGGCGGTTTTATAATTCACTCATCCAGACCCAAGTCAACGTTTCAATCACAAGAATGATAAATAATGAGATCTTATCAGTATTGTTTTATCAGCCCCTGACGGTATTACTATCTCAGCAGCCTCAGGTCAGAGCCCAGAAAGTCTGCAAGAAAGGAGAAGACACTTCGACTAAGGAATGCCTTCAGTGGAGAACAAAAAGAAAGGCTGAAAGTCAGGTATCAGATGCGCATAGATAAACTTCATCTGATTAGACTTTTGAAGGATAGTACGCACTTCCCTGTTACCAAAGCAGAATGGGAACAAAATAAAGAGTGTATGCGTCACAACATGAAGTAACTATGAACGGCACTGCTTTAGGTATAAAGAAAGTAAGCACTGGCCACAGCATACTCGAGATGCAGTACTGAATAACTTCAATTAAAATCAGTTATTTTCCCTATGCAGTTTTAAGTTTATATTTGGCTGTCAAATAAATCAGGTGTTGATTGATTTTTCTTTCTCCTTGTGGCTAGCCACGGAATGAACACGAAACTAAGTACCAGGCTGAAAAAAATAAACCACACAACTGGCTGTGTTGCGGAATAAGGACTCGAATTAAACATTTTAAGCGTCTGCCTTAACCTAGACCATGCTAATAGTAAGAAGAGATGCTGACAGTTTATATACAGGGTCCAGTACCAATAGCACCCCCTTTTTATTACAAAATCATAAGCGTGTCATTCTGTAACATGACAATATCACACGTCAGCACATCGCAGGACATGCTAGGTGAAATGTTCAAATTAAAACTACGTATGATTGCACCCATATTATTCCCCTACCAACCACACTCAAGCAGGCCTTACTTCTGCCGGGCCCTATATATTCCATAATCTTAGAAAAACAATGAAAAACTGAGAGGATGAGCAAACTCTCATGTAAGCAATGAGGATGAACCGGCTGAGAAAAAGAGGTGTGTGCTCTTCACGTTAGACGTTTCACTCGCCACAGACACCCCCCATCATCCCAGGTGATAACACTTCTCTGCAGTGAAAACATGCTAAAGTCTAAAGCAGAAAAATATTGAACTGAGAAGGCCTGAACAGAAAATAAGAGAATTCATCTTTACCTTCAAAACAGACTTCAAATAATTTAGCGTTTTTTAAAAGTTCTATGCACTAGGCATCTCCCTGGTGAGTCTCATACTGAAATAACAAAAACTGCCTTTAACTGCACTGGCGTTTGCCTAGCTCACGCTGACATGAAGTGTACCCTACATGCACTTACCAAGGATGCCCTAAATGTTCACCACAGAACAATCGTTGGTAGAAACGGATTCTAAGTCCCACTGTGTAGCGAATAGTCTGCCTCTGGTGTCTGGTTTCAGGTCTCAAGGATATGCAAACCCTCCGAGACCCTCAAAAGTCCCTTTAGCTCTGTCCTGACAATTAGAAGAATCAAGAAAGCCATTAATTTCCTTTTTGTGGAAGGCACAAAGTCCAGTGGAACCGAGTAAATCAAAGATTTCCGAACAACTCCTGCTATTTTAAGTACCTCAAATTCCCTAAACAGTCTGAGATATTAAAATAACTCTGAGATTACCAAGTCACTTTATATGCGTGTTATTGGACGTTAGAAAAGTCATTCACTTGGGCTAATTTCTGAACTAAATTAACTCTTACATGATTTATCCGATCACATCCCCTCCTGGGGGAATTACACAGATGTCCTAAACCTACCTTTAGTGCATTTAGTGCACTTTCAGAGGCAGCAACAAAATACAGCAGCAGAAACGGGATCACATGAATGGGAAACTTCCATTTCAATCTAACAAAGTACCTGTGAGAGCTTTGAAATGAGAAGTCTCCTTTACAAAGAGGGCAAAAAGCAAGCCCTGGATTCCAAACACACCAATACATTCCTGTGCTTTTAAATTCTTGAGTGTCAAGTGTTAACAGGATATTATGTAAAGTTTCATAAACTGCAGAAAATCTGCGGTGGAGCAAGTTACTATGTATCTTTTTAACAGTTGCAGAACCCATACACATCTGTCACACACAAACACACAAAAGCCTGAAGAACTGATTACACACTAGAGCTTCAGGGGTGAATATAGCTTCCTCCCGATTCTTCCTATTAAGGGACACAGACTCACTTTTTCCTAGGGAAAAAGTCACACTATGTTCTGAAACGTAAATTTCAAGCCATTACTGCACCTTCCTTTACCAAACGCTGGTCGGTTAGGGAACTCTCAAAAAGATTTTCCGATGGAAGTAGAAGAAAGGTGATAGAAAGGAATAAGGGGAAAACAGAAAACTGCGGTTTAATTAAAAAGCAGAGTCATTCCGAATTAACAAGCAATTAACAAGGCATTGAGAAATTCCTATGAGAGTAAGGGGAAGGGCTACCAAAAGGTCTCCAAGTCTCAGAGCAGGGTAAACGGTAGAGTTACCAGAAGAGAATGCAAAACACGGAAACAGTAGACAGAGAAAAAGGTAGGAAATAACATTTAGGGGATAGGAAAGTTGTTACAACGTTAAGAAGCAGGGCAAGAGCAAGGTTTGTTGTTTTTACTGGGAAAACAGAGGCCAGGAAAGAGCTGCACTCCCAGGTAACTAACTACCCTGAAAATAGAGAACTGCTTAATGAGATAGGGGCCAGAAACAAACAATGGGGGAGGGGAGGGCTGGCTTATTACCTTCACAGAGGATGCTAGTGAGAGGCTCTCTCTGCTACTTCGGCGGGTGGGCAGGCCGCTTCCTGCTCCTCTAGGCTCCCCTAGCCAACTCGAACCTGGAAATCAGAAACCAGTGAGAGGTGCGGCGCCCCTGGAGCGAGGAGGAGGGGGCTTTGAGGAAGAGGAGCAAAGGAAGGGAGTGATAAGGGAAGCAGGGAGATGCAGTGATTTCCCTCCCGACCGGCCGCCCTCTTCCCTTTAGGGAAGGTAACTGACTTTACCTGTCTCCTCAGCTGCTGCTTCTCTTCCTCCTTTCAGCCTCTTCCACACTCACCAACTTCTCCATTGAAGAAACACCCCAGGCAGGGCCGGACACGGGTGTTCCTGAGCCTCCTCGGTGCCTCACGGCCCCAGCTCGGCGAGCATCCACACAGCCGAGCTGACGCGGGGCGGCGGTCCTGGCCGCGGGGCAGCCTCGGGGCAGGGGTGCAGGGAGGAAGTCCCGGCTGGGGATGGCGGGGGGTGGGGGGGCGGAGAGTCCCGGTCTGAGGGCTCGGAGCAGGGGGCTGCCGCGCTCCGGGCCGGAGGCTCCCGGCTACGAGGGAAACGCGGGAGGTCTCGGGGCAGCAAGGTCCCGGGTCGCACAGGGTCCTAAGTGCCAGCCTCGGGGGCTCTAGATAGGGGGTTTTCTGGATGCACTTTGCACTGGGCCACCCCCGCCCCCTCCCTCCAGCACTTTGGGGTCACTGGGATGGGACCAAGCCTTCAGCAGCCAATCAGCGGCCGCGCCAGAGCCCGAGCCCGGAGCCGTAAACCAGGTCCGGGTGGATGGGGGTGGGGAGTGGGGGCGACTTGGTTGGTTAGTTGCTTCCTTCTCTCCTCCTTATCCCTAGCAGCCCCACCCCTTGCCTGCCGTAAAGCTGCCGCTCATTCGCGACAGTTAAAGGAGGCGTGCCGATCGAAGCTGGGACCCGTCTCCGATTGGCCTCGCTCACTTTTCCCTCAGCTTCCCCGCGGCGCCTTCCAATGCCCCGCCCCTAGCGGAGGGACTCAAAGCGGTTGCTAAGAGACACTGTACGCCGAATGGGGCCTCTGCGCATGCGGAAGGAGGGGCCAGCTTGTACTTTCCGTGAACTACGGTGGCCTGGAGGGGGCCGGTGTTCGCTGGAATGGCGGTGTGATGGCAAGGTTCCTTGAATGAGATCTCTGACAGGTAACGGGGATCGGCCGCTGAGCTCGGTGGCCGGGGAGCCGTGTTTGCGGCCGACTAAGAGGCTGGCCTAAGGATTTAAGGTTGGGGAAGCGGCGGTTCCAGGAAGCGAAGAGAGGGGCGCCTTGTCCTACCGCTCCTCGGCGCTTTTCAGTCTGGAGCGCCGGGTCCTGGGCTCGTCTCTGCCCCTTACGCCCCGTTAACTACCAGGCAGAGCATACCTCGCCGAGCGCGGAAGAGAGACTGTCTTTGGAGCGGCGGTGACTCTTCAGGGGCTTTTCCTCATGAGGATAGCGACCTTCACGGATTGCTGTGGATGAAGGGGGAAAGAAGACAGAAAACGTACGGGATGGACATGTTTATTAAGTGCATTTATTCATTCAAGCAACCGTTCACTGGCCGGACTCTGTTCATGCGGTCAGAGAAACAAAGGTGACTAAGAGATGCATATACTCGTGCCCTTGGAGCTTTCACTTTTAACAGGGGAGACAGAAAAACACAAAATTAACATTCGGATATATTATGTAAAGGAAATCCAGCAGGATAATGGCATCGAGTGTGTCTGGGACGTGATGGCTATTTTAGACAGGTAGTCCGGGAAAGCTCTTTGAGGAAGCGACGTTTCCGCAGCGATCTGAATGTGGAGGATCCGGCCACGCCAAGATCTGGGGGGAAGAATTTTGCAGGCGGAGAGAACCAAAGCGCAAAGCCTCTGACGCTGGAATAACCTTTGCTGTTGATAGGAACTGCAAGAAAGGCCAGCTGGTCCAGCAGAGTGAGTAAGCGGGGAGAATGCTTGGTAATGAGGTTGGGGGTGTGGGACAGCCTGCAGATCTTGCAGGGCCTGCAAGGACCTGCGAGAAGTCACTGTACCTTATTTACGTTTTGAAAAGATCTCTGAGAACTTCAAGGAGAAGACCAGCTGGGAGACGGGTTCCCGCAAATATGGAAGCCTGGACAGAGAGTTGACATTATTTTAAACGAAATCACCCAATACACCAGATATTTGGCTATCACCAGTGTCCTAATTATATAAGAAAAGAAACTTCAATATATGAACTGCTCTATGCAATAAAAACATACTAAGATGTTGTATTGCAGATGGCGGGGGGCGCTACAGGCACTTCCAGTTTACCCCAATATTTGCTTTTACATTTTCATTCATTCAGAAATACTCCTGAGCTACCTATTGGCTTATGTAGGCAAACGGGGCTCAGCCCTGCCCAAGGAAGCTTATAATCAAGTGTGAATCAAACTAGAAGATAGTTACAGGCGATGCAGCAAGACCAAAGCTGTGCTATATGCTGACAGAGCATTTGACAGGGACCCCACCCCTGACTTGGGTATACAGACCGCCTCCCGGAGACGGGAGCTTTCCAAGTTGAAGGCTGAGAGTGGGAAGTAGAAAACTGAGTATGATTTAGTCAAAAACAATGGGCTAGGCAAAGTTTGAGACACAGTGTTTCTGAAGAACTCAGAGAAAGGCCGGAACTTCGTTTGTGGGCCGCTGATGTGTGGCGACTCCAATGGTCAGTTCTTGAAGGGCGTACAAAGCCATGGTCAGGGGTTTGGACTTGATCCTAAGGAAAGGGGTTTTTAGAAGGAAGTGGGTATAGGGTAGGCCACGGAACGACCACTTAGCAAGGAATCAGTTGGAGTTGTCCAGTGTGGGCGTGGTAGGCTGTGGTAGTGGCGGTGAGGATGGAGGGGAGTGCGGGAAGGAATGGTCCTGCCAGATGTGTAGGTTTCTAGTGTGGGTGACCAGGAGATACAGATGCCGTATGCTGAGGTATGGGAAGTACGGTGGAAAACAAGCTTAAGGGGCCGTCGGTGACTTGAGTTTATGCTGACGGTGCCTGGGGGAAACTCCCAAGTGGATCTCTGCAGTAGCATTTGGATACCCGAGTACAGAGCCCAGAGGAGAGCTAGGCTCTGGCTGGGGATTCTGGACTTGCTAGTGTGGAGGTTATTGTAACACTGCATTACAGTGCGGGGTCAGGAAGCGCGATGCCTCCGGATTGCCCGAAGATTGCTTTGGTGATCCAAGGTCCTTTATGGTTCCACAGGAGTTTCAGGGTTGTTTGCTCTACTGCTGAAAAATGCCGTCACAATTTTGATAGGGATTGTGTTGAATCTGTAAATTACTTTGGGTAGAATGGACATTTCAACCATATTGACTCCTCCAGTCCATGAGCATGGAATGTCTTTCCATTTATTTGTGTCTTCCTTAATTAGTTTCATTAAAATCTTGCTTTATACAAGTTTTTTACATCTTTGGCTAAATTTATTTGCAGGTATTTTTATTCTTTTTAATGCAATCGTAAATAAGTAAATATGATTGTTTTCTTAATTTCTCTTTCTGGTATGCATTATTAGTATATAGAAATGCAAGAGATTTTTGTATATTGAGTTCGTATCTGGCGACATTCCTGAATAGTACTTCTAGCAGCATTTTGGTGGAGTCTTTAGGATTTTCTATATATAATATGTCATCTGCATGTAGTGACAGTTTTACTTCTTTCCAGTTTAGATGGCTTTTGTTTCTTTTTCTTGCCAAATTGCTCAGGCTAGAACTTTTAATACTGTTTTGAGTAGTAGTGGCGAGAATAGACACCTTTGTCTTGTTCCTGATCTTAGATGAAAAGCTTTCTGTTTTTCCCCATTGAGTATGATGTTGGCAGTGGCCTTGCCATATATGGCCTTTATTGTGTTGAGGTATGTTCTCTCTACACCCACTTTGTATCAAAAAGGATGTTGAATTTTGTCAAATGCTTTTTCCTGCATTATTAAGGTGATCATATGATTTTTATCCTTTATTGTGTTAATGTGGCACATCATGCTGAGCAATCTGCAGACGTTGAAACATCTTTTGTGTCCCTGGAATAAATCCCACTTGATCATGGTGTGTGATCCTTTTAATACATTTTCAAATTTGGTGCTAATAATTTTGTTAAGGATTTTTTTTTTCATCAGTGTTCATAATTTTCTTGTGGTGCCCTTGTCTGCATGTCTGGATTTGGTATCAGGGTAACACTGACTTTGTAAAATGAGTTTGGAAGTGTTCCCTCCTCTTTTGTAATTTTGGAAGAGTTCATGAAGGGTTTGGTGTCCGTTCTTCTTTACATGTTCGGTAGCATTCCCTCTGAAGCCACCTGGTCCCGGACTTTTGAGTGTTGGGAGGTTTTCGATGACTGATTCAGTCTTCTAAGTAGTCATCTGCCTGTTCAGAATTTCTGTTTCTTCACAATGCAGTCTTGATAGGTTATATATTTCTAGGAATTTATTTCTTCTAGGTTGTTCAGTTTGTTGGCATAGAGAATGATGTTCAAGCGTGAAACAGGAGGAAAAGTGGCAGAGCTTTCTAGGCAGAGGGAACGGCATTATATCAAGACCCAGAGCCAGAAAGGCACCTTTCAAGGGACGAAATGAAGCAGTATTGGCATCCTCTCACTGGATTGTATAGGTGTTTTCACCATAAAAGCCTTGGGCTTTCTAAAACCTTTGAGCGTGTACTGCTTTGCCGAGATGGGACAGGTAACCTTATTTTCTCCAGTGAAAATCGAATCTCATTTGTCTGTACAGCATTCAGAATTCAGGAATTCTGAGTGTGATGTAGGTAGTCCCATTTGTCACATTGATGGAGGGTCCTGCCACCGGGGTTGGGTTTTCTTGGGGGGTGGGGCAGGAGGAGGAGGGAAAGGGGCATAGATTGGGAAAGGGGAATGAGTGAAGAAACACTTCATTCTGAAGCATCCCTTAAAAGGTAGAACCATAATTTAGCAACTAAGGGTAGAAACGTCTTGTTTTTAGTATTGATACACTAGAGGTTTTCCATTTTTCAAAAAAAACCCCAAAAAAACAGAAAAGCAAAAAAACTGCATGGCATTATCGTGACGGAATACAAACCTAATGCTCTCAGATTCCTTACCAGTCTAATTGGGTAGGTTGGTCAGTGCTTATCGAAGTAGAGTCTCTGGTCCTGTTCGTTCTTGGGCACTCTTCGCACCCACAGAATCAGAACTGCCGAGTCCCAGCTCTTGTGTTCCAACGAGCCTCCCAGAGGATTTGGAAGCTAGAGCTGGACCCACTGGTCTAGATCATCTCTGAGACTTGTTTTCTGGAACCAAAGTGCTCTGATTGGAAAGTTCCTCATTTGCACTATGCAAAAAAGTTTGCCCTGGGAATAGTCAGTTTAACAGCACGGTCTGGAAAAGTTCCATGGGGTTATTTTCTGGTGATCAAGTTTATATTACATGCTGCCATCCCTCTGTTACTCCATCCAGGCTTCTGAGAGCAAGACTACTTCATTACTTGTCCAAAACCAATACAGGCTCTTCATGAGTTTATCCAGCAGGTGAACCAGGATGGCCCCAGAGGAGCTGTCAAGTTCAGATGAGTGTGACCTCTTGCTTTTGCCCTGCGTCCCATCTCCGAGACTGCGCCCTCTCCCCTGCTCCCACCCGGAGGCCCCACACCTGTTAGCAGGTGCTTACTACATTTCTTACCAAGAATCCGGCATCGCGGTATTATTTCCAATAGCCAAGCTACAGAAACAACCTCAGTGCCCATCCATGGATGAATGAATGAGTAAAGAAACAAACAGAAACCCGCCAAGCTCGTAGATGCAGAATAGGTTGGTGTTTGTCAGAGTTGGGGCCCGGAGGAGTGGGAGCAAATGGGTGAAGGTGGAAAAAGGTACAAACTTCATTAAGTCCCAGGGAGGTAATGTACAACATGGCGACTATGGTTAGTATTGTCACTATGCATATTTGAAAGTTTCGGAGAGCACAGACCTTAAAAGCTCTCATCACAAAAAGTAATTCTTTTTGGAACTGTGTATGTTGGTGGACGTTACTAGAGTTACTGTGGTGGCCGTTTATATTTATATGTATTTGAACACCTGAAACTAATATAATTGTGTAAGCCAGTTATAGCTCAATAGAAAGCAAGAAGAATCTGGTAAGCAGTGTTTTATATTTGTGCCTATCTCAAGTTGTTGCCCCCTTAAAAATGGGGGAGGAGTATAGTTTGTTTTTTTTCCTCAAAATCAAGCCACGTTCATTTATTTTTTAGAAGCAGCCTTATAAAGAAAAAAAAAGTAAAATAAACATAAAAGAGGAGAGGCAGCCTTACATCGTAAACAGAAGTGCAGGGGAAGGGAAAGAGGTGTGCAGAGCTGGCGGGCCGTGGGGCCCTCCCGTCACGCGCTGACACGCTTAACAGAGCCAGCTGTGGCATTAGAGATACGGGCAGATGTTCACTGGGGCTTATTACAGGGACAGTCACCTGTAATTGAACCCTGCCAGTACCCTGTGACCTGGGTGCTGTCAATATGCCCCCTGAACGCAGAAGGAGACTGAGGCTTGGAGGATTATGTGGTGAAGCCACTTGACTCAATCCCAGATCTCAGGCTCTTACGTATAGACCAGAAAAACACTTACCCGCTGGCCTTCATCATATCTTTTAAGCCTTTTGTCTATGACTTAATTATCAGGCTTTCCCTTCATGCTAAATAGGATAAAATCCTGACCTGTATCTGAGTTCTACGGGTAAGAGTTTTTAATAAAAAGATGGTTTACCGGCACGTGGTGGGTTCAAATATCGTCAGTGCTTCAGCAAGTAACCTGGAAACTAGTTACAATAGAAGTAAAAATTATTGGGCCCGGTCCCAGAACTACCGCATCTGAAATCCCTGGGGTACGTATGGCCCTGCAGAGTTCCGGGTGGTTCTGGGGCAGCTGAAACGTGAGCACCATTGTTTTAAGGAAAAGGGGGGGGATGCTGGTGTACTCCTGGGGCTTGTAACTGCCCCTACCTGCGTTAGGCCCGGAGGTAAATAGAAGGCGGAGTTCCTGAAACCTGAAAGAGCTACCTCCCCCGCATCCCATCCCCTCCCCTCCCCGCAGTTCCTGCTGGAGCCTGTCCGGGCTGGGAGAAAGGCGAAGAGTCTAACTAGCAGGGCAAAGGGAAGGAACCCAGCATGAGGCAGGCTCTTTGGAAGGTATCTCTTCCCCCCTCCTTTCTATAGGGGAGGGAGGCGCTTTTGAAATCAAAGCTCATCAGCTTTGATGGCCCAAGTGATAGGGACGTTGGGAACCTCTGTCCTTTCCGTTTAGGGGCTTAACCACCCGCATCAGCCTCCCCTAACCTCGGCCCGATATCCAGGCCTCGCCCACCTCCCTAAACGTCCCGTTGAGTCCTAACCAGGCAGGGGATCAGAATCCTAGAAGACAGCCCTGTTTAGAGCACCCCAACCTCTCTCTGCTTGGAGAATCTCAGCATCCTCGTCAATGGAGCGATATAGACTTAGGAAGCTACAGGCTCTGAAATTCGACTTTCTGGGTTCAAATCCCGACTCTGCCACTGAACTAGCTCCATAACCGGATCTCTGGGTGCCTTACTTTCCTCATCTGTGACATGGGCCTGATAAGGAAGTATCCACCTCACGTGGTGGTGGTGAAGCAGTTAATCACTTAGAATAGCGTCTCATACGTATGATAGGCACATGATGAAATTAGGAATTACGATTCCTAAATCAACTGTATGTGAAGGTGGTTGGGAAATCCATTCTTTTTATGTCAAGACACACAGGGTTCTTCAGTAATAGAATGTAAACTTAAAATAGTTTCCAGTGTTTAAACAGTGCACGAGAGACTTCAGATTCCATGCTTGTAAGGGGTAACCCCCTGGCCCCTGGCGTGGAAGTTTGCTGTCTTCTGCCAAGAGGAATTTTCTGAGAAAACTCGGAGAAGCACTCACTTGCCCTAATGAGGCCGCTCCTAATACTTGTTTCCTTTCTGGGCCCCACAGCTCGCTCTCTCTCTCTCTCTCTCTCTCTCTCTCTCTCTCTCATTTATCACTCTGGCTGGCTTCATAGCTCCCCAGCTTGCTGAGCACCCTTCCCCAGACACCTTTGCCTTGTTAGAGTCTCTGAAAAACCGGGTGCCTGAGGGGTCACCTTCCTCCAGGTCAAGATGGCAATGCAGCTTGAGGCCACCAACCGTGGAGCCGCCACTTCAGGGGGAAAAAAAAAAAGTGTGGTTTAAATTCCCTAGTTTTCTCAAAATGTGCCCTTTCTTTTGATGCTATAATTGGTTGTTGTTTTTGCAAAAAACAACAAAGACTAAAAAAAAAAACAACAACTGCAGTTCTCAATGCTCAGTGGGCTGCCCACAGACATTTATTTTAATGCGGGTTGCTCTGGCCAGCATTAATGTTTTAAAAGACTGTAATTAGGAGGTTTATGCTGAGTCACAACAGAAGCAGCGTAGCCCCTATTTTCTTCATTCGTCTGTTACCTGCCTGGCATTGTGACCCCTAGTGGAGGCTTGGTTGTTTTCCTCTGCCTGTAAAGGGTCATTTTGAATCTGTATCTTAATTGAAAGTTTCTAACTTTTCAGTCTGATTTCTCCCAACCATCCTTGGCAAAGGCCGTGATGGGAAACAGCTCATTCCCACCCCCACCCCCACCCACCCCTGCCAAATACCTTTGTTTGTTTATTGGCATTCGCTTTTTTGTGTGTGTGCTGAAATGGAATCATTTGACATGGCCCTTTTTGTAGGTGGAAAGTGTTTAAATAACAGCAATTTTATTCTCCTTTAGGGTGAAACTTAAGGACCTTAGATTTATATATTCTTAGAATGATTTTACTGCTATAGCATTGAAATAAAAATAATTCCATTTGTGGCGGAAATGATGATAAGTTCAGAATGTGTTATGAGTTATAACCTAAAATAGTCTGTTGTCATAGAGTATTTGACATAAAAATATCAGTAGTTTATTGGGAAGAAATGGGTACAATGGAGATAGGCTTTGAAGTGGAATATGAAAACTAATTTCCGACGGGTGGCTGACAAAATAAACAAGACAATTAAAGAGATGATTGTATCTAGGCTGTTGCAACAGGAAAATGCTCATTACTGGGAAACCTCTCAAAGGAGGAAAAATGACCAGTTTTATGAAACAAGGGTATCCTCAGTGAGGAAGGGTGGCCATGAGTCCTATCGGGAGTGTGGCCATTCCTGGGCAGCCCTGTCTTGGAACACCTGTGCTTGTCCATTTCTGATTTCTGGAACTGCAGGGCTCAGGTCAAGTTTCTCACTGTTCAAGGGAACAGGGTTGCTGATGCTTAGTTATGTTGTAAATCACAGGGCATGCACTCTGCAGTTTGAAAATAGGAATCAGAGGAAACGTAACAAAAATGTTGTTCGTAACTTTATGTACAACTCTATAGGCTTCTTAATATTTATTTCTGCACCAGAGGACTAAAATAGGGCAGCTCTGTCTTCTGGGGGTGATCAGGAACTGAAACTCCTTGGAAGCTAAAAAGCACGGGGCAGAAACCAGTGGAGAGGGAGGTTTGCAGACCGAGGGCAGGTCTGTGGGCCTTATGGCGTGGGTGGGACCCAGTATAAATAGGGTTGGGGGGAGCCCTCTAAGAGGTCTCTTCTTGTGAGGAAGGAGGTTCAGCGTGGATAGGGCATTCACAAATGAGCCAGGAAACTGTGGATTTTGTTCAAGGATAAATGAGGACATCATCATCATGACCCACATAAAAGGAATGGGTGTCCATCATCTTATTTAAATCATGAATTCGTGAAAGAACCAGGTAGATGGCACGACCATTTCTACAGTTAAAGAACCACAACTGTACCCGGAGGAACTGAAGGTTGAGATGTGTTTATAAACACAAGCGAAGCTGGCTTTTCCCGCTGCAGGGACGTTGGCCTCTGCACTAGCCGTACATTTGCATGTGTATAGACGAGATCATTTGCATTGCTATTGGCTGTAATTTACCGAGGTGTAAAGTAGCTGCTAGGGGCGGGCAGAACTTAGCCTCTTGGGACCAGATAATTCCCAGAGGCTCGGGCCTTTCATTGAAAGGATATTTGCTAACTTCTGCTTGTGCCAGAGTCTTCAAGTTTTCCTTGCCCTGCTTACTCTATAGTAACTGCACTCCCTCTGATAATCATCTGTAACTGATTGCCGTTCTCTCCTCTTTGGAAGTCATCTCTGACCCTACACCAGGGGTGTCAAACTCATTGTCACCGGGGGCCACATCAGCGTTGTGGTTGCCTTCAAAGGGCCGAATGGAATTTTAGGACTGTGGAAATGTAACTACTCCTTAGCTAGGGGCAAGGAGTCCGGCACTGAACAAGGTGCCAGGCCCAATAAAACCAGATGGAAGGCCAGATTCAGCCCGCAGGCCTTGTGTTTGCCACCTATGCCCTAAATGGTTCTGGGACAACGAGATGTCCACATTTGCATCTGGTTACAAAAGACAGTTTACTCACGTTTGGATTGCTTTGTCTTAACATCTTGTGTCTCTCCTGGGATGGCAGTTTTGTAACTTTTATGTAATGGTTGAAGTGATGACCAAGATCTCTTTGTATTATGTAACTTGAAGCTGGAAATTAATCAGCGATAAGCACATAGCTTCCTAACTTTAGGTCTTCATGTATAAGTTAGTGGAAGGTGGAGGAGGTTCATGAATTGGAGTTTGCTAGGTGGTTTCCAACCTGGAGGATTTCACCTCCCCAGGGAGCGCTAGTGTTAGTGGGTGAGGGCCAGGGATGCTGCTCCACTTCCCACAATGCACAGGGGCGCTTCTCCAGCAATGCTACCAGCAGCAAGCGTGAGAAACCGTGTTAGCCCTTTGAAGATGGTTAGAGGAACGCTGTGATAAAATTAGAGATAATTTTTATGGCCTTAAATCTGTTTGGAAAACATACATTTTTGTTTTTATGGACTTCAAACAATGTTCTTTTTACCAACACTCCATTTTAGAAATCAAGCAACCAGCGTGACCTTTAATTCAAGAGACTAAATGACTCAGTGGAAACAGATACCTTTCCCTTATACTATGGTGTATGTAACACTTATAATTTTAAAATTACTGTTCCTATTTTAGGTTTCACCGAAGAGACACACCTTACAGATTCGTCACATTTCTAAGTTCCGTAAGTTACCATTTGGAATTGTCAAACTTCCTAGAAGATATATTTTGGCTATCAAAATGGAAGATTTCTTGGGAGCTCTAGAACAATTATACAAGAAGGTACTACATGGAGCCGCCCTTGAACATGACACCCAGGGCTACGTCTGTTATCTCAACCCCGCGTGGCCAGACCAAGATGGCTCCACAGCCAGCTCCTCCGCATGCGCAGACAGCCCTGGCGTCCGGGGCGAGTGCCAGCAGTCCCCCGCCACTTTGAGTCCCACCTCCACAGCCCCCATGGGTTTGAAGAGCAGGGCCCACGAAACAGCACTCCTTCAGCTAACTGTGGTCCAGGTGATGGTGACCAGGATACTGTCTGTCGAGACCGCATTCCATGCCAAACAGAGATACAGAGAGATCGTGAAAATTCTCTTACAGTCCTCTGACTTTGATTCTAAATTAGTAAGCCATTTGCTTTTTATAGGTTAAATATTTTTTCGGATCTGCATTTTTAAAATAATAGTTTGAAAACCAGGATCAGTAGTGGGTAAATTTATTTTGTTTTCCTGTAGACCTGTATGTTCCAAAGCTCCGATAAACTGTTATCTCACATGGCTGCGAAGTGCCTTGCGTTGCTTCTGTATTTCCGATTGAAAGAAAAGGTCAGTAATCAAACTACGTTATTGTGCCACTTCTAGTTTCTTTAAAATTACTCTTTGGCATCCAGTTTTACCCTTCAAATATTTGAATCAATGACACATTTGCTAACATAGTAGCCTGTAAATCCACAAAAGTATAAGAATGCAATAATATGATGGTGACTTGTATCGAGGATTAGAGTCTTAAATATGTTGTAACTCATTATAAATCAGACTCTTAACCCGAGGTCGGGGGTGGTTTCAGGTCAGAGGGTCTGTAACCTCAGATTCTCAAAGGAGTAGGTAGGCTTAAATGAATGAATGAATGGATGGATGGATGGTTAGGAACCGGTGCCTGAGACCAAGACCATTTCTACAGGTTACTATAAATAAATTCTAAGAATGGTCCTCAGCATAATGAAAAAAATTACTAAATTGAACATCACATTTTTCTCTTCCTTCTGAATTAGTTAATCTAAGCTTCTACTGACTTTCAGCTACAAATGCTTGTTCCTTTCTGAAAATAACATTATTTTCTGAATGCCAAAAAATGTGGTATGTGCGGCAGAAAATTTGGAAAATGAGAAAAATATAAAGAGCAAAATAAAAATTGCACATTTCACCACCTAGAGATAACCACTGCTGATATTTTCTTGTTCCCTTTTGGTCCTTTATTTCTATGACATACTGAATTTTGACTTAAAGAATATTGAGATATCTGTGTCCTTGTTTTAACAAATATACTTTAAAAGAAAAACAGAGCTGTGCAGAGTTGTAATGTGTAAAATAGGTGATTTGTAATCATAAAGAAAATATTATAATTTACCACTTTTTAAAATGTGCTCACTTGTAGATAACGTTAAGTAATTCCTGGATTGCTTTTTGCCAAAGAAATCTTTCTGAATACTCTGAAAATGAGGAAGTAGTGTACTGCCTCTACACTCTTACTGCTGTGATAAAAGAAATCTTCAAAGACACACATTCACGAAAAACAGGTATTGTATTCCCCGTAAGCAATCGTCATTATCTGGCTCCCAAGGAGAATTTGTACTTAGAACAAAGAGTAAAACTTACTTTACCACATGTGATCTGTCCTGAAGTATGAAAAACTAAAGAATCTCACCCCCTTTTTTTGATCAAGGATACCTTTTTAAAGGAAAACAAATTTAAAGCTTTCCATTATTATATATCCCGAGCATAATCAGATGCTATGGTTATTTGTAAAGTGGATATGAACTGTGGCTGTTAGCTGTTAGTGTATCTTCATTTGTTCACATTGGAGGTAAACAATGCTATACTTTTTCGTCTTGTAAAGCGATACCATTGATAAAAATTGAATAGTAAAAGTGTGTTTTTAAGAAGGCTGTGTTTTTCCTCTTGTTCATAATTACTCTTTCTTAATTGCAGAAATTCTAAAGCAGTTCCTGACTCCTTTGGATTCGACTTTTGAAGTCTTTTACAATTCCTTATTTTCTCAGCATTTGGCAAACCTCCAAGACACTTCTAAAATAGTGAACAGCTTGATATATTTTCTGGAATTGCTTGAACTTCTTATAGCTTCCAGGATCCACCTGGGGTTGCATTTCCCCTGCCAGAGGATTTTCTTTTTGAAACCTTCCTGTGTACTGCACGTTATTACCTGGCCGATCCAGGCCTTCGTCAAAAGAAAGTTCATCATTTTCATTAAAAAGTGCCTTCTCTGGAAAGTGGGCGAAGACCTTTGTCGGGGACCTGTCGCTGCCTTCATGCCACCAGATGAGCATTTAGATGGGGACATGCTGGCCCTAGCTGATGCTGTTCTGCAAGCTGTGGGTTCGGGTTTACTGAAGACTTTGTCTGTCCGTGGGAAACCTTCCTGCTTTGGTGGTGGTGAAGTTCAGCCTGGCTGTGAGTGTCTCCCTGGTCCAGATCACGTGATCCTGAGAGCAGCCAGCTTGCTGCTTATTAAATCCTTAGACATCAAGTTTCAAAACTGTGCTTCAGCAAAGGAAATGAAAGGTAATTCTCCTAACTCCTTTAGCATGCAAAATAATGGGTAATTACTAAAATAAAATTATTCATAATTATCAAATCTAAGAACTATACTTCTACTAATTTAAGCTATTGTATATGAAATCCAAGTAATAATTTATCAGATTTTCCTAAAAAACAAAACAAAACAAAAGAAAATTAGAATTACCTTAAGAAACGCCTGCTTTTGAGGGGGGCTAAGCTGATTTGCATAGCATAATTAATGACTAGGGTTAAAAAAAGGGAGGTGTTATTAAGTCACTGCAAAGTTAGTGACATGAGTCCACTCATATGTGGATATCTGTAGTATTTTCAAATTTTTCTTCATAAAATTGATATATCTACTAATGTGTAGAAAGTTATGTTGATGGAGAAATTGTTGCATATAATTTTCACCTCAGAGTCCAGGGACCACCATTTAAAGTATGATATTCAATTGAGGTGTTTGGCTGTCTTCGTTTTCCTCCTTTTCATTCGAGAAAAATGAAGAGTAAGCATCTCTAAACAGGCAGCACATGGTTTTAGTGACAGGTTTGACTTGTAAGCAGTTGCTTCCCTGAATTGCTTTGGACAACATTTTGCTGGTACTATTTATTGGATATGATTCTGTGCAGTTATAATTCACAACACTAGGTGGCGTGTGTTATATAATTCAGAGTTCTAAATTGCAGTCGAAACTCCCCAAAACTTCTTTGCTTTTTGTGCCTGATAGTAGTACTGTCTTTAAATGCTTTAAACAAACAAAAAATTTTTGTTACTTTTAAAGCAAAATTATTTTCGTTTTGTTGCATTGTTGCCACTAGTAACAGACAGCTGTTGTCTACTGCTCACTCTGTTGTCTGCCGCTCATTCATTTACATGCTTTTGGCAAGAATTCATGTAGCTTTTATTTCTCAAAGATGACTGGTTATTTGGCAATTGTAGCAAATAGACAATCTGCCTGTACATTTTAACAGTATTCTATCGAGTGAGTCACTTTTTTTCTCTGAAGCTGTTTCCTAATTTGCAAATTGAGATAATCCCTAACTTGGAGACATTTGGAAGTGTGAATTATAATAATGCATTTTTTAAAGATTGTATTTATTTATTTTAAGAGAAGGGGAAGGGAGGGAGAAAGAGGAAGAGAGAAACATCAATGTGCGGTTGCCTCTCACACTCCCCCTACTGGGGATCTGGCCTGCAACCCAGGCATGTGCCCTGACTGGGAATCGAACCGGCAACCATTTGCTTCACAGGCTGGCATGCAATCCACTGAGCCACACCAGCCAGAGCTAATAACTATCATTATGTATAAGATAGGTAGGCAAAATATGAATGTACTCATAAACTGTTGCCTATGCTTTGAAATTGTTATTTTTTGAAGTTGATTTACAGAGGTTCATGTCGGAGTTGCTGGCCTTCTTAAAGCCCCACCTTGAGCCCTCTGTGCGGTCACAGCATCCGTGCGAGTGGCTGTCCCGGGTCTTCATAGAACAAGATGATGACATGCTGGAGGCTGCCAAAGCGTCCATGGGCATCTTCCTAAAACTGAGCAGGTCGGTATGTTTTAAAGTGATTTTACTAACTGCGTGCCAGGAAAGCAGACAACATTTTTAATACCGTTGCTGGACCTACTATTTACTTTCCATCATTAGAAGGGGAAAAAAAATTCCCTAACAAGCTTGTGGTTTCCTTATAAGTTCCAGTTCCTTTCTTTTAACTCAGCCCCGCATGAAAACGAGATTGCTCCTGAGCACTCATTGAAAACTTGGTGGGCCAGGCAGAACCAGACTGGGATCAGAGAACACGGGCTCTGGCGTGGCCTCACCACTGTGCCGCCCATGCAGTACAGAGCAACTGATCTTCCTCTAACTGATGTTTGAGGACTGTGTTTACCTCTCAGACTATCTCCTCCACACTGAGCTCCTACAAGGTGACTTTTGCCTTTGTAAAGACAAGTCCAAACCAGTTAGTCATCAAAGAAGCTGTTCGGAGTCTTCATCTGAGTGTAGAGTTGAACTGGAGCAGATAACGTCTTGAGGCAAATCTCTGAAATCGATTATGAAGTTATGTCACTGATGGCATTTTATACTGATCCTGTTTCTGTTTATTAAAACAGCTGTGCTTGGGGTCCTATCTTCTCGTGGCAAATAACCTGTAGTTGGTTGTGAAGTTAATAACTGATGACCTTGTACACGATTTCTGCTCCTGCTTTACTCCAGCCCTGACGTCCTTGCTCTATTCCCATTTCTTTCTTGGCCCCAGAGGAAGGGCCGTCTCCCTAATGATCGGCGGTGCAGTCCCACGCTGCCAGCCCTTACTGGTGTTTTGACCCTGCCGGCCCTGGCTACCTTCAGACTCGGAGTGTTTGGGGCCAGTTTCTGTAAGGGTCTAATCAAGAACACAGAATTCCTGCATGTGATTTGAATTAGGCTCAGAAACAGTCAAACACACATTTCGTCTGAACGCACATGCCTTTCAGAATAATCTTCGCTGTGCTCAAAGCCGGCTGCTTGCCACTCGGGAAGGGGGAAGCCTCTGAATTAAATTCACTTTGTATGTGAATTTCTAACTCTGTTAACCTCGGTTCATTGTGTCCAAAGAGGCATGTGTGTGTGCCATATGTATTTTTTAAGGTAATTGTATTAGTTAGGATTGTTTGGCTGTAAATGATAGAAACCAACACCAAAATTGGAATTTATTGGCTATTCTATGCAAAAATTAGAATTTATAGGCCCTTAATTGGGAATTCTAAAGGGCCAAGTTGGCATCAGGCATAACTGTGTATACTGGACTTCAACTGATGCCATTGATTATGTCTCTTTCTCTCTGTCTCACAGCTCTGGATTCATCCTCAGGCAGGGCCACTAGCAGCAGTCCCAGGGGACATCTGATTGGCTGTGTGGGTCATAGGTTCATATCAGAACCAATCATGGTGGCCAGGAGCATGGGGTACTCTGATTGGTCATCTGGGTCACATGCCCACCCCCCATCAGGAGTGTGGAAGGAACAGAAGGAAGTTGGGGTGCAGCTCCACCTTACCCTCCTTACCACACGGGATCAGTGGTAATCTGTAGGAATGGAGACATCTGGGGTCAAAGGGCGGGAGACAGAGTACTTACATTAGGCACATAAACTAGAACTACCGAAGTCAGTGATTTTGTTTATTTTATTGAGTCAGATTTATATAGAGAGTTTGTGGAGAAAGAGATGGGCTTGAATTTGTTTTTCTTTTAAAATAACACGAAGATTAAAAAAGTAATCTGGTAGGTCACTTTATTATAGGTGAATTTTATATCTGCCTAAACTTATTTTTGTAAAAAGTCATTAATCTGGGGTCTCCCGTATCTTTATTTTCAGAGAATATGAAGCTGCTGAAAGTTTGACCCAAGAAAAAGAACTGTGGCACCACCACACACACGAAAACGGCTATAACCCACACTGTATTTTTCTGTTCTTTTTAAAAAATATAGCATTTGATTCTACCGTTCTTCTGGACTTTTTGATTTCATCAGAAACTTGCTTTCTTGAATATTTTGTCAGATATTTAAAATTACTGCTCAAAGACTGGGATACATTTCTCACCATTTGCAAGGACTTTGATATAATGGACTCTAACGAGAACACTAATATTTGCGGTTGTATCTCCTCACTTGGCCAAGACCGAAGCAGCAGCCAAACAGAAATCAGCCTTTTGGCGGCTCTTGGCGGTCACAGGAATGCTCCTGCCGGTGACTCCTGGGCTGCTGGTGCTGCTTCCGAACCACAGAACCAGGTCGTCATATCCCCGGAGACCCATGCCACACCCCAGGCTAGTCGCCTGTCCCCCCCCCAAGCTTCTCAGAGCTTGGTAGATTATGACAGCTCTGATGATTCTGAAGTAGAATCCACAGACCCGTGTTTAGCAAATAGTAGACAGACATCTTTACACCAGGAAGCAGTGAAGAAAACTCAGGACATAGTCGGAACAAGCGGGGATGAAGAAGAACTTAGTCTGGAGCTTCCGTCAAGGCCTGTGTTTCTGAAAGAATCTAATACTCCTTTCTCTGTTGCTGGTGACACAGCCCCAGATAACACTGTCCATGAAGCAGGAATATCTTACAGAACAGTAAAATGCTTTGAACAGCTACAAGGTGCCATTTACCGTTTGCAGAAGAAAAATCTTTTCCCGTATAACCCAACAGCGCTTTTGAAGTTGTTGAAACAGATTGAGGCAAAATGTAATAAAAGTATGAACGCTTTGTAAAACAGTGGCATTCCATTTCCCGTAACTGTTTTGCCTTGGTGGGATAATAGTTAAAAAGAAAACCTGAAAAAAAAAAGGTTTTCTAAAGTCAGTCTTTCTTTTTGCCTGTTGGAAGCAGCCTAGTGACTTAAAAATGATCACTTAATACAGTTTTACACCACTTGAAAGGGTTCTTGTATCCATTTGCTAGGGCTGTATAACAAATTATTGCAAATTGGAGACCTGATAGAATTGATGATCTCATAGTTCTGAAGGCTACAAGTCCAACGTCAAGGCATGGCATGACCATGCTTTATCTCAAGACCCCAGGGAAGAATCCTCCCTCACCTCTTCAATAGCTGCTGGCAGTCCTGAGTGTCCCTTGACTGGTACCCGTGTCAGTCACATCTCTTCCTCCATTGTCCCTGATGCTCGTTTTCCCTGGGTGTCTGTCTGTGTTCAGTGTCCCTCGTACAAGGTCACCGGGCATTGGATCAGGGCCCGCTGTCATCCAGCGTGGCCTCATCTTAATTCGAATTACATCCACAAGTTACCCATTTCCAAATGAGGCTGCACTTACAGGTTTGGGGTGGACATGAATTCGGGGGGACACTAACCCAGTACAGTCATCATTTCCTCCAGGCTGTGTTATGTAAAAATTGTAAATCTTAGCAATTTTTTTAAAAGCAGTAATTAGCTCTATGTATATGTGTGTGGATGGTCTATGAACAGGGACTGTAACAATTTTTTAAAAAATTGTTAAACCCTAGGTCATTTTGCTATTTAGAAATCTGAAACATCCTTAATTTTTTTTTTAAATCATCCTTTTGTAGAGGAATATAAGGAAGACAGCCTACTAGACTTAAAGACTGGTAGTCAAAACAGGTCAGTATTCATTCAGGCACAAATGAAAGATCAGAGGATTGATGATTGAAATAACAGTGAGCCCTGGCTGGTGTGGCTCAGTGAATTGAGTGCTGTACTGTGAACCAAAGGGGAGCAGGTTTGATTCCCAGTCAGGGCACGGGGCTGGGTTGCGGGCCAGGTCCCCAGTAGGGGGTGCATGAGAGGCAACCACACATTGATGTTTCTCTCCCTCTCTTTCTCCTTCCATTCCCCTCTGTAAAAATAAATAAATAAAACCTTTAAAAAAATAAAATAACAATGAGATACTAATGTCAAACAATTAGAAATGCAGAGGTCAAAAAGTTTGATAACAGAGTTGGGGTATATGTTGGGGCAATTTCTACATAAATTAAAAAGAATGTCAAACAGTGTATATTCAAGTCTGGTCAATGGCATATTGTTTGTAGAAGCAAAAGACTAGAAATAAGTTAATAAGTCATAACACATACTCAGCAGAATACTTACATGAAGACTGAGCTGCACCTGTGTTGACAGATATAAAACATAGGGCGAAATATGAGTATACTGGCTGTCACTTGTTTAAGAAAAGGTGGGGCAGGAGTAATACACAGACTTATATGTGCTTTTGTGGCTTATAAAACATAAGAATCAATAAGAAAGTTGTAATAGTGGTTGCTTGGGAAACAGATGGGAAGGAGAAGATTTGACTTCTCATATATCATTTTTATTCTTTTATTTGTTTTTAACTGTGTATGTGCACTTTTTTAGTGAACATAGCTTTTTAGGAAAAAAAAAATACCACAACCAACCTCATTCTTTATGTTTCCAAGGGTACAGCAATGTTGAATGCATTAAGTCACGCATGCACAGATGTTTTTGACGTGTGTTCCTCTACGAGGTTAATAAGGAGCCATCAGCCCCTCGTTATATCTAAAATGAGAAGGAGGCGATCTGACACCGATGCTGAGTGTTGGTGTCGCAGAGCCTCCACATACATACCCTGCCCTTGGGTGTGAGTCAGTTTGTCACACGCTCACGAAGCCCCGCTGTGGGTGAAGGTGGCTGGTGCTGGCCATGCTGTCGCTACCCTCAGCCATTGAGGGGACCCAAGAGCTGTTCTGAGTTGGTCCCTACAGGAACACAAAACCAGGGATACCTGCCCTGTCGGTAACCTCACCCCTTCTCCGCATTACAGCGTATGTGCGTCTAAATGAGCACCGTGTAATGAATCTGCTGCATTGTTTTAAACTATAGCAGGTAAAGCTCACAACTTAAGCGTATATATAACTTCCCAACTTGATGATTTTTTACAGACAGCATACCTGTAGAGCCAGGACCCAGAGCAAGAAATGTTACTTATATCCCAGAAGTCTCCCTTTTCTAGTCCACCGTCCGCCCATAACTCCATCCTGAATTAAAACCACATAGATCAATCTCACCTGCTTTGGTCTTCCATATAAATGGAATCCTAGAGTACGTGTTCTTTTGTGCCTGGCTTCTTCCACGTCATTTGGGAGCGTGTTCTCATTTACCTCCCAAATAATTGTCAAGTAGCTGCATCTCAGCTATGCAGCTTCCCCACACCGTCTCTGGCACTGCCCGCGTGCGAGGATGGTGAAACCGACAAACACAGCTGGAAACAAGCCACCGGGGCAAACAGGTTCTGCGGGGCCTTGTGCAACCGGCCCCGACCTGCTTCTCCAGCCTGTGGCTCTCCCCCACCCACTGTTTCTGCAGCACCACCTCGCTCTCCTTGCACAGCCATTCATCAAGCCCCATCTTCCATGTTGGACCTGTGAGGCCCTCCCCATCGGTGTCGAACCATTCAATCTCACTCTCTGTGCTCTCTTCACTGGACTGTAGCCTTTGCCACAGTAGAGTTGAACCATCAGGCAATAGTCTCCATTGGCCAAGCTCTTTTTCACATTGTCCCCAGTAAATAGCGTCCTGTTGTCCCATTTTAAGCACGGGACATATGCTGAGCACAGGAGGAGTTCCCTCTCCAAGGATCTGATAACTTTCTGAGGCAGGCTGGTGTGCAGAGACTTACAATCTTTAACACTCACATGGCACTTCCTACGTGCCAGCCATTGTTCTGAGTGCGCTGATGATCCTCACGATAATGTTGCAGGGCGGGGAGTCTTCGAGTCCCGGGTTTACAGATAAGGAGATTAAGTGGCTTGCCCAACATCACCCAGCTGGCAACGTGGCGGAGACCGGGTGATGGATTCGAGCAGTCAGGTTCCAACCTCCTCTCCATAATTGATTGTCTTGGAGACAGAGGGTGATGCACTATTAAAACTGAAATTATTGCAGCTTTGGATCTGGGTGGCAGGTAGTATGGTGAGAGGTCATGCTGGAAAGATAACCTGGCGGGCTGGTCACCCAAGACCTTGGGCGTGGTGCTAAGGAGTTTTGACTGTCTTGTAGGCAGTGAGAAGCTGAGGAGGTTTTTTAATAAATGACTGGTTTGGTGTTTGAAGGCAGTGACTTCAATGGGAATACACAAGTAGGGTGGCTGGGCAGGCCAGTAGAGAGATTGCAGAGAGTCCCACAGAGGTCCCACTGGGGGCAGGGCGCTGGGAACGGACGAGGGCACCAAGGCCTTCGGGCTGAGTGCCTGCACCAGGTGCTCTCCCTCCAGAAACTCACCAAGATGCGTAAAGGGGCCAAAATCAAGAGCAATGAGACACGAAGTCCGACTGAGCAGCCCCAGAATGCCAAGTCCTTAGTGGGAATTTGGAAAAGGGAACACCAGGCACAGTCAAGGATAGGCAGGCATGGCACACCTAACAAGTTGATTTGACATTTACTGCACTGAGTGTTGAAAACTGCCAGCATCTCTAGTCTTCCCTCAGGAAACCAGAAGAGACTTTTGGAGACTCTGACTAACCCAGAAGATCTCAAGATACAGTGAGGTTTCCTAAGAAATCACTCGGCCCAACCTCCATGCCCTGAAATCCAGAATGGCAGCACTCACTCGCCCATGTGTGCAGCTCTTCCAACTGGCGTTTACGTGTCCGACTCTTACACAGGAGTGAGCAGCCAGGGATCATCGGGCATTTGGGGAAAATCTCTAATGTGAGACAGATTAAGCAAGGAGGAAGTTAATCTGTTAATACATTCAGAGAGCATTGGTCACAAAGGATGTGCAAAAGGACATTCAGCGGGAAAAAGAAACCTCATTAACGGACAATATGGTATGGAAATGGAAAGTCAATAGAAAGGTAGTAAAATTAAGTTAAAGAAATCTAGACAGTGTAGCAACAGGACAAAGAAATTGGAAAAGAGAAGCCCTGGCTGGAGTAGCTCAGTGGATTGAGTGTGGGCTGTGAACCGAAGTGTCGCAGGTCCCATTCCCAGTCAGGGCACATGCCTGGGATGCAGGCCATGACCCCCAGCAACTGCACATTGATGTTTCTCTCTCTGTTTCTCCCTCCCTTCCCTCTCTGGGAATAAATAAATAAAATCTTAAAAAGAAACCCTCTAAATTATTTTTTAAAAAATAAAAAATAAATTGGAAAAGAGGAGAGAGAAATGATGAGAAAAAACCTGGGGACCAGTCCACAAAGTTCAATTGCTGAATGGTAGAAGTTCCACAAAGAGAGAAAAGAGGAAATGGAGAGGGGAACGTATAGAGAAATCGAAGACAATTTCCAGGACTAAAAGACTCTGAGTCTTTAAACATATAACTTAGAGAGGCAGGCGGGGGGACACCTACACTTTTAAAAAGAGGGGGAGGATCCACCTTGGCACATTCTTTCACTGCTTAGATGCTTTTGCTGTTTAAGGACCCAGGGAAGCAGAAAGTCTGAGGAAGAAGATGCGTCTTTTCCCCTGAGTCATGTTAGGTACCGTCCTCAGTCCATGCTGATGTCCAACAGGCAGATCCAGTGTTGAACATGAGGGAGGCATTTGAGCAAAACACAGGAGTCAAACATCGTGGGAGAAGGCCTGATGGCCCTGTGAGAGAGGAGGGGGAAAGTCCTGGGTAGGGGAAGAAGGAAGAGGAAAGAAATTACATTGGCAGGAGAAAAAACAAACGCTAGCAGACTACAGGTTCGGCAGGGCTTTGAGAAATAAAGTGTACACGGAGTTTGGGATGTCTGAAAAGAAGCCCCTGGGTGTTCTGACCATCTGGAGGCAGTGGTGGACGCCTGAGAGCAATTTTAGTTGGATCTAAGTGTGCACAGGTGGGGAGGAGAAATACCATAAAAGCACAGTGAGTTTGAACCTGTGTCCTCTGTACCATCTGAATACTGGGATGTGTGTGTGTGTGTGTGACCTTTGAAATGATAGAAAGGGTGAAGACCACACCATCCAAATCAGCAACCATCGAAACACCATGCCCGAAGGCCAAGTTCAGGTCACTAAGGCCTCCAGCACTGACCTGCCTTCCTGTTCCTCCCACCTCGTCTCGAAACACACGGGCCCAGTCTATGTCACGCACCCCACTTGCGCTACATGCAACAGGCTTGAACTGCCCATGTGTTTGGAAACTTGACCTAAATACTGAACCTTAATTGGTCTCGTTTATGACAACGTATAAAGTTGTGTCGCTTTATGAGAATGTCCTTTGGAAAACTGGTTGGCGAAATGCCTTTCCTGACTATTACCATAGGTCAGACTAGCAAACCGATTCTAAGTTTTCCTGATTATTCTAAGGAAGGTGGAGCTGGACAAAGCCATCAGATTATGGCGAACGCCACGCATTCCCTCCTAATTACAAAGCTCACTAGTATACCTTTTTTAAGATACAGGAAAACCTGTGATCTCTTTCTAAAGTTGCCCCTGACGTTGAGCTTTACCAAGTAGTTTCACTAAACTATAGTTTAGTGAAGTTACTACACTGAATACAAATTTGTGTATACTCTGGATTGCTTGCATTTTTTCATGGTTGGGACTTCTGTGCTGCATTCAAAGAAGCACAGTTCTCTAAGATTTAAAAGAACTGGGACATAAAATGGAATTTCTTGTTCAGTGACAAAGGTTCAGGTGCTTCCAGTCTGGTTTGAAACAAGTCTCTATCAGATCATTGAAAGCTGTAGAGTTTAAAGCTTGGTTTACACAAAAGGTATTGTCTAGGAGTGGCAGTTGGGATTACCTGTGTCCTCACGGCAGCGTGTATTTTTCAAGTGTTTCAGACTTTCTTTATGCATATTTCTCCCCTTAGGCCATAAAGTGAACACACCAGCAACACGTTTATGATTGCTGATGACTTTGTTTTTTAAGTTAGTCAATGAATGATCATAAGGAAGGGCAGGTTTCCAGCAGCTAAACTTTTTTTAAGTTCTGCTTAGGAGAGTTTATTTTTCATCTCTAAATTTCTACGTCTTTTTGTTGTTTTTCTTGTTCATTCCTGTAAAACAGGAAACTGCAAGTGTAGAATAGAATTGGATTTTTGACTGCCTGTTTTCATGTAAATGACTTAAAATTTTTCTTTCTAAGCCCTGGCTGGCAGAGCTCAGTGGATTGAGCGTGGGCTGCGAACCAAAGCATCGCAGGTTTGATTCCCAGCCAGGGCACATGCCTGGGTTGCAGGCCACAGCCCCCAGCAACCGCACATTGATGTTTCTCTCTCTCTCTCTTTCTCCCTCCCTTCCCTCTCTAAAAATAAATAAATTAAAAAATTTTTTAAATTAAAAAAAATTTTTTTCTTTCTGATTTTTCTTTTCTTTTTTTTAACAATAGAGAGGAAAGAAATTACTTTTGGTGTCACATACCTTTGTTTACTTGAATGTGGCAGATACCCTCTTAATAGTGTGTCACTTTTAATATGCATAATGAACAATTTGATGATTATGCGAGAGAAGACGAGTGGTGAACTGGAAAATAAAATTAATTGCCAACAGCTTTCTCACTCTAGAGGTGAGTTTTCTTACAAACGAAGCGTGGAATCAGAGTAACATTTAGGAGAAACCACAAATAACCTGATTCTCTGAAAAGTCTGTTTGAGTAAATAAAAAAAAATTTTAAAAGAAAAAGCCATGCCAGCATATCATCAGTTGGGGATTTGCAAGTGGATCTTGAATGCCATGCTGTATTTTCTGGTTTGGCATGGAGAGAGAAGCCATTGGAATTCTATCAGGAGCCCTTCTTTCATCAGCATCATAAAAAAGTAAATGAACAGTATTGCTCTTGCAGTTCTGTAATAGTCTGTTGTGGGGGATGGCAGAGGCCCATCTTCAGGAAGATGTGTCATTCCAACTGTGACAGGTCAGTGGTGACATACCCACTGTGGGAGCCTGGACTCACAAACACAGCAGCATGACATCTGCAGTTATTGATAGAACAGATGACGCTGGAAATCTTATGCAGCCTGTATTGTCCACCTTGCCTGTTGTGAACCAGCTGGGGGGATAAATCCACTGTGGTACGTAAGGAAAAGTACACTGGGACCATCCATGACCAGGGTTTGAGGTTCCCCAACTACAGTGTGTGACTTTTCCTCTAAACCTTTTGGAACGATTTCTTTGGTTTGATCGTGTATAAGCAGCAGATAATAAATAATTGGACTTTATGTTATAAACACAATGGAAAGTTTCCCCTTTAAAGTATCAAAGACCAATTCATGGTCATTGACATATAGTGTATGCAGTTTTAACTTTATAAATGATTTTTAAAATTAATTACGTAGTTGCCATTTTATATTTTATTCTTTCTTGGTATTTCCTTTGTTTGGGGTTGCAGGTAGTTTGTTAGTTATTTGTATTTATGTCTGATAGTTATTGGAAAACACCTACTTTTTTAACTATGCAGTAATTACATTTGTATGCTTTCAAAAAACATGTTTGAAAATTCCTTTTTCTAGTCATTGAAGCCAAGACAGAAGCAGATTGAGTGTAGACTGTTACGCGCAGAATTTAGTTCACTCTCCCTTTCCTGCCCCTCAAGCTTCCTGGCCAGTGTTAATTTCATGTAAATTCATAAACCAAATTGCTGTTTCCAATAACTTTGTACAGTATGTATCTGTACCGTATGTATCTGTATGAAGTTATCTGTACAAAGTTCAGTTTTACTTTCACCTTTTCCATTCCATTTCATTATCAGCATTACATGTATTACTTAGCTTTAACTCTGTTTCCAATGAGCTAACCTCAATTCAGTTTCTGTTGGGTGATGTTCCCAGGAAGGGTGGCTGGAATATGCCTCTTAGCAGCTTTTCTAGGAAGAGAGGTATATTTCTCAGAGCTTTCCTGTCAGTGTGTCTTTTGGTTGCTTCCTTTTGTTGAGCTGAATAAAAATTTATCTGGGAATAGTTTTTGTGTTACAATTTTCCTTAAACGGTTGCCCTTGGCACCATTGTTTTCTGTCCTTAGCTGTTCTGGACAAGAAAGCTGAGAACGCCCTCCTTTGATTATATTTATGTTAACTGTGATTTTTTTTTCTGATGAGTGTGTCCCAAATAATTTCTTGTCCTTAGAATTCAAAAATTTCCTGAGATTCTCTCCAGATCTGGTTCTCTTTTAAGTAGTCTTGCCCTAGAACATGATGAGTCTTATGTACCATCCCAGATATTTTTTCTTTCTCTTGTCATTCCTTCAGTATTTACAATTCCTTTTAAAATCATCATTCGTAGATCGAATTTCTGCTTTCTAATCTCTATGGGTCCTCTCTTAGCACTTTCATCTTCATTCTTTCTTCTGTATCTTCTGGGACATCTGAGCTCTTCATATCTGATTTGATTTTCCCCAAAATCAATTCAACTCACCATCACCTCCAGAGCAGGTGTTAAATCTATGACTATTTTTCTACTTCTTTGCTATCTCCTTTCATCCATCTATGTCAGTCTATTACCTGTATCCCAGCTCCTTGATTTTCTATATTACCCTGAGTTCTCCTTGATGCATTTCTGTTTTCATTTCATAGAGATCTTATTAAGACTTGAGATAACACTTAATAATTGAGTCACTTATTAAGAACATAATTTCTAAAAAAATGTGCAAATACTAAACATACCTTTTTCTGAGTGTTTAATTTTTTACCAGATATTATGCACACACTTTCCAGAAATTATCTCATTTAATCCTCAGGACATCCTGCAAGGAGGAATTATTATCCCCATTTTATGCAGGAAGAAATGCGCATTTTAAAGGGCCCATTAAAAAGCCCGAGGTCACACATCCTAAAGTTAGTAAACTGAAGGTCATCATTTAAACCCAGGGCTCTAAAGCCTGTTTCCCTCATTGCACTATACCACCTACTCTATAAATGATTTTCATAGGTTTATTCATATTTAAATTGATATACCGATGCAGAGAAGCCTAGCCCAGACCAAGTACTTACCACAAAGAGAAAGCTGCTGTCAGTAGGGTACAGTGCGGTGGGTGGCTGGCGGGGTCCCGGTGGTCACCCCCTCTGTCCACACTCAGCCTCCAGCATAGTCCCCAGGATGCACCGCGATGACCACCACCCCTGTAGTGGTGCCTCGAGTGTCGTCCCAGGATGCACCGCGCTGACCACCGCCCTTGAAGCGGTGCCTCGAGCGTGGTCCCAGGATGCACCGCACTGACCACCACACTGACCACCGCCCCTGTAGTGGTGCCTCGAGAGTGGTCCCAGGATGCACTGCGCTGACCACCGCCCTTGAAGCGGTGCCTCGAGT
The DNA here is from genome assembly GCF_019186645.2 of Phyllostomus hastatus. NCBI lineage: Eukaryota > Metazoa > Chordata > Mammalia > Chiroptera > Phyllostomidae > Phyllostomus > Phyllostomus hastatus. The sequence continues at coordinate 10,397,775 of NW_025334036.1, read as the reverse complement.
GTCGTCCCAGGATGCACCGCGCTAACCACAGCCCCTGTAGCAGGGCCTAGAGCGTGGTCCCAGGATGCACCGCGCTGACCGCCGGCGCCACAGCCGAGCCAACCCCTCAGGACCTCGAGGTCCGAGAGACAAGGTGCGGAGTATGTGGAGCCCGGGTGTGTGGGGATGGGGACCACCTCACCCCCTCACCCCTGGGCCCAGTGCCGGCCCCCGCGCACGGCGAGGCCTTGTCCCAAGTCCCTGCTCAGCGCCGGTCAGGGTTCGAGGCCCTGTCGCCACGCAGCGCGGTTGTGGGCCGCGGTGGCCCACACAGGCCGTGTCTGGGTTTCTGTCCCCACAGAAGCTGAGGCCAAGTCCCCGTCCCCACACAGGCTGTGGCAGGGGGCCTGTCCCCGTGCAGGCTGAGGCCGTGTCTCAGCCAGAGTGACCGACCCTCTTGCCGCGGCCCCTGCCTCCCGGGCCCTGCAGAGCCGGTCAGGCGCGGCCCAGGGGGCGACACTGCCCAGTGGTGTTCCTCCGCCTTGGTGAGTTTCTGTGACTCGCAGGGCCTGCGCGTCCTCCCTGGACCGGAACCCCGTGCGGGGAAGGGCGACCCAGCCCAGCTTTCTGCCGGGTCCTGGGGGACGGGCTTCTGCGGGGCCCCGGAGGCAGCTGTGCGCATGCAGTGGGGGCCGGGCCAGGAAGGCTCTCGGCGGGGCCTCGCTTTTCTCGGTGAAAGTTATTCTCCCTGAGCCGGGACCTTAAACACTCAAAATACCCGTTTATTTATTCCCCCTAAAATTCAGCGACATGTGTCAAGGACCCAGCACGGCCGAGACTCAGGACTGAGGTCTGGTTGCGGGGACCTCAGACATGAGAAGGGCACCCAGCTGCTTCCTCGTTGTCCAGTTTGGAGGCCGAAAGCATCCTCTGATCGTTGATGCTTACTCATGTATTTTTTTTTTTTTTATAATTATAGAGTGCCTTTAAATCAACTAGAGTGGAAAAAGAAAAAGAAAGCCGAGTAGTGTGTAGAGTTGTAGAAAGGGCAGAACGATCTAGTTAAGTTGGTTTGGGCAGTGCCCACGGTGCCTCATTATCCAACAATTTAGTAGGTCCAGACCAGAGTCGTTTTGTTTTCTTAATCCTCACCCGAGGACATTTTTATTGCTTGTGGAGAGAGGGGATGGGAGAGAAACACGGGTGTGAGAGCGCAGCCTCCGTTGGTTGCTTCCTGCACATGCCCGGCCTGGGGAACGAGCCCACACCGCAGGCATGTGCCCTGCCCTAGAATCGAACCCACGACTATTCAGTTACAGGTCAACGCTCCAGGCAGCCGAGCCACACCCACCGGGGCCAGACCAGCATTTTTTAAAGAGTCTATATTAGGCCGGAATGGACAGTCCAATACGTCACTCATAACATGGCTAAGTATCGCTTTGTGAGACTTTGACTTTCATTCTATAGTGTATTCGCACGTGTGTTTGTACTAGGTCATGATGTAAACTATGTTCATTGTGGGTGACGTTTGAAAAGTGTAGGCACTGGTTCAGACCAGGATACATAGGTTACGTAATCAGAAAGTAAGTACCCTTGCAGTCGTCACGATCTGTCTCAATACCAACACGGCTGAAACTGTGGAAGAGTCAAATGGTATTTCTGCCCTAATTAGCTCCATGTTTTACGTTTACTTTACATGCTATTAGCATGGCATCTGTCTGGTATCTGACCCATTACAGGCAGTGCCAACTGTGGCTGACAGGTCAGGAATGGAATGGCAGGATTGCTCTCTGTTGTTTGACGTCCGTCACTCACTCCGATGGCTGCCGATTAGGGACGCCACCAGCCGTGGGTGCTGCTGGGAAAATATGCATGGTTTGTAGGTTCCTTCTACTGTGGCCCTGTGTGGCCACGTGAGGATCTCTGCTTTGCATGGTCCTATCTGAACCCCAGCCATGAAGAGTGAACAGTCCAGGAGCTTTCGGGTCTGTTCTGGTTGTTTGTTGTCTTACTTTCTCTGAACACGGGACCTTGACCTGGAGCATCTGGGGCCAAAGGGGGTTTCTTATTGAGTTGTCAGGTGATGTCCTTTTCAGCCTTGATAAAAAGGTTTTAAAATAATAACTAAAATTTGAAGCCCTTAATGCTTATTGTAATCATTTTGTTTATATTTTGTGTTTATATTTACTTATTGAATAGTTGGTTGATTTCGAGTTTAAGGCCTTAAACCACTAAAAGTTTGGACTTATCATTGTTGGAGAGAATTTCCCAGTGTGCAATTTATCCTCTGATGTCTAGGCCAGACATTTAATTGTAAATGGCTAGTATTCTCTTTTCCAAATGTGCCTTGCAGAGAGTTTAACATGATCAAGCAAACTATTTTTTTTAAATCCTCACCCATAGATGTGTTTATTGAATTTAGAGACAGAAAGGGAGAGAGAGAGGAACATCGACATGAGAGACAAACATCCATCAATTGCCTCCCCTATGCGCCCTGAGCAGGGATTTAACCCACCACCTTTTGGTGCATGGGACGATGCTGCAACCAGCGGAGCCACCTGGCCAGGGCTCAAGCAAACTATTTTTACTGTAGTCTTAGTCACTGGTGCCATAACTGCTATGGTAAGGACTCCATAAATATATGAACAAAAGAATGAACGCACATTACAATAGTAAATTATTTGTGTAAACATTCAGTGATTCATATTATTCATTTCTAGTAAAATTTGATTTTTATATCTGGTTTCTTTTGAGATAATAATATTTGGCAGACTTATTTCAGGGAAGTATGGCTTTGAAAAGAGGTAACAGAAATCATTCCATTCTGTGTAGAACACTTTCAACAACACCCAACAGTGAACAAATTGTGACATCTCAATTTTTAATTCAAAACCAGCCTACTGCAAAAAGAGGTTTTAAAAAAAATATTTTTCCTCATTGGAGACCTCAGTAGAAGCCAGTGAGGAACACTTTACAATCAACTGCGTAGGTGGCATTTTGCTCAGATCCCTTTGGTGTCTTCCAACATTTGCTCTGTAGTCTGGCTGACCTGCTGGCGATCTTCCACAGAAGGAGAGCAAATGACTGGCGACACGCAGAGAGTGGGCATGGTTTTCCAGCCACAGCCAGCACTCGAGACTCTCAGTGCTGAGAGGGCAGGGACCGTAGCTGCCTTGCTCACTGTGATTTCCCTCCTTTCAGGCACACAGGAAGTGCTCCACAGATAACTGTTGAAGGAATGAGCATCCCATGGAAGGAGGAAGAGCAGCAGCAGAAGGTACATATAGCTTAAAACATATGGTTCCGTGTTCTTAACACATATTTACTGAGAGTCCCCTATGGACCTGGTAGTGTGCCTGCGGTGAGAGCTGGGCTCAGACGGTGAGACAAGGTGCACACCTGCATGTGTATCTGTGCGTGCACACACACACACTCTGATTAGGTTGTATTAAAGAAGTAGTCTGTACTTCACTATTAAAGAATGGGGCTAAGCCCTGGCTGGTGTAGCTCAGTGGATTGAGTGCGGGCTGCGAACCAGTGTCGCAGGTTCGATTCCCAGTCAGGGTACATGCCTGGGTTGCAGGCCATGACCCCTAGCAACCGCACATTGATGTTTCTCTCTTTCTCTCTCTATCTCCCTCCCTTGCCTCTCTAAAAAAATTATAACAAATAAATAAATAAATAAATAAAGCTTAAAAAAAGAATGGGGCTGCATAGAAAATAGGGACAAAGGTGGGATTTGGATGAAGTGTAAAAACTCAAGGAAGAGAAAGGTTGATTCAGGTTGGTTTGAGAAGCTGAGCTGAGTGGGGCATGGATGAGGAGGTATCACAGGTGGATATGAGCAGAGGTCAGAGTGAACATAGCCGCTGGCTCAGCCCAGAGGAGATGAGGACTGGGGTACGGAGGAGAGTAAAGTGGGGTAGGCTGGGTGGGGATCACATTTTGGAGGGGAGTTTAGGAAATAAGACAGTCATAGAAGTTTATGTTTAATATAACCAGCATCAAGAAGCCATGCATTCTGGAGCAAGGAAGTGATTTGATGAGGGCTCTGTTTTAAGATTACCTGGTAATCTGGCAGGCAGGAAGGCAGCTCGACCTCAAGGGTCAAAAAGGGAAAGAAACCAGGCCCCTGCCCCCGCAGGATTGGGGTCTCAGTGTTACTTTCAGTTGCAGCGGGATTTTCTAGTCACCACGGAAGCTTTGGAGGCATCCACCAAAAGCAACTGATGAGGGGAAATGCATTTGGTTTCGAACTCCACTGTAAGAGGGTCTGGAAATGACCAGAGTGACTGAGCCTGCTCGACAGCCACAGTCCCACACGCGCTCACTCAGCCTGAAGCCTGGTCTGTGTTTCTGGTGCCCCACAGAGTAACCAAGTCTTTTGTCAATAAGAGGTCAGAGGCGTGAGTGTCTTGTTCACGGGAATGAGTCTGGGTTGGCTGACATCATGAACCTTAGCCCAGCTTGTGTTTTTCATAGGGCACTCTGTCCTGCTTTTGCCCGTCCTTCTGTTACCCAGCTCTTCCCCCAGCCCCGTGTCGGGAGGTGGCATGTAGGGTGTAGGATGGGAGGGAGAACAGGAGCAAGAGGGAGAAGACAGACAGTCATCTCTTTGAGGTCAGAAGCACTGTCTCCACGTTTGCATTTCAAGCTCCGTATGTAAGGTGTGTGTTAAAGGATGATGGTTGGTGGATAAGGGGCGTTTGGTTTCCTCATTGCCTTGTCCCACATGACACAGTATCGACAGCTGACATGTTCATTCACTCTTGCCTTCTATTTCTTCCTACCTACGTAAGTGCTGAGCTCGTATAAATCCATTCAAAGCACATGGAATGTTTCACTTACTTAGGTGCCAGCACGATGTTGGATAAAGGGAGCACCAGTGTTGAAGCTACCAGGTTCTGCCTTCACAGTCTCGGGGGGAGGGGGGTGAAAACTTTATTAGCCCATTTCTGTCTGTTTCCTGATGCCGTATTTATGTAGTCTTAGCTAGCCCCTTGTGGGAAATCCATGGCTCATGCTTGCGTGTATGTGGGACGTGAGGTAGTAAACATTTGAGGGTCCTTCTCCTCTGAGGTCCCAATGCTACAGTATGGAACATATCAGTGCACCCACGTGGCATTCACAGGGGTGGATTTCCCTCCGCACCCTGTGCAGCAGGTGTGTGAGTGGGTTTGCTTGTCTGCGTTTTCATCCTTGAGATCCTTTAAAAGATATCATGTGCCTGGCACATAGTATGAACCCAATAACTACTGTTGAAGGAGTTAATGAATAAATACCATGTTCAGAGAATGGTAATGGGTGCTATTTTTGGAGACTTTACATAGTCCTTGTACTTGAGATTTGATGGGAGAAAGTAAGTCTATAAGCATGAAGTAAAGCCTGTTCCTAAGTAACATAGGAATAAAGCCTGTGGATGAAATAAATTAATAAGTATGCTTATAATCACAACTAACATCGACCTAGTGCTTACTGTATGGGCAAGTACTCTCCTAAGTGCTTTAATATATATTAGCTTAATGTTTCCACAACTTTAAAAGGTATAGCTATTATTTTCTTCCCTTTGCATTTGAGAAACCCAAAGAACTGAGTTAGGTTAAGTGACTGTGTGTGGAGTCACACACCCAATCAGAATAAGGTCACGTATTGAGAACAAAGTGGGACTGGGTGTGGAGATGTGGCCTGCCTGTTGCTGACAGCCACACCTGTGGCAGAGGCTGCATGCACCCCCTCTGGCCCACCCCCGTGGGGGCTGTGAACTGAGAGGCTGTTGAGAGCCAGTTTGCATGACAGATGTGTGATCTGGTTGGCAGACAGCTCCACAGCTTTCCCAGGGCACAGGCCAGATGGGCTCTCAGAATCCTTTGCTTCAAGGGCTCAGTGTGCAACGGACTTAAGTTTTCAAGGGAAAAGTCTCCCCTTCTCCGAACAAACTCAAAGTAGATCTGGCAATCTTTATAACTCGAAATATAGACTTAAACTTCTGAAAAAGCCCAACGAATTACCTTTGACAAAGTATCTCTTGGTTAGAGAGGAAGAGACACGTTGTAAACAACTAAACTGAATGTACTCTTACGGCACTGAGTGTTGACTCTGCCAAAAACTGCTGGCCCCTGAGGACTCCGCATGAGCAAGGTAGACAGAAGTCCCAGCCTCGTGGAGCTGACACTCTCATGGGGGAAGACAGACAACAAACGGGAACAAGTAAGGGGCCACTGTGTGAGACGTGGTGTGGGAAACAGAGCGGGACGGGACGGAATTCGGACACTTGAGCAGGGGTGTGTGAACACCACCAGTTCTGACGACCTCCTCCTGGCTTTCCTCCCTTTCTCGCAGAGGAGTCTGGCAGGGAAGGTGCAGGCCCTGGTGGGTGCGTGTAATCTGCGATCCATTGTGGGGACTCGGGCAAGTCACCGAGGAGACTATTTTATGTCAGTAAGAGGTGGCCTTCAAATTCAGTCAGTGCAAGTATTGGTCCAGGCAGCTGTGAAAACGATTGCTTGTTTCATTATACACCATAGAAGTTTTTTGACAGTACGGAGTTTGGTATCATTTTGATTAATGTTTCTATCTGTGAGCAAAGCTTTGCATTGGAAATGTCTGTAAAAACAGTAAAATGAAATATTATAAGAAAACAGAATTTGTTGTTAACTAAAAAGCTCAGAAAGTGAGCTGGTAAGGTTAAATCGATATGGTCCAAACTGTATTCATTACGTTTCTTGAAAGGGGTTCTCTCCTTTGATGGAAAAGCAAGTCAAGGCTATCAAACTTACATTTTCTTTTCTAGAAAACTAGGTTAGGGATTGTTTGAACAATCTGTACAAACTGTACAACTGAGGATGTCAGAAGTTGCCCTGCTTCCATCCATGTGCACACACCATGCAGCTGTGTGCCCTTTGCTCCTGACCTGCGGAGCTGTGGGCACGATATCTAATTCTCCTCTGCCTGTGGGCCAGAGCCTGTGTTCCTGTGTCCTGCTTACTCCGATCTCTTGTGTGCCTTGGTGGCCCTCCAGGATCCTGTACAGTAAGTTCCACTCCCTTACTGTATTACGGGAAATATACTCAGTAGGTGCTCTAAACACGCACCTTAGGAATATTTAGTGTCAACCTCGCTTGGTGTTTAAAATACCATCTCAGCTGCTCCCCACAAAACCTTTCCTCTAAGATCAGGCTGAATGGCCTGCATTTAGTTGTCAGAGATGTGATGTTCACTTTTTAAATGCAATGAATTGTTAAGATTTTAATAAATGACTCAATGACTGAATGAGGATTCAAAACGTAAAACTAATGTGATGTTTGAACTTACTCCTAACATTTTCTCAGAACATGGACATTAAGGGTTACCTGGAACGGCCCTGACACATACAACTTGCTCTGCCTCTCGTGCTTCCCTGGGTTTTCTCTTTCTGTCAGCAGTGATCTAATACATTCATCCTGAGGCACAGCTGAGAAAGAGAAAAAGAAAGGCATTACCTTGAGAGTTGTCAAAAGAACCACATTTGTGTTTATTTACCTTCCTCAGAGGACCCGTGCACAGACACGCCAGGCTTTCACACAGACGCACAGCTCCCCCAAGCCCCAGCCAGCAGAGCTTCAGAACTCCTCGCTTCCGCTTCTCTAGCTGTGGCCCCATTTCTCACAGGGTGTGCAGCAGGTTCGTTTTCACATCTGTCCCTGGAGAATGAGGAGGAACTACACCTTGACAGTGAGTCAAGAAGCAGAGCAGATAACAGTCCGCTTTTGATGATAGAGGATGTGCTGAGCCACATACAGATACTTCATGCTTGATTGGACCGTTCTGTTTCTTTGGTAGATGGCATGTATCAATATTTAATTGTACAAGTGACTAAAACAAAAACGTGGCTCTCTACAATACTCTTTTGGCTCGTTTAATTCTGAGGCAGGGAAGTCAAAATGGAGTTCAGGGGTCTTCTCTTCCCCAGATGTGCCCGGAGTGCAAGTGAGTGCTGGTTGCTCACGATGGTAGTGTGAAATGTTTGACGGGTACTGAACAGCTGGGCGCTATGTTCCAGGGAGGGAGAGGTGTCTAAGGCGTGACCCAGAAGGATTCCCAGTGTGGTGGGGAAGCAGATACAAAACGAGTGCAGTGATAATAATGGAGTAAGTGTTGTAACGTAGGTATATACATAGGACTGGGAGGGCTGGAGCTGGGGACCTGGCAGGGGAGTCAGGCTTTCGTCTACCAGAGCAGCCCATGGAAGGGCCCAACAGCTTTCTCTCCGTTTTGCCTGGAAAATAGTGGGAGGGGCAAAGGGAGATGCTAGGAGCTTGGTTGTAACCAGGCTGTCTCCCGTGCTAAGGAGCTGTATAGGGAAAAGGCGGCTGGTAGAACTTTATCAGCAAGGGAGAGAGACGTGATAAAGAAAAAATGTTTAATTAGGGAGATAAGTCAGGTGGCAGCTGGAGGAGGTTGGACTAGACATGGACAGTCTGGGGTCAGGGAGACCAGGCAATGCTGCAGAGGCTCCTGTGGGAGATGAGGAAGGTCTGAACCACCACCTGCCGCATTTAGTGACTGGAAGTACAGCCCTCCTGCCAAATGAGTTTTAGAATTTACGAACCGCTTATGAGAAAAAGAAAAAAGTCTGGGCAGAGAAAAAAACAGACTAGGAAGGCTTGAGTGAGCAAGTGTTGAGTGAAGAGGCCTTTAGCAATCCTCTTCCTTTGAACTGAATTCATTAGCGAAATTTGAGAAACTGGGGAATTTTAAAGAACTTGAAACTGGTATTTCCCCTTCTCCGGCCCCTAGTCAGTTTTTAATTTGCTGTCATTTATTAGCCAACGGAAGAAGAAAGGTGTCTTTCAGCAGTTAAGTCAGCCAATGAGAAGAGGCTTTCACAGTGGGTGGTGCTGCCCGCCCAAACGTCCCGGGAGGTGAGGTTTGGCTTACCAGCGACACAGGAACCAACTTGTTGAGGCTCTCTTATTTGTCAAAGCACCTTCTTCGGGCAAGAGAAAGTGAAAACAGCCCCCAAAAGGTGCACCCTCTCAAACAAACATTGTAAAATGCAGACACACTTGTCTTTGAAACTAAAAGGCTCCAAGCAGACAGACACACTTCTATCTTGCTGCTTAGGGGTTTGTTTCATTGTCTGTGATGACCATCCTTGGAGACTGGCACAAAGGAAAGCAAAGAGAACTACATCTGACTGTTCTAAAAAGGAAAGGTGGCCTGACTCTCTTATTTTCTGGCTCTTATGTGGCTCAAAAAAAGCTTCAATTGCTAGGAAACAGGCGCGTTGCTGTGGACTGATGCTCTGCAGTCAGCGAGCTTCGTGGCGTGGTGGCAGTGGCAGTGATTTCGTTAACACAAAGCCCTGCCGCGCTCACAGGCTTCTAGAGAGTACCATGGCTATCAGACCAGCTTGGCCGATAGCACGTTGTCCACAGTGTGCTGGGTTTCTCTCCGCAGCAGGAACCCCCTCCTTTCAACACACACAGTAAGACCATCCTGTCCAGTAGTTAACTAATACCTGTGTGCCCTGAAATGCAGCGACGATGAGGCAATGCACTGTAACCCCATGTCTGACTGAATTCCAGTTTTCTCCTCTCCGAGTGGTGAAACAGGAAAGGACGTCCCATCAGGAAGAACCTGAAGGTGCCATCCAGTAGCTGCGCCTCACGTCACTGATTGCCCTCAGTCAGAAATCTCGACTTGCAACTTTAGAGGGTGGGTCTCTGAAAGAATTTCAGAGCTCGCTCGGAGATGAAGAGAGCTGCTCTCTGAGGACACGGAGCCTGGCTGGGACGCTGGGAGCCTGGCTCCGACTGCTTGAGCCGGGGGCACCTCTGTGGACTGAAGTTTCCGAAAGGTAGGCGCCCTTTCGTTGAGGTTACTGTTTGAGAACTCTCAGAACCAAGTTGGCCTTAACCCTCTGTGTGTGTGTGTGTGTGTGTGTGCGTGCATTAGAGAGAGACAGAGTGGGGGAGAGAGAGGGGGAGAGAGGGAGGAGGGGGCTCAAAAATGCTCATTTTGGCCTGATACACTGGGAAAGATACAGGAATTGGAGTCCCTTCACTTGGTGAGTTTTCCTTCAGACGTCTTCAGCATTAGTGAGTAAGTGTTGAGTCCAGACTTCCACTTCGGACCAGGGATGCTGGCCATTTGGAGAGTTTAAACTGATTCATTGAAGGGGCAGGGAGAATTGTTCTGAGAGTGAAATCCCATGGGGCCGGGGCTCGGCCAGCACAGCTTGGTTTGTCAGGAAAGCCTTCGCTGGCGGTGAAACAAGTGTGGCCGCAGGTGGGGTGGCGAGGCCACTCCAGCCCTTGCAGGATGGCTCGGTCGGGAGCAAGGCAGCGCTCACCCCCCAGGGCGGTGCACGTTTCCGTGCTGCCCCATCTCCAGGGAGTAGTCTCAGGGTCGTCTCTAGAAGATACTAGCTGATCAGCTCTAAGACTGCCAGCTTCGTGGGGAGAAACAAGACAAAATTATCCTTTATTTTTTTCTAGCCAAAGCACATGTTTAGCAAGCATGTTCTTTTGAACAATTTCATTTCCTAAAAAACCTTACACAGATCAAGGAAAAGAAACATTTGGGACTCATCAGATGGCGAATAGTAATTTATTAATTAATCAATCCATAATCTTCAAGTGCCCTCTCTACCATGAGTGAGGGCTCAGACTTTAAACAGCACCTTTTCACTTCTCTCCCCCATAAGCCTTTTTTTTAAATAAATGGGGGTTTCCAGTTATGATTTCATCAGTAGAATCCCCAGCCAACAGGAAAAATTCTTTAAGGAGGAAAGATGCGTACGTTTCTGCTGATGATATTTGTAGAATCTTCCCATTAAAAATATTTCTGCCTTTCCTAAGAGCAATCAAATTAATTTATATAAGTTTGAAGATAATGCTGGACTAGTGATAATCTGTATTTATTTACTGAGTCCTTGTGGTGCATATATGCAGTTTCCTACTTCATTCAGTGAGCTAGAACTCACATTAAGCAGTTTTCGGATGGAGAAATACAGGCTGAGTGATTCACTGTGGCATAGCAAGGAAGGGAGAAAGTCAGAACTTTGTCACCTTTTTTGCACCCAGGGATGTATGAGATTGGAGCTTTCCACCTTCCTATCCTAGTGCGTCAGCCTAGAGCCCTCATCCTGTGAAGGAGTTCTGAACCTGTGTCAATGTGCTAACTTGGTTTCTTACAGCAAAAGACTGAAAGTCAGTTTATAATCTGCTTCTGCTGTTGGGGTGAGGGCATGGTGTGGTGAGCAGAACAGGGACTAGAAAGGCAGAAAAATCTAGATTTGACTCCCTGCTTTCTAAGTCTGTGCTAGTCAGTGAAATTCTTTAAACCTCAGTTTCCTTATTGATAAGGTCATTATTATGAAGTCCACCACACAGGGTTGTCACAAGGAGTAGAAAGATAAGATAGGCAAAGTGCCTCTCACGTGACTGACAGATGGTAGTCTTTCAGCAAACAGTATCACTGTTCTAATTATTTGTTAATGCTTTATTCCATCTTAGTGTGATTGACTTTCTTTGAAAATCATGTTGTGATTATTGAGACCCTTCATGGTGAAGCTGATCGGTTTTGACACAGCCTCTGAATCAGGGTAGTGAACATCCTACATTAAGAGTCCCCCAGAGCATAGTAAAATCAGACAACAACAGCAACAAAAAGCAAGAACATTAGCTGCTTCCTGTTCAAAAGCCAGTTTCTTGTGCTAATTGTTGCTGCTACAGGTCACTACTCAGACACGCATGCATACCCGGTTTGTCCGAGTTTTCCCGGGCCCCCAAAGCCATAGCAGAAGCATTGCCAGAAGAGTGCAAATGAGAGGAGGGTCTGACTGCAAGGCCTCATGGGACAGAGGGTGTGGTGTGGCAACCACTGTTTACCTCGGGCCCCAGGCAGGCCGTCCACACAGCATCCTTGAGTCTTACAAGGCCTTCCCAATGGACTTTAGGAATTCAGTACAAAGGTTGAACTGGAGATAAGACACCTTCATTAAGATGGTTTTGAGACGTGTGATTGACGTTATTATTGGCTAAAAGCCTCGAGTCACTTATATCATGTAGGCCAGTCAGCACCAAGAACAGTGCTTTGACAGTCTGTCCCTAACTGTGAATCCTGATGGAGTGATGGGCATCCCGGAGAGACAGCACAGGGACACAGGGAAGCTCCTGCTGGAATCAGATGCAATGGTGTCTTCCTTTTCCCAGGAACACAGACGCTGACCTTGTTGGTCTTACACAGCCCAAATTTGTCATTTCATTTACCTGGTGGGCGCAGAATCACTGAGGACATCTTTGTGTCAGCCCCAGATGGATCGAACATCGGCACTGGGGAAGCCTTCTAAAGTATCAGGCCTGATTCTCTAAGCCCTAGTCAACAATCGGTGTCATTATTTTATGTGTCATACTACACGAGACACATTGCTGCACAAGACAATTTTAGGATTGTGTCTTACAGCAGGGATTTTGAATTATGAAAACTTAAACTAAGCTAAAACCCCAATTAAAATACATTAAGGCTTAGGTATAAAGCCTCAAATGGCGAGTGAACAGAGAGAGTAAGAATCCCTGACGTTGTACAACATTGTAACAGCCAAAGTTCTCCATGGGCTTTCTGTCCATAGTGGACAGATGTATGGTTGTGAATGGACTTCAGCGATCACTGTGTTTTTAAAACAGATAAATTATCTTCAGATTTCATTGTCATCTAAGTATTCTCATGCCACTCAAATACAAAGTTAGAGGGTTTGGGTCCAGTTTAATGACCACTCTTCTTTATTTGTCACCCACCTGGTGACTGGAGAATCTGTGGAGGGAGGTTGTGCTGCATTCCTCAGCAGAGTAAACCAAACAGGCCAGAGGCCTAACCCATAACTGATGTTTGGTTACAGAAGTTCCAACCCAGTGGAACATGTCCTTTTCGTTTCCTGAATTAGACCTTCAGGAAATACCAGAAAACTAAGACATCTCACCAAAATGTCCCAGTACTTCTGCTTAGGATTGGCAGATATACACAGACCACCAACACACACACACACACACACACACACACACACACACTCTCTCACGTGCAAAATATAAAATAAAACCAAAAGGTGCCTCCTTTTTGTGTGTGCACAAAGGTTTATTTCTTTTCCTGCCATAGGCTGTGCTGCCTCCTTCTCGCAGCTGTGCCTTCCAAAACATGTGACATGTGGTCACCAGAGCTGGAAAAGAGAGAAATGGAAGTCATTCTCTGGCTTTTTCTTTTAATTGAGATATAATTGACTTATAACCTTATGTCAGTTTCAGATGTTACATAATGATTAGATATTTGTATATTTTGTGAAATGATCACCAAAATACATTTCTCATTAAAGGGAGAAATATAAAATTCTCAGCTAGAGCATATGTTTAGATTTTTCGAAGAGATAAAATGTTGCATTAAGGGGCTTAAAATCATTTTAATTTAGTATCTCCATGTTCTAAATTGAAGTATTTAGTGAGGAAAAGTCATATGCCTTAATCTATTTATTCTCTGTAGATATTTGTATGCAAGAACAAGGTCTGTTTTTTTTTATTTTGATCCCTGTGCCAGACATATGTATTTTAGTGGATAGTCAATAAATACTTGTTGATTAAATTGGTCCTGACTGAGGTTGAACAAGATAGTAATCATGTCAAGATTCAAGCAAAATTCTGAGAGCATATTCTTTGGTAATGAGGATTACTTGATATCATTTAATAACTAAATTGGCTTCAATTTCTTCCCCTCAAATTGTGTTTTCTTGTTTAACATCTGAGTAAAATTTTAAAAACTTAGAATATGCTGATGCTGAACAAATCCCAAATTGTGCAGATTAACGATTTTCATTCGTAATGTTTACATCATGGGCTCATTGTCGTATTCCACCACGGGTCCAAGTTGCAGAGCCTCCTAATGAGCTCCTTCTGTCCCATTAGCTGAAGCTGACTTCCCTGACTTGTTGCCAGTGGAGATCTGCTTTATGTGAATTCTGGTCCACTTCCAATTGTGGAAGAGTAAAACTTCAGAGCATTTCTAGATGATGACTGTAAAATAATATGCAAGTTGAATTTTCCTAAGTAATTGTTTTACTGATTACGCTATTACAGTGGTTTTCAGACTTTTTTTTGGACGATCACTGATTGTAAGAAATACTTTTTAGACCCCAACTTAGAATGAACACACACACACACACACTAACCAAAAAAAAAAAAAAGGTTCACAAAACAACACTTGATGCATATTGATGTTTTCTCTTCTGTTCCATTCCATTCTAGAATATCTCTGGTTTTGGCCAATAAATTAATTTTGTGACCCACTAATAGTGGTTCTCCATATGGGCTGAAAATAAGAATCAACAGGGAACTTTAAAAAAATACTAAAGCCAAAGACACGATAGACTAACTGAATGAACTAGAGATTTCAGAAATAAACCTCCACATATTCGGACCCGTGAGTCATGACTATATTAGTACTATATGAGGAAAGGGCTCAAATGTCCACACACACAAAAAGTTGAACCTTGATTCTAACCTCAACATTTATACGGATCTAAATGTTAATGTAGATATGACAGGTGTAACTTCTAGATCTGCGCTGTCCCATGTGGTCGCCACGAGCTACGTGTGGCTGTTGAGTCTCTGAAACGTGGTTGGTCCACTAGAGACATGCTCTAGGTTTAAAACACACAGCAGATTTCAAAAACTTCCTGTAGAAAAGGAATTCACAAGATCTTGTAAATAATTTTTATATTGACCGCATGTTAAAATGAAAATATTTTATATTAGGTTAAAATAAAGTGTTACTAAAAATTAATTTCAGTTTCTTTTTACTGTTTAAAATGTGGCTAATAGAAAATGTAAAATGACATATTTGGCTTCCACTGTGTTTCTATTGTATAGCATCATTCTGCATGATAAAATAGAATATATTAATAACGTCAGGGTAGGCAGGGATTTCTTAAACAAGACATAAAATGTACTCATATAATAAAAAATATCTATAAACACAACTATATTAAACCTAGGAACTTCTTTCCATCAAAGCATGCCAATAAAAGAGAACAAGACAAGTACACGACAAGCCGAGGGGAGGAGACATTTGCCATACAAGCAACCAACAAGGAATCATATCTGGAACAAATAAACAAGCCTAACACAGTAGAAACACAGGCAAGAGATCCAAACAGGCACTTCACAAAAGAGTGTATCCAAAAAGCCAAGAAAGGTGAAACCTGCTCAACTTGATTAGCCATCAGGGGAACACAAGTTCAGCCACAGTGAGGTACCACCACCCGCCCACCAGAGAGGCTCACACGTGAAAAACAGACAATGGAAATGTTGATGAGGATGTGAAGCAGCCAGAACTCTCATATACTGATGTAACAGTATAAACTGGGGCAGCAGCTTTTGAAAACAGTCCAACAATATCTATTAAAGCTGAGTGTAAGTATACCTTTGGCTTAACATTTCCACTCCTAACTATGTGCCCTGCAGAAACACATACATATAGTCACCAAGAGACATGGTCAAGAGTGTTCATAGATAGCAGCATTATTTGTTACAGCTCTAAACTCAAAGTGACCCAAGTTTCTGGCAACAATAGAATGGAAAAATAGGTTGTGATGCAGTCATGCCGTGGAATACTAAGCACCAATGAAAATTAGTCTCCTGATGCTATATGCATCAGGCTAGATGCACTTCAGCCATAAATGCTGAGAGAAAGAACCTAGATGCAAAGGAATGCACTTGGCATGATTCCCTTTATCTAAAGGTCAAGAACCGGCACCATTCATCCATGGTGTTGGAAGGGAGGCCAGGATAGTTGGGGAAGGTGGGGGAGTGACGGAGAGGAGGCCCACAAGGAGGGCCTGACTACTGGTTATAACATAGGTGTGTTCACCTTTATGATTGGTTACTTTGCTATTTATATGCTACACTTTTGTAAATAAGTTTGTTAAGCAACAATAAACAAGCATGCTCATGCCAGGTCGGCACCTTCAGAGATCCTGATTTAATTGGTCAGGATAGGGGAGAATATGGCTCAAGATTGCTCCGAGGTAATTCCCATATAGGGCCCTAATGGGTTACAACTGGCCCTTTGAAAAACTGTGTGCTTCAGCATAACTGTGATCGTACCAGGCTGTGCTAGGCCCTGATTACCTTTACTCAAGTTACTTGGAAAACATAAATCATGTAGATAAACCTTATAGGCACGGGGAGTCCCAAGGTGAAAGGCCTTAGAAAGCCAGTCAGGTACCTGAATTAGCAGTGGGCCAGGCTGGCAAGCTGCGGCCTGCAGCTCCTGTCACCAGAGGAGCTCCCCGCTTTATCACCATCACGGTTACTGTGTTCTCTGCAAAGTGAGAGCCAGACCCTCCGCCAGCCAGAGGATCACCTCGCGCTGTGCTGTGGTCACCTAGAACCAAACCCGCAGCATCTCCAAGGTCTGCCCGCGCCGCCAGACTTTCTGATTTTTCACGTGAAGCTGCAGATCTGTAGTTTTATGTGGAACCCTCTGGATTTTAAATGTTGGCTTGAGTTGTTTTAAAACACTGTGCAGGTCAAGCTAAAGTGATTGCTGGGCCCAGTTCAACTGGCACCACATTCTACCCTGGTTTGTGACTCTGACAAAGTTTTATAGTTAAAAGGAAACCTGTGGATATAATTATATAGTCTACTAATTACTTTTCCCTTTTCTGCTTCTGCAGGGATGTTGTGAAGGGAAACGCTGCACTTCAATACACACACACACACATATATATATAATACCTGAGATTGTCGGTAATACGCTGTCATATATACTCAAGGTAAGTATCATTATTTGCATTTTAGTTTATCTTACCTCTATTGTGCTTTCTTAATTGTAATCTTGCAAAATGACATCTGTGACTCCAAAGTTTACCATATGGTATTATTTATCGTGTTCTGGGGAGGAATGGTGATAGGGCCAGGCAAGCGCGCTGTTTTCTTCCCTGTGAAATACTGTAGACCCCCTAGCCTTTTCTTGTTCAGAGGGGAGATGCTACATGAAAGTTTGATTTGACAGCACCAGGTGGTGAAGAGCCGCACGATCTTAGGTGGCGTTTCCCATCTGCGTTCTGCTCTCAGCCAGACTTCTCTCCTTCCTGGCTCCCAACCCTGCTGTTCCGTGTGGGAGGAAGGGTTGACCCTGTTCTGCAGGTTCCCGGCTTCCAGTATCTCACCTGTAAGAGAAACTTCAAAATCACGTTTCTTCAGAAACATCACAAATGGGAATCAAGTAGGGTCATGGGTGTGGTGAAACATTATATTCAAAGAGCATGCTCATAAATATCAGTTTGATGAAAGCAAAATCAAGCCACGGAGAGAGAAGTCACATTTTTTGCTAACCTTCATTTGAGTGCGGCCCTGTGTCTGTTTGAGCAAATGACTTGATCCCTCCAAATTTTATTGTTTCCTGGTAGATGGAGTGTATTTATAATTACTGTCTTTGTAAGGATTCAGTGAGTTAATGATTATGGAAGAGAGTTTGTAAATTGTGATCTGTTTTGTAGCTAGTTATCATTTTAATCATCTCATTATTTTGTAATGGTATGTGGAAAAGTAGTGATATCACTCTCAGTGTTCAGCAGCAAAACCAGGTGTCAGTGCCGCCGGTCATCCGAATCCAACTCTTGCACTTCGTTCTGCACCAACAGTCCTTGCTCACGTGAAGGAACTCTGCCCATACCCCATGCTGCGGCACAGCCACAGTTCCTGCTGGGCCAGCAGAGAACTCAGAAGGGCTTTGTGGCCAACGCATACCACCGCCACCTTTTAGCCTATAATTTTCTGCACTTTCTCACCAAAAGTTTTGCAAATGGATTTCCCCTGTCTACTTTCTAGTCAGGTGAGAGTAAATAGTGAAGAGCTAAGGAGGACTGGGAATCATCGGGAAGCCAGGGAAGAATCATGTCCTGTGAATCAGGAAGGCCCTTTCTCTAGGAAGGAGTGGTTAAGCTGGACAGTCAGGAGTTCCATGAGGATTTCTGTATGGGTCATGCTACCAGCTCCTCTTGCGGTTGCACAGCCTGAACAGATCCCTGACTCTCAGAATTTCTGGGAGTTCTGGGGTTGCAGACCTACTCCGAGGCCCTGTGGACAGGTCCACTGCTAACAGTGGGGAGGGCCAGGGCAAGAGTCCATAGGGAGGCATCTGGCCCTCAGCCGGACCCTCCCCTGACCCCAGTCCTGACCTGCTTGGCCGGAAGCCTTGTGCCCACATGGACAGGCTCTCCTGTATGTGTGTCAGACTCAACTCCTCTCTTCTACTCTACAATAGTCTCCTTTTGGCCATCCCGAGGCCTAAGAGCACACTGTGCTGTCACTTTTAGGAGGACAGATGTGGACAAGCATCCAGGCAGACCTTGGAGGTGGGCTCAGAGCTGTTTGGGCAAGGAATTTGGGGGTCCTAGGTACCCCTAGCAAGTCTAGGGGCACGCCCCCTTGGGCCTCTGGACTCCTCAGCCCACGGGAAAGGGGTGTGGCCAGAGGAGAGCCATAGTAAGGTCTCTTAAAACAAGGCTGGGGGGTGAGGGTGGGGCTGCTCCTGGGCAAGGTCATTGCCCTTGGAACACAGTTGGTGCTTAATGGTGTCATGATTGATACATGACAGAGTGACAAAGGCTGAGCAATGTGACTCCTCTTCTACCACCCCACCCAGCAAACGTCCACCTAACAGCATGGCAAGGTTGAAGCTGCTTAGATTTCGTAAGGTGGCAGGTGAGTAACATTCCCAGACTCATAAACTAGCAGGAAGAAAGACCTACTGAGAAACATCTTCACTTGCCTTACCAGGGAAGAGAAGTAATTCAGGTTCTCCCACCCCCTGAACAAAAGGACTTCACCGAGGCTCCAAGAGGATCTCCTATCACATTTTAAGAGAATCCTCGTAGGTTTAGAATAGTGTCTCTCCTACATCTGTTTCAGACAACATTGACACTTGAAGTCTTTGGAGCTGAAGATCTTGTGGTCCTTTTGTTCACTTTCTTTCATTCCTTTCCTTTAGGTCAGCCTGTAGACATTTCTGTTTAAATTTCACTAACCTGAAGGACACAGCAGTCTGAATCCCCACCCAGCACACGGAGCCGGCCCTGCCCTGGGGGTCCCCTCAGCTCCAGTTCCGTCACTGTTCTTTCTAGGCTCACCTGTGGTCCTGCTTCGCAGAATTCAGGCTTGTCATCCACAGCAGCGTTTCTGCCAACTGTATTTTTCAGCAGAAAAAATAATTGAGGAAATAACCAGTAAGTCTTAGGATAAAGAAGAAATTTTAGAAAGAAGGCTCAGGACCAATAGAAGAGTAACTGGAAAATCACATTGGCTCATACTGGGGGAGTGACTTTCCTCCCCGGGGAAACAGGGGCTGACCGTGCGCCAGATGTGGACTAACCTGGCTCTGCGTTAGCGTAGTGTTCTCTCTTATCCCTGGCGCTTGCTTAGCATTAATAGGCAGAAATCAGAGAGACTGAAGTGAAAAAGCATGTAAGTATTATTACACATTAAACAGAAGCTTTAAGATACCCCTTTGGGAAGATGTTTGTTTGAAAAGCCTGGAAACCTAGGGCAATTTTTATTTTTATGTTATATTTTCATACAATATACTTAAGAGGTTTTTTCCTTACAAATAGTTTTACAGGCAAAATATCTCTAAATTGAAAGCCATAGGTTTAATCATTAATCCAAAAAATAATAATAATTGAAACATTTTCTCTCTATTCCAGACTTTGTAGATACCCTGTATCTCCCTCTCTCTCTCTCTCTCTCTCTTTTCCCTGCCCCCCATCAACTGAAAATATGGCCTTGTACTTTTTTTTTTTCACTTTAAGGGGCTTCTTGTATTAAATAGAGGCTGGAGAGGAATGACTAGTTCTTTTCAGTTTTGAGATCTCACGAGTTATTTTCTCTCGGTGAATAAAAATAGCAAGAGCTGGTGGCCATGGATAGAGGGAGCAGCTGCCCCAGCCGGGACAGGGAGAGGACCCTCACACCTTTGCTCCCTGGAGGAAACCATGACTTCCCCAGCAGGTGCCCCGTGTCCCAGCCCCATGCTGGCAGTTCCTGCCGGTGGGAAACCTGGCCTTTCATTGTTTTAACTTGTTTATGATGTCGGAGTCAAAGAAGAAAGCCGTTGAGAATGTGCACTTGAGAAGGTTTTTCTGCCCTCCCTGACCCTGCCCTCTGCTGTTGGCTCCCAGACCCACTGCACCCACCCTCATCCGAGATTTCTAGAGTCTTTGTCATCTCGTTCTTTTCCATGAGGTGCTTCATTCTGTGGGGGCAGCAGGCTGTACCACAGGAAACCCTGCCTATAAACATTACGTAAGCATGTATTTAAAAATATGAAAATTTGGGGATTGCTTCATCAGTGTGCCTTAGTAACCCCAAGTCCTTCCCTGAAAGTAAGTCATCCCCCTTCAGCTGTGAGGTGGATGTTCCAAATTCCTTCTCGATCAGGACGGGGCCTCACACCCTCCTGTAGGTCTCACCTCTCATGAACTGATTCCTTGGGTGACACTGCCCAAGACAGGTTCAGCAATGGAAGAAATCCTGCTGTCACTGAGGAAATGAGTTACCCTGTCAAGTGACACTTGTCCCTCAGAAAAGTTGGTACCTTACCAGCATGTGGTCTGGGTAACTGCAGCCCTGATCAGGGCATTGTCAGAAATCAGTGGACAATGGCTGGCTGTCATGCCCCTGGATGTCCACAGTGCCATTGACAAAGAAATGTAAGTAGTGACCAGGACTAACGCCCACAGCTTATTGGGCATTCACGATAGGCCAGGCATTATACAATGTGATTTAGACACAGGATGTCATTTAAGCCTGACCTAGACTTTGCAAAGATAAAAATTATTACACCTAGTTTGCCAGTGAGGCATTCAGCACTTAGCAGAAGTCACTTGCTCTCGAGAGGTCACGTAGCTGGAAAGGGATGAAGATGGGCATTCAGATCCCCAAACCCCAATTCTTGATAAGCCAGTAGGCCTTGGGTTCCCACATGCTCTGTCCTGGGAACTCTACTCCAGTGTGTTGTTGGGGGAGGTCTGGGTACTCCCCTCAGGTGAATCTCGTGGTCAGAAAGGTTGAGACTGGAGGACACTGTGATACCTGTTCTGCTTGCCCCTGGGTTTTCTGCTTTGCAGAGTTTGTGCCCATTACGTAGGCTTCCCTCACTGGGAGAAGGATATGAAACCAGTTATCTCTTCCCAGCGGCAAGCGATGTGGAGGTCTTGGGTGGGGGAAGGTGGCTGTGAAGGAGCAGGAGGGTGTCCCCTAACTCTCTCTTGAGGAATCTTTTTTAAACCTAGTGTTTGATCTTAGTTAAACCAGCTTGACATGAGATTCTTGACCATACCCAACAGGGTTAGGATAATGGGATACTATTACTATGTAACATTGGCCCCCCCCCACCTCACTGTGTTTGGGTGTTTGTACACACCTACAGCAGGTCTTTGCAGTGGGTCCAGTTAGCAACCAGTGAGCAGACGAAGAATTCGAGCTGCCCAAGACCACTTAGCTTGCAAGTTCCAGGGCTGGGCTGCAAACCCAGCTTTCTGACTCCAGAGCCACGGTTCTTTCTCAGGTGTTTCAGCTGCTTGGAAGACAGTGCATGTGAAGCAGTGCATTGGGTTTTTGGTGTTTGTTTGTTTGTTTCATTTTAAATTTTATCAACCACAGCTTTGCACTTTCTATGGCAGTCTTACTGACCCTTTCACCTGGGACTAAATGACAGCAAAGATCCCGCGGCGCCCTTATCGATTCTTGTACATAGGAAGCTGGTCCTCTGGTCTCTCAAATGGGAAAACTTGAGACGGAATCAGGCCTCACCTGAGGCTCCTCTGTGAGTCACTGGCAGAGAGCTTCCCAACTCCCTTGCTTTTGCATACATCACTCACTTGTGCCTGAGACTAATAACAGAGTAATTTGTGAAGCAAGATGTGTGACTCACCAGGCAGGGGAGGGGAGCTTGCATGGAATGACTTGGAGAGGAGCAAAGTATTTCATAGCACTTGGACAGGAAATGCTGATGTGATGCTGATTGCAATACCATTGCCTCGTTACCTAGCTATTAATTTACATTTTAGACCTCTAAAGTTAACTTAAGAAAACAAGTGGTGGGAAGGAAATCCCACTTTTGAAAACAGAATTATCGATGATCAATCCTATGTAACCTTCTCCTGGAGTTCTGCCCAGTGGTCTTGGCCTCCTTTCCTTTGAATCCCAGGATATGCATTCTCCTAATGTTATCCACACTTTGCTTCACATCCCGCTGGTCTCAGTCACACCTGTTTCTCTGCAAGCTCCCATCCATGTCAGCAGTCTATGTAAACTTCCACCCTCGCTTACCTCTCTCTGGGTCCTCAGCTGGGCGTTGGCAACCTCTGCCGATTGATGCCCAGGTTAGTGCCCACGGCAGAGGTGAGCCAGGGACTCCACACAGGCAAAGAGGCACCCAGAGGGATTTCATTTGGGTGGGTACTGCCTCCCTAAGCTGCACTTTTCCTATTCTCTGTATCACCTCCGGAGTCTCATGTTTGTCCGTGTACAGGTGGATCTCTGGAGCCTGTCTTCCTGTGGACTGAGGAGCATGTTTTTTATTTTCTTCAAAACTGTTAGGATGCAGAAGATTCTACCAGTTAGCTGTCTGTGTATGTAAAAAGGCTGTGACAAGTTTTATGAAGGTAACAAAGTTGCCTTACTTCAAATCAGCTATTAGCTTTTGTATGTGACACACTTGCTTAAAAAAATTAGCCTCTTAAAGAAAAACATACTAATGTGAAATAAATCACCTTAACAACACCTTTCAGTCAAGAGAAACGGGGTGTGTTTTGGGAAAAGAATAATGAAAAAATTTAAAATACCCAGAATTTTACCATTTTCACATAGCAATTGTTTTATGTTTCCTTCTAGTTTTTATCTTCACACACATGTGCACATATATGTGAATGTGAATAAAATAGTATAATAAAGTGATATCATACACCATCATGTGATCATACGGTAGATATAGTTTTATTTTTAGTTTTACTTTTATTTAGTTTTATTTTTAACATGTCATAAACACTTCCCATGTTGATAAATTTCATACATTTTGACATGTCATAAACACTTTCGTAAATTTTATAAATTTTATAATTTCATAAATTTCATAAATTTTAACATGTCATAAACACTTTCCATTTTGATAAATTTTAGCTTCAGCTGATTATTACATCAAGTTAACATTTCAAAATGGACTTAAACATTTCAGAATTTAAAAAACCATTATTACTAACATTGAAGTATTTATTAACTATAGTTAAAATTTTTTTTTGTTCAATCTAGGTGGGCTTGAACATTTGAGTGACTCCTAAAATGTATTATCCAATTTCCAAAAGAGTAGTATCATTTATGTTGCTGCCAGTAACATTAACATATGAATGTAATGATTTTACACTTGTATATAAATGATACATAAGGTCCATTTATGTCATATTTAGCACTGAATACTACTTTTAAATAACTTGTAACTTAATAGATGTCAATTATAAAAATTAAGGACCAGAAAGTTTATTCAATTCCTCTCTTTATAAGGGCGACATGATATTTGATAGTTTCACTCCAATTTATCATTTAACAGACATGTGATGCAATGATCTACAACCATTTACTCACTTCATCATTTAATCACCCCATCAAGAAGATGCAATTATCATCTCTGTCTTGTAGATGCGGAAACTGACATTAAGTTAGTTGTCCGAGGGCACATAGCTAGTGCAGCGTCAGCCTGGGCTGCAGACTCCGTCAGTCTGGCTCCGAAGCTGTACACTTGACCGCTGTGGCATTCTGCCTCCCCTAGTACCTGCTGAGCACTTCCTGTTTGTACACTTAGCATGTGCTTTTTGAATGCTATTGTGCCCTCATGCACCTTGAAGTCTGGGGAGGGAGCCAGACTTAAATCAGCATACAAATATCTAATTACTAATTTGATACCTATTATGAAGAAAAAACACCCAGGAAGTACTTTATGTAGCTTCGGGTGCAGGGGGGGAGCAGGAGCCTTGATGAAGATCTTAGAGACACTTCAATCAAGACTGGAAGGATAAGGAGGAGAGGGGGCAAAGACAGGAGGATGGAGCATTCTAGGCTGAAGGAACAGTCTATGCTCATGTGATTAGGGAGCCGCAGGACAGACTGGACACCAGCCCTCTGGAACATGGTAGAGATCTCCAGTCCACTGCCCATGGGGGCGGCTGGAGCCTTCCCTGGGAGCACCCCAGAGACAGAAAGCAAGTCTCTTCCTGCAATGTCGCTCTGCTACCCCACTACTGACACAGGCCACCTGGCAAAGGGAAGCAGGTACAGGGACCAGACGCACTTCACAGTGCAGGCAAAAAGGGTGAATTTGGAGCTGAGTGGCAACAAATTTATAGCCCACACAGGCCCTGTACTAGAAGCCCAGTAGATGGAGCAAATTCTTAGCATGTTCTGCAAGGGGCAGGATGTTAATGGGAATCCAGGCCCCCGTGGGCTTGTTGTGGAAGAAGTCCCGCGACTTCGTTTCTTTTTTCAGTTGTAGAAGTTCTTTACATGTTCTAGATGTGTCTTTTGTGTTGCAAACACTGCAAACATTTTCTCTTGTCTGTAGCTGGCCTTTCCATTCCCCTTAGGTGTTTTTTCATGAACACCATAGTTTTTATTTACTTCTCCATTATATCCTTCCCTGTCTATTAACGAGCAGTATAGCCTAAGCTGTTATAAAAAAATAACTTAAAACTCAAGGACTTTTGTGAGATAGGAGTTTAGTTCTCTTACATGTCACAGTCCAGGTATCATCCCCATTTCCAGCTGTCAGGAGGAAAGACCTCTGTCTTTCTGGGACATGCTGCTTGGTCTTTGGAAGATCATGCCAATTCGTTCCCCTCCCACATCACTGACCCAGACCTAGTCACACACAGCCACACTTGGCCATGAGGGAGGTTGGGAAATGGTGACTTCCGTGGTGGGGCAGCCACGTGCCCAGTAAAGCTTGGGGGCTGGAGGCCTGTAAGTGAAAGGCAGAATGAGTGGTACTTAGGTCACGCCATTACCCTCAGTGACATCTCTGGGGTGCTACCATGCTGTTGCCACAAACACTCTGAACTATTTTCTTTTCCCAGTTTCTAAGTCTGCTCTGAATTTCTTCAAGGCTTTAAATGGATCTAATTGGGAAATTAAGTATGAGAGCATTTCTTAAAGTTGTTTTTATCCTGTTGTAAGTTAATTACTTCTCTACGCTAAGTACGGGGTTTTTTTTTTTTCCTCTTCAGTTCTTGTGCAGTTGTAAGCCCAGGCATTTACAGGCTTTTTATGCACTAACTTAGTCATAATAAATACCCTCCACAGTTAAGTTGCTCTGTTGTTTGCATTGTCTCATCCATTTGAAATGGCACAATTTGAAATGCTCGTCAAAGTAGAATTTACAGTTGGCTCAGTCCTTACCCTGTTGACAGGAAGCAAGTGGCTGCTAATGTTTTCCTTGGTGTTTTATCTTCAAGGCATAACCAGTTTTTTTGGCTGAGTTTGTAGAGTTAGTTCCAAAGAAAACACAAAGACTCAGTGTAGATAAGCGTGTTGACCTGACCCCTGCACCAAGTTTTAAAAATTGTTTTGCAACTAATACAAATGAAGTTGCTTGTAGGTAATTAAATTAGATAACATTTTTGGCCCCATCTCTCCTTGATTTTCAGCCCCAGTAAACCCCCCATCCTTTCATTCAGCAAATAATTATTGAGTGTCTACTGTGTGCAAACGTTGAGTGTACAACAGTGAACAGGCTGGACAAGGTCCCTCTTTTTCCGGAGCTGACTTAACCAGACAACCCCGGGCTCACTATTATCTGGTCACCCAGTCTCCCCAGCTCTCACATCCTCCCCCCAAAATAATACTCAGGGAGTGTGACGTTGATTCCAGAGTGTCTCTCTTCCCGTCACCTCGCAGGAACACACCTCTACTGCAGTCTGACTTCTCTACCTAACTTCCCGTCTCTGGTCCCCTTTTCACACAGACATTTTCTCTTCTGGAGAGATAGTAATTTCTTGTGACTCCTGCATCTGGGCCATGTGTCCTGTAGTCAGCGGTCTTCTGCGCTGGTGTGGCATTAATAGCAGGGATCCTGTGGATAAGCACCAGAAACCATCCAGAGCCCTAGCCTGACTAGGAGTTCTTACCTCAGCAATAGCTCAAGTGCTACATTTTTACTACTTTACTATAATGTGACTTCAAATAGTGATAAACTTGTGGCCCAGATGGTTTTAGTTCCTCAGTCCTAAGGTCAGATTTAATGGTGTTCATCTGAGAAAGTGGCTCAACTGGCGTCCCTTACCCTGTTGGGTTCTGTATCCATGAGGTCAGAAAATAATGAGTCATAAGAACCTACATTAGTTAGACTGTCTTCCTGCAAACTGCTAGCAGCTGGAGTTGAAAGTAGCGTTTAAAATTTTCACAATAATAGCAGGTGGGAAAACACAGCTGGGTTATGATGCCACCTCCATTACTGATGCTTCCCTAAATAAAAAAGAAATTAATGCAAGTATTTCTCTTGCAAATATTTCTGATTGTTAAAACAGCCTCAAATCTCTTATGTAAGTAAAAATTGTGGTTCCTTCAAATATTTTTGTATAAATAGGAATTGCAGTACTTAGAGAATATGCAAGGGATGGGAAAAGGGGAATTGGAGTAACCGATGAGGAAAAAAGAGACTGGGAATGGCCAAGGAGTAAATAAGTGCGTTTACTTCCAAGAGAATACCAAGCAGAGAGACTGAAGAGCTGTTAACTGAGCTGACAGTTCTTCAGTTGCCAGAAAGGCCTAGAGTTCAGCCAAATCAATAAAGATGAGAGATGGGCTGCAAGTTTAATGTGGGAGTCACACTGTCCAAAAGGTGACTGAGTCACAGGCAGGGTCCCTGAACGACAGATGCACTGTTGCAAGTGCTCAGAAGTTGTTTTCAGAGTAGTCATTTGTGAGGTTTTGAAAATGCAGGTGTCTCTCCATCCCAGTCCTTTCTAATTCTC
This sequence comes from Phyllostomus hastatus, assembly GCF_019186645.2. NCBI lineage: Eukaryota > Metazoa > Chordata > Mammalia > Chiroptera > Phyllostomidae > Phyllostomus > Phyllostomus hastatus. The sequence continues at coordinate 10,370,750 of NW_025334036.1, read as the reverse complement.
TTTCCATCTGGGTGTCGTTGAAGTATTACAGTGCTTAGACAGTTTACACAGGACAAACGGATCATCCACTCTCTGTGTAGGGCATTTGTTTTGCATCCCACCCAGCATCTTTTTGAGGGGAGACAGCAGCCTCTTTTACCCTGAGCAACAGCAACAAAAAGCCTTAAGTTAGCAGTGACCATGAGGGCCACTGTCAGATTTGAAATTTAAGCAGAGCAGGAACAAAAACGGGGGAGAAAGAAAGGAAAAGGGACAAATGAGTGTCCATTGTCAGTAAGATGAGCTCAGAGGCTAAACATAGGGAGAAACTGACAGATGCTGTAGACAGCCATTCTCTTTTCAGTTATTCTAGGGGTGATCCTAATCCTAATTAGGATTAAGAAAATCCTAATCCAGGCACCTCTGCTGATTTGAAGGTTCAGAGGACTGAATTGGAGCTCTCGGCTTCACTTCACGGAGGGTGGGGAAAATGCTAGGTGTATCAGTCAGCGCTTTTGGTTGTAGGCAACCGAATCTACCTCTTTCCTACTGTCATAAACAGAGAGAGGACTTTTTTGGAAGTGACTCACAGCGTCGAAGGAGGGTGGTGGACCAGACTGGGGTGGCAGTAGAAACCAAGGAGATCAGGAAGGCCAAGAGGCTGACAGACAACTGTCTTTTTAGCAGCAGCTGCAACCTAGGCCGGGTGCCATCTGCTGCTGCTGGATATCGTCGTCTGCTCCAGGCTCAGAGTCCTGAGAAAAGCATCCAGTTGGCCAAGCCTGGGCCATCCCAGGCCGGCCGCCAGCAGAAGGAGAACCGTCCACCTTGGCTTGCACAGTGGGAAAGGCATTGCACCAACTCCACTCAACAGCGGTGATTTCCCTGCTACTGTGAGGCCCAGTGCTGGGCTACCTCCGAATGGCACTTGCAGTGTGCCGGGGTCCGGGCAAGGTGACTCTAAAGGATGCCAGAGGTTCTGGCACAGGCCTGTGGCCTGAGGACGGGGGAGACTCATAGCACAAGAGGTTTCCATTCTGATGAAATCCAGCTTATCTGTTTTATATCTTGCCGTTTTGCCTTTGGTGCCCTATGTAAGAAGCCTTTGCCTAACTCGAGGTCATGAAGAGCTACTCCTTTATAGTCTTCTAAGAGTTTCATCATTTTAGCCCTTACTTTTAGGTCTGTGTTTCATTTTGCATTGATTTTTGGGTCTGCTGCGTAGAAGGGATCATTAACTCTTTTGAAGCAGCAATAATTGATGTTTGGTGGCAGTATGTGAAGAAAGAATGAATAATGTAGATTTGCTTTTTTTCTCAGTTTGAACTGCGTCTTCCAGGGGCCCACCCTCAACCTCTAAATTCTTTCTGTCTCTATTTCTCTTTAAATGTTTTTGGCTATTGGGTATTAAAGTTACTATGGCTCTCAACACATCTTGATTCATTGCTTGCATATGGTGCACAGGGCATTATTTAGAGCAGCCAACTCCTACATAATCATTTTAAGCTATTTATTCAATTCTTTAATTAGAATTCTTTAGCCATTTATTATCCACTAAGTTATAAATATTATTATAAATATCAATTAGAAATACTTATATTTCACACTGGACAGAGTAATCCACACTTCCTGGAGTAATATCTTAGAAGTGAACAAATGGTTTTGTATAACAATTACTATAACAATATCAAAAGAAAATCTAACCCATTGCCATTGTTATTTGTTCCCTGAGTCCCTATTCTGTTAAATTTGGAGGCAGTAAAGTAATGAACCTGCTGAGGCAAACTTGTAGGAAAAGATATCTTTGCCCTTGCAGTGGTATCTTGTTCCGATGCACCAGGGACAAGGCCTGGTACAGAGAGACTCCCGGGGCCTGGGTTGGTTTCTATGATCTGTAGGAAGTTTGAATTTTAGGTGAAGTTTGACTCGTGCCTCTTGTTGTTATTAGCCTTATCTGGCTGAGCCTTTCAAAGCAAATTTCCTCTTTTGGTCATTTATGTCAGATGGCCCAGGCAACCAAGCTTGAATCCTCAGTTCCTTTACCAAGGTGTGTTCGTTTCCCCTTCCCAACACCTGTTTCGTCAGCCTCACCGCCCCCTCCCAAGTCCAGATCTGCCTCAGTGCTGCCTCAGTTGTGAGCTCCCTGAGTCTGGGATAGTCCCTTCCTTTCAGTGGCCCCACGGTCTGACATACAGGATATGTTCAATAAATCTTTCTTTTTTTTTTCTTTCTAAACTTTAAAAAAATTATTTTATTTATTTATCTATTTTAGAGAGGGGATGGGGGAGGGAGAAAGAGAGGGAGAGAAACATCAATGTGTGGTTGCCGGGACCTAGCCTGCAACCCAGGCTTGTGCCCTGAGTGGGAATTGAACCAGTGACCCTTTGGTTTGCAGTCCAGCACTCAATCCACTGAGCCATACCAGCCAGGGCTCATCTCAATAAATCTTTCTTGATAATCATTGGTACTGTACCATATTTGCACAACTTTGCAACTGTATTAATGGGATTTACCCTCCCCCAGGGTAGAATGATAGTAAAAAGATTAATATATGGGCAAAAAAAAAAAATCCTTGCCCTTCCACACCTCGTAGGTGTGGCTGTGACTGAGACAGTGCTACCTAGCATGAGCCATCTCTGAACAGCGAATGAGAGATGAAATGAAGTAGACAATTATGTCACCGTGATTTGCTTATGGGTTTTTGTGTGGATTTTTCTGAAGGACCTGGGGGTCCATACTCTGGAACTCTCCCTCATGTGAAGTCCAAATCAAAGGGCAGTGCTCCGCTCTGAGCCTCCTTCTGTCTTCCCGTCCTCTCTGGTCCCCTGTCCCACTGCCACCCCACGGTGCTTTATCTCCCATCCCTTGAGTTTCCTACCTTTCCCCTCAATGTCACTTCTCTCCAGGCCTCCCTTTCTTCCTACCCAGCTTGGATCTCACGTGTGATCTCATGAATGATATTCTTCCCCAGTTCCTTGATGCCTCTGCCCTAGTGCAAGCCTTCCTGTTTCCAACTGCACATCATGCTTGAAGCTCCCAATCGCCCTCCAGTCCTTCCATCTCCTGACCCGTGTTCCACACCTCAGCCAGCAGAGCTGCCACACCTGTGCCTGTGTGGGGTGGGAACCCAGCCCTCATTCTGCTAGATAGAAATCTGCCCACAGAGGGTACCATCCTCTACTTGGTGCAAAGACACCATGGGGGCTCACAGAGGACTCAGCTGCCAGTGTGACCTTTTCTAAAATATCTGACCATTTTACTTCTCTGCATGGTGCTCAGCATTGGGTTCTGGTAGCTAAAGCCCAAGCTCCTTAGCTCAGAATACAGACCCTCTGTGACCAAGCTTTACCTGCCCCACCAGCATCTTGATGGGAGTGACTATGGGCTTATTGCCCACACTGGAAGACTTCCGAAAGGAAAGGCTGCTATTAACAATTATGCCAGGATGATAGATGGAGACTCGGGGCACCTCTGTGTAACCCACCGTCCCACACCTTGGAGTCTTAGGCTGTAGTGTATCATGTCGAGGGTTTGTTCCATGCACATCAGGATATTTACAAATCAAGAGGTTTTGATAGAGTTATTTTGATCACCATGTTTCAATCACAGCCTATATACAATGAGATTAGAACATCTCATTCTGCATTCTTCTATATTGCTGGGTTCTGTCTTAAGACTCTCATTCCCTCCCCCGCCCCGCCATTTTTCTGCCATTCCCTGGTTTATTTCTACTGATTGTTCAAGACACCTCAAGGATCATCTGTTCTAATGGCCTTTTCCTGACACTTCCTAGCTGGGCTACGTGCCCACCATTTGTTCCCACAGCACCCTGTGTATACCTTTTCTGTTATACCAAAAAATAGTGTGTCGAAGCCATCTGTTCAGGCCTGCCTTGCCCACAAGACTCTAAGGTCCTCAAGAAGGAAAAGCTGTCTCTTAATCTTTGGATCCCCAGTGCAAACACAGTGCTTGACAAACAGTAGAATCTAATAAATATTTGTTGATGCGCACTAATTGAAACATTGTAATATGAAATAAAAAGTGCTTGTTTTTACCTTGAAGAGAAGTTCTTGGGGTTCTAGTACAGAGTCATACATTATTTGGAGCTTTCATGAGGTTGACCTTTGGCATGTTGAAGTTGCAGAGGTTATTATTGTTTCTCATACCATAGAATCATACAAGAGGAAGATGCATACACGTAATATGAATATATCTTGTACAGAAAGTATGAGCAGGGGTGTGTTAAACTCCAGTTTGCCCAACTCGGCCAAAATTGCTCTGTGAGTATTGGCAGAGCAATTCTTGTTTGTTTGTTTGTTGGAGATTTTGTTTATTTTCAGAGAGGAGGGACGGAGGGAAAAGGAGAAGGAGAGAAACATCAATGTGTGGTTGCCTCTCTCACGTGCCCCCTTCTGGGGACCTGGCCCACAACCCAGGCATGTGCCCTGAGTGGGAATAGAATTGGCAACCTTTTGTTTGACAGGCTGGTGCTCAATCTACTGAGCCACACCAGCCAGGGACAATTCTTGCTGATGCAATGAAGACCCACGAGCCCATTAAATGCTAGTATTCCATTCTTACCTGTTTCTTTTGCCAGAATTCCCTAGTTTAGGCATTTTGAGTAAAGTTGCTCAATGTTATCTCAATCTTATTTGTTTTACAAGTCTAATGTATTCTATTTCTATCTCTCTAGAATGTTTCAGACGTTTAAAGACTGGTTTTGGTTGGAAAGATTCTGGCTTCCAACAACAATAAAGTGGTCAGATCTCGAAGATCATGACGGGCTTGTCTTTGTAAAACCCTCTCATTTGTATATGACAATTCCGTGTGCTTTTGGCTTGCTGATTATCAGACACTTCTTTGAAAGGTAAGTATTGTTTGTGTGTCTTTCGTTCCCTTTCCCCTTCTTTGTCCCAGCTCTAGAATAACAGAATCTTGGTGAGATCATTAAAAAAATCTGTTGTTCAGAAGTTGCAGCTAATAGGCTACCCAGATTCTTGGGGGTGGGGGTTCATGAAATCAAATGCACACTGAATGTTATCTAGAAGCTGAACAAATAAAAATTAGAAACAAGTGCTTGACGGGAGGGCGAGAGGGATAACGGGGGAAAGAAGGGGAAGGGTCTAGTCAAGAAACACGTATAAAGGACTCGTGGTCATGGGCACCAGGGTGGGGATCGACTGGGGGTGCGGGGACTGGCAGGGCTGGGGAGAGCAACGGGAAATATGGGGGCAACTGTAATTGAACAACAATAAAGTAAAAAAGAAAATTGAGATTGAGAGGTTAAGTATCACAGAGCTTATCAGTGTCATGGACAGTGTGGGGACCCAGTTTGTCTTCCACGTGCCCAGGCATCTGGCAAAGGACATGCATTTCCAGAAAGGCAGTGTTAGAGGAAGCTATGGCTAGGGGAAGCATTATCATTTTAGAATGCCTATAAAGTAGCAAAAATGGCTCATTAAAGACCAAATTTAGTATTACTTTATCACATAGTTTATTTTAAAGGTTTATTTAAAATTGTAATAGCAGCCCTTCATTCCAAAGTATAAGGAAATCAAAGAAAAAAATATTAATTTGCTTTCTCAGAAAAAGTAAACTTCTTTTTCTTAATTTAATTTAAATAGATATTACTTTCAACATTTTTATTAAAACTGTGCTAGTGTTATGATAATAGGAGATAAATGTTCATCTATAATCTCTATAGTTGTCTCTGTTTCAAAAAACTGTTATTAGCACATAATTTTTCTGGAGCAGAAAGAATATTTGAATGTCAAGAGTTGGAAAAACTTAAGACAAAATCTGATAAAGATCATTTTGTCCAAGACTAACTGTAATGCAGATCATATGTTTATAACCATTTGCAGGGTCCTTATCTCAGAAGTTAGTTTGACCAACTCTGTCTCATGGACTCTCCAAAAGGTTTCTGTACAAACAACTCCTTCCCTTGGGCCAAAAATGCGCTATTGCTCTTGGGAGGAGGAAGAGAAAGCCCCTGGATACCACTAACCCTAGCTGAGAACATTTGAAAGTGTTCTTCCTTTTTGACAGTTAATTCTAGTTTTTACTCACATGTTTGGATTTGTCAAAGAATGCATAAATAAATGAAGTAGGATTCTGCCACTGCACTATCAAATTAGCAAATTATTCTCTCTCATCCTAAAATGCATGCTTTCTTGCCGTGTGTCTGGTGATCTTGGAATTTGGCATCTAGTTCCTCTACTTATTTGCATTGCAGATTTCCTACTTTTTTTGGTGGACAGCTCCATTTTCTGTTTTGATGAGGACAGTGACCTAGAACATGCTTTTGGTTGCCAAAGCAGCACAGCTGTGGAGGACCAACTTGTCTTGGTCTTGGCCTGGCCAACAACAATTAGGAAGGAATCCAATCCTCTTTTAATTCCTAGGACTGTTCTTGATGCTTCTCAAGTGACTAAGTAAAGTCTGTATCATCTTTCCTATGTCTTTCTAATTTTAACTCCCAATAATTCACCCTTCGCTTTTTCCATTCTGTGACACTACAGAACGCTGTGTTGCTCTCCTGGTCCCATCTCTGTTTTAATGCAGTAGAAGCAAGGAAAAGATTACATGGAAGAGAAATTATGCATTTTGAAGTATAAGTTTATTTTTTCCAGGGCTTCCATATCATTCATATTAGATTAAACCATTTATGAATAAAATATTACACCTTACATTTAAATAGAAACTTACAGTTTGAGATATGTATAAAATCACAAGCGATATAATCTCAGTGGAGAAAATGAGAGGTAAGTGAACCAGCCAAGGTCAGACGAGAAATACATAAGGAGTAGCAGGCACCTTGGGACTTGCACGCACATGTTATGACACCAGGTTCAGGGGGGTTGGTTTTTTATTTTCCCCATACTGGTACTTCCTGGACTTTCACAGTGAAGTACTCCTGATGGCAAAAGGGAGTAAATTATTACCTCTTGTGAATGCAGAAGACACAGCCTAAAGGGTTGATAGCAAATGTGAAATTTACTGAACTGTTTTCTTTTAAGATTTTATTTTAATTTTTTTAGAGGGGAAGGGAGAGAGAAAGAGGAGGAGAGAAACATCGATGTGAGAGAGAAACATTGACCTGTTGCCTCTCCCACACCCCAGCTGGGGATCCAGCCGGCAGCCCAGGCATGTGCCCTGACCGGAATCAAACCAACAACGCCCAGCCCACGGAGCCACACTGGTCGGGGCTGAACTATCTTAAAAATTCACATAAATTTGACACCACATTTCAGCATCTCTTATCATGTTTATCACAAAAAACCTTCCTTCTTTTGTCCTAGGAACTATGACTAGGACTTGTGATTTGGCCACTTGTTTTTATCTGTTAGCACTAGCCAGGAGCCACGTCAGGTCAGGAAGTAATGCCCCTTTTCCTAGGTGTAGAGAGCAGGAGTGCAGAGACAGAACTGATAAGGACAGACAAGGACAGACAAGGAGATCACCTGACAGTGGCGGACATTTGCTTCATATTTTAGGATTTCCTTTCCTTACAAATTCTCGTTTGTGGCTTATATTTGATTTTCTTTTTTGGTCTAGAGTAGCAGTTTCTAACTCGTGTATCCAGACCCCTTTATGCATTCTTTTCTGTGCCTGAAGTGTTATTTAAAGGGGATCTAAGCTACTCAACTTTAAATACTTGTGGAATAAACACATTATCTCACAGTGAATTAGGTTCCCAGAAGAGCCCGAGGCAGGGGTGGAGTTGGTAAAATGAGAAGGTAATCTTTTTTCTTTGACCTAGTCCGTGACGAATACATCCCCCCCACCTCTACCACTTTTGCTCGGCAACAGGGCAGGAGGGGATAGCCCACCCTTCATTCTTTAAAGAAGGGTGGGTGGGGCTTCCTTCAGGAGTTCAGAAAGAATTGTTCCGGGCCACAGTTGAAACAGTCTCTCAATCCACACATTAGACATAAGTGTCATTTGAGATTGTATTGCTCCAGATATTTTGTTTTCTCACATAAAACCCTCTGCTTAAACTCTGGTTCAAAGAGCCTTTGAATCCTTAGGAGCAAGGAAACAATTTCATGCCAGTAGGCTATTGTTTCTATTTAGGAGAATTACTGAAACTTCATATGTTTAATGTCGGCCTAGGCCTGCCTGCCTTTTATTCAGTAAAATAGTATTAAAAAAGGGAGGGGCAGCTTCTGGGGTTGCGAGGCTTTCGCTCACAGGTAACTGACCTCACAGGTGCCAGATAAACAGGGGGCTACTAGGGTATCTGAATGGGGCCATAGGAAGGCTCAGTTCCGCAATAGTAGCAAACCTGAGAGACCCTTTCCTGGTGACTAACCTCTCTCCGAACCACTTATGTGGGAGCAGAAGTCCGCATTCTTTTTTCTTTCTCTTGGACTTTTTTCTATTCCGTATCAATAAAATGAAAGTTCATGTGACTTAGTCTCTAAGGTTCTTTTAGAGCTTAGACCTGTCCTTTCTCTTCTGTTTGCAGTTCAGTTTATCAGATATTTATTGTGCTGCTTTATTCCTCCTTTTACAAAATAGATTTTAGATTACATACCTATTCATATTTATTTACACCTACATTAGGTGAAGTGACCGATTCTCTAGATTTATTTGTAAAGGAAGGATAATGCCGAAGTAGAAAACTGTATTTATATATTCCCTCTGTCCTATGGAAAATGCTATTTCTGTGCCCGAAGCCTGGACACATAAAAAACAAGACTGTATTTCTCTTTCTTGAAATTAATATAGATTTGTTCTTCATATCAGCAAGTGTGCTGTGGATGTCTGTTTATCCGCTGTGTATACTTATCCACATGCTTATTCTCACATGACCCTTCAGAGGGGAATGTTATATACTTCATCTGGCTTGGAGATTGGCTGTATTCCCTTACCGCATAAGTCTTCTTGGCTTGATTCTGCTTTGCTTTTTCATTTTTCCTAACTTCTTCATTTCTAACATTTGAGGAGATAGCATTGAGTGATTATGATTGAGAGCATGACCATATTGAACCATTTTGTATTTGTGTTATTCTACTAGTAAAAACAATAAGTGTGTTCTCCAATAAAAATTTTCAACTAGTAGGTTGGATAAATGAACCAATTCCACTATTTATCCAAAACCCTGTCAGATATGTTTTCTGAGACTTTGTTAGTTTTCAGAACATCTTAGTTTTTGTTTTATTTGGACCTTTTATGCAAAGAGGGAAATAATTAATCATGCTCCTCAGATCATAGTATGCTATCTTCGGTCTAAGTAAGACCTCTTTTGATTGATTGATTTGAATTAACTTTTTCACTAATTACCTTTTATCCCCATTTCCTAGTCCCATTCCCCTCGCTGCTGGATTCTAATGTTTTTTATGGCTTTTGTTTGTATGACCCAGTAAAACATGTGCATAAACACAAATTGTATGTATTGTTAGTTGACATATGGTATGATGATAAGACCTTATTCTGTTTCTTCTCCTTTTTTTAAAGTATGGCACTATGTTTTATGATCTATCCCCATGGCTCTCTGTACATCTGGTGCATAATTAGTTTGTTTTTATATGTCTCTGAAATGTATGGGCCATTTCCAGGAGCACTTAGTCCATCTGGAAGTTGGATTGGTTTATACATTTTATCAGATTATCTTAGGAAATTTTTATTCAACTCCTATCGTTATAAAAAATGAATTGAAGGGCTAAATGATCATTCATAACTAAAATTTCCAGCATTTAATCAAACACAGAAACTCCTAAGTCAGGACAACAATAGACTGGCCTGGCAGGAGGTAGAGCTTTTGTTAGAATTAAGGGAAGCATGGAGACCTATTATTATCTTCAAAAATCAGTTTTATTGAGATACGATTTACATATAATAAAGTTCATCCAAAATTTGATGCCTTTTGACAAATATATACAGTCATGTAACATCACTGCAATAATGATACAGAAGTTTTTCATCAGCTGAAAAACTCCCCAGTACCTCATTCAGTTAGTGTCCTCCCCGAATACTAGCTCCTGCCAATCACTGACATGCTTTTGTCTGTACAGTTTTGCTTTTTCTGGATTTCCTATAAATGGAATCATATAGATTGCAATCTTTTGTGTCTTTCTTCATTTTGCTTAGTGTAATGCTTTGAGATTTTTTTCATGTCATTATGTGTGTAGTGATTCTCTATCATTGCTGAATAGTCTTTCATTGTGTTGTTATACCACAACTAATTTATCTTCTAATTAGTTGATGGAAATTTGGATTGTTTACAATTTTTGGCTGTTACAAATAGAGCTGCTATGAACATTTGAGTATAAGCGTTTGCTAGGCATGTGCTTTTATTTCTTTTGGTAAATAGCTAAAATGTTTGCTCTTCAAAAGACATTGTTAATGTTTGTATGTCCATACAGTGGATTATTAGTGAGCAAGAAAAAGGAATGAACTCTAAATATCATTATATTCGAATACATGGGTGGATCTCAAAAACATTAGACCTGGTGAAGGAAGCCAAATCTAAGCAACCATGTATTGTGCGAGTACATTTAGAATCCAGCAAAGTCCAAGCTGTAAAGACAGACATAGATCAGTGATGACGTGCGGCAGTGGTGCGGAAAAATAGGGTTAACACTAAACATGCACCCGGGATCATTCTACAGGTGACTCATGGTGATGCTTGTACAATTTGGTGAATTATCTTTAAAAAATCACTAAATGGTATACTTGAAAAGGGTAAATTATATGCTGTGCAAGGAGTGCCTTAATATTTATTTTAAAAAGATGTATAAATAAAATGAAAAGATAAACCATAGACTGGGAGAAAATATATGAAAAACATATGTTTTAAGGACATAAGTTGAGAATATATAATGAACTTATATAACACCCTAATAAGCAAAGAAATAATGATTTTAAAAATGGGCAAAATATTTGAGCAGATAGTTTACTGAAGAAGATATGTAAATGACAAGTGAACCATGTGAAAGATGTTTAACATAATCAGTAATTAGCAGAATACAAATTAAAACCACTGCATGCTGGAGGTGAATAAAAATGACAGAGTGAAGTACCTCTGAAAATTCTCTCCACAAAAGCAATCAGAAAACTAACAAATAGTGTCAAAATCAACTTTTCAGAGTTCAGAATTAACCAAAGGCTTGCAATAACCGAGAGAGAGTTACTTAAGAAAAACAGGTGACTCTTGGGAAAAACCAGCAAGCTTTGTGGCATTCCCACTTGCCCTGTTCCCATCCTGTACTCTGCACATCTGTGAGAGCCTCGCAGCACCAGCAGCAGCCCGCAGTTTCAGTGGGAAACAGCAGCCTTGCAGCCATCGCAGGGAGCGGAACCGAGTTGGAACTCCTTCAAAGCATCATTGCCAGAGAACTGTCACTCTCTGCCTGTCTAGCGGTTCCTTCAAAGACATGATTCACCTCTTCCCAGGCTGTTTTTATGGGACCCGACTCAGAACTGCCCACAGAGAAAAGCCTTTTCTTTGGGGGTGCTTGTCTAAAACAATTAGAGGCAACTGGTTAACTTTGGGAAGGTTTAGCTGGGAAATAGGATGTCCATAGGGAGCTTTGAAAAACTCTGACATATTCTTGGAAATCAGAGGCTGTTTGAATTTGTAGAGCTTTGGGCATGCTGAGGCTATCCACATGTTCACGGAAAACCTGGGAAAACCTTAATTTCTTACCTCTGGATGACCTTGAGGCTTTGTGCAAACTGGAAGTGAAGGCTAAGGCAGAGTTGTCAACTGCCTTCCATGCAGAAGATTAACAAGGAAATAGAAGACTTGATCCATACTATAAATCAAATCAATATAATAGACTTACATAAGACACACCACCTAGTAACAGCAGAATACACATTCTTCTTGGGAGCACAAGGAATATTCTCCAGGGTAGACCATCTATTAAGCCATAAAACAAGCCTGCATATGTGGAAAAGGATTGAAATTATATAAAATATGTTTTCTGACTACAATGCAATGAAAAATAATGACATTGGGAAATTAGAAAATATGTGGAAATTAAACAGCATACTTCTAAATAATTAATGGATCAGAGGAGATACCACAAGGTAAATTTGAAAGCACTGAGATGAATTAAAAAGAAAGCACTACACCAAAATTGAGGAGACACAGCAAGAGCGGTGCTTAGAAGGAGATTTATAGCTGTAAACACCTGTAATTGAAAAAGAAGAAAGATCTCAAATTGATAACCTAACCTTCTACTTTAGAGGAACTGGAGGAAAAAAGGAGAGCAAACTAAACTTAAAACAAGTAGAAGTTAGGAAATAATAAAGATTACAGTAAAAACCAAATCAATGAAAACCACTATACACCCAGTAGAACTGCTGAAGTTAAAAAGACCGGCAATGCCGAGTGTTGGCAGGGGTATGAACTGACTGGAACTCTGGCACATTATTGGTTGGGATGCCAAGTGGCACAATCACTTTGGAAAACAATGCACCAGTTTCTCATAATGTTAAATATACTTACCATACCACCCATCGACGCCATCCCTAGATATTTACCCAAGAGTATGTGACATTTCTCATAAGTTGGAACTTCAGAAAGGAACGTGGTGATTTCCATAAGATAATATCACCAAATAAGACTTTTAATATCAAAACCTTTTTTTCCTTTTTAATCTCTAGGAATTGTAAAAATAAAACTTTCAGTGGATCAGCCTATCCCAATTCCTGGATCTTGTGTATAAATATATTTGAATTTACATAGAATGAGTTTTTAAACTGTGCAAGTATTTTATTTTTTAAGTTATCGCTTGTATAAAAGGTCTCGGAATTCATTCACCTTGAACTTCTGCAGGGCAGATAGATGTTGGCTGTAGGTAGTCCAATGACAGCATGAACCAGTGACGGAGCCTTCATTTGGAATCTGAAGTTACAACCTGCGTTTTCTGGTGTTGTCGTGAATTCATTATTGGACTTTGAATTTACATTCTTTCTTATTTTTCTAGGTTTATTGCCACACCTCTAGCAAAAGCATTTGGCATTAAAGAGCAAGTTCGAAAGATTATACCGAACCCTGTCTTAGAGAATTTTTTCAAACATTCCACAAGGCAACCATCTCAAGTAAGTACAAATCCTTTGGTTTTGGATTTTAAAATCTCCTTTCTTAGTGTTTCAGTCATCTGTGGCTTACCTCATCCATGTAATAAATCTGTTCCAGTTAACTCACAAATGATTCATTTGGATTTTTTTCTCTATTGATAGGTTTTATAGCATTCCAAGCATAATATAAAATGGCAAATATTATAATATAAAGTAACAAATGTTAATAGCTGAACTGTTGTGTACAACTCTAGTGTTGAATACTAACAATTAATGCCATAAGTTGAGTATGAAGGTCAAAAATTAGTTTCTAATGGTAGGATATACTCGTATGCACAGTGCTGATTAAAGAAAAGATCACTATTGAGACAGAGGAGCCCATAGCTGACACTTCGGATGATGGTGGCACCACCCACACACATCACACACAATAAGGAAAGTGCCTGTTGTGGCGACTTTCATACAACAGACACTTCATTTTATCCAAGGCCGCAGCACACTCAGAAATGTGCTCTGCCCCACGTGCTCCCTGAAGACAGAATTTTGAGAAGCCATAACTCTCCTTACAATGCAGGATGTCCTTCGTGAAATGTTGTAGTGTCCTGCATGTCTATGTGCCGTAGAGCAAGCTTTTGACCCAACAGTTTAAAAAAATAGTGTCCAGGCAGGGCTAGTTTCTTTATACCTCCACAATTAAAGTGACAGTTGAAATGAAAACCTCCAAAAGCGGCCCACCCTCTTGATGAATGCAGACAGTTATCACTAATAATTTTAAAAGTCAAAAATATGTGCTAACACAGTTTTAGGATCGTTAGAGTTTTAAGGTGCTGAATTCCGTTGCTTCTGTGACATTGTGTGTTGTTGGGCGGGTGGGCTTCTTGCACAAAGAAGGCCCACTGAGGCCGCAGCATAGAGCACGAGGCAGAGCGTGCAGGATCGCTCGTGGCCAGCCAGCATCGTCTCGAACTTGTTCTACCCTCGGCGTCGGTATTTGACTTCCGTCTTTTTCTAAAATGAGGACAGTCTGACAAGCTGTCCCCATGTGTTCCTCTTTATTTCCACGGGCTCTGACAGAGTGCAGTCGTTCATCTGAATATCGCGGTTTCCACTAGAGAAAGTTATGCCTAAGCATCATTGTTTACATCTTTCAAAAGGGAAGTGACTGAGCTATGTTTATGAAAAATCAGGACTCTTTCAGGAGGTCCTTATTACCCTCAGTTTCTGTTGGGGGGTAACTAACTTTGGCAATACCTTGTATAAAACATGAAGGCTGGTGCCGTGCTGCCAGTTACCTGCTGGGCTTGCTCCAGCAAGAGCTTCAGGTTGACTTTCTAGGACATTTAAAATGATGCAGAAAGTTAGGTCTTCATCAAGTTTCCTTGCTGTGGAGAGACAGTAGCCATGTGCCAGTTAAAGAAAAACTAAGAAAACCTGAAAGAGATTTAGGGATTAGGTAATCTTTTTCTTTCATGATTGAGGTGAGGAAACTAAGCCTTCATAAGAGGAAATGAGCCGTCTGAGGTCACGCAGCTGATTAGTAGCTAAATTATAACCGGAACCCGGTCCCCAGCCTCCTGACCAGCGCGGTCCCTGTAGTGTCCAAGTGACTGCTTCTCCTGTACGTAGAATATTAAAAGTGTGTTTCAAAGGCTGGAACAACTGTAGTAATTGGTCTAACTCAATATGTACAGTATGCACATTGGCATTAGGAAAAAGCAGAAATGTTATACACCAACCCCAAACCAAGAAGATGAAGGAAAATAATTAAGATTTCTAAGTTATGTTGCTTGCAGATTATAAAATTGAAGCAGTATTTGCATAACAGATCCAGAGAACAGGTTGTCCAAAAAAATACCCATAGATTACAAGCACTAGAACTTGGGAAGACAGACTATAATAGAGGAAGACAAAGGACATGACTTAATAGTAATTTCAGATGTGGAAACAAAATAATCTCATAATACCTCCCACATTAACTTGGCCAATGTCATACAAATAGCATTGTGTCTGTATTTTGTCATACAGACAGCCACAAATTTGGCAGAGGGAAAACAAGTTGTCAGAGGAAGCGAAAAACGTTTTGTGCTGTTTCAAGATACGGGTGTTACCTCAAAGTATCCCAAAGCTATCATGGCAGAATGCTGCAGTGGTAATACATGTGGGTCACACATGCCTTTACCAAAACAACGGCGTACGCGGATCGGAGGATGCTCCTTCAGCTGTGATGGGCTGCACCCGCAGAAGCAAAGCTATTTCAGTATATAAAGTAACAATTCTGGGCTGGTTAGCACAGAAGGGTATAACATGGTATTGCTGAGGCCCCAAAATGCTAGGCATGTCATCTTTCCATGAGAGTTGTGAGCCATGATTTTGCACAATTCTTTTGTGCCTGTGTATGTGCAGCTGTGTGTCCATTATTTATATGTGTGTTTATGTCTCTCTTTATATATGTCTCAGTAACAACTTCAAGATGTATTGGTAGAGAGCCATGATAACAGACCCACAGCTCTGGCTAACAGATCAATGACTCTGCTATTGATAAAATGGAGTAACAGCAGAACTTATGATCTAGCCCTCTCCCTTAGCAAAACCGCAACGAGAACTGATGCAGAAAAATAAGTCTGCAGCTCTGGGAGTGACCTCAAGAAAACGTGGCACTGTGAGACTGACAGAAAACCCGGTATCACACTTCATGAGGGCATTCTACTTTGCTAGCTGTCTCATCCACTGACCCAAGCTTTTTAGAGCAAAAAACTCTCTAGTTCAGTTTAATCTACAGGTGAAACATGTAAGAGCCAAAGAGGTCGGGCCATCCCTCTGCACTCCTGGAGGGTTTCTGTCAAGCAGCTGGGCCTCTTGGCCCCCACTGGGGGCTCTTCCTCCAGGCCCTCCTTGAGGCCCTCCACAGTGCCGAAGGTAAAATATGGGTCATGAGGCCAGACGGTGCGGTCCAGAGTCTGGCTGTGCTGCAGACTGTGTGTGGAGGCGGGCAGATTAACTGCTCTGTGCCTCAGTTGCCCCTTCTGTGAATTGAGTGTGATACTAATGCTTATCTCACAGGGCTGTCATGAGGACTGAGCTGAGTCCTTAGAATAGTGCCTGACATACAGTGGGTGCTCAGCGTGTGGTGCAGTTCGTATCTCTCATACTGACTTCTACAGGAGTGTTTTTAAACGTGTCTTCACAACTCAAATTGTCCTAAGGGAACATCATTTATTTCTTAATTGTGCTTGTTTCCATAACAGTTGCATAATTTTCTGTACATTGTAGGCCTTGAATAAATGCTCATTTCATGTGTCAATGAAAGAGAACACTTCTAGAGACTTGTTTGCAAGAGGATCTCCATCCCACTCAACACCACTGTAGTGGATGAGCCAGTATTGCGAAGACTGACTTTTAGCCAGATTCATCTGTGCTGCAAAACAGAAAAAAAATGCTTCAAGTCCTGTTCGATTCCTGTCTTCTAGATGCATTTGCTAGGCAGCTGTCTGTAGACATGATGGGATAATAACATTGTTCTCAGACCTGGGAAAACTCCATTCAGAGGGCAGGGACATTGCTTTGCTCCCTGCTGAATCTGCAATGCCTAGAGCGGTGCTTGGCACTAGTGAGTAGAGCTCTGCCCACGACATCTTTTCAGATAACTGAGTGAGGAAAGCATTTAAACCAGTCAGGCTAGAACCTCGGCCACTTCCGCCTAAGAATATATAGAGTATAGTGCTGTAGCATTTCAGAATACGCCCTGCTATGGACCAAGCTACAGAGTTTGGATTACACCCTCTGGGGGATTTGTTCATGTTTGCAGATTATTTTAGAAGCAGAGGTGCACATCTTCTCAAATGGTTTTGCCCATGGTCTCCCTTGTGGGTTCAGCCATCATCCACAGCACTGACACAGCACGTGACAATCCACATAACACATTCACATCCAGGAGCCCCCAGTCCTCTACTCCTGGGAGGCAGCAAGCAAGCACGAACTTTGTAACTAACCCTCTTGCACGGGGCCTCAGAGGGTAGTGCTCAGGGCTGCACAGTGGGAAGTAGCAGAAGTGCACCTGCTGCTTCTGGTTGCCAGCCGTGTTCTCCTGCCCCTCTGCCTGCTGTGCTCTTCTTCCTGGGAGGGGGTGTGATGAGCATGGTGTGCTCTCCAAACTCGTCCAGCCTGGGTGCCAGGCCCTCTTTGCCGGTGCAAAGACGCAGGGGCCTACAGCCAAAGGGCAGATGGGACACGGCCCCCGCCTTATCTCATACGGCCCCTGCCTTCTTTACAGGCTGCAAGAGGAGACTTTAAAAACTCGAGCAGCCTATAACCCACAAGATCAATTCCAGACAAGGCCACCTTTGATGTGACTCTGGCCACATCTTTCCTTCTCTCCTCTTTGTAGGATTGTACACTGCGAGGCCTCTTTCTGTTTCCCAAGTGTTCCCTGGTCACCCTCCATGTGACCTCACCTGCTGTCCCCTCTGCCAGGACATTCTCCTTCCTCATCCTTTCTTTCTTGAGGCATTTCCAGGGTTCAGCTTAAGTGTAACTTCTGGGAACTGCTGACATAAGGCCAGGTCATGTGGTGCCCTAATCTTCCCCTCTCTTGGCACTCGTCTTATCTTATTAGACTTCTTTGTTTTAGTTTTGACTTCCTCCCCAGACAGACTTTACCCTGCGAAGTAGGGTCCTATTTCAGTCTTGCTTATTTAGATCTCCAACAGCTGGCAAAATGCCTGCAAGAAGTAGGCACCCATGAGTAGCTGCCAACTCAGTGTCCTCCAAAACACAAAAACAAAACAAAACAAAACTAAACTAAACTAAACTAAACTAAACAAAACAACAGCCGGTGAGCCGCCGGCCTATCAGTGACTAGGTATTGGAGAGGGTGATGTGCGGGGAAACAGAGTAATACAGGCTGCATCCTGTTTTGCTTTGTTTTTGCCTGCTTTCTCTGCAGGTTAAGGAATAGGCCAGCAGTTAGCAGGCGTGTGGAAGCTGCCGTTAGTCCTTTGCCAGTCTCAGCCCGAGAACTTCCTTATGAATGTTACATGCTGTTGCACTGAGTACCGGAGCCATTATATCAACAGTACACAGAAGCACAGCACCAGCTAGGTTACTCACTGGTCATGCACTCTCAGGTGTCCAGCTGTCGGGCCACGGGCAGGCTTTGTTTGTCCCGCACAATGTTGGTGCAAGATTGGCTTAAATTTACTTTGAGGTATTGGTCAACAGTAAGAAAACCTCATGATGTCACATCGAAGTTCTGAGCCTACACCTCCGTTCTGGGACCTACCAACTAGAGTGTGGTCCCAGCTACACCTTGGGGACAAGGCAGGGGTATTTCTGTTTGCTGTGTCCAGGTGGCTTCGGCTTATTTCCTCAGCACGGAAGCTGAGGGTCAGTTTTATAGAATTTTATTTTTCTCATGGTAAAGTTAAGAGGAAAATACTTCTTGTACTTACATTGGAAAATGAAAGATCAAGAAAGCTGGTGCTTGAAAAAAATTACAGAGCTCATTTCGTTGTCAAAGTGGCGAGTACTACAGGTTTAACATACAAAACATGCCTGTGTTGAAAGGCTGCAACTTAAAACACCACTCTGGCCCTGGCTGGTGTGGCTCAGTGGATTGAATGCTGGCCTACAAACCAAAGGGTCCCAGTTTGATTGATTCCCAGTCAGGGCACTTGCCTGGGTTGCAGGCCAGGTCCCCAGTAGGGGGTGCTCAAAAGGCAACCACACATAGATGTTTCTCTCCCTCTCTCCTTCCCTTCCCTTCTCTAAAAAAGTAAAATAAATAAAATCATAACATGTAACTGCTTCCTAGAAGAAAAGCAATCACCATTTTTATATTCTGCAATCATTTTTTATGATCGGAACTATTTCAGATCAGATTAAAATAGGCTGTATGTGTGATTAAATGTGAAAGTGATGACCAGCACCTGTGTGAATTTTTCCTGTAATATCTTTTAGAGTTATTAGAAAGATCATGTAAAATAACAGAATGTGTGCTAGCCTAAGTTCTAGTCCTCAGTTTGCTACTAACTTTAGGTCTTACACAATTACTAAAATTCTGTTTCCTCATAGGGAAAAATGAAGAGAGTGGGTTTGACTGGCATCTTAGACTCTACCTGGTACCTAAGAAGCTCTGAATAAAATTGAGCTGATGAATGAGCTCATGTGTGCAACCTGAACATGTGGGTTGCTACCAACTTATAAAGAATTGATCTCTCTAAGTAAATCAGAGTTCTGGGATACTAACATTCTCTCTATTTAGGGATTATAGGTGTGTGTGTGTGTGTGTGAGAGAGAGAGAGAGAGAGAGAGAGAGAGAGAGAGAGAGAGAGAGAGAGAGAGAGAGTGTTTTCATGAGCAAAAGGGGTGAATTCTCTGGCCCAAGTTTGAGGAGGAATTTTTCTCCTCTCCAGTACACGAGCTCTCGCAATCCAATCTCACTGTCTCTTGACTGCCTGCCAATCCGACTCTGCTCTTTATCACTCATTCACTCGTTTCATCCCTTTTCAGACCGATATTTATGGACTGGCAAAGAAGTGTAACTTGACAGAGCGCCAGGTTGAAAGATGGTTTCGGAGTCGGCGGAACCAAGAGAGGCCTTGCAGGATGAAGAAATTCCAGGAAGCTTGGTAAGGACAGTCAAACCTCTGAAATGCTGCAGTTTTATGTGGAGCTGGATGGTCATCTCTTTCTGAGACGGGTTGGCACCCAGCTTTGTCCCTGACCAGGCGGGTGCTTTAGACTAGTCTCCTGTTCACAATGGTGCTCCAGCTTCCTTCTCTGTGAAACGGGGCAAACTGTAAGGTCTCTAGGATGAGCAGGAGATACTATGTTCTTATCTTGAAGTCCAGAAAAATCATAAAAATGTCTTAGCTGGTGTTTATTTTTTCTAGAGCAGGGGTTGGCTCTGGTTCACAAGACTTTATCACTTGTTTCCAATCACATCGTAATTGTTATAACACATTATAAGAGTAGAGAATGTCTGTTCTCCGCCCATAACACCAAGAGGACTTCCTTCTGTTTCACTGGGCTCATTGCTCCCCACCCCCGCCTGTGGACTGGGCAGCCAGGTCCTGCGGGCGCACCACTTGGCTCAGCGAGGTGGGAGAGGCAGGAGGGCTGGGACACCAAGGGGAAATTTTGCCAGAGCTGGCTATTTGGAATATGCTCTGAGAACAATGAACTGCACTGAACTTCTTTTTGGTTTTACTTGAGATCTTTCTTTTGTCTGTTTTTCTCTCTTGAAGAATATTGTAGTAATATAGGCCACACACATTTGGTGGCCAAAACAGACACCTGTGTTCCTCTTCCTTACATTCAGACCAATGCACGTGAGTTGGGTTGTGTCTGATGTTGCATTCTGCATACCCACAGTGTTCCTCCTTCCTGCCTGTTTGTTGAGGTCCTCTCATTGCCTAGTGACTTTCAAGAGGCCATTTTGTTTTGATGGGGAAGTGGATAGGGAGCTGATAGAAGGCTCTCAGATAAAGAAGCAGAGCCTTCAATGGCCTCCTGAGTGCTGTCATCCAGCTGGGAAACGGTCATGTTAAGAGGCACAGACACTTCAGGTTGCTGCTCACTCCTCATCACACACTTCTGCTGCCTTTCCCATCGTGGCTGGAGGTGTGTGGTCTGGCCTCTTTCTAACGGCCTCTCTCTGATTTTAGCTCTTGAGAGATTGGTTCATGTTCGTGCTGGTGTGAGCTTGGCATGGGGGCATCTCTCTGCATCATCACCACAAAGCACTCCAGAGTGGAGCGGTCTCCTTGTACGTCTTCCTGTTTTCCTGCTGTCCTTCATGCCTTCTTTCTAGCATGTGGTCTTATCTTCAAGTCCCCAGGCAGGGGCTGACTGTCTGCTGAGTCGTACTCCAGTGAAATTCTCTGCTAATTCCCTGTACATCATAGGGCTTTGCAGTTTATAAATAATCATTGATTCTCCCAGCAATGGCGGGAGGCAGTCGGGGGTGATGGAGCTAGCCCTGTGTAAGAAATGGGGAACTACATATCCATCTAGTTTCAGGCACTTCCTCAGAGTCACTGGGCTGTTGGCAGGGCTGTGGTACTTGGGTCTTCTGACTCCTTTTCTGATGCTCTTCGCTCCACTTTACCTCCCTCACCATCCGATGCTCTTCTTAGCAAGCAGAGAACCTGCTATGTCAAGTAACTGGGTCCCAGGGCCCAGCATTTGGGAATCTGTACATCAGCAAGTTCACTGAAAGTTGGCCACAGAGTTCAGGTTACACAAGGGAATTTTGAGTTGCTGTAATCAGTCTGGCAATGCAGAGGATTACATTGACTATCTTCTCTTGTACACAGCACTGTCCTACATTGTGGGGAGAGATTTTTATAGGGAACAAAAAGTGGAAGGCATGGTCATAAGCCTTGAAAGCTCATCAGGAAGATGAGATTACCACTTTCGAAACCATAGCATCTATTGTGACTCTACTCCAGTGGCACACGGACCTCTACACCTGCAGTCCACGGTCAAGTATAGATGCACTGTGAGCTTTCAGAGGAGCTGGCCTCGGTAGGGCTGAACCATTAGGAAAGGGTTTCTTAGAGGAGGTCAGACATAAGCTGGGCCTTGAGGAATGCATCCAATTTACATAAGAAAAGAAAGTATGATTTGAAGGCAATCTGTTTCAAGTAAGGCAGAGGCACAAAGCGGGAAATTATTGAAGTATTTAGGAAACAGGAATGGACCACAACATCAAATTTAAGCTTTATCTAATTCTTTAGCAATGTCCCAAATTTTCTGTAATCCAGATAACTGTTAAAAGTTGTTATGGACTAAATTAGTAGACTAAAGCAAAATGCCAGCCTGTTTAATTGTATAGGAACAGCACTTGGTTGCATCAGCTCTGGAATGTGCTGCCTGAGCTTAGCAAGACGTACCCAGGGGGCTGTGAAAATCTCAGGAGCTTCTCAACACCGAGTCCTTACAAATCACGCTCCAGGAGGCAGGCAGTCCTCTGTAATATCAAGGTGGAACAGCCACAAACACCTCAAGTACAGGATAGATTAGCTCCAAGCACCTTCATTTCAGTGTATTATTTACTTAGTTTCTTTAATGATGATCCCTAATTCCTGTTCCACAGCATTTAAGGATTTTAATCCACAGCTGATCCTTTATTTTTGGGTCAAATTCCATACTAGCTGGTCACTTTTCTTTTTAAAATATGATTTCCATTTAGCAATGTGCAGTTTACTGTAAAAATACCTGGTAATGGCTGATATGTATATAGGCAGGGGTCTCCCCCAGTGCTGGAGGGAGGGCCGGCCCGGGCAGGCCTGCTGCCCTCTCCGTCTGCCTCTCCCACTGCAGCCCCACACCTGCAGGTCCTCTCACTGCCGGTCCAAGTTCAGTCTGTCCAGTTCCACCCGGATTTCACCCTGCGGCCTCATCTTTCAGCATTACCATCTGAGCCCAAGTTGTCAGTTTCTGGATTTTTTTCCCCAAGACCCTCTGCCACACACACACACATACACAATTATTTTTATCTCAGCCTTGCCTGGGGTGGGGGTGACTTCTACTACCTTATGTTCTTTGGAATTAAATAAGATGGGGCTGACAAGGATGCCATCATTCGTCTAGTTATTAGAGAGGTGTAGCCGTTCTCACACATTTTGGTTTCAGGGCCCCTTTGTTCTGTTAAAAACCATTAGAAACCATTAAAAACCCCAAAGAACATTTGCTCATGTGTGTCTTACCTACCAATAGTTACACTATTAGAAATGAAAACTGAGATGTTCATAAAACATATGAATGACACATGTCATCAGCTCTTTGAGCAATGATATGATCACACTCCGTGGACCTTCTAGAAGTGTCCACTGGACACCTGTGAGGGAGTGGGAGCAAAGGGCAAACACTATTTCAGTATTACTGTGACGGCATTTTGATGTCAGGGGTCCTAGGTGCACACTTTGAGAAGCCCTAGTATAGTGTGGTGAAACCTGCTAGGACCGGTCCAGAAAGACAGGAAATTTGGGTTTTACTCTTAGATCTGGTTGTTTCTGTATGGCCCTGGGTAAGTTAGGTGACGTCTCTCGACCTCAGTGTCCTCAGTACTCCTTTTATCTGCCTGTGAGGGCCAGGCACCTACTTCATGAGCTTGTGGTGAAGAAAAACATGCAATGAGGCACATACATGTGTGTTTAGCACAGTGCCTGGCACTGGGTCAGGAGGTCAATGCATGCTTGAGAAACACAGGCTAGGAGCTGTGCCACCGACTTAAAACTGCCTTTGGGGCTGCAGGTCTCACTGGCTCCTCATTTCTGTGCTTTTTGCTCAGCTACGATCGTCAGGGAGCCCAGGAAAAGCCCTCTGCAGCTAAGCATGGGCCTTTGCTGGGCCAACCCTAAACAAGTCACATGAGAACAGGTCTCAACCAGCTCGTTGTGTAAAATGCCCTTTGGGTGTTTTCATGGTTTGACTTTCTGAGCGATTGAACCCCATTTCTTTTTTAATCTATGGAAACAAGCCATGAGGAAAAGCTGTTATCAAGGTTATGTGATAATGTTCGGGAAACATTATGCTGGATTCAGGGTCCAAAGACCTGTGCTTCTGCCTCAGCTGTTACTGCGCAGCTGTGTGAGCCAGGGAAAAGGCCCGGCCTCTGTGAGGCTGGTTCCCTCCCATTGCACGGTGGGAGCGAGCCCACACTCCTCTCTCTCTGTAGCTTATAGGCATGGCACCAGACAAATGTGAGGAAGAAATATTATTTTTAGTATTGTTGTTGTTACTTCAGCAATCACTAGATAAAATAGCAGTACTTTTTAAAAATGTTACTGTAAAGCTGTGAGCACACTCCGAAGTAGAAACACTAGTGGGATGAACTGTGCATGCTGTGTGTCCGTCACCACCTTTAGTCACTGTCATCTCAGGCAGTGCTCTGTCATCTGTGCCCCACCTGCTTTTCTCCCCCACTGCAGGTATTCTTTGTGGGTCATGCTTGTTCAGTTTCAGTGAGTGTGATTGACATACAGCACTGTATGCATTTAAGTATACAGTATAATGACTTGACTTACATATATTGTGAAATGATTACCACAAGTTTAGTTAATATTTATCATGTCATACAGATTAAAAAAAAAAGGGAGGTTTGTTTCCTTGTGATGAGAACTTTCAGGGTCTACTCTCAGAAACTTTCAAATATACCACACAGCAGAGTATGGGATGTAATGTACGATATGGTGACTATTTATCTTGTAACTAGAAGTTTACACCTTTTAACTGCCTTTGTCCAATTATTATTGAAGGTCATTTTTGAAGCAGATGTCAGACATTGTATGATTTCACCTGTAAATATTTTTTTAAAGATTTTATTTATTTATTTATTTATTTTTTAGAGAGGGAAGGGAGGGAGAAAGAGAGAGAAACATCAATGTGCGGTTGCTGGGGGTCATGGCCTGCAACCCAGGCATGTACCCTGACTGGGAATTGAACCTGCGACACTTTGGTTCGCAGCCCATGCTCAATCCACTGAGCTACGCCAGCCAGGGCCTGTAAATATTTTAATATGTATATATTATTATATATGTATATATTCATTATATATACATATCATTTAATATGTATTATATACATATCTCTAAAAGATACATACCATAGTAATTTTAAACATAATTTTAATACCAATATCATACCTTTAAAGTTTTATAACAACAAATAGTCAATATTCATATTTCCTTAACTATCTCAAATCTCCTTTACAGTTTGTTTATTTGAATTAGGATCTAAATGAGACCCATGCATTACAATTGGGTGATATGTCTTTAAAGTCTCTTAATTTATAGTCTTTATCCAGACATGAGAAAAAGATACCCTTTCAGAATATGCTTTTCAGAGGCCAGATAGTCTGACCACATAGAAGCCTTTTCACTGGGAAATAAATGGGGATAAAATAAATGATCTGTTGATAATACTAACATCAAACCATCACTTACTGCATGTCAGGAACTAGGCTGAGCATAATAATAATAATGAACAAAAATAATGGAAACAACTGCCACTTATTGTTGCTAACTTCACGCTAGACTATATGATCAGTATTTTTCATAAACTACCTTCAGTTTTTTTTTACATTTTGAGTCAAGTTTTGTTGTTTCCATGTTACAGATGAAGAGACTGAGGCTCCTGGAGGCTAAGTGCCCTCCTGAAAGCCATAGCATTTAATAAGCGGCAGAGTTAAGACCTCGACTTAGATGTGTTCGTCCAGAGTGTGTGTTCTTTCCATGCTGCCACATGTTTTTCTCCTCAGATGTCAATCACCTTTACAAGACTTTTCTTTCTTTTGGCAGCTGGCGATTTGCATTTTACTTAGTGATTACTATTGCTGGAATCGCGTTTCTATACGATGTAAGTTGTCTTTTTGATATCTTTGGTTGGGATTTGTCATTCCTTTTTAAAAATTCCTGCCCTCAATTTTCTTCGGGTATAATACTTTCAAGAAGATGATCAGCTCTTAAACCCCCAACGCCTCTAATGCCTAGAGAAGTAACAACATCTCAGTCCGAAAGCCTTCCTTAAGCTTTGCACTTGCAAAGTTAACTTTTAAACCTAATCTCTCCCTATTTCCACTTATGCAACTCATGCACCAACTAAACTAGCCTACTGATTGGCCACTGACCATACCTGGTACATCCCCACTTTTGGGTTTTATCACATTTTATCCCCTCTGCCCAGGAATCCCTTGCCCTTCCCATCTCTCTCCACCTGTCAAATTCCAGCCAGTCTCATGTCAGATGCCACTTGTCCTGTGAAGGCTTTCATTACTTACCCATCAAAAACTACATTTCTCCTTACCCTTTGCATTGTCTGTTTAAATACCTATTAAATGATTACCTCATCAAGTGGTTATAAACTTAATAGTACATTGTTTGTAGAAAAATAAAAGGTAGCCAGGATTTAGAGACTTCTCTCAAGATCCTGTCCATTTCTGTGAAGGTGTTTTATTGCTACAGAAGCAGAAATTGGTTTGGAAATGATTTTGGTAGAAGAGGAACTTGTCTGAAATTACTTGCGCTGTACGACAGGCCTGGTTTTGGTCCCAGACTCACCAGAAGTGTCGGGTGTCCTGGGTGCTGTTTGGGACTGTGTGTGAATACCTGCAGGGGTGGGGCGTGCAGCGGGAGCCCCGGAAGGTGACACGGATGCCTCCAGCTGTGCCCGATCGCCCCCCGTCAGTGGCATCAGAAACAGCTTGTGTTTTCTGCTAAAGACAGCCTTTGATCTGACAAACTAATTTTTTTTTCTCTTGGGTCCTTGTTTTTTACAGAAACCTTGGGTATATGACCTCTGGGAGGTGTGGAACGGCTATCCCAGACAGGTGAGGACCTCTGGTACCGTCCCTCACTCCTTCAGCTGTTAGGCCCCACACGTTATTCCCTGAGTTAGGTCTGAGTCCTTCCCCTACTCTCTGTCCACTTCTGCTCAGTCCTTTGCCTCTTTCTGTGCCGGGGTTGATTCAGTCCTTATTCTTTACCTATCATTTGTCTCATTCTGTTAGTTTGTCCACAGTTAATGTAACTATGTATTTGAGTTTAAATTTACCTTCTATTTTATTTTCTATTTGTGCTACTTGATGCATTTCCTTTTTCAAATTCTCTTCTTACTTTTTTATAGGACAATCAAGTTTTTAAAATATCATTATTTCACTTCTTTTCTTATATAGCTTTTCAGTCATACATACTGTTATTTTAGTGATCATCCTAGAGATTACCATATGCATCCTTGAATATACATCTATATTAGAATTAATATAAATTAGTGTCCTTACCTCTTTCTAGTCACTATAAGGTCATTAGAATATGCCATATATCTTCCTCCTATTCCTCTTCCAAATATTTAAAACCCAGTAAGTCACTGCTATTATTGTTTTGTAAATCAGCCACATTGTCCTTTCCATGCTGTTCCTTGCATGCTGCATTTCCATGCTTCCTCCTGAAATTACTATCCTTCAGGCTGAGGAAGTCTCTCTGATTTGCTGGTCTAAAGTATTATCATTTGCCTTAAATTTTTGAAAGGATATTTTTGCTGGGCATAGAATTCTGTGTTAGTAGTTATTTTCCTTCAGCACTTTAAAGATGTCATTTTTGCTGTCTTCTGCATCCTATCGATTTCTTTAAAAAGTTAATGTTCTTTTTTGCCCTCTGGCTGATTTTAATGTTTTGTCCTTGTCTTTCAGTAGTTATAGTATGATACACATAAATGTTGGTTTTCTTTGAATTTGTCCCACTTACTGTCCATGGCACTTGTGGAATCTGTGGCTTGCTATCTTCATCCAGTTTTGGAAAGTTTTAAGGCATTACTCCTGTTCTTTTCTCTCCTCTCTTTCTGGAATTTCCGTTACGAGCGTGCTGATGCGCTAGGCCTTTGCCCCAGCTCCCATGTGTCTCTCACAGGTTTCCCAGTATCTTCCACCCTCTGGTCTCTCTGTGCCCCAGTCTATCAGGAGACGTGTCTCCACAGCTCTCTTGCATTTCAGCCTGTTGAGTGAAGTGGAACACTAACTGCCTTTTGCTCTGCACTGTTTCTTCAAGGACGTTTGCATGACAGACAGCCTTGGAAGGCAGAGATAATGTCTCCTGCTGGAGTAAAGGAGAGGCATGTTGCTGTCCGTTAGAAAAGAGTCAGGTCCCCAAGTGCAGGGTTTCCTCTGGTGACACTCCTCACTGCATGTGCAGGCGTCATCTGACCCTCTTCGCTTAGCCCTGTGGGAACTCGGATGAGAGAACTGGCCCAAATATCGATAACTTATTACTGTGAATAATAAACTTTTAAATTTGTGATTCAGAAGTCTCATATCTTCTCCCAGCATCTGTGAAACTTGGACAAGGTAACTTGCAAGTAAGGAAACATCTCAGACCCTTCACAGTTCTGGATGTTTTCTGCTTTCATGTCCTCCAGTTCACTGGTGCTTTTTTCAGCAGTGTCTAATCTGCTGTGATATATATCTTCTGAGTTCTCAATTTTAGTTACTGTATTTTAAAGTTCAGAAATTTTTATTTAATTATTTTTTATTAATGCCCATTATCTGTTGAAAATGTCCACCTTTTAACCAAATTTTAAAGTTATTTTAAAGTCCAAGTCTGATAAATCCAATATCTTGATCATCTGTGGATCTGTTCTCTTTCTTGTCATCTTATGCTTGATAACTTTTGATTGAATAACTTGGCTTTGGAGTTGTTGTTTACCAAATTATTCTTTTAGAATAATAAAATGCCTGAAAACATTATCTCCAGTTCCTTCTTGGAAGCTGAAATGTAAAGCATCATTATTTGGGGGAGTTTTATATCAATAGGGATAAACAATAGTTTTATCCTTAAAATGAGTTAAATGACATTAAAGTGAATACTCTCATTTTTCTCAGCCCTTGCTGCCGTCCCAGTACTGGTACTACATTTTGGAGATGGGGTTTTATTGGTCTCTCTTATTTAGCCTGAGCTCTGATGTCAAGAGGAAGGTAAGTGTGTCATTTACAAAACTACTTTATCCTTTTTTTTCCCCAAAAGTGTTATCCCCTGCCCCAAATCCCAGTCTTTAAATAGTATTTCATGTGTGTTGAGTTTCAGTTCATAGCTTGTTTGATTTTTGTAGCCTTGGTAAGTATTTGTAGTGAAACATTATAGAAACATTAACTTTGAAGCTAATTGAGTCATTTTCTCAAGGGATAGATTTGAAAAAAATACTGAGGTAGTTGATCCTGTAATGATTTTGGTCTTTTGTAATCCTTTGAGGCAATAAAAAAAAAAGCTGATTTTTCTTTATCATTTTCTTTATGCACTGAGTACTTTTTCAAAAATTAAATGCAGCCCTGACCGGTGCAGCTTAGTTCGTTGGGCATCCTCCTGAAAAGTGAAGGGTTGCCGGTTCAGTTCCCGCCAGGGCGCATGCCTTGGGTCCCCGGTTGGGAGAGGCAATGGATGGATGTGTCTCCCCCTCACTTTCTCCCTACCTTCCCCTCTCTCTAAAAATACATAAATATTAAAAAATTACAAAATTAAATGCACCTACATGGCATATGTTGGTAAACACATGTCTTCAGAGAGCTAACACTACCAGGAGTTGGGTAAAGCATAGTCTCTGGGTCCAGAACGCCTGGGTTCAAATCCCTGGCTTGCCCACTCACTAACGTCTCAAGCTAGTTGGTGAACTCCCTAAACCGTAGCATGGAGCTAAAAATAGTCCCGATGTCTTCTGGTTGCTGTCAGGATTAAGCAAGTTAAATCACATGAAGCACCTCCTGGTAGACAGTACGTGCTCAGTAAGTTAGACTGTTATCATCCACATGTTCACTCTGTTACTTTGGCTGCCAGGAAACCTCGATCTTTACGTGTTTTACAAAACATCGTTATTGAAATATTCACACGGCATACAATTCATCCATCCGAAGTGCAGAATTCAGTGGTTTTGAGCATAGTCACAGCGTTCTGCGATCACCACCACAGTCCGCTTGAGAACGCTTGAGAACACTTTCATGACCTCCAAGACAGATTCCTTCAGCAGGCAGTTCCCGTTTCTTCCAGCGTCCCCAGCCCTGGGCAACAACCACTAATCTCCTTTTTGTCCCTATGGATTATCTCTTCTGAGCATTTCATATAAATGGAATCACACAGTATGTGTTTTTTTTTTTTTTTGTATCTGGCTTCTTTCACTTAGCATAATCTTTTCAGAATTCATTCATATTGTAACATGTGTCAGTATTTCATTTCTTTTTTTTAAATAGTCCTTGTGTGGGTATAGTGCGCTTTGTTTATTTGGTTATTAGTGATGAATTAGTGACTTGGGTTGTTTCCACATTTTTGGCTATGGATAAAGCTTCTATGAACATTCATATATAAGGTTTTGCATAAGCATATGTTTTTATTTCTCTTGGGTACATACCTAAGAGTGGCAATGCTGGGCTGTATGGTCATTTTATGTTTAACCTTTTGGGATCTGCCAGACTACTTAACAAAGCAACCATGCCATTTTACATTCCTCACAGCAGTATATAAGCATTCCAATTTCTCCACATTCCTGCCAACACTTGTTATTGTTTATCACTTTTACTTTAGCTGTCCTGGTGGGTGTGAAGTAGTATCTCACTGTGGCCTCAATTTGCATTTTCCTGATGGCTAATGAGGTTGAGCATATTTTCATGTGCTAATTGGCTATTTGTACAGCTTCTCTGCAGAAAACCTTTGAGTTTTTATGCTCAGTTGTGGTAGTCTTCCTTAGCCTAGATTTACTGATGTAGTGATTCACGTTCATTGGTTACTTCTTTCATATGCAGCACCTCCTTCTGTAATGGATGTGTGGTTGTGTTACACGTCTTTTTTCCCTTGTTGGAATTAGACATGAATAAACTATCGGTGTAAATGTGCACAGGAATATGCTGACGTGTATACATATATGCAGAGTGGGGCAGTGGGGAGGACAGCGGATAGTAGAGCGTAGCTGACAGCAGGTCAGTGCCCTCTCCGAGCTCAGTGACTTCATCAGTGAGGATAGTTCTTGTCCTATCTGCCTCCCAAGGATTGTGTTTAAGAATTAAGGTGAAAGTATCTGACAAATATCAAAACACACAAATGTAAGTTATTAGTTTTAAGCTATTATTATTATTATTAGCCCTTCCAGTGATTGGGAAATAACTGCATTTTCTTAATGGTTCCCATTTTCCCCTCATTATGTAGGATTTTGTAGCTCATGTCATCCACCACCTGGCTGCTATTAGTTTGATGAGCTTCTCTTGGTGTGCTAATTATATTCGCAGTGGGACCCTGGTGATGATTGTGCACGACGTGGCCGATATCTGGCTGGAGGTAAGTGTTCACCGTTGAAACGCTGATAACAATAGGACTTCCTGGGTTTCTGTGATTCCTCACAGGGAGAATTGTCTCTGAGTGATTTAGCAGGGCTCTCTGTCCTGAAGACACCCCAAGTCCACAGATGTGGCTAGGCCCCCAGATCTTAAAGTTCAAAGAAATAAAACCTTTAGATTTTCATTTCCACCTCTTGTTCTTCATGGTCCTTGACAGGGAGGTTCATTTGTGGGACTCCACTTAAGGAAGTTGTATGCAGAGAGTAGCTCAGGAAGTAAGCTAAGCTATTTGAAGATGGAATGAGTTTTAATTTTTAAAAAGGAAAACTTGGACTCATGGCACTATGGATTCTTCACGCTGGATGGACAGCACCATGTACTCGCTCAAGTCAAAGATGAATACCACTGGATGCTCGCACTGCCCTGCTCTGATGATCCTCCAGCTTCGTGAATGAAAGCTGTTACTTAAGCAACATTTTATTTTCTGAGTAAGGAATGTTTGGGAGCAGTGGATATTAAAACGAGAGTCTTCCTAATCCCAAACCACACAAATCTGAGGGACAAAGCAAAACTAGGATTATTTTCTCTACCCATTCTGTTAGGTGCCAGTCCCTGCAGACCCTGAGGGGAGACCCAGTGATCCCCTTAACTGCCAGCTCTCCTGCTGCTCTTAGGGCCGCATTTCCCAGAGCCCCTTGATTCGTCGTTTCAGTATACCCCTTTACAAGGAGGCCAGGGAAAATGATGCTAACCCATTCAGCATTCAGAAGTGCCTCTTGAAGAGCGAGGAATGGGATATAGGTTGATGTGGAAGAAATGAAATTAAAGGTAGTAGGATCTTCTTCTCGATCTGGGTTCAGCAGACTATTTGGAATAGGGCCAGAGAGTAAACCTCACTCTGTACCACATAGGATTTCTTGTCACATACTTTTCTTTCCCTTTTTTTGGTCTTTTCTTATATTCCTTAAAAAATGTGAAAACCATTTTCACCTCAAGAGCTGACCAGCTTTAGCTCATAGACCGGACTGTGTTCTAGACATAACAAGAAGTCATTTGCAGCCATTTCAAAGCAACTGGCTACTATTAAAATACTAGCTGTGTAGAGCATTTTGTTTCTGGTGTGTAATTGTAATTAGGCATGTAAATCCTATTCTGAAGGTCAAGATGATTACATTTGCTTCAGGCAGCAAATGGCTTAGCAAAAGAAGGATCGTGCCAGTTTTTCCATGTGTTTTCCTCTGAATGTGGCCACCTCTGTTTTAATTACCCCCTTCTCTGATCATATCTCAGGAACCCTGCCTGAAAATTAAGACCACATTGGCCATAACTTAAGATTTTTTTGCTACTCTGTTGCTTCTAAACCCTCCAGTTCAGTTGCCTTTGGTGTCTGTCCACTGTAACAACAGCTCCGCTGTGTTATTCGAAGGGAGTTAGACATCGGAAGTGGGAATGAGCCTAGGGTTGTCCCTGCCAGCCCTCCCCCACCCTGCCTCTGACACCACGAAACTCCTTAGGCAACTGGGCAAGGCACGTGACGCTTTGCATTCTGTCCTCAGCTGTAACAGGAGAAGCCACATCTGACCCTTAGGGTATGTTGTCAAGGTTAGCTCACTTCTGTTAGAAAATGCTCTTAGGACCTTAGGTAAAAAATGAAGAAAAATGAAATGTCAAATTCAGAGGTCCCTTTGTGGGTAAACTATGACAGCAATTTCATGTTGTTAATGATCATGAATCATTCTTGATTCACAAGTCAGGATCTAAACTTGAGGTTCAGTGAGCAAGGCCAGCACCTTCCATCGGCTGGTGGTAGAGACAACATTAAGTAGTGGCATGGGGCCTGTTTTTTTATATTCTCCAGAGGTGCCTATTCCACAGCTTCCTCGAATAGTTCTTTTTTTTTAAATGTTTGTCCTCACAGTCAAGTTCTAATTGAACCCAGACATGGTACAGCTTTTGCCCCTGTGTAGACCTTCCTAGGGATGCAGACTATTAATCTTTCATATCCCTCAAGACAGTTGGTGGGCCCTTTCTTAGCTTGTTCTTTGCAAGGAAAAACAGCCTCAACATCTACCATTTTTTACTCATAAGTGGCCTTTTTCCTTCTTCATGCATCTTCTTGCTCCTCTCTAATTGTCCACATGTTCAAGTTTAGATCCAGAGCCCAGCGCTTTAACAGTATCCTGACTGATGCACAGCAGAGGAGATGGGTCACTGTCTTGGATCCACCTTTGCACAGTCAGAATAGACTATGTGAGTGTTTGCCCAAAAGAGTGCTGTCTGGCCCTGCACATATCTAGCTGTGCACCCTGGCCTGGCCTCTGATGCTTCAAACAGCTCCCTACTCCAGCCCACCACTCACTCTAAACTTCTGGCCTTTCTCTCATACCCATCTTCCACCCACCTGGCATATTAGCCTTCTATCTCAGGAACTGAGACTACATTCCCTTTTGGGCAGTGTGCCAACCCCACAGTCCAATCACATCCTTACCCCATGGTTAAGAATAGAAAAGTATGGAAATTGCAGTGCAATGCAAATCCTTTTTAAAGTGTAGAATTCTCATCAATTAACCTTCTAAGGCCACATTAAATAACCCTTTCTATAATTCTCTTTGTTCAAGAGAGATGATAGGAGCAGTATAGACTAGCATAAAGTAAGAAGAGAAAATCAAGCACTTGAAACTGGATTTCAACCAGGACAAGACCCAGGAGTTGCCTCCCATCTGCCTGAAAGCAGCTGCCTCATTGGCAGCGTGCCCAGCTCAGCCAGGCCTTCCCTGTGCCCCAGCCTCTTTTCAGCCCTGCCCACCTCCCCGTTCAATGGAGAAATGAAATAGATGCCCCAATAAAAGGCATGCTAACTTGTAGTGCTGCTGAAAGATGGGGGTAATATATTTTCACCTTTTTTTAACATTGTGTTATGACCAGATAAAGAGAAGAGTGACCCAGTTTTATAGTGGATCCATCAGTCAGCTGTAAAAGTCGTCCATGTCACAGATCTTGTGTCGTCTCTCTCCCCAGTCACACATGCCCAATTGTTTTGAAGCAAATCCCAGATAGTATACCCTTTATAAATGTTCAATTTAAGAAATTTGTACTAATGTCACTGTGTCTGAATACAATTTCTTTGTCTGCTTTCAGTCTGCTAAGATGTTTTCTTATGCTGGGTGGAAGCAAACCTGCAACATCCTGTTTTTCATCTTTTCTGCAATATTTCTCATCAGCCGCCTCATCGTTTTTCCCTTCTGGTGAGTAGACAAGAGGCTGCGTCCTGCCTTTGGTCCCTGTGCTGAGGTGGCGTCGGCATGCTGTTAAAGTCGGAGCATTGCCCTCTCCTTCATTGATCTCCAGCTATTTGTGCCAAGTTCAGATGGAGAAAAGAATGTGAAGGGGGGCATTTTTATATGTAATTAAAACAAAACCTTCCACTGTGGAAAAGGCTTTGACAAAAGGAGATGGGAACTGTGTAACCGAAAGGGTAAGCAGCAACTCTTACTCTCCATCTTGTTTCATAAACATGGGTCTGTCTTGTGATTAACAGCTTTTCCAGTTATTCCAGTGAAAGGTCATTGGCCAATTATCAGCTCTTTGAAAGAAAGGCATGTTCTGTGTTCTAATTACAGTAATTAATAACCACCAGGAATTGTATACCAGTCACTGGGTTAGGCCTTTTTATGTCTTGGCACTGGTCTACACAATGAATCAAAGGCAGGTATTATCATTCACAGTTCATGGATGAGGAAACTGATACTCATTTTATTCTCCATGATTACTGGTCCTAGCAATGGTTTGCATATCACTTTCATACTGATTGGTTTTTGTTCAGCCTGTTGATTTTCTTGATCCAAGGGCTGGCAATGAAGAATCTATATTGTGACTTCCCTGACAATCATTCCTTTGGCAAACATAATTTTACATGTGTTAACTGACAGAAACCAGGGGGAGAAATGTGAGGAAGCCTTTGATGGTTTGGAAGGGACAGTATATAACCAGCTGTAGTTTGGGGCTGTCTAGGAGTTTCATATCGTCTCTACAGAAAAATTGGTGCTACTGAAGATCCTAATAAGTTCCAGGGGAAAGCGATAGAGATCCAGGTTCCAGGCCAGATTCCTGGTGGATGTACAGCACCCTGGACAACTAGCCCGGGGAAGTCTGGTCAGGGATGTCAAAGCGTGCTGCCCTTCCTATGGAAGCCAGCTGCGTTCTTTAAACGAGGACGGGGTGTCTTGATTAGACATTTTCTGAGGGGAGAAGCAGAGTGCTGTGGTCAGGTTCACGGATGCAAGTCAGTCCTGAATCAAACCCTGGCTCTACACTCACTGCCCATGTGATCTCAGGTGGGTTAGATGACTTCTCCATGCCTCGTTTTCTCTTCTGTAAAATGGAAATCAGGGCTGTCATGAGTCTTAGCTGAAGTAATATGTATGAAATAGCTTCAAACAGTGTTTGTAACATAGTAGGAACTCATAAGTCAGCTATTATAATTAAAATTATTAATGAGTCTTTTAGACTTTGGAGTTTCACCTGGAATCAGATTTCTGAGATGCATGTGTATTATACTCTTCTTGGTCAGTGAATCACATTACCATCACTTTTGCTTTGGCTGAGCGAAATGTTTGTGAAATCAGAAAATTGTACAGTAGTGATTAATGGTGGGATTAGCATTGGCGTACAGGTAACAGTTGAGATCTGGCTTTTCAGTGTGACTTTCATGGGCTCTGTGTCCTGGATTTGCCCACCGATGGCTCCTCTTTTGTTCCACATGTTCCAGCTGAGTGACTGTAGCTGCATAACAAACCATCTGAAAACAGTGGCTTAAGACGATGGTGAGCAAACTTTTTCTGTAAAGGGCCATAGAATAGCAATTTTAAGGCTCCGAGGGCCACATATGGTCTCTGTTGCATATTTTGCTTTGTTTTGTTTTGTTTCTTTTAAAATGTGCCAAACCCAGCTTAGCTCATAGGCTGTAGAAAAATGGGTTGCAGGCCCAATTTGCCCACAGTTCATAGTTTGCAGACCTCCCTCTTAAAACTATAACGTTTATTGATTATTATTATCCCTTATGGTTCTGGGAATTGACTGGCCTCAGCTACATGCTTTTCATTCATGTGGTTACGGTTGGATGGTGGCTAGGAAGTCAGCTGAAATTTTCATGAAGGCTTCCTCACTCACACGGTGGAGGTAACACATAAAATCCACTGGCTGATGCTGATTGTCGGTTCGGGCGGACAATCCGCTGGGATACCTGCTCACGGCCCCGCCGCTGGCCTGACCTCCTCATAGTGCGGCAGCTGGAATTCCAGGTGATCAGCTTGAGACACAGCTAGGCAGACGCTGTCTCTCTTTTTATAGCCTTGGTCACAGCCAGTCACTTGCAACCTGGTTTTTTCTTCATTGGATCCAGGTCAGTAAGGCCAGCTCATGTTTAAGGGAAGGGGAATTAGACTTCATTTTTTGATGAGAATAGTTTCAAAGAATTTGTGAACATATTTTAAAAGCACACATCATGGAGCTGTCAGTCCAGGGAGCTCTTTGAGAGGCTTCCAAGTATTGCTGTTGTGGTTGACTTTTGATCTAGCAATGAGGGACACTCACCTCAGACTTCCCCATGACTTCTCGAAATCCACAAGCAAGCTTACTCTGGCCCAGCAAACACCTGAACTGCATGTTGGGGTTGAGTGACTGTAGAGGTGCGTGTTCCTTTCCCACATATCCTTTACTTTAAAAATCCTACACTGAAGAACTCGTTCTCCTGCCAGCATTTCTGGGTTTCAGTGAAAATCAGTCACGTGTACGTGGCATTTTCTTGATCTTGATACTTTGCGGAATTCAGAGAGCAGCCCATACCACTGGTTGCTGTCTTCAGGGAGTGAGTTGGATTGCGAATGAACCAGTATTAAAAGACTTGACTGTAAAAATTTTTTGCCGGTAAAAATTTTTCTGTACTGACATTGGCTGATCTGCATTATTTGGAAGGTTGAAGAAAACCTCACCAAGCTATTAGAAGTTTGAGAGATGTTTTCAATGTTTTTTTTAAAGAATCAGTTGCAGTATATTGCTCTAGCTTAAATATCTTTCCATAAGCTTGAACATGTTACATAATCATCTTGTGATGCCAAAGAGGAAAAGTCGGTTCCTTGTTGCTAGCCTGTTCCAACAATCTGTCTCGATCTTGTAACTTTGCACACTCATTTTTCAAGGGTCTTTTATTGGTCCAGATTTGTTGGAATTTGCTATGCAGCAAACAATGTGCAGATGATAGACCTCTGTCAGGGTTCAGGCATTTTAGAGGTGCGGTGGGAGGCAGTTAGCATTCTAGTTGCTCTGTTCTTCCTGAATGCCGCCTTTGCAC
This sequence comes from Phyllostomus hastatus, assembly GCF_019186645.2. Taxonomy (NCBI): domain Eukaryota; kingdom Metazoa; phylum Chordata; class Mammalia; order Chiroptera; family Phyllostomidae; genus Phyllostomus; species Phyllostomus hastatus. Next base: position 10,333,581 of record NW_025334036.1, on the reverse strand, counting down.
ATTTGCGGGTGAGATAAAGGGTTGAATGGGGAGAACGCTGACCTGTCTGAAATTCTTCCGGAAGCTTTGAGAGAAAGAACTGGAGTTTGTACATTCTACTTGCCTTTTCCTTCCTTTGGCTCTTCCTTCATTCCCCCAGCCTCAAGTACATTTGCTTTCCTGTGGTACGCTTCCTTTTGTGTTGGTACCACTGTGTCCCGTCTTTTCCTCTCCTGCTCTTCATAGGATTTTATTTAGCCAGTTCTCAGTCAGGGTCTGCAGGAGTTAATGACACTGATTTTCTGAACGTTGTCACTCTCAACATTAGGCAGAGATTCCAGTTGGCATTGTCTGAATTGCTTTGTTCGAAACACCTGGTTACCCCATTTGTTTGCATTTTTATTCAAAAGTGTTTAAATGTCAGTCTTATATTTTTCACACTGTATTCCAAACTATTATTTTTAAATAGTGACTTCTATATTTTTAAACTACTGGATGTGTTGGGGGGGCTCCGCCCGCAGGGCGATGAGAATAAGTCTACCAAGACATGATCTGCTTGGGGAGGAAAGGTGGCCTATCTCTTGAAGGAGAAGGACCAAGAGCCTTTTCCTCAATGACTTTTATTGGGTTCATTTACACAGGAATTCAGGTAAAGCTCATTACTGATTGCCAGGAAGTATGGATCAAGCAATAGAGAACAAGGAACTCTGAGGGCCTATTTTGAGTCAGGGTCAGATAGCTAAAGAGCTGTAAAAAACTTTAAGGAACAAACTTACTTCTTCCTTGGACCCTTATCATTTAATTGAGAGCATTCTAAACAAAGCAGGTTTCACAGGATTTTACATATTCTTACTTAGGCCTCATCACCCCAGGGAACCCGCCCTTTGTAGCCCAGGGCTGTACCACCCTCTGTCATTGTTTCAGGCTTAGGTGGAGCAAGGGAAGTAAGGCAGCCAAGAGATTAGGAGATTTTCTCACAGACAATGAGGTCTCAGGCTATGTCAAAGCCAAGGGGTGAAGGTCCATCACCCCCTTTTGCTATAGCCCTCAAGTCCTTCCTTGGGGGCCTCCCATGTGATCATGCTTGTCTTAGATCATTCCCCCCTTGGGGAATCTTACCCATCATTGGCTAACCGACCACGCATTGGGGGCCAGTTATGGATGAAGTAGCAGAAGCAGTGCTCCTGCCAGGGAGATAAGCCTGTCTCCTTGGTGGTTTATGGTCCAAGGTCATTCCCTTAGCCTTGGCGGGGGTTACAGCTTCTGATGCCAGGCAGGGCGGTTCCCAACATGGATGTATTTATCTACTTACACAAATGCTGTCTGAAAATCATTAGTCTAAAAATGACCTATGGAAGGTTGGGAATGACTCCTGACGGTTTTCCTCCGTAAATGACAAGAACGGGTAGCAGTCCCATCCAAGCTGGCCCATCGCAGGGAAGGACCGCTCCCCTTCAGCTGAAGGGGGCAGGCGGCAGTGCTGGATCATCGCTTCCTCTCTCGGACTCATCCCAGCTCACTTCCTACCCTGCAGGAGTTCATAATGGCGTCAGTAGGGACCTTTGTGTCTGCTACTTTATCTGTATATTGGAAGACTGTTAATACTGACCTGGTTTTTTAAAATTTTATTTTCCGAAAAGAAGCAAAGTCTTCTGCAGCTGTGAATAATACCCAAGTCCCTAGCTCCAATGGTAGATACACTTGTGGGAACTTTATTTTCCCCACCACTGGTTCGCTGGACTGCAGGCTTCAGCTCTTACCCTGGGAAGCTTCGTGTGAAAGGGGATTCTGTGGGTGATGAGAACATACAAATATTTGGACTGGCCATCAGGGAAGACGACAGTTTTAAGGAGAGAAAGACAAGACCAAGTTGAAAGTTCACCTGACATTCATCAGGAGACTAGAGTGAGGACACCACGGACCATTTCTAGTCTTGTAAAGCCTGGGCCTTGGTGCTGATGACAAGTCAGGGGCAGAGCATGGTCTTGTGGTGCCACGGTCGCCCCCATGACCCTCCCGGGGTGGTGCAGGGCCCAGTGTATAGTCACCCGAGGGAAGGAGGGGCTTGCGCACCGAGAGAATGGCTCCATGGAAGCTGGGCGGCTCCCTGGAGCCACCACTGCAGATGCGTATCTTAGAACCAGACTTTCCAGTGGCACGCCTCGTGAAGGAGACGGTGAATTCACCGCGCGTGTTTGCTCAGTGTCTCGTCCCACACTGCGTCCTCAGTAGAGCTCCTCCCCACACACCCCGTGCTTGGCCCTCCTGCTGTTCATGCTGTCATAAAGGACAGCTGTGGCAGTCGTTCTCCTCCACCCATAGCGTCGTAGGGTGGGGGACTTTATTCACAAGGTCATCCAGTTCCTTCGCTCATTTAGGTATTTGGAAATAATTTCAAACTTGCAGGGTAATTTCAAGAGTATCATGGAGAACTCTTACACATGCCTTTTACCCAGGTTTACCAGTTAGCATTTTGTCCCGTTTGCTTTGTCATTCCTGCGCTTTGTCTCTCTCAGCATGCACACACACACTTTTCTAAACCATTTGATAGTTGCAAACATCATGTCCTTTTAGTCCCAAATACTTCTGTGTTATTTCTGAGGACAAGGCCATTCTTTTACAGAGCTGCAGTCTAGCTCTCCGTTTCAGAAAGCGTGGCAGTCTGCCATTTGTCTTCCAGTTCCGTCCGGTGATCCAAGGATGTCTTCTACTGCTCTGTTCCCTCACCACCAGATCTGGCCTAGGACCAGAGCAGAGTCGATTGTCACTCACCCGGAGCAGTGCTTGCTTGCTCCTTCTTTGCCTTTCATGTCCTCGACACTGTGGAAGCATTTGGTCCCCCTATTTGTTGTCAGGTGAAGAGTTAACATACCCCTAGGGCCACACAGCTAGTTATGAAAGAACCAAGACTAGAAATAGGACATTGGGAAGACAGAACAGATATATTTCAAATTAAACTACTAGTTTGGATGATTAAGAGCAGGCAGCATTTGCCCTTCCTAAGTTTTTAAAGTTTTCTTCAACTGCATGGCCACTTTGAAATATAAGACGCATCTATAATAGAAAGTAAGCAATCACTCACGTGTAGAACCAGTATTTGTTATCCTGAAATGGCTTGGTGTGCACACCTGCAGTTAGCAAGGAAAAAAGACCTTTACCTTCGTTTTCATTAGAAAAATACAACTTTTTGGTGGCTGCCTTTCCTAGCGCAGCAAAATCAACTACCATGTATACCAGTGGTGTGACTTTTTAACAAACCATCTGAACTCCAGTGGTTGAAAGAGCAAAGATGGGAAACAAAACCAAAAACACAGAAAAGGCCAACGGAGCTGTGCAGCCCATGGACACTGTCTCCATGTGGGCAGATCAAAGGCCACGGACAGAGCAGAATGGCTCCAGGAACCGAGTACAGCAGGCAGTCTGTTGGCCTTCTCTGTGAAAGGGGACATTCATGCGGCCTGTAAGGTAAATGAGTGTGCAGGTGTCGGTGTGCTCACACACGTGCCTGCACACACTGTGCATGTCAGTTAGGGACCCAATCACAAGGGCAGATGAGTTTCCTTCGTGTCCCCATTCTTCTTTTAGCAAGAGAAGAACTCAGGATTGAGAGACTGGGCCATCCCTTTGTGAGGACACTGAGACCCATAGACAGAGGTCCTGAAAATGCCCCTGCAGTAACCCCATAACCTGCTGTCCCCAGGATCACAGGGGCTGCTCCCTTCTGAGCCCCAGGGAGCTTCCACTTGTTGAAGCTCCTCCCTTTCTGTCCTCCTACAGCACGTGCTCAGGCAGCACAGGGTCCCCGTTTCTTCTGAGTCTGCTCTTCCCCTCCAGCGGCTTCCTTCGTTTCCCCATGAAGCCGAAAATCCAGCCAGTTCTGCAGCGCTTTCCTGGGTGTTGCTCTTCCAGCATTATTCATGCAGCACTCTGCCATAGGGAAGGGGGCGGTAGTGAAAAGTAGTTGTTGCCGTGGTGATAGTGATCGTAATACTACCGTCCCCCCATGTCCACAGGGGTAGCTTCCAGCCCCCAGTAGATGCCCTGAAAGCATGGATAGTGCTGAACCCTATTTACCCTGTGTTCACAGGGGGTTCATTGAAACTCTTTCATGAATTGCTGGTGGCCTTATAAATTGTTATAGTCTTGAAAAAATTTATGGCAAAGCCTTAATAGCTTTTAATATACACCTTGAAACAGTAATCTCACATTTAGAAATACACACTTCTAAAGAAGTGACTTTCACTTTGGGAAAGACTTATATATACCAGTAGGTTCAAAGAATGTGAAATGATTTTGATTTACAGCTAAATGAAGTTGAACATGAAGTCCCACACATGTGACTTTTACCATAGTGACAAACGTCTTTAGAGGACGATCCCCGTGCTGATGAGGGTGAGAAAGGGCTGCATTGTCGTGCGTTGCTGGCGCAGGGCCACACTGCCACCCCGGAACAGGTTTCAGTTTCTTGTGAAGTTCAGGGTAACACCCAACACTTCCACCCCGTGTATTTACCCTCGAGAAATGAACACTTGTGTTCACACAAACACCTGGGCATGAGCATTTACAGCAGTTTTATTCATAATGCGAAAAAGTGGAAACAATGCAGATGCTCTTCAGTGGGTGAATAGATAGGCAAACTGTGGTATGTCCACAAAGATGGAAAACCACTCAGTTTCCAAAAGGAGCATGCTACTGATACCCTGCACGAATCTCAGAGGCTCTGTGCCGAGTGAAAGAAGGCCATCTCAACGCTGACACATTGTATGTTCCATTTATACGGCCTTCTTGCAAAGGAAAAATTAAAGGGACAGAGGGCAGATAAGTGCTTGCCAGTTGTCAGGCATGGGGGGCATGACCACACAGGGAGAGCACAGGGTCTGGGGGGTAAGGGGCCTGCTCTCTGTCCCGACTGCACAGATGTACGCCTGTGTTACAGATCGTAGAGCTGCACACCAAAAAACAATCCATTTTTCTATGTGTTATTTTAAAAATGAAATTAAAATAAATATATATAGGATAAAACTGAAAGATCATGCACAAAAATTATAATGCTATTTGCTTAAAATAATGTCATCATAGGTTACTTCCTTTTTATTTGCCCAATTTTGTATGAATAAATTATTTTTAGAATTAGAATAAAATGCTCACAAACAAACCTATCCAAGAACCATAAAACCTCAGTAGTGCTTTAAGTCTGGGGAGGAAATGGGCAGCCCTTCATGTGGCAGCAGCACCTGAAGGCGCAGTGTGTCCGGGGTCATCACAGCCAATTCACACTGGGTCCAGGAGTTGGTTTATGAAATTAATAAAGTATGTGGTTCACTTTAGGAAGTGGAAGTGATAGTAGAAATTTTGCTTCTTTAAAAGCCTCTTTTATCTGGAAAACTTACTTTTGTGGAATTCCCTTTTCACCTTTGATGCCAAATAAATGAGATAAGGCAGTGATCAGCCCATGTAAGCATGCATTATCCTGTTTGTTCTGCACATCTGGGAAGGTGAGCAGGGTGCTCTTCTGTTTGCAAAGAGGAAGCCGAGGTACAGGATTCTTGGAGTGAAGGCCGTGTGGCTATAAAAATTCCATTTGCTTTAACTTTTCTCCCAGGAGGCAGGCTGTACTTTTTTTTGTGGCTTGCCAATAATGATATAAAAGTTAATATTATCATATTGTTTTCTATTGAGAATTTCCTGGACATCATTAGAAATGAAATAGATGTTGCATGCCTTGGGAGGAAAAGTATCTGCTTTCTCACGGAAAATTCACAAGTACTTGGACTACAATGAAATGCTCTCATCTGTTTGGTTTTTCAGGATTTTATATTGCACGCTGATTATACCTCTGCACTACCTCGATCCCTTCTTTTCATACATCTTCCTCAACCTGCAGCTCATGGTCCTGCAAGTCCTTCACCTGTACTGGGGTTACTTCATCCTGAAGATGCTCAAAAGATGTATATTCATGAAGGTAAGGGTGGTGCAATTCTTCCTGCTCTGAACAGGTCGGCTCCAGTGCCGGACTGAAGGTGCGGCCCAGACCGAGGACCAGTGTACTTAACGTACAGTTAACCAGAACTCTTTTTCTCGTTGATTTGATCATCATTAGTAACTTTTAAAATTTAGCTAGATTTTTCATTAAGTACATCTCTAAGGTGCTTTTAAGAAATTGCTTTTATTAGAGGACAAGTTATTTTTTAAAATATTTTTTATCTACATGTTGATTGCTGCTTTAAAAAATTGTCTTAACGAGTCTCCTTTGGCTCTAGTTCAGGACAAGCTTTCTGGTGGTAGTTGAGCAATGTTGTACAGCCGTATGTTTACCTTTGCTGAGCATCTAATGTGCATATAACATTCTCCCCCTGGATTTTCTCCTCTCTGAAACATTGGGTACCATCTGGCTATACGCATTCTGAAAATGTCTTTTTTCCTAAATAACAAATTGCTAATACGCTTTAGACAGTATATGGGTTTCTTGTTTATTTGTTTTGTTTTGAATTCAGCTCTGGATTTTCATTTCAGAACAGGGAAGGGGGGCTTGAGAAATGAGTAAGACACAATCCCTGACATTGGGGAGCAGCCCAGCATCTAGTGGGGAAACACCTACTAGCAGCTACCTACCTTGTTCAGAACACCCTGTGCTGAAGAGAGGTTCTGGAGACCTGCTGTGGAAGATGAAAGAGAGATCGACCCAAGGGGCTAGGGAAAGTTTCACTGAATAGATGGAACTTGACTTGAGCCGTTAAGGCAAGTAAAAAAAAAAATCAGATCACAGCTTCTCTGTGTGTGGAAATCCTACATCTCCAGATCTGAAGGATCTTTCAAGGTGAAAGCTACAGCTGGCCCATTTTCAGGGGTTACCATCTTTGTGTAATGCAGCATTGTATTACCATCAGAATGAGTGACTTGTGGTTAATGGACATGCTGGTAATTTCTCTTATGAGGTCATTTTTGATCGACTCTCGGATTAATTCCTTTTCCTACTGTATGTAGTAAGTGTGTCTCAATGATCATTGAGGAGTTGACAGTGAATTGGTCATTGACCTTCTGCCATGTCTTAGCTTCTAGATCTAGACAAAGGAAATTAGGCTACGTCTCAAACCAAATCCTGAAAGCTGGGTGTTTTTTTAAACTAAATTACTGTCCAGAGTCTGTTTTCCTGAGAGTAGACTCTCCATTAGGGTTGGAGTGCCAAGAAAAATTTTCATTGACTGATTCTAGTTTATTAATATTCTAAATAGCTTTCCTATGATCTCTGCCAATGTTACTTTATCTCCGAGTGACTGATAAAGCTGAAGTAACTGAGATAAACCTAAGAATTTGAGCAGTTAGACAATCGCACATCAGGGGTTGGAAGGAAGGAAGGACCCTGGACTGAACCTGCCTTAAGCCTGCCTAGAGCTCCTGTCCCCAGGCGGAAACTGTTTCCTTATTAACTGGTCAGTGACAGGAATCACAGGCCTGGGAGGGAGCCAGGCCGAATGAAACTTGGAAAGCAGAAGATGCTCTTGTTTGGTTTCCTCATGATTTTCATACGTCTGATCTCTAACGGGCAGTACCAGGCCTAATTAAAAACCCAGTGGGCTGGGGAGCTGCGGACAGGAAGTCCTGCTTTCTCCTGCTGTACTTCGGAAAAGCTGTTTCCAATTGCAGGCTGACAGCAGCAGCGGAGGCCCCCTCAGCCCTAATCGTTGCAGTTCCTATGACTTCAGCTGGCTTGCATGTGCACTCTGTTTTCCACAGCAGTGGCAAAGCTGGCTGTGAAATCCGCGTGTGCCTCCAGAGCCATAAAGCCGCCTCTTAAAGAATGCTATTTCAAGGCATAGTTGCATTGCAAAGGGGTGGGGAGGGGAACAGAGGCGGGAGCTGAAATTCTTAGAGGAACAACTAACAAGTAAGATTTCAACGCTGTTGAATGCATGTTTAACATTTAACACACACCTCAGTTGTTACTAAGGTGACTAATTCTTGGATATTTAATAAATGGAATTGCGTAAGTTTGTAGGCCCCCCCAAATTTATTTTAAATCTTACAACAGAGATTGAGAATTTGTCCCTTTCAGTTTTCTCTGCCTGGTGGGCCCTTAGTAAGTAATTTTGAATATGCAAATGAATAGATAATTTGGCACAGCAAAACACACATTTTTGGGTGGGGAATTACAAAATATATTACTCTGTGTATAGTTTCCATGAGTTTGCATGGTAGAATGAAAAAGACAGAAGTGATTACACTTCTTTTTTATTAGTATTGACACTACTACGTGACTTTTGAGATAATCACATCTTATTTTTCCTAAACAGTGGGTCATTGCACACATACGATGAATGAGAGCCTGCCATTTGCTTCTGTTGCCGAATGTGCTAAAATAACAATATCACTATAACTTCAGGACGCTAAAACATATAGAGCACAGTCAGCAGGCCTCTCGCTGCTTGAGAACAAGACCTGGCACTGGACTCTAACCGGGCCCCCTAAGGTGGTGACTCTGTGGTGGACTACCAGCCCACACGTCACATCGGGAGTATGACGTATGGATGGGTTCATTTCGCCATTTCTCTGCAGACACCAGAAGTGCTTTCAGAGGAAATGAGAATGGGCAGAGCATGCTTTTGTTAGTGTTGCCTAAGAGAACTTGACCATCCTTAGGCTTTTCTTTTCTTCTCTGTAAATACCATGCTGAGTGCTGGCCAACTCAAGCATGTCCCCGTGACATCTTAGACTGGTGCGCAGCCAAGGCATGGAGGGAGGAGCCACAAAGCCAGGATGGAGAAACTGGCCCCTTGGCAACCGGCCCCAGACATCTGCTCTCGGCAGGAAGTGCCTCCTAAGTTCACAGAATGACGCTTCGCACACGCCGGGCTGCTGTAGTTAAAGAAAAGAATCCTCTAATAAACACAGGGAAACTGAGGCCTCCAGCAAATTCACACAGTAATTTCATGGCAAAGCCAAGACTAGTGCCAGAGTCTCTTGACTTGTAATACTTCTCCTTGTCTAATTATTCTTTATTCAAACAGTTATTCTTTATTTGAAATGACGAGAGAATTAATTTAAAATATTCCTATGGAGTAAAAGATAGTGAGTACATAAACAAATACAATAATCAAGATCGTAAATGCAGCAACAAGTCCTTTCACTTATTTTTGGACTTTTTAAAAGCATAAGAAGAGGTTTTATAATTATTTCTTTAGTTCCCAAGTAACCTCCTAGTAAGCAATGAGGGTAATAGCTAAGAGTTCAGTTTCTATGTGCATTTGAGTCTCACCTCTCTCCTTTACTGGCTGTGTGGTCTATTCACTGCCTCAGTTTCCTCGCCTGTAAAATGAGGCTGGTGCTGTTAGTACCTGCCTTGTCGGATAAAGCCCTGGTGTCAGTGTGTGGCACCCACTGAGCACGTGACAAGTGTTAGCCGCCATTATCATTGTCATCATCACTATTTACTCAGGCTCTTTGTGCCAAATCCCGGAGAGCCTGTGAATTCCAAGGAGCTTGGCAGCTGGCTCCCAGTCAAGCTCTCTCCGACTTTCTCTCAGATAACGCTGCAGCTGATGTCAGGTGTCAGAGCCCTTGACTCGCAGCCAAGGGGTCCAGTGACAGTTCGAGAAGCTGTCTTCTGCCAGCTGACTTTCATGACTCACACTCTGGATGACACTTTCTCTCAGATGTCTGCGTGTTAGGGAAGAAATACCAAATTTGTAACCTCCAAGAAGCCCCCAGGTCTCTTTTGTTAGTAGGGAGCTGTGGATGTAAAACCCGCCCTTTACTGAAGAAGAAAAACATCACAAAAATATCACAAAGACTGATGCTTGAAATAGAGTATCATAGAGATGCCTACCACCTTACAGTTCCAGAGTTCTGAATAGAGAGTAACTGGCTTAACAATCTATTCAAAAAACAACAGTGGAAGTTGTAAACTTGTAATGATAAAAAAAAACCTGCCAAATTGCTTGGCTTGCAAATTTTCAAATCTGAATATTTTTCCCCACTACACATTCAGCTCAGTCACAAAGTAAGAATCCTAAAGAATTATAGAGCTGGCAGAGGCCACCAAATGTCTACCATGAGTTCTTCTTTCCTCAAGACCTTAATGATTGTGTTGTGTTTGCCACCCAGACCCGTGTCCGAGTGTGGCCTCTTTTACAGAGGAAGAGAGTGAAGGGGAGTGGAGTTATGGGACTTGGCCCAAGGTCACGCAGGAGTGGGAAGTCACGTCCACGAAGCCTGAGACTGGAGAGCCCACGTGGCTAATGCTGTGATCCTCTGTCCCCTGGTAGTTCTGTGTAGTCAACATACGTCCTCCAAACAGGAACGATTCATGTTTCATGTGTGTGTGTGTGTGTGTGTGTGTGTTGTGGCTTACCTCCAGTCCTCACACACTCCATCATGTTACTGTTCACTTTGCTCAGTTCTTTTTATCATTACCTTACAAATGATTGATGAATAAGTGCCAGCTCTTCATAAACAGGCTCTCGTAAGAGAATCTCACTGAGGGTAGCCCCACTAGGGGATTTTTCTGGCTTAAAGCAATCATAAACCTGGGCTTTCATAAACCTGTGAGTGTGAAGTTGTTTAAGTCAAAGCAGGTTAGATAGCCCTCCGCAGGGCTCTAAGATAATAACAAAAAGAAAATGAATCTTGAGTGGGATTCAGGGCCCACAACTGCCCTGGCCTCGTCCAGCTCCCTGCGCCCTCCAGAATTCCTGTCGCTTTGCCATGGACTGGGAGGTGTCTGTGATCGACCCCCAGGCACACCGAGGGCACCGAGATGAGAGCTCCGGGGAAGACAGAGAGGGCAGTGGCACAGAGATGGAAGGGAGAGAGGGCTGCCTGCCCAGACAGAGAACGAGGCTCAGAGAGAGAACTGGAACTTTCCCCTAAGTATCTTCTTTCTACACCAGCGTAACATCATCCAGGCATTTTCTTATAACTGGGATGTTCCATATCTTTTCCCAGGTTGTTTGGAAATTACTCTGCTTTTTCGTTTTTCTTTTTCTGAAGTGTCCCTTCCCTCTGTTAGGACAGTCGTGATGGTACACACCCAAATGCGGCTGAGACAACTGCGTGTTTCTCCGGCTCTCAGTTCCAGGCAAACTGACGTCTGATGGAGAGAGATTACATTGGGATTTTTCAATAAGTAGAACAAGCCTTTGTTTAAGTTATCTTCAGTCTGCCCTCTGTTCCTCTGGAACCAGGCACGGGAAGCAGCTGGGTGCCAGCCGCTGAGTGCTGACTGTGACCGCTAGCAGGCTTCAGCTGCTGGGTGTGTCTCTTTGAAAATGGCACATCTCACTTCCTTGCCGTTGGCCATGGATTACTCAATTATGCGAATGATTTTCCATACTTTATCACATGTTAGCTCCCTTTATGCATACTCCTAAATGCCCTGCCGCACGTGTCTGCTGACAGTGGTTTGAAGACACTAGTTCTCTGGAGGCACTGGGCTGCTCTGGGCCTTTGGTGGACAGGAAGTCAGTGACGCCTTTGTAAAGCGAAGGGACTTGTCCAAACGAGAGCCGTCCAGTGACCGTGTTTCTGAGCCTGCCAGTGGGTACTCAGATCCCACCTTTCTTTCCTCTGTCCCAAATGCTGACCCTGGTGTCGCCCTGAGCCTCGGATTGTGTCTTGCTGAAGTTGAAAAGGAGGGTGAGGGATGGAGAAAGAGCCAAGTACAAAACAGAGAAGAGAAGCTCTGACGTGGTTTCTCTAAAAAGGAATGGACTTTTGTACATTCCTGAAAGGAACCGACATCTTCCATCTTACTCATGGAGAAACAGGCACACCCTTCCGTGTGCACAGATGCAGGCGCACATCACCTTCGTTCATCTCGAGATCAAAGCAGCTGCGGGGGAGAAGGTGTCCCGGTCAGCATAGCCCGGGTTAGTCCCCCAGCCCCTTCCCAGCCCCACCCACCATGTAAGAGTCAGAAGAGAGCTCTTATTTGTGTAAGATACAAGAGAAACTTTATTTCTGCAAGCTTTATTCAGTTTGTGGATATGGGTAAGATAAATTGTTTTTAAAACATTTTCATTTTGACATCATGTGGGCTCTGGCGCCTGAATGATTTACAAGGCAGATGTCCCTGTCCATGCTCTGTTCTAGGAATGGCAGGGATGCCCTCTGGGGCACTCTGGCGCTCTCGGTGGGGCTGTTTTCTGCAAACCGTGCCTCCTTGGCAAGTGCAGCAGACTCAGGACACCCAGAGAGGGCAGCGCCTGGTGCAGGTGCTCTCTGTGTGGCCCCGCAGCCAGCTCTGCATTCCTACCCATGCCCAGTCATTGCCATCAGGCCTCGGCCTCGACGTGCTCCTAGCAACTTGGCCTGGGTGGTGCCTCTGTATTCTTTTCATTGTGACGTGTGTATGTGTGTGTGAGGGAGGGAGTGCAGGGAGCTGGATTGGGCAGAGGGAGAAGTGGGACTGACGTAGTTGCGACAAGGGCCTTGGCCAGCCCTGCGGAGAGCTCTAGAGCTGCAGGGTGATGTCCCTTCCCTTCAGAGATGTCCCAGTAGAGACAAAGGGGCTGGGCCTCTGTCCCCCAACATTATCCTGTCATCGATCCAGACTGTGCTCTGGAGAGGACATCTAACTCTGGGCAGGCAGCTCCCTTCAGCCAAAGACAGTACTAGAGAGAACCCCTGCTCTGTACCTCCCACAGCTGGGGACTAGACCTGGAGTCCAGGAGGGGCCTCTGGGCCGAGCAGCAATGTCCACTCGGCCTCCCTTCTCTGCCAGCCCCACCTCGAACCTAATGCCAGTTCGCACGAAGAGGACGGCACTTAGCTTCTGCAGGGAGACAGACAGGAATCAGAAGTTATAAAGGGTTTGTCATAACAGACGTCTCAGTACTCACCTTCCATGCAGCCTTGACGATGCCTCAACCACAGAGAACAGCCAGAGCAGCCCAGAGCTATACATGGCCCTCAGATGCTGCCCAGTGTGCCTTCCCTCCACCTGATGGCTCCGCTTCTGCAGACCAGACCAGTCCAGTTCTTTCTGCCCTACCCTCTGTGGCCTGCTTGTGCGTCTCTTCACCTGCCTGGCCACTCTTGTGTCACTTTATCCAGATTCATCTCTCAGTGAGCATTGATTGCGAGATATGGGCTGACTAATGCAAAACTAGGCAGGTAAAAACTGCTTCCATCCATAGCAGTGGTTTGTACTGAGTTGCCATTAATTCGTTTTGAGCCTGAAATGGATTAGAACAGACTCTAAGCGTTTTTCACGTGAGCAAAGCCACACTTCCTCTGTTTGGGGGTTGTCTGGTGATGGTGGTGATTTTTGTTGTAAGTTACATTCCTTCTTGTTAACTTCATTTTTCTTCATCGGCTCATTATTTTGAGCCTTTTGTTTAAGAATGGGTAAGCATGGTATTTGGTGACAGATGCTTAAACGTTTCTGAGGACCTTTTGTCTAAAAGGCCTGTTAAAGGGATTCATGAGTATTCTGTATAAGCCAGCTCATGAGAAAAAAATCATTATTATTTTGCCTGATGTGTAGTTTAGCCAGAGGAGGACGGAAATCATATTTAAGGCTAATACGGAATAAGGGTTGGTGCTCCCAGCCAGAGGATCTCCCAGGATGCCCCCTTTTCATTTCAGATCAAATTGGTACACACCAGCCATGTTAACTACAAGGGGCCAGAACGAGCAGTGGAGCCTTAAAAGAAAAACACTCACAGGCCAGGTCCCAGCTCAGCCCAATTAATCAGAACCTGTGGGGTTGGGACCCAGACATTGGGCCTTTGGACGGTCCTCTTCTTCCTCCAAGTCAAGTGATCCTTGTCTGCCTCCTTGGGCTGGGAACCACTGGATGGGGAACTGCAGCAGCAGCTGTGTGTGCTCCACCCCTGGACACCTGTCCAGGACGCCCCCCCGGGTCTGACTGCAAACACTCAGAGATCGCTGCGCTCTTGCCCACGTCCGCGGGGTGGGTGGACGTCACTCCAGCAGATGCTCCCATTCCGCCGTTGCTGACGAGAGCAGTAGACGTCCGTGTTGCACAGATGTTCCGTGCTAAGCAGTCCTTCTAAATGAAAACTCAGACTGCTGAAACAAGCACTCAGAGATTCTTTCCTTTGTAGAAAAACGGAGTTCTTTAAATAAATAGTACATTTCTCCGGAGAACTGAAGACATGACTCATTTTACAAGATGATTTACTAATTATTTTTAAACAACTGTCTGTTATAGACAGTAAGGCATGCTGGTATTTCATATTGTCTTTCAGGACTAAAACGACTCCTGATATACAGAGACTAAGGAAATCAGACTTTTTTGAAATCATGGAATTTTAAAACTTGAAAGACCGTTAGGCAACAAATTGCTTCAGCAACTTTATTTTCCAGAGAGCAGCGATCTGCAGAGGGCCTGTGGTCCAGCGAACAGCTTGTGGGCTGCAGGCCGGGGGCTGATGGTCAGCCTCGACCAGGAGCCCTGGGGCCACCCCCACACTCCCTGGAGCTGCTCAGAAATGCAGCATCTCGGGCCCCATTGAGACCTTCTGAAGAGAGTCTGTGTCTTACCAAGAACTCTCGGTGCTTCATGAGCACATTAAAGTTTGAGAGGCAAGGTCTAGAAAATTCATATTCTAGATAACTAACAGGAAATTCCCATGTACTTTAGCCAGGTTTCAGAGAACCCAATTTAAATTTAATGCAACTACTTTGAGGAGCAAAAATGAAAAACTCAATTTTTTTTTCTGTGATCCTGTCAACTTGGATAATAAGAATGAATATAACAAAAAAGAAGTTATTTTGATAGTAGTTCAGAAAACTGAATTCTTTGAATGTACTTTTTCATACAGTTAAAGCAAAAAGTTGGCTTTCAAAATGGCATAAAATGCTTATTATATTGTTCTTTGTTTCATTGCCAACTATGGATTTAAATGCAAAGCCATTCAAGAAGCAGTGGGACAGTATGAGTCATTCATGACCTCCTGGGCTTTGACATGACTGCAGACCACAGATTCCCAAGCACAGAGTTTCATTAAGGCATTTAAGACACACGACTACAGTTTGCTGAAACTGCGGTTGCAGATGGTGTTCCCAGAGGCGCATGGAAGTGCTGGGGCGGAGAGTCCGCATTAGCATCCTTGCGGTAATTTCTGAGGAATACAGACTCAGGCCAGATAGTTACCTTCACTCATAGATAAATCATGGTTAATTGATAAAGAGGTATATATTCTGGACTCTTAAAATATGGGAAAAGATCATGTGAAAAATAAAGTCGAAGTGTAGACATCAGTTGACTTTACATTTATCATACCCACTTTTTCTCAGGGAGGTGGTAGAGATGAGAGAGCTAAGCTGTGCACGAGGGGAGTGGCCCGGTTGTGTTAGACACGCAGTGCAGTGCGGGGCAGTGGCCGTGGGTGGGAACAAGTGACATATGGCGGGGGGGATGCTATACATGTGAGGGTGAACCAAAGGAAAGGGCGACGTTTTGCTTGGCGAAGAGTGAACTCTCTTTACTCGTTTAAACAGTTGACCGATGTTAGCAGCAAGTGCACAGATTCCTTTGGACAGTTTCACTGCAGTTCCAAGAGATGTACGGGGAGGAGGATGTACATCTTTTGCTCGGGTTATTAAAAAGGGCATATCAGCACCAAATAGAAATAAGAGTAGATGAACCTCAACGTCCCTTCCATACCTCTGGGCACTGCCCTTTTTCATGTAGTATCCCCTATACCTCGAATATACTACTCCAATCCAAGCCACTGGTGCTTCTGGCCCTGAGCACTCCACCTGCGGCCAGCCTGGGCGCCCTCTGGCCTTTTCTGTGCGGCAGCAGGGAACACTGTTGTATGTAAACCGTTGGAGCAGAAGCGCTCTGAGGACAGGCATCTCGTCTGTTCTGGTCAGTGATACAGCCCCAGCACCTTGGACAGTGCCACACAGTGGCTTCCAGGTGGACTTGGAAGTAACTTTGGACTTCTGACCAGGACTACGAAACCCGTTCTCTGACAGTACCCCATCAAATGAATATTCCTCAATCTATCTATCCTCCTAGGTACAGCCATTGCTGCCATAGGCATCCTCACCTAGTTCTCCTTGGGGCCAGAGGGGAGAGTTTCTCTGTAAGCAGAATCGCTGAGCCACACGGACGTAGTGCAGCCAAGCAGTTGTTTCAGATCGAGTGTCTCAGAGTTTCTGGCGTCCCGTGTCCTCTCCAGCTTTTGGTATTATCAGACTTTTCAATGTTTACCAGTTTGGTGAACATGGTATTTCATCTCATTTTAATTTGCCTTTTCCTGATGGAGCATTTTGTGTACTTCATCAGTGAATAGTGCAGCCTCATCTGTGAAATGCCTGCTTTTCTGTCACGTTAGATTTCTTTTTCCTTCTTAATGGTGCATATGAGTTCCTTGTTGGATGCTAACATTTGAAACAAACTTTAACATTTCAATTTTAACACTTTTTTTCTGGGCTATATCCTTTAATCCTCTGTCTTGCTATGATTATTACCTAAGTCCTAGTGATTTTTTTCAAAATGATTTTCATATCTTTGCTTAGTTAGAGTTGTGGAACTTTCAGGCTGTGGGATCTAAAGCTGTTTCTAAAGGTCGCAAAATGTGGCAATTCAGAGAATATGCTGATTTTAATGGTTTAAGTCCCTGAAGCAAATTGCATTTATAAAGTCTAATCATTTTCTACATCTGTCACAGTTTGGTGATTACCAGAGTCTGGTGCATTGTAAATCTATTTTTAGGTAATATGGGGAATATGAAAGAAATCCATGCATTTTTATCAAGCTCCCAGCTCTGCTGCCACTAAGCCGTGTCACCAGCTGGGTGGCATCCAGTCCTGCAGCTTTAATATCATCTGGAAAATGAGCATATCTGACCAGACGCTCTCCAGAATCCAGCTGGCCCTAAAACTTTCTTTTTCTCTTAGAAGATCATTTCAAAAGCCCTTAAGCCTTAGCAAAATGAGATCATTTCTTAAGGAACATATTGTAGAGACATTGATAGCAGCAAGTGTAATGAAAAAAACCATCAGTGGAAAATAGAACATATCCTGTTTTTGCACTGGTGAACTGGAACAGTTTAAAAAGCCACTTTTGAATCCGGCTCTGAAATTCAAGAGAAGGCATTCTGTGTACACAGACCAGTCACGAAGATTGGGAACCACGAATAAGCCAGTCTTAGGGCATGTTTTAAGCAACTTGAGCCAAAATCCACAGGACTCACAAGACTTGAGATACTGCTTTGACTCCTGCTCAGGACTGGAGGGAGCCAGGGCTGTGGTCGTGGTCCTGATATTTTGTGTCTGAGAGATTTGACACCAGCCAAAGCAAATGAGCATGTAAGAGGAGAGTGTCAAGCATTTTCTCATGAGCCCCACCCCCCCCCGCCCCCGCAAAGAAAAGGACACGCAGGGGACGCTGGACATGCATCCTTTACATTAGCGATGCTCCAGTGCTTGCGTAAAAGAGTCTTTGGACGTGATCCAGCCCAGCTCTGTGCCCCTGCTCCTAGGACAGGCCCTTCAGAGGGGGACGTTGGCTTCAATGTGGCTTTAATCCGTAGGAGGTCATTTTGTCCCAGTGTCAGGGTGTTATTTCTCTCGGCGTCGGGGATGCTCTGCTCTCAGGCTGCTGCGCTTCCATCAGCCCCGCCCTCAGAGCGACGTCTTCTCCGTGCTGGGAGTGCCCCACTGACGACACTCCCCGGAGTGATGTGGGGGCTCCGGCGCCCCTAGTAAAGCTAATAACAAGGTTTCTCTTTGTTAGTACACGAGTAACTTCTCTCTCTCTCTCTCTTTTTTAACCATCATTTTGTGTAATCAAAGGGAGTTGCTGGCAGGTGGGGGGCAGGGGACTCTTAAAAGACCTTGCAAAAAATTATATCCCTCCACTTCCAATTGTGGAATGAATAATATTATTAGTAATGTATTCCAGAAGACCCAGGTCATTTCTGGGAAGAATTCAGTTGAATACTAGATACCTTTGCTAATTTTAGAAAGAACGTTATCTGAAGTTCTCAAAATAGTAATATGGTTTCTGTAATGGCGGCTGCTAGGCCGCCCCCAAAGGGGAGCCAGTCCGGTAGAGGATGGTGAGCATTTGTACTGTGATGAGCTTTGCCCATTGCGACAGCTGCGGACCAGGTAGCTACCTTCGGCTGCTGAAGCCCAGGTCTTCCCATCACTCTTCAAAAAAGGTTTTGGATCCTCCTTTGCCCATGTACTTTCTTGAGCCTTTACTGATTTGTGGGAGGATTTGGAGCCAACAATTTGCACAAAACAAGTTCCACCAGCCCAGTGACAATTAAGAAGTGGGGGAGTGAAGGGTGCTGGTGAGCAGAGAACAATAAAAGGAAAGGGCGATACAAGAAAAGCTGGCTGATCCCAAGAGAGGGATTCTGCTGCTTTTTCAAGCACCGCCTTGGTGCTCCACCAGTGCAGACAGGGAGAGTTCCAGAAAACACTGTGGCTTGCTGTTTAGCAACACGTGGATTCCTTGTCCCCCCATAGCAAGTGTGACCTGTTCTTAATTTCTGCTGAGGGCTGCGATTACAGGGAAAGATCTGCAGTTGTTGTAAAAAGGTGTTTTGCAGAATATGGAATGTGACTTAGACTTCAAACTTCTCTGATTTCAGTTGGTTAGAAAAGCCTTGTTTTTTCCCCTAGAATACCTTAGCCAGTATTTTCAAACTAGGGGTTACAAGTCATTAAAAATTGCCAAATTGGTTTCATATATTTTGCCCATCATTTAAAAAAAAACATAAAATAGAATAGAACATGTCACTGCTGATCTTGCACAGGAAAAGAAAAAAAACGATTGGCACTTCTGGCTGCAGATGAGTTTCATTACTTCACATTTGGTGCTTCAGAGCCGGCCCTGGTGGCACCAAGGCAAAGTCAGAGCAGGGCAAAGGTGTGATGAGATGGTGGTGCTCAGCCTGGTAGGGGGAGAGGAAAGGGGCGTTCTCCTACAGGACACCGACCTCAGTGCCCTGTCCTTCCAAGTATTCATGCAGACGACTCCAGCGGGGGTCTGCAGCGCCCCGTGATCCAGGTGTCTAAGCTTAGATCAGGGTTTTCATACCGTCTGTGTGGCCTTGTAATAGTTACTGAACCCCTCTGAGCCTGATGCTCCTCTCTTTTAAAATAAGGAGGATGGCTCCTGTGTCCTGGGGTTGCTGTGAGAAGGAAATGTTACTGTTCACACTAACTGCTTTGTCTAGTGCCCAGCACATGGGCGCTTGTTGCCTGGATGTTTCTAGCAGCTTTATTCCTAATCGCCCAAACTTGGAAGCAACCAGAATGTCCCGTCGTGGGTGATGGATACACAGACTGTGGCCCATCCAGACAATGGAATAGTCTTTGGCACTAAAAAGAAATGAGCTATTAGGCTATGAAGCACAGGGGGAAACTTGAATGTACATTATTGAGTAAAAGAAGACAATCTGAAAAGGCTAAATACTGTTTGACTCTGGAAAAGACAAAGCTACAGGGACAATAAAAAGGTCAGCAGTTACCAGGGGTTGGGAGGGAGGGGCGGACAGGTGGAGCACCGAGTATTCTTAGGGCACTGAAAAAAAATCCTTTCAGGGTTTCCTAGTTGTTACTATTGTAGGATAGATGGCATATACATGATAACGTTGAACATCACATTGGGTTTTATTAATATTTAAATTGCACACTTTCCAATTTATATTATTCAAGCGTGAGTAATGTGCCACCACCTACACGTCCACCAAACAAACCCCCGCTCCCAGGAAACCCTTCCCGGGCCTGGTTCTCCATCCTGCTGGACCCTCACCCACTGCACTGGCCTGGAATCAAATTCCGAGGTAACATGACTCACCTACAGCCATAATTTCAAAAAGCAATACAGTGCCCAACTGTAATGAAAAAGAAACGAGATGAAAGACATTTCTGATAAATATGCATTTCATGTGTAACATGTGTGCATGGCTCCACTCAGCAGGATGCAGCTGAAGGCGACAGATGCTCTTCGCCTCTGTGTAGACTAACCGCGAACGGGGCAGCTGCTCGTACATTGACACCGGCATACTGCGGCGCGGGGGACTCAGATGTCGCTGCAAGTCTTGCCATCAGTGGCTTGGTTTTCTGAAACTGTGAAGTTCTGAACAAAAAAAAGTAGAGTCTTCCTTTGATTTATGTACATAGTTGCATTCCTGGAAAATTGAGAATATATTAAAACCATGCAAGAATTACTGTGCTTGAATGTAAAGTGGAATTAGATTCTGGGCTTGGATAATTATAAACAGGGTTTCGCCGACATGCCGGTCTGGCAGCCCATTTAGACGTCATGCACGTTGGAGGATGGCTGGCAGCCCCAGCCACTGTTCCGTAAAAGTCAGTAGTGCCCCCCACCCTCTGTGACTGTGAGATGCCATAAGTTTCCAAAGGGCTCCATATGGTCCCGGGCCTCTTCCATGAGGCGAGGCCACTGGAGGATGTGGCTCAGGGCGATGGGGGGCACCCTTGAGCACCAGCTTATTTCTCAGCCAAAGTGGCTCTGCAAGTCCCGGAGAGCTGCTTTTCTGGAGAGAAATCAGTTTCTTTGTTCTGATTCAAACTTCCCCTACAAAAGTTGTTTTGAGAAAGGAAAAGAAGGCCCAAGGGACCCTGTCCATGGAAGCAAATGTCAGCCAAGTGAGGCCTTTCCTGACAAACTCCCTCTGCAAGGGAGCTCTATGACCCTGGCTCCCAGTATATCAGAGGGTGGGTGCCTTTCTCTGATGCATCTTAATTGATGAGACGCCAAGTTTATTCCTCAGTGTTTTCCATGAATCTGTGTATTCTGAGACCCTTTCTGTGTTTTTGTGGAGAAGTGGAGATGGACAGAGCAGAACCTGTGAAGTGGGTTTCCACGGTTAAGCCAGCAGAATGAGTGTCAGGCTTTGGTCCTTTACAAAAGCCGAGTTTGCGTGGAGATTGTGCACAGAGAGAAGTATTGGATTACATATCCTCCTCTGTCCCTGAAAATCTCTGCAGGTGGTCAGTTTTAGTCTGCGGGTCACAAAAGGAGAAAATAACTCATGTGGTTGTGGATGTCACCTTAAGAAATGACGTGTGAGGAAACGGCCTCTGTCGTCCATGGTTTGCTGTTTTTTTCCTAGGCTGGGTTCAATAGAGATGCTTGGGAGCTGGTTCAGAGGCTGAGGGATCATGTCTGACACTTGCCTCACCCGGGGCTAGAGTTCTCAGTATTGTCTTAGTAAGTCACACCATCTGTTACCTTTCACAATGAAGTCCGATCTGTTGCAATTCCTTCTGCGGGAGCAGTGGGATTCTTCCAGGGGTTTTCCTCCCAGCTTTGAGAACACCACAAGAGAAGAGGAGAAACATAGTTCTTAATTAAGAATTGTCCTCGAAGGAGTCCCTGCATGAAGAAAAGAGTAAACATCCTAATTACCAACAACAAAAGTCTTCTGGCAGTGTTTATTGGGAAAACCATATTGTTGGCTTTCTAAAAAGAAGTAGTTTTAAGTTTTATTTTAAAACTTATCAGTGAAACAGATTCTCTTTTTCTGTGGGCATACCGTGTATGCTTTTTAACACGGCACAGATTTGTGCGGTCATTACCATAACCTGAGTACAGAACCATTCCATCACCCCAAATATCTGCTTCCGCCACCCCGGGCCCTGGCAGACACTCATCTCTCCTCCATCCCCATAGCGCATCATAGAGCAGGCCACCTTTTGAAACTAACTTTTTTCACTGAGCATGCCTTTGAGATCCATGCACCTTCTTACAAATGTCCATAGTCTGTTCCTTTTCATCGGTAAGCAGTATTTCATTGTGTGGATGGGTCGCAGTTTATCCATTTACTGGTCAAAGAACATTTGGGTTGCTTCCCAGTTTCAGCAGTTATGAAGGGAGCTGTGAGAAACATTTGGTTTTGTTAGAACATAACATTCGTTTTTCTAGGGTAGATACTCGGAGAAAAGATTGCTGAGACATACACCAAACGTATGTTTAACTTCATAAGTAGCCGTCAAGCTGTTTCCCAAAGTGCCTGTACCCTTTTGTCTCGTCACCCGCAACACACCTGTTCTTTCCAGCCACTCTGCCTCCTCGTCGGCACTCGCTGCTTCCAGTACTTTTAATTTTAGCTGTTCTGATGGCTAAAATGTATAGTTCTGTTTCATCATGTTTTCAACTCATCTTTTCCTAATGACCAATGATGTTGAACATGTTTCCGTAAGCTTATTTGACATCCTGTGTCCTCTTTGAAGAACTATTTTTACATCTTTTGCCCTTTTTCAATTTTTTTTTCTTCTTGTTGAGTTTTGAGAATTCTTTATTTTATGTACAGGCTACATATGGGATTTGAAAATATTATTTCTCAGTTTTTAGCTTGTCTTCTGACTCTCTACATAGTGCACTAATTTTTAATCTTCATGAAGTTAAGTTTTTTTTTTTAACAGAATAGGCTTTTTGTGCCATGTCTAAGAATTCACCACCCAGCCCAAGGTCATGGATTTTCTTCTAAAAGTTTTATAGTTTTATATTTAGATCTGTGATCCATTTTGAGTTGACTTTTGTATAAAGTATGACATTCCAATCAGAGATTAGTTTTTTGCCTATGGATTTCTCAGTGTCTCAGCCATTGTTGAAAAGACTGTTCTTTCTTCATTGAATTGCTTTTTCACCTTTGTCAAATCTCAATTGGTCATATTTGCATGGGTCTATTTCTAGATTCTCTGTTCCATTGATCTGTGTGTTTATCCCTTTGCGATACTATTTAGTCTTGATCATTGTAACTTTATAGTAAGTCTTAAAATTGGGCGGTTTGAATCTTTTAACTTTTTTATTTTGGAATTGTTTTAGTGATTTTAAATTCTGGTTCCTTTAACTCCATATAAATTTTAGAATCAGCTTGTCTATATCTACAAGAAGTCTTGCTGCAATTTTGATATTTGTCGAATCTATAGGTCAATTTGGGGATAATTAACACTTTTACTATGTTAAATTTTTCTGCCAATGAACATAGTATGTCTCTCTAATTATATAGCTCTTTGATTTCTTTCAACAGAAGTTTGAAGGTTTTCCATGTAGATCCTATATATGCTTGTTATATTTATACCTAAGTATTTTATTTTTAAAACTATTATAAACATTACTGATCATTAAATTTCAGCCTTTAGTTGTATAGTGCTAGTTGTGTTAGTTTCCTGTGGCTGCTATGACAAATCACCACAAACTTGGAGTCTTAAAACAATAGAAACTTATTTTCTTACACTCCTACAGGCCAGAAGTCTATATCCAGTTTTGAGTCAAAATCAAGGTGTGGCAGGGCTGGGCTCCCTCCAGGGGCTCTGGGGCAGAATCTGTTCTTTGCCTTTTCAAACACCTGGTGACTGCCGGCATTCCTCAGGTTGTAGCTCCGCTGCTTCGCTCTCTGCCCTGTCCTCCTACTTTCTCCTCCGTGTCAAACCTTCCTCTGCCACGATCTTCTCACCCCATAGTCCTCACTTAATCACATGTGAGGGAACGTTCACAGGTTCCAGGAATGAGGACCTAATATTTTTGAGGATGTTTTTCAGAGTGCTGCAGTAGTGTTTAGAAATCTAAATATGTGTGTGTGTGATTTTGTGTTAATACTGTATTTTGCAGGCTTAGTGCTATCTTATTAATTCCAGAAGTTTTTTGAAAGATTCTTTTCTTTATAGATGTCATCTGCAAGTAGGGGTACTTTATTTACAATCTGCTTGACATTTCTTTTTTTTGATTTATTACATTGACTAAGACTTCCAATACAATGTCAACTAGGAGTGTTGAAAGTGGACATCCTTGCCTTGTGCCTAATCCTGGGGGGAAATCATTCAGTTATTCGCCATTAAGTGTGATGTGAGCTTCCATTCTTTGCTGAGATTTTTGTCTTTATCGTGGATGAAAGTTGAATTTTGTCATACGATTTTCTGCATCAATTGATACAATTATTTTTCTTTCCTTAGATTATTAATATAATAGATTACATTCATTGATTTCTAAATATTGTACTAGCCTTGTATTATGGGGACAAGTCCTACTTCATTGTGGTGTATTATTATGTTTATGCATCCCTGGTTTTAACTTGGAATACTTTGTTGAGGATTTTTATGTTTATGTTTATGCTTATGTTTATGAGACACATTGGTCTATAGTTGTCTTTTCTTATATGGTTTTGGTATCAGGATAATTCTGGCCTCATAAAAAATTGATGTTTTCCCTCTTCTATTTTATGGAAGACATTGTGGAGATTTGGTATTATTTCTTCTTTATATGTTTCACAGAATTTGCCAGTGAAACCATCTGGACTTGATATAATTCTTTCTCAGAAGATTTTAAACAACAAATTTATTTTCTTTCATAGTTATATGATCATTTAGGTTGCCTATAATATCATTTTGAGTGAATTTGGGTGTTTGTAGTTTTTGAGAAATTGGTCCATTTATGTAAGTTGTAAAATATATATCCAGAGAGTTGTTCATAGTATTCTGTTATTTTGTGTGTGTGTGATATCTGCAGTATCGATAGTCATTTCCCCTTTCTATTTTCTGGTAACATGTGCCTTCCCTCTTTTCTTTGTCAACCTTGCTAGTGCTTTATCAATTTTATGGATATTTTCAAAGAACCAGATTTCAGTTTAATTGCTTTTCTCTATTTTTTTACTGTTTCTGATTTTATTGATATCTTACCTTTATCATTTTCTTCCTTTTGCTTGCTTTTTTTTCTAGTTTCCTAAGGTAGAAGCACAAGTTATTTAAAACTTTTCTTCTTTTCTAATATAAACACTTAAAATGCTATACATTTTTCTTATAAGCACTACATTAGCTACATCTGACAAATTTTAAAATGTATTTTCATTTTAGTTCAAAATATTTTTAAACAATTCTTGAAATGTGCTGTGATTCATTGTTTATGTGTTGTTTACTTTCCAAGTTTCTGAGATTTTCCTGTTACATTTTTTATGTTGCCTCCTAGTTTAATTCAATTACGACCTAAAACACACTTTTCATAGTTTCAGTTCTTTAAGTGTGTTGAGGTTTGTTGTGTGACTCATGATGTATTCTGTCCTGGTGAATGTTTGGTCGTTCGGATAGTGGGTTTCCTTTGAGAGCGGCCGTACCTGTAAACTGGGCCCACTGGTTTGCTTATTCTCGCAAGACTGGCCAGAAGGCTGTCACTCACAGCCCATTCTTTCCTTTGCCTAGGACATTCAGGATGTGAGGAGTGATGATGAGGAGGAGTATGAAGACGAGGACGAGGAAGAGGAGGAGGAGAAGACAGAGGCCACCAAAGGCAAAGAGAGAGACTGTTTGAAGAATGGACTTGGGGCCGACAGGAAACTCATTCCCAATGGCCAGCATGGCCGTTAGCTTGAAGCCCACGTCGGTCCTGGGCACCCTGTGCAGTGAGGGCTGCTGGAAGCTGGAAGTGCTGCCCCTCGTCACAGTGGCGCACAGGACTCCCAGGGACCCCGGATTTTGCCCTCCCTCTTTCTAACCCCCCCTTCAAATGTATTTAACAAAATGTTGTTGAATTGTGTTAAAATGTTAAATATAAGTGTTTCCATGGATTTACTGCAGTTAGGACTCAGACTGGTCAAAGATTTCGAAGATTTCTCCAGAGACATGTTTTGCTTCTAACTGTGTTCATTCATTGGAGACATTGGCGTTTTCAGGAACTCACTTTGGGCCTTTCACCTTCCTGCCTGGCCCGTCCTCAGGTGGTGTGAGAAGTGTGCTAATTTAACCCACTTTCTCCCAGTGTGTCTGGCCACAGAGAGCAGCTCATTTCCCAAAAATGAATTAGAGGTGGCAATAGAGGAGGGACAGAAGCACCAAACCAGAAGACCAGGCTTCCAGGCTCCTGGGCCGCTTCCTGCCCCAGGCTTGTCGAACCCTCCCACGCCCTGACGCTCCATCTCTCCAGTGGGAATAGTAGTGCCTGCCCTGCCCACCTCACCCGGTTGGAGCTGGGATCAAAGGAGACAGCAGGAGTGAGAGTGCCTTCCTTCCCTCCGCTGTGGTGTTACTGTCACCTGACCCTCTTTTCACTATGATTCCAGCTCTGTTTGCGAGACAGAACCCTGGCTAAGCTTGGCATTGAATGGCCTAAATGGACATACACTGTCTTAAAAGAATTCCCATTAAAAATGTCTGGAGATACCTGGAAATGCAAATACCCAGGAGGCTGTTCCCATTGTATTCGGTAACTATTTATTTATCAGTTCCCCTGGGGTAATTCTCAAATTCCCTGGGAATTCTCCCTCAGGCCCAATGGCCTAGGGGAGGGAGTTTGGGCCCTGAGTCTTCCCGTTTTGTGCAGGTCTCTCATTCTTTTCTTTAAAAGGGGACCTTTCTTGCTGCTGCCCTGAGTGCCCCCTTCAGGCCAGCAGAGCTACCCAGCATGCCATAGGGCCCACTTGGGGGCCTGTCTGGGGGAGTTGGATGGACCATTTTCTCACTGAGCCGTTACCACCCAGAAAGCCTGAGCATACTACTTCATCTCTCTGTCTAGCCCAGTCAGAGTGGAGAATAGTAAAACAGATCCAAGAGGCTGGAAATACCCCTAAGACTGCCCAAGGGCAGGTGCTAGAGTCAGCAACAGCTCCTGGGGCCAGCTGCATCTATGGCGGCAGGGGGTGGGGGGGTGGGGGGGTGGAGAGGAGCTGCTCTGGGTCCCCACAGGGGCATGTCTCCTGAGCCCAGCAGGCAGGATGGGCCTCAGGGATGTCTTAGGTTTCTGCTGACCAAGGACAGAGCCAGTCTGGCAGAGGAGCCCGAGCAGAGTATGCAACCTACCCCCACCCCCACCAGTCTTCCGTATTTTGTAGTCACACTGTGTACCTTCATCTTGTCTCACTCAGGGCCCGTAGTTACAGCCAAGTGAGAGCTAGAACGGTGGGACCCTAAAGCAAACAGGCTCCGCTGGTGCAGGCTGCGGCCCCGGAGCAGGATGGCACTGTGCGCAGTAAAGGTATCTGCACTGTTTTTTGTTTTTGTTTTTTTACTAAAAAGATATTTTTAAAACCTCCAGATTAAGGCAAAACCAAAACTGAAACCCTTCAGGATTCTTTCCCCAACAGAATCCCCTTTTGAGGAATCATTCTCTACATAATGTTTGCTTTTATGAGTATAGTGCATTATATGTATAATGTTATATTATAATCTAAAGTGCCTCCATTCAGTTAAGGGCATAACTGTTGAATTATTAATATTATATTATTATTTTTTTGGTGGAGGAAGAGCACATTAAGATTTTATTTTTTAATGTTTTTCGTTGGCAGAGTATTTTTTCTTTGATTTATTTTGGTCTCATCTCTTGTGTTCTTAAGGTAAAAAAATTGCTTGCTTGATGCTCTACCCTCCAGTTGTTTTTCATACTTGAATGTTGAAGGTAACATTGATGTGCCAATTCCAACCATCTCTGATACAGCTAGGGTGCTGAACTGCCTCTCAAGAGGTAGACGAGCATGCTTGCTACATCCTTTAGGGCTTTTGGGTTGCTCTGAAAGTAACCTCTCTTTCTCCGGGAAACAGGGCTCATACCATGCCAGCTGACTTTAGGAAAACACAGTTTACCCTGCCTCCAACGTCACTGTCATGGTAGTGACTTATGGTCAAACACAGACAGGAAGCAGCATGCATGGAGACAGAGCAGCCTGAGCACACACGTTGCTTGGCTTCTGAGCGATCGTTACTGGTCTCACCTAGTCGTGGAAACCATCTGCGTGTTCACTAGAAATGCCCTAACTGGTGTCAGAGGGCACAGAGTCAAGTTAGGGCATTAGGGCTGCTGGCCTTGGGGCACCAGCACCAGACAAGAGGTAGCGGGTTGGCCTTGACTGGGGTGAGCCTCTTGGCTGTACACAGTGTAGACAGACAGACACCTATGGGTGGGAACATAACCTGGGCCGTGGCACCTGGGTCCTGGGGCACGAGGCACTGTTGTAGTGCTAACTGAGAAAGAGGACTGATCCTCAAGGTGCTTTCTCATCCCCTTTTCTGTACCTGCCTTTCAAAGGTAGAGGAGGAAACAGGGTCTAGATCGATGGTTCAGTTAGCTGTCCATCAGAATGACCTGTGGAGCTCAAAACACACCTCGCCTGCCCTGTGGCCTGCTGCACATTTTGATTCAGCCCTGCCGGGGTGAGAACCAGAAATCTGCACTTTTACCCAGTCTGGTGCTTCTGAAGAGTGGCCAGCCATCTGCGCGTTCCCACCTGCTTGTGTGCCCACTAGCAGGGTCAGAGCTGACAGATGGGGGATGCCACGATTCAGACTCTTTAACCCAAAATAAATCTGTGACGATAGGTAAAGCAGACATTGAACAGATAGTAAGAGAATACTATGAGCCACTATGTCAATATATTTGAAGGTGTAAACAAAATGTGTACGTTTCTAGAAAAATACAACTTGTCAAAATGAGCACAAGAAGAAATAGCTATCTAAACAGTCTTCTGTATAAAACAAAACTAAATCTGAAATTATAAAATTGGCCTCCCTCCCAGAAAAAAATCTTCAGGCTCAGATGGCTTACCCAGTGAATTCTTCCAATAGTTAAGGAAGAATTAACAGAAGTATTATGCAAACTTTTCCAGACACGGAAGGAGAGAACACTTCCACACTTCTTTTATAACCTTGATACTAAAAATAAAATCTGATAAGAATATTAGGAGAAAAAACCCAAACACCTAAAGGCTAAGTCACTCAAGAACAAAGGTACAAAAGCCCTAAACCAAAGCAGTCTGAATGCAGCAACAAGTGAGGAAGATAGTGCGTGATAAACAGTGGGGTTTATTTCAGGAACTTGGGTTTGATTTGCTATTTGAATATCAAAGTTATTCACCATTTAAAAAGAACAAAGGAAAAAGTCATGTCTTCAAAAGCCTTACATAAAATTCAACATCAATTCATTTAAAAAAACAAAAACACAATCTTATGGATAAGTAGGAACTTTCTTAATCTGATAAATAGCATCTTCAGAAAGCACGAAGCTGGCGTTATGGAATGCTGTAATAGCAAAATGTTGAAAGCTTCTCCTCCGGGATTATCACTGAGACAGGGATGTCCATTATCTGCCAGGATGCCCATCAACCCGAATATAGTCAGCACTGTATTTTTCAAACTAGCCAAGGTAATATCTGAAGAAATAAAAATTATAAGAGTCAAAAGGAAGAAATGAAAACTCTTATTACAGATGTAAATGCAGCCCCTCCATATCATGTATGTGTGGGGGGGGGGTGTATAATTTATACAGAGATGCCAAGGGACAAGACTGGCCAAGATGATTTTATGGAGAACAAAAGGAGAGAACTTACTCTACTAAATTCCAGGACAAATTATAAAGAGGCGGCAAAGCAGCATGAAACTGGTATAAAGGTAGACAAACAGAACAAAAAAAAAAAACTGTATAAAGTCCTGAAACAAACGCATGCGCATATGGACAGTCGAGTAGCTTTAAGAATAAAAGTTAAACTTGACCCCTATTTAACACCACACACAAATAAATACCAGGTTTTTTGTACCTCTAAATGGGAAAGGTAAAAATATATAAGCTTTCAAAGGGAAACATGGCCTGGCTGGTGTAGCTCAGTGGATTGAGCTCCGGCTGCGAACCAAAGTGTCGCAGGTTCGATTCCCAGTCAGGGTACATGCCTGGGTTGCAGGCCATGACCCCCAGCAACCACACATTGATGTTTCACTCTGTCTCTCTTTCTCCCTCCCTTCCCTCTCTAAAAAATAATAAATAAATAAAATTCTTTTTAAAAAAGTCTATTAAAAAAAGGGAAACATGAAAGGACATCTTCATGACCTTATTAAGATGGGCAAAGACTTCTTAAATAAAACAAAATTTAAAGGAGTATCCAAAAGGAAAAGATTAATGAATCAGGTTAAATGATAACAAAGAACTTCTCTTTCTCAACAGATACCATTCCGGGAGTGAAAAGGCAAGCCGAGGAGTGGGAGGGAATATTTGCAACCCTTACAACTGACCAAGGGCTCATATCCAGAATGTGTAAAGATCTCCTACAAAAAAAAAAATACAACCCACTTAGACACTGTAGAAGACACTGCATCTCAATGTCCAATAAACATGAAAATTGCTCAAACATGAGAAGGACTGATGGTACCAAATGGCTGTGGCGTGGAACAGTAGGAAGTCACACCCAGCTGTAGGAGTGTAGTTCTAGTCGTTTTGAAAAATGGTTTGCCATCCTTGGACACACGCACATATTCTGACCCTGCAGCTTTACTCCTAGGTCCGTATCCGAAGGTGTGCCCCTGGATGTTCATGTCAGCAATGTTCGTAATAGCCCAAACCGGACACTCCCCACATGTGCATCGAACATAGAATGGACAAGTAAACTGTAGTATGTTTATACTCTGGGATACTAGAGAGCCCCCAAAATGAACACGCTAGTCCTTGCAACAGTGCGGCTTCCTCTTGCAATCTTAATGTTTTGCAAAAGAAACTAACGGAAGATGAATACATACGTAATGATTTCAGCACCGTTGTGGTAAACTTTAGGGAGTGTTGACTTAAGGGGAGAGGGAGGGGCTTTGCCTGGAGCTCTTTGCCAAGGGCTCTTTGGGTACTGGTAACATTCTGGGTGGTAGTGCTTCCTGAGTGTGTTCAGTTTGTGCTAAATCCTCAAATGGTACCCTTGTGATGCGTATGCTTTTCTGTATGCATATTATAATTTTTCAAAGTTAAAAAAGAAAAAGCTAGCTGCTCTTAAGTCCTTCCCTTTCTGAGATAGCTGGTGTTACTGACCACAGTCTTTTCTGTTTTCATAAAAACTTTTAATATCAAATGTATTTGTAAAAGAGCCCATAATCTCACTATCATATAATCCCTATTGCCATTTAAAAATAATAGTAATAATAGCAATACACATGCAGAGTTAAAACATTCAAATGCAAAAATAATATAAAAATATATCAACTGAAAAATGAAAAGTTCTCTCTGAGGTCTTTCTCCCTAAAGGAAGCACTATTTTTTAAAAAAATAAAAAAAAAAGAGCCCTGGCTGGTGTAGCTCAGTGGATTGAGCGTGGGCTGGGAACCAAAGTGTCCCAGGTTCGATTCCCAGCCAGGGTACATTCCTGGGCTGCAGGCCATAACCCCCAGCAACCGCAAATTTATGTTTCTCTTTCTCTCTATCTCCCTCCCTTCCCTCTCTAAAAATAAATATAAATAAATAAAATCTTAAAAAAAGAAAAATAAAAAAAGATTTTGTTTATTTTTAGAGAGAGAGGAAGGGAGGGAGAAAAAGTGGGAAAGAAATATCAGCACCCCCATCGGGGAACCTGGCTCGTAATCCAGGCATGTGCCCTGACCAGGACACAAACTGGCGACCTTTTGGTTTGCAGGATGACAACCAATCCACTGAACCACACCAGCCAGGACCCAAAGGGAAGCATTCTTAATGCACATCTCATCCTATCATCCAGATACATTCTTATGCCCATTTCAGCATTAATCTGTTGCTGAATGCTGGCTCCCAAACATCCCCATCACAGCCTGTGGCTAAGGCAGCGTTCCCGGAGAGGGAGGCTTCAGCAGTGCTCAGAGGGATG
Source organism: Phyllostomus hastatus (assembly GCF_019186645.2). Classification (NCBI taxonomy): domain Eukaryota; kingdom Metazoa; phylum Chordata; class Mammalia; order Chiroptera; family Phyllostomidae; genus Phyllostomus; species Phyllostomus hastatus. The sequence continues at coordinate 10,302,073 of NW_025334036.1, read as the reverse complement.
AGGCCAGTGCCGGATTGTATGGAGAGTTTGTGAGCTTGGCTCATGGGTCTTTCACTGCTACAGCTTGGTTAGGATCCTCTGGGGATCTTGATGTAACAGGTTAGGGCTGGTTATAGCAGCAAGGCCCAGATTTTCAGGTGAGAAGTTCCAAGAATTCAAAGTTTCTTACCGGGAACCGTCTGTGGATGCTTTCTGTTGGACGGGTCTTGTGAGAAGGTCCAGAAATGACCAAGAAGGTTTGCCTGCCTGGAAAAAGCCTTGTGGAATAGCAAAGCTGTCTACTGTGGCAATGGAATAGTCGGGTCACGTTAATGAAGACAGTGAGCTGTGCAGGGCTTGGTTGTTAGGGCTCTTGGTTCATAATTGTGTTATCTGTTACCTTCATATACTTGCCTTTATCTCCATAAACGCTGCTCTGAAGTGCCCAAGTGAGGGGGAAATGAAGGCGTGTGAGCACGCAGAGGGGGTGCCTTTAACCTGCACCGAGGTTCCAGGTAGGCCGTTGTTACCTCTGAGTCACCACATTCTTCTGTCCCTTGCTTTAAAAAAAAAAAAAATCCTTACCTGAGGATATGTGTATTGATTTTAAAGAGAGAGGAAGAGAGAGGGAGAAACATCAATTGGTTGCCTCCTATAAGCTCCCCAACCCGGGATCAAACTTACAACCTACATACGTGTCCTGACTGGGGATTGAACCCACAGCCTTTTGGTGTACGACGGGACAATGCTCCAATTAGCTGAGTCCCCCAGCCAGGGCCCTTGCTTTTTTCTTACTGTATTGGAGAGATCTCTCCACATCAGCACACACAGATCTACTTCAGGTCTGTGAGAGCTGCCCAGTAATCCTTAGAAATGTGCCATCAGGGGTCTAACCAGTCTCACGTTGTTGGCCTGGGGGTGCGCGCCAACTCTGTGGGGCCAGTTCCGCCCACTGCCCGCTGACCGTGGGGAGGGCGAGGTTTTATCCTTTGTCTTCCACCATCCCCACCAACCAGAGGATTTTATTGGATTTAGGAAAACAATAGGCCACCACTGAGGATCACTGGAGGGGTGAATTTTTACATGAGAAACTGTCCCCATTGGTCCCATCTGGGCCACCCTGTTTTGCGTTTCGGTAAAGCTCCCCTCGGGATAGCAGCTGGGGCCTGGCCAGGACTGGTTGAGTCTGTGCAACGTGGTTGAAGTTTTCCCACTTGAAATCTGAACAGGAACCCCCGTGCCTTCTCCTCTAGCCCTGGCTCGGAATCCCCACACTGCAAGCAAGCTGCCTACTTTGGCCCTCTCCCCACCACCCCCTAATCAACCCAGTGACAGCCAGATCCCCCTCAGAGTCCCATCTGTTGGCATCCCCAGGTTGCTGTGACCACGCACGTGCAGCCCGGGACCTGTGTGCGAAATAAGTGACTTAGCCTGTGTCATAGCAAAGGGTCCCGGCGAAGAGTGTCAGGCAGTTGCTAAGCAGGTCTGCCCTGTGTCCTAACGAAGCAGAGACCCGCCTCCCTCCTGGGCTGTTGTCCCAGCTGCTTCCCCACACACCACCTGTTGCTTTAGAGGCCAAACTCTGTCCTTGCAAATAAAACCTTCCACCAGGTGGCCCTCAAGCTCCTGTTGAGGAGAAGAGGGGGAGAAAGGACAAAATCCATAGGTACAGAGCGAGAGAGTAGGTGACAGGGAGGCAGGGAGATAACAGAGTCTCGGCTAGGGCCACTCTAGGGAGACACCTGTCCCTGTGCAGCTGCCTGGGGTGCCGGCCATTGGTCTGGGATTTGGGACAAAAAGGCTGGGTACACTCCTTCGGGGCTGGGCATTGCCTCACAGGCCCTGGTCCCACCGGTCAATGTAGGACGTGACAGGAGCGCCAGGAACTCATTGCTGATGTGTCCGCCCTACCATTTGGGGTCACCGACAGGTCCCCAGTGCCTGTGGCTGGTCTTTCGTGAACATCCATTCATAATTTTTAAAAAAAGTTCTTAGAAAATTGGGAATTAAATTTCTTTAATCTAACAAAGTATCAGTATAATACAAAAATCTTCACCAAACAGCATACATGTTGGTGAAGTCCTGAACACTTTCTCCCCGAGACTTGGAAAGAGACAACAATGCTCCCATCACCACTCCTGCTCCCTGCGTGCTGGAGGTTCCAGCCGTGAACTTGGCACCACCCTCCCAGACACACGAGAAAAAGTTTAATCTGGGTGCCCTGTGGCCAGTCAAGGTCGACATGCAAAATGGACTGTCAAAGGGGACCACCCACAGCCCTGCCTGACTTTTGCCTCAGATGGAGACATTATCTCTGTTACCTGGGACAGCAAGCAGATCTGTTTGCTAGGCAGACACTACCTGCATCTTCCAGGGCTGTTCGCCATACAAATGTCCTTGAAGAGCCTGGGACCAAAGGGATCAGTGTCTTCTGACAAAACACGCAGGAATGGAAAGGCCTGTGAGAATGAACTTCCAACAGCCCCTGGTGGCCTCGAAGTAGCGACGATTAAGCATCCTCTTCTCTACGTTCCACTGAGGGAAGACCAACCCCTGGCCACACCAGAACCTGGCCAGGTGCGCCAAGCGTGGGAAGACCCATGTTTCCATGTTTCCTCCCGGAAAGGACCCCTGAGAACCTCTCAGGAGAGCAGAGATCCACCTGTGACCCAAGGACCCCGTTCAGCTTCTCTTCTCACCTTACAGGGGCCACACCGCCATTTGGTTTTGCAAAATCAACTTAGGTAGGCAGTGTCCCAGATGCAGGCAAAGAGTCCAGACTCTTGGTGGGGAAGGAGGTTCATGCATCTGGGGAACGAGAGGTGAGGGGAAGGTTCTCAGGTCCCACATTGCTCTCTTCCTCAGCCTGGGTGATAGTTCCCTGGGCATGCACTTCATTGTCACAGCCATGCGCCGTGTAACGATGTTTCAGCCAGTGACAGGCCGTGTATGCCACAGCTGTCTGCTCAGATTATCAAGGAGGAGAAAAATGTCTCTTGGTGACGTCGTAGCCATGACAACGCCATAGCGCAGTACGTGACTCAAGTGTTTGTGGTGATGCTGGTGCAAACAAGCTTACACATGGCCGCTCGTCAGCAAGCACAGCACGCGCAGTTACGCGAGTGGGCTGTCCCATCCAGGCCCTTGTGAGCGCCTGGTGCGATGTTGGCACACAGAGCGAAATCGCCCAACGTCGCGTTTCTCGGAACGTGTCCCCGCCGTTCAGCGGTGCGTGACTGTGCTTGCTAAACGCACATGCGCCTTTTAAGTGCCCTTCTGTACCTGCAGTGCATTCTACTGTTGGAAAATAAAATAAAGTAGGCAAGAATGAGTGAGGAGAGGTCTGGGCTTGGAAGATTTGAGGCTCTACTTCCCGTGACCTGGGGCCTTGGTGGGTTCCTCTTAACCGTGGGCCGCTTTTTTTGTTATAAACTGGGAATGACTGTAAAGACAGTCTAGCAGTTGGGTGGAAGCAGAGGCAGAGATTCTGGCAGGCCGCTGACAGCAGGCAGGTTGGTTAGCTCCTTCTCCCTCCCAGCGATGGCACTCCGGCTTAGAGGACGGATGATGGCTGGTTTTTAGACCCCTGACTCTATTAAACAGGCCATGCCAACAACCGCATTATACCTACCTTTGAAAGAAAAACAAAACCTGGGGCAATTTACTAAACCAAGTCAAATTATGGGCTTTGGGTCCAGGAGGGACGTCCAAGATCCCAGTGGTCAGTGCGGTCACTCTGATTAGAGCTTCTCAGGCACATGCCTGGCCCATGTCCACTGCGGGCAGAGAGTCTGAGGTCTCTTGCAGGGGCCAGCTCGGCCTGCCCAGGACCTACCTGCACTGCGCCTTCAGCCCAGGTCTGGGGGTCAGAGAGAGTGTGTGTGACAGAGAGGGCCCGCAAGCATGCACAAGCGACCTAGGGGGAGGGAGAACAGCAGAGCAAACCAAAGAGAGTATGTGAGAGAGAGCGTGCACCAGAGGGTGAGAAGGAGGTAGGATGGGGGTTGGGGGTGCTATGGAGGAGCCAGCTGGTCTCTGAGCAGAGTGGGCAGAAGGTTCTCTTTCCACTGCTCCATTACCTGCCTCTCCCTACATCTCTCGCACCCGGCCCACTCCACTGCCATTCCATTACCACCGGTTTCTAGCCTCCTGGGTTTCCCTCTCCACCGCTCTTTTCTGACCCTACCCCACCCCCAGTCCCTGACTACTACCCCCCCACCCCTTCTTCCCAGGGGTGAAATCTGACCACAGCCCCATGTGCTGGTGGCTCCTTCCCTCAGTCCCTCTGAACAACCCCATGTGAGTTTGGCCACCTGCCCATTTGACCTTCGCTTTGGTTCCCGGAACCTTGTTTTATCATAATAAAATATTTCTAGACTGGAAAGGGTGGGACTCACCCATGCCTCCTAGAGCTAGTACCAGCACCAGCCAAGTTCAAGGCCTGCCCCTGCTGCTTCCCATGTGCACAGGCACCCCTTTGCACCCCCTCCCAACACCCCCACAGGCAACCCCAATAGCCTTGGTCTGTGAAGGAAGCAGTAAAAATGCTCCTGGACAGGCTGCTTCAGGTGGGCCTGGGAAGTGAACTTTCTTCTCTCAGGACCTGGAGACCCAACAGGGAGAGTTGGGCAGGAAGGTGGAAAGGAGATGAGCCAGGAGGAGGGACCTGAACAAATAGAGGGGTGCAGGAAGAGCACCCCACCCCTGCCCCGCACCCATGTGCCAGGGTGCTGAATGGGCTGGGACACCAGGAAGGGTGCAGGGCCACCCCAGCTGCTGCTTCTGGCTGCGTCAGGAAAGGGAGGAAAAGGACGTTGAGGGCCAGGGACACGGCACACCCGGCTTGGCCTCTAAGGCAGTGGCCCTGAGCAGGGGCCCGGGGTCCACCCCAGCCTGCAGAGCTCGTGTGCAGCTTGGTGGAACCCTAACACTGTAACTCCCACGTCCCACCCCATCTGCAGCGGGGGCTTGAGGGTCCCCAGAGAGAAATAAAGTGAGGAAACCACGAAATCAGATCCAAGGGGAAAAAAAAAGAAAAGAAATAGATGGATTTCCCCCCTTCTGTTCTTGGCAACCACTTCCAGAGGCTCCAGGGAGGGGGAATTTGATAACCATGTAACTTCACCCTTCGATAGCCCAGGCGTTGCCTGGCCCCGAGCCAGCTCGTGTTTGCAGAGCGGGACTGGAGAGTCGTTTCTGCAGAGTTCATTTATCATTCAGCTTGGTGTGTGTGTCTGTCCCTGCGCCCCCTTCCTCTCCCCTTTATTTTTCCTCCTCCCTCTTTCCAATGCTTCTTCTCTCCTTTCCTCTCTCCAGCTTTCCCTGGCACCCCTCCCTTGCCCGCCCCCAGGATGGAGGGGTGTTAGCTGGACTTAGATGGGATTTACTCACACTGCATGACACCATCATAGGGCCACCCAAGGCTCTCTTTTGTTCTCTCCTATTATTTTCCTCCTAATTCCGCATCCTCCACCCCCCGAGAGAGGAATCCAGGCTACATGTTTAATATATGTCTCTCTAGTCCACTTGCCGTCTTCAAAAGACAGTGCAGTTTCGAGCTTTCATGATGTAAAAATATTGCTAAATTATTTGCCTGTTAAATTTGACATTGCTTTTGCAACCACATCATTGAGATATAGTTAACATACGATATGTGACAAGCTGCCTGTATGTAAAATGTGCCATGGTAAGTTTTGGTAAGTTTTGATATGTATGCACTTGCAGTCAATATAGTGAATATATTCAGTGTCTCCGGAAGTTGCCTTCTGACCCTTTGTAATTCCTTCAGCTTGTTAGCATTGGGAGTTGCAATGATGGATTTTTAGACTATTAAGTAAATACCTTGTCCTACACACGTCCTTTGGTGCTCACTTGAGCTCCATGAACTTCTGATACCAGCAACCAAAGGTTTGGAACTAACATAATCTGGTTATGGAGATGTGATGATAGTCTCTCTGCCCAGCTTTGCATTTCCAAGTTTAATTACCAGTAATCTTGTAAGAAAGTTCTGGGTGACATATGTAAGAAAGGGGAGCCCTAGCTGGTGTAGCTCAGTGGATTGCATGTAGGCCTGCAAACCAAAGGGTCGCTGGTTCGATTCCCAATCAGGGCACATGCTTTGGTTGTGGGCCATGCCCCTGTAAGGGGCATGCTAGAGGCAACCAGGCATTAATGTTTTCCCCTCCTCTCTTTCCATCTTCCTTCTCCCTCTCTAAAAATAAATAAAATATTTTTTGAAAAAAAGAAGAAAGGGGAGAAATCGTTAAACTGTTGGTGATTTGGCAAATGTTTATTGAGTGCCTATTGTGTGCCCTGGGCGTTGGGTGCTGGGCCTCGATGACCAGCCATGGATTGTTGTGGAGACATCCCAGTGTTATTCAAGTAACGGAAGTCTTCCTCATCCTTTCCCTTTCTACCTAGCATGAGAAACTTTCTGACATGTGGGCCTTTGTGTTTTTAAATCAAATCTATGTGAACCTGGTAAGTTAAAATTACTCTAGGGGAGAATGACCCTAAATGAATCCACAGAGTGAGATGGTTTTGATGCCTTGTGTTCTCTGACCACCTACCAAATCTTGAAGTCTTCAGAACTCTCTGATTTTATCCAGCTGTTTTCTTTCTTTTATTCACTTATCCAATAAACATAATCCAGTACCTGTGACATACCAGGACTCTCCTAGGCCCCTGTTTCCATTTCCAAGGGTTGTCTGAATTGCTAGGCCAAAATCAAGTTCAAGTTCGAAAGGGAGGTAACCTCGATTGAAACAGTTGAAAATCGTCTCACAGTGTTTGCATTATGATGGCAATGTAAACACAGTTCTTTGCAGAGACAAGCACATATTTTAATTACGTTTTCTTCTTGTGTAACAGTTTGGGTATTATTTTTAGTGTTTCTGCTTACCTTCTGGGTCCTGGGATACTGAGTTGTTCCCTTATGGTGCCAAACACACACAGGCATGGATCCAAGCTTCCACACTCGTTGCTCCCCAGGCAGCAGCCTCATCCCTGAGCCTGGGCCAAGTCTTGGTGAAGGGGGGCTGTGCACAGGGGCCAACCAGTGGTCTGGCTGTCTTTGTGGGTGTAGTCACTTGGATGTAGTCACCCTGATCAGCCTGCAGGGGGCCTCAGGGGGCACTGAGCTCCCAATGGCCCCCTCCTGCCTGCCACCATCAAATAAACATGTTCATGTCAATCTCAAACCTACCTTGGAATTCATTTTAGCATATGTTATGAATTTGTATTCATTAGCTATTGCTGTGTAACAATTACCCCCAAACTTCGTGTCTTAAAAACCTCATTATGATTTACATTCTCTTGGGTTTTGTGGCCCATGGATTCAGCTAGGGCTCCGTGGGGATGGCTTATCTCTGCTCGGGAGGGGTGGAATCTAAGGCTGCAGTCGTCTGAAGGCTGGACAGAGTCTGGGAGACCTGCTTCTAAAGTGGTGCGTGCTCTTGCCTAGTGAGTTGGTTCTGGCAAGTTGGTTTCTTTTGCGCGAGGGACTCTCCACCCACAGGCTTTCCCACAGAGCTGCGTACGTGTCCTTGTGCAGTGGCTACTGGTTTCTACCGAAACAAATGAGAAAGAGAGAGGGAGGGAATGTGTTCTTTTAATGTCTTAACTTCGGAAATCGCAACGCCTCAATGCTGACACATCCTATTTATTAGAAGCCAGTCAGTGCGTCCAGCATACTTGCTAGGTAGAGAGATTAGGTTTTACTTCATGGAGAGGGGGAGGGTCCTAATGAGCAGGTATGTTTTACAAAACCACCACGTTTATAGACGGTTGTCCAGTGCCACACACTGAACACTCGAGCCTTACTATGCCTCTGTGAGCCACCCCTGTTTGCATTTACAGAGATCAAATATAAATTTGGGTTGGTTCTGTTCTTCAGCCTCTACTTGCATTCAGTTCTAGTCTAGTTTGTTAGACCAGCTCCTTTCTTTGAGGGGAAGAAAAAGGAACGGGGGGAGAGAGAGAGGGCTCTGGAACACCCAGGGGCAATGCTGACGTGGGAGAAATCTGTACGAGAGGGCAAGGTCTGCTGCAGAATGTCAAGAAATACATTTTCTCAATTGCGCTTAGCAGAGAGGTGTTGGTTGGTTGGTTGGGTTGAAGCTCCGAGTTCCTGCCTCACACTCCAGCCCTCATCCAGCCCTCATCCTTTGTCAGAGGGCACCTCCAGCCCCCTGCAGAAAGGACGTGAAGACAGAGCTGCCTTTTCAACAACAGGACGTTGGAAAGCCGTGGACACTCATCTCGAAGGCAGGCCAACTCCTCAGGGGTACAGTCCTTGGAGGGGGTGAATTAAGATGTTGGGAAAGAGTAGGGCTAGGGCTACCTCATTAGAAACCCTGATGAAACGACTAATAAAATCAGCGTGTGGGGAGTTGTAACTTCGACTTGATCTGCAGGGTGGGCAGGAATTTCCAGACCGTGGCTATTTATTCCCAGAGTCAGGCAGCAGTGGCCTTGGGCGCTAGGGTACCCTTCACGAGGGAGCGGAGCCTGCCAGCCAGTGCCCTGGAAGCGGGGAGCCACATGCGGACCCCACAGGGAGAGGTTGGTTGGCAAGATTCATCCAGGGGATTAGGGTGCTGGCCGAGTAGCTGCATTTCAGGCCCGGCTCCAGGTTCGACAGGGAGAGGGTGAAATAAAAATCAGAAAAAGCAGGACTTTGGAGCCAAGAGCGAGCCGGTGCTTGCATTTCACACCAGCTCCAGGTCAGGAAGGCAGGACTGGGGCCTGACGCCCCCTGCTGGAGGGCATGTGACATGCCCTGGGCTGCCCAGGAGGAGGGTTGGGTGGCTCACGAACCAGGTGCCCATAGTCTCCAACACTCCAGGAGAAGGTTGTTACCTGGAAGCCCCTCTCTGGTCCCCTCCCCTCTCCTCACCTCCCTCCCTGGCCAATGCCTAGTGATCTTTATAGCTCGGGGCCTTCTTGTACCTACCTACAAATGGGTCAAGTGTACACCCGGTTCTAGGCGCTTTACCTGGTAATCACCAGCTCAGGAAAGCCCTGAGTGGGGGAATTAAAGTGGGGGTCAAGTTTGGCCTAAGCGCCTGCCATCCTCTTTCTACCGCCCAGTCTGTGCTGCTTTAGGGGCTATCTGCTTTCAGCCACAAGAAGAGTGACGGTCAGAATGATGGCTCTCAGGTCCAGACAGAGCCCTCGGGTGCGAAGTGTCCAGGAGAGGCACGTAACCAACTGACCTGCCAGGGTCAGTCCTGGCAATGCTGTGGGAAGGATCATCGTCCCCAGATGAGCGTTGTTCACGAACAGGGGGCGGCCACGCTGTAAACTAGGAGCGCTGTCAGCTGCGAGCACGAGGAATTGTCGGGGGTGGCCCTCACATCGCACTGACCTCCACTGCTGCCGCCTAGGGCTTGGGTCTGCGGGTGTGTCTTGTTTCTCCTCTGCCCCTGAGCGCCGGCCCCTCCCTCTGTGAAGAGGGCCTAAGCCCCACCCTTCCAAAAAACCGAGACAAGGCGATTTGTGTGCATGCTGCCATGAAATGAGAGCAAATAGGGATTTCTTGTTAAAGTGTTGTTTTGTTTTGTTTTTTGTTGTGGGGAAACACACATAACCTAAAATGTGCCATTTTAACCATTTTAAGTGTGCAGTTCGGTGGCATTAAGTAAATGCAACAAAGTTGGGCAACCATCGCCACCATCCGCCTTCAGCACTATTTCGCCTGCCCAAACTGAAACTCGGTCCCCATTCAACACTAACTCCCTGTCCCCTCCCCCAGCCCCTAGTTACCACCATCCTACCCACTGTCTCTATGAATTTCACTTCTCCAGCTATCTTGCATAAGAGAAATCATTCGGCAGTTTCAGGTCTCACCTTTAAGTCTTTAATCCATCTCGAGTTGTGTGTGTTTTTTGTTTTTTGTGTGTGTGTGTGTGTGGCATAAGATAGGGGTCCATTTTTATTATTTTACATGTGGTTATCCAGTTTTCTCCTTACCATTTTTGAAGCAACTGGCTTTTCCCCTTGAGTACTTCTTGTCTCCCTTGTCAAAATATTAGTTCACCCTATAAGCATGGGTTTCTTTTTGGGTTCTCAATCCTGTTCCATTGGTCTGTGTGCCTGTTTTCATGCCGTATCCTACTGTTCTGATCACTATAGCTTTGTAGTATAGTACGAAGTCAGAAAGTGTGATCCTTCCATCTTTGTTCTTCTTTCTCAAGATTGCTTTGTCTATTTGGGTTTCTTTTGTGGTTTCATATGAACTCCAGTTTTTCTTTTCTATTTCTCTGAAAAACTCCAATAAAGTAGTGAAAGGGATTGCAGTGAGTCAATAGATCATGCTGAGAGGGATGCTTAAACTTTTAGTGGTGACCCATGGACACAATGACGAGATGCAAAGAGAATTCAGACTCCTTTGGGCCAGACTAAGACCTCTACTTAGAGGGTCTGTTTCCTAGCCCCACGTGCCCACTTCTGCGTTCTGCATGTTCTTGTTGGAACTGAAAGTCTGCAACCTACCTGCTCTGACTCCCTCACATTTTTCTTAGGCTTTCTGTTCGGTTCTGGCAGGAGAACAGATGGCAAGGGGAGGAGGTATGGGTCCAAGGCAGCAGGTATTGGGAGTGGCTGGTGTGACAGTGGGCAGGGGGTCCTGGTCAAGGTCACACCGGGTCCTCGTCAAGGTCACACTTCTGGGAGATACACAGCCAACTATACAGTGGCTGCAGTAGTGCAGCGACAAGCACAGGCCCCTGGGGCTAAAATGCACCCCAGGGACAGGGACAATGGGCAGCCACTGAACTTACTCTCTCCGCCCTTCCCAACCTTGATAAGCACTTCCCCGTGTTAAACTCCCTCTGCTGGAGACACTTACGGGGGTGGGCCGAAGCAGGTTAAATGACCAGCCACCATTGCCTAAAAGGGGAATCATTAGTAAGGATAGGAAATAATAACAACAACAAGACAAGTAATACAAATAAATAATACAATCCTTGTACATAAGTAATTAGACAAGAATAAACTCTGTTTCACGTGCTCACCAACTGCAAACCCACTTTCTCCCACCCCTGTAAAACGGTATCCATTATCCTGGCTGGACCCTGACGAAGCATCCTTTCGTGCAATTTACTATAAAAAGAACACCACACCTTAAAAATGTTTGGCGTGTATCCTTTCAGACTTTGCTCTGTGGTTTCTATCACCCAAATTCTTTAACATTGTGTGTTCACCCAAGTATTGTCCTTTAATATTTATCGTTTTGCGATTCAATTAAAAAAAATGGACAGCCACCAGTCTTGGAGGTGTCCCCGAGTTGTTACGAACACGAGATTACTCCATTTCTTTTCTTGATGCCTGGTGTTCTGTTAGCCATTTGTCTCATGATGGGCATTCGGGTCTTTGCGAGTTTTCTGTGCTCTGGACAGTGTGCTGCAGTGACCGTTCCTGCGTGCGTGCCAGCGTTTCTCCATGGTAGCGAACCGGAGGGGGAATTACAGAGTTGCTGGGCATGTGCGTGTTTAATTTTACTGCGGTTCACCCAATTGCTCTTCCAAGTGGCTGCGCCAGTTTCTACTCCCACCCATGTATAGAAGAGTGTCCTCTCTGAGGTTTTGACATTTCTAAGCTCTTTCGTTTTGCCCAGTCTAGGGGGGCAAAATGGTATCTCGCTGTTGCTTTAGTTCTCATGCCCCTGCGGACTGACTGATGCATCTGTTAGGTGGATGGTGATGACTTCAGGCTGACTCCGAGGGCGGAAGGAATCGCTCTTGGGAGGCAGTGTGGCTGCTGCTCCCTGGCTTTCGGGGGCAGGCCTCTGAGGTGGCTCTGTTGCCAACAAAGCTACACCAAAAAGCTCATCATGATTTCTTGGGCCACCAGAAGGTGCTGCTGCGCCTTCATGTGGCTGAGGCTGCTGTCAGGCGGGAGGAAAGCCCCAGGCCTGGCCATGAGCAGGAGACGTGCTGAGGCCTCCAGGAGCTGCAGGTGCCTAGCAGCGGGCAGCGCCCGTGGAGGCCAGCAAATGCTCCCACCAACAGTACCACCGGGGACACACGCAGCGTCTAGTTTGCAGTAACGAGGGCGGTGGGCTTCACAGAATCAGTGACACTGTCCACTCCCTGGTTTGATTAAATGTCGTGGAAGCTGCCCAATGTTTCCTCCTGGATTCCTTCTGATGAGAATTCTGTGGTCAGTTCCAAGAGCCCCCAAGCAGAGTCCGGTAGTAGTGGTGTGACCTCTCCGCTTTGAGAAAGCAGAAAACAGGCAGGACAGGGAAGGGAAGGGAGGGACCCAGGAACAGTTACGCTATGATTTTTTTTTTAACAAGATGGCCCGAGGAAGCTAAAAGAATCACCTTTCTTGTAGACCTCAGTGCTAGTCTGGGGTGGGGGGCAATGAACTCATTCTGATACTGGAAGACTAGGGTTCCAGTTCAGGCTTTGCCACTTTGTGCCCCAGCTCTGTAGCCAGTAAAACCCAGCCAGTATTCCTCCCTGCCCTCCTTTAAGTGCTCCTGCTGTGCCTAAGGAGCAGTCCGGGCTGGAAGTCAGGACCACAAATTCTAGCTCGTGCTCTAACGGTAACTCGCTGGGTAACTCAACAAGCTCCTTAAGCTCTCCCTCAGTTTCTCAGTCTGTAAGAGAGTGTGATCACGCCCGTTTCATGGGCTTCTGTGAGGATGAAGACGACAGGAGGTGTGAAGGCTTTGGATGAATACTGCTGTATTGGATATAGCCATCCATCGGGTGCAAACACAGGTGTGCAGGAAAGTGCCCGGCTTCAAACAACCAAAATTAGTTTTAGTTTAGATGCAGAGAATATGCTTCTATGGATAAAACGGTCGGCCAGGACGATTTCCTGTCTTTTTGTGCAGCTAGGCAGCAGGCTCAGAGGACCTCAAAAATGAGCATAAATTCTGAAGATCAGTCCGCCCGGTGTTCTCCCAAGGTGTCCTCCTGGGTCCTCCGGGGTCGCGCGCCACCTGGTGTCGGATACCCGCCTCTGCGCAGAAACCACGTGTAAGAAAGTGCTTACAACCTAACTACGCACCCTGGTTTTGACCCGTCCTAGCCAATAGGGAAGGGGGAGGCGGGGCAGGGGAAAGCAAAAGTCCAATCGTCTCCTGCTCTTGGAGGAGAAGGCGGGGCTTGGGGTTTACCACGTTGGGTTTGTCCGCAGCGCTAATTACTTTTTCCAAAGGCAGGAGGAGGGTTTCACTACGGCTGGCGCCGCCGCCTCGCGCGCTCTAGCTCCGCCGCGACTGTCCGGGGGGCTGCTCCTCCCAAGTACCATGTGTGACGGCGCCCTGCTGCCTCCTTTCGTCCTGCCCTTGCTGCTGCTGCTGGTTTGGGGACTGGACCCGGGCACAGGTAGCGCTCCCTCTCCCGCCGATCTTCTTCGCGGGTGCCTCTCGCGATCACCTTGCTTCTGTCCTGCTGAGGCATCCTCTGTCTGCCCGCGCAGCCCGGCTCCGGAGGCAGATGGCTGACAGTGCCCGGGGCCGAGGAGGCGCAGGCCGCAGCTGCGGGACGGGGCTCCGAGCCGGGCGGCCGCGCTGGAGAGCTTCCCCGGGTGGTCGGGCCCGGGCGGAGGCGCTGGCGGGCACGGAGATGCCGGGGCGAGGGAAGGCATGATAGCTCCCGCTCCGGGCCGCGTTGTCCCGCTGGTGGCGCGGTGTGCCCAGCGCTGGACCCGCGCGCAGCGGGCGGCCGGCTGGAGGCCGGGCGGCCGGGCGGGCCCCGCGGCGCTGACGCGTCTCATCTCTCCCCTCAGCTGTCGGCGACGCTGCGGCCGACGTGGAAGTTGTGCTCCCGCGGCGGGTGCGACCCGACGACGTGCACCTGCCTCCGCTGTCCGGCATCCCCGGTCCCCGAAGACGGCGTCGCCCCCGTGCGCCCCCCGCGCGCCCCCCGCCCGGCGAGCGCGCTCTGCTGCTGCACCTGCCGGCCTTTGGGCGCGACCTCTACCTGCAACTGCGCCGCGACCTGCGCTTCCTGTCCCGCGGCTTCGAGGTGGAGGAAGCGGGCACGTCCGGGCGCCGCGGACGCCCCACTGAGCTGTGTTTCTACTCCGGCAGTGTGCTCGGCCACCCAGGCTCCCTGGTCTCGATCAGCACCTGCGGCGCCGCCGGCGGCCTGGTACTGCCTGCGCCCCCTCCGGGTCTGCTTGTCGGTCTGTCGCGGCGCAGGGGGTGGTCCCCGAGGAGGGCAGGGATGTGGGTGGGAGCACCTCGATGGGAATTTCAGACTTCTGGGCTGCTCTACCTGCCCTGGGGAGTGCAGGTCCAGCCCTACCTGTCAGGCCCCTAGGCTGAGAGGCGCACTTCGCCCAATGCAGAGAATACAGCATTTGCACCTGCACAGGTGTGTATGTGTGCATGTCTTGGGGAACACCTGCGTGTGTGTATATCTCACCTCTTCTTGGGTGTGGGGATGGAGTGGTGGGCATTCGTCCTCCTTTTGTCCTTTTGAACCCCTCTGTACCTGGAAAAGGACTTTTGAAGCACTTCCCTGCCAGGCCACTAACCTCCCAAATTAGTTGAATTGTGAGAACCAGTACAGGGAGGGTGTTCATGTCTTTGTTCCCTTATGCTACACGTAGGCGTTTGTGTGGCGCCCACCCTGCGCCAGGCCCGAGGGGTGCTTACCTTGGTGATAAGATTCTCCCTGTCCCCAGGAGATCCCTTGCTGTGGCAGCAGCTCTTCTTCTGTCCCCAAGACTCTGCCCTGCTGCATGTGTGGCACCTGTGGCAGGTGCTCCGAGGGGCAGGGGAAGTTCTGTGCACCTCTGCCCTGCTTCCACTCACAGCGATCACTGGGATGCACTGATGCTCAGCCAAATGCTTCTCAGCTTCCCCGTGGTGCCTGGAGGAGCCCACATGGCTAGCAGATGGGTCTCCTGCAGCAAAGCCTGGTAGAGGCTGAGGGCATAAAACGCACAGTTGTTTCTCTATCAACTGTCAGGACCGGCTGCCGGGGAAGCAGTTTCTGGTCCCCTTTTGTGCCTGTCCTTTCCAGGCACAAGAAACTGCTCCCTCCACCTCTACCCTATCTGGTTGCACCAGCTAGAATTCCCCAGCCCTTCCCCACCTGGGCTGCAACCAGTCTCCTAGAACTTGCAACAAAGCCAGAAAGCCTGGGGGTGCAGGTTTTTATGTGAGACTTCTGTTTTCTTCCGAGCCATGTCGGGGACCCCGGGGGTCATGTCCTAGGACTGGCCTTCACCAGTGTCCCCCTTTTAGGACTTCCCTGCGTCCTGGTTGGAATGTGATCTGCTGGTGCTCAGAGGGGAGAAATTGGTTCCTTTGGTTAGACGGGGATAATGGCCCGTGGAGGGGGCAGACCGTGTGGGCCGCTGTGGGCGAACAGGCTTCAGTCGGAGTGAGAAAGGCTCGGATCGCTGTAGGACTCGGGTCAAGGCTGTATCATGTTCTGGGAGGGACTGGAAGGCCCACATCATTTTTGCTGTTTTTGCCAAAGTGTTTAAAAGTCTAGGTCACATCACTGTACTGTACATGGAAACATCTGAATCCCATTTGCTGCGGTTTAGTGAGTTTCTGTAGAGGTCAGAGTTTATACTTCTTGGTGTAAAGTTTCCAGCGAGCAGCTATCTGTGAAGGAGCTGAGGGTGGAAATCTGGATAACATTGATTTAAATCCCCACAGAATGAGTGCTGGGCCCACTCACAGATGGCATGCGAGCAGGGAGGGTTCACTTCAGTTCTCCTCCAGGCTGTGGGGAGTGTCCTTCCCTTCGGCACCATGTGGGGGCGCTGTGCTTTAGATAAAGGAACTCGGCCAAGAGGCTGAGTTCGGCTGTGCCAGCTGCGGGTGGACCTCTAAGACTAAGAGATTCTAAATTCCTGCCGGAGCAGACACTTCTGTTGTTTAGTCTGCCTTGTTCATACCGTTCGTGTGAACGGGATGCTGGACGTTAGACCCTTCCTCCCAAGCACACTGGCTGAAGGCAGGAGGGAAGAGACAGCCTGGTGACTTGGAGGGGACCTCTTAGGTGCAAGGTGGTCCCGGAACGTCCAGAGAAGAGAAAGAACAGGAAAGTAGGCTAACTAAGTTTGCGTCGCACTCCACACTGCTTGCATGTTGATTCTCAGATGTGCTTGAGACAGTTCAGGTGGGTGGGTGTGTGTCCGTCACTCTTGACCATGGCGGAAGCACCGTGAGGTGGAGATGGGGGGCGGGGGTGGGGGGTGAGGAGTGCGTGCATGTGGCGTGTGTCAGGGCAGGCGTGTCTATAAGGCGTGAGGGACAGGCAACGTCATGGAGATAATTTTTGGTGGCCACAGATGGTGGCATCACAAAGCCTCCTTGTAGCCAGAGAGTCATGCAGAGCAAACTTAGTCTTTAAAAGTCCAAACAGTAAATACCCCAGGCTTTGAGGGCCAGATGCTCTCTGTCGCCACTGCTCGACACTGCCATTTTCCTGAGGCAGCAGCCACAGACAGTAAATAAACAGATGGACGTGGCTGCTGCGTTCAATAAAACTCTATTCTGCTGTTGAGCATCCGTTAAATCCTGCCACATCTAGCGTCCTCTCCACGGCTCAGTGGAGAGTGTCGAGGGCAGAGGCAGAGCAACGCAGGCTCTGCTCCCTGCTGCAGCGACGCCACGGGGCCGCCGGGCTCCAGCGATGTTTAGAGAAGGTACATGGTTAGAATAGAGCCTCACTTCATTGTTTAGGGGCATGAAGAGTAAAGCTCACACTCCATTTGCCCCCCATCCACCGCATTTGCTGGTGGGCACCGGCGTGGGCCCGTGGCATTTCCTCTCTCTGCGTCTTATTTTGGAAAGCTGGGCAAGTTGCACTTTTTGGACCTGCAGAGGCCGCAGGCTCACATGTACTATTTTCTGTCGATGCTGCTTCATGGCATTTATATTTCAGAGAGCCCTTAGCTCTCATGTCAGGTTCCAGAGGAGGGTCTGGAACTGTGTCATTTCCAAGCAGTGATGTTTGGGCACCTGAGTATGGTGTGTCCTGCCCCAAGTAATGGACGTGAGTCTGGACCAGCGGCTTCCCGTGAAGAGGACCAGATCGTGGAATGGCAGCAGAGCAGGAATCAGGTGGAGGAGCTTCTCCCGAACTGGCAGTGGAGCCGGAACTGCAAGGAGCAGAAGGGGAGGCGGTGTCTGAAAGGACTCTCTCTGTGCTGTCTGCCTGAAGAGGTCGAAGGAAGGGCCTGTTTTCCACCCCAGCAGGTTTGGTCAGCTGAGCAGTGGCTCTTCTGCCTCAGACGAATACCCGCACACTCTGGGGAGTGCACACATCAGGACCTGTCCACCCCTTTGGGGCTGAGGCTGTGTCTGCCTCGGGCGTGCTGTGTGTGAGGCGTTGAGACCAGACCGGACCCCTGGGAGCTGGGGCCTGCAGGAGGTTCAGAAGCTGTGCCCATTTGGCAGGCCACCTGGAGAGAGAGAGGAGGTCAGGGATGCTCCTAGCGTGCCTCCTCTGGAGTCGCAGCCACAGCCCACGGGGTGCCCTCCTCCCCTGCCTGTTGCATTTCTACTGATCCCTCAGTGACATCTTTTCTGCGACGCCTTCCGACACCTCTCTTACCCCTCCCCTTTCCTCTATGCCTTTGTCCACCTGGCATATAATTAATTATTCCTTAAGTAGTTGTTCTCCCCCACAAAGAAGATGCCAGTGACCAGTTTTTAACCAGCTTTGCATACCTGGAACTTTGCTGATGCCCAGCACATTCTAGGCTGTCAGTGAATGTTTGGTGAGCGAGTTAATAATGGAAGCTTTTGGTGGAGAGGAGTGCCTTTCAGTTCCGTGTGTCAGAATGATAATGAGGACAGACAGCTGGCGCTTAGGCGGCCGCGCACAGTTCATGGTTTAGGTTTTGCAGTCCCGTGTGCACAAAACCCTCACCCAGGGTTGAGGCCACCGGGGTCAGCCTGATGGCCCAGCCCGCCTGGCTCTGGCTGGTCACCCCGCCTGCCGTGCGGGGATTTTGGTGGCAGTAGTTTAGCTCTCGCATTCACAGTTCTGCTAGCTTTTCCTCCCAGCGCGCTTGGGAGCTCTTGCCCATGCTCACTGCCCCCACCCAGCCCCCGCCGTTCCCGGGGGAAACAAGAACAGCAGGGCGCTGAGGTCAGAGGCAGAGCAGAAATAGGAAAAGTTGGGGCGCCCCATTCTCAAGAGGGCAGCCTGCATTTATGTGAGTCCTACGATGGAGTGGCGGGTCTGGGGTGCTGCCATCTGTCCCTTTAGAAGAGAGTTTTCAGGCTCTTGATTGATGATAAAACTGACAGCTTTTTAACACAACATTACTTGGTCACATAATGTTGCGGAGGGATTCATCTTGGCAGGGATGATACGGTGTGGAGGCCAGGTGGAAGGGAGCAAATAGACCGCACTACATTGTTATACTTCATGGCATTGACGCAGGTGTCGGGCAGGTGCATTGTCCCAGGCGACTCATCAATTAATATTCTTGAGTGAAGCGTAAAGATATTTGGAAAGGGCACGGCGCGTTTTGAAAGCTTTGTGGGAAGAAACCATTGAGTGGAGCTGAAAGACAGTAAGGAGGCGGCGAAGGACAGTTGTGAAATTCGGAGGCACGGAGGAACACGAGGGGAAGAACTCGGGGCAGAGAATCCTAAGGTGGCCAACCTTCTCTGGAAAGACGTTCACACGGCCTCACGGCCACATTCTGTCAGGCTGCCCGTGACCGTCACCTAGGATACACAACGAGATTTCCTCATTTGAACTTTTGCTTCGTCGCCAGCGTTTTTTGTTTGTTTGTTTGTTTGTTTATTTGAAGACGTTTGGGATGGAATGATGAGCTGAAGACACATTAGACTGATTGCATTCTTGGAGCTGGTTTCCTGCACTCTGAGGCGCTGCAGCTGCCTGACCTTGGATGTGTCCGGCGGGAGAGGGTTCGGTGGCCAGCACATTGGAGGGAACCACGCGGAGCCACTGGTTAACCTTTCCCAGTGCACGCTTCTGCACGCGGATGCACGGTCACGCCCTCGTTCTTTAGGAAATGAGGCTGCACGGCCGTTCGGGCTGCAATCCTTGAGCGAGTGAGTCCCTTAGCGCCTGGGAACCCCCGCCCGCCGCCTGTAGCCCTATGGGGCAGGGGCAGTGAGTGAATGATATTGGCCGTGCGTGACTGTGGATAGAATGAAACAGAGGAAGTCTGTGAAATCATTAAATGAGAGCTGGCATGTTAATGCATTAAAAAGACATTTCTCCTCTTGCCCCACAGGTGGTTCCCAGACTTGCCAGTTATAAATCAACCAGTCAGTCAGCACTGTTGACCAGGTCATTGTCACACACCTGCCGTGGGCAAGACACTGTGGTAGGCTCCCATTAAGCCTCAAAGAGAAATACATGCAGGCCCTGTCTGGGGCTGGGGGCAGCCCAGATTTGTGTGGGAATGAAGGCGCAGTGGGACCTGCAGGGTGGCTGGGGGTGGCAGAGGGATGGGGGCTGAAGGGAGTGGGTCTCAGGTTCTGAGGGGGAGGGTGACAGGCGGGGACCTTCCTGAGAGAAGAGCTCAGTGAGTTGGCTGTGGGGTAGCGGTGGGAGGTGACTGTTTTAGGAGATGGTGGGAGATGAACAGAATGGACAGGTGTGTGGATCAGGCGGGGTGGGGCCCAGGGAGCCAGCCTAAGGCATTGAGAGTTTATCCTGGGGGTGTGGTTCTCAGCTGATCCTCAGCATCAGAGCTTCCCAGAGGAGTTGTTACACAGCGGCTAGGCCCCATTCTGTCCTGAGAGCTGGGATTTCTAGCAGGTTCCCAGGTGCTGCGTTTTGAGGCTCACTGGCCTAGAGGCACCTTGGAGCCTTCCTGGCTGTTGACTAGGGAGTCTCTGGTGATATCCGAGGGGGCTTCCTGGAGGAGGGTGGCATTTGGAGGCTGGAGGTGTGAGTTCTTCCAAGCAAGACCTTCTAAAGCACTCCCCGCCCAGGGGCTAGACTGTGTGCTAGTAGGATTTCTCACCAAGGGGAGATTCCCCCTATAGATATATTGCGTTCCATTAGAATTACCTGCTAACTGGCCTTTTGCACTGCAGCTTATGAATATAAACACTAAGCCGAACCAATGGTCACTGGCTTTGAAAGTGCTAGGCCCAAGGGGTCCTTTGACCTTCAGCACCCTGAGCATTTCAGGCAGTCGGGCCCCTTGTTAGAGCTGAGTGCCTCCTCCAAGACATATGGGGTCCTCTGGGCCGAACCCACTTACGTCTCTCCAAAGCATCCGAGTGTCTAACACGGTTGTGACTTCAGGGGAGAGGGCGAGGCCACGCTTTCCTGCAGGGCGGGCGGTGCCACTGGAAGAGTTTTATTAGGGCAGTAAAATCTCCGAGTTGTTGTTGGCAGGCCTTCTGATGGATTGGAAACCTTGCAATCTGCTTAGAGCAGTCAGGATGGTTTCACCCTGCGTTGAGGACCGAAGGTAGGAGGTGATCTTGTTGGGTGACCTGATGGACTTTATCAGAGAGGCCTGGTATCGATGTATCGTTTTGAAAGGTTGGAGGGACCTGTGTGATTTGGCTTGAGTGAATTCTCTACACAAGGCTGGGGGATCGCTGTGTTGTGGCGGCAGACCGCAGCACCACTGTCCTGTGGGACCTGTTAGACCGGCATGCACCTCCAGCTGATTTTGATGCGCACTGGAGTATGGGGACCGCTGGTTTAGGATGTCGTGGCTTTTAGAGGATCGTGATGGGAGAGAGAAGGAGAAGAAAGGATGTTTGTAACAGCCTAGGACCGATCCACCTGGTCTACTGAATCTGCTAGCAAAGGCAGTCCTGACCTTCCACCCTCTTGGGGGGCAAGGATACACAGCCCAGGATGCCAACACCGGCCCTCCCCCAGCCCTCCGGTTCCTTGTGGGGGGGTTGCCTGGTCCCACTGACCCCTAATCAGAAGGGGAAGTAGCAGCAGGTGTCCTGGGGAAGGAGCATTGCTTCCAAGTGAGGCCGATAGTTCTCTGCACTCTGTGTACGTATGTGTATTTTAGAGTCAGTATTCCTTCTATGAAAGCGACCAATCACAGATCCTAGTTCTCCAATCTGTCATTCCATTGACAAGGCACTTTCTGTCTATCATCTAGCAACTTTTTGCAATCCCTTGTAAGGGGGCTTTGGGTAATATTTGGCCCCCCTTTATAAATTTGGTGATCAACCTCTTTTAAACCCTCCAGACTGTATTTAGAAATTTAACACATTCAACTTTACTTTCAAAGTCTTTGTTGGATTAAAAAACACACCCTTTGCAAGCACTTCAGTGATTCTTTTAAACCTAAATAAGTTAGTCTCACAAACATGGGGAGTCTTCTGAGTTCTCTTATACATTCTAGTGCTGCTTATAAACCTAGGAGGACTTTGAAATCACAAGTCTAGATCACAATGCACTTTAAATTAGAATTACAGATCCAACCCATACTTTGCTAAGTTCTCTCAAATGCTGCAAGTTCTTGGGAAAAAATGTACAGATCCCTTACAGAGCTAGTGATCATACAGGTCTGACTGATTCCATCCTCTCTTTATTTTTTTCTTTTTAAGATTTTATTTATTTATTTTTAGAGAGAGGAGGGGAGGAGAGGGAGTGAAACATCAATGTGTGGTTGCTTCTCACGTGCCCCCCACTGGTGACCCAGCCCACAACCCAGGCATATGCCCTGACTGGGAATCCAACCCACAGCC
This sequence comes from Phyllostomus hastatus, assembly GCF_019186645.2. Taxonomy (NCBI): domain Eukaryota; kingdom Metazoa; phylum Chordata; class Mammalia; order Chiroptera; family Phyllostomidae; genus Phyllostomus; species Phyllostomus hastatus. The sequence continues at coordinate 10,280,442 of NW_025334036.1, read as the reverse complement.
CTCTGGTTCGAAGGCTGATGCTCAGTCCACTGAACCACACCAGCCAGGGCATCCATCCTATTTAATTCTAGATATCCCCAGGGAAATGTGCATTTTCTCATTAAGGATATAATTGTCATTCAGTCCGTACACATTTGGGGTTGCCTCTTCAGTTAGGCTTTTAGGGGATGATTTAAAAAAATTTTTGTAAACATGAAGTTTGTTTTTATTAATAAATGCATCTTTAAAGGAAAGCAAACCTGTTGCATGTATCACTGGACCCTTCCACACCTCATGCCCCCTCCCCCATGCTTCTGCTGCTGGGATGCTTCCAGCCACACAGAAGCGCCTTCTTGGGCTCCGTCCATGGGGGCAGCCTATGAAGAAAAAGCCCAGATGCGGGAACCAGGCTGTAGCAGGGTGGCATTACCCCCCATGGGCTGCTGGGGTCGTAGGCATGTGTGTGTGTGAAGGTGACCGACACCCCATCTTCCTTCTTTCGGGCAGGTCGGCCTCATCCAGCTGGGGCAGGAGCGGGTGCTCATCCAGCCCCTCAACAACTCTCAGGGCTCGCCCAGCGGACGAGAGCACCTGGTCAGGCGCAGATGGCCCTCGACATCCAGCCCTGCCGCCGAGGCCCCGGGACCTGGGCAGCTCTGCCAGGTTCTCACAGGTGAGTCTGGGAAACAGCACACGCCCGTTTGGCACGGTGGCATGCCCCTCGGCCACCCCCACTGGTGTGTCCCCAAATGCACCAAAGTCACATCAGCAAGAATTCACTCCCCCCTGTAGTCTGAAAGCATTTCCTTAACTCCCTCAAGGCCCCTTCCTCCTCCTTTCTGTCTGGATGAGCGTCGGTGCCTTGCTTGTAGCAAGCAGCCCTTTGAAAAAAGGCATTTCTGGAAGGAGTCCAGGGTCTTGTGAATGCGCTGTCTCCGTGTTGTGGAACGAGAGCCAGCTGAGGCGCGAACACCTCGATGGCCTGTTGTTGTCGTCGGGCCCCAGGTTGGCGTGCAGCTAGGGAGAGAACTCCTCCCCTTGGCGCCCTCACCGGGGCTCGGTTTCCCACGGCAGTGGTCCTGCGTCCTGGCGGTGTGAAATAGAGTCGCCTGGGGTCCCAGGGAGAGGTGGTGCTGGCAGTGTGGCCCTTGGGCCAGCAGTATCGACGTCACCCAGAAACCTGTGCTCAGCCCAGCGCGTGCCACCCTCCCCATCAGAAACGACAGGGCAGGCCGGGCCATCAGTGCCTTCCGGGGCCGTCCAGGTAAATCTGGCCGTGCTGCAGTGCGAGAACCAACAGCTTTGAAAAATGCCACCCACTGACCCGCCCCTAGTGTCCCGATCCGATTGGTCTGCGGTGGGATGTGGGTGTTTGTACGGGTGATTGAATGAATAAGCATCTTGGAGTGAGAACCCAGGGTTCTTGCATTCTGTGCTGTGTCTGAGCAGCCTGCGGACTATCTGTTGGGTGCCTAGGAACATTGCACGGTGCCATGTCACTTCCCGTCTGTCTGTGAGTGTCCCCTGGTGAAGACAGACATCCCGCTGCCCACCGGGGGACTTCCCACCTGGGGACCTCGGGACCCTGTGGCTGACCTTTGGGAGCTGTGCTTTTGTAGTTTCGAGACTTCTGTGAAACTAGAGCATGTCTCCGTTTAGTGTTCCAGAGCCCTCGGACGTAAATCAATGAGGCGGCTCTCTTTTAGAACAACTTTGCTGTACAGGAACCAGCCTCTGCTGCTCAGCCCTGTTGCCGTCCAGGTAGTCGCCCTCCTGAGCCTAGTCTACCTCCATCAGTGGGGCGTGCGAGGGGATTTTGCTGGGTCAAGGCCATCTCTGCAGCCCCCAGAGAGCTCTGCGTGGTAAATGGAGAGAGCCTGCCACCGTGCATTAGGGTTTTGCTCCGTGCCTTCCCGTACCCTTACCAAAAAAGCAGGGAGGATGGATGGACCATGGCCTAAACATACCATGAAATCCAAGGGCAAGAATGTTTAAATCTCATTGCCCCTCCAGTCAAACCTGGCAGGTTTGCGCCCGTGAGCTGCCTGCCAGTCAGCGGTCAGAAACCAGGGTGCACTCGGGTGATGTCACGGAATGTTTGTCTGCTCGCCAGCCGCCCTCCTCTCGAGGGGCGTGATGGCTCGGACTGCTGACTAGATGCTGCCCTGTGCTTGCGTTTGCATTCCTGTCCCCGGGGGGAGTGTCGAGGCGTCCTTTCCACGGATTCTTCAGCCTGTAACGAAGGAAATGAGACTGTAACAAAAGCAGGGCGGGGAGGGTGTGATGGAATGAGGCAAAAACAAGAGCAGTCGTGCCAAGGGGCACACTTCTGGTGTTGCTTAGAGAATAACCTGCCCTTCCCTGCCCCAAAACTCATGTCTAGGTGCTTTGCTGGGTGGGAGAAACAGGCGCTTTCAAGGCGGCGCCAACTCCAGGCTCTGTCCTGGGCGGGAACACAGGCACAGCAGAAAGGCGTATATTTTGCTTCTGGTCCTTGTCACTTTACAGAAGGTGCTCTGTGAACTTTGCTGCTGTGTTGAGCACAGTCGGCCTCTTAATAGGTTTAGCTCATAAGCGTCATGCCTTGGGAGTTTAGAAAGTGGGAAAATTAATTTACTGGGACACTAGCAAAAGACATTTTCTTAAATTCTCACTTGAGGACTCTTTCATTTGAGGTCTCACTCTTTCAAGTGAGGTCTCACTTGAAGCACTTCTTCATTGTTTTTAGAAAGAGGAAGGGAAGGAGGGAAGATAGAGAGAGAGAGAGAGAGAGAGAGAGGCATTGATGCGAGAGAGAAACATCAATTGGTTACCTTCTCATACTCGCCCCAACTGGGGATCAAACCCTCAACCTGAGTCTGTGCCCTGACTGGGAATCGAACCTGGAATCTTTCCGTCTATGGGACGATGTTCCAACCAACTGAGCCACACTGGCCAGGGTGCAAAAGACAGTTTTGAAGTTTCCTGGAGAGATTAATCAGAGTAATCCAAGCTTCTCCATGGGAATGTGTCCTTTGTGGCTGAACATGGTGGCTGTAGCTGTCACCATGCCTTGTCCTTAAGCTCATGTCACCCCAACCTGGGAGATGGCTTGGGAGTAGCCAGCTGGCTCCTGCCGGTGGAGTCTGATAACTCTTCCTCCTCTATGAAGCACTCTGTTTCCCTGCGAGTTGGGCCAGGTAAGCCGCTGTGCTCTCCGGCGGGGAGAGGTACCAACACATGAAAAGCTACCTGGAGGGAGCTGCTGCCTGTCCTCGGTACAACGGAGCTTGCATTTCTAGCCATCCTTGGGGCTCCCGGAGAGGGGACAGGCTGATCCTGTTTCTGTTATAGCTCCTTATTTTTAGGACCTTATAAACCGATTCATAAAATACCACTCCAGTTTGGAAGGTTGGAACTTGGCATGAAAATATGGCGTCTGTGTGAGTCTTTTTTTTTTTTCTTTTGGTGAGAGCATGCGTTTTTTGAAAGTTTTTTTGGCCATTCTCAGCAACGGACATGGCACTTGGGATATTTTGAAATGCTTTTCAACTGTTAAGTGGTTGTCGTTGCTTTAAAACTTTCTGTCTATCTTCTGTGGCTATTTTAGTTTCTCCTTTCAGAGTCAGTGTGGAATCTTCCCCTAGCATCTTTAGTAGCAGTGAATCTCGGTCTCTTCCTCCACCGTGGTAGACGTGACAGGTCACGGTAGAGGTGGGTGGTAAACTAACACAATGAATTTGCCACAAGGCACTTTCCGAACAGGACTCCTACACGCTTCGAGCAGCGGAGGGCTTGTCAGAACACCTCCAGCGAAGGGACCCATGAAGCACCACTGTCTACTTTGTAGTCCAAGTTCTGTTGTGATTGGTTTTTAAATAGTTGTAGGTATTTTGTAATATTGTCTGGTCCACTGATAGCATGAAGAAGTTCATGTTTCATCAGTGCTTAGAAGATACCATGAGTCTCCAGAAATTGCATGCTGCTCATGTGTACAAGCATTTGCACATGTAACCGTGTGTGTGTGCGTGTGCATATACTCTGTAGCAAAGGGTTGGTTGCAGCTTGTGCCTTGCATCAGTTGAGATTCATTTGGTTGGAAATGACAGCAATTGGACTGGCTTAACCACCAGCAACCTCACTGCCCCGGGCGTGGCTGGGCTGGCTTCTTGGCAGTTCTTTCTCTGTGTGGCAGCTTTGTCATGCTCTGGCTCCTCTCTGGCGATGGGGGAGAGGCCACAAGGCCGAGGGGGTGCACTCTGTTTAATCAAGGTTGAGGCAGGGTGGCTTGGATTGCAGCTCTATTTCCTTTGTGCCCATCACTGGTTTGTCTCAGTGTCTGGAGGCAGGATCTGAGGGTCTCAGGTCTAAGGAGCCATCCCTCTGCTTTTTACCTTAGTCTCCACTCCTTGCAAACCGCCACACACTTGGTAAAAGCCTGGTGGAGTGGGTTCAGAACACCTCTAATTCAGATCTAATCCATCATTGCAGCCCACGTGGTTCATAATACTTGGGCTGATTCCTTCCAAGTTCCATAAAATTTTCCTGGTTAGCTCCTTACTCCCCATGCCCCAGGGATGGAAGTGGCATCTGGGTTTTGCTCACGCAGAAGAAGCTCAGTCCCTCTGGAATTTGGTCCCTCTAACTTCTCGGAGATCTCAGCTTTTTAGTGGATTAAAAAAATAAGATTTTGTGGTTTATTCAGTTTGTCCTGTTTTGGTGGTAGTGATGGTCTGCCTTGGGCTTCTGCGTCTCCACTGGAAGCGAAACCCAAGGGCATTTGAGTTTCTCCTCATTAATATTTTAAGTGTTTACTTACGTATGAAAAAATAAGCAACTCCAAAAGTAGAGAGCAATATTTTAAGAATTATCATTCTGGGAGAAAGAAGAGTCCCACTTGAGGCCCTCTCTGTCTCCCTGTTGTGACCCGAGAGGAGCCCCCTGACTTCTCTGTGCCTTTGTGCTGGCCTGCGACAGCGGCTGGATCAAGGGGCTACGGCCTAGGTGGCTTAAACAACAGGTATTTATTTCTTCCCAGTTCTAGAGGCTCTGGAAGTCCAAGATCAAGCTGTTGGAAGTTCCAGACCAAGGTGTTAGCAGGGTCAATTTCTTCTGAGGCCTCTCTCCTTGGCTTGTAGGTGGCCATCTTCTCTCTGTTTTCATGGGCATGTCCCTGGCCACCTCCCCACCCCCACCCCCACCCCTGCTTGTCTGCCGCCTAATCTCCTGTTCTTACGTGAAAACCAGTCAGATTGGATTATGGCCCACCCCAGTGACCTCACTGTCATTTGATTAGCTCAGTAAATAGCTTATCTCGAAACACAGTCCCATTCCAGGTACTGCTGGTGAGGACACACCAATCAGCCCCTAACAGCCTCTGTTTTCTCATCTGTAACATTGGGGTGAAGCTGGCCTTGTCTGCTTCTTGCGGTTGTAGCTGAGGAACATGCATTTGGGGGTGATGTTGCCCCTTCCAGTGCACTGGGTCCGCAAGACATGTTCATGAGAACTCTCACAAATGCCTAAAAGGTAAAAAAAAAAAAAAATTAGAGGAAATTAGAAGTGAGCCCTATAAAGGGACTCTTTTTACAAGAACAGATGTCTCAGTTGGCTGATCCTGTATTTAGTTGTTTTTTGATCTCATTAAAGGAGCTGCATGACTTTAGTTGAGTTAGAAAGGCCTGAGCCGCTCTGAACTTCCGTTCCTCCACCTGCACCTCAGTAACCTCGTCTCCCTCTTGGAGACGTGGTGGGTTTTCAGTGAGGTCGTGCATACTCATCACTTCGCAGCTAACACAGGTTGGCTGTTGTTGCAGCGGCTGTGTTTACAATTATTGTTATTTGTCCCCCCCGCCATTCTCCATTTTCAGGGGGCCCCTTTCATGTCCTTGTTCTGTGTGAAAGGGCGAAGGAAGAGAAACCCCAAACAGAGAGGCCTGACCTGGGAGAGGAAAGCCCTCGTTGAATCATTCCTGAATCCGTCCTTCTTGCCCCTTGAGCAAATCCGTAACGAAATCAAGGAATCGGAGTGTTTTTAGACCAGAGTTTACTCTCAAGGCCATGTGCTTATTACCTTTTCCCTCTCATTCGGGTGCGTTCGCTCAGCCAGTGTTCACTGGCACTCCGGACGCGGGGCATGCCGGGGGTGGGAGCGGGGGTAGGGGTGGCAGGACAAGGCGTGGGCCCTGCCTCCAGGAAGCTTGGGGTTTTGCGGGGGGAGAGGGAGGGAGATGGCGAGGAAGTAAACAAATGTAGCAGGTATAAATTACTTTTACTTATGAAATATTTAAAACAGGCCAAAAAAGAAAAAAAAAAACAACCAAACCACCCACCGCATACAAAACAAAACAAATATCAGAAGCTACATCCCCAGCATGCAGGCTTAACCCATGTTAAGATCTGCTTCTGGACTCTTCCCTTTTTTAAGAGGAATGAACGATAATAGCTGTGACTGAGTGTCCTCTGTCCACCCCATCCCTTCTCCTCCCGCCAACGGGCTCCCCAGACGACACCGCCATCCTGAGGTTGGCGCGAGTCCTTCCTGCCCATGTTTTTAAACTATCATAACAACTGGTGCTACACAGTCATAAACCATACATTGTTTTGCTTTGTATGTTTTAAAATTTACATAAGCGGTTTTGTACTGCACCGCTTGCGTTTAGCACAGTAATGTTTTCCAGGTTTGTCCATGTTAATCAATGCAAATCCAGTCCCTTAATTTTAATTGTAGAGATCTATTTTATTAATCTTTTCAGAGCATTAGCTTTGGTTGTATTTTTCTTTTCTACTGTTTTGGTTTTTCATATTTCTTCCTTTAATTTCTGTTTTATTTTTTTTTATTCCTTGTTTTAAAAAATATTCTCTAGATTTAGTCCTGCTGCTTTTCCCTAGCTTCTTGAGTAGAACCCTTAGGTCACTACCCATAACTCTTGCTTCATTTTTAGTGTATCTGTTGAAGGCTATACATTTTTCTGTAAGCACACCTTTAACTGCATTCAAATTCGAATACGTAATACTTCCAGTGTCCAGTTCTAAATGTTCTGCAGTTTCCAAAATAACCTTTTCTAGATGGGCGGCGGTACATTGTAGCAGTTAACAATTAACATCCAGGCCTCCTGGGATTGAATTCCTGACATCACCACCTCCTGGCTTGAGTGATTCTTGCGTCCTAGTTTCTTTATTGGAAAAACAGGGATGTTTGCATGTACTTTATAGGAGTATTAACATGATTATCTAAGTTAATATATGTAAAGCACTTACAGCAATGTTCGGCACAACATACTATACAGTAAGTCCTCACTTACCATCGTCGATGGGTTCTGCTACTTTAAGCAAAATGATGTATAACCAAACCAATTTTACCACACGCTAATTGACATCAACAGTTAAATTTCTATGACATTTGATTAGTGTTGAAACAAAAGGATATTAGCGTTGAACGAAAGAATGACATTTGTGGATGCCCCGCACATTGTTACCTATGATTATTATATGTAGAAACGATTTGATCTTTACAGTTTTTTACCATATGGGTTTTTTTCCATCTGTCACAAATTTCTGTATATAAGAATGTGGACACTATGGCCTATGTGATGTTTCCGCTGGTTCTTTGTTTTCATAGTTTCAGTATCTCTGCTGAGGTGTCCTCTCTTTCTCATTCATCGAGCGCCCCGGGGTTTCAGGCTTTCTACCAAAGTGTAAGCCTCCCTGACTAGGTCTGCCTCAGCCCCCTGTGCTGCTCTTCCTTCCAAATATCAACTCCCCCACCCAGCCCCCCAGATCTTCCCACATTGGCTCACTTGTGTGGATGAGCTGCCCACCGCAGCAGTAGCAGAAGTCGGGGTGACTTGGGACACCCCAAGGAGGGCACCCACAAGGAATCCTGTGGGTGACCGGTCTGGGAACCAGTGGGCAGTATGGTAGGGGCCCCTGCCCATCTACCAAGGTCAACAATTTAAGACAGCAGGTCACCTTCTAAACATTCTTGTATATCCAGTTGCAAAAAATTCTTCCTACATCAACAGGCAGTTGATTTGTGCTGTACCCCCTCCCTTCCCTCCTCTGTCCTTCCTTTTAAAAATGTAGTCATTCAGGCCCTGGCTGGTGTGGCTCAGTGGATTGAGTGCCAGCCTGCGAACCAAAGGGTCACTGGTTCGATTCCCAGTCAGGGCACGTGCCTGGGTTGTAGGCCAGGTCCCCAGTAGGGGGCGCATGAGAGGCAACCATATATTGATGTTTCTCTCCCTCTCTTATTCCTTCCCTTCCCCTTGCTCTGAAAATAAATAAAGTAAAAATCTAAAAAAGGGGGCCCCCTGGAGGCTTGGTGAGGGCCAGCTGGAAGGGACACCCTCTTGCCTAGGGGGTCCCACCTGTGCTGCTGTGGGTCTCTCCTCCTCACCCCCTGACCTCCGGAGACTCTGCTTTCTGAAATGATCACTAGAGACTTGGGAAAAATGGAAAAGCCAGGCCTGGGGGTAGCGTTTGAATGAATCTTTATGTAAATGTTAATTACAGTTTGTATGCCTCTGAGCTTTCAGGAACTTGGCATGTGTACGTGTGTGTGTCTTCTTTAAATTGGCTTGAGTAGATTTTATTTTTAGGTCTCTATTAAACTTGTCAGACACTGTTATCAAAGGCAGCAACATCATCTCTGGGCCAACGTGTGTTTCCCGCCGACTGCGCTGGGCCCAGCACTGGGCCCCCATGGGCCTCCTGCAGGAAACACGAGAGTGGGTCCCAGCCCTCGTGCAGCTGCCAGGGCAGTGGGCTGTTGGGGACACTTGGATTGAACACTGATTAACAGTCTCCTTCAGGACGTGCCCTGGGGAAGAGGGTCTCCTATCACCACACCCGCCCTCCTCCTGTGACAGTCTTGGGGACGTGCAGCGGGGAAGGTCCTTCTGACTCCCAGTGGTGTGTGCTGGGCCTGTGGAGGGAGGAAAGAGAGGGGGCGAGGACCAGGCCACCAGATGGACAGCTGCAACTTTGCAGCATGAAGCAGGGGTGCCCAAACACAGAATGGGGTGCTCCAAGTGGCACGTTGTTCCGGAAGTCGGAGTCCGGTTCAAGGGTGGGAGTCTTGCTTCCAGCACTGCCTGCCCACCTGCTGGCCCCCGGAACTGCTTCTTAGGGTCCCTTTACAGTTCTTTGCTTTCACCACTGGGACCCGGTGGCTCTGTGGGCTGAGGCGTGCCCTCAGAACCCAGCCCTGGTTTCTGCTGTCGGAGCGTTTTCTTAGGGGCATTGCCAGCCACGACCCTGCTATGTGTGCATGGTCACCACACGCCAGCACTTTGCAGGGTGCCTCTGAGCTCACCTGGTCACCACTGCTCTGTGCCAATCTCACCGCCTTGGGGTCCTCCTGCATTTCCACCCTGGAGCTGCCCCCCTTCCCTGTCTGGAGCCCCTCGTCTTCCGTGTATGGAATCGCCGCTTGCTCCCATCACTTGGAGTTTCTGAACTGGATTGTGTTCTCACCCAGTTCTGCCCAGCCTCCCAGACTCCAAGGTAACTATTTGCTCTCTCTTCCTGGTTCCCTTTCCTTGTTTCCCCCCATATTTTTTGTTCGATCTTTGTTTTGCTATAGCTGCAAAGGGCTTTGGCATACTCACTGCCCACGTTCATCCATCGTCAGCACTTCCCCCGACTGGCTCCACAGTTAGCTGTCTCTCTCCCCCTCTCACCTTCTCTCTCGCATCTTCTGCATCCTCTCCTCCCTCGCCCCATCGCTCACACTGTGTTTTTCTGAACCGCCCGAGAGTAACTCACAGACATCATACATCTTTACCTTTCAATACTTTTATTTGTATTTCCTAAGAACTCTTACTAACCGACAGTTATTTATTCAACTCAGGACATGAAACGTGGACACAGCGCTATCGTCTAATATGTCGTTTGTATTTGACTTCTGTCCGTGGTCCCAGCAGTGTCTTTCGTGACTTTGTTCACTCGCTGCAGAAGCCATTCCCGAGTCACACTGCACTGAGTCGTCACGGCCCCTTCGTCTCCTCCAATCAGGCTCGGTTACTTAGTGCTTGTTGTTCCCGGCCTTCACATTCCTTCCGAAATACAAGCGCATTCTACTTCTGTTACAGGAGGTCTTTTAATTTGTTTTAGCCTGATGTGTTTCCACGATTGGACTGCGGTTAAGCATTCTCGGCAGGAATACCACAGAAGTCGGGTGTTCTTCTCAGGACGTCCGTGGTTGGTGACGTCGACTCGTATTGCTTGGCTCGGCTTGTGTTTCTGGGTTAATCTGCTGTAAAGCTATTACCTTTCCACATGTAATCAGCAAGTAAATTGTGGGATCTTCTGAGACAATGTTGATGTCCTGTCCTTCATCAAGCTATCACTCACTAGATTTAGCATCTCTTGATGCTCGGCAGACTCAGTTATCACTGTGATGGTTCCAAACTGGTGCTTTTCTAACTTGGTTGGTTACACCAACCTTGAACTCCTGCTAGCAATCTCGTGGGGTTGGAATGTATTATTTCCTTAAAGGGATATTGCATGCTGTTTGCTAATGTTTTGTGTAGGCTTTTTGCATCCATGTTCGTACATCGTGGTGCTCTGTAATTTTCTTCTTCTGCATGTGGGCTCTCACTCTTAGTTTAGCTGTCGAAGTTAGACTAGTTTTAAAAGACTGTGGACGTTTTCCTTTGTTTTCAGAGCTCTGGAACAATTTATGACTCATTGAGGTCATCTGGTCCATGAAGGTTTGGTAGAGTCCCCTTTGGAACTGCCCCAGCCTGGTGGTTTTTTGCGGCTGTAACTCTTTTATAACTTTCTCTGTTGTTTCTTCTCTAAAACTTGGCCTGTTTAAGTTTTGTATTGCCGATGGGATCAATTTGGGTAAGTTATATGTTTCTAGTAAATTCATTGGGTTTTCAAGTTGAAGTGCATAGAGGTTCCCTCTTACTGAAAATGTCGAATAATTTTTATTTAATGTGGTTCAAACTAGATTGCAAATTTCTAGACCATTGGTATATTAAAGGTATACCTTGGCTTATGGAAGCCTATTGAATGACCTTTTCGTGTCTTTTTACTGCTCTTGAAATCCATCTTGTGTTTTGAGGGCCAACTTAGATGCCACCTCTTCCAGGAAGCCCACCCTGATTACCTGTCTTAGTTTTCTAGAATCTCCAGGTGCTGTGTCTACATTCTGAGTGTTACACATATCTCTGCCTGCTGTTTGCTGTCTTAGTTGTGTCTAGTGTACTCTGGCTGGAAGGCAAGACTCCTCTATTACTTTCCTGTTGCCGCTGTAAGAAATAACCACCAACTTAGTGGCTTAAAGCAACAAAGATGTATTCTCTTACAGTTCTGGAAGTGAGCGTTCTGAAATCAGTCTCGCCGGGCTGACACCAGGGTGTCAGCAGGCCCTCAGTCCTTCCAGAGGCTGTGAGGGGAGAATCCACTTCCCGGACTGTTCCAGCTTCCAGAGGCCGCCTGTGCTCCTTTGTTCTCAGCCCCTTCCTCCCTGTCCGAGGCTAGCAGAGGGCTGTGGGGGCTGCATGCGTCACTGGGACCCTTCCCTCTGCCACCTGAGCTCTCTCTCCGCCTCCCTCATAGGATCACGCGGGCGATCACACGAGGCCTAACTGGATTATCCCGGGTAATCTCCCCCTCTGAGGACCCTTCACCGCATCACATCCGCAAAGCCCCTTTTATTGTGTGAGCTAACATAGCCGCGTGTTCCGGGGGATTAGGACCGGGACCTCTCCGGGGGGCTGTTCATCAGCCTCTCGCACTCCCAGATCTCCTTCCTCTGCATCACCTTTCACGAACGCGTCTCCCGTCAGCCTGAGCGCGGCCGGCGCCCGGCGCTGTGGGGCCATCCCGAGGTCTTCTTCCCCTTTCCACCCTCTTTTGGATGGGCCCTCTGTGGGAACACAGTAAAATCAGTACGGGGCGGGCACCCTGGCGCGCTCCTCGAATATTCCCATTCCTTGATTGAGAAAGAGAATCTAACACTTGTGCGTGGAGACAGAAAGGGAAAGGACACCCGGCCGTGTGCCTGTGTGTGTGTGTGTGTGTGTGTGTGTGTGTGTGTGCAAGCGCGCGTCTGAATGCCTTTTCCCACCGCAGCTCCCCCAAGCAGAGGCATTGGAAGACAAGCGTGCTGTCCATTCCTAGCTCTCTCCTGGGTTCTTATGCAACACGTACCCGCCCCACTTGAGTAACTCAAAGCAGAGACGGCCTCCAGCTTAAATAGGAAAATCTGCCTCGAGCTGCAGACGGATCAAGAATGCACAGTTTATTATTTAAAGTGCACGCTGGCTTGGGACCGTCCAGGTGGCTCAAGGAAGCTCCTGGCAGCCGGTCCGGCCCCGAGGCTGGAGGGAGGGACCGCGGTCCCCAGAAGGCACGGGCCGGGTGGCCGAGGTGCTGACTTGGTGTTCCAGGGGTGGTGGGGGTGGAGCGCGCGGCCCCTGCCAGTTCCCGCAGAAGTGTCTGATTTTTGAATCAGCGGCGTCTGTGTTCCTCCGAGGGGGAGAGAGCTGGAGGGAATGTGTGCGCCTGAGCTCAGGAGCATGCCCAGCTTCCCTCCCAGCAGGAGGCCCTGGGCCAGGACGTCGGACACAGAGAAAGGGAAGGGGAGCAGACGCCCCGTTTGGAGTGACTGTTTGGTCTTTTTTCAGGAACGACTTTAGGGTTGCAATTCTCCCCCCCACCCCCCTGCAGAAAGGTCTGGCTTTCTCAGGCCACTCATTTCTCATGGAAAAGCCCAGCAAAAAAAAAAAAAAAAAGTCTCATCAGGACATCTGCTGCCCAGTTTTCTTGGGCGTTCTCCAGCCACGAATGCAGTGGCTTCGTTTTGCAGAGCCTCCTTCCAGAGCGACGGGCAATTTCTCGCGCACGACCAGACGAGGAATTCGCTCGCCGGGACTGGTGTTGGGTTGCACAGACTGCCTTCGGGCTGAGGGAGCATGTACCTTTCTCAATCCATTAGCAAGTCGTAGATCAAATTCCCTGTCACTGAGTTTGGACAGAGCTGGACAGTGAACCGGAGGGGAAAAGCCCGGCACAGCTGGGAGTGTGCCCGCTCCGCTGAGCAGAAAACACCAGGCAGCCCCGGTGGGTGGGTGGTCAGCTGTGACGGTGGCACGTTATGGGGCCTGGGACCCGCTGTGCGGGGCCAAGGCCCCCCAGATGGGGACCCAGAGAGACCGCGCCCACGTCTGCCGTGGGTGTTGCTGCTACAGCAGTGCCCAGGGACCCTTGGGGACTGGGGAGGGGAAAAGGGGCTTTTCTTCTCTCCAAGGAGACAGACGTTATTTGGAGACAGAGCTTACAGGTCAGGGCCCGTGCGTGGCCTCCGGGGCCCTCGCAAAGATAACAGGCATGCTTTCTGTCAATATTTGAAGAAGTACCACTTTCTCCCGGAAGATCAAGTGTGAGCCATCCCTGCCGAGGCCAGCTGCTGCTTCTCCGGCTCTTCTTTGGGGGCTTCTGATTTTCCTCCGCCATCCCCCACCTCTTGATGTTGGGGTGAGGGTGCATTTTCCCCTTTGCGGGGCTGGCCTTGGGCAGGGGGACAGCCGAGCTTCGGGGCCTCACGCCCGCTCTGTGCAGGAGGGTGTCATCTGAGTCACATCTGGATGGCTGGTTCCCTTGTGTGGGTCAGTTAATCATTTTTTTGGTGGAGCGTGTTCGGAGCTGCTTTGGGGCCGAGTCCCTTAATTAATTTCTGTCAGGGGCCTCTCTGGCTGGCCTGTGAGTTTGCAAAACTGCCTCTTTCAGTATAAATACGTGTTTCTCAGCGGTGGGGGTTGTCTTGGCTGTCCCAGCGGTGTGAGCGTCTGCCCCCAAATCTGCCTTGCTGCCTCCGTTTGATGCCCTCCCCCAAGGAGGGTCTTTGGGTCCCTGCATGTCTTGTATGGAGAAGAAGATTTTTCACATGAAAGTCTGCAAAGGAGTAGCAGTTATTCTTTCTTGTCCTCACCCGAGGACATCCCTTCACTCCTTTTTCTGAGAGAGAGAGAGAAGAAGGGAGAGAGAGAAACATTGATTGGTTGCCTCCTGTACGCACCTGGACCAGGGCTCAAACCTGCAACCTAGGTATGTGCCTTGATTGGGCATCGAACCCGGGACCTTTCGGGGCAGGGAGCAGTGCTCCTACCTGTGGAGCCAGCCAGCCAGGGCAGCACAGTGATGTTTTTTATCCAGCTTGAAATGATACACACAACCTTACAAAGCATTCAGGAAGTCCACTGGAGAGCGCATCTGAAGATGCTCCCAGCGTCTCTCCTGTCCCTCTGTGTCCAGGTCAACCCGGGAGGACCAGGCCCTCCCAGGATACCACAGGAGGTAGGGGCCCATGGAGAAAAGTTCCCAGAAACGGCTGAGCCACCCAGACTGCAGGCTCACTGACCCAAGGGGTGCCGGGCTGGGGCCCAGGGCTCTGAGAAGGTAGGGCGGGGACTTTGGGAACACCACTGAGGAGAGAGGGTTGAGCTGGGTCTGAACACTGTTGGACCTCAAAGGATTCACAGGGTATGCCATCGCAGAGGAGGCGACAGGCTGTGTTGTCCGTCCCTTTGTCCACTGTCAGCATGTCCGGCACCTTCCAGGGCTGGAAATCCCGCCGCTGGGAGAGTGTGCGGAGGGCTGCATGGCAGCCAGGGCGGGCGTACAGAGCCTGGAGTCAGGCAGGCCCCAGCTCGAGGCCTGACTGCAAAAGCACGTGTGCTGCGTGACCTTGACCGTGTGCTGCGTGACCTTGACCGGGCATAGCTCCTCCGGACCGCCGTCACCTCGAGAGATTGTTGTGAAGGCTCCGTCCCGGCCTGACCACTGGCCTGGTCACTGGCCAAGGCCACGGGCAGCATTGGAAGGAGGGATATGAATGGGATCGTGTGATCGAAAACACAGCTTTCTTTGGGACATCCATGTTGTGATAAATCACAGTGTCCCCAGCAGAATAGCCCGCTTCTCTTTGAGGCTAGATTTGGGGATGTAGTGACTCAGGAAGGACCCAAGACAAGGATCTATGGTCCCGAGTCCCGTGTGGCTTCCTGTCTTATCTGACCAGGCGTCCAGTGTCTAACGTAGGTGACATTTGTCTACCTAGGTGACATTTGTCCTGGCACCCCCTAGGGTGGCCTTTCCTACGGCCCCGTCAGGCTCCCTGAGGGACTCAACAGGGACCATCCAGCAGCGGAAGCACGTGGGAGGGGAAGCCGGAGCAGACTTGGCTGGCCAGCCAGGGATTCCGTTTTCCTTTCCCATAGTTTTTTTTTTTTTTTTCATGACTCTGACACGGACTGTATAGGCTTCTGGATGAAATTCCAGGTTCAACCGTGTTAAAGAGTAGTTCCTCTGATAGGCCAGGAACGACCTAAGAGGGAAAGCATTTGGAAACAGCATAAAAAGAAGGAAGCTGTTGAAGTTGCAGGGAGAATATAACTCTCGTTCACCGCCAGTGTGTGCGCCCTGGGCATTGTCTGCAGGTGACCCGTGACCGATGGCACTTGGCCACTGCCTTTGCCTTTGGGGTTTGGAGACATGCAACTCTCATCCTCTGCTGTCCCCCTTCCGCTGGCCTGTGGCAAGCATCTCTAGCAGCCTGGGCTCCAGACAACGGAACATCATTTCTGGCTGCCAGATAAAATAAAATGCTTCATAATAACCCTTCTGACAAGGTTCTACTCTAAAACATTGTGTGTGTGTGTGTGTGTGTGTGAGAGAGAGAGAGGTGTCTTTGTGTGTGGGTCGGGGGAGTGGAGATTGTTCTCTTCCAGCGGTGTAATGTTTTCGGTAATAGATGTCACTGAACCGTTGTTTAAAAAGTGCGATTTTTTGCCAAGCGAACCGGATTTTAAATTAAGTACATGAGCTTACCATTTTAAGGAAATTGGGAGGGAATCCCGTAAAGGGGAGAAGTTTCTGGCAGGAGAAGTACCAGCTTCTCAGCATGTACTTTTGGGTGGCTTCTTTTTTCTTTTCTCACAAAAAAAACAGAATTGTTTGCCTAGATCAGATCTGCGTGGTTTTTTTTTTTCCTTTCTGGCGGGGGGCTCTCATGAGGCAGCACTTCTACGGTGGGCACAGCTGTTTCTCGGGTGAGGCCATAGTACGTGTGCATGGCTGGGGGCCAGGCCTAACCGGGAGCTCAGGAGGCAGCCCCAAGGGCAGAGGGTCTGTGGGAACTCACACGGGTGTGCTGTCCACAGGGCACGTGTGCCGTCCACAAGACATGGAGGACATCAGCCACACACCCCGCACCGCGCCAGGCACATCACGCCCATTATCTCATTTTATCCCTTCTGAAATGCTCAGCTGTTTCCGTTGACACGGGT
Organism: Phyllostomus hastatus; assembly: GCF_019186645.2. NCBI lineage: Eukaryota > Metazoa > Chordata > Mammalia > Chiroptera > Phyllostomidae > Phyllostomus > Phyllostomus hastatus. Next base: position 10,264,183 of record NW_025334036.1, on the reverse strand, counting down.
CCCACATCAGCTGAATAAACACGGAAGAGCATTTAGGGACCAGAGGCAGGAGGCCTTGCATGACTCTGGCTTCTCTCTATCTCAAACGAAGCCAAAAAAAAAGAGGGGGGAGGAATTTTTGGGCTCCTGTGAAAAGTCTTCCAGGTAATACGATCTTCAGCCTTGGTGGGGCCCAGGATCTTTGGGAGTGCGTTTGTACGCCCTTGCTCTCTCTCGCCATCTCTGGCCTCTCTTTCCCTCTGTGTTCTCTCCCGTCTCACGCAGGTCTTGCTGGACAGAAGCACCAGCGGCCCCTGGAAGCCGCAATTTAGGTCCTCGGGAACTCTGTGACATCAGGTTTTATCAGGTGACTCGTATGGCCCTGCCTGGGTCACAGGCCCACCCAGGGACTCGTCACGCTGCCTGAACAGTAGAGTCCTCTGTCTGCACACCGCAGTCAGCATACAGCAGCAGGGTGGTCCCAGGTGGCAGAGCCGTACTTGTCGTCAGGATGGGGCAAAGCTACACTTGCCCCCTTAGGTGGCTTAGATCATCTTGTCAATCTCCAGCCCACCCCCAGGGTGGCCTTGGCCCAGGGGTGTCTGGAAGCTGCTGCTAAGTCTCTGTCACTGTCCCCTCTTAGCCTTCTTCGCCATTCTACCGAGAGCGGCGGAGGAAGGAAGTCACGTGCAACCTGGGGGTGACACTTAAGTGAGAGGCCTCTCTGAGAGGGGTGCTCTGGGCCTGTGTCTCTGTAGGATGCCCAGGCACGCAAGTCCAGGTTGGCTCGGGTGACGTGGGCAGTGTTTTGGAAGCCTAGCAGAGCCGTGAGTTTCTATCATACTTAGCTCAGCAGGAAAGAAACCCAACCAACGGTTGCCTTGACGTCTGTATCGGTTACTCTTGCTGTGTAACAAATTACCCAGCCTTCCAAGCCTGGTGGCTTGAAGCTGCCACGGGAATGCTCATGGATTCTGTGGGTCAGGGACCTAGCCAGGGCCTGGAGGGATGAGTTTGTCTCTGCTCCGCCGGGTCGGAGCCCCCCCTGGAAAGTCGTGGAGTCTGGGGCTGGAGTGCTGCGGGAGCTCCTTCCCTCGCCTGTCTGGCTCCGGGGTGAGCGCCCTCAAGGCAGGACTGCCAGTCGCAGCACATGCATGGCTTCTGTGGCTGGGCTTCCTTCACCGCAACTCTGGTCTCTGAGCGCAGGAGTCCCGGAAACTCGGCAGCAGCTGCCCCACCTTTTCGGATCAGCTTCAGAAATCACAGAGCACCACCGCCCCTGTACTCTGTTGGCCAAAGCAGTCACAGGCCCACCCCAATTCTAGACAAGGGTGATAGACCCTGTTTTGCAATATCAAAGGATGTGGGAGCCTTCTTCAAAACCACTACCAACCTGGGAGTAGGTGATGCGCTGATGACGGGGGTCCTGTTCTGTGTCCCATTCCATGTTCCGTGTCCCGGGAGGTCAGAGACAACATGAGGACAGGCTTACCCACCATCTTCTCTCTTTCTTGAGAAACTGTTGGGTCCATTCACTGTTGGCGCTTGTCTTGGAGCAGACCTTTGTACCACAAGTGCATATTGTCACTTGTGACAGTAAACATACTCAACTAGTTTATTTACCAATTAAAGCTTTCTAGAGATAAAGTTCACAGATACTAACGTGGACGTATTTAAAATCGACACCTTGATGAGTTTTGGTGTGTAAATACACCAGCGACACACCAGCATAATCAAGGAAATCAACATGTCCATCACCCCCCAAGTTTCCTTGTGCCTCCTGGTGACCTGTCCTCTGTCCCTCCCTGCATTTTCCCTCCTTCGGAACCACGGATCTGCTTTCTGTCACTAGACTGGAGTGCACTTGTTAGAGTTTTACATGTATGGGGTCATATAGCGTCCAGTATGTACTCTTTATCGGTCTGGCTTCTTACACTCCTCATCACTGTTTTGAGGTTCATCCATGTTCTCGTGTGTATCGTAGTTCGTTCCTTCTTACTGCTGAGTCGTATTCCATTGCATAGAAAATCTGGTTTGTTTATCTGTTTACCTATCGATTGACCTTTGCGTTATTTCCGGTTTTAGGCTATAACAAATAAAGCCACGATGAATGTTCGTGTACAAGTCTTTTTATGGACCTTTTTAAAAACAAATGTATGAATAAATGTGGAATGGCTGGAGCATAAAGTGTGTGTTTACCTTTTTAAGAAGGTGCCGGACTGTGTTACAAAGTGTTTTTGGTTTTCTATTTTAGATCCCTTGAATCTGCATATGAATTTTAGGGTCAGCTTTTCAGTTTCTGTAAAGAAACCAGGTGACATTTTGATAGAGCTTGCGTCGAATCTGTAGATCAGTTTGGGAAGCTTTGCCATCTTAGCGATTTTGAACCTTCCGGTCCGTGAACACAGGTGCTTTTACGTTTACTGAGGTCTTCTTTAATTTCTTTCAACAGTGTTTTGCAGTTTTCAGAGTCTAAGATTTTCACTTCTATTTGTAAGCATTTATTCTTTCTGATGCTCTTGTAAATGGAATTGCTTCTTCATCTCATGTGCAGTTTGTTCATTGTTATGCTATAGAAATACAATCAGCTTTGTTTATTGGTCTTGCATCCTTCAACCGTGCAGAACTCATTTATTAATTCAGATGGCTCACAGTGGAGTCCTCAGAGAGTTTTATGTATTAAGTCTTGCCATCTGTGAATAGTTTTACTTCTTCCTTTCCAATCTGGATGCCTTTTATTTCTTTCTCTTGCCCAACTGCCCTGGCGGGACCACAGTGTTGAAGAGAAATGTCAGGGAAGGACATCCTTTTCTTGTTCCTGATCTTAGGAAGAAAGATTTCATGTTTCCACCATTCAGGATGATGGGAGCCGTTTGTTTTTCATAGACACTGTTTTCAAGTTGAAGACATTTCATCTCTTTATTCCCAGTTTGTCAAGTGTTGTTTTTTTTTAAATCAAGAAAAACTACTGATTTTGTCTAGTGGATTGCTAATGGAAGATTAGTGGTTGATGGCTTTTTTCTTTCGAGCATTCGAGTATGTCATCCCACTGTCTCTGGCCTTTACTGTTTCTGATGAGAAATCCGCTATTTATCTCATTGGAATTCCTTTGCATGTGTTGAGTCAGGTTCCGCTGGCTGCCTTCAGGATTTTGTTTTTCTTTGCCTTTCAGCATTTCCACTGCGATGTGTCTGGGTGTGGATCTCTCTGTGTTTATTGGACTTTGTGAAGCTACTTGGACACGCAGATTTATGTTTTTCATTATACTTGGGAAGTTTTCAGCCACTATCGTTTTTTTAAATTTTTCTTTTCTTTCCCTCCTCTGCTTCAGTATTCCCATTATATGCGTGTTAGTGTGTTTAGTGGCGCCCCACATTTCTCCGAGTCTATTCATTTTTCTCCCGCTCCTTAGATTTCCTAATCTTTATCAGTCTTAAGGTTGTTGGTGCATTCTTCTAGTTTAAATGTGTTTTTTAGCCCTTGTAGTGAAATTTGCCTTTTGGTTATTGTACTTTTCTAATCCAGAATTTTAATTTGGTTCTTCTAAGATATTTTTATCCGCTTGTCGGTCTTCTCTGTTTGATGAGACATTGTCATTATAGCTTCCTTTACTTCTTTAAGTCTTGTTTCCTTTCATTCTTTGAACATTTTTATGGTGGCGACTTTGAAGTCTTTCCCTGTTAAATATGCCCCAAGGGCTTTCTCACAGTCAGTTTCTATTGCCTGCTTTTTTCCTAGGCACGGGTCACATTTTCCGTGTCTCTGTGTGTCTCACAATATTTTGCTGAAAACTGGACTTTTGCGTTATATACTTGTGGGAACTTGGGGTACTGTTTCCCCACCCCCTCTCTGGGGATTCTTTTTGTCATTGTTTGCTTGTTTATTTCTTTAGTGACTCAGATGGACTATTTTTTTACTCCTCACCTGAGGATAGGTTTATTGATTTCAAGGAGGGAGAGAGAGAGGGAGAGAGAAAGGAACATTGATGTGAGAGAGAAACATCAATCTGTTGCCTCTTGCATGTGCCCCAGTTGGGGTCAAACCTGCAACCTAGGTATGTGCCCTGACTGGGGATCGAACCTGCAACCTTTTGGTAAGTGAGACAGCGCTCTAACCAACTGAGCTACCCAGCCAGGGCTAGGCCATTTTAGTGATGTCTTTTTCCTCTTGCAGAGTGCAGCCTTTGTGCTGCCCCTCAGAAGGAGCTGCATGGGGCATGTATGCAGTTACCTGGGGTGATAATGGTTACATAGGGCTGGCTTTGACTGTCTTTTCCCTTGTCTCTCTGTTAGTCTGTCTGCCATCCGGTATCACATCCAGCTGCCAGGCTGCACTGCATTCTGGGACATATGTTGTTCCATGGTGTGATCCAACCAAATTCAGTTAGGGTAGTTCTTGTGACATGTCTCTGAGGTATGTTCTAACCCCACGGGGCTCTCCTTAGCTGTCCTTTTCCCTGGTAGTCTCCGGTGATCTGGCTGGCTTCCCATTGAGCTTCCTGCTCTTGATTAAGAGGAGCTGCCAGCCTCGTACTTGCTTCCATTCAATCCCCGTTGTTTTCTGGGGTGGCCTTAGGCTCGATCTTTCCCACAATCTGTTTCAAAGAAACCTGGTTCTCGGGGAGAGAGCGCAAGACCTCTTTGTTCACATGGGCTGACTCTGTCCCTAGGGAAACTCTCTCGGCCACTCCAGTAGGCAATAGTTAGGGCCATCAATCTCTGGTCTTTTCAGCTTGCCTCCCCTGACCTGGACTATTTGCCCTGTGAGCAAGCTGACAAGGTGATTGGTGGCCCCCGTGTTTCTCTGGGATAGAGCCTCCTTCCTCCAAGTGAGGGCTGGATGAAAGGAGGGAGCCTCAGGTTTTTGGAGGTCCTCACTGGGAATTTACATTCTACGACTTGGACTTGGAGAGGATGAGACATGGTGGTGGCCTGCCCGTCACCCCCACTGGCCCCACCCATCCCTCCCCCTGAAGTACACAGTCTTTGATTGGCAGCTGCAGGAAAGGGGAGGAGCCCTGTCTTCTTGGTCATATCCTGCTAGAGTGGAGCTTCCACCAAGCTAAGCTGGGATGGGAGGGAGGGAGCTGTGGCTCTTGATCTTCTTACCATGCTTTAGTAAGCTTCTGGAACGACTCTTTCTTCACGGTGCTGTACGCCCTTAGGGAAATTTCCAGAGACCTCCCATGGCTGCGATTGTTAATCATTTTCACCACTGAGCTCCTCCCCTTCTCATCCCGAAGGAGAACGTAAACAGCTGTTTCAAGCAGCGGGTAGACTAAGAGAGGAAAGTGGGAAGGTTAGAGTTGTCGTAAAATTGGCTCTTCTAGGCTGGGGCAGGAGACATCTGAGGTCAGCTTGCCCACGGCAGTTTGGTTGTGAAGGTGGTGATTCAGTGTGAGCAGCGTGGAAGCATGTTTTCTGGAAGTGCAGTCTGTGAGCTAAGATTCCTTCAAGTTCTCAAAGCAAAAAAGTGTTGGCCGTGAAAGGAGTGTGGGCTTTTACTGCCGATACCCTGAGGGGGTGCATTCTAGAAGGAAAACTCACTGGTATTGTCCCCAGAACTGGGAAGCAGTTTGGTTATGGGAATAAGCCACTGACCTCTAGATTTCCCTGGCTGGACTCTCAGCCTCTCTCAGGCAGTGCCCAGGCCAGGGGCACACTGGTGCTGGTTCCTGTGGCTGCCAGTGCCCTGTCCCAGGCGCCTGCTGGGGCCATGCAGGCGGACGTGACTGCAGATCAAAGGCACAGGCAACACTGATCCCAGATCTCTGGGCCAGTTGGTGATTCAGTATGGTCACCGCAGCTCAAAATCCTGCTGGGAGTGACCAGGATTCCGTGGTGGCAGAATTGTCCTGGAAGTGTGGTTGCTGGGCCGGTGACTTGATGTCGCTCTGCTCTTGAAAGCTTCTAGAGCAGGAAATCAGTGTCGCTGGTAGGGTTTCCAGGCAGGCAGTTACTTGAATCGAATGAGACAATGAAATTGACCCAGGACCTCATGGAGGGGTGTTCTCGTGCAGCAGGACCGGCCGCCCTGGGGCCGCTCAGTGTGAGCCAGTCTTGTGTGGTCTTGATCCTGGCTTGGGTGTGCCAGGATCAGAGCAGACGTGACTCGGGCCTGGCTCGGAAGGGACCTGCAATAAACACGTGTGAAGAAGGACATGGAGGCGGGGAAGGCAGGACATGGTGGGCTCCCCTGTCTGTAAAATATAGAGCAGAGCAGTGCCATGAAAAGGGAGCACGGGGCTGCTGGGAATGTCCCAAGGAGGCACCGGGGCATCGCAGCTCCCAGCATGCCATCAGCCTCGGGAATTGCCCTGCGGGAGTGTCACCTCCCAGGAGCTGATTGCTAAGGCCGGTGGGTGCATGGCTCGTTGAGCCTCTTATAAAGGCTCCACAGAGCCCAGGACAGTCTGGATGAGTTTGTTACAGGTGTCCCTGCAGTGGCAGCAGGTTGCAATCAATCACCCTGGAGGTGATGACACATTTGTATTCAAACACCGTGGACATGTCTCTTGTTAATCTCTGGATGATGAGGGCGTTGAGGGCATGATGAAGCGTGCTCGCCACGCGGCCTTGGTCCTCTCTTCCCACCGCACCTGGCAAGCATTCCTCCCAGTCACACCCATACAGCGATAGAAAAAGAGAAACACACATTTAGGAAAAAGAGAGGAACCAGGCGATCTGTTGTCAGAACTGGGGAGGACACTCAACTCACTGTATAGGACAGTGGGCCTGGATTGATAAGGGCAGCCAGTGGCCTTTTCAGAGTGACCAAATCCCCTCTGTCTGAAAAAGGGCAAGACAGAGGATTTTTCCCACCTCCACGTGCTTATCCATGGCTCTGAGATTTGGAGCATTTCTGATACTTAGCCAAGTGGTCACCCATCCCTGTTGGTTTAGCATCGGCCATTGTCCAGTAGCCACTGCCCGGCCAACTCCAGTGCCGCCCTGCAGCAGGAGATTTGTTGCTGGTCTTGCCTTGCGGACAGAAGGAGGCCCATTGAGCCAAACTCCAGGGTTTCATCAGCTCAGAGAGCATGGTGCCTGTGCCCGCCGAGGTGAGGTCCCAGCACAGCCCCGGAGAGCTGAGCAGGCAGGTGCCTCCTGCACTTCACGCACGCGCACCTGCCCTCTCGCTGCAGAAGTGAGACAGGGTGGGCACCGGGGCCATCGGGGGAGACCTGTTCACCCCAGGTCTTGGCGCTGCTTTAGGTAGACCTCCCCTCATTGGGATCGGAGTGCATGAGAAACCCCCCACCCCGGTCCTGAGGGAAAGACCTGCAGAGAAAGAACACACCTTTAGAAAGGATTTATTTTGCAGGAACCAGAGTAACATTTTAGAATACTGCTCTCCTAAATGGGGTGCAAGAAATGGGGCTTTTGAGAAGCAAAAGCCAAAGGACTCCAGGACGAGATGTAAAAACAGTAAGCTTAAAGTAGAAGGGATCTGGTGAGATAAGGAATGCCCGTAAAGTGAGTTGGCTAGAGCAGAACCAAAATCCACAGAGGAGGCAATCCTGAGTACAGATGACATCACGGTCGAGTTAGCGACGTGGGGAATGAGCGTGAGATGCTTCCTTAGGACGCCACGGAGAGGAAGAAGAGAGCGGTGAGGAACATGGTGATAGAAGTGGGTTATAGAAAATAGAGCTCCAATTTAAGAACCTCTAGACAGGGAATGACTCCCTCCCCCAAGTTAGAATAGGGGCCTTGATCAAAGATTTATAATGAATGAAGACTTTCCGGAACATTGAAAAAAAGAAAATCTCAGTTTACAGGGTAAAAGGCTTACTGTGTTCTGGTCCAAATTAATACACATAGACCTGCAGTTATTTATCCTGGCAAAATTTGTGAATTACAAGAGTAATGAAAAACGTTACAGTAGAATTCGAGCAGACAAAACAGGTTATGTGGAAGAAATGAAAACCTGGCAGGTCTCAGAGTTGTCCATGGTACTAAGTCCCAAAAGACGGTGGACCCGGGCCACAGCGCTGGGATGAGAAATGGTCACACTCTGAGCATCTGGCGCTGAGACAAATTGTTCGACTGTAAAGGCACCTGAAGGGTGTCCTTAGATACGTAAGAGCTGAGAAACGATACAGCCTACTTGCCTTTCTCCTGGGAAGAATTTCTCTAAGGCAGACTTACAGTTGCTTCTGAGTGGATGCGAAGTTGAGAAATTAGATTTGGGGAAGTTATGATATAAACAGTTGATTACTGAAACTGGTTCATTTAAACTCCGTCGATGCAAATACAGAGTTGCCAATGGAATACAGTAATTGAAAAATTAAGTGGAGCTCAAAAACCTAAATGTAAGAGCTAAAACTATCACACTCTTAGAAGAAAACCCTAGCTGGTGTGGCTCAGTGGATTGAGCACCAGCCTGTGAACCAAAGGGTCTCAGGTTCGATTCCCAGTCAGGGCACATGCCTGGGTTGCAGGCCAGGTCCCCAGTAGGCGGCACGTGAGAGGCTACCACACATTGATGTTTCTCTCCCTCTCTTTCTCCCTCCTTCCCCCTCTCTAAAAATAAATAAATAAAATCTTTTAAGAAAAAAAAAGAAGAAAATCCAGGTATAAATCTTTATGACCTTGGATTCGGCAATGATTCCTTAGATATGACTGCAGAAACACAAGAACCGAAAAATAAAAAAAAATAAATAAGTGAATTGGCCTCCATCAAAATTCAAAACTTTTGTGCATTTAGTTTTGTGTGAAAGCAGCGGAGGAGGAAAGCTTGAGTTCCTAGTCCGTAGAAGGGCCTGCCCTCCTTGCAGAGCCGGAGGGATTCCTGAGCCGTCTGAAGTTCCTTGTCCCTCCTTGTCAAAGATGAAAGACCACCTGTCACAAGAAACAGTACCCAGGGTCCCCACGGGGGTTCCAGGTGCGGGGAGACAAGGCGATTGCTTTTCAGGCTTTTGTTTGTCCCGTCTTGCTCTGGTTGAAACAGGAGCAGGTTAATTAATTTCTTCCCCCAAGCCGTGTGTTTGGGGAATGTCTTTCTCTCCCTCTCTCTTCCATCAGTTTAGAAGATCAAACTGTCAAGCTCCAGGAGGCTAATTGCTCAGCCTCCCTGAGCAGACTTAACTGGAAAGTGAAGGTGGAAAGTGACGGATGATTCTGAGCCTGCGTATTTGTTTCCTTCCCATTCATCAAATGCACCTCAATGCACCTCTGAGACCCTGGTCCTGTGCAGGAGTTGCCACGCCATCCTGACCGTGAGCTTGTACGCATTCCACCTGTGCAGAGGTGCCCAGCCCCGTCCACACTTCTGTTTGGTGTTGCTTTTTTTTTTTTTTAAGATTTTACTTATTTCTTATTTATTTTTAGAGAGAGGGGAAGGGAGGGAGACAGAGAGGGAGAGAAACGTCCATGTGGAAAGAAACATGGACTGGTTGCCTCCCACATGCACCCTGCCCAAGTACTGAACCCGCAACCCACGCATGTGCCTGGGCCCAGAATCGAACCCTCGACCCTTCGCTTTGTGGCACACTCAACCCACTGAACCCATCCATACTTCTTAAAGCAGGGGAGAAGACGGGTGACTCTTATAGCCTGAATCGTGCCCCCACCCCTGCCACAATCCAAATGGAGTTCTAGCCCCCAGCACCTCGGAATGTGTGGCTGTATTGGAAACGGTCTTTGAGGAGGTGACCCCGTGGAATGAAGCCACCAGGTGGGCCCTAATTCGATAGGACTGGTGTCCTTAGAAGAAGGAGTTTGGACGCAGATGAGCACGGAGCGAAGACCCGGGAAGGCGCACAGGAAGAAGGCGGCACCTTATCAAGCCGAGAAGAGTCCAGGAGCAAGGCCTCGGGTGGAACCGGTCCTGTGCCACCTCCTTCCCGGACTCCCAGCCTCCAGAGCTGGGAGGAAACAGATGTCCCTCGTTTAAGCCACCCAGTCCGGGGTGCTCTGTCATGCCAACCCTGGCCAACTGACTGAGTGTCTGTTTCACGTACATTTACTATTGATGGGAAGTTGACACAAAGGTTTTAGGTTGCAGTGACACGAGGGAGGAAATGCAGCATCCAGCCCTTCCCTCAGGGTGCCCTGTGACTGTTAGGGTTTTACATGCTTCTCTCCCTCCCTTGCCGGGGCATTCAGCGCAGGGCCTGGGCTTGACCGGTGCCTGTGGATGGTGGTCGGGTTTTCTCTGTGGGTGTCAGGTGGGCACACGAGACAGGACCGCATAGGAGAGCAGGGGAGCCGAGAGATGGCAGTCCTCCCTGCACCGGGTGCACCGGAGTTTCCTCCTCCGACGCCCAGGTTTGTCCATCTCAAAGACATCGGCTCCCCATTCTAGTCCTTTCCATCAGCACCCCTGTTCCCCCCTCCCCGGGCTTCTCCAAGCTCTGCACATTTCCTCACTCCTCACTTCATCGCCCCTCCCTAATCTGGTTTCAGACCCCCAGAGAACCCTCTTTTGTTCAGTCCAGCCCCCTTTGGGCCTGGCCCTGGGCTGCACTGGGGGTGCTGAGCAGCCCCCTCCCGAGACTTTATTTTCCCTTTGATGCCCTGCTCTGCACTTCTCCCTGCACCCCTCCCCCTGCTGCCCCCTCCCACCCCCACGTGGGCTCCATCTGTTCTCTCCAGCCATGCAGTTTCGAGGGACCACTGATCCCTAATGCCTGTCTCCGGTCTTGCCTTTGTTCCTGAGCTCCAGGTTCACACATCTGACAGCCAGCTTGACCTCTCCCCTTGGGTACTTCAAAAGCACCCTGAAACTTAATTAGGCTAAAACTCACAGTGCCGCCTTTTGTTTTTAAATGTCTGGTCCTTTCTAGTGGTCTCTAATTCAGTGGTCAGCACAACCATTCAAATCAGGAGTTATCCTCGACAGCCTTTCTTCTTCTTTCCTCACCCCATAAGTCCCAGGATTGTGGGTTTCTCCTAAGCAGCCCCTGAATCTGTTTGCTGCTTTTCCCCTGCAGTTGCTTCCCTTGCTCAGATGTGGTCCCCATTCACCCAAGCTCCTGGAGCTCCTGGAGCTCCTGGAACCTGTCCTACCCACCGCAGCCAGAGGGGCACATTCAAAACACAAGCCCTAGATGGGTCCCGACTGCTCCCAGGACAAAGAAGAAAGCCCCAAACACGTTCCCCGTGACCCTCCCTCCAGGCTTGCCCCTGCCTGTTGCCCAGGGCTCATTGCCCACCACGCTTTCCCTGGCTCTTGCCTTCCTGCGGTTTCTGGACCTCACCATGAGTCCTCTGTCCCCGAGGCCTGTGCACATGCTGCTCCCACTGCCCGGACTGCTCCCAGCTCCTCTCCCTGCCTCCGCTGCTGAACTTGAACTTATCCTTCCGGTCTCAGCCCGTGAGTCACTTCCTCAAGGAACCCAGTCTAAATTAGAATCTCTCCTGTCTAGCCTCACATAACATTACCAATTCTTTCTTGCAAGTGTTTGTCACTCTTATACATTCCTCTGTTCACGTGGCTGATGTCTAGCCCTCCCGGATGGTCACCTACACTGTGGCAGTGCCTATAGGACACGGTAGCTCTCGGTCCACGTCTGTGGGCTGCATCTCTTCCCGCCTCACCCACAGGCAGCGGTGCCTGGCGGCTGGTACTGCCGTGGCTCTGACCTCGGGAGGAAAGGTCAGGTGGGGCCGGCCCTGCCGTGTCCCAGACGAGGGTGTGGGTCACACTCCCTGCCTAGTGCAAGCACTGACCTGGGACTCCAAGGTTGACCTGTTGTTCCTGTGGGATCTTAACCAGGAAAAAAAAAGGCTCTTCTTTTTCACCTTTCTTTGTAAGGAATTTACATGCAAAAGATGCCTTTTATAAAAATGAGTTGGCCTGGCCTTGGGGGAAGTTATTTAAAGAATTCATCCTTGGAGAGCAAGACTTTTTTTTTTCCTTTTTGAAAAAAAAAGAAAGGAGAAGGCCCTTATTTTTCAAGGAGGCTGGGCTGACGCAGCTGCCGGAGAGTTCACCTGGCTGGGAGCGCTTCTGCACCCGTGGCCCATCCTTTCCAGCAGAAAAGTTTTTCTGTCCGTGGACCCTTCGCTTAAGCTGAAGAAGGAAAAGTGACCAGAAAATAATTCTGGAGGGCCTGAGCACTTTATCGGAAAGCGTGGTGTTTGTAAGTCTGTGTGGGAAGACTGTGACTGCAAGTCTGTGTGTGTGTGTGAGTCTGGGTGCCGCCCGTAAAACCTGCACACCCGCTGCTGGCTCCCTGGAGGTTCGTGTTTCTTCCCCGACACTCACTCGGACTCTCGGAGACATTGTCCCCAGGTCCTTGGCTGTGGCAGCAACAGGTTGTAGAGGAGTCTACAGCGTGCATCAATGCAATCCTGCGTTTCCTCCACGGGGCACCCTGTCGACTGGTTTTTGTTCAACCATGACGCAGAACTCGGAGCAGCGTTCCCATCTGTGGCATTGTCCTGCCGTGTGGAAGGGCTTGTCCAGCATCAGAATTCTTCCCCGGGGAAAGGATGAGTCCTTAGTTCCGGAACTGGGAAAAACCCTTGAGGCTTGAAAGAAATACAGAAGGTAGTTGAAGGACTGACACTCTCATTCTAGGCTCTATCGGTCTGTGTCCAGCCAGGGGCACTTAGACCATGCTGGGTGTTTCTAACGGAGGGAACTGGTTACATCGGTGTCCGAGTCTGCATGAGCAAAAGAGGGGGGCTGAGGTATCCCAGGGAACAGCTGTCCCCCCGGGGGGCTGGGGAGAGAAAAGGGAAGAGGTGCATTTCTAGGGCCAGAGAGCTTGGGGAAGGGGTCGGTCTATGGGGCTGGGGCTTGGACCTTTGAGGGGCATTAGACCACCAAGGGATGCAACCAAGGTCATGCCCCTGTGGATGTACCGCTGAGGGGGATGGGCAGGCTGGGCTGGAAGTCCCCCAAGAGCCAGAGGCTGGAGCCGTAGTTGTTCAGTTCTGCTGGAAAAGTGCCACCCGGAGCTGAAAACACAGGGAGCCCCATCTCCCCATCTTCCCATCTCCTGCCTTCTGGTCTCTCTCTAGTACCCCTTATTGACAGAGCTGAGCAGGAAGCCTGCTGGCAAGGGATTCTGGGAAATGTAGTTCACTGGCTACCAGCCCCAGAGCCCCATGCAGAAGAGAGGGTTGAGAGCAAAGGCTCAGGAGATGGAGACCCTCATGTTCAGTGGCACCTCGTAGGAAGGACCTCAAGATCAGGCCCAGGCGACTACCCAGAATTCCCAGTTCCCAGCCTGGAGGAGGTATTTTCCTTACACCCAGGGCTGCTTCTTTAAGGAAAGTTAATGGCGAAAGATAGTAGGGCCCTTGGACATGCAGTCAAAAGCATGCATGTTACTGCTTTTCATGTGGTGACAGTGGTGGCAATGGTGGCTTTGGCACCCTGAAAAAGGGCTGGTGAGGCTGCGGTGGGTCTCTCCCCCAAGGAGATGGGCTCCCTGTCTGCTTTTCATCTTAATGAAAAACATTCAGTTTCCATTTTTGCACCTGACGTGAAGGATCGTTAATGCTGGGTGCTTTAGGTGGCTGTTTCGTGTACAGTCATGTTTTACGTTCTGTCGAGTTTCTGCTGATTAAAATAGTCCCCCACTCGGGAATGTTGGGCGGTCCGTTGGGAGGTTGAGCAAGAGTTACAGGCGACGCCCCCATTCCTCTCGAAAATGTTCTTTTTATATATCCTGGTGTTGCATGATTGAGGATGGTCTTGGAGGAATTCTTTCATGCCCTCTGCCCAGTAAGAAATGGCGGAGGCAGCAAGTTGGATGAGGAGAGCCGAGACGAGAGGTTCTGGGTAGGCAGGGTAACTTGGCTTCTCAGAATTCTGTAGTATTTACACATGCATCCAAGATCCCTATTTGGATCTGGGAACATGCAACGTCGAAAAATTAGTATTTGGAGACTAATAGTTAACAGCAATGATTAGTAAGGTAATGACAAGGATGGATGACTAGCAGCGTCATTTGGGTGTGTGGTTTTCTATCTGCCCGACCCTGTGTTAGAGGCTGAGCACGTGTCTGCTGGTTATTCCCCACGTCCACCCTAAGTGAGCGGGATAATTACTACTTTGTTCTACAGACGAGGGAGTGAGCCCACAGTCGTCACCCTGGAAGGCCATGGGTAGACTCTAACCAAAGCCGGCTGGGCTTCTCCCAACGAGCTTTGCCTCCTCCTTTGTTGGAGCAAACAACTTGTGTGAGAATTTAAGTTCAGGACATTTATGTTAAGTTCCCTAGAAATTAATCTTGTTATTAATTAGGAGTTGCAAGGAGTTTTGTGTTTTTTTTTAAACTCATTTGGTTGAGGGTAATTCTCGAGTCCCTCCTATGCTCCAGGCAGAGCTAGACGCTGTGGTGGGTCCCGAGGCTGATGTTTGGGTGTTTAAGCTCACAGACTACGAGCCCAGGAGGCAAGTACAGACCCATGTCAGACTGCAAAGTAAACAGTAATATCTGCGGAGTTTGGAGAAGATCTGGGGAGCAGGGGGTTTGGGGGGGTACTCCAAGCCACCCAAGGTTGGCAGACTGGATCTCCCACCAGCAATGGGTCGCCTGGGTAGGGGGTGGAATTTCAGCGCTGGGAGTGAACCCAGAGCTGCAGTCTCTGGCTTAGTGAGCTCCGGGAGGCTTTGCTGCTCCCACAGTGACTTCCGATTTGTAGGTTTCTAGGTCAGAGTTATTTTCGGCGTGGCAGGTGCAGAAGAGAGAAAACCCATCCACGTGCCCAGCATGCCCAGAACAGTGGCTCCCTGGACCCTTGGCGCCTTGGGTTCCTGCATACGTGAACGGAATTCACGATCACACTTGCCATAAAACCTCAACAATGCCGCCGAGCGCATCACCGAGTGGGGCCTGTGGGAAGTGTCTGTCGGCATTTGAATCGTGGAAGCAGGTGTTAGGAAAACACCGCCTTCCCCCGAGGAGTGGGATTTTCCCTCCTGTTGGAGGACAGGAACAAAATAGACAATCTCACGTGTTTACCTTGGAGAAAAGATGGTCCCCAGTGTCAGGAAACTCAGAAGTGAGTTCTAAGGCAGAACGGACAGGGCCGGGCTGCAGGGGCTGGAACCCCAGGCGGCTGGGCTCGTGGCCTTGAGCAAGGGATTCACAGATTTCTTCGTGCCTCCGCTTGCTCCTCTGTAGGCGTGGGTGACGACGGTCACGACTCCTGGGTCCCGGGGAGGGACAGTCAGCCATGTGGGCAGCATGTCGTAAGCGCCCTGCGTGCTTGACTTGGGTACGACCTATAGAGACTTTTATCACCAGAGCAGCCATGTCGACTTTCTCTGTTTGCTGTATTTGTATTTTATTTTCTTTGTTCTTAAATGTCTCCTTCTGTCTAGTTTGATTTTAATCGATGTATTTTGGAAGTAAGTCACCTGACACCTTTCATGCTAAGAAGTAACCCAAGTTGGTGCCGAGCGTCTGTCCTCGTGCCGAATGAATGAACGTGTGTGTGAGTGACTGAGTGAAGGGAATACATGACGTAGGAGGGACATAATTCAAATGTGAATGGGAGGTGACGTGCCACCTGGAGGCTGGGTAGACGGGGCAGAAATCGTGACAGATGGCTCCCGTGTGGGCTAGAGCTAAAAATGGCAGTAAGAACGATCGAATTAAAGAGCTGCCTTCCTATTCACGTTTGGATGCTGAGAGCACATGCTCTCCACGTCGGCCTTTGCAGTGGGTGGAGGGGTTCCCGCCAGCACCTCTGCGGGTCCTCCCTGGGCAGCCGTGGGAATCCAGGCGTTCTGGCGTGGGCCCTGATGAACAGCAATAGCGGTTTCTCAAAGCGAGAACCTACAGGGAACCAGTTTACCTGCAGAAACTAAACGGAGGGTTATTCACACCTCTACCGATGGCCCTTTTCTAAAGGACACCCATGTATCTTGGCCTGGGCATGTGTGTCTTGTAATCGTTGTCTGATTATCTTTCTTTTTTTCTAAATAATGCTTATGTGCCTGTGAACGTTTGTGAGTATTCATTGAAGACTCTCAGAATGGTGGCTGGAATGCCAGCCCTCGGGGGGACTGTCCCGTCCCTGTCCTTCTCCCCTACTTCTGCTGCCTTGGTCCCAGTTACCAGCAGAGGGTGTGGCCCTTGCAGAAGGTCTTACTGGTTCTGTGTCATCAGCTGGAGGCACTTTCTGACCCTCCTCCCTGCCCCCCCAACGCTGGGCCCAGGCGTCCCTACCCTTCGCTGACTCTGTGCTGCTGCTCTCCACGTTTCCTTGAAGGGACACGTTTCCTCTCCCGTGATGCTCAGCCCCCCCGCCTCCTCCGCTGTGAGGGTGGGTGGGTGTGAGCCCTCTGGACGTCGGGCCTCCCAAATGCTCTCACTTCCACCTCGTCAGTGGCACATCCAGGGAGTGAGCTCAGGCCCCCCGGGATGGTGGCCGGCCCGCCACCTGCTGGCCCATGGAGATGGACTGTTCTTGGGGGTGCTCGGTGGAGGACGGTGCTCTGTATGGCTTTGTATGGCTTTATCACAGTGCCGAGGACGGCACTCACGTCCTCCTTGTTTTCCAGAGAAGAAGAAGCCTCGGAAGGGCAGGCCCTCTCGGGACTGGCGGGAGCGGAGGAACGCCATCCGGCTCACCAACGAGCACACGGTGGAGACGCTGGTGGTGGCTGACGCCGACATGGTGCAGTACCACGGGGCCGAGGCCGCCCAGAGGTTCATCCTCACCGTCATGAACATGGTGAGTGTGCAGGCGGGGTCTCAACCTGGGCGGGCTCTGTGTCCTCTGGGCTGAGCGCTCCGGCCGCGGTGCTCTCTTCTCCTAGGGGAAGAGCAGGGTTTCGGGGGCGGGGAGGCGCACACAGCCTTGTCACCCCTGGGCAGCGAGGACAGCGCTGGGCTGACCGGTGTCCCCGTGGCAGAGGGCCTGCCCGCTGACCCGTCACGGTGCGGTGGTTTCCGGCCTGGGTCCGCTCAGCGAGTGGGCCCTGCTGCCCCCGCTTTCCAGAAGCTTCCCAAGACCCTCGCTGTGAGCGCAACCCCTCCTGTGGTCTCCAACCCTGAGTGTGCCCTGTCCCTGCTGCATGGGGTGCAGGCCAGGAGGAGGCGTCAAGGTCCAGCCTGAACGTAAAACAGGGCTTGTCCTGTGCAGTGAGTGAGGGGGCCCGGCAGGAGGTGGGGAAGCTCTCACGAGTGGAGTCATGCCGTGTATGTCCTCCAGTGGCTGGGTATGTCCCTGAGCGCCATGTCCTCGAGGTTCGTCCATGTCGTAGCATGCGTCAGGCCACAGCATGTGTGTGTCCTTCCTTTTCTGGGCCCTGTGTGCTTCCATGGTGTGTATAGACACATCTTGTTTTTCCGTTTGTCCGTCGGTAAATGCTGGGTTGCTTTCACGTCTTGGCTGCTGTGAGTGATGCAGCCGGGAGCCAGGATGAATGACTACCTGCCTGCGTCCCTGCCTTGATTTTCTTCTAGGCATGTCCCCAGAAGTGGAATTGCTTTTGGTTCCTTTTAATGGTGCTTGGCCCTGGTTTCTGAGAAGGGTGTAGTGCCGTTGGCGCTGACATCCAGGCCACCACCTCCTCCCCACCCTCTCCCTTGGGTCCTCCGTGGGCAGAGGCCAGCTCGCCCATGTGTGCTGCTGTGACCCCCGAGCCTAACCCCAGAGGAGCCCCTGTCCTCTACAAGGGGACTTGTAGGGCCTTGGGGAGTGACAGCGTGTCCCAGGCTGGGAGAATCTGGTGTCAGGTGTTTGCTCCCAGTTTTCATAGCATCTCATTGTTGTGACGTGTGTGGTCAGTGCCGGTTGGTGGCCGGATGGCCCGAGCTTGCGAAGAGGGGAAGAAGGGGACGTCTGGGGTGAACTGGGCCCTCCAGAGGGCAAGCTGGTGATTTCCTGTCACTCCTCCACATGCCTGGAGGATTTCATCGTTTGCATTTTACAGAGAAGGAATGGAGTCTTTGGGGCAGGGCGAGGGCCAGGGTACAGAGCCCGTGAGTATGGGGCAGGGTGACAGCCCACACCCCGGGCTGAGGGCCCCAGCCCACCTTGTTCAAGGTGACAGGCATGCCTGGCCTTGACAACCGCAGGAGCTGCCTTGCCGGCCTCCTCCCTTGGCTTTCTGCTTCCCGAACCCTTGCTGTGGGATGGCCAGCAAGAGGTTCCTTCAACAGGATGTGGACTTTGTCACCTAGCATAGTTAAGTCCCCACCCCCCACTCTACCCCCGTGGCTTCCCTCATGGCTGATGAGGAATCCTTCCTTTCATGTATTCCTCTGGGGCCACAGGACGGGGTCTACCTGCTTCTCCTGGGCTCTGTCCCCTCTCCCACCGCAGGACCGACTCCTGCTGGTCCAGCCGCCCTTCCCCAGGCAGCTCTCGGGCTCATGGTCCGCCCAAGAACGCTCTTCGTCCCACTCTCCGTAGAGTGCGCTGCTTGCTGACCCCTCTGGGAAGCCCAGCCTGTTGTCTTTATCAGGGCAGCCTGCTTTTTTGCTTGCTTGTCCTGCTCTTAATGTATAATTCCATATCTGTTTGCTTTGTAGACACCAGCTTGTAGCAGAACGTGATAGGCTATTGAATTTTAAGCTGGTGTAAGTTCAAATGAGAGTATAATAAATTTAGGATGTTAAATGTGATCCCCATTGTAATCACCAAGAAAATATCCATATAATATACACAAAAGGAAATGGGAAGGGAATGAAAAAGTTTCACTGTTAAAAAATCAGCTAAATACAAGAAATTCAGTAATGCAGGAATGAGGGACAAAACAAACAAACAAACAAACAAACAAACAAAAACCCAAATCAAAACCATACAGAGTACACAGAAAACAAGTAGCGAAATGCAGAATTAAGTTCCCTCCTATCAGTAAGTGCCTTAAATGCAAGTGGATTAAACTGTCCAATCAAAGGACAGATTGGCAGAATGGATTACAAACCAACACACACACACACACACACACACACGCCACCCAAGGATATGCTGTCTTCAGGAGACTCACTTCAGATCCAAAGACACAAATGACTTGGAAACAAAAGGATGGAAAAGTATATCCCATGTAAATAGTAATTTCATGACAGAGCAGGAGAGGCTATGCTGACATCAAACAAAATAGGCTTTGATCCAAAAAAAGTATGAGACAAAGAAGAATATTGTCTATTACTAAAAGGTTCAATATAGCAAGAGATGTAATAGTTGTAAGTATCTACACACTCAACAACAGACCATCAGAATCTAGGAGGCAAACATTTATGGAGCTGAAGGGACATATATACAGTCCCTATAATAACGGAGATTTCAACTGCCGACTCGCAGTGGTGGGCAGGACAACTAGACAGAAGACAAACAAGGGGAGATAGGGCTTGAACAACACTGTAAAACAACTCCTGTAGATCTAACACATACGGAGCATTCTACCTGGTGACAACAAAAGCTTCCTTATTTTCAAGTGGACATGGTAGCAGGATATACCATGTTAGGCCACAGATTAATTTTCAGCAGATTTCAAAGATACCCAAAGTATCTTCTTTAAACACGGTGGGATTAAGTGAGGCATCAGTAACAAAGACACTGGAAAATTCGCCAAACTGTGGAAATTAAACAGCTCACCCTTAAACAACCAATGGGTCAAGGGATAAATCACAGGGAAAATGGGAAAATACATAATGATGAATAAAAATGAAAACACAACATGCAGAAACTGATAGGACACAGCAGAAGTGGTGCTCAGAGGGACAGGTACAGCTCGTAAATGCTTACATTAAAAAAGAAGGAAGATTTCAAATCAACAGCCTAACTCTACAACGTAAGGAACTAGAAGAACAAACTGAACTCAAAGCTAGCCGAAGGAAGGACAGAAAGATGATCACAGAGATACATAAAGAGTAGAAAAAAATAATAGCAAAATCCCAAAAACATTTTTCTTTGCAGAAACAGAGAAATCCATCCTAGAATTTTCATGGGATCTCAAACTACATACCCTGTGTAGCCAAGAAAACTCTGGAGAAAGAACAAAATTGGAGGACTCACACTTACTGATTTCAAAATTCACGATAAAACTGTATTGACCAAAACAGTGTGGTACTGGCATTGAGACAAACATATAGACTGATGGAACAGAACAGAGATCCCAGAAATAACCCTGACATGGCCCGGTCAAGTGAGTTTCAGCAAGGGTGCCAAGACCACTCAGCGGGGAAGTGACCGCCTTTGCAACAAATGGCGCCGGAAAATCTGAATATCCGCCTGCAAAAAAAAAAAAAAAATGAAGTTGGACCCTTGCCTAACACCATATACAAAAATTAACTCAAAATAGATCAAAGACCTGAATATACGAGCTAAAACCATAAAACTCTGAGAAGAGAAAATAGGGTCCCCTTCATGACATCAGATTTGGCAGTGATTTCTTGGATATGACACAGACAACAAAAATAGAAATAGACAAATTTACAATTCTAAAACTGCAAATTCTAAAACTTTTGTGCATAAAAGGCCACAACCAGCAGAGTAAAAAAGGAGAGAAATACTTGCAAATTACATACCTGATAATATCCAGAAGATACACAGGACTCCTAAAACTCAACCCAAAATAACCCCAATTTCCAAATGGATTTGAGTAGGCACTTCCCTAAAGAAGATATACAAATGGCCAATAATGTTTAATGTTACAAATCACTGGGGAAATGCAAATCCAAACCGCAGTGTGATATCACACTCCTTAGGATACTGGTGTTTAAAAAAAAACTAACCAGTGTTGGCGAAGATTCGCAGGTTTTATAAAGAACTACCAAGATCCAGGGGAGTGCAAGTGACTGAGGCATGCAGGGGTCCCCCATCCATCAAGGAGCCAGCTCCGGGGGATCCATCTGGCATTTGAGAGGCGGTTCCTGCTGGGTGATGGGGAGAGAGGGGGTTGGGCAAGAGGTGCCCCGCCACCCCACAGGCTGGTGCATGGGGAGTGTGCTTCCCAGCACGTGCAGCTGTTGAAGCAGGGCACGCTCTGATTTGTGTTTTAAAAGACCCCTCTGCCTGGCCCTTATCCGGGGAAGTGGAGTCCTGCTCCGGGCTCCGGGCCCCCAGCAAACCACTCACTTGCCCAGGTACACAGAGAAAGGGTGCTGTGGCCCCAGCTTTCCGTGATTTTCCAAACGTCCTGCCGTGGCTGTTTCCATACATTACTTGATTTTCCTTTGGTTGGGGGTGGGGGTGACACGGGTATTTAAGGGTATTTTAAAGGACCAATTGTGGACGGGGACAGGTGGTGCTGACACCGCAGGCCCAGGCCTGGACAGCCCGGTTGGAAAATGGGGCCCCTTCACAGAGCTTGGGTTGTTTCTAGCTTCCTTAACAACCAGGGTGGAGTGAAACGCTGAGACGTTCCAGGCGAGTCCTGTGTGGAGGGAGCATGACATCAGTTTCACTCAATTACCATGCGGAACAGACAGGCAGCCTCTCTGGTGACCAGAGAAAACGGTGCAGTGTTGCAGCAGCCTCCCCGGGAAGCCGCCGGGGGGCTCGTTAAATGCAGGTGGCCGGGCCCACCCCCAGGGTCTCTGGTCGGATGGGCCTGGCAAGGGCTCCAGAGCGTGCATTTCTAAATACCCAGGCAGTGTTGGGGCTGCTGCCCGAGGAACCCCACCGAGAGGCACTGTGCTAGAGAACGCCTCCCGTCCCGTGTGGGGGTCCGTCCTGTGTGGGGGTCTGAATGGGCGCCCCATGTGACTCCAGAGTGCATTTGCAGTGCCCGTCTGCCCCTGGGGAGGCCCTGAGTCACGCAGGTAGGGGGCGCTCTTGTGAAAACCCTTCTTGGCATGGAACAGCCTCTCCCCAGGTGGCCCTGTCCACTGCTCCTTCTCTGCTCCTTGTCTGCCCCTCCCTGACCATGTCCCCACGTTGCCCAGCCAGGAGAGCCTCGGCGTGCCGCTGGCAGTGGGTCTCCCCAGCTCGGCTCCCGGGCTGCCAAGGAAATGTGACAGCTGCAGCCAGGGCTCTGAACACCTGCCAGGGCGCAGCCAGAGCTGGACGCCGGAGACAGAATTTCCAGACGATTGGCCGCACTGCTCCCTGCCCAACCAGGTGTCTCCCTCAGCATCAGATGGCCGCTGCCTCCCAGACTTCTCCTGAGCGTGAATTTCCATGGGAAAAATAAAGAGCTGGGGAGACTTAGCTACATGGCTTTGAGGCCTGCGGCTTTGTGTGTAGTGGCTGTGGTCCGATTTTTGTCTGGCTGACCCGGCCGGGCACCGGGCTGCCAGGGAGGTCCCGCGCACCGTCTGCCCTGCGCGCTGTGGGAGCTCGGTCCAGCTCGCGTCGGGGGAGGTGGCCCTTGAGCTGTGGCTAGGCTCCCGTACTTGCTCTCCCGGACGTGTGCACCCGGCCTCCTCATCAAGGGGAATGCCACGCTACCCGCTGCACACATGCTGTTTAGAGCATGCTCCCCCCCAGTCGATGAAAACATTTTAATTGGGTAAAACACACCTGAAATGTATTATCTTAGTCATTTTGAAGTGTACAGTTCTGTGTTGTTAAGTATGCAACCGGCCCATCTTGCAAACGATGCTCCAACCATTACACAGCAGCTCCCCGTCTCTCCTCCCTCCCGGCCCTTGGAGCCTGAAGCTTTTTCTTCTCATTCTTCACACTTTTTGTTTGTTTGTTTGTTTTTTGTTCTCGGTGCATTTGCTCCAGGGAAGCTACTGAGCTTTTCAGGGGGGTTTACGGAGAATACAGAACTGTTACTGGCCCAGCATGCAAAAAAAAAAAAAATCAGATTTCGACAAGGTGCGTTTGTTCCTATAGTTTGCCCTTCCTGGGACCTGCGTCCTTCTGTGTAGGTTCTTCATCCGTCTTTCCTGCGGCGGGTTGGAATGCCACGGAGAACTGCTTTCCCGCGCTCTTTCTCCAAATCTGCCATGTTCTTCTGTGTCTCTGGCCCGGTCCACGTTCCAGGCAGCGGTCGGAGGGCATCGGAACCATGCGCAACTCAGATTTCCTCCCTCCTGACTGCAGGGTTTCGTTCTCCCTCATTTTCATGTTTTGAATTGAGGTTTTCCAGTCTGGGCCCAATCTTCATGCTGAATATTTCTGCAAAAATTTGAACTACAGCCATTGGGTGGTTCTCAAAATATCAAAACAAGGGAAAAGTTATATGTGGTTTTCCCCCTCCCCCCTTCTTCACCCAGGTTTGGGGATAGGTGGTTAAGACATGACTTCAGAATTGGCCCAGTATAAAAAAATGACTGCTATTTTGTTGCAGAGGAAAGGAAATCAGGGGCAGAGAAAAGTAACAACAGAATAACTGAATGTGTTCTGTTTTTCCTTGTGGGAAAGAGTCTTAAATTACACAAAGTTTTGTGGGTTTTTTTTTTTTGCTTTAATAATAGTTTCAGAGTGTAGAATCAAGCGGTGACACAGCTCATTCCTCTGTCACCCAGATGCTCAGTCGCCGCGGGTGCCCGCACATGTGTGTGTGCTAGACGCTGCGTCCAGCGTCACTCAGCCTGAGTGAGCCATGGCCACCCTGGCTGCGGCAGTCATCATTTTCTGTCGCTGCCATGTGCTGATGACCACAGCACCGACTGGAAGATGTTTTAATGCCCCTTCTGGAATGTTCTCCCTCTAGGTTATGCCTACCAGAAAAAAAAAAGTAGAATATTCAAAACAAAGTGAAATAAGTCAGAGAAAAACAATAATGTATGATGTCACTTATACGTGGAATCTAAAACAACTGAATTCATAGATACAGAGACCAGACTGGCAGTTCCCAGGGGTGGGGGTGAGGGGTGGGTAAAATGGGTGAAAAGGTATCATTTAAAACAAAATTCGAAACTTCCAGCTGTAACATCAGTAAGACCTGGGAATGTAACCCACAGCACAGTGACTATAGTTAATGATATTGTCACAGGTATTTGAAAGTTATAGAGTAGATCTTAAAAGCCCTCATCACCAGGAAGAAGAATTATAATTATGTGAGGGGATGGGTGATAACTAAACTTGCTGTGGTAAACATTTCACACTCTGCATTTAGTGAGTCATCCCGTCGTACACTTAGAACTGATACAATGTTTTAAGTCCATCGTATCTCATAAAACGGAAAAGAAAAACCCCACAGAACGTAATGAAACAAGTCAATGTATTTATGAGATCCTCAGTCCTGTTCCCGCTCCACCTCCATCATTTCCCCCACTGTCTCCGCTCCCCCCACCTCCAGCTTTCTGCATATCATGGAAAAGGAACTCAGGACGGACATAATGGCCTGGGGACCCTCAAATTCAATGGGCTTTTTTCTAACCATGTCAGTTATTTGAGATTTTTCTCTCTCTCTTCCCTTTGAAACACTTTCCTTGGGCTTCTTGCTATTGAAGTCCTTTTAACAAAGTTATACCAACAAGAAGTGCAAGATTAAGAGGTACATCTCTTTTTCTGTTACTCCGACTTCATCTCAGTGATGACCTTCGGTTAGTGTGAGGACGTCAGGGAATGTGGTCTTTGTGGCTGGACAAGCCTGGATTCGAACCGGGGTTGTCACTGACTGGCTGTGGGTCCTGAGCAGGTGCTTCATCTCGAGGAGCCGTGGTGGAAATCCCAGCTGTGGTGGGTTGTGCCGAGGGTTACAGGTGATTCAGGCTGGCACCTGGCAGACGACCATGGGCACGTGAAGGTCCCCTTCAACCTCCCTCATGAAAGCCAGGGTCATGTAACATCCATTTCTTTTCCTTTTCCTTTTTTTTTCCCAAAGTAACCTGTTCTGTACATTATTTTTTAAAAAGATTTTATTTATTTTTGGAGAGGGAAGGAAAGGAGAGAGAGAGAAACATCAATGTGCGGTTGCTGGGGGCCGTGGCCTGCAACCCAGGCATGCACCCTGACTGGGAATCGAACCTGCGACACTTTGGTTCATAGCCCGCGCTCAATCCACTGAGCTACGCCAGCCAGGGCTTCCTGTACATTATTTTTAACCAGCTGATTTCCGGCTTAGCTTTGTGTGTATATGTCTGAATGTAAATGGGTGTGATTCCAAAGTTTTCTATCATAAGCATATTTCTTTGGGGGCATTCATATTTATGGGAGATTTTGGTCTCAGATGGCATTTTTAATAAGATCTGGATTCTATTTTTCACAGATATGTATTTTTTGCTCCAATAAGACTTTACCCGTGAACACTGAAATTCGAATGTCCCATAATCAGACTTTCTTTAGATTTTTTTTGTACTGGAGGAACACAGCTATTTTTTAAACACTAAGTTTTAATTAATATAAGTTTGAATGAAGTAGAATTTATATTTTATGGTTTATTTATAAAAATGAACTCATATTTTATTCATTTATATTTTGTTTTAGATTTATAGAAAAATTGAACAGAGAGGTCTTATACAGTTTCACCTACTATTAACATCTTACATTAGTTATCTTTATTATTGCTAATTGATCAGTATTGATATGTTATTAACTAAAG
The DNA here is from genome assembly GCF_019186645.2 of Phyllostomus hastatus. Lineage (NCBI taxonomy): Eukaryota > Metazoa > Chordata > Mammalia > Chiroptera > Phyllostomidae > Phyllostomus > Phyllostomus hastatus. The sequence continues at coordinate 10,238,842 of NW_025334036.1, read as the reverse complement.
TCCATAGTTTTTTTTCAGATTCCCATAGTTTTTTACCTAACATCTCTTCTCTGTTCCAGGAATCCCAATTAGGATACCACTGTATTTTAAAAACATTTTTATATTGACATTCGTATTTCTTTCTTTCTCTCTTGATAGGTTTACAACATGTTTCAGCACCACAGCCTCGGAATTAAGGTCAACATTCAAGTCACCAAGCTTGTCCTGCTGCGGCAGCGTCCTGTAAGTCCCCACTGGCTCCCCAAACACAGAAAGTGCAACTGGTCTTGAACTTCCCAGTTGCTACTGGCGGCTTAGGAGGAGTCTGGGGGTTGTCTGTCTTACCCGCCCTCCCTGGCTTTGCAGATGGCTTCAGTGTCCTGTGGGCCAGGGACCGGGTTGTCCGGTGGCAGAGGGCAGGTTGCATCACTGGAAGCTTAGGGTGCGGGCAGTCTGCTCGGAATCCACAGGGAACCCCGAGCAGCGGGCCTGTGGGCCCCCCTTCTTGGCCCGGCACGTCTCACACATGCAGAGCGGAATGGCATTGAGGTCTCCGGAACCGCAGCTTCCCTTCTGGAGCTGCACCTGAGCTCCAGGATTCCCGGTAGCATTGTTTCCTGGTCTTTTGATGTGTAGTGCATTCCCATGTGACAGTGCTGCCGGTAGAGTCAAGCAAGGAACTTGACAATGAAGGACTGGGCACATCATGTTCAGTCTGCCAAAAAGAAGAACACTTTTCTTTGATAACATAGTCTCCACGGGAACTTACCAGGAGGCCTGTGGCGGCCTCGGTCTGGGTGTCTGCCCACCCGCGTTAGGTTTGTCTTTGGGGAAGCGCGTCACGGAATGATGACCCAGCGAGCAGCCGTCTCCCCTCCACACGGCAGTCTAAGTGTAAAGTCTGCCGTCCCCGGGCCTCTGCTTCTCTCAGTGCCCCCTGATTTCTTTTAGGCCAAGCTGTCCATCGGGCACCACGGGGAGCGGTCCCTGGAGAGCTTCTGTCACTGGCAGAACGAGGAATACGGAGGCGCGCGATACCTGGGCAACAACCAGGTGCCCGGAGGGAAGGACGACACGCCCCCCGTGGATGCCGCTGTGTTTGTGACCAGGTAAAGTGGGCCTGTGACAACGCAGGTGGGGAAAGCCGCTCCCCATTGGACAGGACAGAGGGCGGGTTGCCAGGGACCCAGGCTTGGAAATCGGACCTGGGCGAGCCTCGGTTTCCCCGTCAGTGCGAAGGGGAGAGAAATGATGGTACCTGCCTCTGAGACGTGAGGACTCAATGAGCATCGGAGGTCCTTTTCCGAGCAAGGGCACGGTGAGTGTTAGCCAGTGTCGTTGCGCCCATCATCCATTTAAAAGGACTGAAATCTCAGAGTGTCGAGCCTTCCAGGAAAACCCAGCATTCGTAATAGCTAAAACGTGCGAGCCGCCCAAGTGCCCACCCGTGGGTGAGCGGATAAACAAAACGTGGCCCTGCGTACGGCGGAACGTCCCTCTGCATCCAGAAGGAGGGGAGCGCTGGCGGGGGCCGCACCGTGGACAGACGTGGAGGACCTGGTGCCGGTGAAGGCGGCCGGTCCCGACAGGATGAATCACGTGTGATGCCACCCCTGTGAGACGCCTAGGGTCTTCACACCCACAGAGACAGGAAGCACGGTGGTGGTGGCCAGGAGCTGGGGGCAGGGGGTCAGGGGGAGCCGTGCTGTGGACAGAGTTCCAGCGTGGCAGGGTGAAAAGCGTTCTGGGCCTCAGGTGTGCTGTCGTGTGCTGGCCACTGTGGAACCATGTGGCTTAAAGACAGGTAACACAGTAAATTCTGTGTCACATGTGTTCTGCCCCAATAAAAAAAAAGTTCAAAAATTATCTTTTCTAACTGGGCCCACTGCTGGGGGTGCTGATGGTACGTGGGTGGCAAGTGCTGGGGAGGAGGGCCCTGGCGGTCAGGAAATCAGGGTCCCTCCAGCCACAGGTGGGGTCCCTGCCAAGGCCTCCTGGGTCACCCTGGTATGGTGGCCAGTGCAGGAGCCGGTGTTGCCTTTCTCCACGTAGCACTGCCACCGTGTGAGCTACCTGAGCTGATCCCCCTCACCTGTGTCTGTGGAGCCTCCGGGCCAGCCGGGTGGGTGCCCGCCCCACCCTCGGCATCCTCATGGACACTAAACGGAAGACCTCCCACAAACACGGGGGAGGCAGCGTCGGAGCGGAGGCCGCAAGCCAACTTGGCCGAGAAGCATTGTTTAATAATTAGAGCTGGAGAGCTGCAATTCCCTGGGTCGGGATAATAATGGGCTGATGTTTTCACACGGAAATGGGGTGTGAGGCAGCTGCTGCTCTGGAGAAGCTATTCCTTCCTCCCCGAGGGGTCCAAGCCGAGGGCCCCGGGGTCCGGCGTCCCTCTCCAGACACTGGCCCGGGCAAGGGTGTCTTTTCTTTTGCTCCCCTCCCCCCTGCCCGCCTGGGCCGTGGCTGGGCCCGAGAGCGTGTTCTCCTGGACGCCCACCAGCCCTGCAGACGGCCAGCCGTGGAGATGTGAACATGACATCATGTCCAGCCCGGCTGCCGGGCCAGGAGCGGCAGAAGCAGGATTTCCAGCAGCTGCAGCCATGTCTCGGGCTAGAAAGGACCCCTGCGGGGACTGGGGACCTCGGGGCTCCGATGCCTCGCATGGCTCTGCCTTGGACTCTGTGCCTCTCTCAGAAAGCCAGGAAGTGGGCCTGCCCCCCGACCCCAATTCTGCACCCTTGGGAGAAAGCAGGAGCAAACACGCAGGGCCTGTCCAGGGCAGGGCCTCGGGGCACACCTCCAGCCCGGCTGTTTGCCAGCCTCCCCCTCCACGGAACTCCATCCATCCACCCCCAGGAGCGGCCTTCCTCTGGCCCTCCTGACCAAGGGGGCCGCCTGCAGGCGGTGCTCAGGCACGAGAGCTCAGTGCCTGTACCTGTGGACCACGTCATAGGTTTTACCAGGTTTCCAGGCGTGAAGGAGGGCTGAGGTCGCCTCACCAGGGAGCTTACAGGGTGCGTTGAAAGTGGCCTGGAAATGGATGGCGGTGGTTCAGTAAAGGAGCCAGTATTTATTAAGCCCCAACTATGTACCAGGCAATAGGCTGCGCCCAGGACTAGTTATATATAACTTATGGGGCTCGGTGCAGAATGAAAACATGGGACCCCATGTTTGAAAGTTATTGTGAATCTGAGGATGGTGACGGCAGAGCATTAAGCCAGGTGGGGGCTGGGGCTTCTGAGTGCGGTCCCGTGTGACTAGACGGGTCACACACCCACGAAGTCGGCCTGTCACTGGCCTGTCACGGAGATCTGCGCAGGCTTCTTTCTCTCGGGGAGCGAGGGGTGGCATCTGAACGGACTCAGAGACTGGAGACCTCCATCTTCGAGACACCCTTTTTGTGTTTTTGCTTCCCACGTGGATTCTGCAGCCTCCAGGGGTGGGTCTGTCATGAGTGGGTTTGCTGTGGGAGCTGGAATGCCTGGGGGTGACGCTGCCCCTGCAGGCAGATGGCTTCCTTTTTATTTTCTGAGAAAGGACTCTGAACAGGATTGAGTGCGAAGACGCAAATGGTGGCGAATTCTTTGAAGCCAGGCCCCCCAATGCGCGGGGTCCTCAGAGACCCCACCCCACTTCGCTCCCTTGCTCCCTCCGGAGAAGCAGCAGCTGGCATTGCAGGGTCCCTCCACGGAGCACAGCTGCTGCCCTGCAGCGAGGCCCTAGGGTGGGAGAGCAGGGCCCCGTCAGCCTGAAGAGCAGGGTCCTCCAGCATGACGCAGTAGGCGCCTCCTTCTGTCGCCTGTTGGACCGATGGCCACACTCCGCTGGTCCCATGACCCAGGCCAGGCCATGGGACACGGCTCTCAGCACATCCAGGTGCTCACTCTGCAACGCCAAGAGCAAGGTCTCAGGCCAGCTTGGCCTGTGTGTGTGTGTGTGTGTGTGTGTGTGTGTGTGTGTGAGTATGAGCTTGCGTGACACCTCTGGAAACACTCAGATGGGGATTCAGATCGAGAATGTTGGGTTGGGGTTAGGTATCGGACCAGGGAACCTATTTTTCTCCCTGATCTTGTTGTGCTTCCTCTCTCTCTGTGCTTCCTCCTCGCCACCCTCTGACCTGTTCATAGCTTTCCGAAAGGTCACCCTGGACAGGAAAACCAAGTCACGAGGCTTCCTTTTTCATGCTTCCATGAAGGTTCCTTTGGTTTGGGAGTGGGGTACGAAAAAGTGCGAGGTCTCGAAGGCTTTCTTGTTTTCTTTGTTAAAAGAGTTTAAAAATTGATTAATGGAAATATATTTGTTAACAGAAAAATGAGACACTTAAAGAAAGCAAAACTTCTGGGAGTGGCTGACAGGACAGGAACTAGTTTTGGGGTGTCACGTTCTCAGCTGCCACCCCACCCCCGCAAGGCCTGTGGCCTGGCCCTCTCCTCTGGTCTGCAGGGCCCCTGGAAGGCTTTATTTGTCTGGGGAGTCTGTACATCAGAAGCTCAGACAGAATCTTTCAGACCTGCTGGTCTGGAGTCGGTGGGGCCGAGTGGGTGGGTGGAATCTCCCACAGCCCTCCGACGGCCCCCTCAGGTGACCCTGCAGCTGAGCCAGGCCTGGGAGCAGGGAGGCTCTGAGCCCCACGCAGTGCTGAGAGAGGCCCAGCATGGGCTACAGTTTGGGGTCAAACACAGCAGAACGTGCTGCGGATTGGAGAGGGGGAGGGAGAGGTGACCATCGAAGCGCTAGATGAGGAGCGTCGCATCCTGCCTTCTCGTCACTCTGCCCCGTGCGACTGGCGGGTCTGAACACCTGCCCCGAGAATAGTTTCCGACAGAGGGAGGGACTGGGGACGTGGATGAGGGACGGGGCGGCCCGGCCAGGACCTGCCGCTTTCTTTCACAGTTTTGCTTGGAGCCAGGCTTGTCAGGCTGGCCCCGTCTTCCATCCCAAAAGATTTTTAAAAAGTGAAACGAGACGGTGTGGCTCCAGAGCACACCTTTTTAAACCTGCAGCTGCGCTTGAGTGTGTTCAGAGAATTACAGACGAGGGGGTGCTCTCTCCTGGGTCCCTATGGGCCCCCTCGGGTCCCCCCCGAGAAGGAGAGCCTGGGGCCCGGCCACTGCTGCTGTCACCTGGCCCCAGGCAGGACACTGCCCCAGACAGCACTCTGGCCAGCTCCTGACTGTGGGGACTGGTGGGAGGAATCGTGGGCACGCTCTGGTTTTGGAAAAGAAAGGCCCAGAGTCTTCCTAACACCAGTGAGCGGCCAGAGGCCAGGATGTGTCCCTTGTACCTGCAGAACAGGAACTAGACCGGGCTCTGAGTACATCCGCTCTCTCATTCGTCCACAGCCGCACACCTGGGGGAGCTTTAGAGAAAATAATGTTTAGAAATGACTTTTATTTTGTCTTCTTATTCCAGTGTCTAACACCCGTCACCGCCCGAGGAGAGTAGCTAGGGGGGAGTCGCTGTAGGTTGCCATTGGTGACCAGTAATTGTTTCTGACCCAGGACTTGGCCAACGCCTCCTTCCAGAACGTTTTCAGCTGTTGGCAGGAGCCCCTCCAGCAGCCGAGCCTTACGTAGGGAAGAGTTGAGCCATGAACAGAGGGTCCCGTGGGGGGCACCGGGGGCCCTCCACGTGGAAATGGGGGTGGGTCACTCAAGGCAGGCGCTGCAGGTCATCAGTCTTCATCGTGACCCGTTGTGACCAGAGCAGTAACGTTGCCGTGAGCAGGCCGGCTCATCCAGGTCCGCCCACAGCATTTTCTTCTCCCGCCTGTGGGGACGCTGCCTACCCCTGACTGATTTTTTTTTTTCTTTTCAGGACAGATTTCTGCGTACACAAAGATGAGCCGTGCGACACCGTCGGTGAGTTTCGGGTTAGCGTGGTCATCGAAGGGGCGGATAGATAGGTGCCTGTGGAGGAGCTCTGCATCTTCTGTTGCGGTCTTCCTGGTCAATGGACTCTTTGGCTCTGTCCTTGGTTTTCTAGAAAAGCTCTGAGGTCCCTGGTGGCAGAAGGCATCTAGACAACGGGCTAATGAGGAAGACATGACATGTGAAACCGGGGTAGGGCCCACCGGGCTGCTCCAAGGTGACTGCAGTTGGGGGTGCCTTTGGTTCTGAGCCTCTTGGTCCCCAGGGAAGGAGGGGGGGACCCTGCGGAGTTACATGATTGTCATGCCCGAGGGCGATTTTACCGAGTATCCCAGGTGAGGTGCGGCTGTGGTGGTGACGCTGGCTTCCACCAGCCTCGGCACCTGGCTCACTGCCTTCTGGTCACACAGTGGCTCTGACGGCTGGAGAAACACCTTGTCCTTCCTCCCCTCCCCTCCTTCCTCTACCTCCTCCTCCTCCTCACATCCATTGCTCTCGCCATGGCCTCTCTCCCTGCTCCCCGGGGACATCCGGCTTGCCCTTGACTTCTCATAGGTCTCCACCTGTTCTTCGAGCACCCAGGAATAGATTGCTGGGTTAACAGACACACAGAGGGTGTCAGGCTTTGACCGTGGGGAAACTGAGGGGAAACCGTGTGGGGCTGAGAAATACGTACTACCGTGGAATTCAAATGTTCAGAGCCTGTGCTTCCCGCAGGCTGGCGTCGAGCCTTCTCCGTGGCCCCGCCGTGGCCAGCCGGGCACCTCGGCTAAATCTTCGTCATCCATACAGTGATCGCTGCGGACTAGGTGACCGGTCAGGCCCGTCAGCCTCTGGCATAATGACAGCTCACAGTTACGTCACATCGTAGAGTTTACGAAGTGATTTTTTGTATGTCGTACTTCATCGGTCCTCCAAACACATCTGAGAGCTGGGTGTCAGAAACCAGCCAGCCCACGTGTGCTTCCTGTTTGGGGGCTGCCTCCGCAACGCAGGGTCGAGGCAAATGTAGTGTGACGTGGGCCCCGGTAGGGGGACAGCTGACACACGCCTGAGTCTGGCTGGGGCTGTGGGTGACTAGTTTATGTTGACCTCTGTCCTCTGGCAGAGCTGCCAAGGCAGGGGCTATCCAGTGGGGTCCTGTTCCTTCCCAGTGGCCATAAGTCACCTTGGACAGCCACCAGGCTTCTGCCCGGGAGGGGCCTCTCCTCCACACCCCCCCGGCTCACTGAGCTTGTCTCCATGGAGGCACATATCCCTCATCACCTTCAGAAGACTCTGGCTGAACTTGGCTTTACCTGTGTGTTGTGTCCCTCAGCATCTGGCAAGGGGCTTGAAAGGCTTAGTCGCCACTGCTGATCAAATGAATGAATGAGTGAATGGATGAATGAGTGGGTGGATGAATGGGTGAAGGAGTGGATAGATGAATGAGTGAGTGAATGAGTGAAGGAAGGCATGAGTGAATGAAGATGAAGGAACCCCAGTGTTTTGAGCAACGTGCATCTGCTTACATGGCTTCCTTTCCCATGATCCACAGCGGGCTTTTCTTTATTTTCCTTTGAACATCACAACTTCCGTCTCTGCCCTCACTTGCGGTGATGCCCTGTATTTCAGCCGGCAGGAGGATCGCTCCCCGAGTCCCATTTTTCCCCGAGACTTTCCTGGCGTCCCGTCTCTCCGTGGGGCTGTGTGCACCTTCCAGCTCTCCAACTGCCGAAGGTTCCTGTTTGTGCTGCAGGCGGCTCCTTCCCCTTTTCCCACGGTATTCCGGGTTTGATGCCATGAGAACGATGAGTGTTTTTTTTTTTTTCAAGCCAATTCCACTTAATGCTTCCTCCTCGAAGTTCCCACTGCTTTTCTCTCGTTTGGCTTCATCCGATTCCGATTTTCCCTATTGTCTCCTGTCTCCCGGACCCCATGGTTACAGAATCAAACAGGACCAAACAGCTGTGCACGGGCTGTGGCCGGGGCGCCTGGGGAGCAGCTGGGACGGCCCGCTCCTGTCCCCTTGGCCAAGCTGCTGATTGCATGGAAGGGTTCCCAGAGAGACAGGGCGCGGGGACAGGGGAGCCCCTGGGGCCAGCCTCCTGGGCTGGTGACAGCGTTTCTTTTGCCATAGAGCTCCACGTGCCAAGACAAACACACGTTCTGAGATCAAGTGGAAACCCCAAGAGGTTTTCATCTTGGAAAAAGAAATCAAGAAACGTGGGGCCAAGAGGTCCTTCTCTTCCACACCCAGCTGGAGAACGCAGGGAGTGTGGCTGGGGCACCGAGGCGGCAGGCCACGGAGCAGGAGCTGGAGCTCTGGAGGCCCCCGGCTCTGCTGCCCACCGGGCGTGACCTTGGGCTTGTTCCTGCCACCTCCTATCCCCGGCATTGTGGAGGGAGCCCAGTGTGCCTGTGACAGTGTCAGGGTTAAATATGCGGACAGATAACCGTCAAACATTTGGCACAGTGCCTGCCCGCCGTGGGAGATGGTGCCTGGGATTCTTATTGGTGGCTTCTAGGAGCTGACCGGCTGCTGCGTGGTCTCAGTTTCGGAAGGTACCTGACACTTCCAATCCATGGGCAACTCTCACCCACTCCACCTTGAAAACACAGTCCACCCTTGGCCAACACTGGGTGGGGCCGAGGTGCTGACCCCCACCGCACCATCGAAAGTCGGGGTATAACTTCTGACCCTGGGGGGCCGGTTCCAGGACCCCCATGGATACCCAGATCCAAGGATGCTCACGTTCCTTATCTAATGTCTGCGTCTGTGGATTCCCAACTACAGATGGCAAATACTGAGGGCCAGCTGTGTATCTATGGGAAAAAAATCTCCTTCAAGTGGCCACACACCCGTGGCATTCAAAGGCCAACTGTATGTTCTTAATCAGACCTCTTTTAACCACACCTACCATCCCCCTTACAGCCAAGGCCTCTGTGCCCCTCGGCTGCTGGGCCCCTGGCCTCGCAGCGGCCTTCTGAACAGCTCATGCTTCCATGGCTTTTAAAACATCAGTCAAATCGCATAAGCTTCTTGCTCAGAATCCCTCAATGGCTCCGGAGAAAGTCCACAGAGCTGCAGGCCCGCAGAGCCTGTGGCCGGCGGCGCTCCCGCTGACCTCGCCCCGTGGTGGTGCCCGCTCACCGGCGCCAGCCACCTCGTTCCTCCCTCGCCAGCCGTGCCTCTGCGTCAGGCCGTGCGCTTGCTCTCGTGGGCCTGGCCCGCTCTCCACGTGACATCTCTTCGGCTCTCTCTCTCCCGTCCTTCAGGGGTCTGTCTGTCTGCTCAGAGAGCATCTTCTCACAGAGACAGAAGCGGCCTCTCCGTTTCCCTCTCAGTCACCGGGCCCGAACATTACCTGGGTGTCCGCACTGTCAGCCTCTGCCACGCGGAGGCCCTTCTCTGTCCTCACGTCCCCCGAGGTACTCCCAGTGCTGGCCCACGAGTCCGGTGCCTGACGGGTACCTGCCGTGCAGCTGAGTGGGTGACTGAACTGTCTTGTCCACTGAACAGGACGTCTGTGGTGGTGTTTGCAGAGACTGAGGGCCCAGGTCCTGCTGCTAGAGAGTTTTCAGTCGATCTGTGACGCCAGTTCATCCTCTTAAAAATAGATGACCAGCGTGACTTTGCAGTGTGGTAATCCTCTGTGCTTTTTAACACCATTTTGTCTGTGCAATGGGTAAAGGAGTTTCTATTCAACCCACATTTGTTGAAAACTTAGATATTCCAGTTATTTTTTTTTTATGTATAGACAGAGGTGAAGAGAGGGACAGAAACATGAATGTGAGGTTACCTCTCGTGTGCCCCCTACTGGGGACCTGGTCCACAACCCAGGCATGTGCCCTAACTGGGAATTGAACCGGTAACCCTGTATTTTTTAGGCTGGCACTTAATCTACTGAGCCACACCAGCCAGGGAAGAGTCTCTACTTCCAAGAAACAATATTAGGCAGTGAGCCTTGGAGTCGATACCTGAAGCAGCTTTTCCACCTGTGAGATCTCAGGCAATTGCACGGATAACGCACTGCCTATCCTAAAACACGAATAAATGGCGTCCGTGTGTAGAACTGCCGTGAGGGTGGGATGGGGTAAAGGCTGGGCGTGCTGTCCTGCAGAGACTGGAAGCCCGTTCCGTGTTCTCCTTGGTCGGGTGACTTATTCAGGTGCACAGCGAGAGGAGGGACCCTGTCTGGTGACTCTGCGTCCCGGCACTGGCCAGCGTTTCCTGGAACAAGGAGGGAGGGGAGCAGGCTCTGTGGCATCTGTGCCCCACCAGCGGGCTGCTGACTGGGGAGAAAGCGGGCTCATTGGGAGACCATGTCAACTCTGCCCCTGACTCGATGTTGGTCTAAGAATATCAGAGTCTTTGTTCCATGTCTGGCACCGTTTCCATCTCCTCCAGGCTTCCAGAGCCCAGGCATGTGGCCACGCCCAGGCCTTGAACATCACCCCTGCCTTTGCGGGGTGGGGGGTGACCCGGGTTGGAGCTGGGGCCGGGGCGTCATAGCTGAGCCTCCTTCCCTGACTCTGCCCTGCAGACGGGGTCCCGCCTGGAGAGACTGGCCTGCCATGCTAGTTTTGGGGCTTGTGCCAGCTCTGTCATAAAAAAAGTTTCGTCTTCTGAGATTTGTTCTGAAATTTGGATCTGCCTTCTGGCCTGGTGGCCCCAGCCCAACCTGCCTTTTCTGCCTATTTTATGCTGACCATCAATTTCTTCATTACTCCAGCTACAGGAAAACAAGTCTCGACTCTTCAAGACAACCCAAGGGGGTGGGGCGAAGGTCTCCTTGATGCATTCTTGTTACTCTAGTAAGTTCTAGAGTAAGTAACATTTATACGCAAAAAGAAGGCTCAGGGATTACAGGTGAAGACTAAAAAAGGAAAATGGTGGTAAACATTTTTCTGTGTCTGTGCTCAGCCCAATTTGGGCTCAGAAAGAAAAAAAAAATGTCGAGGAATGACTACCCGCCCTTGCAGTCTGCGGGGGATTACTGTAAGATTATGTAATACGGCCACGGGTGAGTCTAAGGCCAGAAAGTGCTCGCTCAGGGCTCAAAAGAAAGCAGTGCACAAAAGAAGACCCTTTTGGATAAGATTCAGCGAGTTCGGGAAAACCCGGCACCTGACCAGCCCAGCAAATGGTCCAAACACCTCCTGCCCGGAGAAAGCCAGGGGCATGCTGGGAAATTACTCATGGTGTCACCTCTGCCCCAGGGAAGGCCCTGTGATCCCAACTAGAAGATCAGCTGGTGAAATGGGCAGGAAAATATGACTTGATTGCAGACGGTCCATGGAGAAAGAAGCAAGGTCTCTTGTCACTAGTGGCCAGGTTCTCTCTTCCGGTCCCCGCCAGGCCAGGAGATGAGGGGGCCGGCCGTCCCTATAAGCAGGCGATCATCGCCCGCACAGTAGCAGTGGCCGGGCGGTGAGGTCAGGAGCCACGGCACACGGGGGAAACGTCTTTAATGCGATGGGAAGTACCAGCGAGTTAGACGTAGGGGTCACTGCCAAGAGGCATTCCACTGCAGCCCCCGTTAAACATTTCATGGCATTGTCTGAGGATAAGTAAGTGTGCCTTTGGGATTTCATGGGCTCTGATCAACGGCGTGAGTTCAGAATTGCAAGCAACACGGGCTGTGACACAGCACAGCGCTGCAAGTAGGGAGGCGCGCCATCGCTAGATACAAAGCCACTTCACTGACCCCGAAGGACCTGTCTATCTGTTTATCCTGAAGACTGCTTCGGATCCCTTCTCCTCCGGGGTGTGTGGGCTCTGTTTCGGCACTCCGACTGGGAGGGCTGCCGACTGAGTCCCCGGCACCGGGAGGGGAGGGCGGCTGCCTTCCCAGACTTACCTTGTCCATCCCGCCGCCTCCTCCCTGCAGACCAGTCTTATCCCCTGGCGGCTGGGAGACTGGCCTCCTGATTGGGTCAGAGCACCTGTGTCCGGTGGTGGTCAGTAAAAAAACCAGGGACTTCACTTCTTCTGCTAAGATATGTTGCCATGCATACGTGTGTGCCTGCGTATTTTAAAATATTTGGGTCATTGCCTCTCTTCCAAGTGTTATTGTTACCCATGAGGTGCCTTCATTTAAACCCCAGTAACTTCCTGAGCTTCTGCCGAGTGGCTAATCAGGACAGAAATGCTGGGCATCAGAGTCTTCTGGGCTGACTCAGCGGCCAGACCTGAGACAGACGTGGAGGAGGTGCCTGCGGCCCCGGCCGGGGCGGCTCGGTTGGTTGGAGTGTCGTCCTGTAGCTGAGAGGTCGTGAGTGTGACCCCAGTCTGGGCTCGGGCACGTGTGACCTGTCTGGGTGTGTCCGATCTCCGGTCCAGGCTGGCACGGGAGGCAACCAGTCAGTGCTTCTCTCTCCCATCGACGTTTCTCTCTCTCCCTTCCTCTGTCTCTAAAAGCAGTTAAAAAAAAAAAAAAAAGCCCTCAGGTGAGGATTTAAAAAAAGAAGCTGCCGCCTCTGGACAGCCAGACCCTCTGTCTTTGGGAGCTTTTGGCCAGAATGCCGTTGCTGTGTACGGACCTCTCTGATGCGAACAGGGTCCTCTGCCGTCCACCTCCTTGTGCGCCCTCGTTGGCCCAGAGGCCCCGTGTGCTGGCGGGTTGGGAATTCAGCCCTGTGCGCCCCTGGCCTGGACTGCTTCTCCAACTCTGAACCGATGGCTCGAGAGCGCTACCAGAACCTGCTGCTGGTCAGAGGACCCTCCGCCTGGGGCGCTCGGCGGACGGGTTGTGAGAACATGAAGATGCCTCAGAGGGAATCAGCGAGGACAGACACTGCCGATACGTTTCTGCTCCTCTGCCGACGGGGCTGAGGGCTTCTCTCCGTCAACACCACCTGGTTCTCCTTAAACGCCCGACTCTGGTTGTGCTTGCGCCGGCTCGATCGGGAAGGTTCTAGAGAGAACCTGACTGTGGGCTGGGCAGTCAGAGGCGGGGGCAGAGTGCGTTGAAGGCCTTGGCCTTGACTGATGCGCCGGCCAGCCCGTGTGCCTTCGCCTGGTGAGGGAGGCCAGCGTGGTCCTGTGTTCCCCGAGTGGGTTCCTGCAGGTGACGTCGCGCGGCTGTCTCACGCTGGTTGGGCGGCCACCGAGAGCCTGTCGCCTCTGCCCTGTGCGCACCTGTTCCCTGGAGGCCGGCTCGTCCCCCTGTCAGGTCAGTGCTGGCTGCTGACTGCTCTTCAGCGGGGGCCTTTGCCTGTGCTCCGGTGCGGGGAGCTTCGTGCCTGGGTCTCCGAAGGCGCTGCCGCTGGGGTGGGGGCCCAGCACCATCAGTGTGTTCTCTGCGTGGCTGCCTCGGGCACAGGGTGAGGCTCTGTGCGGTCAACACGGCGTGGGCTGTCTGCGCTGCAGGTGAGGAGATGGGGGTGCATCCACATGAGTGGGACCAGCCTCCCGGCGGCTCTCCGTCCGGGGAGCAGCAGGTCACAGGCGCTAGGTTGCTGCATGCGGCATTTTCATTCTTGCAGGTCAAGTCCGTTGTCTGCAGGCAGGGTAGATGATTCAGCCTCGTACTGCGGACCCTTGAACCATGCGGGGCGGAAGGGTAATGACACCCCCTGCAGTGGAAAATCTGTGTAAAACTTTTGGCTTCTCCAAAACTCAGTACAGGGTGGGCAAAAGTAGGTTTCCGGTTGTTCATGTGGAAAATCACAGAATGGTTAATAAATAGTCATACAAGAATAAACTGTCTCGTATACTCATAATTGGAAACCTGCTTCGGCCAGCCCTTGGCGTACTTGGGTTTGGATTCAGACCCCACCCCCTGCTGCTGCCCCAATCCCGACCGCTCGAGTCCCTTGTATGGGACGCCGTGGAACCGTGCATGCGGTGGGCACTCGCCCTGTGGATTCCCCACCACGGGAAAACACCGTCTTCAATCCCAGGTTGGTGAATTCGCGCATGCGAAACCTCGCGATGTGGAGGGCGGGCTCCGTAGTTCCTGAAAACAACCTGTGTGTGAGTGGACCCGGACAGTTCAGACCATGATGTTCAAAGGGTCAGCTGTGTTTCTTGGTGCCAGCCCTGCACCAGACACTGTGGGAGCTCAACCCAACCCATGTGTGACGGGTCACCGCCCACATAACTGTCCTCCTGCTGCTATCTTGCCTCAGGCCTGCAGGGCAAAGCCCCAACTTGGGTTTTCCTCCGAGGCCTTTTATTAGAGACTCCTCACCCATCGCCCCAGACTCGCCCTTTGCTGAGACCCGCCCCGCCCCCCCCCCGCCCCGCTCCTCCCCCTCCAGCCGGCTGTGCGCAGGGTGGCAGACGCGGCACTGGGGCGGCAGGGTTTCTGCAGCAGCCCGGGCCCAGCGGGCGTCGCCCCCGCCCTGTGCACCTCCTCACACCACCAGCCCCGTGGCTCTGCGGGTTTTCCCTTCGCGTGGGGACGTGCGTGGTGTAGGTCCACGCTCCCAGTGGAGTGGGGGGTCCCTTCGTCTACGCCTGTCTCCATGTCTCCAGTTTCTAGAGTTCAGCCCCCCCCCTTTCCCTGGCTGGCTTCGGCTTGTCTTGGAGACGGCTCCGAGGACCCTGTCCCCCTCCGTGTTTGAGCCTCCACGCTGGGCTGACAGCCCCTCCCGCCCTGGGCACTGCAGCTGCTGGGTTTGTTGCCGAACCTGCTCCGAAGCTGTGAGGGTCCCTTCCATCCCCTCTCAGGTCCTAGCGTGGGCCGTGCCCTGGCCCTCGGCTGTTTTAACGAGACCACGTGCCCTTTGTGCCGTGATAGAGGAATCATTCTTTCCGTTCCCCCCCAAACATTAAAAAAGGGGTTATTTTAGGCCCTTGGGTAATATCTTTGCTCTGCCTCTCTGAAGGCTTTTGCTGAGATGGTTAGTTTCCAACAATGGAGCAATAGTGAGTGCATGCTTTGAGGCAAATGAAGGAAAATGGATTTCTTGTAGAATTCAGGCTATAAAGGACACGCTCCCAGCGGTCATGAACTTGGTGTTAGGTTTTCCCTACAAGAGAGTAAAAGGCATGACTTGGTTCCAATGAGGCCGCCTCGTAGCCCCACGGGAATTCCAGGTACCCCGGATCCAAGCGGAGCTTCGCTGGTTACATTTGTGGGGTTCATGAAGTCGTCCCCCCAGCTTCGCAGCTTCCTTTGCTGTTCCCCAAAAACCTGTGGGTGGCCCTGTCCTGGACAAAGAGCGGAAGTGCTAAGAGCCCGGGGCTGTTCCCTGGGGCTGCTCCTTGGAAAGCGAGTGCCCGAGGCAGCCGGTGCGGGACAAAGAGCTTTCTGTGTCCCTCTGTGGCTGCTTCAGAAAGTGGAGCCCGGGAGAAGGTTAGGGCAGAGCAGAGGGGACCCCGGGGGCACAGTGCCCTTTCCCAGCCTTTGCACTTGGGGTGAAGAGCGGGGACGTTGTAAGAAAGGCGAAGTTTTTGCCTCTTCACAATGGTGAGCATTTTCCCTCTCAGATCGAATCCCTTTGGGTCCCCGCCTTGGAATTTGTGAGGACTGAGTTACTTGAGTAACCACGTCTGTGTCTCAAACGGTTCTTTCCCCCTTCGTACCCCCTGAGGCAGAGGGAGAGATCGCCACCCACGGGAGCCTCCTCCTCGGGGGCCGCCCCTTGCAGGCAGACACTGGCGTGCGACTGTGCTGTGTCGTTGCTGAGTAGAACCCAAGGGCTGTGGTCAGGGTAGATGTCCCACATAGGGGGGCCCCTGGGACAGAAGTCCCGTCGTTCCTGTGGCCGTCCTCGTTTGGGGCTGCTGCCTGCCCCCTCTGCCCTGTTCCTGACCAACAGGGAAGGCGAGGTCCAGCCGCTGGCCCCATGAGAGCAGCTCAGGCCCAGCACAGGCGGACGGCACTGTGGAATGTGTTCATGTCCCCCTGCGGATGCATGAACTAGTTACCTAGGGACTGCCTCTGGTCTCCCATAGGTTCTGTCTAGTTTTTCTTACTAGTTTTACAAAACTCACCAAAAAAAAAAAAAAAAGTGAAAAACAAACCAGTGTGCTTTCCCTTCCCCGACTCTTTCTTTGCTTTTCTGGGTGGGTCTGGCAGCATCCTGGATGGCAGCAATTTGTTGGAGAGAAGTAGTGCTGCCCCCTTTTGATAGTTTCTCCTTTGTCACAGTCCCCACTCTGCCCTATTGCCTCTCTTCTCTGATGCTAAGTG
This sequence comes from Phyllostomus hastatus, assembly GCF_019186645.2. Classification (NCBI taxonomy): domain Eukaryota; kingdom Metazoa; phylum Chordata; class Mammalia; order Chiroptera; family Phyllostomidae; genus Phyllostomus; species Phyllostomus hastatus. Next base: position 10,222,860 of record NW_025334036.1, on the reverse strand, counting down.
GCAAGTGCCATTCGTCTTGAAGTCTGTGCTGTTGCATTTCTTCTGGTACATTTAAAAGGAAATCCAAATACTCCTTCATGCCCGTCTTTATAATAAAGTGAGGACATGGAAAATAGGGTAAGAAGACAGAGTGTTTCAAGGAAATAAAAATGTGGAAGAGTATATTTCTTCATAGAATTCAGTCATAGAAAGCACCCCTTTGTGATTAAAATGCCACCACAGCATGTCTGTGTCGAAAGAACACAATTCGGAAGCCCACTAGTAGGGAGCCTGTCTCAGCTGTCGGGTACCTGCCTGGCTTTCAGTGGCCTTTGGGTTTGTGGTCATTTCTCAGTGGCATTCACAGGGCATTGTGGACAGAATGGTTCTCATTGTGTGGGGGACTGTCTGGTGTGCTTCAGAGCCTTTTCTCCCCTGGCCTCTGCCCGGGGTGACCCCTCAGTCATTGTATTCTCTCGGTGGGTGGACAAACACTGCCCTCCAGGGCTTCCCCCCCAGAAGGGACAGCCCATGGATGCTTGTGCCCGGGGATGGCCATGGGCAGGAGTGGTGGGATCCCAGCCCACGTGCTTGGTGTGGAGAGGGCTCGCCGGCTGCTTAGGTGCGCCCGCCCCCTGAGCCCCATGCCCTTGCACCCTCTGGCTCGGTGCTGGAGCCCATCCAGCCCGCCTCCTCCCGTGGTGGGGCTCCAGGTTTTTCAGAAGATCCCGCAGAACAAAGCCACGCTTGTTCTTATCACACCTTTCTGCTCAGACGTGCCACGGTCCCTTTGATCCGAGGGAGCTGGCAGGAGCACCTGGCTCGTCTGCCAGCGTGGGGTTGAGAGCGATCCAGAGCCGCATGGATGTCCAGACTGAAGCGGAGAACTGTCTGCCCGAAGTGACAGCTCCCCGGGGGTTACCTGCCCTCTGCTTCCCTCCGGCACCTACTTTGGCATTTATGCCCCAGTTTGCATTGTTCTGCGGACGTGACTCTGCGGTAGCTGCCAGGAAAAGGTGGCCACTAACAGTTGGGATTGATGTAAGCGGTGAGATCCAGCTGCCATCGAAGCACTCTGGAGGCTAAGGCACAAGGTAGTTTCAAAGGACAGCTTGGGGTGTGCACCAGCCCACTTGGCTGACTGGGTCACAGCCTGTGGAAGGGTAGTGACCGAGCCTGTGTGCTGGGCCAGGAGAGTCTCCAAGGCTCTCAGATGGCGCCTGCACTGTGCTTCTGGGGGACCTGGAGCCACCAGCAAAGATGCCAGCTCGGGGGTGAAGGAGCTGGTGGGCCAGGCCAGCCCTGAGCACACAAGTGAAGGATGGGGCCCTATTTCTGCCACAGGAGCTCTGATCCTTAGGAGCTGACTGAAGCCTGGAGCAGCTTTCATACCAGCCTTCAGACCAGCCCACAAGCCTGCCCAGAGACATGCCCTCCACCTCCTGCAGAGCCAAATTCCAGGAGGACTTGGGTGTCCCGAGAGTGACGTGGAGGTCTCAACAGGTGCGGGGTCTTCATTACATAGTTCCGACTGACCTGGTGTGGGACTGGTTTTAAAAAAAGTGGAAGTTGGTGTATTCCATTGAAGGGAGAGATGCAAGTGCATTGGAATGTCCACTGTCTGGGAGCAATACTTCTCTTATCTCAAAAGGACAATAAGAAATGTAGGAGAAAAACAAATAATGGCTGATTGTTCAGAATGACTTTGTTCACGCTGAGTCTGTACAAATCGTTGCAGACGATCGTGTTGCATGACTAACTGTCCGCGCCGTTCGTTGCTATGGCCAAATATTCTCCCTTTTCTCTCCTTTCACTCACACAAATACACACCCTGTGTTCAGGACTCAAAGGTCATCGGGCAGTGGTACAAACTCGAGTCGCTGTTGTAAAAACCAGAACTAGAGTTAATTGGTCTCAGTGGTGGGCAAACACCACTTCCGGCATATTTGTCTGTATGCCAAGAAGCTGTTTGTGTTACTGCAGTTGAGAAGGTTTGTAAACATCTCATCGGCCGCTGTTTTCGGAAAAACACACGCAGTTGCCCATCAAATGGGCATTAAATTGGAGATCAAGAAGCCTACGCTCAGTTCCTCAAAAAATTAAACAGAGTCACTTTATGACCCAGCAGTTCCACTCCTGGGTGTAGACCCAAGAGTATGGAACACGTGTCTGCACAAAAACACGTACACGAGTGTGCGCAGCAGCGGTATCCGTGAATAGCCCGAGAGTGCGAACTCCCCCACGCGTCTTGCAAATGGGGGTGTATCCAGGCAATGGGATCTTATTCGGCGATAAGAAATGCTAATCCAGGCTGCAGATGGGTGACTCTTGAGAATATTACGCAGAGACAGAAGCCAGGCAAAAAAGGTCACATGTTATTACATGAACCCACTTAGATGAAATGTCCAGAATGGGGAGACCAGAGAGCGAGCATAAGCAGATGGGTGGTTGCCTTGAGCTGGGGGGCTGGGGGGGGAGGGGTGCCGAGTGACCTCCAATGAGTGCAGAGTTTCTTTTGGGGGTGGCCAGAGTGTTCTGAAGCCTGATCGTGGCGACGGTTTGCACAACTTGGTGAATATACCAAAAATGGCTCCTCACACTTTATGGTACGTGAATTATATCTCAGTTAATGGAAGGCTAGGTAAGGCAAATAGGAGAAATACATTGCTTCTAGTGGAAGGCATGGAGCTGATGCTATTACTGTTGATTCCAGTGGAAGGCACGGGGCTGATCCTATTACAATTGATTCTAGCGGGAGGCGTAGAGCTACTAAATGTCTCCCGTCTTCGTCGGGCTCAGCCTGAGCCTCCTGGGCAAGGAGTCTCCTGGTGCAGCAGCCTGACGATGGCACGTGTCTGTGGTTGATGAGGAAGAGTGTCAAGGTTAAGCTTTCAGGTCATCAGTTTCATGTTGCTGGTTCAGTAAATTGGTCACTGTCATTCTGAAATAGCGTTTTATTTTGATTTGCCTTTCTGGGATGGCCCATGATGTGGACCATCTTTTCATGCTTATTTTGGTATGTCTTGTTTGAAAAAATGTCTTTTCACATCCTTTGCTGTTGCGCGTGGGTCACCGGCTAGCAGTGACCACGGCACACTGTGGATGGCTCGACAATACGCGAGAAAAAACACACATGCACAGAGACAAACCAGTTTCTGTGGGGAAGTAGGGACAGAATGGCCACCCCCCCTAGTGGGGAGCGCGCTGATCCACCGTCCATACCTGCTTTTATTAGGCTCATTTTGCATAATAATTCAGGTAAAGTACAGTACTCATTAGGGAAGTAAGGAATATATAAAACAAAGAACTCTGCCGGTCTATTGAGTTGGGGGGTCAAAGAGCTGTAAGGCTGAGGAACAAACTAGCTTCCTCCTAAGACCCTCCTCATTCAACTGAGAGCGTTCTTAAACAAAGAAGGTTTCACAGTAATTTACATGTTCTTTCTTAGGCCTGATCACCCCGGGAAATCCGCACTTCCCAGTACCGAGCTGTACTTCCCCGTCATTGTTTCAGGCTTAGGTGGAGCGCAGGAACTAAGGCCACCGAGAGATAAGGAGATTTTCTTCCGGACGCTGAGAACTCAGACTTTGTCAAAGCCGAGGAGTGAGGGTCCATCACCCCCCTTTTGCTGCAGCCCCCCCAAGTCCTTCTTTTGGGCGGCCTCCCAAAGTGATCGTGCCTGGCTTGGGTTGTTCCCCCGTGGGGGAATCTTACCCGTCTTTGGCTAACCGACCAAGCTTTTTGGGGTTCAGTCATGAATAAAGCAGCAGAAGCAGCATTACTGCCAGGGAGATAAGCTTTTGTCTCCTTGCCGGCTCACGGTTCCAAGGGCGTTCCCTTAGCCTTAGCCTAGGCGGGGGTCTCAGCTTCTAATACCAGTCAGGGCGGTTCCCAACACTTTGCCCAAGGACTTTTTTAAAAATTGATTTTAGAGGAAGGGATAGAGACACACACACACAGAAATATTGATATGAGAGAGATACATCAATCATTTGCCTCCTGTGTGTGCCCCGACCGGGGATCAAACCCGCAATCTTTTGGTGCATGGGATGACGCTCCAGCCAGTCGAGCCGCCCAACCAGGGCCTTTGGCCCCTTTTTAAATTCTCCTATTTTCTTTGTATTGCTGAGTTGTAAGCATTCTTTATGTATTCTTAAGTCCCTCATCAGATAAATAATTTGCAAATAGTTTCTGTCAGCGTGGGGTTGTCTTTTCACTAGCTCGCGGTATACACTAAAGTGTCAGAGTTTTTAACTAACACCAAGTCCAGCTTCTCAGTCTTCCCTTGTCACTTGCACTTTGGATGCCTAACCTAAGAAATCATGGCCTAACCCAAGGCCACAGAGGTTTGCTCCTGCTTTCTTCTACGAGTTTATTTCAGCTCATGTATTTAGGTCTGCAGATCCACTTTGAGTTCATTTTTACGGGTAGCACGAGGTGTAGGGGGTGTAAATTCACTTTCTTGCATGTGGGCATCTAGTTGGTCCAGCCCCACTTACTGAAAAAAAAAAAGAGAGAGAGAGAGAGAGATTCCTCCCCCTATTGGAGGGCCTTGGCCTCTGTAGGCATCTGGGTGCAGCATCAAGGTAGCCTGGAGACAGCAGGGAGGTTTCAGGACAGGTGTTAGTGTTTGCAAAGGGTGTCGTTCCCTGAGACTGTCTTTGCAGGGAGTCAGCCCAGAGTCCAGGCTGAACCTGGGTCAGGTGAGGGAGACCAGAGCAGGAGTGAGGAGACACAGCATGGTCCCCGACACTGTTAAGGGTACCTGATGGCTCTGGCTGCCCAGCCCCGTCTGTGCCCCCAGCGCGTCTGAAGAGAGTGTCCCTTAAGACCCTCAAAGATGTACCTTCCAAGCCCCCATTGTGGTTCCTCTTCTGTCTCCAGCTTCCCAAATGTCCCGTTAACAAAAGCATTTGGAGACTCAGCAGCTAAAGCCGCCACTTCATTGTGGAATCGTTCTATGCTTCTTGGCAGAGTCTTCGCTTGACAAATACTTTTTGTTAGACTTATTAAAATTTGGACTTGCTTGAAATAACTGTAGTGATAGATAATATTTGTTCAGGGTTTACTATGTGAAAAGCGCTTTCCTTGCACAATTCACTTAATCCTCAACCCCACGAGGTAGGTATTAGTGTCTTCTTACACATGAGAGATGATGTCATTGCCACGGTCATCCAGGTGGTGAGCGGCAGGGCGGGATTCCGACCCAAACCTGAGTTCAGAGCCTGCCCCGTTCCCCGCCCCCAGAATCTGCTGGCCTAAGGAGAAATCCCGCCCCCCTCCCCAGTGTACCTCCCAGAGAAGGGCCAAGGGAGGCAAGTCTATTCTGGAGACAGCAGCTCCCGAGTCAGCTCTGCTTAGAGAAGCACAGCCCTGGTCCTCCCGGAGTAGGTCAGGCAACACCCCTGACCTGCTCCAAATAACTCCAGGCTTGAGCCCAATGCCCAGAGAAAGGGGGTCTCTCGTGCATACCACCGGCCGTTGTGTTGGCGCTACGTGTGTCTCTGACGTCTGTGTCTTTGAGTAGGAGGATGGAAGGGCACTAGAAGCTCCGTTCTGGGGGCTCCGTTGGCCCTCAGCTCTCGAGCAGCCCCGGGGGCCTTGTGCACGGACCATCCTGCTTACACCTGGGGAGGGACCTAGCTTCCTTGGTCAGATCAGCCAAAAGTTTCTGGCCGTGAGAAGTCTTCTATTTCTTTCAAACTCTCACCCAAGGATATGTTTTTATTGATTTGAGAGAGAGGGAGAGAGAGAAACCTCAATGTGAGAGAGAAACATTGATCAGTTGCCTCCCATATGCGCCGTGACTGGGGATTGAACCCATAACCATCTCGTGTACAGGACGATGCTCCAACCAATGGAGCCACCTGGCCAGGGAGAGAAGTCTTTTTGCAGCCACTCAACCAAGGTCAGCGCTGAGCAGTGTGGGTCCCCTAGAGCCCTTCAAGTTCTCGCTGGCTGTGCGGAGACCCCAGGCGGAGTGAGTGCTGCTGAAGGAGTCTCTCCTCACCTGAAGTCACTGCCAGGAGTCAGAGCCTCGCCCTCATGACAGCGGCGCTGTCCCAGGGCCGGAGCTATCGAAAGAATGCCAGATATTTGGGCTCAAGTCCACTTGGTAGATGTTCCAGACGGGATCCAGACGTGAAATCTGGACGAGAGTCCAGGAGAAGAGTCAGTTCATCTCAGGAGCAGCTAATCCTCCCCGTCAACGTGGTGCTTTGCTTTGGGACACTTGCCCCGGTGCCTTCTTTCTGCATCCACCAGTCCATCCGGTTCATGATGGCCCACATACCACCGAAGGGCCTGTTCTTGGCTGTCCCCACAGTCTGCTCAGCACAGGACAGGGGTCAACAGCAGTTAGCATTCTTGGGTTACTGTGTTTTTGAATGTAAGATCGTATACTGAGAGGGTTGGAATTAATATTTATTTCATGATGCAGAGCTGAGGTACAGAGATCGATGGGACAATGGAATAGAGTGTGCTAGTTCTGTCCCCCTAAGAGCCAGTTATCTCTGTAGGGCAGTAATGAACTTGTCATGAGATGACGTCCCAGCAGACTCTCACTTCTCTATGCCATTGTCCCAGGAGTGGGAGTGGAGGCCCGTCTCAGAGGAAGTCCATAGCGTACTTGGCATTGAGGTGACTAGTTAAGGGAGGTTATCCAGGTACCACTAAGAAACAATTTTAGCCCTGGCTGGTGTGGCTCAGTGGATTGAGTGGCAGCCTGCAATCCAAACGGGCACCGGTTCGATTCCCAGTCAGAGCACGTGCCTGGCTTGTGGCCCAGGTCCCCAGTAGGGGGTGTGTGAGAGGCAACCGCACATTGATGTTTCTCTCCCTCTCTTCCTCCCTCCCTTCTCCTCTGTCTAAAGATAAATAAATAAAATCTTTCTTTAAAAAAGAAATGGCTAAAAAATGTTTGTGCAATTTCATACTTTTTCAGAAGATAGTCTTGAAGGACAGATCCCTTTTAGAGGGGTTCTCTCTACCTGTTCCCTAGGTGTTGTCGGGTGGCTGACATCAGACCAAGAGCAAGAATGATTTAGGGGAAAACTTGGGTCTGCTCTCTTCCCTTGCCGGCGGGCGCTGGTGCGGGGTGTCCTCAGAGCACGTGTATTGTGGGCAGGGACGAAGCAGGAAGGCTCGGTTGACCTTGGACTTGAAGCTGTCACAATGAACCTTGACATTGAGTTTCTGAACAATAATGGCATCCTGTCAATGTCCTTCAAGTGGAGAGCAAAATCCACCAACGGCATTTACATCCTGTTTTTATTCTTATTGACCCAACACAAATCTATTTTTTTGGAAATACGCATTTGCGGAAAACAAAGACCACTCACTCCCAACACCACTGTGTACTCTTCTGCACGAAGTCCACCTCCATTCCATTTGCAGATGCCAATAAAAAAAACAACTCCAGCACTTACAGTAAAGGTCATACAGTTAAATGTAGCTACAGGGAGAGGGGTGGGGGCCTTGCCAAAACAGAACAAAGTGTTTTCCTTTTAAAGTTCGTATATATATATATACACATATATATGTGTATATTTTAGCACTCAGGATTATATATGTGTAGCTCACATGTATGCATGGACACATGTACATGCATATCTCTCAGCGATTCTATTCTTTCGTGTGTGTATGTGCACATAAAAGAGTTTATGTATTTTATTTTTAGAGAGAGGAAGGGAGGGAGAAAGAGAGAGCAAGAAGCATCAATGTGTGATTGCCTCCTGAGTGCCCCCTAGTGGGGGCCTGGCCCGAAACCCAGGCTTGTGCCATGACTGGGAATCGAGCCAGCGACCTTTTGGTTTGTAAGCCTGTGCTCAATCCACTGAGCCACACCAGCCAGGGCTTGTGTATATATGCTTTACGACAGTGTCCAATGTAACACTGACTGCCGTCCTTCATGCCAGGGCTTTCTCAATCCAGTGCACACATGCAGCTGACAGACCCCACCACCGCCCCCCGCCCCCCTTGCATTGCCTGGGCTACTCTGTCCGAAGTCCCATTGTCTGCAAACGGTGGTGGTTGGAGCCTCACTCGTGTATTCCCTGAGTCAGTCCGTTGAGACCTGGCACGTTCTACAAAACGTTGTTGGTTATCACCTTCTGCGGAATGCTTGGCTGATCCCCAAGGGCTGAAGGATCATGTTCCCAGGATCTTTTGCTCTGGCTTGGCTATGCAGAGAGGATTTTTTTTTTCCTGGGCAATGTCCTTGATAATATTCTGAGATTCCTGTGTTTAGTGTTTTTGGACTTGCCCGAGGTTACGGACCCCTTTGGAAATTAGATGGAAGCTATAAACCTTGGATGCAAGAAAAATCGTGCAAAAATTTGCACGAGCATGGCAAATTTTTCACAGCTTCAAGGGTTAAAGACGTCTGTGTTGGAGCCTTGTCGGTGCGTGTTTTCACAGAAAACTCCCTGGACAGTAGTTGGCAGACTTCTCGGGCAGGCCCTGGAATGCGTCACGCACAGACCTGGCTGTGTGTCCGACTCCCGTGCCTGCCTTCCTCTCCCGAAGGCAGAGACCTCCCTCCCTTGGCGGCGGTCAGAGGAGCCCGCAGCCTGACCGCCTGCTTCAGCGCATTCTCCTTGCTGGTTACCGCCTGAACCCGGGGGAGTGGTGGGACCCTCTTGGTATCAGTAAATGAAGGCGATAAAATAGCATCTGTGCAGAGGGTGGCAGTTGTGTGGATGCATGTGTGGACACTGTATGCATGCACACTAGTGTGTGTATGCCATGTGCACACATCTGTGCACATGCATGGGTGTCTCGGGCTGCAGAACTTCTGCAAACAGGGCCAGGTGGAGGTACAGGCAGGCTCTCCCCAGGGCATACCCACCTCCTGATGCCTGCACACCTTTCAGCTCCTCTGGACAAGCCAGATGTCCCCTAAAGTGGCTCTTACACCTGCTGACGCTCTCTTTGACAGCATCTAATGGTCTTTCATCCGAATGGCCTCGCCAGGCCTTATCAGCATGCGGGGTGTGAACTGTTTTCTAGTGATTTTGTTCCGCAGCGTTCTGATTACCCGTGAAGGGAAGTGTCCTTTAAACCTCAGTTTTGGCATGGGAATTGGAAACAATGTTGTCATATCTGTGGTTTGTCTTCAAGTTTGTTTCTGATGCCTCTTGTCGTTTAGCCACTACATGTCCCAGCCTCTCCTGTTATGATTTCTGCTGTCTAGTCTTGTTTAAAAAAAAGGGGGTTTTTATACAATTCTAAAATTATAATGACATGCCCCTATGTTTTCTTCTGGGTGATGCAAAGTTTTGTTTTCACACTTGTTTATTTAGTCTAGTGAGAGTCTTTCTGTGTGCGTGTGGTTTGAGATAGGGAATTTAATTCACTTGTTTCTATGAGGATCCCCCCTTGTCCTAGGGCCATTTATTGACTAGTCTGTCATTTTCCGTTTCACAGATATTTTTAAAAGGGACAGGAAATGTGAATTTTATGTCATTTTTATTTTTTAAAAAGTTTTACGATTTTATTTATTTTTAGAGAGAGGGGAAGGAAGGAAGAATGAGAGGGAAAGAAATATTGATTAGTTGCCGTTCACATGTGTCCTGACCAGGGACCAAACCTGCAACCCAGGCATGTGCTCTGACCTGGAATCGAACCAGTGACCTTTCGGTCTGCAGGGTGAAGCCCAACCCAGTGAGCCACACCCATGAGGGCATCCCCGATTTTTTATTGCTGTTGACCGGTTAACCTTTTTATTCCCATATGGAGTGGTCCAAGCAGAGCATACAGAACATCTCTGCCATCTGCATTCTTGCGACGACGACCAGCTTGCTGCCTCTGGGCCGAGACCCGAGCTCATATCCCAGCCCCATCATTCACGGTTCAGCCTTGAGGCAGTTGCTGGCTTTGTAGCGTCTTTGTTTCCTCACCGGGACCACGGGGATAATGATGGCACTTCACGCACCAGGTGGTGATAAGGGAAGGTGAGAAAATGCATGGAGATCTTTAGCACACCTGGCAAGTGGTACTTGTGAGTGTTCACCCTCATCATTTACGCCTCCTTCCCTGCCCCAGTCACCTTCTGTGGTGTTTTCTGATTAAGCAGCAGAGGGTGGTGTTTTTTGGCAGCGCTGGGGACCATCGTCAACACCAGGGAGATGCGGAAATCCGTGAAACTGCTCAACAGACGAAACATGTTTATTCTCTGCCTTTGAGGTTTGACCGATAGACACTGACATCCCCACGAGTTCTGTAGTCGGGGACAGGGTAGCTGCTATGCTCTGAAAGTGTGCGTCCCCTCAGATTCCCGTGTGGACATCTGATCCCCAACGTGATGAGGGGTGGGGCGCTTGGGAGGTGACGAGGTCCGGAGGGTGGAGCCCCCAGGAATGGGATTAGTGCCCCGCTGCAGGGGGCGCCAGAGAGTCCGCTCGCCTTCTCCGCCCTGTGAGGACACAACAAGAACACTGAGACCCAGAAGAGCGGCCTCACGCAGCCGTGCTGGCACCCTCATATCCGGTGTCCAGCCCCCAAAACTGGAAGCAGTGAATTTCTGTCACTGATAAGCCACCCGGTCTGGGATATGCTGATGCGGCAGCTGGCAGGCACCGAAAGACGGTCCCTAGGTGATGAAGGAGCTGCATCCACCAGCACAGAACAGTGAGATGACCTCGCCCCAGAGGCACACCACCCACTTCCCATCATGTCCCAGCCACAGCTCCCAGAGGCTGGGCGTCTTCCCCCTTGACTGGTCTGCCTGTTCCTCTCTGAGGGCTTGGTGCCCGCCTGACGTCACGGGGCTTCTCTCGATGGCATTTCTGTCTGAGAGGCCAGCTTTTGTTGTGTCCGTGTTTAAATGAAATGGAGTGTCCGTACTCTCCCATCCTGTCAGCAGAGGTGGAGCCCTGCCCAGGAGGGGGGGGGGGACTAAGGAGGGGGGCGGGGCTGACGTTACCTCAGGAATGCTGAGTTGACAGCCAGCTTCCCTTGTGGGGACAGCTTCTTTCGTGCAGGGGACTGTTGTGTCCTGCCAGGCGACTCTTTGTGGACTTTGGCTCAGGAGCTGGTCGGTGCCCAGAGCTGCCCTGGGGCCTGGCCTGACCTCCGCCGACCCCTCTGCACAGCCCGAGAGCCAGGCCCGCCCCCTCCCCCCAGGAATGACTAGAACCAAGTACAGATCAAAAGGACCCTCAGTCCTGCTATTGACCATCACCCTGGGTCTCCCTTAGATCCCCCATTTCATCCCCAAGAGAATGGCTTTGTTCGGCTAAGCATTTAGCAAGAAACGTGGTTTCTTAATTATTCTGAGGAAGCGTTTCTCTTGCTTTGCTAAGTTGGCACATATTTCTGCACATGGCCTTGTATTTTATTCTTCCTGTAGAAACAGGGCTATTAGCATGAGAGGGGGTGAGGCTGCGAGTCAAGGGCATCGCAGGCAACTTGGACAGACATTCCACTGCAGGCGTCCTTGGGATACAGTGCAGGTGCATTACAGAGGCTGCTCCCAGGGTGCAAGGAATACAGGTGATGCAGGCGGAGCCTGGTGCTACGGATAAAAGCAGGCCCTGAGTCATTAACATCACTCTGACTGGTCGATACCGCTTGGAATAATTAACTGATTCATACCACTAGGACTTCATCTGTGTGTGGCCCTGAATATTCGTAAGACAAACTCCTTATTTCTATGCCCTTGTCCCTTCACCGTTTGTTGAGAAGACTCTCGTTTTATACAAATACCACACTGCTCTGATTCCTCCAGCTTTGTGCGAGCTTCAAAAGCGAGCGTGGGAGCCCTTCGGTGCTCAGACTGGGGAGCTCCTTCCTTCCAATTTTGGAAGTGACCCACGGTGCAGGGCATGGTGTCTGGGGACCACGGACCTCAGAGAGAGTGTGCGGAGGAGAGCGGACCTCCGTGCGTCAAATAGTTACGATTACCACGGAGTTAGGAAACAGAAGCAGCATAGGGATGAAAGCGAACTTCCCTGTTATAACTGATAAGGATATAGCAGGATATGCCTGTTAACGGGACACGGGTGTTTAGGATATGGTTACATTTCACCACTCTCGGATTCTGCATGTGGGAATTTGCCCGCTTGCTAAAATTCATCTCTAACTCCAAAGTCAGGTGCACAGACTAGCAGCCCAAGAGGCACATTCCCAGGTGAGGTTGAACACGATAACGCTGTACCTGCTTTCAGCTTTTGTGTTCTGTCGGGTGCCATGTTTTTCACATTTTTGTGGGATTTTTTTTTATGATGTTGCTGTTTAGATGGCCTCCAAGGATGATGCTAAAGTGTTCTCTTGTATTCCAGAGCACAAAAAGGTGCACTGTGACTTGTGGGGGTAAAAAAATGTGTGCGAGGTAAGCTTCCTTCTAGCAGTTGTTGTGTTGGCTGTGTGCTTCGGCGCTCAGCAACTTGTATCAAATAAGGTGTTTCCGCACGGAAACACATGTGAGCAAAGGCCCTGTGTTGGTCCGTCAAGAGCTGATGGAACCCTGACAGGTAGGAACCTGACCCTGTATTTTCTTCGGGAGCAAAGGTCCTGTACTTGTGACCTCAGCATTCACGGCGACGCTTGAAAATCTGACTGCCGTGAAGGAGACCTGACCGCCGTTGTTTCTCATTCACCCCACCCTAGACTCGAAGACATTCGCTCTGAAATGTGGTTCACAAATTTAAACCCCACCTCCACCCACGTCGTGACACTTATAAGAGCAGAAGGCCTTGCAAAGGAGTCTGGACATGGGACGCCACCCAAACATCTCTACCCCTGGGGTTGCCAGGGGGTCGCTTTCTTGAACTTGTCCCAGGGTCTCCCGGTGATAACCGTGATGGCGTCGGTACCCTGAGCAGCTGGTGGAAGAACCTTGAGCCCAAGAAGGTCCAAGACACGGTCAGCAAGGCCGACCGCCGCAGATGGTTTACCCGTGACTGTTTGAGGGATAAACCAGAGTTTATACTGTTGTGTGTTGTTTACTCCTTAAATCGACAATGCCGCGGTCAAGTCTGAGTGTAAGAGTCACGTGCTCACACCGTGCGGTTTTTCGACTGAAAAAGAAAATAATTAAACCTCCTTCCCCAGTCTCCTCACCAAAATCACGCCCCTGCCGAGGAGCAGAAGAGAAAGGGGAAGGGAGAGTGACCTGGGCTGACTGGGCTCTGGGGACCGGGCCCGCTGTGCTGGAGGAATTCAGGGTCTTCTCCAGGCATCAGAACACCTCCTTCCAGCCCTCATTTCTGCACTCAGCACCTCAGATTTCAAAAAGGTGTTCTGCTTCCCGCATCCGTGCCCGCAGTGTAGCGGGGTGGAGTCAGGATGCAAGCACGCACTCAGTGGCGTTGACCGTGAACTTCCTTCATACTGGGATCAAAATCTGGAGCTTTCTTTCTCTCTCTTTCCTTCTTTCTTTCTTTCTTTCTTTCTTTCTTTCTTTCTTTCTTTCTTTTTCTTTCTTTCTTTCTTTCTCTCTCTCTCTTTTTTCCCTCCCTTCCCTCCCTTCCCCTTCCCTTCCCTTCCCTTCCCTTCCCTTCCCTTCCCTTCCCTTCCCTTCCCTTCCCTTCCCTTCCCTTCCCTTCCCTTCCCTTCCCTTCCCTTCCCTTCCCTTCCCTTCTCCCCTCTTTCTTTTTCTTTTGTCCCTCCTCTGCCCCTTGCTTTATGTTTCCTGGGATACACAAAATATAACCAATGACTTTAATTTTCATAGCAAGGACATACATACTCATTATATTAGGTTTAAGTTAAACAAAAGACAGAAGGAAAAGGAGAACATTAAAGAGATCTATCATGACTTCTCCGTGTCTCAGAGGTAACCGCTGTTAATATTGCCGCGCCTACCGCTGGGGTCTTTGTATCTTCTGGATTAAGAACGTTTGGACTTAACCACCCAGAACCTGCACTCTCTCCCACCCGCATCTCTGTATAAACATACATTCAGGGTTAGGGAGATCTTCTAAGTCCTCAAAGATGACTCAGTGTTGTTGGTTATCATTGCTTCGGGAGGGAGGCCAGGGGTTTGCCTGGAGGAGCAGGAACAGTGGAGAAGGAGAGCCCTGCATTCACATCCGAGTCTGGGCCTGGTTCCACCTTCCTGTCTGTAAAATGGGGCTGTGATCCTTGCCAGCAAAGGAGGGTCAAGCGCAGAGGCCACGCTTGCCCGTGGACAGGACCCTAACATACACTGTCCTGCTATCCCAGGAGCTCTGCGGGCGTGTGCCACTGATGTTTTCAAAACTTCAGAAATAAGTTCTACTACGATTTCTTCTTTGAAATCAACGAGTGTGGAGAATTCCACTCACCGAGGGAGGGCCCTGTGGTTCCACCCCCCTCGTGAGCACTGCTGTTCAGAGAACTCAAGTTTGCAGTTTTCACTTTTTCCTAAAAGAAATCAAGGTAGAGCACCTGGCAGGTGTGGCTCAGTGGATTGAGCGTGGGCTGTGAACCAAAGGGTCGTCGGTTCAGTTCCCAGTCAGGGCACATGCCTGGGTTGTGGGTCAGGTCCCTAGTGGGGGCACATGAGAGGCAACCACACATTGATGTTTCTCTCTTTCTTTCTCCCTCCCTTCCCCTCTGTCTAAGAATACATAAAATCTTTAAAAACAAAATAAGTCAATGTAGAGAAAACAGGCTTTTCCTCTTTCCTGGACGAGCCCTGGGATGGGGGTCGCGTGGGTGTGTGCGGGGTGGTGCCTTTGCGGCCAGAGGCGATGGGGTCTCCCCCGACCTCCCGTTCGCCCTCCCGTGCAGACAGCCGCTCCTCTCCAGGACACCAGGAATAGCGGCGGCCTTTGTTTCCCGTGGTTTCACGGCCACCCATTCCCCGCAGCCCTCTCTTTCAGAGCAACCTGGGATTCTCTCCAGACTTCGTTGTGGGAGTCGGAAGCATTTCCACGTCCTCGCCCATAAACGCCCCTGGCTTCCGTGTGCTCCCGCTCCCGCGTCTGGGTGCTCTCTCTCTTTTCCCTCCCGCCTCTGCCTGGCCCGGCTCTAGGACAGGGCCCTCCCCGGCCGGAGTAAATCGCTACAAGAGCACCGGACCTTCATGCACTGTCGTGTGAGGGAGAGCGTGTTCTGTAAACACACTGATCCTTTGTTTCTAGCTCTCAGAAAGTCATCTGTGGAAAAATTAAAGCGCAATTATTGGAAGGCCCGGCGCTGAGCTGTTTCCCCGGCATCGCGTGTTACCTAATCAGGGTGGGAGCTCAGAACGGCCCGCTCCGGCCCCGAGTGCGGCGGAGGCCGGGGACACGGGCCTGGGTGGCGTTTCAAGTCTGCTGGGTCAGCAGACGCTCTCGGGACAGCAGGCCCGCCGGCCTCAGCCGTCTCCTCTGCCCCCGCACCAGACGACTTCTGGGCGTGCTCATCAGCTTGTCTGTGATTGATGTCTTGGCTCAGGAGCCCTGGCCCGGGCTGCAGAGGGTGCTGCTGGGTGTGTGTGTGTGCGAGCGTGTGTGTGTGTGTGTGTGTGTGTGTGTGTGTGTGCGCGCGTGCACCCTCGCCCTCGCATACCAGCGGGGCCATGTAGGAGCATTCCACCGACTGACTGCTGGACGTTCTGCAACAGCCCACAAAGCAGTTTTTAAACAAAACCAGAACGGTGACCTTGAAGGCACCGAGGAGCCCGGTCGCGTCCTTTCTGGTCTGTCGTGTCTCTGCTCCCCATCGTCTGCTTGGCCGGGTTCGGGTGTCCGCGTGCAAAACAGCGTCTGGAGGCCAAAAATAACATACTCTCCCCCTTTCTTTAGCAGAGTTCTTCACCCTTGGCCGAGAGTGTTGCTGGTTTCTAAATGAAAATAGGCACGGTGCGGTGCCCGGCTGGGTGTGCCCCGTGCCAGCGGGGGGGCCCCCTAGTCGCTTCTTCACGGTGCAGAGCAGGGGTGCGGGGTCTGGGGGTGCGCTTGTGAGCCCCGTCTGCCCCTCTCCAAGGGGTCACGTGGGTGGCGGGCCTTGTGTGTGGCCGCGGTCCACCCCTGTTTGAACTTGCTGTCAACAAAGAGGGCGTTGGTTTATTTAGCTCTCTGGGAGCAGGGAGAGAGGTTTGTTTTAATTAATGCATTCTCCGGTCCCGTCCTCCTTTGCCAGTTCTTTCCCTCCTCAAGCTCTGCGCCCGCGAGGTCACCTTCAGGTCCTAAGACACCTTGTGCACGTTAATGAAAGTGGCGCTCGGGCCGGGGTGGCCCGTGGTCAGAGCCCCCATCTGCTGCACGCGCCCTGCGACCTCACGGCGGGAGCAGCACGGAGCCTCCCCAGGTGTGTGAGCCCCTGTGCCACCACTAGCTCAGTCCCTCCACAGGCTGTACCGAGGACTCAGACGCCAGCACACGGAGGGAGTACGGGTGTTTCCAGGCCTCACAACCCCCCGCCCTGGCTGGGCCCGGGGCCTGGGGGCTCCTGCTTCAGCGGAAAGGAGCCCTGCGGGTGCCTGGGCGGCCGCCCTGTGTGCAGAGACAACGGAAGCCGGGAGGAAGCGTGGAGCGCTGCCACGGGCAGCGTCAGCCCCGCAGTGTCAGCGGCAGACATGGCCGGTGCACGGCTGGCGGCCCGGCACTCCTCGGACGTGTCCCGCGGGCCCAAGGCCCCCGTGTCGTTGACACACGTCCCTCTGCCAGACGAGCCCGTCTCCCCTGGAAAACTCCCGAGTGTCCTGCAGAGGCGAGCAGCCTCCCAGCCTCTGCGCTCAGCCCCGGCTCACTCCGCGCCCCGCGGCTGCATTCCTCCTGCCCAAGCCTGGTTCACTGTCCCCGGCTCGGCCAAATGTGTGCTGAGGTGGGTGAGTCTGGCCGGGCCGTGGGCTCATCCTCAGTAAAGACTTCCAGGCCCTCCCTCGGCAGCCTTCTCTCCCGCCCTCTGGGTCCCGGTTTTGTACCGTCTCTTCCCGAAACTCTGTTCCGAACTGTTCACACAGCCTTTCCCTGGCCTGCTCTCCGCCAGGCTCACCCCCCGCCCCTGCACCCCAACAGCACTGACCGTTACAGGGCCAGGACCGGGGTGAGGGGAAGGGGGTGCCCAGGGGGCAGAATTGAAGGAAGGAGGCACACCTTCCCTCTGGGGGACACGCAAGATCTTGAGAGGGAGACTCTCCTCAGACTGTGCACACTGGCCTTGCTGACCTCGCCTGGTCCCAGCCCCGGACCTGAAGTCGGCGTCCCAGCCCTGGGTGCCCGTCCAGGTGACTTGGAGACAAAGTCACCTTTCCTCCCTGAACCTCAGTTCCCCTCTGTCACCGCCACCCCGGGTAGTGAGGACTAGATTAGATGATGTGTGTAACCTGCTCGGCCTGTCGCTTCACATGTCACAGCCCGATACATGTGTGTTGGGGACATTGTTACTATGATGCTGATAAAAAAAGCACCACGCACCAGCCAGTCCCCCTGTGAGCCCTGGAAGGGCAGGGCCAGCCCTGGACGCGTCGTCCTCCCCGTGTGCCCCTCCCGTGACCGTGCGTGATGTGTGACCGCGTGCACCTTCCCGGCGAGGTCGGGGCCCCGTGTTCTGAAGAGGACGTGTTTTGTGTCTCTGCTGCAGGAATTGCCTACTTAGGAGGCGTGTGCAGTGCCAAGAGGAAGTGCGTGCTTGCCGAGGACAACGGGCTCAACCTGGCCTTCACCATCGCCCACGAGCTGGGCCACAAGTAAGTGGCGGGGCTCCGTGCTGTCCTGCCTGTCTCACCGCCTTTCTGAGTGCGGGCCTTTGCACTGGAACTCTCCAGACTCTACTCCGGTGCGGTGGTGGGCCTCTGCATCTTCCAGGCGTGGGCCTGGGCCAGCGGGCCTGGCTCCCAGTCCTTCAGGGGACCCGAGAGGCACCGGGCAGGCAGGCTCCGAGAGCTGAAACTCGAACTTGGTGCCCAGGTCTGCTCTGAAAGCGGACAGGGGAACGGCAAGAGGTTTTCTCTCAGAGAGTCTTCCGGTCACTTTCCTTTCCTGGCTCAGTGTGAGCCTCACCTCACTCCCAGCCTCTTGTTCACCATTCACATAATGGGATTTATCTGTCTTCCTCCTGCCAACTTCCTCCTGTCGACTTCCTCCTGTTGACTTTTTGTCCAGCCAGTTCCAATGTCCACATTTCTGAAGGTAGCATGTCAGTGTCTAAGCCTTAAAATGCTAACAGCGACCGCCTCCCTGTGCGTGGCCATTCTTCCCTTCAGGAGGAAATAACCCAGACCCTTGGCGCCCAGAGCGGGAGGCTCTGATGCGGCCTCCTGGTTTTTGAGATGAGAAAACACAAGGTCAGAGGGGTCGAGCGCCTGGCCCAAGGCTGAGGTCACCTGCAGGAAGTCTCAGGTGGCGGAGAGTCAGCTGACTCTGAAACTGCGGCCCAAGGGTTGGCTCTTTCTCCCGGAGCAGCTGTCTGTTTTACGTTTCTCGCAGGGAAAAATTGTGACCCAACGGCTTATGAACTTAAAAAATAAATACATCGAGGAGGCCAGAGCATGCAAAACAGTGGGAAAATTAATTTTGGTTTGAACAGAACAAAAGTAAATGTAAATCTAGTTCTTGGGGGGAAATCTAGTTCTTGGAGGCCAACAGGGCACAGAACTGAGTCTAGTTTATTGTGTGTGTGTGTGTGTGTGTGTGTGTGTGTGTGTGTATATGGTAAAGGTTTTCTATCTTACATAGTAAGATACTTGGGACCCGAAATGGAAACCCAAGCTTCTGCAAGAGTAAAACCAGTATGTAAGGACAAAGGAGTTTTCCTTCTGTGTTAGCCACATCTGTGGCTTTATTTATTTATGTTTGGGGCTTGCTTTGGTAATCGGGTCCCCTTTTCATTCTTTCACTCCTGGAGGCAGATTGGTAATGGACCTCGCTGTACCTGTTGGTTCCCATGATGTGGGTACAGGAGTGAAAATAATCTCACGCGTATTTCCGGGGACTAAGGAGGAAAAACAGGTCATTGGCCAAGAGAAAGAAGATGAGCTCTTGTCTCTCTGCACAGTTATTATATCCTCTTGACGGAACGTTTTTAAAAAGTTTTCGAGAGCACTTCGCCCCATACTCTTTTGCCTGTGCTACCAGAAAATACATTTTAAACGAATCATAATCAAATTAGTGTTCTCATCTCTGATTGGTTAAAAACAAGCCTGTCCCCGAGAGTGGTTGCCGGAAGGAAGGCACACATCCCTACGGCTTTGGCAAACCCCTTCTCGCTGTCAGATGATGCTCCCAGTGCGTCACAGTTCCCCGGAATCGATGCCCTAACGGCTGTGAGCTCGCAGCGTTGTCAGAACATTTCCCAGCATGCATCTCGTCGGGGCCCTGGGACCAGATGGGTGCATCGCATTACCCCCTGGCGGCATTCAGTGCCAGGGCGCAGGCAGGAGTGCCGCTTGCACCCGTGCGTGCGCTCCCACGTGCCGCACAGAGAGAGGCCTTTTCTCTGCCCACGTGGGGCACACAGAGGGCCATTTTCTGCCTGGTGACCTGCACCATTGTGCGGGATCAAAGCCTGGGTCGGGGCCCAGGAGGTCTGCGAGGATGAATGGTTGGATTCAGTCCGACTGGGGTTGCCTTCAGCTCCGGTCTGTTTAGAGTTTCTTCGAGGACCCTTTATAGCTTGCTATTGAACGCTAATTACCTACAAAAACACAAACACCTTATTGTTAATCAAAGCCCATAAACCCCTGCTAGCACTTGGCCCTGCCTCTCAGTGGGTGATTACAGCTTTCCTAGGGCAGTCCCTTGTCTCTAAGGGAACCGGGAGCCTGGGGCAGGGGAGCCCCCGAGGATGAAGTCACGTTCTCTCCATCCCCACGGCTCTCTGCTCCGTGGGCCCTCAGATCGGCCACCAGGGCTGTGCGGAGGCTTGAAAAGGAGACCATCCTCCACGGCCAGGGCAGCCCCTGGCCGGGCTGCTGCACAGACACGAAACTGGGGAGCTGTTCCGAGTTTTGGCATGGGGTGGAACCGTTTAGCTCCATGTTCCTTAGGTATGTATGTGTGGCCTGAGGTAGGAAAAGATGGTATGGTCAGAGGACCCGAGACGCCGGTCCATGCCCGCCAAGAAAATTTCTTGGTGCAAATTTTAGAAGATGGAGAAAAGCACCCCTTTGTGTACCCCTGGAAAGTCCCCAGGCGCCCAGCCACTGGCCCCTAACCATTTGACACTGATAAAGTGCCCCCTGTCTCTGAAGGCTGGGTGTGCGGGCCTTTGCACAGGGGCACGAGTAGGCAAGGCCCTTCTGTTACTCACCCGGTGTTTCTCGTGTGAGGACGGGGACAAGCAGTCGCCCTCAGATCCAAATGTCAGGAGGAGAACTCCCGCTCTGTGCGAGGGACACATCGCATGGATCGGACAATGCGGGCCGCAGACACGAACCACACTTTCCTTCCGCGTTGGCTGTCAGGAAACCCCGGCGAGGTCTCAGGTTCACGTTGCACAGTTGACTCAGCCGAGTCCTGGAATGCTGTTTTCCTCCCTCTCTCTACTGTCTCTTGGTGTGCATGGTTTTGTTTAGATATCGCAGTTCCAAACTCACGTACTTGGGACTGTACGCTGGCTCCAGTCCAGTTCGAGACCCCGTCGGTTCTAAATGATAAAGGAAGTGGAAAGTGCTTGCCTGGGTCGTGTCAGTGGTGCCGCTTAGGATGATGGGAGGTCGTGACATCCCTTCACTGAGCACGCACTGTGTCCGCTGCTGGGCCTGGTGCTGCTGAGTCAGACCTGTCAGGGGGGGGGGGGGCGGGTATTATATTTAGCTTTTGCTTTCTAGTTTAAAAAAGTTCCACTCTCTAACTAAAATGATGAGGAATCACTTAGATGATGATAAACCCAGGCCACAGGGCCGTTAAAATAAGGACCCAAATGACAAGAAATAGGTAACGAGGAAGAGAGCTTGTTATGTATCCCCCAGACCAAGGTATGAATACTTGAGCTTTGCCACCTGGCACGGCACAGCTGGCAGAAGAAAGCAAATGTGTCATCAGGAGGGGTTGCTAGGAAACTCGAGTCCATAGGTGAGATTGACAGCCTTCTGATGACTGACAGCCTTCTGGTGACTGATAGCCTTCTGATGACTGACAGCCTTCCGATGATTGACAGCTGTCTGACAATTACCCTTCTTTAAAGCAGGGCTGAAAACCCTGGAGCCCCAGCTTCAGGCAGCACTGAAGGGTATGCAGTTCCTGGGGGGGATCGTGGGTGGGGCCTGGGGAGGGGACCTGGGAGGAGCTGCTCTGTGCCTCTGCCTGGAGGAGGAGTGGGCTCCAGGCTGCAGCCCTCTGGCAATGGCTTTGAGGTGTCTATGGCCTTGTTTGCTGTCTTGCCCCTGAGATACTGCCAGACAGGCAGCTACACTTTACCTGGCATTTTCCTGGTGTCATGTCATGATAGCCCAACCGAAAACACAGGGGCTTCAGCCCACGCCCTGCTGTGCCTTCCTTCACCCTCGGGGACCGTGACGGAGGGGCAGCTCCCGAGCATGAGAAGATGGCTGTGGTGGCCTTCCTGCTTTCGAGGGTCAACGGACGGGTCATGGGAAGCACTGTCCCCTGAGGAGGTAGGAGCTCAGGTCCACGCCAGCCGCCCCCGAGAAAAGGCAAACACCAAATCAAGCTGTGCCCTTACCGATTGAGGGGGCGGGGTTGTAGTGACGTCAGTGAAAGGTTAAAATGACTGGGTGTAGTACATCTGTTGGCATTTTGGGACGTATTGTTTGCTGGGATTTGGACGGTTTGGTGTCAAAAACCAAGGAAGTTAGTGGTTCTACAACATCCTGGTTAGAACACCTTTGCTGAAGGGGGGAGGGGAGAGAAGTCAGTCAGGTAAGGCGTGATTAAGGCCAGAGAGTCCCTTGGTTGGCAGGAGCCCTCCTGGTGCCACCAGGGCACAGAACTGACCCCCAAGTGGACGTTGGGGGTCCAGGGACACCCCGAGTGCCAGGCGCGGGGCGCACTTCTCAATCAGGCGAGGCAGAGAGCTCCCGGGAAATGCCGCAGCGCCGGGCTTTCTAGGAGGGATGGTGAGCTGGGGAGGCCACCCACTCAGAAACAAAGCAAAACAAAAGGCATCTTTTTGTGTGCAGACACAGAGAGCCTTCCCCCCCTGGCAGAAAGCGAAGCTCGGCTTCTGGTGGATTTAGGAGGCTCAGCTGGATGAGCCTGAGCCAGGTTGGTGCCTCTCCTGAGAGTCCTTGCAAACCTCGGGCCCTGCGACCCCAGGAAACCTCCGAAAGGGCCTCCGCACTGGCCCGAGAGCCCTGCCCCGAATCTGGGCTCTCACCCCCCATACTCCGGGTGCACATCTCCCCCACCTGCCCTTCCTGGGGTTTTTCCCGACTGACCTCTGCCCTTCCTTGGGTCTTTCCATTCTGGAATTTACCTCTGCTCTGGCCGGCAGGTTCCAAGTGTGGCCTCTGAAACACTGCTCTCTCCAGGGAAGCTTTGCAGCTGCCTTGAACTTGGTGCGGGGGGCAGCTGGGCACTGCTGTGCGAGAAGGGCACCTGAGGCATTTAGTAAGTGCCAGGGGCCATGCCTCACCCTTGTTTGAGCGGATCACACTCTTTGGGGGGTGGGTGAGCTGAGAAAGGCTCTCCCGGGGATGCCGCTGCAGCCAGGTGGCAGACCCACTGACAGGTGACATCCCAGGGGCTTCCCTGTTGATTCCTGGCCTCGTGTGCCTTCTTGCTTCCCTGTCTCGACCATCATCCCGTCCCTCTGGGCCTCCCTCAGGGTGGAGCCACAAACAGGCCTGGATCTGGCCCAGCTCTCCTGGCTCTCGCTCGCCTCTCTCTCCCTCCTCTCTCTTTCTCTCGGTCACCCCGGAATTCCAGCCCTTGGCCACCTACCTAAGGCCTCACCAGCCAGCCGCACTCACGGCTGGCGAGGCAGGGGAAGAAACACGCAGCCATCCTGGAAGTCGTCACCTTGGGCAAACAGCCCAGTCACCTCTTGTCCCGCCGCTCACGGAGCGCCCAGGGACCGCGTGCACTAGTGCTCAGGAACGGAGAGCAGGGCGGGCGGGGCTTTTGACTCCCGGATGTCCTCACAGGGAGCTGGGTTTGGCGACACAGCAGCCACACGTGCGCCGCAGACATGCGGAGAGCTGTCAGTGGACTTGGTGGCAGCGGTGTGTGGCGCACAGCTGGTTTCTCAGACCTGCACACACAGGCATGGGCCCCTGGAACTGTGCCCCCCAGTTTGGAAGCGCTGTCCCGGCTGATGTTACAGGGAGGAGGGCGGAGCAGGGACTTTATCCTACAGGGACAGAGGGCGTGTGGATGCCGCCGCCTGCCCTGAAGTCCCAAGTGAGCCCCGCAGCCCCAGGCAGGCCCCGCAAGGATGCCGTCAAAAGCTAGCTCCTGCCACGCTGGGTGTTTCCTCCTAGAATGTGGCACGGTGCAGCTGGGAGTTCAGGGCAGGGGACGTCGGAAGGATGGCCCGATGACGTGTGCCTGGGGACTTGCTCGCCTGGGGCGCAGCACGGAGCGTGGACTGGATGGTAGCTGATGGGCAGAGGGTGGACGAGGGAGGGAGGGGGAAGGGGTTCTGGGGGAAATGGTCTCATAACTGCAGTCAACCCAGTTCGAACGGGAAAGGATCGTCTCCGTCCCGGGGCAGGAAGTGAGGAGAGCCAGCACCCAGATGCGTGGAGAGGGGACGCGTGTGTGTCTGGGGTCTGTGTGGAGCACGCGCCCGGGGAGGTGCGTGGGGAATGCAGGCCGGGTGTGTGTAGGCAGCCGCCGCTCCTGCCCGCACCCTGTGCTGGGCGCTCTGCTGGCAGGCACGGCGCACCCGTCAGACCGGCCACCTTTGTGAAGAGGGGACTCCTGGAAATGGGACTGTTTGGAAGTCCTGGGAGGAGGGCGCGTTCCAGTTGGAATTAGGGCCGTTGGGTGTGTCTGGTTTCTTGCGGACCGGACAGGGGGCACCTTGCTCCAGCAGGTGCAGCACGGGCAGGCGCTGGTGCCTCGGGTCTGGTTCTGGAGCCGGCAGGTCCCATGCTGGGTTTTCAGACAGGCTCCTCCCTGGGTCCCCAGGCCTTTCCCTCCGCTTATCCTCAGCCTGCACGGCCTTTCCCAGCCAGGCTGCAGGGCGACGACTGGACGTGCTGGAGGTGCTGGGGGTGCTGCGGTGTCACGCCGGGGTCCCTGGAGCGATTCCTGAGTTCCGTGTCCTCGGCGTGTGGCCCCAGCTCAAAGTCCATGTGTGCACGCCCTCGGAGCACGGCCGCCCTGTCCAGATTCCAGAACCGCACAGAACCTTCAGGCCTCATTTCCTTTCATCGTCCTTTTTTTTTCAAAAACTTGCTGCTGAAAATTGCAGGCCCTTTTATGTTGCTTTACAAGCCCGGTCCTGTCGGCCCCGCCTCGGGCCCCTGCCACATCCTTCCTCCTCCTGTCTTCTCGGAGTCTGGTGGCTGCGGAGGAGGCGCCTGGGGACCTGCAAGGCCTGCCTGCGCCCAGCACAGCTCTCCCCTGCCCCCCGCCCCGATCACAGGCTTCACAACAGCTCCCCCCTTTTCCTCCCCTTCTCCCCGCACCCCACACGCAAGCAAAAGCAGAATTTCCTGCTGCCCTCCCAGACCGGTGATTTCTGGACGGGAGGTGGCATGTCCAGAGCAGCAGGAACCGTGTAACTGGTGGCCCTATTTCAGTGGCCTTTTGTGCCCTAAGCAGGAATTTCTCACTGCCCGGAAACAACAGGAATCGCAGGGAATGTCCCATGATTTCCTTTGGAGCCTTAGCCCGGACGCGGAGTCAGGGGTGAGGCGAGGACACTTCTTCTAGTGGCCTGGCAAGCCCCGAGCTGCTGTCCTGAAGAGGACCCTGACCACAGCCTCCCCGGCTCCGCCCAGGCCGGGCGACCCACCAGCAGAGGGGCAGCCATTCTGAGCTCTTCCGCAGGGAGGCAGCCGTGGTGCCACCGGCCGCCTGGGCAGCCCGGCCGAGCTGCTCGTGGGACACCAGCCGTGATCTCTGTGATGGGAAACCCAGCTGGGTCTGGGGCGTCCGCCGCCTCCAGAGCCTCCTCCCTGTAACCACAGAGGTCACGACACTGAGCTGGTGTTTCATCACTCGAGCCTGGGAGGTACCTGCGTCAAATCATCAGGTGGATTGCCTTCCTCACCTCCAGCGAAGTGGGCCGAGAGGGCGGTGGGAGAGACAGGACACAAGCTGAGTTTGGCTGAAGAACCAAACTGGGAAATCCCTTTAGAACCGCCTTCCTTTTCAGAACATTCCGTGAAGTAGCTGAGAGCCAGTTTTCTCGGGAGCCTGCCTCCCTTCCTGTGGCTTTAAGCAGCTGGGCGGAGGCTCGGACCGGAGCCCCAGGCCGTGGTGTGGGGTCCTTTACACACGTGTGAGCCAAGCTTGGGCTGGGGCCAAGCCCTTCCTGTGCGGCTCTGCTGGTCACTGGCTTTGCTTCCCTGCACGTCTGCTCACACGGTGCTGTGTTGTGGACTGCATGTGTGTGTCCCCTCCAAATTCATAGGTTTGTGATGGTATTGGAAGGTGGGTCCTCGGAAGTGATTAGCTGGCAACGGGGGAGCCCTCGTGCATGGGGCTGGTGCTCTCAGAAGAGGCAGAAGAGCTAACGCTCTGTACCCCGGCGTGAGGAGGGCACAGCGAGAAGGCAGCCGTCCTGCGACCGAGGAGAGGGCCCTCCGCAGACCCGAGCACGCTGGCCTCCTGCTCTGGGACTTCCGGTTTCTAGCCCTGCGAGAAGTCCGTTTCTCTGGCTGAGAAGCCAGCCTGTGGATGGTATTTTATAATAGCCGCCTGAGCCGGCTAAGACACGTCCCCGTTCTCTCAAGGTGTTTGGTTTCCTGCCGGAGACCCTTGTTCATCTACTGCCCACTGCTGATGGGAAATCTTATTTATTTATTCATGTATTTATTAAAAGATTTTATTTATTTATTTTTAGAAAGAGGAAGGGAGGGAGAAAGAGAGAGAGAGAAACATCAGTGCGTGGTTGCCCCTCACGCACCCTACTGGGGATGTGGCCGGAAAGCCAGGCACGTGCCCTGATTGAGAACCTACCCCTTGGTTCGCAGGCTGACGCTCAAGCCACTGAGCCACACCAGCCAGGGCTCGTGGAAAATTTTAAACCCAAAACCTGAGGGTGGCTGTACATTCTCTGAGAACCTGGGTAGGTGGCCACCAGCCTGGTCAGCGGCCCATCTGCAGGAGGAGCCCTCCTTATCCTTGTCCATTCTCAGGCACAGAGGGCGTGCTCTTGCATAACACAGAGGTGGCGGCAGGCAGGACCAGCGGAAAGGCTCGAGGGGGTTGGAGGAGCCTCGAACTCAGACGCTGTTCCTGACATCAGAACAGGCACCATTGTGGCCAGGGACCCGCGTGAGGATCTGACCCTTAGAAAAATAAAATAAAATGAAATGAAATGATAGATGAATGCAGAACAAGGGGGTTATAATTTTCTTAGCAAGTCACGGGCCACCTTACACAGACATGATCCTGTTCATTGGAACCACGCTTCTGTGACGAGGAGGAGGGGCAGGTGCCAAGTAAGCCTGGCAGGTCGCTGGTGCTCACGTACGATTACCATCAGGAACAGACAGAGGAAGAGAAAGGGGCAGGCTGGTTGGCTCTGAGCTGAGCCAGGGAGAAGCGCGGGGTTGTCCAGGTCCCTGGAGGTGCTGGTGCATGCGGCAGGGTGGGTAGCCTGTGGGAGACACGGGGCCCCATGATGCTGGGATGTGTTACTTGCGGGGCTGGACTAGGGCCCACACTGTGGCCCTGGCTTCTCAGCTTGCAGCTGGGGAGGTGGTAAAAGGGAAGGAGGAGGCAGAGTCTTGACAAGTGAAGCTGGATAATGGTATCTCCCACACTGAGGATGCGCTGGTGTGGCCCCTAGCACCCCTGCCATGGGGCAGCTTTAAGACCCACTGAGGACCTCACGAGGGCACCTCTGCCCTTGACCGAGAGGCCTGTGCAGGTCGGTTCCTGGCCAAAGAAGCCTTCCAGACCAGAGCACGAGCTCACTGGGTCCATGGCACCCGAGGGTCCTGTGGGTGGCTGCGCTGGCTCTGCGGTGGGAAGCCCCCATTTGTGGCACGTGCCCTGGGGTCCCCGAGGGGTGGTGCAGACTGTGCTCCCGTGACAGGGGCTGCTCTGAAGGACGAGGCGGCCAGCTGGCCCAGTCCACGAAGAGCTGGGCTGACTCAGTGTAACGGCCTTCTGGAAACCCCTCTGCAGCCCCCATGCCTGCCCAGCCTGCCCTGGCAGTTGTCACCTACAGCTCCCCTGTCAGAACCTGGCCGAGAAGCACGTCACAAAGGACGGGGTGGAGGAACGCCGCAGAACCACGTCTAGTGCCTCCTCGCTGCTCCGACTGTGGGCTGAGGTCCTTCACGCACGAGCATCAGGGGGCCTGATAGAAGCGAGGGGGACTCCGAGCCCCACCAGGTGGCTCCCGCAGACATCAGGCCCCGGGGCAGAGCGGCTGGGGCACGTCAAGGGGGTAGCCCTTTCAGCCGACCTCCTCTTCGTGTGGCGTGTGCAGCTGTGGGTACATGTGCAACTGTGTGCGTGCATGGATACGTATATGAGCGTGTGTGCACGTGTCTGTATGAACATGCATGTGTGTGCACGTGCATGTATAAGTATGTGCAGACAGACCACGGAGATATTGTGAGTTCCATTCTAGACCACCACGATAAAGGGAGCGGGAATCTTTTTGCTGGTGGAGGGTCTTGTCTTCAATTTGCAAAACATGCAGCTTAAGCACAATTAAATGAGGTGTGCCTATACGTGTATATATATATACCACATACATATATATATATATATAAAACAGTTGGCAAGGATGGAGGGAAAACTTCTGTTTCATTTTCAAGTTTTTTCCTTGGGGGAGTCCTTAGAATTGCTTTCTTGCCCTGATTTTGGAATTTTTTTTGAGATTGGTTTTTAGAGAGAGAGAGAGATTTGTTGTCCCACTTACCTATGGAGTCATTGGTTGATTCTTTTATGTGCCCTGACCGGGGATCGAACCTGTAACCTCAGTGTATTAGGACCACGCTCTAACCCACTGAGCTACCAGCAGGGCCCTTGCCCTGATTTTGGAATCTCTTCGGTGGTCCCCCATTGGTTGCCCATCCTTTATTTACCACCAGCAGGCTTCGAGGGGTCTTTGGCTGGCTTGTAGAGTTTTGTACTAGGTTTCACTCAGCTTCCTCTGTAGCTTGGAGACTGGATTCCTATGTAGACATGGTTGGTACAGCCAGCCCCCACCCTTCCTGTTAAAGAGGCCCCATTCTTAGCCCTGACAGGTGTGGCTCAGTTGGTCAGGCATCATCCTGCAAAGCAAAAGGTCACCGGTTCGATCCCCAGTCAGGGCACACGCCTGGGTCTCGGGTTTGGTTGCCAGCGGAGGGACATGTGAGAGGCAACCGATCAGTGTTTCTCTCTGAGATTGGTGTTCCTCTCCCTTTCTTTCTCCCTTCTTTCCTCTCTCTCGACAAATAAATAATTTTTTAAAAAAAATAGAGAGACCCCACTCTAGTCTAAACGTTTAACTTGACGCATCACGCAATCTGATACGTGTTTTGGCTACACTCCAGAATGTCAACCTGTGCGTGCCAACGAAGCTGGCGGAGAGCACGCTGGCCAGCCAGAATCCTGTCAAGCTGGGACACGGGGCTTTTCCGTGTCAGACCTGGAAGGAAGCGGCAGGAAACCAAAACACTGAACAGAGACATGAAATGCTCCCTAAAGCCCCAGAAGCAGCGGCCTTGGCCGCCCCGGAAGGGCCGCCTGAGCTCCTTGGCAAAAGCTTTGAAACGCCAGCATCCCTGCCTTGCCTCTCTTCACCTCCGATCAGGTTTTCTTTCCAGTTTGAGGCAAACGCTGATGTGTGAGGGACTGTGCTCTCCCTAAGGGTAGCTTGTCCCCATCTCTCCTCCCAGGGACTCAACTGTCTGGGTGCAGCCCATTCCACGGCTACCCTGGTGGTGGCGCTGCGGAGTCAGCGGGTCAGCCTCTTGGTTGACTTTTGGATCCCACAAGATAGGAATCATTTTTCCTTCTACCTTGGACGTCATGTTGCCCAAGGCCTAGAAGACCAGTGCAGCGCCCAAGGGTTGTGTGGCACCTGCTGGAATCTGAGGGTGTGGAAGGACCTTGGTCGCCTCCTGCTGCCACATAAATTGGCTCCTGTGTCACGAGAGGCTGCTCCGCCCACGGGGCTTGCGCCTGGAGACTGTCTGGCCGTGGTCTCCAGTAGTTCTTGATCTCTGCTCCTGGCTGTGCATATTGCAGCTCCGATAAAGGGTGAGAAAATGTATTTCCTTCTAGGACCCTGAAAGAGGACAGCCTTGGCCTCGAAAAATATTCACATGCTTGTGGCATCGACAAGAATGAATCCGTGCTAGGGCTGGAGGCTGAGGAAGGAAGGGAGAGATGATGTGTGTCAGTGTGCAAAGCGGCAGGCCTGAGGGCGGTGGGGCACCGTTTATATCGACAGTGCTGTCACCGCAGAGCGAGAATCAGTGCTGATAGGACAGGAGGAATGCTGAACGCCAAGTGACAAAAAATGACCGGAGTGTGGACGTTGAGCCCTGGGGTGTAGCATTTTCTTCCTGCCCTGGGCACTCTTCCCAGCATCCCCTGCAGGTCAGCCTCGGCTCGGCACTTCAGTCTTTTATGCGGAAGGACCAGAGTGATGGTTCTTTTCCCTAAAGAATTGGGAATTTTTTTCCCTTGGGAAAAACCTGTGGTGCGTGTCACGCACGGGGCCTCGGCTGCCTTCCACGCAGAGAACCCGGCCCGGCAGCCCACCTGGAGGAACGGCCTTCAGTCCCAGGAGGGGCCGAAGATGGGAAGGGCCAGCCCTGCCTGTGGCGACTCCCAGTTCAGCCCAGTTAGTCTCCGCTCCATCAGGGCTGCCAAATCACACAGCAGTCTCCTCCTCAAACACCAGTTGAAAGCAGACCTTTAAGTCAAAGCCAACATGAAAAGTATTTTTAAAGAAGAAACAGAGATAGCAAGGCACTTGGTCCGGTCGATATTTCCAGCTTCTCTTTTTTCTCCAAATGTTCGAGTGTCCTGCCAAGCTGGGTCACATGTGGCTAGGAGTGGGGGAGAGGGGAGGGCTCGTGGGCAGCCGCTGCCCTTGGCTTTGGCTGTGGCTTTGGCTTTGGAGACCCTGACACAAGAAGATTCGTCTTCTCTGCCGGAACCATGACACCAGGAGGCTTTCTGTCTGGAACACCTTTTCCTTTGACACCTCAGATGGGATTCTGCAGCGGGGCCAGTGGGGGGGGACCTCTTTTCCTGTTTTAATAACCTGTTATCAACTCCAAAGGCTGCTGCGAGGAAAAATATCAATTATCGCTTAGGCAATACTTTTTGGCAGGGCTTGAAACCGCATTCCGCCCTCCTAACGCGATCGCTGCCCTGAGCCAGAACTCGCAGAGGGTTTGAGGACGCGTCGTGTACACACAGTCATTAAGGCGGCCAGGGGGATATATTTTTATCCTGTAAATTGAATGCCAGTTAAGCAGTAGTGATTACTGCAAAGAAGCCTATAATTTATACCGGGGGGGGGAAGTGGAGATTTCGGTTAAAGATAAAAAGGATTGCTTAAGAAGAGCCTCAAAAAAATAAATAAATAAAAGGCAAAAGAAACGGCAGTCACAAAGCCACCCAACGTCTTCACTGTGTGGACATTTCAAAACCGGATCCTCGGTGTCGGAGAAACAGTCTACACGTACGGCACTTCCTGGGATGTCACACACACACACACACGAGCGTTTCGTCGTTTAGCCGTAGGGCGCTTACTATTTCTGAAATGCGTCTGTTCCTTAGACTCTCCACCAGGGTCGAGTTTGTAGGTGAAGCGCGTGGCCTTGGCCTGTGTGTGGGCCCAGAATCTACCCCCAGGGGCGCCTTCCCCAGACTCACCCCCCAAATTGGGAATCTGGGTGCAAATAAACAACAGTCGGAACTTTGACTTGGAGCAAGAAGTGACGGTCCTGAATTTTTGTCGCTTGGCTGCGAAGCTTGATGAGAACTCCGGGTGTTTGTCATCGACTTGGACTTCTTGAGATCTGTCTTGAGATCTGTGGGCAGAGCAGAGAAGAGGAAAAGGGGACAAGGGAAGGATCTTGAATATTTGAACCGTGTCGTGTCCTGGGAGCCACGGGAGGGGCCCCCGCAGCTCAGAGCAGGAAGGAGCTGTGGGGCTGGTTTCCATCTGAGGCGCTGTAGGCGTGCTGAGCCCCCGAGGTGCACTAGGCTCCCTGGGGGGCTGCTACAAAACCCGGCCCCTCCCCAAGCAAGTCTGATGTACTTGGTCTGAGGTGGGCCCCGTTTCCCAGGTGATTTTTACCTGCAGCCAAGTCTACTGGTGTCCCACAAGAACCTCAAAGACCGGAAGTGGCCCTGAAAGGAGGGGCTTACCGAGCCACGGGCTCACCAGAGAAGAACCAGCCCCGGGCCCGCAGTCCAACCCACCAGCAGCGGGGCTCCATGGGGGGCACTAGCACATCTGCTGTCCTGAGGGTGATTGACCAGGAGACCCTTTCGTGCAAGTGTCCAGAAGAAAGATGTCGTTTTGAGAGAATGACACTGGGCTACAGGGAGAGCGTGGGGCAGAGGAAAAAGAGGAAGTGGGGACAGTTGTGGGATCCCTTCAGAGCCCGTGAAGGAGAAAGAAGCACCGGCTGCCTCTGCACTGGTTGCGGGCAGCCGTCGGGAAAGCAGGAGGCGGTGGCCTCTGGTGGTCAGGCTCCAGGGAGCCCCGGAGAGAGCCATCCGGAAGTTCGTGCAGAGTCTCAGCACACAGTCGGAAGGGAAGCAGGCGGCTGCCGGGCTCTACTTGCAGCTGCTAACCCAGTAACCCCCTTCTCTCTTTCTCCCTCCCTTCCACCCCGAGGCCTGCAGTCACTCCGTTTAGGACGTCTCAGAATTTTTCCTTGGCACTAGTAAACTCATCAGCGTGGCTCTGGATGGGCGGCGGGGGAGGGACACTCCCAGGACCAGCAGCTGCAGCAGGTCCCTTGGGACCTGGATAGCAATGCAAATGCAAATTGTCATTCAGCACCCCCCACCCCACCCTGCAACCCCCACCTCTCAGACCTTCTGAGTCAAAAATGCTGGGTGGGGCCCTGAGTTTCCCTGAGGCCCACCGGGAAGCAGAGGGGCGGGCGGGCGGGGGCTTCTGGTGTGCCTTTGGGTTTCCCGGGGAGCTTTAAAGAATCCTGATTTATCTTACAGGCCTTTCATTTGTTTGGTGTGGTCTCTAAATATTTTGACAGTTGATTCTTCATTTCTTTTATGTTTAAAGTAAGTGGCGGGGAGACGTTCCTTCCCAGGGTGCAGGAAACGCTGTGTCCAGTGCCCTGACAGCATCCAGCGTTGCCATTAGCTCGTCCCCAGGGTCACTGCGGAAAGTGAGCTAGAGACGAGCTTCTCGACATCGCTGTTATGTGCTTATTGTCCTTCTTTGTTTGTGTGTGTGTGTGTGTGTGTGTGTGTGTGTGTGTGTGTGTTAAAGATTTATTTTCCATTGTATTTCCTTGGTGCTAGGAAAAGTTCCTTCAGTTTTCTCATCACTTTATAATTGTAATGTTGCTGTGAAAATTCTAGAAAATAAAAGTAGAATAGTGTATAACTTCATTTTTCATTAAAAAAAGAATCTAGATGCTTCCGTTACACCTCATGCCAATGAAATCAGAACCTCCAGCAGCAACAGCCAGGCACCAGAAGTTTCTGGAACTCTCCAGGAGATTGCACTATGTGGTTATGTTTGAGAACCAGTGCTTTACAGAAATTGGACGGTGTCCCGTTAAGATTCAAGAATTGGCCTTTCTATTTCTTTCCTATCTCCCTAGTGTCGAGTTCCGTTAGGCAGGACGTAACCTGCCCCAGAGCCAGAAGGGGTGACAGAGTCCCCCTTGTTCCCCTGGGGAAGGTGTGGCTGCTTGCCTCTGACAAACTGTGTGCTGGGGAGAAAGGGTTCACAGGATGCTCTCTGACCCCCCCACCCTGCCACCTAAATAACAGGCCCAGAGACCCCAGACCCGTGGGGGTAACTCTTGGTGGAGAAACTCTTCCTCGCAGTCAAACTGGTCTTACGTTGTTCAGCCAACTCTGTCGGCGCGTGAACACGAAGCAGCACCTGCTGCGTGGTTAGTGGTGCGGGCCGGCCTGCGGGAAGGCTCTGGGCTGTGGACCAGGACGAGCCCCGCCCTCCGCAGAAGAAGCTGGGGCCCGGGAGATCCGGCAGCAGGGGGCCCTCTCAGCCACAGGGGGTCGCAAGGCTGCTGCCAGGGAGAAAGTGACCTATACCATCAGAGGATTTCAGGCGGTGGGGACCGAACACAAGGACTGTCCAGGTTGGGGCTGGCAAAGGGCAGGAGCCAAGGCCCTGGAGCCGTGAGGTCTTGTGGGAATGGCCATGCAAGTGGCCGCCCTGGGTTCAGGGGCTGACGTCCTCGGGGTGACATCCCTCTTGGGCCTGGTCAGTGGCTTGCATTTCAGAAGGCCTGGAGGTAGGATGCAGTCCAGAGGCCACCCCCCACACCCCCAGCCCACCTCCCCTCAGCACCCTGGGCAAGGTGGAAGGGGCGGAGCGTAAATAATTAGGCCATAAAACCCTCCTGGCGTGTGTTTTTTAAGGAACAGAAGGGGCCGCTGGTCATTAGGGGCAGGAAGTAGCCTGTCCTTAGGGCTGCTGCTGCCGGGAGCTTCCGTGCCCTTTGATGTCCCCGAGGGGTCTTTGAACTTTGGGAGCAGCAGGTTCTCTCTTAGCGTGGGCTTCCTCCTGCAGGTCTGCTCCTGCCCGCTCTGCGGGCCTTTGAAGGGGAGGGGGGTGCTGGGGGCGGCCCTCCAAACCCATTACAGCAGTGGCTCCAGGAAGAGCTGGCAGCCAGATTGCCTCTGAGGGGCCTTCGGAAACCGCCCTGTGTGTCCCCACGTGAATCCTTTACTTCGTGCGATCCCAGACTGTGGGGGCTTCTGCCGGAACCTGACAGACCGACATCCCACGGGGAAAAGGGACGCCCTCAAAGTACCTGAGATGGTTCTGGAACAACCACACGCACACGCACATGAAGACGAAGGAGAGGAAGCAAGCCTTATTCCTTCCATGAATTCTACCTCCTTGTCCCAGGCAGTTTTTCTCCTAGCCCTGTGCAGCCTTTCCATCCGAATCAGCATGGTCCCCTCTGCTGTCCGCACTCACCTTGGGGGGCCGTGTCCTGATGGCACCGGTGTGGCCATCAGTCTGAATTTCTTTGGCACTTCTACCCAGAATGAGCTTCAGATGCCCCCTCGCCCCACAGAGTGTTTTCCCAGGTCAGAGATCAGCACAGCTCTGTGGGGTTGTTGTTGTGTTTTTTTTGTAGAGATTTTATACAGCATCCAACTCCAAGTCTGTCCAAGTAAGGACACACACAGGCGTGCAGGGGCTCTGGACGGACGCACCGCTGCGCCACGCAGCGAGGGCCTCGGAGGAAGGAGGCGAGGAGCCTCCTACGCAGCTGCCCCTTGTTTGCTCTCGAGTTTGTGGGGCGACCTCCCCAGTGTGGCGTCACTGGTGCTAATGATGAGACAGTGGCAGGAAGGCCCGTACTCGCAGCTTCTGTCCTGTGCGCTGGTGGCACCTTCCCTTTCGTGGGGCGTCCGCCCGCTTCCCTCACTGGCTCTGCACACGTCTGGGGGCCGCTGCGCTTGCAGCCTGGGGGCCCTAGCTCCCCTGCACTCGGGCATGAGCTTGGACACAGTGAGGCCCTCATCCCTCCACAGCCACTACCTGCCAGGCTCCTCGGTGTCTGTGACCCTTCCCAGAGCTCCTTTAGTGCGGAAACTCTGTGAAAGCAGGGCCCGGCCTGTGCCTGCAGCTAGGGTGGGGTCTGGTCACAGGAGGCTTTTGACAAGCCCTTGTTGAATGCATGAGTGAATAAATGAATGAACGAATGAGTACAGCTGACCCTTTAATAACACTGGTTTGAGCCTCCCAGACCCACGTAAACATGCAGACTTTTTCCAGTATGTATATTGAAAATGTTTGGGGGTATTTGTGACCATTTGAAAAACTCAAAGATGAACCTTGTGATTTTCTTCCTAACATTTTCTTTTCCCTAGCTTACTTCTTTTTAAGGTTTTCTTTTGTTGAGATTTTATTTATTTATTGGTGGAGAGAGGAGAAGGGAGGGAGAAAGAGAAGGAGGGAAGCATCAGTGTGTGGTTTCTCCTCTCACGCGCCCCCTACTGGGGACCTGGCCCGAAACCCAGGCATGTGCGCTGACTGGGAATCAAACCCAAGACCCTTTGGTTTGCAGGCTGGCACTCAATCCACTGAACCACACCAGCCAGCACCCCCTAGCTTACTTTATTGTAAGAATACAGCACATGATACATATAACATACAGGATGTGTGTTAATCAACTGTTTATGTTACCGGTAAGGCTTCTGGTCAACGGTAGGCTGTTAGTGGTTAAATTTGAGGGGAGTCACAGTTATGTGCAGGTTTTGGATCGCATGGGGGTCAGGGCCCCTAATACCTGCGCTGTTCCCGGGCCACCTGTGGTGGTGTCCCTGTTTAGTCACACAGGGGGAATGGAGGTTCAGAGGAGTGGTGTTGCTCCCCGCAAGAGGCAGAGCCAAATTCTCACCAGGTTGTCCTGACCATCAGGCCAGGACTCAAACATAGCACTCTGCATCTGTGTGAGATGGGGAATTTCATATTATCTTCCTTGACTGTTTACATATTTTCATCAAAACAGGCAGAAAATTGGAAACTGGCTGGGCCCGGGAGCTGGCTGCCGTGTGTGCACGTGTCCAAGCAGAGTGGGGGCCGGGGGGGGACAGGCGCTGGAAGGGAGGAGCCTCGGCAGTGGGAGGTGCGGGGCCGGCCGGGGTCAGCCGGGGTCAGCGTGGCTGGGAAACACAATTCGGAGACAAGACAGACTGGGAGCGAGGCGGCTCACCTGCTGCTGGGTGACCTTAAGGAAATCACTCCGGCTTTGCAGCCCCAGCAGGTGCCCATCAGGGAAAAGGCACATGCTCTGGCCAGGTAGCTCAGGTGGTTAGGGTGTCATCCTGATGCACCAAGGTTGTAGGTTTGATCCCCAGTCAGAGGACATGCAAGAATCAACCAATGAATGCATCAGTAAGTGGAGCAGCAGATCTCTCTCTCTCTCTCTCTGCCCCCCCCCCGCTCCGCCCCTCTTCTCTCTTCCCTCTAAAATCAATAAATAAAAACACCAGAAAAATAAGAAGGATACAATGACCGCCCTTTCCGTGTTCCACCAGAGGCTGTGAAGTGGTGACGTCGGTGAGAATGTTCCAGCGATAACAGCACAAAGGTGTTGTGTCTTGTGTAGACAGGTCCTGACGGAAGGACAGTAGCCGACAGTCCTTCACCAAAATCGTGTGTGTGTAAGGGTCACTTTGGAAGAAGGTGCCCCCTTGGGCCTCCCTGCCACCTGCCAGCAGCTCCCTGAAGCTGTCCCACCCATTCTTCCCACCACTGTTGGGACTAGTGGCCGCTTCTTTGTCCGAACACCCAATAAAATGCAGACTCCAGAGGAGGCACCTCGTGTGCCCGTGTTGTGTGAAAAACGTGTATCATGAAACACAGAATTACCTTGGTGTGATGCCGTGCTCATGGACAAAGCCTCACAGAAGGGCTTTGTCACACCCAGACACACTCACGGACCA
Organism: Phyllostomus hastatus; assembly: GCF_019186645.2. Classification (NCBI taxonomy): domain Eukaryota; kingdom Metazoa; phylum Chordata; class Mammalia; order Chiroptera; family Phyllostomidae; genus Phyllostomus; species Phyllostomus hastatus. The sequence goes on along the minus strand of NW_025334036.1, from coordinate 10,186,291 downwards.
GAGCATAGGACAGAATCTTTGCTTTGTTCATTCTCTTTCTTTTTACTTTCTCTCTCAACACCATTAATATAATTGTTGTTTAAAGTTGAAGGTCCATTTAATGTGAATTTTCTTTCCATGTATATATAGGTACATACACACACACACACACACAATTTCAGGCAGGATCGAGGGGAAGGCAGACCTGACTCTTCTACCTGTCATCTGAATTCCTTAGCTACAGATCCAAGAACTGGGCATTTTCGTGACTTCAGTACTCTGATTAGCTAAGCCAGACATGATACGCTGTGTGTGTCTCATTTATTTCCACCTGCTATGATATTATCCATTTGAGCAAAATACACTTAGCACGGACGCTACACTGACCATCCTTCACCCATCGGAGAGTCAGAATTCGGGGACGTGTTGGGAGCATTTGTTTTAGGGTGTGTATCATGGGGTCCAGCCTGGCGGTCACAGTGTTACTGAACTCCCGGACGCTCATTTTCTTGGGCAACAACAGAAACAACTCTGGGGTGATGGAATTGTGGTGCTGCTGTTGCGTGTTTGCTTTGCTCCCTATAAACGGGGTCACGGATGATGTGGCATTTCACCCTGGTCTTTGGCCCAGACAAACAAGGGCCGCCCGTCACCCCCGGAGACTCGGAACCCTGGTCGGTGAACCCCCTGAGCAGGAGAGCACTGAGAGCCTGTCTGGGTCTCGGCAGAGGGGTAACGCCAGCCGAGGAATTCCCTCGGAGGGGCAGAGCTGGGGTGTTCGTGATCAGGGGTGAATGAACAGCAGCTGATACAGACCCGCCTACCACTGCCCAAAGACTGCCGTGGGCTGGCCCCTGCCATGAGGAGGCGACCCTCAGGCGCCATTTCCCTGGGTTCTTCATCCCTCCCCAGACGTGCCCATCACAAGCTCAGCCAGGGCTCCTCGGAGGAGGACTCGAACCGGGGGGCCTGATTCGTACCCCCGGCATCAAAATGCTAAAGCCCCTGAAAGACGGACGAGCGGGCCGAGAGCCCAGTGACATGGAGCTTCCAATGCGGCCGACGTATGGAGTCTCCGCCACGCAGGGTTTGTGGTGGAGCAGGGAGGGGCTGGTAGGTGTGGGAGCTCTCTCGGCGCTCCCTGCGTGGTCCGTGTGTTGGATTTCCTGAAGTCGCATGGTACTTGTTTCAAGGTCCACTCAGCTCAGGCCCTCAGGTTGTGACTGCGTCTGAGGACCCTGGACCTCGGGTGACCCAAGGCCAGCCCGTGTCCTTCCCACCACAGTCACTTAAAATCACTGGGTGCGTTCCACCCCGCTTGTTTTTTGCTAAATACCACGTTGCCAGAAGTGATAGATGCCCTGGGACCTAAACCTACAATATGAGGTGTTTTTCAGTCAGGTAGTCCTTAATTTAAACTAAAAATAGCCTAAACCGTTGTTTACGGAACCTCAACTATCCAGGCCGCCCGCCCCAGTGCTGAGTCATCAAACTGCAAGTGGATGAGGCACTTAGGGGCCTCGGAACATTTTAAACCAGCTCGCGTGTGAGCTGTGGGAGAGAAAGCCGCGACTCCCGCTCCGCCGAGCGTGCTGGCCGGAACGTGCCTTGGGGGAGACTTCAGGGGCTGGCAGAGGGACGTTTTAATGTCACACTCCATGTCGGCGTACGGTGACAGACCGTGCAGTCAGCTCTCGCGAGCAACGTTGGAAACGGAGTTTTGTCTCCTGAGAGGTCAGCTCCCCTGGCCGGCGGGGTCTGGCAGTGTGGGTGGGGGGGCCTCATTCGTTTCAGAGCCAGCCTGACCGCCGCAGAAAACTCGGACGCGGCCGTGGTGCCAGCGCTCAGATGTCCTCGCACGGTGGCTTCCCAAACATCGTCCTTGTTTGGAGAGCCTGTCCAGCGGCCGCCGTTCGGGAGACCCCAGCCCAGCCCGGGGGGACGGGAGGCGGTTGGCTGTAATGGCGAGAAGCCAGAAGAACAGTTGACTCATGTTCAGTCTCGGAGGAGGAGCGGATGCTCCAAGGTTGTCCCCAGGCTCTGCTGATGCCTCGTCGTCAGAGATGCTACAGAGCGACTTTTCGTCAGGAGACGTTTCGCCTCCGTAATGTCTACGCATTTGATTCGCTAAGACCCATCACCATTTTCAGGGCGACCCGTTTGAGACCTCTATCGCTGGTTTGATCTAAAGATATCCAATGAAACCGTAAATCGAATTTAAGGTGACTTTGTGTACACCCTCTGCTAAGTGCAATTGAGAAACTAGTTAGCCTCTTCCTGGAAAGTGAACATGAAACAAAGATAGGACAGACAGACAGGTCAATGGATGGCTGATTATAGATATAGATAGATAAAAAAAAGTAAAACGCTGAGTAATGGTCCTGGGAAACGACTCATCTTACTCGGCAAAGTAACCACGGGAGACACAGCTCAATGGATCCTCCTGGTCAGATTCAGCTGCTCGTTCCTCGGTTCTTCGCTTCACCCTGGTCGGATGGACACCCGGCTCCTTTGTGGGAGGACTGCAGTGACCACCACCAGGGACGGCCTGCTCCGCTCTGCTGAGCGGGCGGCCACTGTCCTGAACCAGCATGCCGTCAGGGGTGCGGCTTCTCCAGCTCGGGGGCGCTTCCCCCAGCATGAGGCAGAAAACCCACCTGACACGAATTGACAGCGTGCTCGAGCCGTGACAGCCCGTGGTGGGGAATCTGGGGTAGGAGGCTGCCCGGAGGGAACCCGGCGAGTCGAAGGAGCTCCTGGGAGACCCAGGGGGGAGCCAGGGAGACGGGTCTGGACCGTGGAGCAACATGCCATCCTCAGGAAGGCCCTTGGTGACGCCGTCAAGGGGCCGGTGACCCAAAAAACCAGCTCGAGTAGAGAAACATAAAGGAAGTCTACTTAGGTGCTTTAAACATCATGTTTTAATTTACGCCGTGAACACGTCGGTTTTCTTTTTTCCCCAGTTTTGTGATGGCGGGTGAGAGCCTTTTCTTGGAGGGTGGGTGCGTCTGTCTTTTGGGCTTCCTGTCCCTGTCCCTGTCCCTCGCACATGGGCCAGAACTCGGTGGCAACGTGTTGGAGTCCCTGTTCGGCCTTCTTTTATTTTCAGGTTGTATAGAATGTAAGAGACACTTGTGACACAGTCTGGGGAAGATGTTTGTTTTTTTTTAAAGATTTTATTTATTTTTAGAGAGGAAGGAAGGGAGGGAGAAAGAGAGGGAGAGCAACATTGACCAATTTGCACCATTGTCTCCTAGCCCATCACTTGGCACTGGGGAAACTTCTAATAACGATTTTCGAATGAATGAAAGCACATTTCCCCCTACTGGGCTGTTGACAGGGAATGGGCATCCTTATGCTCGTGGAGACTCTCCCCTTAGAGTCTCAGGCCGTCTGACCTCCCGTGTTCTGTGCCTCAGTTTACCCAGTGCCAGCGTGTGTGCAGAGTCAGATCACTGGTCAGCGTGGGGTGCGTGCTCGCTCACCCCTGTCTGCACAGGCATCCTGGCGTGTGTTAGGTACCTACGGGCAGGGAAGGCGACAGGTATGATCTGGGTGGACCCAGGTAGAACTGTGCAAAAGACCAGAAAGCCCATTTTTCACTCATTTGATGATCTGCAACGCGATATTCTCTAAGTCAGAGTTTTGGGTGGTTCCCCACTAGCCCATCACACAGTGACCGCTCTTCAAGTCTGCAAAACGCTTAGATCATTTAGGGGGCGGGGTGGGGGGGTATGTTAGTGCCGCAAGGCAAGTCTCGTCATCGGAAACTGTAGTGTCCCCGTGAATATAATCTCTTCATTCATTGGTTTGTCCTGTAGCAAATGGTATGAGTGCTTTTTGGCTCCACGTTCGTTCACTAAGTGAGCAACTCATCACCGTCTTTACTTCCCTGTGAGCTTGTGACTCCCGGTCGGCGCTGGGAGGGCAGCGGGCGTGACCCTGTGTCACCTTCTGTGCTTGAGACCTGAGCTCGGGAGCCTGTAGCCTAAGTGTCGCTCTCTCCTCTTCCGTCCCTCGGCAGCTTGGGGATGAACCACGACGACGACCACTCGTCCTGCGCCGGCAGGTCCCACATCATGTCGGGGGAGTGGGTGAAGGGCCGGAACCCCAGCGACCTCTCCTGGTCCTCCTGCAGTCGGGATGACCTTGAAAACTTCCTCAAGTAAGTCCTCGAGCCCTTCGATGCCCTCCACGCCCCAGAAGGGGTAATGCTTCCAGGAGACACCGTAGTTGGGTCTCAGCAAGTGCACGGAGGGGAGGGGAGTCCCTCTGAGAAGTCTTGGCCAGCCGACAGCTGTGGTCGGTGCAGAACCTCCGGTTTCTGCCCGCTTCCTCCCACGTGGGCCTCCAGTGTGATGCGGGGCGTCCGGCTGGCATTCACCGATGCTCGTCGGCCGGTCCAACTGTCAGGAGAGTGGGCGTGTCCTGACCCCGGGTTCATCTTTCTGCGGTGTTCCGTGAGTGGACACCTCCGCAGTACTGGTGGCTGCCGTAGCACATACGTGTCCGCCGTATGGGGCCGGGATGGGTTTACCTCCCTGACACTCACTTCCCAGATCGTGTCTGTGCGTTCTCGGGTTTCCGTGGGAGAACCGCCCCCCTGATTTCACACCTTCGTCACACAGAGCCTGTGCCATGTCCCACGTGGGCCCCTTAGTGTCAGGACCTCGGGGCCGGCGGGCGGCAGACCCTGGTCGCTTCCCCGCTTGGCTGCATTCGTCTGTACACTCCATGGAGATGGGAGGGCCTCCGTGGGCCTCACCCGCCGCGGAGCTTTACGGCCCAGTGACACGCTCAAGTACCAGCGAGTTCGGGTGCACGAGCAGAGGCAGCACTCCGGCTTCTGCCCTCGTCCTGGGTCTTCTTTCACGGTGGTCCCCGGAGACAGGGAAATGCAGTGGTTCACCGGGCTTAAAGATGGACTCATTCGTTTTCAGAGTCTAGTTCCTGTGAGTCCTCAAGGCCACAGAATCTGCACAAACCGTCATAGCCCGTTGGCATGGTTTTGTTTCACACAGAGGGTCCAGGAAACAGGGAAGGCTGTGCTCATTTGTTCACACACACAGTGCTGGTGCCACTGCCTCTGTCTGAGTGCTGTGTGTGTGTGTGTGTGTGTGTGTGTGTGCGTGCATGCGTGCCTGAGTCTGGGACAGGTGGCCCCAGGTGTACTTAGGTGCATGCAGCTCTTTTCATTTTTAAAAAACATTTTATTTATTTCTTTTTAGAGAGAGGGGAAGGGAGGGAGAAAGAGAGGGAGAGAAACAGCAATGTGTTATTGGCCTCTTGAGCACCCCCTACTGGGGACCTGGCCTGCAACCCGGGCATGTGCCCTGACTGGCAATTGAACCCTCGACCCTTTGGTTCACAGGCCAGTGCTCAATCCACTGAGCCACACCGGCCAGGGCTGCAACTCTTTTTCTTCCAGAATCTTAACAAGAGGCCAGCTTCTTTTTCTTCTACCATTTGCCTTGTTTGCAAAATTAGAAAAACAAAAAGATTCAAATCATTAACCTCCTAATGTAGCTACAGCCTCACAGCCCCCATTCAGTTTCTCAGAGATGCTCTCAGCATCTCTGAACATGGCCACCCTGGTTGCAATCCTGAAACCCTTTGCAGAGTGCACCCCTGGCTGCCTCAGAGGGATGGCAGCTGTGTCGTCAGGTCGGACACCTGCTCCAGCCAGTTGCCACAGCCTGCCGGGCCGGCTGGCCCTCTGAGAGGATCTGCAGGATCAGAAAGGGGCACTTTGTTTTTATTTAAAATAAAGGACAACAACCCTAACTCCTAATAGAGGAAATTTTTTTATCCTTAGTAACGTTTGCTCAAAGCCATATTCTAAGAAAGTATCAAAGGAACCTATTACAAAAGTGCTTTCATTCACGGAAGCGCTCAGACTCCCCAAGAAACGGTACACGAGCCTCGTGGGTGTTACTCCTAGGCCCTTGCCAGCTGCCAAGCTGCTGTTGCCTCAGGAGTCAGGATACCGACCCAGCCACATGGAAAAAAAGCAAAACGTTAACAAAGCCGAGTCCCCGTGTTTGGTGCCTGGACGGCTTTCCCATAAATAATCTCCGGAGGCGCATCCTTCTCAGTGACTGAGAATCAGGATAAAAACGTGGGCGGTGCCTCTGCAAGCCGACTTGCCTCTTGGCTGTTTCAGGTCGAAAGTCAGCACCTGCCTGCTGGTCACGGACCCCAGGAGCCAGCACGCCGTGCGCCTCCCGCACAAGCTGCCCGGCATGCACTACAGCGCCAACGAGCAGTGCCAGATCCTGTTCGGCACCAACGCCACCTTCTGCAGAAACATGGAGGTAAGCGGCCCCGGGGTGGGGATGGGGGGCCTCTGGCTTCCACTGCGGGACACAGGTACTCACACTAGACACATACATGCATGCAAAGGAGCACACACATATACATGTACATGCACACACTCACATACACGGACACACATATACATCTACCCTGTGCACGCACACACACTCACCCACACCCAGCCAGAAAGGGGTGGGCTGCAGACCACGCCCAGGTGTATCGGTTACCGAGGGAGACGAGAAACCCCAAAGGGAAGGCAGATGACCAGGTATTTTATTTTCCTTCATCAGCGTCTTTTTGTTGGACAGGGACCATGAGAGGTCGACAAGTGATGACCGTCTCAGCAACGAAAAATATAAGCTCAAAATACAAATACATATAAACTGAGATCTTCCTGTTTTGTAAGTGGCCGTGAAACTGGACGCTTGTTTCTTTCTGCAGCTCACCAGGAACCACAACATGTTTCCCTGCCTGCCTTTCCCTTGCGTCTTCCCCAGTACTGAAGTCCAGTTGGCCTTTTCCTCCCCTTAATTTCACATTAAGACAGTTACGGGGATGAAAACTGTGAATCAACCAGTAAGCAACACAATGGAGCTACAGCTCCTCGGTCAATAAGGAAGTACACTGCTCACCCCTCTGATGCCTTAAGCTCCATGTCATGGTGGGTTGTAAATTAATATTAGTCATTGGTAGTCCATCTTGCTAAGAAATGGATGCACCTTGTACTCATTAAGGTTCGTGACATACTCCATTTAGATATCAGTCTCCTTGAGGCCCCATGACCATTCCACATCTCCAAATGGACAGTGCCACCCTCTTCTTTACACTAATAATCACACCCATGACACCTCACAATGTCTCCAGTTGTCTCAGAAGGAGTGGCGAGGCCCACTTTTCAACAACATGCTCCAAATCTCTCATGATCCCCTGTAATAGGAAAAAGAAAATAGTGCTTACTAGACACCATGAACAAGAAAGGAAAACACGGCCAGCCAGGAGGTTCAGGGAAATGGATATCGTGAAGGCATTACAACTCCAAAAATCTGGAGGAATTTCTGCAAAACCACACTCAGGCCTGGCAGTTCGGAATGCTGCCTGTGTTCCCAAGTCCTGGGCTCCCCCAGAGGCCGCTGCCCAGGAGAAGTTCCCTGGCAAGGTGCTCAGCCAGCCTCGCTCTGCAGAGCCATCGCGGGGAGAGGGGGCTTGGAAATGCACCTCGACATTCATGAGGCAGCTGGGGCATCTCTTGTCTTAAAATTTTCTAGAACTTTAAGCCTGTTACAGAGAAGAAAGTCATAATGAACTATAACAGAGGTTGGACCCCGCCAAAGAAATAAAACCGCAAAACACACATGCACTGACAAGTCGAAGCGTTTCTTTTTCTGGAACACAAATCGTAAAAACCGAGAAGAAAAGAAACGGGACAGATTATGTTTTGAGGAAAAATTCGTGGCCAGCGTTTTCATCTTGCTGCTGCCTTTGGTCAGGGACAAAAGTGTATTCCTAGTAGAAAGAAGGTAGGGGCTCATTGTCTCAGGAGATGTGTCTTTGTTACTGTATAAAATAACTCGGGTCTGTGGATCGATTTCAGAGGATTTGTGAACAGGGAGAGGAAAGACGTTACGCCTTTATTTTTCTCTAACCTGTAACTGAAAGGAGTATTTTCTTCACTTGGGAATGCAGGCATACACCACAGCTATATTCCTGGCACCCGGGAGACGTGATGAGGCATCACTGATCTTTTTATACTGCGTGACAGTTGCAGCCGATATCTCAAAATACCATTTACACTCACCATTGCTTCAAAATTTCTTAGGCTGTGGCCGGTGGCTCAGTTGGTTGGAGCATTGTCCCATAGACCAAAAGGTTGCCGGTTCGATTCCCAGTCAGGGCACATACAAGACGCAACTGATTGATATTTCTCTCTCACATAGATGTTTCTCTCCCTTTCTCTCTTCCTACCTGCCCTCTCTCTAAAATCACTAAGCAGGTCCTCAGGTGAGGATTTTTTTAAAAAAAAAGCAAAACTACAGTTCTTAGTAGACCTAGGGCTAGATCTTATTTTACAGTGAGCTGACAAAGACACCCATATTACGGTCAGCATACTATGCATTTGGTAGTTATTTTTATATTTTGAATTATATTTGAATTTAACTACTCTCTTGGGAATCTTATGTACTTTATCCTTACACATTGGCAAATACTATGCTGAGGAAGAGGTTCAGGGTCTCCCCCAGAGGCCTCCTAGCACGAGGCCCGGTGCTGGGCACCCAGCGGTGGCGGGGTCCCCTGCAGGAAGGGCCGGCTTGGGTGGGCTGTGACTCTTCCGTAGGAAGAAGCTCCTTCTCCTGGACTCCCATTCCGTTCTTCTTAGGCCTTCACCACTTGGGGCCACGCTAAGACTAATCCACATGAAAAGCCACTTGCTTGCTCCGAGGCAGAGGGTGAATGAGTTGGGGAAAACGTCACTGCAGTTGATTCGGGGGCAGCCTGGCTTCCGGCAGTAACCAGGTTCCTGCTTTTCTGAACATCTGCCTGCCGGAGCACCAGGGAAAATTAGAATTCAGTCCATTCTCATTTCTGGAGCCCTGGGGACCCCCAACACCGCCACCAGCGTGTCTTTCGTGTCTGCAGAATGCTAGTATTGTAAGGCTCAAAAAGCTGTCCATGGAAATAAGAACTACCACCAAAAAAAAAAAATTGGCATCATCTAGCTGGCATTTGTTGCAGAAGTTATTGGCAAATAGAGCTGTCTCCTCTTTTAGCCAATGGTAATGTGATGTTTTTAATTCAATAAAGCGTTTCAAGAAAGTCCAAACCTAAACGTTATAAACAGTGGGTAGTAAATATTTATTAGAAAGGGGAAACGAACTTTACGCAATTAGCCCAATCCATCTTTTTTATGACTGCAAGCTCCTCCCATCCTTGTCCTTGTCAGTGGTCGCCGCAGAGCAGGGTCGCCCATCCAGGAGGCTTCCAAGCTGGCGGAGCCCAGACGCTCTGCCAGGTGAGACAGGGGGCGGGAAGGCCAAGCGTAGGTAGTGTCAGCAGAAACGGGGCGTCTGGCATTGCTACTGGAGACAGAAGCGGGAAGTGCGGAGCCAGGCAACATGCTAGTGGTGCTCCCAGGGCCACAAGGCCCTCACCCAGTCTCCCTGTGACAGCGACAATAGTCCAGCCCCTCCCCCAATCACCCTGGTTCCTGGAGATGCTCAGTTGAAAGGTGCTAGTAGTGGCCCCTCCCCCATTCCTCCTCCCTGCTTCCCGGCCGTGTGTTCCACCCCCATTGCTCCGAAGCCCCCACGTGCCTGGTGGGGAAGGATGAGCCGGGAAGTGATGGGCACTGGCCTCACGAGTGCATGTCAGTGCCGTTGTGCCCGGGATCGTGGCCTTCCCAGGGGACTGAGGTGTGCGTCTCCTCCTTTCTTGGGGACGGAAGCTGGAAGCCCATTGTTCCGGGAGGGCAGGAGTGACTAGGATGGTCACAGCCATTCAAGGGCCTTGCGCCTTTTTTCTCCCTCATGTTCACGTTCTTGCTCTTTTCCATGTCACTCTCTCAGCCTTCCCGTGTCGCCTGGAGGCAGGTGCCGTCCGTAGGGCCCCACGGTGCAGAAGCTGGGCTCTGGCATCAGGCTGCCCAGCGGCGGCGTGCCCTGCTCCCGGAGCATGTGACATCGTCCCTCTGTGCCTCAGTCTGCTCATCTGCACAGTGGGAAAAGCCATTCTCCTTACACATCACGGGGTGGTCAGGAGGGTCAGGGACACATGAATGAGGGCCCTCGGCGCACAGCAGGCACTCAGTCAAGGTCAGCTAGTATCGTTTTTCCCACGGCCTCGTTTCCCAGGGCCAGTGGGAGCGGCGACATGGTTCAGCTGGTCCTCCCTTCCTTCCCACGTCTTTCTCTGTGCTGCCCTCTCTACTCCTCCGGGTGCCAGGGGCACCTGGGACCCCCAGGGACGGCATCTCCACATGCAGCGTCCCTTCCGACACCCAGTCCCCGGGCTGGGAAGCCTCTTCCTGGCCTTTCCCAAGTCCCACGGAGGTACCCAGGGGCGTCTTTCTTTTAAATTACTTTTTATCTTTCTTCTCCAGTTGCAGTGGGCATTCAATAGTATTCTGTATGAGTCTCGGGTGCACAGCCTTGTGGTTAGACAATCAAACACTGTGCAAAGTGTCCCCCCCCGCCCCGCCATGTTTCCAGTACCCACTGGCACCACACCTATTTATCACGGTTGTCTTGGCTCCGTTCTCTAGGCGGTACTTCCCGTCCCCGTGACTGTTTTGTGACCACCCATTTGTACTCCTTGATGTCTTCATGCCCGTGGGCGTCTTGATCTGTAAAGACCCCTGCGGTGTCCAGGAAGCTATCAGATCATCAGAATTCCACCTTGAAGGACAGTATCCTGTCCTCCGACGTTGGTTGCTTCTCAGTGTGCGGGGCGGGGGGGGGGGCGGTCACTGGTGCCTCCTCCAGGAACCGTGGGAAGTTTCTGGGCCCCAGTCCACCTCTCCTCTGTGAGAGTCCCCTGGGCTGCAGGTATTTCTTTTCACACAGCCTCCCCTCTGCCCCCAGATGGGGCCTCTCAGCTCACTTAGGGGAGCTGCTGACCTGGAGGAAGCCTGCCCCTTTAACGCCCGCGTACCTGGCCGGTGTGGGCGGCCGGCAGGCCGGCCCGGAGCCTCGCCCTGCCCCTCAGACAGACGGGCGGTGCTGTAGGACTCCGGGGTGGACGCCAGGTGGAAAGAAGGCCTGCCCGCCTCGGTCTCCGCTTCCTGCCCAGCAGCTGCAGCCTCTCTCGAGGCTGTTGGACTTTGGCAGCAGATGGCCCCAATTTTCCAGAAGTGTTTGAACGTTTACAGTAGACTGCGTCCTCAGAGAGCCCTCCAGCTCGCTGCACATCGTGTGTGAGCCCGCGGCTCTCGCTCTGCCTGGCCAGCCGAGGGCCTGGGTAACCCTGGCTCTGCCCGTGTTCAGAAGCGGCCACCCCCCGGGTGGCCCCGGCCAGGCGATGGTCTCTGCAACCTTCAGGAACGCGGCAGGGGCGAGCAGACTGGGGACTCATGGAACCTCCCAGAAGTGGGGCTGGCATGCCGGCCTGGACGAGGCCTTCACACTGCAGCAGGATGTGATGTGTGGGAAATTTGGATTAGTCACTTTTCGTCCAGCTCTGAGCATTGTATCCGATCTTCCTTTTGGCTTGTGTTATCAGCAACACATTTCTGAGGGTTTTCACATGACCACCCCCTTCAGTGTGGTTTGGCGTCAGAGCGCCACCCCAGACACTCAGCGGGGGTGCCCCGTGAGGACGAGCTTCAGGGTCGCCTGGGGAGGACTGGAAAGAGACACAACCAGCTGAAGGAGAAAAATACAGTGCAGCCTTGAGTGCATGCATGGTGGTGTCTGTCTTCTGAGGAACCCCAGCCCTCCCTGCAGCTCCACAGTGTTCCAGGGAAGGCGGCTCGGCACGGGCTTGTTACGCAGCATCTCAAGGAACTTTGCAGCAAAGAGCGGGCTTGACATGACTTTCACTTGCCAGATATTAAAGGTAGCCGATGACCTAACAGGTGCCTGAACCAGGTTGCTGTTTCATGTTCTTGCTCTTTGCAGTGTGGGCTGATGGCTCTCCACCGCTACTTCCTGACTTCTGGGGAGGGAGTTGGGGGGCTCTGGGCACCCCCACCCCTGATTTAGCTTGAGAGACTGCACCTTTGTCTGTCCCCACACTGTTTCAATGGGCTTTTCATGTAAGCCAAAGATAATGCTTCCCAACGATGCTTGCCAACAGAACACTGCAGGCGGAGGGCACAGGGCTTTCAAGTTACTGCAGCCCTGAGGCTGACACAGGTGGCAAGGTCGTCAGAGGCGGAAGTGGAACGGGGGGCTGGGGACCCACAGAGGCAGTGTAAGCCTTCTGGGGTCAGGTCAGGGAAGGCCCCAGTGTTGCAGCTCCAGTGGGTGATGTAACTGTGTTTCGTCATCCGCAGAGTGGTAGCAGGGACAGTTCCTGTCTCACGAGGCTGGTGTGAGCAGTGATGACACCACTCCGACCAAGTGCGTAGGCAGCCTGGTGCCCGGGGTGGGCAAATGTGTGGGGCATGTCCGTTCTTCTCTCTCTCTGGCACAGCCACGCGGGGCTTTACTTGCGAGTGTATGCATTTGTCCACTCATTCCGTTCATCCATCCATTGAGCGAGTCTTTTCTGGGCCTGTCCGATGTCCCACCACACGGGTCCTCACAAGATGAGGAGGTGACATGCAGCAGCTACCCCCCATGAGGGATCGGGGGGACAGGAAGTGAGACACACAGGACTGTCACCCAGGAGAACTACTTAGATTAGCATGCACTTAGAACCCTGATACATGCTTCCTGGTGGGAAGACTTCACAAGGGCAAGGCCCTTGGGTTTGGCCTTGAAGACCACAGAGATGATTTCCTACGATTCCTAACTCCAGGCCTGGTTCCTTCTCTGGACTGAGCTCTCTGCGGGCAGGCCACAGGTCATGATCGCTGTCTGCATTACACGTCCGGTACGGCACAGTGCAGCCCACAGGGAAGGGGGCCTGGAGACGGGGCAGGCCGGGAATCGAGGCTGGACACAGATGCAGCGGCCTCCTTGGGGCGCAGAGGCCCGTGAGATGGGGGTGGTCAGGCGCGCTGAAGGCACTGGGGAGCAGCAGGGAGAGGGGAGGGGCAGGAGCTGCATGAAGAGCGGGCTCTGCATCACAGTGGTTTTAACTGGACCCCAGGGAGCGAAGGATGCTGTAAGCCGAGATCCGTGTTTTCAGAAGACGTTCAGAAAATGTCGTTGTCCGAAGACCTGCGGGTAACAAGGGCAGTTGTCCCGATGAGAGAGCAAGAGGACCTGACCGGGCCGGGGCGTCGAGGATGAAGAGAAAGGGTGCCCTCGGGGAAACGCCACATTGCTGTCTGATTTTCAGTCCATCTGACCAGTACTTCAGGAACGTGCCTTGTGGGCACTGACTACTTATAGCAAAGACCACCTCCGTCACGGGCGCCCGGGTATCAGTGTGAGTCTTCCGAGTTAGCTTGCATTTTCCGAATAAGCCCTACACGCCCAAGGTGGTAAACCCAAAATTTCCTTTTGTCATACAAATAGTGGCTGACTGCCAGACTGTCGTGCATCTTAACTTTTTTCTCTTAACAGTGTGTCTTATTGTTCAGTACCCACGTACGTAGTGGTGCCTGTCCGTTTTTTTGATGACAGATTTTTTTTTTAAAAAAAACCTTTTTAGACTTAAGAGCTCCACAAGTAGTCTATGCCTTTCAAACACCCTTTCCCTGCGTTCACATCTGACAGAATCGCGGGACCATTATCGGAGCCAGGAACTGAGCGTTGGTACCAGTAACATTCAGGCTCCACCGGTTTTTCCACCGTTGCCCTTTTTCGGTACCAGCGTCCTATTTCGCGTTGAGCTGTCAAATCTCCATCTCCTTGAGTCTGTGGCTGTTCCTCAGCTGGTCTTTGTCTTCCTCGACCTTGACACTTGAGGGGTACTGGTCAATAATGTTGCAACCTGGGTTTGTCCGATGTTTCCTCATGACCGGGCTGAGAGGTTCTGCATTATTGGGAAGGAGGGCACAGAGGTGAGGTTGTGAATACACCTCGTCCCTGGCGATATGAACCTCAGGTGGCGGTGGTGGCATCTTAAAGGACTCTCCACTGTCACTTGTCCTTTTCCTTCTGTCATCACTACTGAGTTTGTCTAGAGCTGTGTCCCTGCCTCGGTACTGCTGACATCGGGGGCTGGATGAGTCCCTGTTCTGGGTTGTCTCGCGCACTCTAGGATGTTCATCATCATCACTGGCCCCTGCCCACTGCAAGTCAGGAGCCTCATCTGAAGCTCCGTCAGGGAAAGACTGGCTTCTCACCTCACGCTGTGGTTTCAGGTAGCACTGAGTTCCTTGCAGGTTATTGGGCCAAGGGCCTCAAGCTTCTTGCTAGCGAGTTGGTCGGAGGCTGCACCCAGCCTCTGGTTCTTTTCAACATGGCAGCTTGTCCGTCAAAGCAGGCCAGCCCAGAGGGCAGCAGCGTCTGCTAGGAAGGCAGAGATGAGGGTCTCTAAAAGAGCCTACTCACGTGCAGGACAGGCAGTCATTCTTCTGCATGTTGCGGATAAAAGCGAGTCAGTGGTTCCATCCCAAGTTCAAGGGGAGGGCATTGTGCAAGGGCCTGAATAGAAGGAGACAGAAATCACTGGAGCCGTGGAAGAAAACCACCTCCTGCTACCAAGTGGGGAATCTATTCTACACAGTTATGTGCTCTGTTTCCAATCTTGCCTCCATCTCATCCTTCCTATTGTCTCTTTCACAGGCTATGAGTGGACACCTATGTGAGTATTGCTCACTCTGTCTTCTGTGTGTGTCTCGTAACCCACCTTTATTTGGATTTTCCTTCTCCTTTTCTCTCCAGCTGCATTCTTTGGGATTTCTTCAGATCTGCTTTTTAGTCACCCAGCCTCTCTTTTGGCGGTGTCCAAATAAATCCATTGATTTTTTTCAATAATTATATATTTAATCTTTTAAAATTCTTTCTGTTTTCCTTTTCAAATTTCCTTGATCGTATTCAATAGCATCTCATTGCTAGCTTGTTCACATGACCCCTAGTTCTCTAAACATTTTATACATAGTTATTGTATATTCTGAAACTGCTCATTCTGGTTTCTAAGCACCTGGGGAATTTAAATCTTTTTGTTTGTTGTTTTTGACAACTGTCACTCACTTTTTCGTGTTTAATTGTGAGTTCTCATTTTATTGAACATAAATGTGGGATTTTTTTTAAGATTTTATTTTTAGAGAGGGTGCAGGGAGAGAGAAACATCAATGTGTGGCTGCCTCTCGCACGCCCCCTACTGGGGACCTGGCCCACAACCCAGGCATGTGTCCTGACTGGGAATCGAACCAGTGACCCTTTGGTTCGCAGGCTGGTGCTCAATCCACTGAGCCACACCAGCCAGGGCTGACCATGGGATTCCGAGAGCCTGGAGAGTGGTTGTTCCCCTTCGGGGAGACTGTATATTTGGATTGAACCAATTCTTCTAGAACAGGTAAACACCTCTGCAGATTCCCTGGGTGTCCGGTAAAGCTCGTGGCCTTGCTGCCAGTCCAAGGGGAGGCTTATTTCCTTAATAGCACTGTCAAGATCGGCTCTGGCCCCCAGGGCAGCTCCCCCCTTGCACATGTTTACCACAGATTAGAACGGGACTGTCTGTGTGTATAAATACACTTGACCCTTGAACGGGTTGGGAGTAGGGACACCAACTGCCTGCACCGTCAGAAATCCACAGGTAACTTCAGCCAGCCCTCCACAAATGCAGATTCCCAAACACGGACTGAAAATACAGTTGGCCTTCAAACAATGTCGGCGTGACCTGCGTGGGTCCATTTACACGCAGGTTTTTTAATCCAAATATCACTGGATATGTGCAATTCAAACCCACCTAGTTCAAGGCTCAACTTTGTGTATTCCATATTGACTGCCTTGAATAACATTGCCTTTGCTTCTGGTGAGCTCAGCAATAAGAAGGATGTTTCACCTGTTCTTGTGTCAGGAGATCGGCCCTGCCTCCCCCAGAGTATATCGTTTGCGTTGGCTGGAAGCCAAAGGTGCCTCAGGCACACTCCTGTGCCGTTCCTCCTGCATCCTCACCCAGGAGCACGATGGAGTGAACGCATTTCCACTTCCAGCTCCCTCCTCTCCATTGCCTCCACCAGCTGATGTCTTGGGGATTGATACGTTACCTTTCCGAGTTCTTCTATGGCTGTCTATTTTTTTTTAATTTTTTAAAGATTTTTTATTTATTTACTTTTAAAGAGGGAAGGGAGGGAGATAGAGAGAGAGAAATATCAATGTGTGGTTGCTGGGGGTCACGTCCTGCAACCTAGGCATGTACCCTGACTGGGAATCAAACCTGCGACACTTTGGTTCTCAGCCCGTGCTCAATCCACTGAACTATGCCAGCCAGGGCATTACAGCTGTCTATTTTATTAGCCTGCTCTGTCTGGCTCCTCCCCCAGCTGGAAAAGAGAAAGAGCATGCTATATCTGTAGACACGCTGCTACTGCTCCCGCCCCGCTCCCTTGTTATCTGTGTCGTTTCTGCCTCATCGAAGTTCACAGTGTAATTCATCCTGGTCTCCAGCTTCAGGCCCCCAGTGGTTTCAACCTGAGCTCACCCGGGTGCTTTTGCCATGCATGTTTCATTTATTGCTTAGTTGACTGGAATCTTTCCTCAAAAAGAAAAAAAAAATGGTGGTGGCTGGGATCAACTCTTTGCATGTGCACAGTGTTTTTCTGTTACCGAAATACTTGAGCTGCAGTTCAGTTGACATAAATGTCTTGGGTCACGTTTTCTTGCCTGTGTCTTTCTAAACATGGCTCCACCGACCCTGGCAGCCAACCTGCCGCCGTGCAGAGAAACCTGCCTGTAGCCTGATGCCTTTTCCCATTATCAGCAGGACGATCGTTTGCCTGGGCGCCCCAAGTACTGTTTGCTTTACCCGTGAGAGCCAGTAACCATATCAGGACTTGCCTCCGAGTTCACCATTCTTTGCCATTCTTCCTGGAAGAGGGCTTTGCTTTTCAATTGGGGACTGAGATCTTTTTTCATTCCAGGATATGGTCTTGAGTTTGTATTCAGATCCCTTCTCTGTTACATTGCTGTAGTGTTCTCCTTTAGGGGTCCTGTCCTTTAGGGGTCCTGTGCCTCTAACCCAGCTCCGAGCCCTTGACCTTGACAGGCTTCTGCCTCCTCATTGGAAAAGTGAAAAAAATAGAAAAAGCCCCATCCTGCCTGCCTCCCACCTGCACTTATGTCCGACCTCCTGTGCATGTCTTCCATATCTGTCACTTCCTCTTCGTTGTTTTTGGAATGATGTTTATATTTACTTTTTCTCAGTCATCAGCCCCATCCGTTCGCCTCCCTGCGTGTTCAGTGGTGTCTCCTCCACACTGTTTTCCACGTTGCCTTTGCCGGCTATCTGATTGTATTTTCTCAGACATTTCTCAACCAAGTTCTGATAGTTCAAATGTTATCTCCTTCACCCTGTCCATCTTTTTTTTCCCCGAGTTCTTGTGTATTTGCAAATGCAAAGAAAAAAAAAAGACAGAGCTACTGTGTTTTTCACAAACGTAATGCACACACGCTTGCCAATTATATTTAGCCATTCCATGACCAGACTCTCCGGTGAGCGTTCTCCACCTGCTTTCTCCCCCCGTTCTTTCTCCCTTTGTTGTTTGTGCTATCTTAGTATAGATCCCCTGCTGATTATTTGCTACTGTTGTTCACCCCTGCGTTATTTCTGGACCAGCTAAGTATAGGATGCTCGTGCTGGAGAGAGCCAGGGCTGTTTCCAGGCTGGCGGGCGTTCTCCTTAGGAGGGAAGGGTGTGTGTGTCTCACTGCAGAGACTCCTCACCACACAGAGTCTCTCTCCTACTCTGAGACAGAACTTTCCCTGAAATTTCCTTTTGCAGTCCAAATATCCCTGATTCTACCTTGTGACTCGTCGGGCCCAGAATCTCCCATCACCAGTCTAAGCATGCATCTCTCTCTCCCTCTCCCTCTCTCTCTCTCTCTCTCTCTCTCTCTCTCTCTCTCTCGCTGTTAAATTTACTTTCCTCCCTCCCTCTACTTTCTTTCTTTAGTAAATAGTTTTGTCAAAGAATAATATGTATATGGGAATTGTGTATGGATCCTAAGTTTAGAGCTTGCTTCATTTTCATAAAGTGAACACCCCTGTGCAACCACTATAAGGGGTAAGAACCAGGATATGAATCTCAGGGTGGGGACTCCCCAGTCCTGTGCATCTGACCTAGGTCAGGGCCCTTGACCTCCACCAAAATCTGCCTCCTCACTGGAAAAGTGGAAAAGGGAGATCAAGCCCATCCTCCCTGCCACCACGGCTGGGGTGAGCCTCTGGATGACAGCTGTCAGAGCACTCTTTCATTTGTAAAGCGTGACACAAATGCCACCTAGCCATCTAAAAGGTCTCAGAGCAGCAGGCATTAGTAGTCCACTCTGCTCGTCCAGCAGTGAGAGGGAAATGCAGATGGGCCAGTTCTGGGCTTGGGCACATAGAGCCATGCTGGTGGCCGAGTCTGGGTCACAGGCTGCAGCTCCGAGGTCACCGTGTCTGCTCATGGCCCTTGTCTGTTTTCATACCGAACAACAAGTCCACCACCCTCGTCACTCCCACCACTGTCGTTTCCTTTACTTGTTTTTGAACTTCACATAAATAGAATCGTATAGTATTCTCTTGTTTTAAGAGACCACAATCTATCTGTTCTGCTGTTGATGGGCACTCGAGTGGTTTTCAACCATAGGACTAATACAGATACTCTTTCTGTGAACATTCTTGACAGTGTTTTGGGTAAACGTACCCACACATATCTATTGGACGCATACCTAGCAGTGGAACTGCTAGATATTAGAACGTACATGTCTTCAGCTTTGGTAAATACTTCCAAAGAGTTTTTTTAAGTTTCTGAGCCAAGGTAGAATCTCATCATTGGTTCGAAGTCTTATCACACCACCTCCTTGCCAACACTTGGTTTTCTCCATCTCTCCTTTTAGCCATTTTTCCTGGCAGGTGTGTAGAGGTATCTAGTGGTGATTTTAATTTGTTTTTCTGTGGTCACCAATGAAACTGGTCACCTGTTCCCATGGTTATTGGCCATCCTGTATGTTTAGATATCCTTTTTTGTAAAGTGTGTATATTTAAGACTGTTGCCCATTTTTCTACTGGATCTTTTTCTTAATTGATCTGTAGCGTTTTTTTTAAAAAATATATTCTAGATACAAATTTTTGTTGGTGCATTACAGATATCTCTCCCATGCATTATAAATATCTTCTCTCACTTTCTTACAGTTGTCTTTTGAGGAGCAGAAGTTCTTCATTTGGATGTAGCATAATTCATCAGTGCTATCCTTTATCGTGCATACTTTTTGTGTTCTGTTTAAGAAAGCTTTGCCTTTCTCTCTCTCTCTTTTTTTGGTGACGAGAACAGTTTTATGGGAACGCACTGTCTATAAAATGCATAATAAAGAGTTTACACCACCTTCTTCCTCTCTCTCCTGAAGGGCCAGTTATGTGTCCTAATCCCGAGCCCTCCTACCCCATAAATTCGCCTCCCGGGTCAGACTCGTCCCCAGTGCACCTGCCCGCACACTGACACCACGCCCTCGATGGGCTCTCGGGTCAGAGTGCACCGAGTCACACATTTAATGAGGTGCGGCCTGTCTTTATGGGTCCAGCTGGTGCTGCGCTGGAGGCTCTTACCTTTTTACCGTTCTAATGGGGATGCTGGGGCTCTTCTGAACCTGCGTGCATGACATTCCACCGGAATCACCAACTTCTCCCAGCGCAGCGAGCAGCTCCGACATACTTGGAAAATGAGAAGGGGCTGTGGGCTTTTCTTAGCTCGTCGTCACGGCCCCTTCAGCTCTGCTTCCCTGCCTCTTCTGGCCTTTGTTCTTGTCCCTTCCACTTCGAGACATTTTTTGACGCTAGTCAGTGGAGGTGACAGTGTGCGTCTTCCGTGCAGAGGTTTGAGGTGACTTGGAACAGCAGGCCTCAGAACGGAGCATGGCACGCCCTGGGCGAGCCCCACCGTGACTCCCCAGAGCTGTGCACACCCTACCCAGAGTGCACCCCCAGCCATGACCCGGAGGATGGCGTTTCCCACTCCAGCCCAGGCTTTATCTCCATGGATTGGATTTGGCATCGAGGAAACACTGTGTCTTTAAAAGCGCCTTAAGGACATCTGGTCTCAATTTCCAGACCACGAGGGGAGGATTTGGGTGCAAGTAGTTTATCTGGGAGGTGATCCCAGGAAGCACTGTGAGGGGGGCAGGGAAGCGGAGGGGAGAGGAGAGGCGGAAGAGGTGCATAGATGGGCAGGTGACCACGTGGACCACGGGGCCACCGACCGCCCTGGGACTCTCTGGGACTCGTGTGGGGCTGGCCTCAGAGCCACTCCACTCCACCTCCCGTCCCTCGAAGTCCAGGGCTGCTCCGTGGCCAGGGAGACTCCGTGGCCAGGGAGACCCACAGTCCAGGGCTGCTCCAGCAGGGAGACTCGGGAAGTGGCATGCCATCTGCCCAGAGTCCCACCAGGGAGACTGAGGCCTATGGGGAGGACGGCAGCTCTGTCTGCTTCTGTCGTTTTCACAAATGGTCTTATTCTGAGCACTTTGTCCACATCCAAGTCTCCTCTTAATACCAACAGGAGTCTGTTATTTCTAAACACCTATTTTTGCTTTAGTAGAATTATTTTGATTGCATGTAGGTGCATTTTAAATTCTCTAGGTGAGCCCTGGCAGGTGTGGCTCAGTTGGTTGGAGGGTTGTCTCCTAAACGGAAAGGTCGTGGTTCAATTCCCAGTCCGGTGCGCGCCTGGGTTGTGGGTGCAGTCCTCTCCTTCTGTGTCCAATCCCAAGCCCCAGCCGGTCACGAGGCCCCCTTGTGGCCCCAGCTGTGACCTGCGTGTGGTGTTCGCGGCAGTCACGCTCCTTCCTTGTCAGCAGCATCTGATGTGTGCCGGACTGTGGTGCCTGGTGGAGGGCGACGCCTCCTGCAAGACCAAGCTGGACCCTCCCCTGGACGGGACTGAGTGCGGAGCCGACAAGGTAACCCCCGCCCCCCACTGCTCCCCCGAGGGTCCCCCCCCCCGTCTCCCTACAGGCCATCTGTACTGTTCACAGGAGCCCCTGAAGAGATGCCTAGGGGCTGCTCTGAGCAGAGGGCCCCTTGCGTTCTTTCTTTATCTTCTGATAAGACGCAGGAATCCTTTAGTTACTATTTTTGTCACACCCACTCCTTTTGCCACAGAAGTGGATTTACGTGAAAACTTTCACATCCGTAGACCACGAATGGAAAGATAGGATCCCAGGAGAACAGTTATCCGGTTCCGGCCAGAGGTTCGGAGAGCGAGCCTGCGGGCTGACCTTCCTTTACCAGGAGACTTGGATGAGGCTTAGAGAAGACCGGGGTCCAGGGCCCGCCGTGCTCCTTGGTCGTCCGGCAGGACGGAAGGGGGTGCCGTGGTTGGGCACCACTGAATCCCGCGACTCTGGCGTTCAGAGACGCAGAGCCAGGAAACACGCTGCCCTGCAGGGTGAGAGGCCCTCCCGTTTGCAGGAGCTCAGGTTTCTTGGTGAGCCGTGAGGACTGATCCTTGTTTAGGGAATTTGGGACACCCCAGTAGAGCACATTGCCCATGGAAGTCGAGGGCAAAACCGAAACCCCAGAGGGATATGGGTGTCAGTCAGGTCGGTAAGCAAGGAATGCCTCAGAGTTAGCGCGCATGCGCACCCCGGTAGCCTCCGTCCCGTGATTGCGCAGAGCGTTGCCGGGGGGAGGCGCGGGGGGTGAGGGGCGCCTGGCGACTTCTCACGCGGAAGGGATCGCTGTGTTTCAGTGGTGCCGAGCGGGGGAGTGTGTGAGCAAGACTCCCATCCCGGAGCACGTGGACGGAGACTGGAGCCCCTGGGGCACGTGGAGCATGTGCAGCCGCACCTGCGGGACGGGAGCCCGCTTCCGGCAGAGGAAATGCGACAACCCCCCGTAAGTGACCCCCACCAGCCTCTCCGGGGCGTCTGGACCCAGCTCTCGGACTGGCAGCTCTCTCTGCCTTACGCAGGGTTTTTCTCCCAAGGAGAGAGGTTGAGCGTAAGGCAAACAAAATGCATCCAAAGTTCGGGGTGCAGGGGGGTCGCCTCTGTCCAACGGCGTGTGTCTCTCTCTGAACTCGGGTGCAGTAAGTGCTGTGATGAGGTGGCTCTTGCTTCCTCGCCTGAGCCTCCGGGAAAGGTTTCCAGAGACAGCTGGACGACAGACCCTCCTGGCCGGCTTCGCGGACTTCCTTAGTCGGGGGTCATTCCAGGGAAGCCTGTCGACTTTCAGGAGAAAGGGGCCAACCTTCGAATTGGCTGTTAGCGGAGCTGGGAGCAGGCAGACTGCCGATGAGTCACCAGGCATCTGTGGGGTCAGCTGTTTTGTGCATCCACATAGTTTTAAGCTGCCCTCTTAGAACGATTAGACCGAAAATAGTTTTTTAGGCTCCCTTTGATCCACTGGGGCGACCCTGTGACCCTGTTGCTCGCCTGTGCACGTCGGTGTTGGAAAGCTCAGGGCTGGTCTTCTCTTCTTCTCCTGAAACTCCCCATTTTTATTATTTCTGTAAATGGCCTGTTTTATGTCTTCTGTGCCCTCAGCCGCATCCCATCAATTTTGTAAATGAGCAAGTTATAAATTTTGACTGAACAGAAATGCTTTTTATCCACAATTAAGTCATGTTGATGAATAATTAGGGAATCTCTCCTGCGTTTGAAAAGCCCCCATGCCCTGGCTGCGTCCCAGAGCCGATAAATCCCAAGCTCTGGGGCGGGGCCCAGGAGTCGGACGTTTTAAATCTCCCCAGGCCCTTCCGCGGGCCAACGTTGAGAACCTCCGGATTAAAGGGAGATTTATGCTCACTGTTCAGACAATGCTGGGAACACCTTCTCCCCGCCCCCCAGTAGTGCTATCAGAATGGGTATTTCGTGTTTTGTCTTATTAAAACTTTTCCCTCTGACACCCAGCAGAGTGCCTGGCACGTGGGTGTTTAATCACTTAAGAATGATGTCTTAATTAAAAGCGCTGGTGGTGTACTAGGATTCTCCAGAGAATAGAACCAGAGGAGATAGAGAGAAGAGAGAGAGGTGTTTATTAGGAGGAATTAGCTCCCATGATGACAGAGGCCAAGAAGTCTCGTGGCCTGCCCCTGGCTGGATCTCACTCAGTCTGAGTCTGAGGACCAGGGGCGGAGAAGAGGTGTCCCAGCCCGAGGAGGGTGGGCGACAAATCCCTCTGCCTTTTGTTCCATTTGGCCCTCAGTGGACTGGTTGATTTCCACAGCCCTGGGGAGGGCTGTCTGCTGTACCCCGTCCACCCGTTCAAATGCTAATCTCGTCCAGCAACATCCTCCCAGGCACACCCAGAAATGTTTTATCTCGGCACCCGGCGGCCAGCCCAGCTGACCTCAAATTAACCATCACCATTGGGTAATGATTAGATATCCTATGTAGCTAAAGGGTGAGAAATTGATAGAGAGCAGCTTTGGTTTTTACATTACTGTGTGGAAGTTCTGGGAAGGAAGCTCTCTTTGGGTTTGGAATCGTGGCGCTGAGACGGAGGCCAAGGCACGGTTGGTTGGTAGTGGTCACGTGACCTCAGGGAAGACCCTTCTGGGCCTCAGATGCACCCATGAGAGAGAGCTGGCATGGAATAGTGGGGAGAGCCAGGCTTTGAACAGGGAACAGACGAGGCTTCAAGTCCCAGCGCCTCTCCTTCTGGCAAGTGACCGCTCTTACCCATCCTTCCCCGTCCTTCCCCGTGTAACTAGTTCCAGGGGTTGCAAAGGTGGGCGTGGTCTGTGTTGAACACGCCCCCTCTCCCTGTTGGCACCAATACAAGAATGGGGAGGAGGCCACCAGCCCTGCCCCCTGGCAGTGCATAGAGGAAGCTGATTGGGGTGGAAAGGCTTTGCTAAGCGCAGAGCATCATTTACAAAGGTTGTCGCTGTCACGGGTGCTCCGCGTCTTCCATCGCAGCTAGCACGCCCCGACTGAGGGCTGGTCTTCTTTGGCGTGTACGCACACCATCCCATGCCAGGTGAGACGGAGCAGCGGGCTGCATTGTCCTGGCAGATGCTCAGCTCCCTCCCTTCCCTCCCCCACCCCCAGACCGGTTCTCCCCTTGAAGCCAGAGTGGTCCTCTTAGGCATAAATCCCATTCTGTCTCCTCCTGCTCCCGCCCCGTCTGTCATTCCCGCGGGGCTTAGAATAAAACCCACACTCTTGACCGTGGCCTCTGTGCTCGTTTCCTGCGGCTGCCGTCATTACCACAATGCAGTGTCTTAGAACATTTGGCCTCATTGTTCCAGGAACCGGAAGTCTGAAGTCAGTGTCGCCAGGATTGCTTCCCTCTCGAAACTTGGAAGGAGAATCTGTTCCATGCGTCCCCCCAACCCCCAGCTTCTGGTGGCCACGGGCACCTTTGGTGGTCTGTGCCTTGTAGACTTAGCACTCCGACCTCCGCTTCCATCTCTGCCTGTCTTCTCTCTTCTCTCTTCATTGGACCCGGGGCCCACCCTGATTCAGGACGATCGCATCTTACCATTAAGAGTTCCTTAATTATATCAACCAAGACCCTTTTTCCACTTTAGGGGCCCGGTGGTAGGTTCTGGGTGGGCTTATCTTTGGGTGGAAGGGCCACCGTTCGACCTGCTCCAGCCCCAGAGCTTCCCTTCTGATCTCAGGTACGGGCTGTGGCCTCCTCTCCCTCCCTCCCCCAGCTCACCTTGGCCCCCCACTGGGACTCGAATTAACGTCCTCTCCTCGGACGCTCCTCCTTCCCCGACCACCCGGCCTCCGGGGGGCTGCTGGCTTTGCACCCCTTCTGGGCACCCTGTGTCATGTTATGTGTGTGCTAGGACAGTTTGTAATTACTCTTCTGGGTTAGTTCACTGCTTTTCGCTTTGTCCCCCGCCCCCCAACTGGCTTTTGAGCCCCATGCAGGCCACACCTGTTGGGGCTCCCTCCTACTACCTGTGCGTCCAGCAGAGCAACCTTTACGTACTAAGTGCAGGCCGCCATACTGCCTACAGGCACGCTTGCTGAGAATAAGCATTCCCAGTGCCCCAGACCACACACCTAATACTGTTTTCCTCTGACACAATAAGGTTCGTGTGCATTATTCTGCCAAGGCAGCGGGTCAGGTCGGCCTTGTACCGTGTTGCTTCACTGAACAGCCCGAATGCTGAGAACAGCCAGGGAGCAGGGTCTCGGCCCCCCTGCACATGAGGGTCACTTGGCTGGTGCCCGCCCCACGCCAGCGAGATCGTAGCTCACAGCTAGGGTGCTGAGTGCCCTCTCAAGACGGGCCCGGAGCCCTAACCCAGTCTGGTTTATTCTGAGCGAGAACAGTACGGGTTGCTCCTGCACTGTGTTTACACCTTGGTAGTCTGTCCCATCTTCTGCAATAACAATGTAGCTGTACTTCCCGTTGGCAAGAGCAACAGCAGGCTCTTTTTCCCTCGAAGTATTCTTCCAAGTTTCTCACCGTCGGGGACCTGCCCCCCCGCCTCGCCCAGGTGAATGGGAAGCTTAGGGCCGGCCTTGGTGGGTCTCGGGGGTTGGGGGGGTGGTTCAGCCAGCCACAGTTCCGGGGAGCTGCAGGGTGCAGGCAGTGTCTTAGGAAGTCCAGGCAGCCGCCATCAGCTGCTTTTGCAGAATGACCTGACGGGGTGATTGTTACAAAACACAGCTGATCGAGGCTCCGGAGCCAAGCTCTGACCAAACAACATTTTCTCCCCGGCTCAGTCCTTAAATCACCAGGCTCGCTGCCTTGAGATTTCCCAAGGATGTCCAAATCTCCCTGCTATGTACATCTCGGGCTTGGCATGCTCCCACCGGCCCGCGCCCCTCCCCCTCCACCTCAGCCCTGGCCCCTTTCCCGCCTGCTGCAGCTGGTTTATTCACTGTCCAAAAATACTGGCAAGAGAGTCCCCCGCTCCCACCCTTTTTTTTTCCCCCCTCTCGTCTTGGTCTTTACAGCTATTGGAATTTTCTCCTCTCGCCAGCTGACATCCAGGCCTCGGGGACCATCCGGGGTTTGAGTCCAGCTTCCTAGGCTCCTGCTTTGCTGCCATAATTCGCGTCGCTGCCGGTGGGAGCTCCCACCCAAGGACGGCAGGGCGGAAAGGTCATCTCTAATTCAGATGCCAGGGTCCCCGTCCTGTTTGGGGGCGAGCCAGGGGGAGAGGGGTGGGAAGGCTCAGATGTCCACGCGTGTGACAAGCCAGGCCTGCATCGGGGTCACCGGCTAGCATCACCCCATGAGCAGCCTGCTTCCTCAGCCCCGGTGGGAGGACTGGGAGAGGGAAGTTACATGCCTGTCATTGCTTTTGCTCCCGCAGTGAAATCCCCATGTATGTGCTTCCCACAAGCCAGGGACGCGGCGTTCACCTGGATGGTTTGTAAACATCCCGGTCTTCTGCGCTGGAGCCTAAGTTACTCGGATACCTCTCAGAGGAGGCCTTAAAACTAGGACACTGGCTGCCCTGAAGGGGCGTTGGCAGCCCTGTACCACTCCTGACACCCCGAGATGGTGCCCTGCCCCCTCCTGGGAGCTCCTGGTTCAAGGGCAGGAGGCGGAACCATGGGCTCTCCGCTGAGCTCCCCAGGTCTCCAGAGGGTGAGCCGACCCGAACCACGGTTGTGACCTTCTCCTCTGACCTGTACTCACTGAACAGAGCAGAGCAAAGAAATAAAACGTGCCGCCCGCCCAGCGCGCATCTTTCTCTTCCTCCCACGTCCGCTCGTCAGAGTCGACCGCGGGTGGGCCCCTGGGCAGGTGTGTGCTGGCGCAGCGGCAGGGAGTGGCCCCTCGTGTGCCTTCGAGTGGCCAGATGAGGACCCAGTTGTGCACGGTGGCCGCACCACCGCCACTGCCCTGAGCCTCGTGAACTTCCGCTCTGCGCTCCCTCCCACCACTCTTGGGTGGTGCTGTGTGTCTTCTCCGTGGGGGCCGTTCCTGCAGATGCAGAGTCGTAGCTCGCTGAGCTGCTGCTTTGCGTTTCTTCACTGAGCCACGAGGCTGAGCATCTGTGTGTGTCTGTCTTTGCCGCTGGATGGTCTTCCCTGGGCAGTGCCTGTTCCCGTCATTGGGTTTTGTATCTCAACTGGGGGTCCTGTGAGGGCAGAGAGAGAACTTGGGGGTTGATATTGGAGAAGCGCCTGGGGACACCCCCCGCCCCGGGCACGGTGTCTGTGGGCCAGCCTCGGGAGTCGCTGGGCTGCCCCCTCCCCTGCCTGCTCCTGCTGCATCGGGAGCGCTTATGAGTCACTTCTCGTGCCCACCTCCTACCACGGAGCTCCTCTGAAGGGTGCAGTCGGAACCGCCTTCTGGTTCTTTGTGCAGACTCGAGGTCACAGTTACAAAGAGCAAGCAGAAGGAAAGCCCTGTGGGTGCATGAGCTCATGGTCACTCTTTATGTGACAGTGCCCCCGTCCTCACAGCTTCTCACCCATGTCCTCCAGTGACCGCACCTCACTTCAGGATGAGATTTTGACCCCGGGGCACCTCCCTGCCCAGGCCTCTGGAGGAGAAGATCCCTATTGCCTGCCCTGCCATCCTCTTCTGTCCCTAAGGCAGCCACCTCAGGGTGGCTTCACTCTCTGACAGTGGGACATGCAGAGGGAGGAGAGGAAACAGTGGACCCTTGAACCACCTGGCCTCGAACGGCGTGGTTTCAGCCATGCGGGGGGTGTTTTCAGTAGTAGTTGGCCCTCTGTGTCCTGGAGTCACGCGGCCGTGGATGTGACCACCTGTGCATTTTCAGTGCACGGCCAGGAGGCGGCAGGTGCGGAGGGCCTGCCTGAATGGAACATGGGCTTCGGACTGCACGGGGGCCTGGCGCTCCTCGGTCCCCACACTGTGCATGGGTCAGCCATGCTCGCAGTGGTTCATGGGTCAAAGACAGCATCCTGCCGGCAGGTGGGTGCCGTTCTCGCAAGGTCTTGGAGCAGAGCAGTTGTGATCTGTGCCCTTCTCGCCCGTGTGCTGCGTTTCAATCAGAAGTGCACACAGGGAGCCGTCTTACCCCTCCATGTTGGTCTCGGCGTCATGGAGATGGCGGGAACCTCGGAGGTTGCCCCCGTCAGAGCCCTTAGAGGGCACCCGGGGCCTCATGGGAGAGCTGGGCGCAGGCCCGTGTTGGCCGGCCAGGCCCAGTCCTGCCCCTCAGCAGTGCACCTCACACTCGGGCTTGGCCAGAGAGCACAGCTGGGTCTCCAGGACAGCTCAGACCCCCAGTCTAAGCAGAGTGTGTCCAGGACCCTAGGCCACCTCACCGACAACGCGGGGTCTCATAACGTGCCCAGGTAAGGATTTCATGGCAGAGATCTGACTGGCCTCTCCCCAAAACCCGCAAATGCGTGAATGAATCATTCTGATTCTTCTCACTATACAGTAGATGAGAGCTACTGACGTACCCACCCCAAAACTTTGCTACCTCAGGAGTATACCTCGGAGCCGTTTTTAAAAGTCTTCGTCTCATGGAAGACCAAAGCAAACAAAAACCGCACGCACCAAAGATTTCCCTGGGGGTTTTCTCCTTACAGACGGCCAAGTTTGAAGTTCGAATGAAAGACACAGTCTGTGGATCCCGCTGAACTGATACTCACCATATTGCATTTCCAGATGACCTTGATTTACAGCCTTTGGATGCGTTTTCCTGCCGGCTCACATTTTCGCCGTCCGTGTGGGGCTGGGGCGGCTGGGACGTGAGGTGTAAGAGCCGGGGGCGGGGGCGGGTGCTATGGAAACCTTGCCCGGCCCCTCCCCCTCCTGGCAAAGAGGCAAACACTGAACACCCCACCATTTCCCCTGCTCGGTCGGTTAACGCGCACCCTTCCCTCCCCTCCAGCCCCGGGCCTGGGGGTGCGCACTGCCTGGGCGCCAGCGTGGAGCACGCCGTCTGCGAGAGCCTGCCCTGCCCCAAGGGGCTGCCCAGCTTCCGGGACCAGCAGTGCCAGACGCACGACCGGCTGAGCAGCAAGAAGAAGGGCCTGCTGACCGCGGTGGTGGTTGATGGTAAGGGGCTGTGGCGCATCCTTTCCCCCGCATCCTTTCCCAGAAACACAGACACCTCCTAGCAAAACCCAGAGGGCACTGCCCACCCCACAGTCCACCCAACAGGACGCCCCCGTCCCCCCACCCGAGTCTGCCTTAGACCTGCTTCTTGAGCAGTTGGGGTTGAACTTGGATGACCCGGCTCGGTGAGATTTCCCAAAAGCAGCTGGGAGGCAGGCGGCGGCCCAGATTCCTCCGGCACCCCCACTCGCAGTGGGGCGGGGGTGCTGGCAGCCCGCTGCATGCTGCCATGTGCCGAGGGGCCCCAGGCCAACTTCGAGGAGGAGAAGGCGGCCCTGCGGGGCGGGACATCGGGTTTGTGAGTCTGCCGCTTCCCTTTCCCCGGCCGCTGCCTGCTTGCCTTTCTTTTCCTGGTTCATCTTGGGTCACGGCTTCCTCTTGGGCTGAAGTGTTTGCGGGGGACGTTGGGAGGACACTTCACAGCTTGGTTGGAGATGATAATAATCCCGGGCCACATTGTCGTTCGAAGAGCTTTTTCCCAGATCCAGGGGCTCTGACCAGTGGGCTGTCGCAAGCCTTTCCAGTGGCCACGGAGGACATTCTAGGTGGTACATGTGGTCTGTGGGATTTGTGACGTCTGTTTAGCATTGCCAAGGACGCCACAGGATCTAGGTCAGGGTTCTTTACACGTAAAATCCTGTTCCTCCTCAGGACACCAGACCTGGGTCTGACGATGAGTGCAAGGTCCCATTTACTGAGCCCACACGTGCCAGGGACAGGTTAGCTCTGCACGGGTCGCCTCCTTTCCTGTGCAGAAACACGCCGTGCAGAAGACAGAGGTTGCAGGGTTCATGACAGGTCTGAGCTCCGGGAGCTGACGGAAAGCAGAGAAGGGAGCCGACCCCAGTTCCGGAGGAGCTGACTCCGAAAATAACCAGCTATCATCTGGCTGCCAGGACTCGGGGCCGACACAAAGCATGACTTCACGACGCCGCATGGGGGGGCTCCCGTGCGGACTGAAGCGACAGGGCCCGGTTTTTGCGCAGCCTCTGAAGTCGTCTGTGGGAAGATGAGGTGCCTGTGCCGGGGCGTTCAGTTCCTTCCCGGAGACCAGAAGGTCCCCTGCAGTCGACGTTGTGCAGTCGGCGGTCACAAGCTCAAGTGTGCGTAGCTGTGCGGGGACGTGGGCCCGGACCACTAGGGGAACAATGGCCTCGGGCCTGCAGCTGTGACCCCAGTCACCTGACCCGTCCGTCCACTTCGAGCCGCCTTGCAAAGTGGCACAGGATGCTCTCAGTTCCAGCAGAGGACACCAGCCCACTTGACTGTAGCCTCTTTTTAAAGCATTGAGGGGGAGCTCCTCGGACATTACTCTTTTTTTAAGGATGACCACCACCTTCAAGAGCTGTGCAGTGGTCACTGCATTGTCCCCTGCCCAGCAGACTTCAAAAGTGTAGCCTTCGTGACCTCGGCTTTCCCTGCAGATGAGGGAGAGAGGCGCACAGGAGGCCGGAGGCCAAGCCCCTCCCCGCCGTCTGCCTGACCGTTCATCTGAACACACAGGAGGCTTCCAGAAGCTTCGGGCCCACCTGGAGCCCGAGTGTGACAGTACCTGCAGCAGCTGCGGAGTTTCCACGCCGTCAGCCACCCCTGGGCTGACCGGAAAAGACACTGTGGTCCTCTCTGGGGTCCTCTCCCTGTCCTTGGGAGCAAGAGGAGGTCAGGGCTGAGACAGACTCGCCCCATTTTCATTTCCACTCAGCTGTATGCATGGAGGTTTTGTTATTCTTTCCTTGGGCTCTCGCTGCCGCGTGCAGTTCTCCGGCCTCCTTTCTTCAACGCAGAAACCCCACTTCAATGTCTGTTTTTCCACCGATTTCTCCAAGTCCAGATTAAACTTCTGTTTTGCTTCTAACCGCCGTTGGATGGCTGACCTCCTCGGTTCCCTTATCATCACAGGGGCTGGGACGGGCGTCTGCTCCGACCCCCTCCACGAGGCCTCCCGGCGTAGCTATTTGGGGAAGCTCATTGCTTTCAGAGTGTGTTCACCCAACCCACTCGCTTTCTGGTTTTTATTTCTTCTCACAAAGCAAGCAGTGAGGATAGCCAGAGTGCCACCGCCTTTGATCTGAAAAAGAAGCTTGTATTGGAGAAGGACAGCCAACATGCAGTAAGCGTTTTGCCTTTGAAGGCGAGAACCCCAAGTTCAAGGCTTTGCGAGGGGACACATGCCCTTCTGGTGTGGACCGGTTAGGACTTCTCGCATATCCGGTTTCCTTTCCTTCTCAAATATCAACAGAAGCCGGCGCTTTGAAAAGGAGCACTTCACAAGGACAAAGACGGAAGAATAAACGGCCAATTCAGAGGTCAGAAAGAGGGGACAGTGGGAGGCTCCAACTCGCTGTATAGGAGGCCCCGTTCTCGCGCGGCCGTGTCCATAGCAGCCATGCTGCGGTCGGGCGTCAGGCCCTCCTGAATGCGGCTACAGCTGCCCTCTTCGTAGCATTGCCATCGCTGCGGAATTCGCTGGCGGTTGACGCGCGGTTCAAGAAAGGAGAAGCAATGTTTTTTTTTTCTTTCTTTTCCTCTTATTGAAAAAAAAAGAAAAAAAGGAAATTCTTGCAGAGGTAGATTTTCCAAGGGAGGCCTCGGGACCACAAGTCCATACCACCCCCAACAGAAGACAAAGACTCTCCTTAGAAAATATTTCTACGTGGAAAAGCCTTCAGACAGAAACCCACTGGGGTGGCCCCTTGCCAAACCCACCCCGTTTCTGCCCTCCCGTGGAATCTCATTTAAGTGGAAGCCTGCCTGAGTTCAGGCCTCCCGAGCCAGGCCAGCAGGCCACGTGCCCACTGAAGTGGCGGAGGGCTTGGCACAGGCCACGTCTGGACGCGGGAGTACATTCCCAGCTCCTTCTCCCCAGCACGGCTGAACCCCCTCCGGGTCAGAGCCTCCCAGGGGACGGGGAGGGAAGGATGGCGAGCGCTCTCTGACTCCCACTCAGCCAAGCCTGCTGGAGTTGCTTAACCAAAAGGAGGGACGTTGTCTCGAAGATACAGGGCGTCTCACTGGTCCCAGGGGCCTGGGCGAGGGTCCGAGGCCAGGGCCCATCACGGTGTCGGGAGCTGCCCTCCACCTGCAGTGCAGCTCGCGTGGGTGAGTCATTTCTCCCTGCCCTCACAGCTCGGCCCACGCGCAGCCTGATGCACGGCTCGCAGCGCCTTTCCCGCAAGGCCTCACCCCTTCTCCGAGTCCTTCGGGTCCAGCCGTGGGTCAGAATTCAGAGCATTTCATGTGCTTGACGGGGAACAACAGCGCAGCGAACGTGTGTTACTTAGCACCCTCAGCGGGGTCCTGGGGAGGGCCCTGCCGTCAGACGCATGGATGTCTCTGCCAGGAGACCTGTGAACCACGGTCTCCAGGGGGGACACCGGACACTCCTGCAGCCTCATGTCAGCCAAGGCTGGTTGTGCCAGCAAACGTGTTTGCCACGAGTGGAAGAAAACACTGGCCATTTTCAGAGCTTTGGTGATTCCTGAATTGTGGATAAGGTCATCTGCACCTCTTTGGCATCCACCAACTATAAGGAGACACAACCTCTTCTTCAGAATTTCAGTGCTGATTTTTAAGGAGAGAGTCTCTGGTGCAGATGTGGTCAGGTGGCCACTGCTGGTCCAATCAACTGAGACCTGATTATGAAGTCATCGTGGGGAAAGAGACACTGATTGGTATAGCTATAGTCAGGTGACCACCCCTGATCCAATCAACTGAGACCTAACTATGATTTCATGATGAAGGAGACTCTGATTGATCCAGCTATGGTCAGGTGGCCACTGTTGGTCCAATCAACTGAGACCTAACTATGATGTCATGGTGGGGAAAGAGACTCTGATTGGTGTAGCTATTGTCAGGTGACCACTGCTGGTCCAGTCAGCTGAGGCCTGGCTATTGGGTCATGTTGAGCTGCTTTGGGGATGGGGCTGAGCAGCTTCTTCAGCATGTGCCCCCACACGAGGCCAGGCGGGGCTCGGTAATAAGCACTTGGGATGGCCTCAAAATTAAATGGTGCCCCTATCTTAGCAAGACTTTGTAACTGCCGGCAGAGGCAGAACAGCAAGCATGCTAAGGGACCACCAGTGTCCTCCTCGCTGGGGGAAGTCCTCCAAGCGTCTGCCAAGCAGATTGAGCTTGTGGCTCGCAAGCCTCTGAGTCTGTCTCCTCTTCCGAGCCTGTGGCTTCCCCGTCCCAGCATCAGCCCTGACAGCAGGTGGGGCAGTGAGCAGCAGGGACCCACCCCAGGGAGCCCGGCCTCGGCTTCCTCTGGGCAAGAGGCATGCTGCAGACTCCTTTCCTTGGAGGGTGGGGTTGTATCCCTTACAGGATTGGACCTCTTTCCATAAGATTATTGACACGGTGAGAAGCTGACCCCCAGGATGGCGTGTCATTTACCAGAGCCTTCTGTCCTGGAGATCAGGTGCCCGCCCCAGGCAGGACACCCCGGCATGTCCCTGGAGGGGCTCTGAGCCTCCTCCCGTTTTCTAAAGGTTATCCTGAGTCCTTTTGCAAGACAGTGCTATTCCTTCCCGGAGACGGGGGTGGGGGGGCGGTGCCCTGAATTTGGAGTGCAGTGCTGAGAAAAGGAGAGGGTCAAACAGAGGGGGTCCTGGCCGAGCAGGAGGACACATGCCACCTCCGGATTCAGTTCTGGAACCTGCGTGTCCCCAGAGTGCCCGAACCTCGAAGGACAGTGTCTGCAGGTAGAGGATCGCGTGCAGGTTGAGTGGAGTGTACGTTGCTGCCCGGAGCCATGCCTGCCATCCCTCCGTCGAGGTGGGGCCCCCAGATGTGGGGAGTCCCTGATTCTCATGCTTGCACTGGGGTGCACAGATAAACCACCTTCATCTTTTCCAAGTCTGCTCTTTCTAACGTAGCTCAAAACAGCCTTTGCTTTTTCTCCCGGCATCTCATTTTGGCTTAACTCAGAGCCTAAACGTCCGCTCAGAAGCCGAAACGTCCACGACCCTGGCGGTTTCTGTTCGGCAACCCCATTTTGCCCCTTGGTGTCGTCGGCCCCCGGAGTTCTCCATTCAGAGAAGAGACAAGGATGACGGGAACAAACTCGGGGTGGAGTCCCAAGACCGGGATCGGGCCCCGCCCGTCAGGGACTCGGGTGCCCACCCGTGAATCTGAACAATGACCGCGTGCGCCGGAAATGCGTAGACACCGCCTAGCCTGCTGCCTGGCACGCGGTGGGTAGTAGTTGTTATCTACGGTCTCGCGTCACCACCACCCTCCCCGGCGTGGTCCCTGCTGTTCAGGGAGTCCCCTCAAAGCTCAGTCGCCCCCAAGGACCGAGGCCACACTTCAGTTTAAAGGTCATTAAAATCCCCAGTTTTCAACCCGCTCTGGCCAAGGCAGACGCTTCCTGGTAACCTTCGATCACTCCTCTCTCTCGCGCCCGAAGACGAGACCGTCCCCTGAGTGCGCTGGTCAGGGCTCCATGGGAGACAAGCCACAGAAAGCTGCTGAGCACAGTGGCAGGCAGTGAGCGTCACTCCTCACACAAGCTCGGACGCTGGGTGATGTGGCTTCACTGCTCCCGTGAGGAGTCTTCATCTGGGGTGCCCAGGTCCCCCCCTCCCCGAGGTCCGGTCAGCTCCAGAAGGCTTTCTCCACCCCTGCACTGCCGGGAGGACCCGCTCGGGAGCCTGGTGGTGGAGACTCAGGCCCAGCCAGCAGAGAGGCAGCACCCGGGTGTTGGTGTTTCTCTCTCTGGAGGCTCCTGTGCAGAATAACCACCCGTGTCCCGCGTGGCCCACACAGCCCTTCTCACGTCAGCGCCCGCCCCCTTGTTCTCCGCAGATAAGCCGTGTGAACTGTACTGCTCGCCCCTGGGGAAGGAGGCCCCGCTGCTGGTGGCCGACAGGGTCCTGGACGGCACGCCCTGTGGGCCCTACGAGACCGACCTCTGCGTGCACGGCAGGTGCCAGGTGACGTGTCTTCTTTGTGTCCTCAGGGGCGGGGGGGCTTTGAGGAGGAGGCTCCCTCCCCTCCGGGGCGCTCGGTGTGGGGCAGCAGGAGCCTTAGAAGATGGGGACCCCTCCTGCAGGCTCCTGGGCAGGCCACCCCGAAGCTGAGGTGGCTGCAAGAGTAGCCGTCTAGTGTTTAAACGTTCAGAGATGCTGAAATAACTTCGGACGTCATGGCAAAGGGCAGAGTGGGTCGAATGCTGAGGTGAGTTTGGAAGGTGTACATGAACGTGCGTTTTTGGGCAAACGCTGCTCTGGTTCGCTACAAGAGACGCAGAATCAGCAGATTCCTTCGCACATGGTGCCCAGGGAGATAAACAGGCCTGGATTTTGGCACCGCTCCACCCACTTGGGGCGTAGTCCCCAAACCCGTCCTGATGGTGGGTGTCTGTGGCTCACTAGACTGATGGTAAATATCATGTAAGAAGACAGAAAGAGAGAAGGGGTCAGGGAGGGAAGATGGAAGAGCACCTTGCACCTGCAGCCCATGGGCCTGAGCTGGGGGCCCACCTGTCGCCGGGTCCTGCCGGCCTGATGGGACAGAGGGGACCCTGATCCTCTGTTTGTCTGTCAGCACAGGTGCCCTTTGGCAGCTGGGATGGGGAGAGGGCACAGGGAGTCAGGAGGCTGCGTGTCTCCAGCACCTGCAGGGGCGTGGCTCAGGTGACACCACCTGGACCGGGCCACCTGTGCCTTGTCTCCTGATGACTCGGCGCTGCCCTGGCTGGTCAGGTGAGAGCCCAGAAAGCCCCCCTCCCCCCCCACCTCAGACACATGCTGTCGCCGCCCGTGTGGCCCGGCTCCCTCAGTGGTGTCCTCAGCAGGTGAGCCGCCCAGAGCTGGAGGACACGGCAGGCCCCCGGGCAGGGGGGTGTCGGGATCAATGTCCGCATGGCAGGGAAAGGAGAGCCAGGTCTGCCCTCCGGGGTTCGCTTTCCCTTGCGTGGCCCCCGCTGGCCTGTGTGAGCCTAAGCGAGGGGTCCGCTAGCCAAGGGCCATGGAAAGGTCCTCGGATTTCAGCAGGAAAAGAGAAGCGACTGTCCAGGAGTCCTGTGGGGACAGGTGGGTCAGGCTCCCAGCACCTGCTGGACTTGACGTCCCTCTCTAATGCTCAGGTTCAGTGCAATCCTAAAAACACTTGAACAGCCGTCAATTCCAGGGGCCCCGCCCCCCTGGGGTGGAGAAGCTGTCCTCTCCCCTTAATTGGGCCATGATCCTGTCCCCAAGCCGGGAGCCCCCTCGCCCCCTGAAGGCAACAGATCTGCTTCATCCCGTCCATGTCCCCCAGCCTGGCCGAGGGCATAGGTGGCAAGATTTTGGAGAGTGAGTGACAGGGAGAAAGACAGAAGACACAGGTCCAGAGGCCACTTCTAGGATGATCCCCGCGGCTAACCACTGCAAACCTCGTGGATGTTTTTCCCTGCAAAGCCCGGACTCGCCCCCAACTGGGGTTTTCCAGGAAAGCTCAGGAATATCCAGACGCGGCTGGCACCACCTGGCTGTATTACCAAGTGCGGGTGCGTGCGGGTGATAGACCCTCGGCGGGCAGGAGTCTTGGCCGGACGCCCGCCCAGGGCAGGAGGCAGTGGCGGGGTGATGAGCTGGGCCCCCGTGGCCCCCACCTCATGTGGACGGCGGTCTTACCATTCATTCCCGAGACAAGGACTCGCTGATGGCCCTCCACAAACTGCTCGCAAGCCAAGCGCAGGATTCCATTTTTTTCTTCAGTCGCACACCTGTGTGGGCCATCCTGCAGCCCAGTGACACACGTCCCTCTGGGGACCATTTCCCAAGGAAAGGCGCTTGTTCCCTCTACAGTTTTGCCCACTGGCCACCTCCAGCCCCTGCTGACACCTGTAGCATCAAATCCTGACGTTTTCCGGCCCGTGGGGCCATGTTAAGTGGCCGGTCGAGATTCCAGCACTAAGTGACTGGTGTGCCCCTTCTGTGACATGGCTATCCTTGCGGCCTTTTTGGTCAGGTGTCTCCCTGGTCAGGTGCCACGATGGCAACACTGCAGTCCTGTGGCCACACAAGGAGGATGAGATGCCACTGGAGGCATTTTAATGGCCT
Organism: Phyllostomus hastatus; assembly: GCF_019186645.2. Classification (NCBI taxonomy): domain Eukaryota; kingdom Metazoa; phylum Chordata; class Mammalia; order Chiroptera; family Phyllostomidae; genus Phyllostomus; species Phyllostomus hastatus. The sequence goes on along the minus strand of NW_025334036.1, from coordinate 10,149,237 downwards.
TAAGTCTGTGGTCCTAGGGCACCATTGCTCCAGAGCCTCCCTTGCACCAGGGTCTGACAGGAATGGCCTGGGGACACGTGCCCACCCAGATGTCATGCCACCTGCACTCACCAGTCTATCGCAAATGCCTTCATCACTGTGGTCATTGCATCTGCTGACCCTTGCACTGAGTGCAGTGCTGGCCAAGCACGACCCCTCAGGGCAGGGGCACTGGACCCCAGAGGGGACAATAGCACCTTTCACGTTGCAAAAAGAGATCACCGTGATAGAATAGTTGTTGAATCAAAATCCAAAAAGTGCCCTGGCTGGTGTGGCTCAGTGGATTGAATGCTGGCCTGCAAATCAAGGGGTCGCCAGTTTGATTCCCGGTCAGGACACATGCCTGGGTTGTGGGCCAGGTCCCCAGTGAGGGTCATGCAAGAGGCAACCACACATTGATGTTTCTCTCCCTCTGTTTCTCCCTCCCTTCCCCTCTCTAAAAATCAATAAAAGAAAAAAAGAAAAAGAAAAATCAGTTAAAGAGAAGAATAGTACAAGTAATTTTTTTTAAAGTCTCGGATTTATAAGCAGAGGATCTGTACCTATTCATTGATGTAATCTAATTGGAGAAAAAGTAGAAATTACCCACATTTTATGTTCAGCTGCACCAACAGAACTATTTCCCTGGTTTACTCACTAGCTTCTCCTTTGGTTCCTTCAGCTGTAAACGTCGCTATTTCGGGGTCGCAGGAGGAGTTCTGGGAAACATTGGGAACACAGCGACAGGCCGGTCGGGAGCCGGGGGGCGCCGAGGCGCCCAAGGGCAGGCGATCTCACACCGTCACACAGAACACTGGAAACACCGTTGCATTCTGCGTTTACGAGGCCCGAGTTAGGTTTCATTCCAGTGAGCCAGACACCACTTACCGTGCTGACATGGAACTTAACAGCGCTCATGAAAGTGAGAGCGGGGAGTGGGGGGGGCGGGGAGGAACACAAACATCGTCTCTTTCTCAGCAAGTCCCTGTACATCAGGAGCCCCATCATTCATGATCCCTACCCTTGGCCTCCGTAGCAGAGACGTCACGTCAATACACCCCTCCGGTCCAACGCGCCTCCCAGCTACTGACCTGTCGTGGGCGCGTCAGACCGGGGGCTCCAGGCCCGGGCACACCTGGAGCCAGACGCGCTCGCCTCCCCTCTGAGGCCAGAGCGGCCGAGCAGCCAACTCTGTGCAGTGGGGGCCGCCCTTCCCCGGGACCTCAACGGGGGTGCGCGCCCCGTGCTCGATGGACGCGGAACCAAAATGAAACACCTTCGGGGTCTGTAACCTCCTTCGGTGGAGGGAGTGTGTCTGATTGTCTGCGTTCTCCCAGGAGCTGGCTCGGGGGGAGCTTTCGACTGCAGCCTGAGAAGAGAGGCAGAAATGCGTAGAGGTGTGGGAGGCGCGGGGTGCAGGCGGGGGCTGCGCGTACGGCTGAAGTCCTTTGGCGTCTGAAGCCCACTCCAGCGGACTGTTTCTGTCGTCCAGAATTCCTTGGCCTCCCCTTGAGTGCGCAGTGGTTGGTTAGGCAAGCAGAGTAATTACTGGGGGGATTTAGGAGAATTCTAAGAGGCTCTGGCCTCAGAGTCCCCCGTGTAAGGGAGGGATGACAAGCTCTCGGGCACAGGGGGTTGTTTAACGCCTGGCGGGGCCTGTGTTTCAACAAGGCCCTCCTGGGTGGTGGCTGCTTTTCCGCACACCGTCGCACTGCCGCCGGCATCGCTGAAGCACGTGACTGTCGGTGCCAGAGCCGTGTTCACAGCTGGGCCTCAGAGTCTGACGTCATTGCCTTCGCCGTTTTATCTAACTGACCTTCCACACACCACCTTGTGGACGGGGCCAGCGGACTGAGCCGGGCATTCATGCCTCTTCCGTCCCGGGACTCAGAGCAGAGACACGCGGTGAAGAGAAGCAGCAGGCGGCCTTGGACGACGGCCCGGCACCCCCTCTCTCTGGGTGGCGGGCGTGGGCGGGAGCTCCATGGAAGGCGCCGAGCAGCAGAGGCCAGCACGGAGCCGGGGGTGGGGAGCTGCCACCTGAAAGAAAGCAACGTGCTTGGGGGAGTCCGGGGTTCGGGGATGGAGGCGGGGGCGGGGGGCGAGGAGTCGGCTGAAAATAAGGAGACAAGTCAGGGGTTCCTGCAACGTGGTGGACCATGGCCGGCACTGCACTTGCAGCCTGACAGGGTGATTACCTTTGGGCAAAATACCAGGGGGCTCCTGTCCCAGGTTGCGTGATAAACCGGGGACAGTCGGAGCAGGTGCCTGACCTCGTCGGGGCTTTAGCATGGCCCTCAGCCTTGTGGGCTTGGGGGTCGACCCCAGCTTCCCACCCACCTGTCCTGAATGGAAGCCCACCACGCTACCCCACCCCCCACCCTCCAATCTAGCCCCTCTGTTTGGCCTCTCTGTGAGGCCTCCTGCCCGCACATGAGTGGTCAACCAGAGACAACCCTCTATTTGAAGAAAACCAGAAGCGGGAATGAGAAAGACCAAGAAAAACAAACAGCAAAACTCACCCTGGTGGAAAATTGAGATAATTACAGAATTCTGCAGAATCACAGAATTCCGCAGCCAAAGCATCAACCGAGCACGCAAGCAGAAGAAGGTGATTTTGAGATGCAGAGGAGCTCGGAAACGCCGTTTTCCAGGCCCCCCCACTCTGGGCCTGTTACGTGCGCCTTCACGATACCAGGGCGAAGTCGAGATGGGGCCAGGCGAGGGCTGCAGGCATAGGCGGAGCCCACGGAATGCGAAGGGGAGGGCTGTGCCACCAGCCTGCAGGCCGCAGTCCAGTTTACAACAAGAAGTCAGGGGCGACCCTCCCACGGGACGGGGAGAAGGAGGCAGCCGCTGGAAGACAGCTCTTAAGTTAAAGAGAGCAAGTGCTTTCCTTCCCAGCCAGGAAAAACAAAACCACAAAGCAAAGACCATCAAAATCTATATGAGAAAAATCCCAGTTCAGATATGAGAGAACTAAACTGCTCCATTGGCCGGGGAGGGGCGGGGGTGGTTACTGCCAGGCTGAGGCACCGCGGAGAGAGACACGACCCACAGTGAAAACCAGGGTCTCCTGCTCCCGGCTTTGCCCAGGGCCCAGCTGGATGAGAGGTCACCATTTGTACGTGTTTCCTGAACACAGATTATGGAATCGTGTGAAACTAGGGCCGCCCTGGGTGGTGTGTGGGAGTGGCTATTCCCTACCTGTGACCTCTGCCTCTGGTGCCTCTAGAAGGGGCCGGGGTGTCAGGCCTCAGGGTGGCTTCTAGGGGAACTTTAGCCTTCCTGGGCCCCCCTTCTCTGTAACAAATGCTAAAGAATATATTTAACCAGCCCTGGCTGGTATGGCTCAGTGGATTGAGCACAGGCCTGTGAACCAAGGGTTGCTGGTTCAATTCCCAGTCGGAGTACAAGCCTGGGTTGCAGGCCAGGTCCCCAGTAGGGGGCACACGAGAGACATCCACACAGTGATATTTTTTTCTCTTCCTCCTCCCCTTCCCCTTCTTCTAAAAATATATAAATATCTTTAAAATATATATTTGGCAACTATGTGGATATAATGACAACCATAATATTAATACAAGCTGGATTCTACTTTTTTCTCTCTCTTCTGGTTTTAGAATAGTTATTTATTTTGGGGGGCTTCTGAAAGCGTCACAGGCTCCCGGCACCAGGCCTGCTGGGTCTCCTGGAGACGTGGGCCCCGCACGACACCCTCGTGCAAACCCCCTCTGAGTGGGAAACCCAGAATAACCCGGCTCTCTGGTCGTTTAGAAAATCGGCTGTGACGGCATCATCGGCTCGGCGGCCAAAGAAGACCGGTGCGGCGTCTGCAGCGGGGACGGCAAGACCTGCCGCGTGGTGAAGGGCGACTTCAGCCACTCTCGGGGCACAGGTGAGTGCGAGGCCCCGGGGGCTGCCTGCCGAGGCCACGGGACAGCCGGCGCGTGCTGTGGGGTTTGGTGCCTTTGCCCCAAAGGCCGCGGAGTGTGTGCTTTCCCTGCACTTCTCGTTCGAGGGCCAGCTGGTCCCAGATAGGGTGACCCGGAACCTCAGTCTCCTGTGATTTCTGAAAGGCAGAGAGGGGCACTTGGTCGGCCGTGGTGCAGGTGCTCATGGGCGAGTCTGTGCCGGCCCCGCGGCTCCTGACGCCGACTGAGGTGGTGCCGGTGTGGTTCTGCCCCGTCTAGGCTAGTCGCCCCTGGGCCCTGAGTCCCTTCACGCTTTCATTATCATGAGCTGTAGTTGAACAGACTTAAAAACCGAGCCCGCAGCCCCATGAGCCACCGCGCACACACTCTGTGCCTCCTGCGCGGCTGCCAGCTCCAGCGTTGGCAAGGACAGAGAGAACGTCGCTGCCATCGAGGACAGTTCTGGACAACGCTGCTTGGGAACTCTGGTGGTCTCGGCTGTTAGTTCTCATCCCCCTGAGGCCATTCTCTGCCTTCGGGCCCCAGCAGGAGACTTTGACCTTGCCCTCTGCAGTGGTGCCAGCAGGGGCGGTTGGGAACAAAACCTCTGCCGTTGGCGAGGGCTCGCTGACGACCTAAAAAGCGTACTTTACAAAGGAGGCCCGGGAGCACTTCCCTTACGCTGCACAAAGGAGGCGCGGGAGCACTTCCCTTACGCTGCACACGGGTCTGAGCTCCACTGCTGCACAGACTCGGCTGCCCCTTGGCTCCATTCTGGGGAAGGCGGGCCGAGCTCAGCCAGGCCCACGCCCGCTCCCGGCCAGCGTGGGGCCCCACCTCTGCAAACCTCCAGCGTTTGGTTCCCTTATGTGTGAACCCAGGTGCGGCCCGAAGCACCGTCCATTTTTCCAGCGTCTCATCCGTTTCCTGGTCTCCGGTCTGGGCACGGGCAGACCTGTCCCTCCGGGTCTCCTGGGGGTGGCTGTCCGCACCCTGGCTTGTGGCCTCACATGCTTGCTTCTGGCTTCTGGGCCACAGAGGCCTCAGCAGACCTTCAGGGAACCACAAGCCCTCGTTGCCCCCCCCCCCCACCTGTAAACGTTCTGTCACCCTCTGCGGTCACCAAGTGTCACACACTTGGTGTCACGCCCTCGCTTTAAAGTTGAAAGCTGTCATGTTCCAAATCCTCGTGTCTGGGGGTCTGTGGGCATAAGCTCGTGTGTCAGAGGGACTCTGTTTCCTGGAGATGGGGTGGAGTTCCCTGCCCGTGAGTGGGCAGCCCCTCTGGGGTAGTGTCCACAAACACTGGCCTAGCATCCTGGGGGGAGGTTTTGGCGCGCCTGCACAGAGAGATGGGCAAACGGTTGCCCAAGTCTCTCCAGCCGTCAGCACGAGCAGTTAGGAGCCTGAGGTAAACAGGATCAAAACTCAGCTGTGCCCACGTCGGTCACAGTCCAGGGAGGAGACGTCCCCAGCACACATCCTGAGTCCATGTTTGAGGCAGAGGCTGCTCAGCAGGGAGTTGGGGGGCCCCAGATTTTGGGGGATACCTCACCCAGGCTGCAGGCTGTGCTGGTGGCGCCTGAGCCCTCACACACGGAGAGGAACTTTCCATGGGGATGCGGGCAGGACATTTGAGGCTGCAGGAGAAACCCAGCTCTAAAATGGTATCAAGCCCCCCGTGGGGGGCGCGGTGTAACCTCCGGGTGACTCTGGCTGTGGCTGGATGGGCTGCTCCCTCTGGCAGCCGAGACAGGAAGGTCACTTTCGTCTCTGCCCAGCTCCAGAGGAGGAATGTCTTATCGCCCTGAAGGGGGAATATCAAAGAGAAACGCCATCCCAGGAAGATAAAAAGCAATCACGCCGGGCTTTTTGCCCAATTCCGTGAAACCCTGACCCTTGTCTGAACTCCTCGGGGTCCTCTCACCCGAATACTTGCACCGAGAATCTGGAGCGCGCCCACGTGGGGACAGTGCCCACGCCTCCAGGATGTCACTCTCTCGTGTCCTTGGGAAGTCCCAGGGCAGCGACTGGGGACGTGCGCCCCGAGTGTGGGTGATTTATTACCCTCCGGCCGGTCACCTCCCGACTTCCAGCAGGTAAGCGCCCGGGCAACTCCTGTGCGGAAGGAATCGACTCAGCCCGGCTGTCACACCGCCCAAGCCTGTGGTTGCACGGAAACAGCTTGGTGTTTTGCGTCTCGTAATTTGAAAGTTCTCGGCATGGTGCTTTCACGTCATTCATTAAATTGTGTTTTTCACGTTATTGTGTCTAGCACCAGAAAGGTGACCACTGCCCACAGACACCCAGGACAAACCTGGATTGAGGCCCCCATCGGGGGCCGCCCCCCCACGGTGACCCAAAGGTTCTGCACCCCTTTGCCTTTTGCTCTCGAAGAGAACCTTCTTAAACAGTCTGCCCTTGGAGGGGACGGTGGGGGGCCTGTCCCCTGTGAAACTGGGCAGGTCCCTGTGTCACGCATTTATTGTGGCTGCCCGTGGAGCCCCTGCACCGTGCCGGGTCTGAAGGTCCCGTGGGGAGACTGGCCACTGTGCGGCGATGACGTAGCATGACGTCATTGCAGCTCCCTTTGCCGTGATTAAGCACCACAATGCCAGCCCCTGAAGTGTGCGTATAAACCGATCACCCTGCTGTCTCTGTTCCTCAGTCAAGAACCACCTCTGCACCAAGGTGTCCACGTGTGTGATGGCAAAGGCTGTTCCCAAGTGCTTCTCATGTAAGACCTGCGGGTGTCGCGTGTGGTCCCAGCGGTGCAGCGCCTGGTGTGGGGCTCTCGCCTGGCTCGCGTGCTGACGGTGTTGTGGGCGGGTCGGCGGGGGTGGGCCGTGCTGCGTGAGGCCGTGTGTGAGCACGAGGGCTGTTTACTGTCTGCATGGCGTCGAGGTCGCAGAGCGACTGCCCAAAAGAAACTCTGGAATAAAACCATGCGTAAAGCTGTGAAAGATAAGGAGTCCCGGGTGGGGGGCCAGGCAGAAGCAAGTCGGTGCGCCAGGGGCAGGTCCGTGTTCCCCTCGCCACACCTGGCACCTGGCCAGAAAATGCCAGGATGCGCCAGGGAGTTCAGCTGCAGGTGGCACTTGCCTGCGTAGGGAAGTTCCCAGATTATGGGGCTGGATGCTCCAAAGGGCAGAAGCCACTGGGTAGCACCCTCCTGGTTTTCATGCTTAAGCTCAAGGTCATGGCCTCGCTTTGACCCATCTGCACTGGCCTCATCTTCTAACAAGGTGGGCCAGAGCATCAGCCCAGCCCCATGAGCCTCCCTAGCAAGGGGTCCTCTCTAATTAGACCCAGACAGCCTCCAGGGAAGACAGAGACAGTAATGTCCTCTTGAAGAACTTTTGTAAACGGGCGAAAGTACAAACTTACACAAAAACTTCTCCAAATATGTTCTGAGTTAATTGTGAACAAGAACTTTGATTTTATATGTGTGTGTCTGTGTGTATATACATATATATATATACATATACATATATACGTATATGTACACACACACACACGTGTATATGTATTTGATACAACCCTGGGGAAATGCGCAGCCTCAGTTCCCACAGCCAGGGTTTTACCTGTGCTCTGTCACCGCGCCTTCCTAGCAAAATTATTTTCTTGCCAAGAAAAGGCTACTAAAAAAATACCACCCCCATACCATCTAAAAAGCAAGTCAACTTGGGAAATTCAGACAAAAACCCTTTCCCAGGAAAATGTGCTCCTAGCCTGGTGGCGTCCGTATTCGGAAGAGCTGGCACCGGTTGAAGGTCAACGTCACTCTGAACTTTGTTCTAACTACTCGTCCTTGAGGCACAAATGGCGTGTTCTGCCAGAACAGTGGAGAAGGCATTGGGTTTACTCGCGCTTTCTGCTGAGACCGGAGTGTGTCCCTCTAGCTGGATTTCTCCCGCTTCGTGGCAGACACTAGAATGGAAAGTTGTTCCAGAGATCGAGTCCCACTCCCGTACCTAAAACTTGACTGTATCTCATGCATTCTTGGCGTAGGTCTCCCCATGGATCGTAGTTCACGCCCAGTCAACGGGGTGGTGTCTGCTCTCTGCCCTGGGGACATCTGGTCTGAGGGACCACAGACGGGGTGCTTTGGGGCTTGGCGACGGGACTCTTTCCCTTCCTGGTTGCTCTCTGCACCAGCCTTGGGGCAGCCTTTGAGCCCCCGGTCAGAATCGGGGCACTGGAAAGACGGCGGTGAGTGAGAGATGGCGACCGAGGACACGCTGTGCTGGTCAGGGTTTCCCTCTGTCACCGGTTTCCTCCACGCCGTGATCGGAGAAGCTCGCCTTAGAAAGAAGGGTGGGCGGAGCCCACGCAGGGCAGTGCTGCCCCTGCCCCGTCACTCCAAGGTCGGGTGAAGATGAGCTGAACCCAGTCGGGCACCTGCCCTGAGCTGGAGCTGCTCATCGGCCCCCGCACCCGAGGGTGCATGAGAAAGGAGAGAGAACCGGTGGCTTTCCAGTGCTGCCCCTCGTGCCAAAGCGAAGCTTAAAAATGGGAGTGGCAAGCATGCATTGGCTGCAGAGCTACCTCAGGGAAGGCGGTACCCCATTGGGGAATGCGGAAAATTAACTCATCTGGACCTTGGCGGTCACGTCCCTCGGCTTAGATTCTGCAGCCCAGTGATGCAGACCCGCACGGGGATGGTCGCAGAAGTGCCCACGGGGCCGTGGCCGTGGCGGCAGGAGGTGGCACCGACTCAGGGCCTAGGCAGTCAGTAGTCGTGGCTGGGGGCTGGTCACTGAGCCCCTGCCGCCATCCAGGGGGGTTTGGGGACAGTCCACACTCCAGTGACCAGCGGAGGAACCTCCCGTAGGTGAGCGTGTCCAGAGGCGTCCGAGCACCCCGCACACCCCCGGAGGGGCTGTTTGGGTGGAGGTCCAGCCGTCTGGGTGTGCTGGGGCTGCGGTAACCATGGACCACAAACCGGGTGACCCACAGAGACGGGCTCTCGGGTGGGGCCGAGGTCTAGGTCTCAGCAGGGTTGGTGCCCTCCGGAAGGTCTGCCCCAGGCCTGTCTCCCAGCTTCCGGTGCTTCGCTGGCCGCCTGTGGTGCTCCTGGGCCTGGAGGTGCGACTTCCCAGCCTCTGCTTCGCGTGTCCACGTCATTCTCGCCTGTGTGCTGTGTGTGTGTCCGGGGCCCCTTCTTTCATAAGGACGACTGTCATATTGGATGAGAGGCCCAGCATACTCCAATATGACCGCAACTAATTACATCTGCAGTGACCCTATTTCCAAATAAGGTCACCTTCTGAGTACCGGGGGTTAGGACTTCAACAAGTGGATTTGGGGGGCGGATACAGTTCAATCCCTCGGTCATGCAGACGGTGTTCTCTGGATTTCGGCAGCCAGGAGGTTCTGTCGTACGAGAACGCTCCTGTGAGTTGGCTCTTGTCACAGCTGTGCCAGTGCGCAGGCTCCGAGATCACTCCAGGGGCTGAGGGAGAGGGGACTTCGGTGGGAGATGGGGCAGGCGTGGCTCACCTACGTTTTCTGTTACCACAGGTTACATCGAAGCGGCGATCATCCCCGCCGGCGCGCGGAGGATCCGCGTGGTGGAGGACAAACCCGCCCACAGCTTTCTGGGTAACGCAGAGATGATTTGACTCCCCGTGCGTGTCCTGAGAATGGACGTTGGCACGATCAGGCTGGTCGTCTGGTTCAGCCTCATCCCCCCCGGGCCCTTGTCTGGGACTCGCATTGTAGGTGTGAGGTCAGGAGGGATCAGAGCGGGCCAGTGGGTGCTGTCACGTGGGGATAAGGTGGTGTCACCCTCAAGGTGGAGGAGGGTGAAGGGGGCGGGGGCCAGTAGGAGCCACCAGCTCTGGACAGGGAGAAGCTGCCAGGACTTGCGTGCGGCAGCACGCAGCCCCCACAGCGACACCGGGAGAGCTCAGAGCAGGCAGGGCCCGGTCAGCCCCAGGGCGTCTCCCACCCGCAGGGAGCACCTGGAGGCCGACCGTGGCTCTGGGGATGACTCCTCGATCTAATGGGAACCCAGAGAACCCTCACTTCCACTGAGCACCCTGTCCCCCGGATTCCTAATGGTGAACTCCATTGACCTCCGACCTTGAAGTCTTTCTGTGGAAGAATTGGCTTCCATTCCAGAACCACGCTTACAACCTCAGAGGAATTGTTCGTTTGAACCCCTTCTTGGCCACAGCGACCCTCTGAGTGCAGCCTAAGGTCACTTCCCAGCCTGCATGTCGGCCCCAGAAAAGGTCTCCCTGGCACGTGAGCACCAGGGGAGTGTGAGAGCCGGGTTGGCGTGTGTGTTCTTTTTTTTTTTTTTTTCAAAGATTTTATTTATTTATTTTTAGAGAGGGAAGGGAGAGAGAGAGAAAGAGAAACACCAATATGTGGTTGCTGGGGGTCATGGCCTGCAACCCAGGCATGTGCCCTGACTGGGAATCGAACCTGCGACACTTTGGTTCGCAGCCCGCGCTCAATCCACTGAGCTACGCCAGCCAGGGCTGGTGTGTGTGTTCTTGATGCCCCCGTGGGTGCCCAGGGGGCCACCTCTGCCCTTCTCAGTGGCACAGGGCATGCTGTGCCCTGTGTCCTCCCGGTGGTCTTGCCCCCCCCCCACCACCGTGTTCTTATCTTGGATTGGATTTCAAACGGGCTGTGGCTGGCAGCCTAGCCAGGTAGCCCCTCTTGAGCTTGCCCGTGTTATAACCTGTCGGTCTTTTTGCTTCAGGGTGCTCTCTAAGGTTGTTTAAAGTGGGTGAGACGTGACCTCTCTCTGGCTTCAGACTGAAGAATGAAGTTAGTTTGGCCAAAATGGAGTTACTCCTGACATGCTTTTATCACTGAATTTTATTTATTTATTTATTTTTGTAAAGTATTTTATTTATTTATTTTTTGGAGGGGGAGAAAGAGAGGGAGAGAAACATCAATGTATGGTTGCCTCTCTTGCGCCCCCTACTGGGGACCTGGCCCGCAACCCAGGCATGTGCTCTGACTGGGAATCGAACCAGTGACCCTTTGGTTCACAGCTGACACTCAGTCCACTGAGTCACACCAGCCAGGGACTCATCACTGATGTTTTAAAAAAGTGTCTTTGTTGGCATCCCTGCCGCCTTAGACTGCACAAAACGATCTGAGTCTTTCTCTGAAACGGTGTCTGCTTCGCAGTCTAATGGGACAGACACAAATCCGTCCTCTGCCTGACAAGTCCACCGTGAGGGCCATCGTCCCATTGTGTAAGAACCAGGAGCCACTTTCAGACACGAAGATAATGACCCTCACACACCTGCCCTGGGCAAAAAGCCGGGAGTGGGGACGGGAGCTCCTGTTTGTAGGTGGCCACCCCGGGGCTCACCAGTAAACAGCCCCCCGAGCATCCCCACAGGGCCCCGGGCAGCCCAGGCCCCAGCGCTGCTGCCCTCGCAGCTGCCAGCTCCCCCACCTCCCCGAGGCCGTCGTGTCCACGCTGGTCTCCAGCGGCCCTGTGGCTTTGCCCGCCCCTCCTGCTGTGGACTTCGTCCCCGTCTGGCCTGCGTCCTTGGCAGCTGTCCCTGCTGTCACTGTGCAGATAAGACAGTGCCTGTGGGTGCCTTCTAAAGGGAGCGGTGGCCCCTGTGCCGGCCTCTCAGAGAGCTGCCCCTGTCCTTCTGCCCACCTAAGGAATTCGGCCCACGTCACCAGCATGGGTGTTGGAAGCCCCGTCCTCTGGGGTTACTCCCAAAATTTACCTTTTCAGCTGGTTCATTGGCCCTCCCCAACCTGCAAATGATGCTTCTGCTCCCTGGAGGGGACCGTGGGCCTCTGAGGGAGGCTGATATCACCTCTGACCCTAATCTTATGAAAAAAAAAAAAAATCACGATGCCAGTGTCCCGGGAGCTGCCGGCTCAGATCCTAGGTCGGCTCACTGGTTCTTCCACGGAGCAGGCGCCCCGACAAGCCAGCCCCTCGGCCTCCGGCCCCGGCTCTTCTGAGACGCCCCAGCACACTCCTCACCGGCCCCCAGCCCCGGGTGTCTGGCAGAAGGGGAACATCCTCTCCACTTCTCGGGGGGCAGCGTGAAGAGGACAGAGGATGTCAGAGTCCTTTCGATAGCTCCGCTTGTAGTTCCGACAGGAAATGAGCTTTTTAACGGGAACCTGTGTCAGGGCCAACGAGGACAGGAGTGTGGCGGCTGCCGGGGGAGCTGCCTCCCCGACGGTCCCTCTCAGCTCCTGAGGCCGGAGGGCCCCACGCGCACTGACCTGCCTGCTCCGCTCTGCACACCCGACCCCAGGGCCCCCAGATGTGCTGCTCTACCCGGTTTCCCGAGGAGGAAACCGCGACTCCAGGGGTTTGGTAGCTCATCCAAGCTCCTCATTTCGTCTGGGTCTGCTGGAACTCGTGGGACCTCCCGGAATGGCCCTGGCACACTCGGTCATGGCCAGAGATGGACAGATGAGGACAGCCTTTCCCTGCCCGTCGCTGCTACTTCCTGGGCAGGGTTTGGAGGAGCAAGGCTCCAGCGCAAGGAGATCAGTGCCTCTCAGCTTCCAGGAAGCACGGGACCTCCCTGGGAGGTTGGAGTGTGCCTAGGTCCCCTCATCTTACCCCCCAGTCATAGTCCCAGAATTCCAGGGCCTGGCGTGCGCCCCGGGGCAAGCCCCGAGGTGTTCCACGCTCCGTACGCGTCTCCAGTCAGTTCCAGCCAGCCCTGTTTGCACTCGGGGCCGGGTGCCCTGGAAGGCGAGCCCCTGCAACCCGGAGTCACTCTCACGTGTGCCGCGAGCAGTTCCTGAAGAATTCCACCCCACCTACCTCCAGCCCACGCGGCCTGGCTCTCTGCGCGAAGCCACCTGGAACAGGAAATGCCTCTGCACTTTGCCTCCGCAGCTGAGAACAGCGCTGGCCGGGCTCCGAGTGGAAATGAAAGGAGCTGACTCTGTGCCAGGATTAGAAGTGGGTTGACCGTGGGTCAGACCTTCCAGCGGAACCCGAGAGGGAGAGAGACAAAAGGAGCCCGCTTCTGCGCAGCGCGCCGTGCAGGGGGAGGCTCTGCGACGGGCCAGGCCTCCTGCTCGGGCCTCCGGCCAGCTGTTGTCCCGAGGGGCCGTGCACCCCCCCTTGTGCGTCCCCCCTCCCTCGCTGCCCAGAATGGCTCACGATCTTCCCCCACACAGTGACAGGAAGTCCAGGGACAATGCGTAATAAATATTCACAGGGAGAAAGAAGAGCCCGGGATGGAAACTCGGTCACGTTCCAGCCCCCTGAGGTGTTGTCTGCCCCAGGAGCGAGGGACAGCAGGGACCCACCCTGGTCCCCGGGGCAGCCTCGCTGGCCGTTGAGAGCCTTCTCGTGGCTTCTCGGCAAACTGCACGAAAGCACCCAGCCTCCGACGCAGGTGGAACCGGGCAGTCCTCCTCCCCAGTGGTCAGAGCTCCAGGTGCCACCAGCGGAGTCGAGTCCCTCCGGAACCCCCTTCCCTCTGAGCTCCACGGCCGGCCTGTTCGACCGAAGCATCGGTAACGCTCTTCCTAGCCCCAGTTAAGTGTCCAGGTCTGACAGACGTGATTTCACGTGCAAACTGATCTCAGAATGCGTGCAGACAGAGGGAAGTTGTACATGATACCCACCGGTGCCCGGATCGAGAGGCTGTGGGAATGTGTGTGGCCCACACTTACTTCCTTTGGGGGCAGTCTTTAAGAAAAGAACACAGCGTCGTGGACAGGGCCTTGGAAAGGACTCACGCCCGCGATGGGCCCTGGAGCCCCTTCTCCCCCGGCGCTCTCGCCCCGGGGGGCGGGGGTGAGGCTGCCCCGGCAGGACCGGGAGGTGACTCCCCGAGGGGGCCCCCCACAGAGCGGCGTCTCACTGGACTTCCCCCTGAACCGTTGTGCTCACTGCTAAGCGTGGTCTTCCTGTGTCCTCAGAATCTCTGAGGCCGGAGCCTTGCCCTTTCGAAGGAATGTCAGGCGTGAATTCCAGTTTGAGGGGGGAGTTTCCGATTTCTCGGCACGGATCGCAGCACCCTGCAAAGTTTGAATCTTGCTCACTAAACACTCCCACCAAAGACATCAGCTTGAAGCAATCCGCATGCTTCCTAGAACTGCTGGTCTCTGATTTTTAACCGACTCTGTGGGTTTCCTCCCCCTGCAAAACGTGTGAAGGGTTGTCATGGCGATGGACCTCTCCTGAGAAAGGGGCGCTGGCTCTCAGATGTGGGGGCGCCGAGGGGCTGCTGAAAAGCTGCATTCGCAGAGCCTCTGTGGAGGTGGCCAGAAGCAGGGCCCGGACAAACGTGCGAAGTTTATTCGTTCTGAGGCCATGAGAGCTGCCCCCCCACCAATGCACGCCTTTCCCCAGAGCTGGGACAGTGGGGGGGTTTCACCAACTCAGCAGCGCCAGACCAGGGCCTCAAAGCAAAGCCGGGCACCGCCAGAGCTCACAGGAATGCTGTGAAGGCCGATTCTTTTGCTTGTGGCCCGTCCGCGTGGGGTCGATTCTCTGTCTCTCCCGACACAGTTTGCCCACAGCAGAGTACGCGGGCCAAGTGCGAGGCCGAGACCCACAGAGCTGCGGTGTGGGAGCCCCCGCCACGCCGGGCCCAGCCCTGTCTGTGGGCAGCTGGGCTTCCCAGACTCTGATATTTAATAGAATCATGTCATTTCCTTTTTTAAAATTTATTTTCCAAATACACTGGGCACTCGGCATTGTATTAGTTTCTGGTGTGCAACACAGTGACCAGACACTCACGTACCTCACAGAGCGATCACCCCGATGCGTCCAGCACCCACCTGGCCCACAGTTGTTTCAATAGTGTTGACTGCATTCCCTGTGCGGTGGTGGTTCGCCACATCCCCACGACTGGTTTTATGAATGGCGGTCAGCACTACTCAAGAGTGACGCTTATTTCGTGAAGGAACGTGCACTTGATGAACGTAGGCGTATTGAATCCTTGGGTGTTGGAGTCAGGCCGCCCTCCTTACCCGGAAGCCCCAGGGGGGTAACTGTAGAATGAACCCCTGAGTTTTGCTAAAGCAGCAAAACGCGTTTTGTAGCCTCGGACCCGTTAACACGGAATTCGTTCGTCGGGCAGAGGACTGTCTAAGTTCAGTGAAATGGGCCTGGCCCCGGCCGCCCTTCCCCGGACCCTCCGCGTGAGTCCAGGCCGAAACGGGCAGCCCACCCGGGGCGGGCCCCCAGCCGCTCTCCCGGGGTCCTGTGGTGGGTTGTGAGGCGTCTTCTCCCTGCAAGCGAGGCTTCCGCTCTCGGTCCAGAGGAAGCGCGCCTTCTCCCGCTTCCTGTCCGCCCCCCCCCCGGGGCGGTGAGGCCTCTGCCGGCCACTCGGCATGCCCAGATTCCCCCCCCGCCAAGGACAGACGGGCCCTCCTGACGCCCCGGTGTCGCTCTTCTCCCCAGCCCTCAAGGACTCCAGCAAGAGGTCCATCAACAGCGACTGGAAGATCGAGCTGCCAGGCGAGTTCCAGATCGCAGGCACCACCGTGCGCTACGTGCGCAGGGGCCTGTGGGAGAAGATCTCCGCCAAGGGGCCGACCAAGATCCCCCTGCACCTCATGGTAACTCGCTGCGCTTTCCTGTTTGTCCTGAGACCGAGGCTTGGAGGGCCCCCCCTACCTGACCCCCAACCCCATCATCGACGTCTTCCCTGGGGCCTCGGGTGGTGGGAAGACGCACCTGGTTTCCCGGGGTGTGACCGACCGGCCACCTGCAGCTCCAGCCTCTCTCTGGAGCTTCCTCCTCTCATCCCTCCGCGGCCTGCTGCAGAACGCTCCCCTCTCCACTCCCCGCCCGCCTCCTCCCTGGCAGAGCTCCAACTTATTTCCCAAAGGGACTGTCTCCAGGGAGGGACCCGCTCGGCCACGTGGGACCCGGCAGCGTGAAGGAAAGGGACCCGCTCAGAGTCTGAGTTTTTGTATCAGGTGGCACAGATCCGGCCCCACGGCTTGCCGGTCCACCTTGGAAATTACCTGTTGGGAATGAGCTGGGGGCTCCATTTCCTTCTAAACTAGTGTCGCTCGGATTTTCCAAACTCGGCTCGCAGCAAGCGTCGGGTGGGGGGCTGGGAGGGAGAGCCGGGCTCTGCGGGAATAGTGACTCCCCGGGTGGTCTCCAGAAACCCGTGTGGGCAGGTGTGGGCAGGTGCGGCCTCTCTGACGGTCAGGGAGGACTCCTGCAGACCGAGGGAGCACCCACCTAGGCATCACTGTGAGGCTATGTATCGAGCATCTCCAGGGGAGATGGGGCCCAGGAGTCCTCCCGGCTGACCTCTGACAGCTCACCGTGACAGACCCCGGGCCTCCATCCAAAGAACGGGCTTCATGGCAGCTTGTGCCTCTCTGATTAGAGTGCAGTTCGTCCTCAGCCTCTGCTGGGAAGTCCTTCCCCCGTTGACTTGTGGTCCCTGGCCATCTCCCGGGGAATCTCCTGAGGAGACAGCTCTGCCGTGAGCCCTGGCACCCAATGCAGCGTCACCCACGGCGGGTGCAAAGCAGGCCGGCTTCCGTGCACAACATAAACTGCCTGGAAGTCAGTCACTGCAAACCCTCAGCCCACTGACTCTGCAGGCACAGCCTTGTGAGGTGGTGTCCAGGGCCCCGGGCCCCGGGCCCAAGCCACTTCTCTGCGATACGATTGTTCCCTAGTCTGTCATGGGAGCAAGCCCTCCTCTCCTGACTGAACAGCAGTCACGTGCCGAGGGGCTACCGGAGGGAGCAAAGGACAAGAGGAGGCTCTCACCAAAACATCACCTGTCAGCCCCTGCATTTGCTCTCTCCAGCAGACGCCCAGACGGGTCTGCTTCCCGTCCTTTCTGAAAGCCCTCTTGCACTGAGTGAACTGTCAGCCGGCTCTCGGGGAGAGCCGGCACCGAGGCAGCCCAGGTCCCCGCCCTCTTTGATGCGGATTGCTGCTCTGTCGTGAAATAAATACTATTGTTACGTGCAGCTTTGACACCCAGACCCGAGAGGTGCCCCTCTGGCAGTATGTAGAGTCATTGTCCCCAAACCCAGATGCATGCAGTGCTCTGCAGGGTCCGGGGCGCCGGTGGAGCCACGGGGACCCGCCTTTGGAACCAGCCGTGCACGGGCACGCAGATTGCACATGGCTGCGAAATTGCACGAAATTGGTTTCATCTGGATTCTCCATTCACCAGTCTTATTCCCATACTGAGATAATAAAGATCTCTTTTAAAGGGTTTTCTTTTTAAAAGAAAAAAAAAACACTGAAGGCATGTTTCCAAGTGCGTTCCTACAAGTCTGTTTCTTGGAGAAGTGCCTGTTTATGCTCTCTGGGCGGCTCTTAGCACCCTGCCCCCCCACCCCACGCTCAACCCCTGGAGGGCTGCGAGGCCCTCGGGAGGGAAGATGGCTCCCGCCTCTGGCACTTCCCACTCGGCCTTCCCCACGTCAGGTCAGGTGCGCCCTGCATGTCTGCTGTTAGCTCCTGCTGCCCTTCTCCCCTGCCTCCTGGTCAGGAGGTGGACTTGCTAGCCGCTTCGATGCAAGAGGACCCACCGGTCCCAAGCCAAGCGTGAGGACCCATCCCTCACAGCCAGGCTCTCCCACGAGTCGTGCTCTGCATCATTCATGTGTGCCGTTTGCGTGCACATCAAGCCAGGAGAGCACCTCTGTCCTCACACGGCTTGTCACCTGCATCACCAGGGGGAGTGGGCTGGTCCCTTTGCTCACTCAGCAGGAGCTCAGATCCGCCGTCCCCATGCTGCAGGGCAGCGGCTCCCCGCCTCCCACCCCCAGCTTTACGCCCTGAGCCAGGTCTCCACCATGCTGTGGGCAGTTCATCCTCCTCGCTCCCCTGCAGTGGGAAGGCTCCCGCAGCCTTGGATCCCAAACAGACGTCCCCAAGGCTCCCCCGCAGTGGGCTGTGTTTGCCCTCGAGCCTGCCTTACACACAGCAGTGACGTTCATCCTCAAAGACATGGAGCAACCCCACCTCCTCAGATGCCCTTTTAGGTAAAAGCAGTCTGTTCGTGTCTTGCTTGCCGGCAGGGGCACAGCTCCGCGAGTGAGTTTGTGGGAACGGGTACTTTTCTCCCTGTGTGACGTACGGTTGCACAAACTCACTCATCCCCAAATTCCCCTTCTGCATCGGTCCTCTCCCCAGTGGGAGAGTGCAGAACTCTCTGCTGACGGTTCACATGCGCTTTGCTCAGAGTTGGGTACCCGTGGAGCCCAACGCTGAAATAAAGGAGCACCCTGAGACCCTGAGGTGGGGCCTGTTTTGAAACCCAGTGCCCACCGACAGGGAGACAGCGCGGCGTGGCTCACCGTGTGTGTTCAGCAACCCGGGGCTCTTGCAGGATTTCAAAACGGCCTTTTCTCTTGCGGCCCATCCAGGTGTTGTTGTTTCATGACCAAAACTACGGCATTCATTACGAATACACCATTCCCGTCAACGGCACCGCCGAGAACCAGAGCGAGCCGGAGAAACCCCAGGACTCTCTGTTCATCTGGACGCACAGCGGCTGGGAGGGCTGCAGCGTGCAGTGCGGAGGAGGTGAGCGTCGGGGTCTCGGGGTCGTGGGGTCGCAGTGGTGGGGCTGTGCTGGAGGAAGGAGACATGAGTTTGGGGCACTCTGTGGTTGGTGCTCGGAGCATGGGACAGGCTGGCCACATAACCAGTGTTTCCACGGGAACCGAACCACGTCCCGCTGCAGGTCTCTGCAAAACGCTGGGACAGAGTCTCCTACTCAGGGGAGCTGTCCCCACGCGGCTGCCCTGCCTGCGGCACGGGACCCTCCCACCCTGATCTGTGAGTCAGGGTCTGGCCGAGGTCCGGCTATGTCCCAGGTATGACAAGTGACCCCGTTGCCACTTGGTGGAGAGGCACCTGAAGGTGTTTGTGCTTCCAGGTATGCTTTCCTCTCTGCCACAGTGACCCCACCCCAGGGTGCCGGGGAGAGCAAAAGGCCCACAAGTCCAGGGACCCATTCAGGGCTGAGTCCTGGCTTCCCCACCTGCTGCTGTATTTTAGGTTCCCTTCCCTCTGACTGCATTTCCTGGGTGGTCAGCCCCCTGTTGCCCCCCAGTACAATGTTCTTTGTCACTCTGATGCACGGGACACACAGTGGGGTCCTGGGAGGTGGGGCACAGATTGGGATGGACGAGGGAAGGGTGGCCTGGACCCTGGAGTGCCACCCCAGCTAGTGGGAAGGCAGGGTGGACACCGGACATGGCCTACCCATACCCAACATCTAGGATGACGTCAGCCCCATTTTTAAAAAAAATCTTGCCCAAGGACACTTTTTCATTGCTTTTTAAACCTAGAGGAAGGGAGAGAGAGAGAGAAGCATCAATTGGTAGACTTTACACATCAAATGAACAGACATAGAGGTTGGCAATCGTTGTAGAAACCGAAGACCGAGATCAGAACCTGGGCCTTCGTGAGTCCCTAGCCATCCAAAGACCCAGCCGATCTGAGGGCTTGCCTCTTTCGTATCCTGTTCTAGAACTTTCCTCCTGCCCCACCCTGCCCTTACCACGTCTCACACGTGCTCCTCACGAAGACTAGAGCTCCCCGTCCCTGGCAGCAGTCAGCTGCATGACTGACTGATCAAACCAGGCGCGGGAGCGCTCCTCGGCAGGCGAGAATGAGCGCCCGTTCAAGGCCTGTGCGGCCGCAGCCTCTCAGCCTCCTGGGGTTTGGTTTCCAGGGGAACGCAAGACCGTCGTGTCCTGCACGCGGATTGTGAACAAGACCACGACTCTGGTGAACGACAGCGACTGCCCGCCCGCCAGCCGGCCGGAGCCGCAGGTCCGCAGGTGCAACTCACACCCGTGCCAGTCCCGGTAAGGAGCTGGGCCGCGCACGGGGGCCCTCCGGAGAGGGGGCGGCGACGCCCGTGCGTCGGGGGGCGGGGCGGGACCACCGCAGCACCGCTCCGGGCCACGTGCCCTCATCGTTGCCGAGGGGTTCGTGCGTGCTCGGAGTGCTGAATTTCTGGCCACCGGGCCGGAGCTGTGACAGAATTGCGAACTCCTCGCTGGAGAACCTGTCACGGGGAAGCACTGCCAACTGGTGCGTGTTTCGCTGCCCGTGTTCAGCGTGAGAATGTGAGTACACGTGAGCACGTGCGCACCGGTTACTGCGCATGCTCGGCCTCCTTCGGGAGCTGAAATGGAAGCAGTGGGCGCGGTTCTGGGGTTCCGTGGTTCGGGATCCATCAGGCCCCCCCGTTCAGCATTCTGCCCCGGGACGCACATGCCCAGGAGTGAATTCTCTGGGTCGTCTGCGGAGAGGGGTCGTGTGAAACGCGGCCTCCAGGGCGAGACTTCCTCTCCAGTGTGACGTCAGCGGGACTTCTCTGCAGCCTCGCCTCGGTCTGCATTGTCACCCTGCGATGTCACCCTGGCCTCCTGTCGCGTTCTGGGTCGGGGTGCTTGGTCCTGGCCTTGTGCTTCTGTGGGTCAGGTGGAGGTGTGTGCGCCTTTTGTAGAGACCGGACTTTTGACATGGCAGTTTTGTTTCTCCTGTTTGTTTGTTTATTTGTTTTGCTCAACTTGTGCCTGCTACCAAAGTTTCACAGAGCATTTGGTTTTTGCACCAATGCCCTGCACTTTGTCAAACTTGTAAAGTGGGTGTGAAGGGGGAAGGCAGGCAGGAGAGCAAGAAGGGGCAGTTTGTTCTGGCGATTTGCCATGCCCCTCAGCAAAGAACAGAATTCTACCCAAACGCTGAAGGGCACGAGGAACTGCTCATTTTGGGAGGCCTTTCTGAGCATCTCGGGTATGACAGCCATCCCACATCAACCCATCAATCAATCAGACAATCAATCCCAGAGGACTTGCCACTGTGGGGACTGAGAGATACAACCAGCCACCTTCTGTTCTCTTGAAAGCACAGACCGCCTGGCTCTCAGACACGGTGGGAAAGCAGGGCAAGTGAGTGTAGAAGAGAAGAGGTCAGCATGGGTTCAAGGGCATGGCCGAGCGACAGAGATCACAGGGACTGATTCAAGAATCATATTTCTTGAACCAGTGTGGCTCAGTGGGTGGGGCGTTGTCCTGTAAAGCGAAAGGTCACCGGTTCGATTCCCAGTCAGGGCACATGCCTGGGTTGCAGGTTTGGTCCAACAGCAGATTGGAGATGAAAAAAAAAAATCTGTGAACTTGAAGACAGGAGAGTAGAAATGACCCAGTCTGGAAAATGGAAAGAAAAGATTGTTGACAATGACAGAGGCTCAGTGACCTGTGGGTCACTGCCAACCATTCTCACATGAGCGTCATTGGAGTCACAGAAGAAGAGAAGGAAGGGGGAACAGAAAATAATTGCTGAAGACACGATGACCCCGAGTGTCCCGGATCGCGTGAATGGTGGGAGCGAGGCCGTCGGCTCGCCCGCGGGGTGTCTCCGCTGGAGTCCAGATGAGTTCAGAGCCCCACCGCACGGCCCTCCGGCTGTCCACCAGGTGGGCCGACGTGGCGCCTTCACGATTCTGCCACCCACACACCCTCCAGGAGGGGACTTCGTGGCACTAGCGAACTGACCGGAAAACCACATAGAAAACACCGACGAGAGAAGCCTCCCACGCAAGCCCGAGGTAGCAGAGGGGCAGACTCTGTAAGCTGGCGCCGCGGGGCCACCCCGAGCCTGGGTGAGGCACGTGTGTTTGGCGCCAGCGTGCTCCCGGAGCGTTCCGGCAGACCCCAGGCTCGCCGTCGCACCGCCTCTGGACGCACGTCCAAGCCAAGCACACGTCAGCCTACAGGTGACTTCAGAAGCACGGTCTTTGCATCTCCTCAGAACGAGGCCCAGCAGACTTTACGGAGGGCTCGACAGCACGTCTCTTTGGCTTAGCGGACCACGCATGGTCTCCGATGTCTGCCGTTCTTTGTTTTGTTTTATCGCCCCTTTAAAAAGCATGAAAGCCGCCCTTCGCCTCTGGTCTGCCCAGATACAACCTCCGGGCCGGTCTGGGCCTCAGGGTGATGGTTCTGGGTTATTACGTGCCCCCGTTGTGCCCACAGAGACACGGAGACCACGGCTCTGAAGGCACGACCTCCCGGGACGCGTCCCCTTGTTATGCATGTTGTTACCTGGAGGCCCTGTTTTTGGCCCCGACGCTCAGCACTTGTTTAAAAAGCACCCAGCCCACCCCAGAGCACCCAGCCCAGCACCGGCACTCTCGTTTACTGCACGTGCGTCTGCGGAGCACCTGCCCCGGGCCCTGTTCCCCGCACCCAGGTGTGCAGGCGTGGGAAAGACAAGGCCTCCGCTCTCGGGTCACTGGGCAGGTACTCGGTTTCTCCCTGCCCGCCACGCTCCTTCGTGCCCCACTACTCTCCCGACCCCGTAAAATTGTGTGGGTCCGCCGGAAAGAATGAGCAGAACTGGGCAGAGCAGAGGAGAAGATGAATTTGGTGTGAGAGAGGACGGCACCTGCCCTTGGCCCCAGAGTCCAGAAGAGAAATGCCAGGATTCCTGCCCCAGGCTGGTTCTGTGTGTTGGTCTCTTTATTTCCGACCCGCTGGCTTGGTGCTGTTTCTCTTTCTCCTTTGCTTTAATTTTATATGTATATATATATTTTATTTTTTAATTAGTCAATGCTCACTGTTGCTTTCATGTTGGGCTCTCAGCCCAGCGGCTGGACTTTTATACAACTCACAAAGGGACCCCCCTGAAGGGTCCCAGGAGAATGAGGGCCCGTCAAAGAGCAGTGACCGTGCGGCCGAGGGGACGCGTGAAATGATTTCACAGCGTTTGCAGACCCTGGTTGTATCTGCTCACACACTCACACACGTATGCGTGCACCGTATACACGACCCCGACGGAGCCAGCTTCACTCAAGAAGCCGACCTGCACGTCCTGCAGCATCCGGCAGGGTGGAGGGGCCTGTCTGTGTGTGATTGTCACCCTCTGACCTTTAAAACGACCCCATTGCCCATGTGGTTCCCAGCAGCTCCCCCGCTCCCTCCCCGACAGCACGCGCTGTGCACCTCTTCGTTCCAATCCGGCCCCCAGTGCCCGGCCCCACGGAGACGTCTCCCGAGCCCTGCCTGAACCACGTGGAACCTGAACGCCGCCGACACACACGGAGCATGTGGCCGGGCTCCAGCGTCCCGCGCACCAACGCAAACACGTCGGCAGACCTGGCCCCGACGTCGGCAGCAGAGGCAGAAATTGCAGGTCGGCTCAGCTGTTACAACCGCGGCCAGCAGCCCTCACCTTGCTGACCACAGTCTGCAAGGAGGAGCCCTCCCCCCACCCCCGACCCCATCATCCGGCATCAGAAGAGGAGCCCTGCGCGCCAGCCCCCGGAGACCCAGTCCCGGGGAAGTCCTGGGGTGAGGCACCGGCAGCGAGCGACAGCGGCGCGGGCCCCGCGCTGGAACACGGGGCGCCGCCTCGGCAGAGTGAATGCTTCTGCAGTCTTTCAGAGCTCACCGGCCGCTGGGAAAGTTAATTCCGAGCTATTAGATGTTTCCCTGTAGCATTTATGGCTTGAACGTCTTCCAGGAAGCACACGCTGTGCTGCAGATTGAACGAGGGTGATTCAGAAAAGAATATTAAATATCGTCCTGGCAAGGGCACTGAGTCGTCATCTGTAAGGAAGCGTATTTGGATTTCGAATTTGTCCTCTTTGCTCAAATATCTTAACCAGGTTTGCCTTGTTTGGGGCTGACATTGAATGGAATCCCGTATGTTTTTATGAAAGTGCGTGCACGTGTGTGTGTGTGCGAGAGAGAGAGAAAGAGAAAGAGAGAGAGAGAGAGAGAGATTGGGACTTAAGAATGAAGCCTAGACCATGTCGCTCTTCACCAGCGGAAAAGGTGTTATTTAATGCATTTCTGGGCAGTCTGAAACTTAAGGCTTTTCTTCCCTGCCCTCCTGTGACAAAGAATAGGGAAAGTTCATTGTGAGCCTTCTGTCTACCGCGCCCTGGCTGCGGGAGGCCGTGGGAGGCTGCCCTTGGCCTTGCCCCTCCCCGCATCCTGCAGAACAGGAGCCTGAGACTCAGGGCCGCCCCCGGCGGGAAGGGCACAGCCGGGAGCCGTCTGTCCCCACGGGCCAACAGCGACAGCCCAGCTGTCCTCAGAGTGGCTCCCTCTCTCAGGCTTGGCCTCTCTCCAAACAGCCAGGCGTGCGGCCAAAGGTCTGGGAGGCGGGCCACCCCGCAGGCCACGGGAGATGCAGAAAGAGTGCCCGAGGGAACAAACGGCGGGCATCAGCCTTGGTGTGTCACACACCTACCTCGCTGATGGCATGTGAACGGGGAGGAGAAATGTAGCCGAGTTCCAGATTTTTATCCTGACACGACGCAAATCCCAGAACCTCCCTTATATTTAAGTAGTAAAGTTTTGAAGCCTTTCCTTATTGGTCTAAGTTAGGGAACATTCTAGACGGAGAAAGAAAGAGCATTTCGGAGTGGTCTGGAGTTTTAAAACTCTGTTTTCTTCTTTTCCTCCCTGCTGAGCACTTTGATTGCGTGCATCTCTCTCCCCGTGGTCATTACAGAGCACGAGAAAACTACCGGGTACCGTCTTCATGGGTAACGTTTTTCCCAGGTTAACGAGGTGCTCCTATTGAGAAATGCTTTGCATGGAGACCCTGAGGCCAGTTAAGAGGTCCTGCTGTCTTCTGGAATTTTCTCAGTAATAAAACATAAACTGCATGGCGCCCTCGATGTTTGCATGTGGTTTTTGTGTCGCCATCACAGGAAAAGACACGTGAATGGAAAGGTTGAAACTCAGTCCAAGGAACAAAAGCAGAAATGATCACAGTGGTCTGGGATTCTTAATTCTGGGGGCGGGGAAACACCACATGTGGGAGGAATGGCTGTGCAGAGCAGGTGGACAATGAAGGACTCCTACCTTGTAGAAGTTCTAGGGATGTTTCAGAAGTGAGAACGGGATGTGCTCGACGGAAGGAAGCCTCCCAAAATAGCCCCTCCCCCGGGGAGGCTGGTGAGGGCCACTGCTGGCTGGCTCTCTTCCAGGAATGAACGGGCCCCAGATGGGGGCAATGTGTGTCGCGGAAGGAGTGCTCTTTTCTTCGTCCAGGTGCGCATTTCCATACGAAGACACTGAAAGCAAAAAGATGGAAAAGATACGCCATCCAAATAGAAAAGCAAGCATGCCCAGACAAATGCCAAATAAAATAGATTTTAAAACAAAAAAAAAAGTTGCCAGAGATTAAGAAGGAACATGTTATCATGAGACGAGGGCAATCCAGCAAAAACAGAACAATGATTAATGTGTATGGACCTAATAACAGGGCCCTGAAATCCACAGAGCAAAATCTGACAGAGTGGGAAGAAAAATCGCAGCAGCTGTCACTCTCAGCTGTCAGTGACCAGTTTTTCAAACTAGAAGGAAGACCAGCAAGGAAGCGCAAGCCCGGAGCAACACTGTGAACCCTTGAGCCCTGCTGGGTGTCTGCAAAGCCCTCCCCCCAGCAACAGCGTGGGCACGTGCCGCGTTCTCCAGGACAGACCGTCTTCCAGGCCTCCACCTGAGTTCAAGGAGCAACATAATGCACAGTGTGTTCTCTGATCATCGTGGAATGAAATTCCTCTGACCGTACTGGAGTAAAAGCAGATGTCGACGGAGGAGAACATTTTGGCAGGTTCCCACCGGAGCCCAGGTGTCTCAGCACACAGAGGAAGCTCAGGGCAGTCAGGGGCCTCGGCTGGAATGTTTGCAGGGTCCCGTCAAACCAGTGTCATCGGGTCTCAGGTTCATGGCCACCTTCCGTCCTCTGTTCTCGCACAATGAAAGGCTAGCTCTCTCCCTGAGCCTCTGATTGTGTTTCTCAGGTCAGGGAGTTTGACTGGCGCGGTGAGTCGCCCTGTCGTTGGCCCTGTCTGAGCTGGCTTTGACCTCCTTGAGTTCTCCATGCCTTTCCTCTGTAGGGCTTACTAGTGACCTATGAGTCCAGCATGGTTGCCGTTCCCCCAAACACAGGCAAAAGAGGCTGAAAGTCCTTTTCCCCAGGCCAGCTGTCATTCTGTGGCTCACAAAAATGCCACCCGCTGGCATCACATTGGAGGGGCCACCACCCCGCAAGGTGGACTGCTCAGGTGACCCTATGCCTCCATAGGAAAAATCCACTCCATTGCCCTCTTCCTCCCACCAAAGGGACAGTTAAGTGTGGTGGGAGTCAGGAGACCCGCCCCCTCCCCTCCCCGGAGTAGCTCGTGATGTGGCTACAAATGGGACTCCTGGCCCTCCAGCTTGCCGTGTGCTCTGGAGCCTTGGCGGTAGCCTGGAAATGCAAAGGAGGTGCCCGGGGACCACCGACTTCTAGCGCTCATTGCACCCTGTCTTTATCTGAAGTGAAATGCTAGATTCAAGAAGCATGGCCATCGAGGTTCTTTGATTCCCAAGCGACAGGACCTGAATCTAAAAACATCCCCAAAAGATGAGAGAAGATCAGAAATGCAGAAAGGACGTGGAGTAGCTCCCCAAATCGAAGAGGTGCTGGGAAGCTACTCTGCGGGGGACCTGGGGGCCAGCCCCAGCGGACAGATGTCACAGGTTCCCGGAGAAGGTCCAACCAGCCTGGCCTGGCTCACGCCCTGTGCGGGACAACTGAGGCGTTCTCCCCAGATGGAGGAAGGCAACACCGGGCCGGCAAGTACAGCAGACACCTCGGACACGGAGAGGCACGCTGACGTCATGACCGAACGGAAACTGAGAGAGAGCATCCATGGACACTGTCCAGCCGGGGCGAGAGCTGGCCAGTCTGCGAGCAGGGGGGCTACTGTCCTGGAAAACGCCTGGATGCCAGTAGGAAAGGCAGCCCGGCGGGAATGTTGCTCTTGGACGTGAACCTTCTGCATCGGCTGCTGTGTGCTTCTCGAGGCATGAGAGTTCTCCCCCGCCCCAAAGTCTTGGTGGCTAGTGTGGTACAACCTGTGGCCAAACCCCGGCTTCTGCTGGTTCTTCACACCCTCAGATCATCCCAACTCGGGTGCCACTTCCTGGGGCGTGACCCGATCAGGCGTCCAGTGATGTCATCAACTGCAGGTGAAGAAGCTCTTGTCTTTTGTCCTGCTTCTCTACTGAGAATTCAGGTCGTTCCTGTAAATCCCAGAGAAACTTTTTTTTTTGCTCTCAAAGAAATATTTGGAAGTGAATACAGTAGAAGCAGAGAATCTTGAAACTGAAATCTTAGTTCTTCCTGATAAGATAGGAATTGTGCAGGTAGCAGAAACCCTCAGAGGGGTGGGTGTGGGCCAGCCTGTTCCTGCCCATCAACAGGAAGGAGAGAAGGGAGTAGGGCCGGGACGCTGGTGCAGTTGCCCCGTTTTACAGATGGAGACGTTGAGTCGTCTGTTTAGCATCGTACCCGAGGTCAGGCCTGTAGCAAGGAGAACTCAAATCAAGGTTTTCCTACTTTAAACCTGACATTCTTGTTGCTACACCATTCTGACATTAATAATAAGTACAACTTATTTCTATCCCGGCACGAAAGAGAACGCTTTTTGACAAGGGCACCTCCATAGATCTTCACAGGTGGGATGAGGGGAGTCAGCAGGTGGCACTGGCAGTGGACTTCAGCTCGGAGGGGGACTGAGGGGAAGCTCTGGCAGCCCCCCTTCTCTGGAAGTGACACTCGCAGCCAGAGGCTTGAAGTTGTGAAATTAAACCCTCGACACATTTCACTAAGTGCTAGAGTTAGTCGGTTTTCTGGCTGGGTTTAAGTGTTATCGGGATGCATGCTAGAAAAGGAATCTGAATTCAGGGATTCAGCCATCTAAGACATGGTTTCCCAGGAGGCCCGTGAGTAGGCAGTGCTGGGGGGCAGGGACAGGTGCCAGCAGGGATGCTGACCCCCCAGCTAGCTGGTGTCAGGCTCAGCGGGGCAGGGAGGGCCACTCCGGCTCTGTCACTCAGACCCTGGCGAGCAGTGGCACGAATTTCAGAGACAGGACAGGTGACAGGCCTTCTGTGGCGCAGGTCCAAGCTGCTCTGGGTGTGAAGCTACACCTGCCCCTTCCGGGGTCAAACCCATACCCTCTGAGACCTCCAGTGCATCCGTTGTGGCTGAACAATGAATTCACCTGGGCCAAACGCCAGGCAGAGGATGAGCACCAGCCACTCTTTGTTATTCCTTTGTTTAGGTGCTCCTTCTTTTTCCTGGTCCCTTCCCCACGAGGGCGAAGGCTGTAGCAAGGCCCTATTCAGCTTCTGTCTGTAGAGCGCCTCTGATGTGCCAAGTGGGCCCTCCCTCCAGAGCCCAGCAGCGCCCAGAGCTCCGCAGGGCTAGTAAGTCGTCTGGGCTGCTGGGTGGACTGTTTCACCCTGGGGGAGGGGAAGTGCCTCAGCCCTCCCAGAATCCCTCAGCACCATGGTCGGCGGCGCGGCATTGAAGTGAGGGTTCATGTTAGCACCGTGAGCCCTCACCCACTGGGGGGCAAACGTTTGGCCCGGGCAGAGGCTCCATTACAGAAGGGCGGGGGTCAGAGGTCGCGCTGAGACCCTGGTAAGCGCCCAGTTGTTCCCCAGTAGGCCGTTCACCTTCCTCCTGTTCAGTCTGGTGGACTTCATTGTGCCGCGTCCCGCCTGTAGCCGACCTTGACTTGACCTTGACCTGACTCTGACCTTGACTCAGCCCTGACCCCTCCCAGCTGCTCTTCTCTTCCCACTCTCTCAGCATCAGTTCCCATGAGAATCCCTTCCTTCCTTCACCCAGTCATGCTGTACCACGGCCTGGACTTAAACAGGTCTAGAGTTGGGAATGCACAGTCATTAGATCCTTATTATGTAATGGCACTGAGATGCACAAGGCATTAGGCTTGATAGGTAATGAGAAAAAAGAGTGAAAAGCTCCCTGTGGTACCCAAGGGGCACCGTACTGAGGGTCATTGATCATGGACTGGGTCACAGAGGTCATGGGCCAGGTCCCAATGCCACCCCTCGCTAAAGGCAAACTCATGGGGAAGTTACCCGATCTCGCCGTCTATAAATTGGGAAATTAGGACCTCTCCCGTAGAAGTCTTGAGAAGATTAGGTGAAGTAATGCCTATAAATTCCTCTGTCCCGAGTCAGCACTCGGTGAACGCCAGCCAACACCGTCCTCCCTGCGCAGCCACAAAACTCGATTAACGATGCACATCAGCCAGTGGTTGGACCCCGGCATTGCATGGCTCCCCCGTCATTTCTTAAGACACTACACACATGTGCATGTGTGCGCGTTTCTAATTCAGTGTGTAACTACATAATTTAAATGACCTCGGCTGCTAGTTTCCATGCAGCCAAAGGTTGGGGAGCGGTGCCCGTGTATGCTGACAGTCCCCTTCTGGGCGGAACTTTGTACGCTTCACATATATTCCAGGGTGGACAGAAACAGCAGTCTGGTCTCCAAGGGTTCGTTTCTAACTTCGTGAATGTTTCCGAGCTCTTTATCCGGGAATTCAGATGCTATCAGCAGGATGGGGGTAGGACTTGGGGAGGAAGAAGGATTATGAGAGGGTCTTGCTGTCATTTAAACCCCAAGCGTGGGCTCCGGGTTGGCTGTGTGACTGGAAGCGTCGCGGATGTGGGGCGCCCAAGTGTCCCGTGGCAGAATGGGCTGGGAGGGTGGTGGGAAGTTAGAGCGATGAACTTGCGCTTGATCGGGGTGGGCGTGGAATGCTGGATCCCGCCCGCACTTCCAACTGCGGACAACCTGCATTTGGGTTTAAATAGCACTGGAGGAAGGAGCCTGCTGCAGCAGAAGTACCTCAGTTCCAAGAGGAATTCCTAGCGGCGTGAGGAGCAGAAACTAGCGCCGTGGAAATAATGCGTGTGCTCTGGCCCACACCACGCATGTGGCTCGTTCATGTGCTTTTCCTTCACTAGGAAGTGACCCCTAGTCCGCTTCCTGGGAAGGGAATGCTCCCCGGCCACTTGGAGAGAGCTTTCCATCTGTCTTGAGAGCAGGGAGGGAAAAAATGTGCAGCCACACCTGCCTGGAGCCTGTCAGGGAGGACAAAGGAGGACTGAGGCCCAGCCACTCTCAGGGAGCGAATCGGAAACAAGACATGGGCCTCCCCACAGTGGGGGCTGCCGTGGCCTGTGCAGGGGCTGGGTTGCCCCAGAGCCCCTGGGGTCCCGCTCGCAGACAGGTTGGCGAGTGTGCATTTCTCTGATGATGCTGCTCCAGGCTCCACACCGAGAGCCGCCGCATACAGTCACAAAAGTCACTTGGCGTGCTCACGCGAGCAGAACAGTGAGGTTCAGTGGATCAGATCCCGTGGGTCAAATCCCACAGCACGTGCAGAAATCTTCCCGTCGAAAGAGTGCATGGCTAACCGGGCGGGCAAGGTCGGCTTTTCAGGCCTGGAGGACTGGAAGGCCCGGAGCCCACACCTCTGCGGGGCTCGGGCAGCTGGTCGCCCAGGTTTGTGCACGAAGCGCCCTTCTCAGGAGACAGAGGATGCTGCGTGTGGGTCCTTCGCTCTGACTTCAGTGCTCACACTCCAGGAAGCAGGGGTCGTCGGAGTGACAGGGACAGAAACAGTGGCTGACTGTGTCATTTTCGGTCCTTCGCAGTCAGGAAGGGGAAGGGGGTGCACAGGCCCCTCTGCTTTTAGAAAACAGAAAAAACAAAGGTCAATATAAAGTTAGTTCTGACCCCATGGCTAGGGGAAGTGTTCACATAGCTCAGCAGGAAGAGGGAATTCTGTAGGATTTGATTTTGTCTCCATGATCATGGGCAGGCCCAACAGGACATAAAAGAGGAGTCAGCCCTGACCGTTGTGGCTCAGTGGGTGGGGCGTCGTCCCGTAAAGCGCAAGGTCGCCAGTTCGATTCCCGGTCAGGGCACGTGCCCACATCGCGGGTTCGGTCCCCGGACAGGGCGTGTGTGAGAGGAAACTGATGGGTGTTTCTCTCTCACATCAGCGTTTCCCTCCCTGCCTCCCCCTCTCCCTGAAAATAAATAACATCTTAAACAAAGAGAGGAGGAGGAGACGAGTGCAGGACAAGGTTGCTGCCTAGCAGCTCTGGACAAGCCAGACGCAAAGGCACAAGAACACCAGGGAAAGGGGTGTGAGCCGAGGGCCAGTGGCAGGCGGTCTGGGGACTCCGCAGACGGCTCGGGCCAGGCGGGCAGAGCCCAGCAAGCTGAGTCCTGCATAGAAGGGTTCAACCGCAGCAGCTTGTCCTGTTTCCTGAAGTCCCCTTCAAAGTAAGAAAGCCTGGGAAAGAGAAGCCCAGCAAGGCCAGCGTGGCGCTCTAGTCCGCGGCTGCTCTTCAACGAGGAGAACAGGGTTAGACAAAGGCACGGGTGGGAGAGCACACTGCGTGGCGGCCAAGAGCAGCCCGAGGAGGCCGAGTATGAGCCCCAGTAGGCAGTGTATGTGTGTGTGTCCAAGTTCAAGAACGAAGGCTCGGCTGCTGGGTTCCCATCCCAGCTCCACAGAGGCCGCAGGTGGACCTCAGCCAGGCGACTCGGCCTCTGTAAAAACGGGGGACGCACGGCAGCCACCTCGGAGGGCTGTCATGAGAATATGAGTTAATAGAAGTAAGTCGTTTAGGGCCGTTCCTGGCAAAATGTGTCATTTTTATGATCACCGTTATCCTGATTTTGTAGAAGTATCCAAAGCCCCATTCCAGGAGGATATCCAGTCCAGGGTGTCACTGCGCTCCACGGTGTCACCGCGCTCCACGGTGTCACCTCCAAGGCTCTGCTGATTGGTTCTATGACATTTGTTGTGGCCAATGAGAGAAGAGTCTCAGGGTGGGTCCCAGTTTCCCAAGTGGGTAAACAGGCGGGTCCCAGGAATGCACCCTGCTGTCAGCCCCTCCCACAACTGGAGGGCAAGACAGAAGTCATCTGTCTGACTTGGGCACAAATTTTTGAAAAGCAGGCTGCGTGTGTGCCCCGGATAAGGCAGGGTTTAATGGGAATACGGTGTCTGACCCAGTTATTGGGGTGGTAGGTCGGGTCAGCGGGGCTCTAGCTGGTCTCCATGATATCTCTGCGGGTGGAACTGCACCACAGCCTGATGGCCCATCACCACAAAGCAACAGCCAGACCCAGGTCTCCTCTGTTCATGTCCAGGGTGGCTCCTGGGGGGTCTGTCTGCGACTCTGCCTGTGGCATTTGTCACTCTCCTGTCACGCTTTGGCCAGGGCTGCAGCATCAGGAAACCCCACAGAATCTCAAGGCTGTGAAGTGGTAGGGCTCCCCCAAGAATTCTGGGGTGCCCACTCTGCTCTTCCCCACTTCCATCCCCCACCCCACTCCTCGTGGTTTCAGTGAGTGACGCACAGACAGACTCCTGGTCTCGGTTGTCACAAGGCTGGGAGTGGTGTCCTTACAGAACAGCAAACCAGGAAGGAGAATGTGAAATTGAGGGTTTTATACCCAGCAAAACTGTCCTCCCAGTACCAAGGCTTGAGAAGCATATTTTCAAATATGCAAGAGTTTAGGAAGCTGTGTCCACCAGCCCTTCTTAGGAACTCAGCAAGCTTTTCTACAAAGGGAAGATACTGGATTTTATCGCTCTGCAAATGCTACAGTCTCTGTCGTAACCACTTCATCATTGCAGCGCAAAGCAGCTATAGACAGTATATAAAGAGAAGGGCTGTGGTCCTAATAAAACTTTATTTACAAAATAAGTGTCAGAGGGAGTTTGGCCCTCAGGCCATGGTTTTCCAGCCTTTTACGACAGGATGCTCTTCTTCTAACCAGGAGATGAGTTGGGGACACTTCAGTAAAAGGGCTGGTTACATTTTGACCTGTTTAATTGTAGAGATAAAACTAAAGCAAAGGTGGAGATAGGAATATATAACAATGACGATATAATAGCTATGAGTGTTTATGCCCCAAGTAACTACTCAATGTAAATCCAAAACCACAGGAGATACAAGGAGATGTAGATGGAAACTTACTGGGTTTAGAAGACATTAACACACCTTTCTTGATATAAGACAGGTCAAGTGGCAAGTCGATGGAAGATAAGGAAGGATGCAAAGGCCTAAACGACATAATAAGGGAAGTCATATATATCAGACACTGCACTGCAAAAATGACACACCTGTCTCTCAGATACACATAGAACATTCACAAAATCTGATCACGTGTTTGGTCAAACAGAAAACGTCAGTAGGTTCCATGAAACAGAAATAGTACAACCAATCCCCTCTGATCACAAAGCAGTAAAGTTGGAAATTCATAACAATTTTTTAAGTACAAAACATCCCCTATACTCAGACACAGAAAAGTACAGGACACAGCACCCACATTTGGCAGTAACTCAAAAGTGGTAGACCTAGGGGCTTCTATTGACATTAAACTGAGAGTTTAAAGCTGCTCCTTCATTCGCTCACTTAACAAGATTTCACTGAGCACCTACTGTGCACAGATGTGGTGTGCAGTTGAGGCTAACCTCAGACAGAGGGTCCTCTCTGTTTTTCAGAGATTCCTTTGGGTGGGAAGGACTGACAGGGAAACAGGACTCCAGCCCTCTGGGAAGAGCCTGTGTGTGGGGACACGGGACAGATGTCCTAGAATTTGTGTGCCGGTGTGACCCAGTACCGGGAACCAGTGGCCGTGCTGCATCACAC
Source organism: Phyllostomus hastatus (assembly GCF_019186645.2). NCBI lineage: Eukaryota > Metazoa > Chordata > Mammalia > Chiroptera > Phyllostomidae > Phyllostomus > Phyllostomus hastatus. The sequence continues at coordinate 10,115,806 of NW_025334036.1, read as the reverse complement.
CGGGGCTGGGTGGGGAGTATAGGGAGAGCCCTCTGCCCCTCGCCTCTCACGGGCTGTGTGACCCTGAGCAGGTCCCTTCCCAGGGAACCAAAGGAAGACTGAGGCACATCATATCTGCCCACGGAAGTGTCCAATTAGTGTCGTTTTTACTGCTCATGGATTTCAAGTGGGCCAGGTTATAACCAGAGCACGTGTTGGTCGAGGCCCGTGCCGATAAAACATTGACCAATGGGGTGTGTCCAAAGCAGGAGATGAGAGTCAAGGGTGAGTGGCTGGAGGCTGCTGCCTCCTGAAGAGGAGTCGGAATTCTCTACATTGGAAGACTGAAGAGAGACCCACAGGGTTTCCGAGGCCCTGTAGCCTCAGCGTCTTTACACCCTTAAAGCGCCATCATCTAGGGAACGGGCGTCCAACAGGCCGGCGGAGCGGACAGCGCCGGCCACAGTGGATCGTGGTCCCATCACGCGCAGATCCCAGCAGCCTCTGCTGGCCTTCCGAACGCATCACTCGTCACCCTGGATCCAGGACCTCCGTTCCTTCCCTTGGAAACCGTCCAGACCAGGGACGGAGCTGGCCGCTGCCCAACTGTCCGACTCCTCTGCGCTCATTGAGTCATCTGGCTCTATCTGCACGATGCAGTATCGTGCAAGCCTTTAAAAAGTGAGTGCTGAGGAAAGATTTTTGACCACGTAGGAGCTGCTTCTGCTACAAGAGCGAAATAAGCAGCATGTAGAATGGTTTGTGCAGAGCATGACATCAAGGTCGAAGTCAACGTGTTTAGGGGGAGAAGACCAGGACCGTGTGTGTTCTTCGGTTCTCTCGTTTTACACTTTTAGGGACCCCCTCAGACTTTCCACAGTGTGCGTGAATTGTATTTATACTTTCTACCGTGGACACAGAGGAAATAGGGCTACAGAAGACACCGCTAAAATGACCGAATGTGTGGACAGGTCTCCGTGCGGAGCGGCACGAAGATTCTATCAGGAGACTTCAGATCGCTTCTCAGGCTTCTTCATGGACAACCATGGAATTCAACTGAAGTCAGAAAATACCTGTTGGGCTCCCAGCAAGCACAAGGCTCTCTCTAGAATCTGTCCTTCACAAGAGCTGGGAACGAAGCAGCTACTGACCCCAGGATCGTGCGTGGTGAAGTACGGCCAGGGCTGTGGGGGGGAGGGGGGAGGACCCGGGGCTGTGAGCCACCCCACCCATTTTACCCCAGAGTGGGATCCTGTCCATGGTTCTCTGAATAAAACGTTCTTTTGTTCGCCTAAAAGTAAAAATCGGCCCCATGCAGCATGTGGCGGAGGAGGGGAAAGATATTGCGAGACTCAGTGCAACAAGATGTAGAAGGAAGTTTCTTCCCTCTGGTTCTTGAAGGCAGAGCTGAGGGCAGCCCGTCCCACGTGCCCCTCTTGGCGGGAAGTCCTTCAAGCCCAGGTAGAAGGAAACACCTCTGCGCCACAGATACACAGGAAACCGTTTTGAAAATCAAGAAGAAAAAGCAGTGATCGAGCAAAAAGGGATCATCCTGATACAATAGTTGTGGAATCAAAACCCAGGAAGCGCCCTGGCTGGTGTGGCTCAGTGGTTGGGTGCTGGCCTGTGGATCAAAGGTTCCATTCCCAGTCAGGGCACATGCCTGGGTTGCAGGCCAGGTCCCCAGTAGGGGGCGCTCGAGAGGCAACCACACCCTGATGTTTCTCTCCCTCTTTTTCTCTCTCCCTTCCCCTCTCTACAAATAAATAAATAAAATCTTAAAAACACAAAAAGCCCTGAAAAGCATTCAGGGAGACTCAATGCCGCAGACTTAAGAAGGCCAGAAATAAGACAAACGTCTTTCCTTTCTGCTTAGAGGGCGCGTGGACACGGTTTCTGTAGCTCATTAGCTATCAAAATTATTAACAAATTACGACTGTCAGTGGAGAGTGGTTATGGTATTCATTATTTCCCCTCGTGCCAAGACTGCATGCGAACGTGAATTAGCCAGAGCGATCCAGAGTTGCTAAGTAGGTTTGGACCAGGTTCACCGACTTTGGCCCAGCAGGCGGCTCAGGGCTGAGTGGCCGAAGGTCCCCGCTGCATAATTTATTGGGAACTTAACTGAGTCTAATTGCTGTCTCTTGTTCGCTGGCCCGAGGCACATCTGCCCAGCATCTGCCGCGGCACCGTGCGGTTGGGATGTTGGAATCGCTCTGGGAAGTGAACCGAAGGGCACGGATATTTTATTGGGGATGTGTCCCATTGTAACGTTTTACAGGCACCTCCCAGCGGTTTTATTAGCCGGCCGTGTTAATACGTGGTGTCTCTCCAACGTGCCGGAGCCAAGGCTTGGGATGTACTCAGAACACGCTGCCTTGGTGAGGCCCAGCCGTGAGGCAGAGGTGGGCGGTCAGGGGGGCCGGAGAGGGGTGCAGAGCCCAAACTGTTCTGTGCTGTGCCCACTGAAAAGGCCTCGGCTGATCCAGAAGGGGGTACCAGACGGTGGCAGGCTGGCCCCACGGGACAGAACATGAGGGACAAGTGACTAGGGGCCATGCGTCCCGTGTCGCAGATGGAAAGGCGGAACCCAGGGGAAGTTGAGTGAGTGAGGCCGTCGGAGACTTGACCCATGAGCCCGAAGGAGAACCTGGTCCCTCGCCTCCCGGGAGGCTCTCAGCTGTCACAAGTGAGGACAGTTTTGGGGGAAGAAACAGGACCCCTCAGACGATTGGGGGGATCTTACAGGCATCAGCAGGGGGTGCATCTGGGACTTCCAGACGAGCTCCTGGGGGCAGGCCCTTGAGACGGGCGCAAGGAGAGAAACGAGGAAGGTGTGCCCAGCAGAGGAGCAGGGCCAGGGTCTCGTCTTGGGTCAGGGAACAACAGCACACACTCTGGGCATGGAGGGGCTCCCTCACCCCCATCTATTCAGACTCCCACCTCACTTAGTCGAGAGTCTTACTTTTATTTGCTTGTGCATATTCCTGGAAGCATCTGCAATGCTGGGTGGAATTGTGGATGAGTGTGGGCTGGAGAAACAGCTGAATGATCAGACTGGGCCTTGAGGGCCAGGCCCCGGATGTGAAGGACAGGAGGCACTAGGGAGCCACTGCAGACTGTGGAGTGAGGAAGTCGCACGGCTGGCGCTGTGGCAGGGGCGCACCGATGACTTGGAGGGGAGAAGCAATCCCATGAGGGAAGCCAGTCAGGAGACAGTGCAGTACGCCAGGCAAGGGTGGCCACGGACATGGGGAAGAGAGGCAGATTTGAGCTCCCTCGTGGGGCTGTCTTGGTGTCGGTTAGCAACTGCTTGGGCTTGGCTTGGCAACAGGTCAAGCTTCCCTCTGGCTCTGACCTTGCACGTGGCTGCTCTCCAGAAAAGGAGGGGCCGCTGGATGTGGGCGGTGGGGAAGAACCCATGGTTCCTGAGTGCAGCCCACCCAGAAGCAGAGGTGAGGTGGGACTCCCTGCTGTCTTGTGGGCTTTCGTCACGCAGGGTACAGAGTCAGGGGTCCCCTGCATCAAGCTGGCCCTGTGGTGTCCCTTGTCAAGGGCAGCAGCAGTCAGCGTATGCTGCGGCGACAAACAGCCCCGCAATCTCAGCACTCTCATTGGAGCAGCCCCTGCGTTGGGAGCCAAGGGCGGGATGTGTCGCCCCTCTGCAAGGGGAGAGGCCGGTGGGAGACAGTAACTCGATCTGCTGTGGGGGCGTTGCATGCACCAGGATCTCCGCACTGAGTAGGCCACTGACCGATCATCCCAGCTGGCTCCGTGTGCTCCGATACGCTGGAATTCTCTGCAGCGCCGACGACCTGGCTCCCCGGGTCGGCCTCCCTCCCCATGCCGTGGGGAGGGTCCTGCGGGGAAGTGGCCTCTCCATCCAGTGATCCTCTCCCTGTCCTTCCTCCTCCCCCGGCAGGTGGGTGGCAGGCCCCTGGAGCCCCTGCTCGGCCACCTGTGAGAAGGGCCTCCAGCATCGGGAGGTGACCTGCGTGTACCAGCTGCAGAACGGCACGCACGTCGCCACGCGGCCCCTCTACTGCCAGGGCCCCCGGCCAGCGCCCGTGCAGAGCTGTGAAGGCCAGGACTGCCTGTCCATCTGGGAGGCGTCGGAGTGGTCCCAGGTGGGTGCCCGGGTGGCCGCCAGTGCCGCCGCCACAGTCCCTCTTCCTGCATCAGGCTGGTGACACGTCCTCACACGGTCCCTGTCCCGCCGGCCCCCAGGTCAACTCAAGGCTGTGTTCCAGCTCACGTGCCCTTAAACTCCATCTGGGACAACAGGGCCGAATGCACAGATAAGGTGTCATTAATAACACGAATGTGTTTAGTAGCATGCACCGCAGTACCTTTAGATTCTATTTCCTGTGAGAATTCTCACGTAAACGTAGAGGGTTGGACAGATGAATAGGTAGGTAGGTAGAGTAGAGACCTAGTAGACAGGCCTATGTTGAATGGCCATCCTCTGGGCGTGTTTGAGCTGGAGTGTGGTCAGACTGGGGAGGGGATTTGAAAGGCTTCCCCTCAACTCCGAGGCCATCTCTGTAGGTTGCACCAGGCACACAGATGCTGGGAGGGACAGCCCTTCCTGTGCTCGTCCGAGCGGTAAGTCTCCTGCCATAACTGTTTTGGAAGGAGGTCGCTGAGGCCTGACGCTCTTAATTCTGCAGGCTGACCGTGCAAGGACCGCGTTATCGCTGGTGACACGTCCTTCTGAGGCCTTGCACTGACTTTGCGTTCATGATTTTGACTGTTTGGCCGTACGGTGGGAACAAAACGAAACAAAAAACAGCTGAACCGAAGGCCAGCTTCCCCCAGGTCCTCCCTCCGTCAGATGTGTTCCGGGGAAGTCAGAAAGGCCAGGTCCGAGACACTCCTCGGGGTGGAAAATATTTGTGGCGTGCCTTTCTGTTGCCAAGCAGTTGGAGTTATTTTGAATAAAAGAGCATGGGGCCCCGCTCCTCATGAATGAAGAGGCTGCCGGTGGCTGTTCCGGAATGGGGTTCGCCTGTCAGACAGATCCGGGCATGTACCGGTTTGGAGACCTGCGTGTTTCATCTACTCTCCGTGATATTTTAAGCAAAGAAGAGAGTTTAAAAGTTTTCTCTGATTTTTTTTTAAATGTATATGTACTTAGGTTTGCCAGTTTAGTGTGCAAGGGGCTTATTTTGGGGAAAGGGGGGGACTCGTTTGGGGGGAGGGGCAGGTAAGCAATCTCCCCCTCCCCCACCTCCCCGGAGCCTGAGGGCCTTAATCACGTGCCTGTGGATCCAAACAAGATTTATGCTTTCATTAGCTCAAAGCCATAAATTTTCCATTTGGATTCTTTTTTATGGGGGGAAAATACCTCTTTACCAAAATAGCCAACCCTGGCATTATCAGCTGCCCTTGTGGGATCAAAGCACGCCGTGTGGGAAAGCAGGAGAGCGCTGGGACGGACCAGCAGGAACACCTCCGTCCCGGGCTCAGCCCTGGCCCGAGCAGAAGGCCCCTTCCCGGACACTTAACCTGGAATCAGATTCCTCCCTGCCCTGTGACCCACCCCAAAACTGGTGTTTCTACCACGTGGCCGCATGCCGAAGCCCCCTCTAACACGTCTGCTCCTGGAGACCCCGGGGTCTGCCTGCGTTTCTCGTGGGGGCACTGTCCTCGCCCAGCCAGCTGTGCTGACCACGCTCATCGGCGCCTCCCCCGTGTGGTTAGAACGAGGCGCAGATGCCCCAAAGGAAGACGAGGGGAGTCTGACTCTCTCCCGCGCTCACTCCCAGGCCCCCGCCCCGGATTGGGAGCCAAGAGAGGAACTGCACACGTTGTCCCCTTCTGTCCCTTCCGAGGCAGCCGCAGCCTGCAAAGGCCCAGGCGTCCAGCCCCCGGGCTGCTGGTCCGAAGGGCCACCACGCCAGGGGTCGGCCCCGACGACACGGGCTGGACAGTCAGTGCTCCACGTTCACGGGAAAGGGAGGAGGAAGGCAGAGCAGAGGCAGACGGAACTCAGGCAGAAGCCGGGAGGAGGTCCCTAGGAGGAGGCAGAGCCCCTGGTGCAGGCGCTGGTGTCACGAGCCAGCTGATGACACGGTTGGGGGGCGCTGCCTCTCAGAGAAAGGGGGGACGAGCCTTCGGCACGGTCCCCCAGGACCCCCAGCCGCAGCCCTCCCGGCCCCGAACCCTCCTGCCAGGCAGCCCTGGGGGCGGGGGGCAGCCCGCCTTGGACTGACCCCTCGTGTCCCTTGAAAGCAGTCCCTCCCCCCACACGCAGGACCAGATAGCCGCGCCGTCCCAGCTCCCCCGGGGGCCGCCCCAGCCGGGGCCGGAGCACGCGTGTTTCCGCCGCAACAGGCCAGTCTAAATGAGAAAACACCCTCACGGGGCCTTCAGGCAGGGAGCCAAATTGAACGCCCAGGAAAAACACAGCTAGATAACGTTTGGGATAAGCGTTGACAACCGACGTATGAAGGAGAGTTGGTCCTTCACGGGCATTTTTGCAGAGGTCAGCCGGGTCGTGGCTGGCAGACATCGCCGCGTAGTCCCACCCCCGTTCCAGGTGAACCCCTTCCCTCGAGTGTGGGGAGGAAGTTAGTGATGGAGCTGTCAGGGCATCAGGGCTGTGCGCAGCGCCCCTGCGGCTCGGGAGCAGCCCCCCACCCAGGCACCACGCTGGGGCTGCGGGGAGGAAATCGCCCACTGTCCTCCTGGGTCCTGCTGTGTCCCCGAGTCCACTGCCCGCTGCGGGTTGGAGGGGAGGGCATCAGGCGCCGGCCGCAGACCCACCCCGCAGGTCCCCTGCGGGTACGCCCAGTGGCCCCTATGCTCTCATCACTCCTTCAGGGATCGTGCTGCCTGAGGGGACAGGGACATTGTGTCCTCCCCTGCGCTATCTCTCCGGCTCGGGGAGCCTCCAGCGGCAGCGTCTCCCGGGCAGCAAAGCGCCGCAGGGAGCAGGGAGCCAGGAGCCTTGCTGTGCGTCTGCAGGAGAACCGTCCCTGGTGCACCCTGACCCGGTGGCTGTGCCCCGGGCTGGTCCAGGCACAGCCTGGGAACCGGGGGCCGGGAGGGACGACCCGGGGGCCTCAGACCTCTGGGTTCACTGTCCTTACCTGGCTCTCCCTGGGCCCTGCTCCTGCTCCGCTCCAGGGTCCCTCGGCATCTGTCCTTCAAACTCACCTGCCACCGGCCTTGGCCTTTGGGCCTAAACCCCACTGCCCTAGTTCGACCTCCTGGCTGCTCCGAGTCCTCCCCCGCAACCGACGCCTGTGGCCGTCCCCCGTCCCCTGCCGCTCGGTGGGGTCCCAGCACCACGGGCTCCCGGAGACCAGGAGGTTCCGAGGGCAGAAACGTGGTGCCCTCGCACGGGGGAGGGGCCCGCTGGGTGCGGGGTCCCGGCTGGCCCGGCCCGAGTCCATGTGCGCACGGTGCTCCGCAGTGCTCTGCCGGCTGCGGGAAAGGGACCAAGAGGCGCACGGTGACCTGCACCAACTCGCAAGGGAAGTGCGACGCGTCCACCAGGCCGAAGGCGGAGGAGCTGTGCGAGGACTACTCCGGCTGCTACGAGTGGAGGACCGGGGACTGGTCCAAGGTGAGCCCCGCGCCTGCACCCCCTGGCCCGCCCCGGCCACGCCCGCCGGGGGCTCAGCTGTCCTCGAGGGCTTCCTTTCAGGGAGGGGGTCCCCGTGCGACCAGGCGGATTCTCATTCTTTCCAGAGCAGCGCCTGCCGGCACCCACACCCACACACCCTGCACAATTTGAAAGGGACGAATGCCCCCCAAAGCACAAAGCGGGGGGGCTCAGATGCCACTCCGCTGTCCCGTGAAGCGTGCTGGCTGTGCCCCAGCGTCCTACAGGGGTTTGGCCACCCGCTTGTCATAAACAGGTGGGAGCCTGGTCCCAGACACTTGCCCCTCCCCCGCCCCCGGGGCTTGTGGGCAGACGGCACTCCCACAGTCTCGGGGTGCTCAGGTGAGGGGCACGGGTGTGGGGGGAGAAAGGACGGCCGTCTTCCAGAGCCAGCCCTCGGCCCTGGGCGCACGGGGTCAGGCTGCGTCGGGACGAGTGGAAGGTCCTGGGTGTTGAACCTGCCCTCCACTCGCTCACCTGGTGTTTCTGACGGACGCCCGTCGGCTGGGAACAGGGTGGGGGGGGGGGGGAGTTCCGCTGTCACGCGCGAGAGGCCAGCAGTAGGTTCCCCAGGAAGCCTCGTCCCCCCAAACTGTGACGTGTCGCGTGAAATTTTCTAACGGCGAGCTTTCTAACGGTCACTGCCCACCAGAGCACGCTTTCCGGTCCTGTTTGCTTACGGCCGTGGCGCTGGGAGCTGCTCCTTGGCTTCTCTCGATGTCCCTTCCCGCCGGCGCCCGTTCCCGTGTGGCCTGCACCGTCTCCGAAACACTGGGGCATGAGTTGCTAACATTGGAAAACAGGGAAATGTCACCCAAACGTTGGGAGTGTGGTTTCTCTGTGCAAATCAGCCTTGGGTCCTCGCAGGCCGCTGTGACCTGGGGCCCAGCGGGGGGCGGGGGGGCCGGTGCCACCCCCCTGCCGAGGGCTACTCCGCACCCCAGGCTCCCTGCAGCAGCCACACGGCGCTGGGTTCACCTGCCCGGCTCAGGCGGCCCGCGCACTGTGTGCCTGTGCTTTGTGGAGGGAGGAATGGCTTGCCTGTTAGAGAGTAACGCTTATCGGAATCTTGTCTTTGCAGAAAAGCCACAAGCCACCCCCTAGGCCCCCTGACACACAAGTCAGAATTCAAGCTCCTCCAAACCCCTGGGCTGCGTAAAAGCCCTGTCTTGCGGGTTCCCTCGGGCTGGCTGTGCTGCGAGGCAGCATCTGGCTGACAGTGAATCCGAGGAAGACCAGAAACACCCTCTTCCTGACTCCCCCAGCTCAGGAAATGCAGCCGAAGCAGCAGAACCGAGGCCAGCAACCCAGGTTCTCCAAAGATCGAACCTAGGAATGTAATAAGGCCTAGTCCGGAGCCACCAGGATGGGTCTCGCACGGGGAGAGACTTCCCGGGGAGGCTCCTGCAGAAGGAATACGCGGTTAGCGCCGGGAGTCCGGGGCGGGGAGGCTCAAAGGGGCCGACTCACAGCTCGGCCTCCCCAGGCCGTGGGGCTGCACCTCTCTGCCCCAGCCTCCCTGCCTCTGAGACGACGGGGACCGTGAAATGCTGGCCTTTGCCTGCCTCTCAGAGATGCCCAGAGCTTCCCGTGTGCCCGTGCACGTGACTAAGCACGGGGGCCACGGAGCCTGCCGTCCGTCACCCGCTGGTCCCACTGTTGGGAGATGCAGCCCTCGGGGCGAGCCTGTCCCGATCTAACCTCCTCTCATCTATCGGGCTGCCCGCCTTTTCCAGGGTCATGCCGGGACACGTCATCCCGCGTCCGGGCATCTTCAGACCCAGGCTGAGAAAGGCCCCGACGAGTCCCCGAGGCCCAGGGCAGCGGAGGCTAGCTTCAGCAGTTCAGGTCCCATCGGGAGACCCGGGTGCGAGTTCTGTGGCAGCAGCGTCTCCGGGCGTGACGCCCCGTGGTGCCTGACAGGTCCCTGAGGGTGGGGAGGGGGCCTGTCCAGCACAATGACAGGCACACGGGTGCGGCCTGGAGCGCAGCCGTCATCGTAGTGGGGCAGTAGGAGCGGTCACTCACTGACGTGCAGCCTGCACTGTCGAAGGTGATTCCTGTGGTGGTCACAGGTGGCCCTGGACAGGAAGCAGAGGTGCGGTGCGGTTGATTCAGGTCCGGCGGCCCCTGGCGTTGTTTCCCCTTGGCCCTGCGCCCCTGCACCCCCTGGCACCAGCCCCCACCAGCCTATGTCGTTTTCTCCGGGAGTAGAAGCTCAGAGAGGCCATGACAGGGGCGGAGGGTTTTTTGAAACTGTCCCGGCGGGAGAGCGGGGTCACCCAACTGGAGCGTCCCCCAGGCTCACCGACCAGAATCCAGGGCCCTGGGGATGACCAGCCCGAGTCATGGGGGGCGGGGGGCGGTCACCTCAGCTCTCTGGTTCCCCAGCTCCGGTACCCCCACCAGAAAGCGCCGGGCTGCAGATCAGAGGGGTGGGGGGAGATGCAAAGCCCAGGCTGAGGCCGGGGTGGGGGTGGGGCAGCCTGCACGGGAGCAGGCGCCGAAGGGGAGGGCATGGGTATGCGGGGGAGTGTGTGTGTGGCTGTGTGTGTGTGTGTGTGTGCGTGCCCCTGAGATGGCATTTCCAGTTTCGGGGCTGGAGCAGAGACGGTGGGGGTTTTCATCATTGCTTAAACCTGCTCTTTCAGGTTCCAACAGCTTCCAAGGCCTGGGTGGCTCATGCCAAGGTGTGTGGGGGGGAGGGGCATCTGTCAAAAAATGCTTCTGACATTTCACCAGCCAAGTGCCTTTTAGGCAGAAACAGAAAAGGAGTTCCTGTAGGGGCATTCTTCCTCCCATGTCTATCCATCTCTCTCTCTGTCTTTTTTTTCTCTCTCTCTTTCTCTCCCTCCCTGGCCCCCTCCCCCATTCTTTGCTACCCAAACCTGCCCGAGGCAGACCAGCCCCTCAGAGAATGGCCCAGTGACAACATGGGGGGTGATACTGGGTGGTGAGGGTCTCCCGCACACCCCGTCACCCTGACCTGGTCTCCGGCCCCCCCGGGCCCCGATCTGTAAGAACCAGAGCTCACGCACGTCTGCAACATTCCTGTAGCATTCTCTTCTCCCCGACACTTTTACAACCTCCGTTAGCTAATTCTCCAAACATCCCTTTGGGATCTGGCGTTATTTATAGCCATGATTTTACAGGCAGGAGAGGGGAGGAGGAGGGAGTTCTCGCCCTGGCGGAGCCTGTCATTAGGGCCAGCCTCTGAGCCATGACAGAGACCGGGTTCCTCCCCTGGGTCGGGATGGGGGGGGGCGGACGATGTGGCCGTGGGTGGCAGAGTGGGGGCCTCAGAGGGGGCAGGCCAGGGTGGGGGGGGCAGTCCCCAGGAAGAGCTCCAAGCCGCATGTCCCACTTCTCGGAGAGGCCCCTCATGTGCATGTGGTGCACGTGTATGGTGCACCTACTGTGTGCGCAGCGCTGCTCGGCCGCAGCGGCGGTCAGTATGAGGGTCGCAGGGGACGAAGGCCTGCTGCCCAGCCCAGGGCGGGCGAGCACAGGTCGGGCCCTGTGGCTGTGATCTTCCCGATCATTCCCAAGAAGCCAGGCCTGGAAAGCTTGCGGGGCATCCCGCCGTCCCCTGGGTCGGAGGAGAAGGAGGTCTCTCCCCCTCTGCAGGAAGCTCTGTCCACCGGGAGGGACACCTCCCTCTCGCTGTCACTTCCTAACCTGCGTCCCAAGCCTCCGAGTGAATCCAGATCAGATATTTCTCTTTCCCTTGTTGCCATGAACCTGTCGCTCTCTGCGCACTCAATTTTTTTTCATTTTATGGTTGCTTTTCCCGTGGAACTTCCACCCCGGGTGCCTGCTGCCCCCTCTGGGTGGGGGGAGGGCCGCTGGGTTGGCGGCGGGTCCCCAGGCCGTATTTGTGCTGCACGGCTGCAAGCACCTGCCGGGTGGGGGGCACCTGAGGGGCCTGCGAGTCCTCCGGGTCGCGGGGCAAGTGCTTTTCGGGCGGATTCACCGCCCTCCCCACTTCTGTCTCCGTTTCCTGTGTTGTGGGGAGCCTGAGAAATGCCGGTGAAATGAGCAACCTGCAAAAGCCACCGGCAGGGAAGGAGTGCTTCCACAGAGACCAGATACTAGTTTTAGGGTTTGCTTTTTTTTTTTTTTAAGTAAGTCTGTTTGCTTGGAGTGTAAAGGCCTGAAAAAGGCTTTGCTGCGACGCTTGGGGCTAATCCGATGCTATCTGCTATCGGGAGATACCAGGTCGGGGAGGGGACCTCCTGGCTGTTTAATTAAAGCGGAGGCTGGGTGGGCGTGGGGGGTGGGCAGAGACGCAGCAGGTTGTCCGTGCCCCTGCCGTCCTGACTGTGGCTTGCTCCGGCCCCTGGGGGCGCCTGTTAGAAAGCACCCCGTCTTCAGGGCCTCACCAGCCGGTGACTGTGCTCCCGATCGGCTGGCTGGGCTGCCGGGCGGTGCCGGGAGCCAGGCAAAGATGGCGGGCGTCCACACCTGCCTTCTCAGAGGCCTGGGGACGGCCCGGCCACCTGGGAGCCCCCGGCTATGGGCCAGGTCACTTGGTGCACCTTCCCAGACGCCAGGGACCCCCTCCCTGGTCAGCCCTCCCAGCTCTCGGCGCTGTGCCTGTGGTTAGTAATAATCACAGGGCTGCTGGGGGAGGGCCCCTCCATCCCAGGCTCCCGGCCGGCACCTGGTCTGACCCGTCTCTAAGCCGGGAGACCATTCTGCCAGGAAGGCTTCATTACTCTCAAGCCACAAACAAAGAAACTGAGGCTTGGATAGGTTAAGTGACTTGCCCAAGGTCACCCAGCCCAGTAAGCAGGCATGTGGCGTGCTAACAGGCCCCTCCTGGCCCCCATCGCTCCTCCTTTGCTGGTGAAACTCTTGGTCAAGGAGGGTGTGGGCATGCATGGCATGTCCTACAGGACAGGGCAGGTGGGCACCCCCTTGCCTCAAATGGAAACGCAGCCAGCGTGAGAGGTGGCCGCTCCATCGAAGGCTCATCCATGGAGTTTTTCGTTGTCGTTTATTTTTTTTTAAATCCTCACCTGAGGATATGCTTACTGACTTGTGAGAGAGAGAAAGAGAGAGAGAGATCAGGCGCCTCATGCACACACCCCGACTGGCAATCGAACCTGAAAACCAGGTATGTGGCCTGACCGGGAATCGAACCCACAACCTTTTGGTGCACGGGTCGACGCTCCAACCGACGGAGCCACCCGGCCAGGGCATTCACTGCTATTTTCAATTACATGGGTGATTCTGTCTCACTACAGAAGACACAGAGGGGAGCAGAAGTCCCACACACCGGGTGATGGCGCGGCGAGTGTGTCTCCTGCTTGGCCTCGCACACTTCCACATCAGCACTCACTCGAGTACTGAGGCTCTGTGCATGCCCCTTGGTAGCTCGTGTGCCTTCTCACTGAGCACCCTGGGGCACCCTCTGTGGGGCACCCTCTGCAGGCGCCTGAGCAAACACACACGGTTCTCAAAAGTTGTTCCATGGGAGAGTGCAAGCCATGCACAGCCGAGGGCTGTGTGTTCAGCAGACCCTAAACCGTGTCTCAAACCCCTGGGGGGCAGCGTCTGCAGGGTCCAGATTTCTGTTCCCAGCCATGGAAGGGGTGGCCCGCCGCCCCTCACCTGGCCTGGCCCTGCCTCCGGAGGTTCTGCAGAGACGTGAGGACAGGCACTTGCGTGTCCGTGGAAGAACTCTGGGGGCACTCTCCATGGTCCCAGGGAGCGGTGCTGTTTTCCAGACTGGGAAATTGAGAGCCAGCGGCCCATGCGAGGGGAGACAGCACTCCTCCTAATGAGGAGATGGTAGAGCCGGGCAGTGACCGGGAGTCTGGGTGTCTGGCCTCCCGGAGAAGTGCCCTCCGGGACAGCCTCTAATTTACAGGGGAAGATGGAGCAAGCAGTTGGGGCCCTGCCCCCCTCTGTCACTCACTGATTCTGTGGCCTTGGGCAAGACACCGACCCCCACTGAGCTGGGTGGCCGACGGTCTGCCTCAGCATCGTTGCAGAATGTGCCACGCTCCTGTGGGGTCTTACCAGCGAGCCCACAGGAGAGGTGCACATCCCCCACCCTACCACCCCGCCGCATGCACGGGACTGCTATCCCACTGCCCCGCCCACAGGCCAGAGCAAGGGCGACAAGACTAAGACATTTCACAGGGGAACGCAGTCCTCAAGGCCACCCCTGCCGCACACCTGAGTTTTACGACGGTCCTCAACCGTGTCCCGGCAGAGGCCTCGTCAGTTTTGCACTTGGTTTTAATAGACCCATGGGATCAAGGCCTTGCCTGGCTTTTTTTTTTACGTGCATTACAGCGACGCCTGCAAAAGACATCGGGGCCCTTGCTGGCGTTCCCGGCCAGGAAGTGACTCAGCCAGGCCGACTGCCGGGCAGGCGAGGCCTGGGGACCTGGTGGCAGGGGGTGCCTGGGGAGCCAAACAGGCATCCCGTGGGCGTCATCTTTGTTTGCCCAGGGACCTAGAAGCCCAGCTGCCTCCTGGCCCGCACCCTCCAAGAAGCGCTGTGGGGGTTCCCAGCCCTTCCTCCCTCGGCAAGCCCCGCCTCGGCCGGCGGGCCGAGCCAGGGTCTGAGAGTGAAGGGGTGTCGGTGTCGCCTCTGTGTGTCCCTCGCCTCCCTCAGCGGGCCTGGTCAGCGCCACAGGGTCAGCGAACGGGGCTCTGAGTCCACGGTAATCCCGTTGCCTCGGGCAGTAGGGTTTTTTTTTAAATTTCATAACCAACGTAGATATAAAACTCTTTGGTAGCATTGGTGGACTCGTCACACGCCTACTTAAAATACGTAACTTACTCCTTTAGTTACACATCCGTAATTAGAGCTGTGGATCTGTGTTAGAGCCACGGCTGTCTCCTGTCTCGAGCACGTCACGAAGGTGAGCTGGGCTCACCTGGGCTGCTGGTGCAGGGCCGGGCGCGGCAGGGCGTCGGCCCTGCTGGGAGGCGCAGCCCGCGTGCCGTCTGCCGGGGCCTCGTCGCCCCCTCCTCCGGAGTCGCCACTGTTCCGTGTGCTGGGCTCCCTGAGTGCCGCCTTCTCTTGCACGTGGGGGTGCCGCTCTCTCTCTGGCTCTTCTTCACTGTCGGTCTGCGGCTTAACTTTGCCCTGTGTTGTCGTGACTTTGCACCGCATCGGCATGACATTGCACCACATCGGCATAACATTGCACCATATTGGCATCGCTTTGCACCATATTGGCATCGCTTTGCTCTGCGTCGGCATAACATTGCTCCATGTCGGCATAGCTTTGCACCACATTGGCCTGACTTTGCTCTGTGTTCCCAGGGTTTCGCACGGCATTGGGGCCCTTTGCCATTCCTTCGCTCACCCTGTTCTCCTGGTCTCCCCGTCTCCGGGTATATGCGCTCACCAGAGTGCTTACCCATCTTCCCTCGTTTGTGATGATGAAGTCCTGCCTCCAGGAAAAGACAGTTCAATTGCTTTGCCTCCTTTCCCCCCAACCCCCGCCCTTGGTGATCTTGCTACAGCATAATTCAGGGCACCCCTTCCTCCTGCCCCCGAACTGTCCCTTTCCCCAGAATAATTGTGAGTGAAAACCTTGCCCCCCCTGCTTATATTTGAGCACACCTGCCACCTGTGTATACACTCAGCCACTAGGATTGCAGCTGAGTGTCCACTCCTACTCACTTGCACGCATTTGTACATAAACACTCAAGTACTTCGTTGTAATAAGAGGGAGCCCCTCTCTGTCCACGTGGGACACCCGGCAGAAGTCCGGGGACGGTCCGAGGTCCTCAGGTCTGGCTGCACATTGCAGTCGGTCACCTGCAGAGCTGTGGCAACCGCTGGTGCCCAGTGCCCCTCCGCAGACCCTGGTCGAACGCTCTGGTGAGTCAAGGTCTACAAAAGCTCGCCAGGTGATTGGTCCCTGCAGGCAGGAAGAGAGAGTTCTGAGCTGGCTTCCTGTCCTCACAAAGCCACGAATCTCCTCAAGGGGGGCCTCACCCTCGTGGCCGCATCTAGCCCTAACTGCCTCCTACAGCCCCCCACCCCCCATGCCGTCCCATGGAGGTCAGGGCTCCCTGTGGCTGCTGGGGGTGGGGGGCAGGAACGTCTTGAGACAGCCCTCCTCCAGGGCTGCTGGTGCCCAGCCAAGACCTGCAGCGCGCGGGGCCAGATCTAGGCACAGCCATGCCCCCAGCCCAGGCGAGGCCCCGGCTCAGGCTGTCCCTGTCTCCGGCAGTGCTCGTCCACCTGCGGGAAGGGACTGCAGTCCCGCGTGGTGCAGTGCATGCACAAGGTCACCGGCCGGCACGGCAGCGAGTGCCCGGCGCTCTCGAAGCCCGCCGCCTACCGCCAGTGCCACCAGGAGGTCTGCAACGACAAGATCAACGTGAACACCATCACCTCCCCCCGCCTCGGTGAGTGCCTGCGCTGGCCCGCTCTCCGTCTCCGTCTCCAAGGGCGGCTGTGCGCCCTGGCCTGCAAGCCCCCCCGCCCCCACCCCCCGGGTCTCCTTGAGCCCTGGAGAGGCCGACACTCATCAGTTCTGGAGAGGATCCGGACTTTCGGAGACGGAATTCCGTTCCTTATCGTGACAAAGATGCCTGCTCACTGCAGTCCCCCATGCGTGTCCCCGCCCCCTCGAGTGTCCCATTAACCTCTCTGCCAACCAACGGGGCACATGGGAGAATGTTCTCCAAGTAGTTTAGGTTTCCTGTGCACGGGACGGGGGGGGCGGGGTGCAGAGGGAGGCGCTCTCTTCTGGGAAGGAGGGATCTGGGGTGTCACTCACCCGTCCCTGGTGGCGTGCACAGGGGCTGCTCCGTAAGCTGAGCCTGAGAAGCCAGCAGGAGCCCCGGCAGGCCCCGGCTGTCGCTCAGCAGGGAGCTTTTGCGAGCGAGCCCTCCAGACCTGGCCGTGGGCAGGCCGCGCATCCGACAGCGACCTGATGATGGCTTTGTACAGAGTCTCTGCTTCTGCAGACAGATGTGCCCGGGGGCCACCCCCGCTCCCCGAGCTCTCTTCTGTAACGTCGGAATGCCGGGGTGGCTTCGCTGCGTGTGGTGGGGGAGGGGCCTGAGCTTGCCGGGGCGCAGCCCCGGCTGCTGCGTGCGCTCGGTGGCCCCTGGAGACTTCCCTCAGGCAGGACCTTTTGTCTGCACAACCAGGACCCAGAAGGCAGTTCAGGCCACGTGCTCACGCCGCGACCTGGGGCTTCTGTGGCCCTTTGGCCACCAGGGCCCTGCGCCCTTGGGTTTCGTGAATGCCAACGGCGATGACGTCTGCTGCCCTCAGGTAGCAGTGTGCTCAGCTCAGAAGCGGGCAGTGCCCTCTCGCCCCAAGGAGGCAGCCAGACCACCGAACCCAGCCAGGCGGTCACGGGGGACGCGGGGGTGTGTCTGTCCGCTGTCGGAGAAAGCAGCATGCCCGGTGGCTCTGGCAGGGGACCCACTTCCTCGGTCCGTCCGTGCCCAGCTCCGGGGCGCACCAGTGAGGGCAGCCCAGCCTGCGCCGGCCACAGGCCACCTCCGTGCATGCGTGCTGCCGTCCCCGTGCCCTCTGTAACGCCCGGGCTTTCTGTCTCCGCTGTCCCCCTAGCTGCTCTGACCTACAAATGCACGCGCGACCAGTGGACCGTGTACTGCCGGGTCATCCGGGAGAAGAACCTCTGCCAGGACATGCGGTGGTACCAGCGCTGCTGCCAGACCTGCAGGGACTTCTACGCCAACAAGCTGCGCCGGCCACCCCCACCCCCGCCGCCGCCGAGCTCATGACACGCGCCCCGCGGTCCCGAGACGCTCCCGCGCGAGGTCCGAGTGCGGGCCTCAGGGCCCGCTGAGAGCCCACGCCCCTCCGAGAGCGAGAGCGCGCTGTCCTGCAGCCGGGACCCCCCCCCAGGCACTGCGCCGCGCTCCCACGGGCCGTCCCGAACCCCCGTAGACCTGGAGTGTGGATGTGACGTTTGCCCTTCGGGCATTTATTCTTAATATATTGTTCACGGCCACGGGATGGCTCTCCGCAGCGAGGAAAGAAGCCAGCGCCGGGCCCAGGGTCCCCGAGGCTCCGGAGGTTCCGTGCGCCCCCACTGGGGCTGTGGGCGTGGTCAGGCACCTCCGTCTCTGCTTTCTTCTGACAGTGGAATCCCCGGCTCTGGATGGACCCCGGGGTGGGAATGTCCATGGTGAGACGGGCGACATTCAAACGGGCTTTATTCTGAAAGCCGGCGGCACCCTGGGCGGGAGGACGGACGCCGGCGAGCCTCTGCTGGCGGCCCCTCCGGAGAGGGCCGGGCTGCCGGGGCCTCGGGACCGACCGCACGGGGCCTTCGCCCACCTGCCTGCCGGGGCCGAGACGTGCCCTCACCTCGAGACCCGGGGCCTCGCCTCGGAAGCCTCCCTCCGAGGGGTGGGAGCTGCGCACGCCCACGAGGAGACCAGGGCCGAGGAGCTCTGCACCCCCCATGTGGGGAAGAGTATTCCAGAAGGGCGTGGGGAGGCCTCCGACTTTCCGATCTCCGCCGCCCACCGTGGAGAGCAGCAGCAGAAGAGTCTTGCTTGTGAAGGTGCTGTGGCGCAGGACGCGTGCGAATTTCGGCCGTGGGCCGGCTTCCTGGCTCACGGCGGGGTGCTCAGGGCCGCTTCGCCCGGGGGTGGGGGTGTGCCTGCCCCATTGCCTTCTGGGGACCTGGGCTCCAGCCCGTACTTCATACAGAGCTTCGCGCCTTGTGGATGGCTCCCCGTCGGCCTGGGCTGTCTATCCGAACGAAACTGACGCTCTGTAGAACCGGTGAAGACGCAGGCCGGGCCCGGCTGCTTCGCCCCTCCCAGGGCAGGGTCCCTGTGGGGGCTGCTCTCTGGCATCCAGTGTCGGCGGAGGAGCCCCTCCAGCCAGCCTCACTGCACAACCAGCAGGCCTTCCTTGTCGGGGCTCAGGCCTTGTCGGGGTTGACCCCTGGCCCCAGTGGGGCGGGAAGGACACTCCAAGGCAGGAGGAAGGTCTTCCCCTCCTTCAGTCCCTTCGCCCCTCAAGACGGAGCCCTGGGGAGTGACGACAGTGGCCTCTCTGGGAGCCCGGACGGCAGGGTCCCTGGACGCCAGGGGGTGTGCCGTGCTGAGCAACTTGGTGGGCGTTGGATGGGTGCTAATGTTCCAGGACGTTGCCGGGAGAAACCTCCTCCTCCCTGACTCCAGAAGGGTCCCCTTCGTTCATTGGTGCTGTGTGTGTGTGACTGTGTCCGTGTTTTCCATGTCACAAGGTCAGGGTTAGCCTACGTCACAAGGACAGACAGCGAGCTGCCTGCCTCCTCGAGCCTGCGCCAGGGGCCGAGTGTCAGTGTTGGGGTGTCCCCTCCCCAGTGACCGAGAAGCGGCTGGGGAGGAGGGGACTTGGTGCGGCCGCCCTCGCCTCGGGGAGAAGAGTGGGGAGACCGCCTTTGGGGCTCTGGGGAGACACAGAGGACGCCCGGGCGAGGCCGAGCCGCCCAGCACCCTGCACCGTGGTCACCCTGCGGGAAGGACCGTCCTCCCCAGCTCGGGCTCTGCCACCAGCAGACACCCCAAAGCCCTGGTTCCATGAAACCCGTAAATCTCGGGGAGCTAGGGCTTAGCGTGTTCTCAGCCCCGAACATTCTGTGCTTCATCGCAGAAGGACAGGGCCGGGGCAGCCCGCCGAGGAAGCCAGGGCCACCCCGCTGGCTCCTCCACGTGGGTCACCAGGCCCACCGGGCCCTGTGCCCCGGGGCGAGCCCTTCCCCCCGGGGCCTCTGTACTGCTCCTTGCCCTCCGCAGCTGTGTGCCGAACGCCCCGGCAGGGGCCTCACACCCTCAGGATGCAAACGATGGATGCGGTGATCATGAAGCGCCCGGTGGGGGTCCTGGCTACTTCAGCCCCCACCCCCCACGCTGGCGCGGACGCTCTGGAACTCTCCGGCCCGCCTTCCGCTGATTGATCACAACGGTTGATGTCATAGTGGTGGCATTCTGGCCGCTCCGCTCTGTGCGGGGGACGTCGCAGCCCCGCGAGGGCGGCAGCAGCAGCAGCAGCAGCAGCAGCAGCAGCGTCTGTAGGTGGCGCAGCGCACCCCGTACTGTCTGTCCCTCGAGCACTGCGCCTCTCGGGTGCACGTGGGCGTTGCTAGCTCTAGCGGCAGAGTCGTGGGTCTTGTGGTGCTATTTTCGTTGGTGCAAACGAAGCCGGCGGCTCGGTGGACCGTGGCCCGATCCCAGGATCAGAACACAGGGCAGGGCCTCCAGGCCGACTGGGTCGTCTCTCGGTCCTCGTCCCCGTCCGGTGTACATAGTTCCCGTCACTTAACTCACCCTGCGTGCTGTTCCCGTGGTGTTTCTGTTTGACTCTCTGGTGCTGGTTCTGAAAGGAAGAAAAAATAAAAAGAACAGAAGACACACATTGGACCCCACTGTACATGAGAAATTAATCATTTCATTGGAAGCGAGCGGAATACGTTTAATAAAATGTTTTTCCATCACGGTCGTAAGCTGTCTGTGACGTGGAAGACGAAAGCCAGTCCCCCGGGGCCCGGCGAGGGAGTCCCTTCCTCTGCGGCAGCCACAGGGCTGGTCTGGGGCATGGCCGCCCAGAGCTGGAGGCCAGCGACCTCAGCTGTGGACAGGGTCGGAGGTCACTGGTACATGCTGTTCAGGCGGGTGGCTGCGTCCCTGCAGGCAAGCGCTAACCAGTCATCCAGGCCTGGGCCCCCTCCCTGGGTGGTCACAACACCCTGGGTGGGGACCAGACGGCCAGCGGTCTGTGCGTCTGACCCCGAGCCTTGGTGGTCACTCCACTGATAGAGCCACCCATGCTCCATGGAGGTGCAGGGACCCCCTCGGGCAGAGCCCAGGCCCGTGGCATGCCAGAATGGCCAGGTGCTGCCTACCCCCTTGTCTCACCAACCTTCAGCCCCCACCCAACCCTGCTGACCCCCCAGACGGATCCCCTCTTCCGGAAGGTGCAAGCCAGAGGCTGGCCCTGCTGGGCAGTGCCCAGGTGGGCGTTGCACCGTTGTAGCCGGAGCCCGTGGGACCCTGTCTGGGCCTGGCTGGACCCTGTCTGGGCCTGGCTTTTACTCCCTCCCCCTGGCATCCGGGAGTAAAAGCTCCCCAGGCGGGAACCCGGAGCCGCCCGCGGCGAGGGCCTCTTTCCCACGCTGGAGCGACACTCGGAAAGGCCGTTTGTTCAGGAGACAGGGAACTGCTCACAGCCCCCCCACCCCGCCCCGTTACCGGGAAACCTGTCCCTTGTGTTCGGGTTCGAGAACACCCAGCCTCTCCCTTCCCCGAGAGCAGGTCCCGTCTCTCCGGTGGGGGGCCCATGTCCAACACCCCCGATACCATGTGGTCTCTCTATGAGCTGCCCGGGTTCCGGGTGGCCCTCGGGGACGCCCACGGGTGGGACGACACTGACAAGGTCTCAGTCGGCCAGCGTCGAGCGGGCTTCTCGTAGGAACCGAGTCCTCCCACCAGCAAGAACACAGCCCGAGGGCCAGAGCAGCCTGGAGTCCGGGACGACAGCTGGCCGGTGGGGGAGGGCTCCAGGGACTCCCTGCCGGGTCTGCCCACCGACCTTCCGGGCACGGGCTGGGGGGGTCGGGGCCGGAATCGTGTCCAGGGGTGCTCTCTGTGCTGCAGGGGGGTTCGGCGAAGGCCCTCGTGTGTCTGCTTCTGGACACAGACCGGCCTGTCTCTGCGCCCCCTGGTCTGGCTGATGGAGGAAGCGGTGGTCCACCCTCACACCTTCAGTCCCCCCCCCATCGGTTCCCTCTTGCTGCCCCCACCTCCTGCCTGTCCCAGCTCTGCAGACGGTGCCTCGGGGTCCTGCCCCTGGACAGCAGGGCGCTGTTCTCGCTGGGTCCCCAGGGACCCTGAGGGCATCGGACTGCACGGGCATTCGAGTGTCCTGCCTCCCCGCTCTCGGCAGCCCTCTCCTCTGGGACAGACGGCCTCTCCCGACATTTCCTTCTCCTCTTTCTTAGGTCCCCTTTCTCTGCGAGCCTTCCACGTGACCAGCACCCCGTAGCTCCATCTGCTGCCGCCTTCTCTCCCTCTGCTACCTCCCCAGGCCCTATCACCCAGACCCGAGACTCACAACCACGCCCATGCTGGTGTCTCCCAAATCAGCGTGTGGGGCCTTGACCTCCGCGTTCATACGTGACCTCTCCACGTGCCCGGTCAACCCCACAGGGGCAGCCCTCTGTGGGCGGGGTCAGCCCTTCAGAACTGCCCCAAACCTGAGACGTGGTCAGCCAAGCTCGCGTCTGCTCCCTGGGGCGTGCGCTGGGGTGGCTTTAAGGACGAGTACAGGCCGGTGTCACCCTTAGGGGGCTGGGACTGTCGGCCGGAACGCAACAAGGCCCCCTCCCTCTTGCTGGTTGACTCCGTCCGCTGAAGCCTGCTGGCAGGGTTTCAGGGACAAACACCCCGAGTGACCGACGGGGGACCCTCACGAGAGCCGTGTCCGTCCTCTGACAGACGGCTCGAGAGTTGCCCGGCAGCAGGTCTGCCACCCTCTCCTAGGGAAAGCAGTTGCAGAGGAAGTCCACTCCTGCGCAGGGGGCGGGGCCGAAGCGTCCACCTCTTGCTAAGGTGGGTGGGGTGGGCGGCAAGATGCTGGAAAAGCAGTGAGCGAGAAATGTCGTCGTAACTGCGTCATAGAGGGTTCACACGCCCTCACATGTGCAAAGTTCACTCACCCTTCCCCCCCGCCCCCGAGAAGGCTCACGCCATTTTGGCGTCTTGTTCAGGCTCGGTCCAGGGTGCGTCGTCCAAGTCGGGACGGCTTCCTTCTGTGTGGTTCCCCAGGGGCAGCTTCTGGCGCAGTTCCTCTGGATCAGAGGACCGGGGAGCTCAAAGAGGCATGTTCTCCTCCCAACACCCAAGAGAAGGTGGGGGGTGGGGGGGCGGAATCGGCACTGTTTCAGAAGGAGTGGGGGCGGGGGCATGTCCCGGTTGCTTCTGCTGCAGTTCTATAAGTGGGTTTTATTTTTAAAGATTGTATTTATTTATTTTTAGAGAAGGGGGAGGGAGGGATAAAGAGAGAGAGGTAGAGAAATATCAATGTGTGGTTGCCTCTCACACGCCCCCTAGTGGGGACCTGGCCCACAACCCAGGCATGTGCCCCAACTGGGAATCGAACTGGCGACCCTTTGGTTCGCAGGCCAGTGCACTGTCCCCTGAGCCACACCAGCCAGGGCTATAAGTGGGTTTTACGTTAACATTTTCACTTGCCCGTTGTCTGTTTCCCCATCTGGAAAGTCAGCTTCCCCGGGGCAGAAAGCGTGCTTCTCCTGTGTGTCGCCGGACCCCCGGGGCCCAGCTCAGGCACCCACCCACCCACCACACTTCCCCTTTGCTGGTTACAACATACATGGTTTAGATTCTTTTTAGATAAGTTCAGGACTGTACCAGAAGATGTTTATGCTCCGTAATAAAAGTGTACCCTAGATGCAGTGGTTTTCCTTTTGCAGAGACCTTCAATGATACAAATGTTTGGACACCCAGCTGCAAGTCAGTGGAACCAAGATGTCTGCAGTTTTTCAAGTTCTCCCCCTCGTCAGCCACCGCCGCCCCCGGCCAACTGAGACAGGTGTTTGTTTCTAGGTGGTTGCCATGGCGATCTAGAAACTGTTTGCTCTCCTCTTCCTGTTATCTTTGGAACAGGAGATTGACAGATTCGCAGGCAGAGAAAAGCCAGTTGGGTGAGGGTCTTCGTGAGGCCTGATCAGGCGCCACCCTCTGGCGTCTCCATAACAAGAATTTAACCGCTGAGCCTGTGGAGTTGTCAGGACACGTCTGAGTGCCTGGCTGGCTTCCAGTGTGACCCGGGTGCCCACGGCGGGGGGCCCCTGACCAAGGGCCAGGCTCTGGTCTCCCCCCGGGCACCTTGAACGTGCTGACCCCTCAGCTTTGAAGCCCTGCTTAGAGAAACAACCCCTTTCAGCATCTGGGTGCGGCTTCTGCACGGCCTTCGAAAATGACCGAGAGACCCGACGTTTTTCTCCTCCTGGGATTTCTTAGGGGAATGCTGGGATGTCCCTGGGGAAAGACTGTTTTCTCGAGTCCGGGGGACCCGTTCCACTGCAGGAAAAATGTCCATAACCTGTTGGATCACGGGGTCCCACGGTGGACAGAGCCCAGCGGAGCCGAGGCAGAGACGTGAGGGTGGGGGTGGGACCCTCCCAGGGCTGCCTCGGGGTGTGTGCCTGGTGCCGGCAGTCCCCGTGGCCGGACCCCTGGAGGTCGTGCACAGAGGCCCACTAGGACGAGGGGCTGTCCCCACAGCTTCCAATAGACGCCTTCCTTCTAGCTCCTTCGTGTCCTCCCCTCCACGCCCTCTTCTCTCCACGCTCCTCACTGTGCTGGTGCTGCCTCACGCTCTGTCTCTGTCCGTGTCTGTGCTTATTTAGCTCTCCTTCCTTGAGTTCCTCTCTCCTTTTTCTTCCTCCCTCCCTTTCTGCTTTCTGCATTTTTTTTTCTCACTCTGTCCCATTTCCGATGACTTTCTACTTCCAACCTTGGTTCCCTCGTAGACGTAGAAACGTCCAAGCGCCCTTTAAAAACCCACTGGCTGGGGCCCTCGCACACTGACTGTGCTTTAGAGGCTGTGGCAGGCCCCGGGTGCCCACCTCCAGCGGAGCCCCGCGCCCGCCTGTCACGTGCTGGGCCTCCTGCCGCTGACTCGTCTCCGGCCGTCGGCTTTCTGGCCACCGAGGCGAGCTCTCGCGTGCCGGCGGGTAGTTACGCAGCGGCAGCTCTGGAAGTCCCGTCCGAGGGTGGTTGTGCAGGAACACATCACTAAAACGGCGTGTTTCAGCGTCCCCACGCGACCACCACTATGGACCCGTCCACAGACGAATGCTGAGAGACTGGGAAGCCCTAGCGGAAGCCAGACGCCGCCCGGTTAAATGGGGACACGGCGAAGGGGAGGGGAGGGCCGCAGACCCGCCGATGCTGCGCCCGGGTCGGTTTGGTGTGTCGTGACCTTTGCCAGTGTCGCTCTCGTACAAAGCCAGTCTGGAACGTAGCTGCACGTGTCACGTGACGTTTCGCTGTCCCGTCTGTTTCTCACTACCACGCACGAGGCACGCAATGCGTGCGGTTCAGTGCGACCACAGGACTCCCTCGGGACACTCCAGTGTGGCTCCTGTGATGTCCCCAGAGCGATTTCAGGAGGACCCCTGCGTCCTTGGGAGCCTGGTGGCGTCAGGGCATTCGGACAGAGGTTCCCGAGGCAGCCCCGACACCCGTCTCGATGTGCAAGCTGTGGCGTACGTCACTTATCCATGTCACGACTCGTGTCAATGACCATTCCACTGGGCTCACCAGTACACGGGGTGGAGGGGGGATCGCCGGGACCTGGTCCCTGTCCCCAGAGACTCGGGGCGGCGTGTGGCTGTGCCCTGCTCTGAGCAAAGAGCGGCTCTGCCCAAATGTGGGAAAATGTCCCAGTCAGCTCCAACTAATCGGGCTGCTGGCTCCGAGAGCAGGATAAACAACCCTCTGCCCGGGGCAGGGAATCGGATCCTCAGCCTTGCGGGTGGCTCGGACGCGGCCCGGCCAAGTTCTCGGTGTTGGAGCGCCTGCCACACACCCGGCCCCAGACGGGGTCTGCGCCCCCGCCGCGGCACGGATCACAGATGTCACTCCGCCGTAATGGCGTCATCCGTGCTTTGCAAGCTCGTCGGTCGGCCAGACCACACTGGATAGTCCTGCGTGGTTTTCTCCCTTCAAACCCCACTGCCTGCCGGGCCACGTGGATGGGCAGACTCGTGTCTGTCTGCACACCCGCACACAGCTATTTTGGGGAGATCGAAAGAGATAAATCGAGGAGTGACATCTCCGTGTAAAGGAACAGGGAAATCTTGAAACAAAGTCAAGTACGGAGGAAAAGGAGCCAAGAAGAGAACTCAGAATCGATAAAGTCCTTACGATGAAAAAAAAACTCAAGCGCTGGATAAACTCCAGAGATAAAGGACTGCAACAGAAGATTCATGAATTGGAAGGTAAGACTGGAGAATTTTACCCCAAGGCAGTATGGAGAAGGAAAGGAATTTAAAGAAAGAGGGGGCGGGGGAGAGAGGGAAAGAGAAAGGGGGGGGGAGAAAGAAAGAAAAGAAAGAAGGAAGGAAGGAAAGAGAGAGAGAGAGAAAGAAAGAAAAAAAGAAAGAATTGACGAAGAGTGAAGTTTGTTCAAAAGGTACCACCTTCTGTCTCACAGGAGCTCCGACAGAAATGGCAGGAACGGTGCAGAAGCTGTATTTGAGGAGACGAGGGCTGAGAATGCCCAAGAACAGAAGGAGAACGTGAGTCCTTATATCAGAAGTCACTGCGGACAGTGGACAGAATGAATCGACATAAACCCACACCTCACCCGTCATCGAGAAAGCCATCAGGGTGAGGAGGGAATCCTAGAAGCAACCTCTGAGGAAGGACAGATGACCCCAAAGGAATACCCACGACCTGACAGAAGGTGCCAGGTGGAAATGGAGAAATCCCTCACAGGGCTGAGAGCCGCCCCCCGCCTATCCCCCGCCCGCCCCCCACGTCTGTTTGGTTCACTGATTGGTGCCCCATGAACACTCGGGGGGAGCCCCTGTGTCATCCTTCTTCCATCCCACATGGGACAGGGGTCAACTCTCAGGGGCCCGGCCCCTCCCCAGGCTCCCCCATCACGATGAGTGGCCGGCCCTCCCGTTCCTGCACAAGCCAGGAACCCGACACTCGGCCCATCCCCCAAGTCCCGCCGCGACTTATCGTTTCTAAGTCCTCTTCAGTGGCTCCTGCGTAGCCTTGCCACCTCCAGCCGTCACAGCAATACCAAAGTGACCCTCAGCAGACTGCCCCCTGCCTCCTGGGGGCACCCCTTTCCGCCTCCCTGCTCTAAGCCCACCCCCAGCTCACCCCCAGGCCCGTCTCTGCCTCCCCTGCCCTGTCTGCCTGTGGACCCCCACCTCCTGAGCCAGGGGTCTGCAGACCGGGACGCACTAGCCAGTTCCGTCCCGCAGCCCGTGGTCATAAATGACATTTTACTGGAACCAGCAACGGCTGTCTGTTTCTGTGTCATCCACGGCCGCTTGAGTGTTGGCCGGAGCCCCTCCCAGAGCCGGCCGATTCCCAGACTTGCTGGAGAGCACAGTGTGCACCTGCAGCCCCCGCCCGGCCAGAGCCCACGCCCCCAGCCCCCTGGTTGGTCAGGCCCACAACCTCCGGGCAGCTCGCCCTCCCCTTGGGGCCAGATGCCAAGCAACTGCGGACAGACCCTGTGTCCCAAAGCCCCCCGAACTCATTCAGACCAGCCCACCCCGGGCCCGAGTGCCCTGCCTCGCCCGTCCCTCCCCATGCAAGGCTTGGGGACCCCGCCCCCAGTGACCCCCCTCCAACCTCCCCTGCCTCCTGACCACCCTTGCGCCACCCCACATGGCCCTGCCGCTCCTCTTGGGAGGTGAGTCACAAACTCTCTTCTCGTTGGAGAGCGTCTCTCGATCTGTTGGCCTCGCTCTGCCTCTTCAATCCAGCAATGCAATGTTTTCACGGCAGGTCGTGGAGAGGGGGCGGTCTGGACCCTCGGGAGGAGTCAGACAGTCCCCACAGGTGGGCGCTCTGGGGCCCGTGTGCCTGGTCAGGCAGGGTCCACAGGAAGGGAGCCGAGGGATCAATGGGCTGTGTGTCGGCAGGCGGCCAGCGGCCACCTCACACCCCGCCGGGCTCAGCCCGCCCACCCGCGGGCCCGTGATGCACACCCTACCTCCTTCTCAAGTCGGGGCGCCAGCCCGAGTCTCCCCGGCTGCCCTGGGACGGAGAGGACACCCGTGAACGTACAACTATCGATTCCTCTCTCATCACACAAGCTTCCTGGGGTCTTTTCGGACCTTCAGCCCACCCACCCCAGCCTTATGGAAGGTTGCCGTGCACTTGACCTTGTCAGAGCTAAACGCAGTCCCCCGGAGCCTGACGGCAGGCGGGCTGCCAGGTCTGGGCCCAGAGGCCGATTTGTGGGTGCAACCACCCCATGATGAGGTCCTGTCTGGCTCCAAGGTGCGGAGCGCGGCCCAGGGCCGTCCGTCAGTCTGCACACTGAGCCAGCCACCGCCCCACTCCACAGCGGGGAGTCTGAAGCCGGGAGCGCTCCTGTCTTTCGATCGGCCTAACGGAGCCCGTGCAAGCCTCCCGGAGAGGACGCCTGAAGGCGACGTGAGGCTTCGGCACCCAGAGGAGAGGAAGGGGCGACCAGACCGTGCGAGGGGGCAGGGAGGCACGGCAAGTCGCCGGGACTCAGGGCGCAGCCTCGTGGGAGAGATGAGGGCCGCCGCCAGCAAGGCAAAGACCCTTCGTTCCCAGGGCTGCACCCCCTGCCCTGGGCCTAGTGCCGGTGGAGGCCTCAGTCAAGCTCTCTGGTGGCCGTGGTCGGACGCACATGACCTCGAGTGCCAGGCCAACAGCATTTGGCCTTCTGGTGGGAGCCGGCTAGCTGGGCTCCAGGCAGGAAGGGACAGCTGACTAGACGTGGTTGCTTCTGAGAGACCGTGCCAGGGGAGCGGGGGTGGGGTGGGGGCCGGGTTTCTAGGCTGAGCTGGTGAAGCCACGCTCCTAAAATAAACAGCTCGCACTCTTTGTCCCTCAAGGAGAAAATGCGCTCCGTGGAGCCCGTCTCGTCATTCCTGGCAACAGACACATGCAGAGCATTAGCCAGCACACTTTTCCTCCCGGCGGGGTTGGAGAGAGACGCGTCTGGGCCAAGGTCACGCAGCCCGTCGGGTGAAACTGAAGCCGCAGTGACCTTTGGCCTCTGTCCTTACTGCACTCTCATTTTTCTTCTCTGCTTGGGCTGAGAGCCAGGGCTGGTCCACCAAACCGTGGGCCGAGGCCCTGTCTGAGGTCTGCGCCCTCCCTGGGCAGGGGTCCTCTCTCACAGGGCGGCCGGGACACGGGCTCTGCCTCCCCTGGCTGCGGCCTGCGCCCAGCGCTCAGTTCTGTCCTCCGGCAGTTACCAACGATCTCCCTTGGAGACCGGGTGGGATTCCAGCCCCTGAGGGGAGAGGAGAGGGCTCCCATGTGTCGGGAAAAGAAACAGGGAGACGTGGGAGCTGGACCCGCATGGAGCTGGGCCTGGGGAGTGTGCAGGGGGTGACGTTTCCCGGCTGAGTCCCTGGGGGCCGCCTTTACCCAGCAGACCTCCTCGGCCCCTCCAGGAGACCCCTGCGTCTTCAGGACATCCCTAACCCCTTATTCTGGCGCTGGAAAGCTGGCGTCCCGGTTCCACTCAACAGTTTTCTCAAGTACTTACTAAGTCCTCGGTGTGTGCCAGCCGCTGCACTAGCTGACATCCAGGCAGCCGTAGCGACCTGCCCAGACGTGTAGGCCCTCACTGTGTTGGCGTGTCAGAAATCTGGGGACACAGTAGCAAATGTGGCAGGCGTGGCCCTGCCCTCGTGGGCTCACACTCAGAAATCCTTCCGTGTCAGGGGGTCGGGGCCATAGCGTTGCAAACGGGACGACACATCCGAGAGAGGCCTGGGTCAAGAGGCGGGTCTAGCTTCTCACCAGCCATGAATTAAATGGTGTTCAAGTGGAGGCTTGGTTTGACATCGAGACAATAGATGCCACGTGTCTAAGACAGCCCCCGACCAAAACTGTCAAACCAAAAGGGGCAAAACCAGTCGCGTGTCTCTCACACGCGCCACCCACTGTACGGCTCTGAAGGCGTTGATGACTGACTACCAGGGGTCCTGGGGAAGAGCGGCCGGTGTGCCTCGGGCCTCACTCCTGCCCTGCTGTCGGGGACAGGCGGACAGTGCCTCCCTCTATCTTGTCTCAGAAGGACACCAATCCTATTGGATCAGGGCCCTGCGCCTCTGA
This sequence comes from Phyllostomus hastatus, assembly GCF_019186645.2. Lineage (NCBI taxonomy): Eukaryota > Metazoa > Chordata > Mammalia > Chiroptera > Phyllostomidae > Phyllostomus > Phyllostomus hastatus. The sequence goes on along the minus strand of NW_025334036.1, from coordinate 10,086,381 downwards.
CCTCGTGTAACCTTATTCCCCTCCCCCTAGGCCCTGTCTCCAAATAGAGTTCCTTCGTGGCTTAGGACCTCAACCTGTGGACGAGAGGGGCCCAAGTCAGTGTGTAGCAGGTGGTGTAGATGCTTCTATGGCAGGGCAGAGCAGAGGGAGCTGTGCCGGGGTCAGCCTGCCTTTCTGGAGCGTGTCCAAACATGCGGGCTGTGAGGAGAGCCCGTGCGGGCAGCTCGGGTCCTGTCCGAGAAGACGGCGTTGAGAGGGGACCGCCACGGGGGTGCAGCTGCGACCTGCCAGCGTCCCAGGAGCTGAAGAAGGAGCCACAGTGGAGGACAGCAGGTCTCCCATTCAGCCTGGCAGGTGAGCGACCCCAGCAGGCGACGGGGTGAGGGGTGTGTACCCCCAAGCGACCTGTGGAGTGACATGGGCCTTAAGTGCCCAGGAGGGAGGCCCAAAGAAGGCATGTACTCCATAGCTCCATCAGCACCGTTCTTGCTCCCCTTTCCTGCCCCCTCCCCAAGCCCACAGGAGAGGAAGGCAGTGGTGGGTGATACCCAAACGGGCTCACCGTGGACCCCGTCCCCCAAGCAGATTTCCAGGCCAGCCAAAGAAGGGGGAGGAGTCTCAACTTGAAGTAAGTTCAGAGTGGGGATCATTTAATGCAACTAGATACTGCTGCATTGAGACCACATTTTGCAACTGACATTGGCCTGAGAGAGTGACTGGGGAATTGCTTTTATTACCTAGGAGAGACCGGAACTTTCATGGGCCAGAGTTTTCACCCAGGGTCAGGGAAAGCCCTGGCCCCACAGAGAGGACTTCCAGGGACAGTGACGAGGACGGTAAGATGGCTCGTGAGTCCCCACACCCTGGAGTCTTTGTGTGCTCGGCACCGCAGGTACATGCCCTTCTCATCTTAAAATATGTAAGTGTTTATGGTAATGCCTACAAAACACCTCGGACAGAGCGCAGTACACATGTGGTCCAGAGAGTCAGTAGCCTGTGTTATTCTTGCTCACGGTAACATAGTAGCTGATCTGACCAGTGAGAAGCACCTTCACAAGCGAGTGGCATGCAACTCCCAGCTGGCTGTGTCTCCTGCTCCTCCGAAGGAAGTTGACCCTTGTGGTGAAGTCAGTTTCCAGTCCTCTGGGGCTTGGAGGGGCTAAGTCCCCAGCCGCAGGTTAACCGGGCCCCTCTCTGCAGCCTAATATAGCTTTTGAATTTTATGTGGAAATCTTAAACTGCCCCTTCTCGTTTGGTCTCCACTTAGAGCTTTGAAAACATGAGATGGGTCGTCTATGATTTCTCCCCAGACACGCGCTGAATACTAATCGCTCTATTCCAGAAAGCGCAGCAGCTGGGCAGCCCTGCGGCCCCTGGGACCACTAATGGGGCTGGACTAATACCAAGGGCTGGTTACCCCGATAACGTCATCCCCTCGTGAATATCATTGAGTGAGCTTTGTTTCGAGAAACCTTACACCTTCAACGTTTAGCTCACTTCGGCCTTCCCTCAGCACTCTGGAGCATGAGCAATGACGACACCACGCCACGAGTAAGTAAGTCGTATGTGGCTCCAACGCTAATTCACGACTGATTAGTGCTCGAACAATGGCCCCGAATAATGGGGTGTTAATGGCCAGCCCTGGTGGTCCCCTCCTACCAGAAACCCATTACTGAGCCTGCCCCTGTGTTTTACAGCATCCCCCCTGCAGCCCCCAATGGGCCCAAGGGGGCGCCTGCTTTTTGTAACGGCTGCACACTCTGTGCGGTTGGCCAGGGTCGTGCAGACAGCCTACGGGTTCCTGCCCCAGCCCTCCAGAGACACGTCAGAACACCTGATGTGTTTGCACAGTCCGTGTTCCCTCCCGCAGCTCAGGACACCGATGCCTTCACGACGCACTGGTGGGGGATGAGGGCTGGGCGAGGAGGCGGCCTGTGGACCGTGCGTGACGTTGGCAGGCGGCAGGGGTCGATGGTGGCACAGACAGGGAGTGAAGCTCTCACAGGCCCAGGGGGTGAAGTGGAAGGACGCCCGGCGCCATGGGGAAAGAAGACGAGTCAGTGACAGGGAAGGAACAGAAAGGCAGGAGAGGCCGGCGCCGGCAAAGGCACGTGAATCTGAGTGAAGAAGTAGGGCACTGGTGAAGGTCACTCTGCAGGTGACTGTGACAGACAATTGCTATGAAATGCAAGCTTGTAACTCTCCGGAATTCACACGGGGAAGCCCTAACCCCCAGTGGGGTTTCTGGAGGTAATTAGGGGTGGTTACGAGGAGGTCACGGTGAGATTAGTGTGTGTGTGTGTGTGTCAGAAAGTGGGCCCCTTTCCAAACTCAGCCATCCCTGCCCCTCCATCTCGGGCCATAGACAGGAGGAAAACCGTGAGCTTTGGCATCACAGAGATGCGACTTGAAATCCAAGGCCCGCCCCTCCCTACTTGTGTGAGTTTTGAAAGACAGCGCGCTGAGCTAGGCCTGGCAGGACCCACGGTGACGTCACAGCGCCCCCTGCTGGCCGGGCGCCCTTACTCTGCGCCTCTGCTGTCGTGCTTGCAGAGAAAGGAATCCACCTAAAACGTAGAATGCCCCAGAGCATCCAATTACCTTGTGTTTTTTTTTTTTAACCTTTGATGTCATGCATTCAATCCAAAATAGCCAGCGGTGATATCCAGCATCTTTACATATGCTTATTGGTCATTTCTATGTCTTTTTTGGAGAAATGTCCATTCAAATTCTTTGTCAGCTTTTAGGTGGGCTGTCTTTTTATTATTGAACTGTATGAATTCTGTATATATTCTGGATATTAGACACATCAGATACATGATTTCCAAATATTTTCTTCTACTGTGGGGGTTGTCATGATAGTGTTATTTCACGTGCAGTGTTTTTGCTTTTGATGAAATCCAGTTTGTCTGTTTTTTTTTTTCCTTTGATTGTTTGTGCTTTTCATCTCGTGTCCAAGGAGACTCTGCCTCCCCCAGGGTCACAAATTTTCAAACCCAAGAATGTTTTCTCCCAAGAATTTTACAGTTTGAGCTCTTAGATTTAGTTTTATTCATTCTGAGTTAATGTTTTAATATGATGTGCCATGGGGATGCAAATTTATTTTTATAATACGGACATCCAGCTGTCCCAGCACCATCTGTAGAAAAGACTTTTTATGGCCATTGAATGGTCTTGATGCCCTTATCAAAAATCAATTGCCCCTTCCCCTGGCTGGTGGGGCTCAGGAAATTGAGCACCAGCCTGTGAACCAAAGGGTCACTGGTTTGATTCCCAGTCAGGGCATATGCCTGGGTTGCTGAGCCAGGTCCCCAGTAGGGGGCGTGTGAGAGGCAACCACACATTGACATTTCTCTCCCTCTCTTTCTCCTTCCCTTCCTCTCTCTAAAAATAAATAAATAAAAGTCTTAAAAAAATCAATTGCCCTTTAATGTGACGATTTTTCTGGGCCCTCAATTCTATTCTGTGGTTCTATATGTCTATTCTTATGGTGATTTTGATTAATGTAGCTTTGTAGGAAGTTTTAAAATTGGGAACTGTGACTCCTGCAGTCTTGCCCTTGCTTTTCAAAATTGTTTTGGTACTTCCGGGTCCCTTGAATTTCTGTATGAATTATAAGCTCAGTTTGTCCATATCTGCAATAAAAGCACAGTTGGAATTTTGAGAGGTGTTAAATTGAATCTGTAGATCAATTTGGGGAGAATTGCCATCTTTGTATTAATTTTTCATGACCATGAAATAGCTGTCCATTTATTTAGGTCCTTTTAAATTCTGTAGATTTCAGCATACAAGTCTGGTACCTCTTTTGTTAAGTTTCTTCCTAAGTATTTTATTCTTTTTGATACTAGTCTAAGTATAATTATTTCTTAATTTTATCTTCAGAATGTTCATTACCATATACAAAATATCCATTTCATGTATAGAAATATAAGTGTGTTTTATATGTTGATCTTGTTTTATGCAACTTTGTTTAACTCATTTGTTAACTCGCATAGTTTCTTATAGATTTGAGGGGAGGGCGATTTCCTGCATATAAGGTTATGTCATCTGCACGTAGAGCTAGTTTTACTTTCTTTGTTTCCAACCTTACTGACTTTTATTTTTTTTTCCGCCTAACTGCCCCAGTCAGAACCTCCACTGCAGTGTTGGATCGAAGTGGCAAGAGCCGATATCCTTGTCTTGTTCCCTGTCATAAGAGGTAAGCTTTTAGCCTTTCATCACTAAGTATGACGTCAGATGTGGAGTTCCCATTGATGGCATGGGTCAGGTTGAGAAAGTTCCCTTTAATTCCCAGCTCGCTGAATCATGGAAGAGCGTTGGATTCTGCCAGGTGCCTTTTCTGTGTCTGTTGAGATGATCGTGTTGTTTTGTCCCTCATCCTATTATTATGCCGTGTCACATCGGTTGATTGTCACACACTGAAGCGACCTTCTGTGCGCTGATACCGGGGACAGTCTCGGTGTATCGTGATGTATAATCCTTTCTGTGCGCTGCTGGATTCAGTTTGCTAGTATTCTGCTGAGAATTTTTGCATTGATATTTGGAAGTGTCATTGGTTTGTAATTTAATTAATTAATTAATTTATTTATTTATTTATTTTTAGAGAGAGGAGAAGGGAAAGAGAGGGAGAGAAACATCCATGTGTGGTTGCCTCTCGCACGTCCCAGACTGGGGACCTGGCCCGAAACCCAGGCCTGTGTCCTGACTGGGAATCGAACCAGTGACCCTTTGATTCGAAGGCCAGTGCTCAATCCACTGAGCCACACCAGCCACAGCCTGGTTTGTAATTTTCTTGTCTTATGCTGTCTTTGTCCAGTTTTGGTATCAGTGTAATACTGACCTCATAGAGTGATCTCAGGAGGGTTCTCTGCTCTATGTTTCTGGTAGAGTCTGTGACACACAAATTACGTTCTTAATCCTTTAAACATTCGAGGTAATTCACCAGTGAAGCCGCCTGGCCTTGCACTTGGTTGCTGTGTGGTCACTACCATTGCTGCGTGCAGACAGGGCTCTAGATGTGGGTGAGGCGCGCAAGACCCAACATCTGCCCTCTAACAATGGGGCCCAGGGGTGGCTATCGGAGCACATTGCAAGGAAGCAGGAGCATGATTCACTTAAAAGTATGAATCACCCATTCATCAGCGGGCCATTCATCACCCAAACTGATGCTGGGCTCGTTGCAAAACTACCTGTGACATGGGCCAAGGACTTGAATCGGGTTATGCAAAAAGGAAAGCGTGCATGACTTGGGAAGACGACCACATGTCTCCCATCTGACCTCCCCCAGAGCATCGCCAGTCACACACCAGCCACCCTTTGAAGTGGCAGAGAGAGGGGGTGGGAGACTGAGTAGTTTCAAGTCAAGTTGAAAAGTTGACATCTCCCAAAAAGTCCCCAGAGGGATCCCACTGTGGGTATGCCTTGAATGTTTATCAGAGGTGGACTTTCCACTCAGCAGGAAAAGGAGGAGCTACTTAATACACGCTTCTGGCTCAGCGGGCCACGCAGCTGGAAGATTATCAGGCTGGATCCGACCTCACCCCATATGCAAATATGTATATATATTCCAGAACAGTGAAAGGTTTAAATGGTTTTTAAAAAGTAATACAATTCAAATCTTAGAAGAAAATATAGGCGATTACATCTACATGAAAAGTTCTCTGCCGAAACAGGCAACCCCAAGGCCATAGAAGTAAACACCTCTGAGTATATAAAAACTTTCAGTTTTTGAATGGCAAAGGGACAACGAATTTGATGGACAAGTATCAACTTTGGAAGAAGAAATTTGCCGTGATGGTGAGAGAAAAAGGCAAAGGGTCCATACCCACTGGGTTGCATCCTCTGGAATTACTGTTTTTGTTGGCCAAAAGAATAAAATATCAATAATTTTATACAGTTCAACATAATACAGTATTGAAAAAAAGGGAAATAACCAAATGAAAAAAATGGTGGAAAAGAAGGCAGTTGTTTACTCCAATTACTATCTGCCCTTGTCCTTCTCATTAATAGACTCCTGATTTTATTTAGGGAATCAACTCAAAAATTAAATTTGTAAGCCTCCCTTGAAGCTAGGTAAAGCCATGTGACTAAGTTCTGACTCGATATGTACAAGCAGAAGTATTATGTGTAATGTCCAAAAGGTCTCCTTAAAGGGAAGGAGTGTGCCCTCTTTGTTCCTGCCTCTCTCCTGCTGTTTGGAATGAGGATGTGATGTCTGGCACTCCAGCAGCCATCTCAGAACGTGGGGGCCGAGACAAACATAGCCTCTGCTATTTGGGGGAGGTTTATGCCATATACAGCTGAACCTGATCCAGTTAACACAACACAGCAATTCAAAGAGGAGCAAATCTAAATGATCCACCCAAAAAAGGGTCCTCAAACTAGTTAGTAGTTAGAAAAATGTGAACTAAACAGTGTATTCACTTCATAGCTAGAAGACTGATAAAGATAAAACAGGTATTAATGTGTGTTGCAGGGAAAGGGTTCTCTAAAGGTTGTTGCTGAGATGTGAATTGTTGTGGCACCTTTTAAAGCACCCTGGCAACACCTAGTAAAATTAAATTTACATATACTCTTCAACCCAGCAATCCGATTCCTAGGCATCTAACTCAGAGTAATAATTTGTGACTTGATTTTAATAATATTTCCTGTAACCTAACATATCTAAAATAGTACCATTTTAGCATGTGATTCACATCAAAATTATAAATAAGGTCAGTCTCTACCTGTTCCCAGGGGCCTGGGAAGGAGATGGGGTGTGGAGGCGATGAGTTGAGCCCTTCGAATCTGGCGTAATCCCCAGGCACGCCCAAGGAAGCCAGAGCTGAGCCCAAGGAAGGCAGAGCTGAGCATAAGTGTTGGTGTGGGAGAGAAAGCATGGTGATTGGAAAGTGGGGGGCTGGGGAGCGCTGAGGATTTGCTCCTGAGAGGGACAAAGGGGGGCTGTTAAATGTGCCTGCGATCCCTTTAAACATTCTGGGTTGGCGACTGCGTTCCCACCAAGGTGGAGCTGATGGGGCAGCCGCAGACTCCAAGCAGGAAGCGCACGACCAGGCAGAAGTCAGCCTGCGATGTCCTGGGAGCTCGGGCCAGGCGCTGAGCTTCCCGTGTGGGCGCTCACCGGGTCTGAAGGGCGGTGGCTCTCGCTGACGGGACTTAGGACAGTTTGCCCAGTTCATCAGGATCCTGTTTGCAGGCGCCTCCCCACATCCTGGCCCCGGGGACAATCCAGAGCTGCTGACGAACTGACTGCAGACTCACTGGAGAAACCTGTCCCCAGATCAGAGCTGATCAGCGCCTCAACAGAACCCCCACAGAGCACCTCCGGCAACCTGAGTTAGGGCTGCAATGTGCTTTTCACTCAAACGGGACTTTTATGTGTTTATGGTTTCGCCCTTGGTCATGATGTTGCCCCACCTTCCTGGAATGCTCGCTGAATGCCAGGTACCTGCCCAGCGCCAGACAGGTAAAGGCACCGCCTTTAAGGTCCCATGTCATAGGTGAGCAAACCGAGGCCACCGAATCTTCTGATAGGTCCTGCGAGGTGGCACTGGATTCAGAGTCGGACCTCTGAACTCAGCACCCGTGGCTTTAGTTACCCCACCTCCTCGTAAGGAGACTAAGTGTGTGCAGCAGAGACAATGTTAAAAGTGCAAATGCACATAAATAAAGCAATTAACCACTAGAACATTCTTTATAACCCTCGGATGGACGTGGGGTGATGCTGTGGGGTATTTGTCCTTCACCTTGTTTTCCAGAGGTTTTCAAAACAGTGCCTTTTATTCATAAACACCTTCCACAAGATGATTTGAAATGAGTGCGTTATTGTCCGTCCGTGAGCTCAAGGAATTCAACCAAATCCCCCGCTGTGGGAGGCCTCCGGTTTCTCCCATTTCTCACCATTAACCGCAGTCTTGCAGCGAGTCTGTTTAAATACCCTCATTACGTCCTTGCTAAATCCCTAAACCAGGGAGACGGAACCAAAGAATATACACACACATTTTAGAAGTTTCTGCTACATAAAGCCACAAACATCCCACCGGACACCCCACCAGCAGGGCCTCTCCCCACACCTGCCGTCTCAGGCCACGTTTCATCTCCTGTGGTCTCGGTGCTTTTCTTGTCAATTTGGTGAGGTCTCTCTCAAATAAGGATTTTAATCATGTATGCTATTTGTTGCATTTATTTTGCTCCAGTTACTGTTTTGCTTTTCATGTGGATTTCCTTTTTTTTGGATTGACGTTTTAAACGTCCGTGCTTTCGTGTGTGCGTTCACCCATCACTCTTAAGGTTAAGGAGTCCTCTGCCATCCGACATTGGATAAATTATAATTTTGGGGTGCGTGTTGTTGTGGTTCAGGGTTTCCATTGGTGGGCTTTTCTTTTTTTATCCTCATGGGCGGGGCGGGGAGGAGCAACCTCCACCGGAGGACCCCTCGTTCACCTGAGCGAAGATACCCTGCTCTGCCAGGGGTCTCAAGCCCGTGACACCCCCTGTACTGTGAATCCGCCCTCTTATTCCAGATTATTGACGTACAAAGAGGGACCAAAGGTTCACCTGAAAGTTGGGAGTGAGGCGTTCCCGTAAATTGCAACCCGCGGATAATAGGAGAGCGGTGGCGGGAGGGGGGAGGGGGCGGGGCCCCGCCCCAGCTCGGTGCTCCGCCCCCGCCCCAGGCCCCGCCCCTAGGCCCGTGCCTCGCCCTCCCAGCCTCGCTCTCCGCAGGAATCGTACTGACTTATCAGGACAGCCAGGTCTGTTGCGGTGTCCGCCCACCGCTGATTTCATTGGCTGCTTTTGCGGTCCCCACCCCCCGAGGTTCCCTGACGCTCGTAGCCACCGAGCGTGCGCAGTCGTGCCTGCAGCGCCGGCAGCGCGTCGCGGCGAATCCTGGGAGCTGAGGTACCGGGGTTTGCTCGGGCACTGAGGGTGTCTTGGTGCTAGTTGGTGGGGCTAAGCGAGGCCTTTGCGACGCGGTGAGTTTGCCTTGCTGTTAGGCTCGGTGACAGGCCACCCTCCTGCAGCTGGAGGGGCGGCCGCTGGAGGGGCGGCGGCGGCCGCTACCGTGGGAGACTGGCCCGAGGTTGTTGGGGTTGGAGGTCAGAGGTCTTGCCTTGTGTAAGTTGGGGCCCCGCCTGTCTAAGCGCAGAGGCGGGCCGCCCCGGGTTTTTATTGTCACGGAAGAGGCTTTGCGGGAAACTGAGGCCTGGGAGTCTCCGGGGCCCCTGTAGGCTCGGAGTTCGGACCGGTGGGCACGGCCCCAACGGCGGGCCGCCGCAGGTGATCCTCGGGGTGGGGCGGGGGCCCTGGAGGGCGGGAGTGGGGGCGCGGAGTGGGAGGGTGTCGCGCTGGGGCCACGTGCTATCTCCGAACGGGCCGCCCCTCTGCGGCTCCCAAGGTCCCGGAGACAACTTGTGAGGCTGTCATTCTCCGTGTTTGAGATTTCATGTCTGCCCGCATCGGAGTGGTTTAGAGAGGGGAAAGCGGGTATTGCGGCTTTCGCACTTGGCTGGCAGTGAAAATAAAAACCAGACGTGGGGTGAAACGAAGGCAGAGGGACTTGTGAGAAACCGGACGAATTTCTGAGGTTGGCAGGAATTTTCCCGTAACTTGCCTTCGGTAATATATAACGTAGAATGTTTCAGAATCAGAGTGCCGAATTCTTAGTTCTTCTAAGCAAATGGCTTTAATGATGGTACCTTGAAATGTGTAAAGTGGGACGAGAATTTTTCGTACCACGGTTCTGAGTTAAGATTCCCAGCCACTTCTTTACAGCTCGGCGACCACAGAGGTAAGTTTTTCTGTTCCTTTTGTGGTTTCAAGGAGTCACAGGCACAGGTGTGGATGACGACTAAGGAAAGATACAGAGGGGTTCTTGTATTTTCTGTGCAAAATATGCAAATAGGAAAAAATGGTGTTTTTGCTTGCTTATCTCTCATGCTGCATTTCAGCGTAAGCACATTGTTTTGTACTGCTGGTATTTTTTGAGTATTTACCATGATTTGGGAAAGGAGTCATCTCTGACAAGGCGCTTACCTTGAATGTGGTCAGAGGGATACGATGCCTTGTGTGGAATTAACCGTGGGGTTTGGTTTTCAGTTAAGAAAATGAGGCAGAAGGGAGTGTTAACCAAGACCTTCCAAGGCCCAGCCATGGTCTGTGGGACTCGGAGCAGCCAAGTTTACGTGTTTGAGAATGGTGATGGGGACCCCGGGGACTCCTCCGAGGAAGAGTCCCACCGTGTGGCTCTGCGGCCGCGGGCCAAGGAGCGCCAGAAGAAGGGTGCCCACCACCCTCCCCACCCAGGAGCAGGGGACGTCGTGTTGCTGCAGCGGGAGCTGGTCCAGGAGGACAGCCTCAACAAGCTCGCTCTCCAGTATGGCTGCAAAGTAAGACATCCCACAGGGGAAAGGGCCAGTGGCCCTCGGCTTCCACCCATGTGGGGCCTCACTGATGCGTGGGAGCCCCTGCTGACCCTCCCCGACCTCAGCAGGTGGTTGGGAGAGACCTCTTGAAGCACTAGGACTCCCCTGTTTAGCCAGAGATGGAAGGCAGGTGGAAGTACTTTCAGCCCTGAAGTCTGGGCTCATAACAAGTGAGGGTTAGGAATCTCGGGTGAGGGGGATTTCCCCTTTCTGCAAAATATGTCTGCTCTTCCCTGTCCCTCCAAACCGTATTTAAGACCTAGTGGGGCCAGCCCTGGCCAGTGCGGCTCCATAGATTGAGTGCTGGCCTGCAAACTGAAAGGTCACCAGTTTGATTCCCCGTCAGGGCACATACCTGGGTTGTGGGCCAGGTCTCCAATTGGCGGCTTGCAAGAGGCAACTGATCACTGTTTCTCTCCCTCTCTTTCTCCCTGCCTCCCCCCCTCTCTAAAAATAAATAAAATCTTAAAAATAAAAAAAAAGACCTAGTGGGGCCGGAGATGCTGGGCAGACTTTATCCAAGATTCCTTTGGCATGCTCGCTTTTTTGGCTGCTTCTCAATTTCTGACCCTTTCCTGCTGGTGGTAACTTATTTCGTTGGCAAAGTTTTGTCTTCTCCCTTTTGAGACTGCATGATCGAGCTTTTGTATGCTGTGGATCCATATAACCCTGTCTCTCTCTCTCTTTAATTATGTTTTTAGCATTCAGAGTGATTAACAGTGGCAAAGTAAGTAGGAAAGTATTTACAGAATTGCTGCCTTTTTCTCTTGGTTTGAAACTGTATATTTTGCTTTGCTGACACCATGCTACAAGTGTCTGTGGCTTTCTCTACGGCTACCTGAGCAATCTGTTGATATTTAAAAAATCTTTTTCTCCTTCAGCTGTCTGTCACTGTCTAACAAGGTGCAAATGGTTGAACACACCTGTGGGGTATTGGGGAGGTAAACAGGCAGGCCCCTCGAATCGTACTGAAATGTACATGTTTGACCCTTCCGGTCGGCCTCTGTGGGTTCACTGCATGGCTTCCAGAGCATGAGCAGAAAAAGGAGCCGCACCCTGCAAAGAGCTGAATACACGCACTGAGTTTCTTCGAACGGTGACGTGTAATGGGTCCGTGAAGACTGTATCGTGCTTCGAATAAGTGATGAGTTTTCCTGTCCACATTAAATACATGTGATGTGAGTTTGTCAGAGACAGAGGCACAGCGGTCCCAAGCACCTGTGCTTCAGTTTCAGGACATCAATTAAAAATGTCCCTCACCCCAGTTTAATTAGATGATTGAAAACACCTGCTAAATAATTAAGACGGCGGCGGTGCCTCAGATTAGACTTTGTGTCAAGGTCCGTTGGCCGTGCTTACACTCTCCAAGTGGACGTAAGTGTTAAAACTGCGGAGCCCGCCTCTGATTTTCTTTGACATTAGCTCGAGGAAGGGTTTATCTTTGATTTACGTCCCTCCTTCTTAAATCTTAAAGTGGGTTATGGGAGGTGTTTATGGCGAACTTTGTTACTTTGTAAAACTCGGAGTGCTGTTCCTTTCTCCTCCAGCACTAATATCGGAATAGAAGGTTTCAGTCCCTAGTTTCCCACTTGGGTCCTGATTCCCCATGTGCTTCTAATTATCCTAAGTGTTGTGCAACCCTCCAAGTGAATTAACTCTGGGTCACTTTTATTTAAAAACTAAGTCCGTATGCCATGCGGCGCTTGTGCAAAAGAAAATGTGATAGGATGCTGGAGGCACACCTCTTAAAAGGTTATTGTTGGTAAACGCTGTTCTGCACACCTGGCCAGCTGGCCGGGGCTCTGTTTGCACGTTGACCCCGTGCACAGCAGCGGCCGAACTGCGTGCGTCCCGCTGCGGGAGGGCGGGCAGCCAGATGGGGGCGCTGTTGCCTCAGGAGTTAACAGCAGCAGACCTGCACTGGCCCGCCCGGCTGGTGTTCCACCTGAAAGCATTTGGTTGCAGCCACGCTGTAAACAAACACGAGAGTCTTTTCCGAAACTGATCTTAAGTTGTTCAAAGATGAAAATGTAGAGGAAATTTTGATAATGAAGTTGTACATTAAGGCCAAAACACACCGTTCTTCAGCCTAAACTCATTTTACGTGTAGGCGCAGCTTCCCAGTGTTCTTGATGGGCTGGAGCAGGGGGCGTGGCCTGCCCTCCCCAGAGGCTCGGGGCTGCTGTTGGGATACTGGTTCTAAGGAGCCCTGTGTATTTCGTGATGTTTGTCTCCATGGTTCCCTAGGTTGCAGATATCAAGAAAGCCAACAACTTCATCCGGGAACAAGACTTGTATGCTTTGAAATCTATTAAGATTCCAGTGAAAAACCATGGGATCCTAACAGAGACCCACAAAGAACTCAGACCCCTCCTCGGCCCGTCCTCCGAGACCAGGGTGACCTTCGAGGAGCAGCCGGACCAGGATGGGGCAGCTGCCAGCGCCACCGCCAGCCCGCTGGCGGATTTCTTCAAGGGCATCGACCAGAACATCGAGCACGCAGCGCGGTCGGAAATCTTTGGGAGGGACGGTTACTGCGTGGAGTCCCCCGATCAGCTGCTGCCCCCGGCCCCCCCGAAGACGCCGGCGTATGGGGCGGACTGTGGGATTCAGTGGTGGAATGCTGTCTGTATCATGCTTCTCGTGGGCGTCGTTTTACCAGTGTTCTATCTGGTCTATTTTAAAATACAAGCCACAGGGGAGAGTCCTGGGAGCTGGAACGCAACAGCTGTGTCCAACGGCTCGGTTGCGATGAGTGCAGTTCCGGGGCACACCCCCAAAGCGGCGATCCCAGTGGCAGCCACCCCCTCTCTGGACGGCCCTCTCAGGCCAGCCGCCTGGGTAGGGAACTAGCTGTGGCTGCTGTGGCTACAGGCTCAGGTAGCGACGGGGCTTGTGACCCACATCCGCTGGCACAGCCACCTCCTGGGGTGCTGCATTGACTGTCCTGTGGGATCGGACCCGTTCCAGAAGCCACCAGTGTGTCCTCACTGAACCACCCTCGTCGAGTGAGCATGCCCCGTCCTCGCCGAATGCATGGCAGTGGAGCCGAACCACCTGCGCCCTCGGGCCGCCCGCACACCCTGGAAGGCGCAGCAGGAGAAACGCTGACGCGAGTTTGTGGAGGGCTGAGTGTCTTCACGGCAGCGCTGTGCGGCCCCCAGACAGACGGACGTGCTGGGGAGGAGAGCGCTGGCCTCGGCTGGCGCACCTGCGGGGCGGGAGCCCCAGGCTGGGCTCTGGGCGCTGGGCTGTCGGCAGTGGTCCCCGCCCGCCTGCCGCGGAGGGCGACAGGCTCTGACCAGCGGGGCTCCCTGTCTGCCCGGCAGATGGCGCAGTCCGGTTGTCTGAATGCCGCCCTGCCTGGTGTCTGCCTCACCGGTCCGCCTTTGTGAGGCAACGCCACTTCTAAAATAATAAAAAATGCCCTAAATCCTGGTTGCCACAGGGTTCCATTTGTCATCACTGACTTCACTGCGTGGGGCCCAGTGTCCTGTGGGAACATGACTTTTGCCCGGCAAAGAATGAATACTGGGTCCTCCAAATGGAATAAAATAATTTCTTCTGTGAAGGAAAGCTGATTCCTGGTTTTGTTTTGTTTTGTTTTTCTTTTTCCTCTAACTGGGGGGCTGGTGATTCAAAACTGAAAGGCTGGGACATGATGGAGAAGACAGGGGTGATGGTGTCCCGGGCTTGTGCCCAAGGTGAAGGTCACCCACCGTCTAGCTGACTGGTCTGCATAAGGTGTTCAAAACTGTTCACTAGGTATGCACACCAGAGGCCATGAAGCTCGTTTTCTCCATATTTTATTACGTTTTTAGTGTCTTTCATGAGTTCTTGTCTCAAAGAAGCGATTGTGTTCAGTCCTTTTGGGTGAACAGCGGCCCCCACCACTGAACCGCAGTGCTGGGGGCTGGTGCTGGCGGTGGGGGGGCGAGGTGCACAGAGGCCTGAGAGCAGGCGCCTCGGGTCACCCCTGTCCCTGCCTTCCTGGGGGAGGTCGCTCTTTCCGCTGCCTCTGCCTTAACTGAAGCCCGGGCTTGAGGGGGAGCGATGGGGGCCTGTAAAGACGGCTCACGGAGGAGATCTGAAGGTTTTCCTTTCTTCCTGTTGTGTGTGTGTGGTTGTGTGTGTGTGTGTGTGTGTGTGTGTGATGCAGTTGACGAAGAGCACTGTGGAAGTCTAAGGTGCACAGTGCAGTGATTTGACTTACCAGTGTAGTGACGTGATGGCCGCGGTGAGTTTAGCTAACATCCATGTTCTCACAGATACAAAAAAGGGAGGGGGTTTCCTTGTGATGAGAACTCTTTAAGATTTGCTTCTAACGAGGTTCATGCGCCTCACTCGGCAGTGTTCACTGTCGTCACTGTGTGCGGTTACACCCCAGTCCTCGCTGGCCTTGGAACTGGCACTTTGTCCCTCTGCCCACCTTTGCCGTGTCCCCGCCCCCTGCCTCTGGTGACCCCAGATCCGGTCTCTTTTTTCTATGAGTTTGGCTGCTGCTTTTGTTTTAGACTCCACATACAAGACCGGACAGTGTCTTTATAGAAGGCCCTTAAGGGCCTTCCGTCTCCAGTGGTAGGGTTGCCTTTTCTATGGTGCGGTATCTCAGTGTGTGTGTGTGTGTGTGTGTGTGTGTGTGTGTAACTTCTACATCCATTTATGCTCCACGTCTTGTATGTGAAGCTGCTACAAACACGGAGATGGAGACACGGTGTTTCCGTTTCCTCTGAGTGTGTTCCCAGAGGTGGACCTGCTGGTGTTGGGAGCCG
This sequence comes from Phyllostomus hastatus, assembly GCF_019186645.2. Classification (NCBI taxonomy): domain Eukaryota; kingdom Metazoa; phylum Chordata; class Mammalia; order Chiroptera; family Phyllostomidae; genus Phyllostomus; species Phyllostomus hastatus. The sequence goes on along the minus strand of NW_025334036.1, from coordinate 10,071,185 downwards.
CCCTGCCTGGTTTCAGGAGCTGTAACCCCCCTGAAGGCTAAGGCTGAGTGGGCGACCTTCAGACCGTGAGCCACCGAGGAGACAAAGCTTATCTCCCTGGCAGGAGCACCACTTCTGCTCCTTTTACTTCTTGTCTCAAAGAAGTAAACCATAACTGGCCCCCAGTACTTGGTTGGTTAGTCAGTGATGGGTAAGATTCCCCAAGGGGGGAGCGACATAAGACAGGCACGATCATGTGGGAGGCCCCCAGGGAAGGACTTTGGGGGCTACAGCTAAAGGGGGTGATGGACCCCCGCCCCTCAGCTTTGACAAAGCCTGAGTCCTCATTCTGTCTGGGAGAAGTCTCCTAATCTCTTGGCTGCCTTCCTTCCCCTGCCTGACTTAAGCCTGAAACAAGGACAGAGGGTGGTGCAGCCTGTGCTGGAAAGGGCGGGCTCCCCAGGCGATCAGGCCTGAGAAAGAATGTGTAAAATCCTGTGAAACCTGCTTTGCTAAGAATGTTCTTAATTAAATGATAAAGGTCCGAGCAGGAAATGAGTTTGTCTCCCAAAGTTTTGCAGCCCTTTAGCTATTAGACCCTGACTCAGAATAGGCCCTCAGAGTTCTTTGTATGTTATCTATCATTTGACCCTTACTGCCTGACCATGATTGATGAGCTTTATCTGTATTCCTGTGCAAGTGAATCTAATAAAAGCCCATTGAGGAACAGGCTCCTGGCCCTTCTCCTTTGAGAGATCGGCCACCTTTCCTCCCCAAGCAGATCATGTCTCCGTAGACTTATCTCATCCTCGGCGGCTGGGGGGTCCCTGCAGGCAAAGCCCCCCCACATGCTGGGTCCCGGGGTCGTTCTCCTTTTGACATTTCGAGGAGCCTCCCCTGCCCCCGTACCGTTGTCCACAGCAGCTGCATGATTCACAGTCCCCTTGGTCCACCTCCTCCCCAGCTTTTGTCACCTCTCTTCCTGACGGTAGCCGTCCTGACAGGTGCGCGGTGATGTCTCACCGCGGTTTTGAGGGGCGTGGTGAGGGACGTTGCACACCGTTTCATGCCCTTGGTGATTCATGACTTCTTTGGGAAAAGGTCTGTTGAGGCCCTTGGCCCGTTTTTAAATGTGGTTTTTTGGTTTGGTTTGTTTGTTTTTCCCTATTGAGTTGTGTGAGTTCTGTATACATTTTGGATATTAACCCCTTGTTAGATACACGGTTGCAAACCCTTTTTCCCATTCCAGGGGTCGTCTTTATATTTTGTTGATGGTTTCCTTTGCTGCGTAGAAGCTTTTTAGTTGGATGTTATATCCCGCTTGTCTATTTTTGACGTGCTGGTGTGTGCTTTAGCGGTCAGACCCAAAAATCCTCGCCAAGGCCAGTGTCAAGAAGCTCACTTCCTACCGTGTGATTTCACTCACACGGGGAGTCGGATGAGGAAAAGAAGCTGACAAACGGAACGGAAACCGACTCCCAGGTGGAGAACCAGCTGACAGCCGTCAGGGGGGAGGGGTTGGCAGAGCTGGGGGGGAGGGGGAGGGGTTACACAAAACAGTAAAAACATAACTCACACCGACGACAGCATGGACAACAGTGTAGAGATGGTGTGCTGTGGAATAAGATGCCTGAGACCTATATAACTTTATTAACCCGTGTTGCCCCAACAAATTCAATAAACAAGGTAAAAATAAATTAAAAAAAAAAGATATTTACTTCCTACAATTTCTTCTAGGAGTTTTACGGTTTTCAGTCTTCCATTCAAGGCTTTAATCCACTTTGAGTTAATTTTTGTGATGGGTGTGAACACCAGTTTTCCCAGCGCTGTTTGGTGAAGAGACCCCTCTTCTCCAGCCAGTGTCCTCGGCTCCTTTGCCCACCACCACTGCACTCTGTCGGCGTGCGCTCACTGAACCTGGGCTCCCGGTTCCGTTCCGCCGGCTGGTGGCTGTTCGGTGCCGTTCCTGCACTGCCCCTGCTGCTGCAGCTCCCAGCACCGCAGCTCCCAGGGCCACAGCGTTTGGGTCACTGCAGCGCTCTGATGATAACACCTCGGAGCCAGGGGGGCTGCTGTCCCCTGCCTTGTGCTGTCTGGTCACGGCTGCCGGGGTTGAGAGTCTTGTGTGCCCCCCTGAAAATTAGGGCTGTTTCTCCTGCTTGCGTAAGAGGAAAAGATGCCGGGGAATCCTGAGAGCCATCGTGTGGCTCTGCGGTGACTTTGAGGAGTGCGGGTTTTTACCCACGTCACGCCCCCCGGCCCATGAGCCGGGCATGCCTTCCGGCTCACGCGTGTGCATCTTCAGTGCCTCTCATTCGCTCCGTGGCACACTCAGTGTCGGCGTCCCTCGCCATCGCGGTGAGACTGGTTCCTGGGTGTTTTGTTGGTTTTGATGCTGTCCTACGTGGGACCTTTTCTCTCTCTTTTTTTCCCCAGATAGTTCACTGTTAGCATACACACATACACACTACTGCCTTTTGTGTGTGCATCTTGTATCCTGGACCTTTATTGGATTTACCGAACGGTTTTTTGGTGGGATCTTTAGAATCCCGTGGTATATATAAAACGGTCATCTTTAAATGGAGGCAATTTTACCTCTTCCAATTCTGATGCTTTTCATTTCTTGCCTGCAGGCCCGTCGCCGGGCCCGCCAGCGCGGGGCGGAGTGGGCGCGGTGCGCGGAGTGAGCACGCTGTCCTTGCACCCCGCCTCCGGGGCAAGTTGTCGGCCGTCCACCGTAAGCAGGACGTCAGCCGTGGGCTTGTCTCGTGTGGCCTGTTACGTTGAGGCGCACTCCTTCTCTGCCCAGTCGGTTAAGAGTTTTTACCACAAACGGATGTTGAATTTTGTCAGTGCTTTTTTTGCATCTGTCGAGATGATCGTAGGATTTTTAACGTTCCTCTCGCTGAGGAGGCGTGTCACAGTGACTGGTTTGGGGATGCTGAACCGTCGCTGCCTCCCTGGAATAAACCCACTTGCTCCTGGTGAGTGGTCCTTCTCACGTGCTGCTGACTTTGGTCTCCTAGCTTTTTTGGGGGAGGGGGAGGGGGGTACATCTTTGTTCATCAGGGATGTTGGCCTGTAGTGTTTTTACATTGGCTTTTTCTAGCTCTAGGGTCAGGGCAGTGCTGGCCTTGTATAGTGACTTTGGGGGTGTTCCCGCTCTGATTCTTGGAACAGCTTGTACAGGACTGGTGTTCGTTCCTCCAGGGTTTGGTAAGGTTGACTAGTGAAGCCGTCGGCTCCAGGGTCTGATTATTGATTTAATCTTCTCATTAGCAACTGGCCTGTTCAGATTGTTTGTTCCCGCACCAGTCTGGGTACGTTGTTTCTGAGCTCTTGGTGGGCTGTTTCTCAGAATTTTTCTGGCTCCTCCAGGTTGCCCAGGTCTGGCACAGAGCCATCCATCCGTGGCGGCCTCTTGTCCCTTGCACTTGTGCGGTCTCTGCCGCCGTTAGCGAGGAGCTGTCTAGTAGTGATCTTGGGTGGGGGGCAGGGACCGGGGCAGCTGGGGTCTCCCCTGTCCCCTGTCCCCACCCCGAATCCCCGTTGCTCTGTGCTGCCTGACTGCTCTGGCTGGGGCTTCCGGAACGTGTCCTCTCCGGCCGTGGGGGGTGGTGTCCGCTGTGGACGTGAGTCAGGTACGGGGCCTTCGGTGTGCGGGGCACACGCCTGCCACACGCGGTTTGCCGAGCGTTGTCAGGAAGGGCCGTGGTCTCGGTGTCAGCGGTGCTTCGGCATCTGGGGGGGTCCTGTGATTGCTGCCCGTCCGTCCCTCTGTCACGGGCGGGGGGGGGAGGGTGGAGCACGGAGTCGCCAGAACACCCTGCTGCCCCGGGGGCGACCCCACCTGCTCGTGGGGAGTGGTTCTCGGGCGCCGTTGACCTCGGCTCGCTCTTGCTTCTCGAGTGTGTGCGGCGCCCGTGGTCGTGAGGGGCGGCGGGCTGCGGTCTGGTTCTCACGCTGCCCTTGTCCGGCGTCGGCGCCAGGGTCAGCGACCCTGCCCCGCAGGATGAGTTTGGGATCGTCCCCTCTTCATTTTCTGGACCTGAGGAAGGACCGCAGTTAGTTGTTCTGAACATCGGCTAGACTTCACCCGAGAAACCTTCTGGCCCCGGCTTTCCTGTGCCGGGAGGGGCGTGGCTGGTCGGTCGGTCTGGCTGCTCCCCCGGGACGGTCTGCTGGGAGGGTCTGTTCCTTCAGGACTCGGTCTCCGTGGGTTTTGCTCTAGGGATGCACCCCGTTAACCCAGGTCCCCAGTGCCGCCGTCCCCTGCAGTGCCTTGCGATGCTGCGTAAGTCTCGTCGGTTTTGTCTTTTCCAGTTCTGGTTTTTCCTTGTGTGGTTTGACGACTTCCCAGTTAAGTCTTTTTTTTTAAACTGGCTCTTAGTGTCATCAATCTTTTCTTTCTGATCTCTGCTTCATTTATTTCTGCTCTGTGCTGTTCCTCTTTCCTTCTGCTAAGCTGGGCTCAGTTCAGTTTGTTCCTTTTGAGTTCCTTGGGGCGCACCTGCAGGTCTGAGACCCTTGCTGTTTTTACATTTCCATTTATTGCTGTGAACTAACTGCCCCTTTAGGAACTGCTTTCCCAGCACCCCGTGGGTTCTTGTCACTGTTTCCATTTTCATTTATTTCTAGGTGTTTCTTGATTTCCCTTTTCATCTCGTTGTTGGGGAAGCGGCTGGTGCAGCGCTGGGCCCGAACACCGACGGGCAGTGAGCACGTGGGGGGGGGACACGCCCCGAGTGGGGAGGGGCTTCCCGCGCAGCAGGGGAACCCAGCAGAGGGCGTTCTTTGTGGCCACAGCCGCAATAATTCACAGAACAAAGTGCTGCTAGTGCTAGATTATAGCCCCCAGAATCACATAAGTACCCCAGGTCCATAACGAGGTCAGCAGCTGACCACGTGGAGAGAAGGAACAGCTGCCCCTTGCAGAGGCCCCACCGCGATGCAGGGAGAGGCGGGGAAACCCGCCGCAGGGGCCACAGGTGTGGACAGGGCGCTGCGGTGCGCGGGCGAGAGCCCGAGGGGACATCTCTCTGGTCTCAGGAGCTCCCGGGGTCACCTGTCGGTGGTCACGGGCCGCACGGGCCGCAGGCAGACATCGGCCTGGACCCGGTGCTGCCCCGGCACACGTCGGTCAGTGCGCTCCTCCGGGCACGGCCAGCTCGCTGCCGCCGCGATGGGCCGGGCAGACCCACACCGAGGGGCCCTCTGCAGACCCCCCCGCCATCCGTCCGTGTGGGGTCCGGACCGGATCCTGTCGCGGGCACAGACCTCTCGGGGAAACCGTGACATTGAGGCGCTGTACTCAGTTAACACGCAGCTGCGTCGGCGTGAAGGCCGGGGGTTGTGTGCGTGTTAACACTGGGGGAGACGGGTGTGTGGGAACTGCCATTTCTCCAGCTGCTTCGGAAGTGAGTTAGTTGAACATGAAGTGAAAAGGGGCGGGCGGTGACACCGGCTGGTGCAACCGTGAGTTCTCGTCCTCCGGCACCGTCCCTGTGCTGTGACCGCGAGTGTGCGGCAGGTGGGAGTGTGGCTGGGGGTCCGGTGGCTGGGACGCACCCCTCTGGGCACAGCGTGTCTGCAGCCCCCGCTGCGCTGGCAGCTAGGCTTATGCAGCCACCCAGGGTGCCCCTCCCCAGGGTGTTGGTGCTTTGGTGGAGCCGGAAGAAACACTGTGTCCCCCCAGTTCCGTGTCGAGGGGTCCTGTGACCCCTCCAGAGGCCCCGGACGGAACAGGCCGGAGCCGCCCAGCTGGCGCAGAGTCAGCTTCAACTTGCGGCGCAGCCCGGAGGCCGGCACCCGGGCGCTGACTCGGCAGCCCAGTGAATGGGTTTTAAATAGCTGCAGGTGCGGCGGAGTATTTTTAGCCGCAGCGCTCAGCCACCTTTCAGAAACCTCCGAATAGCCTCCCTCTAACCAGCGAGTACCGGCAGCAGAAAAATTTAGCTTTTAATTTAATTGACTGCAAGAATCTGCTTAGCTAGGCTTTTAGAAGGCAAACCGGAGGAAGAGAACTTTCCACTGCACGTCTCCCCCACCTATTGCTTTTAGAAATAAAAATTCATTTAGATCTGTCTTTGGCTGCCCCAGCTCAGCATTATGTATGCACTTCGGGCAAAACAATTTCGCCACAAGCTTGAGAGAGAGAGAGAGAGAGAGAGACTCTAACGATAGCCGCCCCGCTGCTCTCCTGCCCTGGCACTCAGGCGTGTGCGGGTCCTGCGTGCAGGGCCGATGCTGGGGACCGGCTTGCTGGCTGCATCCTAGGGGCCCAGGGCCAGGCTGGGGGGGCGGGGCGGCTGGCGGGCGCTGTGGCCGTCCCCTTGGCTGCGGGTCAGGGCGCAGAGGGCGCCTGCAGGTGGGCGGGGGCTGGGGGAGGGGCGCCGGGCCGGCTGGGGCAAGCACGACAGAGTCTGGAGTACACAGGAAAAGCCAGTCTGTCTTTACTGTAGTGAGTGCAGGATACAAATAGTTTACAACAACCTCTAGCATTTTCTTATCCATTTGATAAAAAGTTCACTATCATATTTATTGTATAATGAAGAAAAAACAACACAGCAGGGAGAAGTCGAGATTAACTTAGTTTTCATCTCAGGGATGGCAACAAAGTCCAGCTTGTGCCGCCAAACGGTTTCACGTGGCAAACCGCGTACAGCTTCTTGTGTGAACTGTTGACTACAAACATTTACCAAATACATAAATCTCTTTTAAAAAAGCCATTTTAAATATAGCAAAGCAGTGTCTTCTTGCACAGCAAAGTGAAGAAAGTTTCTACAGAGAAAGGAAAGTTGTACATTTGTAAAATCTTGTTCACATTCTAATAATCATCTAGCTTCCTAGGATCCAATGCCAGGAGTTTCTGCTTCCCTATTTACTATGTATTTCTTGTGCGCGTGATGGTCGATACAGAAAACATGTGGGTGCTCTGTTAGCTGTCCCTCTGGCGAGAGGAAATGGTGAGACAGATGGTTCCCTTCAGAGCAAACCCCTGATCGGGTCTCGAACACAATGGACGGAATGGGGGCTCACGGGATGGAGTTTGGGGCGGGACCGCCTGCAGGCCTGGGGGTGGGGGGCGTCTCCCTCCGCCGTCAGGGTCCGCAGGGAAGCACAGCTGTCGGGAACCGTGCTGTAACCAGTGCAATTCACGCTAAGCTTTTTTTGTTTTTGTCTTTTAGTAATAAAATACTTCATCTGCATGGATGCATTTTTCTTATGATGGTGTCATACAAAACACTTCGTGTGAGAGGGTGTGAGATGGAGGTTCTAGGGAGCCCGCCAGCGCCTCCGCCGGTCTGAGCCGCGCGCACCGGGGCTGAGTATGTGCGTCCGTGCGTGCGGCCGAGGTGGGGGGGGGGGGGGGCTGCCTGCCGAGCCCGTGTGCTCGGGGTCCCTGCGCGTGTGGGAGAAGGGCTAACAGTCGGACACTCGGTTCCCGAGAACGGAGCACATTGTTACTTGGTCAGTGAGATTGAAATACAAACTCCGAGCCTTGTGCGAGGTTATTTTAGAAAACAGTAGTTGTACTGATTAGAAACCTGCATAGAAAGAAAGACTATTGAGACACAGTCGGAAAAGCCATCTCTTAAGGCACACAAGAAAATAGACAGTAAATGTGACGGTGTCCACTCCCATGCCCGTGGACAGCAGAAGGTCAGGAACATGCAGAAGCAACAACGGAAGGTCACTGAACACTTGCAGAGCTGCGGGCGGGCGGGTGCGTGCGGTGAGGGTCGTCTTGGAAGTTGGGTGCCGGGAGCCGGCCTGGTTCCGGCTCGGTGGGTGCGACTGCGAAGAAGTGTGCCTGCGAGGAAGCCGTTCAGAAAGGTGGGGACGTCCTAAAAGCGAGTCCTCGGTGAGTGAGGGGTGTCTGCGCTGGTGCGCCCCCTGCCGGCTGCCCTGCCCTCACTGTCCCTGGAGGGACCCCGCTCTGCAGCTGCCGGCGGCTCCCGCCCAGGTGCCGCTCAGAGAACCTGCCTGGTGACCTGTCACGGAGAGCACCTAAGGGAAGCCCCAAAAGGGATGCAATTTAGGGGGAAAACAAAACGCAAGTACAAAGTGTAGGCAGCTGCTCACTGTTAAGTGTAAAATATAAAATAGCAGCATTTTTAAACCCTCACTCTCTTGGAGTTTCTCAGGAAAAGTAGTACTTAAAAATCTGTGGTAGAAGATCTGCAGGACTTTGAACTCTGCGCGTGGCACAAGCCCAGACCAGGGACGCCCCGCTGCCCCCCTGCAAGCATAAGTAAGGCCTTGGTGGGGTGGGAGCTGAGGGCTCGTACCCTCCCCCCTCAGAGGCGGGGAGGAAGAGGTCCCCGCCCCGAGAGGCCCCCGTCGTTTGCCACGCTGGAACCTTTGTGCTCATCTGGCTGGCCGTCTTCGCTAGTGCCGGGTCAGCCTCTGCTGCTAGTGCTTCCTCACAGAAGGCAAGGTTTCAGTAATGCCTCACAAAACCTGCTACAACACACTGTATATTTATGCAGGATGAACTTAACACCCATTTTTTTTTGCCACTTTGCTATTTATGCACACATATAAAATATATAATGATGCTCAATCCATACAGCACAAAGATTACAAGGCAACACCACACACTCACCACCAGGGAGGGCCCGTACACAACCCCGGAAGGACTGGGCTAATAATGAAAATCCGAAGTACAGTATATTTAACAAAATAGTAAATATCGAACAGTGAATACTCAACAGGGATCTCGCCTCCCCCCCAGATTGGCGGCAAATCCACAAAAATATACTTTTTAATCTGGTGACCATACAATACATAGGTACTTACATCAAAGGTGATAATATATTTAAGATGCTATTTACAGAACGTTTGGCTCAACTTTTAATTTATATATAGAATAGTAAGTGTTCATGGCTTTTTTTTTCCAAGGTTCTGCTTGCAAGATATTTTTTCCCCTCTTAGAATAAAACTAAAAAGTTAAAACAAGATAAAGCTAGTCTCTTAAAAAAAAGTTAAAACATACAGCTTTGGCTTATATAAATAATTCATAGCAGAATGTTTCAAAAGTAGTGAATATAATTTTATATATAGTCATCAATTCATAAGGGTGTTTTCTTTCATATAAAATATACATGAGCTAAAATCAGTTTATTTTTTAAGATACGAATGTAAAAAGAAACTTCTGACATATTCCAATTATAACTTAATATATTAATTTATTTTGTTAATGCTCTATATTTCTAGGCTAGTATTTTCTGAAAATCTCATGCGTGTTTTCTCTCTTTTATTAGCTAAAGATCACTTTTTTGACCCAATACATTTTTGCACGTGCAAAACAGTTACGTGTGGGGCTTTTTTGTTTTGTACTATCGACAGCCCTTTACCATGCACCCCTTTGCAAAAGAGACCCATGCCAGGTTGGGTGGTTAATATAAATGACGTTTTATGTACAGTATTGCTTTCTCGGTTCCTGCTTTCCTACTGCTCTGGTCTACAAAGCACTTCTCCGCAGCACTACAGTCACCGCACAGGTAAATACGACAGGGAGGGCCCTCGAGGCTTCCGCAAGCTAGTGTGGGAGGGTGACCTACGGGCACACGTTTCTCCGCAAAAACTGGGCGTCGCGCGAACGCGGAGCCCGGGGAGACGCCAGACTAGACTCTGCCTACAGGCGCCTGCTCTGCCGGGGACGCGCACCTGACTCTGCGAATGCAACACACACCCACGCACACACTCACACCCACATACATACATACGTGAAGGGCAGATATGTATGTATGTACATATAAATATATTTACCTCGTGTCCGCACCAACCCCCTTAGCTACGGCGGGCAGCTCACTGCAGTAACACAGTACCAGCCACCGGCCCGGCGGCCTTAGGTCACCCAGGCGTCCATGCGCATCCGCTTCACAGAAGGGCTCTCTCTGTCCTCGGCGTTCGGGGGCCGGCTGAGCACAATGGGCGAGTGGAAGTCCCCCCGCGGATCCTCCCGGTCACTGCCGTCGTAGGAGCTGCTCGAGCTGCTCAGGCTGTCCACGGGCGAGCGCCCCACTTCCTGCCGGGGCTGCGGGGCTTGTGAAGGTGGCGGCGGTGGTGGCGGCTGCTGCTGCGGCTGCTGGAAGCCTGACGGGGTCACGCGATCCCGGGGAGGTGAAATCGGCTCTGACTTGATGTTGATGTTTTGGTTGGTGTTGATGGACAAGTTCGAACCCTGAGATAACTGCCCTCCAGAGCTGCGGGGAGAAGACGGTGGCAACGTTAGGTGGCTGTGGGCGTCCCTGCGTGGCAAGGACAGGGCAGACCTCCTGACTGAGGGGAGCCCCCTCGGAGACCCTGCCCGGCTCCCCGAGGCCAGCTTTGGCCATTCCCTTCAGTGCCTGACCCCAAAAGAGACCACATCTCCCCGGCAGGAAAAACCCCCAAAACAGTCCAGTCGAGCCCTTTGGGGGCCAGTGCTGTGCGTGGGCCGAGCCCCAGGGGAGCCACTGGTACCCTGACTCCCATGTCCCACCTCCCGTCCTCCACAGCCGGGTCTCGCTCTGGCCGTGGGAGGCAGGACACCTCTGCTCACAGTGGCTCCAGCAGAAGCCAGCCGCGTCACCCCATTCCCAGAGAGGAATTGGTCTCACACAAGGTGAGCAACTTGCTCGGGGCAGGACAGGAGGGTGTGCACGGCTCTTCCCTGCTCCGAGCACCACGTCCCCACTGTAGTGGGGACCCTGCTGTAGTGGGGACGTTCGCAGGGCATTCATGCGGGAGGCAGAGGGTCTGCTGCCCTGCATCCCTGGGGGACTTTTGGGGAGGAGGAGGGGCGCCCTGAGCCCGCAGAGGCCAGCTGGGGCTGCGTGCTGTCCCCTCTTCTGGGACGCTGTGCGCCCCCTGCCCCACGGGCCTGCTGCTCTCCTGGGCACCGCGGGACGCCCTGCACACTCACGGGGCAGGCAAAAGCAGCTCACAGTCCGTGTGGGAAATAAGCCAATAATAAACACAAGAAGGAGCTGTTTTGCGTACTCACAACTGTGAACCTACTTTTGCCCGCCCTGTCGATCCCCACACCCAGCCCAAGCGCTGCGTCCTTGCGGAGCCGCTCCCGGTGAGGACAGGCCCCGCCCCTACGGGCAGGGAGAGGACAGAGGCACCACTCGCCTCACCTCTCTGCTGATGGAGACGTGTGCCCCCAAACACCTTCCAGCCAGACACAGGTTGGGAAGTGGGGGTGGGAGCAGTGGCTCTGTTGTGGTGCGACTGGTAGGTGGGGTGCCCCCTGCCCCCCTCAGTGTGCCTGTGGGGAGCCCTGCTCCCTGGATTTTTAAGGAAGGCCTGTGCACAGTATCCAAGCTGTTACTTGAGAGCCGCGTAAACCCAGTTCTCTCCCAATACTCGGGCCACCCAGACACTGCAGAACCGGGAGGGTGGCAGGCCCAGGGAGTGGTGGGGGACCAGCCGCGTTCCGGAGGAGGGGACAGACAGCACAGCAGCCCCCTCGCCTCAGCTCGGGGCACTAAGGACTGTCCTGCGGTGTCCCTTGGAGGGAGTCCCTGGCACGAAGAGGGCGTGCACAGCGCGCAGTGGAGACGCAGGGGGGCCTCCGGGTACTCACACCAGCGAGCTGAGGGCGGCCTGCCCCAGATGGTGCTGCTGCCAGGCCGACACCTGCCCCAGAGACAGCATCCCCGGGGAGCCGAAGCCTTGCAGGGCCGACAGGTCTGCGCTCGTCAGCGAGTAATCTGGAAGAGAGGGCGGCGTGGCTCGGGTCAGAGTCTGTTTGCCCACAGTGGCCCCAAAGACTCCTGGGCTGAGAGGAGCCAGGGACCCCCCAACCTGAAACAACAGGCCTAAACCCCACGATATACTTTCTTTTGGGGGGTTTATAGAGTTGGCTGCATTTGATTGTCTGGGATTATTTCAATAAACTAAATTGCAATTTTGTACTAAATATTATTTCACAAAAAGTTAAGATGCTTTTCCAGACTTGTCAATGATACACAACTGTTGCTTTACACGCACACACTCACTGCCACCTCCATGTGCACATGTGCACACGCCCTGTGGGCCCCACAGTGGCAGCGGGGACCGGGAAGGTCCTAGCACCCCTCCTGGAAGCCAGGCTTGGTGACATGGACAGGGAGCACAGGGACTGTCCCTGACTGCCAGCAAAATATTTTCACGCTCACAAGAAGAACCGGGTTACAACAGAACGCCAAGTTTTTGTGGCCACTCTGTCCGGAGCTCGGGACGGGCGCTAACCGTTCTCAGGTGGCACTGTTCCGGCCCCACGTTAACCCTGGTCTCCTCCATCCCGTCCTGAAGGGCGGCGGCAAAACTCAACGTTTCCATAGCGCGAGAGAGGTGTTAAAGCAACTGAATGTCTCGCAGAACTAGAAAACCCAAGAATGTACACGGAACCACCGCAGACCCTGATCGACCACAGCACCCGAGAGCGAGCCAGGCTGGGGGCCGCACCACGTGACATGGGCGACACTCCCAGGCCGTGAACGCAGAGGAGGGCGGCGGCACGGGACGCACACACGACTGGCCCCACGCCTCTGCCGCCAGTGCGTGTCCGACCGAGGTGGCTCGAGTGTGCAGTGCGGGAGCGACGGTCTGTTGGATACATGGTCCGGGAGAGTCGAGCAGGTACGTCCAACAGCAAACAAAGAAGCCAGACCACCACCTCACGTCCGAGAATAAACTCACCGTGGATGAAAGACCTAAAGGTGACCTCAGGACCCGGGGTGCGCCTGGCGCCGCCCCGAGACCATGCCCAGGAGCACACAGGCCCTAGCTTTGCCCCAGAGGTGCGGCTCATGGACTTGGACATTTTTTCATGCTGATCATAAGAGAATGTTGTCAACATTTCATCTAAGAGACACCTGTTTTCAACAAAACCTTTTAAAATGGTTTGTTCTAAATGAACAATTTAGAATTAAAGCGGCAAACACACGGACGGTCCCACAGCCCTCGGGGAGCTCCACAGAGCAGTCTGGAAGCACCGTGATCAAGCACTTACCCTCAAGTCTGAGACGAGAGCATCTTTATCACCGTCTGCTCACGAGGAGCACAAAGAACAAAAGAACAAAGCCCTGCATTGCGGCGTCTGCACCATCGGCCAGGCACAGTTTCGCCAGGCCCCAGAGCACCCAGGGTCCTGCCCTCTTCAGCCCACTGAGCCAAAAACTAGACCTAACTGAGGGACCAGTTCCTCTCAGGTAGGCACTGACCGACCGGCTCTGAGGACAAACGACAAAGGTCCGGTTCCATCCCTGAGCCCCGAACCAGAGAAACCACACAGGCGGTTACACAGAGGCGCCGCCGTGGCCAGCACAGCGAGCTCGCTGCCACCACCGCATCCTGAGCGGGCTGGCCCGGCGAGGAGCCAGACCGTCTCACTGCACAGCCTGGAGGAGCGAGACAGTGTGCGCGGGGAAACGGCCCAGAAGGGCCGGGCAGCGGGCTGTGCCCTCCTCGTCCGAGGCAGCACGCTGCGATTCTGGGCACGGCTGCGGGGCAGCGGAAGTGCATGCTGGGAGAGCGTCCTGTGACCGGTGCTGATGTCCTCGAGGCTGGTGGGCATGTCTTTTACCAAACCAAACGGGAGTCTAAAACACTGGAAGTAGTATGTCTCAGTGAACACTTTTTAAACCCCCCACAAAAGCATGTGTGGACCACAGAGCAGAAGGAAACCCGGCGGGGCGGCGGGCCGGCTTACCAGTGTTGTAGGCGGTCGGCATGGCCGAGTACACGAGCCCCTGCGGGGGCAGGCTGGGCGTCGCCACGGACACGACCGGGGTGGCCAGGGGCTGCGCGGCCTGAGAACTGCTGATCCTCTGGGGGTTCTGCGAGGGGAGAAAAGAGGGACACGTGCTGCTGGGCGAGTGTTTATGTTCAGACTTCACATTTTAAAAATAACATTCGATCTGAAAGTGACATTTTTCACAGTTCTGTGATGTGTCATTTCCTGAAGCAGTGCTGATGTGAAAACCTTAAAAATAAATGCTAATGGGAATAACTAAATATTGAATTTTAAGAGACATGTTTCCACAGTAATCACTCATTTTCCCCCTTTTCATGCAGAGTTTACTGATGTCAGGCGCACCCACAGCACAGAACCTGCGTTGGGAGGGGCAGCTCCTGGGGGGGCGGGGCCGGGCGGCCCGGTGGGGGCTCCCTGCAGGCTCCAGTGCCCGCAGGCCGAGAAGTCATTAGTCTATGAAGAAACTGTAAGTCCTCGAGTGTGAGGGTCAGTCAAACTACTTCCAAGTCACGCCTGCTGAAGGGCGACTTGTATCCCTCTGGGCTCCCTTCCCCGTGAGTCTGCAGCTGGGGGGAGGGTGGGGGTGTGTGTGAACTCTGTTCTAGACTCACAGGGAAGTGGAGGGGAAGGGGCAGAGATCCCTGTGTCCCCCCTGCCCTCGGACCCGCGCAGCCGACGTGGTTTCTAACAGCACGTCCGGGCCTGCGTCACGTCCGCCCCCGGCTCCCCTGCAGGCAGGGCTGCTGGAGACCGTGGGTGCCACGGGCCGTGGGCGGACGACAGTGAGTGCCTGCGGGCCGACTCCGCCTGCTGTGTCCCGCCTGCCCTGGGAGCGGACGAATCGAGTCCGCTTCGAGTGATCGTGTCCGACGGAGACGGCTGCTGTCCCCCCTCGGTGTGCGAGGGAGCCCAACTGGCTCGCGGGAGCGCTCCCACAACCAGGGGCCAGCGGGGCGAGCGCATGCCGCGTTCTGTGGGACAGGAGGCACAGCTGGGCAGCTGCCCTGCAGGGCCCCAGCTGCACCAGCGGACGTGCGGCTCAGCCCCCGAGATCACGAAGAAGCAGAGTGACTCGGGTGTCTCTGCCACGTGTCCAGGGAGGAAGGCCTTGGCTCGATCTAGGTGCTTGGACGTCAACTGTGTAGTAAGGGTCCAGGTCTCGGTTTCCTGCTTTCTAGTGTGTCTTTTCTATACAGTCTTTAGTGCGAGTCGTTAGAAAGACCCTTCGGTGCACGGCTGGACCGCCCAGGACTGTGTCCCAGATGTACTGCGGTGCCGGGGACCCCCCCTCCCCTCCGGTCTGTCAGGCGGGAGGGTGGTGACCCCGGGCAGCCTGCCTGCAGTGCTGCCGAGAACCTTGTGATGGACCTGCGCACCACACACGTGCAGCTGGGCCTTACTGCCCCACCGCACGCTCGGGCCCGAGATTCCTACAAGACTGGTGGAAAAGGGTCAATGTATCTCTTCCTTCCAACCCGCAGCTGGTGCCCGGAGCTGCCCTGGGCCGCCTTGTCCTGGGCTGCGAGGCTGCTGGGAGGACTCTGCGGCCCGACTCTCACAGGGGTCTTCATTGTGGGCTTCAGGACACCCGGGCCTCCCCGCCGGGGCCAGAGCCACCCACGATTATATCCCAGAGTTCAAACCAGCACCAACAACTTTCTAAATTCTAACAGGGTGTTAAGCACTGAGATTTATCAGTGAGTGACTTCCAGAACCACTAGAGGGCGATATATTGCCAGATAATTCACAAGGCAGCCTTCACGACAACTTCTAGTATGAATTATTTTATCTCGAATTGTAAACTAACGATTTGGTGATCGTTGCTGTATCATTGTTTTCCCAACAGCCAGTCCAGATCTGCACGTGGTGTAACCCAGCACTACATGACAGCTGACTAGCGCATTTTAACCGACACAAAACCGTGAGAGCAAGCACTAACTTAAATAAAGGATGAGCCCACTCCTACTTTAAAACCAGAGCAGTCATTACTTTGAAAGACACACTGTGCACAACACACCAGCATGCACATACACGTCAATAAAACGGACGCCCCCCACCCCCATGCTTCCATGCACCCACGCCCTCCCTGCCGCAACCTAAACGTGGGCGAGTGCGTGCTCATCCCCGGGGGTGCTCCCATCAGAGCTGATCCTGAATTCACCCGCTCGCTTCTGTGAGGCCCGAGTGTTAGTTCCCGAGGAAAAACCAGATCAATTGAAAGTTATTCTTAGTCAAACTTACTTTTCTAGAAGAAAAGCAAATAGAAATCATTTGTTTTGGGGGAAAAAAGGTATCAGTAGCTACTTTTGAGAATGGAATATCTTCTGATAAAAAGGAGTAAATTTGTACACAATTATAGACATTCCTTTGGTAAACAGGGAACTCCTTTGTGGCTCAGAGCCTTTCATGCAGTATGAAATAATTCCAACTCTGAGAAAAAGGTGACCTCACCAAAAATGATGTAATCACTTTGAAAGAAAGAGAAATAACACAAGACCATGTGTTACAATCTGAGGAACTTTGAAGGTGAAGTCATTTTCTAAAAATATGTTAATAATTTGGGGAGCTATATAAGGTATTTTTCATCTGTAACAAAACCTGTAACGAGCATCTTGTGACCACGGACAGCCATTGTCTCTAAACGCTTCCCTGCAATGCTTCCTCCCACAAATAAAATGGATCAAAATACTCCACCAGGAATAGAAAATCTCGACACTGTTGTTACCAGTGGATTGGTCTAGTTATTCAAAGTGTTTGGACAGTGTTTAATAACAAGAAGACATCTGTGTGACACGGGAACACTGGTTAGGTAAAACCGTGGGAGAGAATTAGTACTTTCCACACCTTCTCCAGCTCCCCTCAAGCAGAAACCCACACTCACCAACTCCAATTCCTCTTCCTCCGACTGCACTCAGAACACAAGAGGGATGAGAGAGTTACTCAGACTGTTGGCATTCAGCAATAAAGTATTTCTTAACGAAAACATGTTATTTGGACACTAGTGGTTGCTGGAAATTCTAAATAGGTCATTTTATATGCAATAAATACAAATATTAATTATTAATCGTCTCTTTCCTTGGCAGTGGATTTTGGAAGCCCGGGAAGTCTCTGGCATTCCCTGGAGCCAGGGTTCAAAGACAGGCTCCCCCGCCTCCCTCTGCTTTTCCACTGGCTGCTCCCCGGCCACACGGGCTGCCGCCGCCGCCCTGAAACGGGGCTCCCCGTCCCCAAGCCGGTGCGTTTGGGTCCTTGAGAAGGAGACCACCTCCGGCCTCACATATCCACCCTCTCAGCCCGGCCCCACCTGGGCACACACCTCATTTGTCTCCTGTTAGAGTCTCTGCTTCTCGGGCACAAGTTGTTTTTTCTCATCCCCCACAGTAGCTAGCACAGAGTTAGGAAACCACGAGGTCTCACGCATCAGTTAATACGTATAACAGTTTTACACAGCACAGATTTATGTATGCATGTCATTTGCAAATACTGTTTTCCTATGAAGAAAGTAACCGCCACAGAGAAAACCCCCAACAGGAAGAAAAGGAGGCCGCGGGAGGAGCGGCCTGAGAACCAGGCGCAGGAAGGAGACGACCAGAACCTGTTTCCTCCTCGTCTCTCTCACACCTAGAACATGTTCACACGCTACAAATAATCGACTAGCTGGTTTTTCCCTGTTTTAATGAAGTCAGGCTTCTCTGTCTGTGAAAGGTGTCTGTACAGCCGTCACCGATACATGAAGCCTCAACCTGAAAGGAGGTTCATCTGCAAAGAAATGGCATAAAACAGGAGGGAGGCTGGGTATTTGCCGGGGCAGGGCAGGGTGAGGGGGGTCACAGCTGGCCAACAACTGTCTCACATGGGGCAGAAGGCTCAACTCGAGCCATGGGACAGTCGAGAGCCCGCGGCTCTGGGACCCCCACCAAAACACGAGGGTGCGTGTGTGTACCTTTCGCTGGGCCCTGCAGGGGTACGGGTGGAGGTAGTGTGTGGTCCATTTGGGGTATTGCCTGGAGATGCTTCTGCTTTAAAAACCCAGAGATAATCTTGACCAGCTGCTAAATGCCCGGATGCAGTTTGCCCGGAAACTTTGCCGTTTACCGGTAGTTCTCACGAACAAGGCCGAGCTAGCGCCCCTTTCCCGGGACCCTCGGGGCACCAGGGTCACTGTCCATCTCGTCACAGATCAGCACAGAATCTCTGTCCCACCGGAGAGACGGGAGAAGGATCCGGGCGGACTCCCGGCCCCCCAGGAGGGCCTGTGTCAGCGCACTCCCTGCACGGCTCCTGGAGGAGTCGGGCCCGCCCCCTCGGGGCCCCAGCCTGGCCAGGGATCGCGTGGCCTCCGTCCACTCCCCAGCCTCCTTGCTTACGTCCTGCTGCCTCACCTGCCTCGTCCAGGCCTGTCAGTGTGCACGCTGCCCCTCCCCAGGTGGAGTCCAGGCCTGTCAGCTGCCCTGAAGCATCAGCTTTACCAGGTGCTCTCGGAGAACTGAACTTGTTGTCTGTCCAACTGTTTTCACTGAAAGACCGGGAGGGACACGGTCTCCAGCTTTCTGTGTCTTCAAATGAAAAAGTACCTCCTTGTTTTTTGAGCTAAAAGCGTTTGGTCCTGGTCTCTCCTGTGCTGCACTGGGGAAGCTCTGACGTCTCCCTCTTGCCCCCTCCCTGCCCAGTCGAGGTTGGTCTGGGGTGGGTGCGGCCACACGTGTGAAGATGCTCGGGCACCTCCACAGCAGTGTGCAAACGCAGAGCTACTATCGAAAGCCTGAGTGCGCCACTTTCACGTGCAGGAACGCAAATGTCGAGTTCCAGCAGCTACTCAGCAGACAGAGCCGCTGGCACATCACACTGCGTGTCGGCAGTCCGACAGCTGCCAAACTCAGTGGTTTTAAAACTGCACACATATTCTACTTTTTTTCCTACAAGAGACAAGCGGGGGTAAACATACTCTGCTTAAAGACACAGGGCTCAAAAGTGAATGAGGCTGGAACTGTGAGGACACTACCAAGGTCTGGGCTGGGGAGACCTGTGCTCTTCGGAGACTTAAGGGAGAAGGTTATTTAAAAAGGAATGAATAAAAGCTCATTTGGAGAATAACTCATTCAGGTTCCCATGCATTCTTCCCTAGTCTACAACAGTGCTCGTTGGTGTGCAGAATTTCCTAACCGAGTAGTAACACTGTCTCCTCCCAGAAGAGCGTGTGCAGTGGATCCCTGGAGGTGCGCGCAGGGCGGAGAGAAAGCACTTCAGTCAGGCGGAACTGAGCCGTTCAGGGACGAGACCTCTAGGTAAAGACCCCAGCCCGGTAAAACTGTGCTCAGAACTGACCTCTCCATATTTAGCTTTCATTTTAAATAACCATCAAGTAGATTTATTTATTTCCCATTTGTCCACCATCTGATTTCTGTGTATTTGAAAGAGACTTGTTTCTGCAAACGCTAATTTCAAACAGACGTCATCATGAGGAAAGAGCCTAGATTCTGTGGCAGCACGGAACATCCGAAAAGAAGGTGCAGACCGACTGTGAGAAAGCACGCGACTCAGAGCCGTGCCCCGGCAGGGGCTGGACGTACCAGTGGCGGCATCATGCCCTTGCTGGACGGAGGGATGACCACGCGGAGGTCTGGCTTCCGGCTGTTCATGGCCAGGTTGCCGCCGCCCGGAGGAGGGGGCGACTTTGTGGGCATGACTTTGCCCACGCTGTTTGCACCAGTAGTTCCAATCAGATTTGGAGAAGCTCTTGAGTTTACGAATCCATTCCCTGGAAAACAGAAGTACCGCTCATTAACATAAAAAGAGTCATTCAAGTATGTTGGTATGAATATGAAGCAAGGTTTCCCCAGTTCTGATTTCAAATGAGTTTTCTAAGAAAACTCATTAGTAGCTAAACCATGTACCTCTGACTATTTTGAAAATGAGCAAAGGAAGTTAACCAAAGTCCGAAATGCACATAAAGCTCAAGATTAAGGCCATGTGTGTTCAGCCTCACTGCTTGGACCTGCTGAGGCAGCGCTGGAAACACAAGACGCATTTCTAACGGAGCATCTCCTGGCGGGGCCCGAGGCAGTGGAGGCGTCACGGAACGCCCTTGAGACCAGCCTGTTCACCCCCACCCTGGTGACAGCAAGGTGGCCCCACCAGAGTCCGGGCGCTGGGCGGGTACCAAGGCACTGCCATTTGTTCGGCCTCGGCTCCGGGGCCTCCCTGCCACCTCGCACTTCCTCCTCCGAGCTGCAGCGCTGCCGTCTCTGTTTCCTCAGCTGGCAGGAAGGTCTTCCTTGAGTATCTCTGGTTTATCTGGCTGGAATCCCCCCGTTTCTGCTTTTTAACTTTCTCTACCAGAAATGCCTGTCTCTCTCAGAGAAAATGAGGAAATAGGTACACTGTGGTGTGTGTCCTATATGCGGGCGTCCATTGAGAAAGAAAACAAATGTAAGACAGCATCCCTGTTTCCATGGATACTGCGGTCACTGTAGTCACGTGCCGCAGCCCTGTGGCATGGGCGGGGCTGACGCCACATCAGTCACCGTCACCCCAGACTGGCTTGGCGGCCGGCACTGACTGAGACCCAGCCAGTGCGTGAGCAGCACGCTCCCTCACGGCAGCAACGGGACCACGGACATCCCATCAGAGCCTGGGTAAAGAGGGGAGTTTCCGTGTTCCTCTACAAATGACCGAGGAAGGATTTTATTCTCAACCCCTTTGACACTTAGAAGAAAGCCAGACCGAAGGGAGGGCTGACAGAGAAAGGCGACCTGGGAATAAACGGAAGAGCCTAGCCTCTCTCATAGTCTGTACGGCTCCAGTCCTTCCAGTCACATGCCAGGGAGGAAATGCCCTGTGCTACTGAAGCTTAATTCACATGGTTCTATTAGTGTCACGGGATGGTATCCTGGTAGCAATAGTGACTACTCACCAGTTTGTAATTCAGTGGTAGAGATAATGCCACAAATTTTTAGAAAGTCAAGTAACAAGTATACCATAAAATGTCATTTATAAAATAGAGGCTACTATGCTACAGTAATTTCTAAGTAAATCACAAATAAAACAGGAAAAAATGGAAAACAAAATTAACAATATATACTTAAAATATTTTGTGAAAGTTTAATGACTAAATCCAAGATACAGTGTTAACTGCCCACAGAAGAATACAGCACAGGTCACTCTACTGTTGCATATTTTAAAAACAAATCATCAACTATAATAAAAACATAAGAAACTAAGTACACCCGGCGTATGGTGTGTTTCTGGGAGCAGAAATTCCGTTCCGTGGACACTGTGCTTCTTTTCCTATTTTGAAGAGTCCCTGTATCTGCCTATGGCCGTACATAGGTGTTAATTTAAGAACATTAAATAAAAGAATAACTTTACTGGCTAAAGAATTCCATTCCTAATACAGGGACCCCACTCCCACATGAGATAAGGCCATATGAGATAAACCCATAGGTAATACCACACTCAATGGGGAAGACTACGAGCGTTTCCCTTAAGATCAGGAACAAGACAGGGATGCCCCTGTTCGCCACTTCTATTCAACACAGTACTGGGCATCCCAGCCAAGCGATCAGACAGGAAGAAGAAATGAAAGGCATCTAAGTTGGAAAGAAGGAAGTAAAATGTTCCTTATTTGCAGATGACACAACAGTATACATAGAGAACCCTAAAAATTCCACCAAAAAAAAATCAGTAAAGTAGCAGGATACAAAATAAACATTCAGAAATTGGTTGCATTTTTTACACCAATAATATGAACTATCAGAAAGGGAAATTAAGAAAACAATTACATTGAAGATTGCATCCAAAAAATGCCGAGGAATAAATTCAACCAAGGAGGTGAAAGATCTGTAACTTGAAACACGGTAAGACACTGAAGAAAGAAAATGAAGACAAATAAATGGAAGCATATACTGTGCTCATCCATAGAAAGAATCAACATCATCCACAGAGTGATCTATAGACTCGATGCAATTCCTATCAAAATGCCAATTGTGTATTTCACCAACTAAACAAATAATCCAAAAATGTATGTGTAACCACAAAAGACCACAAATAGCCACAGCAACCTTGAGAATGAAGAACAAAGCCAGAGGTATCACACCACCTGATATCAAACTATAGTACAAGGCTACAGGAATCAAAACAGCATGATACTGGCATAAACGCAGACACACAGATCAGCAGAGCAGAACAGAGAGCCCAGAGATAAATCCAATTATGTGGCCCATTAATCTATAACAGAGAAGGTAAGAACATACAATGGAGTAAAGACAGTCTATTCACTAAATGGTGTTGCCAGAATTGGACAGATGCAAAAAAAAAAAAAAAGAAAGAAAAAAGAAAAAGAAACTAGACCACATTCTTATACCATATGCCAGAATAAACTCAAAATGGATTGGAGACTGAAATGAAAGACCCAAAACCAGAAAACTCCTGGGAGTTTTAAAAACAGACAGTAAAGTCTCTGACATTTCTGTTAGCATATTTTTTCTGATGTATCTCCTTGGTCAAGGGAAACAAAAGAAAAAATAAACATGGGACTACATAAAACTAAAAAAACTTTTTGCACAGCAAAAGGAAACATCAACAAAGTGAAAAGACAAACTACTGAAGGGAGAAGATATTCACCGATGATACATCCAATAAGGGTCAATACCTAAAATTTATAAAGAACTCATACAACTCAACACCAAAGAAACACACAATCCAATTAAAAGTGGGCAAATCCACAGACGAATGGATTTAAAAAGTGGTGGCACATGTGTACAACACAACGGGATATGACTCGGACATAAAAAAGAGTGGAATCTTACCATTTGCAGAAGTATGACTGGAACTAGTGGGCACTATGCAAAGTGAAATGAGACAAAGACAAATACCATATGATTACTCTGACATGTGGAGTCTAAATAAAACAGAACAGAAACAGACCCACAGATGCAGAGAACGGATCCATGGCAGCCAGAAGGAGGGGGAGCGGGGCCGCAGGGGTGGGGAAGGTGACGGGATGAGAAGTGTGAACTGGCAGTCACACAGTAGTCACGGGGTGTGTCTCCAGCACAGGAAACCCGGTCAGTGGTGCTCCAGTAACTGTGCGGTGCCGGCGGGTCCTGGGAATACTGGGGGCAGGGGGAACCCTTTGTAAAGGATATGACTGTCTTACCCACAATACTGCACATCTGAACCTAATAAAAAATAATGCTGAATATAAACTGTAATTGAAAAAATGTAAAAAATTCCACTCTTTGTGTTTACTACAAAGCTGACCAAGAAATAAATACTGAGAACAGTGAACTAGAAGTTCCTGGAGGACTGACCAGGCCCCGTGAATTCTCCGGCTGGGACTTGGGGGTCACACGCAACAGCAACCATCGAGATTCAGACACCGGACAGAGCCACCTCCATCATCTGGGAACAAACGTCCACACGTCTGCTCAGTGGGGGGCACCTGCAGAGGGGAGTGTCTAGGAAAGGAGGAAAACCTGGGCTGTCTTCAAGAGCTTTCCATGTGGTCAGCAAGAGCAGGAGAGGGAGCACACCACAGAGGCGTTCCTTAACACACCAGAATCCCACTTCGGGAAGGACAAAAGCAGCACGACAAAGGGTGAGCTCACAAAACCTGGAAGGAAATGGAAAGCAGAGCACCCACACAGGCCTGGGGCTTCATCAGGGAGGCCCCGTGGGACCGGCCACTGAGCAGTCTGCCTGGACGGGGATGGCAGAGGGCAGCATCTGGGGAATGCAGGGAAGGGAAAGGCCAGTCAGACGAGTGTGGAGGCCGTGGTTCCTCCCAGTGACCGTCTGCTCATTCCATCCCCCCTGCCCCCTCCCCCCCAGAAAGCAGGAGAGGCACCCCTGGAGTCCATGCTGGCCCAGAAGCCCGCCCGGACTCGCCCCGAGAGGCACCGGGCTGGGCCCCAAGGACTCAGTGAGTCAGCGCGACGACCACGGTGCACCGCGCCACGTCTCACTTTAGGAGCTCTTGTACTGGTTCCACAGGGTCATTTCAACTTTATCTGAGTTTCTCAGATGAAATAGTATTATTACTTAAAACCACTTAAAATACCATACTGTTTGGAAGTTCATGAAATATTTCAGGACCGGATATAAGGAACAGACCCAACTGACAGATGCCTGTATATCCAAACCTAAAATTTTGTTAAAACATGTAACTAAAAAAAGACACATTAAGTCCTTGAAGGTAATCTGAAGAAAAAGGATGGATGCTTCAATGTATCTGCTTATAATATACCTGAAGTTTAATACACGTTATTTAGTTAATGACTCATAAGAGAAACTAAAAACCGCTGTTTTGCCGATAGGACACATCCCTGAACAGGACGTGTCCAAGGGACAAAGAAACCGGAATGCGGGGAGGGCGGGGGGCGGCACTCAGGGTCTGGCCTGTGTCTCTTCAGCAGCTGTCATTCAAAATGTCAGGATTCCAGACAGCTGGCGTCTCCTCCCTGCCTGCCCCCGCACTCTCGTCCACTTCTTCCTGCTTTCTCCAAAACTTTCACCGAGGGACCTACCAGTTTCAGTTCACCAACTTATGCGATTTAATTTTGCTGTGGGACTGGCATCTCAGTTAACCTTATGAGGCTATTTCCTGCCCTCGGCTTCCATTACCCTGACGGGCATGCACTGAACCCAGGCTGACCACTGCCCACACCCCGAGAGCCATTTCCTGCGCGGTGCTGAGCTCTAGAGGGCAGCGCCCTTAGCACACACAGCCTCCTCCCTACGCCTCCAGAGAGAACAGCCCAGCCAATCAAGCATCTGGACGTAAAACACTGATCCCATAATTTCATTCAAAGATAAGAAGGTTTACTAGAAACTAACAGAATGTTAGATTAGTATTAATGACAGATGAACAGCATTTTTAAAAATTAAATGATGGCATGATTGTTCCTAATCTCTCTGATAATCCCTAGAAGAGCCTTACCAACTTGCTTTGCACTCAAATCTGAAGGATGAAGCGGTATTTCCTCTCCAGTAGTTACAGGATGATGATACGAGGATGTGATTTAGGACGCATTATCAAGAAGTGCTGAGGGCTCTTCCCGGGTGGAGTCCGTGGAGCCTTTCAGCTGGACACGTGGCTAGTCCCCCCGAGGACCCAGTTACGAGGGTGGGGGGCCCTGAAAGCGCAGCACTGCAGTGCGAGGCCCAAAGTGCGGCAGATGACTCCGGGGTGATGTCAGGGTTTGGTGACGGGCCAGGAGGAAACGAGATAATCTTAGACGCACCGTTTGTTACTGTGTGGAGCGGGGTGATACACCACCAGCTCATTTTTTATGACAAAAATGAAGATGTTGAGACTTTTGAGGTAGATACTTTTAGTCTATACCTCACCTCCCATGGCCTACAAATTTAGGAACTAAGTGCCAGTTCTGAGTGAGTGAACCCAATTTAATGTGGTCTCTGTTCAAATGTGCTTTGGGGGCCTCACACAAACCACAAATACGCTCTCGAGGAACCTGCGCGGCCACGCCCCCAGAATCCTCACAACGCTGACCTCAGCTCGAAGGCCGGTCATTCGGCGCTGTCAGTCCGGCTCGTAGAATACTGCCGCAGCTAAAACAATGCAAGTGGCTGGAGGGCACTCCCTGTCCTTAATGCTGCTCTTTTAGGGCTGACATGTAGACAATGATGTTATTAATATTTTATTACTATGAACCTACTCCAAGTTGAATCGACACGCAAAGGATTTCGAAAATCTCGAAGGATTCTGAAAAATTCATCCAAAGCAAAGTTCAAGAAGTTTTAGCACACTTGACAAATTTTTCATAATATCTGGTGAACTTCCAGCTGATTATTCAGTAAACAAATATACATTTAGAAAGTCTATAAAATGATGCCTTTTGTATAAAAAACTAAATGAGGTTTCTAAAATTAAGAAGACTTTGGGTTTTAAAATCACTGATGACATATTTACTTGACTCAATGGAAATACGTAAGTGACAGACAAAATAAATTCTGTCCGTTAAAAGTGTACAATCTAGAACCGACGGTGCCCAGGGGATGCTGCTGCTTCCCCTCCTGAACACTGCATACCCGCCCCTACCCCCAGAGGGGCAGCCCCAGCAAGACCACACTCCCCTTCTCTTTCACAGGCTTCTCGCATCCTCTGCCCACCCAGGGCTTCTGCCACTGACTCAGCAGGACTCTGACGTCTGCATTCCTGCTCTGTGTCTCCCAAGTCTGAGCCCACACACAGCCATCCGGTAGCCACTTCTTCCCAGATGCGGACTGTCATCGCAAACTCAACCTGCTTTGGGCACTCGCGGTGCTGCCAGCCCCGCACTCCCGCCCACTGCCACGGGGCCCTCGGGCTTTCCTGCTCTCCCTTCACCCGCCTCTCGTCGCACCTGCCTCTCGTCTCACCCACCTCAGCTTTTCGCCTGCCACCCAACCCCGGTTACCTTCACTCGGCCCTCAGCAACTCCGAGAGCTTCTTGAGCCCTTCTAGTCCTAGTCGCGTGCATGCGTGCGTGCGTGTGTGTGTGTGTGTGTGTGTGTTTGTGTGTTTTCCATTCTCAACATACTTTAAAAAGTGAGGTTGCCAGACATCAGAGATTTTCCTTTATGCTTGATCTTTGAACATAGGCCCAAAAGTTAAAAGGAGTTCCCAAAGGCATCTAACTATAGTATCATCTGAATGTTAAATGTAAACTCTCAGAAGAGAAACAGATCTAGTAAACCGTAATGAAACAAGTGGACTGCCACTATGAAAGATGTATTCAATGTATAATCTGTACAAAACTGGCATGTTTTATTTGGATATACGATGACATCAACTGAAAAAAATTACCATCTTAAAAGAAAAAAACAAATGAATAATGCTCTAAGTTACTGTAGTAATTTTATGACTAGAGAGGTATGCTATCAACATAGCATCATAGAAAGTTCAACCTGGCTGGCATAGCCCAGTGGATTGAGTGCAGGCTGCGAACCAAAGTGTTGAAGGTTCGATTCCCAGTCAGGGCACATGCCTGGGTTGCAGACCATGACCCCCAGCAACCGCACATTGATGTTTCTCTCTTTCTTTCTCCCTCACTTCCCTCTCTGAAAATAAATAAAATTCTTAAAAAAAAAGAGAAAGTTCAGAAACTAGGAAAAGAGGGAAAACACATATTCACAGCATCCTAGTGTAACTATTATAATCAGTTTAGGTTCCCCATTTTATTTTCCACATGCATTTTTTTGCATAGTTTTAAATCACAACCCAAAAGGAATTCAGTTGAAAATTGTAATATACTTAATTTTCACACTTTTGAACATGTTGATTTCCTCCTATTATTCACCACTATAAATAAAGTTCTTGGGGATGGCTGAGTTGGGGAAGTGGTGACCGGGAAGAAAACAAAAACAAAAAGATAAAGTGGTAATGAACCTTTTCGTAATCTAGTTTTGTTCTTTCGGAGAGACCCCCAGAAATGGGATTAGCGGGCTCAGAGGTATAAACATTTTACGACTACTGAGACACCTTGCCAAAAACTTTTAAGAAAGACTGCTACTAACTTACAATGCCACCAGCACGTACAGTGACTGTTAAGACTTCTACTAACACGACACATCGCAGACAGGTGCACAGAACAAACACCTAAAGACCAGGATGGACCACGAAGTGCACACCCATGGGCCGCCAGTCAGATGGAGGGAGAGAGCGCCGCCAGAGCCCCACTGCTGTCTCCTCGCGTCCGACTCCACCAAAGCAACACTTCTGAGCGACCTATGAGAAACCACTCATTTTGGTGGGAGGGGGCAGTATTTATAGCAAAGCACACTTTAAATCCTCATATGCTCTAAGTATTGCACAGAAACAATTCCAGTTGGTATCTGAATTAAGTGGTACAAGATGTCTACTTGGTTGAATATAAATTCTGAGGAAGTGCATGTTAAAAAGCAGTTATAACACAAATGTGATTTAGGGTATAATTTAAGTGAGTAGAATAAGTAGAATTAGACCTAGTGCAGGTAAAATAAGTATGTAACAGAATGAATCAAGATGCCCAGTCTTGATGTGTTGTAAGATGTAGTCTGAGAAACAGGATTTACCTCTGTGGATGAAAATGCTCTTAAATAAATCACCAAGGACTTAAAATATTTTGATACTGAATTCTAAATTGCAATAAAAATTCATGCTCACTCCTTATGGGTGTTAACATGACTATGAGCGCTGACCACATTAGAGCAGCTGCCCGTGATGGGGAGGGGGAGGGAACGCGGTGGGACAGAGGCACGCAGGGGTGAGTGGGCAGCACGCTGAGACGCTCCGGACGAGCCCAGGACGCCGCGCCTGACCCCAGATGTGCGGTTAGTCCAAGCCTCTAGACCCGAGGGTCTACAAAGGTGGGAGGAGGATTACGCACACAAAAAAAAGAAAAAGAAAAAAAAGACAAGCAGCAACTAAGCGATTACACGCAGCATGTCAAGTGAGGATGATGGCGAAGTTCGACTTTGAAACTACCGGAGGGAACACAGGGAACTGGGCCGCAGAGACGGAGTCGGAACTGAGTGCGGAAAGGGGGAAACGAGGAGGGGAGAACCGGCACACACTTGTTTTATGGGAGAAAAACTACGTTTGCGGCGCCCGCGGGATGAAGAAAAATAAAGGCATGGGAGGACATCTCCAGAAAGTTACATTCCTCGAAGCAAAAATAATTTTGGGAATAAAACCAAGACCTAGTTAAAATTAACTTTAAATAAAATAGGAATGATTGATGGCAGCCTTAAACAGGCTGGAAAGGAGAAGAGAGCAAGATGGACAGTGTCGGGGGATAAAAGCATACATGAAAAATGCAAACGAACTAAAGCAGAGGTGAAAAGACGCTAAATATTTGGAAATACACATCCAAGTGTAACCGCCCTAACATAACTGGTAAGGCCTTTATGAACTTTCACACATTAGTTACTTGTTTTAAAATCCTACAACTAGATCGTATCTGTTTCACTCTGTTAAAATAACAATTAATTCAGTGGCAGATAAACCGTATTTTGCCATGTATGATGAGAACTCTTTTGCCCAAATTTTTGAGGGAAAAATAAGGATGCACATTATACATGCGTAGCGCCTGAAGTACCTTGTGTCTGTTCTTGTGTGTTGTAATTCTTTGTTACATAAAATTTCATGTATCATACATGTTCAAAAATAAATGCGAAAATTCCTTTATAATGCAAATAACAGTATCTTTCCTGCTGGTCTGGGAGGGGGCCGTGTGTGGGGGACAGCGTTCCCTTCCCCTCAGCCGGGACGGACGCCCATGAAGTGCAACGGCGGGAAGTCACTCACCAACTGGGCTGCTTCCAGCTCCATTTGGCACCGTGAGGTCTGCAGCGCTCAGCATCCCACCTGACAGCCACACAGAGAGAGAGGGGAGAGGGCAGACTGAGTATGAACCGGCTCTCCTTGTCCGAACGCCTGAGAACCACGTCAGCGGGGGAACCCTCACCCCACTCCCCACACCACAACAACTAAGGCCAGCCCAGCCTGAACTCGCAGTAACGTGGAGCAGAAGCAGGTTCAATCACCAGCCACCATCGCCTGAAGGGTAAGCCGTAAGTGAGGATATGAAACATCGCAGTAAGACACTTTATCTGTATAAAGTGAGCAGTATAATAACTAATAGATAATAACACAAGAATAAACTCTGTTTCACACACTCACGACTGGGAACCTCCTTGTGCCCACACCCGCATACGGGTTCAGCTCTCAGTTCGGACGTGCGTGCGCCCCTGCGCATCAGCACCAGAGGGCATGTACCAACACGAAAGGGCAGTGCTCGTGGAGCACGGCTCAGGCCAGGACAGGGCTCGGAGTAATGCGGCGAGTGCCCCACGACTCTCTGCTGAACAAATGAACGGACCCAGGCAGGGAGACAGGCAGGAGACACTGACTCCCATCAGTCAGGGCTAGTCCTGTAGTCTAACATGAGCAGTCTGTGCTCAGCCTTAAATCTGGTCTCACGATGTCCCAATTAATGTCCTGCCTGTCAAGTGCGTCTTTCCCAAGACAAGGAAAGCCGTGGACGGCAGCTGGTCTGTGCGGCCCCACGGGCCCTGACACAGTGCTAGAGTCACAGCAGACTGCCACGAAAAATACTTTCGGAGACAGCCAGTTGTGTAGGACTGGCTCTTGCTTACTGAAACAGTAAAATTGAGAGTAGCAGCATCAGGAACTGCTCATGTCAGCAATCTGGTTGCCCCCCTTTCTGTTCAAGAGCTGGCAGAACAGACGCCTCCACGTACCCGCACTGCCGGTGCTCGGTGGTCTCTGAGGGGCGCCAGGGGACACGTTTCTGTGCAGCGCGGCCTGAGGCGGAGAGAGCATGCTTGAGTCCGCTAACGCGGAGCTGGCTGCCAGAGATGGGGACACGAGGGAACTCCCTGGGTTCGTGTAGGACAGAGCACTGGGGCTGCTCACAGGGACTGTGACAGACATCGAGAAGTTCTGAGGTGGCAAACCGGGCTGGAAGGAAAGAACAAGGAAGAGAAGGCTGTTAGTTCTCATTTCACCATGACTTAGTAAGTTTGGTAACACATGAACTTGAACTAGACAAGGTAACTCCAGTTATTAAACGTGGAGGATGGGGCTAGGTTCTCACTAATCAACTTGCAGATTCAAGGTATTTGCTCTAGAATTGTATTTAAACATGAGTATGTTCAACATGGACCTTTTCCATTTCCATCTTTTATATCCTAATACGTATGTACTAAAATAAGGTATGTAAATACATATTTCAAACATTCATAGAGATGAAAATTAGATGTTGGAACCTGATATTAAATATTGTCAAATTTAGACATTATGAAATATATCATGTTACCAAGAAAGCATAAATTAGTACTTTAATGAAAACTAGTCTAACAATATTATATTCCTATTGGGAGATTCCAATTATAATAAAAAGGGGAAGTGTATACAAATATTATAAACTTAATACATAAAATTTTGGACATTATAAATAAGGCCTGGTATGACTTAAATGACTGACATTGATAATGGACAAGACTAAAAAAACATAATAATAATAATAAAGTTATATATGTAGCACAATGCAATCTGAATGTAATGAAAGTGAAAAGAAATAATTAAACAATAAAATTAACTACTGACAAGCTCTCTTTAAATTGTGATTAAATTACAATTATTATCGATGCTATCTTCCCTCCAAAATATTCCATGCCCCCTTTAAGATATTTGTTTCCTCTGTCATTCTTCCATAGACCATTTACAATATACTTGTTAACCAAGATAAATAACAATCCTCCATATAATTTAAAATGAGAGAAAACCTTCCCTCTTCCTACTTTTTCAAAGTACTTTGTTGTAAAGTAAGGTAACACTGCTAATTCAAAGTTGGAAGAACATAAAATAGTTTATGTACTCTATTCAACAGATTACCTCAGGCAGAAAATCAATATTCACTAACAGATAAAACAAAGGATATAAGATTAAAAAGTTTTCAAAGGTAAAGCACTTATTTACCAATACTCCTGCATCTTGACATTAACTGCACGCTCACCAACATCCATATGAGGTCAGAAGGGATTTTATTTTTTTGTTAGCTATTGTTTTTGTTGTTTTGTTTTTTAAGAACAATGGTGGTATTAGCACAAAAATAGCCCCTTAAGTCTATTTTCCATGAGCGGCTTGTACAGTCAGGACAACCCTGGAAAACTCGTCCACAGTGCCTACGTCGGGGCGCAGCACTCTGACACTGGAGCGCGTGCCAGCATCGGACCCAGTCTGCTGCGTGAGGCCTGCGTACATACACTGCCTTCGAAAACCAGATCAAGAACAGCCGCCTCAAGCAGCTCCTGCCAATGGGGCTTCCAGCGAGAGCTCTTTGAAGAGCTATCAAAGGCGCGTGAGCTCAAAGAAATACTGTTCCATTATGGTTAGATGTGTGAGCGTGGAAAATTTTAAACCAACTCTTTGTTTTGCAACCAGTTTAAGAATGCTGTTTCCTTAAATTAAAATAGAACCCAGGCTCTCTTCCTCCATACCTACAGAATAAAAAAAGCAAAGGAGTTTGGAAACATGGCTGCCGAGTGGTGTGAGGACATTTATATAAAGAGCCAAAGAGTAAGCTACTATGACACAAGGTAGTTAAAAATCATTTTGAAACACCAAATTTTGTAGCACATCCCACCATTTCATACTTTATAGTCTCAAGAGCTACTTGAAGTACATGAAATGTTTTTTTTTAAAGTCGTGAGAGGGAGAGGGAAGGCATATGCACCCTCCAGTTAAAATCATTGAAATTTAGAGCCGGACGAGACCCTAAAAAGTATGGGAGGCAACCCCTCACTGTACGGAGAAGGGGCTGGAGCCCAGGATGTCTTCGGCGCCTGCCCAAAGGCACAGGCGGTATAGTAAGCAGCCCAGCCTGGCTTAGGATGCTCCTCTTCACTTCTGTGTTTAAGGGACTAGACGTGTCTTATAAGGTTTCAGCTATTTTATTCTAAAGTTCTATAAAACCAAAACAATGCTGCCTTTCCCCCTTCCACCGATCGCTGCCGTCACCCACTGTGAAAACACAGACGTGTGGTCAGTCTCTTCATGCACGCGTTAAAAGCACAAACCATACTTTAGTACTCACTGCGATTTTATGATTCCGCATCATATTATCAAACTCCTCATTAATTTTTTTATACTTCTCTTCTGTGTGCGGAGTGAGCACATAGGAAGTGTCAGGGTCTGGGCTGTCGCACCCTCGGTGCTCCTTCTTGTTGAGCGCCTAGATGACGAAGTCAACAGAAAGGATCAACACGTAAAAAGGAGCGGTGGAGCGAGAGTACTTACAGGGCCTCGCTTGAAAATAAAATCACTATCTTCATTTAGTTTGCTGAGTCTGTCCTCCGAGAGCGGACTGTGCTCAAAGTAATCGTCAGCATCGGGGCTGTCACACCCGTTAAGGCCTTTCTTTCTTAACGTCTGAAATACAATTGGAAAATTCACACACATGATACTCACTTGCCACGGGTTTCTTTGTCAAACGCATTAAGAGAGCACAGACTGAATGGAGTTGTAAAGGGGCCACTGAAATGGTTGTCAATGATCGCAATGTGCTCTACAGCTTCAGGGAGGGAAGCTGGGTGATGCCCCCGTCGCACATGAAGAGCAAAGGAGTATTTATTTGTTCGGGTGTTTTCTTCCCAAACTTCCAAGAGAACACTAGTGAATTACTCACTGCTCTGACGGTTACAACCCAACCTGATTAAAGCCTCGTCAACATATCTGCTAGGGCCAATGAGTGTGAGATCTGAAACGGAAATGTACCCAAATGATGTTTGCGAAGTTGTGATGGCACCTTTATAAAGTGAACACCTCAGCAAC
Source organism: Phyllostomus hastatus (assembly GCF_019186645.2). Classification (NCBI taxonomy): domain Eukaryota; kingdom Metazoa; phylum Chordata; class Mammalia; order Chiroptera; family Phyllostomidae; genus Phyllostomus; species Phyllostomus hastatus. Next base: position 10,038,135 of record NW_025334036.1, on the reverse strand, counting down.
GTCATCTGCTGACATTCTACCCTGCCTGAGAGCCTAGTGCCCTGAAAAAATCAGCACAGTATTCCGATAATTTCACTTTTAATTTGTTCTGAAATACTATCATTTCCCTATATCATTTTGAAGTATAAAAACTCAAATAATTATTTAATATATGACAAGAATGGCTCTTTCCTATGTAGAATGACCATATTAGCAAGCTTACATATTTTTAAAATTAACAAAAAATAAGTTATTCAGCATGTATCTTCCCCAATCTCTTTGTATATAGCTCTTTCGTGGATTGATGTAATCCACTAAAAGTGACTTTCTTGAGAATTTTATTGAATGTCACCAGAGTATCTCCTGGACCAAAATGACTTTCTTCTTTTTCCTAATACTGTAAAACACAGTGAACAGTTGTTTTTATAATTTTTTTAAATTAAAGTCATCATGAAATGACTTGTCAAGTATTTAAAACCAAGAGCTTGACAACCTATAGAATACTAATTTACTTCTAGAACGTCTATATTTTTAAAAAATTCTGGGTCTGATTTCAAAGAATTACTTATTTCAAAGTAGAATTTAAATAGCTTTGAGATTTGTTCATTTTCTAGTAAGCACAGAGAAATTTGAGGAAGTTAACATTTCCTGGGTAAGCCTACCTTACAGAGCTAATTTAGTCAGAAAAAGTGGTTTGACCAGCAGACTAGTACTAGATAAGTTCACTAATAAATAATGATTGAAATTACATTTAAAGAAGATACTTTTAACCAATTCATAATAATAGATCTTGGTATCCTTTAAAACATGACTTACAATAATTGTGAATGCTCATTTTATGCCTTTGTTTCTTGAAAGAAGTAGAAAGTAAGCACACTACACATTAAGATTTGAGCATTTTTTCTTAGTTTCCCTGAAGTGAAATTATTTTCAAATTTCACTTGACTTCAATGTGATTTTCTTCATGCTTAAAGAACCGTAAGAAATCACTGGTACAGATATGTTAGCCTCTCAAGTCGCTCTGGTATGTGCTAGGAACGCCCCGCAATGCCTGACACCCCACCACAGCCCAGGCACTGACCGTGGGCACGGAGCAAACACAGCACCCGTTTCCCGCACCGCAGGCCCGCAGGCCCGAGTGCCGAGGGTCTAACTAACACAGGGCCTGTCCTGCAGACTTAGCCATAGAAGGTCCCGTCGAGGAGAACTGAAGGCTGAGGACACGCACCCTCCCCCATGCACGGCAGCAAGCTCTGCCTGCCAAAGCTCTGCCAGCCGCTATCTGCAGGGAGATGTTAACACTCAGAACACTGGTGCCCAGTGGACTCTCACAGCCTGCAGAGCCCCGGGAACAGAACAAAGATAGCAGGTCCCTACACACAGACTTGGGCATGAAGTTGCAGGTTCATTCGCGCCTGCGCTTTACAGACGTTCCCCTCAGATCTACCTGTCTCAGAGCAGGGAACTCAGAGTCTCACACTTGCGGTAATAGCGATCAGCGAGCATGCACCTTGTTGGACACCTTTTCAACTGCAGAAGAAAAAGGATAGCGCTTGTGTTTCGCGATGACATGCAGTTTTCATCCTACAACAGCAGGGTTAACCCGACCTGCCGTCGGGAGGAAGGACAGCGCTCTGCACCCCCGGCCCTGCAAGCCTTCACTTCAGAGGGGTTCCCGTCACTGCGAGGGGAGCCGAGAGTCTGTATCAGCTCCGCAGATAACAAGCTAATGCACCTCTGCTGGAAAGCCAACGTGTGTCTTCTTATCACCAGAACACGAAGAGGTGTTCTGAGGACCCGACTACCATAAAAAGACCTTTTCTGCCTTCTTTATCACCACCGCATAGCATAACAGTACAGGCTCCTCCTGGCCGCTGGCACTCACGAGAGGAATGCTGTCACCCGTCAGCGCGGCCAGGCGAGGCGTGTGAGAAACAGGCTAGCTTCGGGCTTTCCCACCTGCTTCACGTGCGCCGCCATGAACACACTTGCTCAGTGAAGACGACAGTCGCAGAAGTCACCTCACTACGAGGAATCTGCTCTTAATGGGGACAAGCTCATCCGGAGTACTTACACTGCGTACTCTCCACGGCCATTTCTGTGATGCTACGGCTCCGTTCTGAAGGGAACGGGACTCTTAAAGGGCTCTATTCTCACACACGCGGTTGACAGTTTGCAGTGTCGCCATCTCAAACTTAAAGGCGAAAACACAATTGTGCCAAGTAATTTGGAATTTCAGGAGCACAGACCATTCACGTTGATTTCTCCTAGCTGTGTTCCTTAAACAAGTCCACTCCAAAAACACACACTGCTAAGGGGTCTGCTGCGATGAGCAGCTGAGCTACTCCTCACTTAAGGCTGACTTGACACAACCTATGTCCTTCACGACAATGCTCCAAAATTTCCTCCTGCTGAGACGTGAACAAACCATAGTTGGGGCTTTTTCTGCACTGAGGAATTATGTGCCGATCACACAGCTGGTTAACTCAGGGAGGGGCCCTGCCGACCGGCCGTGGGGGCAGAGGACACACCAGGCAGACCCCGAGCTGCGGGTCTTGGTGCTGCACCTTCAGGAAACCAGGGATCCCCTCCGGCCTTGGGTACCATCTGCCCACACTCTTCCAAGAAATTCCCCTGTAGCTTGAGCTACTTAAAACAGATTCCTAGACCTTACAATCAAAGAAACAGGGTAAACAAAACTGCCATAACCCTTTAGGTAAGTCCCGTAACAAGTCTGGCTAGTGCCTCCACAACCCCGAGTCCAGGAAGGGTCCCAAAGCTGGGTAAGGGGCCTGAGGATTATTTACTGCCTGGGGCCGGAGGAAACTGGCTCATAATGGTCCGTACACCAACACAGACCTTTAAAGTCCTGTGTTCTATTGTTTCACTTACAAAGTATCAGCAGCCTTATCTTTCGAGTCAAGAAAACATGTATAGAATTCTGGGTATATATCACTGCCTGGAAGGCCCTGCATATTTGCCTTGTATTTTCTAGCTTATATTACTAAATCTGCTGGTGAAACTGGACACAGAAAGAATAAGGGAGGAGTGGGAAGGCGATAGGGAAAAGAAACTTGAGGAGGCCAGAACAATGATGTTTAGACTTTATAAATATATCCAGGTTTTCTTTTACACAATATATATACTTAAGAAACATATTTTAAAATGAATTATAAATTAGACAGAGGCAGCTAACTTTAAATAGATTTTTTTGGCTTATATTCTCTCATCAGCATGAAATAAAATACAATTTTCTTATGTTCTGATATAAGAACTATCAGCCAAAAATAATGCATTTAAAATTTTAGTTACTTATTCTACATTAAGGTGATATACACACACGTATATATTTATACACACATATATATGCACATATATACACACATATACACATACAATCTTTGGTGTTTGCATACAGAGTAAAGAAATCTAGTATTCAGGATATTTTTCATTAGAAATGTGTTTAAATAAATATTTAAATAATGACGATATACTGTCTGACATAAGGACTGATTAAAATCCCAAGGGACTGGCAATTTCTGGACTCTTGAGGCATGCTACTAAATTTTGGATTCGGGAGTCTCTACTGCCTGAGTGTTAAGTGAGGCCATGCCTGACAAGATTGTGTGTTTAACCTACTGCCTACAAAGAGCTGAAATGCTCTTTAATACATGTTCAATTCTATAATGATAATTCCGAACACCATTCCCAGCTAACAGAATCGCAGCCTTTAGAAGGAAAGCTATGGAACGGAAAGCACTCAAAAGGCCCGTGTGCACGGTTTTAAACGCACAGGGAGCGCACCAATTCAATCAGTCCGCGAGATGGCCGCCCCCCGCAGACCCCATTTCTGTGAAGCGGCCGAGCAGCAAACGCCCCATCAATGCTGGCTGCCTGGACAATTGCTCAGATCTGGCACAAGGTATACATGAGTGCTTGTAAAATAAAGGAATAATGTCTTCAGTTCCAAAGAACTTAGACTATTAGGATTTTTTTAATGGCAAAAATTTTCCTTTTCCCCCATTTTTAGTCATTGTTTCCAATTTTGAAAGATATTTCTTACACTTCCTAGACATGTTGAAAATACATAAAAATTCAATTTTTTTTAAATTGTGAAACACACATTAAAAAGGACATCAAAATTTATATAAAATTCAGTGATTGGGAAGTGAACAGCAGTGATTCTAATCAAGTCAAGAAACTGACCAGAACCAGCCCCTCAGTATCTGCCTCAGTCGCACAACCCCGCACAGCCAGTACACCATCCCGGCTCTGCGACGGCCACTTCCCACGTTCTCCTGGTAGGTGTGCCACAGGCACACAGGCCCCTACAAGTATAATCTGACTTTGCTTGCTTTTAGATACCATGTGAATGAAACACATACACTACATTATTCTGTCCAGCCTCTATGCACTGTACATTCTGTCTTGCCTCTTTCCTTTGTAACACTCGTCCACAGGACTGCATACGGTCATACTGCTCATTTTCATTGAACACTGCATTACACGGGGTGGGGGGCAGAGGGTGGGGGTCATCCATTCTCCTGCAGATGGACCACTGCAGTGTTGCAGTTTTTTGGCTATTATAAAGACGGTGCTATATATATTTTTGCACATAGTCTACTGTGTATCTTTACACATTTCTTTAGGGTATATTCTTAGGAGTGGAATTGTTAGTTCATAAAATGTTAGCCCTGGCTGGTGTGGCTCAGTAGACTGAGTGCCAGCCTGCAAACCAGAGGATTGCTGGTTTGATTCCCAGCCAGGGTGCATGCCTGGGTTGTGGCCAGGTCCCCAGTAGGGGGCGTGCGAGAGACAACCAAGGGATATAGCTCTCACACATAGGTGTTTCTCTCCCTCTTCTTCTCCCTCCCTTCCCCTTTCTCTAAAAACAAATAAAATCTTTAAAACAATAAAAATGTCAGTCTTCAGTTATACTAGACAATGCCACACTTTTTCAGTAGTTGGATCAATGAATGTTTCTGCATGCAGCAAGGAGTTCATTTGTATTACTCTGATTGCTAAGGGAACGAAGCACATGACACATCTATTGGCCATTTGGATTTTCTCTTTTGTGAAGTGCCTGTCAAATACTTTGCCAAGTTTTCTACTGAGTTGTTTTTTTTCTTATTGCTTTATAGTCATTTTTATTTGTAATCAACACAAGTCCTTTGCTAATTTTATGCACTGTAACAATCTTTTCCCATTCTGTGACTTTTTAAAATACTTGTCTCTAGATGAAAATGGGTTCTTAATTTTAATAAAGTCAAATGTCTCATTTTTTCCCCCTTTACAGTTTTCCCTTATGGTAGTAATTTATGTCTTGTGTAGGAAAGCTTTCCCTACCTCAACATGAACACACTCTCCTATGTTACCTTCTAGAAAGTTCTATGACCCCGCCCTTCCCGTTTAGTCTGTAATTTCCAGGGAGGTGGATTTTGCTCAGGACACGAACTGCACTGGCCCCACAGCGTGAGAGGCTTCTCGGGAACGCACAGACTGCGCTCCCGCTCCCGCAGAGGCGTCTGCACGCCCTTCTTCAGGACACAGCCCACAGCCTGGCTCTACTCGCCCTTCCCCGGGCGAATAGCGCTCCTCTTCCCAGGAGCCTCAGCGGCACTGAACCTATCACAATCAGGAGATGGGATAACTCAGTCTATTTTTAAGAGCTATAAACTTGTTTTAAGATGCCGATTATCGACTGCTAGATTAGTGTTCTTGTACCCCTCACGTGAGTACCTTTTAAACAGCCCTAATGGCTGCCTGGTGCCCACAGGACAAATGTCAAAAGCCGAGCTCAGCCTAGTATTGAAGGCACTGCCCATCAGCGACCCCCAGTCTGTCTCTTCTTCCTCACCTCTGTTCTCCCCTATACAAGCTCTAGTTCACAGGGATCTTTTGTACGATGTGTATTGTGAAGTAAATATTGAAGGGTCCCCCCCCCCCCGCTGCGCCCCAGAAGCACATCCAGTTTTCCTAGCACTGTGTATTGAAAAGGCTTTCCTTTTCTAATTTCCCTGGGCACTTTTGCCAAACGTCAATGAACCATACTCCTGTGACTCTAACATTTCCGAGCTCTCTGTTCTGTTCCATTGAGCTACATATCCATCCCTATGCAAATATCGAGCTTTCTGTGTTACTGTAGGCTTACAGGATGCACTACAGGTGGGACATCTGGCTAGAGTAAAACAACCAGCAATTTCCCTCCTCTTTCTACCACCCTGGTAAGTGTACAGGAAGGGGGGGCGGGGGTGAAGGCATGTGACCTAAACCAATACAATCAAATCAACGTTAGGACACTTGCTGGGAATTCTGGGGCACAACTGATCTATCCTGCTTGATAACAGTGCCTAACAATGCGGCATCCACTAGCCATATGTGGTTACTTAAACATCATTAAAATTAAAAATTCAGTTCCTCACATTCCAGTGCTCAGCAGCTGCACATGGCTAATGGCCACCGTCCCAGACAGCGCAGACACAGAACACTTCCGTCACCACGGAACGTTCCATCAAACAGTGCTGCTGGAGAGGCTGCCGTGTGCAGACGTGAGGCTGGGGCAGCCCCTGTCAGCGTGAAGACACCAGCGTCAGGACAAAGCTGATGCTGGAGGGAAGGCAAAGACCTGGAGCCCAGTTTAACAGGGGCCCATCTCTACCACACCGCTGGGTTTCTGTTACGTGCTATTACAGATACCCCTGTTTTAAAGACCAGTTTTAGTCAGGTCGTCTGCTGCTTGCAACCAGGACAACCTAATACAGGCTGGTTTCAAAATGCTTTCACATACACTATTTTAACTGAACCTCAAAGCCCATGAGATTTGGAACTTTAATGCTAATCTCTCTTCCTATTAAACATTGAGCTTAATAGCTGGTGATCCTAAACATTCAATAAATAACTGGTTAATATAGTCAAAAATGCTAATTATAGAAACTTACTTTGATTACAATTAAGTGACTATCAAGTAATAGGATTTGAGAATTAATAATACCCTTCCCAAAACTAGGTACCCACCTAAACCGTTATTTTCTACCATCCTACAGAACAAGACGGACAGGTTCTCTATTCCTCAAAGTAATGATTTTTAAAAACTTATTCAACTATACAAATGTGGAAAATGGCAATAAAATATTTTAATTATATAATATTATGGAATAATCCTACAGGAACACTAATTGCATAAAAAAAGCATGCTGAATTTTAAAATTCCTATACAAATACTAGTTGCTATTTCTAAGTTCTTTTTGCAGAACATAAACATTTTTGAGGTTTTCAAGACAGATTCTGGAAATAATAACCCAAGCCCATAAGTTAACCAAAAAAAAAATGAGTTATATGAAAACAAATGTTCTGTAAACTCAAATCCTGAGAGAAACAGTCTCCACTGAATCACGAGAGGCAAAGTCCGAGCTCAGTCACCACGTGCTGGCTGACTTTCTAGGACCCGGGCACGCAGCTTCTTTGTGAGGCTTTAATCACTGACCTCAAAACCAGTATTAAAAGTGTGCCTTCTGGTGTCTTCGTACTAATGAATGACAATAAGAACTACATGTTCTCTGAGTCAAGAACTAGAACCACATGTCAATGTACCCACATATATACTGTTCCTCACAGGACACCCTTAGGGTGTGCCAGAATCGGAGCACACACTCCTTGCCAGGAATCAACCCGCCGAACAGCACTGTCAGGTACGTTTACTCCTCCGAAACCTAAGAGGCGCACACTGCCGCTGGGAACTGCGCAGGTGCAGCACTGACTGTAAATTAAAAGCAGGGTGACAACTGATCTGTGCCAAGAAGATACGCCTCTTTCTTTAGACTGCAGATCCCTAAATAGAGCTTCTCTCAGAACTAAGCTCCAAAACTCAAAATAAACAGGAAAACTAGGCAGCTATCTGCTTAATGTTGACTGTGTGTTTTAATAGCCAGGTTTAAAAATACTGCGTGTCTGCACTGGCTACCTTTTCCTGAAAGAAGTGAGGTATCACAGACTGAACCTCACATCACAGGCAGACACGGGCCCCTGTTTCACATACGGCAAATAGCCTGCATCTTCTGCTCCAAATGAGACTCTGGCTCTAACTGTAGTATAACATATATGCTGAATGATTCATATTTGGTGGGAACTTCACACTCTTGGGGCTCTGAGTGTCCTGAATCCTTCTGAAGCATAACCGACAGAGGGATTCACGTAGGAAGACAATAAAATAGCAGGATATAACATACCAAGTCGTTAGGGAAACAGCAGGGAAATAAGCCAGTTACCACTATACTTTGGTGCCTGGCACCATGCCCCATACCCAGTATGATAAATACCAATGCAATAAATAAAAAATAGGTAATGCATTTCATTCATCATTTTTACCCTTTCTCTTTTAACCCTTTTCAAAACAATCCAGTTCAAATCTAACACAATTTATAGCTTAGGAAGTACAAGACAGTAAGTCCCAGGCTGCTATTCTTTTAAGTTCTTTCAATAGCTACCCAAATCTTCAGGAGAAAGTCAAGGGCCTCGCACCCTCTTTGGGGTCTGGCTCACTGCGCAGGGCTCGGCTCTTCCACCACGCTTCTGCCGCACTTTGCGGATCTGAATTCTGTAACATAGAGGTGCCACGCCTCTCTTCCCACTCCCACGCACCCTAACCCCCTGGCCTAGAACACCTGCTACCAGCTCTTCCCTCTCCGACCCTGTCCTCTAGAGGACCGTTCTCTGACTCTCCCAGTCCCCTGCACCCTCCTCCTCCTGCTGGTCAGAAATCTGGTCCGTGTATCAGAGAACTGCCAGAGGAAAAAGAAGAACAATTTATCTGATCATCAGCACTAACACCCTCGCTCCCTGACAGAGAGAGAGGTAAAAAGGACACATACGTATTCAACAGTCATCACAAGAAATGCATCACTGAAATGTGAGTGATATTGCACAGGAGGGATGTATCACCCTGTCCCCCATGATCTCCTGTTTATATATCAACATCAATCTCTGATGGAGAAAAATCTGACCTCAACGAAAGAAAAGTCACACAGATGTGCAGTTCCTGATAAAAAGCACACAATGAAAACCAATAATTGTGTGATGAGTAATAATATTCGAATACGGAGCAAAATAAAAACCGTGAAACGGAAATTGCAAGAGCCGTGGTGACCGCTGTGTGAGGAGATGGCGCGGGACAGGCGGGAGGGGAGGGGCATGAGGATTGCGTGCCTCACCCTGTGCGTCACCGTGTCACCATCACCGTCCTGCTGCGTCAGGCTCTGTGAGGGACAAAAGAGCGGGGCAGGGGGCTGGAGGTGCAGGGAGGCTGTGTCTTGTCTTCAGAGGTCTCATTACTTTTCCCTGCCCCTGCCGCTCCACTGCAGCCCTGGAAAACATTAGGCAAGCCTCTTAACACTCCCTGTCCGTTCCGTTCCTCATCTGTGACGCGGGGGGGAAAAACTGTTGGCTCAGAAAGATTCTCTGAGGACACTGTAACACTGTCACGAACACTTTGCGGACTCACACTTCCGGTTCTTTAAGGTCAGTGCTAGGTAACCTCAGGAGACAAAAGTCATTTATCTTTCTTTTTGCTCAACCGGGGAACCAGAGTCCCTCTCCCATACATTCTCAACAGACCCCTAAATACACTCAAAGCAGCATTCACAACCACACAGAATGGAAAACCCATTAGAAACGTGTTCCCCAGTTCGCAGTTCACAATATTGCCGTACCGTTTTGAATTGCTTCGAGAAAGGTCTTGAGCGTTACAGTTTCTGCTTGCTCACCGTTTGAAATCATTTGAGGATATTCTTGGGAATGAAAGTATTTTAAAAGCTGGATAACCACCACCAAGAGACTTCGTGTTAACTTGAAGCTTTCAGTCTCACTGCACTTTGGCCTCTTCTGAAGAGTCTGACTCAGCAGGCCCCAAGCGGAGCTCCGAAACCTAGATTCCCAGGAAGTTCTCTGGAGGTGCGGATACTGCTGGCTAGGGTGCCACACTCTGAGAACCACTGATTTTAAATAATGTGCCACCTGTTTTTATCTAATAATTAACACTTAATTATCACAAATCTTACATTGATTTAAGATCCTCATATTAATTTCAAAATAATCTCTACATTCCTTTGTAATTTGAAAGCAGGCAGGGATTATTAGGACTCAAAAAGGCAGATTTTTTCTTTCTTTGGAATCCAAATTAGCATCTTAGTTCATTGATCAGTGTGCCTCAATGTCCTCAACTGTAAAATGGGGTCAGTGGAGAGACATAATAAGATAATATAAATACAAGCCCTTGGAAGAGTATCAGGTCATATTAAGTATTCAATAAATGTTACCTATTACTCTATTACAATCATCCTCGCCTATTTTCTGTTCATTATTGAGGAAAACTCATTCATGTTTGCTACATGTTATACATTACTGGTATAGGTATAAAATGTTATCTACCTATGGTGAAATATCCCGGAGCCCCGACTGACTCAGTGACAACGGGAAAAAGGGGAGGGGATGGGCGAGATCAAAGATCCAGGTTCTGATCACAGTTCCGCCACTAAACTGCTACCTATACACATGTCATTTAACCCGGGTCTCAATTTCTGCTTCCGAAAATGCTCACCTGGGACATGAAGATCAAATGAGAGAACGAGGGTATAATTTTTTTTTAAGCACTGTAGTATCCCTGTGGTGAGTGAAATAGCTCTCCTCAGGAACAGTTCACAAGACATTAACAAGCGAGACCAGTGGCCACAGCCCCTGTATTCAGATCCTTCAGCGACATCCCAATGATCTGAATCGCCATAGCTGCTATATACTGACATTCTCCAATGTCACCAAGTCGTAGCTATTTAAAAAATACTGAGCAGGAATATGTAACATTCCAAATACTCCTGCAAAGCAAAATTTAACAAAGATATAAAAGTAATTTCAGGTGTTTATTGTGTAGCAGCTGCTAAAAATCCTCACTTTACGCCTTTAGAATAACATCCATTTTGATGCAGAACTTCTATTGGCTCTGGGCTTTTATTCTGTCTAAATTCAATGTACGTACATGTATGTGTATAAGGGACGGCCATTCATTGGCAGTTTTCATTTCTAGTTGCTAAGACTTTAGGACATATCTAATGTCCTTATGCAATTGCATAATATAATTTGCATGTTTTTAAATCTTAATTTGCTGAAAACTTGGGTGTTCTAACATTTTCTTCAGACGTTTCAATTAAATTACTACTTTTTGTATTGATTCTTAACAACATGAAAATGTTCAATGCACATCTTTGATTGTATTCCTTGTATAATGCCTCCTAATATAGGAAATAAAGTAATAAAAATCATTTTTTTCTAAAAAGTACATTCCTGAAAAGCAGTATATAAACATTTTCAAGCAAGGCGTTATTTTAAACACAGCAGTAACACTCTCCATTTCAAAGAAATCCAGTTATGAAGGTTCTTTTGAAGTTTATCTTAACGACAACCTAATTTACTACTGTGTAAGTTTTCATCTTCATATATTTAGTTTTCTCAACATAGAAAGTATGTATATCCTACAAGACACTGCAGACCTTAATTTAAAATACCTAAATGTCGCCTAAAACATGTAAATGTTGATTTTTTTAAAAGCTCTATAGAAATAATGTTATCGGCTAAAGTTAATTAAAATTTGTAAAGCTAGTTTGAAAACAGAGGTGGCATGAAACGGGGAAGAACAAGGACAGACCGTTCTGCAGAGGGTCTCTAACCCTGGTGGTTCAGACGGAACGGCAGACAAACGGGACTGTCCTGTCTTTCTTTCTGTTTACCCTCAATGTGCAAATACCAACAGCTTCAATGTGTCTCTACCCCGGTGCTCCCAGAAAACACTCTAAATCTAACTCCACGGGCATAACACACGGGTATCCTGCGTTACGCTGCAGACCACGCAGATGTGTTAACCTCACAGGACACCTATCCTCCTTTCTCTTCATAGCACGTCCCCAAAGAACCTGCGTGCAGGACACAACAGAAACGCGTCTACAGAAGACTCCATGTTCACACATTCAAGACTCTGCCCAAGGACAGTTGACTAATGTAATGTTTGGGAAGTGAAACCCTGCTGGTTTTAAAGACTAGCACTGGCTGCAGCAGGCAATCAGTGACTTCGGGTCAGAGGCTTTGTGGAAGCAGTTCACCGAGTTTTCGGTTTCACTGCTGATCGATCACCCTGACAGGGAAACGCATGAGAGCCAACCTCTCACAGCTGTTCCTGTGCCGCCTTCAATGCTGATGTGCGTGCACACGCCCATCCTGTGAGGTGGCTAAGCCGTGTAGAACATCACACGCCAACGTGTCAGGAGTTAGAGATACAAGACCTTCAGCTGGAAAAAGTCGATCTCCTTGATTTATAAAACTTGGGTAGAAAGAATCATCTTGTGGCTTGACTTAGAAATCTCTAAATAACATCGTTTTGCAGAGCTCATGGCACACAAGAGCCCCTCAAATATTTTTGTCAAATGAACAAATGGACATCGAAATGTGCACTTCCAATGACAATTGTTTGAAAGGAAACTTTGTGAAAAAGGAAAAAATACTTACAATGGTATTCTAAAAATATCCTCAGTTGAGACGTTTGTAAAGCGTTTGAGAACGTGGCCCACAGGAAGTCAGTGCAAGTCTCTGTCACTGGTTTGGCTCACAACGATCTTTGTGGCCGCATTAGCAGCAGCCATGAGCACTGCTGGTGAGAAGCACTCGGATCGTACACACCACTAGTGTACTCACACCTTATATACGTGGGAGAAAGGAAACCTTACAAGTGTAGCCACCGTCATCTTATAACGTGGGTTCACTAATACACAAGAAAGGCGAATTAAGCCTTATAATTTATTCTACCACAAATTAAGCCCTTACAAACAATTGTGTTTTCCATCCACTGTATTGATGCGATTCAGAAAGAACTTCACAAAAACCTATTGGTAAGACTTATGTTCACTTCTAAAATTTTCAATTAAAAAGAAAATATCAAAATCCCAAATGGTAACTGAACTGCAGAAGTTTTTCTTCATATTGAAGCATAGTATAACATAGGAGTCTGCTAAAAAAATGTGGGGGGTCTCTCCTCTGACACTTGGACGGCTGACCACAGACGACAGACGAACTGAGCGAGGCAGTCCCCCGAGACCCCTGGGAGGACTGAAGCAGGCTACACCCTTCGAGTTCACTAGGGAAGTCAGCGGGAGGCTGTGCCAAGCTCCCTCAGCCTCGGGGTGAGAGCGACCCTGCTGCGGTGAAGAGCACAGCAGTCAGGGTTCGGACGGGTCCCTGCCTTCCACGGTGAGACTCACCTGACCACCTCTTTGTGGCCAGTGGAAAGTCAATGCCATTATTTATCTGACTTAAGGCAGTGCAAAGTTTTATAAGAAATAGAGATTTTAAAAATAAGATATCATTTTAAACTAAACACACCAGGATATTCCCCATTTCAAGGAACTTCAGTTACAAAGTCTCCTCTAAAGCCCACCCAAGTGGTGACTCCCTAATTTACAAAATTTTGATTAGAAATTCGTATCTATGGAACAGGGGAAAAGTCTACTGAATAGTTTGTCCTGCATATAAGTGGTAAGACACAACAAAACTGCTCAATGACAGAAAATAACTTACAACTGACGTAACTGCGCTGAGGGGTTGTCTAAAGACGTAACCACGCAGTTTAACTGAGTGTTCAGCGAAGGCCAATCAGAAGCTCCACGCAGTCAGGGGAGGTCTGCGGGAGTGAGCCGCTTCAGTAAAACTGAGCCAACCAAGCAACAGAGAGGAGTCCTAGCTATCATCACGCTACACTTTTCTTCTCTTTTCAAACAATCGGTTAACTGCTAAAAAGTAATAAAAGTGTTCTTTTAATACAAGTAGCAGAATTTTGGGGTGGGTGGGTAACGATTACTATCCAAAAAGGAATGGCTAAGGCAGAGAAATATAGAGTAAACTTAAAACTCATTGTCAGAACTATAATATAATCTGTGGAGGCAAGGAAATTAGATTTCTACAAAGTAGTACCATTATCTTAATTTCAATCACTTGAATAAAATCTAGATTGGAACTTCATTTCTTCTTTTATAGTTAGTTGTGCCTCACTTCGCAGGGTCCCAGTACTTTCACCAAAGAAGTGCCTAATTCATTAAAATAGTTTTCTGTTTCAATAAGCTAAGCCAACGTATGTATCTTTTCAAGTGGTGAAAAAATGTGAATAAAAATGAAACAAAATCCCTAAATATAAACAACAAAGACAAAAGTAAAGATCAAGCTAATTTAAAATGCTATTGGAAAGATACATGGAAAGTTACCTTTTATAAGAAGATTTTGCAACAAAAAAGCATTAAAGGAGAAGCATATTGGTTCTCTTTTTCGCAGGTTTAGTTTTAAAACACGATTTCTGAATGGAAAGAAATCATTCTTTAAAACTCCCTTTTCTTTCTTTGCACTTAATTAGGCTGGCAGAATTATGAGAGGTGCTGAAAAGCAGCAGATTAAGGAAAAGCAGGACACAACTAAACATCATTTACATCGTTTTCTCTCATTTCGTCAGTGTTCAGAGTTGTGGGCAATCACTGACATACAGAAATCACTAAGACATTAAAACTACAACTTCACACTGTCCAAAGAGATGACAAGTGTCTCAGAATATCAATTTAAAGTTCATAGAATAAGTCACATAGATGAAACGCTGGGTCGTACTGGGTGTATGGCACAGCCGCCTGGTTTGCTTTGTCTCAGTGAGTAGGCTGTACTTGTCACGTGAGGGGTGCATCACATAGCAGCAACGAGAGCCTTCCAAGAAACAATTCAGAGAAAAGACGTGTCTACCCTTTGGACATTTCTCTCCCGGATGTAAAAACGCCCTGACAGCTACAGTCACTAAACAAAGACAAGCATCCCTGCGGCTCGGGCCCAGGGGGCTGTTACCTCGACAATGTCCGAGTTGGTCCTGCTCTCGTGCGGCTCGTTGTACTCGGTGTACTTGAGGAGCACCTTGTCCATGTCGGTGCTGGCGTACTGGAACAGCTTGTTGGAGCTGTTGAAGATGATGAGCGCTATTTCACAGTCACAGAGCACGCTGAGCTCGTAGGCTTTCTTCATTAACCCAAACTTCCTCTTTGTGAAGGTGACCTAGACGATCACAGAAACAAAAGTGTATTTTTACCAAAAGCATTAGGAGAGCTTGAATACAGGCTACCTGAAGATGAGTCTTCTTAACACTGAGTCCGATTTCAAAGGAGGAAAAGGTTCCCAGCCTTGTGCTCCCATGAGCCTCTGCGTCTCCCGCTGGCCACAGGGCTACGGTCCTACAGGAGCCTTGTACCTCCAAGGGCGCTGGCGGGGCGGCCGCTAGGGAGGTGTTCCTTTCACCGGCCCCGCTGCAGGAGGCAAGGAACCAGAGGAGACAGTTGACCAGTGAACCCTTAGCATCCAGTTAAAAATGGTTCCCCTCAGAAACCCGTCCTACATCAAGGCATCCATCATCGCTCCAACTTTACTCCCTAAACGACTAAGCACCCACTAATGTAACTTGTACTTGCCCCTCCCTCCCAAGCCCTTCTCCTGCGACCACTAAGATTCACAGTCTAGGATCAGCAAATGCCCTAATGTCCTTTGAATATTTCTTTCTTTAACTGAAGCTGTCTCCTGAAGTCCTCTCAAAGAGAGATCAATTTTTGTTTGTTTTTAAACACTACACTTCCTATACTAAAGGACCTGGAAGATATATCCCTTTTGTTCCCTATTCTCTCTTCCAAATTATCTTTCCTCCCTTCCCCTTCAAAACCCCCAGATGCTTTGAAGCTCAAGTCATGACATTTATACCACCCAATAACCTTCCGGTGGCGGGCACCAGGCGACCCGCTGGTCACTCTCCCTCATGCGCACTGAGAAGCATCACCTGACTCCTTCTCTGTCTGGCCCTGCTCTTTTCTCGGGTGACTTCAGCATCAGGTGGGGGAAACCACTACAAATACCACGGCCTCTCAGTTCCTTTATCTTCCAACTTACAAGTGATCAACCTCCACCACATGTGAAATGCCCACTCCTAAAATCATACCTTGAACTCTGCCACCAGCAATAATCACACCCGCCCCCGGAGACCTCACTTTCATGCATCCCACTTTCCTGCCTCTCTTCCTACTCTTCTCGGCTGCATGGTCTCTCCAGAAGTTCTTTCACCTTTATCAAGTGCTCCAATTACTGATCTCATGACCTTATTACCATCTAGTCTCATGTCCTTTCTCACCTCTGGATTCCTTGATCCATCACGATTTTCACTCCCTTGCAAACACACATGACTCCTTTACCCCTTTCTCACTCACATGCTTGCCTGGCACAGCCCCAGTCAGGGACTGACCCCCTATCCACACACCAAATCATCCCTGTCTCTCTATCCAAGCAGCTCACACTCCTCCTGGGAACACCTGAGCACACACACATGCACACACTCGATGTTTCCAAGCTCGTGATCATAAAACTCAACATTCGATGGTGCCTGACAATCAAAAATTCCCTTGTGTCTTCGCCCGTCCTCCAGGTCAGCTATTTCCCACGCTCTCCCCCCGCCGCAGACCACTGAGACAGCAGACACAGGCGCGTCCCGTCACCGAGTCAGCAGCTTGAACGCTGCATCTGCACCCCGCCACCCTCTCCCTCCTCTGCTGCTGGTGTCAGCATTCCTGGTCCCGCTCCTCCCCAGATGCCACAGGCTTCCCTCTCCCCCCATCAGTGACGGTCTCCTTCCTCTCCACCAGGTCAAAGGCCGCAAGCCCAGAAACGTGCTCTAGCCCCCCTCCGACTCCACACTGCTCCTGCAGCCACCACCCCTTCTCCCTGCTCCATTTCAGAGCTCGGGTGTTTGGAAGACACGTCTGCGGCCATCCCCAGGTTCACACCACCTGTTCTCTCCCACCCCACTGCCCTCAGGCTTCCACTCCCCACGTTCCCCTAACACTTGTCAACAATAACCTTCGATTTATGTGAGTAAGGTCAATCGTCCCTTTTCCGTCCTTATCCTAGCAGAGTGTCAGCAGCACTGGGCAAGGATGACCACGTTCTCGTTCTTCAAACACCTTCTTCACCAAGTGCTCAGCGCACAGCACCCTCCCAGTGCTCCTCCTGCTTCGGTGGCTGCTGCTCCTCAGCCTTCGGAGCTGCGACCTCTTCCTCCCTCTGCTCAGCGCTGTGTACTGAAGGGCCCAGGGGCTTCGGCCTCGAGCTCCTTCTCCGCTTTACCCCCACTGTCCTTGCCGGGTGACTGCATCCAGAGTCGTGATTTTGAAAAACTATAAATATGCTCTTTCAATAGACTTTTCCATTTCAGCAACTGGTACCACCTTCCATTCAAACAAAGCCAAAAGACTCTAAGAGCTGTCCTTGATCCCTCTTACCAAATAAGCTACCACACCAATCCATCAACAAATTGTGTCTACTCCACCTCTCAGACACATCTCAAATGTCCATGCTTCTGTCTACACCGCTACCACCCTTGGCTGACTTACAGCACCTCTAATGTGTATTATTTATGTAACCATCTTACTGCAGTTCCTGTTTCACCTACTGTACCCTATAGTAATAGTTGCCATTTACCTTCCAGTGTGACATTTTTGACATATAAATCAAAATGTGTAAGTGGGAGTTTAGTTTTTCATTGCACTGAAAGTAATATTCAAGCTCATTAAGAAAACAAAATAAATGATCTGGCCTCATTCTCACTGACCCTATTTCATCACTCACAACTACCTTCATTACTAAGAATTCCTCCTATAAGTATGAATTTTCGTTTTGAAATAGGCTTATAAACTTTGGTACCTGAAACATTTAATTTCATTTTATTTTTATGTACTATAAAATTTAAATAATTTGTAAGTATCAGTATTAATAAAGCTATTTCAGTGTTTATTAGCCAAAATAAGTAAAAATTTTATTTTTCAATTGCCATTTTACTCCAAGATTATAATCACTATAAAGAAAGAATAAAGCTAAAGACCTTACCTATAAAACTCAGTGCTCCTATAAACTGAGACACATTTTGCTTTAACCTAACCAGTTTTTCTAATTTTGTATCAAATCCAAAACTCAGCAAATATACTTCTCTACATTTAAGAAGGCTGGCCGCGCCACCTCTAAAAGACCTTCTATACTTAAGTCCCAAGTACCTGCAAAGATTCTCGCATGATATATATTTAGGCATATCTTTAGTTCATTGTTGAACTGAAAAGTCGATAAGAGACTTAAGGTTTCTGGTCGAGCACATACAGGAGCTTGAAGTTGCCACTCCATCCTAACAACAAATAAAAAGCTGAATAAGCTGAAAATTTAACTCTTCTTCCATCCCTCAGAGAACTGAGGTCAGAGCGCAACTCCTGCCCCCCTCGCCCCCAAACTGGAGCCGGCACCAGGGCAGGAAAAGCAGAACTGTAGCTGAGGAGATGCCGGCGGCTTCGTGTGGACAACCATCAGAGATAAAAACCCCAGGCCCAGCCTGAGGGGACACACCTGTGCTTCTGCTGTTTTACCTCCCTGGGGTCCAGGGTACAGATCAGAGGAACGCCCCTTGGGCTTCCAGCAGGGAGAGGAGAAAGGAGCTACTCTGAATATGCCGGGACATAGGTTCTTAAGGAGGCCTGCCCTCGAGACAGACTCTGTTACCACAGCCTAACGAGGGGAGGAGGGAAACAGCCTGTGCAGTTCCTCGCAGCCATCCGAGCCCACCTGCGGCTGGGGGTGCACACCACAAAGCACTCACAAAGTGCGCAGTCCGCCGGCACAGGTTCCCGGAAGACTGAGTCCTGGTCACAGGACGACAGGACACTTCTCTCCCCACACCGCGTGACTAAGGGCCCACCACTGCGGTGCCTTTTACCTAGTGCATCACGCCTGGCTCTCGGCAGAAATCGCACGGCATACTGAGGGGCAAGAAACACACCCTGAAGACGCAGAGCTCGCATCAGAAGCAGTGTCACATACGGCAGAACTGTCGGACTTATCAGACCGGCAACTCAAAATAACTACGACTAACGTGCCAAGGGCTCCCATGGCGACAGCAGACAACGTGCAGGAACAGGTCAGCCGAGAGACGGGAATTCTAAAAGAATGACAATTTCAAATGCTGGCAATAAAAAAACACTGTAAGATAAATGAATTGTCTTTGATGGGTTCATCTGTCAGCTGGAAACCAACAAGGAAAGAATCTCTGAGTTTGAGGATATGTCAACAGAAACTATGAATACCAGAAGAAAGAGAAATAACAGAAGAAATATTTGAATCAATAACATTTGGGAGTTTCCTCCAAATTAATGTCAGACACCAAACCACAGATCCGGGAAGCTCTAAGAACACCAATGATATGAATGCAAACAACAAAAAAACTCTTAAAACCCTAATGACACCAAGGCATATTACATCTAAGCTATATAGATTCAAAGATTTTTTAAAAAAATCTTGAAAAAAGCCAGAGGGACAGAACACCTTATATACATAAGTGTAAATATAAGAATTACATCCAATTTCTCCTCAGAAACCATGCGATGAAGAAGAGTGTGTTTAACATGTTAAGGGGGGAAAACCCACTAACCTAAAATGCTGTTAAGCAACTACACTTCAGAAGAAATAAAGACTTCCCTAGACAAACAAAAACAGGAAATCCATGGCCAGTAGACCTGTTGTAAAAGAAACGCTGAAAGTTCTTCAGAGAGAAGGATAATAATACAGACCAGAAACTCTGATCTACATAAAGGAAGTGTTGTTATTCTTAATTGATGTAACAGATAACAGTTTGCTCACAATAACAGCAACAATGTATTGAAATGATTATAGCTCATGTAACAATGGAAGGAACAACAGCGACAATACAGGGGATGGAAAGGAGGCATTACGGATACTTTGTTATGATAAGGCAGTGAAAGCCCATGAAGCTGAATAGAGGTATTTGAAAGTAAACTTGGGTTAGTTACAAACGTAAACTGCAAAGTCTAGGGCAACCATTAAAAAGAGAAAAAAAAAAAAACTAAGTATAACTGATATGTTAAGTAGAGAAAATGGAATCAAAATAATCCATTAAAACCACCAAAAGAAGAAAAAGCATAAGATAAGAATAAAAACAAAGAACAAGAGTAATAAATAGAACACGAATGCAGTAGATACTAATCCAACAATTGCTTTAAAAGTCAATGTTCTAAATTTGCCAATTAAAAAGTAAAGATTGTCAGCGAATCAGAAAATAATACCTAACGATATATGGTGTCCACAAGAAGTCCACTGTCAATATAAAGACACACATAGGGTAAAAGCAAAGGGAGGGAAAAAGACATCCTCTACTAACACTAACCAAAAGAGAACTGAAGAAGCTGTGTTGATTTCAGACAGCAGATTTCAGAGCAAGGAAAATTATCAAGATCAAAAAAGGGCACCACATGATGACAAAGGGGTCAGTTCTCCAGGACAACATAACAATCCTTAGACCCTTAAAACGTGTGAACCAAACAACAGAGCGTCAAAGATCTGTGAGGCAAGGAGAAACAGATGAATTCATTATCATAGTGGGAGATTTCAATACCCTTCTACCAACAATGTTGGAGAAAATCCGTAAGGACATGTATGATTGGTATCTGCTTCATCCAACAACAGCAGAAGACACATTACTCTAGAGCTCACATGAAACACTAAGACACATTCTGGGCCATAAAATACAGCTTAACAAACTTAAAAGAACAGAAATCATACAATGTATGTTCTCAGATGACAATGGCATTAAACAAACAAAAAAAATCAGTAATAGAAAGATAACTGGAAAATCCCAAAATACTTGGAGATGAAGTAGCACACTTCTAAGTAACACAGAAATCAAAGAAGCAATCTCAAGAGAAATTAACTATTTTGAACTAAATGAAAATGAAAATACAACTTATCGACTTGTGAGATGCAATGAAAGCGAAGCCTGGAGGAAACTGATAGCACCGAATGCACATATGGGCAAAGAAGAAAGACCTAAAAGCAATAATTTAAGCCACCACCTTAGGAAATTTTCAAAAGAGCAAATCAATCCAAAGAAAGCAGAAGAAAGAATAAGAACAGAAATCAATAAAACTGAAAACAGGAAATCAATAGAGAAAAATCTACAAAACCCAAAACTGGTCATCCAGATACCTCCAGCCAGGGTAACTAAGAAAACAAGATACAAATTACTAAGACCACAAATGAAAGAAGGGATGTCACAACTCAACTACAGATCCCATGGATAATAAAAGAAAACAACACTATGCCTATAGGTTTGATGATCTAGATGAAAGAACAATTCCTTGAAAGACACAATCAGCCAAACCACACAAGAAAAAAACAGGTCTATTCAGACTCTCTATTAATTGGATCAATAATTAACAACCTTCTAAAACAGAAAGCACCAGGCCCAGACGAGCTCCCTGGTGAATTCCAGCAAACACTTAAGAAATTATACCAATACTCTACAATCTTCCAGAAGAGAGAAACAGTACCCCCTACCTACGGTTCTGGTTTACAAGGTCACCCATGGTCAACTGTGGTCTGAAAATATTAAACGGGACATTTCAGAAATAAACAATTCATGCGTTTTAAATTGGGCGCCATCCTAAGGAGCACAGTGGAACCTCGAGCCGCCCTGCCCGGGGCGTGATTTGGTCCAGCACATCTGCACCGCACGTGCTGCTCACCTGCTGCTGGTTCAGAGGTCCTCTTGCGTCCAAGTTACCCTTATTTTACTCACTAACGGCCCCAAAGCCCAACAGTAGTGATGCTGGCAATTTGGACACGCCCAAGAGAGGCTGGAAAGTGCTTCCTTTAAGTGAAGAGGTGTACGAACAGGAAAAAACACTGTAGGTAGAAGGCTTTGGTACTATTTGCAGCTCCAGGCACCCGCTGGGGGGTTTGGAATGTGACACCCGTGGATGAGGGGGAGTCCTGCACTGACTACAGCTTCAGAGGACACCACTCTGCCTAGAAGATTGGATGTAACAGAGCTAGGTACACAGCAGGAAAACAATCCTTTAGAGTGTACATTTCCCTCAACTGTAAAGCTCTCCTTCTCCTTTTACATTTTATTGTATTTTTACCATTACCATGTATTCCCCTTATATTCCCTCCCCCCTGCAATCACCATGCTGTTGCAATTAGATGTTTATGGATGTCATGCAGAGATTTTCCTTCCAGACGATATTTTTATAAGACATCTACTTCTCACACATAGCTGCTGAGCTTCAGTGGCAGACTCTATCTTTCTAACAAGGTCCTTTCCTTCACTTAAAGACTTCCATTACACAGTCAGTCATCCCGGCCTGGCGCTCCGCTCCCTCGCCGCGTGGAGTCCTTTCCCCTGGTGGGTGCCATCTCTCTGTGCTTGTGACAAGAGGGCAGGGGCTCTTACGTGCTTTGCTGCTTATGCCCCGATAAACCCTATTTACATGTGTCCCGCATGTGCTCGTGAAGCAGGTGCCCATGCCTGCCTACATGTCAAATCCTCTGACCTGTGAAGGGAAACTTACTTGTAACCTCACTGAGAATCATTCCTTTGGAATTAGGGACTGGTTATCAGCCTTTCCTATTTTATGAGCTTTGGTAATGAACCCCACTGTGTGAGCCTTACGCTGTAGCTAAGGAACCTCCCTGAGCTGAACAAGGGCCCTCATCAATTCGGCCTATAGGCAGCCCTCGCCACTCCCACTAACTTCTCTACCAGTTGCTGAGTTTTGTCCCCAATTATGCCCACATGACCGAACAAGTGCTCGGACTTTGCAGAACACATTTTTAGTGCTGTTCTGTTCCTTGTAAGCTTCCAGAAACCAGCTGTTCTTAAAACTTCTCCTGATGAGGAGCTTTTCCAGAGACAACTTCTCTCCCTCCTGCATATGCTTTGAATAGTTTGCTCACAATAATCTGGAAAATTATTTTTCCTTCTTTTTTCTTTAAACCGAGGGGTTGTCAGATTTCCCCTTAAAGAGCCAGAGAGTGGAGACTTTAGACCTCTGAGCCACATGGTCTCTGGGGTAACTGACTACTTGAGTACGTTGTTGGAGTGGAAAGCAGCCACAGGCCGCACATACATGAATGGGCGTGGCAACAACGCATTATTCGCAAAAGCAGGCAGCCAGCCTGTGGACCACAGTTTTCAAGCCCTGCTTTAAACCCTTACAACTTCTGGTCTTTGTCGATTGGTAATCACAACTATCCTGAACTGGCAGGTGTTGGCTGACTTTGGTACTGAAACCATACGGGGTTGGCAAAAGTAGGTGTGCAGTTGTGAATACACAAAACAGAGCTTATTCTTGCATTGTTTATTAATTATTGCATTATTTTCCATACGAACAACTGTAAACCTACTTTGGCCAACCCTGTACATAAATGTTTTAGAATATTTGTGAGTAATAGTTGTAAAAAAATTCTATTTGTTGGTTAACCAGAAAATTTAACTTACCGGACACATCACTGATGGCGGTAGCTAACTTAGGAATTACCTACTTGTGCAAAGAGAGGTGATAATCTAAAGTGACCAAGATGCAGAAAACCAACAATCAAATGTACAGAAGATTAAATGTATTCTGATAAATCTACACAATGAATGGTGGTGGTGGGCTGCAGTGACTTTACATCTTTTTTACCTATATTTCTTGCAATTAACACACATGATTTCTGAAATTAAAGTTTCTCTAAAACACATGATAAAAAGCCAAAACTTGCTGATTGCTAAAATATTTAATTTACTATAGAAATAAAAATACTGACTTGAAATTAAACTTAAGAAAAATGCAACCATTTTATTCTATACTCCTTTTTAAAAAAATTATTCACATCCATTAAATATATAAATTAAAATTTCATTTACCTGTCGGTTCCTTTCATCCATTATGCGTGTGATTTGTATTTTCTTCCGCCCCATTTTCAGTCACCTTTCCTTCCTTATATTCCAAATATTTAATTCAAAAATTAATTTTCTTCAATACCCTAATGCATCGTACACAGCTTCTATTATTTCAACTCCTTGTCCAAGGGCTACAGCTGAAATTTTCTACAGGATCTAAAAGAAAACACAAATTAGCAAATTTAAGTTCTATAAATTGGCAAATCATGAAAAGGTTATACAAATTTCAAACCTGTTTTTATGCTTCACACTGACAGCGCTATTTGTCCAAATTTCTGGTTACATAAAATTAGGAAATAAGTTGAAGTGTTGTTCATTTTGCCCCTAAACTCACTGATGGATGATGTCACAAAGTGGCAATGGGCACTATCGACACAATAAAACAGCAACCCACAGAATGGGAGAAAATAACTGCAAAGCACATTACCTCATACAAGACTAATATCCAGGATACATTTAAAGATCCCCAATAATAACAAAAAATTAACTATTCAATTTAAAAAATAGGCAAAGGACTTGAATAGACATTTCTCCAAAGATATGAAAATAAGCACATGAAAAGATGCTCAAAATCCCTCTGTCACTAATGCAAATCAAAACCACAACATGAAACCACGTCACACCCATCTGAATGGCTATTATCAAAACAAAACAAACACAAAAAAGTGTTAATAGGCAGAAATTGGAACCCTTGAGCGTAGTTTTGGAAATGCAAAATGGTCAAGTTGCTGTGGAAAACAGCCAGGTGGTTACTTGAAAAAACAAATCTAGAATTACCATTTGATCCAACAATTCCACTCCTGGGTAGACACCCCCAAAAATGAAAGTACGGACTCAAGAAACATGTCTGTACACGTGCTGATAAAACACATGCTGACAGGAGCGTCATTCACTGCCGTCAACAGGTGCCAAAAACTCAAATGTCCTCTGGCACGCGAATGGAGGAGCAACACAAACGAAACCCAGAGAAGTATAGTATGCATATACTATGAACATAAAGCGGAATATTTTTCAGCCTTAAAAAAGGAAATCCTATCACAGCATGTGAATCTTGAAAGTATTGTGCTAAGCAAAATAAGCCAGCCACAGAATAAATACTATATAATTCCATTTACATGAGGTACCTGCGGCAAATTCACGGAAAAAGGAAAATGGTAGTTGACAGGGACAGAAGGAAGGAAGGAATGGGACACTACCGCTCAAGGGGACAGAGTTTCAGGATGAGATGATGAGAAAGCTCTGGAGACGGATGGTGGTGATCGCCGCACAGAAATGTGGAAGTACTTAACGCCACTGACCTGCACACTCAAAAATGGCTAAAATGGTCAATAATGAGGTATGTATATTTTACCACAATTTCAAAAAACACAAATACTCTAAAAAGTGTGCATACCCTTTAAATAATAGAACATTACAAATGTTATTCATACAAAGAGTTTTGGTAGAAATGGCAACATTTAAAACCCACCTTTAGAACTATAAAACCTATCTTTAGCAAACACAGTTGGGAATTCTTTTCCCACAGAGAAAGGAAAATACCTTACCTAGGGGATAAAAATGAATCTCTCTAATTAAACCCCCAAGGCCTATAACTCTATTCAGGCAACAATAATAGAGTAAAAACTCAGTTGAAACTAAACTCTCACCTGAGATTTTTTTGTATGTAATTTTAAAAAATCAGGAACTAGAGTTTTAAAAAGATTCCCAATATGAGTTTTGTTGTCTTAATTTAACAGATTAACAGAATCCAGCACTCTGATTCAGACCAAATTACATTAATACTGATACAGATGTTCAGCCTTTTAAAATCAATTTTGTTTACTATTTTAAAAAAACTTGTTGCTTAAGTAAGTACACATAAATATTTTAAGAGCACGGACTTTAAACAGAAGGTGAACTTTACTTTCAACTTGGCCCTTATTAAATCAACACCACTCTGAGTCTGTTCATCAAAACACACCATTTTCATGATTCCAATAAATCAACTGTGTATTAATTTTTTTCAAAAGCTACTAAAATAAACTTTCTAATAAAGTAACTATGTACAATCAACAACTAAATGCTGTAAATAAACAGGTATCTACCAAGAGACAATGATTCATTCTTTCTTTAAAAGAGAGGAAACTTAAGAATTCAATTTTGGACATATTACACTTGAAATGGTCATGGGTCGCACAACTGAAAAGGCCAAATAGGAAGCTGACACAAGACTCAGAAATCACGGCTAAAAATACACCGTGGGAGTCTTGGGCATCTAGACAGTGTTAACATTGGAAGAAAAATGCACCCACCTAGGGGTAAAATATAAAAGGACAAGAAACTGAAAGCACCACGGAAGAAAACACTTTGTCTCTGAAGACGAATAGCCCAAAATCATCCTCTAGATATAAGGTTTTTGAACAATTTGGCCATCATTTAAAAAAAATTTTTTTTCAAATCTGAATTTCAGCTTCCCTTGAAAATTCCCTTTTATTTCTAAAAATTCTAAGAAAATAATAAGACAATGACAAAAATGTGTGTATGGATGCTCACCCCCAAGGCAATCAAAATATGAAAACATAAATGGCAAAAATACTACGCAAGCACCCAGGGATAACCTGTTTCTATAATAAAATATGGTAGCCAATAATAAGGCCTAGACATTTTACAAGTGTTCACAATGCATTTTCGTGGGCAGGAAAATATGTAATTCTAGAATGCTTTTAAGAATTCTACTGAGGTAGCATGCACAAGCAAAAGGTGCCATTGTACACGGACTCATGTCACAGAAATTAATCACTTGTGGATAGTTTTTAAAAACTACATTGACTTTTTCTAAAATAAGTGCCATTGTGGGAGAAGAATTATTACAAACAGCAAAAACCCATGGCTGCCTTTAAAATCAAGAAGAAAAAGGAGGCCAGAAAGCATGAACTTTAAACATTACTGAAATGTCCCTTGTACTTTACTGTTTTGTGCAATTTCCAGTTACTCTTTCTTCACAACTAGCTTGGAATTTGAAAGCATTTTCCGACTGAGGAGGACTGTTAGAAGCTGAGTGAAAAAACACCTAGCCCTAAAATAGTTGAATAACCTTTGGTAACTGACAATTTCAAAGTAAAAGAAACTTTTTTTGTAACAGGGAAATTGAAATTATACATGCTGTATGTACCACTGGAGGCTAGAATAAAATATGCGTGCAAATATCTGAGGGAAAGTTAACAAGTATATTTGCAAGCATGCCATGTTATTAACATTTATTTTATCTTTTTAAATTTTTGTATTGTTGTCACTACCACAGATGTCCCTATTTCCCCCTCTTTTCCCCACCTCTACCCAGCCCCAACCCCACCTTCCCTCTGGCCATCACCATAGTGTACTCGGTGTCTAATCATCAGAGAGATGCAAACTAAAACCACAATGAGATACGACCTCACACCTGCCAGAATGGCCACCATCAATAAATCCACAAACATAAGTGCTGGGGAGGACGTGGAGAAAGGGGAACCCTAGCGCACTGTTGGTGGGAATGCAGACTGGGGCAGCCGCTGTGGAAACAGTAAGGAGCTTCCACAAAAAACTAAAGATGGAACTGCCTTTTGACCCAGCAATTCCTCTTCTGGGAATATATCCTAGGGATCTGGAAACACGAATTTGAAAGAATATACGCAACCTTATGTCCACAGCAGTGTTACTGACAATAGCCAAGATGTGGAAACAGCCCGAGTGCTCAGCAGTCGATGAGTGGGTAAAAAGGCTGTGGTACGTTTACACAATGGAATACTACATGACTGTAACAAAGAAGGAAAACGTCCGTTTTGCTACAGCATGAATGGACCTGGAGGTTATTGTGCTAGGTGAAATTAGCCAGTCAGAGAAAGACAAATGCCACATGCTCACACTCGCATGTGGAAAGCAATGGACAAAGTAAACTGATGAACAAAACAGAAACAGAGGCATGGACACACGGAGCAGACTGACAGCTGTCAGAGGGGAGGGGTGACGGGGAAACTGGGTGAAGGAAGGGGAAGGGATTAGCCAAAGAACATACATGTTATTAATATTTGTGATCAAAAAAATAATTTATTGTGTGCATGCTAGTTCACATATTTACTTCTCTTGAAACATATGAATACCTTTTTTGCATAGGCAATAAAAATCAGAAAAAATTAAATGGCAAACATTATCTTGTAACTAATTTCCAATAAATGAATGTCAAAAAGGTATGTAAAGTTATACATTATTAAAAAAGCAAGCTAAACATGACACAAAAGTACTGACATATATTAGTGACATATTACATAATAATACAGCATTTAAATTAATATACAGTTTATACACAGTTTACATTTTTTCCTCAAGCTCTGTAAATAGTCTATTGACAAAAAGAAGGGGAAGAAAGAATGCTGAGTCGACACTGCTCCATGACCCACTTTCATCTACGCCTTGTTCTTCACCACACTCCAATCAAGCTACTTGAAAAGTGTATGATCCTCTAATTTTCGGCTTACCTAAGAAATCATTTTGTATTGTAACCTCTACCCTTTTAGCAAAGAAGAAACTCAAGTCCAAGGAAAAAAGCGTGCCATCCAAACCCTCAGTTTGCTCACACACCCAGGAACTTTCCTCCTGTGACACAGCAGGTGTCCCTGAACTTCACTCACACGCTCCCTCCTCAGTCCTCCTCCTGATCACGGACCAGTCTACTTTGCCCTTCTATCGACTGCCTTTTCCACTTTAATCAGTGTATTTAAATACTAAACTGTACCTACTGCTATAACAGAAAAATTAGTATAATTTGCCACAAATGGAAGATAGCCTTAAAATAATAAAACAAATTATTAAGTAAAA
Source organism: Phyllostomus hastatus (assembly GCF_019186645.2). NCBI lineage: Eukaryota > Metazoa > Chordata > Mammalia > Chiroptera > Phyllostomidae > Phyllostomus > Phyllostomus hastatus. The sequence goes on along the minus strand of NW_025334036.1, from coordinate 10,009,457 downwards.
TAAAGCAATTAAATAGAATTTTGGTATGTATATACATGCATATGTATATGATGGTATTATACATTACATATATATATATCATGTATAGTATATGGTAACCACATATATACAGGGTGGGGTAAAGCTAGGTTTACAGACATCCACATGGAAAAAATACATTAATAAATAATACAAGAACAAACTGTTTCATATACAACTGCAAAACTATTTTTGCCCCACCCTGTCTTTCTATAAGGAAAAACATATATAACATATAATACATATATAATCATGTTAACTATAAGTGACAATAAATCAAATGGCCTGATTTGTAAAAATGCATACTTAAACAATAATTTCCTCAGTAAGAATGAGATTACAAAAAATTAAAGAGGGGACCTGGCTGGCGTAGCTCAGTGGATTGAGTGTAGGCTGCGAACCAAAGTGTCGCAGGTTCAGTTCCCAGTCAGGGTACATGCCTGGGTTGCAAGCCATCACCCCCAGCAACTGCACATTGATGTCTCTCTATCTCCCTCCCTTCCCTCTCTAAAAATAAATAAATAAAATCTTAAAAAAAAAATTAAAGAGGGATTCGGCTCCATTTTACTCAGGAAGACAACCCCAGTTTTTAGTTTTAATGTAAACCAGATAAAAAAATCCCATCTCCTTTGTGTACTTAATCAGAAAAGGGACAGACTAAGCAACCGTCTTTGACAGGATTGAAATACTGAAAATTCACTCCTAATCAAAAAGGCAGGAAACTTTTGTCTAATGAACTGTTGCCTCAAGATGGCTTCTGAAGTCCCCTTCACAAATGTGGGAATATCCTTGGCCGTTTTCACACAGTGGTGGGAAATGGGTTCTACCATCATTCATTTCTTCCATCAATCTGGGGGGAAAGCTTTTTCAAAGCTTCTGCCAGGCCTTTCAAGTATCTTTTCAAAATATTCGAAATATGTTCACTGCTGGTTCAATTCACCCCATAAGTATGTTCGTAACTATCGATTCAGACAATGAACACATGTTCTCTTCATTTATCAGTTGGTTGAACAGAGGAAAGTTTTTCAAGGGTCCTGGTACCTAATAACACCAAAGCACTCGACACACATTATCTTCTTAAATCCGCACACCCTGTTTATGAGAGGGGCATTATTATTTTCATTTTTGGTCTGAGAAAACCGAAGCTTAGGCAACATGTATCGCTCCCGCAAGGCCAGAGCTGATAAGGAACAGGGCCAAGGCCCGTTCTAGGTCCTTGAGCGGGCTCTGTGACTCCCAGGGACACAGCTGCACTCTGCTGCCTCGGGGAGAGGATGGAGGGAGAGCCCCGCGGCAGTCTTCCTGCAGCAGAGGGTCGCAGGCCGCCCCGCCGTCTCTAGCCCAGACCTCCCACAGACACCCTGTATCCCACCATGGCAAAGGATCGTGGGGAGGAGAGAAGAAGCCAAAGACTTCCAACCACAGCCAGGTAAGGGACCCACCACCGCTCCCACAGCGTGGCTCCTTCCTCCCGTCCAGGGCCAGGCCAGAGGCGCTGCAATCTATCATTTCAAGCTGCAGGTGGCTGCCTCCTTCTACTTGCCCATACTTCGGGATATAGATATTCCCTGATCTACTATAATGTTCTTGTGCACGTTAAAAATGCATTGCTCTGAACCACTTGAGGATAAATTGCATATATCAATCCTTAAAGCGTGAATTTCCTAAGAATATGAATATTTTCTCATATAACTCAAGTACAATAATCAAATCCAGGAACTATATCACCAATACAGTACTTTAAAGTGCAGGCCATACTCCAGTTTGCTAGTTGTCCCAATAATGTTAAGGCCCCCGCCCCCAGTACAGTACCGCATTATCCAGGATCCAATACCACACTGAGCTGTCCGTCTCTTCGGTGTGCTTTAATCTAGAAACACTTCTTGGCCTTTGGCTTTCGTGACATTGACGTTTTGAAGAACACAAGCCAGTTTTTCTACACAGTATTTCTCAATTTAGGTTTGTTTGGTATCTCCTCCCATTTCAGTTCCCAGCAAGAACACCTGCATCCTTCTTAGGGTATCCCATCCAGAGGCATCTGGTGTCCATCTACCTCTTACTATTAGGCATAAAATTCTTATCAGAGTGGCAAGCAGATATAAACTGTTGTGCAAATGCTAGCCAATATTGCAGCTTTAACATTCTATGATTCTAATTAGTATGTATAAAACCCTTCTAAAAATGAAATCTTTATCATTTGAAAATTATAACCTCTACTGAACAAATATCAATTTTATCTTTGTGAATACTATGCAGACAACATAAATAATCATCGAAATGCTGCTGTGTGAAGTGGAAGGACATCCAGTTATTAAAGATGTCGTTATCAGGGGGAACAAAGGTCATGCTTGTCCAACTTGACTTCACTGGTCAGAGAAGCATGGAGGAAAATTTCCCATCTGTGAATTAACAGAAGATCACCAGTGATAGTTCTCATTAATAACACTTATCTGCATTGAACATTTTTCCTAAGCCTTCATGTTACTTTATAACACTTATTATTCAATAATTTACAAATAGACGTGCATCCCAGTCTCTTTCTATTCCACACAAGTGACATGCAGCCGGAGATACAGGATGCCCACCCCAAGTACCAGAGCTGGTTAGGAAATGAAATAGGACAGATACGGGCAACACCAAATAAAGTTTTACACGGCTCTCATCTAGGCAAGGGTCTTACGTCTGAAAATTTATTAGTGAAAAGGACAATCCCTGAAAGGTAAAAACTTTGCACATTTTCAAGATAATCAGATTTGCAGACACTAAGACAAACAAGATCGTAAAAAAAAAAACTTCTGATCAGTAAAATGTGCCCTGTTTATCTGAAAAGGTATTTATTGACTTCAAATAGAGAAAAAAATATATATTTTCAGTACAGCCATGGATAAGGAATATAACATCAAGTGTTTCACTATTTAGTTATATGTAAAAAATAATACAGTAAATATATCAAAACCACAGGACACTTGCACATTTCTGTGAGAACAATCTGGCTCTACAGCATCCCAGGTTACAGTCGCTGCTTTCTGCAGAACGTAAAAGGACCACAGACCAAAAACCTTTACCCTGCTTCATTTCCCTAACACATCTGTGGCCATGATGAACAGCACAAAGACTCCTAACAGAATCCTGCCTTTCATTCCTAAATGAAATCAAGACAACTTATTCTTTATAGGGCCGATATTAATTTATATAATTAATTAACAACAAACAAATGCATCCTAAGAAATTCCAGTGTATTTCCATTCTATCTGACTGTGATTCTCTAACCCCTGCATTGCTCCAGGATCCACACAATGACTTCAGCTAAGGACACTAAAAAGCCTCAAGATAACACTGCTCCTATCCTAACAGAGAGAAAGAGCGAACAGTTTACAAAGCATAACCTTTCTTGAGCTTATCAAAGAGCTAAGGTTGCATGGCAGCCATGTGGATGGAATTCCAAAGGCTGACAGGTCTCTCCGAGACTACAGGCTTCTACCACAAAAACTGGTAAGAAGGAATCCGCAGACAGCTTAACACATTCTTCAAGGCCGCACGGGCTGGCACGACAGTCTAGGACCTCTGGATCCCCAGCCACAGGGGACTGTGTTCTTCTCCGTGGGCCTGCCCCACGTGCACACACCGAAGACAGGGGCCAAAACCACAGACGTGAGAGGAGCCCCTTGGTGACACGCAAAGTCAAGTTTTGGTCCCCTTTCCAGGCGTCGGTTATTTACGAGATGCGTGACTCTGGGGCACAGTCACGTCAACTTCTCTCCCCCTTCGTTTTCAAATCTGTGCACGAGAATAATGAATTTCACGTGCGATTGTGGACAGTCCCTACAAATAAAGCACCTGTCCAGCACTTGGCATAACAGGTGCTTAAAAATTATACTCACTGTTAATCTCAGTTTATTCCAACCCCAAGTGCCCATTTGTTGACCATAAAATTGACAAGGCCAGCACAGGCTTGGCTGCCACCTAGGGAACATCTACAAGGCAAAGATCGATTTTTTAAAGGTTTTTTATTTTTTACTTATATTTAAAGAGAGAGGATAGGAAGGAGAGAAACATCAATGTGTGGTTGCCTCTCATGTGCCCCCAAGTGGGGACTTGGCCTGCAACTCAGGCGCGTGCCCTGACTGGGAATCAAACTGGCGACACTTTGGTTCGCAGCCTGCACTCAATCCACTGAGCTATACCAGCCAGGGTGCAAAGATCAATTTTAAATTTTGCAGATTTAATAAGATACTTAGAGAAATTCATCAGATATTATAAACCTACAAAAATTTACATTTATAATTAGAGAAAACTGGTTATTTGGAAGAAGATTGTGATTCTTATGAAAGGAAGAATCTTCTTTTCATTTACCTGGATTCAAAGTTCATAATTAGATCCATGAGATTTTCATCAACAGCATTTATTCTTGTTAACATGTTTTAATGTTACACCATAGACTGGATAAGTGGACTGGATTTATCGACAGGATTCTTTATTGTCTGAGGGACTACCGACTACAGAGAGAAACACTTGTTATCCTCTACTCTTTTTTTAATGTTCATTTTCCTTGATGTCTATATGTCACTTAAAAATAAGCACCAGCAGATACTTGGAAGGTGGTTGACATTCCTTCTGTTTCAACAATGAAAATAAAAGATGAAACAGAAAATAAACTGGGATCTTCAGAAGCAATCCAGAGCAAAGAAGTCTATCGCTTTTTCCTCCCTCACGGGCACACGCGCAGTCCAGGCCAACCACACTCTGCCTAGGGACTGTGCTGGCAGGGAGGGACAACTAAACAGACTTAGACTGGAACGGCAGAACATGCAAATGCCAGAGAAGATAGAGAGGAGGGGCCCAAGTTCACCCACGCTGGAGCCACCCTGACCTTCTCATCAGATGAGATGGTCAGACCCTCACTGCTCGGCCAGCCTCCCCGTCACCTGCAGCAGAAAGCACCCTGCCTGACACGTGCATGCAGATGGCTTAAGAGAAGATCATGATCTGTTCCCAAAAGGATAAGTAAACTACAGGTCACTTTTAAATGCTTCAGGCAGGTTAGTCTCATACCAAATCATAAATATTTTTCCATGATCTATCATTTCATTCTATATTTTTATTTTAGATATAAAAGAGATGTACGAATGGTCATAAGACCAAAATCTTCCAAGTCAAAATAGCAGATGATACACACAGAAAATGAAAACGCTTTGTAAATAACTGTAAATCATATAGTGAAGCACATGTAGAGCCTTAAAAATGAAAGAGTTCCCTATGGGGCTCTGGAGAAAGCTGTTTGATGTCTTACAGGTACTCAGTACAGCACAGTCTTTACAAGAAATGATGGTGTGGGAAATGAACACCATGAAAAACTGCTGAACGGCAGTGCTGGGCGACAAAAGCCGGCATTCAAAGAGGAGCAATCGATCCTTTCAATATACACAGATCATGATCATATTTAGAAAACAGGCAAACTAATAAATGACTGAAACAAAGATAAAGTGGGAGAGAGTTGAACAGCCTACTGATTTAGCTACTCATTACTTCCTAAAATTCTCAAGAACCTTATAAAACTGCTTCAAAATGCTCACACGTCCAGCCACCCAGTCAAAGTCGAGTATCTTTTCCAGACAGGCTCTGCTGGCCAAGTGAGACAGGGTTTCACCTTCACTGTGATAAGGACGCGCGTGGCTACAGCTCAGCAACCCAAAGAAACCTCAACCTAGAATGACTTCAGGCATTCGGTACCCGAAAGACACTCCACCTCATCAACTCCAGCACCACACAATGAAGGCAGATGACAGGTGATTTTTCTTGAGACTGCCTCACGCTAGTCTTTCTGCAGAGGGCTCACTGGAGTAAACATTATTTATCCCAAAGTGAGACCCTGAAGGAGGAGCTACACTGTTAATACTAAGCTCAACTGCCTCTCACTGATACCCAGCAGGCAGTTAACAAGCACCAGTAACATGAAAGTCTTGAACTCTTGTACCAAGAGAAGCCAATATTGAAAATACATTATGCTATGCTACCTTATTATATTAATTTTCAATTGTCCTCTCAAATTAAAAAGGAAACAAAAAGTAGAAAATTAAATGACTGACTGAATTGAGCAAAATCAAGATGCAGTCCTATACAAACGCTAACCATTATCTACAGACTATAAAAAGCCACTGAATACATCAATATTGTGATTCTGTCTCATTTCTTCAAAGATATTGTAAACTAAACATGAATTTGCTAGATAATATCTTCCTATTTTACCTCTTCTGAAATAAATAAAAATCTTAACTTTGTATAGCTATGAAAGTATTTTTAAGTATTTCAATTTGTTCAGCTGTTTATCCTCGAAATTCAATGTATAATCCTAAATACTGATGATCTATCATTTATTTGTAAGAACAAGACTGTAGTTTGGTATATAACCATTAAGTCCATCATGTTCCTCAAGGGAAACATTCTCATTTTTAGGTCAACACAATTCTTATTTGTAAGTAATGGAATAGAAAATGCACTCGCCTTAGAGGAAAAGGGCCTATTTTAAACCCTAGCTCTGCCATTAACTAGCTCTTAAGGATCTTGACCAAGTCAGTCACTTAGGCTCTCTGGGCCACAGTTTCTGCATTTTCAAAGCAGAGCAGATACCAAGTGCGTCACAGAACATGTAAATAGTAAGGGACATGAGAAAGCACACTATCATACCTAAGGCACAAGCAACACGCAGCGCACGCGACCCCAGCGAAGGTCAACAGACGCGTTCCCAGCTGCTCTCCGTCTTGTTCACTTGCCGGGTCAGATATCGCGGAGCAGCGGCGTCTGGTGGCGGCTCGGAGGACAGGAGCTGCAGTGAGCCCGCCCGGGTTCAGACCTCAGCTCCACCCCTGTTCACCGCTACCCTTGGTTACTTCACTTCTCGAAGCTTCAGGTGCCACGTGTTAAGAACACCAGAATAATAATAATGCTCAGACGTTTGTGAGAATTAAGAGAGATAACAAAAATCCCTAGTGTATGCAGCACAAGTAAGTTTACAGGTGGTAAGGAAATCACAGCAGATGCATCCAAACTGTTGTGAAATGTGCATAAAAGACAAATACCAGGTACTGGGGTCACCAACCTCCTGCAAAGGCCCGGGCCACCACTTGGACACAAGAGCGAAATCACCAGCCTAACGGGCCCTGTATTTCCAACCACGCTCTCAGCTACTCACCCTGGGTGTCCTACAGGCATTACAAAATCCAACGTTTTTAAAAACCAAACCTTTCCTGTATTGACACCTTTCCTGCCAGTTTAAACATCTTACGTAGCCAAATCACTCCCATCTATAAAATCTCCACTGAGTCCACACTGCCCACAAGAAGAAAGCCACCACAAGATCTGGCTCCCACTCGCAGCACAGAACTCCGCTTCCCGAAACCACCACTGCCGCCCTAGCCTAGGCTTTGCAACACTCCACTAACTGGTCTCAGTAGGCATTCATATTCCTCTCCAACCCAATTTCCCCATTTTTGCTAGAGCAATTTTAAAATCCAAATACCGGCCCCTGGCTGGTGTGGCTCAGTGGATTGAGCTCCAGCCTGTGAACCAAAGGGTGGCTGGTTCGATTCCCAGTCAGGGCACATGCCTGGGTTGTGGGCCAGGTCCCCAGTAGAGGACGCTCGAGAGGCAATCACATATTGACGTTTCCCTCTCAATCGCCCTCCCTCCCCTCCCGCCTCTAAAAATAAATAAAATTTTTTAAAAAGTTAAAACTAAAATAAAATCCAAATACCAGAATGTCACTTACCACTGTTCTTAAATCCAAGCCCTGACTGTGACCTACGAAGTCCTGTCTAGTCAGGTCTCTGCCTCTGCCCACAGCACTCACCCATTCTCCGCCACTCCTCCTCTTGCTCAGTGAGCTTCAGGCACAGGCCGTTCTGCACTCAGAAAGCTCCTAACTCCCTGCAGGGCCTTCACACACACTATCGGCTGGCCGCCTCTCATGAGGTCTCATCCCAAGCACGCCCCCTGACTAAGAGGCCTATACATTCTTCATGTCTCTGTATGACCATCATTTCCTCCATGAAATGTTCGCTAACCCAAACTATGTCAGGACTCCTAACATACTTCAGAGCACACTCTGCTTCTCTTTTATGGCGCTTAGCACGACTGTAATGTGATTACTTGTACAATGAAATGTTTAATTTCCCTCCCCCACCCCTCGCCAAACTGTAAGCTCAGTGATGAGGAGGACTGAATCTATTACATTTTGCTCCTGTAACTCGAGCAGCTCCCCAAGGGCCTAACCAAAAACAGACGCTTGATGAGCAGTTGCTTAGTCAATGAATGAAAGCAATCAATCAAAGTAAAAGGAAGAGTTCAAGCCCCGAACTCTGAAAACTCTGAGAGCCAACCTTCTGCAGGCTGTCAGGTGTTCCTCCCCAGTGGAAAAGGGGAGGCGAGTGACCCTCCATCCGAGCGCCAGCACGTGCCACAGCGTGTTAGACGTGAGGGCACGCTGTCTCAGTTACAGTCACAGGAACCTCGCGAGGTCGTCAGCGTTTGCTCCGCTTCCTGGGGAAGGGACTGGGGGCCAAAAGTACCGTTCAGGCAATGTCACACGAGAGGGCTGTGTTGGAATTTTGGCTCTAATGCCAGGTTTCGTTATAACGATACAGTATCACCACTGGTGCTGTTTTTTAATGTTTTTTTTTTTTATTTTTCTATTACAGTTACCGTAAGATATTAGTTTCAGGTGTATGGCACAGTGATTAGATATCTATATAACTTACAGAGTGATCAATCACCCTGGTAAACCTAGAATCCCCACAGTTATCACAACATTGCTGACTGTATTCCCTATGCTACACTTTACATCCCTTGTTTTTTATAACTGGCAATTTGTGCATCTTAATCTCCTCCCCTTTTTCACCCATCCCTGCAACTCCCCTCCCATGTAGCCACCATCAGAATGGCCACTGGAACTATTAAGCAGTAGCTGAAGAAAAGCCATCATTCAAAAATGTCACAGAGACATCTCTGGATGGACACGATCCATCACTAAATAAACTAAACTTCAAAATCTTCAGGAGCCATCCAACTCCCATTTAATGAGTTGATGCTACCTTTCAACAGCAGAGTACTACCGTAATTTTTTTTTAAAGATTTTATTTATTTTTAGAGAGGGAAAAGAGGGAGAAAGAGAGAGAGAAACATCAATGTGCGGTTGCTGGGGGCCATGGCCTGCAACCCAGGTATATGGCCTGACTGGGAATCGAACCTGCGACACTTTGGTTCGCAGCCCGCGCTCAATCCACTGAGCTACGCCAGCCAGCCTAACGTTAATTTCTATTAAACTGTATATGGATGCACAAAAGAAACTGAAGCTGTGAAAAGACCACAGCATTGTACTATGTCCTCCCCCAGTTCCACTGCCCCCAGAGGGCACGCTATCAGAGGCTACGGTGGGCTGTCAAAACAGAAAGGCCATGGGCCGGTGTCAGCTAACGCAGAGAGTTCTGACCTCCTGAAAGGTCTCCATCGCCCAGTCCCTCCCATTAGGTACAGCAGTGACGATGCCCTTTCCTGCCCATCAAGAGTATAGTTTCAAGTTCAAAGGAATTCAAAGGAATTCAACTTCAGCCTACTTCCCACTACTACTCTTGCTTTACGATAACCTAAAAAAATACATAAATAATAAGATTCCTCCCAATATCAATCTTGAAGAATTAACATGACCACTGTGATTCTTGATGAATCACAATTTCTGGATTACCCACAGGCTGGTCCTGAAAAAAAAAAAAAGATGAGTGGGTATAGTTTAGACTGAGGTTCTGACAGACCCTGCTGCTGCTTCCTATTTATGCACAAAACAAAAATAAGTATGTATTTCAATAAATGGATCAATAAAACTCATTGACGGAATGCAGTGGCTCTCAATTTAAATGGATACTAGATTCAACTAAGGGGAGAAAACATGTATTCTGTGTTCATGAACTTGCCCTGGCCCCACAACGAAACTCATAAGTCGTAACTGAGACTAACGCCCCAGCAACAGTCATTTTTTAAAGCTCCACAGATGATGATGAGGACGCACACCCCTAGTTCGGAGAAACGGCTTCATCACAGCACAGCACTGGACTACTCACTCACTCACCCACACACTGGCTACCTGCGAGAGTGAAGTGACCAAAGTCACACAAATGAGTCCAGTCCTGACGGCACGTGACACACACATTCATGTTCATTTCCACAAAGAAGTACCTTCTCTCCCTTCTCCTTGACTTACATGGCTTTCTTAGCCCTTTTCTTTTTCTCATGTTTGATAAAGAGACAAGGATTTCACATCCCTCATATTCTTCCGCGAGCAGAAAGAAGACAGTTCGAACACTCGAGGATGGAAGAAGAACATGCGTCCTGGTTTACCGGGAACCGCCAGCTCCGTGTCTACTCTGAGGGTGTCATTAGTAGGCGAGGCCCCTCACTGTCAAAATATCCTGGTTTGACAATAAGATCAGAGCTCAATCTGTTTTCATTTCTATATGATTTTTAAAAGTTGAGTATAGTTCACTTATGCCATAAAACTCATGTTTTAAAGTGTGCACGTTACTTGTTTTTGTTTTTTGGGTTTGTTTTTTTTTACTATATTCACAAAGTTGTGCAACCATTCCCAGTATCTAATTATAGAATATTTTCATCATCCCCCTAAAAAAAACTCAGTGCCCATTAGCAAACATTTCCCATTCCACCCCCTCCCGACCCCTAGCAATTACTAATCTACCTTCTGTCTGTATGGGTTTGCCCAGTCAGGGCCCTGCGTGTATTAACCATCACGAATGACGCTGCTGTGACTAATGGGACACAAGTTTTCGTGTGGGCATGTCTTCAGTTCTCTTGGGTATACAGTAGCCAGGGGCGGAAGTGCTGGGTCACGAGGCGGCTCTGCCCTTTTGAGGAACTGCCTGACTGTTGTCCAAGGCATCAGAAACTTTTGCATTCCCACCAGCGTCATACAGCATAAGGGTTCCGGTTCCTACACATCCTCACCAGTGCTTGTTTTCCCTTTTATTACAACCATCCTATTGGTGTGAAGTGGTATCTAGATTGTGTTTAGATACCACGTGGTCTAGATTTGTGCTTCCCCGATGACTAATGACGTGAAGGACTTTTTCATGTGCCTATCAGCCGTGTATGTATCTTTGGAGAAAAGTTTATTCCAACCCTTTTGTTATTCATCTTTTCATTGTTAGGCTGTAAAAGAGTTCTTTATATATTCTGGATACTAGACCCTTATCAGATATGATTTGGAAATATATTCTCCCACTCAGCAGGCTGTTTATTTATTCGCTGTCTTGAGATAGCGTCCCTGGAAGCAGCGTAGAAGTTTTTAATTTTGACGAAGGCCATTATACCTACTTCTTCTTCGGTTGGTTGTGCATTCGGTGTCATATCTAAGGAACCACCACCTAATGCGAGGTCATGAAGCTGTAAGCTAACATGGTTTTAGCTCTTACATTGAAGTCTTCCATCTATTTGAGCCAATTTTTGTATATAGTGTAAAGTACAAAAAACAAACTTCATTCCTTTACATGTCAACATCTAGGTACCCCAGCACCACTTGTTTAAAGGGCTAGTTTCCCCCAGTGAATGGTGTTGGCAACCTCGCCAAAAATCAGCTGGCCTTCACTGTAAGGGTTCATTTCTGGACTCTCAACTCGATGCCGTCGATCTTTAGGTCCATCCCTATGCCGGGGCCACACTGGCTTCACTGCTGCGGCTTTGTTGTAACTTCCAAGAGCAGGAAGTGGGAGTCCTCGGCCTCATTATTTTGAAAGGTTATTTTTTATCTATTTTGGGCATTTGGGACTTCCATGTAACTTTTAGGATCAGCTTATCAATTCCTGCTAAAAAAGGAAGCTAAGATTTTGACACAGATTGCATTCAGTCTGTTTGAGGAGTAATGCAATCGTAATAATAAAGTATTGTGATCTGTAAACACAGCATGCCTTTGCATTTACTTGGGCCTTCCTTCATTTCTTTCAATGGCGCTGTGCAGTTTTCAGTGTGCAGGTGCCACACACCTGCTCAATTGATCCCTAATCATTTTATTCTTTTGTTGCTATAGCAAAGAACTGTTTTCTCAATTTCACTACAGATTTCCCCAGTAGCATTCTATATGATTGTTTTTTTTTAATCCTCACGAAAGGACATGTTTTTTATTTATTTTCAAGAGAGAAGGAGGGGAAAGAGAAAGACAAAGACCCACATGCGCCCCCACCAGGGATTGAAGCCACAACCTAGAAATGTATCCCAACTGGGGACCGAATGGGATGACACTCCAGCCATGAGTCACTTGGCCAGAGCTATACGATTCTTGATTTCAGAGACTCTCAATTCTATAAAAAAGTAATTAGAAAAGTTTATGGCATTTGGATATGAATACCCTGGGCCGTCTAATTGTCATCTACTAGAAGGGGGAAAACACTATCCAAACAAACAAGAAACCCTGGAGGCTACCCACTTTGCTAAAAGATCTCCTTGAAAAATCAGAATCAAGCAATGCCGAATCATTTTAATCCCAATTTCAGTACTGTAGAGTGCGACATTACTCACAGACAGGCAGACACACATACAATTAGGCACTATAGTCCCTTATAAAACACACAAAAAACCACTCATGCTCATGCTCTTTGCCAAAGTTGAGGGAAACTATCTTACTCTAATTCATAATGCAATTAGAGGTTCTTTGACCTTACAGAATTGTTTTTCAATTACTCTTAACATGAAAAAAAATTCCTTAGTTCCCTCTAAAAACAGTTGTTTCCATTCGTGTTTACCAACAATTAAATCCAGGCAGAAATTCAAATTCTGAATTAATGTAAGACTATTATTAAACTATGTTTTATGGAAAATAACTGAAGATTTCATTTCGGCCAGAACAGTACCCAATTTGTACATGCTGTATCTAATTACATATTTTTAAAATACATTGATGGACACAATGATGGCTGTTAGTCACTATTTAAAGAAACGATTCAACAACAACAAATCACTTTACTTTGAATATAAATGCAGTTTTGCTGTATGTATGTAATGTTCATAAAGAACAACAAACGTTCAAACTTAATTTTACAAAGTCCTGACTTATATTAGCTTGTTATAAATTTTAGGTAAATTTTAAAACACTAGCACCTGATTCAAGACAGACAGACAGCACTGAGAAAATAATCCTTAGTAGCTAAAAGAACCCACTGGAAGCATTCTGGGTATCATCACAGACATTCTGCCCAGCACAACGAGGCAAATTCCACAAACCTGTCAGAAGGTGGGCGAGAACTCATTACGACCGAAAGTCACTAGGAACAAGAGCGGAGGCTGAACCCTGCCCGTGGGTGTGGAGCCAGGAGAAGGTGATCTGAGCGCCCCAAACCCTAACAGAGGGCAGCATCCACCTAAAACTAGGATAGGAGCCTTCTTCTGGCTTTGCCAAGGCTAGCTGTGGCCTGGCTCTCACACCTCCAAAGGTGTGAAAAAGGTGAGTACAAAGCTAGGAACACTGAAATACTGAGTATCGATGGATTTGCCTGATGCTACACCAATGTATCACTCCTTACTATGTGCTTATTATATGAATGTTTTAGGTAAAATCGAAAAACTAAAGTGGTTTAAATACAGTATCTTTCTATCTTTATCTGGTTTTCTCTAATATCAGGTGGTGCATTTGTGTATGCTTTGACCCTATGTTTTTAGATTAAGGACATTTTAAAGCTGAATGCTAAAAGATCAGAGGAAAGGCATAGTGTGAAACGTTAAGAGCCTATTCCTACTAGAGAAATTGATATACGCCTTGTTTTATACAATGTGCGATACAGTGCTAAAAATTATGTGTTGGTCACAATTATTGGTCAGTAACATATCATCCTAAATTTGCCACAGAAGTTAACTAAATGTTACAGAAACTAGAAGCAATGTTTTAATGCCAGTATCACTCCCTTCATTTAACTGTATGGGTAGAATGAAGTTTTTTTTAAGTTGTGCTTCCTTAAAGCGAGACATACCTTTATTTAAAAATTATATAAAGTATTAGTTAATCATGTTAAATAATCCAGACTACTGACTAAAAAAGACATTATAAAGTTCAAAATTTTTATCAGAATGGCCAGTCTCTACAATTGTATTTTCTTTCTAGATAGCCAGCCCAATGACATGTCACATGGTTTTTCAGGGACTCACTTTTTCGCTCCCTCAACTCAGTGCTACGAAAGAAGCAAGCACACAGCTCGAACTGAGGAGGACCGAAGGGACCAAAGTTTCGCCACCCCAAATATGCCGCTCAGGATATTGGCTTTAGGCTGGTTATGAAGAAACAAAAGACCAACAGAACCTGTGCCCCTCCCCCTTACTTGCCTAAAGGAATTCAGAGAGAACCTGATTCAGGAAGGGGATATGAGTGCATTACCCTTGGCATAGTCACGTAGCCTATTTGAATGCAGGGTGACGAACAGGCAGGATCCAATCAAAGTCTGCTCTTACACGTCCCCTCTGGTCCCCTCTGTGTCCCACTGTCGCTGGGCTGCCCCGCAGGAACGTGCTTACCACCACTGTGCCCTTTCGCTGCTCCTCGTGTATCCCTTACTGCCCCCATGAAGCCCCAGACCCCCGCCCCATTTTCTTTTCTCCAAGATGGTTTTACACCTCAACTGCCCAATGCACCTTGGGTCTAATTATTTTACGGCACCCTCACATGTACATCTGCAATAAATTTGGGGCATTTTCTCCTGTTAATTTGTCTCCTGTTAATTTGATCATTAGCCTAGCTAAAAGAACTCGGAGAAGCTGGGAGGAAAGTTATTTTCTGCGCCCCACAGGATGTAGCCACAGGGCACCTTGGGCTCCTTGGAGATAGGCACAGTATTATTAAAATCATGATTAGAAAGGAGACTTTGTAAACTGCCCTTATTAAGACTACTGCCCATCCACACATGACCTTTCATGACCAGATTAATTAAGCCCACATAACAGCAACGTCTGGTCTTCACATGGGACACGCAAGGGACACAGAGGACGTGGCAAGGCAAGGTGTGGAAATGAAAATGACATTCCAGTCCTTCAGCACCACTAACACACTTTCAGTATTAACCCTCCCTCCCTGTAAAATGCAGACCCTCATGCCTATCCCAAACACCTTTCCGTTTGTCATGATTTCGGGCAGGGGGTGGGGCTGGGGCGGGGGAGCTTTGCCCATAATTACATCATGTATAAAAGATATATTATCATTGCTGAAATCATCTCGGTTTTCTACAGTATGATTCAAATAACATTTACTAAAAACTGTTACCTTATATCACCCAAATCAAACCTGTGTATGAAAGCTTCTCTAGGTCTAACCTTATCTTTATTTATAAAGATAAACTTGATTTGGGGTATACCATTACACTCGGAATCAGATTTCTAAATGAATATGAAAAGGAGCATAGAAAAAAGTATAGAGAATAGGCAAGCAATGAAATTAGAAACTGTTAATATATAATGTATATAAATATAAAATAGAAACATTTTACCTGTTTAATTGTGTTTTTTCATCTTTATATAAGTTGAATCACAAGTTATGAATTCCTTCATTTCTGGCTTTTTTTGAGAAATGTATTCGATATTCACCTGTATGAGTCTGCAGCTGTAGTTCATCTCTTTTTATTACATTATATGATTATATTGCAATTTTAGGCAACTGCTAATGAACAGTGTATTGTATTTGAGGCTATCACAAATACTGCTGCTACCAATACTATTAACACAACTCTTAGTACACGTAAGCATGCATTACTCTCAAGGTTATACACATGGTAAGAAATTACTGGGTCACAGGACATGTGAACATCAAAAAAGTTTCCTAAAGTAGCTGCAATAGCATACTTTCCAATCAGCAGTGTACACTGAATTTCCATAACTTATTCTACCCAAAACTAGAACTTTTGTTACTTTTAGCCATTCTAGTTGCTTATGACAGAGTCTCTTTGCGGTTTTAACTTGTGTTCCCCATATTACTAATGAGGTGAAGCACCTTCACATATCTTTTAGATATTTGGATTATTTTATGAAGTACCTTTTCCTGTCTCTTGCAGGTTTCTCAATTGGATTGTCTGTCACACTGATCTGCAGAGCCGCTCTGAATGTTCTGACATGTGCCTTCTGCCCACGTTACGTATTGCTAACATGCTCTTCCACTTTGGTTTGCCTCTCTCTGTTCTCCTAAAAGTGACTTTGCAAGAAAACAATTGCTTAATTTTCAGGGAATCAAGTTCATCACTTGTTTTACTTATATTAGCGGTTTTTATTTCTCTTTAATAACTCTTTGCCTATCAAAAGATTATAAAAATGTTCTCTTTGTATTAGCTTCTAAAATTTTATAATTTTTGCCTTTCACGTTGAGATGCTCAATCAATAGTAAATTGACTTTTGCATATGGTATGGAGCATGGGTCATTTTCTTCTTTATGGATCACCAATTGTTCCCCCATGATTTATTGAATGATATTCTCCCTGATACTCTTATTAAAGTACCAATTTGTCATAAAGCAAGTGTTTGTGGACGTACTGACCTTCTCCCAGGCACTGTATCTCTTCTCTTTATCTCTGGGGCACTATTTCAGGGGAGTAATTACTGGAGATAGCTAAGCATTGAGTGTGGAAAGTCCTCCCGCTTTGATCATCTTTTGCAACACTACCTAAGCTCGAATGAATAAAAATCATATGGTCATATCAATACAGATGGAAAGGAAATATTTGACAAAATCTGGCACCCATTTATGATAAAAACTCTCGGCAACGTGGGAGTAGAGGAAACATACCACAGGTAATCAAGACCATATATGATAAACCCACAGGTAACATCACAATCAACAGGGAAAAACTAAAGATCACACACAAGACAGGAATGTCCATTTTCTTTCTTTTTTTTTTTAAGATTTTATTTATTTATTTTTAGGGAAGGAAGGGAGGGGGGAGAGAGAGAGAGAGAGAGAGAGAAACATCAATGTGCGGTTGCTGGGGGTTATGGCCTGCAACCCAGGAATGTACCCTGGCTGGGAGGAATGTCCATTTTCATCGCTCCTACTCAACACAGTACTGAAAGTCCTAACCACAGCAATCAGACCAGAAGAAACAAAAGTCATCCAAACTAGAAAGGAAGGAGTAAAACTGTCACTATCTGCAGATGACGTGATAGTGTATGTACAGAATTATGAGCTGTTATTGGACCATAAAATTTCCCTTAAAACACAACACAAAAACAGACAAACTAACAAAATTTTAATAATACCAACTGGGCCCTGGCTGGTGTAGCTCAGTGGATTGAGCGCAGGCTGCGAACCAAAGCATCGCAGGTTCGATTCCTAGTCAGGGCAACATGCCTGGGTTGCAGGCCACGGCCCCCAGCAGCCACACATTGATATTTCTCTCTCTCTTTCTCCCTCCCTTTCCTCTCTAAAAATAAATAAATAAAATCTTTTTAAAAAACACCGATTGGGGTTACAGCTGAACCTTAAAAATTTGGGAGCTGGACCACCAACCTCCCTCCAAAATACACACATAACTACCATTGGCCCTCCACTTACACTGGTTCCCAGTCGCCAAGTTCATCCGGAAACAACAGGTCTGACCTGCACGCGTTGGGTGAGCTGCAGTCAGCTAAGCAGCAAGGGCAACTGAACGGTGTCCAACTGAAAAAAATCCACATGAAAGTGGCCCGTGCAATTCACACCCATGATGTCCATGGGTCAACTGCACTTAGAATGGAGAATAATCCTCAAAAGGGCATGGATTCTAACCCTCAGGAAGGCATTACCTCAATGGATGACTAAATTAACTCTACAGTAAAGGCAGCTCTGGACCAATGTTGACAAAGCTTAAAAAGAAGGCTCAGAAGAATTCAGCTGATACCAAGTAATTTATTTTCATCTATACAAAGAGGCAGTTCAGCACTATACAAAAAATACAAATAATTCCTTCGCCCAACATATGAAATCACAATGTGCAGCATACAAACATAAACTAAAGAAATGGAAAAGAGGAAAATGTGGCCCATAATAAGAAAAGTCAATCAATATAAAGAAACCCAGGAAAAATAAAGTTCATGGAGTTAATAGATGAGGGCACTAAAACAATGATTATAAATAAGCCCTATATGCTGGAAAAGGTAAAGGAAAATAGCATGATAGGAGAAAACTGGGAGAAGTAATACTTCTAGAGATGAAAAATAATAATTAGGGGAAAAAGAACAAATAAAGCACTGGGTGGGATTAAGAACAGAGTATATGTTACAGAAGAAAAGACAGGTAAACTTGAAGACATGACCACGCTAACCCTCCAAATAAAGCAGAGAAGACTAGAACTTTTAAAGAATCAAAGCGTTTAAGAGCCAAGAGAGGTAATACCAAAAGTGTAACTAGAATGTCAAAGGAAGGAAGGAAGGAAGGAAGGGAGGGAGGGAGGGAGGGAGGGGCTGGGGCAAGTGGAGCATTTGAGAAATATCGGCCTGCATTTCCAAATTTTGTTGTAAAAAAATTAAAATAAAATCTAAGTAGTATTTTCTCCAAGAAAACCATACTAAGACACACTCTACTCAAATGACTAAAACAATCATTGCAAAAGTCTTAAGAGTCCAAAAAAAATTTACATATGGGGATACCAAATAAGAGCGACACCAGATCTTCTGCCAGAAACTACGCACGCTGTTTCAGAAACTTGATATTTCACAGCATATTACTAGAGATAAAGAGGGACATTTCAAGACAGTGGACCCCATTCATCAAGAAAATATTAGAAAAACTAAGTATGTATGCACCTAATAATAAACCTTCAAAATACAAGAACCAAGAAGTGAAAGGAGAAACAGGCAAATCCATCATAATTCAAGTTGAAGATTTCCATACACCTCAGTCAGCAATTACTGGAATAAATAGAAAATCGGAAGGGATAAATCTTGAAGAACACTATCAGCTAAAGTGACCCTGCCATGAAGAATAAGTTAAGACATTGTCTACAGCCTCAAGTGTAGAGAAGGAAGCATCACAGAGGAGAATTCCCTAACGCTTAAACACGACCCACAACGTCAAAGCTGAAGTTATGCACAGAGCCATTGCCAAGGTTCAGAGAACCTGAAGAGTTCTGAGCCATAGGCAGGAGGATGGCTAAATACCTACGGCTTTGATGCAAATCACTCAGTTTTGAGCAGCTAGTGAACAAAAGGAACTTATGAGAAGTGTAAGTTAGATTTTTTTTTAAAAAGAAAAGTAAACATTCAAAAATTTACACAAGACTAACCAAAGTTTATACTTTAAAATGTGAAGTAAACTTCATTATTCCCATCCTGCCTGTACAGTTGTAAGTTTTGGACTGAAAAATACCTGGCTTCAATTGAAAAAAAAAAAAACAATGCCTTTTCTCCTAGTTCCCCAAACTGAAGGGTATCATAAAATGGGCTGATTTTCAAACTTTAACAGTAAAAATATATAGCCACAAGAAACTGACATTGGAATACAGTATTTTAACAAGGAACTCATTTTGTTAAGTTCATAAAAGTACTTTCTAACATTTAATTATTCAAGTTAAAAATTAGACCTTATGTTAAATAGTTAAAACTATTCTTAAAATAACAAGAACAAAAAAAATATCTTGAGTACTTTCCCCAAGTTTTTTACTGACAAAATCAGGCTTAATCAATGGTATCTAATATTTAAAATGTTAATATTACTTATTATAGCATACCAAAACTATTTTTTACATTACATTTAAATAGTCTAGTGACAGTGTAATTTGTTTCCATTTTTTAAAAAAAGGTAGACTTCAGGTGAGGTTTCTTTCACTCATGAAAACTTCTGAGTATAACTACTTATCTTACTAGCATATTGGAACCATTAACCTAGACCAATTAAGTTTTTGCATCAAAATAGCTTATAGGGCTTTGCAATTATGGGCCTATGATATAAGGCAACAAAGAGTCCACATTTTAAAGCACTGTTTAAATTAGCTTAATTTTTTCACTGACCCTTCCCAGCTTTCAAGAAATAGGGCCAGATTTTTCCACTTTGTCCATCATTTGAAAACCTCTTCCTTAGCTTATGCAATATCCTCAAACCCTCCCTTCCTCCTAATTATTGTTACGTATGAACCACCTAATTTTAGATCTTTTTCTTCTCTTTTAAAAAACAAGGGTAATTGACATGGATGTGTCAAAGTGGAAAGACCTGGTGTTATCTGAGCAGTGGCAGACAAAATACATGAGACATTATCTGTATAATGTCTCATGCACTTCAACTGGATTCTATAAATTGTCCTTAATTCCATCTACATTAATCCCAAAAATAAACTCCAAAATGACTGTCATTCAAACTCACAAGATAGTCTGAATGGATTACATTTAACTCCCAAAGTTAAGTGTTTTGACAAAGCATTTCCACTGTATTTGTTTATTACATATCACAGAAAAATTAAAAGTGTCTTACTAGAAATGATGTTTCAACAAAAAGTGCACTTAGATACGATCCTTGCAGAAAATCCTCCTGTGTTTCTTTTTCACAAAATGCAATTCCCTAATAAAGAGAAAAATATGAAATGGGTTAGTAATTGTTCTTAACTGACATATAATTAAATATACATTTCATTATTATAAATTCCAACAATAACATGATGCCTGGCAGATAGCTCCACAAATCCTTGCTGAATAATATAAAATGTTTCTGAAAGTCAGCTGTTTTTGCCCTGACTGGTGTGGCCCAGTGGATTGAGCACCAGCTTGGGAACTGAAGGGTCACTGGTTTGATTCCCAGTTGGGGCACATGCCTGGGTTGTGGGCCAGGTCCCCCGTAGGGGGTGCATGAGAGGCTAACACACAATGATGTTTCTCTCCCTCTCTCTCTTGTCCCTTCCCCTCTCTCTAAAAATCTCTCCCTCCCTTCCCCCCTCTCTAAAAGTTAAAAAAAAAAAGTCAGTTGTTTTATTTGGTTATAAAAACATAATGTTAGCCAATTGAGCATTTCTAATGTCACTAATCCATTTTTTTAGGGAGTATTACTCAGATGTTCAGTAATGTTCTATGCACTCCAAGAGTCACACATTGGTTTCCTAGGTTCCACTTTCCTACACTCTGTATCGCATGATAATGCTTTCTATTTACTTGGTACATAATGCTTTATATTTACCTGGTACACCTGGACTATTGAATTTATGTTTTGATAAAATTGTTGAAAATGTTTATTGTACTATGTTCTCATTTGGAAAGAAAACTGTCGACAGGGCAGTTTTCATAAATGTTTGTATTCATAGGCAAAGTATATAATTGCAGCTTTATCTATCTTTTAAAGGGAACATAAAATAAAAACAATGACCATAAACTGCCAAAAGTTTATATAAAACTGATCAATGTCAATAACTCACATTAATAAAGGAACACTGGTGAATACTAACCAATAGATTAGTGCATGAAGAATAATCTAGTCCTGCTACTTTTTTGCTTGGAAATAACAGCAAGACATTTAGCAGAAAGGGAAAAAAGATGGTAAAAACCACCCCTCTCCCCACCCCAACCAGCCAGGATCCATTATGATACTAATCCAATAACTTAGAATTGCATGACTGGGTAATTCTGCCAATCCCGCAAGTGAATCTGCTTCATCAAATGAAAATCATCATTTCTCCACAGAAACACTAGTCCTTTGAATCTGAGTCAACAGTACTAATTACTATGATACTGTAATGTTATTTCTGTTTGAAATAACTTTTTCATCTTTCCTACTTCCATATTCCTTTTATATCAACAAATTAAGTTATCAAAAGCTTGAATTTTAAAGTACACATACGCGTACTCAAATAAGCCTTTTTTGCAAGAGTAGAAGGAGCTGGCTTTAAAAAGCCAGTTTCAGCCTTTAACCTAATTGTAAGAAATGCAGAAAGGAAAAACTCCTCAAATACAGTTTTATTACTTACCAACTTCTAAAACCCAGTAATTCAAAGTAACACTATTCTTCAGGGGCCCTCGATCTGCACAAAACTAATTATTTTATCATGGACTTGAGCAACAGCTTTGTGTCACCGCAGGAATTAAAGGTCAGAGGTTCGACCCATGGCAAATAAATGATTAAACACAAATCTGATGGTTACACATTGCAGTGCATATTCTCACATCAAATTCATCCCTAAACTCTGTACATGAACTGTTATTGATAACTTGTGTTTTGTACACAGTGCTCAGTTGCTAAAAGGCAATATTCTAAAAGCCAAGTTTTTGTAGTTCTTTTATAATAACCTACAATGAAACACACTCTGACCTTTGAAAACTACAACTAAAGTGTTAGTGCTGCAGCCAGTTGTAAGCAAATTTCACACACTGAGCCTCCAAATTGTGCTGTTTCCATTCAGGCAAGGGCTAGACATCCTGCACCCCCAACTGCTGTGCCTCCCAAACCAGCCCTGACCAACTCCCTAGCTCCCTCCCCTTCTAATCAACCTGGACCACAAGCTATTGCCTCAACCGTAGAGGCAATCACTCTGTTCAAGTTTCTTCCCCACCAAATGAGGATATGGTAAATCAGTGAAAATTTCTTCATGAGAAAAAAATAAAAAATAAAGCAAGGGAGGGTGACATATCGTCATAGAGAGGAGACTAAACGTGAGAAAAGGTATCAGGAAAGACCTAAGTAATTATAGTAAGAACAGCAGCAGTAACATCTAAGTGTTTATCATCTGCTAATCAGTTTCCTAATTACTTTCCATGTATTAACTGATGTAAAACCAACAATAACCTCACTATTATCCTCAGGAGGAAACTGAAACACTAAGGAACAGCTTGCCAAGGTCACGCAGCTAAGCTAGTGAAGTGGTGAGGCCAGGATGAGAATTCAGGCATGCTTTAACAGCTATGCCTAACCACAGTTCAAGCAATGCTGCTTTTGAATGAATTCAATTAGTGAAAAAACAAATGCACCCTGTAGCAAGGGCTTCCAAGCAGAGCAGAGCAAACCTCAGTCTCAGAGGGCTGACACAGCCAAGCAGCTTCTGATATACACGGACACACACTGCACACCCACACCTGCATGACAGACACCCTGACACATAACAGGCGAGTGCCTGCAGTGGGCAAAAATGGTCGGCACTGATGACTTCTCAATAACCTGTAAGATACATTTTAAATTTCTACGCGACGGTTACCACAAACAAAATTACACAAGATAATAGCACAAAAATCTCATGGTAAAAAAAAATAAACTTTTAAAGAAGGCACTCTGAAACAAATGAGACCTTTGAAGGTATTGTTAGTGGCACAAGTTCCTGTCAATGTCCACCTGGCCATTTTCACAAGGGTTAAATGGAATGACCAAGGTTCAAACTCCTCTCCTCAAACGTTTCAACTAGGCTTTACCAAGCAAACAGACAACACCTAGTACGACTGTTGATGGTAACTGAAGACCTGAATGACCAAAAATAAATAACTGGCTCCCTAATTCCTACCTCCTGGCTACGCCAGCTTGCTATTTAAGTGCCTACCAGTGAGTGCCAATAAGCTAGAAGGCAAAGTGAGACCAAAGTACTGCTGATATGATATTAAGAGTCTAGTTTCAAACTCTAAGGGCCTAAAAACCTAAGCATCTCCTCAAATCATGATAAAAAATAATAAACAAAAAACCCCAACTCAATATATTTATAAAGGAAATTACTGTTGGATGTCAGAAATTATCAGAACTTCACCAAATACCTCTACCTTGAGCATAATGCAGGGCCCCAAGAAACAAGGTTTCTACCTGCAAATAAACAGCTTTAAAGTCAATCCAGGTTAGGACAAAAATGAAACAAGTGAAAAAAATAACATAAACTATAAACACAATAAAAATTGCCTATTTGCTCAAATATGAATTTCAGTTTGTAATCGAAGCTTGGGTTGATGGCAATGGTGTTTTTAATTCAAATGAGGGTCAGCTCTCATGTAGGGGCATCGAACTCATGCCTTAAGAAGATTTTGCTGGCAGCCATGATGGAGTAACTAGTACCAGACATGCTCTCCTCCCAATGAATTTAATTAAAACACGTGTCAGATACATAGAATTATAATTTTAAAACTCTGGACAAGAAGCAGCTCAGTACCATGACGCCTGCAAAAAGGGCAAGTATTCCCTACAGGTAAATGTCTCGGTGCAGGGTGAGGAGGCGGGGCGGGAAGGGGAAGCCAGGCAGGACGTGGGGACTCGGTGAGCGGAGACAGGGAGTGACTGACACTGAGGGAGGCCGAGGTGGTGGGACACTGGGGCAGAGCGGCAGGGACACGGGGCGCAAGAAGGGAAAGTGTGTCTGAAGTCTGCAGAGGCTTCCAGAGAAGTTCTGCCCAGATGTAATAAGGTAAACGTAAAATATAAGACTAATTTTACATTTCCTAGTAACCACATTTGAAAGTAAAATAAAGCAGGCAGAAGCAATTTTAACATAATTCATTTAACCCAAGATGCTCAAAACACTATCGTTTCAGGATATACCTGACTGAAACTCAGTGTGTTTTACACTTACAGCATACTTAGATTTGAAGTAGCCAAAATTCAAGCTCTCAGCAGCAATATGCGGCTAACTGCCATCGTACTTGACAATGAAGTTTCTCATTGAATGCGATGGCGTGCGTGAATCAAGTGAGACTCCACAAGGCCACGCAAAGAACGATGATCAGGAAGCAGCGGGCTGGAAACTCCCAGGGACTGCATAAGCCTGAGGGGCGCCCAAGTCCTGGCCAGCGGGGAGAGCGATCCCCCAGACACCCTGGGGCAGCCAGGGGCGGCTGAAGCAGAGTTGTCACTTGCACTGCTTCTGGAGTAAAGGCTACACGAGACCTGCCAGAATAAAGTTTAAAAACAAGCCTTGAAGGGCTCAAAATGATCTACAAGAAATGTAACAGCCTGCCAAAGCAGAATTTAAATCTCTCCTGAGGAAATCAACAAAATTCAGACAATGGTGTGAGGAATGCCCAAGAGTCGATCAGAACTTACTAAACATAAGAAAATGGAGAAATGTGTAATCCTTGCCAGGAGAAAAATCTGAAAAAGAAACAGACCCAGAAATAGAGAAATGACATCTTTAAAGACATATAAAGTTTAAAATATTATAAACATATTAAAGTATTAAAGAAAAGCAGGAATAAAAGAATTATTTTTTAAAGAATCAAATGGATTTCTAAAGATGTAAAAGGTAGTACCTTGAAAACTAACTAGTCAGACTCAGCAACAGATTAAACAGAACAGGAAAAAGATTCCTAAATTGAAGATGCAAAAAAAAACAAAAAAAAAAAACAAAGAAGAGCATTGAGGACCTGTGAGAATATCAAGGGCAATCTAAAAATGGTGTAAAACTGGAGCCCCAGAAGAGTGGGAAGACAAGAAATGTCTGAAGAAATAAGAGCCCAAGCAGTTCCCAACTTGAGGAAAGCTGAACCCATGTATTCAAGAAACTCAATGGACAAAAACAACTTAAGCACAAAGAAACAGCACCAAGGCGTATCATAATCAAACCTCAGAAATCCAGTAATAAAGAGAAAACCTAAAAGCAGCCCAAGTTGCAGGGGGGAAAGACACACCTATGGAGGAACAAAGATAAGAATTACCACAAACTCCTTGTCAAAAATAATGCAAACAAGCTTAAAACAAAGGAACAACACTTTTAAAGTGCTAGAAAGAAAAAAAAAGCTGTAAATGAAAATCTACATAAAATAAAAATATCCTTCACAGGTGAGGAAATAAAGACACTTTCAGACAAAAGTTGAGAACCTGTCACCAACAGGCCTGCGTGACAAGGAACGCTGGAAGTTCTTCAGAAGGAAAGAGGACAGGAGAGCAGACCCCGACATCGGCCATGGACTTAGTTAATCATAACACACAAACATCGGTTCATCAGTTGTAACAAATGCACCGCACCCATGCCACATGTTAATAATAGGGGACATGGAGTGAGGGGGGGATGGGGGTTGGGGGGAAGTACACTGAAACTCTATACTTTCTGCAAACCTAAAAGCACTCTAAAAATACATCTGCTGTTTCTGTAACCCTAAAAGTGCTCTAAAAATACAACTATGAAAGAAGAAACAGGAGACAGAAAACCTAGTTCCGCACAAAGGAAGGCCAACAGAAATGATAAATATGTGAGTTTACCATTTATTTTCTTTTAATTTTTTAAAGACGTGCTTGGCTGTGTAAAGCAAAGGTAGCAATAAGGTAATTATCATGTAGAACAAAATAAATAGAACAAAGAATGAGGAAAAGAAAATTGGAAAATTAGTAATGTGAGGAAGGACCTCACATTATTCATTACAGTGATGAAAGTAAGTGGTGGTGAGTTCAAATGCATGCTGGAAACCCTAGAGCAATGGGGGGCGGGGAGGAAGAGGGAGAGGGAAGAGTAGTAAAATAAAACTAATGAACCAAGAAAGATAAAATGAGTTGCTAAAAAAAACATGCAATCCAAAAAAAGGTAGGAAAAGAGATAGAACAAAAAAAAAAAGAATATATAGCAAGATGGTAGACTTAGATCCAACCATATGAATTACACTAAACATATATGGTCAAATGTCCCAATTAAAGGGCAGAGACTAACAGACTAAAAGCAGACACTGTTAAACTGGGTAAAGATACTAACTCTCCATATGATTAGGACAGGTTAAACATAAAATGGAAAAGGATATACCACATATATACACATAAATCTTCAGACAGCTGGAGTTCCTGTATGACACAGAGCAGACTGCAGGAGAGTGAGCATTACAGGTAGAAAAAGTGACATACATCACACTCCTTAAACTGTCAAGTTATCAGAAATCCAACAGAATCCTCAGTATTTAGGCGGCCAATAACAATGTTAAAACACCTAAAGGAATACTGACAGAACTAAGAGGAGAAAGAGATAAACCTGTAATTGCAGCTGGAGGTTGCAATGCCCCCTCACAACGACTGGTGAGACAAGCAGGAGGAAGACAGGGAAGACCCGAACAACACTATGAACCAGCCTGACCTAAGAGAGCATACACTGTACCGTAAAATAAGACATGAAGAAAAATATGAGAACTGAAATAATATAAAAGCGTTTTTCTGGCCATGAAAGAATAAAATTAAAGATCAATAACAGAAAAAATTGGAAATTTTTCAAAGTATTTGGAAATTGACACTTTCCAAAAACTTGCAGGTAAAAGAAATAATGAGGGAAATTTTTAAATACTTTGAACTGAATGACAACAAAAACACATTATCTAAAAATGTGAGGTGGAGCTAAGGATACTTGGAAATTTACAATTTTAAGTGTTTATGTTAGAAAAGACTAAAAATTTAGCACTATTGTTCTAAATTAGCTTCCACCTTAGGAAGCTAAGTGAAAAAACCACATTAAAGGAAACACAGAGGTAAGGAAATGATAAAAGGAGTAATTGGTGTTAACAGATCAGAGATAAACAATGGAGAAAATCAATGAAAACAAAAGCTGGTTCTTTGCAAAGAACCCCTAGCTAGACTGGTCAAGAACAGAAAAGGGAAGACACAAATTACTGGCATCAGAACTGAAAGAGGTATTTTGAACAGTAAAAGCATAGTAAGATAATACTAAGGACAATTTTAGCTAATAAATTTGACAAATGAAATAGACAAAACTCATCGAAACATGCACATTATCAAAACCAACACAAAAAGAAAGTCTAAATAACCCTCTATTTAATAGACACATTGTATTCGAAATGAAAAGGCTCCCCACAAAGAGAACTCCAGACCCAGATGGCTCCCCTAGTGATTCTTCCAACGTCTAAAGATATAATTAGGCTTCCACAAACTCTTTTAGGAAATGGGAAAAGATTTCCACATTTAAAGAGGTCAGCATAACACCAATACCAAAACAAGGCAAGGAGACCACAAGAAAAGAAACTACTTGTCAGAATCATTTGTGTATATATTTGCAAATATCATTAATAGAATATTAACAGGTCCGATCCGGCAATACATATAAGTGGGGTTTGTCTCAGGGAACACAAGGTTGATTTAGTACCCAAAAATCAATGAATGTAATTCACGTTAACATACTATATTAAAGAAAAATCATGATTAATTTCAAGAGATGTAGAGAAAGCACCTAATCATAATACAATAATACCCTTCCTTTCTCCTGGGAGAAACCTCCGAGCAAACTAGAACTGAAGGGAACTTCCTCAACGTAATAAAAGGTGTCTACAGAAACCTACAGATAACGTCATACGTAATAGTAAGAGACAACATCCACCCGGCCATGACTGGAAACCAGGCGTGGGGACTCACTCATTCTCACCATTTCCAATCCCCATCTTACTGGATGGAGATCCTGACAAGTGCAGCGATGTAGGAGAGAGAAAGAAAGGCTTCCAGATTGCAAAGAGGGAAAGAAAACAGCTTGCTTCTTTTTGCACATGACATGACAATACACAGTAAATCCCAAAAAATCTACAATAAAGTACTGGAACTTTATAAAAAGCTGGTTTTGAAAGGGTGGAGAATACAAGATCAAAAAATTTTTAAAGTCATATTTCTACGTACAAGTAATGACAAATGCAAAACTATACTTTTATAAAATACCATTCACCTTAACACAAAAAGTATTTGTCTTATGTAAAGACAAATGTAACAATATGCATGCAAGACTATTAACCTGAACGCTAGAAAACACTGCCTAGGGAAATTAGGGAGAGAGGGAGGTCACGTTCATGGACCACAACGCTCAACCAATGTTACTGTGACACTGAATCTCCCCACATTGATCTGCAGATTCAACACACTCCCAATCGAAACCCCAGCAAGCATTCTTGTAGAAATTGACAAAGGTCATTCCAATGTATTATAGTTAAAACAACTTTGTAAAAAAATAAAGATGGGAGGATACAGCATGCTGTGTTTAAAACAAAATAAAGGGTGGGGGGCAGGGAACATAAATCGATGGAACAAAACAGAGAATCCAGAAATAACTTCACACACATACGGTCATTTGAATTCATCAAAGGTGTCAAGGTCAGTCACCAGGAAAAGAAAAGCCTATCAACAAATGATGCGAGAACAGATGAATCTTGATGTTACCTCATACCATTCAGATATATTAATCCAAAAAGGATCACAGGCCTATGTAAAAGCTGAACTGTGAAACTTCCAAAGGTAAACACACGACAACAACAACAAAAAAGTCTGCTGTCGCATGTGAGGCAAAGATGTACCACAAAGGCCACAAAAAAACAAGTACTATAAATGAAAAAACTGAGAAACAGCACGTTTTCAAAAATGAAACTTTCTGCTTTTCCTAAGACACCATAAGAAGATAAAAATCAAACCACACACGGTAGAAAATGTTCTACGATGATGAGAACGAAAAAAATAAAAAAAACTTCTATTCAGAATATACAAAGATGTCTTATAGTTTAGTAATTGGAAGGCAAACAACCCAATTAAAAATAGGGAAAAGATTTGGACATTTCACCAAAGAAGACACATGAACAACCAACAAGTAAATAAAAAATGTTCAACATCATTACTCGAAGAAATGCAAATTAAAACTACAATTGGGATGCCTGGATGCAGTAGTCCCCCTTTAGCTGTGGTTCCCTTTCTGGGGTTTCAGTCACGGTATGAAAGATTCCACAAACAAACAGGGCGTTGGTTTTGAACCGCACACTGCTTGGAGTAGGGTGATGCAGCCTCACGCTGCCCAGCTCTGCTCCGCCTGGGATGTGACCCACCCACACCGTATGTGCTGCCCGCCCGTCAGTCACCCCGAGGCTGCCAGCCACACTGGCTGGCATCACAGCCTGTGCTCAAGTGACCCTCATTTCACGTAGCGGTAGCCCTACAGAGAAGCCCTGAAGTGCTTCCTTTGAGTGAAAATGTGAGTATAACACAATAGAATATTTTGAGAAAGACTGCACTATATAACTTTTATTAAGGTACGTTGTCAGAATCATTCTATTAGTTATTGTTGCTAATCTCTTACTGTAAGTAAGCTGCACACTAAACTTCATCAAAGTATGCACAGAAAAGAACATAGTATATGTAAGTCCGGTGCTATCCCTGGCTTCAGACACCCACTGGGGGTCTTGGAATGTATCCCCCACTCCAACCCCTCCATGGGTAAGGAGGGACTGGTGTACTTTCACTAAAATAGCTGACCCTAAAGAGGCTGACAACACAGAGCGTTGCTGAAGGTATGGAGAAACTGCAACTCTCACTGCTGGTGGGACTGTAAAATTACACAACTACTTCGGGAAGCAGTTTTACAGTTTCTTGTAAGGGGAAACGTACACTTAACATGACCCAGAAATCCCACTCCTTGGTATGTGCCCAAGAATAATGAAAGCTTATGTCCACACCAAGGCTTGTACTCAAATGTACACGGAAGCTTCATTCACGACGGCTCCAAACTGGAAACAACCAAAGTGTCCACGGAAGGTGAACGGAGAAGTTGCAGGATAGACATAAAATGGAACAAACTACTAATAGGACACATACATGAACCAATCACAGAAACATCTATGTAGACGAACACTAGAGAGTACAAATTGTATGATTCCACTTAGGAATAAATCTGCAAATTTCTGAGCCGCCACCAGAGAACACGCAAAAATCCAAAATTCACACATTACGAAAGCCAGCCCTCAACACCGGAAAGCTCTCCATACCGGCATATGGTTCCGACTTCACCAAGTTCAGACCGAGGACAATCAGCATCATCCTTTAAGTCTTGGTGTCTTCACCCACACTCTAGTAACAGCCCACAACCTTTCTGAATTTAGTTGTGAGCGTTAAATAAGCATATAATGTGCTTAGTGCAGTGCCTGGCGTACAGTCTGAGCTCAGTAAGTGGTAACTAATTTCTTGGGCTGTTTTTTAATCAGCATCATCATCACAATAATTATAATTACTTGGGGGGGGGTAATACAATCGTAAAGAAATAACCCAGAAAATGGACAGATGAAACACATGAATGTCAGTGGGAATCAATTCGTTAACAACATTCCTATTAAAAAA
Organism: Phyllostomus hastatus; assembly: GCF_019186645.2. Classification (NCBI taxonomy): domain Eukaryota; kingdom Metazoa; phylum Chordata; class Mammalia; order Chiroptera; family Phyllostomidae; genus Phyllostomus; species Phyllostomus hastatus. The sequence goes on along the minus strand of NW_025334036.1, from coordinate 9,978,439 downwards.
CCTCGTCACCTTGTTGACAAAAACAGAAAGGCAAACATTACAGCGAAAGCCAAATTAGAAGATTTGGATGATATTTGCAGTCATTTAATATCTGATATTAAAATTGAAAAAAAAAGTGCTAAGGCCTTACAAAAACTCATGAGCATATAAATAAATACCAAGTCACAAGAAACAATACCTGTAAGTCAGTAAAATCTCACCGAGGCAGACACCTGAGGGAAGACAGTGATGTGCGAGCAAACCAGGGGCTGCTCCGATCACAGGAGGAGAGAGAGGAACAGGACACAGCCCTGGGCAGTGTGGACAAAAGGAGCACAGCAGGGCACAGGGCAGACACTGGGCACAACACAGTTACGCACAGCCTCGGAAACAGGAAAGCATTTGAGTTTAGCGTGACAAAAGAAATGCGAAGATAAGAGAAAGGCAAGGCCGATCCTGTCAACTGGAGTAAAGCGCAGCTCCAGCCTGGGTAAGGAAGGGGTAAAAGCCGGGCTCTTACACAATCCCGGGTAGAGAAGACGGTGCGCCAAAGCCAAGAAATAATGCCCACTGTCCCCCGTGCCTGCCCCCTCCCTGTCCCCTGAACGTCCCAGGGGCCCGACACCTCCTCACACTGCTTCTGCTCCTTTTTAAAGAAATACAAGTCCATTTCTCCTCCAGCAACATAAAACACTGACAAAAAAAGTGTTTAATTCTAGAAGAAATGCTTAAAGGTAAATATGTTAAACAACTAAATTCTAGAAACTAATCATAAGGTATTCCCACATATAATTCCAACTTTTTGTTAAATTTCTCATGTTAAAAAGCATGAAAGACAGAGGGCCAATTAACTTGAGCTACAACAAACAGACATAGTGCCACCTCATTAAACGAAGTAAGGCGTATAGAGTCGGGGAATAACCCCCACTTAACCATTTATTATAATCAAAGGGCAATTATCAAGATCATAAAATAAAACTGAGAAAACCAAAAGAGTATAGAAAAATAATTTTTAAAAGTACATGTGGCTTAATTTTCAAAGAAGTTAATATCTATCGGTTAAATCCTGAATTTAGAAGTTGCCTGTTCTGAAAACTTCACATGTTAATTGCCATTAGAATAAAGACATGCCAAGAAGCCCGTGGCTGAATATAGGCCTATAACTCATTCGTGCTATAATAATACCGAGGCATTCCCATTACACGTTGTAGAAACAAACCTTTGAATTAACAGCCGTGCTTCAGAGAAAAAAGCACTTACGGCTCCGGCAGTCGCCCAGAACCTGTATTTGCGTGCCACCAAAGTGCAGTCAGAGTGCTCGTGTTTAGTTAGTTTATTTCTCATACAGGGGACGTCTGGGGTGTCTAGATCACCAGTGGGAGATGACTGCTCATGCCTTTTCTTAACTAAAAGCTTTGTAGCACTGACAGCATAAATCTGCGATTTTCAACCTTGGTCACCTTGGGGCACACATAAACTAATTACCAAAATTCTGCAGCACACCAACAAATACATTTTTTGCTGATCTGATTTTAAAAAGAGGTATAATTTTGATTCATTCACACCAGGCGGCTATTCTTGTATTGGCTGTTGTCATTTTTTTAATTTGACAATCTAAGGAAAAAGAAGTCAGTGCCCCTGACCAAACAGTCAGGCACTCCCTGTTTTAAGAATTCTTGCAGCACACTGGTGTGCTGTGGTGCACCAGGTGAAAATCACCGACAAAAATCAATAGGTTCCCACTCACTCTCCCCCAAAAGTAGAGACTTTTTTTTTAGAACAATGGTCACAGAATATCTAAGTAAGTGCAAAAATACCTCCTTAAACCATATGAAAAAAAAAAACAAAGGAAAAGAAAATTTTACACAAAACCACGCTTTCAGCATAGCTAGACAAAGAATGCTGATATTGTGAAATAACTGTGAATGAAAACAGAAAATTCACCAAATTCCAACATTTGATGTCTCAAGGAAGTCCTTCCTAAGCCTCCTCAGCCACAAGGCTTGGTGGCAAGGAGGCTAGCAAAGGGCCTAAGGGTCATTTGCAAGGACCACCCAAACCATTAAACCCACTCTACATCTGAAAATACTGGAAGCGTGTCTGGAGCCCCAGAATTGGGAAGAGTGGTTCAAAGTTCCGGTGGCCTGGGGGAGCAGGCACCACTGGAAGGCACTACCTGCCATGTAAAGGGGCACAACTTGGCAACACACGGCTTCTGGTGAAGAAAACAGGCGAATGGAAGGGGGAAACATCCTTTGGCGAATGGAGAGTAAAGGGGAAAAAGAAAAAGGAGAAAATTTAAGCTGCTGTAAGACCAAAGAGAATTGTAACACTGGAAGTCACAACTGCTGGCCAGCTATATACTGACAGAAGAGGGCACCCATAATCTAGGAATACTGTAAAACACCCCGGTACCACACACATAAACAAAGGAAAGGTGAAATCCAGAAAGTCAGGAATTCGACGCACATCAACAGAGGAAAACCCCCTACAACCTCAAACCCCCAAAACAACCTCAAAGCAGGAAGAACAGGTAAGTCCTACTTCGAACACAATTAAATATATTCAAACAAGTATTCGAAGATATAAAAACCACTTTGAATCAGAAATTCAAACATTAAAAACAAAAATGGACCAAACACAAAAAAGCTGGCTGAGTTCCAAAGAGAAATGGGAAAAACTTAGAAATTATTACCGAAGTGAGGAACAAACTGCCAGTCGCCACGGGAGAACGGCCTCAGATAAAAATGAGCGCCGTCTGTGCGACGGGCCACGGCCACCCACGCCTGCTGTTCCGCCTCATCTGATGGGAGGTAGCTGCCTATCCACAGCTCCACAACGAGGTTTTTTTTATTGGTTGATTTTAGAGGGCGAGGGAGAGGAACATCAAGTTTGTTGCTCCACTTCTTTACACACTCATCGGTTGACTTTTGCACGTGCCCGGACGGAGAGTGAGCCCGCAGCCTGGGTTCCGGGACAACACGACCCGGCCAGGGCTACTTCACAGTAACTTACAAGCCTTCAGACACTCACTCGCGTAAGCAAACATGTTTTGTTTTTCACAGCGAAATACTGTATTTGCTATACATTTAAGTATTACTTAACCATTTGACATATCTAAATAGGTTTATCAGGTTCCTATTCTTTCTTTTTAATGTGTCACTGACAAAGTTTTTTGAGTTTGTTCTCCTAACTCCATCAATCCCATTAGCCCTGTGTTGTATATTTTTTCAGTCCTCACCTGAGGATATGTTTATTGACTTTAGACAGAGGAAGGAAGGGAGGGAGAGACAGACAGACAGACAGCGATTGGTTGCCTCCCGTATATGCTCTGACTGGGGGTGGAACCCTCACTTTAAGTGTGCGGGATGATGCTCCAACGAGCAGGGGGTCCCAGGCAGCCCTGCAGAATGCGCCGCACAGCCGCACACGGCCCAGTGAATTTAGGGACTCGCAGGCCCTGTCACAGAACTGACTGCAGATGTGAACGTACACCCACACACACGTGTAACCCTTAGCTCCATGGAGAAGGCCTAGAAACAATGACACCTCAGTAGCCATGAGCACACCCAGCACCCAGATCTTGGTGTCTAAACGCTACCCTCCGATAAAGGCCAGGGCTCTTTGGGAAAGAAGACAGTGACAGGATTGGGACGGGTCAACTACAAGCTGAGCCTGGGCGGGTCTCTCACAGTGCCAGAAAGTAAGAAGTGCTTTAAAAAGAATGGAGACAGGTCAAAAGGACACAGGAGTCAACCAGAGGGGCTCTCATGGCCAAAGCTGGATGATCTGAGCAATAAAATAAATAATGACAGTATAACATTATAACCTACAAAATAAAATATCTTTGGGTCTGTACTAATATAAATAAGTGACTAAATAAATGACAGACAACTCTTCATTATAAGACTTTCAATTGGTAAATGAAGGGAAAAAACTACACTAGGTAAATATGACAGAAATAACCGCTGTAGTAAATTCCACTGATGGATGCTAAAATGAGTGGGTGAAAGCCTGATGGGAAACAGGAAATTTAACATTGACTCTCCCCCAAAATATCATTTTCAAAGAGAAAAACCAACTTGACAATGAAGAAACCAGTAGAGGCCACCTTAATCATGTGAGCAAAATTAACATTACCTGTAGTAAGACAATGACATCATGTACCCACTGATATAAAATGTACCTCCTGGTGTGATACCATTACTCTTACGGCATTATAGCCAAAATGCAAAATCCCAAATGAATCACAACAAAGCATCAAACCAACCTCAGCGAAGGAAAAGACATTCTAAAATGTAAAGACTGGTACTTCTCAAAAGCATCCAGATCACAGAGACGAGAGAAGAATGAGCCAATAGCAAGCCTTCTCCTTACACTCTGGTAGATAAATAAATCCCCTCGGTTCCCTCCCCACTTCATATCTTCATCCCCCTCCTCTCCAAATACCCATTTCGCGGCCGGATCGCTGGGCCTTGTCACGACCAGGACCTGTCTGCTCTGGGAGTCAACTGTACACCCCACTCCCTGACATGCCCCTTCACCCACCCAGGCACTCTCCCACGAGGGGCTGCATCATCTCCTCGAGCCTGCCCCTCCTCTTGCATTTCCTTTGTCAGTGAGCTGCTCATTCGTTCCCTCAGGTGCCCAGACACCCCATCTGCACCTGTTTTCCTTCCACCTTCCACGTGCCCTCCCTCACTGAGTCCTTTCATCCTACCTCTCGTATCTCCCAGATCCACCAATTTCCTCAGTCCTCATCCCTACAGGCCACCTCATCCCTACAGGCCACCTCACCCCTTTCGACCATCAAGAATTTGTTGTAACACCCTCTACTGTCCCTGCCTACTAGTTTTAGCCCTCTCCGAAGGACCCTCCACAGTGCAGTCAGTATTATCCTTTTAATCAGTCTCCTTCCAGGCTTAAGATGCTCCCATCTTCCCCAGAAGAAGCACAGATTCCTTTATATAGTTTAAGGGCTCTTCACAACCTGTTTACCTTCTCAGCCCACCTTCCCCACCCTGCCCTCTCCGGCACTGATCCACCCACACTCGTACTCGAAGTTTCCCCAGGCAATTCAAGCTCTCTAAGTGTATCTCTGTCCTTAACACAGGCCTGGTGAACACGACCCTCCCTCTTCACAAAGCCGTCCTATTCCCTCTGCTGGCTTCAGCCTAAATTGAAGGTGTCACTTGCCCAGGAATAAATTTTTCTGTCGTGATTAAACCGAGTGAATCGCCCCTGCTTTGTGATCCTGGAGAACTCTGCACTGTCCACGTCAAGCACACAACAGAGGGAACTGTAAACACAGACACATCCACACTCCAGTCCGCATGAGGGTGAAAGCCAAGCCTGGGCACTGGGACTGGGTGGTGAACCCAGCCCCAGGGACTGAGCACACAAGGGAACGACCATTACTGTGCGATTCATTGCGGAGAGTTAAGACCCAATGAGTCCTGGCTCCAGAACACAATATTCTTTCCACCATACTTAGTGGCACTTAATTTTACTTTCATAAACAATTCAATGTTAATTAGGCATAAAGCATGTAAAGTTAAGAAGGATCTAGCTATCAACTCATTTTATTAATTAAAGTGATGCCCAGAGAGGTTATTACTGGCTAAAGAACAAAACACTATAAAACAGTAATGCCAAGATTAGGCATTTTGATGTTCTTTAATTACATACTTTAATCTCAGGAATTAGCATTTTAAATTTTGAAGTGAAAAAACATTAAAGTTTTTCATTTCTTCTAGGATAGCAGAGTTACTAAAAACAGAACTAATGAATCACCAATTCACTTTAAAGAATCCACAAAATTACCTAAGTGTTATAACATAAGAATATTTAATTATGGTATAAGAGTAATAAAGATAATACTGACTGAGTCATTTGTATAATTATATGTTATAAACAACATAGGTATCAACGATATTCAAGGCCTTGTGGAACACACTCACTGAATACATGAAGAAACATAAAATAGGGTTCTTACTCTCAAGAAGCTTAAAGTGTTTTTGGAAAACAATACCCAACCATCACAAAATTAAACAGAAAAATTAGATGAAAGTAGTCCCTTAATTGTTAACATTTTCAAAGGAAAAGACTTTCTCCTAAGGAGCTTCAGGAATGTAAAGAGAAATTACAATTTACTGCCTGAGGAATCACTCAGAATGTCTTAGAGTGGCCAGCTGCAAGAGCTCTAAAAGCTCACTATCAGCAAACATGGCTACCGCCCAGGTCTATGTTTCTGAAGACCCTAGGAGAAACCAGAACTCCCCGGAGAAGTGGCTGTGTCTAAGACAGCAGTAGGAAAGGCAGAGGATGAGTCTGGAATAAGTTTTTGTCCCAGAACAAGTGGTGCTCCAAAAATGACAGGAAGCGGTGAAAGCAATCAACGAGTTAGGCTGAAGGAAAGGGCACCCCCTGACCAAATGTGAGTGGATGTGGAACATCAAAATGAACACTGTACAAACAGTAATAGAGGGTTTGCATGTATACTGGTATCAAATAAGCAAATGAGAAGGGAAAGTTCTTTACAATGGAATAAAATGCCGACTAATAAATGTGGCAGGAATAATACACAAACACCATTTTGGAACCATTGTGTAATTGACTTAGGCAAGAATCGTCAATGAAAGGTGAAACTATTACATGACCACTTTACAAAGGACTACATATTTACAGTCTCAAATAGTCTCCCCACAAATTATTCAATAATAACGAAGATGCCAATGGTAACTTTATAAGGAGGAGACTGGCAGGCACACATGAACTAAGTGGTCCAAGCAGACATCACCAACAATGGGTCACACTGACATCGTACTGCCCCTGAGGTAGTGCAGGAGGCCATGTCATCGCTTGGGTGCTATTCCTGCCAAAAACGCACAACCAGAGTCTGACGACAAAGGAACAGGATGACAGACACAAACTACTGGACACCCTATAAAACAAAGGTTCTGGACTCTCCAATACTTTTGATGTCGGGGGACAGGAAAAAACGTTGAAGGGCTGTTTCAGATTAAAAGAGAGATGATAACTACAATGCAAAGACAATTATAATGCAATGGATAATGCTGGGTTAGAAAAAAATTCTACTAAAGGATACAATTGGCACAATTGAGATTTCAACTGTAACTGTATATTATAGTATCCACATGAAACTTCTTCAATCATACTGTGGTCATATAAGAATGTGACTTTGTTCTTCGAAGATATCACCTGAAGCAATTAGGGGTCAATGATCCTGCTGTGTGCAACCCACTCTCAAATGGTTCAATAATGAAAATATTTACAAGAGGAGGGGAGGGAAAAAAAGAGGAGGAAGGAGAAGACGCAAAAGGAGATTTATAGAGTGTACTCCTGCTATTACTTTACAAGACAGATGTTCAATGACCTTACACATTTAACGTGTGGGTGCCTTGTTATCAAGGTACATGGTACGTTAGTACAGCATGTCCGTCTGCCCCTGCATGCATCTGTGAGGTCTCACGTCAGCTGGTAAGCCTCTTTGATACATTCCAGAAGATGGAATCAAGGGGCATCAAACTGTAAATAAAATGAATACTAGTATCTCTTTCCAGACTTCGGGGCCACTCTGTAAACACAAAAAGTAATAAAGCAAACACGCCAAATGTTACCACTTGGTGACTGGAGGTGACAGGCATATTGAAGTTCATTGTACTATTTTTGTAACTTTTAAATTTTTTTCTAAAACAAAAAGTTAAAAACAAGACAAAAAACCTTTTTGCCAATACTAAAAGTTTACTTTGGGTAACTGAGCCATCCCAAATGACAAGATCTTAACTCCCAGATTCTTCTCTTCCTTTCCCTTCATAATCCATGTTAAATTAAGGTTCACACTATTAAGGAAAGGTTTTCAGTATCAAAATCAGTATTTTGCTTAAGTAGTCCCCAACTTGCAAATGGGATACATTCCAAAAGCCCATTTGTAAATCAGCTGTTTAAAATGTGGAATGATTTTCACTATTACAAATAGTGTTAGGTTCCTAATGCCGGCCACAAAAGCTCTCCGTACACCTTTGTTAGCAACACAGTTGAATCAGTATTGTATTTCATGTACACTGTGTTAAATTGCACAGTCCCCTCCCCCGAGCCTTTATGAAGTTAACACAAAACTAGGTGGATAAGTTAAAGGGAGGAAATGGAAATGGAGGGGACATTGGTTAGGAAGGAGCAACTAGTAACCAACTACACTGTCTAACCCAGTTTTTACAGGGATAGGCATTTCAAACTGGAAGTATAGCCCTCAGTAAGACGGCTACTCACTGCCCATCTAAAAGGCCAAATGGAACATCAGGAAATGCCACTTGTGCTCAACAGCTCTGAGATCACCACCCTGACCCAGAATGCTGATGACAATATGTTAATACATATACAAATACATAAGATAGTATATTACAGTCGGGAAAGTACCTTTATAATTTTTAAAGGCGGGCTGGGAAAACTAGTTTTGATTGGTCCTTTTATTGGGTTGCCAAAAAAGTGTGTATGGTTTTTTCCATAAACTATGAGATACATTTTTCATTTTCACCAATAACTTTATTGCTCTGGATATTTTGAGTATATCGACTATGTCCCACTATTGGGTTCTAGCACACAAAAGCCAGGGGAGCTGCTAAACATCTTCTAATGCATAAGACAGTCCCACAGCAAAGAACTATTTGACCAAAGTGTCAATAGTACCAAGAAATTTCACAAACCACTTCTGACACATTTGATCACTCACAGCACCTTCTCCAGGCACTGCACACATCTTTATTTGCGTTTCAGTTGCATTTTCACCTTTCTTGAAATAATAAAGCATAATACGCCAAAAAATGTAGCATATTTCCCTCCATCTTCAATATTAAATGGTTGTACAAAAATTTGCCAATTTTGATACGTTTTTTTAATACCTGCTGATATGACAGCTGTGACAATACAATCTAACAAAATTGTTCTGAATGAAGTTAACAGACAACTAAGCACTACTAGAGCCATCATACAGAAAAAAAAAAAAACTAAATGAACTTTTTGGCCCGCCCAGTAGTTAGGGAAACTTCAGCATTTACTGAGCATTCACTATATACCACGATACCCTGGAGAAGACTGAGCATACATACACACAGAGCAAGATAGTCTTTGATGTAGGAACTCCACCTAGCAGAAGAGAACGACATCAACTGGAATACTCCAAGCATTCTAAAATGGTATTTATTCTACAAATAGTGTATTAAGAACAAGGGAGAAAAACTTCATCCAGGGAGATTAAAACTGGTATCGCAGATGACATCTGAGCTACAACTTAAAGAATGAATGGTGTGATAAGCATCTGAGCAAGGGAGCATGCTGGCTCCCGGTAACAACACGAACAAGGATACAGAGGCACTCAGTCCAGTACTTCCTGTCTTCCCAGTGCTAGGCAGCGGGCCAACGCCTGGAGACCCAGCTACCAAGCAAGGCCTCTGCCTGCATGGAGCTTCCTGCACATTCTGAGTATCTTAAAGGAAATAAATAAGATGTGTGAAACAGTAACTAACAAAGTACAACATTAAACAACAGCATGGTCTGCCTGAGAAAGTGAGATTTTGGCCAAGTTCCAGAGGATTTAGACATTCCAGTCTTATGAAGAAGGTGTTAAGCAGGTATTACAAAAAGTGCAAAAGGCCCTAAAATAAGGACATACAGCATTTAAAGAACACCGAGGGGCCCATGTGGCTGGCATCCAAGGACTGAGGAGAAGAACGATGAGAGGAAGAGGGATGAGGAGAAAGTCAGGGCACGCGGGCCAAGGAAAGGAATACAGGCTCCATTTCGAGAGGAATGGGAAGTCATAGGAAGATTCTATGCAGAGAAACGACATGATTTAGCTCCTAAAATAATCCCTGGAGCTGCTGTGTGATGAGAAGAACTTCAAAGGAGCAAGAAAAGAAACAAGCCCGTTAGGAGCTACCGCAGTAATTCATGCAAGAGATAATGATGCCTTGAAATTAAAAGGTAGCAGCGAAGACTAAGAGTGGTGGATTGGCTCAAGATAAATTCTGAAGGAACAACAGAATGTGTGGATGGAAAGGATTTGAGAGAAAAGAAACAAATCTAGAAAGATAGCTTAAGTTTCTGCCTCGAGTACTGCCATTTACAGAGAGAAAAAGCCAGCAAAGACACCAGCTTTGGGGGTAGGGGGAAGAAGAAGATTGGGGGAAAGGAATAAATAGCTATATTTTAGTCCTGTGGCTAATATTATGTTTGAAATTCCAACTCGATTCCCAAGTGGATATCAAACTCAGGGAAAATTCTGGGCTAGAAAAATAAAAGTGGCAATCATCAGCATTCATGGCCTTTTCGGGGAAGAGCAAACAGCTGGCCTTAACTGGGTCAGAGAAACTGAAGGATAGTAGCTGACAATGAACCTGGAAAGATAGGGTAGAATCCTATGATGATGGGAGCCATGACTGAAATGACAGTGACGGCAGTGGGAGTAGCAATAGCAGTGGCAGGGAACGAAAATTACTGCATTTCAGGTCCCAAGCATTGTGCGGAAGCCTTTCTAATACACATCTCATTTAGTCATCTCAACAACTGTATAGATAATATTATAATCACTGTTTTATACACCGTGCTACGAAAAAAAACTGAGAAGTTGGCAGAGAGCACAAGGTCCTAGAATGGGTGTTCTAACTTAGGCAGTCTGACTTTAAGTGACTGCCTCTCTGCTCATTGTCTATGCTGTCAAAGCTTTTCTTAAAGAAGAATGGCATTTAGATCTGTGTTTCAGAGGTATGATTTCCCCCTCTATGTAAAAGCTGGATCGTTAGGGAGGGGAATAGATGTGAGAGAGGCGGACCAGTATTAGTCAATGCAAGAGCGCCTTGTTTTAATAAGCCAACAGTTACCTTCCCAGGTTCAATGAGGGGGATGCCTTTGTTCCAAGGGCCACAAACCATGCCTCAAAAGTACTCCAAGTCAACCAACCTACACAAGCACGCTGCTGGGGACAAAAATAACCTGGTGAAAGGATCCAGTTTGGGCAGTATAAATTTACCATCCACTTCGAACATATTTCTCACAACCTAACTTTATTGATGGTTGAGGTTTGGGGCTTTTTTTTTTTTAGGTTCATAGATTAAAGTTTATATTTTTGTATAAGGAAGAAAATAAAATTAGCACTGATTCAAGGCAACCGTAAGAAGAGGTGCCTCGGTTGAGGTTTATTAGAAGTCTGCCTGGAGCCTGGTTTTCACCCATGCTCACGGCTCCTCTGGCTTCCAGCACCACCAGGTAATACACTAAGGGAGTAAGCTACCCGCTGTCACACACCAGTGTTCAAACACTGGCATTCCACCTCAGAAACCAGCCAATTTTTTAATTTACATGCCTATGACTTTATCAAATGGTTACTAAGATAATATTAAATAAAAGATTAAGTTCAATAAATACTGATTAAATTCAGTAAATGCAAGCAAATATTGAAATCAGTGAATAACAAATATCTATATTAAAATTAGTACCTACTAATTATGTGTCAACATATATCATGTGCTACGCGTAAGACGTTAACAAATGGGTTTACACTGAATCATCATAAATTGGGCACAGGTCCATATATTATCGAGGACACAGATAAAGCATACACAGACAAAATCATTTAGTTCCACAAAGTGGGTAGAATGAGGTATAAAAAATTATACAAAGTAGGGCAAAAATAGGTTTACAGTTGTTCATATGGAAAATAATACAATTAATAATAAGAACAAACTGTTTCACATCTTCACCATTGTGAACCTGCTTTTGCCCCATCCTGTAGATTACCTACTAAAAAGCTATTTTTAAAACACACCTATTCCAGGTATGTTATAAAAATATTTTTCTAATTTTAAATTTTAATTACTGTATCTGGAAGACACAAGTAATTTCCTAAAGGGCACATTTCACTAAAGAGTAAGAAAAATACTTATATTTAACTCTAACTTTTTCTAATGTTTGGGGAGATTATGGAGGTTAGAATCAAACAATGATTACAGATTACAAACGTAATGTAGAACAGCCAGCTAAACATTTATGTATAACCTGACAGTGCATTTAAAGGTTGGGGTACTGTACGCCAAAGAGACACACGAGCGTTCTCCTGCCTGTGCACACTAAATGGAACCCTGTGCTCACAGGCACTACACGTACAAGCGTCAGGCAAAGCACCAAAGTCATCTCATGGGAAGAAAGGGATGTAGGGAGGAAGGAAGGGAGGGAGATCAGGCAATGTGCGTTTTTGTACATGAAGCTTCAGGCAGTGCATTAGAAACTTTCACACCCTTTATTTCATTTAATTCTAGCTATTCCAAGGGCAGGTAATGTAATTCCTTTGGATTTTACAGATGGCTGTAACTCTGTCAGCAATGGAGCAGAGATCTGAACCAGGATCTGAGGACAAACGGCAGGTCTTCCTTCATGAGGACTTGCAGATCAGCACGAGTTCTTCAAGTGTCCCTCTGAAGGAGGTTATCTAACTGGGAGATGGATGTGATTTTCCCTATTTATATTTCTCTAATTACTTAAACGTTGGGAGGGCACTCCCTTCTCCATCTACTAAGAATGTTCACAGATTCTCTTTCTAATCTAGAAAAAAAGCAATACTGATCATTTTCAACCCATGGAGCAGTATTTGCACTGCCACATCACTGATTAAAAAAACCTCAGCTAGACTTTGTAACAGTCATAGGTACCATGAGTATATCCTGCAGAAAAACAGATGGGGGTATGGTCCGACTACCAGGCAGAATAAATGCTCACAGACAATGGAGAACCATCATCACTGTATGTCCTCTTGTGAGATTAAAAGCAGCAAAGGGAGGGGAAAAAAGGCTTTCCAAAACCTAAGCGACAGCATGCTACTTCCCAATAACAAATTTGTTTCCAGCTGCCTCCTTGTCAATCAGAATACAAATCTATCAAAGATGTAAGTGAAATAGTTCAAACTTTAAAATCAAGTTCTATTAGACATTTCCATAATTACTTAACCACCCTCAGAATACACGTCAGTATTTCTCTCTTGGTAACCAAAGAAGTAATGTTGCTATTGCTTGAATATTAATAAAATTAATGTTAACCTGCATGGCATTCTAAATGGAAAATACAAAGCTATACTACAATTGTTTTGAAAAATAAACCACCACAACACTCAACACCTTCAAAAGAGCATTTCCTACTGCATTTACCGAAAACAACCTTTGTCACACATGCCTATTAAGGAAACATAACTCTAAGAATATGGAGAGAGATTATTCTCCAACAGTAATTCAACCCGGTGACACTGATTATTTCTGAGCCCCAATGAGCTCTTTGCTTTCCACTGAACAACCCCCACCCCTCACTCACATCCCTTAACAATTCATTTTTTTAAAAACTTCCCCTGGAAAGTAATTTGAGTTCAATATAATTTCATCACATTTGTTCCAATGTGGAAAAAAACCCTAGTTTTAAACACATGTGAATTGCATGAGATCAGCAAATTTGTTTCAGGTGGGCACTATTCAAGACATTGACTACTTTAACAATTAAGCTTCTTTTGGAAGCAATCTGGCATATTGTTCATCTCAAGACCCAGTCTAGAAAGTATTTAAATCCCAGTTTTAGCTCTTCAGAATACTTTAATCATTTTAACACCATTATCACAACTTTTTACAGTAGGCTCACTTAGATCTCAAAGTGACTCCAGAATCACCGAGGGCATCGCCACATAGAACAAACTAATCTTAATATTTTATAACCTGCGATCACTACCCGTGCTAAAGTCTAAATAAATGTGGCATCCACTTTCGTGAAAACGTCTTTTACTTCTTCCTACAACAAAAGTGACCATACAGTTAAAGAAATGAGTGGACTAAGCCCTCCAAAAATATACCCACCAAAACACACACACACACACACACACACACACACCCCAACCCAAAAAACCCAAACCAAAAAATGGACATACAAAAGCTACAGCAGCACAATAGTTATTTTCTCCTTTCAAAAAAAATATTAAAGTTATTTTGTTTACTTCTTCCACCGAGTGACTGTTCAAGTACTGCCAAGGTAACAGATTTTAAAACTGACAACTGGAGTACTCGGCATTGTCAAAACAACACAGCTGGATTCTTAAAGGGAAAGTACTCGTGCGTGTGTAATGTGCACCTAATTACAGCTTCAGAAAACCTCTTCGTAGCGTAATACGTGATACGAGACACAAAGGAAACACACCGCGCTTTAGAAAAAAAAAAAAAAGAAACACGAAAAATCAGACAAGATTTGTTTTAAGGCACACGCACACACACCGCCTGTCGTCCACACGTCGCAGCAGGCCTGTCTGGTAACGCCATTCCCGGAATCCCAGCCCCGCGGAAAACTCACACGCAGGTCCCTTCGCGCTACACCCGGTTCCCCGCCGGCCGGACGAAGCGGGCTCGCTCCCCATCTCAGCCCTCGCGCTCCCAGTCCGCACTTCCCACGGGGAGAGCCGTTTCCCCGACTCGCTCAGAGACGCTCACCTTCCCCCGAAGTTGTCTGCACGCTGTCACCTACCGCCCGAATTCTCACTGTTCCGCGGCCGAGGACAATCGAACTCAAAGGCAAAGTTTCTATCACGCCAACCCGTCCCCGCGAGCCGAGATCTGCCTGCCGATCCTCGGACGCCCTGGGCGGCGCGCGGCGCCCTCCGGGAGCCCTCCTTCCCCGAGACGTTTCCCTCCCGCAGGGTCCGCCGTCGGCGCCCGCAGGTGCCCCCGGCCCGGGCCGCCTCCGCCGCCCCCGAATACCGACCCCGCCATTGACATCCACACTCAGGGAGAGTGCGGACCTCAATGTTCCGCCCCGTTAGACTAACCTCCTCCCAAAGCAGAAGTGGGGGAACTTCTTCAAGTCCCACCACAGCGCAGAACGCCCCCCACACTGGGGTGTCCACCCCTGAGGGGGGACCCCGGCCTCGGGGCCAACAAGGAAGGAACGGGCGCTCGGGCGTTCCGCCCCGGAGAGGCTCCGGGCCCCCAGGGAACTCCTTCAACTTTCAAGAAGGTGACGTCTACCCTCGCCCCCCAGCCCCAAACGTCGTGCGTGCTCCGGCAGGTTCGACCAGCGGAGTCCGCGCTGCCCAGTCCCCCCGCGGCACCCCCTCGGTCCCCGGGCCAACCCTCGGGGCACCCCGCCCCCACCTCCCCAGGCGCCTCGCCCCTCGGTGCCGACCCCTCTCGACCATCTCTGGTCGCCTACCCGGCACCCCGCCCGTCCCAGTGCCCCGAGCCCGCGATCCGGCCTCCTGCCAGCCGGACGCCGCCCTGTCCTGGTGTCCCTGGGGCCGGCAGGCTCCCCTCCTCGGTCACACCGCATCCCGCCCCAGCGCCCCTCAGCCCTAGCCTGGCCCCCGGTCGAAACGCTGACCTGACACCACCAGCCCCGAGGACCCAGCCCCACCGTTCACGGCCCTCACCGTGTCTCCGGAGCAGCTGGCGGGCGTACACACGCTGCAGCCAGGACCCGCCACCAGCGCTCTGCGTCGCCCGGAGACGCCTCCTTCAGCCCGGGACTCGCCGGGACATCCGCGCACGGATCCCCACACCGGGGCTATTTTTAGGAGACAGGCCCGGGCCAGACCGGAACTCGTTCCTGCACGCGCGCATGCGCACTCGGCGAAAGAGCCTCAGTGTCCCTCCGCCAGCCTCGCCTTCTCGCTCCTTTCTCCCGGATCCCTGTCGTGCTTATCACAGAAGGTTTCCTTTAGAAGCTGCTTTACCCCCTCGGTGGACCCTAGAGTCTAGAAATGGGAAAGACAAAGGTGCGGACTAAAACAGTCACACTGATTGGAAGCCAGAGCTACTCCGCAAGGACAAGAGGGGCGGACTATGTTTTTCCGGGTGGGTGAGGAGACAGATCAGCCAGCACAGGAAGGGAGATGACGGCGGTTTGGCGCCGGGCTGCGGGATGGACCTTGCTTTCCTGTGAAGGCGTGTTCGCCAGGGAGGGATAGTGGTCACTTGATGAGGGCTGGGCGTCTCCCAGGGCGGGGCGGCCCGGTGGCGTCCCGCTGGCGTCTAGGACCTCGGCCCCCCCGCCCCCCTGACCAGCCCGCAGGGGCCGGGCGGAGCGGCTCCAGTGACGCTGCGCGTGGCAAATGGCCGCGCCTGCCCGCGGGCGGCAGCCAACCCGGGGCGCCGGGGGGCGGGGCCGCGGCTTGGGTGCGAGAGTTCCGCGGGGTCTAGGAGTCCCGTGCAAGACAGCGTCCTTCGAAGCACCCTGGGTGTCCCCTGCGGGGCCGGGGCTGGGGCCAGCCCCCCGATCCCCACCCCGCTCTCGCCACACTCGGCCTCTCCCGACCTCGCCTCGCCACACCCGAGCCCACGCCCTCTTTGCGGTCATGGCCGCACCTGTGCTCGCGCTTTGGCCGCCTCCAGGTCAACCTCGTTGAGCAATCACGACGGTACCCGGGCCCCTCGTTAGGCAGCTGGGACCCGGCCCGGAGAGAGTGGGGCTTGAAGGCTGCTGGAAGGCCGGCGACCGCTTTGGGACCCGTCGGCCACACTCACCAAGTCGTGGAAGAGACACAACCTCTTAATCTTTTGTATTAGTAACAGTTAATTACTAATAGGCATAGCCAGTGTGCCTTGAGCGGTATACTATGTGCCAAACATAGCTCATTATTTCTTACAACATCGCCATGAACTGGATTCAGTTTCTATTCCCATTTTATAGAAGAGGAAAGGGAAGCAGAGCGCTCAAGTGACCTTCTGAGGTCACCGAGGTTAAGGGGGCTGATGGGGGGGCTGACACTGGGGACTCAAACTACCAACTGCTCAGCATACCAACCGCCTTTTCTGAGAGAGGTGCAAAGCAGACGTGCTTGGGACAGCTGTTCCGATTGGTGGGGTCATGCCTTTTGTGGAGGAAGGTCATTAGGAGAGGAGCCATTGTCCGCCCTTTAGTCCAGAAGGGTGCTCAGCTCCGCAGCCTTTCGAAGGCCACACTGCCTACATCTGTACCTCTTATGCAACGGACACACGGCCAAATGCTTCTTTTCCCATGAAGAAAAGAAATTCAAGCCCTGGCTGGTGTAGCTCAGTGGATTGAGCACGGGCTGCGAACCAAAGTGTCGCAGGTTCGATTCCCAGTCAGGGTACATGGCTGGGTTGCAGGCCATGATCCCCAGCAACCGCACATTGATGTTTCTCTCTCTCTCTCTCTCTCTCTCTCTCTCTCTCTCGCGCACGCTCCCTCCCTTCCCTCTCTAAAAATAAATAAAAATATTTAAAAAAAAAGAAAAAGAAAAATTCAGTCCCATAGCACTTGAAAACAAAGTGACTGGGGTGGGTGCACAGAGTCCAAGAGGCTGTGGGCAGAGGAACTGGGAAGTTACAAAGGAAGCTGGAGACTCGCAGGCTTCCTCCCTCAAGGAGCAGGCAATGGCCTGGGGAAAACCCAACTCAAAAGTGGCGCATAAACACCAGACACTGGAAAACAAATCTGGAGTGCCACTGAGAGCCCCCACAATGTCTGTGTCAGAGGAGCCAGGCACAAGGACAGCCGGGCGGGGGGGGGGTGGAACACAATAAATTTGGTGTCACTAGGCAAGTCATGTGGAAATACATGCTTTTTAACCTGCCAGGAGCTGCAAACCCAGACAGATTTGACTTCTCTGCTCCAGGAATATAAAAGTTACCCTTCAAAGACAATAATCTGAGGTCAAGGGACTATGAGCAATGGCTCCTTCATTCCCACCTGTCCTTCTCCCCGGAAGGAGAACAGGCTGTTCCAGAAGATGTTTTCACTCTCTCTTGGCTCCACCCCATTCCCCACCCTTGCAAAAGCTAACTCACTTGGGGCACAGAAGACTCAGCTCACACTGACCACCTCCTACCTATTCAAATGCTATTGGTCACTCCAGAGAGCCAGACGGAGAACTTGGCTGTCAGTCTGGCCAAAGCAGAAATGAACAGTGTTTGCTTCACCTAAGGAAGCACCTCTCTCCCCAGCACCCCCTGGACATCAAAGCAGTTGTTGAAGAATTGCAGGGAGTGGTAAGAAGGAAGGAAGGGTGAGTTTAAGAATTTTAGAGCACAGCAAAATCCATTAGCAAAATATAGTCACTCTTACTTGTAATTAAAGTCGCCAGTTTTAGGAAATCATCACAGCCGGTGTTCAGGTCTTCAAAACGTACCTGGACTCCGGCGTCTTCAGGAACTTCCGGCGCACAATGTGACGCAGACCACGCACATGAGCTCTTCTGTTTGCCCGTAGTCTTGGCGGTGACTTCTGAGGAGCAACACCTGCCCGTCCTCCCACTCCTTCGGGCCCTCTTCAAAGCACTCAGGTGTGTCTGGGCTGAAGGGACTCACCGTGTACTAGGCACCGGGACATCCAGGTGAGGAAAAGCAGCTCTTCCTTCAAAGTGGCTGGTACCTTTAGGGCGAGATACACCTTAAACCACAAGCCACCCTAATGGCCACCAAAAGAAGGGTTTCCCATGGTACTAGAAGAGCACAGGTGATACATCTAAGGAAGAGAATTTAGGGAGTGAGACGGTGCTTGGAGGAGGCAATCCACAGTGGATCTGGAACACAGGTGGCACACACAAGGCCCACGGGCCGAATCCAGCCCTCCACCTTGTTTCTACCTGGCGGCAGCGCTTAACTGTTAAGGAGTAGTTACCTTTATACAGCCCTAAAATGACATTCGGCCCTTTGAAGGCAATCGTGAGGCTGATGTAGACCCCCGTGAAAATGAGTTGGATGCCCCTAGATTCTAGAAAGCCTGAGGATGAAAAAGGGGGCCCTTTTACTGTATCTTGATCTGCAGAATAAAGCCTGAGCCCCCTAGGAGGCAGGGGATCCAGACCACCTGGCCAGCCTCGCGTTCACCTCTTCCCGTCCGACACCTCACCATCCCCGTTCAGAAATCAGCAGTTTCTCTGCACGCACCGAGTTACTTCTCTCTGTAAGGTGAACCCCTTATATCCATCAAGTCTCCACCTGGGCATAATTTTCTCCAAGAGCCCTTCTCTAACATAATGCCTGAGTTGGAAGGTCAGTATTCCGTTATGTATGCCGATCTCCTCCCCTTTAGAGAGGGAGCTCCTGGAAGACAAGAACTGTGGTTGCCTCCTTCATTGATCTAGCACAGTGCCTGGCATGTAGATCACCAAATAATTATCTGTTGAATATTTATGAGCAAGTGTTAGGGGCAAGGGCCCCTTGAGGGAGGCTGGAGAGAGAACCCACAGCCAGTGTAGTGTCCCTGGAGCCTGGATCCGGTGCAGGGGCATGAGGCTGGAAGAGTGGTCGGGGGTGAGACGGTGCCAAGCCTTAGCTCAAGCCAGGACATTTGGATTTTTCTGAAAGCAATGGGAAGCCATGATGGTTTAAAGCAGGTGAATAACGTGATCTATTAGGCATTCTAGAAGGATTGCTTAGGAAGAAGTTGGGGGTGGGGGGGCAAGACTGGATGGAGCAAGACAACCAGTGAGGAAGATGCTGAAGGTGGAGTCACCACCGTGGGAACGCCCCCTCCCTGAAGATCTCCCCAGACTGTCCCCACACGTGCTGATGGCTTCCTGTGTGTCTCCGTCCAGAATGGGCTCTGACCCCACAAGAGGGCTCAAGTCAGTAGATCAATACCCCAGCTTCTTCATGTCTCAGGAAGATAATTCTGAGGCATGTTCCCTAAAAATAGCTCAGGAAAGGGGGGGGTCCAAGTGGATTACCCCCCAGGGGTCCTCAGGAGTGATGCATCCACTTGCACACTTTTTATTGTCTCCTCCCTTCCCTTATCTTGCTTCCCTACCTCCTCCCAGCACTTCCCGGGATCACCTCTCAAATAAAATACCTGCACCAAAATCCTTGTTTTAGGGTCTTCTTCTCAGGGGACTCACTGAGGACAGATGGTAACTGAGATAAGGAAGAAAGAGGACCTGAATGAAAACAGTTGCCTGACCACTGAGCCTGGGGTTGGGGACAGCAGAGGAGTCTCAGGTGCCCCCCAGGCTCCTGGTTTGGGCTCCAGGGTGGACACTAGCAGCGCCATTTGCCCAGAGGACACTGGAGGAAGACGAGGCCCATGGGGCCAGACAAGGGCAATAGGATGGGTTATGTCTGCTCACGCTAACTTTGAGATGCCTGTGGGATGACATAGCCTTAGCCCCATGCAGCTGGAGGAG
The DNA here is from genome assembly GCF_019186645.2 of Phyllostomus hastatus. Taxonomy (NCBI): domain Eukaryota; kingdom Metazoa; phylum Chordata; class Mammalia; order Chiroptera; family Phyllostomidae; genus Phyllostomus; species Phyllostomus hastatus. The sequence goes on along the minus strand of NW_025334036.1, from coordinate 9,958,284 downwards.
CGCACAACTAGCTGAGCCAGGAGGGCTTCCTGAAGGAGGAGCAGTTCCAGCAGAATTTTAAAACCGAGGAATATAGGCTGGTAAAAGGGGGAAATTAAATAAGGAGTAGAAGAAGGATGATGGGCGGAGTGAACAGTAAAAAAGAAAATGGATTCAGAAAGGGGAAGAGAATAAGTTTACCCAAACCAGGGAAAACTAGAGCCAAAAGTGATCGGGGCAGAAAAGAGTCTCGAGGGCACTTGAATTCTGTGAGCTGCTGGAGCACAGGCATCAGGCCATGCCGGGCCTGTTCAATCCGGGTCCCCAGGAGTTGCACACAGTTGATGTTTATTAAATATGATGTGAGCCAGGCACGGTGTCTCAATAAATATTTTTCATGATGTCTCAATCTTGGATGAGTATAAGCAATTAATAGAAATTGACGGTTTGAATGTGTTACCCTCAATTAGCGGATTCTCCAAATTTAACTCTGTGTAAAGGGCTTGTGTCTTGTTGAGAAATATCACATAGCAGGGAAACCACATCTGCTCGTAAGGTCACTTGTAAATCTGACATGAGACCTAAGGACTTCTCAATATTTCAGAAAGTCGAAATTCCACATTTTAAACAAAACCTAAAGATGAAAACACACTCCACTTTGTCCTGTACAGTGTGAGTACTTCTGAGTTGAAATCACTAATGTGCAAGTGCAGGAGAGAGTCTTTTTCGTGCATTTCTTTTCTGTTTCCAGCTCCAGGATGAACCTCCAGATCTGAATGCCATTTTCCAATGAAAGGAACCAGGCTCCGTGGAGAGACGACTGATTCCCGGACTCGGGGAGGAAACAAACCAACCAACCAGGTAATTCCGTGTGCCACAAAGCAGGAAGTGCTCACCAAGTGGTGAGACCCTGTCCAAGGGACACAGGCGTGATCCTGAAAGAGCCGCTGGTGGCCCAAAGCTGGGACAATTTGAGCGACGTAGCAAATCATGCTAGTATTGGATTGTAACCCACAGAATGAGATAAATACCCACGAGTCCATTCTGATAATACGTCATTGGATGAATAAATACATGAGAGAGAAAGCACGCGCCTTGCTTGCAGGAGAATTCCAATTAAAAATGTAGAAGACATGGGAGCAATACAAAATCAGAAAGGCACCGCAGTTAATAACTGCAGCAGGCAGGAGCCATCAGTGGAGGTGATGATTAGCAGGTAAATGAATAGTGAGACACAGGACCATTGCATAGCCTCAAATCAGCTCCTACAAGGTAGTTCCTAATGACAAAGGGACAAACAGTAACTTTACAGCAGAGAAATCCAGCAGACACCAGCTCATCCAAGTCAACGAGGCCAGCCTCGCCAGCACCCAGGAATATGGACACTATGTACCCGGGGAAACGGTGCGAAGAGAAGGACATGTCCCTTCTTTGGTGTTCCTGCTAAAAATGTGTCACCTGACCATGAGAAACAGCACCAAACCCCGTTGGAGAGACATTCGACAAAATGACCGACCGGTGCTCATCAGAAGTATCCGGATCAGGAAAGACAAGGAAAGACTGGGAAACTGCCACAGACGGGAGGAGAGAGCGAGGAGACACAGCTCCGTGCAACACGGGATCCTGGATGGTATCCTGGTGCGAAAAGGAGACAGTGAGAAAACTGGCGAAATCTGAGTGGTTTAGTGAATAGTGTTATATCAGTGTTAATGTCCTAATTTTGACCATTTTACTCTCCTAGTGTAAGATAACAATTCAGGAAGCTGGGTGAGTTTTCTGTACTGTGTTTGCAACCCTTGGTAAGTCTAAAAGTATGTGAAGATTTTTTTTTAAATGTATTTCATGTAAAAATACTTTAGTATTCTATCATTTACATAACACCCCAATAGTTACCCTCACAAGAAGTGAATATAACTGGTATAAAACATGTTTACAATATGGAGTGTGTTTAACTTCCAACTCAGCAACAACATGAAAGCTATTGGTAAAAGTTTATACCTACGAATGTTCCGAGGTGGCCAATGTTCTGAGTTGAGGGGAAAAATAATTAAATGTTTCTAGTTACAGCGCATCGCGCTAGGGCCCGTGTCTCCCATGTAGCTGTTCCTAAACATTAGAACGGGCATCCGTTCATTAGAAGTTAGGCACCCACATGCCTAACTTCTAACTCTGCCCATTACCTTTTTCCCCCCAAGCATTAAAAATGTTGTTTTCACTTTTCTTATTTGAATATCACACGGGCTTTTATTCTTGAATGCCTGATAATGAAAATGATGAATGTAGGCTCTCAAAGGAGGAGATGAAAGGCCTTCCCTTTGCTCATTTTATGTTCTTACATGTCAAAGTCTCCATGAAGATTAAATAAACTTTGAAAACGTCAGGAACTAAAACTCTGACAGCTGGGTGTTTTATACAATCGTACTTCAAATGAGTCTTTCAGTTTCTCTCATGTGTTGTCATTTTGTTAGGTTGTATTTTTTTTCTCCCGAGTGGAGTTTATTCAGACTTTGTGATTCTCTCCACAACCCACGATGCATTCACACGATGATTATAGTCATTTCAAACACTCAGTGTATTTTCTTTTCATTTTTTGTGTCCCATCCCCAAAAAGCTACATTTCACATACCACCCCCATACCCTACCCACATCTATCCCTTACCTAAGAGGTCATGGTCTCTTCCTCCTGTCCTCTTTGCCTATGTATTTTTGTCACAGATATTTGTTCTAAAGGCTGGAATTGTCCGGTTCCCCCTCAATAATTTCTTTCAAAATGCTTCCCAGGTATTACCAGGCTCTGTCTGTGGGACGCCCGTTTAGTCCTAGTCTGGGCCTGTATGTCCCTAAGTCCTAAGATCTCACACAGAGAGAATGGCCTCTCTGTGACAGTCATGTTATACAAATCACCCCCAAATTGCAAGTTAGGATCCAGCAAGGACTTGTATATGTTAGGAGGTTAAAATTTGGGACAAATCTTGGAGGAGTCCCTGGTCTTGTGGGCTTTTGTTTCAGTCACGCCCCGGCCATTCTCCAGGTGGGTCCATCAGGGCAAGCTGCTCAGCCTTCTCTGGACCTCACTGTCTTACCTATAAGGTTATTCTGGGGACTGAGTCATCACCTAAAGCACCTACACGTAGCCTTCGCAGGTAGTAGCCACCTGTGTGGTTCTTCATGGATTCCACAAACTTCTACTGGGCCTCCCTATGTTCCAGGCCCTGTTCCAAGCACTGAGAATACAGAGAAGCTCCGTGTTCTCACGTGGCTTGTGGTCCTGGGGTGCGCAGACAACAAAACCTATGTCCACAGGAACACGTCGGGTGGTGATCAGGGATACAATGCAAACAACATAAGATCGTGAGGAAGAGAGGAACGGAGCGGATGCTGTAAGCCAGGGGAGCAGGGGGCTTCTCGGAGGCAGGGACATTTACACTGGGTGGCCAGAGAGCTGCACACAGGGAGACCTGGGCAAGAGAGTCGCAGGTGGAGGGAAGGGCAGAGTCCCCCAGGAGGGACTGAACAACAGGGCAGGGTAGCCAGGCCTGGGGCATGCGTGGCTGCTGCACCCTCATTGCCTCTGTGGACAACAATGAAAAAGCAAAGGATTCGAGGGCCAGTGGGTGTGTACAATTGCTCCCTTCCTGTTCCAAACGGCCAAGCGAGGAAGCCCTGGTAGTCAGCTGTTTTCTAGCTGCAAAGGGGCAGGAATCTAAGTCCAACCAGAAGAGGGAGGGTTCACTGTTTGAGAGAGTCGGGGGCATTTCCAACTGCTCGTAGTCAGGCTGGGCGAGTGGCAGACACGGCCTCTGCACTTAGCACTAACCCTGGGCTCCTGAGAGAAAGGAGACGCGGAAGGAAAATTGTCACTAAGAAAACCCCGACAGGCTGTGCGGGAAGGCCTGACATTCCATGTGCTGCCTTGACCTCTTTGACCCTCCCAGAGTCCCAGAATCTTAACCGTGAGCCCCCCTCCGCCACCATTCTCATCAGATACACATGCCCCCTGCCCAGCCAATTCCCCAGCAGCCAGGCCAGCCAGCCACACCCACCTGGCCCTGAAGCTCACCGGTTCCATGGCCCTGCCAGCCCACATGTTTATTCAAACAAACCCATCCCCTTCTCCTGCAAGGGCCAGAAATCATCTCACCCCCCTGTTCCCTCAAAGCCTTTCTCCCACAGCTCAGGCTGGCACGCTCAGCTCCTGGGTGCAACCGCCCCGTGGCCCTGCCTGGTGTTGGATGATCTGCTCCTCAGGCTGTAAGCCTAAGTGACAGAGAAACGTCCACCAGTCTCATCCATCCACTGTTCTACGACCACACCTCCTATCACTTAGGGCGGGGTCCCTTCCGCACCAGCAGGGTGGGTAGGAAGTGATCAGAACACAGACATCAATTGCTTGTCTTTTTTTTCCCCCAAGGTTATTTTTACTTCCTTCTTTCTCTTTAAATCCTCACCTGAGGATATGTCCACTGATTTTTGTGTGTGTGTTTTTAGAGAGGAAGAAAAATATCAATCCGTTGCCTCCCGAACACGTCCCAACCTGGGATCAGGGGGTGGAAACCACAACCCCCTGGTGTAGGGCACGATGCTGTAGTCCACTGAGCCACCTGGCCGGGGCCCCAGTCACTTCTCCAGGAGCCGTCAGGGCCATTGCACTGGTTAACGTGAGCCCTGACCTCAAGAGCTCCTGCCGGTGGGTCCTGGGCGCCTTCACCCACCCTGGCAATGCTTCTCCACGCCCCTGGCTCCCAGCCTTTCTCCCCAGATGCTCTTTAATACGAGGGATGGCCCTCGGGCGTGGCGTCTTACTCACCAGTGCCTTCGCCAGAGTCCCGCTGAGGACCTGACGCATAGTAGGCTTCCAAGAAATGTTCCCTGAGTGAGAGAATGGATCTTTGTCTTCCATCAAGGCAAAAAAGGCAAAAGTGTGGAACACTCTGGTCTGATGCAACCGCTTGAAAACGCGGTTTCAGTTAGAGCCAAACTGACCAGCCCAGAAAATCCAAGAATGGAAAATCTATTTTATCCCGGGCCTCAACAGAGGAAGGAAATACTGGAGGTCAGAAAGCATGGGTTTCAATGTTCACATTAGCCAACTATCAAAATGACCTTTTTCTGTTGTTGTGAAGTGAGGCTTCATTTCCAGGCTTCCATTTTCAATGAGGTCCCTGTTTTTGTCAGAAACGTCAACCTCTGCCGGTTCGTTGCACAACCCCTGGCTTCTCTTGGCCCTGCGTAGCCTTGGCACGATGGGCGTTTTTGGGTACACGCTGTAGGCAAGATTTTTATGAGGCCTGATCCTTGTCTTGCCTTCATTTGATCACGGAGAGCCATCATTCAGCACCCAGATGAAGGCAGACAGCGGCCCTCAGCACCACGCAGGTGAACGCCACGGAAAATGATAAAGCATTTATCGCATGCGTGTCTACAGGAATGCCAAGAGTCTTTCCAGAAGTCATGCTTTGGCACGTTGTGGGAATTAAGCACAAGCTTTCAAGGGGCTGGGTTCTCTCCTTGACAGTCATGTGCAATTTCCAGCAGCTTGGATAAGTTCGGCTCAGTTTGAAGAAAAAAAAAAAAAGAAGAAAGAAAAAAAGAAAAGAAAAAAAAAGGCGCAAAACTTCATCAAAGTTCTTCACCAGGGTCTTCGGTCCTTGGGTTTGGATCTATAGGAAGGTACAGCCCTGGCTGGTGTGGCTGAGTGGATTGAGCGCCGGCTTGTGAACCACAGGGTTGTAGGTTTGATTCCCAGTCAGGGCACATGCCTGGGGTGCAGGCCAGGTCCTCAGTGAGGGGCATGCAAGAGGCAACCACACACTGATGTTTCTTTCCCTCTCTAAAAATGAATAAATAAAACCTTTTTCTTAAAAGGTGCATTTTTTGAGCAACTTCTCTTCGAAATACCTGTCCCCAAGCTGCACACAATGGCAGAGCTGAGGTTACAGAAAGACTCTGATTTTTCACCTTTTGCATTAAAGCACACAAAAAGGTTTAGCAACATGCTGACTTGGCAAAGGTAAGTAAGTAGAAACAGGCACTCTTGTGTATAGCAAGAGTGAAAAGTGGCACAATCTCTTTGGAAGGCAATTCAGTCAATATCTGTCACAGTTTTATATGGGCATTACCGTTGGCCCAGCCACTCTGCATCTCAGAATTGACTCCATAGAGATACTTACGTATATTTATTGTAGAGTTGTTTATAGCACCAAAGTAATTAAAAAAAGAAATATCTATCAAAGTGAGATCATATGTATACACACACAGATATATATATACACATGCATGCACACTCACACACACACACACAGGTGTGTCTCCAGATCAGTGGTTTTCAACCGGAAGAACATCTGGTAACACCTGGACACAGCTGGAAAAAGCATCTAGTGGGCAGAGCCCAAGGATGCTGCTAAACCCCCTCCAGCACACAGTTCAGCCCTCTTCTCTGACACAGAGAACTGTGCAGCACAAAATACCCACAGGGCTGCGGCTGGCAAACCCTTCTTCCAGACGATCTGGAAGCTTTTTGCAAGTAACGACAGGAGCTGCCTCTGAGAAGGGAAACTAGAAGACTGGATGGAGCCCTTTGTCCCGACAGAAGTTTTATAGGTGCAGTCTTCATTCAATGTAGTAATTATTAAGCAGTTTTAAAATGCACGTTCTCAGGCTCTCACGGGCAGGGTATCAGAACGCAGCGGGGCCCACGGGAGGCACTTCCCTGCCTCCTTCTGCCTCTCATCTCCTTGCTTAGAGTGGATGACAGACACAGAGAGTTGGGGATGAGAAAAAGGGCTTTGAATTCACAAATTCCGAGGCCATTTCTGGTCACCCAGAGACAGAAATATCACTGATGTGTTGACTCTGAACATTAAGTATGTCTCTGCTCAGGTAGACTTGAAAACGTGGCGGTATAGACAGGCCAGTAATACTCTTTCCTTTCTCCATATACACGAATAAGATAAACAACCTCAGGGATATACCTCTTTTTTGTCTTGAACGGGCAGTTCCTATAATTCAAATAATAAATGATCTCTTCAGATATTCTCAATACCAATTCAACATTAGCAGATAGAAGCTTACCCACAAGCATTTGCCAAGACAGATCTACAAGGATGTTCACTGCATCATTGTTTATAAATGGCAAGGTCTAAAAGTAAGAAAAAGGCCCAGAGGAGAAGCGTTATATGAACTGTATCGCCGTCATTCCGCAGAATAGTCTGTTGGTAGGAAAGACCTCTAAGATGTATCACCTGAAAAAAAGGCAAATCACAGAACCGTGTGCATAATACACTCTTTTCTGTGTAAATTATAAAATATATATATTTAAAATTCCATCCTGGCATATGCACATTTTGCTTTCTGGGAAGAATAATTTAAAAAATCTCTTAACAGTAGGTCCTCTGGGGAAAGGGAGGGGGTGGGGAAATATCTCGGCCAGTTCCCACTTGACATTCAGAGTCTCGCACTTGGTTTCAACGTTCTGATCACTCACACGTGCACGCATTTTTTTTTTCATTTTTCAAAAGGTTATCAGGATGGTGAGAGTAGAGACCATTTAAAAAGTTTGTCTGAGTGTTCCTTTTTATTTCTAACGAGGCACACAATATTAAAAATACCATAAAAGAAAATGTAAAAAATATCAGAATGCAAAAGAGGCAAGGGATGAGTGAATTAAAGAGACCACTTAAAACTTCTCTTTAAAAATTATAGCCATTTCAACGTCCAGGAAAATGGCACACATGTGAGCCTTTGGATATGAGCGATGCCATTGAACAAATGTGAGTAAACATTTTGTTGTTATTATCCTTATTATGATGGTGACCATCCCTGAATCTGTTAGCACTGCTGAGTGCCTACTGTAAGAAAAAAACACCATCATTAACTCTATGAAGGAAGAGAGTTCAGACGTGGACACACACATATGTCCCTTGAGTCACCTGCCAGCAGAGGCAATGACTTTACATCAAGCCCCAGGGCAGTTTCTGTAAGGGCTGGCGGCAGGGGCTGCATGTACAGGGGACCCCCTCCAGGGAGGCAAAAGTCCACGTTATGGAGGAAGCTTTAGGATCAGTACAGCTCATCGTGTCTGATGTCAGGTGGCACCTGACAGCCCAGTGGTCACCCCGACAGGTGCTGGAGCACCTGTCAGCAGAGCTGCTACGAATTCCTGAGTGCACCGCAGAGAGGGCCCGGGAGCCGCCATCCGAAGGGTGAGGAGGGGCCTGAGTCACCACAGGGGCCCCACCTGCAGGTCACAGCTGTCCCCGGCCTCAGGAAAGCAGGCTGGTGGCCACGAGCAGGTGTCACCTCTAACTGCTGTTTGTCCAGAAGTGGACAGCTCGGTCACTCAGCTGTCGGACATTCTGGGAAGCATGTGTTGTGGGGTCAGGCGCTGTGGTGGATGATGCTAGTGCTTAAAATTGTGAGGGCGGCCTGTGGGTGGGCTGTGGTCCCAGGAACTGTCCACTCAGAGAAGCGATTTCTAGGCCGCATGTGAACAGCACCCCTTCATTCCACCAAACCTCCCATCAATGGATTTTTTTTTTTTTGCTCTTGAGAGGTTCCCCCCCCCCGCCCTTACTTATGAAAGACATTTTAAGTAAGGGCATCCTCAGGACTGTGTGTTATTTCAAATTTAAATTAATTGTATATAAATTTAATTGGGACTCTACTGTTTAACAGGTGCATTTAAAGTAAAAATGGGGATGGCTTGCACCAACTTCAGGAGGGTGAAACCCCCAGGATGGAAAAGAAAAAGCAGAGGAAAGGGGAATTGAGAGAAGGGATTCTTTGCTATTTTTGTGTAGAAGGAAGGAAGGGAGGAAAAGAAAAGGAAGGAAAGAAGGAAGGAGGGAGGGAGGGAGGGGAGAGAGAGAGAAAGAAAGATCAGAAGCAAATAGAGCAAAATACCAACATCTATTGAATTTGGGAGGTGGAGGCTCTGAGGACACATGTAATGTTATTTCTCAGATGTTCTTGTAACTTTGAAACATGTATAATCAAAACAAACAGTTTGTGATGATGGGTGTGGAAAGGAAGGAGACTTTACGGAACTTCAGCGCGCGTGGGGATGTCTTCAAGCTCCGCACGTGACGGTTTCGCCTTGGAGGTGAGAAAGGGGAGGTACACGTCCCACTTGGATACGGGAGGCACGACGATAATTAGAATGAACACGCACAGATGTGCTGAGCATGCGCCAGGCGCAGTTCTCGACATGCTATTCACGGACTCATTTCCTGAGGCGTTTTCCAGCTCGGACTCACTAAGCGACTTCAGGCAGGGAAGCCTCCACGCAGCCAACATTCGTCTGTTTCTCAATGCGTGGTTCTCCGGAGTGCGAGAGCCAGGGAGGAATGCACCTCCCCCTCCGGTGCAGCATCCCGGTGGGAGATGGGCCGGTGGGGAATGGGCTCCATGTCACGCAGGGACCAGGGGCCAGACATGGCCAGCGGACGGACCTGCTGGGGTGGCTGTCACTCTCCCGCCCCCCAGGTAAGCGTTATCCTGATGGCTAACCCCGTCAATTACATTAGCCTCTTGTCGACACATGTAAGTGGAATCCTTGGGAAGGCATTCTTACCCTTGCTTCTTCACTCCGCATTGTACTTGGGGGATTCACTTACGTGACTGCAGGTGTCAGTACTGCAGCCATTTTCATCGCTGTAGGGTTTTCCATCCTATGACTGTGTGGTATTTACCCATCCGCTCTGCTCTGGAGGGGCATCTGGGGAGTTTCCAGTTGAGGCTACTAGGAATGGTGCTTTAGAGAATGTTCTTGTGTCTTTGGTCCAAATAGGTATGTATTTCTATTGAGTGCATCCCTAAGGTATACAGATGTCCAGCTTTTGTAGATACTGCAGATGGTTTGCCAAAGTGGCCATATCCATTCACACTCCTCCGGCAATGTATAAGGGTTCCAGCCGCCCTATAATATCATCAAGACTGAAATTTGTCTGATTTTTTTTTTAATGAAAACCTTTTTCTGTTCATATTTAGTATTTTTTCTAGGAAAGAAATTTCTGGTGGGCCAAGAGCCTCCTCTTATACTGTTTTTCTTTTTCAGAAAGTTTCTGGGGCCCTGGCTGGCATGGCTCAGTGGATTGAGAATGGGCTGTGAACCAACGTATTGCAGGTTCGATTCCCAGTCAGGGCACAGGCCTGGGTTGTAGGCCATGACCCCCAGCAATGACACATTGATGTTTCTCTCTCTCTCTCTCTTTCTCCCTCCCTTCCCTCTCTAAAAATAAATAAATAAATTCTTTTATATATATATATATATATATAAAATAAGGTCATGAAACTATTTTAAAAAAGAAAGCTTCTGGGTTTTTCTTCCTCACGTACTTTTCTCCCAGGTGAATCTTAGGACACATTTAGTTAAGTTCCACAAAAATGTTAGTAATCGCCAGATGGTTATACACATTTAAAATCTTCATAGATACTGCTAAACTGCCCATCAAAAAGATGGTGGCAAAGCACAGTCCTACTAACAGTGGAAAAGGGACACCATTTCCCCTCGCCTTCCCTGACACAGATAGTAACAGCTCCTAAAACTCTATCCCAAAGAGGATATCATTGCATTGAAATTTGCATTTTCCTCATTAATGAGGAAGAAGGGGAAGTATTCCTTATATATGTATTGGCCCATTTGTATTTCTTTTTTTTTTATGACTTGTCAGCTTATATCCTTTAGTTTTTCTACTGTTTCTCTTTTTTTAAAAAAATTTTATTGCTATCTGTAAGGGTTTTTCATATTTTCTAGAGTCGCACTGTCCGACATGAGTCTCCAGTAGCCATATTTGTCTATTTCATTTAAAGCTCATTGAATTAAGTAACATTCAGCATTCAGAGCCTCCGTCACACTGGCCACTCGTGAGCACAGGTGACTAACAGGTGTGCTGCTGGGTGGCCCAGAGGACACTGCTGCCGTCACAGAAAGTGCCACTGGACAGATCACTGCTACACAGTCCTCCTCCTCCTGTGTCGTGAAATATTTTCTCTCAGTCCCTCCCTATGTTTTGACTTTTGAATACTTTCTTTGGTGCCAAATAACATATTAATCCTTTTTGCGTGGATCTTGCTTAAGAAAACCTTAAGAAGTTGTGGACATATTTTCCCATCTTTTCTTCTAACTATGGACAAGATTTGTTTGGTTATTTAATGTATCTAAAATTCATTTTTTACGGTAGTGCAGAATAGGGGTTCAGTTCAGTTTTGCCCCGATGGGTAGCCTGTGTCTCTCATACCTCGTGCTGGAAAGGAGAACAACCCAGAAAATACGGTGAACAGGACTAATAACTGTCACACACCTTTAATCGAGCTAATGAATATTTCCTTCTGATTTTCGTTGGCTAGGCAGTTTTAGCAGGAACTGACATTAAATTTTGCCAACTGCTTTCTCTTGGCCTCTCAAGAGGACTCTTCCCTCCTCCTTTAACCGGGATAAACCACACCCCTAGTTGGGGGTTAATGCATTCGTTTTAATATACTAATGGACTTGACATGCTAATATTTTCTTTCAAATTTTTTGTATATGTTCAGAAACAAGACTGGCCTATTTTTGGATGCATAGCCTTCCAATCTATAGGTGTATTATATTTTCTTTAGCCAGTTCCCTATAAATGGACATTGGCACATTCCAACATTTTTCTTTTCTTTTTAATTTTTAAAGATTTTATTTTTAGAGAGAAGGGAAAGAAAGGAGAAAGAGAGGGAGAGAAGCATCAATGTGTGGCCGCTCTTGCACACCCCCCACTGGGGACCTGGACGGCAACCTAGGCATGGGCCCTGACTGGGAATTGAACCAGTGACCCCTTGGTTCACAGCCTGCACTCAATCCACTGAGCCACACCAGCCAGGGCCCAATATTTTTCTAAGAGGAGCAGCGCCACCATGCTGATGCAGCCCTGCTCGTGTGTCCTTTTGTACCCGTGCAAGTAATATCTGTGAGATCAAGTCCCAGACATAAGATCGCTAACTCAACAAGTGAGTGTGCCACATACTGCCAAATGACCTCCACGCAAGTGTTGGCCAGTTTAGACTCGTACTGGGAACAGACGAGAATGGCTGTGTTCCTAACGGAGTGTCCCTGAACTGGACACCCCATGGTCCTCAACTCAGTGAGGCCACCAGGCTCAAGATCTAAGGCAGGGGCAAATTTCCTACTCAGGAGCCCAGGAATCTGGGGACACTTCCTCCAGGTGGAGAGGAGGAGAGCCCGGAGCCCGCCCAGATCTCGTCTGAGATGAGCGCCGACCCACGCAGGTCACAGTGTACCCGGATGCCAGGACAAAACTCCAGGGTTCTGCTCCCCCACTCTGTGGCTGATGAGCTGGGAGCCTGGGGCAAATCACCCTCTTGGGATTCATTTTTTCTCATTTTTAGAAAGAGTGTGTTTAACTAGGTATCTTATGTAAGTTCTCCTTTAGGGCAAACATGATATAATGTTATACTTTTAAAAATGAGGACTGGGTGAGTTCCACTGTTTTAGTTTTTAAAACAACTTACAAAACTATTATGTGCATAACACCTGAAAGGAAATGCAACATGTTAAAAAAAAATCTGTATCTCCGGCGGTGGAATTTTCTTCTGTGTGGTTGTCTGTCTTTTTCAATTTCTGTACAATGGATATGTATTATTTTTGTAATCTGAAAAAAAAAAGTATTTTTTGTGTGTGTGTTTTTTTAACACACTGGAAACTGCAAGAGCGCCAAAAATAGAATAAAACAACCCAAATTTTATTGTAACCAGGATACCAGACGGAAGGCCCAACATCCCACACGTTATGGAATGTTTTCAGATGTCAGGGGGTGAGGATCTCATCTGACAGATGCACCCGCCGGCGACCCAGAATTTCTCGGTAGCATCCGGGGACACTGTTTCCATAATGACTCACGGGGACGGTGCCAGTCGGCCCCGGATCCCGGCCTTTTCCATTCCCAGCTCCAGAGCTGCGCCGGCCTGACACTGCGGTTCTCAGGGAACTCTGCAACGAGCCTGGCTTCGGCATAATGAGTGCCTGTTCGAGGCAGAAACGGGAAGGAGGATATGACTAATGGCACTTGGAGGGAGTATGGGAGCAAAACCAAAAATTACAGGGACTCGCTGGTCGGGACACACTGGAGAGGAACAGAACTGTGTATTCACAAATCCGAGAGTCTGCGGCCTGGCCAAAGCACTGGGGGCAAAAATAAACAGCCTGCCCAGCTCGTCGGTTGTGAGTGGGGAGACTTGAGGTTCCGGGCTGGCAGGTGAGCCTCCCAGCCTCAGGGGCCAACTTCCCCGGTCCGAGGACAGAAGACCCACTCTGGCATGACGGGCTCTCTCAGCTGCCCTGTGGACACTATAGTCCCTCTTCTGCTCCCAAATATCCCCAGGGACCTTACTGTCATTGTGGTGGATTCAAATAAAATCGCTGCCACTTATTTCACGAGCTTGGCCAGTGTGGGTAAAACGCACCACTTCCAGGCACTCCAGTCTCCCTTCATTAAAATGGGGGTTCCTACCCTGGCCCCCCAGAGCTCTCAGGGGTCTGGGGGGCCAAGGTGACTGCATGTCCATTTGCGCTCGCCTCTGACTGAAGTTCAGCATCTCTTCCCACAATGCACGCTGGCCACGAAAACCACAGTAACGGTGACAGTGCCTTGGCCCTGCCACCAACAAAGAGTGCGGATATACTCAGATCATATTATCGCTGTTGCATGGATCTTGGAATGTCGCTTACGCCTGTGACTCCTTGGAAATCACGGAACTGATGAGACTCACCTCTAGGTCCCGTTGTCTGACGCGTTCAGAAGTACACACACCACAACAGCAGGAAGGCACTGAGAGGAACAGTCTCACTGTCTGCACTGTAATTGTTCTGTTGGTAGTCTTTGCGTTTTGCTGTGTGCATTTGAGTACATTATTCTGAGAAGCTGTCCACGGGTTTCACAAGCTAGCCAGAGAGGGTCCATGGTATAAGACGGCCAGAAATGACTGGAATAAAAAACTCTTCACCCACATTCCATCCGAGGCCAAATCTTTGGTATCTCACTAGCCGGGAGGATCTCTGCGTCCGGCCAAGGTGGAATAGCACGGACTGGATGTATTCTTCATCGGGATAATTAAAAACTGGACAAAATCTGTGACACAACCAAAATCTGTGACACTTCCAGCCACTTAGAAGACATGGGCCATAAGGTGACAAAGAAGAGAGACCCCCTGAGGCGTGGGGAATGAAGGAGGCGACCCCTACCGTCCCCAAGCATGTGGCCAGAAGAGAATTTCCAGGCTCCAATGCAGTGAGGGGAAACTGGGGGTCCCTCCAGTCTCCCTGGGTTGAGGGGCTGGATGTTTGTGGGGCCGAGGTGACCAGCGTTTGCAGGGCAGACTGCCAGAGAAGAAGAAATTGCAAGGGGAGAAGCCTGGGGGACTTTGAGGGATCCCCTCAGATCTTCATCGGAGGACAGATAAGCACATGCGGGAGAAGATGACCCAGGGCTGAGCAGAGAAGCCCCCGAAAGCATTAGAGGGAACCACCCCCGGAGCTCGCCACACGGAGCAGGGACGAGTTCGGAGAGCAGTGGGTATCGGGGTGGCCGCCGTGGTGGGGGGAACGCCGGCTCTGAAGGCAACACAGCTCTGCTCCCTCCTGCCAAAGCTCACAGGCCAGACCTGAAAGAGTCCAGCTGGTTCCGAGTAACCGAACCTCAGAACCAAACACAGGAACATGAACAGGGATAGGACTACGAGAGTGCCCAGCACCCAGCGAGGCAATATGCACAAGCCAGTGTCCAATCAAAAGTACCTGGCATGCAACACAGCAGGGAACAGTGAACCACAGTGAGAAAAACATGGAATCAACTGAAAATGACCCAAAGGATACGGATGATATAATTAGTAGTCACGTACACAAAGACAGTCCTTTTAACTGCATTTTATGCATTCAAGGAGATAAAGATTAAGCATGTTAAGTGCATACATTGTGGATTTATATATATATATATATATATCTCCCCATTTTATAGACGAGGAAAAGGAAACTCAGAGAGGTTAAGTCAAGATTCACTGCTCAGTGGATCTAAGTCCAGGTCTCCTCCGCTACTGCTCTGCTTGTCAGGGAACATACGGCCTTTCCCTGGAGGAATGTTCTAGCTGCGTCTGCAGACTGAAATGCCGTCCCCGTTTTTTCAGCTCCCATCAAAACGTTCGATATCCATTTCTCTACAAAACCGGTATCTTTATGCAACTTTCCCTGGGGCCGTTCTGCCCCACGTACCCGCCACAGTTTCTCTCTTCCCTGGACATTCTCTGACGTTTCCCGCGGTAGGAGCAAGAGCAGGGTTGAGTCTTGTCTCTCTCCACATCCCCTTTCCACCTCACAGAGGGTTGTACCCAAAGCAGATGCTCATCGTACGCACGTTGAATGGACCAGAACAAAAAGAAGAAACGACCCAAAGTCAATGGCACAACCTTCAGAAGAAGCTGGAAGGATGAAATTCTCTTCCTCACACCGAGACCTGGCTCCATAGTCCCATGTAAAATAAGGAGGACCCGAGAGAGTCCAAAGTTTGGAAAGTGATGCTGATATGAAAAGATTCTTGTAAGAAATCGGAAATAGGCCCTGGCTGGTGTAGCTCAGTGGATTGAGCGTGGGCTGTGAACCAGGCATTGCAGGTTCGATTCCCAGTCAGGGCAAATGCCTGGGTTGCAGGCCATGGCCCCCAGCAACTGCACATTGATGTTTCTCTCTATCTCCCTCCCTCCCTTCCCTCTCTAAAAATAAATAAATAAAATATTTAAAAAAAAAGAAATTGGAAATAGGATGGAGACAGAACTTTTCACGATTTATTTACTCACTAACCTTCTTTTTGCTCCAGCCAGATTTCTGAATACAACATCAAGAGAAGGGGAAAAAGTACTGTTCAGATAAAAAACGGATATTCACATTTCATATCAAATGACACCAATGAGCTTTTCCCGGTGATTCCCTGCCCAGTTAGACCGGACAAGGGGAGTTTAAGCCTCACACTCACTACAAAAATACAGAGTACAGTGCACACTCCTGCCTGCCGTGGTCTTCTGATGGGCGTTGCTAATTTTAATAAGCACAGTATTGTAGTAACACATGAGCAGAGGTAAAATAAAGACATTGTACCGTGTGGGGTGGTAGTTCCTTTGGTGGTTAAGGGATGCATGTCACTGGGGTACAATTATTTCTTTTTTAAAAAAAGATTGTATTTACTTTTAGACAGAGAGGGAGAGAAACATCAACGTGGGGTTGCCTCTCTTGCGCCCCCCACTGGGGACCTGGCCTGCAACCAACTGGGAATGTGCCCCGACTGGTAATCGAACCAGTGACCCCCTAGTCCGCAAGCCAGCACTCAATCCACTGAGCCACGCCAGCCAGGGCGAGGTATAATTATTTCCAACCGGGTGAACATGTGAGAGACCAGAAACTCCAGGTCCTTGGTGCTGTGCGGGAGCAAGACATGACTGTCATTCACTGTCATCGGGAAATTTTCCAGCACGTTCACATGCTTTCGGGTAGCAACAGGAATGGGGAAGGTAAGGACGATGAATGCCCCAATTTCCCTGGCATGGGGTAACCGCTGTTGTCAATTACATTAATCCGTACTGAACACGCAATTCTGCTTGCAGGCATCGTGGTGTAACAGGGATTATATTTATCCTGGCACCTAAGAACTAGAAAACTGAATGTATACAAAACAATGATTGCGAGACGTTGGCAGCAGACAGCACAGAACTACGGTTTTCAAGAAAAGGGAAGAGAATCAGATGAGCTTACAGCCTGTAGGCAGGTTTCAGGATGCGGTGCAGGGATGGGGAACCCACACAGAGCCCAGCGGTCCGAGTTCAAGAGTCAGAGGTCAGAGTTTTGGGAGGTCAAGGCACAAATTCTAGCTCTTTTGTGACCTAGAATTTCCCGAGCAGAAGACTAAAAAAGCAGAGAGAGACACACACACACAGACAAGGTACCAGAGATGTACAAAGAGATGCCCTTAGCTAAGGAGTCATCCGCCCATGTATGAAAAGCAGCCTACCCAAGACCAGAGAAAGAATCCGTAGAAAGGTCTTGTGATGCACTAAATGTGTGTGTTCCCCCCAAATGCCAACATCGAAGCCCTAACCACTAGTATAGCTGTATTTGGTGTCGGGGAATCATTGAATGAGGTCATAAGGGTGGAACCTTCACCCAGTAAGATTAGTGTCCTTATAAGAGACACCAGAGAGTTCTCCTATTCCTGCTCCCTCTTCCTCTTCCTCTCTCTCTCTCTCTCTCTCTCTCTCTCTCTCTCTCTCTCTCCACCCAAATCCTTCCAGAAAACAGAAGTGGAAGGGAATTCTCAACTCATTGATGAGGTCCACATTACCCTACTACTAACACCAGACAAAGGCAATGCTAGAAAACCGCTGTCCCCTACAAACACAGACATAGTAATCCTTGACAAAATGTTAGCTGACTTAAGGTAACAATATACAAAACAAATAATACATCACAGCCAAGTGGTGCTTAACCCAGAAATACAAGTTTCATGTAACGTTTCAAGATCAACCAATGGAATTCTACATATTTACAGACTGGAAAACATAACGCACTCCTACTATCTTTTCAGTAGATATAGAAAAGGTACTTGATGAAAATTCAACATCCATTTGTGATTTAAATAAAACCTCCCAGTAAATTAGGATTAGAAGGAAAATGTGTTAATTTGACAAAGGGTACTTGCAAAATCTCTACAGATAATAATACATTTGCTTGTGAAGACTGAGTTCTTACACTTCAGATCGGTATGTTGCAGGACCCAAGCTGGTGTATCAAATTAAGGATGTGCAGATCACCACCTGCTGAATGAGGAGGCGCATGCCCCCCTCGTGGCACGGGCAGGTAGCTCCCCGAGTGTCCGAGCTCCGACCATGGGCGCCTGGAGACCCTGGCGTTGTTCTGGTTACACCTGTGTCAGGCCTCGCTCCCATTCACACCCGAGGTCCACGGACTGAGTCTGGGTGTGTCTCCACATTTCTTTGACCCCACAGTCTGTTGCTTCGCATCATGGGTTGAAAGGACTGAATTATTTGTGGGGTGCACTTTTCCAGATTTGTATCTGAGTATTTCCTTGTGGCTTTGTTTAATTGATTCCTCTACCCCCTGTGGGCCCTGTGAACTGAGATTAGATCGGAAAGCATGATAGGTTTGTGTTCAGTTTGTTTTTTTTTTTTTACTTCGGCAAGAATATTTCATAGGCAGAGCTGTGTGCCTTCTATTGCATCAGATCAAGGGGCAAACATAGTGTTTGCCTGTCCCATTGTTAGTAATGTTAAGATTGATCAATATATTTGGTTTTCTGTCCGATTCATCTTTTATAAAGTTCCTCATCGAGATTTTATCTTGGGACTACAGCAGCCATTGACAGTCATTGCAGGGTGTATCAAGAACCTCAAAAACATTGAAACCACCCTGGCTGGTGTGGCTCAGTGGATTGAGCACCAGCCTGTGAACCAAAGGGTCGCCGGTTCGATTCCCAGTCAGGGCACAGGCCTGCGTTGTAGGCCAGGTCCCCCCATTCCTGGTTGGGGGGTGCGCAAGAGGCAACCGCACATTGATGTTTCTCTCCCTCTCTCTCTCCCTCCCTTTCCCTCTCTATAAAAATAAAATAAAATCTTAAAAAAACAAAACACTTGGAAAGCAGTATGGAACTTCCTCAGAAAACTAAAAATGAATCTGCCTTTTGACCCTGCAATTCCACTGCTGGGACTATATCCTAAGAACACTGAAACACCAATACAAAAGAACCTTTGCACCCCGATGTTCATAGCAGCACAATTTACAATAGCTAGGTGCTGGAAGCAACCTAGATGCCCATCAGTAAATGAATGGATCAAAAAACTATGGTCCATTTACACAATGGAATTCTATGCAGCAGAAAGAAAGAAGGAGCTCCTACCCTTTGCAACAGCATGGATGGAGCTGGAAAGCATTATGCTAAGCGAAATAAGCCAGGCAGTGAAAGACAAACACCATATGATCTCACCTTTAACAGGAACCTAAACAACAAAACAAAGAAACAAGCAAAATATAACCAAAGACACTGAAATAGGGGACAGACTGACAGTGACCAGAGGGGAGAGAAGAGGGAATTTCAGGGGGAAATGGGTAGGGTTTACAGGAACAAATTTGGAGGACACATGGACAAAAACTGGGGGTGGGGGGTAATGGGGGGGGAGGGGAGGGTTGGGTTGGTGGGCTGGAATGGGAGTAAGTAGGAGAAAACTGTGCTTGAACAATGATTAAAATAAAATTAAAAAATAAATAAATAAAACAAAACAAAACAAAAACACTGAAACCCCATAGTCCAAATACTATTTCTAGAAGAGTATACTAAGGGGGAACAGTATTACATGTAACAGAACTTTAGGAATGAAGATGTTTGTTGCAGCATTATTTAAGTAGCAAAAAAAAAAAAAGAAAAGGAAGGGAGAGAGAGAATGAAAAAGAAAAGTAATAAGAAAAAGAAGCAATCTAATAATAATAATAATAATAATAATAATAATAATAATAAAAAACAGAGACAGGGTTAACTAAATGGCTACAAAGCCCATCATGGAATAAAACATGTATAGGATCCTGAGTTCCTTCTGAGTCTTTCTTCTTTCTCCCAATTTCCAAATTTTTAAAATAAATATAGCCACTACTTTTACAATTTTTAAAAAGTTCTAACAAAAAAAGTTCTTAGCCAGATGGCATGGTACAGCAAAAATCTGGCTATCTGAAAGTAAAAGAGCATAGAAAAAAAATGTCTCTAAGATTATTTCTGGATCTAAAATTGCATGATTCTCTGTCCCCTCTAGTTGGTGACGACTCAGAGCCTTGTAATGCCTACCAGTTCCTCCGGGCACCAGTGCTTTGAGTGAGAAGTATCAGAAGTGTCTCTGTTATGTGTAAAGGATGACTTTGGTCATAAGAATAAGAAAGAGAGACCTTAAGCCCTGGCTGCCGTAGCTCAGCAGATTGAACGCGGGCTGTGAACCAAAGCATCGCAGTTTCGATTCCCAGTCAGGGTACATGCCTGGGTTGCAGACCACGGCCCCCAGCAACTGCACATTGATGTTTCTCTCTCTCTCTCTTTCTCCCTCCCTTCCCTCTCTATAGATAAATAAATAAAATCTAAAAAAAAAAAGAGAGATCTTAGAATAAAAATAAGAAATATGTTATTTCTTTGGCCATCCACCTAAGACAAAACTATAAAACTCTATTAATATTAAGAACATTAATAATAAATAATAAAAGAAAGCATCAGATACAGGAGTTCTAATATCTATTAGAACCGATGCCTTACTTTAAAACAAAAATTTTCGTTTTTTGAGGTCCTGTAAAAAAATTTATAGGTAACCTATAAATTTACTTATTACTTATACACGTAATTTCAAAATAATGAGTATGCTTTAAATATAACATAAGAAAGAAGAAATTACTTTATAATACAATAATATGCACTTCAATATGCAGATACTCAGGCATGTCTAGACTAGAAGACATAGTGAACTAATCAGCTTTTGCTAATTATGACTAATATGTAGCCTCGCACTTTCACACCCTGATCCGAGAGGGTTACAGTGAAGGTTCGGATACCCTGAGCAGTGTTGCTAATGGAGATACGATTTCTTCGAAACGGGCACAATTCTCAACAGAGTCGCCAACAAAATGCAGTACAGTCTTTTCTAAATGTATGTGATAATTGCATTCCTGGAAAATTTGGGGCGAATTACAATGTGCAAATGTCACTTGCTATTTGTATGTAAAACAGAGCATGATAGATGCAGATAATTACAGATCCCCACCCCCACCCCAAACACACACACACACACACACACCAGCGTCTGGTGGCAGGGTCTGCAGTTGTGTGGGACCTGGGACAGCTCGTTGCATTGCAGGGTTGCCCTAAGGCACTGCCTAGTGTCCCCGGCCATTGTCCTCTAATGCCAGTAGTGTCTTTCCAGTGACAGGGACGGCCACAAACACTGCCCCTCTCCCCACCACCACATGTCCATGACCTCCCATTGCAAACACCTGATCTAATATGCGCCAGGCACGCTGCTGATTTCTCTGTCAGAATCATGGGTGACTTCTTAATTTTTTCCCCATTCAAGGAGCACCACACGCCCTCTTACGTGGCAGGCACTGCGCTGTGCTTTGGCTACACAGTTGTGGACAAGAAAATCAGTGGCTCCTGACCACGACAGTGAGTGATCTAGCCGAGGGGACAGAGGATAAAAACTTCCAAACAAATGAACCTATAAGCACAAACTGTGTCAAGTGCTACGAAGGAAAGAATCGGATACTGTGAACCAGAGTTGAACACTTGAACCTATGTTAAAGAAGGGTCTTGGGAAAGTCTCTTGAAGCCAGCAATGTAAACCAAGACCTCATGGTTGCCAAGGAGGCAGCCAGGACGGAGGAAGAAAGGTGAAGGCTAGAGAAGTAACCAGCCCAAGGTCATGCTGCTTCCAAAGAGCTGACCCTGTTTGAACTGAAGCATCTCTTGTTCCAAAGGCCATCAACTTGCCAGATTAAAAGCAGATCAATAATTTCCCCAAAGACATACAGATGGCCAGCACGCACAGTAAGGAGATGCTCAACATCATTAGTCATCAGGGAAATGCAAGTCAAAAGCAATCAGGTACCAGTTCATACGAGAATGGCCATAGGGAGAGGAAAAAAAAACAGAAATGGAAAATAACAAGTGTTAGTGAGGATGTGGAGAAACCAGACTCTTAGACATTGCTGGTGGGACTGTCAAATGGTTCAGCCATGGCTGAAAATAGTATGGTAGCTTCTCAAACAGTTAACAGAGGGTTACTGTATGACCCAGCAATTCCCCTCTGGGCTACACATATCCCAAATAATTAAAAAGAGGTACTCAAATCCACTGGACGTGAATGTTCATATAGTACTAGTCACAATAGTCAAAAATGGAAGAAAAATAACCCAAATATCCATTAGTGGACAAATAGATGAACCAGTTGTGATAAATACCTAAAACAGAATATCATTCAGCCGTAGGAAACAATGAAGTTTTGATATGTGCTGCAATGTGAAAAAGTCTCGAAAACCTTATGCTAACTGAAAGCCAGATGCAAGAGATCACATACTGTGTGATTCCATTTATATAAAACATCCAGAATAGACAAATCCATAAAAAGAGAGAGCAGACTGGTGGTTGTAAGGGGCCGGAGGAAGAGAGAGTGGGAAGTAATCTGCTTAACGGACAAGGCTTTACTTCGGAAGGACGGAAATGTCTTGAAACCAGTTGCAGTGGAGGTCGTATAAATTGTGAGCACACTGACCGCCACTGAACTGTTCACTGTTTTTAAAAACCAGAAACGCGAATTGTTCACTCTTCAACGGTTCATCTTACACTTTGTGAATGTCACCTCAATCCATTTTTTAAAAATGAATGACGACGTTCTCTTGCTTTTTTGGCTTCATACCTAACTGCTTCGGAAAAGACCCCACTTTTTGCGTATTTTCTAACCAGAGAAAAGTGATATGTCCAGGCAGAGAAAGGCGACTTACCAGACGTGTTCTCATGAGAAAACCAGTTGAAATGACAGAGGAACTCCACTTCTCAAGGGCTGGGCCTTTCTGAGCTTCTCTGATGGGGTGGCCAGGGAGGGCCGGGGAACGTGGTGCACGGGGGGTCCACGCAGACCTGCTGGGGCAGACACAGCAGACTGTGGGGACCGCCTCAGGGAGACGGCACTGCAGAGATGGGAGGCAGACGGGGCCGCGTGCTGGGAAGAAACCATAGGGTAAATGAGGACTGGCAAGGAGATGTTGCTGTCAGGAGGGGAGTGCAGAGTGGTGGGAGGGGGTACAAGGGTCTGAATGGGTTTGGGGGGCAGCTCTCTGTGGTGTGGGCTGAGCAAGACCCCAGAAACCCAACCCCCAGTCACAGTATTCGTACAGACTTCCAATGCATTTGTTTTCTCTTACAATGTGGAGAAACGTGCGTGGACAGGGAGCTCATTCCATCCCAGGTATAAATTAGAAGTTGAAGTTCATTTTTTCCCTGTGAAAGGGAGGAAGCCCGGGCCAGTAGAGAAATCCAGGAGAGGGGCAACCGGTCCCAGTTAGGGAGGATATAGCCAAGACGAGAGTCCAGTTGTCTACGGTACCATGTCGCCTGCTTTCCAAGTCCAGGTTCCCTTGTAAACACGAGGAAGCACATTAGTGATCTGGAGCAGAAAGGCATTTAATACAAGGGACTGTGCCCTTGCATTAAATTGAATGGCTCCAGGCACAGGCCTGAAGACTGACCAGGAGGAACGACTTCTGGTATATCAAGGCATGAGTGGTGCACCAGGGAGCTGCTGCAACCAAGAGCAAGGGACATCCAGAAGCTGCCCCAGACATGTGGCCTGCATGTCACCTTCTCTTAGTTTCAAGTGCTTCAGAAGCTACTGCAGAAACATTGCCTCTCAAGCCCAGCAGTGATTCTTGACCTATACCAGCAAAAAATAAGTGCCCTGAGCTGGGCTTCTAAAGGTCAAGGTTAAAATTGGGTGGGCTACGGTTACAGCAGAAGCCAACACATCCTCAGTGGCATTTGCCAGCAGGAACAACAAAGATGCAGCCTCCACCTTACCTCTGCCTTTGAAATGTTGTGCCTCGGTACTCCACAGGCCAGAACAGAATGGTATCCAGAAGCTGAGCTGCAAGGGATCCTGGAAAAAGTACCATATTTTTCTGATTATAAGATGCCCCCCCCCCATTTTGGGAGGAATAATGGTTGTTAATGCTGCTGTTGAGTTTTTACATTTACATTGGTGAAATATTATGTTATTCATGTTATTAAATATTTTACCACATTTTTTTGCTTCAAACTTTTTTTCCTATTTTCCTCCTTTAAAACCTAGGTGCGTCTTACGGTCTGAAAAATACAGTAGTTGTTGGCTTGCCAGCCTTGAGGTATAGAAAGGCGCACTGGGAGGACAGAATGGGCCATAGGCTGGCCCACAGTATATTTCACACCTTAGCCTACCGCTAGACTATTCCTTCAAGGCATTACAGAGGGACAGTAGGTCAAGGTGATCTAGAAGCTCAAACTCTGGTCTTCAGTCTCCTGCAGATTGCAAATCTTAAGGGAAGGGGCTGTGTTAGGTATTGATTGCTTCGCTGAATTTCATCTACCTTAAAGAATATGAGAATTTTGGAGAGAAAGGGAAATCATTTGTCCTCATGTTAAAGCTGGAGAAAAAGACACAGAGAAATTCAAGCCCGTGGTGCAGCACCCAGGAACAAAATATCCCCCCAGAGAAAATAATAGTTGCTATTCTAGAAGGAAGCTCCAAAAGTCGTGTTTTCAGAGGTTTTGAAAGTGCTCACGGACTACACCGTCAGAGGGGTGACCGAGGAGTGTTTTTGTGCCCCGGGGCGAGTTCCAGCTGCCCCTCCAATTTGCCCCCCTAATTTGCCAAACCATGGCAAAACAAACCGGCAATTACAGTTGTATTTTTAAATCGTCTAAGTTTTATGTGGCGCTTCCCCCACCCCCACCGCCACCACCACCACCACCTCCCATACGCAGTCTCGCCAGAATGCTGTTATTTTCACAGAGGAAACACAACGAGTGGGTTTAAAATTACAAGTCACAGTCTAAGTCGGAAAAAGGAAGTGGGTTCTCTGGGGCCATCTCCAGGCTGGACGCTATGCGCTTGTCCCAACCTCAGGACGCCACAATGTCCAACACCTGGGACAGCCAGGTGCCCCTGAAACATGAGGAGGACCCCTGCTTCCAGTTTTTCCACAGAGAACCGTTGTACCTTACTGGCCCATCAGATGTGTGTGTTGAGGGCAGGCTTTGGGCTGGGTCCACCAAAGGGGAAGTTTGGTCCCAGGTTCCACATCATTTAAATGTCAGAAATGTTCTCATGGCCTCCGCTGGTGAAATGTCCCTGACCCACACCCCACTGAAGCTCGTGACATTTTATCTGTTCTAGAAATGACAAAAGACAGATCCCTCTGGGATTCTCGCGCCTCTGCTGGGATTTTCACACCCTCGCCATGTTAACATGAAGCAACAGCTGGGTCGAAGAACATTGGTAAAAATAGCAACGACGCCCTGCAAGCAGGCTGCATGGAAAAGAGGGGAACCAAGTTTTTCATGCAGGGTGGCTCTGACTACTTTTTGTCTGAGTTCAGAGCTGTTTTGTTTTCGAACACTGGCGTTTTCAGAAAGAGCAAAGGGAGTGTATCGTCCCTCTAAGAGTACGTGGAGAGAGGCAGACTGCTTCTTTTCTTCCCTGATGCCCACTTGTCGGCAGCTGGCACCCCCGATTGTTACCTGGTAGACCATGGAACCCGACAGTGGAACCCTGGAACACCAGAGTTCAACGTTGGGAACTTGGTCGGTCTTCAGAGTTGCTGTGTGTTCCCGCAGAAACTTCCTGCTGTTCCTCTGGCTTTCCATTCATTAATGTGTAGCTTGCAATTGAACATTCTGACATAACATAGCTGAGATTTTTGGCAGCGGCATGAACCATATTCAAGAGTTTCCTCCAGACGATGTTAAATTTTCATATCCTCGTGAAGGCTTGCCACCTTCTTTTAATAACTTGAAAAAACAAGCTTCTCTCAGGAACCTCATTGTTCCGATATTTTCCTAAGCTCACATGCGCTTCGTTCGGGAGGATGTTAGGTGTGTGTATATTTAGAGAGGCTGGGTGTACCCAGGTGGGTTAGAATTCGACATCGGACTTATAAAAAGTCAGCACTATGAATGGATCTTAGAGAAAAGTTATTAGAAGTCTAGTATTTTCTTCATACGATCTTATTTTTCTCCTTCGAAGCTGCTGGGTCACTTCACCACAAAATTACATTTCGTGAAAAAGGGCATATTCACTAAGTCTGACCTATGGAGTTTGAAAATAGCCTTTTACCACAAAGTAAAAAATACGAAGTGTAGAAAATTCACAAAGAGGTAGTAGTGGTCACGTGAAGGTTTCCTTCCCTTCCTCATAGTGAAGAAATTATCTTACTATTATTTCAGGAGAAAAAATTTCAGTGGGAAATTAATTGGCTTAAATTTCTAGCTGCTTAGACATGTGGAAATTTAGCCATTGTTGTTCAGATGAAAAAGAAATAGAGAGCCAAATACAATGGGAAGCCCAAATAAATGAATAATTTTTAAGTGCCCCCACTAGTGGGAACTTCTCACTCTTCTTGGATGGCAAGTGGTTGAGAAAGTTCTCTGGTTCTCTAAATCAGAGGCGGGGTTGTTTGCATGCTGAATTACAGCAACACAGTTACTGTCCCCCCAAACTTTAAAACTTAAACATTATGTAATACAACACCATGTGACTCACTGAGATTTTAACCCACATTACGACATGACTGTGTCCAGCAAGCTCCACTTCTGTTTGGAGATTGAGATCTCTCCTTCCGTATCCCTGGTCTGTCCCAGGGCCGGCGTACATGCGGTGCAGGCCAGCCTAGGGCAATACTAGGGGCATCAGTGACTTCATCTAGAATTCACACTGCAAATTCTCATAGCCCATATGTCACAGATGAGGAAGGCGATGCTCAGAGATGTTAAGAAACTTGTCTGAGCTGTGTAAGTAAATCTTATCAGGTCCAACTTGCTTGCTACAATTGTATTGCGGAAGTTCCGATGCTGCCTCCATGTCCAGGCACATTCTGGAACACTTTCCCATACTCCTTGTTTTAGGCTGGGCATTCTTACTTGGGGGTACAAAGAGAAGCTTCCATGAACAATTTTCAGTTAAAAGACACGCTCTGCCCCCAGCAGCCACACTGTGAGGAAGACAGGTGAGCACAGGCTACGGAGGCCAGTGGAGCCAGGGCCCGGAGGAGAGTGCACGGCTCCCCGGGGCGCTTTACCTTGGCCTCCCCTCGCGGCAGGCCGCACCGTCTGGGACCGCTTCTCCAGCAGGCAGAAGAGGTGGTGCCTGGTCTTTGGGCTCTCCTCCCCTTCAGCTTCCAGATAGAGAGGAAGGACTCTTCCAAAGCCCCACGGTGCCTGGTCTCCAGTTTGAAAACTCCTGTTCTCCCACGTGCGCACCCCCTGGCCAATCCCTGCAGCTAGGGGAAGGTGCGGCACTGTGATTGGCTTAGCTTTGGTCACGTGCCCATCTGTGGGGAAGGTGGGGCAAAGCCTTTTAGCCACTGTCGGGCAGACAGGTGGGTGGGGCGGGTGCTAAGAGTGCAAGTCTGGTGTGCCGTCCGCATCTTTTCTTATCATGTTAATAAAAAAAGGTCATTGACTTGATCTATCTAAACTCAGCTGAAAACAATCAGGTTCTCCCTATTGAGGGCCATTTTAGGACCTCAGCAGGTGGAGGCGTTTTGCATAAAGTATATAAATTACGTAATGCACTTGATTTGCTTTTCCTTAGGCTTTGCCCTGCGCCACAGATGGGCACGTGACCAAAGCTAAGCCAATCACAGTGCCTCATCTTCCCCTAGCTGCAGGGATTGGCCAGGGGGTGGGCACATGGAAGAACAGGACTTTTCACTTCACTTGAAACGTCAAATATTATTGAAGAAGGGCACATGAAGTTTACATTTATCAAAACAGGGCCTGGGTTAAAAATATTTCAGAGGCAGCTTCTCCAGTTGTCTCGGTATCGGTGGAATCCATTCCTGTTTGGACAGAGGCAGACTTGGTGGTGTCTCTAGCTCTCTGTGGGGTTAGTGGGGGGTGAGATCTAAAATGGTCAGCCACATTCAGAGCGGGCGAGGGCGAGGCTACTGCTAGCCTACACATCGCGTGCAGGTTCCCGAAAGGGCCCCGTGGCATCCTTCTGGCATCCCAGTGAGGTGCAGGCTCTTGGGGTTATTTGTCATAGACACACCCTTTGTAAGACTAGCATCTTGGCAACTTGCTGAGGCTCTTTTTCCAGGTGCTTCCAAGTTTGCTGCATGGCTAACCGTCCATGCTGTCTCTGTCAAAGCACAGAGACGATTGATGAGATGGTGCTGGCAAAGCCCAGCGTGATGAAGACACTCCTTTCGGTTCTGAAACCTTATTAGGATACCGAGCGTTCTTTCAATCCGGAATCCGCTGGGGGAAACTGGTCATGCTGCAGCCTTGAAAAACGACCAGCCTGTTTTCATTTCCTGCCCGGAGCTGGCTCTCAGCACAAAGCCGTGGCGGGGCAGGGCCGGGAGCGCAGGGCTGGGCGACCACAGGCAAGACTCCTCGCCGGCCACAGGGACTTCGTTGTGAAATGACCCTGGTGACGCTGACCTACAGGGGTTTTAGGGAGGCACAGAGGGATGACCAGGCACAGCGTCTTGCACAGCGCCTGGCCCATGGGTGTGCTGAATTTGTGCAGCTAGGGCTTTAAAGGGAAGTGCAAACATCTGCCAACTTGTTTTTATTTTATTTATTTATATACTTATACCCTTAGCTCAGAGGCCTCGCTTTGCTCCGCTTTCTGGATGTCAGCCAAGCTGAATTAACACTGTTATCTTCAGGCCCCTGCAGCTGGCAGCCTCCCTGTAGGTCCCTGAGGCATTCAGTGGAGGCTCAGCAGCGTCTTGGGCCATCCCAGGCTATCCTCACCAGGGCCCCTTTGCCCACCCGCGGAGGAGACCACGCTGGCCCCTGTCTCTGGGGTTGGCAGAGGCTGAGATGCTCCACAGGCAAAGGAAGGTCAACGGGGAGGCCCTGGGCCCTGGACACAGTGGAAATGCAAAACATCATTCTGTGGGAGTGAAGGAAGGAGCCACAGAAATTCAGATTAGTTGTCTCTGCTGGGCAAATGTTCACCCAGTTTTGCCAGAGCGGGGCTCAACTGGATCTATTCGATCCATTTGGCAATATCAGCAGCACCGTGGAACGCTGTCCCAAGGTTTTCTTAGGCTGTGCTTCTCACACTCTGGAGTATATGCTGCACTCATCCCCTGGGACTTTGTTTAAATGCAGATTTCAATGGGTGGGGCCTGGATGCCTAGGATACTGCATCCAGCTGGGCTCCCAGACATCCTTTAGCATACTTAGTCTCAGTTTATGTCCCATGTCCTCTGGTTTATTATTTAGCTAATACTCCCCCCTCAACAGACCTACCTTTTAACTTCAATAGGAAATCACAGCTTTGAAGAGTGATTTTTGTTGTTGTTGTTGTTGTTGTTTTTTAATGGAGAAGAGTGGGTCTTTTTTTTTAATATTTTATTTATTTATTTTTAGAGAGGGAAGGGAGGGCGATAGAGAGAGAGAGAAACATCAATGTGCGGTTGCTGGGGTTTATGGCCTGCAACCCAGGCATGTACCCTGGCTGGGAATCGAACCTGGGACACTTTGGTTCCCAGCCCGCGCTCAATCCACTGAGCTACGCCAGCCAGGGCGTGATTTTTGTTTTAATACACATTTTTTAGCTCGCTTTCATGAACTTTTTAAAAATTATTTTCCATTTACAATTGACATCCAGTATTACATTAGTTGAGGTGTACAACCTAGTGATCAGACATTTATGTAGTCTTCAGAATGAACACCTAACTGTCACAAGGGGAGATACATGTCGACAATCATTTAATGTTCGCCGATGGTACGGCGCAGCTTCAGGGCCTAGCAAACACAGGTGGGAGAAGTTCTGGAGGAAACCACAGCCCGGACCGCCCAGAACTTTTTCTCCGCCCTCTCGAAGTACAGCAGATGTTTCTGCAGAAGCACTGGGCGTGTTGGAAGGAAGTCGGAGTAATTTTTGGACAATCTATTCATTGCAGCCAAGGGCACCTCCCTATGCCCAGTGGGCTGTGTGGGAACAAAGCCCTCCTATCAAAAGCAGGGGCACCTAAAAGTGTGGCGCCTAAAAGCCGAATCCAAAATACTTTATCTGCCTGACCACAGTTTTGTGAAAACCTGTAGAAAGACTAGAGAATAGAAGAGAAAAAGAAAACAAGAAAAAAAACACACAATAAATCCCCTTCCCACTCTGAAGTGCTTATTTACAAAGTAAAAAGTCCCTGGCCAATCATTTCATTTATAGTGAAATCTAATAATAAGCCATTGTGGCTAAATTAAATTTGAGCTTCTTCCACGGGGATTCCATGTCCTGCATTACCTCGGAACAAAAGAGTTTGGGGCTGTACAATCTGACTCATTCGGAGGCCAGGCCTCCAGAGGTGAGCCCCATGAGGCCACTGAATACACAGCGTGTTTAGAGCTCGTGGTCAGGACCCATGGAGGTGAGAGACCCCTGTGTTAGGGGTTCAGGTAGCTCCTGGGGCCTCTGTGTAGGACACTCAACTGAGACTGGCTTTCTGCTCGGAACACCAGCCTCTGGATAGCCCTTGACCCAGGCAAAGCTTTCCATCAGAACTCGATCCACTCTGGCCACAGCCTGGTGAAGTCACCAAGTGGGCCACAGATGTCTCTCAAAGGCTCTTTGGTCCTATGAACACTGGGATGTGGCAAACATGCTCACAAACAGGGCCCCACTTCGTCCCCAGTCTGATGGGTCTGCAGGTCTCTTTCTTTCTCTCTCTCTCTTTCTTCCTTTCTTTCTTAAGAAAGCTCAGAACCACCCCAAGTGGTCACTCCAAGAGCCAGAGTTTCCACCCAGACCCAGCGAGGCTGGCCGTTCTGTCTTCATGGAACCGGTAACTATGAAGAGCCCCTTCCCCATGCAGGACCCCACACCTCCCTGTGAGTATCTCCAAAGTTCCTCTGGAAGCTTGCTCCCCAGAGTTTCAGATTCAATACTGGTTCCTGATGGGGCTTATAGTAGTCATTCACACTTGAGTGTGAATTATTCTCAGAACAAACTTTGCATCCCTCCTTTCCATGGTGGTGGGAGAGAGGGGGTCCAAGAAAACCCCAAGGTGGGAAAGCCTCAGACAAGGGAGGCTGAGAATGCCAAGGACAAGCTCGGAAGAAGTGGTCACACTCAGTCTCCCTTCCTCATGTTGGCTGACTCAGATTGCTGCATTTCTGGCTCTGATTTGCTTGTGTAAACACATCACACATCTCCCCAGTTCGTCCGTAAATCTCTCTGGGGCTGCACTGATGATCTCACTCACTCGGCTTGCCATCCAGTGATCGCATCCAATAGAAGACACAGGGTGACGGTGCCCACAAGCACACAGACCCGCAAACATCCCACTGCCCCTCGAGGTCAGGCTCTGAAGATGTACGCGTCTTAATTTTCATGAGCAGTGAACACTCGCAACCGCACCAAGATTAGCATTTGCTTTTTTTCCTGGTCATGCCACTGGTTTGAATTATTAAGATGACCTTTGAGAGAATTCACAGAGCTGGTCCTTTGTAGGGTTGCTGAAGTGACGCACTTCGATGTGGTTGGTTCTGCAGATAGAAAGATTAGGCCAGTGATAGCATTCCGGCGTTTCCTGTTGGCTTGGCCTTCCTCACCCAGACAGGTTGTGTCTGAGAAGCAAGCGCAGCCCATTGGTCGGAACACGTGGGGTCTGGGGGAATGGGCGGCGGGGTGGCGGGGCGGTGTGCCCGTGTCTCGGCCCCGGAGAGCGTGACGTCTGTGTTCCTGAGCGGGCTGTGATTTCCGGCTGAATAACCTGGGCACTTTCCCAGCCTTGACTTCGGCCCCAACTGTGTGTTCAGTGCCACCGACATCTCTTTTAAGAGCTCCCCACAACAATCTGAATTAATGGGGCTGTTTGGTTTCTGACCACAGGAACCCAGTGCCATGAGCCGGGGAGGCCAACCCCAGCACAGGGAGATTGTAAGAACCACGTGGAGGGGCGGCCGCCGCCTCTGGGGCCATGGGTGTGCGCCCACGGGTGAGGAGCAGCCAGAACAGCACCTTCCAGGTTTTGTTTCTCTTCTCGCCACGTTTCTTCTTCATCATCGGATGGCTTGCTCTCTGACCTTCCCAACAGGCTGCAAAACAGCAGTGACTGCTCCCCTGGGGGAGGTGACCTTTAAGTGGAAATGCTATCCTCGTGGACAAGAGACCAAGTACAGACCCACAGGGAGCCTCCTTGCATCCCCACTCGGCCTTGGCATTCCTGCCCCGCTCCTGTCCCCTTGCTGGTGAATGGGGGACGTCTCCGACAGAGGTGTTTGCCTCTCCCCCTTGCCCCGACTGATTGCAGCAGAACCTGGTTTCATCTCCGTGTGCTGAGGCACATTATTAAATCTCTGTCCCCTTGGCCGGTCAAGCGCTCCTGGGCGCCACAGTCCTTCCCCTCAGTTTCGTCATATTTTCCAGTCCCTCTAAGTCCTCAGAGGAGGGGCCCCCCACGGGCGAGAGGGCTTTGTTGTGGCTCCCATCTCTCCCACCCCCGCCAGCAGCCTCTTCGCACTTGTGACACCTCTGCTCTGCTGCCCCAGGGCCGAAAGTCTTCGCCCCTTCGGCCTCCCACCTGCCTGCTGGCTCCAGCTCTCGGGCTGAGCTTCCAAGCCGATCAGAGACCCTTCTCAGCACCCCCTGGAGTGTGTTTCTTATGTGAGAAGAAGACTCTGGTCCCCTGTTTTGGCTTCCCAGCCTCTTTACTGGGAGAGTTGCCACCTGTATGAGTCTGTGAGGAGGAAGACCACCTCTCCCATCGGTGCCGTGATGCTCTCATAGCTCCTTTCCCAGACTGCCTTGCAGCTGGGGCTCAGAGCAGGGCCTGAGCCGAGGCACCAGCTCAGTGGCTCAGGACGGAAGGGCTGGCGGTGACCACAGCAGCGGTGGCGGTGGCGGCCGAGCACAGCTCCTCCGGCAGAAGACCGCGGTACCCCAGGCAGCCCAGATCTGGTGTGGTCTGACGTGCTGTTCCTCAGAGGCCAGCTTTGAACCTGTCCCCGAGCCCACATCTACACAGCTCTGCCAGCTACCCCACATTCTTTTAAGGGACCCCTTTTCTCGTAACTGAGCCAGACTTGGTTTCCGCGGCTGGCTAGCAAGAGCTTTGCTGCAAAAATCACGTCCTGCCGTCTACCTGAAGGGATATCACAGGCCCTGTCCCCAAAACTTCTTTCCTTTATCCTATGTTCTTGGCTGGCCTGCAGCCTCTATACAAAAAAGAAAGGAAAGTCATTTGAATTTCTAAGTGGATGTTTTTTGACAGTGATAATAATACTCTTTAAAAAGCCAGGGTTTCGGTTTCTTCAACAAATACGTTGAAGGGGGGACGGAGGGGAGAGATGCAGGGGAAGCAAGCCTCGTGGAGAGTCGCACATGCACCATGACACCAGGGCATGGGCCACGGGTGGTCTCCCAGAGCCCCTAGCACCCCAGGGTGGGACAGCCAAGGCCGGCACGGGGGGGGTGGCGGTAAGGAGACACAGAGGGACCTGCTTGGATCTGGCAACTGGAGGGTAGCGGCAGCACAGAGACAAGTGTGGTAGAGGAGGTACCGATGTCCTGGGGCCTGTGAACATCGAACATCTTGGCTGCAACCACACAGCACCTCCCAACCCGTACTGTATTCTCTGACTTCACGCCTAGAAAGAAGGGAGGGAAACAGGAATGGAAACAAATGACCCATTCGGTTTTTACCCAAAGGGCACTAAAAACAAAAATCCGGGAGTGGCTGAACAGAAGCAAGGGCTTGGGAGCTCAGTTTGGTCATATTGCAGAAAAGGAAAGGAAGCAATCTGTTTGCACGAGTGTGCACAGTTTACCCCCTGCTCCCCTCCTCGCCTGGGGTTGCCCGGGCCGTGATATGCACTGGGTTCTGGAGTCGGGTACAGAGGGGGATACAGGAGCAGACTTTCTCCAACGAAGCTTCATCTTTCCAGGCTTTCTGGACTGGAGGTGGCCGCATCTCCGAGTGTATTGGCAAGAAACCCACGGCTGCAAATTGGCCTTGGAAAGTAATGCCTCCAGGCAGGTGACGCAGAAGGGCCAGGACCCTTCTTCTGGGAAATCCTCTGCTCTTCTGGGAACAACGGCGCTGCCGTGAATGAGAACGAGGTGGTGCAACGGCGAAGGAATCGATACAGTTCCCTCCACCTTGGCTGCCTCAGCCTCTGCTCTTGGACGGGCAGACTCAGAGGCTGCTGGGAGCCCGCTGAGGGCATTTCCAAGCAGATCCGCATTCCTGTGGGGCCGGGGCTAGTCCTGGAGCCCCGGTTTCCATTGCAGGGTCCTGTAGCCTCGTATTGTTCTAGAAGAGTCTCCGCTCAGGACGAGTGGACAGATCGACCTCCTCGACTCTGCCTCTCGCTTCCGCGGTGCCTTTCCTCGGACTCCGCAATGGTGACGCGTGTCGAGCTGCTGCACGTCCTGAACCTTCCAGGACAGACGCCCTGCCTGTGGTGGGTCCCGGGCAGCCCCCTTGTGCTCCAGGAAGCCCCACTTTATACCAGACTCGGGGGACTGTCTCACGTGGCACCAGACTCCGTGGCAGCAGGCAGCTGGCTCGTCTCCCAAAATGCTACACCTTTCCACACAGCGCTGCTCAAATCGGGGTGCCCCCGCCCCTCTTCCCTGCCCACCACAGTAGGAGGCCCTGGGCTCTGCCAACAGCCAGGGCAGGGGAGACATCGATGGTGCCATCTGAGAAGCTTCAGGGAGCCGAAGATCCATCCCTTTATCTAAAACCAGACTGAGTGGTGTGGCTTGGGCACTGACCAGATGGGGGTGTGATGTCTCGGGGTCATCGGACCACGCCAGGCCTCCGCTTCCTCTTTCGGGAGCTGACGGGGCTGGATGGTTAAGGCCTGTCTGCCACCGCAGCCTGCTTCTGTGACACTGGGCTTGCTTCTGGGCGGCTCGCTTGCATCCGGCTTTTGAAAGGCGGCCTCGGTTTCTCGCCGGGCAGACTTCTCCGCAGGTCCGCCTGAGCAAACGTCTTTGCAGTGTGGCAGATGGCTCCCCCCGGAGCGAGCCACTCGGGAGAGGCGGGCAGAAGCACCAGGGTTTTTATGACCTAATCTCAGAAATAACAGCCCCTCCCCCGCCCCGTGGTGCCTTATTTTATCAGCCACGCTGACCGATACTTTCTGGGAGGGCACTACCCAGGAGCATGAATACTCAGAGGTGGGGGGACCGGTGGCCATCGTGGGGGCGGGTCGTCATCCTGCTCGCTGTCCCAGTTTAGTTAGGCTACACGGGCATTAACGAGACATCTGTTTGGAGATTTCTTAGGAGTGCCTTCCTCGGGGTCTCTCTCCTGCCTCTCTGCTGCCCAGAAATGGATGGTTCCCATGGAGCTGGAGAACGAAGAAAGTCCTTGTAGGACACAGAGCAATGCTGGCTGCGGAGTTCACAGGGGAATAGGAGCCGAGAATGGGATTAGAGGCCAGGACTCCTGGGAGTGGCCAGGGGCACAGCCCACGTCGGAGGGGCAGGGTAGGAGCTCCGGTTGGAGCTGCGTGCAGGAATATGTGTGTTTTTCTTTTTTAAAACAGGGACTAAATCCTTTCTAGTGGCCACTGGCTTGAGTGTGTCGAGACGAATACCTTGAATTCTACGAATGTGCTTGCTTTTCTCATCGCTCTCTGTGATTTTCCCTTATTTAGCCACGGCTTCCATCACTCTCCTGAGCAGCGGCTGGAACGAAGGAGAGGGGAGAGACCGGAGTGAAGCAAGAACGCCCGGCGTCCGGCTTCCAAACCAGCTCAGAAACAATAGGGTTGCAAGCCAAGTGTTTCGATGGCAAGATCGGGCCGTTGGGAGAGGAGAGGTTTTCCTATGTTCACTTTCGAGGTGCATGAGTGAGGAGACTTCACTGGCCACCCCAGAGCAGGCTGGGTAGGCACCGTGGCCTCAGAGGGGGCCCCAGTCCTGCAGGGCTGAGATGGGAGGAGGGGCAGAGCCTGCCACGTGGGCATCGGCAACGATCACACCTCATCAGCCTGAGCACCCTATCCCTTAATTGATGACATCTTAATTTTAGAAAGGAAGACTATGAAACATACTCCTTTCTCAGAGTACTGGTCCAGAGCAGATTAGCTGGGCAGACAGAATGAACACACAAGTCCCAGAGACTCTGCCCCTTCCCTCTGTCCCTCAATCCATTTCAAGGGCACACCCACACCCGTGCACCCCTTTATACCCAGGGAGTGACCCCACAGCACGTGGCCGTCTCACCAGGAGCCTACAGGACCCCCCCCCACACACACACTGCCCCTCTGCCTGCCCTGCCCACCGCCCTTTTCCCCCCTCCTCCGTCCCTCCGTACTGGTCTCTAACTGCACCAGAGTCATCTCCGGTCCTAAACCTCAGCACACCCTAAATCACAGTGCATGCGTGTGTGTGTCTCAGCAAAATACGGATGCTCTGGAAACCGCGTTCCCCTCTAAAGGCCTCCTCCTTCCTCGTTAACTCCTCCGGGCTGAGCCGGCTCATAAATAATGCAGCTCCGTCTCTCATGTCAGTTACAATGTGGACGTCTCCTTGTTGTGAAGGCTTGGACTGGTCTCCTTGGTGTTGCTTCCTGGTTTCTCATGTCCGGCCAGCAGCCACCACCCTAAACCGGCTCCGGACAAAGGGCCACCCTGACCCTCTGGGCAGGAGGATTTGTGCTGCGCTCCATCATTTGGTTAAACGCTCCTTGAGTCCCCGCTGCCTCTCTTCGCCGAACGCAGACTTGGCAGGCCTGCCCTCTCCCTCCAGGCTGTGCGTCTGCGTGGGCGGTTCCTTTGTGTCCATGGTTCCCAGGGAGCAGCCTTTTCCCCAGGATCATGCGCACACACCGTGTCACCAGCCCCAGGGGACAAAGGCATCTGACATCAGTGTCCAAATCTCAATGGTTCTGAGTCCCTGCCTGCTTTCCTGTAGGGGTTCTGAGGCTCACGCTCACCATAGATTGACCAGTCAGACCCCAGGATTGCCCCCTCCCCCAATGTTAGCTAGGAAAACTGGATGTCCGTAAAGCCAAGCCCTGCTCCCACTGCCCGCCCTGTCTCCACGGCCCAACTCTGCTGGTGGCCTCGGTGAGGCTGCGCCTACCTGGGGTGGAGGCTGGGCATTTGCCATCCTTCCTGCAGGGAAACAGATTCTCCCGGGTCTCTGGAAGGAACCAGTCCTGCTGACACCAGTCCTTTGATTTGCATCCAGTGAGACCCCTATCAGATTTCTGACCTCCAGAACTGTAACATAAAACATGTGTGTTCATTGGAGCCGCTAGGTGTGTGGCTATTTGTTATAGCAGCAAAAGGAAGCTAATATGCTCCAGAAGTCGGCGGCTGGTGGAATGACATCTTTCCTGTCCTGAATGAAATGAAGGGTAAGGTGCTATAAGTACTTAAATAAGTTAATGAACTACCACTTGGGTCACCAGGCCCCTTATCTGTCTCTCTGTATCTTTAGAGCTCAGGGGTCTCATCATCTAAACCCAGCGAGACCTTCTGACGCAAACTCGGACACCTCAACCGGTCTTAAAGACAGAGCCCATTCGAACCCCTTAACCAACCCTACTGTATCTAACACACATATAGTTAACAAAAGCAGGAGACAACATTGAAAGTTAATTAATGAGTTTGCTTTTCTCTTTTCACACTTCCTCGTCAGTGGCCTCCTGGTTTAGCAAGGAGAGAAGTGAGATTATTTACAGTCCGATTACAAAAAGACAAAGAGATTCCCTGACTTCAAGGGTAGACTCTTGAAGCCCATTCCTGAAACACATCAGTCTGGTGATTGGAAGGGCCAGGTGCTTACGAGAGGGAAGTCTTGTAAGTTCCAAAAGCATCTGGTCCTCCACCAAGAACCAAAGCCAGGAAGACTAAACACGGAGCAGTTTTGTTTGATTGCGATAAAAAGATACCTAACATGGTGTGCCTTCGTCCCTATTTTTTAGCGACCCTGTAGTTTAGTGGCACTGAGAGCATTCACAGGGTTCCACAACCATCACCACGACCCAGCCCCAGAACTTGATCATCTGTCCTCACTAAACTCGGAAACTGTGAAAACCCCCTCATTCCCCTACCCTAGCCCCTGGCAACCACCGCTTGACTTTCTGCCTCCAGATCCGACTGCTCCAGGAGCCTCCTACCAGCGCAGCATTTTGGTTTCAGACTGTGGGAGGGGAAAGCAGGAGGATACGACCTATGGGCACTTTCCTGCCACACAGATTGTGACGCATCCCATTTTCCTGGGCTAAAGGGAGAGTCTGAAGACAGAAGGTGAGGGAGAGACATGAGGCCTGAGTGTGTAGCCTCTGTGCCCCTGTCCCTGGAGGGAGATATGACAGGGACCCCCAGCAGGCTTGGGAACCCCCAGACGGAGGGGGCTGGCCCTGCTTCTCGCCAACAGAAGGAAGCCCACGTGCCCTCCAGAGGGCCCAGCGCCTGTGACAAGGTGGCACACAGGTGTCCCCATAGTCTGTGTGCCACTGGGAAAGACTGAGCTCTCCAAGGAGACTGAGGTCGCTGGACTAAACTGCAAACTCCGTGTCTCTGCAACTCCTGGAGGGATGAGGTGGATCTTTTCCCCACGGCTGAGTGGAAATGGAATTCATCAGCAAATTGAGTTCTGCTGTAGATGATAAGAAAATTGACTTTCCTGCACATCTGAGTTGTGGCTGTAAGGGCTATTCCCATGCTGGGCCCTGGTGCTAGTGGCTTTGTCCACCAGAGAAAAAGTCCACAAATTCTTTAACCTTCCTTCCGCTAAGAAACAGGTCCCCTCCCCTTGAATCTGATGACTTGCTGTGACCAATGAGAAGAAGCTCGACCTCCGAGGTACTCAGAAAAGGCCACGCATTTCCACCTGGTTCCCTGAGGACACCTGCCTTTGGAACCCTGAGGTGGTGTCATGGGAGGGCTTGCTCCCTCCCCCAACAAAAATCACTCATTGGAGCACTAACAACCCTCAATACCTAAGAACGTGACCTT
Organism: Phyllostomus hastatus; assembly: GCF_019186645.2. Classification (NCBI taxonomy): domain Eukaryota; kingdom Metazoa; phylum Chordata; class Mammalia; order Chiroptera; family Phyllostomidae; genus Phyllostomus; species Phyllostomus hastatus. The sequence continues at coordinate 9,919,546 of NW_025334036.1, read as the reverse complement.
CTTGGGAAATAGGGCCAAGTTCAAATGAAGTCAGTAGGGTGGGCTCTAACCCAATATGACAGATGTCCTTATAGAAAGGGAAAATTGAGACACTGACACATAACGGAGGGACAATGTGAAGACACAGGGAGAAGACGGCCACCTACAAGCTTAAGAGAGAGGCCTGGAACAGACCCAGTGTTCAGAAGGAGCCAGCATGCCTAGATCATGACTTTGGACTTGTAGCCTCCAGAACTGTGAGACAATACATTTCTGGGGGGCTCTGAGCCTCTCTGTCTTTGGTACTTCAGGGTGGCGGCCCTAGCAGACAAATGGAGTTGCTACGTGCAAAGTGCATGCTCTAAGGTAGCCCCAGCCACATAAGGAGTCCACGTGTGAATATTCTGGTGACGGTCCAGCTGAGGTCCCAACTGGCAGCCAGCATCAACCACCAGACACGTGGGCAAAGAGATCTCCGGATGTATCCGGCCACTGGCTACAGATGACCTTCCCTGTCCACTCACATCTTTGCGTGTTCCCAGGCATCACAGAGCAAGGGGACCCTGCCCCACCCCTGATCGAATTCCCGACACACAGAAGAACCTGGGAAGATAATCAATCAGGTTTCTCAGGGACAGTTTTGAGGCTCCGTGCCGCCGTGGAAACGGGAGCAGTGGCACAGCTAGTGAGGGCCGGCCAGGGGGCCCCCGAGGCTCTGGAGCACAGGTCCTCTCCACATGCAAGCTCAGCAGCCCGGCTGTCTCAGAGCGCGTCTGGCTAGGAGGATCTTTGCTGAGTCTTGTCTCCAGGCAATCAGGGCTGGCCCACGTGGGCCCGACTCCGGTTAACCCGTGAGGACTCTGGCCTCTGAGGAAGCCGGCAAACCTCAGCCTTTTCTTCAAGCTTGTAGAGCAGGCTGGCCCCCCAGAGGCAGCCACCACGTCTGGGCTCCTCGGGGCCTGATCACGTCACAGGACGCTGTCACCGCAGGGATTACTTGAACGTGTGTCCACGGTCCTTTGGCTAATGGCTTCATTTACCATGAGAGCTGCTGAGGGGCAGAATATAATCTGGGTGTCTGCCCGGGTTTAAATTCTTGGCTGGGCAACCTCCTCGCTGTACGGCCCTGGGAAAGTCGTACCGCCTCTCCGAGCCTGTTTCTTCCTCTGCAACGTAGGGAAATAACAGCACCCACCGTGCAGCGGCTCTCAGGGGGCTCAGTCAGGACTTCCTTGTGGAAGCACTGAGTCAGCCCGCAGCCTGCGTGAGAAGCAGCTACTGTGGTTATGCATCAGAATCAACCTTTTGCTCGCAGGGATTCTGTCTGCTCTCTTCAAGACTGACTGGTTTAGTTCCTGGGAGCGTCCCTGCAGAGGGGGAAAAGGTAGCTTAAAATAACCCCAAGAATGTCGAGCCCTTTCAAAGGTTCATTGAAAAAATAAATAAGGAGTCCAGACAAACCTAAAGCAGCATTGTCATTACGGGTTTTATTGTTCCGAACAGCCTTGAAAACCTGTAGCTTTGAAGCTACAAAGGGTAGCAATTAGGCCCCTGCGAAAGTCATCACGGCAGCAGAGCCTGGCCACGGGGCACGGCGCTTCACTTCCTTCCCCATCTGCGGCCACCCCGGTCTGGTGCGTCTGCACGTCCTCCAGACCCGGGGCCCAGGAAGGAGCGGTGGGCGGGCTGGGCGGGCTGCGCCGGGGCCCCCTCCTCACACGCCACCGCAGGAAACCCTGCCTGCCACCCCCGACGCCTCCCAGAACGTGCAGGCGGACAGTGTGACTCAAAGTGAACGTCTCCTCCCTCCACCTACGCCGCCCCGCCCCCACCTGGCGAGCTGCACCCTGCCTGGCAAGCCCCCTCTTCTGAGGGCAAGACTGAATCACCCTGCTCGGGGCTCTGGGATGCTCGTGAGCCCCTTGGCCAGGCGCCGCGAGGGCCAAGGGAGCAGACTGCAAGGTGCCTTTCTGGATGGCGGCAAATTCCCTCCGAGCAGCAGCCTGCTTCGCGGCGCAGCACGGCACGGCATGGTGGCACTTTGTCAGAAACAATCTCCGGGCCGGGCCGGGCCGGGCCGGCTGCTGGCAGGCTGCTGGCTGGCTGCTGAGTCTCCTCCTGCTCCACGCGGGGCAAGGCTTGTCCAAATATTTGGCTTGATCCTGCTTTCTGATTCATCCTGTGCAGGAACCTCTGTAATTTCATCTGCTGCGTGACTCAGGCGAGAGCCGAGCACAAGCCCGGCTGCACCCGAGGCCAGGCCTGCAGCCAGCGCCCCTGCTCCCTGGGCCGGCCTCCTGGGCTCGCTGAGAGACGCAGGCGCTCTCCCCAGCCACCGGCCTCCGATTAAATCTCTTTTGTCTGCGATGATTAATGGAGCCCCAAACACGCCTGAGCACAAGGGTGTGAGGTGCACTTTGTACCTTTTCCAAGTTGGGTGTTTTTTTTTTGTTTTTTTTGTTTTTTTTTGGTAATGCTAAATCCATTTGCATCTCATAAATTATATTGGCTCCCAAATGAAAGGTTCCTGACAGCAGCGGGCAGGGTGTGGGTTCCACGAAGACGTTTTCCCCTGCCGTCCCCTCTCTCGCTCTGAGACCCTGAGAGGGAGCCTGCTTGTCTTCCAGAGGAGGAGGTGGGGAGGCGGGAGATTGACCTAGATTCCACACGGGCAAGACAGGTAGAGCCGGCTGGCCTGTCTTCAAAAGGCTGCCCGGGCCCAGGGTTCCAGGGTTCTGGAAGGAGCCGGCCAGAGGAGGCTGCTGCCCCCTGGTCTTGCTTGGACCCACCCTCTTATGGGGGACACGGTCATTTTCTCCTTTGGCAGGTTCGTCTGCTTAAGAAAGGCCACGAGTTGGGCTGGTGGGACCCTTTGAGCCCCACGCCCACCCCCAGCTGGTGCACCTGGGTGATGCCACCTGGGTGGGGACATGGGGGAGGGTGTGACGGACAGCAGAACCAGGTTGTCCCCTGTGCAAGTGTGTGGGGCAAGGGGAGGGGGCCTCTGAGGAGCAGGGAAGAGTGGGGACAGCAGCTCAGTCAGCAGGGTCTCCAGGAGTCGAAGACGAAGGATTTTAAAGCCTCTTTCCGCCACTTTCCAGCTGTGCGGCCTTGGGCAAGTTACTTGCCCTCTCTGAGCCTCTCTCTCCTCATCCACTCTTTCATGCAAAGCCTGTTTTCTGAGTGCCCCTTCTTTGTCAGGCCTGGCCTGCCGCCCCCCTTGGCATTGACATTCAAGACGCTACACCAGTGTACACAAGCACAGGTGTAGGTGACACGGAAGACGGAGTGGGACAGAGAGCCATGAGGAGCTCAGCAAACCCTCGGGCTCTGCTATGCAGGCTGGCGGGGACCGGGGAGGTGAGAGGGCTCAGCCAGGGGACTGAGACGGTGCAGAAGGTGTGGCAGGAGGACTACAGAGGGCCACCCTGACGCAGGAGTGCGTCCAGGCAACACCCGGCGGCGGCGGGTGCTCAGGAAATGTCACTGCTGTGGTCGCTGATATTTAGCCCCTGCTTGGTGGGCAATGGGAGGTTGAAGGGAAGAATGAAGAAAAGCCAGGAGGAAGGTGGCTTCAGAGCCAGGGTGAAGGGCGCACGGGCACGCTGAGGCGGGCGCCCCGTCATTTCCCGCCACGCCACGTCCCCTCCGTTGCGGCCCCCGAGGGACAGGCGGCGGCACTCGCCCGAAAGGTCAGCCTGCTAGGGTTTCATGAGCGGGCATTCCAGGCCTGGGGCCCGCACAGGGCGCACCCGGCCCGTGGTCAGGCCTCCAAGTTCCCGTGGAGGGCCAGCTGCTGGCGCTTTGGCCCATCCCGGTTGGCCTCAGCTGCCGCCAGGCAGGGGCGGGGTGGGCGAGGCAGGAGAGAGGCCGGCCTCGGGGCAGCTGTCCTCGCCAGGGAACCTAAGCCACCCTCAGGGGCCCCGCAGGGAGCACAAGGAGTGTGTGTGTGTGTGTGTGTGTGTGTGTCTCAGTGTAAATGTGTGCATACCTAAATGCCTTCATGGGATTGATTCGACGTATGTGCTTTTTTATTTTACTGCCTTTCATTTCCCGAGATCCTGGTCTGGGGCTGTCGCCCGTCCCCGTTTTAGGAGTGAGGAGAAACGAGACTCGGGGAGGCGCGGGAAGCAGGGGACAGAAAAGTTCGGACTGTGCTGTGTACCTGCCGGGGGGAAGGGTGGACGGCCGGCGAGCAGGAAGGCGCGGCCACTGCCCCGCTGAGCCCCTCTCCCAGCTGCAGCTTTCCTATGGTGCCCCTGAGAGAACCCAAAGGGCGTTCCCGTGTGTCCTGTTTTCAAGGCTGAGAGTCCACAGAAGGAGAGGCAGGTTATGCCAGCACCCCCCCTCACACCCCCCCGCTGGCCTCACCGCCCACGTCCGCGGACCCAGCACTGCGGCCGGCCCACCCGCCGCGCCCTGGGCTCCCGCAGGAACTCTGCGGGCGCGGGGCGGGCTCCGTCGGAAGCCCCACACTCAGCACTTTCCACAGCCTCCCGCTTCCTCTTTCGTTTCGGGACACCGTTTGGGTCCACATTGGCCTCTCCCGAGGACACGGCGTGCTCATCTGGGGTCCCCGGGGTGCCAGGCGCGGTGAGCTGCCGCTGTGTGCGGGCGTTGGGATCGGGGTGGCGGGAGGCCCCCCTCGTTTCCCACCTTTACTTCCGTGAGGGAGGCAACATGCGTGGCCAGCCAGGCCAGGGCACGGCCTGGACGACCTGTCCGCAGCGGGGAGACGCAGCTGAGAAACGCCCAGGCCCTCTGTGGCCGCGGTGCGGGCGGCCACGCGATGACAGGGCAGAAAACCCCGCCTCGGCCTCAGCTGCCGTGGCCGGCCGGCCAGCGCCAGAGCATCCCTCCAGCCTTGCGGGGCCGGAGGGGGCGGGGGAACGCACCTCCAAAGGCGGCCACAGAGTGGAGCGGGAGCGGGGGCTGCTTTACAGAAACAAATGAAAGTCGTCCTTCTATCTCGGGGAAGTTGAAAGACGCCGAGAGAATGAAATCTTAGATTCCAGTTTCCTGAGAGAGAGGCTAGGGCTGGGCACGCGGGGCACCGGTCTCTGTCTTTGTTCCCCTCCCTTTGTCTCGGGTGAGTGTCCCTGGTCACGCGGAACCTGCGGTGTTATTGTCCCCCCGTTCGGGAGCGGGCCGGGATGAGATCAGGGAGCGGAATGTCACAGCGACGCCGGTCTAGCGCCGCGGAAGTCTAGCATCCAGACAAAGCGGGAGCAGGCGCTTAACACACGCCTTGGGAGGCTTGTGACCGGCGTGGGCTTCCGCGGCAAGGCCAAGGCTTTCGGGGAGGTGACGCGCACGGAACGCAGGGTGGTCCTGGGGCCCGGGGCCATGGAACGGCCTTGAGCTGCAGCCCTGACTCCTGGCAGCTGCCGGGGGGTGCCTGTCCCATGGCCGCCCTCTGGGACCTGCCAGCAGTGAACGTGACCCCTTGCTCGCTCATCTGGAAACAAGGACAGACCCTTGCCCCTCCCACTTTGTCCCCGCACCCCCCTCCATTTTGCCACCACGAGTAGTAACCCCAGGACCTTCCTCAGCACACAACAGAAGTCCTGCAGTGCTGGAGACTCGGGGTTCTCAGGAGGGCACCCCACCCCATGAAGCCAGGGGAAGGCTGGTTGGCCTGTCCCTACCTGTGCTGAGCACACAGTCCTAGCAGTGGCGGGGCCTGGGGGGTGGGGTGGCACGGGTCAGTGTCACAGTGGAGGGCTTGGCAGTGTCAGCGCCAGAGCCGATGGGACCTTGAGTTGGGGGGAAAGATCCGAGGAAGGATTGTGGAATCCTGGGCAAAGGATAAGACAGAATGCTTGAAATACTTGAAGCAAGTCGTGGGGGGAAGGAGTGTCAGGACAAGCCAGCCACCTGCAATCCTTGCTCTGTGTTGTTTTTTTTTGGGGGGGGGGGGTGCAGTAGCGGGGGGTGCAGCCGTGATGAAAACCTTCAAGTGAAGTCGAGGTCAGCGTGCAGCCCCGAGTCATTCACCACACACAGATTAGCAGGTCAACCCAGAACGGCCTCGACAGACCCATCACACCCAGAGGCCGTTGTGTGTGTCCTTGGGGGTGACATTGAGAGGCTGAGTTATCGCAGGAAGAGAGGGACACCTGCTTACTTCTGAGAGGGCTCCGTTATGGGGGCCGACGTCCTTGGGGGTTAACTCCTTCGGTCCGCCTCCTAGGGTCCAAATGAGCATTCCAACCTTGACCGGGTGTGAGCGGACGGGCCCCCTCTCTCCCGGGCCCCCTGGGACCCTCGGGGAGGATCCTTGAGGAGTAAACGTCTAGAGTTTCAAACGGATCCATCCTCCTCGCCCGGGACCGTCAGGGCCCTGCTGGTCGAGAGCGACAGGAACCCACCCCAGACACACCCACAAAGTGTCCTGGGAGGGGGCTGGGCACTGACTATCGGGGCACCCACAAGACACCCACAAAGGGGCCCCACTCCGAGGCCTGTTCACTCTGCCTCCAACATATTCTCTCAGATACATTTTAAATATATTCCTCGAACCTGTCTCGCCTCTCTGGCTCCCTGACCTCGGCCTTAGGATGCAGTGTCAGCTGCTACAGCGGTGGTCCTCCCAGTGTCCTCCCCATCTTCCCCTACTCCCCCCCACCCCGGCCCGGGACTCACTCCCAGACACGCACACACGGACCTGGTGCCGCCCACGTGCACAAAGCTCCGATGGCTCCTTCAGGACAAGGGGATATTCACACGGCACCCCAAGCTTGCTGCCTGGCTCCGAGCCCCCATTCTGGTTTCAACCTCAGGCTACATCTGCGTCCACACCATGGGCCATGCTGATGCTCTCACCGGGGAGACCACCTGCTCTCGCTCTACCCAGCCCCCCCTTAGCGTCCTTTCTCAGGGCCCTAGTCAAGCACGTGCTCCTCTCCGAGGCCCCGCAGGCCTCCGACAGCCGTGACCTGCAGGGTCTCGTCACCCTGGTGATTGGACCGCTCGGAGGGTAGGGTCCCGGAGGGCAGGGACTTGGGCTGCCCCGGTGCCCCCCGCAGAACCTGGCACCCTGACTGGGTGTCTCCCGAAATGCTGCTTTGCCAGCGCCTCCCGCCCCTCCGCTGGCTTCCCAGTGGCAGGGAAAATCCCGGGCGACCTCATTTCCTGTTCCCCAGCTCCGCTCAGATCCTCTTTGTCCCGGGCCCTTCCTCTCCGGAGAGCTCCTTATCTGAGGACGCTCCAGCGCGCAGCGGCAGGCCTGGCGGGGCCATCCTGCCGGCTTCCGGCCTCGCAGCTCTGGATTGGAGTCAGAAGCGCTGAGCTCGGAGCCAAGCTTTGAATCCCTTCCCAGCTCGGTGACCTTGGCCGCGGCTTCCACCTCTGCTCAGCCTCGCTTTCTTAATCTGTCAAATGAAGTGTTTTCTTGTTTAGTGCGAGTCTGCTGAAAGGAGAACTGGGTCTTTCAACCAGTCTGTCCTCGCAAGGGAGACTCTGGATCCTATGGAAACCTGCTTTAGACAACTCTTTCTGAGACGAATCCCGCAGCACAAGGTGGCGGGGGGAGGTGGGGTGTGGGCAGGGGTACTGCCCTGCTCCTGGCAGGGAGAGGGAGACGCCCAAGTTCACCCCTGGGCCCCTGTTAACATCCTAGGGGAGAGGCCCCACGTCACTGCTGGTCCAGGGTAGGCACTGCGGCACCCCACTCGGCCTGAACTGGCACTAGCACTCCTATGGGAGGGGGAGGACGCCCCATCACTGCCACGTAGGGGTGGAGGTCTCCGTGCTCCCCGTATTCTTCACTGACAACGCAGGGGCGGGGAGCCTAATGGCTTTCCTTTTTGCAAATGGCTGCATTGGTCTTCTGTGCTTAAGTTTCTGCAGTCTTGGAGGTGGAACCACAGTGCTTTTCAAACTGGTGATTCCACGGGGTGCTCAGACGTCAAGGGGGAGCGCAGGGAGCTGCAGGAGGTGCCGGACAGGTGGGCCCATCCACATGTGACTGGAGGTCCTTCCCTCGCCTGTGTGATTGCTCAGCTTCGGGGCAGGATTTCACTGGAAGAAGCGGCACCAATGGCTAAAGAGAGAGAGAGAGAACACACGAGTTTGACAACCACAGTGAAAACATCTGCTTCCCTCCATTTGTGAAATCCCGTGCTGGGGAGGACCTTAGAGCGCCCCAGCCATGTTTTCTGGGCTGCCAGGGGCGGGCGGGGGGATAGGCATGAACTTGGAGTATAACTGGCTATGCGAGCCTCTGAAAATAAAGGATTTGTCATAGGTTGGTCTCAAAATGCAAAACCATTTTGGTGCATTTGAAACGTCATTGGATTCGTAACAAAGCTAATTAGCATAGAATTGTTTAGACAAACGTCGGTTATGTGAGGTGAGGGGTCTCCGCACCCGCATTCCCAGGCTCACCGTTTGGAGGAGAGTGCCTCTTTGCATGGGCCCCCAGAGAGCACCTCGGGATTTCACGGGAGGGCCAGGTCAGGAAGCTCCCAGGGGCAGGTTAGACACAAAAAATGTTCAGCGCTGGGAAACAGAGGTGCCTTGCTAGCACCTCAACTTGCTAGCAAGTTTTCCTCAGCCTCTCTCCTCCTGACCTCCCGCCCGCCCCCTGTCCCTGCCCTCCATGTGGGTCTCACTTCCAGAGGCAGCTGTCTCCTGTTCGGCTCCTGACACCTTCAGAAGCTCTGCTAATAAATGCGCACCAGAAAAGCGTTCTGCCCATGGGGACCAGCTCCTTTGTTCACCCCCCGTGGCTTTGCAGCATGAAATTAAAGGCAGCGGCAAGGAATTGCAGCTGGCGGCGGCTTCCAAGGCTCAGCTGCTGCCGGGGAACCTGGGCTGTGTGCCTCCTCCCCTCTGTCACCCCCGGCCCCCGCCTCCCATTCTGGGACGAAGCAATATATGGGACCTGCCTCTTTCACAGAAATGAGCCCACTGGCACCGCTGTGTTTCCACTGGGGTGGTTAGCTTGGGCCCAGCGAGGTGCCCTCCAGCAGCCTCCCCAGCCCAGGCCGCTGTGGGGTCCGGTCTTTTTAGACCACAGTCAGCCGGAAGGGGGTCCTCCCAGCCAGAGCCATCGTCCTCAGGGGGCTTCCCCAGGAGCTGCCCCAAGTGCGGAGCTGGGAAGGGGCCGCTGCCAGCCCTCTGTCCCAGCTCAGGACTGAGAGTGCTCCTGTGACCTCCCCCCTCCCCACCCCCGTGACCATAGCTCCTTCCTTCTCTCTGCCTTGCGGGAGAAGGTAGAAGAGAGGGCGGGCTTCTCATGCTGCCCACACGGCCCTCCTGGCCAGAGTCGCCCGAGATATTTCACTGTCACGCGGTCACACCCAGGTGCGCAGAGGAAAAGGTAAGCAGATTTGCTGAAGCTTTGGATACAAGCAGCGGAAGAAGAGAGAAGTCAAGGATGTCAGCGTGGTTTTGGGCCTGAGCTACGGAAGGATGGAAGGGCCGAGGTATTAGGAGGAGTCAGTCGCTTTTGTGGGGGGGTGGAAATCAGGAACGGTGGTTTGGGGAGGAGGCAGCCGGGTTTATGGGCCTGGAGTTCAGGGCAGAGGGCCGGGTTAGAGATACAAATGTGGGAGGCATCAGCTGGCCGGGACATTCTTTCCCCAGCTACTTCATACCTGGCAAAGGCCCCGCTCCTCCTGGGAGTGAGATGCTCGCTCCCCTGGGTCTCCTGCCCACCTGCCAGCTCTCCCTGCAGAGACCAAGGCGGTGGGCAGGGCGCGGGCCTCTGCCACCGCCAGCCGGGCTCCCGGGCTGGCAACTGTCCCTGTGTTTGGGCCCCGAACAGAACACCCTACGATAAGATCCCCCCGGCCCACTCAGGCCTGCCCACCCACACCGGCCAAGCGTCACCGAAGGAATGTGGTGGCAGCTGGGCCCCGAGTCACAAGACAGAAACACCCAGGACACGTATGTCAGGCTGGGAAGTGTCTCATGAAAGGGAGAAGCCCAAACAGGCCACGGGGTGTGGGGGGGGGGGGGTGGGGGTGGGGGAGGGGCGGGCTCCGCGGAAACCGGCGCGGGTGACTCACCCTGCACTTCTCTTGGACGCGGCGTGCGTGTTGTCAGAAAAAAAAAACAAATTCCTCAAGCAGGTTTATCTCTCTGTGGAGGAGGAGTGATCAGCAGCATGAAGCGGCAGAGGAGGGAGGCCATGTGCCAGGGTCAGCTGGGCAGAGCAGACGGTGGCCCAGGAGCGCCAGCTCCCCGGGGTGCAGGCCTGTGGGGGCCCATGCAGGGAGGGGAGAGACAGACCCCCCAGGCGAGCCAGATCAGCCCCAGCCCGCGTTGTCCTGGGGTTGGGGGCCACAGGGGCGGTGGAGCTCCTGCAGAAATGGTGAGGGGCGGAGGGAAGACGAGTTAAAGAAGACACAGGCATGGAGTTCCCCAGGCACTGTGTGAGCATCTCTGTGGCGACGCGACCTTCCAGTGGGAAGCCCGTTGGGCTCATCGGCGCCGGGGGGCACGTCACGCTTGGGTGTGCACAAGGCTCCTGCATCCGGCAGCGCACATTCCGGCCGCCCCCGGGGGTGCCTGGGGGCGGGGTCCCCATTCTCCGTCGATATGGAGGTAGTTGTGTGACGAGAGATGGGTCCCCATTCTCAGCAGGTGCGTTGGGGAGAACCTTGTGTGACACTTAAGAAAAAGGGACCAGATAGGGAGGTCACACCTTCACAATGGCCCCTCTTTCTCTTTCAACCACTGCAGTGGTTGTCACCAGCAGCAGCCGCCCCTGGGAGCTTAGAGATAATTCTTGGGCCCTCCCCAGGCCAGACCTCGAGGTGGGGGCTCTGGTGTCTGAGCATCTGAAGGGGAAAGGTAGGTCTCAGCCTCAGAATCCTGCCGATGCCTGGGGTCCCACCCCCAGAGATTCAGGTTCCACTGGGCCCCAGGGTCTGCAGCTGCTTCCCAGGTCGCAGGTCTTGCCCTCGCCCCTGAGGAGAGGCCCTTGGGCTTTGGGAATCATGCCTGTGCTGTGGGGAACCCGCAGTGCAGATCCCTGGGCGCCTCCCCCAGAGACCCCAATTCAGCAGATCTGGAGGGGGACCTGGGAAGGGGCTTGGTGAGCAGCGACCCTGGGAATCTGGATGTGGGGTCAGGGAACCCCACTTTGAGAACCACAGCTCAGGAGCCCCTGGCTCTTGTTGTGTCCCCACCATTCACCATCCACAGGGCCCCCTAGCAAGACAGTTCATTCATTGTTGTCTCATAGGTGGCTTGGGAGGAGCAGGGCCGGCCTGAGGCCACGCAGGGGTGGTCAAGAGTGGCCCTTATGAATGGCAGGACACAGGCAAGAAATTGCTAGGTTGTCCTGCTGTCTGCCCAACCGATGAGCATGAGTAGAAGTCCTCGGAATGCCTGGAAGGGGGAAGAGAGCCATGGTGGGAAGGCCAGACGCACAGTGGGCGGGAGTCATCCATCACTCCGGGACGCGCTGGGGAGGGGCTGTGGGTCTGAGCCAGGCTGTGGGTGTGTGTGTGGAAGGGATGGGGGCTGGTCCCGAGGTCCTAGAAGCCAGATCTAAATAAGACCCAGAGCCCTCAAGGTTGAGAGAGTCCTCGGGGGGGGCCTCTTTTATGACGGGCTCCATGGCCACTGGGACTCAGGACCCTGCTCAGCTGTCCCTGCCTGTAGCTGACCACAGCTACTTCTCCCGGTGGCAGTTTCATTTCCCCACTGAGCCAGGATAGACACAGATGGGGCCGGGGGAGCTGTGCGAGGGGCACCAGGGACCCAGGGTCCTTTGGGCCCCGGGCTCTGCCATTCTCAGCATCGCCAGACAGACAGACCGCCACCCCTGGCTGGACCTCACTTCTGCATTCAGGCAGGAAGAGCAGGAAGCAGCCAGGAGACAGGGCGGTGACCGTGTCTGGAACCAGCCCTTCCCCTGGTGCCGGCACACTGCCACGTGCGACTCATTGGTGCACCCGATCACATGAGGTCCCGGCTGCCGGGGATGCTGGGAAGTGGGGCGGCCTGGAACAACACCCAGGTGGGGAGGCGGAGGGTGGGGGTGGGGCCAGCTCCCAGACTGGACGTGCTGGGCTCCAGTACCTGCCGGCTCCACCTCTCCGTGGCCGCTCTGCAGTGGGGTCGCTCAGACCACCGTGGGGCACTACAGATCAAAACGGGGTCTCCTGTTCCTCGAGGCCCCCTAAAGCCCAGGGCGTCCCCCCCTAAGATACTGTGCCACCAGGAAAGTGACACTGACTGGGAACAGCTCCCTTGATGTCCCCTGGCCGCCCGTTTCCAGAACCCAGTGCGGACCTGACTGTGGGAACAGCGGGAGGGTTAGAAGTCTGGTAGAAGGGCCAGGCGCTGAACCCTGACCTGCTTTCTCCCTCCCCCATTTTCCTCCTAATCACACAGTTCAAGGTCACACCTCGCTCCCTGCTCAGCTTGGCCTCTCTGATTTGCACTCGGGCCCTCCTCACGTCTGCTGCTTCCAGCGGACGAGGGTGTCCCCCTCCCAGCAGTTCCTGGACCCTCTGGGTGGGGGTCTCTGCACGGGGGCCCCAGGCCCCACACTCGGCGATGGCAGGGCCCCCTGCGTGTCCCGGGCTGTGTCGGTGTCTGACCTTGGCCGCCTGCAGGCCTTTCTCAGTCAGCACTTCTCTACCTGTCCGGGGGAGATAATAACGTTACCTCGACTCAGGCGGGGGGCGGGAGGGAAGGCGGACAAAGGACCCAGCGCTTGGCCAACCTAAACAGCCCTGGAAATGCTTCGTAATCAAAATGCTTTTTTCCCCCTTTTGAAAGCAGAAATGGAGGGAGAGTGTGAAGGACCGAGCGAGGGCGGCAAGGTCGCAGCTCTGGTGGGCGGGGGAGAGGGAGATAAGAGGAGGGAATGCAGGGCCTGCACCGAAAGCCCCCGGGAGGGGGCTGGGCGCAGCCCCCCTGGAGGCCGTGAGTACATCTGAGGGAACCTGGTGGCTGAGGGTGTGTGGTCAGGTCCCTGTGTCACTGAATGATTTGCAGGGGGTCTCCCGCAGGTCACTGCTCAGTGGCCCCAGCCGCACAGGGGGGTTTGAAGGGAGGGACCATGGGTGTGACTCCACCCCACTGATTGTGAGGTGAGGAGGGCAGAGAGCACCCATAACATCTGAGCAGGGAATCTGGGTCACTTCCCCCTAGGGGTGCCATGGGGCCCGTCCCAGGGACCCCAGCTTCACCACGGCAGCACAGTGGGTCCAAATGACCCTCGGCAAACAGACCGAGCCTTCTGAGGGACGACCCCATCTTCTCCTTCAGCACGGCCTCACCTGGCGAGCACCTGTCTCCCCAGCGTGGGACGTGGCTCTTGGTCTTACCACGGTGCATCTCTAGGTGCACAGGCTTCTGGGAGTCAGGCTGTGAGACTTCCAGCTTGTCGTAGGGAAGCAGTCACCTGTCCACCAGGATACATGTCAACAGTTCCTTTTTTTGTGTGTGCATCCCTGGAACCCCAAGGGAGAAGCGGCCCAGGTGGTCTGTGGTCCCCACCCAGGGAAGGGCACTACGCGAACAGAAAGTGGACTTGGAGCGTTGCTCTGGGACAGCAGCCTTGCGAGGGTCTGCTCCCTGCCCTCCAGGGGGCGGAGCCGGGCAAGGTCTGTTCCCAGTATGGCTTGTCCTGGCTGGGCCCCACTGACCCCACGGGGGGCAGGACTGTGCAGACTAAAGCTGGACACACGGGGTTTCCACACAGAGAGTCCTCTCCTTCCCAAAAGGTGAAAGCAAGTAGTCACTGGCGTGGGTTGCAGAGAAGCGCAAGCCAGCCCTGGTTTGGGGCCAGGAATCATTTTTATATATCGATTACAAAAATTATAACACCAGGACCCTGACTTGGTGTCCAAATTCTGACCCTACAGCAGCGGTTCTCAAACGGCGCCCCTGGACCACCAGCAGCAGCAGGATCTCCGGGATGCTTGTTAGGCACTCGCATTTGGGGCCCTCCCTCCACCTGCCAGTCAGACACTCGGGGGTGCGCCCAGCAGGCCGTGGGGAAGGGGACCCTCCAGGGAATCCGCAGACACAGGGAAGGACACTGTGGCTGGTAAACTTCTCCCTGCTCGTGGTGGTCCGCCCGCCCCTCAGAGAATCATTCTTGATTCACGTTCTCACATGAATATACAGGAGTATACTTCTCTACACCCTGCCCAGCACTACCTGGAGCCCCTTCCTCTGTCTCCGGCAAGCCAGTGGCCCTGGCCCCAGACTGGGAGTGGGTCAGGCCACAGGAAATAGCGGGAGCCTGTGGGGAAACCTGGGGAGGCTGGGTGGTGATTTCGATACAGGCTTTTCTCAAGCACCAGGGATGGCGGCATGCTGGAGGAGGGGCGGATCGGGGTGGAGGAGAAAGCCGCTGGCCAAATCCAGGAGACGGCCCCACAAGGGGACTGCGGGTGCCTCCCTTTACCGTTCACTAGGGTCCTGATGAAGGTTCCCCATGCAGGGCAGGGGCGTCAGGGGCCTCCCGTAAAATCACGGCCTGCCTGTCTAAGATACCCAGACCTCCGCCAGGGTGGGAGTCATCCCCTGGCTTTGAGGGTCTCCAGACTCCCCACCTGCCACCCCAGGGCTGAGCTGGGTTGGGAGTGGCATGGTGGGATGTACCGCTCCTGCGATTTGGCCCCGAGGCCCAGACAGGCCCGGCTGCTGTCCCCCACCCGCTGTGGAAGCCAGGTCTGCTAATGAGCCAGCTGCCAAGGAGTGGCTCCCAGCAGCTGCCCTGGCCCGGCCAGGTGTATATGGCCTGGGGCGGGCAGACAGCTGGGCAGGCCGAGCGCCACTTGTAAAGGGTAATAACCCAGTGCAGCGGGATAATCGCCCCTTCCTGGCAGGCAGACGTGATCTCATTAGCGATCATAGAGGAGGTCAGGGAAGGACTCTGTGCCCCCCACCTGGGGTGCGGGAGGCACTCACAGTCGGTGAAGGTGCACCATGGGCTCCAGGTACTACTGGGACCAAGCTCTGAGTCTGGGGAGAGACTGGGCATGCTTAACAAAGAAGACAGACTCGGGGGCTGGGCTCCTTGGGCTGACAAGCCCACCCTGGCTCCTCCCCGCCATGTTTACTCCCACCTACATGCTTGAGCTCGGGCTGTGACTGCACCAGATGTACCCCCCTCTGCAGACAATAGGAGCCCCCCTTT
The DNA here is from genome assembly GCF_019186645.2 of Phyllostomus hastatus. Classification (NCBI taxonomy): domain Eukaryota; kingdom Metazoa; phylum Chordata; class Mammalia; order Chiroptera; family Phyllostomidae; genus Phyllostomus; species Phyllostomus hastatus. The sequence continues at coordinate 9,904,449 of NW_025334036.1, read as the reverse complement.
TCTGGGAAGAGCTCTGTTTCCAGGCCATCCCGCTAGCCTCTCTCTTTCCTCTGAGCTCCTGTACTGCCTGCCACCTGCACCACCAGGACTGGAGGCAGGAACTCCCAACACCTCAGTGCACCGGGAGGCCGCTGGCCTGCAGGCCCCCTGGTTCATCCTGGGTTGTACGGGGCCCGCTGTCTGCTGCTTGGCTGAATTCCACTCCCCTATCCCCTTTCCTCTGTCCCAGGGCTATTAACCATTTTTTTTTGGAGGGGGGGGGGTTGCATAGCCAGTTTGGAGACCCTGGAAGAAGAGACTCCCCAGGAAAATAACTGTTAAAAATAAAATGTTTTTCAATAGCAAGAGTCTGTGGATCTTCTATGCCATGGTGTGCGTCAGAGTCACCTGAGGCTTGTCAGAAATGCAGATGCCCAGGCCTTTCCGACTGGTCCGGGCCATGACCAGGAATCGGCGCTTGGGCCCAGGTCTCGGGCTCCTCAGATGCGGGTTCCAGAGCCGCACTTGGAGAAACTCAGCCGGCGCAGCCCGTGGAGCGCGGACGAGGACGCGGCTCCAAGCCCCTCCCTCTCCACGCGGCACAGGGCTTCACGTCCCACAGCAGGCTGCAGACTCCCTGTCGGAAGGGACCCCCTCTTAAACCTCTTCTGTCCCTGGGCACGGAAGGGACCCTGTGCCAAGACCTCATCCATGAGGGTCTCGTAGAATGTCAACACTCCTTGAAATTTCCCCAAGGAGGAGCCTGGGGTTAGATGCAACCGAATCAATGTGGGGAGACGCTGCTTCTTTTTCTGCCACCAGTGGGGTCAGCCATGGTTGCCCTGTTGGCATGTGATAGGATTCGGTCCCCTCTCCTCCGTGGCTCCCCCGTTGGGGGCCATCTCTGGAAGAAGGGTCTGCGTGCAGCGGGGCGTGATGACGAGGGCCCCTGGCCTTCCTGCCCAGGCTCCAGAGACTGTGTGTGCCACCTCTCCCCTGCCTCTGTGCTAGTCGGCCGGAATTTGGAATTCTCCTCTGATTGACTAAGGGACTCTTACCCTAATTACAACGGTCGGGTTTGTTCTCAATCTGCAACCGTTTAATCTTCCATCTCATTAACTGTGCAAAAGGTCTTTATGAATATGTAGATTGGAAAGGGAACAAAAGATCATTTGACCTTGAAGAAATATATAAAATAGGCATGCACTTCACACCCCTCACCCACCCCCTCACCAGCCTCTCATTTTTTCTTATTATGCAGATGCCTCAATGGGTAGGGCCTCAAATCAGGCTGCCGTGGGTGATCGGCAATCTCGCAGCCAATTAGGACACAGCATTCTGATGAGCCGTAGACGTTCCATAATGAGTAAGTATAGTATTTACATGCGCGCTGCTTGCTGCAAATGTGCAGGTCCACGAAAAGGTGGCTGTCCAACCAGCCAGCAACAGCCCGCTGACAAAAAATTCTCAACAGGGTCCAACTCGAAGAGAAAGTCCTCGTGGAGTAAAGTGCCACCTGACGTGAAGTTGAGACCTTGATGAGGAAGACTCCTTTGACAGATAAGTGGCCTTCTGCATTTAACCTCACTTCTTCCCTTTTGGAAATATTGGTGAAGCATCCTGTTCCGGCTGGTTAGTTAGTTAGCTGGTTAGCTGGTTAGGGTCCTGGCCCTGCCACCGACTAGCCAGGGCCTCCCTTTTGTAGCAAACGAAGACAACCCCGCCTTCCCCCAAAGGCCTGGGGGAGGCTCAAATGAAAGGACTGCCCATAAACTGGCCATTTTTTATTTCCTCTCTTTCTTCTGACAGCACACATGGAAAGCTAAGGGGAAAATATTTTCTTAGCAGCCAAACGGACCCACGGGAGGAAATCTGTTCTCGTCCCCAAGGAGAAGGAGGGAAATGGCAAACCACAGGGTTTTTGTTGCAATGAGTTGGGGGGTGTACAGAAGTCAGAGCACAGAGGCACCAGATCCCGGTTTGCAGGGTTCAGCGGTGACGTGATCACCCCAGTTTGAACTGTAAATCACACAGTTGCCGTTGTCAGAGGCCGCGGGGGTGAAGAGGGCCAGAGAGGTGAGGCCGCCCATAGGGGAGGAGAGGGCGAGTTCCTGGGGGCTGTGTCCCACTTCTGCGGGAGGCTGAGGCTAGCCTCAGGGCAGGGGCATGGAGACGAGGTGCAGGCCATTAGTGGGACCCCATACCTTCGGTCGCTCCTGGGACGAGCCAGTGCGAGCCCAGTGACGGCTCTACTAGATAGCAAAACCTGGTCATCCCTTCAGACCTCGGCCCAGTAACTGCTTCTGGTGCCCCTGCTGTTGGCTGCCCTTTCCCTGTAGAGAGTTAACACCTGCCCCCCCTCTAGGGGGCACCCTCCAGGATCCAACCTCACCCTTGTCTTCGCATTGGGTGACCCCCTTGCCCCCAGCTCCAGGCCTGAATGTCGAGGTGTCTCATCTCCTGTCACCTGTGTCTGCATCAAATTCAAGAGTCATCTGCAAAGTAAAATTGACGGAGGCAATCTGTCTTCGGACTGGGCCGCGTCACCCTCCAAGGGGAAGCCATGTATATATACACACTCTTTTCCAGCTCGGTCCAGTGAGTATTTAAGAGAATGCCCTGAAGGGGGCACTTGGCCACCGAAGCACCCGTTCCCTCATTCAGTGGCTTCTAACCGAGCACCCAGGGTGTCGCAGCCCGCAGGAAGAGGTCACGGGCTGGGGAAGAGAGTGTTTTCCTGGCTAACGCCAGGCGTGAGTTTTGGCTGCTAGCCTTTGACATTGGTTTCTAATCTCTCCCATTCCAAGAGCCTGCAAGGAAAAGCATGTGTGATAAAGATGGGGTGGGGGGTGGGAGGGGCGGCTCTTCCTCCACTTGCCTTTTTCGGAAGCAGAAGAGGGGGATACAGGGCTATTAGTGCTTTTAATCTTTACACGTGGAGCAAACGAGAGCTGAGTCATTTTAATAGCTAATCAGTAGTCTTCACATTCCTTTTTGTATGCAAGCACCAGTGAGAGAACTGGCAAAAAGATCAACTCCATAGATGCTTGAGTGATGGAAAAAAAAATAGTGACGCGGTTTTTCCATTGCAAACCACAAAGATATGATCTTACGTTAGTGCAGGGAAATGTTTAGGAGCCAAGATATTAAAGGAGGCAGAAGGAAAGTTGGCGTTTCTATGCTAATTAAAAGTCTGTAGAAACAGCTCTGAGTCCGTCAACCGAGATGAGATGCGATCTCAACGCTATGGCACGGGGCAGACTCTCCTCCAAAAGCTAAGTTAAAGTTTTATCCTGTTCTCGTAAGTATTCATTGGTTATCTGGACCCATAGCTCCAGGAGGAGGGTGGCATTCCCAGGCGCTGGTCAAGGGTTTCACGGGCGTCTGGGGCCAGGCCCTCTCCCCTGAGACAGACACCGAGGCCACCTCCCCCGCTGCCATGGGTGACCCGTCTGAAGGCAGCCGTGGATGGGGTGGGTTTGGGACGCTCTCCAAGACAGGAAGGCGAGGGAAGGAAGCGGAACAGCACCCACGGTCAGCCGCAACCCGTGCACAAGACACACCCAAACAGCAGGGCAAGGGACCCATACGCCCAGGGGCGCGCATCTGTGTCTGGCTGGACAGAAGTCACGGGTCCCGTCTTGGCCTCCAGGGAATAAACAAAGGGCTGGGGGTGGGGTAGGAGCGGAGTTTCCCTCCATTCCTTGGCGGGCTGTTTTAGAAAAAAATAACACTTAAGCATTTCCTAGTCCACAAACAGACGTATTATTAATTATTATAAATCTTTCAATGGACCTCAGTAATGCACACAGCCTGACTCCAAACAAGAGACGCTTAGAACACTTACCCTTGTCCGCACCCACCCCTTTGGTAACCAGGGTGACTCCCTCCCCCCCATCCCCCACGGCACCCTCAGTGATGACAGCTTCACCCCTCCCTTGGTCTGCTGCTGTGCAAGGAGCCGGTGTCTCGGAGGATTCGTCCCCGAACTTTTCCTCTGCTCAAGTCCCCACACCCAACCTTTCCCCTAGTGGTCAGTGCGGTCAGTGCGAGGTGGCCGCACCCTCGCTGCTTTCAGAAGCAGGGAAGTTGCAGAGGGAAAGAACAAACACAAGGAGCAGGCAGTGCGCTTTAAAAAAATCCAAGGGAGCTTGTTGCAGATCAACAAAGAATCCCCAGATAAGCAAAGAGTTTGGATCTTAACAATAGTGTAGAGGGAAGACAGAGCATCCTCTTCTCCTGGGTGGCAGTGAGGGGGGGACTATGGGCTGAGGAAGGGGGAGGAGCAGGGTAGTGGGAGCAAAGCTTGGTGGTGGGGGGAAGCTGAGGGGCTGGGGGCAGCGACCTGAGGAGAGAGTGGGGTCTGAGGTACGGTTGCCAGATAAAACAGAGGATGCGAGTTAAAACTGAATTTCCTGTCAACAATGAATACTTTCAAAGTGTAGCCATGGCCCTGGCTGGTGTGGCTGAGGGGATGGAGTGTCGGCCTGTGAACTAAAGGATCACGGGTTCGATTCCCAGTCGGGGCACGTGCCTGGGTTGCAGGCCAGGTCCCCAGGAGGGAACGTGTAAGAGGCAACCACTCGTGGATGTTTCTCTCTCTCTCTTTCGCCCTCCCTTCCCCTCTGTCTAAAATAACTAAATGAAATCTTTTTTTAAAAAATAAAGTGCAGCTACATGTCCAATATTGCATGGCTCTTGTAGGCAAGGACACTTCCCCACAGGTTTTGGGTGCAGCTGGACCAAGGTGAAGGCCCCTCCCCCACTCCCCAGCTACAGTGACATTCCAAACCCTTGTCCGCAGGAGACGGGCACCCCCCACCCCCATTGCCCCTGCCTCCAGCATTAGAAACCACCATCCCAGTGTTCTTGTTTTGCAGGAGGAAAACCAATGGCCCAGTGTCTTCGTAGTTACCCACCTGATTAGTGGCCGGTCTGGGTTTCCACGGAGACCAGGGCTCCTGCTGTGACCTTTGGAGGAGGCTGAGGGATGCTGCCGCACCTTCCTGTGCCTGACCCCGACCTGGGTCCTCAGGCTCCTGGATGCTCAGACAAAGACATTCAGGTGTGGCTGGGCGTTCCCCGCCCTGCCCGGCAGACCACACGATGGGGTTCCTTGTCACTCTTTCACGTTTGGAAGTGTCGCCTACGGAGACATGGGAACCTCTGTCGGGACTGGGGCTGGTGTCAGGCCCTGTGACATGTCCACGGGGCCACAACTAGAGGCATCGAAATCACAAGCCCACCCACCCACCCACTTGGGAGGTGGGAGCCCCAAGTCGAGATGCCACATTCCCGGGGGCGGGGCCTCCTCACATGTCCCCCTGGACCTGCTTCCGACCTGGGTTTCACGAAGGCAACCTGGAGGGAGAGCCAAGCCTGGGGGTGGACACTAGGATGAACGCGTGTCACCCCTGGGAGAAAGGAGGCGTGGAGAGGTCGAGGGCCCTGACGAAGGCCACCCACACCTTCAGCAGGGGAGCCGAGCATTCTGGCTCCAGATCCTGGGTGCTGAACAGCCCCCTGCTCCCCTGTCTTTCTGGGAGATCCAGTGGCCCCCCCATGACACTGCCATCCACAACCGTCCCTGCTGGCTGCTAGGGGGCCAAGAATGATGCAATTCCTTAAAGCCGTGTGATGGAGAAGCCCTCTCCTCCCCACGCCCAGCTCCCCAAAGTGGTGGCATTTGAGGACAAAGTGATGCACGCTTCCACGTTCCCGGGTCTGCAAAGAGGCTGGTGGACCCAGCAGACGTAGGGGCATGGCAGGAAAGATGGAGAAATTCAGAGCAAAAGCAATGGACAAAAATGATGGAAAAACCCACTTCAAGCAGTCTTAGGCAAAAAAAAAAAATCATTTCCATAATACATCTCTGTGTGGTGGGAACGATTGCAACCTCTCTTTTATAGACGAGAAAATTGAGGCAGAATGCGGTTGAAACACTTGCCCGAGCTCCCAGGGCGGATGACAGGGCTGGGAGGGCACCCAGACGGCACGGCGCTCTGCTCGCGCGCCAGCGCCGGTGACACCGCCGCCCGGGAGCTTGTTAAAAATGCAGAGCCTCGGGCCCCTCCCGGCCACCTGATCAGGTTCTGTGCCTGCTTCTAACAAGGTCCCGGGTGACTCATCTCCGGGTTCTGCTTTGAGACGCGTGCCCCAGAGAACCGTCGTACGTTCTGGCCGGGCGGATTGCCACGGGAAGCTGACGTGCAGACCCACGGCTGGCTGCAGCTCTTTCGTTTCCTGCGGTGCCTCCAGCACCTAGAACCGGGTCAGGGGCGCAGTGGACACAGGGGCCCGATCAACATTTATTGCTCGAGCGAGTGAGTGAATGAATGAATGAGTGGATTTGGGTTTGTCCAATGTAGGCCCCAGGCTCAGGGCGACCTTGACCTTCCTCTGTGTCCGTCGGGGCTGCTACCCCTCCTCCCCAGCCACCTTGTTGGAAGGTGGGAAGCAAAGAGGAAAAGGTGTCTCTGGCGTGGGGATTACTCACCGTTTGGGATCACCTGCTTCCCTCATTAGTAGAGGTAACTAGCAGTGGCCCGGGGTGGGCTGGCATCATGAAAACGCCTGCGACCCCCCAGGAAACAGCCTCTCTCAGCCACGTGCCTCCTTGTCCCCCCTTTGCTCCTCCAACGTCCCTCACCGTGGTGGGCTCGGGTGCTGTTGTCCTGCCCCTCGAGTCTGCCAGCCGAATTCCACAGACCTGGGCGTAACATTCAGCCCTGTTTCCCCAGCCACTGGGAAGGTTTTATTTTTGTTCAGCGAAAGACCTTCTTCAAAGGCCTCTTTCTGAGCTTTGAGTGTGGCGTGGAGCATTTGGAGCATTTGATGGGAATTGTTATGTGGTTTTTGTGTGTTTTTTTTTTTTTTTTGCAAGGAGGAATTATTCTCCGCTGAGTCTGGGACGGGCCCGTAGGAGACAGCCGGGCACGTCCAGGTGGAAAGAGCTCCCCGCTGATGTTCTGGGGAAAATCAAAGGGAAGGCGGCTGTGGTCGCCCCCCCTCCCGTCTGGCCTGACCCCAGCCTTTCATGCACAGCGGCCGCAGGGAGGAGGGAGACCGAAGAACCGGCACAGCGCCCCCCCACCCCACCCTGCCCTCCACCCCAAGTACAGGCTTAAAATGAAACCATTCCGCAAGAACAATACTCTGTTCTTCTTTCAACTCTCCCCGAGAACAAATGGGAGTCTTTTTGGGGGAAAGGCTGGGTCTGAGCTTTCATCACCTCCCCCCCTCCACCGAGGACTTTATTTTGGGAACCTCTCCCCCTTTCTTCCTTTCGTTATTTCACATCTCACAGGTCGGGGGAGGACAGAAGTCTCCGACCCACCCCGGGTGGGGATCTGTGGCCTTGGGGATGGGGACATGGGTCATGGGCCGGCTCGCGGGGTTTAGGGGACAAGGAAAGGCCTGCTTTTATCCGTGCAGTCTGGGACAAGGTCAGTCCAGAAGAATAAAGGCTCGGGTCTCCTCCCGGCCCCAAAGCGGGAGCTTCCCTGCCACCGCCCCCTCCGCCACGTGGCGTCCCTGGAGGGCAATCACACAGCTGGGTGGCTGGCAGTCTGGGTGTTAAAGGAAAATGTGGCTGTGTGGCCCACTTAGTGGCATGACGCTGTGTCCCTGCACCGTGAGCGGAGCAGACACTGCAGAAAGGTGGCAGGGAAAGCTGGGGTAGGCCCATGGCCCTCCCAGGCAGCTCAGAGGCCCAGGATGACTCAGCGAACCTCTGGGGGGTGGGGGGTTCAGGGTCAGAAGCTGCGCATCACCCCAGCAGCAGTGAAAACCTGCTTATGCTGAGCTGCAGGTGCTGGGAGAGGCGAGAGGAAGCTGAGCCTGGTTTCAAGGGCAAGGTCGCTATCCCCTCAGGAACAAGCCTTTAGAGCTGGGGGCACATGGGTAGGCCGGCATGGCTCCTGGCCTCGGTGACCCAGGGCTAACCCCACTGCTCCCCACCTCCTGACCCCACACCTCGGGGGAAGCTTCCTCGTGGGAGAGCGGATGCCAGGTGCTGCCCACAGCCAGAGAGGCGCCATGGGGAGTGGGGGGCAGGAAGCAGTGGGAGAGGGGTGCGTGGGGTCTCCAGGAACCAGAGAGGGTACAACAAGAAGGGCCCAGCCGCCCCGCCCTGGGGCCACGGGCACCGAGGACACCTACCCGCCCTGTGTCGTGGTGTTTTGTGCAGCGGCTGGTCTCACCTCCCGTGCAGGTCACCTGGGCCTGGGGCCGAGGGGCTCCCAGGGGGCCACGGGGCTGATCTCCTCCAGCTCTGCTCCCTGACGTGTCCCTCTCCCATGGGTGCCGGTCTCATCTGCTGCCCGATGCCCAGGCTCCGCTCGAGACGGGTCCGAATCAGAGCCCTGGTGGGGTAGGGCCGGGTGTCTGAGGCAGGCGACTCCGAAAAGCCTGTGGCTGCCGCTCTCCCAGCCAGGCGGTCAGCCCTCCTGGGAAGGTGCAGAGAAGGTGGATGCAGGGAGGGGCTGGAGAGGCAGAGCCCAGCTGGTGGGCAGCAGGGAGGACCGGAGCACCTTCACCAGGGCCTGGCTCAGGCCACACAGAGCGCGCAACCTCACCCTCCTGAGGGGCTGGCTCTGTCTCCATCGCTCAGCACCGCTCCTGCCTGGGAGGGGACCTCCCTCTCCCACCAGAGGCCAAGAAGACGCCGGAGGCAGGCTCTCCCCCTCCCCACTCCTGCGGCTCCAGCCTAGTGCTGGGTGTGCTACCCCAGGGAGGGACTCTGTTCATAGGCACCCACACTGCACGGGGAAAAGGTGCCGTGACCTCTGGGACCACCCTGTGGGCAGAAGGCAGCCCCAAAGGCAGATGTGTTCAGCTGGTCCAAGTGCTGGTGTCCTCGTGTGGCCTGTGATGGAATGAGCTCCCTGAAGGTGGCCCTGGCATGCCACACCAGCATGCTAGGCCACCAGGCGGCTCCCCTGTGGGACTCTAAGGCCAGCAGGGCAGCATCTGGGTCGCTTGGTCCCCAGCGCTCAGCCCAGGGCCTGCCCACCACGAGGACCTAATGATGGTGGACAGAGCAAAGCTGAGCAGAGAGAATGGGAAGCAGCCTGGGTGGGGGGTGACGTCACTTGGGCTTCAAGTGGCCCAGAGGCGCTTCTGTGACCCAAAGCTCCCTGCATGCCTGGGTGCCACGCCTCCAGCCTCTAACCTCTGCGTGTCTCTGGGGGAGGGAACGACCCTGACACTCAGCTTCCTCATCTTCCAGGCCCTGAGCACGAGCAGGCTCTGGCTGTGTGCAGAGGCCGAACTGGGAAGCTCCCCCCTCAGAGGCCTCGAGGGTGTGGAAGGAAGGAGGGACTTCTAACCAGGTCACTTCGGGGCTGCCACTCACTGCTCGTCTGTAAAAGGAGATGGTGTATCCCATGAATCCCTTTTCCTTCCCTTGCCTTTTTTTAAAACAAAGTGGTGAGAACTCACTTCTGAGGTGACGCCTCGTTCCGAGTTCTAACATAGAAGAACAGACCAGAGCCGGGCTGCCTGGTGGCAGTTGGGGGTCCGGACAGGGGCTGGGCAAGGGCCGGAAAGCCCACCGGATTCCTCCCGCCCACCCCTCCACGGAGCCCCCAGGGTGCCGGGGACCCCAGTCTGATCATCACCCCGAAGGCCCAGACCTCTCTGGAGCTAATCCCAATGCTGCAGACAGAGCTGCCGGCAGGAAGCCAGACCTTCCCGTTGCCAAGAAGCCTCCTGCAGGCTCCTGCAGGTCCCCGGGGCAGCGTCCCTGGGGTGTCCTCTGCAGAGGGTGGGGCAGTGAGGGGCTGGCCTCAGGGAGAGAGGAGCTGAAGCCAACCCCGGGGCCAACGTGCAGGCCCGCGGAGGCCGCCGGGCCGCGGAGCGCTGGTCCCTGTCACCAGGCTCCGCCCCAGCCATCCCTCCTCCCCCCAACCCCCCCACCCCTGCCACACATAGGTGGCTGCTGCCTTAGTGCCCCCTCCCCCCTGCACACACGTCCCCAGGCTGGCACACCCTGCAATTACGGCTGCCTGCCGTTCCCCTGGCTCTCTGTGGAGCCTGCCTCGCCTCCCGCTCTCCCGGGCTAATTGCTGGGTTCGCAGCCTTTCACCGTTTCCACGCAGTAACGTGAAGGCTCGTCACCCTCAGCCCCGGGCGCTGGCTGTTTTAGGAGCTGCAGAGTAAAAAAGAAAGAAAGAAAGACATCAAGATGGTTTCAGCAAAGCATTTCTCTTAGCCTGGGAGAAGGGGACATTTGGGGCTAGCCACCATGCGTTCATTCAGTCAGTGCGTCTCAACCTGGAAGGCACACTTGCTTAGGACCCAGGATTTGCTACAATGCAGACCCTGGTCCCACGGGCCCCGGGGCGGAGCTGAAGAGGCTGGAGACTTTGCCTGTCGGACCAGCTGCTGGCTGACGGTCTGCAGGCCTCAGTGTGAGGATGAGGATGCTGGGAAGAGCACAGGGGAAGCTGGGAAGCTGGGACTTGCTGTTCCACCTTCGGCAGGTCCCTACCGACCTGGTGGGTCCAGGCCCAGGGTCTTCCAGGCTGCAGTGAGAGCCAGAAAGGGGCTGCCAGGAGTCTCCCAGGGGTGCTTGGGGGGCCCTGGGGTGCTCCCTTCCCCACCTGCTGAGAAAGTGTCACCGTCTTCTGAGGAAAGGATCTTTTTGATTCATGCTAGAAATATTTACCGAGGGCCTATGGCCCGCCAGGCGCAGTTCCGGTTCTGAGCGTGCAGAGTAAACACAACAGCCCCCATTACCCCCCCCCCCATGGGGCTTCTTTTCTCCGGGGGGTGGGGGTGGGAAGAGACGCAAAGCAGGAGAAACAAGTACAATACAGAGTGCGGTGTCGGCAATAAACGCAACGGAGAAAAATCGAGCAGGAGAGGTAGGTAGTCCATCCAGACAGGGGTGGGGGTGTGATTTCAAACACAGTGGCCCTGAGGCCATCCGGGGGTCCCAGGTGGACTTCGGAAGGTGGATTGTTTATAAGAGCCAACAGGATAAGCTCTTGTTCATTAAAAAGAGAAAAGAAGTAATTCCCACAAGTGTGGCCAGAACAGGGACCCCTCTGTGACGTCTTTGTTCTTCCCTTGCTCGGCCACTGGCAGCTCCACGGTGGCCACAGTGGTCAGGCTGTCCCAGGGCTGGCTGACCGTCCATCAGGATGCTGGCAGGTGGCAGAGATAGGGGCAAGCTCTGGGCTGGATGCTCTGAATCACTGGTGGCATCTAGCACACCCCTACCACACTCTATAGGGGGACCTGTCCCCTTGACAGTGGGGTGCCTCCTGGTCCTCCGCCTGCCACTAGGGGAAGGAAGGTAGAAGTTGTCCCAGGCTCCTGAGCTCTCCAACCGGAGAAAGTGACGACGCGTGGCCATCCACCCCCACAGTGCTGCGGTGTCTCTGCCACGGGAGAAGTTACCAGAAACCCCCAGAGCCCAGTGAGGAGTCAAGCGGAGCCCAAGTGGGTGCCGCTCAGGAGGGGAGAGGATTGAGCCACGACTGGTCTTACGTTCCATGTTATTGGAATCCCAGGGGTTAACGCTGGATTTCACCTGGCAGAGGAGCCGCTGGTCCCACAGTGGGGCAGGCGGCCTTCCCCTCCCAGCCGGGGCCAGCCCTGCGGGTGGCCTCTTGGGGCGGGCACTCCCCCCGCCAGGTCAGGTCCCACCCAGACAGAGGTGGGGGCAGAGGGAGAGAAAGCGAGCCAGGAAGAGGCAGAAATAGCTTTCAGGGGGTGGGAGGGCGTGGCGCTTGCTGAAGCCCGGACGCCCACGCCGGGCTGGGCGTTGTTTCTCCATCCTCTCGGGCCAAGGGGGTTTCACAGGCTCGGGCCGCTTTCCCCAGGGGCCAGTGCTCAGCGAGTTCCCAACCCCACCCCACCCCTCGGCCTTGGGGCCCTGTCACTGTTCCCTGCTCAACAGCGGGGAGGGAGGGGCAGCAATGTCCTGCTGGCCGCCGCCCCCGTGAGAAGGGGGAACTGAGCCCAGGGTTCGCCCCTCTGGTGGCTTAAGGGAAAGAGAGAAGGACCCTAGAGAGCAGGCAGGGACCCCCTGCCCCACGCACTGTCCTGAGCAAGGTGCCACCCGCCAAGCTGGCTCCCGAGGACAAGTCCAGGGCCCCCCAGGGGTGGGACTCCGCCTCATATCCACCAGCTCTCAGACACCCCACCCCGTCCCCCAACAACCTCTCCCAGGAGGACCTGACCTCTGCTTGCGCTGGACCCCTGGACCCCTGGAAGGGCTAGCAACCCTGTCTCCCAAGCCCCAGCTGGGGGTCTGGCACCCAGTGGGTGGTTACTGCCCATCTGGGGAGCTGTTGTTTAGGGTCAGATCAGTTCTAGGGGGGCAGTATGGGGCACAGAGTAGGTCACTGGAGAGAAGCCCAGCCTTGTTTTCGGCTGCTGCATGGATCTGGCCCTTGTCTCCCTCAGGTGGGCCCCCAGGCCTTCTCGCCCATGTCCTGGCCCCTGCTGGCCACAACCTCGATGTCCTCGTCAGGCAAGATGGGGAACGGTAAGAGTCACACCTATGCAGGGAGGCTGGGTGAGGACCTGGGTGTTGCCACCCGTCAGCCACCGAGCCAGCGCCCAGCTCTTCCGCACGCACATGCCGTCCCTGGGTGACAGAGACTCGGAGGGACTGCACCCACAGTGAGGTGACTCGCCCAAAGTCACAGAGCCAACAGGGAGCGGGTCTCACTGCCGGGAGCCAGCCAGCCGGCAGGAAAGAGCTGGGGACCCGACAGCATTGGTTTCCAGCCTCCCTCTCTGCAGGGAGGGCGGGGGGTGGGCTGCAGTTGACCTCACCACCCAGAAATCGATAGGCAGGAGGCTGTTAAAAACCACCTCCCCATCGAGCCTGCCGCTGGCCGGGAGCTGAGGGCTGCTCGTGGCGAGGTCTGGCCGGCCCCAGGGCAACTGAGGGCTGGGCTGCACTGGTGTGCAGGGCGTGCACGTGGGGCTCAGACGGGCCGGGAGGAGGCAGGGCCAGGCCTGCAAGGTTACGCACACACCTCTCAGCTCCCTGCTCGACACGGTGCATTCCTAGGGAGAGAGGTATCTGCTCTCGGCAGAAAAACAAGGCGCGCGTGAAGATAGCTTTTGATGCTCAGCGGGGCCCGCACTTCCCAGGCAGGCCCTCCTCGGAGACCACTGGTCACTGCTTGACCTTGGCCTGTCTCAGAGTCACATCCCGCCTGGCCAGCACTGTTACAGGCGGGGCTGGACTCCAGAGCCAGCCATCGGGAGGCTTTCCAAGGGAGGGGAGGGTGCTCAGGGGTGTTGAAATGTGCCAGGCTGTCCACAGCGTTGCTGAAAGGGCTGGCCAGGACACCTAGGTCCGACCTACCAAGAACCTGAGGCTCAGCGTGTCCTAGGGAGAAAACTGGATGATTTTCCTGGAATGACTGAGACTGTCCGGCTTTGAAACGCCCAGGATGGGATAGGTTCTGCTGCGGTAATAAACACCCCCAAAGTCTTGACGACTAGTCACAAAGCCTTTTTTTTTCTTTCTTTTTTTTTTTTTTTGCTCACGGCTCACACCCGTGGTTGGTTGGCAGGGGCACTGCACATTGTCTCCCCAGAACCAAGAGGGCAGCCGCCATCGTGAACTTCACCATCTGGCTTCTGTTTCAGAGGGAAGGAGGCCTCTGGTATGCCTCTCCCCAGCGTTCTGGGGCCGCACCCTGAAAGCATCCAGGTTGCTTCCACTGCTGGACCGGAACCAGTCCCGTGGCCCTGCCAAAACAGGAGCGTTTCCAACCACTGGTGGTCAGCAGTGCTCATGACCACCGTCCCCTGCTCCAGACCACACTCAGCCAGGAAGCCCCTTCCCCTCCTCCTGCCACCCCAGAGCCTCACAGCGGCCACATCGGGGTGTGTTCATGGGGCTCAGAGCCAGGCCGGCCCCGAGCCCCCGGCTGGGCCACCGCGGAGAACATCAGGTCTCAGCACTCAGGTTTGAGTTTCTGAGCACGGACTCGGATCTCAAGGGCTTCATATACTTTCCTATTCTTAAGGTTTTATATACACACACACACACACACACACACACAGTATATACATGTTTTATATATGTATACACACACGCAAATACAGGAAAGGTGTCCAAGGGCCTCAAATGCTCCAATTTTATATATAAATATAAATTTATACTTTATAAATTTATATGTGTGTGTGTGTGTGTGTAAAGTATTCCTGCAGCTTTCCTTTGGGGCTGGCTTGAAGCTCTTGAGAAACCCTGAGGTTCGAGCACTTTCCCCACCCTAACCCATGAGACCTGAGGACCAGCCAGTGGACGGCCAGTCACCCTGGAAACCTCCGTGCCAGTCCTGGCCCCACCGAGCAGAGAATCAGAGCCTGGAGGGGGGGCCTCAGGATGTGAAAGACGTCTGGTGCCACCAGCCATGGCAGGAGGTACCGACTCCTAGTCAGTCTGGGGGGATTCGGGACCCCACCACGTGACGTCGGAGGCTCCACTCTGTACATCCGTTCACATTCAGGGCCCTCTGCCCTCTGCCCAGCCTGACTCGGAGCCGCCCCTGCCCCTGATCCTACGTTACTGCCCGGGACTGTGAGTGCCCCGGGCACTTAGTCAGCTGACTCTCCTGCCCCTCGTAGCTCAGAGAGCCCAGAGAGTGGGAGGGAAGAGGTAAAGTAACAGGACGTAGTTACTGCCTCCAAGGGGGCATTTTTAGTCAATTTCTACATAGCAGAGCCTTTACATGTATATATATACTTACACATACGCATCTGTCCATCCACCCACCTATTCTTCCATCCAGGCATCCATCCACCCATCCATCCATCCACCCATCCATCCAGCCATCCATCCATCCACCCACCTATCCATCCATCCACCTATCCATCCAGCCATCCATCCACTCATTCATCCATCCACCCAGGCATCCATCCATTCAGATACCCATCCACCCACCTATTCTTCCATCCACCTATCCATCCATTCATCCATCCATCCATCCACCCATCCATCCATCTGCTTACCCACCCATCCATCCATCCATTCATTCATCCATCCATCCACCCATCCATCCACCCATCCATCCACCTGCTTACCCATCCATCCATCCATTCATTCATCCATCCATCCATCCATCCATCCATCCATCCATCCATCCATCCAGGCACCCATCCACCCTCCTATCCACTCACCCATCCATCCCATCCACCCATACATCCATCCATCCAAAAAACAAGCTCTTCCCTTTTCTTCTTGCTCACTGAGTATCTACTATATGCCAAGTGCTACGTTCACCAGCTGAGGGCCCAACAATGACCAAACCGAGACATTGGCCCCCACACAGAGTAGATGGCTGCTCTCTGGCCCTTCCGGGGAGCAGATTTTCACTAGGGGAAGAGGTCCACGTGGTAAGAGGAGGGAAGAGGGACAGGGATACAGAAGAGTGAAGCTGAGGCTGCAGAGGCTCTTCCCTCTATTCAGACTCATGGCACAAAACGGACCACAGCCAACGCCCCACACCCCAGCCAGAGAGTGGTCTGGGAGCAGAGGCCCCAGAACAACCCACAGGCGCAGGTGTGGGGCCACTTGCATCGCTCAGTGCAGGTGTGGGCTGGTGGGGTCCTGCCAGACCAGCTAACCGAGGACACGCAAGAGGGTGACATCCATGCCTCCCAGGCGTGGGAGGAGAAAACAGTGCGAGGCCCGTGGGGACCTCTGCTGTGTGGAATGGGTGAGGGCAACTGCAAGTCAGGCGTGCCACGATCAGGTGAGGACGTGGTCTCTGTCACTCTGTGCACTGTCCCCCAAGAGCCATCCTGCCTCTGCCTCCTCCACCCCTCGGAGCAGTTTGGGCGCCGCTCTCCTGGCAGCCACCCCTGCCGCTCCCTGGGGACCCTGACGAGGTCCTCTGGAAGGCCCGGGGCTACGGTTACACTTGCATGGTTATTGGCCAGCTTTTCTGGTTCAAGAAGCCTCTCCTCTGGGCTGCCTTGCCTCCAAAACGCAGCCAGAAACCCCTCGAAAGGACGGGGAGGGCACTCCACACCATGGAAAAGATGGCGGCTTCAGAACAGCTGGGTTCTCCTGCCAGAATGACAACAGGACCTCACCGGAGCGCACCTTTGCTCATCGGGAAAGTGGGACGTTTCCTAGACGCCGCACCTGGGGGTGCCAGTGAGGATCGAAAGACTGTGTCTCAAACTGCAAATGCTTTTCAGATGCCAGTTTTGTGACCAAAGGCCTGGCTCTTGCATCTGCTCCATTTCAAGGTACAGAGCCCTGAGTATCCACTAGGTGCTTAATCAATGCACAGGATGAGGAGGCAGGGCTGCAGCCAGTGGAGGGGAGGGAGGTAGGATTCCGCTGCGGTGCTGAGGCCACTCCTCGGAAAAGGCCAAGGGAGCCACGGGGGCGGGACAGACGGCCCTTGCTCTGGCGGATCGGGGATGATGGATGGAGACGACCTGGGAAGGAGGTTTGAGGAAGGAGCCGCCGTGCGTCCTGGGGTCCTGGGGTCCCCTCCTCTGTCTTCACGCCCCACCTCGCCGATCTGCCAGAACTTCCGTGGGCCTCGTGGCATTAACCCCAGGCCCTGGAGTCTCCTTCTTCCTGCCTCCCTGGCAGGTAGGTAGCATTCTCCCTGCTCATGGGAGGGGCCCACCACCTTTTCCTCAGATTTGGCTAAGGCACAGCAAGACCCAGGCTGGGGGCCAGACTCTCATGCCAATTTGGCACTCGGCCTGAGCTGCAAAACCCAGGTTCCCGCAGGCAGGCAGGGTGCGGCTAAAGCATCCCGCACCCTCCCGGGGGCAGAGGAGCCATCGCCCCCCCCCGGCCCCTCCCACCCCGGCCCCTGCCATCCATCCGAGGCCCCACAGTGCGTGTCAGAGGCCCCACGGTGGGAGTCAGTGGCTCGAGGGAGGTTCTGGTTTCTGTCAGATTCTGGGGACTCGGGCAACCTGATCCTGAAACAACGACAGGCCTTACAACAATCCTTCCTGGCTCCCCCAGAGCCACAGTTCAGGCCCGGCCAGAACGCAGCCAAACGGAAAACGACGTTGGGAGGGAAAGGTCAAGTGCTGGGCCTCCCGCGGCCGGGAGCAGGTGGCTGCTGCGGCCAGACGGCCAAGCGACACGGTCTATGGGCACAGGTGAGTGGTGGCGACTCCGCGGATCAGCCCGAGCCCCAGCTGCTGACACTGAGCAGGTGGCGCCCCAGCCTGGCCTGGCGGACTGGCTGACCACCACCCTGGCCGGAACACCTGAGGGACACGGCCCGGGCAGCTCGGTGCATTCAAGTCCGATTTTCCCCAGGCTCCAGGCTGCCCGCAGGTGCACGAAGAGGCAGTGGAGTGGAGGTGGCAGGAGGGGACACAGAACCCGGAGCCAGAGCCTTCGGCGAGATCACGAGGCAGACAGGTTTCTTGCCTAAGGAGCCACAAGTGCAGAGCCAGCTCTCACAGAGCCTCTACCGTCTGCAAAGGCCAGCAAACGCGTCTGTCCTTGCGCCTCACGCCAGCCCTGCGCGCCACGTGAGTACCGCTGGCCCTGTCGCACGGAGAAGGAGACTGGGGCCTCCACAGCGGGGCAGACGGTAGACGGATGCCTGTCCACTGCTCCCACCGGGCAGAGACCCCTAGTGGCTGGCCTCTGCTTTCTTTCCTGCCCCCTCCGGGCGTTGCCCCTCCCCCGCGGGCAGAGCCCAGAAGTGCCAGGGGAGTTCCCACCCCCCGGGGGGGGGGTCTCTCAACGCATAAATATTCAGTGGAAGCCTGTCCCCCACCTCTCTCCGGGGCCCAGCGGCTTGAGCCCACGGCTGGTAGTGGGAGCCCCATCGCATCCCTATTTGGGGGTCTTCCTCCCTCCCTCCCCATCTATCTTCTACACCTCTGCCCTGCGGTTCCTGGGGCCGTCTCATAAATAAACCACCTGCAGCCAAGTCCTCGAGGTGGGGTCTGTTTTGCATGGCGCCCAAAGAAAGACAGGGGACAAGTGCCGCTGGCGGGGTGGGGGTGGGGGAGGGGCTGCTCCAGCACCAGTGTCCGATTCAGAGGCGAACAGGAACAAGGGACTCTGCCTAAGTAAGAGATGCTTACAGACAACCTTTCACCCATGGAAAGGGGAACAGAAGCGGGGGAGAACTTCGGTTTTCAGGACGCCATGGGCTGTAAGGAGCTGAAAGTCCAGCTGAAAGTGGTTTAGGCGGTGAAGATGCCCTCTGGCTGGTGTGACCCGAGGCCAGAGGTGAAGGGTCGCAGGCTGGGCTTCACGCGTGGCTCCTGCTCTGGCTCCTGTGGCTCCTGAGCGGTCCCCCTCCACCCGGGGGCGTAGCTGATGGCTGTGACGGCTGTGGGCTCACAGCCACTCGTGACAGTGTCCAGAGAGCGCCACCACCTCTAGGGGCTCATCCTGGGCCCTCTCCCAAGAAAGAGGCCTGGGCTGGCCATGAAAACCCCCATCAGGGTTCTTGGGACGGAGGAGGGGTGGCAGGAGCTGGGTGAGCGACCAGATCATGCCCGTGAGGATTTCTTCCTGAAGTTCATGGGTCTCCAGGCTAAGGTCTCCACAAACCGTCAGCGACGGCGGGCAAAGGCCTGCCTATGCTGGCAGAGACAAAAGCCACAGACAAGTGGCAAACGGATCCTCACGGAAAAGCTCAGAAACGGCCAATCCTCTCACGGCATTTCTGGGTACGGCGAGCCTGTGGGCTGTGGTTAACTGTGTGTCAACATAATCGAGTTGTATTATGTGAGTAAACACGTTCCCAGTATGAGGAGCGGGTTGAAATGTAAGAGTGTTCCGTGGCCTTCTCCAGCGAGCTGGGTGTCCTGCGGGGTCCTGCCCATGGTGCTGCGGGCTCCGGGCTCTGAGCTGCCTCCTGGCCTGCATCCGTGGCCAGCTGAGCTGGCAGCCGGCATGGAGCGGCCATTTCAGAGTGGCTGGGGAGGGGTGCAGTGTGGATGGGCTGGAGCTGTCCTGGACAGGTCCTCGTGTCCCCCTAGGCAGGGCCCTGATGGCACAGGACACATTTCTATCCCTTCCCCAGCGCCAGCCAATGATTGCAAGACCCCGGCACCTCCTCTCAATAACTGGCCACTCCCTGGGCTCACAGACAGAAAATGCTTTGAAATGTGTCTTGTCCCTGGCGTCCCTGGTTTCCACTTCCTCCTCCTTGCAGGGTGACGCAGCACAGGGGGCTGTGCAGCTGTGGGTACCACTTGCAGCTGTGTGACCCCGAGGAACGCAGTTCACCCTGTGGGTCACCAGGCTGGCCTGAGGGCCTGGGAGAAGACAGTGTCCACCTCACACGGCTCGGGGATGTGAAATTAGAGTGTGGCGAGGCCTCTGCGCGGGTGGTTCTGCGACCACGCTGCCCCTGGCCATGCTGTGTCACCCAGGGTCCCCGGGAGGAAGCAGCCCTGTGTTGTCCCATGGCAGAGGGCTGAAGGAGCTCTCTGGGCCCTAAACCTGGTCACGGGGGAACCGGTCCCATTCATAAGGGCCCT